>NC_136020.1:6655652-9290652 GCF_048128805.1 Centroberyx gerrardi
TCACCCTCAGCTGCTCCTGGGCCTCCACGCCGAACGGGTCCAGGGACTCCCACTGGGGGAGGGCGCGGTAGATCACCTGTCAGTCAGAGGGAGAGAGAGAGAGAGAGAGAGAGATTTGTGATCACATTTCATAACTCATCAGCTGTGCCGCTTGATTCACCTTCCCTAATGATATGTTTTTTTTCCAAAGAGCTCACAAGACACCCATATTCATGATTGATGTTGCTGTTTTATTGGGGCGCAGAACGTGAAAATAAGGCATGAATTCCTGCTGAATGGGTGAAGTTACAGCCTCCACTAAACTAACAATGGTAGGCTAAATTCAACTACATTCATTGGCAGTGATGCTGCTCTTGTCACTCCATCTATCATGTTTTATGGGGGGTTTGTTTGGCCAGTATTAGCCGCCTTACACCCCGCCCACCGGTGTCCGCGAGGGTACCAGACACCCTTAAAACGAGCGCGCCCTCCCTCTCTCCCTCCCTCCCTCTCTCTTTACCCTGGCTGGACTCTGGACATCCTTCAAATCGAAGATCCCTTTATATCCCTCCCCTTGCCACTGCCATCGCCATGGCTACCGCTGCCACTGGCAACCAACATACACCACTGCTGTTGTCAGGGCGAAAAAAGTTGGTTTCTGCCCCGACCCTCGCTGTGAAAGAAGTGTGTGTTTTCGCACTGTGTCTCTTCGCCAAAGTGTGTGCGATTGTAGGGAGTGTGCGTCACTGACTGGCTGTCATTGATATCATTGGGCGAGTGGTGTGTGTGTGTGAGTGAATGTGCATGTGTGTTTTTGGGGATGGGGTGGGGGGGGGTGTCGTGCAAGCCGAGCCCCCATGCTGCTCCCTCATTGGCTAGATGACCGGCCGGGAGTGTGATGGGAGGAGCACTATTAATTTCCCTGTTGTTGGAAAAGGTCACGGGGTCACGGCATTGTGGTCCGCAATTAAGAGAACACGACAAATAGGACGAGGGGGCGCCGGTCTGCGGGAGAGCACGGAGAGCAGGGCCAGACAAAGAGCGGGACGGAGATGCAGCTCCACATAACTCAGGCCCGGACAAAAGGCCTGCGACAGCCCGGCGACACCACAGCAACACCAGCGCACACAGACACACACCCACGCTGGCATGCACGCAAGCATACGCAGATACACACACACGCACAAACACACACCAACAAAAATTCCACAAGAGGCCTTCCTGGTGCTCGCACTACAGACTGATCTCTAATCGTTTTCCTGGTATGAGGAGGCATAATATTCATTAAATACGCTGATGACACCCATCTTTATGTTTCTTTGTCACCCGGAAACAGCGGTTCTCAATGCTGGGTTCAGGGACGCCCAAGGGTCCTTGAGGGGTTCCAGGCAGTCCCCAGCAAAATAAGGAATAATTTCATTTCATTATAATTTACTTCACTAGAAATGATCACAATTAGGGAATATTCTAATCTATGTTTCATTCTCACCGCTATTATCTGCTCACATAGAGTGCAGACAGTAAAACTATTGAAAATCTTCCCATATTGGAGTCCCAGGGCCAAAGTCTTATCAAATGCGAGTCTACGAGCTAATATATAACTAATTTAGGGGTGTGAGAATCCCTGCTCTATGGCGGATATTAATCCTTATTATCATTATGGATGTCCCACAACTTTATAGACAAACAGAGCACTAGTCTTGGAAGCAATGGCACATAAATAAGAGATTTTGTCTTATTTTTTCTAAACATGTTGCATGTTGCAGGCCAAAGAAGCCACATGTTATGTTCCTCTCTCAGAGCCGCGAGGCAGCGGGTTCAGCGTTGGGCATTTGTCCACCGTAATCTCTCTTCCTGTTTCGGGCTGAAAAATAATGTAAGTCTGGCTTTAACAGCCCTAATTCCATCAAAGCACTGTGGACTGTAATCTGGTAAACAGGCACAATGGGCATTGATGGAAGGAGAAAGAGAGAGAGGGAGAGAGAGAGAGAGAGAGAGAGAGAGAGAGGGAGAGAGGGGGGGGGGGTGTCTAGCCAACAGTACCAACATCCATCAGAGCAACAGCACTTCCTTCCCAGCAGACAGACGGAGAACCGACTGTATGTGTTTATCTGAAAGAGCATGGACGTGTGTGCATGCTTGAGGAACTGTGCAAAAGAGAAGTGTGTGTGTGTGTGTGTGTGTGTGTGTGTGAGAGCATGCAGGGCTCCTTGCCTTATTTATGAGGTCAGCTGGGCTGGAAGAATGCGAATGTTTGTTGTAGAGACTGACCTCCTTAGGGAAGGGAGCGAGGCAGACTGGCCTACACACCCACACACACACACATACACACACACACACACAGACACGCACTCTACCTTTTCCCCACATTACAGGTGAACACGCAAAGCTTTCAGCGCAAGAGATGACATGCTTTCATGTTTGCTGGAGAAAGACGAGAGGCAGAAAGCTGAGAAGACCTGCTCCCTGTAATCGCTCCGAGCTACGAAATCCCCCGCCACCCCCCCCCCCCACCCCCCTCTCCTCCCCTCCTCCTTCCCGCCATCCATCATGGCTCACGCTTATCTGATCGCGGAAGCTCAAACGCTCCACACACGCATGCAATCCAACATGCTTTGATACACTGAAAAAACACACACGAAACACACACACACATTCTCAATTCCACACATTCATGAGACACACATGCAGGCCGGTCCCACCCAAACTCAGTTTACCCAGCTTTTTATTAAACTTTATCGCCTTTTACAGCTGACATAAATCTTTATGAGGTGAATTCGCAGTGCACATCATTGTAAGTGCTATCAAACTGATCAAAGTTAGATATGGGGATAATTTATGATTTTAATACAGTATAATTTTGAAAATGTTATTGATTTTCATTTATATTGATGGTTGCTTGCGTCATGATGATCACCAATTATATGTCAGACTGTAGTTAACCTGTTTATTTGGCATTGCATCAGCGGTTTTATATCTTCATATCTTTTTTTATAGCTTTATATCTTATTCATATGTGACAACCCAATTTCCCTACAAGGATCATTAAAGTCTTATCTAATCCAATCCGATCTAATCTAATCCATATGCACCACACACACACACACACACACACACACTGTACAGTATATGACATGCCTCGCTGTCATCGCCTTGCGCGGGCCACAGACAGTTTAACTGTCAGCATTAAGGGCGACGTACAATCACAAGATAAATATACAGTAGCGAGGGGAACAAAGCGCGAGCGGCCGAGCGGCAGCAGCTGCACCGGGTCTGTCAGAGAGCTGCTTGACCTCTGTTGACTTCGGGGTCATCGGTTGAGGGGTCAGAGGTCAAAGGTCACGCTCCTAGCACAGGTGGCTGAGTGGAACGGAAGCCAACATGCAGAGCGCAGACGCAGAGAGAGTCAAAGATGAAAAACAAGCTGACATTTTCATACCTAAAGTGAGGAAATTATGTAAGAAATGCATAAAAAGCACCATCTTTCTCTCTGTCTCCGTCTCACACACGCAAAGGCACACAAACACACATGCACACACACATACCTGGGGTTTTCCCTGCATACTTGAGTCTTAGTAAAACACACACACACACCTGGAGTATAGAGTGAGGTTTGCGATGCAGAATCAGGCCATAAAATGCCGTCAGGGTGACTTGGAGGGAATCATAGCACCGTCAAGGAGAGCATAAAGTAAACACGCATTACACATGAGATCACTGCTGGGAGCGCGGAGCGGCGCTACGCTCGGCATGCGCCTCCACACACACATCTGCGCCGCAGCTCCCGACACACACTGCTTCAATTAAACATCAATGGGCTGCAGGAAGCCCTCTCGTGCTACAGTCAAAGTGCCCCTACACACACACACACATGCACACACACACACACACACACACACACATAGAGCAACCCCCACCTGGTTGCTCTCCGCTTCCATTCTGCTCAGTGTGTTTAGCGTGTTGCATGACTTTACAAAGCCAGAACAAGATTTGTTGCAATAAGAAGGGGGTGGGTGGGTGGGGGGGGTTGGGGTAATGTTACAGAAGGTCCACTTTAAATCATGTATTTAAGGCAAAGCATGAAGGCAAAGCATCTCCATCCTCCATCCTGTTTCAATGCAGATGTGTATCCTTCTATACTGACACTGAGCCTGGGTTTGTAAACTCATGCTGCCATGCCATGCACACACACACACACACACACACACACACACACACACACACACAGGCACTCCTTTCCACCTGGCATTAACATGCTTTCTGGGTGATCCCACTGTATTTGGATTGAGCAAAAACACGTCAAACCCAGATGTAAATGCAACCAATAGGGATTGTTGGTTAGATTGAAGATCAGATCACCCAAACCAGCTTTGGCTGCATTTGGCCACATTGAGTGTAAATGAAAATGCGTCTTCAGTCCACATATAACAACTATGCAAATGGAAATAAACTTAAGTGCATGGATCCAACCAGGAAGTGCATGCAGACAAACAGGTGGCAGGCAGCTCATTCTTGTCATAAATGGATTGTGAGGATGCTTTTGAATGGGGAACAAGTGAGACAAAGTGTTTATCAGTTTTAAAGGATGTAAATGAGAGGGAAAGAGAAATCTGATTTCAGTGTGTTCACCTGAGACTAACTTTAATGTCAGGTGTAAATGCAACCCAGCTACATCACACACACGGACACAGCCTAGACAGGAGACACATGTTAATGCCAGGTGGAAAGAAGGCCAGAAACACACACACCGCTCCCCCCTCACCTCTCCGCGGGTGCAGGGATAAGCCCCGGAGTATTTGGAGGTGCAGGAGGCTCCGTCCCGGCCCGCGCCCGCCTTCCCCTCCTCCAGGCCGAAGGCGGCGCTGCAGTTGGCGGCGTAGTACTGCAGCGTCCTCCACGACCGGCCGAAGTCCTGCGAGCGCTCCAGCGTCATGGCGGCGGGCCGGGGCGAGCGGAACACCACGATGAGGTGCGTGAAGTAGAACTGGGCCTCCAGGTCCAGCTGCACCGTCTCGGACTCCGCCCCCTCGGCCGACTGCCACCAGGTGTTGGGGTGGCGGAAGGACGAGTCGGCCATGGCGGCGGCCAGGTGGGCCAGCAGCGGCAGGGCGGCGTTGCACTTGCCGCACTTGGCGCCGCTGCAGGCCTGTGGGTCGGGGTGGGAGCAGTAGAGCTCGGTGCCGTTGTTGCCGCACACGGTCTGGGTGAGGATGCGGCGGCCCAGGGCCAGGTTGCCCATGCGGGGGTTACAGGCCCGGCTCTCACAGCGGGGGGCCACTCCGGCACGAAACACCTCCATAGACGGGCCTGCAGAGAGAGAGAGAGAGGGAGGGAGAGAGAGGGAGAGAGAGAGAGAGAGAGAAGTTTATACATGCACTGGGCAAGCAAATATGGGCTGAGGTGACATAACAGCTTTCTAAGAAAACAAGAAAGAAAGAGTGAAAGCATGGGTGTCAGTTGGGTTTGGCAAGGTGTGGCACCCTCCATGCCTTTGCTCAACTGAGGCCAAATCTGACCTGGAGTTCAAAGTTCTTGTACTTTTTTATCATTTTTTATCATTTCAAATTGCCAGAAATGTATTTGGAAGCGTATCTCAAAAAGGAACATTCTGAACCAATGTCCCCTTTAATCTGATAGTTTGGTGACCTATACCTCTAATAACCTACCACATTCACCACATAACAATACCTTGTCAGTAATCAGCCATCGCGCCATTATGTCCCCAGGAATTTAATCTCTTTATATGAGCAGGTTTGGACGTTTTGGTAGCAAATGATCCTATTGGGACTTTGCCCATAATGAACTGACACCTCTAAGTGTAACTAACAGTGCCAGAGAGAGAGAGAGAGAGATAGAGACAGAGAGAGAGAGAGCGTGTGAGTGAGGCGGGCGAGGGAGGGAGGACACGAGTGACTCAGTGTGTGTACACAAGTCAAGTGATTTACCTCGATCGGAAATGTTATGCAAAAGGGATAATAGAGGCATTGTGCACCTGCCCGCCACAGACCGCTGGGAGCGTGGACTCTGACACAGATAAAGTTTGGCAGCTCCGGGAGGATGAGCAGCTTGCAGACGCCTTTCCAGACGCTTTACAGCCCTCCAGGGCCGCACCGAGACCTTCTAACGGCCCAGATAGAGGGTTTATCAACTAAAACCAGGGGCTCCCGAACCTTTTCATCTCAGGAGGCCTCCAAAATAGACACATATTTGACCTAAGACCCCTGATTTGATGAGATTTTTCCCATCTGAGAATTTCTTTTTTTTGTTACATTTGAGTTCATGCAGAATTACATAACTGCCTATACTGCAGGTGGGGAGGTCACAGAGGGGAAGAGTGAAACCTCTCATAGTCCTTCCCATTAATTCTCATTGTTTTTCTATTTCTATTTCTTGTTTTTTTTTGTTGCTTTTTTTACAGCAAACCTGCATCCAAGTCAGTGGCAATGAACCACAATGAGGCTCAGACACATCGCCTATTGTTCTGATCCTCTTAGGGTTTAATATGGAACCGAACCTAATGATTGAGTTTATTATTCTAAGATCAACTTTTATTATAATATGCGTAGTCTCGCGTGTGTGGAACCCGAAGAGACAACGCTTTCAGCCAAACGAATGTACTTTTCTGCGCTGCTGCACTTGTCTCCGACATCGGGAACGCTACATTGTCGCAGCAGTGACAATAACTGTGACAATAGGATGTTTACGCATGATCGCGTGTGAGTTAATGGGGGGGGGGGGGGGGGGGGAACCCTACTAACCTGCATCTGACAGCACGGCCGTAGCGATCACAGCTAAAATCAAAAGCATGGTTCCTTATTGCGATGTCTAGTGATTCAGAGAAATGAATCGGAGTTTCTTCAATTGGATCCAGTAGATGCGAGAGCTCATCCGCGATGGCAAAGAAAGACAAGTGCGCAGGTTCCAATCCCGTGTGGACTTTCTCTTTCGCTCAAGCTGCGATCCAAAGGCAGTAACTCAATCCGTGGCGGGGAGGAAAGGGATCCCGCATAGTGTGCGATCTCACACAGCCACACACAAAAAAAACACCAACGACAACAATCCTGAGAAGTGAAGCTCTGTCCGGCTCGCCTCCGTCCGTCGGGACCTGCAGCCTGTTTTATTCCCCTGCAGTGGCTCTGCTTGCTTTGCCCCGCGGATCTATTTCTAAGGAGAGAGCAGAGGGAGAGAGGGAGAGAGAGAGAGAGAGTGACAGCGCTCCGCAGCTCCGCCTCTCCTCCGCATTTTTCTCTGACTTAAAGGAACATTCCAGTTCGTCCGGAGCTGGCATGGAGCTCGCAGCCTCGCTGCACCGAGCGGGGGGCTTCCCAACCTGGGGCCCGCGGACCTCTATGAGGCCGGTGTGGAGGGGTGTCAGGGGGTCCGCAGGAGAATGAGGCGTAGTTTGGCTTCATTGTCGTTTAATTCACTAGAAATGATGCCAGTAAGAGAAGCAAGGCTATAAGAAGTGATCAGAAATTTCACTCTCCACACCTACAGTAGAGACAAACCACAAAAATATTCCTAGTTGGGGGTCTCAGAGACAAAAACCTTTATCAGATTGAGGTTTGTGGTCTAAACCAAATCAATCCTCATCATGAAAAAGTTTGGGAATTCCTGCCACAGAGCGCTGGAGTCTGATGAAAAGCTGGTATGAAAAAGCTTTGTGTCCAACACAGGCTGTAAATGAGCGCCGGTATCCAAATTTTTGACTAATTGGCTTTGGATTGGAGCGGACAAAGTGAGTCTGGATGAGCTGCTGACGCACTTCAAATTACACAGTTTGGTCGCTTGGCTGAACCCGGCGCAGGTCATTGTTGACAACATTGTCGGTGTCCATACAAAAAGCGGTGAAATATGCAAGCCAATAAAGGGTTTTTAATTCCAGTTCTGCTTTCCACATGACCGTCTATGCCCAACAATGGCTGCCTAATAGCCCAGAAAAAGACTCGAGGGCAGCAGGATGGAGGGATTTATGACAGGAATATGAACTCAGCAGCACTTTTATGCTTTGCAACACACCGCAGCTTGTCACATTTGACTCAAAGAGTGATAGTGATGAGCCTCAGCAGCTTCTGTCTTAGTAGGAACAACACGGGCCTAAATGTCCAAAGACAACAATGTGAGCAGTGTGCCTCCCTGTGTTCAGTAATGGTACACAAACAGGGACAATAATAGGTGAAAACGTGATGCTGGAAATCTGCTCTCTTCTCTCCAGTCCACCACTCCCCTGCCTGTTTGTCTTAAGCTCCACTGGACTCAGCATGGCTTGGGCTTTTCTCTGTCTGCAGTGTATCAGACCGTGACCTGCTGACTGTGTATCTGACCCGCGTCCAGCAAGCACTGAGCGTACTGAAGCTGTCTGGTCCACTGTGTTGGAAAGAGGGATGTAGTGGAGGGTATACACTGCAAAAAAAAACGTCCGTCTTAACAAGTCAAATTAGTCTCATTTTCAGCCTTCAAGTCTTATTTTTGTGAAACCAGGAGAAAAATTCTGCCAATCAGGTGAGATAACTCACTTGTTTCAGGATTTTTCTAGAAATGAGTGTTGATATCTTGAAATAGGTCATAAAAAGGCAGATCAAATGACACTTGATTCTACAAAATTCTTGAAACAAGTTGATTTGCATTGGAAACAAGTGAAAGTTTTTCACTTATGTTAAGAAAATTGCAATTTTAGGACTCAATAATTGACTAAATATCTTGTTAAGATGGAGATTTTTTTCAGTGTAAACCCACTGAACCTCAGTTTACCCACCTTTTTATTTGTGGGAGTTTACCCACCTGTTTTTAGGCTGACATAAGTCTCCATGATGTAAAGTCATAGTAGATATCATGGTAAGTGGTATCAAATTGATGTAAGTTATATGAGGATATAGGGTTTTTAAGGGGAAAAGGGCATAAATTCATGCTTTTCTAGTTAATTTATGTTTCTACTGGTGGATATTTGCCTTATAACCTCAGACTGGAGGTCATAATTTATTTGTATTTACCACTACATCACTGGCTTTAGTCCCAGGTAGAGAGACTAGATTTCTCATTTAGGTCCCAGGCTGGGAGAAGTGAAAAACCCATTCACCTCTGACTGAGTCTTTGATTCATACTCCGTCCAACTGTGGACTTTCGCACACGGTCAGGGGTTGAGGAGTCTCGTGCTTCACACTTCCTGCGGCTCACCCTCTCCACAGGCCCAGTCGGCTTTAACTTGTGTCTGTCAGCTACACCGGGCAGCGCTCTAGACATCAAAGGGCCGCGTGGCATCGGACTGGAATGATCTGACTGGAACTGACCTCTGCAACCGGGCTGTCCTCCTCCCAACGATGATATCTAACTGTTTAGGCTGCAACACTTACAGAGAGACACACGTTCAAATGCATGTACACACACATACTTTGCACCCCCCCCCCCCCCCCCCCCCCCGCCCCCTGCCCCCATCTCAACACACTCCCACACACACATTGTCATCATGCCATAACTGACACGGTGACTGACTGACTGATTGGTTAATTACAAAGAGGGCGATTCAAAACAAGGCGAAGAAAAACAGGCTAAGTGATGTAAGGGCATCAGTATGTCAGACATGCATTAGAAGGCTCTAGTGCAATTTCAGAGGAATTTCTGCCAGAGCCCAGCCCCTCACTGCAGGAAGTTAGATGTTAGTTTTATTCAAAATATCAGGTTTGGACTTGTCAAATGTTTTAGTAGCAGTTGAATGCTTCAAGAGAGAAAAAATGAGCAAAATCTCCAGACGGTTGGTGCCTGGAGAGAAAGAGCTGCCCAGACAGAGAGCCAGAGCGACCCAGATATTACGGTCAATTCACTTTGTTTTTTTTTGCTCCTAAAACAGGTCATAGTTTTCAATTAATGTGACTATACGTTTAAATAATTATTTGGCAAGTTTCATGTTGAACTGCAGATAATGTATAGAAACATTAATTCATATGCCTAAATGGCCATGTCTGGAATGCAAGTCTGAAATGTTTCATGAAACAGCAAAATATTGTAGCAAACAGATTTGTGTAAGAAATAGGCCAATGTATACTTACCCTTAGGAAAAAGAACTATAGTAATTCCTATAAGATCTTTTTAGAAGAATGCTATAGTCCTTAAATAAACATAGTGATATAGGAGATAATGAATACCATAAAGTAGGATACAGTCAATATAAATTCACTATTGAGACATACTATAAGACACACAGACACACTATAAGACCTCATTTATTATTTTATTATAGGAATATTATGGTGTTTTTGCATAATATAATAGAATAGAATAGAATAAAAATTTTAAAACTTTTGTCGTTGCATGGTGGACCTCGGGCCGCTAGGTGGCAGTATGTAAAAACCTGAAGACTGCTCACTTCTATTTGGGTCAAAGTTTAAAGAGTTGCACTTCCTGCTCGGCGGCAAAGCGTGCTGGTTGTATCGGTGCAGACGTTATTGTGACGAAAATAGAGCAAACAACAAAATTATAAGTTTCTAGACAACATAAACTTTAGGAGAGATGGTGAGTACAAGTTGTACATGGTTTTTATCAACGCAAAAGATGTTTGGGGGAATTGTTTTTGTTATCAGCGCGCAATGATATTAGCGTTCTAGCTAGTTAGCATTAGCTACGTTAGCTGCTCATTCATAAGTTAGACTGAATGAGTGAGTCCGTTACACCTTCAGTGCTCACTTGATTTATACCAGCCGTGTTATGTGATATGTCAATGTATAACTTGTACTATGTCTTCTGTTATATTGATAAGTGATGTTCGACTGCCCTTAGCCTCGATACGTTCCCTTTTTCGTGTATGGAGAGAACGACACGCCACAACTCTATTCAAAAAATGTGTTCATCAGTTTATTGTGGCCTTGCTTATCAGCAAATGATACATACCTCGCAGAACATGAATTATACTGATTGCTAGGAGCCACTCTTCAATTCGGCATGCACCCAACCCATCAAGCAGCGCTTATTTCAATTAAATATCAACCTTTAGAAAGGCTTTGCCTGTTACCCCACAGTCGTCTTCCACCAAAATACACCTAACGTTACTGGACTGTAGCGAGCAGTGAGAACTCTAAAAGTTTAAACTTTTACTGAAATAAGAGCTGGCTGGTGAATTTACCAGTGGAACTAAACGATTCAGAAAATGTCTTAAATTATGTTCTCCATGGTATGCTATTGTTTGTTTAGGGGTAGTGATAAAGTGCATAAAGTAATACATATTTACTGCTTCATTCTCTCTCCCCATAGAGTTTACCTCTTAACCCAAAGCCGTTCCTGAACGGCCTGACAGGCAAGCCAGTGATGGTGAAGCTGAAGTGGGGGATGGAGTACAAGGGCTACCTGGTGTCTGTGGACGGCTACATGAACATGCAGGTGAGAGGGTCGAATCTCTTACTTTAGAGAGCATACCGTGGGCATGTTCCAGAACAAGTCATATTTACTAGCCCCGGTAAATCTTGAAAATAAAGACAAATAAAGACTCTGCTGCTCTACTGTGGCATTTTTGATCCTTTAATTTTTGATCCTACGAGCTGTTTAGTAGATCACTTGAATGCCTGTGAATCCTATTCAGAAAAGGTTTTGAGTTATATTACATATTGTCAATTTAAAAAGGCAGTCTTAGATGGAGTTTAGCTCTCCATATAGCTCTCTGTGTATTATCACTAGCTGTACATCTTAACTCAGTGTAAACTTGTGTATCCACCTTCACTCTTTGTTGGACCTCTCTGTTGCCAGCTGGGATTGAACCGTGCAAGCAAGCCCTCACTGTGGCCTTTTGACCTTTTATATTACCTATATTTACCTACATTTATTTTTCTCCCCGGCAGCTGGCGAACACAGAAGAGTATGTGGATGGAGCATTGGCAGGTCATCTTGGTGAAGTGCTTATCAGGTAATATAAGCTTTGATATAGATGATTGTTCTACTTGCTCCCAGCCTCCCACCACAGCCAGGACTGAAGAGTCGTTCCCCATCGGACAACACAGACTGAAAACCCATCTCTTCATACTTCCCCTCTTTCCAACCTTTCTCCACTGCTAAAAAATCTTTTCATCCTTATTCAATAAATAGTCCAGTATTTATTTTTATTTACTCTCATACAATCAGGTAGTCCAATTGAGATTTAACATCATTTTCATGAGAGACTTGGTAAAGAAAGCATCATCGTCACAAACATAAAAGTTGTGGACATAGCAACAATACAATCAAATTCTAATAAACGTAAGTGTGAAGACAAAATGTAATATATGGCTGCTCAAAAGCCAGTAATACAGTAGCACGTCAACAGTATTAGGGGCCAAGCCTAAACAAAGCATAGACAGGTTCTTTTTAAGTGCCTCAAGATCCCTAACTGCCTTAACTAACCGTTATTAATAATTAACTCCTGTCATTTTTCTAAGAGATCAGTGATGGAAGAAAGAGAGAATTTCATTTGTCTCATAGTGCCGCTCTGTTCTCCTGTTTCACACAGCCAGTACTCTAGTATTCTAGTATTGTGTACTAAAAGATCTGTTTAACGCCCACAGGTGCAATAACGTCCTGTATATCAGAGGAGTAGAAGAAGAGGAAGAGGACGGAGAAATGAGAGAGTGATGCTAATGAAGAGAGAAGACTCAGCCTGATGCTCTGTATGAGTGTGTTTGTACCTTTTTAGTTGGATTAATCTGTGTTTTTGTGTTTTCACCATGTGAAACAAATGGATGTTTGGGGTTAGGTTATTTTTCAAACTGTTTTGAAAATGAAATTCTCTTTTTTTTTGTACTGTATGTGAGACCAATATTATGTTATGACATTGTAATACAGACAATAAAAAAATATTGTACCGTTTCTTAAACCTGTCTGCTGTGGTATTATATTTACATGTGATGTCTAACAGTCAGATGTTGGCCCTATTAAGAAATAACTCTGTGGCATATTGATATGTGCAAATTCCTCTTTAATTATTTGATACAACTCAACCAAAGAAATGGACCCACTAGTGAAGTGGTTGTTTATATGTATTGCGCAATGTCAATAACGGAGTGTGTAAATTCCATGCTGAGAGGCAGCCTCTGTGTGATTTATTATGTCTGTCATGTGGAGGGACAGAAAACGGAAATGGAACAATACCCTCACCACTTCTTTGCTTTTCATCAATCCATGTGTTTGTGTATGTCTGCAGTTTGAATAAAATAGATGTTAGGTAAGAGTAGAATCACTTAAATTTGCAGGTAGTTTTGCATTTTTTTTTCGCAATGAGTCAAGAACATATTCAACATTTTGTTTGTGTTTTATACTCTTAATTCATTCATCAGAATTATGGGAAATCCAAATCAATAAGTTGTCTGGCTGTTAAACCAGCTAATGTTAACAGTGCCAGATCTTTGAATGAATATTGTTGGTGCCCATACCACATTTGAAACTTTCCTCACTGCTGAATAGTGCCAGCCCTTTTGTGTATGAGTGCAGCTGTTACATGCTTGTGCTTGTGTGGTTGGCCTCCAGACATGAGGAGGAGGAGGGAACTTAAAACACAAATGAGATTCAGCCAATGCATGCTTATGGCAACAGCTCTGCCTCTCTGTGTGCACTTTGAACTCTGCTCTCCTGCTCAAATATTTGCTTATCCCCAAACTGCTAATTCCACCACAGTCACTCTGAGGTAACACTGGTAGCGGCGACTCCAAGTTTGGCCTAACTTACTGCTTTGGATTAATCACAGAATGCCCGGCACTCACAGACTGTTGGTGAAGAATGCCAAGCAGGTGGTTCTTATCTGCAACGGAGGGGAAAAGTACCTGATGAAGAATGGCATGCAGAACCTTTGCGTAATTGAAAATGGCAGCATAGTAATTGGGAGGTAAGCTTTGTAAATTACAGCTTGACTCAAATTACAGTTAAGGGAAAGTTTTGTCACTACATATAGAGACTTTACACTCACATCCAAGTTTACAGTACACCATAAACATTAACAATCAGAAATATGGTACAGTAGGCTTACTCTCTGGTAATAAGTTATTTGTTCATGCAGTGATGGGCTGATTAAAGCCGTGGGGCCTGCAGACACCATCAAGGCCCAATATTCAGAAGCGTCTTTTGATAAAGTGATTGATGCAGCAGGGATGTGTGTCATACCTGGTGAGTATTTTCAATGTCTACATGCAAGTGGTATTAGTGAACTCTCCAAATCAGTAATGGACATGCTGAGTGTATGAAAAACCTTCTTGTTTTAGGGTTGGTTGATGCCCACACCCATCCAGTTTGGGCTGGTGACAGGGTGCATGAATTTGCCATGAAGGTAAATCACACCAACCAATATGCCTCCACTTTTTGACCTCGGCCCCACAGCTGCATCACCTGGACTCATTTGTGGTAATGCAATGTGTCTTCCGCAGCTGGCGGGTGCCACCTACATGGACGTGCACCGGGCCGGCGGAGGGATCCACTTCACGGTGGAGCACACCCGGGCGGCGCCGGCCTCCCAGCTGCTGGCCTCGCTGACCGGCAGGCTGGGCCGGATGCAGCGGGCCGGCACCACGCTGGTGGAGTGCAAGAGCGGCTACGGCCTGGAGCTGCAGACCGAGCTCAAGATGCTGGAGGTGATAGAGGCGGCCAGGAGCACCCTGCCCATCAACATCTCCTCCACATACTGCGGAGCCCACGCAGTGCCCAAGTACTGGACTCCACCGTTTACTGAAAATCCATCTACACTATAGCTTTGGCTCTGAAACTCTCATTAAATTATATTATTATATGGTTCATGTATGGATGACATTCAAGTCCGGTTCTTGAGGTCTCAGAGGAAAATGTAAATCATCACCTTCCCATCACAGTTTGTTAAAATACAGAATTTCCTGTCCAATTTCTCCATTGACTTCCTTAGTAAAAATGGACTGAAAAAACCCGCTTCTGCACTTTCTGAAACTGCTGAAATGACTGTATTTTCAATTACAGTCATTGGAAAGAGATGATTTCTATTTTCCTTTAAACCTCAAGAACTGGACTTGATTGGAGAGTCCAGGCTACACCCTAAAATCCCACTGAGTCCTGTTAAGACCTAGTGAAGCTTTATTAGCAAGAAAAACACATTTTTCAAAAATGTTTGAAAGGAAAACATTGTTCAGAACAGCTAAATACAATCTAAATATGACATCTGAATAACAGATGATAAGAAACATTGAGCAATATACTGTATATTGCTAGTGTGGCCCAAACAAAGCAAAGGGGTTGAATAGTTATGCAAAATATGTAGATTTCTCTGTTATTTTAATTTTATACTTCCATATACATTTCTATAAATTTGTTTTCCCTTTAATAGGATAGAGTGCTTTGCATAGAACATAAATGCATTTTGAAATAACTTAATAGCACAACAAAATGTGCAAATTGTTGAGGGGTCTGAATACAAGCAGAAAGTTGCTAGAAAAGTCTCTGTCTCTTATTCAGAGGTAAAACGGTTGCGGAGGCCACAGCGGACGTCCTGCAGGTTCAGCTGCCCCGGCTGAGAGAGCGGATGTCTGCTGGGACGCTGAGGGTGGACAACATCGACGTGTTCTGCGAGCAGGGGGTGTTCGACCTCGGCTCCACGCGCTCCATCCTGCAGGCCGGCAAGGACATGGGCCTCAACATCAACTTCCATGGAGATGAGCTCCATCCCATGAACTCTGCTCAGGTATCACTTACTTTTAATGTCACTACCACACACACAAAACAGGCTGTAAGTTGTGTCATTTTAATAGAACACGGTAGAGAAGAGATGCTGCAAGTGCAATAAAGTTGCTCACTTATTTTGTCAACTTGTGTGTGTGTGTGTGTGTGTGTTAGTTGGGGGCAGAGCTTGGAGCCTTGGCCATCAGTCACCTGGAGGAGGTCACAGATGAGGGCATCGCTGCCATGGCTAAGGCAAAAACCGCTGCTGTCCTTCTGCCAACTACAGCCTATATTCTGCGGTATTGTAACACACAGACACACACACACACATGCACACACACACACTTTATGGCTTAACTAATAACCGCTGTGTGTGTCCAGGCTGCCCCAGCCCCGGGCCAGGGACATGTTGGAAGCTGGAGTCATTGTTGCCCTGGGGAGCGACTTCAACCCTAACGCCTACTGCTGCTCCATGGTGAGTGCAACAGGAGGGGTGTGAAGTGTCAGGGACGGAGGAGGGCAAGGTGAGAGGGGGGGTGGAGGGGTGTTGTTATGATTTATGATGCGAGGGGGAGAGAGCAGTGAAAGCACTTGGTTAAAATGAGTAGTTTAGTTAGTGCTTAGACAAATACAGTCCCTATCTTCATGTCTTTCTCTCCTCTTCCCTCCCCATCCTCTGTCCCTCCTCAGCCGGTGGTCATGCACCTGGCCTGCGTCAACATGAGGATGTCCATGCCTGAGGCTTTGGCTGCGGCCACCATCAACGCAGCGTATGCCCTCGGGTGCTCCCACACGCACGGCTCCCTGGAGGCCAACAAACATGGAGACCTGCTGGTCCTCAACACCACACAGTAAATCGTCCGGGCAGAAAAAGAGCTCAGTGGCCAGATTTAAACATGCATATAAAAAAAATTATATTTTCTGTGCCATATATGTTCCTATGTATATAGTTGTGGACTCAGCCCTGTGGAACTTCAATGGTAGTTATTGAGGGAGAGGA
This sequence comes from Centroberyx gerrardi, assembly GCF_048128805.1. Taxonomy (NCBI): domain Eukaryota; kingdom Metazoa; phylum Chordata; class Actinopteri; order Beryciformes; family Berycidae; genus Centroberyx; species Centroberyx gerrardi. The sequence continues at coordinate 6,672,256 of NC_136020.1, forward strand.
GAGTGTTATTCATTCACTTCCAACACCCAGACAAATCTGATTAAGTACTGATTCATCACACTAAATCAATCACTGTGTCACTCAAGGCAGTTGAACAAGCAGCTAGTTTCAGGCACTTGGTTCCCCATAGACTCAGTGTTAGAGCTAGATCTGCTAACTGGGTCTATCCTATTGTTGCATTAGATCAAATTTATCTGGATGGGTCTGAAGCAATCAGGAAGCAATAGTGAATGGCACACCACCTGACATTTATTTGATGTTCTGATTGGCTGTTGTTTTGGCGTGAAGTGTTTGGAGCCCTCATCTGGATATTTAATGAAGTGCACTCAGTATAGTTTGACTGTCTTAACTTTTGTAAATCAGTACATTGGATAATCCTGTGTGTCCCAGGACCTTATTCTTACAAATGAGTGTGACACACCAGTAGTATTTATTTATTATTTGGTAACTGCATGCAGCATGTGTGTGTATGAAGTGTTACTGTGTGAAACAGACTTTTCCCCTGTGTTTTCCTGCAGATGGGAACACCTGATCTACCAGCTGGGAGGACACCAGGAGCTCATCCGCTATGTCGTCATCAAAGGCAATGTTGTCTATGACAATGACAAAACCATGGACTTCTAACCAGAGAAATGTAGCTTTCTATTGCCTGCTTCCAACTTCATGTGATAGTAAATATGCATTAACTTTAGATTAGTCAGTGTCTTTCCATTAACATTGATTAACAACTCAGAAGGACGTGTGTTCAGTCTGGTTCAGTCTTAGAGATGTAAAGTTAGTCTCATGAATCAATAATATGTTGCAGTATTAATGAATCCTCCAGTAACCAATGCTTTTTTTTTTATTAGATAAATATGTTCATATGTTGTTCTCACTTTCCACTCTTTATAAGTTGGTATATGTTTCTATGCTATGCTGTCTATGTGTGAGAATTTCCCTATGGGGTTCAATGAAGCATTGCATTAAATATATATACATTTATCATTTGTCTCTGTATTGGATCTCGACCATTCTCTACTCTAAACTCCTCTCTTCATCTGTTTGTCTCTCTCTGCCCTCTCCATGCTTCAATGACTCAGTAAAGCACATTACAAGTCAGCTCATCAGTTATTCAATGACTAGCAAGCAGAGGCATTTCATTATCACCTCAGAAATATCTCAAATGTTTGCCATCTCAGGGGATCAAAGAGTTTATTGATTCAACTGATCTGACCTGTGTTTCATTTTGCTTACTCTGCCTTTATCAGTGTAGGGCGCAGGGCCGGCGTTTGACAGCTGGGGTGAAAGCAGATAAACTACAGAGTAAAGATTGAAGGAGCAAAAGAAAGCAAAACTAACTGCTCAATCAGTCAATAATCACTTGTTAGGCCTCGGTGCTATCAGCTGAGACAAAACAATATCTTTACACATTCTCACATTTGAGAGAGGGTAATCTCTGCTTTTATTGAACATGTCTTAGTACACAATGCTTGTTGTAACTAAATGGATCCACACAATATATTATTACAAAGGCATGGCTTTTAACAACCGACTACCGTTCCCTTTATTCTTCTTCTCAGATGTCTTTTCTCTCTATTCTGAATGGCAGAGCCCAATCCTCAATTACCTTTTAAATAAAAACACTGGTTATAGTGTGATAAAATGGCTAGCCATAAGAAATACTAGTTCAAATACTATTCACAACAATACATGGGTGCATAGATGAGGAATGCGAGATAAAAGGCTGTTGTGGCATGCACTACAAGTATGTCTGTGGCTTATTTGTGCTATAAACATAAGGTGAAGGTTAACGCCAAGACGACAAAAGAAAAGTTGGGTTGTAGGATCTGGAGAGAAGGTGACGTAGTTTGTGTAATGGAGATGAAACGAAGCGGGCGAGTGTGTGTGAGAGAAAGAGATGAATCCCGTCAGGCTTCATACTTCTTCCCCGCCCGGTGGATCTGTTGGTAAAGCGTCATTGAGAAAGCCATACCAAGGAGCTGGAAGAACAAAGAGACACCGAGTTAAGAGAAATCCTCACAAGAGAATCTATAACTGTCACATGAACAGCTGCTTACCTGTATGACCAACACACACATAGCGATGGTTCCCAGTAGGTGTTTGTTGTCGTCCAGCCACTCCTCTACCTTCTCATAGCAACCCTGAAAACACACAGCAACAGCAACAATAATAAGGGAAGGAGAAGGAAGTGCACACTCCAGGTATTCAGTCAGAGGCCTAAGTATGAACATAGTGAGCCAACACCGGTCATAAAAAAGAGCTACGGGTGTTTAGAACAGCAAATATAAAAGCTTTCATGAACTGGGTATAGGTTGAATCACTGCTGTGTTATCAATCAGTGACAGAGAGTAGCAAAAGGCCAATTTCATCCCAAAAATGACAGTGAAGATGAAAAAAAACACAGCACTGAATGCATCTGTGCAACGTTGGACACGATTTCTGATTAGAAAAGTAATGCACTGAGAAAGCTACATTTTTAAGACCCTTGAAACTTGAAATATAAGACTTGAGTGCAACATTTAACCAAATTTAAGACCTTTCAAGGCCTTGAATTTAGATAATACAATTTAAAACATTAAGACTCTTTAAAGACCTGCTGACACCCTGTATTCACCCTTTCATATCACATAAGTCAACACCAAAAAAGACTAACTTTTGCCTGATGCCCCAATACGTTTTGATTGTATATGGTTTCTTCACACACACACACACACACACACACACACACACACACACACACACACACACACACACACACACACACACTGACCCGCGTCCAGAAGACATTGGAGGCGTTGCGTCCACAGCCCTGGTAAAGGTCCTGGCAGCAGCGGTCAGGAACCACCTTCTCCTGCAGGGCGGTGTGCCAGTCAGTGTGGCTCATCACCCCACAACACCGCCACTGGGCGAGGACACAGTCAGTTAGAATAACAATAAGAAACTTTATATATATCGTACTTGTCTAAAGGTGTTTGTGTGTGTCATATACCTCTGTCTGTATGGTGTTCCATGCGTTCCTCAGGCCGGCGTTGTCCTCTGTGTTGTACAGCACCAGCCCTTCTTTCAGGTCCCGCCTGGCGTTGTCGCTCACCTGAGCAGACAGAGGAGGATCATGGGATATGTAGGCACACTCATCTACGTCAAGCGCCTTCATAAATGAACGTGATTTTTTTCTGACACAGTCCTACCTTGTCTGTGTAGACGAAGAACAGGATGAGGAGAATGAGTTCGGCCAAGAGGATGATCAAGAGAACGATGAAAAACTGTGAATAAATGACAAGGAGGGAGAGAGCTGGATGATTTGGAGATATAGTAGGTTACTTATATTACTAGAATGCAAGATACACTAATGCTGCATTCGTGTCATATGGGCTTCCTACATATGGCATATATATATATATTCATTGCAAATAAAATGAACAAAATAAACAATTTTGTGACTACAACTCTTAAAATACTGTGGCAAGACACAACTACTTGCTGGATATTCCATTTGTTGTTGACAGTAGCATGTTTGGTTTGCTGTAAAACATGAACTCAAATGTATTAGTCACTGTATGTATGTGTGTTAAATGTGATGCAGGTGATATAGGAGCAACCAGAGTCTACAGAAAACTTCAGCGTATCAACAGCTTCAATCGATTTCAACACTTCCAAGTCGTTGATTTGAATGGTTAGAATTCCCACACAACCTGAATGCAGCATAAGTGAAGAATTCCCCACACTAAAACAAACACTACAGCGATGCATCATTGGGTTTTGTAAGTATACGCACACTCAACAGCAGGCACTTGTTCTCCTTGATGGCGCCCAGGCAACCCAGGAAACCCGTCACCATGACGACGGTGCCGAGGGTGATGATGAGGTTGGCGGCGGACAGCGACGGGAACGAGGGCGACAGGGTGGCAAAGCTGCCCTGGGACACCGACAGCCACACCCCGACACCCAGCAAACCACACCCACCCAGCTGAAACACACACAGGACACTCAGACATTTAACAATAACTAAATGCCTTGGCTGGTTTACTGATCTTAGTATACTGATTTACGGTGTAATGGAAGCTAACTTTTCTGACTGAGTGTGTGTGGAAGAGTGTTGAATTACCCAGAAGAGCAGGTTGAAGAGGAAGAGCATGTATTTAACACAGCAGATGCAGCCGCGAGCCATGGTTCAAATGAGAGGCACTGCAAGACAATTTAGTGATGTTGGTTGGTTGCATTTCCTCCAGATAACCATTAAAAGACAGTATTTACTAAGGATGAAGTCTGTTACATTGACTTTAATATGCATTTAGAATTAAGTAAATGAAGTGGTGACAATCCAAATGTACTGATGTGTAGTAAATAGTCAAATATCAGTCCTATACAGAGATGGAATTGAGACTAAAACCCACCAAAACTCAGTTGACCCAGCTTTTAATTTGCAGAGTTTATGCATCTTTTTAGGCTGACATACATCTTTATGACAAAATGCCATGGTATACATCATAGTAAGTCATATCAAACTGATGTAAGTTATATAAAGAAAGGGTCTTTTAGTGGGTTCTGATGTTTTGTTTATATATTAGTGGTTGTTTTCCTAGTCGTGGTCAAAAATAGAGGTCATAGTTTACCCTCCTTTTTATTTACCACTACATCACTGATCATATACTCAAGCAAATCTAATCTTTTTTTCTCCCTGGAAAATTAATTAGTCATACTGCATCCAAATCATTACAAGGAGGGGATAAACTTACCACTTCAACAAGCAGACGAACTGAGACAGTCAAGTGGTGTACCTGCGACACAAAGTGTAAACAAACTATTTTGATAATATGCAATGCTTTGTCTTTATTATTGTTATTGCGTCACATAATGTAACAAATCATATCAATCAACAGCTTGACTGTAAAGCCTTTTGCTCACAACTTTAAGGTGATATTTGACTCTTATTTAACTTGTGATGAACAGGGTAAAAGTGTTATCCAATCTTGCTTCTTTCAGTTATATTTAATAATATTATTTCTAAGATAAGGCCTTTTTCTGTCTTTTGCTGATCTGGAAGTCATATATGCATTCATTTCTTCTATATTAAATTACTATAACTCGCTTTATTCTCGTCTCAGTCAAAAAGCTCTGTCTTGCCTGCAGTTAATACAAAATGAATAAATTATAAAACCAGGACACAACAGACTGAGAGCATCACTCCACTTTTAGCCTCCTTACACTGGCTTCCAGTGCAGTTGAGAATTGATTTTAATAATCACTTTCAAAGCAATGCATGGTTTGGGAGCAGATTATATATTAGATCACCCTATGACCAAAAGCACAGCCATAGGTCTACAGACAAAGCTCTACTGACTATTCCTAAATCAAGACTAAAATCCAAAGGGGATCAACCTTTTGAGACTTTGAAACAGCCTGAAAACAACAGACTGGCTGACAGATTACTTATTTATGTCCCTTTTAAAAGGTATTTTTAAAAAACTTGTAGGCTATTTGATAGTTCTTAATATCAATTTGTGTAACTATTGTTTTATATTTGATATATTATTTTGCCATGTTGACCACAGGCTGTGAGAGACTATAAATCTATCAGTAAATAAGTGTTACCTACTATTTGAAATCTTAACTATCTTGTTTGATGTGCTAGTTTTCTATAAAGCCCTTGGTAACTTTCTTCTGAAAAGTATTTTACAAATGAAATGATTACTATTATATTGTTGTTGTGTAGAGTGGTGTCCTTTATCTCCACTGCATCTATTGCAGTGAAGTGGTCTCGACGTGACGTCATTGAACTCAACTTCAGTCTGTGGTTTTTAAAACTTTGATCCGAAAACTTACAAAAGCAGCACTAAATGCACTATTTTATACTTTCGCGATAACAAAATGCCTTTATATTTGTCTAAGAAACAACCAAATCACTTCACTGCTGCTCAGGCCGTGATTGTTTTCATTTTCATGCCGTCGGAAATGAGAGAAGGGGGAAAAAGAGGAATAGTTTCCTACCGTGGGCTACGAACTGGAGTTCATCATCCTTCTATCATCTCAAGTTTCTACCCCAGAAACTTCCACATGCCGAGTTGTGCCGCTTTCTCTAATATTGCTTTCTCCCGATATAAAAACATAAATCGGATGGTTGTAAACTCCTAAGTCGGCCAACTTTGAAGTTTCGTCGATGGCTGGTGAGGAGGAGGAGGAGATTTTCTTTGGAAAGGGCGGAAACTGGTGTGGAGGGGCGAGCTGGAGGCGGGACGGAGCGAGCGGAGGGACGGACCGTCTGGCTGGGAAACGTTGAATATGGCCGTTACAAAGTGGTTATAAGTCATTCCCCCTGTTAAGGTGATGTCCATTAAAACAATATGACTAACTGTTCTTCCTTTCCTCTGACATTCAGTCTTAATAAAAGCTGCACTGGTGATTTTCTTTCCCCCTACAGGACGTTAGGGTGAACAACACTGTCCTTGCACTGATAATGCTAACATTAGCGGTACTGTACTGCCTGGCAAAAGTTACACCTGTGTCCTTAACAGGCTCCATGCTGATATGATATTTATAATATACTAAATGCGTGACCACAACCATAGCGTTTTTTTTGGGTTTTTTTTTACATATCAGTCTGTTATTTGAGAGACTCTGCTGGCAAATAAAACAAAAATATTATTGTTGGTGTATAGACTTGTTGATATTAACACACAAAAATCGATTCAGATTAGTTTAACAATGTTAACAATTAGTGTTACAACATATTTAACACAGTTAATGTTATTAAAACATAAAAGCATATAGAACCATCAAACATTAGTGACATTCATAAACCATGACAGTAGTCATCGTCATGTCTGTTTCATTCCAGAATTAAATGGGTTAATTGTGTGTGACATTTTCAGAACAAACTGTTTCTAGCCTGACCCAAATGGGATTTTGACTTAGAAATAGCGGTTCAATATATTAAATATTTTCAGCAGGCCTACTATCATATTGAAGGCAGAATGTCATGTTGAAATAATAACAAACTGCTGTGACCTTTGTGCGAGTCAGTGACATCATACCAAGGTCCAAATCATTTTGGCTCACAAATATGACCAAAAATGGTGCTGTGAGCAACTTGGCAGAGGCTTTTCAAGCATTAAATGTTTTGGGCTGGGCAAACTACAACTGTTATGGGTCAAAAGGAATGTCTGCAGGAAACAGACTTGGGCTCAATGCAATTCAGTACAGTTGATCACCTGGATTCTTATTCACTCATCACTTTGTTAAAGTTTATTTAAAGTTGTGATAGTGACCTCTTGTGGCTGATCTGAGGCTGTTGTCAGGTTCATTGTACCATACTCCTTATTTGTGTTCTCTGCCTGTGTGCCTCGTCATGACACACTATCTACATGATTATGCAGTTTTGCGTCATGCCAATATTAGTCAAGAAGCTCTACCCATGTGGCTAACTGGCTCTCAGGTTGTTTCTACACCTGTTTCACATGCATCAGTACCCAGTAAGAACTCTAAACTTGCACACAAACATCCCAAAGCCAAGTAAGACTTTAATAAAGATTCATCATGACAACATTGATATAAATACATGACTCTGAACAGAAAATACCAAATGAAAATACAAAATATACAAAAAGAAAACGGTAAAAGCATGTATATCTCTTTCGGTTGCGGCCCTCGAGCATCCATGGCGTTGAAGCAGAAGTGTGTTCCCTGTGTATTCTAGGGTCAAGGGGTTGAAGCCGTTGTCCAGTGTTTTTTCTTTTGCCAGCGTCTTAGTGGCAGCCGCTCCCCCAGTGGAAACTGGAGTCGTAGTGGAGCCCCCCGCAACAAGGAGGAGGGGGGGGTCAAAAGACACACAAGGAGGTGCACAGTGACATCACTGACTGTTCCTCCTCTCCTTTACTCTGTCCTCTATCGGTTGGCTCCTCCTTATCCCCAGACCCATCGCTCCGACTGGGAGGACTTCAGCTGCACAGACTCACTGCTCTGTCCCTCCTGCTGAAACACATAAGTCATACAAATATGTTATTTAGCATATCTACTGTTATACTACCAGTATAAAAGATTAAATGACTTTCGGTTGGGGCCCTTCTTGTGTATTCTTGGGTCAAGTGATGGTGGTAGTAGCAACAGTTATGCCTGCATGCTGCTACTACTACTAATACTACTACTACTAGTCATAATAATTACATATTATTACACAGCTACCCACGTATACATGGGGCGACAGTAGCCTAGAGCAGTGGTTCTCAACTTTTTTGGCTTGTGACCCCTTAAAACGAAGCAAGGTCTGGTCGCGACCCCCGTCCCAAGTGTGCAGAGTTCAACCAAAGAATGATTTTCTCTTTTCAGGTTGTTTCATTTGATTCATCATCAGAGGCCTAGAGACTGAAAACTATTCAGTATTTCACAAGAAAAAAAGCAGAAGTAGAAATATGCTTTTTTCCTATCCCATAAATCATCTCGCGACCCCCCCAAAATCATCTCGCGAGTCCCTGGGGGTCCCGAAACCCGAGATTGAGAACCACTGGCCTAGAGGTTCGAGAAGCAGGCTTGTGACCAGAAGGTTGCCAGTTTGAACCCCCGGACCGCCTGGGAAAATGCGACAAGGAAAGTGAATTAGTAACGCTCTCTCCTCCCTCAAGGCACTGAACCCCCAACAATGTGTGTAACTATGTGAAAGTGAAGCAGGAGTATACACGCTCAGTCGACTTTTCCTGGATAAACAAAGGTTAAATTAAAAAGAATCCACACCTTGCTGGCGATGGCCCTGAGCTTGCCCAGCAGGGAGGGTTTCTGGGCGTAGACCACGTCGTCCTCAGGCTCCTCCCCCTCAGCCAGGGCGCAGCTGTCGGCGGCTGGAAGCTCACACTCCTTGTTGGCGGACATCACCAGACGAGAGTACTTATACTCCAGCCTGACCCAACACAACACACACACACCGCAGAGACAGCAGACACCGGCAGCATGAGTCACAGGATCAAAGTTACTAGCTGGCTCAAGTTTAGTGAGGCTTTTTCTGGCTTAGACAGTAGAGTTCAGCTGATATGGACTTTTGAAGGCTGATACTGATATTTTTGGATTGAAACTGCCGATAGCTGATATGTTGTGCAGATATTCAATATGTTTAAATTTGACCATTTTCATGCCAAAAAATGATCAGTTCTACAATAAATATGTAATCAAACACACTGCATCATATCATAGGTGGACAACTGACTGACTGGCCAATATCAGATTTTTAATATCTGCCAGATGTATTGGCAAACCAGTATACCATTCTAACCCAATAGACACTGTTACAGGTGGCCATATACAGTGAATATCAGAAGTCTACACATTTCAAATCTAGTTTTTATTGCCTTGAGGAAATAAAACCCATTAAATCAGACTTTCATTTGGATGTAGTAACCAACAAAATCAAAGTAAAAACAAAATTCTGACAATGTATTAAAAATACAAACTAAAACACCTTGATTGCTTGAGAGTCTTGATCTCCACTGTAAGAATGTCTTCTACTTGAAAGAAGCTGAGCCAAACTATTGCTGTCATAGACAAACAGTAAAGCCAGTAACGCCTCTACCTTAAAGATATAATTCGAGGTAATTGTAATGAGTAGGTTGGCAGATTGGTGGTAGTGTGTCTAACTGGTAGGAGCCACTGACCTCTTGTTTTTCTTCCAGAAATAGCAGGTGAGGGAGATGAGCAGCACGGCCATGAAGGCTCCGCCGCCGACCCCGACCTTCAGCCACAGAGCGATGGCCTCGCAGGGGGACGAGCGCCTGGCTGGCAGCGACGCGCCTTTGGTGCACAGCTTCGGCTCGTTCCACACATACAGAGTTTCCTGGAGAGAGAGGGAGAGAGAGAGAGAGAGAGAGAGAGAGAGAGAGGGGAGAGACAGAGAGAATGCTTGAGCTACATATTTTTTCTGTCCTTGTGAGAACGTTTGGCCCCCATAAAAATAGAATCTGAGTGGAAGAAAAGTGGTATAAGAGGTGTGTGTGTGTGTGTGTGTGTAGTACCTGGGCGCCTCCCTTGCATGCGCCCTCTATCTGGTGGTAGTCGCCCTCGGTGCAGCGTGGGCAGGCACTGGCGCTCTCCCACAGAAAGTGAAATGTGCATCCATCACAGGTTCCTGCAGGACAGGAGCTGCACACACACACGCACACACACACACGCACACACACACACATACACACACACACAGGAGATCAGGAAAACAAAAAGCAGAGAAAACAGGCAGGAACACAGTGATTTCATATGAGAAATATGAGTTGTATGTTTTCAATATGATCTGATAACAGACAGCAGACTTGCACATATGGTCCCTCTATCTGGAATTTTTGATAAGGTAAACAGCTAATAATGCACATATGCAAATCTGCATGTTCTGTAAGTATATTATGTACAGCTGTAAATTGGATATATTTGATTGGATATATTTGATTTGTATGACCTGTAGGTAACTGCACACATGTACGTATGATCTGATATTGTAGAAGGCTAACAATGCACATTTTGCACATCATGCATATATTCTCTAAATTCACATATTTGTTTCATATTCTCCTGTTTTCTCATTTGTTATATATATATATGGCATATATCACCATACTTTCATCTATTTCATATTGCATATATTCTCATATTTCTCACATTTTCATATCAAACATATTTTTCATATTTTTACTGTCGTTTTGCACAGCATGCATACATGCATAAAATATTTTCCATATTTTTTCATCCATATCCATTTTTTCTTAATATGTTCTTGTGTTGAAATTGTTGGTTATGGTATGTTTGCTCTATTCTTATTTAGACCCTTTATATTTTTAAAATGTGTTAATTAAGTCATTTTTGCTATATCCTATTCTTTGATGCTGCAATGACTCAAGTTCCCCATAGGGATCATTAAAATGTAATCTAGTCTAAAAAACCTGAAATACCTCCATAAACCACATCCATGAAAAAAATTACAACACAGTATAGCACTAGATGATTAGAAAAGACACACACACACACACACCTACCTGGGCACAGAGAGTTCTCCCAGTTCAGATTTCTCTGGGTTACAGCGAATGGAGATGACTGAACTCCGACCCTGATCGCACGAGGCCGTAGCCTGGGTTGACCTGAGAGAAACGGGGAACACAGTTAGGACTTAAACACTCTAAAAACACACACTCTGTCTCTGTCTCTGTCTCGCTGTACCTGTAGAAGAAGTTGATGTCTGGGACGTCCTTGGAGTTCTCCGGGAAAAGCTCCGGTTTAGCGTTCACCCCATCCAGGACGGTGTCTACTGTCACTCCTGATAGAGAGACAGAGACAGACGCACTAAAACCACCTTTTCTTTCTATAATTACTTTCTATAATTAATTTTTTAACATCTTTCGAAATGACAAAGGGGGCAGGGAAAAGCTATCATGATGAAAACTGTGTTGTTGTGTACCAAGGAAAGTGTCTGCGAGGCTGATGGACTGAGAGGAGAGGGCCGTCCTGAAACCCCGCCCATCTGCTGGGATGATGGTTGATTGGCAGATGAAGCTGTCCACTGAGTTGACAAACTGAGCCGAGTCGCTCTGGCTGTCCTTGCCGGACAGATCGGTGACGTTATCCATGCAGACGGCCGCCCTCTTGCCCTGCAGTCGACATGCAACAGTAGAAAAAGCTTCGATGATCATGTAAGTTAAGAGCAAAAGGAACAGGATTAGATCGAGAGACAGAAAAAGGATTAAGATTAATGTGTGTGTGTGTGTGACCTACAGTACCTCGTGGCCACACAGGCTGATGTTGAAGAGGTGCAGGTACTTGGTGCCCTTGGAGGTGAAGCTGGGCCCGATGGTGAGCGAGGCCACGCTGCTCAGACCGCTGAGGTCAAAGGTCAGCGTGCGGTTGTCCTCGGTGTGGGAGAAGGAGCAGTCGCTGTAGCAGCGGGAATGCTCCTGAGAGAGAACACAGCACATCAGAATCAATCTGTCACCCCAAAATACAACACAGCCCACTTTGGAGATTTACTACTGGAACATGGATCGTTCTGGTCCCCAGTTCTGATGATGAGTCACGTTGGAAGCCATTATGAAACACATTTGTCAAAGCATAGCTGTTCAAGAGCGACACTGCTATATTGCAAAATATTTAATTATTATTACTTAATTATCATTCTTTTTATTACAATGGTGTGTTACTGCTAATTTTTATAAAAGCAATAAACCTCTCGTGGCTTAGTGCTTAAAGAAAGCACAATGTGATGAGTGTGAGAGAGAGAAAGAGAGAAAGAGAGAGAGAGAGGGGGAAAAAATTGGGAAAACACCCCATAGAAGCCCTGCAGAGCTGAGCGAAAACATCCTCAGAGTTCACAGAAACACAGCCAGCGCTGCATGCAGGGCCGAACTGGGCCAAGACCCGCTCATATTACACATTCAGAAGTGTGAGCCATCACATTTTACAAATGTGATGGCTCACACCCCCCAAGAGCCTCCTCTTCCAGCTGGTCCTGAAGCTCCGTCCACAAACATCCAACAACCCCACAGGCCTAACTTCATCTGGCCTAAGCAGATCATCAATAATCAAAAAGGAAATTACCTCACTTAATGGAAAGAATCAAGCACATAATGTTTTTAGTGGAATTAAAACCCTCGGAGATAGACACTCTTCTCGATTGCCCTGGCAATACTCCCAAAACGATTTCCAAGATGGCAGTGTATAAAGAACTACTTGCTCATATGCTTTTTTTTTAAAACAGATGTGATAAAAAGAAAGAGTTTATTTCACTCCAGATAGGCTACAAAGGAAGTATGCTGAACTCTCTTTTCTTTGCTGGAGATGCAAAAAACAAAATGGTGCTTTCCTTCACATGTTTTGGACCTGTCCTTTATTGCTGTCTTCTTTCAACGTCCAGTCTGTTATTAATTGTTATTATATTATTTAAAAAAAAAAATACACTGATCTTCTTCCTCCCTCCCTATCCCAGTGGTCAAATGAACTGTCTACATTTGCTACAATAGAAAGTAACTTTTTTTTTTTCTGTATTTGGCAGCCTCACATAGGGAAAACTTAAAAAAAAAGTGCTGAAAGCCTTTTTTTCCTCCTCTTTCTCCCTCTTTTATGAGCCTGTTTTGTGTTTGTGGTATTATAATCTTTTGACTATCTCTGTTTGAAAACCCAAATGTAAATGCGTTTAATGATCTTCCCCAACCCACAAAAACATCTAGAAAATTCAGAAAAATGGTGAGAAAATTGCTGAGAAGATTCAGTGTGACATCAGCTGCAACATTTGTCAACTGCTGTCACACATACAAGGAAATAAGCTGAATGAAGCCCATTGTGCAGTATATAGTGTTCTGTTTACTGCTGTAACCTGACTAGGAGGAATGCTGATCAGCTTGTAACTGTCTGCTTTGTCCATGTATAGAGTCTTCATGCCAACTGAGAGGGAAAGACAGCCACAGCAGGACTCTCTACCTTGTTGCTCCTGCTCCCCGGCCCGCACGGCACACAGGCGTCCTGGCCGTAGGTGTGGCGCCCCGCCAGGTGCGTGTTGGCGGGACACTCTTGGCACCGGTTGGTGTCTCTGTCGATGTAGAAGCCGGCGGGGCAGGGGACGCAGGAGGAGCCGGCCTGCCGGGAACTCTGGGACACCAGGGCGCAGGCGCGGCACGCCGACGCCACGCCGTCCAGCACGTTGGTCACGCTGATGGAGTACAGCTTCACCATGTCGCCCACGTAGCGCCGCACCTACACACACACACACATAAACAGAGATATAAATGTTATATACTGTATATACTCATATTTTTCATTATTTTTTCATAGTCTCTGTATGTTCTACTGGTATTACTTTGCACACCCTCATAATGCTATAGTTCATTTTTTCATAATTTCATCCATATATTTCTACATAACATGTTACGTTGAAATTTTGATACCCTCCATTTGCTATATTCATATCTATATTCTATTTTCTTGTACTGTATCCTATTATTATTTACTGCTGCAACATCCCAATTTCCCCATGGGACTTGTTTCATCATATCTTATCTTGTGTTATATGACTATATCTAATGCACATTGTATGATTAAGGGGAATGAAGTGTGTGTGTGTGTGTGTGTGTGTGTGTGTGTGTGTGTGTGTGTGTGTGTGTGTGTCAACTCACGTCCACAGCTTGATTGGTCCTCTGGAAGGCCCAGGTATAAGAGACAGAGGCGTTCCTGGTCATGATGTGTGTGTAGGACTGTTTCTCCTTACTGCCCTCCCAGGACTCCACCACTGTGGTGCTTTTCCTGTTCACGTCCTGCAGGGGGCAACACAGTCAACAGGTCAGAGGGGAAAATATGGATTGGATTAGAGTACAGATTTAAAACCAAATAAGCAAGTAAAATGGATGTGCAGTTTATAAAATGCACTGAGGAGCCAGAAAATCAGAAAAATGCAAAGTGTCTCTATGTATAAAATGATGATGATGAAAAAGCTGATGATGAGGTTCACCTGGTAACAAAAGCACAAAAACAACAGAACAACAAAAGGACTTCAGCTGGACCTCAATGAGGATGGCGTAACTTATCTGGCTTTCTGGTGAAGTTAGTCATAACCTAATTACTACCTTCTGGCTCCAAATATTTACCCGGACGCACAGACACACACGCACACACAAGCACACACAAGCACACACCATCATGAAGTAGAGCTCACAGTCGGCAGAGCAGATGGTCTCGAAGACAAAGGTTATCCGGCCAAACTCACTACCGGTCATCCCTGAAAGAGAGGTTGGCACCCTGCACACACACACACACACACACACACACACACACACACACAGGCAGAGATTTAGTTTATACACTTTCAAAATAATCGCACACACACACACTCAGTGTATTCAAATATAAATACTCTTGCAGTGGATTTAGACAGGCACAAAATTAATTTTTTAAATTCTTTATGGCACAGATTGGATCTTTTCCTCATAGCCCAAAAGAACACACAGAAGTTCATTCGAAGTTCAGATTCTCTCTTCCTATGCAAATGCAACCTTAGATAGATAGATAATGAAAAGCTCACACAAGCACCCAGAATCCCCCACTGAGACTCCAAGAAAACACACACACACACACACACACACACACACTTACTTGAAACCGGGTACATGCAAGTTGAGGATGAGATAGTCGTTATCCGAACCGCCCGCTCCGCTGCGGATATGATCCCCTGCCACCTCCCATCCTGATCAACAACAGGCACACACACACACAGGCATTAAACACACAATTCACACACACACACACACACACACACACTTAGAAATTGGTCCAGTATTTCTCACCGTTCATGTCGTCACATTTGGAGTTGCCCACGTTGAAACAAGAAGTCTTCATGTTGGACGGCAGGACGTTCCACCATTTGTACTCATAACCCAACACTGGCTCTGTACCTGCAGGGCACTCTGCGCACGCTGGTATACACACACACACACACACACACACACACACACACACACACACGCAAACATTTCATTTAAATACCACAGTGACATAATTATTGGGTCAAACATTACTAGTGCTTGTGTTTCCTTGGATAAATAAAGGTTACAAAAAAAGGTTAGATGAGGTTCAGAAACGTATCCAGTCTGCCTCAGTGTGATAGTAAGTGTCAGAAGTGGAAGTGTGTGTGTGCAGGTTTTACCGGAGGTGCCGTCGGAGTGGGTTCCAGGCGGGCAGGGGAAGCAGGTGGAGTCGTTGGTGTTGTAGTAGCCGGGGTTGCAGGGGGGGCAGGGCTCCCTCTGTCCCGTCTGAGGCAGTTCCACCGCCCCGGTGACGTTCTCCACGCAGATCTTCGGCTCCACCCACCGGTACAGAACCTGCGTCTGTGACCGTCACAACCAGAGGTTACCAGGGGCGGAAAGAGAAAACAAGGTACTCAAGTAGAATTGCTCTTACTTTGCTGAAATTTAGTAGAAGAAGAAATAAAATTACTGGTGTAAAAATCCACTTAAGTAAAAGTAAAATGTAGCTAATTCAAAATGCATGCAGAATAAAAGTTACTGAGTTACTTAAAAATAACAGATTTTCCCATGCAAGGCAAAATGGACAAGATGACTCAAACAAGGTTCTTTTAATAATAACATATTCTTTGCAAAATAAAGTGCATACATGAAGTAAAGCATGAATCAGCAATAATATAGTGATGTGTTAGTGGTGGTTTCTGTAAAGATCATCCCTCTTTTCCAACATACTGTGTGTGTTTTACTGTGAGTGTTTTCAGACATGTGAGTCTAAACAGGCCCAGGTCATGGGTAGTTGATTTGGATCTGATGACATGCGCTGACTTTTGACCTTACATATTCACCGTTTCCTTCACTCATCACATGTATTGTCCAGTGTCTGATGCAGTGATTATGGAGCGCTGACGAAATTTGCGCAATGTAACAGATGCGATTTAAAATGTAGCAAAGTCAAAGCATACTTAAGTGAAAGTACAATTACTCGCTTCAAAAATAGTCCAAAAAGTACAAGTACACAAAAAACTTCTAAATTATAGTAACAAGAGTAATTGGAATTCATTGCATCCTGTGCCTTTCTGTTTGAGTAAGCGGAGGGAAGGGGTGATTTACAGTGGGTCTGAATGGAAATGGTATTAATTATTAAATGCTTCCGTCTTTGGTAAATAACTCAAAGGTATACACACTCTCAATATTTCTAGGTTTGAAGGCCTGAAATGAAAATGAAAATCCATGAAGTCAGACTTTTTTCACTTTCATTTGGATACTGTAACTGGGAAAATGGAGCTAAAAACAAAAGACTACCGATCTCTGACAATGTATTAAAAACTGAAAACTAAAACACCTCTGTTATGAAAAATGCCCACACCCAGAAGCACCTTTAGCTTCGATAACAACAGTAAGTCAGTTTGAATAGTGTGCAGCCTTTTGTATGTGAATAAGTAAGTAAGAGTAAAAAAAATAAGTAAAAAAGAGTGTGTGTGTGTGTGTGTGCATGAAATAGGGGGACTGACCTTCCCTTCGCTGTCGCAGGCCGTGTGGATCTGGAAGTAATCCTTCTCTGAGCATGCCGGTCTCTCCTTGCATTCTGCCCATCCCTCATCTGAGAGAGGAGGGGAACACAGGGCCAGTAAGTGTGTGTGTGTGTGTGTGTCAGTATTCCCCCTTTTGACTTTGAATGGAAATTTTTTGGTGTTACATGTTGGTAACATGGTGTTTTCGGGGGGAAAGCGCTGCTGTACGTACGTGAGTACTGGTTTTCGGGGCAGGCGGTGCAGGAGGACACTCCCTTCCTGGAGGAGGTGTTGCTGGGGCAGGGCTGGCAGGACGAGGAGCCGGGGGACGGGCTGAACCAGCCGGGCCGGCAGGGGAAACACTCCGACGTGTAGGCTACACCTGGACACACACACACACACACACACATAACAAGCACATACGGAGAAAACGTCATGTTAAGCCATATTTGAACTCGGTTAGTTTCAATGGGAGAAGATTTCTGTGATTTCCCTTAAATTACTGCTCACAGCATGGATGTCCAACATGTGCATGCTGCCACCTTGCATCATAACATGCATCTATCATCTTGCATCATAACATGCATCTATCATCTTGCATCATAACATGCATCTATCATCTTGCATCATAACATCATCAGGTTTTGATTTCAGAAGGGATTTTATTTATTTTACTCCTCCATTGTATGGTTCTCCAGCATGTGGTGTTGGTGGTTGATGCATTTGTACTGAGGTCAGAAATCTCCCGCACTACAGCCTCCCTGATTAGATTATGACAATCTTCCAGCCACCAAATCAGAACCCATTATTACATTAGGGAGATATCAGTTCAAACTGGATTATCAGAGTTTGCTGAACAACTGCACACAGACAAGACAGATTCATACTGGATTAAAATCACTGAGGATGTTAGTAATAACTACTTGAGACTACTTGAGGGCTTCAGACTCACTTTAGCAATGCAAAAGTCTGTGAGTGTCTTTGCGTGTGTGTGTGTGAGTGTGTGTATGTATATATTTCATGCTTTACCCTCTATCTGGATGTTCTTGAGCAGGACAGGTTTGACCATCTTCCCTCCCACCAGGATGCCGGTGGTTCTCCAGTACAGGATGTTCGTCCCGGACTTCAGACTCACCTGAGACACAGAACAACAGGCACACAGTGAGCCATACACATTCCGCATACCATCACACACACACACACACAGAGTCACACACTCTCCCTCACCGTGTGTGTGTCCCATTCTCCGTTGCTGGTGACTTTGATCCACTTCTGGTCGTCAGTCTGGGCCATTTCCTGGCACTGCTCATTCTGGACCTGAACACATGTTAATGTGGTAATTATTAGCTGCATAAAACCGATTGTTTTACCAAGCAACAGCCGCTGGTCTTCACTGATCCAGATTAAGCTTACAACACCTAATTTGCCATTGAACTAGGATATTGTTTTATGACGACTGATATGGATACTGATAGTTTTGGATTGAAGCTGCAGATAGTATATATATTGTATCTTTAAATTTTCATCCCCCAAAAATAACAAGTATTCAGTGTTTCCCACAGATTTTTTATTCTTGTCAGGGTGGAAAAGCCTCTGAAACAACATTTCAACCATCACGGGACACTAAAACTCTCCACTGAAACCCACACTGATGAAATTCATTTTAGCAGGGGTGAGGCAGGTTTCAATGCAGGTTTTTACAAACTGACACCACTGAAGCTGTTGAGTAAAACCCTCCCACACCACACTCGAATGATTTCTCTGAAACATAATACCAATAAAAACATATTGACTAGCTGTGGTCAGGAAGGAACCGCCATCATATCAGAGGTGGATGAAGAAAACTCCCATATCAGCTTGATATATTAGCAGACAAATACATCAGTCTAACCTTAACCTGAACTACAGTTGTGTATAGGCGTATATAGGCGATGACAGCACTTACATAGAACTCAAAGAAGATGTTGTTGTCTGGATACTGGTAGGTGAAGGAGACGGAGCCCTGCTTCTCCAGCCGAACAGCGTAGACCAGAGACACCGTACACTCGTCCCGGCTCGACTCCAGATACACACCCTGCGGCGTCCAGGATGAGCTGCAGCACACACAGAACACACAGGAGAGAACTTAGCAAAATAAGGGTCTGCACTCTGTTTCTGTTTGAGTTTTATGTTTTTATTCCATTTAGGGGAAATGTGCCTTCTGAGGAGAAAAGAAAACAAACACACAGATTCATGCAAATATGGAAAACGCAAATGTAATTTGTAATGTAAAATGTACTGATTTTTTTGTTTGTAACACTCAATATACTGTATTTGCATGTTTATTTTTTATCTCTGCATGTTCATCTGTAATGCAGGGGAAAGGTAGTGTGTGTGAGCATGTGTGTGTGTGTGTGTCCACCTGTTACAGGCCTGGCTGTCCTCTCCGGACGGCCCGGGGTCCATGTAGCTGGCCAGGCTGGTGAAGCCGGCGGGGATGGCGTCCCATTGGTCGAAACGGACGCCGCTCCCCAGCGAATAGGAGCCGGCCACACACGGCGTGCACTGCTGCGTGGACATCTCTAAAAACTCCCCCGCCGCACAGGAGAACGCTGCGAGACGGGGAGGGAAGAGGGTCAGATTTGCATGTAATTAGTGCACACACATGCATGAACACACACACACACCAACACACACACACTCTGGTAGCACTTACAGCAGTCTGTTCCTCTGGTTGGAGGTGGGAGGTCGGAGCAGGAGCCCTGACTGTGAGGGATGGCCACTCTCCAACGTGACCCTGTGCTGTCACACTCTGTGTATTTATAGTAGTAGTCTGTCTGCAGAACACACACACACACACACACACACAAAGATCAATATCACATCCAAAAATTCCTCTGTGTAGATGCACAAAAATGTTTTTATCTGTTGCATCACCCCTCCACCCCACCCTCCAGCTCCACCACTGCTCACACACACACACACACACACACACACACACATACCCAACACACACACATACACTCAAGTCTACCTGAAAAACCAGTTCATCCACAATACATTTTACATACAGTATTAGACACAGACGAGCATGGAGCTGAAGATGAAAACAAAAGTCGGTCGTGGAAACGGGAACGCGTGTGTATGTGTGTGTGTGTGTGTGAGGGAAGGGTTTGCAGGGTAAACATGGCGACCGACCCTGATCGCCACGGCAACCGGCCACTCCAGAAAATAACCTCAGGGAAACTAATGGTCCATTAAGAGCATGACGGCCGGCCATCTCCACAGCGTTCTGACCCCAACCCCCCTCCCTCCTCTTCAGCTGCCAGCACTATGCTGCTCATCACTCCAACTGACCGTCGCACAACCTGCTGCCATATTTATTTCACTATCATCTTTCATATCACAGCTTAAAATGCATTTTCATAGACTTACTTTAACATAAATGTAAAGGCTTTCTATCTTATTTTACTTTACATATTTAATATTCTCACCGTTTTTGAAATTTGTTTGCTAGTTTTATCTCCTCCCTATATATTTTTCTAATCTATTATATATATTTCTATTGAAGCACATTGAGTTTTTGAACACATTTTACTATTTCATAATATACTATAACCACAGTGGCATTTGGACATAGATTGCAGCTGCCCCACTTTACAGCTGCCATGACACTGAAGGACAATAGTTAATTCTGCATCAAATCAAACTCCTTGACTATGTGATGCCTGCAGAATAAAGGCAACGCGACTTCTTCGGTATACGATGTACATTTTAATGCAACTTCACTGGAGTCTGAAGCCTCGTTCTGGCGATTCTCCATGCATCTCCTCCCCCGAACCTGCTGCTCAGGCCATTACTGGCCCGGCAATCAGCAGAGAACACAGACAGTCGGCTGAAGCAGAGCAGAGGCGCATAAGTAGCAGCCAATTAAACTGGAACAATGCAAAAATGGCCTGCAATGTGTGTATGGGGAATTAGTCAGAGAGAGAGAGAGGGAGAGAGAGGGAGAGAGAGAGAGAGAGAGAGAGAGAGAGAGAGAGAGAGAGAGAGAGAGAGAGAGAGAGGGGAGAGAGCTGGCTTGCTGATGCAGTGTGTGTGTGTGTGTGTGTGTGTGAGTCTCCAGTAAAGATAAGCTTGAGGTCTTTTGTATAGCTAATCACCTCTCTCCAGCTATACCAACAAATATGGCCATTCATGCCATAGCCACATGTGCACACACACACACACACACACACACACACACACACACACACACACACACAACATTGGAACCCACTTCATTAACATGTAGCATGGCAACCTGTGCTGAGGTTCACCTGCTCCCTCTGCCTCTCTCTGTGTAAACGGACAAAGCGAGGGCTGATGCCTGTGCTAATATGTTGACAGTGGGGAAAAGGTGAGATTGATAAAAGGACGGAGGTTAATGTGTTTCGCTCGTCTCCCGGGTGACTCACACTGGTTGCCATGGAGACTGATGAGAGAAGGGGGACAGGGGATAAAAATTCAGCGCCACGGCAGCCCATCCTATGAGTCAGGAGACTGTAGGCAGAGTTGGGCTGTGGATTTTAGGACACCGAGGTTCGACCGATATGGGTTTTTGAAGGCAGATGCCGATACTTTTGGATTGAAGCTGCTGATAGCCGAAGAAATTTCATTTGACCATTTTCATGCCAAAAACCTCTGAAAAAATTCCCTACATTTCATGGATTCAGTTTTTACCCCAGAACTTGTCAGGGTGGAAAAGCCTCTGAAACAGCATTTAGACCATCATGGGACACTAAAACTCTCCACTGAAACTCAGACTAACAACATCCATAGGTGGGTTAGTGCCTTCTTAAAGCAGGGTGAGGCATACATCAGTCTTACCCCAGCAGACACACACCTAGAGCTGTGGAACTAAATACCTGTCCTGTCCTGCTGGTTAGGTGTAAAGTGTCAGCGTTTCAAACATTTCAGGAAGTGGATGTCTTCCAAATATGTAAAATTTTGGCATTGGTCGTCTTGTCTTATCCAGATCGTTAAAAAATGCTCTATCACTGCCAACTAAACAGCAATTTTTGCTTACATTTTGAACTGAAACTGAATTGCCTATATTACTCTTTCTTTATAAATTTACACTGTCCATCAACAGCCATGTATCCTAACAAACTGTCCTCGAGCAAAACACTAAACCTTGTAAGTTGCTCTGGATGAAACCATCATCTAAATGCTTAAATGGTAAAACTGATAAGTCTATTATTTTTGTGGGTGTTGTTGATTTAATATTGAACTGTGTAACTATCTACACTGTAAGAGATGACAGTGGTGACAGTGATGAGAACAGTTGCTCTTATACATCCCATAATAATCGGATAATTTCGTGTGAATGAAATGACAGTGAAATCAACCTATTCCTGATGTTACTGTGCGACTCCCTGGAAGCCCTTCAGGGGCCCCTGGAGGTCCCCGAACCCCCAGTTTGACAACCGTCGCTGTAAGACGATCATAGGCTACAGCCTGTGTGATGATGCAAGCTTGCTTTCGGGGTGATTCGAGGACTGGGTTATGTGGGATTCCCACAGCGGCGGCATCCCACGGCTGCATCCACAGTGAGCTGTTTTTATTCTCCGCGGGAGGGGGGGCCGGGAAGGGGGGGGGGGGGGGACAGGACAGGACAGGACAGCCCCCGCTCTCCCTCGCTTCCACCTCGACGGTAATCCTATAGCCCGACCGGCCCCGGCAGGAGGCTGCACATGAGGAGCGATGGAGGCCAAAGCAGCCAGCAGACGGGACGGGATGAGATCTCGTTATGGAGCCGTTGCTGTGCGATGTTTAGTCAACACGCCTCGCGTTTAAGCCGATCAAGAGCGCGGAGGGGATCGTGCAGACCATAGATCCAGACACTGCTGTACCAATATAACACATGCAGTGGCTTCAGACCACTTGTCCTAATAAGTGGCGTTTATTATGGATTATATAAGGCTATCACTGCATTCTTCATCGTGAGAAACACAGAATTGGCTTGTAACAGCCTCTTGCATCTAATATGGTGGTTTATTTGCATGCATGAGCATTTTATTGACTTGAGTGCTGCCATAAAATAGCAGGCGATAAAAAACAGTAATATTTGGATATGGGTAATAAACAGTGCTATTAGGACATTGATCCTGCAGTTAGGATATTAATAGTACTAATATAGTTTCAGGATGCTGCTAATATAAAGCAGCATTAGGATGTAGATGATAATAATAATAAACAGTGTGGTGTTAAGACAGCGCACTCACCTCATCGCACGGCCGCAGGTCTCTGTCGGCGGACGCGGATCGGTGAACGGTGATGAGGAATAAAACGCAGCGGGGGAACCAGGACCCGAGCAGCTGTTCCCGCATCCTCAGCTCGTGTCACAAGCAGCCGGCCGGAGCTCTCAGAGGGCAAAAGCATGTAAAGGCTGCGCGGTGAAGATTTGGTTATGGTGCACCTGTCATTGATGCGCCTCTCTCTCTCTCTCTCTCTCTCTTTCTCTCTCTCTCTCTCTCTCTCTCTCTCTCTCTCTCTCTCTCTCTCTCTCTCTCTCTCTCTCTCTCTCTCTCTCCTCTCTCTCCACCCACACCAGTGTCAAGCCACATAGAATTAAAGATGATATTTCCGGTCACGTTTTTCTAAATAAAACCCCTATTAATGAATATGTGTGGCAACATTTTACCAAAGTGAAAATGAAGAATACATAGCCGTCATTTGGGTAAGGTCGCACAATACAACCCAAGAAACACCATGAACCATAGTGAATATAGCTTATGTTTTTAGCATCTATTTCACAGCTATACTAGTCACTCTATTTTTACTTTACTTTTCCATACTTGCTTTTGATATGTTTTTGTTATGTACCTACAATCGAATACTAAGATTAGATTGATATGGATTTTTGAATCATAATATCAATGGTGATATTTTTGGAATGAGGCTGCTATCTGATATTTTGTGCCAATATTCAATATCTTACATAATCTTATATAATATCTAGAAAAAAGAATTAGCCTACTTAGCCTAAATAAATTTTTTTTTTCTAAAATTGACATTTTACGCTTTTATCTTATATATCTTATATAATCGTAGCTCGTAGGCCTATATAATATCTAGAAAATGTTGGATTACTTTTTCTACAATTGACAAATTCTACGCTTTTATTTCGAAGGCAAAATCGCCCTACTTCCTGCCTTACTCTGGTTCATTCTCGTTAGCTTCACTTAGCTCAGCGCTAAACCCTCAGACAGTGACGTCACCAGTCTGCTAACACACGTTATCTTGATTGACAGCTAGAGATGGACAACATGCCTGCTGGCACCTGAGCTTATTATAGACCTGTGCTGCTGGTGGAGTTTGGGCCTGAACATGCCGCTGAAAGAGACAGGCTCAGCTAAAGAGAAGAAGAGGTAAAAGAGCATCATGATGTGACAGCCCCCGAAATTTAGCATCACATTTAGCATCAGTACAAATGTAGAAAAATGTACAAGGGCGTTAATTCAGTAAACCCTAAGATATGGAACAAGTCCTTGCATCTCATATCATTTGCCACCAAAACTGCCAAATGATTAATGATTACTGACAAGCTATTATTATTAATTGTTTAGTTTGATACATTATTAGACATAGGTCACCAAGCTATCATCTTACAGGGAACATTGGTCCTGAATGCTCCCTTGTTTTTTTTTTTTCATAGATTTGACTTCCAAACAGATTTCTGGAGATTTTTTACTTGACCTTTATTCTCCATATACTAATAAAAACTACAAGATCAAATTCGGATTTGCTTAGCCTGAGTTATGCCAAGAAAACATTAGTCTACCAGCCTTGCCAATTATAACATAGCAGGAATAACAGCACTGCACAGCTGGACTCATAGTGGTTCCCAAACTGCGGTCCAGGGACCCACAAAGGTCCTTGGGGGGGTTTCACTGACTGAGTCCCCAGCAAAATGAGGATCAGTTAAATGTCACTATTATTTAATTAACTAGAACACAACATGAGGAGAGAATGCATTCTGCCACTGTTCTGATCAGAGCTTTCCCTCTCTCCAGTGTTATCTCTCCACATAGACAGACAATAATAGTCTCAGATGGGGGTCGCTGGGATGAAAACTTTCTCAAATGTGTGTCTGTGGTCTAAATCTAGGCTACTTGGAGGTCCTTGCTGTGAAAAAGTGGTAAGTCCTGGCCTGCAGTGCTGTGAACATCAGATTCAAAGCCTATTAACTATCCTAATTATTATGAAATCACATGCTTTGCCCTGTGGGTGAGAATATGTCAAAGAAGGTCTTTTAAAAGGACTGCAGCAACACAACACACAAACACACACACACACACACACACACACACACACACCACAGGCCAACTCATGTCAGCTATGTTGACAAAGGGCACTCTGTGTCCTTCAGGAACACAGATCAGTTATCTGGAACTGCATTTCCTCCATGAGTCATATTTCCATGGCGGCTGCAGGGGGAAGAATGCAGAAATGCTATATGAAACAACAAACTTCCCCCCGCTGCCTATAAATCTGCTGATTCACTTCATTCTCTGGTACCTCAGTGCAAAATAGATGAGGTGCCAGATCAGACCTGCAATCAAAGCAGGCCAACTGAGACACACTGTGGTAATTATGACTTGACATTTTCTATGTAAGCTATATGCTAGTAAACATAGCCTATTGTAAATCAACTTTGCTGCAGACTAAGTTTTTCATTTTTTGTTTGAAATGACATTTAAAGCAAGTGTAGGATTTAAAGCAGAACAAAATCTTAGGATAGCAATATCTCCCATTGGATAGCAGTGATGGATGATAATATTGATCAATATGTGTATCATCAACCTATTTCAGATCAAATTTCAAGTTGAAGACAATTTATATTAACTGCCCCGTGCAGATCTCTGTTGTGGCTTTCCCATTCTTTGGCTGTGACCAAAATAATGCATCATGATCTCTGAGATGGCTGCATATTACTAAAACTCAGACGAGGAGCTAGTCGTTTCTTTACCGGCAGATGGCAGCAGCGTGCAGGCGCGCTACAGAAATACTTTCACGAAGAAGAATAAAACCCGGAAATGACGCCTGTTCCAGAATCAAAACAGTTGAAATTTGACAGCTCGGCATCACCCTGCAAAAACACTTGCACACGGCTCCGAAAATGCAATGGAAAATGCAACAATCAGTGTCAGGAATAATCGCCTCTATTTAGCCGAGATCTTTAGATACTGGAATGACGTTGTGGCAGACCGTTGAGGAATGCTAACCAGAGAAAAAGGGGTTATTTGGTCAGTTTAGCTAGTGCTAGCTGCAGCAGCTCCTTTTCTAGCCAGCTAGCTTTCCCGGCTGAAGAAACTTCTTCCATGCTGATCTATGGGCTGAACATTACCATATATAGGCCGGCCACAGACCTCCCTCGCCGGTGAAATGTAAACTGACTGGCTCATAAGGTTGGAAGAGGGCGAGCAACAACAAATCGCTAGTCGTGTAAGCTAAGCGCAAAGCCCGAAAACAAACACTAGCACGCCAAACATGTCATCTGACCAAATTATTGCAATCATCATGGATGACAAAACGTACGAGGTGAACAAGAAGAAGCTGATTGAGAAAAGCGACTATTTCCGTGCGCTGTACAGCTCCGGAATGAGAGAGTCCACCGAGGACTCGGTGCAACTGCAGGGGCTCAGCGTCCCGGGCCTGGAGCTGGTCCTGGAGTTCATCAACACGTCCAAAGTTCAGGTGGTCAACGAGACACTGGAGGACTTGATCGAGACGGCCTCCTTCCTACAGGTGACCTCCATCCTCAAGCTGCTCACGTCGGAGATCCGGCAGGAGAACTGTGTGGAGCTGTACAGCCTCTCCGAAGTGTACGGGACTCACGACCTGCGCCACGCCTGCCTCAAATACATGACCTGCTACTATCACCCCATGCTGAGGCGGCAGGAGTTCGGCAGCCTGGCGTCGGCAGTGCGAGACCAGGTGAGGGAGATGCGCATGAAAGGCACCGCCACACTGGTTGCCATTGGAGACTTCACCTGTCTGTCCCTGGACGTGCCCGACCAGGACGAGCCCTGGTCCATGCTGAGGTATGGGGAGATGGAGCAGCGCTGGAAGCCGCTCGCCAACAACCTGCCTCAGGATATGATCAACGTCAGAGGGTACGGCTCGGCTGTCCTGGACAACTACTTGTTCATCGTCGGCGGCTACAGGATGACGAGTCAGGAGATCTCTGCTGCTCACTGCTACAACCCCTGCAGGAATGAGTGGAACCAGGTGGCTCCGCTCAACCAGAAGAGGTAAGACTGGACCTGCACACTTCCTCTCACAAGGCAATAGAGTCAGGTTAAAGAGCATCAGTGGGTGGCTGCTGTCATACTCCACTCACTGTGTCTCCTCCATCAGGTCCAACTTCAAGCTGCTGGCAGTACAAGGGAAGCTGTACGCAGTGGGAGGCCAGTGTCTGGGCACAGTGGAGTGTTACAGCCCGGAGCAAGACTGGTGGACCTGCGTCTCCTCCATGCCCGACCCGCTGGCCGAGTTCTCCGCCTGCGAATGCCAGGGCATGATCTACGTCATGGGCGGATACACTGCAAGAGGTTGGTATGGCTCAAATACCATCGAAATACTGTTTCTTTGTGACTAAAACTTTTTTAGCCTCTGAACCAAATGCACCTTTCATCATGGCATCCAAAGAGGACGGCCTGTGATGCATGTTTGATTTCATGCAGGGTGGAACTTCAACAAATCCTGTGTATATTTGTTATATCCCACATCTCTGAATATGTTTTATGTGTGTCTGTGTTTTTGTGTGTCTGTCCTCCAAGATATCTTTGCAACCGTTCAATACAGAGTCCTGAAACAAACAAACACAAATTGCTCAGTAGGACCGTGGGACAAAAATAAATTCATGACCTTTCCCCAGCTGTCCTGTAGAGGGCCTAACAGACACTGTAACGACATTGGCTATCACACAACTGGTCCTAACTCCACACGTTTGTCCAGTCATGATGAAGCATGATGGTGCATATTGAGTAGAGTTCTACTGAGTTCTGCTGAGTATGCTCTACTGCTGTTATTTTGCACACCCTGTGTACATGCTGTAATTCATACATTTGGATACTTTAGATTCTTGTATTTCTGCTTCATAAATTCTAGTGTTGTAGTTGTCTGTTGTGTCACGTTTAATACCTCCTATTTGCTGTATTTTTATTTAGGCTATATCTTATTTTTCTTTGCTGTATCCTGTTACTATTTGCTGCTACACTGACCCACTTTCTCCACAGGGAAGTTTCATTTTCTCATTTCTTAGATGTAAAGAACCTTGTTGACAAAGACCAAAAAACTGACCAATAGGGGATGCCACAAAACACAGAAATGTAGCATTTCCTAATCTTTTCAACTGATTTTCAACTGAGGAAATTTGATGCACATGCTGGTGGATAAAATATTGGTCAAGGTTTGTTTTTGATTGGTGCAGGTGTGTATGGCGTATAAAATGATCACGTATAACTTGATTTACAAGGGCTTCGGCATTGGTGGGTACACAAGATGTGTGGACGTTTGTGAAAAAGAATAAAGAATCCTCATCACTCTTGCCAGTTATTTTGTTTAACATCCGATTTTTCTGTGCCTGACAGACAGGAACACAAGCGTCCTCCGCTACTGCCCCACCTCGGACACCTGGACCGTGTTTCGCTCCTGTTCGGCGCACGTCCGCAAGCAGCAAATGCTCTCGGTGGAGGACACCATCTACCTGGTGGGCGGGTACACGCACGAGCTGGAGCCGGGCCGCCGGCGGGCCAGCCAGACGGAGGACATGCTGACGGTGCAGTCCTACAACGTCGCCACGGGGGAGTGGCTCCAGCTGAAGGAGAACACGTCCAAGTCGGGCCTGAACCTGACGTGCACGCTGCACAACGACGGCATCTACATCATGAGCCGCGACGTCAGCCTGCCTACCAGCCTGGAGCACCGCGTCTTCCTCAAGTACAACATCTTCTCCGATGCCTGGGAGGCCTTCAGACGCTTCCCCGCTCTGGGCCAGAACATGCTGCTCTGCTCCCTGTACCTCCCCAACGTGTTATGATCGGCGGGGCGGGGTGGGGGGGGGGGTTGGTGGGAAGGACATCAATGGACACTAATGGAGATAGTTGGAGCCCATATAGCGTCAATATAGCTCAAAGTGTGGCTTGTTTATTCTCACAGAGGTTGGGGCTCTGTGGTATTAATGGGGAGCAGTGGTATTAGTATCCGGTTGCCAGGTTGAAAGCCTTGTGACCACTGTGCCTAGAGAAACACACTACATTATATATACTGCTATGGATGCAACTAAAAAAACTACCAAGACAAGAATGACAGTGATGAACTGCTGGCCAGTAGAACCACAGCATCATAACAGCATGCTTTTCAAATCTATGGGTCACAATACATTCCTGATGTTTACACTGCAAATATGGCATCTGCAAACATGTTTATCCATAGTTCACTACAAACCTTAAGAGCTGTTGCAATTATCTCAGAAACAAAACATATTTCTTGTCAATAGCAGATAATAATGAAAAAATGGCTTTGGTTTTACACTGCCAGTTTTATGTGAATTAAGAAGTTGTTTATTGTGCGAAAGTGTCATTGGTTGAGATTTGAAATGACTCTGAGGGAGCTTGATGTGGACTTGCAAAGTCTTATTTTTCAAAGATATGCTAAGCAAAGCTTAAAACGCAATTCCATGAAATGGATAATGCACATGTGCCTTCTCCAACCACAGTTCAGAATTTTATACAAAAAATAAAAAAAGCACAAAATGCAAGACTGTGTTACATTGCCAGCAACTGACCAAAACTGCTGTATTTTTTTTCACCGCTAAAGTAGAATTTTCATTAAGGTACTTTTCAGTTCATTGATTAAATAATTGGGGTGAAATAATGAATTTCTGAAACCCTCGAAGTTTTGGGTAACTATTATAATGATGAAACTTACCGTTTTCTCTTTTATTTAATGGATTTCAGCTTCTCTCTGCATTACTTGTTTGTTTTGACATCTTGGAAATTTGAGTCATGACAATAAAGAAAATGTTCAGGGATCTATTGTTGCAATCCTGTTTTTTTTATTGGAAAACCGGATAACTAAAATGAAATAATCCAAACAATGAATAGCTCTCCTGATCTATTTGCTTGGTGCATGGGGTTATGAACCTTAACATAGTAGAAAATGTTTATTATTAATGTTAATCATGCTCTTCCTACACAAACCTACGCCTGTACATCCTGGTTGTTTGCTTTTTTGTGTCTCTGAGGTTCGTTCTCAAGGAGTCTTCGCGCAAGATGTCAACATCGACCGAGAACACGAGCTCTTCGTAACGTGTATAATCCGTGATGTTACATCTTCCCACAATATCCGCCTCATTGTCGGTCCACATGACCCGGGACATGGCCCTAGAGTATGCCTCTTCTCTATAGGTCACCGTGCTCCATTCCTTCCCGGGGAAGCTCGGTGTAAACGACCCATCGCAGACCAACCAGTCTGAGCTCTCCACATCGTGCTGAGGAGCCAGATGTGGGGGATCTCGCCCGGGCAGAACGTTGTAGTCGTCAGGCAGTCTATACACGCGCAGGCAGGACAGATGGAAGAGTTCAGGGCTGTAGGATTGCCCCGTGATCCTGTAGTAGAGGTCTGGGAGGCTGAGGGACGCACTCTGCAGGTTGTGAAAGGTCAGACATTTCTTCTCTGTGTTGGTAAGGCGCGCCGTCACCAGGTGTACGGGCAAATGCCGAGCCCTTTCCCCGTCTGTGGAACGAACAAAACAAGGAGTTCTACAATTGTGAATGGAAGCTCTTTAACTACTGTAGATCAGTGGTTCTCAAACTGGGGTCTGGGGACCTTTAGGGCCGCCTGCATGGTCCTAACCATGTTCTTTGACTCACCCATAGAGTTTACAGCTGGATGGGAGGTCTATCTTGCAAGGCCACCTTGAGGTGGTTCCAGGGAGACCCCAGCAAAATGAGGACTAGCTAGTTTAATTTCATTCCCATTTAAGTCACTACAAATTATCCCAATGAGAGAAAGTCTAAAAATGACTGTTCTAATCACGGGTTGCACCCAACATACAGTGCAGACACTTCAATTCCTCAAATCCACCCATCCCTGCAGTATGATCAGTATTTTCACATATTTACCAGGATGGTTGATACCAGCATCACATGTCCCATAAAATGACATCCTCAGTACATATCTCTCTGTGTATGGCCGACACGCATCCATGTCTGAAGGTGAGATGATCTCTGATTTGAATAAATACAAATTCAACATGTGGCAGAGCTGTTTATCGTGTCTCTATGGATACAAGTCATGTACATGTCATTCTAATTCCATCTACATCATGTTGGCATGTGACTTCAGTTGAATACTGATGACAATCCACAGCCTGACTCTTTTACTGGAGGAAGAAAAATAAGGAAAGCTAACCAGAGGGGGGCAGCACATGCCTATACAACATGAAACATTTCAAAAGAGTCATATTTTCCACTTCACCTTCATGAGGACTCCTTCATTAATGGAAACATTATATATTGGAAACAATGCTGTCCCTTCCAGCTGTTTCACTTGATATTACATCTATTCAGTGTTGATCAAGTATTTGTACATCAACCTAAAAAATATATTCTTGAAATGCCGGTCGATCACCAGAAATATGTGATGAGCATTATGTAATTACATGTCCCACGTAGGTTGTATCACAGTTATATAAATGCAGCTAGAGGATATGAAGGTAGACATTGTGTTTATTGGTGTCAGTGATAGTGGTGTGTGAAATTGTGTTCTTTAATTCATGGGGCTGCCCAGAGGGGAGGCAGAGGTAATCAATTCTAGCCATCAGAGGTGCAGATTGATCCTCTGTGTGGGGTCAAATCACACCGATCTCACACTCGTCCACAGCAGGGCCACCGAGGCCACTCAGTGCTCAAGGGACTAATCGGACAAACTGTATCGGGCTTAGGAACAACACACACGGTGACCGCCTGTGTGCTGCGACATCACTTTTAATGACAAGACTAGACTGATGTGGAGAATCTGTAGCGGATCCAATCCATTATAATGACATTCAATCTTTAACATGGGACTGATTGCCATTAATGAAGTGGTGATTTTTGCATCATGTTACCCTTCACTCAGTATGTATCCACAGAGTAATAGTGGAGTGCAAAGGGTTAATATAAAGACTGTGGTCTGACACTGTTTTCTGTTCCTTTGTGTTTCCTCTCCCTGCAGAGCATTCACTGAGAAAATGTGGGTGATGTGTACTGTCCTGAGGTGAGTGAGTGTGTGTGTGTTTGTTGATTGTGACGGAAAGAGGAAGGCTCAAGGGGAGAGTATACACTCTTCCTGAAAGCAGAGATGTGTGAGTGTGAGAGAGAGAGAGAGAGAGAGAGAGAGAGAGAGAGAGAGAGAGAGAGAGAGAGAGAGGAGATCCAAGGACAGACTGCACTGAGGGGAGGGGGAAACACACTCGCACGCACGCACGCACTCGCTGTCACACCCACCCTACTGTCTCACACAGCCCCGTAAGACTGATCCTGACATTCTGAGGGAGATGCAGACTACACCAGAGGAGCATCAGCATCCAGGACAGGATAATAGCCACTACCTGCACTAAGACAAATACATGCCAAGGACTACAGAGCCACAGACACGGCAAGCTCCGAGGGAAGGACAGCACCATTTCAGAAAGGGCACAACAAGGTGGAAGAGAAAACAATCTCTCATTTACAACAGGACAAGCAGGTTTATTCTGTTTCTTATGACCTAAAAGAGGAGCTGTACAGCAGACTGGGCTGAGCTACTATTGCTCCCTGCCTTCAACCCTTAAAACCTGCCCTTTTGGCTCTCTGTGCTGCGCTGCTGCTCAGCTCTTCCTCTCCGTACACGGACATCCTTCCCCGTCTCCTGCTGTGCTCCAGCCGCACCGTCTCAGTCCGCCGACAGCTCCCTAGTTGCCGCTGGGCTCGGCTCCGTGCTGCCTCCGTGCACAGCGGTGTGTAAGCTGCTTTCATCTGAGGCTGAGACCATGAGCGAGGCGAAGAAAGGTGAGCTAGCCATCCGGGACAAAGCCATCCTGCACCAGCAGAGGCGTCTGAAGCAGGCCACCCAGTTCACACACAAGGACTCAGCTGACCTTCTGCCCCTGGACGGGCTGAAGAGACTGGGCACATCCAAAGACTTGGTGAGTGGAAGCAAATGTCCTTGAAAATATACTGGTGTCTGCTTTGACTGAGTTCACTTAGAGCATTTTAATGAGCCCTTGCAGAAGTGAGTCCATAAAATGAGCCCAGTTGGACATTTGGCTGGAGAGGCTGTTATTGTGTGTTTGCTGTTATCTGTATTTGTTTTGTATGTATTTTTTGGGAGCTGCTGAGTGGTGAGTTTCGATTGTATGGTATCTGCAATGTGCAAGAACAAGTTGTGTGTCTTTGCTGTGTACCAGCCATGTGAGAAGTGATACAAAGGGACACTGGTGAGTGATCAAGGGAACCATCTTTAATTACCTCACTGTCACTTTGACAGCCTTTATTCTCCTTGTGGTTGTTAAAACAAGAAGGCTTGCATCTTGTGCTGTCAATTTGACACACCAGGAGCTATTTGAAGCAGTGTCAATGTCAGCAGACCCATTTTCTGTTACTACTGAAGCAGCGTGACTTGAGGAGCAGCCTTGAAAAGGAGATTCGTCACTGGAAAGATCATGAAAGATTCAGAGTCCTGGGCTCTGGGAGTGAATGTCTTGTCAAACCCTGTTACACTGTGCAGGGACTCTCAGACAGAGAGTGATGTCATTACAGTAAGATACGTACATTCAGGAACACACAGTCACGCAGACAGACAATACACACACACCTTAGGGTCAAGATGAAAGACAGACATTAAGTGGGACGTCTCCAACCTCTTCATGCTTGCTTCCATCTCAGTCTGCTTCAGCTCCTACACTAAACCTCTTATACACTGAGGACTCCCTGTAATAATTGTAACACTTTACTGCTCCGCCGTCTTCTCCTGACACAGTTCTGGTTCGAAGGCGGCCTCCCAGATTCCCCACAGCTCTCCAAGAACCTCAACAGCCACTCTGGCAGCGGGGGAGCAGTGGCAGCACCACACGCCCTGTGATTATCGCACTGTGTATTTATGTCTGCCGGATTCGAACACCAACATTTGCAGCTAGAAAAAAAACATTCAGCACCCCCCTTTCTTTGGCCGACTTGCATTTCTGTAATCTACTGGTGGAGATCTTCATGCTCTTTCCTCCCTCATTATATCCGTCCTCTGTGCTTCTGAGATGCTATCTGGTTCGCAACTGCAAGTGTGAGCATGATAGCTAGCTGTTATTTAAGGTGTGAGTGCTCAGGAACATTTCTGCATCCCAGCATTACTAGTACCCTAAGTGTATTCACACAGAACGAGGTGGTAGCATATGCAGCGTGAAGACCTGGAGGTAAACATAATCCCAGGCTTTGCATGGAAATTAATTGTTTCTTCCAAAATGCAAACACTTTTTAGCTCAGTGACGACAGCCACAGTCTCTTAGGGAACGGAAGTGAATACAATAATACTATAAACGTGAATACCATTGAAGATATAATGAAAAGCATCTCAGTCAAGATGAGATTCCCCAAAACTATTAGACGAAAGGAGCTTAATGTACAACTCATCCACTGGCAGCCTGTGGGCTGCCAGTGGATGCCAGTACCGTAAGAGGGCGAAACCCTCTTACGGTAATACCAATTATCTTCTCCTTCAAGAAAGAATGAAATTCATCCGAAACCCAATCTGTGGCGCATCAGTGTGCCACAGGGAGCGCAGCACGATTTGCATGGCATCTGTAACAAGTGATGTTCCATGTTATAAAAGCCTCGGGAACGGCGCTCCCCCTCCATGCCTGCATCTCTTCTACCATAACCACTCAGGCTTTGGAACAGACATGGCTGGACTAAATGGAAGGCAAGCAGGATGTGTTTGTGAGGTGCATGGCAGGCCAAACCTCGACAGGCAAACAACAGCCTGTCTGCCTCTGCTGGGGCGGTGATGTCATCTGGACAAGGCTGTCAGGTCTATTTGTTTCTCTGTAGGCCGACTGTCTACAAATAAGCTTCTATATTTTCATTCGCCGGCGTCTTTGCTTGTGTTTTTATCTGCATGAGTAATTCTCAAATTTCCTGACATTCACATTCACACATTCGGATCCTCGTAACGGCCTGCTCCCCACTACTCTTACCTAGAATTGATACAATTGTGTCATCTTACGTTTCAGTGACAGAGCCGTACATAGACCCTTTAGCCGTAACCTGTTCTCCCTCTTAATTTCTGCTATCTGGCCTGTCCTGCCCAGTGTGTAATTCAACAGTGGAGCCTGTTATATAAGAGTGAATTTGTTTTGCTGCTCTTTCGCCCGAGGTCCTCTCACTCTCAGCAGCATCACTCCGGCCATGTTGCGCTGCGGAGTGAGGGAGCAGTGAGCATGAAAAGGGCAAAAGCTACCGTTCGAGCGCGAGCGACGGAGGGGAAGGGAAGAGACGGCGGGAGACGGGGTCAAGGAGGACACGGGGACATTTTATATAACGCAGCTGGATATGTAGATGTCAGATGGAAGAGGAGTTAAAAGGAGAGGATGAGAGGGAAATGGAGTGTGTGTGTTGGGGGATGGAGGGGGAGGAGAGGGGGGGGCGACATGTGAGCCCAGTCACATTAACACCTGAGCTCAGCTTCGCCCGAGTTATTGTGTAACCGCACTGCTTTCTACTGTATGCACTCCACATTTGCTCCGCAGAGCTGCTGCAAAATAAACCGAGGCACTTTACCTCTCTCTGCCCATCTGTCTCCACACAGGGTTAGACCAATATATCAGGCTAATATTAGCCTTTAAAGTCACACTGAAATGAAAAATGACCTTTTCGTGTTTTTAGCTCATTGTAACTATAAATACCTATTTGACAATTTATGCCAAAACATGCCAAAACATTTATTTTCTTGTGCTTTTATAACAAAATCTCATTTTTACTTGGATGGAAAATCTTAAGTGGTGACTTCATTGTGTACCAGCAGGCATACATAAACATTAAAACCAATAAAAGCATCACAGATTTTTTAACAATCCTGCCCCTCCCATCACATTAAACCGCCCCAATATCCCGTTTCAACAGGAAATACATCACATTAAGGAAGTAAGATGCTCTCAAAATGCGGTTTCATTGTGAACCTGCCTAAGAAATTCATTTGTATGGGTTTCAGTGGAGAGTTTTAGTGCCACTTGATGGGCTAAATACTTTTTGAAAGCCTTTTCTGTCCTTACAAGAATAACATTATGGGAAAATACACAAATTCTTCTAATTTGATCAAAATGTTTGGCATGAAAATGGTCAAATTTAAAGATATGAAATATTGGTACCAATAATGGTATCAGCCTTCAAAAACCCATCGGTCTAACTTTAGTGCACATCCTTAACTCTCTGCTCCAAAGCCATCCCTAAGCCCTTATTCTTCCGTTTGCTCATCTCCCTCTCTTGCAGATGAGTGAGTCTGGAAACTGGTATGTGTGTGTGTGTGTGTGTGTGTGTGAGGGCCTGTCTAATTGGGAGTCTCCAGGTATTTGTAAGTGTGGTCAGAGCACCAGTGAGGGCTTGAATGTAAAACAACCTCCTTGCCTCAAGGAGGATAAGAAAGCCCAGTACCTTAGTACCTTAGTACTGGATTATTACTATTTACTATACTGTGTATCCAATTTGGGGAAAAAATATTAACTTAAGTCCATTATTTGATATTTCTAAAATATAGAGGACCCAGTGTGTTTGCTTTTGTCAAACAAGGACTTAAGAACTTGAGGTCTACCATCCTTTCAAAAAGTACTTGAATTCGTAAGAGCTTTTTACAAATGGTGTGTATGTCACTTTGGAACAGGTATTTCCATTCATATGCATTTCAGCTCACTCATCTAAGTCAATGGTTTCGTTTTCCAAAAAGCCACAGTAGCACTTCAAAGCGATGAGCAAATACGAAAAATGTCACTCAACGTGATTGTTGGACTGGTGGGATTACTCTCTGATTTCTCTCTGCGCCCTTCCCCTCCAAAACAAGCCGTGTTGAATTGATTCAGATACAGGCTTATTAATAGGTGGGCTGGGGAGGTAGCCTGAACCCCCCCGTCTCTCTCTTTGTCATCTGGTGAGGAGGGGCGGCAAAACACTCTCCCTCAGCTGCTCCAAGAGCTGTGGAGGAAGACAGGAGGCTAAAAATACCCGACAACAACAACGACAAAACAACCCCGACAACAGAGGAAGATGGCTCAAGGAGGAGGGGGAGGGTGCAGAGTTTTGAGAGAGGAAACAAGTGGGAGTTTAGGGAGAAACATATGGGCGTCCATTGGGAATGGCAAGGTGTGGCACATGCCATACCTTAGCCTAAGTGAGTCCAAATGTAATCAGATTTATGTTTATTTCTGAGCCACAAATCTTTCTAGCAATGGCATTGACTTGCTAGAACGTAAACAACAATTTAAAAATGTCATTACAAAGTGAAAATAATATAATTTGGATAGAGAGCTTGTGAAATTGTGATGGTCAAGCGTCTCATTTCTGATTACTACAGCAGAATAAAATATTGCTAATATCGCGATTCATTTTTCTGCCCCACGATACGTATCGTCACATTTTTGTATCGCAATATATTGAATTCCGATATATCGTCCCATCCCTAATATTTGGAAACAATACTAAAAAAAGAAGATGAAATAGTTTGGGGGCCACAACTGACGATTTATCACAATTGACCAAACGATAATATCTTTTCCGTCATCAGTTATTGCCCATACAAGCGCACTTCAAAGTTTTGGTGGCAGATGATGTCAGAGGCCCTGAACTTTGCAACACCTTAGGATTTAGTGAGGAGAGGGCAGACGGAGAGAGAGGAGGACCGAGGCAGGAAATGAGAAAGGAGAGGGAGGTGAGGGG
Organism: Centroberyx gerrardi; assembly: GCF_048128805.1. Classification (NCBI taxonomy): domain Eukaryota; kingdom Metazoa; phylum Chordata; class Actinopteri; order Beryciformes; family Berycidae; genus Centroberyx; species Centroberyx gerrardi. The sequence continues at coordinate 6,710,197 of NC_136020.1, forward strand.
AGCAGATGTGCGGCCGCTGCAGCCTCCTGGCCCGGCGTGACGGGAAGGCGGCCGCCGGGGGAGTGCCGTCAGAATGAGAAAGAGGGCATTAGGAGGCTCATGTGACCGGCTGGATGAGAGAGAGGAGCCTGTTGCAGTCAGATAATTAGTCCACATGGCAATTAGCCTCTAATCTCACCCAGAACGGGAGAGAAATAAAGAGAAAGCAACTGACAGAGAGAGAGAGAGGGAGAAGAGGAAGAGGAAGGCATGCTAGTGTCGCACACTGATACTTGTCTCTCCATTCCACTGGCAGGAGACCGGTTTGGACTGGAACACGCTGTCAGTGTTCAGGGGTCACCACAGGACTCGCATCAGCAAAATCAGCAGCAGCCTACGTATTAAAGGACACAAAGGAGCAAAGTGTGTGTGTGTATGTGTGTGTGTGTGTGTGAAACTACCAGCTTTATCTTGAATTCAGCACAGTTTGCCAAACCACAACACCCCATAAAAAGAGAACATTTCCTTTAACACGCTGTCAAAGAGCAACATGAAAACATACAAGCACGAATAAGTTTAATTATGGCAGTCAGGCAAACATTTCAACTTGGAATAAATAACTTGAAATAAGTAATAATCGTTGACCTGTTGCAGAATGGCCATAAATAACAAATGCTCTGGCTGATGCTGAGCTTTGGATAGAAACAAGAAAAGGAATGAGCCAATTTCTTTGAGAGAGAGACAGGAGGAAGACTGATGGTGTTGGTCTCTGTTAAGCGTGATGGATTAGTCAAGGTTTAATTTAACTGCCACAACATTATCCGTGATGCATCTTCTAATCAGGAGCAATAAACGTTCAAGGCGATATCGACCAAATTCGCTCTGCAGGCTGCGACAGATGAGGAAACAGACACCCCGGCTGCTTCACCAATAAAAAAAATGCATCGTCAAATGAAGCATGAAGCCAGGTTGCATAATGTATATCGACCAACTCATCCGCGAGGCCGCGGCGCCTGCTGCGTCTTCATTAGACACCATGATGGGAATCCTATGAGGAAGGCCGCGTGATGGGAGGCCGATTCAAAAATTCTCAACTTCAAGTATAGTCGATGGAATGAGGTGGGAAATTTGGAGGTGTTGAAATCTGAAGACGTGTTATCATCAGGGAAGAGACAAGACAAGTGCCGCATGACAAATTATTATGGGGCTCGTCTCCAGACTCGCAGCACTTCTCTCTATTAAAAAGCAGACAAGAGATGGAGCGCAGCCTGTACAGCTCCAGACTGGCAATTCACCCCTGAACTGTGAAAAGGGCCGAGGCACATGCGGCACTTCACCCTGCCGTGTGCGAGCAGCTTGTTGATGTGAACTGTGGATCTGCATGCTAACGTGATTTCCTCGCGATCTCACCCTGCTGTAGTGGCGGGGCAATGGAAACTCAGCAACAGATGCCCACCGTCATAGATGAGAGAGAGGGAGAGAGAGAAAGAGAGAGAGAGAGAGAGGAGATAGAGAGCACATTGTGTCCACTGGCTGTCAGATTCAATCTACTCGGTTTCCTTCCTTCCAGTCTGATGAGAGCAGCGACCAGGGAAAACATGGGCGGTGAAAATTTTAAAACCCTGTTAGCAGCTCTCAGAAAAAAAAGGAGCCTTCAATCAAACTCTCTGGCTCTTCTTCTCCGTCCCTCTCGCTCTCGTTTTCATGCTGCTCTCTCCCGAATCGCCCCTCATTTGATTATGCATGTCAACCTGTTAGAGCCTGACATGTTTTTCCCCTTCTTATCCCCTGCCTAGGGAATAAAAAACTCCGTATATAAAGTGGTGAGTTACCGGGCGAGTACACCTTCACCTGGCTTATTATCCCACTGTGTGCATTTCCTTTAACATGCTGCTTGTTATGCACTTGAAGAAGTGGATAACTGCTGTTTCTAATTTCTAATTTACTTTATGAGATAGGTGAATGCAGAACCTGAGGCGGTGGATTCTCAGCAGTCTACCAGGTGTTGCGTGGGCTAGTGGCTGGCTGAGGGTGAACTTGAGGTTAAACCTTTTCAATACGATCTCAATACGAAAATAGGAGGTACTGATGGCGGCCGGGGTGAGAGAGAGGTCAACTGATCCACCGCTTATTGTTAGAAGAGAGAGAGAAAGAGAGAGAAAGCTGGCAAGAGGAAGGGGCCGATGTCAAGATCACAACGATGGCAGCAGCAATTGAGTCCGGTCTAAAGTGGACCTGCTGATTGAATTTGATTAGTGCGGATGTCAAGCCGCTCATTGTGAAGGATCCTATTCTGGGAGAGCTCCTGCGGAGAGGAGAGCAGGGCAGAGGGGAGGAAGCCATCATCACTGCTTGTTTAGAATCCAGCTAAACACAGCTCAGCCACAGCTGGAGCGTGGAGAGGGAAGGGCCGAATCGCACTCCGTGACACAGGTGGTGATTACTAGTTTGAAGCGTTGTCCCAAAACCTTGTTTGTGCCAGTGTGGGCAGGTAGCCTCGTGGTCTGCTGGAGAGCAGCCAAATTAATAGACTATTTATTTATTTGTTTGTTTATTTAACAGGGACAATGCAATTTGATGCTGTTACACACGGACATGTGAAACATATGCAATGCATTTAGGGTTTCTAGCTAAAGCTAATTTGTAGCTAATATCGTGATACATTTTTCTGCCCCACGATACATATAGTCACATTTTTGCATTGCGATATATTGAATTTCGATATATCATCCCATTGCTATACTATACTACTAGAATCTATAATATAATACTATAAATTAGTACTGAGTCTTAAAACCTTATTTTTCTCAAAACGAGAAAAACAATCTGCCTATGGGGTGAGATAATTTCCCTTGTTTCTGATGTAAGTAAATGTTTTTCAAGAATTTCTTTGAATCAAGCCACAAGGCTACCTGACTATAGTGCAACACCAGGCTTCGAGACTGTGGTAGTGAAAACAAAAACCCACTATCAACACTATTTCTAGACAATTCCTAAATCAAGTGAAACTGCATTGAAAACAAAATGGAAATATCCCCCCCCCTTTCACTTGTTTCAAGAAAAAAATGTTTAAAACTGAAGATGAGACTAAATGACTTTTAATGTTAAGATTTTAATGTTAAGACTTTTTTGTTAAGATGAAATGTTTTAGCAGTTGGAGCGATGATAGAAAAGGAAGGTATATATACTGGAAAAAGAGGAGGATCAGAATAAAAGAGGCATCTAAAGTGACTCCTCTCTGACCTGTGGAGGTGTCAGACTGAGCTGCCGGTCCACAGGTGCAAGTCAGAAATGAAGTGTCACTGGAACATGACGACAGCTATCACAGCCGGCGAGGCCACAGAGACCCAGACATGTCCAGGCATGAGATGACACTATTACACCCATGCTAAGGTTACGGGGCCTTGGCCTCCGGGGCTTCTACACCTTTTCTTATTCATTTTCTCTATCCATCTGTCTCTCACTTGACGCTTGCCGGCCTCTGAAATTGTCCTTCATTCAAATTCTGAACAGGGATAGTTGGACAGCAGTTTCCAGAATTGCTCTGCAGACATTAATCAAACCAGGACAATGACAAAACAATGACCAGTAATGTGAAAACAATTAGGGAACAGAATAGCAGAGTGTCCATCTTTCTCATCCCATTGTGTCTGCCCTGCTGAATTCATCTTAATGGGGGTTACAGCCACACAATCACAGCTGCTGGATAGAGTTCCCTCGTGGATACAAGGTCAGGATTTGTAATTTAGCATTCCCCTTGTGATACAATAGAACTCTTTCATAACAGAACACTAGAATACAGTACTTTTTTAATACGCTGATACGAACATGTCATTGTTCATGTGTGGAAAAACAAATTGCTTGTCCAGACTGATTCACAGCGCCTGATTTATTCCTCTCTATTGACCCACCCACTAGTTGAAGATGCTTCACCTTCTCACATGAGGCTGTCCAATATGCATGGACATCTGATGGGGATCAAAGGGGGTTGTTTTTTTTTCAATAAACTGAAACCACTGTTCAGTATGACCAAGACTGAACTCTCCAGTCATTAGGAAAGGAGAGAAAGGTGGACTGGGGTGGACTGGGTGCAGATGTCCCGTGCTTTTTTGATGGAGCAATACAAAGCATGTGGAAAAAAGCATGTGGGTGTGGCACTTTTGTGGTAGGATAACCTGTCAGAGAGATTTTCACTGATGAGCGTTGTGCACCTAAAGAGGACTAAATAGGATTGTGCATATGCGTATGAAAATAGCGGCCTGTAATTATTAGTCCTGTGGAGGGAAGGAGTGCAGGGTGACACGGTCCCAGCAGAATGACAGCTAAGCTCAGGTCTTATCTGTGGTTGAATGTTGCGCACATCATGAGCCTATCCACACCACTATCTGCAGTATTAACATCAGTAGCTATTAGCATCCACTTTTCTCCCTCGCCCCAACCCACATACAGAAACTTAGAACCACCAGAACCACCAAATGGCTTGCTTATTTGCTACTTCATTTATTTTAACTTTTTTGTGCTTTCAAATATATTTAACTTTTTTAAATTAAAGTCTTCAGGCTGCCATTCCATGATTACTCATTTCACAAGGTAAAAACTGTCTACGGCAAAAACTAAAAACTATAATTTACCTTGGTATTTTTTGTTGCTTAAATATACTAAAACTACTGACTAATCAAAAAGAATCTTCAAATGACCCTTTCAATCGCAATATCTGATTTTTAGGTCACTGAAATTCCCCTATTCCTGACACTGTGTACTCTAAGTATAATGATTTATTAAGCTAATGAATAAGGGTGGATTACATCCTGTCGATTTTGGTGTTCAAAAAACCTGTGAAAGGAAATGCTTTGCGTTTTATTAATGCTGTTGACTCTGCTGGTGTTGGGTGGCCTGCTCACTTCAAAGCATGCGGGCCTCTTACAATACAGCTGTGACCGCCTGCAGCTCTACCCAGACCCTGTACTGGGGAACAGCAATGTGATTATGGAGGTGCAGGCAGCTCAAATATAATTTACTTCTGACATGGTCCAGAAGAAACACCTGACTTAGTTGTTGGCCATATGTTGTTTTGAAAAGGATGGAAATCTGGCCATGTTCAAGCAAACTGGAATACAGAGGCTGTTTCTTTGAGACAGAGAAAGGAGGTTTGAAACCTGTTTCTGTGTGACTAACCTAGAGAGAAAAGGCTTTGTACTGAGAGTGCACAATGTGGAAGTTCCCAAATCTAAAATTAGTCTAGAACTTAACCCTAATAGTAGGGTTAGAGCAATATATCAGTTTGTTGATATTGATATATCAGGCCAATACTGGCATTTTATTAATTCAGTCAGTCAGTGTCATCCACTTCCGATGTGATGGGTATGATGCAGTTTGATTGATACTTATTGTTTAATATTACACTGGTTGTCTATACAGGAAGACCATAAACTATAAAAGTTATTCTAATTCAACATTTTGATGGGAATCCAAACAAATGTCAGTATGTTTCGGCCTTCACAAACCAATATCAGTCAAACCCTACTTTACCCAGGAACTAAATGTTGCAATCTTGCGTCTCCCCGCTCCAGCAACCTCACAGCATCGTCCAGCGCCGCCTCCTGGAGGGCAACATCACGCGGCTGCGAGGGGAGGCCCGGGACCCCAGCGGCAGGGTGCGCTCCCCGCTGGCCGACAACAAGGACGGAGCCGCCGACGCCGAGGAGAGGAGCGAGAGCACGGCTGACGACTCCACGGAGGAGAGGGAGTCCCCGGAGGAAAGCGAAAGGAGCCTGCGGTCGGACGAGGAGGACGACAGCAGCGAGGCCGGGGCCAGACCGACCGTCGAGAAGAGCGAGGGCATGGGGAGCCCGACCCCCCTCGCCGCCCTGCTCATTCAGTGCAAGGTACTGTACTGCATGGACATTCAATGGCTTGGCACAGGGGCAGACCTAGTGATTTGGGGGCCCTAGGCAAAGGCAAGCATGGGGCCCCCTGAATCCCAACCCTCTTGCTTTTTAATCCATCCCTTCTATATATAAACTTGGGTAGCTTTGCTTATTTTATTTCTTTAACTTCTCTCTCAGCTACTGATGCAGTGGCAAGGAAAATGAGTTTAAAGTCAATTGGCAAAATCTCATTAGTTGTACAGCCCACTATAGCCTGACTGAGTAGGGGGGTGGCCATGACTCCAAATTATTTATTGTAACAAAAAGAGGGTTTTTCAATAAGTTCATTTCTTTTAAATCGATTAAAAATAAGTTTACATTAGTTCTATTCTTGTCTTGGCCCTCTGGCTGCTGGGGCCCAAGGCAGTCGCCTACCTTTGCCTAATGGTATGGCCGCCCCTGGCTTGGCACTTTCAACTGTTGTATAAAAACCCAAACAAGAGACGAAGAGAAGACAGACCCATTCTGCTCCCAGTGACTCATCACTTATTCTCTTCTCTTACAACACTTTCAAAACTCGTCAGGCCTTAATGGCTGTCTGGTAGGATCAAAACAAGATACGTCATGGTGACTGAAAGTGTTGAATCCAAGGAGGAAATATCCTTGGGCCAAGGATAGAGAAGGCAGGACGAGACAGATGTATCAACATCTTCTCTGGAACCATGGTGGATGTTGTAGAGTGGGACCATAGTCAACGTTAAAGAACCGCTTTACACGAGGCAACGGTGGCTTTAAAATCTATAAAAAATGAAAACAAGGAAAGATAGCATCATTCTGCTCCCAATGACTCATCGTTTAAGCGCTTTATTTACTCTGTTGTCTTCAACATCCCTCCATGACATGATAGCCAGGCAAAAAAGCACCTTTAGTAACAGACTAATTCAACCTGTGTAAAGGAGCGATACAGGAGATCATTCCTACCAGGTGCCATCAGACTCTACAATTCATCTGCCTTTGCCAGGCCTGGTGACATTAAACTGTCTGTGGACTAACTTTTATTATTTTTAACTTGTCAAGTATTTATATCTTTATTTATTCATTTAGTCACTTGTTTTTTAGCCATAATAGCCTCTTGCGTTCTTATCTGTTGTGTTTAATGTATTTTGTCATCTGTGTCTTGGCTGCTATGACGACTCAATTTCCCTTCTAGGATCAATAAAGTTTTCTATCTATCTATCTATCTATCTTACTAGACTTTTGAAACTCATTAGGCCTTAATGACTGTCTGATAGTGAAAGGTTTCATTTGAAGTGGTTCTCCCCACACACGCACTTCACACTCCGGTGACTAATAACAGAGTTCATACAAAATGCTCAAGCACTGACTCAGTCCTTCCCCCGACAGAATCATAATATCTAGCCGCCAGACGTAGGTTGCTACCTTGTATGTTTTTGGTGCTCAAAGTTGAACAACACAAAGTTCGTTCAAACAATGAAAGTCTGAAGGGTTGCACATTAAAATATAGAAATGCTCACATGCAAGTGTTGGTGTTGACTGGACTGGAGGTTAAAAAGTCAGACAACAACACAGATGCTCTGAAACATGCTACTTATTACTGTTATTTTCTGTTTACAGCTCGTCTCCAACACTGTTTGTGCAAATACATTCATTCTTTCAACCTTTACCTGTTATATCTAACCAAAGGATGAAGAAGTTGAAGAAATGTGTCTGATTTGGGGCTAAAACATCGTAGATTATGAACTTATCCAGGGGCTAAATACTTAATACATTGGCATTTTGGATTCTGATTGGGGAGAGTTGCAGCCATGCGTGACACCTAAAGACAGAGCTATTTATCATCCTGTGAAAGAAATCAATACAATGATCAAACAGCTCCTATTCTCTATGGCCAGCCTAGTGTTTGAAGTATGTAGCGCCGCTTGTGTGTGTAAATTAGTGGTCCGTTTAAGATTTTCCAGTGGATTCAGCGTTTTTCCTTATTATTCGCTGTGCTTTGCTCCATTTTTTCATCACCTTATTAAATGCAAAGTGCTCCTTAGTTACTCATTCCGGAGCTATTTTTAAACTTCAGGGAGAGAGGGGGATTTTTGCACCGCTGAGACTGAGACAAAGGAACAGGTTTGTGGGCCTGCTGATAAGCTTGTGTGCCTGTGGGGACAAAGGGGCTCAGCTCACCCCGTATAGAGCGTGTAGGATCAAAACAAGATATGCGGCTGAGTCACGGGGACCAAAAGTGTTTATTCCAAGGGAGAAAATATCCTTTGGTCAAGTGGATAAGCTATGATTCACGAAGAGACGGCATTAAGAGACAGATGTATCGACATGTTCTCTGGGACAGGGTGGGTGTTGTTGTTAGATGTTAAAGAATCCCTTAACAAAGGGCAACAGTGGACTTAAGTAGACATAAGTAAACTTTAAAGGGGCCTTACTGTAGGAATTCCCTGCATTTATACACATATATGATCAAATATGTTAATAGAAAATATTGCTAAAATTTGATTTTTCTTGCTTAAATTTTAAGTCATTGCATTTACAACAATCAAATCAGCCAATCGGCCAATCAGAGTCCAATATTTTGACTGTTCTGCCTGTGAGGACTTACTGTAAGTCTTCAAATTCAATAAATAAACTCATTCTTGTAATCAAACTACATATCTTTGCAAAACATCACCAAAAACATTATTCTTATGCGGAGCCAGAGTATAGTTTAAAAAAAAATCATGAAACTGAGTAATACAGGACCTTTAAGTAACGTTGCTGGAATGTGTTTACATTTGATGATGGAAAAATGTCACATTTCCACACACAGTGTGACACACAGTGTGACACACACTTGACAGTGTGGGGGTGGTGCCACCATATTGCTCATTTCACATCCATGCAGAGCCTCCATATGCAGTGAATACATTTTTCATCCTTCCAGTGGGTTGTATTTTTTCATGTGTTTTCCCACTTGTGTGGACGGCTGGCATGACATCTGCTAAGTTAATGCTGAATGAGTTGCCAGAGTGAGTAGAGAAGTACAACTTCATAAGAGGCCCATTACAGACAACAGTCACCATAAACCATTACAATCTGCTGCAATGTCTGCTTCCCCCCTTTCCTGTGAAACATGCCGCTGTGACATGAAGTGGCCCGCAGGCAGCAGAGCAACTGTGAGATGCAGAAGAGGAGAAATGTCATCAGAAATTAGGACAAGCTGCCTGTTAGCATGGCTGCTGTGAGAACATAGGCTGAGTGATGGGGAAAAAAAGGAAAAGCTGATGCACGATGTAATGTTGCAGTTGTGGATAGCAAACATAAAAGACTAAGTCCTTGCCTCAGCAGTACTGTGTGTTCTAACTTGGCCAGATGAATCATGTGCCTGACTATAATTCACACTGTGCTTGAGTATGGTTTAATCTTCAGTGTGGAGTTGTTTGGCTGACTGACCAGTTAATCATCACACATGGATGATTGGGTTAATATTTCATGCTCTAGTGATATATTCAAGATAAAACAAGTTCAGAGAGGACCTCAAGAATCAAGGTGCACTTCTCATATTGTGGAATCAGCACCTTAACGGAAAAGCCGTCAGCAATATGAGCTCAATAGATCAGCTAATAATCAAAAAACAACCTGTCACTGCGAGACTGAAGATTTTATGTGACATGTAATGGTGCACAGATTGACGTTGTTGGTTTGCCATTAGCTTCATCTTTAACTAAAGGACTGCTCAGCCAAGAGCCTGCATTATTTAACTGAAGAGTTGTGGTTTAACACTCCCTCGCTCCATCAGAGAATCAATACAGATCAAGTTACAAACACAAAATAACATTTGAAACTCTCACCAAGAGCTGGTTGGGAAATACTTCCTAATAGACTACTCCGACGTTTGTTATAGTTGTTCAAACCGCAATAAAGCTGTTGCAACTTATTTGTTCAAAAGAAAACAGATCAATGGTTTTCTTCTTACGGCTCCCCGGTGCTGCATTAATGTGCCGTTGTAACTGGTTGTTTCCTCGCATGTGGCTGTGCCAGGCTGAAGTGGAAAATCACATCGTGTTGTTTGTGACACTAAAATCCCCTCTGTTTTCCCTACAGTGCTGTGAGACTGAAGTCAAGGCATCCATCAACACTGGCAGCCAACACAACCACATCTCCACCTCCTGCTGCCGGAGGCTGGGGTGAGAAACACCTGTATTCTGCTGTGAACACACATATACACACACGCAGTACATGCATGCATACACGCTACCTAATGGAGGCTAAAAACAATATAACAGTAAAAGAGTGGGATAAAAGACATCACATGAAAGCAAGTCTATAGAAATAAGATGATACTGACTTCCAGCCAAAGCTCCTCAATTTGGTCATTATCTACTCACCCTCATGTCTTATTTGCCTATTTTTGGGTGAACCATTCCTTTAAAACCAATTCTAAACCAGGTAACCAGTGAATAGATGTCATTTGTCTTAGAAAATCCTCACTGCTGCATTTCCTACAAGCTAGAGACATGAATGAGACATTTGACTGATGCCAGAATAAAGGACAGATGCCATTCAGCACAAAATGCCATATAAGTAACCGCATTTCAGAGAGATAGCCTTGTGAAATGCTTGCAACAGCATGTTTTTTTCTGAACTATTAAGGCTATTATTGCATGTGTATGTGTATGTCTGTATCTGTGTGTGTGTGTGTGTGTGTGTGTGTGTGTGTGTGTATTATTAGATTGGTGCCTAGTCAGGACAGTTCACCATGTGGTCTGACCAGCTCAGTGACGGATCTGCAGCTGCAGCTGGGCAGACAGCGGGTCCAATGTTCAGCCTATGTCAAAGGTAAGAATATCAGAATACAATATAACAGTGCTGAGTGTTAGCAAAAAGAACACCATGTGAAATGCAAACAAAAGTGACGGTGGTTTCAATTTCTCAGTTAAAAACAAAAAACAGTCAGGTGCTTATGAATGGTGTTGATGATTTTCCAGTTGTGAAAATATCAGAACAGCAGCTCTAGTATAGAAAATACCAGTACATCGACGCTTTGTTCACCTGCTGCGTTATGTCTGCACAGATGCTCTAAAAGATGATTTGTGTTGGGTATGTGCTTGTCTATGTACTTAGCATTCAGACAGTACACCCAACCTTTTCCTATTAAAGCACCCAGGCAGAAACGACCATGAAATAAAAGAACAGCCAGATAGACAAGAATATATTAAAGTAATAATCCACGACATTTTCACATGAAGAAATGTCCATTTTGCTACTCTCTAACACAATAACACAATAGTGATTCAACCTATATCCAGTTCTTGAAAGCTTTTACATTTGCTGTTCTAAACACCCAGAGTCTGGTAGTACAGGGAGTGATGTGTTTTACGTTTCCGGTTTGATTTGAATAAATAGAAGAAGAACTGCATGAGCAGTGATAGCCACCATGACTGAACAGACAGAGAAAAGAGCGCCACCTACAGAAACTCAAACTGCATCAACAGAAAATCCAAGGAGACAGGTGTCACAGTACTGGACACAGTTTGATTGACAGGTGATCTCTGGGAAGTTCAGTGCAGAAACACTATAGCAATGAGTGCTTGTTGATGTTGCCATAATCAAATAAACAAGTATCTCATAGATTACCACTTTGACTTCTTAAAATGATAATCCCCAAGATTCTTGTTTTTCTTGATTTTGGCTTAACGATTATTGCTTTGGTGATTTGCACTCAATGTTGGGCCCAACATAAAAGTAATGAGATGATAGTAAAACCAACCAGTCCAAAAGAAAAAGAGCCACATCTGCTTCACTCCTCATCGTCCCTTCTCATCTTGGAGTGCTTTTCATCTTAAGAAGGCAATGCTGATGTTGACTCTAGTTTTGGCTCAGAGAACATCTTTCCTTTTTAGCATGCTTTCCTCTGAGCAATTCATCCGTTTCTTTTTCCTTTGAGTTTCTGTTGGAGAAGTTTCAGTTTCTGTAGGTGGCGCTCTTTTCTTTGTCTGTTCAGTGGCTGACTACCCAGTTCTTATTGTGTCCGCTGTTCCTGCCACCGGAAACATAAAATGCATCACATCCTGTGCAGAAGAGGATTTTTCCCGGGAAAGAGGGACTCCCTCATAGGTGTTTAGAGCAGCAAATATAATGCAGTTTGAAATTCAGTTTCTTTGTTTCCTATCTCTCTCCCTGCTCTTTTTTCTCCTTCAGAGGATGAAGTGTTTGAGCTGTGCCTGGGTCTCCAGACTCTGTTGGAACTCAAAGTAAGATCCTCATTAGCTTTGCAAATATATTGTGCCTTATCATGTGCTTTCGAATGTGTGCTTATCAAAGAACGAGCTCCCCCCAAATTTCCCTATTGAGTTCGAACTTGAAAAGTGGCTTCAAATAAGCAAAGACAGAGGTCAGATACAAAGAAGGATGTATCTGGTAACATCTCACAGAGATTAGGAGAAAGGCTGGGTATTGTTATTTTAGTGGTACGGCTGTGTGCTCTGCCCGCTGTGCAGGTGAAGCCTAGATAAGACAGAATGTAGGTCAGTTCAGCACCTCAGTGATGCGGGATTCTGAATCTGCACATTTCAAAAATACAATTCAAATTCACGAAAAAGCCTGTGTGACAAACTGAAGAAAGCGCTCTCTCTTTTCTGAGAGAAGAGAAAACACTAATAGGAGAAAGAAAGAAATCCAGGATTAGAGAAGTGCTGCATCTGGTTGACATCTTCCCAAAAATCTAATTAGAGTGGTACTTGAGGGTATGAGGGGAACATGATCTATAATTATGTAAAGCAGCCCTCGAGGACTTTGCAATATAAGACTCAATTTCCTTCCAAGCACCCCACTGCATCCAGTTGTCTCTGCAAAATTTCATCTCGTAATTCAGTTTGATCCGAGCCAAAAACTCTCCTAAGTCTTCTTGAAATGTTGCTTAAATGAGGGACTGCAAACTAACTCATTACTGCTCTTCCCTACTGGAGAACTCCTCAGAGACTCTATAGCCAGCAGCTATATGTAGAAGATTACATCTGTCAGCTTTTGGAACAGAAGCAAAATGTCTAGTTACTTGGCCGTTCAGCTGATATAATACTCAGTCTCGGTGGAGCTGGGTGTTTATACCCGGTGAAAAACAGACAAATAAGGACTCCAGTGAACCATGCAGAGATTGTGTCCACAAATGCTTTTGCACTCAGGCAAATATAATGTTGCACCAACAGCAGTTTGTGAAGTCTGTGTGGCAAAAAATGTTAGCTAGAGATAGCTGATTATTTGGTAGTAGCGGGAAGGGCAAGTACGATAAGCATTGTCTTTATGTGATGAACTTTAGAGCGATAGGGTCATCGATATCATTTTTAAACTCATGCAAAGAGCCATATTACTGAGGCAAACAGAATTGAGAAGCCATTACGGACATTAGGCTTCATGAAGTGGAATCTGGAGCCTGAGGGAGAAGGAAATTTCCTCCATTTTGATAAACGCAAAAATGAAGAACACAAGACCAGAGGGCCGAGCTAAGCGGGTGAAATTTGGTTATGCAGAGGAATAATTCGTTATGTGTCTCCACACAGTGCTGCTTGGACCTGAGCAGTCGGGTCCTGAAGCTGCAGGGCTGTGGCGAGGAGCTGCCCTTCCTGAAGCCGCCGTCCAACAGCCAGTGCCACCACGACACCAACGAGAACCTGTGAGCCCGACCCGAGGGGCGACGACCACGTCCTCGCACCCCCCCCACGCTCTCGACCGGCCGCGGCGACGCCGACGCCACGCGGCTCGTGTCTGGACTGTCCGATCACAGTGCCTCGCACTGCCAGAACGTGGAGTGTCCGCCGCCGCCGTTTACATCATTGTGTTTGTAGAATTAAGACATTCACCATGATTATCTCCCATATTAAATTAGCCTAGTTTACGGAGCGGATGGAAGCCAATTATAGGGAGAGCCCGATCTCTCTGAATCTGATCGTTCTTCATGATTATACTCGAACCAATTCTCCTGCTGAGCTGCAAGAATGCACCGATGTTCATTATCAAAAGGGAAAAACCGTGATTATCATTTGAAATGAACATAATATTTTGTGATTTGGCTGTACGAAATTATTGAGTAAATGACAAAACCTTTAATTGTAGTTCTACATCAGTTCAGCGTTGTGGTTAAGAATTGACATGACTTGCTGTTGCTCAGGAAGCCTTTTCAAGTATGTTTAAAGGAAATTGTGAAACGTTTTTTGAGGTCTTATATAACTCTGCGTCAATCAGGCCACCTTGTTAAGAGACAGCGTATGGACTAGCCACGTAAAGCCCCTTCTCTTCTCTCTTGCTCTTTTGATGCAGTTAATTTTCCAAACCAGGAGCACACTCCTGACTGTCACGTTGGCCTCGATTGAAATTAGTTCTCCTTAATTCCTTTCTAATGTTAAAATAGACTACAGGCCAGCCTAACACATTTGAGTCAGACTCAACAACAAAAATATCAAAACATTCCATCTGCATGACTTTGTAAAGTTCTGCTTTTGTATAAGTCTGCATGTTTGTGTAATTGTCTGATTGTGTCACGTTGAAAGTGTGTATGTCTGAAGGGACTGTGTGTGTGTGTGTGTGTGTCTGTGTGTGCTTGCGTGTGCTTGTGTGTGTGTGTTGGAGTCAAAGCGGGGCTTTTCTGCTTTGATATGGCTAGTGTTTCACATGGGAAAACGAGGAATAGGTCCTATCTCCACAACCAGTCCACCAAGCCCCGGTCAGAACAAGCTGCCAAAAGCCGACCCCAGCTGCCTTCCCTTGCCTCTTTCAGGAGTTTTTAATCGCTAGGCTGAGGCTGCATTCTGTGCCAAGGCCCTCCATGTTTGGTTAAGCATCTTTCTAGCTTCCTCTTTATTCAGAGGACCAGTCTTCTTTGTATATTTTCCCCTCTTGTGCCACCCTTTTGCTGATGTTATTCACTTTGACACGTCATGTTTGCTGATTTGGTCTTTTATGAAGCGCTGACACGGACTCAGTGGGCACTAGCCTGTTCCAAGAGAACGAAAAGAGCTATTATATCCTCCCCACTGCAGTGCCACCTGGCTCTCTTGTCTCTATGTGTTTTCATAGTGTGGAGAATCAAGGAATGCCTCAGATGTGCTTGCGAAAAAAGCCATCGCACTCTGCTTTAACAACACCTGGGCTGTGCCGTGCTTTTGACTGTGCTACAGTATCCATCTGACCTCTCTGCAGAGGTCGTCCACGCGTAGATTGGCAATGTTTTGTTCCTCTTTGATGTACTAGTGAACTTCCTACGCTGTGTGAGGGGAATCAATGTACGAAAGAAATTTATTTTTGGTGTTTTTCTTCTTCTGAAACAGTATTTTCTCTGCCTATTAAAAAAAATATGTATTCTGGCTAGCTCTGTTCATATGTGTTCGTCATTTCAATATTTATTGGCACAGCATGGAGGAGTGATGGTTCTATTTCGGCACCAGAGCGAGATTACGTGAAAGGGCAGCCGTTTAATATCTCAAACCGCTCGCTGTCTGACTAATGTGAATCCCCCGGCTGGCTGAGGAGGGAAGGTGGGAGGGTTTTTTGCGACAGAACTGCTGGAGCAGCCGCATCCTTGTTTTATCAGTCCACTTGTAGCCTCCCATTGATTCCCATGGCCTGGACTAGCAAAACACCCCCGTCTGTGCCCTTCAGTGGTACACTGCTATATAAAGACCCTCGTCATGTCAGCGCAGAGAAAGCAGATGTTCCCACAGCACCAGGGGACTTGGAGGTTGACCCTCTCTCCCCTCCCACTAATACTGTATGTAGCATTCACACAGACACACGCTTATACATATATACATGTCCTTCCCCTCTCCCTCCCCCCTGACATATAGCATTCACACACACACACAGTATTCCACAGCCCACCCACCTTAGAGGGGCACAGCTAATAAAATGTCTAACACAATCAGCACGTAGATGTCACAGCAAAATAAAACGTCCACTGCCATTATTTTTTTGTTCGGGGAAACATCTTCGTCATTCGTCGTGCGATTTCGTTCCCGGGTAGAGACGGCTGCTTTCTCGCAAAAATTGAAAACCTGTTTTCGTCTCATCAGAACTGTCAAGCGATGGCTTTTCTGTAATCAGGCTCCCTGTGACAGCTCCTTGGCCCAGTGAGCCTGGGAACTGCAGAGATAGAGCAGCGCAGGAACAGTAAATTACAACAAACCATGTTACAGAAAGGTCCCCCCCCCCATCTAACCCCCCCCACCCCCCTCCCCTCCCTCCTTTTGAGTCACTCTGCAGGCCACATCCTGTCGAGGCCCTAGCAGGTAACACCTCTGGTAGAAAAGTACCATTTGTCAGGTATTCTTACAGGAAACGCAATACAGTGGTACTTTCCTTTTGTATCGTCGTCTCGAGATGAGTGACTAACAGAATTCTTGCCTCAAAACCACAGACTGATCACTTACGACAACGCTGGTCATAAAATGAATACACTGGTGAAGGATATTTTGTCCTTTTGACCTTCAAACTGAGCTCAAGGTAGTAGTGAATGCTGGATTCTCTCAGCAGCAGCAGTAGCAGCACATCCTCCCATATGTACAGACTCTTCTCACTTAGAGGACACAGTTTTATCTCGATTGGAGAACGCAGCAGGGGGGGCACACTCATCTGCAGGAGGGAATGACTAATATAAATCTCCACCCACAGCACTAAATGCACATAGAGAGACATAATAATCTCCCTGAGCTTTCAGTACCCATGAGAAATGAGACTCTCTCTCAGGTTACACAGGCACCGCAGACCTGTGCTGCCTCGGTGCTTAGCCGGCCATGTAATTGTCTTTATGGATAATTATAGGTGGGAAAAGGTCAGATTGTAGGACCAGAACATGGGAAGGTCCTAATAGATACAATATACCAACTACTTCTAGCATGAGTTATAGTTACCGTAGATATAACTCTCTATGGCTCTAGGTATATCATGCAGCAATTTTTGGCACAGACGTTTCAGCCTAAGCCTTCATCAGTGTGCAACCAAATGAAATTAAATACTAAAACAAACAAAAAATACAGATAATTTCACTTGTTTCCGATGCAAATCAACTTGTTTCAATAATTTTCTTGAATCAAGTATCATTTTCTTAACACATGAAGTGATGTGCCTCCTTCTATTTACAACTGTTTTGGGAAATTAATGAAAGTGCATTTAAAACAAGTGGAATTATCTCAACCCATTAGCAGAATTTTAAACATAAAAATAATAAAGACAAGCTTTTAAGCCTGTACGTGAGACTAAATGACTTTGATGAAGATGTTTTTTGGACCTACTCAGTCGCACAGATTAGAGGCTGCGGTAGGCAGGTGCGAGATCAGATTTCCATTTCCTTGCAGGTAGACATGCTTTGTATTATGACTGACATGCTCCCTGTGCCTTTGCCACAGACCTTGGCTATAAACAGAGACCACTCCTCCAGCCCATTCCCTCCCTGTCTGGATGTCATCCCACAGAAGAGATGATTTGTTTTGCTCGTCACCAGAAATTGCTTTCTGTCTTTCGCTTCCTCCTCTCTTTGTATCTACAGCGTCTCCCCCCCTCTTTCTATCGCTCTCTCAATCTGGTGAAGAGATGATTCTGTCTTACGCACGCAGCCCCGCAGGCTCCGGTGGCGGGGTGGGAATGACCCGCCCGCCTTAACCCCAGCAACCGAGGGAGGGAACGCTGCGAGGGGAATATTGATCAGACCAGGTCCTCCAAGATGAAGCAGCTCCTACAGTATGTAGCATGCAAGACCAATGAGTGGGAGATCCTACAAGACACTGAAAACATCAAGGCTCCTGTCTGGAATGAATCACATTGTAACCAACATGCTAAGAGAGAAACATGTATCATCACATGTTTAGGGAATGGGGATATGAAAAGTACAGCAGACAGTAAAAAAAAGAGAATTTACTTCAAAAAGCAACCAATCCAGCTACAGTTTTACTAATTTCTATGTGGAAATGGTCATTTTCCCCTTGCTGTATAAAAGTCCTGTGACATAATGATGTTGTTATACATCTACTTTGTTGTTATGCATCTACTCATGAACTGCTACTCCCATTTTTTCCCTCCAAAAAAATCCCACGTGTAGAAAAATGTCTTGGGATTTATTAGATTATTCCTTTTCTATTCAGCTTTGCACCGGCAACCATGGATGCTCAAACTCAAAAGCAAGACACAGCTGGTTACAGAAAATGTATTCTATAAAAAAAGCACACACAAAAACTACTGTGTTTAACCAAGCAACACCACGGGTCAGACTGAAATCCTCCCTGCCTCTGCTGAGATAAAACTGGTGGCTATTAAAGTTGCCTCTTGTGTCGTTCATCCCGCATCTATCCCCCAATGGGGATGAGGGGATGATGAAACGGCGAGGTATTAAGCCCGACGCTGGCCAAATTCTGTGCTGTTAATCAGCGGTGTCAGTTCCCGGGAGTGGCTTTGAGCTGCTGAGATGGAGGCTGATGGAGCTGAGGCCCCCAGTGGAGGGGCTCGTGTCAGCTGTCACAGAGGCAAGCGAAAACCATGGAGAGATGGAACGTGATTACGGTGCGAAGATGAGCTCTTTCCTCATCCACAATAGTTCTGATACTGGGACGAGCGACCTCATCTAAAGCCCCAATCGATGTCCTTTCAAAGCCTGTGCATAATCATATTCACCTATTCAAGCCGGCTCAAACGCAGCCATCCCTGCCGTCTCTGATTCATTGTATTCAAGGTGTATGAAAGGTATAAATGAATGGTGGCTCTGCATGTGAATCAGCAGCCATCCAGGCCTACTTCAACACGGATCGTATAATAACTCACAATAGCTGTATGTGGGGTCTCAGAAACCATACTGAGCATCAGAATAGACGGTCACTTGTAAATCATACTGTTACTATGCACGATGGGAGATATTATGCATCCTCCAGTGCTAGCTAGCCAGCTAGCCGATGCACCTCAGACACTTATGTAGGTCTAACAAGTACAGATTTATGGAGATGATGTATAGCTCTTTCTGAATATGAGAAGAGGATTATAGGAGTTGTGTAATTGTGCGAAAATTTGCAGCTAAGGTGTGAAGATACCTCGTTAAAATTTCACAATATTATAACTTCTATGTTCTTATATTAATTAGACACTGCTTAATAAAAAGCAGAAGTGGTTTATAAAATGTAAGTTTTGTAAACCATGATGAAGTTTGATAGCAGGTAGCTTGTAGAGGGATGAAGTGTCTCACCCTTATCTGACTAACATTAATTAGCCCATAGGTGTGTCTATCTGTGCATACTAATCTAAGTGTGTAGGAAGCAGGAGCTCGGGTTGTTTGGCTGTGCAGTGTCATTTGTTCCTCCAGATGCAGAGGAGGAACAGTCTCCGGTCCGCTGAGCCGTGGGTGTTCTTACTTTCTCACACAAGCGGCGTCACGACAGATTGGCTGACCGCCAACAGTGGTATATATTTTAAGAACTGCCGGGGACTGCCATGACTACTGTGACCTGGCAGTGAAGGTTGCGGAGGGTGGGAGGATACACTGGATGCTCTGGGAGGGTGGCTGTCAGTTCATATTCCGCTCGACGAGGATTTTCTTCATTTTGAGCAGCTACTATTTCCTTCGGCAGATTAAGCCATCAAGACTTCAGATAAAGAAGTTTCCAAACCCTTTAATGTTGGATCAAGTCGTTATAATTCCTTCTCCATTCAATCCACTGACGCTTTTGCATAAAGCCTAAGCTTAAATTTATTTATATTCATAATGAAATCTTGTTAGTCACTTATGCAATTTCTGCACAGCTATTGGTGAGTCACAGTAGGTAGCTGGGCTATAGGTAATATTATGGTGCAATAAATGATGCACAGCAATGTGTTTTCCATCAAGAGGCTACAGGAAGAAAAATGTTACATAATACATGTTCATGTATTATGAATAGGATGCCAGGCAGGCATGCAGCAGCCATTGCTGGGAGAGCGTGGAGCAAGCAGCCTTAAGGGAGTGTGGCAGTAGCCTATGCTGTCAGGTTATATAGGCTGAGGTCCCTGTGATGGGTTTATTACTCAGGAAAATGTCTCATCACAGTGGTCATTAAAGCCATGCTATAGTAGTCTCAACCTTTTTGGCTCGCAACCCCCATATACAAAGCAATGCCTCCTTGCAAAGGAGTAAATGCCACTTTGACACCAAATGATGATTTTCTTTCCCCCTTTTCAGGCTAATTTACTCGATTCATTATTGGAAGAAGCCTAGATGCTGCCAGTGCTCATCACTTCAGAAGAAAGAAGAAAGATTTTATATAATATAGTTGTATTGAAATATAAACTTTAATATTTCATAAACTATCCCATGCCACTGTAGGGGGTCTTGACCCTATAGGATGAGAGCCACAGCTACATTAGTATGACACACATATACTGTATGCCCCTTCTAATAAAATATGCTCTGGTACCAGTGGCAAAACTCTTACTAACCCCTTAGAGGACTGATTACAGAAACACAGTAACCTTGCTACATGCATCCACACTGTATAACAACAAGCTCTCTCTAGAGGTAAGATCCCCATTGACCCAACTTCCAGAGGGCAATGTAGCTGGCGAAAAGGAAAATGTGGGCTTTGACTGGATAATTAGTACACTTATAAATACAATAAATGATGTGGCTAAAATAAATTTGAAACTATCCATACACACACATAGACACAGATGGTCAGTTGGACACTGGCAAGGCCATTATCCTTGTGTGGTCATTTCCCAGGGTCAGATGTCTGCTGGATCCATATCTGAGATGTGTTTTATGTCCAGCCTGCCTGCATGGGGAAAACACCGGGGCAAAAGTCACAGTCACACAGGATTCATCACTCTAAGCCTGGCAGGACTTTGCATACCGAGGGGTTGACATTTTCTCAGGGAAACTGATGGCTCCTTTAAACACTGGCGAGTCCAAACTAACAGACCTGGCTCTCACTCGCTAAGCCCATTCATAACAGATAGGATCCATAAGAACAACGGCACAACACATGGCCCGCTTGACCATTAATGGTCATGAACATGAATCGTGTGAGCTTAGTGCACAGGAATGCTCACCACTTATAAGGACAAACATGGCGGCCGGCCAGTGAATGTGTTGTTTTTGTGATGCAGCAGTAATTGCCATGAAAAACGAGGTGAAACGTTTACAAAGGAGAATGTCCACTTGTCAGAAACATAGTATTTCTGACTACTGCCAGATTAATATAGAATTATCCTAATGAATCATAACATGATGTAACATACACTGAATGTACAAAATATTAGTGATACCTAATCTTTCATGAAATACACGGAGGTAAACATCTAGATAAAAGCCTTTATTGCCTATTGATTTCGCTTATTAAATCTCTACCGCAATAAAATGGGCCCAGAAATTTAAGGTACATTGCCAATAGCTGTTTTCTAGCAGTGTTGATGTTTTAAGGTGGATTTTTCCTTTAAGCCTGATATAAACAAGCGGAGGCAAACAAAACAAGGCAAAACAAGCTCATCTGTCAGGCTCTGAACGCAGGGACACTGTCTGTCCTGCAGACAAAGCCTTCCCTTGGCACGTCTCTAAAGGGCAGAAACACAGGAGACATGAGAGGCTCTGGCCTACCGGGACACCTGAGCCTGCAGGCACACAAACACAGAGACCCACACACACACACACACACACACCTCATTTATATTACATGAGAAATAGAGAGGCGGTCTACGCAGGTGGTTATAGGATCCTCCCATTGGGAACAGTGGGTGATTCCCGCAATAGTTCCAGGCTAGCCATCCTGCAGACGCTCACACCCTGCAGGCGCTTCGCTGCGTGCGGCTGACAAACAGTACTACCGTCTTGGTGCCACGCAGGTCTCATTATGTAACAAACGCTGTATTATGTAATATGACTGGCACTCCATATCTTTCGGAGGATGCATTCGTAATAAACCAAGTGGCAGGGAAGAATCTGACAAATTTACCCGTGATCAAAAGAAAAGAAGGCACTGCTGTTTGTTCGTCGAGCTCTTTTCATCAGGCTGTCAGCGCCGTCTGACAGCAGCATTATGCCAAGCCCTCTATTGATCCTCCTCACGCAGAAATTCACATTCACAACAACCAGTGAAAATAGCAGGTTAAACAATATAACATTTCCTCAGCATTGTCTCTCCTGCTCTCTTTCAGCCTTGTTAAAAGCAACCCAGGCGGATAGAATACCAATGACAGCGACTGCCGGTAGAGCTGAGATTACAGCAGGTAGATGGCAGATTAGAAACCTGAACCTGACAGGTAACACAAATAACAAGGCCAACAACAGGAGAGACGGCGATTCAGTCTTTATTAACAGTGTATTATTTACATCGTTGACAGGCACGGGGAAACAGAGAACAAACAGCAATAAGTTAATGTGTGT
Organism: Centroberyx gerrardi; assembly: GCF_048128805.1. Lineage (NCBI taxonomy): Eukaryota > Metazoa > Chordata > Actinopteri > Beryciformes > Berycidae > Centroberyx > Centroberyx gerrardi. The sequence goes on from NC_136020.1 coordinate 6,732,424, forward strand.
CAGTGTGTTTCGGCTGTGCATCCTTGTAGAGTAAATCTGCCACCAATTCTCTCTGCGCTGCCGTGTCTTCAGCATCTGTGGGGAAAAAGCGCAAATGTGGCAATGACCTTTGACATGGGGCACTTAGTGTGTGAGCTGGCAAATCCTACTGAGGCTTCTCAACAAACAGCTGAAGCTTCTAATCTACGCTTAGTGGCTGAGTGGGAGCTAGAAAAAAAACAGATGAGTGCTAAATATATATATGACAAATTAGAAAAGAGATTGGGTAGGAGCTCCACTGCTCTCTTCCTTACCTGTGTCCATTTGGAGGGAGCATTAGCATTAGGGCTTAAAAAGTCTTCACAACACTGTCCGCTCTCTCCGACTACCTGGGTAAGCAATGCAAATTGCCTTTGCCGCGCAGTAATGGCATGCATAATTTAGCCTGTCCTCGATGAAAGTGCGTTAAAAAAGGGACATTTAATCAAAAGGAATTAAAAGAGGACATGGTGATTTGTGAACCTTACAATAAGCGTACAAATGGACAGCTGTAAAACAGTCTAATCCATATAGCACCCACCTAATTATCTTCTGTTTTGCAGTAAAAGCAGCGGTGTTGCTTGGCTGCTCACACGGTTTCCCAGGCTTGAGTGAAAAGGTCACCGCGAAAAACAAAACGTGTCGTCACACAGCGCTTCTTGCCTTGCAATACTTGGCTCCCTTATACTGTTCCTATGCTGTGCTGCCAGTGCCTCATTCTGTGATACCAACACCTCACTCTGTGATACCAACACCTCATTCTCTGCTGCCAGAAATCAGAAGCAACAATCACACAATCACGCAGAGAGCTGATTCATTTCCTTTCCCATTTTTACTTTTAGTGGTTGCCATTCGATGCATTTACAGACATTTTAGTGAAACTGCATATGCAATAAAATGTACCTGAAGCTATATTTTGCCTCATCGTTTTAGATGCTACTTTGGTTGTGTGAAGGATGGGCTGAGATTTGACTTGAATGCGGTTTGTGTGGAACCACTAAGACGCTGACAGCTAGTTTACAGTGTAAAACCCACGCCAGCAGGGTTATAGCCTCGCTATAAGCCGAAAATGGGTAACAGGGCAAAGCCAAACATCCCCTCCCCCACCCCCACCAGATCAGACACATTTTTTCACTATTATAACTGCTCAGTTCTCTCTTCTCTTCTGCCACCCTCCTCTCCGCCTCTCTCTTTCCTCGTCCCTGGGCTTCCACATCAGTGATATTCCACAGTGGGTTAGGTAACGAGCCCATGAAACCATAGTCACGAGAAACACAACAGGCCCAGGGGTTGAATTATTAACACAAGTGGCAGGACGCTACGCCGGGCCAGTGCTGGGGTTCAAAAATCAGCTGGAGCCTGCATTTTCGGCGCGGTTAGCTGTTGGCCCGCGATGCTCCGGCAAGTCCGGCTAATGTGTTTGTGTGTCCGCGGATTTAATTATTTCCCTCGCTAAATAGGTTTCCACCCTTTTCACAGTGCAGTCTGACATGAAGCGGTTGACTAGCTGGTCATCCATGCAGACCAAATAGCGCAGCTCCATTTGTAGTCTGGTCAGATTCAGGCACCGTCTCTCCTCTACTGGAGTATATTATATGCTGGATCTAAAATGGGCAAGTATCTGGTAAAGACATGCCGTATATAAAGGTACTGAGACACAGAGGCAGGGTTAATGTTCTACCAAAGGACATTAAGCTAACAGCATATTATTACCACTGTAGGCATGCATATTGATTAACCAAGTTATTGAGCTAGTAAAACATTGTGTTTTGTCAGGAGGATTTGTATTTGGAAAACCCTTAGACAGCAGAGACACAACCCTCCTAAGATAGAGAGGGTAAAGAAAGAGAGAGAGAGAGAGAGAGAGAGAGAGAGAGAGAGAGAGAGAGAGAGAGAGAGAGAGAGAGAGAGAGAGAGAAGAGAGAGAGACAGAGAGAGTTTGTGAGTGGTATACCAGGCTTCAGAAGACTGTGCTTGTGGATTACAGCCCCTCTAAAAATACTTCAATCTTTTCAGCCCTTTTTTTGACTAACAAGCTCCAGATTTACATACATTTGAATGGAGAGAGGACAGCAGTTTGTGTGAGGCCGTCTGAATGAGTTTCTCCTCTGAACTCTTCCTATACAGAGCGCTGTATGTGTGTGTGTGTGTGTGTGGTTAATTTGTTAAGGAGAGGACGGACAATAGAGCTTTGCCAGCAAGAAGGATCTCTTTAACAGTGAGGTCTAGTGGGGGGGGATAGTATTCCACTAGTATTCCAGTCAGGGTCTGAGTGTTATGACTAACTGGTTGGCAAATAATTTGAATGCAAACAGTGAGAGTTGGCCTCTAATCCGCTTACTACTTGCATTGCCAAACAAGATCAACAAACACCACACATGCCTGTGTGATTTTAAAAAGAGGAGGCTCTAATCTGAACAGAATCAGCCTTCTCATTACTGACTCTGAGGTGTTACCTGTATCGCATTAGCTTTCCTGAGTTTTTGGTTAAACGATTTTGTCTGGGACTAGGCTGGGATGATACACTGGAAATGATGTAAGAGCATAACTAGCTGCCTCGAGGTGTGTTGGTGTGGCGATCTCACCGACTCCCAGCTGCCTCAGCCGGCTCTTGAACTCGGGCCGCTCCTCCAGGACGCGCAGCAGGTTGGTGGGCTCCATGCGCTCCAGCTCCACCCTCCAGTAGACGTAGATCTTGTGGTTGAAGCTGACGTACACCAGGCAGGGGCTGTTCTTGCCCTCCTTGCAGGTGTACTGCCCTGCACCACAAAACCCACAATTCACATGGTTACAGTATGAACTATTCTTTGACTTGCAATTCAGCCACGTTGAAGTAATCTGATATATTAAAAGGTAATGTGTGGCATGCAGCGTTGTGATAGAACATGACATGTGCATCCCAATGAACACATCAGCAAACCCCTGTGGTGCCTGGGCTGCTAATGTGTGGCAGAGCCAGCCTCCACACAAACAACAGAGAAACCTATCTAATGTGCCTTAATGATCACACAGAGCGGGCGGAGCGGCCGACTGTTTCCACACGCGCTCCGTGGCTGCGAAGAAAATCAAACCCCAACAGGGTCTGAGGATGAAGTGAGGCGGATCAAACAGCCGCTCTTGTCGCTTTTTGTAATCCACTTATTACTGTGCGTGTCATATTAGCTCTCTCAAAGAAGATGGGGCTTGTTCAAACACTGAAGGAAAGATTTGAGAGGACAAAGACACAAAGAGTAAACAGGAGGGAGAGCGATGACTGGAGGAGACTGAAGCTCAATGTTGCCATCTACTGGTGTCATGAGCTGTGTGCATGTTTGGAATTCTAGACATGCACGGATTAATATCATCCAAAGTGTATGCAGGAGTGAAGCGTACAGGAGCAAATGACCTGACAAATAAGCTGATTTGGGGCCAAATACGAGGTCTCTCACCTGCACAGAAGGCGTTGACATTCTCATCGAACTGGAACCGCACCACCATGCGGTTGTGGTCGATGATGTAGGTTTGACCGTCCCAGGCACATGCTACCACCTCTTCTCGGCCGTCTCCCTGGAGGCAAACACACACGCATACATGAGGCTCAAACCTAATGAAACTTTCCCACTTTAATGGAGGCATAAATACATAAACTCACAGTGACGTCCAGCTTCTGCAGGGCAAAGAGCTGGTGATCCACCTGGACCGACCACAGCAGCTGCTCCGAACTGTCCATCAGCTTCAGGGTTCCTTCGACATGCAAAGAGATGTGGGAAATGATGGTGCTGAATACTCCAAACAACAAACATAAGTAAACCTACACACACTACTGCTGTGAGAAATAAAGAATAAATCAACAAATCCTCTGGCACTTTTTAAAAAGGACTTTGTGAAGAGCACGCTGTATCACAGATGTTGGCATTTAATGGCTCCTCCAACAGAAGGAATAATTTAAGCGCAAGGTTTCTGTGATGGAGCTGGGTCTGACATTTCATCGGGAAAGAGTAACAATGAGATGGCAGAAATCCATCAGAACAACCAATATGAGTTCAAGGAAAGGGCATGGGCAGAGCAGAATGAAATGAAATGAACCCTCAGTTCAGCCCCGTCTCTACACCAAGACCAAGACTTAGAAAATCAATGCTTCTCAGAGGAGTTCCCCACTGTAGTTTCCTTGCCAAATAATCACTGATTTTCCTGTCAAGGTTTTAAGAACATAGCTGAAATACAGCCGGTTTACATTTCTCTTACTGTTTCCTCCGCATTTCCATGCACTCTAACGCTACAGTAATTGCTAAAGGCACGTCAAGGTGTCTAGAAGAGAGTGATTATGAGTGTGACTGGCAGCTGTGAGTCTTCAGCGATGATAATCCCATTGGCTCCCCTCTTCTTTAAATATTGATGGACTCTCCAGCTGCTCTGAGAGCTGTTAGCCAGTATCAGCTCCCGGCAGGAAGGCACCTTACAGCGGCTAATGGCCGCCTTCACATGCTGTAGGATTTAGCATTCCACCTCTGGTGCTCATTACGCATTATTACCACTAATGTAGCAAGGGGATCACAAGTCGTAGAGCTCTCACTAACTTGCATTACATGTTATACAAATATGTAGCAATGTCAATTTAGATTAATCGTTACACATCCTCTTGTGTGAAGAGATCGTTTGAATGCGTTCAACATTTCTGACTCACCATCTAGAGTGCAGAGGGCAAACAGGCCACATTTAGAAGATTCATCTTTTGAGCCTATGGAGAAAAAGATATCATCAGTCAAAATGTATCAACAAAATCTTTGAGTCCAGATTATGGTTAGACCTTTATTTGTGTAATATAACATATGAGTTATTTATAAAAAGTGTGGTCAATTCTAATGGTAAACCAATCCACTAACTGGTACATGGTTCACATTGTTTGGTACCTCTGCTTATGCTGCCAATGAGATGAGTGGAGACGTTCTTGTTGTGTATCCGCCCGGTGGTCAGGTGGAGAATTACATCTCTGGAAGGCCCCTCACTGAGAGAAACATCACATCACATGATTAAAATAACAATCTTTTCTGACACTTTGAGGCCAAAGCACAGTTGCACTATGTGTAAAACGACTCTATCATGACGATGTGTACCTCCCAGGAGTGGCGGGGGCCTCTTCTGCAGATCCAGGGCCGGTGGAGCCCTGCTGTGTCCAGGAGCACAGCAGGATAGCGTAGCCGCAGCCTGGCTGGGACACCATCAGCTCTGGTAAACCCTCCGGACCTGGGTTCACGGACAGACTGTCCACCTGCACCGGGGACATCATCACACACTGGGGTTTGATTGTGTGGAATGAGTCAATAAGCTTGTGCGCATTGTGACTACCAAAGCCTTCATCAGGGTGATGTTGGTAATGTTATCCAGCATTTTCAACCTCCATCTATTTCTGCTGTGATTAAAGTGGATTCTGGTGTGTGTGAAACAGAATTATGCATCTGCTCACGACTCAAATTGATGTGGTACTGTAAGGTGCAAACGTACAGTATAACCCCCTCACAGCTGATGGCCAATGGTATCTAGCATCAATTACAGGGGATGCTAAGATGAACGTGTGTTGAACTGATAGCCAGCAGTACCTGTCCCTCCAGAAGCCATTTCTTGAGCAGGACCAGCTGTCCAGATCCCAGGTCTGAAGCCTCAGAGTTCTCCTCCCAGCGGAAAGCTCGCACCACACGGTCTGTGTATCCCACCACCAGCTCACTGCGGCCATCACCATCTGCAAGAATGCACACACTCAGCTAAAATCACCAGAACAATAAACTGGACCTACACATAATGTATAGTAATGATGAATTTACCAATATCACTAATGAGGATGACTTTGGTGTTGGCGGGAATGTGCTGAGTGAAGCAGGGCTTCTGGTCGTCGGAGAACAGGCCTTCATGCTGGCTGGATGAATCTGCCTTGCCTGCAGCGGCTGCTGTCAGGTCAAACAGGTGGAACCAACCCTCTGCACCCACAGCTACCACAAAGTTCTGACAAGCAGGAAAACACAGGAAATTAATATTCCAACAACACCAAGATATTCATAATATGTGTTAGTGTCTTATTAGGCTTTCATGAACTCACCCTCCCTTTGTTGCAGACGTCTCCAACTGCAACACAGGTCAGCTGGGACACCAAGACAAATTACAAATGAGTAAGGAAAACATATTCACTGTGTACAATCATCAACCTTTTTCCACTCCTCTGGCTACTGTACTGACCATGCCCACACATGTTCTTGTTATCCAGGGTTTGGAGTCATCATTCTTGTATATAAGCAGCTTTCCACTGGTGTCACCCACAATCAGCTCGTTCAGCTACAATGAGCGGAGACAGAAAGCACGTTTGAGAAGGGTTGGATAGTATTCTAGCTTACTAGAAATGCAGTACACGACAACAAGTAGGAAAGCAACTAGTTAGCCCCAATACGTGCCGTTATTTCTTGTATGGAGAGTCCGTGACGCCAAACTCCATTCACAAACCTCACAGTTTAACGTTGTCTTGCTGTTTCGCAGAGATGCATACCTGACAGAATGTATTTTGTCAACTTTTACCAATTATTAGGGTCTTCTGGCAATTTCGGCATATAGATAATCCACCAAACAGTGCTTTATTCTAAAAATATCTCAACTTTTATAATTGGTTCACGCAGCTCGCTACCGCTTGTAAATGTGTATTATGGGGAAGAAGATTGCGGGAATAACAGGGGAAACCACTTCTAACAGTTTAATTTTTTATTAAGTAGCCTAAGTGTTGCTTGGTCATGAGATAACGGCACATATCGTATTGTGAACACATCAACCCAAAAGCCAACAATTACCTTACCGAGTCATTGTCTGCATCTCCGAGGCAAATTGCATGAGGAAACAGAGTTCCTGTGAAATCCAGGCTGACACGCTGCACATAATTCAGGGACCGCATAGCTACTGAGATTTAAAACCGCTAAAGTTAGTCACCTATATATTTTGGTAACAGCTCCCATTAGCCACGGTTGTTGATAAGCTGATAGTTCTCCATGTCAGAGAAGATAAAGTTTGCTGAACTTGCGCAGCGCTGTCGTCACCTGCCAGGTTTCTAAAAGCTTCTTTGCTACATTACTTAAAAGTCCCAAATTTTATTTTCCAAACAGATAGACATTTGCTAAATGAGTTGGCCCTAAAGAAACAAGACTCGTCAGATTGTAGTGAACACGCTTCTTTTTCCTGGTAAACAAAAACACGTGACGTGAAAAGTACGGAAGCTCAGTCTAGACAATGTCTGTTTATCTTTTCGCATTATGAATTGCCTCTACAACAACGTAGTGTGGCTCATTTTGACTTGTTAGTGTACGAAGGCCAGATAGGCAATAACCTGTAGGTTAGGAGTACACTGTGGCTGTAAGTTAGGACAACTGAGCAACTGTCTGACGTTTCAGGTTTGATTGAGGCAATTATATGGTATCTCAAATCAGCGGGGAAATAGCGCCATCAAGTGGTAGCAAGGTGTAGGTGCAGACAAACGCACACAACTTTACTGTCAGCGCTGTGTCGCCGCTCTCCTCTAGAGGGCGATGTACTATCACAACTTTTCATTTCACTCAGGCTTATCCGGCAGGATAATAACAGGCAAGAGGGAATTGGTGGTTATCATGATGACTACTCCCTTTGCACTCTGATAGGCTTTATGTTTCTGGATGAAAACCACTCTCACGAAAAAACAAACAAAACAGTAATCCTTTAATATAATTATAACAGCCTACAAAACAAATATCACAGAAAGTCCCTATAGGAATATTACAGGAATATTATAGGAGATACAAATAACAAAGTGCGACAAGGTCACTGTAAACTGCACAGAGTACCACAGACACACTTTAAATCACGATGGGAATATAACAATATAGGGTAGGCCTATATGCTTTTCGCAGCCAGCTGTTCCAGTGTTCACTCTTTCAAACTTGGCCTAACCAGGCCAAGTTGCAACTTTAGACCCCTGACAGAGTTTGTGCTGAACCCTGGACGCTCCCCCTCCGTTTGTTTTTGTGATATCTTTTCAGTTATAATGATGCACAATTCCACTGCAATAAGTACAAACCAACACCTGATCTATAATTCGATGAGTACAACAAAATGTACTTTATTAGACACTTTCACTGATTCACCCAAATGTCTAATTCTCTTGATGTTGCCTTTCCCTTTGCTTTCCATTTAACTAACTTTTTGCCCAGATGTTTTTGAAAATTCTGTTAACTTGCAAGGGGAGCTGCGTTAAAATAGTCTTAGCCTAAACCTACGTCTTTTGATCATTTTCTGTCCATTGCCTTAGATAGTATAACGCACCTGCAGAAAATAAACAATAGCCACTCTGTAAGTAAACCAATTTATTTTTAATAGCTCACAAATTGGAAGATAATCCCTTACATCACACACGGGGATTATAACGGGTGCTTACGAGTTTTTTGTTTTTATTATCTCCCAGCGAACTCCATAAAAAAAAGAAAAAGAGAAAGAGAAAAAGATAGAAAGCGGTTGAATGGGAACTCGGGCGCCCAGATGTCATATTAATTATTACACTTAGCTATGACTGGAAACCCCCTCAAGTAAAGTGAGCGCCCTCCCTGCCTCTGGAAGAGCGCAGCAGAGAGAAAGTCTTTACAAAGCGCTAATTGGACTCTGGAAGCGCACTGACAGGGCATGGATAGGTTTCAGAAAGCCTGGCGATGGCAAAGGGCTGCAGGGGGAGGCTGAATAGAACCCACGCTTCTTTTCTAAACTCTCTTGCTGGGCTCCAAAAAAAGAAAAAAAAAAAGAAAAAAGGGGGGAGGAAAAGAAAAGAAAAAGTATTGGTGGGGGCTGGGGGGTTCCTCAATGCAAGCTTGATTTTGAATGCCGCTGCCAACGCAGAAAAATTGCACAGTTTATTACAACGACCCCTCCTGGACAACGCGCACGCGCCTACACACGCACGCGCACATATATATACATATATATGTAGAGAGAGAGAAAGAGAGAGAAATCCATTGCGCATGCACACACAAATCATTACACATCACACACACAGAAAGTACAAACACACACACACACACACACACACACACACACACACACACACACACACAGAGAGAGAGAGAGAGAGAGAGAGAGAGTAATTCATTGCGCAGCGTATTACGGGCTTGGTTTTGTTCCGAGTGAAAGACATGTTTTATTATGCTCACTTTTCAAAGAAACAATAATCGACGGGATACACCGCGCCGAGGCTACTGTAACCATATCGGGTGTATCAAATCATACACAAAGCCTCCTCCGAACGCTTCTTAGGGCCCCTCCGCGCATTTCAGCCCTCCGTTCCGCCTCTGCGATGCCGATGATCTGCTCTAATGAAAGTGGAAAATTCGCCCCTGCCGCACAATGGTCCCTCAAATGAGAAGCATTGAGACGCGTCTGTAGTGTTAACAATAAACTCGACTATATTTGAGACATCCAAGAGTAAACGCGGACCCTAATGCCTCAAGTAACTGAGTTTTATGAGAACTTATACTAATAAATCGGGATGGTTCGCTTTGCAGAGAGAGCTGTCTTTCAGCACCACACTTTGGTCCAGAAGACAAGCTGGGGAAATAATAATAATAATAATAAAGAAAAAAAAAACGATATTTAATTTCTCGTTTAAAATAATGAACGTCTCATTTTTCATTCCTTCCATTCGCCAAATAATACGCTATAGCCAAATTACCCACAGAATTGGATACTGTAATAGTGGAAGTTTTCTTTTCCAACGTAAAAACTCGTAAGTAATCCATCATCTGTTCTCTGAAATCTGTTACAGCAGAAACACTTTCATTTCTTTCAAATACAGTGAAAGCTACTCGGATGACGCGCCTTTGGTTTCACTTGTTGAATGGAGAGTTTTAAACTGAATGTGTGAACTCATTTCCTTTCATCGGCCACTCTCAATAACGTCAATTCAATAAAACCCCAAGTGGGTGAGAACTCCATACATGATACCACCATAACTTTATAACGTTTGTATAAATAGGGGACACAAAGTGAAGTGACTGATGACTGACAAGATATTATCATTTGGTCAATTATATACATTTTTAAGATATGGCTTCAAAATAGACTTTTGGCAGTTTTTCTTGGTCTTTGCTCTCCGTTATACCTAATGGTAAAAACTACATGAACATATTTGGACTGCTTACTTTGCCAAACCCAATTAAATCCCCTGCACTCTTTAAGTTGTGTTATTTTGAACACAAGCCTGGTTTGGGACAACACGAACTTGTGGTACTTTTCAACCCATTTGTTAATGTCAACACATATTGAATGTTGTTAACATAAGTAACTGTCCCAGACCGGGCACGCGGCTGTGTTGAAATCAACCGTCCTTTTTAGTGTGCCATACCTAATTGACGCCCATGATAGAAAAAAAGAAAAAAACTCACCAGTGACTGTTTGTTTAGTGCTTCAAGTGGCACGCGTCCGGCGCGCGCAACGCACCGGCACCGGCGCAGGAGCCCAAGGTGAACCCACGCGACAGGAGGGCGTGGCCAGCCCCCCATCCAAACGTATTGAAAAGCAGTAGTGGCTTTCCTCGAGGACTCAGTGCAGCTTTGAGGAGCGCGCGAGGCAGCAGCCCAGCGGACTGCCCCCATTGAAACGAGGCTGAAGTGCGCGTGAAGCGGCCACACCACGTGAACGGCACGAGCGGGACGCACCGCTAACCTAGGCTATACAACTCCTCCAGACTTGGTGATTCTCTATAAGTTTTTTTTTTTTTTCCTGGGAATGGACTTCACCGCAAAGATGGAAATTAATGTCAGCCAGCAGCAGCTGATGCCGCCCGCCTGTTTCTTTGCCGCCGCAGCGGCGCAGAGCATCCAGCTGAGCCCGTCCAGCAGCAGCCAGGGCAGCGGCAAGTCGGCGTCCAAGCAGCCCAAGAGGCAGCGCTCCTCCTCGCCGGAGCTGCTGCGGTGCAAGCGGCGGCTGAACTTTGCGGGCTTCGGCTACACTCTGCCGCAGCAGCAGCCGCACGCCGTGGCCCGGCGGAACGAGAGGGAGCGCAACCGGGTGAAGCTGGTCAACAACGGGTTCGCCACCCTGCGGGAGCACGTCCCCAACGGCGCCGCCAACAAGAAGATGAGCAAAGTGGAGACGCTGCGCTCGGCCGTGGAGTACATCCGCGCGCTGCAGCAGCTCCTGGACGAGCACGACGCGGTGAGCGCGGCGTTTCAGTCCGGCGTCCTGTCGCCCACCATCTCGCAGGGATACTCCGCTGACATGAACTCCATGGCAGGCTCTCCGGTGTCGTCCTACTCCTCCGACGAGGGCTCCTACGACCCCCTCAGTCCCGAGGAGCAGGAGCTGCTAGACTTCACCAACTGGTTCTGAGCATCTATATGGTAAGAAACACTATACTGCTGTCCAAGTCACCATCATACACTGTTATCCATCATTAAGGCTGAACAACTTGAACAGTGGCGTAACTCTTCTTTTTCTTCTTCTTCTTCTCACAGAAATATGGATCAACTCCATTTCTACTGTTATCGCGCGCTTGGGATGGTCCCGGGAGGAAGCTGGCTGTCCTCAAGAACAAGATGCACTGTATATGCGTTTTGGTCCGGTGTCCTCGCAGCCCGGGCCGCCCAGACAGACAGACAGACAGACAGACACGGCCTTGCATCCTGAAAACTTCGGGAAAATCAGGCCAGAGATCAGCGCCAAAGGACTAAGGAAGACGGGTCTCCTGACAGCGTGGGAATCCAAGCTTCCGTGCATTGCCCATGAAAAACAAACAAAAAACCCTAAAGTGAATTCATGCTCAACCGCAGCACATAAAAAAAAAAAACATTATTTAAAACGTTGCTCTTCAACTATGCTAAATCCAATCAAAGAACACCAACCCTTTGATAAACCTCTGAGACGTTTAATTCAGAAAAATGCTTCCAAGTCGCGGATTTATTCTATAAAATTCTATATCAAACGCTTTTTTTGAAATATATTAAGATATTTTTGTATGTAAGAGATTTATAGATGTTTTGTACACATCCTTTTGTATATATTTTGTCTATATATTGCTGAGTTGCTTCTATACCTCTTGCCTATTTAGACGTGTAGTCTATTATTCTCTGCAGCTGGCTATTCTGTTCATGAGGTTTCAAGAAGGGGTTTGACACTCCAGACTTTTATTCTAGCACCAATGTGTCTTATTTAATAGCAAAAAAACATGTTATTGTATCATGTCATGAAGTTCACAATGATCAAAAGTTATGCAGCTATTGTCCAAACAGAGCGCAATGGCGATGCATTGTCTCTTTATACTGCCAGCTCTATATTGTCTTCACATAAACAGATGTTGAAAAAAGAAGTCTTATAACCATATTTTCTACACTCTAGTCCAAGAATAAAATGATTTCCTAAGGATTTCTGTTCCATGTGTTATTTCTGTGTATAATAGAAGGATGGGAGGACACTTTGGGTCACATTTCGTAACATGGACACTATAAAGAGGGAATGAAAGATGTGATAACACCCATCAAGATACACACTGATGAGAATGCAGCGGGAGGGACATTAATAGAAAAAGAGGAAGACATTTCTGTAGTTTGGTTCAAAGGAAACAACTTTTACGCACAATCTGGCACATTTTACGCACGTTGCATGTTTCTTATTCCACCTTTGAAATTCAACAGTGTGGCTCATAAAGCCCAATTCACAGGTCCCTCACCAAAGCCCCCTTTGTCCTGCTCTTTTCTTTTTTTTTCTTCTTAATATTGGACAGTGCTTACAACAGAAGAAATCTGTTGTGCGCAAGCGCAAGAAGTAAAATCTCGTGGCACAAGTATAAGTTCAAGCTTTCTCAGTTTGTTCTAACATCCCTGCATAACATAAGACAATCGAAACAAACATCAGCAGTTATGAAATCAAATTTTTAAAGGTCAGGCACACAAAACACAGACAGCCGTGCTCATTCACACAAGCAGCGACGAAGGAATAAATGAAAAGGTAAACTATGACTTCCAGTCGGTGTCATCATAAAGCAAACAACCAATTTTTTTTAAAAATTATTTTCAGAAAAAGATCAATTTATTTTTTTCAAGTTAAAACTCCTCGTCCTCATATAACTGAAACTACATCAGTCTAGTAGTAATGTATACTTATTTAGCACATACAAATTGCAAACTGAGTTTATTGTAAACTGAGTTTAAATTCGTGCACACAAATAAACTGAGGCTGAAAGTTGGGAAAAACGTACTTAGTCTTACTTTTTCATCATACATTTTCATTGTAAATTCCGAGTTTAAGTGACACTTAAATAATAATAATAATAAAAAAAACTGTTGTACTGGTGAAAAGTCAAGCATCTTGGGTTCATTAAGAATGCCTTTTAAATTAAAAGATGGACGGAATATCAATGAGACGATTACAATTTGTCGATCAATAGATTCGGAGGTAGGGCTTGGCTTGTGTTTCTGCAAAACTAAGTTTGACAGGTAGGGCCGAGGCTGCAGCCGGACGCGTGTCTGGGTCTAATGAGTGAATGGGGCTTGTATGGTGGTCGAGTGGAGACACAGAGTTGAATTGGCTGATGGCGTGTGCCTCCTGACAGCAGCGTGAGACTCAACACACAACAATCCGCAGTTGGAAAGGGGGAAAAAAAACCCTGCATCTGGCTAAAGTTGAACCAGTGATGATTTGGCTGATCTTGTTTTTCCACTTTTTTCACGCAATGATAGAAGTAACTTTAACGTTAAGCATGAAGTCTGGCTATTTTTCACAGCTATATGTTGTGAATGGCTTTTAATTTGTGATATAGTTCCATCATGACCCCAGATTCTCAAATTAAATTGCAGAAAACCAAAGATGAAGCATTTGATTGATGGATGGAAACAAACAGCAAGACCTCATGAAGAGGGCTGTATGTTCAGGTTTTGCAGTGGTTCTCAAAGGAGGGTTCATGGACCCTCTGAGGTCCTTGCAGGGGTTTCAGGGGGGCCCTAGCAAAATGAGGAATACTTTAACTCCACTGTAATTCACTAGAAATGATCCCTATTAGAGAATGTATAAGAATGACAGCTCTAATCACAGGTTTCACTCTCACCACTATAGTCTCCTCATTAAAAATCTTCCTACTGGGGGTTCCTGGATGAAATCTTTTCAAATGGGTGTCTGTGGCCCAATGTGTTTATATTTAGCAGTCTGAGCCATGGAAATGCTGTAGAACCTCTGTGCTACATGATGCTATGGCACGGTGAAAATGACCATCAAAATGATGTATTTTCATATGAGAAGGGGCCACAAACTAAATCTTTCTTGGGCTTCCCAAACCTGATTTAGACAGTACTTCCCTATGTTTAATGATTGTTTGCCAATAGGTGTATTAAAGCCAGGTCTGTTATTGTTTGCACCACTGTTGGCATCTATGAGAGTTATTGTGAAGAAGTAGACCCATTTACTGATGCTCTGCAAGGCTACAAGTGATTCCTTGACATTGCGATAAACAAAATAGCCTTAAGTCTGTAGTTTGATTTATTTAGTTTTGATTTATTCAGTAAATTGCAATCTTGCAAGGCTAGTTGATTGTATTATTCTGAGATGCTTACTGAAACCTGCAGAAAACATAAAACTGACTTTATTCACTAACAGGTGTTGCTACAATAGACGCAAAATAAAGCAATCTATTTTATTCTATTTGTGTCTGAGTGGGCTATTCTGATGTAGAAGGCTATTGGCAGTCAAAGACTTTCAATGGGAAAGTACTGTTTGAACTAAGGCTGGATTTTGAGGCGGCCCAAGAGAGATTTTTGTTGGGGCTCCCTCTCACATGAAAACACGCCCATTTAGGGCTCATTCTCGCTGCATCACAGTATTACATAGCATACCATTCACTGTGGAGACAGCATGAGCATACAGCGCTCTTCATGGGTATCTGCAGTTCAATTTCTCAATTAGAGGCCATGACAAAACTATATCACAAATATATAGTTTGTTATGATGCACAATATGTAGCTGTGAAAAATGCCCCAAAATTTCATGTTTAAAATTATAATAGAAATCTTCATTCTCAAGACCTCCAAACCTGTTTGGATAATGTTCAGCTACTAATTTAGAGTTTGGGGGTGTGTTATATCTCACAGTTGCTGAAATAATTTCTTGAAAAGAGGGAAAAAGAAGATCAGGCAAATCATCTTTAAGGCCTTAAAAGGCACAAAAAATTGCCCAACCTGTTTAGCACCAGAATATATTGTACATCAACTGCCTCATTAGGCTCTTGGTTTATTCTAATTACTTGGCTGTGACATTCCCAACGAGGAAGACGATGCAGTTGAGAGAAGAAAAGGAAAAAAATAGGATAAGATAGGTGGGAGGGTCACTGATAACTATGTTCATCTGACAACCGAGCAAGTTCAAAGGAAAGATAAGATATCTTATCTTTCCTTTGAACTTGCTCGGTCTCGGTTCTTACCAACAATACCATGACACTGTACATGTACGTATACTGAGTAAATTTTAAAAACGGATTTAAAGTCAGGATGCAGCATGACAGTTTTCCCTTTGCCTACTGGGCTCTAAGTGATAGCATATGCTGCTTATAGGACAGGCTGCTCTGAACAATCCTGGGTTGCTGCCTGTCAGAGCCCATTATGCCGTCCTCTACTGCAGTCTGTCAAGCGTGCACAAACCGCAGGAGAGAATGGCCATATCTAATTGACAAAGCTGAGGCAAAACAATGGCACAAACTATATTAGTTGAATATCTTATTGTATCATTCATCTGCGTCTTGATGAAGTTGGATAAAACTGGGCAACGTCCAACGTCTCTGTCCAAAGACATAAGAAATACTGCTGCTACCTTAGTTCAAACATTGTTTTCTGCTCCAGTGTGATAAATGTGATCCAATGTGTCGGTGCATCAGCAAATCTACATGAACCCCACCCCCCAAAACAGTGTGTCAGATCAATTTTGGAAAGAAGTTTGAGAGTTTTTCCTCATACAATAGTTCTGCTGTGCCTTTGCAGCGCTGCTCAGTCGAACGTTTGAAGCTTCATTTACCGGATTGAAGCGGAAAGTCTTGGAAGATTTAAGTGCGCTTTGAGCTCAACCGTCAAACACAACATCCACAATGGCTGGAGTTGAGAATATTTCAGGACCATAGACAGCACTTCACAGCTCTATGAAATGTTCCACATGCCCAACAGTATCAACACATTAAATATTACATAAACTTTGCCTGTGAGGTGAATATTTACTACAATCCCTGATTCAATCTCTTCACTTTAAAATCACACCTTTTCCAGAAAGCCTATTGCCTTATTACTCAAGACTACAGTACTGGTAGTGTTAGTGGCAGTAAAGGTAATGCTGATAATCAAGCCAGATGGGGTAAACAGTGCAGTTAATGAGGTCCCAGGCTGCTGTAGTCGTCCAGAGGGTTGGCGATGACAGACTTGTGGATGAGCATGAAGAGCGGCAGGTAGGCCAGGAAGTCCAGCAGGTCCAGGGAGGGAATGTGCTGGAGCTCCAGTCTGACGGCCGCCTCCTGCTCCAGGTGGATTCCCCCGGCCTTCAGCTCCACCAGCAGCTGCTCCGCGCTGATGAAGCCCTGCTGGGCCACAGCGCCCCCTGGTTGCTCCTCCAGGAGGAACAGGAACAGTTGCTGCAGGGGGGGCAATCATCATATTAATAATAAATAAAAAGTATTTAGATTTAAAACAAGAAACACTGGCTCCAATACTTCTTGTCAGTTGTTTGTGTGTGTGTGTGTGCATGTGCGTGTGCAAGTATGAGTGTATGATTGTATGTGCTTCTGTGTGTGTGTGTGTGTGTGTGTGTGTGTTCCTTTCAGGGCGGCCTCAGGTTACTTCGGCCTGTTTCTAGTCTTGTTTGAGTGCACCTGTTTGCACAGTTAATGCATTCTAGGTAATAATTGTTGGGGGAGGGGGGGGGGGGGGGGGGGGGGATAATCCCTCTGGCAATTAGCCCATTTCTCCCCCCAACCTCTCCAGTTAACAACCCTATCCCTAACAGCTCTATAATTACAAAGCCTCCCCTACCTGGCCAGGGCTCAGTTTCCACACCCATGGCCACAGGCTTTCATGTTCCTCCTGCCTTTCAGTCGCTCAGTGCCTCCTTGTGTGAATGAGGGCTGGGGCTGGTTGTGAGCGGGCCAGCTGGTAGGCTAGTCCCGGTCCGTCTGAGATGAGCAGTGTGTCTCAGGCTGATTACAGGGCTGGGCGGAGTGGACGGCATGTTCACCGCTGGGCACTTTAATGAGATTAGGGCCGTGCTAATCTATGAAAAGGGAAAAGCACCCCTCTCTCTCTCTTTCTCTCTCTCTCTCTCTCTCTCTCTCTCTGGCTTGCTTCCTTCATTTCTATGCATGAGGACTGAGTGCCCCTCATAAAAAAAGCTAGCTTTACAAAGCATGCTTTGGAATTGCTCTTCAAAGTGTTTACCAGTATTTATTTCATTGTAATTATACCCGCAGAGCCATGAAAGAGAGAGAGGTAGTGTTTGTGGCGTAAAAATGTAGTTGATTTGATGCTGCATGGGGCTTATCGAGTGCAATTTATGAAAATTTGAAAAGCTTCAACAGTATGAACATGTTATGGTGACTTTAATTCTTTGCTGTATACATTAGCCTGCAATATCTTACAAAAATTTACTTTGACATTACCTTAGCTTTGAACAGCTTCACTTCTAGAGAGCGGAAGTCCATATTGCCGATTAGAGATCGCATAAACTCACTGTAACAAGAGCAAAATAGTACCATTAATACTGTACTACTGACCAAGGCCAGCAGGTCTAATCTGGCATATTGCAACACACAATAAATCATGTTACATGTAATTTCAGTGCAAAATCTGTTTGTGTTGGTAAATACAGAGGTCGGCCGCAGCAGACAGAGTTAGGTCAATGTGGGTGCTGTGGCGGGTGATTTTTGGCGGGTCTGTCCCGTGCGATGTTGTGTTTGGGGCGATGTGATGGTAAAGTGTTCTGAGCCCATTGTGGTTGCTCACAGTAGCCTAGCTGCCAAACAATGCGTGGGCACACGGGGACATCCCGCCACAGTAACGGATAAAACTGCTCTGGTTTGGGACGGTGTGGGGGTGCTGGGGCAGGGTGAGCAGGGTTAGCGGGGAGGTTTAGCGGAGGGAGAGCCAAAGGGAGGAGGAGTACAGGACTGGGGCACGCTCTGGTGCAATGTGACCGCTCGCTAACCAACAAAATCTAGGTCCGTTTGGATAATTAGAGGGAGACACAACCGATTGTGTCGGGACAGACCTCTCCTGTCCAGCGTGTGGCACAGCGACGGTCGTCCCTGCTCTAACGAGCGCCCAGTGTTAATGAGCCCCTCCTCGCGGCCCGCTGAATGGCCTGTTAGGCCGAAGAATGGCCGAGTGCTAGGCCATCGAGTGCAATACACGCCTGAGTGCTCCCAGTGCCGTGATTGGCCCTCGTCCTCCAACCGGGGTGCAGGCAGGGGCTTGACGGGGATGAAGCGAGACAGGGCAGCTAATGATCATTAATTGCACTTGGTTTGCAGCAAAAGAGTCCAAACGCTGCTGCGCTCAGGACACTGGCGTGATAATGGCTAGCGTAAACGAGGGACTAGGAGACCGGTGATGGACTGTGGGGAGGATAATAGCAGCCTAACCCATTTTCTTTTGTTGGCCCTCCTCTTGCACCCCGCTGTGGCCAAAGCAGCAGACTTCTCGCTTACGTAATGCCAAAAATTTTGGCGGTCTCCTCACTGGGGGGCCGGGGTACAGTGAGATGGGGGAGTTGGGACGCAAACATATCCTGACCCAGTTTGCCTTTAGTGACAGACGAAATTCAGAGTTGTTTTGGGGTATTTTTGAGCGGGCTGCGGTGTCACCACTCAGAATCTGGGGGAGGGAAGACACGCATGTCTGCATTGAAACTCTGGAGTGCAAAGGAGGAGGGACATGTTTGGTCGGACAGTGTATGTAGAGGGGAGCGGGTCTAGATTCTGCTGTCTAATGTTTCCTACAACACACTGAATAAGCGCTCCTTCACTCGCTGACTCATTCTGGCCAGTGCATTTCCAGGAACGTGGGGATTTACTGTTACTCTCATGCACACTTGCATACACGCATTTTTACAAACACACACACACGTTGAGGGATGAGAGTGAATAGCGGCGACAAAGCCGCAAATTATGAGCCTGTCTGGGACGGCTCCACTGATGTCCTGTTCGGGAATCCTGTTGGCTGCTGTATGGCAATGTGCTTCTTGGCAGATCATGTGACCTGCCCTAAGGGAATGCGGCGCTGTGTGAGGTGGACGGACTGGGAGCAGCACACAGGCACAATGCTATACAGGGACAGATGGGCTGAGTCAAGGGCCAACACACCACCGCACAGAGGGTGAGAGGGAGGCGGCAACAGGGACCCAGAGAGATGAGAGAGAGAGAGAGAGAGACAGAGAGAGAGTTAAAGTTGAATAGAGGGGTGTGCATGGTGGAGAGGGGGAAGGGTACAATTAGTGGGAGTATAATAGGAAAGAGGTAAATTGGAAGAAGAAAAAAATATATGCCGGTAAGGAGTGGCAGACCGTTTTTTTAGGATACACACACTGGTCAGATTTCAAAGCCTTGCTTGATCAGAAAGGCTAACTGCGTTCCTACTGTTGCAGCTCATTTCTATGCTAGGGATTACAGACAACAGGATTAGCTGGTACAGGTAACGGGATCAATGTAGTTCAGATGGGATGAGATGAGAGAAGGATGCTATTGTTTTCGGCGTGGTGTTATGAATCCGGATCTGCTGTCTTCTTATCATGTATTCGGATCACGAAAAGGAGACTGTTTTCTGAAATACGCTGGACATTCATTATCATTACCATGATTGCTTCTATACAGAGCAGACTTGGTCTTTCTCTGCTAGCGGGGCAGCCAGTCTACAGGCAGTGGAGATGAGGAGCCTCCTCTGCTACACAACACAATGGGCTGGCCGTAAATCAGAGGACCCATGACCCTGGCCCTGTCCCGGCTGAGAGGGAGCTCTCACTGTGGGTCGCGGGCTTTGGGAGCAGGCCCTGACCCCCCCCGGACCTCCGGGGTAGGCTTGGCTCCACACACTTCAGCCTGTAGGAAGTAATAAACCCCAGGGCAGGAGAAAGGCGCTGTGTGTGGGAATCTGCGGCATATGGGGTATAATGTAGCAAGACAAGCCAGACTTTAATCAGTGTGATGGTCTCCTGCCTGCCCAGGGATGACACACACACACACACACACACACACACAGCTTTAGCTCTGTCATGACAAATATGAGCTTTATGCATCATGGGATATATATGCGGGCACATATGTGTCTCTCTCTTTCTCTCACACACATGCACATGCAAACACACTGCTGAAATCACATGCAAACTTCTAACCTCTAAAATCATGTTACCTGCACTACCAGTCAAAAGTCTGGACACACCACATTTTTCTTTATTTTTACTATTTTTCACATTTTATAATAATAGTAAAGACATCAAAACTATGAAATAACACTAATGGAATTATGCAGTGACCAAAAAAGTGTTAAACAAATCCAAACTATCTTATATTTTGGATTCTTTAAAGTAGCCACCCTTTGCCTTGATGGAAAGGCAAAGGCTTTGGAAAGAAATTCATACATAGGATCAACTTCATTTATATTTGTCTAAGAAACAAATTTCAAGCATTTAAGCAGAAGCCTTTAGATCAAAATGGCTTTAAGAGAATGAAAAACACAGAACATTCAATCAGTTGTGTCCAAACTTTTGACTGGTAGTGTATCTCAACATTCAAGGGGAGGAGGATCAGAGAAAACCCCACACGACGCCGAAATCACTGGAACAAACTTGCGCACGCACTCTTATTCTTATTTATGGGAGGTCAGTGACACGTCTTCCGGCTTCATTGTGAAGTGAGGAGTTGGGCTAGTGTGCTGGTGACCCGGGCTACTTACTCCATGGTGGCTATTTTCTGTGCCAGGCTCGCAATCACAGCGAAGAGCCTCAGGTCTGTGAGCCCATCTGTCACCCTGAAATCCACCATCTCCAGGATCTGAGGAGAGATCAGATGATTAGCTATGGTTATGTGAGAGCTGTGTGTGTGTGTGTGTGTGTGTGTGTGTGTGTGTGTGTATACAGTATACCCTGTAGACGTAGATCTCTTCCTCATCAGACAGCAGTTCTGGAGGGATAATGGTTTTAAGAGCTAGTAGAACCTGGAGGCAGGAGATATAGCCATCTCCATTGCTGTCCACCTGCAAGGAAGATCATCATCATCATCATCATCATCATCATCATCATCCTCATGCTTGTGTGAGGGAGTACAACGAATGAGAGCGAGAGGGAGAGAGAGAGAATATCTAAAGCGAAGGGAACAGAAAGGGTTTTAAATCCCCTTTCACTTACTGCTTCAAAAGCTCTTTTGTACTCCGCCAGCTTCTCCTGACTGAAAATGCAATACTTTGCCAAGAAGTCGACTGCAAAGAGAAGAGAAGAAGAAGAAGGCAGAGGGTAAACACAAACCACCACAGTGACTCGAATCCATATGCACTCTGTAGTTTCACCGCAGGAAAGCCTCTGCGGTGTCCACAGCTCTGACTGCATACTAACACGATTTCAGTCTTCAGTGTGTTTGTTGTGCTGCTATGCATTAACATGGCATGCTGTACAGCACACAATGATGTTCGGCTTGAGTAACGATCTTAGGCTGCCTTGTGTGTGTGTGTGTGTGTGTGTGTGTGTAGGTGGTGTGGATTTTAACTGAGCGGGGTTTCTCTCTTCTGGTAGTGCTGGGGTCAGGGAGGGGGGACAATGCAGGGCATGCAGTTCACTGGGGTTTCCAGTTGGCCATGCTGTGGGGGGTGGGGGGGAGCGGCACTTGGCTGCTTGGTCTTTTTTTATTAAGACAGAGAGAGAGAGAGAGAGAGAGAGAGAGAGGAGAAGAGAGAGACGCTGGAGAAGTTCATATTGCTTTTTCAGGATAAAGATATTTACTGTGAGAGGATGCCTTTAGGTAAATGATTACAGCATGAATGTACCATAATACTTGCTAGGAGTAAGAAATTGGAAATACACCTGGACTGGTCAACAAGTAGAAAAGCAAGCACCAACAGCCCATTGCCTCTGATATCTAACCGCATCCATGAATATTTCAGTAAGCAAATTTGGGAGGGAGAGAGACCGGAGAAACAGGGGCAGAAAACGGGGGCTTTTTAAGCTGCTGCCACTTCAATTCAGGAGATGAGAATGAGTCTACTGAATAATGGATCTATTCATTGGGTGGGAGAAGAAAGAGAAGCAACAGAGTTGATATCAGTCTGGACTTAAACCCCTGGACCTCTGGGGCTTCTCCCCAATAGCAGGGGGCTGTTTCAATCTGCCATTTATCTGCTTAGGCCTAATCAAAACCAGGCCTTCCGTGGCCCCGTCCTTTCACATGCAAAATGTTACATTCGCATCTAGTCAACTTGACTTGTTAAAGCTTGATTGATCAAAAACCTGCGGGCCGGCTTCGCGCATCTGTTTGCAAATATCTGATGATGATGAGAGGGGCTGCGGCGAGATCTGGAGTCACACGGCCGCTCGGGCCTCGGACCGGCCGGGGATTTAGACCCCCGCTTCAAAAAGACACACACACACCCACGCATTCACACACTGACCGGATGAGTGCACTGATCAATCTACTAAAGTGACACGACAGCTTGTGTGACAGAGTGAATGGAGCCACCTTCTCTCTTTTAGCACAAGGCAGGCTGAAGTTGAGGTTCAGTAGTAGAGTCATGGCTGTTCCTCATGCTGCTGCTTCCTCACTGTGACTCTTACTGTCTTCTTCACCATAGACAGTCAATAATGTAATGTTTAATAAAAAGATGGGTAAACTATGACTTCTGGTTGGTGATCATCATGAAGCAAACAACCACCAAAAAGCAAAAATGATAAATATTTTCTGAAAAAGACCCTATCTTCATATAACTTACATCAATTTAATACTATTTCCTGGTGGGTAAACTCTATTCTGTAAATAAACAGATGAGTAAACTAAGTTTAAGTGGGTTTAACCTCTGCCACATCCATGACCATAGCCTTGCTTGTTCTCCCAGCGTCTCTGCACCGCTGCTCTCTGTCCTGCTGTCACACAAACACACACACACACACACACACACACACACACACACGCACACTGTGGGGCCTGCAGAGCGGTGCTGCTGGAGGAGATCGGGGGGTCTGCGGCAGAGGGGAGCGCTCCGTCAGGGAATCAGCTGGACAAAAGGTGCAGTGGAGTGAGAGATTGAGGGAGGAAGCGAAGGCGGGTGGAGGAGCAGGACAAAGCCGTGGCAGTAAAGCCTCCTGCCTGATAGCCTTATCTGATTCCACTCCAGCGCTTGATGGCTTTTTTTTCACCCTGCCTTTAAAGCACACAGGTTGTGCCTTTGGTGTGAAGCCTAGCAGAAAATGTTAATCAAGAGAGGGACTGTGTGGAGAAAGGCGAGAGAAAGGGGAGAGTCACTCTGTTGAGGCCATAATCTGTAATGAGACCGAAGCGATTCAGTAGCAATTGAGAGAGGAAGAATGGGGCCATGATGATGATGAGCAGGGAGGTTCACTCTTTCACTGGCGTTTGTTTTTCTGTTTTGTTCCTTTTCTGTGCGGAGTCACTGCTCATGCACCGGTCCGCAGACTGCAAACAGCCTTGGGTCACAACTCATTTAACACACACTTGGACATCACTTTCAGCGTCCGCAGCTGACAGATGAAAAACACGCTGACTGCTCGTCTGCCAACTACTGCTACTCATCTGTGTATGATTTATATTTTCTACTACGGTCATGAGAAAAAACCCAATAGGATTGAAAAAGAGAGACTGGTGATAAAATACATACATTTAGAATAAAACACACAGCAGACAATGTAGTTTACTAGTAGGTGATTGCACAACAAAGTCTTTCTATATCCCACTAGTCAAACAGTGTCAGAGCCGCATGCAATTTCTAAACACACACACACACACACACACACACACACACACACACACACACACAGGGGTCTATTGTATTTTTTTACATGTTCACTTGTTTGTTGCTCTTCTTCCCGCTTAATCCCAGACTTTTGTTTCTGCTCATCATTACATATATAAAGTGTCCCATAATTCCTCTAACAAAGGTCACATTCAGCAGCGGAGAGGAGGTGACCCCCTTTTTAATAGCAAGAGAATGTCAGAGTGCAACATGCCCCACATATACAGCCCGAAAATATGTGATTAAGAGCCTGAATTTAGAGCAACTGCATTCACATACAGAGATAAACACAGTTAGCAGAGCTCCAAACTGCACCAAGCTTGGTGTCAGCACAACCGGCCTATGAGAAATAGGTTTATGGGATGTTTCGGGTTTAAGTTCTTACGGCGAATGTGATGATCCTGTAAATCTATTGCCTCAATGGAATGAGACAAAGGCTGACCAAAGCCGTAAAAAATATGAAGTATGGTTCAGCATGGTGCGAGATAAGAAGGTGAGAGGCCTGAATGCAAAAGGAGGACCTATAAACCAGGCCAAGCGTATCATTTCACAATAGTATAGAATGAGGTATTGTGGGGTGTTTAGAAAAGGCCCACATCAAAGGTGAAGATCTAAATCTTATCTGATAAACCCCCTGGAATAGAACAGAACAGCAGGCAGTTGAACGCTGCAGGAAAAAACACTGGACTGCAGAAGGCCAGTAGGAGGTGCAGTAGAAGGAGGTGTGGAGGTTTCAGAGTGGAATACCAGTCAAAAGGCCCACAGTTACACATCATGTTTTACATGTGGTTTTAGATATTGTAAGAGTGAAAAAAACGTAAGTAAAAGTAATAACCGGTGATGTAGTGTTAAATAAAAAGGCGGTATCATCATCAGGCAAACAATCACCAATATAAAAAAATATAAATTATATTTGGAGTAAAGCATTCATCTATGTTTTTTTCCTTAAAAGACCCTATCCTCATATAACTTACATCAGTTTCATACTAGTTACTATAATGTATATTATAAATGTATATCATAAAGGTGCTAAATTAAACTCTATTCTGCAGATAAAAGTATAAGGATCTACATCCCTGGTAATAACTGTAAAACTGCATATAAGTTCAAAGTTCACATCCATAGGAATGGTGAGCACTATCAGTGTGTGTGGGTACACAAAAAATATTTTTCCTATGAATATGAAATTCCCGAAAGAATACTACTTTTTTAATGTTATTGTATGCCTGTTTTGACATATTCTAATATTTTATTTCTATGCATCAAAGATGTTTCAGTGATGCTTTATGTTGCTGGGAGCCTCAGGTAATTTAAAGAGCGGTAATATCAAAGCCCCACAATATTACAAATATAACTGAAGACATAGAAGGTATAATGCTGCTGTAATATAGGGAATACTGTACAACCATAGTAAAAATACTCTTTTTCAGTGCAGAATTTGGCAGCATGCACCGGCCTCTTTTGAGTGGGTACAATGTAAAGGAGGGCGGCCGAATTTGGCAGCATTCTCCTGCAGGCGCTGTTGTTGCTCCATGGACACACGACTCCTCCCCCTCACTTTCTCTACAAAGACGGGACGGGGACGGGGTGTGTGTGTGTGTATGTGTGTGTGTGTGTGGGGGGGTTGAGGGTTGATTCTCTGGTAGGAAAACAAACAAAGACACACGTAGTGGCCACACTCCCGTCTCTGGCTGCACGCCATCGACCTCGCCACAAACCACAAACTACGCGTACGTACACACACACACGCGCGCACCGAGTCGTAAACACACCCACGCCCCGTCACCTACCGCCGCAAAACACAGATCCACACTGATAAGCCCCCAAGAGGGCAAATCATCTGCTATACTGCTATAGCAGATCTCCAGAGATAACCTTACAAAGCAAAATCATCTGCTATTATTGCCCTGCCTCTCCTTGACATTGTGCCATTAATAAGGCCATTGTGGAGGGCCCTCTCTGTTTGGACACCGTATAATAGACTCTTTGACAGATTCACTTTGCGCTCTCTCTCTCTCTCTCCCTCCACCCCTCCTTCTTTCTCTCCCTTGAATACAGCGGGCATATTCCACGCTGCCGCTCATCAATAGGCTAGCTGTTTGTTTGCCCAGTCATTCTGGACTGATGGTAAATACACAGAGGTATTCCGGACCAAAGGCTGAGCAAACAGGGGTTACATAAAGGCACTGTACCCTAACGCGCACTAGGAACATCCTCCTGCACACACACATTCATACACACTCACACGCACCTAATGTCTCCCTCTCTCTTTTAAGTGACTGGTCTTTCTTGTTTATTCGGGATAGGCCTGTTTTTTTCCTTCTTCTTTTTGGCAGAAGTCATTCATCGAGTTGAAAACAACAGACACGAGCTAAGCCTGCTCTCCACCCACCGCTATAGGACAGTAATGTATGGTGGTGGAGCTGGTGGTGGGGGGTGGATGCTGTGTTGCATGCTGGGGGGCGGGGCTGAGGTGACGCTGGCCCCGAGGCCGCCAGGTGTTCCCTATCAACATTGACATTCATCAGAGACCTCGGCCCCCGAGAGTCCCAGACGCCACAGTCAGTCGCTGGTTAACAGGTAGCTGCTGCTCTGTGGTCACACAGTGGAGACCATGTCCTGACATCAGGCTCTACTTGGTTGCCCACCTGGGTCAGAAATTGGGGGCTTGGGGCAAAATTGAAAGATCAGAAAAGTTATGAAAAACAAGTTGGCAAAAGATGACCCCATTACTTAGGATGACCCTTTTTTGTATTTCACACTGTTCACATTTTTTTTTGGTAAGTTGCGAGATATTAATGCATGAATGCAACTACTGTCCCCCATGGGCCACCGTAGGTGATTCGTGGCAGCCCAGGGGGATTCTTTCCAGTGCAATCTGGAGGAGAAAAATGGAGTGATTTTTGATCAGAAAACAACTGAGCATGCAGCCTGAAGCGGTAGAATATTTTGGCAGAAGAAAATGCCGACCCCACACAAACCACTGCAGCAAAAACCCAATATCATAAAAAACTCAATGGAGAGTTGGAAGATGGACTAGCTGGGGACAGAGAGGGGGAAATGGCACCATGCTCTTCTGGAAGGCCTGCTGCCAGTTTCCAGCAGAGGGAAAGAAGTCAAATCTTAGTGGTACAAATTGAGTGTTTATTTACCAAACCATTCAGGTACTCAGCACATGGTAGTGTGCATTAACGGGGTAAGGTTGACACCGCTCATCTCCACATTATTACATCTGCTGTTTGTGCTTATGTACATATTCATATGCTCTTACAATCATCTGCTCCAAACCTGCGCAGGGAATGCTGACAGGGACAACCTGGAGGGTCACAGGGTTGAATGGATGGATTGGGTGGCAGAGTACAGGAAGTTATAGATGTGTGTATAGGGGGGGGGGGGGGTGGAATGAGGGGAAGAGGGTGCACACAGAGAGCAGTCTCTATTTTGGGAATCCTTTGGCAAGTGGTCAGTGTTGGATGAGAGGCGGACAATTATGACCAGTTAGGGCCTTTCAGAGCCTAATGAGGGGACACAGTTACAAGTGTCTGAGTGAGAGGCAGCGAACACACACACACACACGCACACACACACACACACATACACGCACACACGCACGCACGCACGCACGCATACAGACACGTGCACACACACTTTTGTGTACACACAAAGACACACGTGTGCGCGTGCACGGACACACACTCATATGCGCAAAAAACAAAAGAAGGGACGCTGGCTAACATTCAAGAGCGAAAAACGACAGATTGTACCAGGACAAATTTTATAAACACGGCACACACATAGCTAGCACACTCAGTGAATGTCTTTCTCTGCAAAACACACACACACACACACACACACACACACACACACACACATGCACACACACAGATACACACACATCCTTGTACTTCTATCCTTATGAGGACCTTCCATTGACATTCATTCCCTAACACCTAAACCTAAACCCTCACCACTACATGACAAACCCTTACCCCCCTTTAAACTAAACATAAATTAATCTTAATCCTAACCCTTATCCTATCCTAAACCTAATCCCAATTCTAATCTTAACTCTAAACCCAAGGCGTAACCTATAAACCAGCCTCCTGAAGAGTGAGGACCAGCCAAAATGACCTCACTTGGTAAAAATGTCCTCACACCCAAGGTCTAAAACTCAAATTGGTTTCCACAAGAATACAAGAACACACACACACACACACACACACACACACACGGCCACACATACCACAACCCAACCCTGCAACTCCACAAAAGCTTTCCACTGGTAATAACCTTGCTGCAGTATAGTGCGGCCAGCTGCGGGGTTCTTCATCTTGCTTGATTACTGGCTGAACAAACCTGTCCAATCAGTCCCATTCAGAGGTGCCAGTATTCACAGGAGAATTCCGACCCGGCCGACCCCTCTAGAGGGTCGGCCCCTCAGCCTTGACCCGAGGTGTGGATGCTTATTGTCGGACCCGCCAGCCCCGGCGCTCTCACAATGGCTTGGATGCCAGAAATTAGACACTTGAGGGAAACTGAAGAACTCCTGGCTATACTCCTGTTTGCAAAGAAGGCAATTCTAAAAAAAAAATCAAGTGCTGTAATTGAGGGGGAAATTTTAGAGTCGAGAGGATGAGTGTTGGTAAATGCGTAGGGGTGTTTGTGTTTTTACCACATGATCTATTGTGTGACTTGTAGGGCAAAGCAATGTGTTGGCAGGCAGTGATAGATTTTACTCTCTAAACACTGCTAGGCTGGAGAACCCCTCGTTCTCATTCATTCACAGTTAATGTTAAAACAAAACACTGGCCATTTTTGACCCTATTTTCCCATATTTTTCCATCATACCAATCAATTCAGACCAAAATGTCCTTGATTATTTCACTATAGGGCTAATTAGGTCTTGTTTGCCTTGTGCACGCGACTCTACAATATAGTCCTAATGGGCCAATGGACACTCCAAACATTCAAACACTCAAGAAAATCGACCTCAAAAGCACCCAAACCATGTCTTTTCGACATATTGATTGCTTGCTATGTAATGAGACATGTTGGTCAAAAGATGTCAATGAAAATTATTAAGTCATGCCTTTCTCCTACAGTTTGGTTGCTACCTAGCCATTGCTTTCACACTTCCTTGTTTACTCTCTGTCGACCGGCAGTGGCTGCCTGTCTACATGCACCGCTGTGTAAAGTAATAAATTAAACATATATATATATGTATCATTACAGAGTGAGTGTCAATATGTCGAAAAAAGACATGGTTTAGGTGCTTTTGCGGTCGATTTTCTTGAGTGTAGCAGGCAAGCAAGACATAAGCAGCTCTATAGTGAAGCAACTGCTGAGATTTTGGTCAGAATCGATCCGAATGATGGAAAATAATGGGAAAATAAGGTGGGGAAAAAATGGCTATGCTTTTACGCATGGAATAAGCCCATAATGAACTCACAGTCCTCAAAGTTGGAGCGGCCCTGGTTATGGCTGGGCTGACGGGGCGCGCTGTCCTGCAGTTTGGAAAGCATGTCCAGCACCTTTGTTTTCCTCTCCTCCATCCTGCCTCCCTCCTCTTTAATTTTGCACTCCAGTCTCCCAGGCCTCCTCCCTCCAGCTGAGGACCCGCCTCGTTTCCTCCATCCTGGATAATTGGACTCCTCCTTGGCGGGGCCCCCTTCATCTGGGCTGGAGGCTGGAGCAGAGAGATACAGAGACTTGGCTGATATGAAGCAACTACAGTCTTACCATATCACATGTATTTATTATAACCATATCACATTTATGCTTGGTTCGGGGGTTAATTTTGATCCAAATACAAACACTATATTCAACACAGTCTGGAGAAACCCACATACAACAACAAAAAAATCACATCTGCATCAATGGCTGTCTGCATGAAACTAGCCACTTAAAAAAAGTAATAAAACCCATTTCGGTTTCTTTAATAAACATTAATTCTCATCACATTGTTCACCTAAATGCCACAGTCACATCTCCCTTCAGTCTTTTCAGAGTCTCACTAAGAAGGGGACGCTCTCCCTGAAACTTAAACAGCCGTCCATTTTGTCAGTGACCAGCCAATTAAGAGTCCCATTATCTCTGAATGAAAAGTCCACATAATGCACTTCTTGGTGTGGCAGTGCAGAGACAAAGAGCACCATCAATGAAGGCTTGAGCTTTAGGAAGGCTTGGATTGTCTTGTGCTACAGTTTCCATTAGAGCTTTGGACTCTATTCTCCGTGCTACTTTTGCAAACATGAGTGTTACTTGTGTTAGTGCGTGGACGATAATTCAAACGCGATGCATTTGGAGATGGTTCTATTCATTGAGAAGAGAAAGCTTGACCAGTGGAGTGATGAGGTGCAGATCCATCAAGCATCAGAAACATGGTGGGATGTATTCATTTATCCTGCCAGTGTACAGAGGTCAGCAGCCCAGATTGATGGAGCCATGTCTCATTTGACAGGCCGTCTTCCACCACACTGCACACAATCACGTTCCTCCGCCAGCGTCCATGTCCTACTGCATTCTCAATGTCACTAAATCCCTCCTGGGGAGCAACATATTCATCTTTAGAGCACAGAATTCATCATTCTGAGATGTTTTTTCATATGCAACATAAACCGTATGTCTAGGAGATCTACACTGACATCATGATGAATATGATTATGAACAATGTGAAGAACATTTAAAAAAAAACAGTGGCATAAAATGAAACCAAAAACCTTTCTTCTAAAAACAGCATACATAACAAAAGCGTATGAATCCAAACAGACCGTTTCTAATGTAGAATCTTTGAAGCCGGGTGAAAGGATGTCTGAAATTATTCAGGATTTGGTTCCTTCCTTTTGAAACCCTGCTATCCTAACCTCCAACATGGCCTAATCCGTGAATGCACGGCAGTGATTACTGGTCAGTTCAAGCTTGAAACAAGAGCCCATCTAAAACACACAGAGCAGGTTACCATACCAACCGCAGCATCTGAACACAGCAGATAGCTGGATTTGGCTGTGAGCGGCCAAGTCAAATCCCCTCGCTGATCTCGAAAAGGCCACCGAAGACAATAAACACACACACACACACACACACACACACACACACCACCCACCCTTCGTCCAGCTCTCCCCTGAACCCAAAAACACACACGCTGCCTGCCCTTTACGTTCCCCCTCCAGAACAGTCCAACATCCAGCGCACCAGGGAAAGGCAAGAAGGTCGGACTTGTATCTCTTTCTTTGTATGTTTGAGAAAGGGATGAGCATCAGTGAGACAATCGGTGTGCCGCGGCTATTCACTGATGCCACCCAGAGCCTCCACTCCTCTATCTCCTGGAAGAATGGCAGAATAGGGAGGGGTGGAGTAAAAAGGAAAATCCTTGCCAAATTATTATTCATGGGGAGGGGATTTTCCTTTCAGGCTTCCTTTATTGAAGCCTTTCCCAACATGTCACCCTCTCTATCAGCCCTGACAAGTGCCAATCAAAGGGCCTGAGTCCAGGTTTGTGGGGGGGGGGGGGGGGGGGGGGGGCAACGTGGAGAAACGCTGGAGGATTTCAGAGACAATAGCCAATGAGCCTACAGCGGCGGTGGTTTAGAGACAATGGTGACACAGCTACACTGTCAGTGTGTGGTCCTTGGGGGGGAAACGATCCCTGCTTGGTACACGACTAATCTCTGCTCCACCATCTCTGTCTTTCTGAGGCCTAATCTGTCCCGCAGCTTCCTCAGCTTTCCGGAACAATCCACCAGGGTCAGTTCAGATTAGTGCTCTTTGTGGCCCCGCGGATCGCTACATTCATTCGGACGCTAACGTCTTCAGTAACAGCTGAATGCTAAACACCGGGGTGAAAACACAGAGTGACCGGGGAGAGGCGAAACAGCCACGAAACAATTATGAGGGGGATTATTCTACCTATGAATTCCTGATGAGAGAAATGGACAAAGGCCTTATCGTGAATCTCACTGGGGACCGGGCCGGCCGGAGATCAGGAAAATCTTACTGCAGCAGATTTCTGGCTTCGGTTAAAGTGATCTTAGAATCACTCAAGCGTTGGCGATTGATTCAAACACAGGTGGACAATTCATTGATGTGGAATCAGCCAAATCCTTTTTCACTGAATAAACTAAAATAGACCAATATACATATATACTTTCAGCCAGTCTTCACCATCTGAAATGTAAATCAAACCAGCATTTTTGATTGTGTTAACAGTTAATGAACTCTTATGCAAATGCTGTCACACCGCTATTTTCTCAGCAGTATTCCATATATTGAGTCATAACAGGGTCATTCCACCAATTACTTAGGGGCCCTATTGAGAGGCTGAACTGCTTGCACCTCCATGGTAACCAAATCTCACCTATCCACACAAAGCCATGCCACACACTGGGCCTCTGTCAGAGGCTGCGTGACCTCAGGCCTGACCTCTCACCGCCCCGCCGATGACCCCCTCCCAGAGCCTGACCGTGCCTTTGGCCTCCACCGAGTCAAAGCACACAAGCCATCCACCAAGAATCCCTGGGTGACATCTTTTTTTTACGTGTCGGGTTTGTCTTCCCATAGCAAAGTAAAACAGGGGCCGGTCTCGGTTTTGAATGTTTAGGGATGCCTGGAACAAAAAAGCTGCATTTTATAGCTGGTGGACATTCCGCCCACTGCAGCCAATGACAATGGACGGACATTGTATAAACTTAACAAGCTAATAAATGAAGGCATTCTCTCTGAAATGCCACTCCGTAAATGACCGTATACCGCTCATTCCCAGCTGCAGGGATCTGAGGTGTGTGGTGACTTCTTTTGGACTCCTACCCATTTAAAATACACAGCACATCATGTAACATACAGGACAGTAGTTAAACACTTTGGAAAGCTCCTGGTAACAAGCGAAACCTGTCATCCCCCATGCATGATGCAGGCACCCCTTAGGCCAAGATGCATCATCCCTCTAAGTTTAATCAAAATTGGACTGGTGATGTCGCAGATAGGGATTTTCAAAGTTTTACATTTTGGCCTTTAATTGTAATGTTCCCTTCAGGCCAGAAACGCAAAAACACAGGCGGTAAAATTCATGATCCCTCCAAGTATCTTCAAAATTGGACCAGTGGTGTCTTTGACAATATGTTTGAGTTTAAATTAATGCACCCCCCTTTGGCCGATCAGGGTATTTTTTCAACACAAGATGCGTCATCTCTCCAAGTTTTGTCAAGATCAGATCTGTGGTATCTGATTTCACATTTGACAGACACATTGAACACAGCCCCATCCACAGTCCCGCTCCCAATTTCACTGCATCAGAAACACCATAAGCAAACATGAAGTGATCAGATGATCAAGCCCAGCTGCCTTGATGCTCTGACATCAGACACAGAGGATCAGGGTGCCATGTCACTGTGCCCTTGCTCTAAACGGCTCGCTGCGGCGCGGCCCTCAGACGCGGCTTATCAATCTCAGATATGACGGGTGCATTTGTAACGGTGCGTTCCCGCAGCAGCGCAACATGGACCATTAGCCTTACGGCGCGATGACTGATACTGGACAAGCGAGGAAGAAAGAAAACACGATGACAGACTGACAGATGTGGTCGAATGAAAGTGGAGGGGGGGTGGGGGGGGGGTGGGGGGCAGAGTATTAGCTCAAGGGTGGCTCTCCATTTCCACGTGGTGAAAGCACTCCTGAGTCCTGACCTTTTTCCTTTCCTGTACCTGCCTCTGAACCATCACTCATGAATGTACACAAGCCGGCCACACAGGTGAAGGTGATACTGCTAGCCAGCTGGCCCGAGCAAGGATTAGCGGGCTTAAGTGTACCGGAGGCAGGGGAACGCCAAACACGGCGCTGACAGTGAGGAGACAATGGCTCCTAATAAACCAGAGCTGACAGGGACTGAGTGGGCTTTTACCGACTCGGGCTCTAATGCTGAAGACGGGCTCTTGT
The DNA here is from genome assembly GCF_048128805.1 of Centroberyx gerrardi. Lineage (NCBI taxonomy): Eukaryota > Metazoa > Chordata > Actinopteri > Beryciformes > Berycidae > Centroberyx > Centroberyx gerrardi. The sequence continues at coordinate 6,766,356 of NC_136020.1, forward strand.
ATTGATTAAGTATTGTTGTTATAGGCTCTTCAGACGGGGCTTCGGTTTTAACAGAGAGGCAGTACGCCATAGCAGCACACACACAAGCGTAATATGAAGAAAAGGGATATTTAAGAATCATATTCTGGGGATGAGGTGGGCAGATATGAGGGATAGAGTACTGTGATTGGACTTGCAGGGAGAATCAGTGGATCTGAACATGATGTCTGATGGGCTCGGGTCGATGATCCATGATGACGGTGATCCAGAGCCTCCTTCAGAGTGTTCCTGCAGGGAAACAAAAACAACAAAACTTTCAATAAGAGTGTGACCACAAAGCCATACATACCACCAGTTTCTCCACATTAGTAACCCATGCCCTAACGGTGCGAGGACACTTGGTTCGGCGAGGTGCATTATGGAAATGGTCGTATGAATCATGCTCTGAGCACTCCAGCTCCTCATTGTGGTTAGACATAATTGCAGGGGGCTTATGAGGCTCATTCAGCTTTTCAGGGGCGCTCTCTCCTCCGTCATAAAGGGGAGATTAATAGTAGATCACGTGGAGCACCTGCATCCATTCCACAGCAGCCCAGCGTGCACAAGCCCCGTTTACCCCCTGACCCCTCACCCCTCAACCCCGTCTGCTCCCGGCAGTGGCGCATCCTCCAAAAGAATCCCCCCGCGCCGAGCGTTTAGCCGAGCACACCCCCCTGCGACGGAGCAATGAGCTGGCGTAAAAGCCTGCCTCTGTGGCTCTGTGGTCTTTCAGCCTGTACAGTCGGCCTCTCCCTCCTGCAGCCCGTGACTGATTAACCACACACCTGCTGCATGCCGCGCGCCCTCTGTTATATTGTGTCTCAATTATCAACAACACTTTGGCTCGTCTTACTGGAATGACAGTTATAAATGCATGCCAGACAGTTCAAGTTTGTAAATGGGGGTCTTTGTCTGCAAGGGAGAGTAAGTGTGCCAGGTTCGGGGTTATTGTCTGATAGGAGCTGATTCTCGAGGTCTGTGTTTGCTCAGTGTGCGTCGCCGCGACAAGGTGCGATCCTGCTTTTGGAGGTTAAATCTGATAGATGAACAGAGGAGGGGGGTAGAGAGTGAGAAGCCACTCACCGGTTCGTCTCCTTGGACTTTCCCTGCGGAGTCACACCTTTCAGAGTCGCTGCCAGCTGTGAGGGGCCTCGAGACACCTGACAAAAACACACAGGACACAGCATCAGCCTGAGCAGAGAGGAAACGAGCGTGTGTGTGTGCAGTTGTGGTGTGCATGCAGTTGTGCTGCAGGTGCGTGCGTGCACACACATGCACATGCAAAGTCTTAGCCTACGGCATACGCTTACATGCGCTCGTCTTTTGTGCTTGAGTGTGTGCACAGATAAGAGTAATGCAGTGTATTAGTCACAATTATGGCTCTTAATCTCTGAGCAAATACTGCCAGAAATGGAGCTACAAAACCCTGGAGCACCTGTCTACCAGAAGCGTGCCAGGTGCAAACATTGTTCTGGAGACACAGAGAGAGGAAAGACGAGCTTCCAGCAAAGTCTTCAACACACAGGCTGATGTTCTGTTGTTATAAATACTGGTAACAGCCTGAGCAATAATGTCTCTGCAAAATAACTTCAAAATCTCCAAGGATATCACATTTCTCTCTGTCACAGCTAAGCTTAATCAAATAGACTGGTACTGTTAAACTTCTATAGTGTTTAGCAAACACTCTGAGATTTTATCAGACTCGGCACGGGGCCAAACGAGCTTTCTGTGCACACTCTCTCACTCCCTTATCCATTGTTATGTATGCCTTGCTCAGTTGTAAGTGTCTCTAGCTATCTTAGACGGACTTTCCCGGTTAATGATCCACTCCAGCGGTTTGATCTTTATTAATATGACATATCCTGATATCCCTATAAACCTTTCCACAGAGGAGAAATGAGCCGCCACACCTTTATGGCATAGCAGTTAAGAGCCCGCAGCAGCATGCCTGGGAGCAGATGAGAGGCGGTGTCATAGCCCATTAAAAGAAAGCCGCTTGATGCCATAAAGGCATCACTTACTCTCAAGGCCGACCATGGGCTAAGAAACACACCTACAAATGCCATGTTTTTTCCCCCCCCGTCTAGTCATGTGTGTTCTCTCCGCACACACACATACACACACAGACACACCTGTCTCACTCCTCCCTGTTATTAAAGTGACGGTTTTTGCTTATCAAACGATCTCATTCAAACTGTCAGAAAGGTTTGTCAAAGGTTTACACTCCGTAAACTGAGATTACTTGTCAGTCAGACGATGTACTGACAAAGATGCTCGTAAGCGATGGTGGTTTCAGTCAGTCAGCGTTGTGCCATCACAAATAAATCACAGGCTGTTTGTGCATGTTCAGATTTCAAACAGCCTGGTGAAGAATTCCACATTGACCGTGTGTTCGTTCTCTATTTGTTGAGTGAACAAACACACTGGCAAAAGTTTCAATGGTTAGAATGGGAAATGCTGATAAAGGCCTGGTGCTGAAAGGTGTTTCTTTTCTTTTCTTTTCTGCTGCTCTGCTTTAAAGTCCTGAAGCTTTTTTTTGGGAGTGTGAGCTTCCCCGTTTGGCCCCGTTTCCAGCTGGCTTCTTGCATCCGGATTGGGACTGAATGTTTTAGCTGGATTAAGCCTACATTTGCATTAAGATGCGTCTCTGGATTTCTCTTTCGCAAAACACAGATTCCCAGACTCTCGTAATGTTTATGTTCTTTCACTTGTTCCCCATCCACAATTATCCTGACAGTCCATTCTTAACAAGTACTGTATAATTGGCCTGCCATCTGTTTGATTTGCATGCGCTTCCTGGCTGGATCTGTGTGCAGAAGTTTATTTATGTTTACGTAGTCATTACATGTTTTATGGAGATGCATTGCATTTACACATAGAGTAAAAATGCATAAATTCCAGGTGAAAATGCACTCAAGACACAGTGATTGAATCTTCAATGCATCTTGGGTGCTTTTACATCTGTTCGTTGTCGAGCGTCTCATTCTCTTGCTCTACCTGCTGAAGTCCATCCTGGATCGTATTGCATCCTGTGAGTGGGCCAGTCCAGCGCTGAGGGGCTCAGGAGCGTCTCAGGCTCTGGTCGGTTCAGGAGGAGCAGCTGGACACGAGACAGCGAGCCCAGATTCCCCGAGTCACAGCCCACTGTGAGCGCCGCCAGGCCAGGAGACAGATCTGCAGGAAAGACACCATGCAACACATAGATATAAATCTATCACATCCTGTGGCACTGCACCACACAGCAAATAATGATATACTACAACAAGGAAGGATGTGAGTGGTTGGGTGTTAGCATGGGTGAATCAAAAGGAGATCTGCACAGATCCGCAACAGGTCTGCAATGTAACTGTGAAAAATATCCTAACCTAAACTAAATAGTCATTTCATGTCAAATTCAGCCTTAAAATTGTATTTTTCTTAAAAAAGGGAAATGTTCTGCCAGTGGGGGTGAGATGATTCCACTTGTTTCCAATGCAGCTTCAGTTTTTTCAGGAATGCCAATACCTTGGAAAAAGGCAGAGTAAAGGCAAAGGCAAACATGATGATTTGCATTGGAAACAAGTGAAATTATCTTGGCAGATTTTTTTTATAAGAAAACAAGAACCTTTAATGATCCCCGTGGGGAAACTGAGTCATTGTAGCAGCAAAAAGTAATAGGATATAGGAAAGAAAAATAAAATACTAGAGAATGTGCTCAGTAGAGCACACACCTCCGCCATGTCTGACAACACCCCACAAGGAAGTTATGCACCTTTTGGTGATATGCCACACCCACCACCACGCACCCTTTTGGCCAATCGACATGAAAAGTTAATCAGTTCTTCCTTGGCCCATAACCAAACTTCATACCAAGTTTTGTGCAAATCCGTGCCCAACTTTTGAGATATCCTGCTAACAGACTGACGGACAAACACACAGACGGAGGTAATAAATAAGAATAGAGCAAATGGGGGATATTTAAACACAAGGCAACAGTTTCAAACCTGCAACATGTTAAGCAGAAATGTATGAATAAAACGTATGCAACAATTATGAATTATAGTATTATTAGTGTGCAAAATGACATCATACTAAGATAAAAAAAAACAGACTGAAAAATATGGACAACATGAAAATATACCAAGAATCTGAAATATATTCTGTATGAAGAAAGTGAAAAATTATAAAAATGTCAAGATACATGGCAATATAACAAATGAGAAGACTATGGGAATGCAAAGAAAACAAACGTGAATTTACAGAACACATGATGTATAAAATGAGCTTTGTGTTCACATTAGCAGGTCTACAGAAGGTCATGCATATATACAGAAAGTGTCTAGACTCGTCTAAACTATTCACCTTATCAAATATATTCAGTTTACAGATGTAGACAACATGCCTTCACTTGTTAAAAGAAAAATAAGTTTTAAGACTCAATAGTGGATTCAGTGACTTGTTGAGAGACATTTTTTGCAGTGTGGATCTTGAAGTTTTTTAAGGTACCTCTCTCTCTATCCACACAAACATAACACAAACCCCCCTCAACCCCAACCCACCCCAACCCCCCACCCCTTCACCCCCCCCCCCACCCCACCCCCCCCTCCACCCCACCCCCCCCTCCCAGGCTCCAAAGTTCTCATCGTCACACCCAATTAAAAGCGGATCAGTGACAGTGTGGGCTTGGTGCCCATGCAAATCCCCGGCCCACGCTGGCGGGGTGTGGAGCTGCCGTTCCTCTTGGAGGGGGATTTCACACAACACGCTCCGCTGCAGGTACCCCTCAGCCCTCTGTCCCAGCATCCCAGAACCCCCCCCCACCCCCACCTCTCTCTCCATCTCATTACATTAGAATAGCTTTCTTAGACAGAAAGTTTTCAGTGCTTCCTTCAGAACCGATTGCATTATGGACAGTGTGCCCAGTCCGCTTCCACACACACACACACACACACACACACACACGCTCTGCTGTGATGCAAGGGGAAAGTACTTTCAGTTGGAAAGGCACACTCGTGTGGGTGTCAATGGGTGTGTTCCTGTTTGGTAAAGTAATCCCCTCAGGTGAGAAAAAGGGAACTGTTGCCTTGGCTGATTAATTAAGGAGTCGTTGAGAGGAAGTCCCTGGGATAACTGGGAGTGTAACATAATGTGGCGGGACACACTTTCTGTTAGCCGGGGCATTAGTCAGGTCATTAGCCAAAAGTAGCCAGAAGACTGAGAGACACTTAGCAAACACAGTCGCAGATAACAAATGACTAATCTTGTGATTAAGGTGTTGGCCGCACTAGTTACCACCCACCTGGGGTCACAGAGAAGAGGACACACACACTTCTATGTCTACTGTAATGTAAATGTTAAAGCTGTGCTACAACTTTGCACACTGGCAGCTCCAAATGGCAGCGATAGGTAATGGTTTAAAAAGGTGAACTTCAATATAGAGAAATGACGCAACGTGATGTCAGAAAAATGCATTATCAGCTTAAATCACAATGATTTAGGCTGATGAGACAGGTGTAGTTTTACATAGAAATCTTGCTTAGTGCAGCTTTAAATAAGCAGTCAGCTGTAAATTGTGTTACACGTCAATCTGTGATAAAAATCAGGACAGGACATTAGCTTGCATTGGTTTGAGCCCTGAGTTGATTTTATCACGCTGTGGCTGTAGCTGCTGTGGCAGCAGACGCCCTGATCCTTCCACATCCTCAGGGCAAAGGTCACCGGGGTCAGACGGAGGTTCGGGTCAAGCAAGCAGGTTAAACACCTTGTCGGGGATTAGGGGGGCTAAAGGAGGCGGAGGAAGTCTTCATTGGCTAATGTCTCTCTCCGCAGCTCACTGAACCACCTCCGGGACACACACACACACACACACACACACACACACACACATACAGAGACATGCATTTACACATACTAACTTAGACAGGCACACGCACACACACACACACACACACACACACACACACACACACACTCACACACACTGCATTTACTCTGCCTTTGTTGGCCAATATGGGCTGATACAAAGAGCTGACACAGTGAGTGCTCAGATAAGCTCATCCCAGTCCATAACAAGACACAAGTCACAGAGGAAGGAGAGCATGTCTAATTGAGACATTACTGGAGCCACACAGAGATGGAAACAACAACAAACAAACACAAAAACATGAAGCAGGACACAATGCTGGCTGTTAAGACTTTCAATCACATAATTGTAGGCTTTTGTCCATTTGTCACAACATACTCCACCCAGTGCAACCCACAAACATGGGAGCTGGAACAAAATCAGTGGCTGATTTTCCAAACCTTGATATCATATAATCCATTGGAGGCCGAGCACATCTAAAAATGAAGGTTTTATTATGTCTGTGGTGTTTCATATTGTGTGGTGGATGTGTGTGTGTGTGTGTGTGTGTGTGTGTACCTGTATCAGGTGAGGGGCAGCCTGTTGAGTTGAGCGGCAGGTCGAGGGACAGACAGGAGGATGAGTGAGGGGCGATGGCCTCCAGCTCATCAAATACATGGGACTGGTTGCAGCTGAGCTCCGAGTAGCGTGATGCTGCTGTGCCACTGGCCCCTGCAACAGCAAAGAGCCGGTATAGTGTGTTATAATGAAAATGATGATGATGATGATGATGATGATGGGGATGATGATAATGATAATGATGAAGATTAGGTGAAACTTTAAGGATCCACATGTGAAAAGTTGACTGTTGCAGGAGCAAATAATAGGATACAGCAAAGAAAAAAAATAGACTATGAATATGAACAAATGGGGGTATTATATGACTGGAAAAAAAGAAAATATATTGATAAGAAAATGAAGGAGAAGAAGAAGAAGAAGAAGAAGAAGAAGAAGAAGAAGAAGAAGAAGAAGAAGGAGAGCAAGAATAATAATAAATATTTAGCATCTGCATTTAAAAAAATAATATATTTAATTTGTACTATTCTATTCTGTGGATCTGCAGTTTGTACAATGTCTCAGTGTTTTAGGTAGATGCCAGGGATAGAAGTTTAGACTGATAAGTAATGTAGTGTAAATAAACAATAAATACTGCAGGAGAATAAGTCCTGTAGAAGCAGACGGCCAAGGGAACGGGCCTGGAAGGCACTTTCTGATGCAGCTTTATCAGACTGTAAATCTTGGCTGGATGTCCATGTAATGGGCTCATTCAAAGCCAGTCCCTTCTAGGTTATATACACATACACACACACGCACACGCGCACACACACACACTCTGACAAGCTGATGACTCCAAACACAAACACACTCCCAGGACCTCCAGGAGTGCAGCCCCCCCAGGTGAAGTACGAAGGTCTGAGTGAGCCAGCAGGGCCCCGGGGCCACAGGAGCCTCGTCTCATCTCACCTTCAATAAACACACGGCAGCAACTCTGCCCTTAAGCCCTAATTACCACATAGCTCATTCAAAGGAATGGCAAAAACTGTCAAGCTAATCACTAATTACTTATCTCCCCTCAAACCATCAAAACAAAACTGTTTTACTCTGCCTTGCTCAGAAATCAGAGGATTAGCGAGTGAAACAGTTTCACTGGGTGTGTGTTTTGTCGTAGTCACGAAAGAGGATGGGCTTTTCTCACATTAGAAATGCAGAGCAGCTCGCCACAGACAAAAGGATAATATATACACAGGCTCTAAAAGGAAAAGACAAACTCAGCTCCTTCATGTCTGCCCACATGCACAAGTATAAAAGTACACATGAAAGCACCCTCACACAATCAAGCATGCGCACACACACACACCACACACACACACACACACACACACACACACACACACACACACATACACACACACCATTGCACCATTGTGCACTTCAGCGCCTCGGCTCTCTACTCAGAGAGACAATGGAGGGACTTGACTTGACACTTCAAAGCATATTGCTGCTGTCAAGTCAGCTGTCATTCTCAGCCGAGGAGGGCTTCTGAGTCAGGGTGAGTTTTTTCGGGGAGGTTAAGGGGCGGTGGTGGGGGGGTCACTGGGGTCTGATACGACGGAGTCAGAGGCGCACAAGGCGCCCTCTGTCCCCCTGCGCCGGCCACAGTGCCGGGCTCAAAGACCCCGAGTGGAGAGGCCAGGCCGGGCCAAGCACAATAGCCAGTGCCCCGCTCCATTGTCAAGGACAGTTACACTCTGGAGATGTTGCTCAAAACAGGTCACCTCGGGGTCACCTTCTGGATTGTTGGGGCTCCGGCGTGGGGATATGAGAGAGCCGCGCTGGGGGTCGCAGAGAGGGGGTCCATCTGAAAGGGCTAAGGGGGGAAAGGGGACGCCTATTGGCCTGTGCACCCATATATAGGACACAGGGTCAAAAACTTGCCTAATTCCCTGTCATAGATTTCACAAATTAATCTATGGGGACCGATTTAGTAAGAGAATACTTCTTTGAACACGACCACCTCTCTCGACAAAGGGAGAAATTTCCAAAGCTTTATGCGCTGTCCAGTGGCCACATTGAGCTGGAATTGCTCACTCACAAAATCTGCCTCCATCTGCGGCGAAATAAATGAACCAGTGACACTTGCTCTGTTTTCTGCTGTGAAGAGAACAGCGTGCTCCGCTACAGCATGGGCCCCCCTACAGAACAGTACCACACAGAGAACAGTCGATGTCTCTGATAGAAAAAAGAAAATCCCTACACAATTTCCACATTGTTTGCTTTCTTTCATAAAGTTCCCGGAGGAGTCAGATGTCAGTGGCCCCGTCCTTTATCCCCATTCGGAACGGTAAATTAGCGGCTGCAGAAAGCCGCGGAGGTATTCTATTGTGGCGGCCGTCCTCACTGTTCTGCCGTCAGCGAGCGGTGGTCAGTGTGGATTTATGACCATCGGCTACACGTCTCCCTCTCAGAGCCGGGAGAATAGGGAAGGCATGGGGGAGCCGGGGCTGAGAGGCACGGCACACAAGGTAGGGACCCCAACTTCTATTGTGGGGGCCTCATGCCTTTGAACAGAGAATCAAACGGTACCAGCTCTTCATCAAAAGCCCTCCTTTCTATTGCTGATTTAGAGGAAAAAGAAAAGCTTTCTGCGTTATTTATTATGGGGTTAGGGGGGCGGCAAAACAGGCTGACAGCAGTGCATTCACAATGTGTCGGTGGGGGCAGGAGCATCTAAGCGCCTCGCTATGGAAGCAGGCTTTGATTTCTCTATGTCTGCCTCGGGCTCTTTGTGTGCGGGTGGATGTCCAGCCATGTTGTGGACAATCAGGCCCTAAGAATGCGGGCAGGGAAGCGGGGCAGGAGTGCAGCGGCGGGCGGGGAGGAGGCTGTGAACGGCCCATATGGGGCCGGCAGAGCTCATTTCTCACCTCTGACAGGGGAGATGGGAGGCAGGACGGGCCAGCGGTGGGACGACCATTCCTGTCGCCACGCCGAGGGAGACAGGGTCAGCTTCGCTCCTGACCCGGAGCGGGGAGTGGTCCTCTGCGGACTGGGGCAGGACGACCAGGTGGCAGAGGGGGAAGCCAGGGCAACGAGGCCACGATCTGGGTCCAAGGACGGGTCTAGACCAGGATCTACGGATGCATCCTGGTGGAGATCCTCGGTTGTTTTTGTGTGTTTGCAACTGCTCAGAGGTAGAACTGTGGACTGAGGATGGATGACTGATCTCGGGTCAGGTGTGAGGGGTTTGGCCTGGCCGGGGAGGGGCTGGCAGAGTGGTGGGACGGTGTCTGAGGATTGGTGAGTGATGGATCCTGGTGGCGAGTGAGAAGACAGAACTGACAGCATCACCGAGGAAGGCCGGAGCTGGGAGAGACAAGTGCTGCTGTCTGAGTCCGTCTCCCTCATATCTGCTGCAGAAAGAGACAAGAAAATTATAGGGTAGCTCTAACATGCCATTCCCTACTGAAATGATATGATCAATAATGTAATAATAAAGTATAAAACCCACAGTTCCAGCCCTCAGTTCTGAATGGCTGAGTCACGTTTGAAGCCCATGTGAAATATCCGATAAACAGACACCTTTGACCACATAACTGGGAGTTTAAATATTAATGTAGTAAAACTTCCACTCATACTGGTACTTTTGAGTTGCTTAACAACCATGTTGTTTAGCTACTGATCAAGTTTTTTTTGGGGAGGAAAAATATGTATTTATTATTGATAATAAATTATTTCTTGAACATTTGTGTTCTTTTTTATTACAATGGTGTGTGATTTTATAACTACTAAGGGCCATTTTTAGACATATGGTCTAATGAAGAATTTTGATCATTCACATAAATTACTTATTTCAATCTGAAATACATATCAGAAAGGCTATGGGTAATTCCACTGTCACAGTAAAGGCTTTACCAGACAGGACACTGCTCCTGCCACTGGCCAGGTCAGTGCTCCGGCTGAACTGGCTGGAGGGCGGGCGGCTGAAGTCAGAGAGAGAGCCCTCTGAGATCCTGGAGGCTGGCGACACTGAGCGCTGTGGTTCATCCGGCCCAAGACGCTGCTCCCCATCAGGCTCTGGATCGCTGCTGCTGGACACCAAAGCAACCTGTCGTTCCCTCTTCCTCTGCTGAACTTCATCCTTTTCCTCTGGAGCAGGGTGAGGGCAGGAGGGAGATGCTGCGGCAAGGTTCGGTTTGGATTGTTGTCTTCCGGAGTCAAGGTTTGGGGCGTTGAGAGGGGGCGGTGCCGGGTGGACGGTGGAGCCAGCAGCGGCCCTGGAGGGGGGAGGAGGGACTGGAATGTGGGGAACAACAACAGCAGCGCGCCTCCCTCTGACGAAGCCCTTGTTCTGCATGCCACTCTTAGAGTCTGGGTGAGGGTTAAGAGGGAAATATTATTCAATTAAGATAACACCAAAACATTTCTTAAAAGATCCAATACTGAATTTGAAAATGGATTATGCTCAACCAGTCTAAGGCAAGATATATCAAGAACCAGAGCCAGATTTCAGTGCTGGATCCAGAGCTTAACAATAGCCATTGTTTAGTTCACAAAGAACACTTCTGAATGGTTAACACGGGGTGAGTCATCTTTAAAAGGTATTCATCATCATTTACAGCTTGGGATGCACTGGCAAAACCTGCTCGTGACATTTTCGTTCCCAGTTTCCCGAGTCCTGGAGCAAACACTTGTTTCCCTGCTGAGTGGGTTGGCCTTCTGACAAAGGCAGAGAGAAATCACCCCGCTGGACCAGCTGCCCAATTCCCAACTCCATATTCACAATGGTAATCAGCCTTGGAGGCAGCAGGGGAATACATGCACAAAGTCTGTCTTACAGACTGGAGATGGTTGAATATCATGTCAATTACAGACTTTCTAAAAAAAAAACATACTTTTGGCAACAAGTGCCAGTAGAATGCCATCTTGGGTTTTTTATATGCACACAGAGAAATGTGCACTGAAAAGGCCCACACAAGGTGCATAGTCAAACTCATTTCTAAAACACTTGTGGCTCCTCTCTATCCATCCCTCTCTCCTCCTACCAAACTCTCCCTCTCTCTCTCCTCTGCTCAAACTGGCCCTTCCTTCTTCTCAACATTTCCTTTCATCACTCTAAGATTCTCCTCCACAAACATCAACTCCAACCAACACCGCCCATTTCCTTGTTGCCCTCTCCATTCTTCCTCTTTGCCTTTGCACACTCCTTCTTTTCTTGTGTGTGTGTGTGCGTGTGTGTATGTGTATGTGTGTGTGTGTGGGGGGGTCAGACAATCTGCTCTTGTTTCCTCGGGGGTCCGCCGCAGAGAGGAGTCAGCACAGGGGATAAAGAGAACACATTGGAGAGCACATTTCTGCACTGCGCCTCTCACAATGCCCTGCCATTCCCATCTGTTACACACACAGAGCGTACGCGTGCGTTCGCGCGTGTGTGTGCGTGCGTGTGCTGGGTGGGAGGGGGTGTGGGGGGTGTGTGTGTGTGTGTGTGTCTACTGATGTGCATATGAATGACATGTGTCAGAGCGCAAGGCTACACACACCGCTCCGTGTACAGCACAGCACGTTTCCTCAGGGAGCGGGGTTAGGGATGATTGTTGAGGAAGCCGACCACCATATGGCAGAATAATTAGTATTAGACCCCGGTGCTGAGAAATGCCCCCCCTCCTCTACGTCCCCCCCCCCCCCCCCCCACACACACACACACACAGCCCAGCACCCCTGCTCACGCTGAAAGCAACGCCCTGCCGTGTGGCTGAGGCGAGCGCTGGGAAAAATGCCTTCACATCAGACGGCCGGGCTCTGAAAGGAGCGGCAGGTCTCCCGGCCCGGGCCTTTCACTCCCACCGGAGGACCACCAGGAGGGCGGCGCTGTGGGCACTTCCTCGCCAGAGAGAGGACGAGAGGCAAGATTTGCACTTAACCAAACACGGCCGCAGAGAGAGAGATTAAGAGCTAACGAAGGGCTTGGTGGCCTCCAAATCCACCGCGCCGAGAAAGGGAGAAAGGGAAAACAATCCATAATAAGCAGAGCTGCGGAGTCAAAGGAGTCAGAGCCCTCCTCCTGATGTTGCGGCTGGAGTCTGCGATGTTGTGAAAGCACCAGGTGTTTTCTCATTTTTTTTGTCAGCCTCACCTTCAAGCATTTGGGTCTTTGGGGCAGTAAGGGCTTGGATTCTGTGGGTCTGAGGCTGCGGTTTGGACTTGGTGCTCAGGACACGAGGGGGTCTGAGGTCTTCGGGACAGGCCTTCATGTGAGACAAGAAACGTGGACACAACAAGGGACGCTGATTTACATTGGCATGGGCCTGCAAGAGAAGAAAAAAAACCTTTCTGTGTTATAAGATAAAGTTGAACACATCAGCTATTTTCAATATTTTTCACATGTGAAGGCATTTCCTTCTTTCATATACACTACTGGGGTTGTATTTTCTTCAGTTAGGAATGAGTGTGTATTGTTTTCACATGTAATCCTCCCATTTAACCGTGCATTCTGTGCCGACATTTGTTATTGCACCAGAAATATAAAAAACATGTCCATTCATACATCAGTATAGAAATTACCATCCTTTAAAACTGCCTATACAACTGACCATGCAACCATGCTACCACCAGCAAATGAATAGCCTGAATAAGACAGCCTCCTGCATGTAGAGAGAATTCAAATGATGCATGGTAACACCACTGCCCCCTTGTGTTGCCAAAACAGACCGCACATCTCTTTCACAGTACAAACACTAACTCCAGCTTTGTTTCCCAGTGTGCACTCCTCTCATTAAACCCTCCGCCCGCCTCCTCCCAGATGGAGACAAGGCGGAAAATTATCTCAAGGATGATAAAACCCTTTAGAGTACACTGACGGGACACGGCCCTATTCTGTGCGGAGATAAAAGCAGGCGGGACGGTCAATATTGAAAATGTGGTGGGAAGGCTGCCTGCAACGCGCCGACCAGTGAAAACTAGCCAGCCCACAGCCTCAGTGCCAGTGAGTCATTCAGTCCCTCTCTGGCCTTTAGAGAACAAACAATTGTAATAAATGGCCCTGTGATCCACACACACACAGACGCAGGGCTTTTATTTGTCTTGGGTTTAGGCTGCATCTGAGACACCGAAACAAAGTTCAGCTCCTCACTGTGCTCCTTTTAACGCAGAATAAAGACAAACACACGCGCGCACACACACACACATGCACAGATACCACATCTGTGTGCCCGTGAATACTGTGATGAACCAGAAGACCTTCAGACAGAGAGAGAAAGAGAGAGAGAAAGGAGGAGGGAGGTGGGGTCGCTGTCTGTGACTCACACAGGGAGGATCAGCTTTTAAATCCCTACGCCATCTCCACTGATTCCCTTTTCTCAGATCTAAAGGCTTTAAAGATTTGCATTCTTGTGATGTAAAGAGGGAGAAGTGAGGTAGAAACGGGGGGGGGACAAGAGCCGGCGATGTGCCTTTCTCCTCCCCGGGCCCTCCGCGCTCCTCTTCCTCCCCTTCGGCCTCCTCATTACCTGTCACTCAGGCCCGTCAAAAGGCTGATGGGGGGCTTTGTGAGGCTAGACGAGGTTGGTGTCGCCGAACTCGCAACTTTCTGCAGCACAGGTCTAGGCACGCCCGTTACCGCAGGTCTGTGCCATTACAACCCACGCAAAGCCCCTTTTAATGCACGCATACACGCAACCACACACATATACCTAATGCTGGCAAAGCTCTTTGACTTTTTTGACTGAACTCAATGGTCTAAACACGGAACTTTCACATGCACACCTGTATATAGCTCTATACTGATGAGGGTCACTTGCTATTGGCCACAGAGAACAAATACTTCCCATACTGACACACACCTTTTCTCAATAAATTACCTTGGCCTTTAATGTAACAGAAGGCAGTGTTGGGCTTGTTACTCAAAAACAAGTAATTCATTATTCTTTACTCCTTTCCAAAGTAATGTTATCACTTTGCTTACTATTTCCGTTCTATTACATTTCTGTTACATGGCCAAAATGGGTGATTACATCCTCTCTCACCTATAAAAATCTGGATAACTTTCCTCTCACCTGTGTGCCTCTGTGAATTATCAGCCAGAGAAAGTCAACTTTTCTGCTACTTCTCATCTAGCCTGAGAGGACGATTACTAATTATGCTGAAAACAAATTATGGAATGGAGGTGGGATATAGTTTTGGAATAATTCAACTCTAATATTTAGATGGGGTGACGACAAAAGTAACACATTTTAACTGGTACCTGTAATATTATCACTGAAATGGAAATAGTTCTTTGTTACACATTACTGGGAAAAGTGATAACTTTACTATAACCCAACACTGAGAGTAAGTAATACTGTAGTTGTAGTTGTTGTAGACACCCAGAGGGGTGGTGGGCTCCTTTGGGCCCCTGCAGGCCCCCAGGAAACAGGCTGACCTCCTGGCGTCAGGCAGCCCACACGCCGTCCTGACACAGCCAGAACTGGCTAATGTCATTACAGGCCTGTTTGTGGTCAACAGCTCCCTGATTGAGATGTACAAGTAGCGCTGCTAGATGAATGTAGGAAGTCTATTAGTTAGTCAGAGTCCCAGATGGCCTGCAGAGGACAGACCGGCGTGTGCTCCTTCACCCCCCCTCACCTCTAAACACACTCTGATACACACACATACACACACATGCAAGCATACATAAGCTATGCGCTACGAAGCAGTGCTACAGACACAAATTGGCGCATGCACTCACACACACATACACAGACATACACACACGGGCACGCACATGCACGCACACACTTAATGACACTGCCTCTGAGTGAACCCTCTGACAGGCGGACGACTCCGAGCAAAGACAGAAGTGTGTCTATGTCTCTGTGTCTGCAGGAACAGAGAATTCTTCACAGAGCTGATGCACAAGAAAGCCAGGCTTAGGCCCTAACAAGGTTAAACCCATGAAAAAGAGCGACTTTTTAAATCATGGAGATTTGTGTTTCTGCGGGGCGTAATTAGCTTTGCTGTGGTGGAAGAGGGGGGCGGATGAAGGGTCGGGATGCTGGCGAAGGGGCCGGCGAGGGGGGGGGGGGTTGGGGGGGGGGATGACAGTGGGGCGCATTGTGGAGTCCAGCGGATTCAGGGGAGTAAATCTGATTATCAGCTCGTGTCAGAAGCCAGGCTCAGATGCAGCTTAGCATTCAGAGCAACTTTCTACTTTCGATGGT
This sequence comes from Centroberyx gerrardi, assembly GCF_048128805.1. Lineage (NCBI taxonomy): Eukaryota > Metazoa > Chordata > Actinopteri > Beryciformes > Berycidae > Centroberyx > Centroberyx gerrardi. The sequence goes on from NC_136020.1 coordinate 6,781,947, forward strand.
TAGACAATGACCCTGCTTTTCAGGCCCCGCAACCCCAGAGGGCCCGCCAACTCTTCCCCCGTAGCCCCCTCATCCCTCACCAACACAACACAACACAGCAAAGCACAAGATAACACCACGCCATATGATACGGCATTACACGACACATCGCAGAGCAAGATGACGCTTCACAGTAAAGGAAAATGGGAGCACTGGCAAATTATGCTCAATGCTGTTTCTACTGTATATAGTCAAGTGTTTTCTGATTTGGAATCAATGAATAGTGTAAAGACTGAAGGGACTAACTGAATATATGAGTCCGCCACTGAAACCATAAAACCTGGGGTGAACTCTTTGTGTAAACAACCCCGTATATTAAGATTTAAATGGGACCTCTTGAGCCCCACAGCCTTGTTTGGGCACCTGTACAGGGTTTGTGTCCCTGTGCATTCTGAACCAGGACTGTCCCATTGGAGCTCGTGTCCTGGGTGACAGCGGTTTAAGCCCTGAAGCCTATATAAAGCAGACCACTGGGTCAACAGCCTCTCATCTACTGGCAGTCTGTTTGGACAGGGACACCCCGGTTGTAAAAGTTTCAATGTCACTGCATGACGGGAGCAGTTTGCCTGGTGATTTATTGGGTATTTCAGGAGGAGGAATGAAAAGGTGGAGAATGGCAGAGGGGTGATGCCAGGCTGATGAACTTGGTGAATGCAAAAGTGCTGAAGGCAGTTGAAGATGTAAATGAGGCTGTAAGGACCAGCGAGCGTCTTTGTCCGCCGACTTCACTTGTTTGTTTAACCAGAGGCCAAGACAGGAAGCCAGCCCACACAACTCTGCTGTCCCCATGGCAACCCCACTGTTAATTGTGGCACATCCACTCCCAGACTCTTTTGAGCAGAGGGGAGAGGTGGGGACTTGTGAGTGTTAGAGACAGAAAGAGAGGGAGAAAACGAAGAGGAGTGTGTGCGTGCTTGTGTGTGTGTGTGTGTGTGTGTGTGTGTGTCTTTCTTGTTGCTTGTTTTTGGTATGTTGAAACCAAGAGCCTCACTGAACAAACTTACAAAGCAAGAATGTCCCATCAGTGAGTATGTCATACAATATGCAGTGGCCCTCAACACATCTCAGATGGTTTGCTATACACTCAAAAGCATCATTCAGTGGCCCTACGTTCGTGCTATGAAGTTCAAATAGTATTTGAGCACTCACAGTGTAGTGGCAGAGTCCTCGGTCCCACAGGATGGCTTTGCTGACAAAAGACACATAAACGGGTCCCTGCAAAGGACAGAAAACAGACAGATCTAAACACACTCACATGTTGGCTCAGCTACAGTATACAGCTGCTCCTTAACCTGTTGACAGACAGAGGGCACAGTCACATGCTCAAATATAAACACAAACACATCAAAACTAGATGGAGTAATCCTGATGGAGAGAATTCAGAGACTGCTACCTCGACCCATCTGAGAACAATGACAGGCGCCCAGCAAGGCAAATATAAAGCCACAGAGTGAGAGGGCTCTCCAGTGCATCAAAAACCCTTCTGTCTTGATTATTGAGCTACTGTGAAACACCTCCAGTAGTTTGAGCTACTGCAGAGGCTGAGGACTCAATGATGGAGTCCGCTCTCCCACACAGCCACTCGCCTCCATCTGTTCAGTTAACCCCTTTACAAAACTCCTGTTCCCCTCGGCTCTGTGTGACTCTTTACTCTGCATCCCTTTTAACACGCAGGTTCTTTCGGGGACAGTATGGTGGCCCTATGGCCAGGGTGCATCGGTCTGACCCACGGAGCAGGGGGCGCCGTGTTAACTCATCAATCACCGGAGACACACACACATCACCGGCCAATGCCCGGCGGTCAGCGCGGCGGCTCATCCATCTCTCTTTGCCGCTCCTGGCAGCTCCCAGAAGCCCTGAGTCAGCTCCGGGGTTGGCCCACTCCAGGGAGGGAGAGAGCGGATCCTCCCAGGACTCACCCTTCATTCATGGGCTGTAACCCCAGAGCGGAGTGGGTGACAAGGGGGCAAGAGGGGCTCACAGGGCGGGAGGACAATGGAGCTTGTCGTGTGTATGTGTGTGTGTGTGTGGGGGTACTACTGTTTCCCTTTTCCTTTGGAGTGCACTGGTGTGGAGCTCTCGCTCTCTCTCTCTGCCAGCTTGTGCCAGACTCTCAAACCCCTTCAGTGGCGCTATAAGAGGCTAGAGGGCAGCGTCAGGTCCGGCCATCTCATCGCCAGGGGCCACACTGCCTTTGTGTATAGACTTCGCTTGGGCCATACCTGCTCTACTCAACAAAGCACATTACATATGATTATGGACATTACGCCCGACATTATTAGTCCACTCATTATCAAAATACCCCCGTAAGCCCTCCAGCCTTAATAGAAGCCTTAATTGCAGCCGAGTAATTAACCAAGGGGGAATAACGACCAATTTCCCTGTGAATCACGGGTGCTTGGGGCCCAATGACCTTGTTGTCACTAATTACACATTGACTGTGAAATCAAGTACATTTTCAGACAGTGGAGGTGAAGTGGCTGGGGGTTGGGGCATTCTATGACAACCATGTGGAAACATTAAGTGAATAGAAAGGGAAAATACAGGGGAGGAGAGAGAGCCAAACTGAAGGGAAAAAAGGAGAAAAACTGTCAAAAATACAAATATAAAAGCTAAATATGCTGACTGAGCTGAGAAGAGGCTGGCAGCACATCTATCTATGGGTTGAGGGAAACACAGAATCTTAGTATGCAGAATGCTCAACCAAGGCATATCAAAAGAATCAAAAGGATAATCAACATATTCATTTTATGAAGCCAGGACAAAAACAAAACTAGTGTCTTATGGGGCTAAAACAAAAGACGCATTCATCAATGCCCTCGTCCTGCCTTTGATGTCATCATTTGACCCATCATCACAAACACAACACATAATCCCATAGAGGGTTTGTCTAAAGTGATTGCCGTTCCCCTTTTCCTTGTTCAATTCAGATGATGAGATTAGGGAGATTCCTGGCAGATGGGATTTCCACTGTGCATGTGTCAAGGGCACGCATCCCTCCTCTCCACGCAGCCCCACCTCAAGGTGCTTCCGGTCAGAGGGGAGGACGTTATTGAGCGTGGCGCGGCGTGGGCTGGCAGGGCTCAAGAGAACAGGAAGTGCAGAGCTGCAGCCTAGCAAGCGAGCAGGGGAAATATGGTCAAATATGGTCAATCTTATCAATAATGAGTAGGTGGAACAGGCAAGATCAAATTACCAATTTAGAGCTAATCGCCAAAGTGGTGGCTGGTCTTTGCTCTATCCCCTCTCCCACTCTCCCACTCTTGCTTTATCCTCTCCCTCATTTCTGCCACCATCTGTCTGTCTTCCTCTGGGGAGCCCTTCCTTCTCTCCTGAGCACTAGACTGGATGTTTTATTAATTCCGTTTCACCTGATTACACCCTGTCTGTGAGTCAGGGCACATTAATAGGCATTTAATCAACGTTTAATTAAGGGAGCAGGCAGCAGGCAACAGAGAGCCAGGGAGCCAGAGCTGCATCCTGGTGAGGTCAGCACCTACTGGGGGTGCAAAGGCACAGGCATGGCCAAGCAGGGACACACACACACACACACACACACACACACACACACACACACACACACACACAAACACACACTATATAAACCAACTTGCACTGAGACAAAGGAGGCCACACTGTTGCCAAAGCTAAGACAAAACTTTGAAAGCGCACCACAGGAGCCCGACAACGCAGGGCGGCACAACGGATGAGGAGATCCAGTTCAGAAAACAATCACACAAACGGCCGAGCTATTAATGGCAAACAAAAGGCCAGGCTGACCACCTCAGCATGGCTTTGGCCAGGTTAGAGCCAGCGACAGAATAGGAGAGCACCCAGATTGAGAGAGAGAAAGCCCGGGGTCAGCTATAATGAGCCGTGAATGTGAGCATCCAACCAATCCTGTTTAATGGGGTTCATCCCTGGAAGGTTTCTGTCCTGCCTGGCGCTGCTGTGTGTGTGTGTTCACGATGGGCTCTGGGTCAGAGGGCTGCAAGGACTCTGTGACCCTGAAATGAGCTCTGGGAGTCAGAGGGGACCCCCACCGGCAGGACAGAGCTCCTTTTATGCTTTAATCTGCAAGCACAGGGGATCAATATGGCGACTATTGGTGCTGGGATTGTGTGCGCAGGAGTAAGCGGTCCAGCCATTTTAGACAACTCACAGGGGGTTGGCGCACCCTCACAAAGGCAGAGCCCCTCTGCCACCACGGGCCACAATGACCTGTGGGACGGTGGCACACCAGCAGCTAACCTACTTAACATTCATTAGTGTCAGAGAGGTGGACAGATGCTCAGGGTCTTACGGATCTTCTCTCTCATGTTCTCTCCATGGGGCTCATTGAGAAGCGTTTGACATGTCTTTCATTTAGGATATTGGAGTTGTGGGCGGTGGCGGCAGCAGGCTGCTGTGTTCTGCTGTGGATTAGGAGGAGCTGGGTGGGCACGGTTGGACTCACCCGCTCTGTGTGCTGTGCTGAGCGGGAGCCACGGGGCGGCCAGGTGCCGGTGCTGACAGGACGCCCGGGTCGAGCCGGCAGCCTCCGAGGACGCTTGAGACCCGTCTGATTTCTGGCGGGTCTGTTTTCCCAGCGAGGCTCCGGAGCGCTCCTTGTCCCAACAACCAACATGTCCAACGTGTTCTGGTCTCTCAGTTTACTGATCTTCTCTGGAAAATCCAAGTTTTACCTTTCAAGTCTCGAAATCAGTGTCATTCCCCTGAGAAAAATTTTCAATAATATCCCAACTCTTAGTTGTAGCTGAGGGAATCAAGTGTGGAAGAGCCGAGGGAAGAACAAAGTGGAATTCCCTTGACATGCCTCTCTGTGGGAGGCTGAAAAGTGCAGCTTTCTTAAATGGCTTATGGCTGTTAATAATTACCACCCTGCTAAACCAGTGCAACTCTCTGATCCACATCATTTTCCTGGAAAAAAACAAAGAAACAAAGTGTACGGTTTGGGCTCAAAACAACATTCCCTACTCATTTGGCTGCAAATTTGCAGGCAAATAATGAATATCAGTCCTGTGTTCCTTGCACGTACAACATAAAAACAAGGCCTACAATAAACCAAAGCTTTCAATTAAGAAGTGAACAGCAGTGAAACCCCACACACTGACATAGGCCAGAGCAGAAATCTGGACCAGCTGGACAGAGAGAGGGCTTTTCAGCCCAAGTCCAGACACAGAATGAACATGGATCAGGTTCGGGGCTGCTATAGAGCTGCATAAATCTCCTGGCCTTAATTACATTACAGGGCATATAGTGGCAAGCTCTGTGGAAACAATGGACCCTATCAATTCCACACATCAGAGCTCATTAGTGTGTATGTGCCTGTGTGTGTGTGTGTGTGTGTGTGTGTGTGTTTGAGAGCGTGCGTGTTCTGAACAGCCCTCTATCTGTATCTCTAATCAAAGCTTATTATCTAGAGTGTGTCTTGGGTTTGAGGTTCTTCATCTTCAGATTTGTCGGGCAGGGAAATCCTAGTAAATACTTTCTTGGTGAAACATTAACAAGGCCTGTGGACAAGCGAGTAAGAGTCAGTGTTTTCCATGGTGACCAGACCAAACACTTATAGTGGTATTATAGTGGTATCACAAGCAGCCACCAACACACAACCCATGTCCCGCTTCTGCTCACAAAATCTTTTTAACCTGTCAATTTTCTACAGTTCGCAGTCCACTGAGGAAGAAACATGGAAATCCTTTGACTATAACTAGACGACTTGCGCCTTGTACTAAAGCTTCTTGGGAGCATCTGAGATCAAGACCTCTCCTATACACGTCCCTTCCTAAAGCACACTCTGCCTGAGGTCTCCCTCTGTTCAGCCCCACAGGGGGCTCTGCAGTGCACTTTGGGTAATCCAGATGCCACAGTGCCAGTTGCTAAGACACTGCTAGAAAATGCATTGTGAGGGGAAGTAAGGTTTGAAATGGCAGTATGTTTGTGGCATGGGTGTTTTTTTGCTTTTTCTTTTAATAAGCAGAACATTTGGATAGTGCATTGTCGTCTAAATGAAAGGTTGTGTGTCTTTTTAAGGTAGTTGAAAACAGGGTTCTTTACTGCATTGGATAATCTATCTACTGGCAACTGGTAGTAAATGTAAAACAAGAATCAGGTGTCAGTATCTTCTTAATTTTAGTTCATTCAGTTCAAATAAAATGAAAAAGGTTAACTTGAGCATCACACACACACACACACACACACACGCACACACACACACACACACACACACACACACAAACAAACACACACATCAACGCACAAAAGCTGACAAAGCCTCTCACAAAACACATAAAAATACCATTACAAGGGCTTTCATGCTGTTCTAAGGAAAGCGGCCCTGCCCACTGCGTGCTGCCCTTTGTCGGCGGCGGGACCCAGAATCAAAGAGCGGTGACCTGGGCTGGCTCTGCCCGGCGGGGCCTGTGGGGCATCCTGCTCTGCGGGTTAATTCCGACCCCTGGTCTCCACGCCACGCTGGGACACCCCCCTCCACACACACACATACACACCCCACCCCCCGGTTAGCTCCGTTATTTCCTCATCTCATCAATCTGTCAGCTAAGCCCTGTGACACGCAGCACAATATGGTCCCCGTATTTCTCCTTTGGTGCCCTCTCTTTCAATATGTTCCCAGCATTTCTATATTAGCTGGCTCTCCCACAGGGGTTTGGTCCCCTGGTGCCTTGTTCCCGAGGCTGGAAGTCACAAGTTACTCTCCTTACTGTAATTGTGTTGCTTTTTGTGTGCTTGTACTTTTTGAAGTCAGCAGTTTTACTTTTACTTGAGTTCATTTTGACTGAAATAGTGTACTTTGCTACATTTTAAATTACCTCCACCACAAATTTTGTAGGCTCTCCCTTAAGGATTGCATCAGAAATTGGCGGAATTGAAAATAAGATTTTCACACCGGTAATTTTGTTTGCACTTAAGTAAAATTAAAAAGCAACAGTACTTCTACTTAAGTGGGATATTTTGGTACGCTTGTAACAACCGCCAAGCTTTTCCTCACTAGGATACTGCTGTCTCTACACTTATCAATATCTAAACATGAATGCATTTTAAAACCAAAGACTGACAGCGAATAAAAAAGGAGAAAATGATACTCCTGGATCCAGTTTTGGTGCATGCATGTTTTTGCAAAAGTAGGCTACTAGAGAGAGTAAGAGAGAGATCAGGAACAGGAAAAATCCAGTTGACAAGCCCTTTTGAGTAAAAGTTGGTCACATGTGTATATGGGTAACACTTAGGGAGATAGGGAGATGAAAAGAGCGAGAGAGAGAGAGAGAGAGAGAGAGAGAGAGAGAGAGAGAGAGAGAGAGAGAGAGAGAGAATGCATTTCTCTTTTGAGATCCCTGCCACTGGATTGGACTCACTCGAGAACAGACCATTCAATTTATTTTCAAGTAAGGATGAAAGGAAGACTCCAAACTATGCATGTAGTCTATTCAATGGTGACTCTCTTTAAAAAAAAAAAAAAAGGATGGAAAAAAACGAGTTGGGAGAGGAGAGGGTGGAGGGATGGGGGCGCTGCATAAATTTTACATACACAAGGCAGCAGGCGAAGTGATTGTTGCTTGCCCAAAACTTTTTTTTTTCTCCTCCAGAAAACACTTTCCTTGCTGAATAGGCACCTATTAGTGACTCCATTATGGGCGCAGGGCTCTTGAATGGCTCCTCACTGTGCGTCTTTATCATAGTCAGGCCGTGAATACAGGCGGCCCCCTCCTCCCCCGACCCCACCAAGCTCCTTACAGCCTGTATTGATAGGTGGTAGGAGTGTGGTGGCGATGGTGGGTGAGGTGGGGGAGAGGTGGGCTCACTATTCTCGCCCCCCGTTGTGTGCTCCAGGTGTGGTGGGTTAAGCGTAGCGCTCCGAAGCCTCTAAAGCAAACCCTATTGTCCGGCGCACTTTCTTTGCCACTTGTTCCAAAAAAAAAAAAACTGGACGCAGTGTTTTACATGCGTTTGCTGATCTCCATAATGCAATCCCCCTCCTTCCTCTCCCCCCTCCTCCCTCCCTGCACCCCAAAACAAGTCAGGCCTCCGGCGAATCGCTGCACACCGCCTCAGAGCCCTTGTATTGTTGCTGGATTATTCAGGAGTTAGCTGAAAGAAAGAGACAGGGAGAGTGGGGTGTCTGTACTTTATCTCCAGGGGAGACAGGGGCTAAAGAAGGAGCTTCTTTAGAGGAGTGAGTTACTGCAGCGAAAGGCCCACAAACACCTGCAAGAAGACAAGCGCCAGGAGGCCGAGGCAAGGAACCCCCTGTTGTTTAACTTTACTTTTCTTCTGTGTCCCGTCCTAGGGCCCGGCGCACTGTACGCTGACCTCTTCTGAATGGAGCAGTTTCTATTCATCGCCCCCCTCCGTCTAATAACCTGTCACAACATTATCACCTCGCACAAACCGCTGTGTATTGACACATCCATCACAATGTCTGCCGTTTTAATCAGCGTTCGGAGTGAGCACGGTGGACAGATGCATCACCCAGCGTGTTTGTGCGTGTCACTGGAAGCATGATCCGCCGTCGGAGGGGTGAAAACTTTAAAGTTATGTGTGTGTATGCAGTTGAAGAGAGAGAGAGAGAGAGAGAGAGAGAGAAAGAGAGAGAGAGTTAGGGAGACTGTATGATGAATATGGAAGCATTGTTCAGCCATGCTTACCTCCACAGGGAACCATCTGCTCCCTGTCAATGCATCACCTGCTCGTCTGAGCCGTCGCCAGGGCAACCGGGGGGTGGGGGGGATTAGGAGAGGTTATGGCTTTGATGGGAGGGGCCGTCGCTGGGGACAGGGAGGAGGTTGCCTGGGGAGACCGAGGGGAAAAAGGGTTGCCGAGCGAATGTCGTCCTCTGGTGGTGGAAAGCGCTTTACAGCAGGGGTTTCCCTAAGATTTTCATGCCCAGGAACCTCATACATTCATTTAGATGCATGTTAGCCAACAAGCCACCATTTGATGAGATTTCGTGGATGTTTTGGTGGTTAGATATGATTTAGTACAGATTTGTACTACTGCTGGAAGACAGGGATACAAAATACAGCCAAATTCATTGTGCAATGTTTAAAAAAAAACGTTTTTTAACTATTTCTCATGTTGCTGGGGACCCCTCAAAAAATCCCCTTAGGTACCCCCCTTTAGGAACTTTACAAGACTGAGAAGCATTCAGAGGAGAAGAATGTTGGAGCCAGACTGGAAACTGGCAGATAAATAACTAAAAATTAAAGTATGGAAAAAGTATGGAACTGATCTAGGTGCTTTGCTTTCAGTGAAATCCATCAAAAAAAATACTTTTTCATTTATGGTAAGGAAATTACGTGTCAAATTTTATGTGTGATTGGTTGCTGAAGAGTGACATCCGCTCTGTATGTGTGTGTGTGTGTGTGGGCAGTGATGCAGGCAGTCAGGTATTGTGTGACAGGGAGTGGTGAATGTCGGTCAATCACAGGTTTCTCATTAAGTCTCTCTGTTCCCTCACCTACAATACAGTGTACGGTCTGCCAGTGACGGCTGGGTAAACACAGATCTCAGGACAGCTCAAAAGGCAAGCGTGGGAGTGACAATGCACCTGATGAATGCATCAGCCAACAGCGCTCGGAAATGTTTGGCTCTCCACTGAACAACAATGCTCAGTACAGTGGGCATTAAGTCTGAGCGGATTCAGCTTTGCCAAAAACATGTATGCCTTTAGATTAAATAGTTTACAATTTACTACAGGCGAGTGATGGTGTGAACATAGAGGGGTTTGCGACTGAAGGGCTGCTGGTTCGAATCCCAAGGCTGGCTGGGAAAATCTGGGCAGGGAAAGTGAATATTTAAAGACCCATGTATTGGTTGAGCTGCTCAATGGCCAACAGCGGAAGACTATGGTTGTACTGGGATGGTCCCAGGTGTAAATGTGTGTAAATATATGAATGTGAAGCAGGGAACTGCTGCAAAAGCGCATGCATGTTCAGCAAAACTCTTACCTGGATAAATAAAGGTAAAAGAGTGCGCATAGTGACTGTGCCAGATTAGTTTGATATCTATTGAAATGGAGCATCCTAATAACTCAGACTGTTAGATTAGATGAAACTTTAATGATCCGTCTGGGTTGTCCCAGCAGCAGAGAATAAGATGCAGATAAGAATAAGACAAATAGTGAATACTGGAGATTATAAAACAAATAATTGCACCAAGTACTTAAAATAATCCCCAGGAATTTATTGGAAACAATATCTAGGTGACCTAGGACTAATAATTTACCACATTGACCAAATAATAATATCTTGTCAATCGTCAGACATTGCTCCACTTTGTCCCCAGAAATTCAGTGGATATAAGGAAGTTTTGGAGGCAAATGATTTGAAATGCAGGGACTTTGCCGTACCTTAGGGTTTAGTGAATTGACACCCCTGGGTGATGTGGGGTCGAGGCCGAGGACTGAAGCCTCTGCGGGGCTTTTGTACACACTCAGCACAGAGGAGGAGCAGCCAGCCACACTTGAACGCTCACCTGGAGCCGCCTTCCATAGACTCGGAGAGAGAGAGGCTTCAGCCCTGGGTGACACAGAGAAAGTCTGAGTGACAGGTGAAAGTGACCAGGGGCTGCGGGGAGGAAGCACCTTTTGTGTTTGGTCAAGAAGGGTGGGGGGGCAGAAAGCCAGAGAGGGTGGCTCAGTGACCCGCGTCCCCCTGCCAACGAGATCGTCAGCCTACCGGTGGCTCTACACCCCCCCGGGGGCCTCTGGATGTGGAGTGGAGGGCGGGTCTGGATCACTCTCTCTTCACATCATCAATACCTCCCCCCTTGGGCCACCTTAACATGCCCTCCTCCCACCCCGCTCGGTTAGGGACCTCAGCTCACTCCCCTCCTGAATGCAGAAAAAAAAGACCCTGAAGACAAGTCGCCAATCTTATCTCCATCTTTACCACATGATGCGCTTATTGACTGACAGTTAAACAAGTTGGCTAAAAAAGCCACTAGAGAACAGTTTCCACCTGTAGATCATCAAACCCTAAGGTACGGCAAATATTAGGGACACTTTTCATGAAGTACTCTGATGAGGTGAATCCAGGTAAAAGACATTATCCCTTATTGATTTCCCTTATTAAATCTATACCAATCACAAAGGAGGAGATGTAGATAAAGAGAAGCAGACGAGTTAGAGGATTTTTAAGCTTTGAGACAACTTAGATGTGGATTGTGCAAAAGAGGCTGCAACTCAATATCAGGAAGATGTCTGTAATATTTTGTACATTCAGTGCATTTCCCTCAAAAACATCCCCAACAAAACCTAAAGGCACTTCAAGCACCATTCATCTCTGAATATTCTCCTCTCTTACTTTTACCCCGGGCCGACACTGGACCCACTTCCCAGATGAGATGGTGATCCTGGGAGAGTTGCTGTCAGGGCCACGTGTAGTGGGGAGGTGGCCGGGGCCGGGGGTGACTTTTCTGGGTGTAAAATTCAATTATACAGCGGGTGAGCGTGTCTGAGCGTGTCTGTTGTGAGCGGCGGGCGGACGGCTGCCCGTTCCCAGCGTGCGACGAGGGGGTTAAGTACCACAGAAAGGCCTCCATTATCCGGAGTGAGAACAGCCCATGTGGCTGGCTGCACGGCCCCCGCTCTCTTTCACTCCCCTCACAACAGCACTGCTGAAAGCCTCCAAGTTTCATTCTCTTTTCTTTGCCCCTCCACTCCTTTCTTCCTCCTCCTCCTCCTCCTCCCTCTCCTCCAGTCGCACTCCCCTGCTCTCTCACTCAGAAAAGAGTCTCCACAATGCCAGTGGAAGGCTGGAGTGGGATTCTTCAGCACCCCTGTGGACAGTGCACATGTGGACGACATTCACAGGATGTCTGTCAACCAGTCCATTAATCAACAACATCTCATGAAGGCACAATTAGGAGCCTCACAACTCTATAATGCTGATTATCATCTCTTAGCCCCCCTGCTACTCATCCCACACAGCAATGTTCTGTACTGAAGTTGGTTAGCTAGACCAACAATAATTAAGAAGAGATGAAGCTGGAACATTATGTACAAGTATGAGAGAGTTGCATAATGATTCAAAACATTCAAAAAAAATATGTGGAAAGCGAGGAAGGCCGCAGCATGTTAAAGAGGTCATTCCTTAATCCTCGCAATCTATCTCATAAGGCAGCACCACTGACTCACATCTGGCTAATCACTAGTGTGAGAATGGACCTTCAGTGTCTGAATAAGACTGAGGCCCTATGCAGCGGACCATTGTAGGCCAGACTGAACCACTTCTCATGATAAACGAGCAATTGTCTCCATCACCATTAATGACGGTAAATGACGCAGTGGGGAGCTCTCCATCCACTGTACGATGTGAAGAGGACACTGAGGAACCTTGGAGCTTTACATGACATCATTGTAGACACACATGTGTGCGTCCATATGGGTTCGTCTGCAAATTGCTGACCATTGGAGACAAACGGACGACACATACAGAGGTCCATTATAAGTCCTCACTGCCAGAGAATAGTGGCTGCTACATTTACTTGCATCTGAATTCAAACAATGAATTCAGGCGGAAATGGGCAACCCAGCACTGACTATTATGCTAGTCGCCTGTGCAGCATTTTCTGAGAGTAAAACTCCATAAACATAGTTTGTCCACAGAAAATTCCATTAACATAATCAAACTCCAAACATAGCCACCATAGGCCTACTGCAGTCTACCACTGCTTATACACATAGCCAGAAGTATTATCCTAGTCTATTAAATGATCTCACTTCATTCACCATGTCACTTGTGAGCTCATCAGTGCATCAAGTGCATCATTGCCCATGAAGTCAACCAAGATAATGCTGGTCCTGTAGCTCACTAACAGTATCAGGGTTAGGGGTTCAATTCCCACTGGGGCCACCCATACAAAAATATACATATTATTATGCACTTATGCTACTGTAAGGTGCTTTGGACATAAGCGCCCATGAAATGGCATACTGTATGTTGTGCTGGAAATTCCTGATAGAGAAAAAACAAATTGGGCATCTCAGACTATTAATACTGCTGGAAATTAATCTTAACTTGTACACCATTTGATTCTTTAACATGTGGCTAGGTGGTCCAGTTGTGTGTTACTGTGCATATCGTCAAACCATTACCAAACCCACACTGCCCTCCAGTGGCATCTGTGGATTCCCCAACATCAGGTGTGGTGATGGGAGTAGTTTTCTAAACCTGAGAGTTGGAACCCTATGATGACTCCTACAGCAGATGATAGCATTTTTTTTTTTTTTTTTTAATACTGGCATCTGATTGGTCTATGGGCTGTGACATGGCCATTTTGGATGCCAGGGAACACATTTGCACATTTTTAGCTGATTATGCACGCAATCCTGTAACCGTGACAAAGGTTACTGCAGCCGATGCACTGGCTTTTAATATTAAAGCTTTGTCAGTGTTTCTCTAGGAATACCTGAATTCATTTCATTACAATCTAATAATAAAAAAAAACCCTACACGATCAATTTTTATGCTAAGGTATGGTAAGTATCACAGCCTGCCATAACCAATTGATGGCCATGGTTAAATGGGATAACATGAAATTAGATAATGCAATGCATAACGGATACAAGGAAAAGTTGAGAAACGAGCTCGGAATTTCCTGCTGAGATATACTGTAGGCTACAGTGCATAGGCTGACTTCAGCACTCTATATTCTACCTGTTGCTGAAACCACCTTGGCCGTTGATTTAATGCATTTTGGCGACACCTTGTGGCACAAAATGGTAACTTCATAGTGAAGACGCGGACCAGCGCTCTAGCTTCCAAACATTTTCATGTCAAGGCCCCCCGAATAGATACTCATTATATTTGGGTACGATTTTTGTCCTTGTTCTCTATCTGAGGGGATTTTAGTTGTTAGACCTGATTTACAGAAGTGGTCAACTGCTGATATTGCATTCTCTCTTGCCTCCCAGTGAAATAATACTGACATGATTAAAATTAATCTTCCTCATTTTGCGCGGGGACCCTGTGGAACCCTCCTCAAAGACCCGCTCAGGGCCCCCGGACCCCATTTTGCCAACCACGGCTTGAATGGTTGAATCTAGAACTTGCTGTAGCAGCTGAGGGCCTACACAGGTACTCACAAATGCACTTTTTTCTTTTTTTCCGTTTGGCATTTATTTTTGGAGTCCTCGTAAATGCAAAATGGATAGGCAGGCTGTCAATAATTAAACACATAAATAAAAACGATTAAATCAATTATTATTACTCATCAATAGGCTAATAAATGAACGCGCATTTTGCTTTAATTATGTCTGTATGATACAGTTATCAGTCGAGCAGACCGACCGGCGCTATAACACAAGCTGGGCTAAAGTTTTAGTTGAAAGCGCACATACCCAGCGGCAACCCCAACCCAGCAGCGGACAACAAGAACCAGATGTGCCATTATGGTTCTGTTTCACAACAACCCGTCCCGTGACATAGGCTACCGATGCCGAGGGGGTGTGGTGTCACGTGGCCCGACGTTAAATCAGTGAGGTTTTAACAAGAGTTGGTCAAACAAACTCCACCAAAGCTCAGAGTCCAGCATCAGGAGAGACAGATTTACCTTGAGACCAGAGGATGGACGCAGCATACAAGAGAATCAATGGAGACCATGGCCCAGATGCAGAGACAGAGTACAGTGAAACCAGGGTAAATCTAATTTTGACAATAGTGCACGAATATCTGCTTGTTATGGCATCTGTTGCATGAATTTAAAAGTTATTTTTTTTTTTTTATGAATTTCCTCATATGCATTTGGCTATTTCATCACCTCATTCATTTCCATCAGAAAAACGAAATTTACCAGCCTATGTTATGATAAAGATTGCTCAAAGAAAAAAACAAGTAACTTGTATGTCTATTCTTTCATCCTCTAATTGAAGTCATTCAGTTTTATGTAACAGCAGAATGCCAGTCATGCCCATTGTGCATACTGACATGGCATGGAATATTCTACAACAGAAAACAAAGCAGGGAATTGTAAAGATCCTCTGGTGAATAGAGGGCAACTGCAGCTGATGTTGTTCAATAGTGGACAACATGTATTGTCATGACGTATCTGGAAAACATAGCAAAGTCCCTTGTAAACGTCTCAAAAGAGGATTTCAAAATGTCAAGCTGCTGGGTAGAATGAAATTACTGACAAAATGTTTCGATGAACAGAACATGCACGCAGATATTTTTGCAGACTGGAGAAAAAACCCTGCAGCATTACTGCACGGCTCAGAGAGGAAAGGTTAAAGGCGTGAGGGCTTTGAGCTTAGGGTTAGACAAGATTAGACACCTGGAATGTATATACTGCCATGGCTTTAAATCACAATTATCTATGCATGCACACACACATCTCAAGATCCAAACTCAAATCAAACAGCCATACGTAAAATAAACCGATATCAAAAACATTAGAATATCTTTGCCCTTGACTGAAGAATTGCAGCTGAGGCGTTTGAAGGCTTGGTATGCCTCCACAGGTTTGTTTGAGGTGAGCAGATTGTACAACGCACACTCAGCTGCCAGGGAGAGCAGCGAGCAACATGTGTTTGTTATTCACGGTGATCACAGGGAGAGAGAGAGTGACGATGGTTCATTTTAGGAGAGCATAGCTTTTTGCCACTGACTCTGTTTCACAAACAGCTGACTACTGCAGCCACAGGATATGAGATATATTCCTCTGAAAAATACCACTTGGGTTATAAAATTGCCCGGAGCGCAGATGGAAAGACATTCCATTTCCCTATGCTTGTGAAAAAGAGATTGAAAATGGATCCTCCCTTGCAGATAAATGGTAGATGAAAGTGTTGCACACGCCTCTGAACCTTCATTTTTCTTTCCTAAAATGTGCACTAGCTCATCGCATTCACAGCTCTCTCCCACCTCTGTTGCAGAGGAGAAGAGGCTCCATGTACTTGGAGGAGGAGACCAACAACAAGTCGGGTGTGCTCTCCTGCTTCTTCTCCCTGAAAGAGGAGGTTGGAGCATTAGCCAAGGCCCTTAGGCTCTTCGAGGTAATCCTGCCTTCTCCACCGATAACACACACACACACACACACATGCACTCACCCCTCCCCTCACTCTTTGTTATTTTTTATGCTTCTTTTATAAGCAAATAGCCCAAGACCCCTAATGAAGCATCTTGTACCATCTGGCGGCCAGCAGACAGCTTTATCGCTAACTGTATGTCAGTGCTAATGACTTTAACATGAAGAACAATGAGACCGAACTTTATTACCTGCCATTCATCAGTGCCAGAGCTCACATAAGAGCAGCATGTAGGGCATCACCCCGCATTAGCAAGACCCTCTGTCTCTTCTTCCTTCCCAGACCATGGAGGAATTTGCAAGGTATGTTAACACATCGCATAAGGGAGTCTGGTCTGATTTAGTCCCAGGCGAAAAACCCCCTGATCATCATTGTTCAGGACGGTCAAGGACGTGTGGCTGGTGGGGGCATGCTGCACCTTAGGGCTTACTACACACACACACACACACACACACACACACACACACACACACACACACCTCCCGCAGTAAAAAACAGAGGATGGAGGAGTGTTAATGCAGTGGTAGTGTGCTCTGTTCATCTTGGGATAACTACTCCTTGACTATGTGTGGTTGAAATAATGGCCTTTTCTCCATAGGTACCCATAGGTTCTCCGCTAACAATGACTAAACAACCCTATCTCCATTGCTTAAGATGCAATTTTGAACCGTGTTTAAGTCAAAGGGATCCACAAGATAACCACATTCTAATAATGAAATAGCTTAACTATAAATGGGCTGACAGTGTAAAACATTACGGTCTGACCCAAACAGATGGGCACGATGAGACGAAGATCGAGCTTTATTCAAAGTTACTGATTAACATTAAACAAAACAAAAGTTGCAGAATTAGAGCGTTTCCTGCAAATGCTTGAGGTATTAATACATTACAGAGATACAGCCCACGTTTTACTAGAAGTAGTTATTGCTCTGAATTCTTGGCAGACTCTGAATGCTGTTTAGGCTGGTGGGGAATCAGAGGAACATGCTGCAATGATCTATGGGTGTTTTACACAACAGACTGTGGGCATGGCTTTTACTGACCCCTTTACTGAAAGATTCTAAACAAACTGAGCTTGTGCTAACATCCTTATCTGGGATGTCTATGTATCAGTTGTGTGCAAACATGACAGGTGGCTCTTTGATCCACTAGCCCAGCTCCTGCTATTCTGTTTGTGAAATAGTCAAACATTGGACTGGATGTGACCCAGCCTGCCCCAAATAATGCCCTACATTACTGGCAGTGAAATGATTGGTCAGTGTATCAACACACATGCTGTTTTCATTGTCATTTATTGACTTAAACTGACTACGTGCAGCGCTGCATGGAGTCAACGCTGATTGGCAGCACCTCCATCATTCAACCTTCAACGCCTATGTGATATCAAAGTTCGAGTTTGATGTCCTTGCATGCAAAACAGTTGGAAATGCGTCGCACTGTGACAATACAGCTGGAGTGCAAAACAGTCTAAGATCTTTTTCTCAGCCTTGTGAATTTCTGGGGGTGGAGATGTGGGTGGTTGCCTCCGATCAATACCAAGTATCTGCCAAGTGCTGCTCTCCAAATGCAGCTGTAAACATCAGGATCCTCTCTGAACCTATGAGCTCCCACTTCCCAGATCCACCCCCTGCTCCACCCCCCTCCCTTGTCCAGTCATTCCTCTCCTCTCCGACTTTTGTATAAAACAGGCCAAATACCCCCCAAACCATCAACACAACCCTTTAACCCTAGAAAGACTGCAGTGTAAATGACAATACATGTTGGTCAGAATATGGTCATACTGATAGTCTCATAAAACAAAACTTTAAAGGTGTCATGCCTCTCCCTCAATTTTCCTGTACTCTTTCAAGAAGATCTGAAAAATTGAAAATGACAGCTCTGTAGCACCATGTGCTAACGTTTAATTGAGCATCTTGCATGCTCATTTTCTTCTCGAATGCGACTCCACATTTCAAAAACACTATTCCAAGTCAAAAATGTGGAATTGATCCCCATTAGAATGTGTAATCTTGGTATTTACAATGCGAGGGGTCCTGTAAAGTCACATTCTAAAACTGCTTCCCTGTTTATCCGCCTGGGACTCAAGCACATGTGACACAGCGGTGTGGCTGTCATGTGAGGAGCCGGTTCCTGTCATCTGTAAGCCTTTCATGGCCCGGCTGAGACCTTGAACCCTTGGCAACAGAAGGGTTAATGTCACCGACACCCTACTTTCAAGGTGGAGTGACGTCCCTGAAGGGTACAGAAATCTGCCAAAACTGGCCCCTGCATCCCTACATGGTTCAGGGCCAGCGTTGGCTATGTTAAGCTGCGGCAGGCTCTCTCATTAACACACATGTAAAAGAATCTCTCTGAAATGGGAATACCACTGAATACAGCTGATTTTCTGAGGATCATGATACATTTTCTGTTTCGGAAGTGATAGCATTACCATAGTATAAAACTTATTGGGCTGTAGAAGCTTATTTGGATTGAAACTGCATGAGTTCATCAGTCTCCTGTTCATCGTTGGTATATAGACTACATATTTTTTATGATCTTACATATTGGAGACTTGGCTTTCTAGTTTCTAACTATGGAAATCAGTTGTTCATATTCATAAATGTTGACGATTGAGGTGTCTCATATCATAAAACACAAAATTGTTCAATAGTTGAGGATTTGAATTGTAAACTGAGTGGTATTCCCCTTTGATATGTACCGAAACATACAGTAAACTTGCTGACAATGAGCAGCGCATCATTTTATGGTCAGTCAGTCTGTCAGATGACAACTAGTAGTGGGGGGTGGTCACTGATTTTGTAATTACAGGGGGGGTGCAGGACCACATGGCCCCCAGATAGTTGCGATGGGTGGAATAGGATCCAGATGGAAGAAAAGAGAGACCGCCTGCTGCTCAGGCCCACCTCTTTACTTGGCCTATGGCAAGGAGAGAACACTCCACTCCCTCTCCCTCCCCAAAGTTACATAAACAAAAACACATTTTTGATCATAATTACCCCATTAAAGATAGTCATGCCTTCTGGCACCAGCCAGAGCTTCTCAGCATTGTGAATTATTAAAAAGGATTCATGTGCAGACTGGTGAACTGTGTCCAGAAAAATTGGAATCCTGGAAACATCCCAACGGTTTTGTGTTCATGCTCCTGAATGAGAAATGTTGACGGGATGATTTATTTGAAAGTTGCACTAAACCGCTACAATACATTCTGAATGCCTTTACTATGCTAGAATATTCTGGCTGTCAGAGTGTCAGTTTGCTCAGGGCGAGTTCAAGGCAGCTCTGACCCCAGGTCATGGTGGACTCCACAAAGTCTGACAAATAGCCATCGCTTCAGTAACCATGCAACACCCTCTAGTGGTGGAACAAAGGCAATGTTGCACCTTCTCAAAATACTATCAAAAAGCTTTCTCTCTGTTTACCACATAGATGTTTATCTTACATACTTGTATTTTTATGCTTGACTTAAATAAAGAGACCTCTCTTTTAAAATACCAACAAAGGTCAACTCAAGTGTCATCATGGTCCTCTCCGCTCCCCTGCCTCTGTGTGTTGCAGGAGAAGGGCATCAACCTGACGCACATTGAGTCCCGTCCGTCGCGGATGAACAAAGAGGAGTTTGAGTTCTTCATCAGTGTGGACTCCACCTGCTCCCAGGCCCTGGATGAGGTCATTGACGGCTTACGTACACAAATCAGCGGACACGTGCATGAGCTCTCACGCAACAAACAGAAGGACACAGGTGTGTGTGTGTGTGTGTGTGTGTGTGCAATCAGAGGACATTAACCCGAACAAGATAAACATGAATCCTGAAAATTAGGAAACATGAAATGTGTACAAATGTTTATGCCGCCATGTTGTGAGAGGAGACTTTACAGATTGAAGTCAGTGATCATAGAACTGTGGTTTTAAATATGATAAATGTCAGTTGGGTTTGGCAAGCCCATGTCAGTCCAAATGTGATCTTGCCGTTTTTATCATTATAATAGAGAGCAAAGATTAAACAAAAATCTCCAGAAATCAAGCTGATAGTGTGATGACCTACGACTAATAATTTATCATATTTACCAAATAATAACATCTTGTCAGTCATCAGTCATTGCTCCACTTTGTCCCCTGAAATTTAGTCAAAATAAGTTTGGAAGATTTGGTGTCAAATATTAGATTGTAAAATATTAGGGACCTTCAGGTTTCGTGAACTGACGCCCCTGTAATTGATTCATCTAAATAATCACATAATATGGAGACAAATACAGTCATTTATCAAGTGAGTGGAGCGCTGGGTGGTGCATTATGAATTGCCCCTCCAGACTGTGTAATGGACGACCAGCGTCGCCGCTGAGACTGATGGCCTGTCTCCCACATCTAGACCCTTTATTAGTTGTTTCCAGAATGACATTAGTTTAGTTACTGAGGACCAACAGGCCCGGCAGGAACAGAGGAGCTCTGTGTCCCGGTCCCAGACTAACACTGGCGGGGGGACCATGCCAAGGTCATGGCGGGCTGAGACGGACGGGGCCACCATGGATCCTCCTCTGACCCCGGTGTAGCCATTGTGGGCTGCTGGTCAGGGTCAAGTGGACGATATTTATGGCCTGTTTTGGAGACGGCCTGTTTATAGAGGAGCCTGGCGGGGCCCTATTGTTCCCCCAGGCCTCAGGCTGGACCACACTGCACAAATGCAGATTAATGATGGGACCCCAGTGTTTTCGACTGTCATAAATCCACATGAACAAGCAGATGACCCCCGCTCACTGTTCTGTTGAGTGTCAAAATGCCACTCTGGCACAAAAAATGCCATGGGCAAATCTTCATCGTCCACATCATCATCATCCACATCAATATCAATTTGTGCCGTACTCATTTACATCAGTCGAGAATTATTACTGGACACCAACACAAGGCAGTGGAGAGGGGCACAGAGATAAAGAGACAGGAGACAAACCTATCCATGACAGTGCCAGATGCTCTAGAAAGACATTTGTTGCACTGTTTGTTGCAACTATTCGAAATGTGTAAATCGTCCAAGCTCTGGGAAGTCTTTGTAGATTTGCCTGATTAAATAAATGTTAAATAAAATAAATATCTATAGTGATATTGATGGTATATTTTTACTCGCCAGTCCCATGGTTCCCTAACGACATCCAGGACTTGGACCGCTTCGCCAACCAGATTCTGAGTTACGGCTCCGAGCTGGATGCTGATCACCCAGTAAGGACTGACTCATCCATCACTGTCTGTTTGCAACATCCTGTATTTGTGTGTGTGTGTTTGTGTGCGTGCATTTGTGTGAATGTGTGTCCACTCACGCCTACATGTTTTATGAAAGACAGAGCTGCAGAGATGACAGGCCCCACTCTGCCGTCTATTCTAATGGAAACTATCTAGACACACAAATTGATGTCATTGCTTTAATTGAGCCCCTATAATTATAGATAATTGCTCCCTTTTGCCACCGCCATTAAAGCGAAATGTATTCATCATAAGCTGAAAAACACTCTACAAAGGCTTCATTTGAATATGTATTTGCGTGCTCTTATTAGAGACGGAGTGCATAATGCTGTCAAAGGCCACAGGGTTTAGCCTTAGCGGAGGATTTCCACTCTTTGATTTAGTTGTGAGTGTACAGGCTCCGATCATGAGATCTAACATGGCTTCCCTTTGTGTTTGTGCCCAGGGCTTCACAGACCCAGTGTACAGAGCCCGCAGGAAGGAGTTTGCGGACATTGCCTACAACTACAGACAGTAACTAGCCTTAAAAATGCTTTTTTCTTAACTCTTCGTTCTTTGTTTCTCTGTCTCACAAGTTTGGAGAAAAGGTATGGAGGGAAAAGACCTATATTCAAGGGACTAGTACAGCTCATTTCCCCGCTTTACCTTCTATTGAAAATTATCATAAATAAATGGGGAGAAATTATAGGGGGGTAGTGGTGGATTTAAAGCTCCTGTCTTTGTGTGCATAATTGAGACGTATTATTCACAGGCACTACAAAGAGCGGCAAGCCCAATGAAACGCCCACTGAGGAGGTGCACATTTACATAGCTGTGTAACACTGTGATATGGACAAATAATGAAGTGACGCTGTGGTTGCCCACTCCCCATTTCTCTGTTACCCTCAGAGTCCTGACTTCGTATCTGTGTGTATGTACATGTGTGTGTAAGACAAGATTAAAATTTCATGAGCCACAAGTGGGGAAATTTCGTTGTTGCAGCAACAAAAAGTAATAGCATACAGCAGGGGAAATATGAATATAAACATAAAAAATCAACAAAAAATTCAACACGTTAATGTGCCAGCTCATCTGCAGCGAATGTACAGAAATATGTCCAGATAGGAAAAACAGTGCAGCAACTGTCTAGATTAGTCCAGATCATGCAAAAAGAATGCAAAAAGCTATCTAGGGTAGTTCAGGTATAGACAGTGCAGGTGTCCTACCTAGTTGACTGAGACTGGGGCCACTTGGACAGGAATTATTGTACTATTATTATTGATGGCTGTCGGCACAAAAGAGCACCTAAAGCACTGTGTTGCACCTTGGGGTGCTGAGGAGGAGGCTGAAGGTGCTCTGTAGCTGCATCAGCTCACCATAGAAAGGAGAGTTGGGAGGTGTTGTCTAAGACGGCATGTAGATGGGGTGGGTCGCCATCCTTTAAGGAGCTACTAACCCACCTGAACAAATTTCATTAGTCTGGGTTTTCAATGGACAGTTTCAGTGTCCCATGATGGTCTGAATGATGTTTCAGAGGCTTTTCCACTGTGAGTAAAATCCTGACTAAAATTCTGCGTTTGTCCCAGTGGCCAGGTCATCCCCAGAGTGGAGTACACAGAGGAGGAAAAGGCCACGTGGGGCACGGTGTTCAAGGAGCTGAAAACCCTGTACCCGACGCACGCCTGCCGCGAGCACAACCGGGTCTTCCCCCTGCTGGAGCAGTACTGCGGCTACAGGCAGGACAACATCCCCCAGCTGGAGGACATCTCCCGCTTCCTGCAGTGTAAGTGAAGGGGGGGTGATGTTTTTTATCCTATTATTTTTGCTGTTAAATTGTTTTTACCTTCTTTATCTTACCTTGTGCCTTCTTTTTTTTTACTTGCTAGAATTTATTTTATGAGTATGAGTCATCCAGCTCTAGATATGGCATCATAGAGTATATGTTCATTCATTCCATTTTGGGAGCCCCTGTGGCGCGCTTGTGACAGTGGGAAGCAGGGCTTGTCCAAATGCCCTACTTCCTATTCATCTTTCTCTCTCTCTCTCCAAATCCATAACCGCCCACGTACAACGACACGACACACTCACCCCTTCTTCCATCCGTCCCTCCCTCTGCCGCAGCGTGCACGGGCTTCCGGCTTCGCCCTGTGGCCGGCCTGCTGTCGTCCCGGGACTTCCTGGCCGGGCTCGCCTTCCGCGTCTTCCATTCCACGCAGTACATTCGCCACGGCTCCAAGCCCATGTACACACCCGAGCCGTGAGTGTCACGTCTAACCTCAATCTGGCGAAAGAAGAAGAAATACATAATGTGTGTGATTATAAGAAGGTAGAGTCAGTTCTGTTTCTGCTGCAGGGACATCTGCCACGAGCTGCTGGGACACGTTCCTCTGTTTGCTGACCCTAGCTTTGCCCAGTTCTCACAGGTAATTAAGTGTCTTACGAGAGCAGAAGCATATAAAATAGCTGCTTTATGCAATGATCCTGTATCCTAACTGTATAGAACAATATTATCTCCAAGCATGCTATTAGGATAAGATACTATCTTTAGATTCATTGTATGTAACCTTTTGTCTCTTGTGTCTTTGATTCTGCTCTCTATAGGAAATTGGTCTAGCATCCCTTGGTGCCCCCGATGAGTACATTGAGAAACTTGCCACGGTAAGTACTGTGTACAAGAAGAACAATTTGATGAATTAATCAGTTAATTACAGACAGATAATTTCTAATTCTGGTACACTCCATTGATCTAGGCTCACATTAATAAAGTATCTCGGCATTTCGGGATGGGTTTGTTTTTTATCTCAGTCTGACTAACACAGACTACAGTAGGGATTCCCAAACTTTTTCATGTCAAGGATCCCCAAATAGATACACAATAGGCCGCAAGCTATTTGGTGAAACTTTGATATGAGATATGATTAAAATCCCCCAGTAGAGAGAAAACAGTGGAAACCTTTTATCGGAATAGTCACTCTTATATATTATCTTATTGTGCTAATTTGTTGGAAATGAAATACTGTTATGAACCCTCATGTCTGTCTTCAGGTCTACTGGTTCACTGTGGAGTTTGGCCTGTGTAAGCA
The DNA here is from genome assembly GCF_048128805.1 of Centroberyx gerrardi. NCBI lineage: Eukaryota > Metazoa > Chordata > Actinopteri > Beryciformes > Berycidae > Centroberyx > Centroberyx gerrardi. The sequence continues at coordinate 6,806,325 of NC_136020.1, forward strand.
AGGCTCCGAGATCAAGGCTTATGGAGCCGGCTTGCTCTCATCATTTGGAGAGCTGCAGGTAAGAGGGGGACAATTCAAGTGTTTGAGTTAAAAAAAAAAGAATCTGCACATTCATTCCAATCACAGTCAATGTAGTCCACCTTGCCCGCCTCCTACTGACCACCCATCTGCTGTTATAACACATTCACCTTGTTGCACAAGCAGAGCTGAGCAGGCAGTGGGTTAGTGGGTCCACTCGGACTCGAGTTAAATGTGTCACTGGGTGACTCTGCCCGGCGGGGAGTGGGTAAGTGGTTCACTTGTGAACCGGGGGCAGAGGGAAGATGAATACTCCGCTACCGAGGTCACAAGTTACATCAGCCGCTGTCAGCAGAGGATGTGCACTCTGCCAAGTCACATCAGCAGCAGCGACTCAAGCTGAGCCCTGAATCATGATGCTGCACTTCCTGTTTACCGACAAGCGTGACGGGAATAGAGAATCTCATTGAGAAATTGAAATCCAGCAGGATTATCCTTATCCTTTTACGCTGTTTTCCAGTACTGCTTGACAGACAAGCCCCAGCTCCAGGCCTTCGACCCGGAGAAGACCAGCCTCCAGAAATACCCGATCACAGAATTCCAGCCTGTGTACTTTGTCGCTGAGAGCTTCGAGGACGCCAAAGAGAGAGTCAGGTACAAATAAGCGTTTTGTCTTTTTAATTGATATGAATTTCTCTTCTTTGTTGAGTTAACTTATAGCCTAATATACAGACCTTGTTGACATTAATGTCTCTCTGCCTACAGGAAATTTGCAGCCACCATCCCCAGGCCTTTCACAGTGCGCTACAACGCCTACACCCAGAGTATCGAAGTGCTGGATAACACCCAGCAGCTCAGAAACCTGGCTGACAGCATCAGTAGTATGTGGCACATTCACCAGTTCACCCCCTAGATCAATACATTTGAGTGGACAGTCCACTCTCCAGTCCACCATTTCAATTAGTTTTGTCAGATAGTTAAAGAACTAAACTGACCTTTTGGGAGTTTGGCTCTTTGGTCACCTTACCCAATATCTGATGAGAGGATTGACACCAAAATCATCTCTGTGTCTCTGGTAGATAGCTCTGTCTAGTGCACATGCTAACACTTTAGCATACAGCATGCTAACTAATCCTAGGCGACTAGCATTAACCTAAAGGTGAGAAAATGAGAGCATGTATTCGTTCTAAGGCTGGATGGTCAGTTAAGTTTAAAGCCACGTGTCTAAACCCGGGTAAAATAGACATAAAATTCAACAAAAAATGTGCTTTCAATGGCAGAAGATCTCTCTTCCTGCAAAACTTTGAGCATAACTTGTTTTTCGTTTACACAAGAAGTGAGCAAAGTTAGCCACACAGACGTCACTAATGATGGAGATTGAGATTTTGTTTTCAGAAGTTATGAATCTCCAGGCCATAAAATGAAAACCAATACCAACTTTGGATTACTAAAGGATTTATCTTCACACATTTAGGATATTGTATAGGCTATGCTAAAGCGTTAGCATGCGCACCAGACAGAGCTATCTAACTGACTGTTGTAGTCCTATAAGATTAAGGTGAAAGACAGCATACACAGCAAATTTTGTGTTGATTTGAAAGTGTTGATTTTTACACTCTCAGAGTTAATTTGCAGTAATTTGCTGTGGCATGAGTCAGATTTCAAACCCATGTAGTCACAACTATTAGCCAGACAGCCACCAGGACATCACAAGTATTGATACAATTTTACTGATATGCTCCTCATTTGAATGGAAAGGTTAATTTGAAATGTATTTTAGGAACTTTTTTAGATTTTTTTTTTTACTTTAATAATCTGATTTTCTGCTTTATTTCAGGTGAGATAGGGATACTGTGCAATGCCCTGCGGAAACTGGAGTAACTGGACATGGTGTTTGAGCCGATGCACACAAGACAGAATCTCTCATTTCTTGACAGAAACTGTCATTTGTTTATTGGACTGCTGTCCTCCTGCAGTTATGCTTAGCATGCTTGTCAATTAGCTTCCTCTGTATTAAAAAAGAAAATGCAAGTCATATATCAAATAATGACAATATTACTGTAATCCCATTAGTAGGAAACTGTATATTTTAGTCAAGTGAATAATATGTAGCCTGTTACTCTCAATAATTATGCAAAATAATAACCAGTGTTTGGTGTAATAGCTAAAGATCATTGTACATATTACATTGCTGCAAACATTAATCTTCTATTAAGATATATTTTTCATAAGGAGGTGATTTAATCAGAAACATCTATTCAATAACCTATAAATTTATTTAAAGCTAAAAGCTCATTGATAAGTTACTTTATTTTTAAATACAACAGCAAGTGTTTAGGAGAATATCTAACTTTGCATCCACTGGCAACATGATACCACACTAGTAGAAGGGAACAAATGCTGTAATCTGCCTTTTTTTCTACCCATTTTAAACCTAGAAACATATCGCAGAGGTAATTTTTTTCCACCAGCCTTCATTGCAACCACTTAGCTAAATTTAATGTTTTGTATGCATTAAATGTTTTGTAATTGATGTGACAAATAAATATCTCCTCTCTTGTATCTGCTTCTCTATTACTCTCTATTATTCTCTATTATTTCATATAGGTCTATACAAATTCTCTAAATATTAATATTATATAGAATGTAGTAGGCTATTAACATTGTAGAGAAATTATAAATTAGTTAATATTGAATGTCGAATTTAATTGACTAGGCTACGTGATGGAAACAATAATTTATAATTTTTCAAAACACTGAAGCACTAAAATGAATAATAGCAGTATCCACAAGGCCTTTGAAAAAACACTTTTTTCCACAATAAACAGGATTATGAAACATAGCATAATTAGGCCAGTGAATGACCTGTTTTGATCGAACTCATGTCTGACATAACAAAATTTCGATCCCGACTATAGTTTCCATGCAATCACTGCTAAAGTGGGCTATTTTCTTCTCCTAACACCATGCTATTTTTGTTCCATAAACAGAATGCAATATCATGACGCAAAACGGCCCTAAAAAATCAGACGCACGTATCTGCGCAACTCATTTCCATAAAGAATTCAAGACGGCACGGTATTTAAACCTGTCCACCGCGCGGATGGCACAGCCACCGACGCACTTTGTTCTTCCCACACCTTGAGGACAGCGCGCAGCCGACAGAGACCCTAAATGAAGACGGAGAGCGGGGTGCAAAATGTGCCATTTACTGGTAGGAAGCAGAGTCTCATCGAGGACGCGCGGAAGGAGCGCAGCAGCGGCTCCTGCTCCTGCTCCTCGCCGGGGCCCTCGAGGTGCGGAGACGGCTTCGTGTTTGAGGAGAAGGACGGCAGAGTCACGCTGAACATCCTGTTCGCCCTCAGCAGTGAGAAGAATGCGGGATTCTTCAAAACTGGGAAAATATTTGAGGTGAACAAAACATGCGTGTCTGGTTTAGAATTGTTAAAAAAATATTTAAAATTGAATAAAAAAAATCAAAAATCAAGGGCGTCAATTCAGTAAACCCGTATTGGCAAAGTCCCTCTGATAGCATTTGACACCAAAACTTCCAAACCTGCTTATTATTATTATCATATATAGGCTATATTATTAGATTTGGCTATTTGCTCAAGGGAATATTGGTCCTGAATGCTGCCCTGGTGTCATTTTTGGATATTAGGCTACTTCCAAATAGATTTCAATTTTGCCTGATCTTTAGGCTATAATGATAAAAACTTAAAGATCAAATATGAACCCACTGTGCCCAGGTAATAGGCCAGTCCTGCACCTTGCCATACCTAAATGACACTCATACAGAAAAAACATCTCAGGAAAGCTTAGATTAGGATGAATGAAGGGTTTTTTTTTTTTTTTTTTTGGAGAGTTGACATCCTTCCCATCCTTTTTCCTCTTCAGACGTTTGAAGCTAAACTTCTGCATATTGAAAGTCGACCCGGGAAGAAGTCGAAGAACAGCACGACGGACCTGGAGTTCTTCATGAAGTGTGAGGTGCACAGCTCCGACCTGGACATTTTCATCAACTCACTGAAGAGAGTGGCCGACGATGTCCGCACAATCCCAGAGGAAAAAGGCAAATACACCATGTTGTTATTAGAATTCTGTTAAACTTATTACTTGGACTTAGAATTTAGAATTAGTGTGACTTAATATTAGGAAATTTTAATTGACAGTAATATCATGTGATGTTATCAGGTCTGATATTCATTCATTCAGTGAATGCTTGTTCTTCTTTTCATTACCATTACCATAGGATAATGTGTAATAAGGCCTATTACAAAAATCCTAATAAATTTTTTTTCTTGTGTTACAGTTCCCTGGTTTCCCAGACAGATAAAAGACTTGGACAGATGCAACCTGTTAATAACAAAATTTGATCCGGACATGGACCAGGAGCATCCAGTGAGTGTTTACATTTTAAGCTGCAAAACATCATGGTTTTACTCTCTGCTACTATATAATATTTTATAGATTAGTGTACATACTTATTTGCCACACATCTCTTTTTGCAGGGATTCAGTGATCCAGAATACAGAAAAAGGAGGGCTTTCATTTCTGAGCTCGCCTTCAACTACAAACAGTGAGTCACTACACAAAATAAATCTCGGCAAGTCCATCGGCATTCACCTTTATTAAGCAATGTCAAATTATTTTTTATGAACGCATGGATTGTGTTTGTCATAGGGGGGACCCGCTGCCCAGAGTGGAGTACACAGCAGAAGAAGTATCCACATGGTGAGACTGAACTACATAGTCCTACACATTATAGATGATGCGGATGCATGGTGGAGGATGATGATGCCACCAGAAGGCATGAGGATGTGACGATGTGGTGTTGTCATGTTAAAAGGAGGGAGGTGTACCAGAGGCTGCGGAGCATCTACTCCAGCCTGGCCTGCAGGCAGTTCCTGGACGGTCTGCAGCAGCTGGAGAGAGAGTGTGGCTACGGAGAGGACAGCATCCCTCAGCTCCGAGAGGTGTCTGCCTTCCTAAAAGGTGAGGGAGAGAGACAAAATGACAATCGAAGGCTTACAAGCTTTAAAATATAAATAAAAGTTCAAAATTGTAACAAAGATGAATACTTTCAAACAGAATCATGCTGGAAAAACATCCTGTAAATGAGAGGTTTTGTTTTATTGTTTTGGTGTGCGACTGACTTTTTGACATTTTGATTCATTTTGTTCTGTGAAATTATATCTGTAAATATTGTATACATGCAGAGTTTGGTATAAAAATGCATTCCATTACAGTTACTAGTTACATCATCAAAATTGTAATCAGTAACATAATCTAAGGGATTACGAAAACTCAGTAATGTATTCTGATTCCTTTCAGATTACTTTGCCATGTTTGAGATATAAAGGTACAGATAAGGAAACATGAAAAATTACAAAAAATTCTGGAAATTTCAGGTTTGCATACAAACCCAAATTTTCTTTTGTGTCACATTTTATAAAGACGTAGAACACCTGCCTCTATTTAAATGAAAACATAAATACAAATATTCCCCTAAGAAATCCTCTAATTTTTCACATGTATTTGTAATCAGAATACATTAATTTTATTTAGATAATATAACCGAATAGTTACATTTTTGTATTTAGAGTAATGTCGTTACAAATATTCCATTACTATCCAACCCTGTATGCATATATGAACTTGCTGTTACTTATAATTAATATACATAACTGCTTTGGCAACACAAGCAGCCTATACTTGTCATGCTAATAAAGCCATTCTTATTCTGATAGAGAGAGAGGGAAGGGAGGGGGGTGAGAGACAGAGGCACAGATAGAGAAAGACTTACCAAACTAACCATAATGATTCTGTATGTTTGTGTACGTGCAAAGTAAAGACCATGAAACCAATGTGATCACACACAGTGCACCAGTGCATATTGATGCTTCTATTCCCTATGCTTCCTTTGAAGTGCGTCTCAGTGTGTTTGAGTGCCGCTGCCCTCTCTGTCCGTCTCCAGAGAAAACAGGCTTCCAGCTGCGGCCAGTAGCCGGCCTGCTGTCGGCCAGAGACTTCCTGGCCAGTTTGGCCTTCAGGGTGTTTCAGTGCACCCAGTACATCCGCCACTCCTCGGCACCCATGCACTCCCCTGAGCCGTGAGTCACCCTAACATTCGGGATCCATCTCAGTTTGTATTCAGCAGCTTTGCCTTTCATTCACTTTCCGCTCAATCTACTCCCACAGAGACTGCTGTCATGAACTGCTCGGCCATATTCCCATGCTGGCAGATAAAGAATTTGCCCAGTTCTCCCAGGTAACTGCACTGCGCGTTTGTCTTTTCTTCTTCTTTGATTTAGCATAGCGGATGTAATCTAGTTGTATTAATTTTAACACTCACCACCAGGAGATTGGACTTGCCTCGCTTGGAGTATCAGATGAAGACATCGAGAAACTGTCAACAGTAAGAGTCTTATTTGTACTCTCAAAATTAGACATAACATTTTTTTTCTACAAACTTCATTGAAGTTGAATTAAAAAACAGACAGTCATGCACATGTAGTCTATTAGCCTAAAAGGTGAAAAACATCACAATAGGGGAAAATAAATCAATTTCAACTGCTTACTCATCTAAATATCTAAGGGAAACACAGGTTCTCTTCAATTGGTGCAAGTAATGGATCTTTAATGCCATCTAGTGACAAAAGTAGATGACTGCACATTGTGTTTCAGCACCTTCTCCTCCAGAGAGACTTTGACCATCTGCTCCTCTCTTGTTGTCCTCTCCCTCGCAGCTGTATTGGTTTACCGTGGAGTTTGGACTCTGTAAGCAGAATGGAGCAGTGAAAGCTTACGGTGCTGGACTCCTGTCCTCCTACGGAGAGCTGGTTGTGAGTTTCTTTCCTGTCTTCACACAGGCAGAAACATTTTGCTACAGTATGTGTTCTCCTTCATATCCCACTTACCTGGTATAGTGACAGCCTTTGACCTGTCTTCCAGTATGCCCTGTCCAACGAGCCCGAGTACAAGCCCTTCAACCCGGAGGAGACTGCAGTCCAGCCTTATCAGGACCAAACCTACCAGCCTGTTTACTTTGTGTCTGAGAGCTTCGAGGATGCCAAGATTAAGCTGAGGTACATACTGATGAGCACATCATCGCTGTTGGGTGAAAACCTCATATCTTTTCAGGAACTAACAAAAACAGCCTTGTTTTAAGCTTGATCACCATTTACTTTTGAGTTTATCCAATGAGGTTTTGAAAGGGTTTCATAGAATTTTCCCATAGAGAACCATGTAATCCCTCAAGTGAAGTTACATGAAAATCATCAAAATTGGAGTTTGCACACAGGTTTGCACATAACAGGCGATATACAAATCTAGAGGATCCTCTGTAAAAGTGTTCCTATTTTGTCAGTCAAGGTCTTAAACTGCCTTCTACCCTTCAAAAGTATAATTTGTTTTAATCTGGCACTGCCAATCCTTTTGTAAAGTGAGTTTTTTCCAAACAGAGGATATCTAATCATGGAATAAAACATGTTATATGAATGCACACCTTAGCTTACACATAATGACATGGGCATCTTTATGTATACTAAGCAATCCACCCGCTCCCACAGGAGGTACTCTGCAACAATCAAGCGTCCCTTCTCGGTGCGCTACGACCCGTTTACCTGCAGCATGGAGGTTTTGGATCAGCCCAGTAAGATCCAGAACGCCCTGAGCCAGATGAGAGAGGACCTGAAGATCCTTCACAGTGCCTTGGAGAAGCTGGGCTGATGCTAAGGCCATAAGCAGAAGAAGTCAGGCAGACCGAGACATGCAAGCACAAGGCTGGACGTTTGGCCCATGTAAATCCACTATGATGAACGACATGTGAAAAACACTGAAAATCACAAGATAGATACAATTATGAGGTTCATGATGTACCGTAGGGCCATTCAGTGGTATGTATAATGTATTGTACAATGTAATGCGAAAAGAATGTAAAAAGAAATAAACATATTTATTTTCAAGAAGATCTCAAAAGGATATAATTGCAAAAGGAAAATGAGTGAGTGAAGTGAGTGAATGACACTGACAGATAACATGGAAAGTTACAGAAAAAGGAAAAAATGTAGCCATTCTGCAGAAAAAATACTGAGGAGAGAAAGGGAGAGAATCCAGTGTTTTTGTGTTTCAAGGAAACGGAGAAGAGAGCAGAGGTGATGAATAAAGAGGCGTTGCTCTGCCATGCTCGCCACCATGAAGAACGAGAGAGAGAGAGAAAGAGAGAGAGACTGGAGAGAGAGAGAGACTGGACCACTACAATATAGGGCTTGCAGGCCATTTTCTAGCTTCTAATTCCAAACCAACTATTTCCATTTGGAAAATTCTTGGAACCCATTTATCTTCATGTGTTATTAAGCAAAGGGAAGGAGCTAATTATGAATGATTTAAGTATCATGTTCCCTCTGCTGGTCAAGGCCGGAGCCAGCATTGAGGCCCAGCACATCGGTAGGGCCAGGTCACCGGGACCTCACAGTAGACCACAGCACGGTCAGTAAGGCTGCACTGCTGACAGATGCTCTTCTGTCTTCTCTCTCTCTTTATTTCTTTTTCGCCGTATGAGTGGAGAATTTGGCCCTCGCGCAGTTGAGGGGCGTCCAGCGCTTGATCTCCATATCGGCGACAATGCGTGTCAGAGTCATGTGCGTCGAAGCCTTGAGCAGACAAATCACCCCCATCTGCAGGACTCATAAAGCATCGTGACGAACACGGTGGCTGGCAAAGCCTCCGCTCGGCCACCTTGTGTGGGAGGCCTTCCCTTCCCATAATTCCGCTGTACAGTAAATCAAGCCTGCGCCGGCCTCCCAGGGAAACCCAAGCCTCTCTGTTTGCGGAGTAGAGAAAATTGTGTGTGGAGAAAGAGCGCGGGTGGAGAGAGGGAGAAAGAGAGCGGGGGAAAGAGTGATCTACTGCTTGACTGGTGTGCAGAAACGCACACACACATCCACGCTCTCCAACCAGAAGTCAAACACTTAATAATTTCTAGTATCTCATTCTACATCCAGCACACTGAAATCCACAAATCCCCATGAAACCGCTGCCAGGATCCAAATCTGCTGAGCCCTAAACAAAAGCAGGTTGCCATGGCGACAAGATGACTAGTAAGGGATCCAGCTAGATTCTTGTGCCTTGCATACTCGCCGCAAATCCCAAACGCTGTATCATCCTGCCTCCAACCATAAGTGTTTCCTTTGTTGATGTCATGGCCATCCCTACCTTGGCTTGGATACCTCCTCCAGGCTGGGAGCAGGGTCATGAGGTTCATTGTGTCCTCAGGCTGAGAACTCATAAAAGGAAGATATGCAAGTAAATCCGGTGATTTCTAACACTTTTGGCACCAACATGCAGCTGCCACAAAGTGAGTCTACTGCATCAACTGTGCAGATGATCGATGAATTGTACTACACAGCCAGTGATGATGGAGTGCTTTTTGACGGACTTTTTGTACTCATCAAGATCAACATAATCACTTCATTCTGGGAAAGCATTGCACAACAAACCTGCCACGAGATTAAATCAAAGTCCTAGCCTCAAAGAGTTCTAATCTCTTTCTTTGTTTCTCCTCTCCTCATTATTTTTATTTGCTCTCCTCTCCTTGAGCCCTGGCTTTAGTTGGCAGCGCCATAGAAGAATTAGTCGAAGAGGAGGAGATTAGGAGAAAGTGGTGAAGAGTTTAAGACTGTCTGATCTCGCTTTGATCCGTTTCACAGTTTGTTATCACACCACACACCGCCGCGAGAGATCAAACTGTTTTGCGAGGCACAATGGCTTCATTCAGTTTATATCAAAGGTAACATGAAGGTCCGTGGCAGTGACATCTGAGGAGGTGTTTCCCAGAAGAAAATGGGAAAAAGTTGATTTGTAAAAGAAAGAAAAACCCTCCAAGATGGATCATATGATGAAGCAATTATGCCAATGTCTTCACAGATAAGATGGAATGAAATCTCAATGCTATTCTACTCATTGACCATCAGATGGTGTCCTTGAGTCATTGTGATTTGTAAAGACACTGTTGATCAAGAGATTCATGACTCATGTTTCTGAGAAAGTGTTGTCTCAGTTAGCAATTCCAATGCCCTCTAAAATAGGTTTTTATACCCTCTGGAAAATGTTCAGTGTGTGTGGACAGATGAAAATGGCAGCTTCTTGCCCCGACGTCGATGTCTCTGTGTTTCATGCAGCTGCTCCAGCACCACTTGTTCCTAGCACAGCAAACGCAGAGTGGAGACCACATTGGACTTGTTCAAACAAAAAGAGTGGACCAGGAGAGCGGTAGCATGTTATGATTGTGGATGGTGGTTTATGTGTCCTGTCCAAGAAATACACAGGGTTGACGAAACGGTTTGAAAGAGTAGAGGTCTCTATGCCCTGTACCTGCCCCGTTCTGTCGCACAGAGCCATCACTGCACAATACAACCTAGTGTTTCAGCTAACATATACATTAATAAAGTACAATAAACAGCTCTGTTACACTCCTGGATATGAATGCATATCTATCCAACGCTGCACCCTTTAAGATTAAGTACATCTGTGGAAACAAGTGATCAGCTGTCACCTAGAATGATTCATGATCAAGTTAATTAAATGAGTGCCTTCTGTAGCTTAGTGGGTGTATAACTGCCTTGAAATAGAGATGGTGGTTTTCTAACACATGGCATTCCGTGACAGTACAATGAGTCCTTGTTTTGCCACAGGGCATTATGAGTTTCTGGCAAATGATTCCTTGTTTGGTCTGTGGACCACTGACAATTATTCACGCACACGGTAAGGTGATGCGCATCTCTTCCTCTCACTGCATCCTCAACTCTTTTAGGAGACTAACCACTCACTTTGCACTGCCATGTAGTTGGATCTGACCTGAAATGGCCCCACACTGCCACGTTTCCCAAAGCTTTTCCTGATTACACTTCTTAGACCGATTCTCTTCAGGGTTTATCCAATAGCTGGAGAGCGGCCAGACCTCCTAGTCTTCCTTATCCTAACCATCCCATGGAGTTTCTGTACTCCACAGCAGGTGGAATAGAAACTATGAAGATATATGCATTATATAATTCAGTATCTATCAGGCGTAGTGAGAAAGCGAGAGACAGACAGGGAGAGAGAGCACCTGCAGAGTGATGATCATGTTGACTGGTGAAGTGGTGTGTTGGCACCGTTGGGATGACACATTCCTTTGAACTACAGCTCTCTTGGCAGGACATCATAACACGACTGATATAACCTACCCTTCAGAGGAAAGAAAAATAGGCTCTTCACAGAAACCAGACCGACTCGCTGCTTATCTGTATCTGACCTGAAGGGGCACTCAAAAAATAAAAAAGAACAAAGTGCAAGCATGCAGCCAATTTCCATCAAAGTCCATGCAAACTGAGCAGATACTCTCAAAAATATTTTATTGTGTACCAGAATAGAAATAGAGGACCATGTGCTGAATATCTGTACAACTCATATCCACCATGGGAATGTACAAGATGGCTACATTTCAGTCATCCAAAATGAAAGTTTCCTGTCGCCGCCAATCACGCAGAGTGGGAGTGTCCTGTGCCAGCTGAGGCCCGCCCCCACTGTGGCTGATCCAATTATCACTGGCTGTAACGACATCAGCATATGTCATGAGACTCAAGCTATAGAGAACATTAATAAGGAAACTACCAAGTAGTGATACAGGCAACTGACTGACCTGTGGGTGACCAAGATGGTGGATGAGTAACTGACTGCTAATTTTTCCTGGACATCCGGTGGTGGAGAAGAGGTTTTCATTGGCTCGAGACCACCTGAGGAGAACAACAACAACATCCATTCAACTGCAACAATACTATACTCATTTATGTCATTAAAGTAACTGGAGGAACCACAATGCCAATGGTTTAAAAGACTGAACAATACACTTACTTGAACAACCGTGCTTTGTCTATGTGGGCTGGTCTTTTTTCTTGTGGGTAACTGCAGAGGATGAAAACAAGGCTTTAATGCAAGCCATCCTATTGTGTACTATCAACCCAAATCAATATATCAAGCAGCGCCAATACCACAGTCACCTGGAGCGGGTTATGTCCCATATGAGCCAGTCATTGCCGGCCACAGCGCCAACTTTGATGGTATTGGTGAGGCACCAGTCAGCTGACATGAGTGGTGACTGGCCACAGTCCAGAGACAGAATGGCCTGCTGGGTAAACAGGTCGTAGAAACGAATCGTCCCCTTCTTCTCTGCCACCATTAACTGGAGACAGGACAGTGGGTGTTTATATTTAGCATCAATACAGTGAGGTCACTTAACCCAACACACAGTACAAGTTGCAACAATGACATTGCATTTACATGCATATTCAAACTAATTAAATATTACATTCAAGTGTTGGCACATGTAAACTCCATATCATGTTTACAGTAGCCAGGATAAAGGCATATCCCAATTTTAGAAATCGGAATATGATAGGTAGGACATGCTACTTAGCCGAGATAGTGAGAAAAGTACTGTAAACACCTTATCCCATTTATGTTGGTTTTTGCAGCCTGTGTAGTTCTTTATGGCATTATATGGAGCATTCGGTTAATTGATAAATACAGGGATATTAGTGATTTGAATATAAAGTTACATATTAACACAGTATCCAGAGTTCAACTTCAATTGAGATATGAGCTGGTATCTGAAACAACCTGTGCATGTAAATGTACTCAATGTTGTGATGGCCCCTCCTCTTACCTTAAAGGCCTCCTCTGGGTGCCAGCACACACTGATGCCAGGAGAGCGAAGTCTGAGAGTGGTGTTTTCATTGCCATCCAGGTCCCAAACCCTGTAAAGATATAGGAATTAGGATGAGATTAACATCAATGCAACAAGGCATGATTGATCAGACAGGTGGATGAGAATCATGGCAGTAGTTCAGTTCAGGTTGTTGTGAGAATTCTTTGCTCAAAATCTGTGAAAGCAACTTGGTTATTGTGACAAACTCTTGTGCAGAGAGGACATGTGATCAATACTCAAATTAGTTAAATCAGAGATTGACCCAACTTGGTATATGAACCACCTTTGATTTTAAATCCAAAACAAACTTAATAACCTCTCAATGAACTACAAAGACGATGCTGAGGAGCGCAGCTCTAAAAATAGCATCGGAAGTCTAGCCGCCCTCTGGGTGAACAGAGTGAAGATGACTTGATACTTGTATCTTGATATCTGAAAGGATGCACCTTCCCAGTGTTTCTTTGTTGGTGGTGCTAAACCAAAAACATAATTACTCAGTCCACTGTCCAAAAGGTAGCACACAGACTGTGTTTGCTACCTTTTGGACATTGGACATCTTGATGCTGACAGACAGAAGGTTAAAAGCTTACTAAAGTACATTCAGTTGTTTCTGTCTCTGATGCTTCCACAGAATTCTAGCTCAACTTTTCCCCAGGCTTGTGGCTCAATACAGGACACACCATTAATGGAGTTTTATAGCACAGGATGGGGCAATGATGGACGGTGCGTTTTCATCCAAGTTCATGTTTGTTCTTAACTTATCTTACTTCTGCCAGTTGTGAGCAAGTGATGCACAAAATATTCACCCTCTTCCAGGGAAAAGGGCTCTTTTCTCGGATCTGGGCCCTGAGCTCTGAAGACAGACAGGCTTATGCTGGACTCTTATTACGGGGAAAACGCCAGACTCACATTACAGTGAGCTATGATAGCAGGGGCAGTGGGGAAACATCACCCTAGCCTGAGTCAGGCGTTACGCTCCACTCACATTACAGCAAATGTTTCGCTGTGGGCGGCCCGCTGCCATTCATTTTCTGTGGAGTACAGCGAGGGCAGCAGAATGCACGTCAGCTGAGGAAGAGCAGCAGAGAAAAGCTGAACGGCATCCTACTTTATGCAAATGAAATAGACGGGTCTTGCAAGCGCCGTTTCATTGAATGCCAATCAACAATCAGAGCTCTACTTACACACGCTTTGCGCGGGGGTTATGTTCAGGGCATGACCAATCAAAGAATATGTTTTTCAGTTTAATCACTCCTTCCTTAAAATAATGGTCAATTCTACAGTTAAATATGACCTATGATAGCAAAAGCAGCCGAGAAGCACTGTGCAAACATTCACACGGATGTAATAAATCACTTGGATGTAGAGGACTGCGGTTCCTGAGACCAGGATCTATGGTTAACCACATCTGAACGCGAATACCTCCGCACACAACCCCGACGATCCCCTGAACCAAAAGCAAAAGGTGGGGATGGAGGGGGGCTGCAAGTGTTTCTGGGAATATAAAACAAATGATTGCGAAGCATGGGAAGGCGCTGACTGATGAGGTCATGCAGAAGACATCATCTAATAAAGCCCAAAAAGTACCTCCAAAGACCATCTAAATGTCAAGTGTGTTGTTGGAGAGATTAATGTCCTCGGCGGTGCGGTGTAGGGGAGGATATGCCCCGTCTCAGATGAAGACCTCAGTAAACACTCAACTTTTCCTGCCTCGTCTCCCCTGCAGGAGATAGAGCCCTGTCGAAACTCTCCGGGCTTCTTTCCTTTTGCCTATGTGCAAACTCAGCCAGAGCCTCCACCGTGGAGCATGAGTGAGGCTGAAGAAGAAAAAAAAAAAAGGAAAAACCCTCAGACCACACCAGGAAAACAACGACTAAACCCTCTTCTTTCAGACCACTAGCCAAGCAGAGCTCAATTGCACGCTACACCACCACCGGCCAAACTGTGGTCAACCGCTCTGCCCTTCAAATGGAGAGCAGCGACTCCCCAGCAAAACATAACCTTTGCCGAACGAGGTGAAAGGCATGAGACGCGAAAACACGGGCGACCGCCTCTGATAAAGCGCCGTGTAATTGCATAACACTACATCAAGCAATAACAGTCCGCGTCCATGAGCAACAGAGTTGAAAGGAGAGAGGGCATTTGAAGTCCTGTATTGTATTATCTAAGTGAGAGAGCAGCGGGGCCGGAGCGTTACGGTTTGTCCGTGCTTTCCCAAAAGCGAAGGGGAACGGGAAATGCCGTTAGCACCGTGTGATCTGATTTATTGTGGCGAGCAGGGTAAATGCGCGAGTCGGAACAGCGGTCCCACCCCGGCGCCTCGCAGGAGAGTCCAGGTTGAGGTGCACGATGTCCCACCTCCAACCTTCACCACCACCACCACCACCACAGCAGCGTCTATCTTAATCGTGCCTGTTCGAGATTTTATTTTTAAAACAATAACATTATCTTTAAAAAAAAAAATCCCAAAAAAAAAAAATCACATACTTGGACTGTTGAAATAATTATTAAAGCCATTTGTCATTTTTATTGGATTGGCTCGTTTCCCCATACTTCAGGCCAATGCGGGGATCCCCTTGCACTGCCTAAGAAAAAAAACAAAACAATTCAAGCTTGGTTTATGGCATAGAAGATAGGTTAGCAGTGCGGATAAAATATCTAGCTGCTGTAATTTGTTTCCCCTCCACAACATTAAGGAGCGAGAAAAACACACTGTAGATTATATATGGCCTGAACGGATTAACACTGAGAACAGGACAAAATACTTAAAACCATATACATAATGCAGCAGTAGCAGGTGTGTGTTATCCTGAGTTCATCGGCGAACTCAGTCAACCCCAAATCCCCTCAGAAACCTGCAGTTCCCCTTTCTGGGCTCTAGGTGGCATATTCCCCCACAGACACACACCATCTATACTGACGACATGAAATCAAGAGCTGGTCAGACAATTGAATCATGCCAAGTGGACGTATAACATAAAACAAATGTAAACTCCCCTCAGGACTGACAATAGAGAGGAAGTAAGGTTTGGTCATACAACTAGATGCAATAGCTTCAGGTTGGCAGCAGTGGAGTTCCCATAAGTGGAGGGGACAGTGATGACAAAGAGCTCAGTAAAACTGTAGCAGAACCACAATGTAAAGGAGTGCTGTGCACATGCATGCAGTGCCCACACACTTCCCTCGCTCTCTCTTTGCAAGACCACTTTCCCCCCCTCTCATATCAGAGTTTCAGTTTGTGTGGGCTGACTGGAAGGTCCTCTCCTGTTAACTTGATCTATCCCTTGTTCCGCCTCTGTCTTCCTCCTGCATCCCATATTTTCTCAACATGACAGAATTTAAATCTTTCAGCAGATGGAGCGCACTCCTGTTTTCTCTGGCCGCGCGGCAGAGGGAGGGTAAGAGGAGAGTGGATGCGAGTGGAAGAGCCCGGTCCCCTGCTCCGGCCTCGATCGCCTCCCGGCGCTCTGTCCCGACTCGATGTCTGAGCACTGTGGCAGGACGGAGCGTTGAAGCAGCATAGGACAGTCAGTGAGCGGCCCATGCAACCCACTGTGCAAGTGCTCAGTGCCAAAAAATACTTGAAAAATAAACCAGTTGTCAGGTTTCAGATAAACACTAGAGCAAGCCAAATGGGCACAGAAGCCTGGATGTACTGAACCCAGTGTCTTCACCTGTCTGTTACTTTGGTTCAACTCTAAAATGAAGTATTGCAACTCATTTAAGGAAATCTTAAAATTGTATTACTAATGTATAGCTGTCTGTACAAAAGAGTGCAAATGGAAAACAGGTTTGTATGTTGGAGAACCAGCCCACTGGAGTAGAGGGGGTGTCCCTGAGGTGACCCTGGCTACTGACACACTTTTTCCCTCCTCAACCATTAATTGAAAAGGAAAATTTGGGGACCTTGTTAAGAGTGCCCCCACAGAGAGGAAAATCTCTCTGCGGCTAATTGGATTTCCATATTTAACCAATTAGCTAGAAAAGCTACGAAGCGGCTGTGTGCTTACGCACGGTCACACCGGAGCATGTTGTGCTTAGCATCAGGTTTCACTGTGGAAACACAGTCAGGACTTTCTGCACCATTAACAGAGAACAGAACTCAGAATCAGGAGCGGGGAACACACACATAAAGACACACACACACACACACACACACACACAGAGAGGAAAAAAATGGCTTGGACCTGCAAGTGTGGTCATCACTGACGGAAGCAATTTGTTTCCCCACAGTGGGCTCGAACACCAACTGGTTAATGTAGCTGGTGTGGCCTTCCATCACCTAGGCAACAGCATACAAAAACAATGTGTAAACAAAAACAGCAAAGCACATGAACAACAAACTGCTTAGTGCTGGTTTCCTATTGCTTTATTGTAAACTTAGGCTTAATACCCTAGCTGCTGCTCAGTGTTCTGCTTGTACGGCTACATTTCCTGTATCACTAAGTACCAAATGTCAGTGCTAAGTAGAGAAAGTTTGATGCCAACTGACAAGAGCAATTCTGGCCAATGTGGTCCAGATGTTCCACTACCTTGACTTCATGCCTATCCTGAAGATCAGAAGTCAACAGGCGCAGCTTTCTGTCAGCTGCAGCAGTGCAAAATCTGGGGAGAGAGAGAGGGAAAGGAAGAAAAAAAGAGAGAGAGAGAGAGAGAACAAAAATAAACAAAGAAAGAACATCAAAACAGTCAGACTATATCGACCCAATGACAGATGACATCTCTTTCTACTTGCATGCCTGCAACTGCCTAGACTGACACCTTTGGACGAGCGTGTCAGTGTGTGTGGTAGAAACTTGGACAGTGATCAGTGGAAACGCTGCCAGGGAGATTCTAATTGCACGCTAAGATAAACATGGAGAAAAACAAGATTCCTCACGCCATTTACGCATTTCTCCGTTCAAAACCTGTGCGGAGCCAGGCAGAGGACTTTCCCTCTAATCAGCCCTAGTATATACCAGTGCCTGCAATTATTCACACAATTACACTAACTCACTTATGACAAGAAAAACACACACATATCACCAGAATAAACAGACAGCAGTTCACACATTTTCAGTCGCAGGCATAGATGGATTTGGCATGATGTCACTACAAACACCCTTAACGTGCTTTGGGGTATTACTGCTGCAGTAGATTAGATTATATTAGGATGGGCCTTCTAACCCGACAAATTAACTTTGCACATTGGAGTAAGCCATGGAACACATTTTTGGCCCTTTCTTCCATTTTTTTTAGTTTGTTGCCAAAACCATGTTCTTGATTGATCTCTAATAATCCTGCGCAAAACAATCTAAAACTCACTATTAAAAAGGGGAACACCACTGAATTTCAGCTGTTGCACTGGAGCACTGGAACAATTCTGTATGTTTAAGTGAACATTCATCGCTGTTGCACATAGCCAGAAATGAGAGATAACAGTTTATCCCTTTGTCTGTGATATCACACCGGTGTATAAGTCCACAGAGAACAAACTAGGAAAAAACAGGAAAAGTCAACTCTGAACAGTTTCTAGCTTAGAGAGAGAGAGTTGTTTATAAGTGGTATTCCTCTTTAACCTTGAGTAGTTTCTAAACTAACATTGAAACAACAGGTAATGAGTTAGACCCTCTCCAACTAGTGACTAGGTTTTCCTCCTCGAAAGCTTCTCTGTGCCGGTGTTAGAAAGATGTGAAGAGGAAGCCTGCAGGAGAGGCTCCATCCGGGAGGCTGCTGACTGGACATCACATGCTGGCCTGGTAGATGGTGGCAGCCTCCCAGCTCGAGCCCCTTCTCCTCCTCCTCCCCCCCTCTCTCGCCCCCTCTCTAGGCCCCTGCTTCAGGCACGCCCGTGAGAACATTGTACTTTTCCTGGAAGGCATGGCTACGTGCAAAGCGATGGGAGGGATGGAACCTGAGTGGGTAGCCATCAGCGCAATAACATGTGCGCACGTCACAGGGCCGCCTCGAGGGCCCTGCAGAGTTAACCACAGAAGGCCAGGAATTATCGCTGCCTTTCCCTTTCAATTACGGCAAGCCTAAACACCTCCGGAGGGACCGCGGACCTTCCCATCCACCGTTCCAATTAGCAGGAAACTCTTGCTTTCTAACAACCCACAGTTAGGCTACTTCCCTCCTGTCCAAGGCCACCTGAAATAACTTGGCTCACATCCTGGCAGCTGCAGTGTGACACTGGGAGGCTGTGATGACCAGACTCACACAGCATGGGTGCTCCGCTTTCTCTACAACTGCCTCTTGTTCGGGTCGGAAGAAGAATGTTATTGAATAATTATCCCGTTGTGTTAAAGGACGTGGATGTCAGGTTGCTAATTTGGGAGTGAATTACGCCTTGACACCTCCTAATCCTATTTACAATGGTAGAATAACCCCTTACATAACAAGAGGCACTTGAGCTGACCAATGTCCCACAATAACCACCATAATATACTAAAAATAACCAGTTATGCTAATTAGGTCATTAATTAAGCCAATAAATGCATTAAGCAGCAAACATTTCTACGTCAACAGACTCGTCACATAACACATGGGTGGTATTAATACGAACTCTGTATCTTAAAGCGTTTAGGAGTTGCATGAAAATCAGTGATTCTTCATTCATATGCAAATTTATGCAAGCAAAGTGCTCCAAAATCTCCTCAGATCATCTACTCTATAGGGAGAGCTTATGGTGTCAGAAGTTTCCATGTATTGTTCTTGAGTTGTTGTGTTCACAAGAATGTCTACACACATAGACAGACAGACAGACAGACAGACAGACAGAAGCCACCATGACGACATAATGTCCTGCATACCATGTACCATGATGGAGGGACATAAGAATACAGCAGTACCTGATAGTGGGTATCCTGTCGAGCCGGGACTCGGGGCTCCAGGCGAGAGCATCGACGCGCAATTCATGATGAAAAGCACGAAGCACGGTGAATTCAACTCCCTCTACCTCCATGTCCTCCTCCTATGGGAACAGCGGTTTGTATTCAGATAGGAAGGGAAATGCTTTTAGGTAAACAAGGCTGCTGAAGCTGCGTCTCTCACCTGGAAGAGGCAGGTGCCCACTACTACATACTGGTTTCCAGCATAGGCCAGGAGGGAGGCGGAGGTACCGCAGCTGAAAGGGCTGAACTCCACCACATGGACGTAGTCCTCGCAGGCCACTATGTAGCTGGCACCGCGACTCGAGTCCTCCTGCATGCTGTGGGTCCTGGTAGAGCCGGCTTCGGGTCAAGGGGTTCCACTGTACCACCTGCATCAAAATTAAAGAGGACAAGGGCAGCGGACCATGAATCTCACGTTTCATATGATCACCAAAAATTTAATGATCACTATGAAGGATAATAAAGAGAATAAGATATAAGGCTGGTCAAAGATATCAAATATGGCCACTGATGACCTTCATCACAGTTGTTTTAAGTGAAATTCTGTCTAGAATCAAATACTATAGGACTGTATACACCAACTGAATTAACTCAAAACCCTTACACATTGTGTCCAGGGGTAGCACTCACCAGAGAAATATCACTGCAATATTCTCAAAACACACTATAATGCTGTGGTTTCATGTTCAATACCAAGTCATTCTCTCTTGTATTAAGAGGACGTTAAGCGAAATTCCATTCAAAAAATCTGGCTGTTTGATATTTCCTTGGTTATCGACAGAGGGACAAACTGGTAGAACACGATTTAGGATTTTTACGAATCAGCAGCAGCCGCTCTTCAATTCGGCATAGACCCAATATACAAACTAGCGCTTTATATCAGATTTTGTCTGCCTTTAGAGTGGGTTTGCCCGTTATTCCCACAATACACCAATTACAAAAGTTAAGATTCTATTGAAATTAAATTATGCTTAAAAATTACATACATGCCGAATTTACCATAAGACCCTATTGATTCGTGAAAGGTTTTACGTTATAGTCAACTAGGTATGGACATTTGCCGATAAGAAAGGCAACATTAAACTGACAGATTTTTAAATTGAATTCGGCGTAAAGTTTTCTCAATAGAAAACGGTAGGTATCGGGGCTATTCTGGTCCATAACTATCATGACTCATATAGGAAAATATATGCGCAATGAGTTGGCCATATTCTACGAGCCACATCCACAACACACGTGTGCATTTATCATCGTGGTCATACGAAAACTGTCATCTGGCATGGTGCTAACAGCACTATGGTGCAGTGAGTGCAACGCTAGTTAGCAATTAGCCACACATGAAATTTCATCTTGGCTTGTTCTATCATTTGACGGTCCGCTGGTGAACTTCACAAATATCCCTTAGATACGACAGTCAATTCCGATTCAATATACATCGCTAACTGATATACTTTACCAGGTTATTTGCAACAATTTTGTTGAATCAAACGGTGCGCGGGTTTGAGATGTTTTCACTCTTCTTCCGGGTACGAAGTGGAATGTACCATTCAATGCAAATGGCAAGGGGAACTTTGGCGCAATGTAAATGAAAAAAATCTAAATAAAGATCGCAATTTACCAGCTATAGTTGAGTTGTATAGTTTAACCTAAATAAAATAACACGTACTATTAATCTACCGTGAAATTAAAAAAAAAAATGTAAGCAAAGGCCTATTTTGATTATGGGACAACTCCCATTGTTGGCTACTACGAGCTGATTGGCCAGGCCAGCAACCTCCGCAGGCAATTTAAAATTTCAAAACAGCTGCTTGCTTGTGTCGTCGTCGTGGACGTGTGTTTTGTTGTTGGACACTACTACAATATTAGAGGTTTGCACCATTTAGTGAACATTTTCTATCGTTTATTATAGCCAAAGACGTTGTGTTGTGTTCCGGAATGTTGTTGAAGGAACCTAAACTCAGTTAGCGTGAGATAAATCTTTCTGGCATAAACAGATAGTAGACCTATACATCAGTGGTTCTCGAGTATGTGCCATCGAGCCCTGTGAGTCTGCAGGTTTTCATTCCAACCAAACAGCAGCTGATTTCGCTGCTCACTGTACTGTTGGGCCTAGATAGCACATGGTTGAGAACCACTGCTATCCATCATAGTAAGCATTATCAAAGTTAGCCTATATGAAGATAGGGCCCTCTTAAGGGAAAAAAAATAATGCTTTTTCTGAAAATGTGTGTTTTTTTGCCTTTTATGATGATCACCAGCTGGAGATAATAGATCACCCAGCTTTTTGTTTACCACTGCATCACTTTATTTGGCTTCTTCAAAGTTACACAAAGTATTCCCTTGTGTGTGTGAGTTAGTGTAAGCGAGAGATAGAGACATAGTCTAGTTTCTGAGATTATTTCACCCTTGATTACCTTCATTGTTTAACCTATTGAGATGTTTCCACAAGTTCTGAGAGAGTATTTTCCTGCTGTGTAGGGAACAATGGCGAGTTTAGAAGATGGTCTAAAGACGATGGTAAAAACCTTCAGGAGAGAATGCCACAGAGCTTTACAGTCTGAGAGAACCACCATTCATGGAGCTGATGGCATGCTGATGGTCCTGCAGCTGGCCATGGCAGAGGTTAATAAACAGGTAAATCCCTTTCTATGAGCGTCAAACCACTACCCTGGTCCTAATAATGCCCTTGTTAGAAGCTTGCTACCCAAATGCGAGGCTGTATGAGCCAAATCCATATCATCATGATGGCATAGTTCAATTGAACCATCAGGCCTGCTGTCATCACGTTCATAACTGATGACATTACCACAGATTTCCTGTTGAGACCGCTCATGGCCCATTTTTGGACTGTGGAAGAAGTTCTTTCTGCCTTTAAACTGTGATTGGTTCCAGGCAGTCAGTAATTATGGCTGCTGCCTTCACTGCTTTCTCTCTTCCTGTGACAGCAGGGTGGAGAGTTCAAAGTGGCTCTGAGTGATGTCCTGATGGCCTGGAAACACTTACTGTTAGACAAACTTCACCTGACACCCCACAACTTTGCACGCCCGGAGAACTATGATCTCATCCTGGAAGCATACAAATCCTTCCTGAAATGCTCCAACACTGTGGACCTGGTTGATATCCACTCTATGTACAAACAGCTGAGAGTGGACTCGGACCCGGAGGAGCCTGTGAGCCCGGTGAGCAGGACCTGATTGAAACCAGACTGATGACGTTGATTGCAGAAAATTAGATAGGCTACTGTGTTAGAGATGAGGCCAACCACTTTATCTCTGACTCGATTTTTTTTTTTTTGCCAAGGTCCAGCTGTTTGAATTTCTATCAGGCAGCATGGAGGTCTCAGAGCTGACGGATTCCTCAGTCCCATCAACACCGTCCAGTAAATGCAGGCCCTGCAGCTCACAGGTAGGCCTAGTCCTGTTTCCACTCTTTCATGCAGTCATAAAAACGTGTAAATTATTTCATAAATGACCATAAGAAACCCCCTCTTTCCACTTTGCCCTCTCTCCCCTCATATAAAGGTTTTGTTAGGAATATGAAATGCTATGTTGGCTCGTGCCATTGAGCAGCAGGAACTTTGACTGTTCCTTTTCATTTTTCTCCTACTGGCAAGAATCCGTTCATCCCTTTTTCCAGTCTTCACTGTACTCATTTTCTCTCTGGAATCCACCCCGCTCTTATTAACAGGAACTCTAAATCATATCACTTAGATTTAAGGGTGCAATGTGAATTCAATTACCGGGCAGATGTTTTCAAACACAACACAATGTGGGGCTGGACAAGGGCTTCTGTAACAGTCTCTCTCCTCCAGTTGCTCTCTGTCACTTGCTGATTTATGAGTGGTTAGTTGTGGCTTGCTACTGCACTACCAGCTAGGGTGATGAAATTTTTGGAGTTAGTGTTCAAACTCATAGTCTAGGCTGTCAGCTGCTGTTTTCAGTGATTTTTACTTATAAAACTACTGTCCCCGTCGCTTATTTGGAGAGCAGGAGATGCAGTAGCCTCTAATTAGAAGTTATATTAATCCACTTTTCCACTTGTTTTCTAAGCTGGCAAGCCAACAATGTGTCTTTTAATAAATATGCATCCAATTTATTATTGATAGGTGAAAACGGCGATGAGAAGGGTTTTCTGCTCCTACCTGGATTTGCTTGTGAACTCGAAGAACGACCTGGCCTTGGCACTTACCCTTGACGTCCCTAGTCGCGAGCTTGGACAAGCAGCGTTTACCGACTTAAAGCACGCTGCGCGCAACAACAATACCTCACTCTTCTTGGTAAGAAATGCAGCCACACTGAACATGCACTTAATGCTTGAGCAATGAAGTATTCACATTTTGTTACATAGCAAGAGAACCAAAGCTAGGATTTTGAAATTGGAGTAAAGTAACGCTTTCTCTTGCAACATTTGCCTCTCTATCCTGTTGCAGGCTGTAACGTCTTTCGTGAGGGCCATCCAGCTTGGAGGAAAGGGCTACGCTCCAGCTGAGTCTGACCCTCTGAGGAAACATGTCAAAGGCCTGTCTGTGTTTGTCCAGTTTTTAGACAACCTGGAGGAAATACTGGGAGAGATTCCTGACCCCAGGTACACAGTACAAGTCAATCCGGGATACCACTCACTCTCGCTTTCTTGCCATTGCTTATAAGATTAACACCTCCCCTCTCAGCTAAGAATCAAGTCTAAATGCTTGGAGGCCTGCTGGTAGTGCGTATATTTGCGTACTGGTGTGTAGACCACATGAACATCTCTGGCAGACACCTGTGATCTGTTTAGTCATGGCATCAAATCCCACCTGTCCCATCACAAAGTACAGGCTGTTATAATTTCCTTCAAAACCCTCTAATGACTTCCATCTCAGGTTCTCATGATAACATTTGGATTGCTAAAGCATGTTTATCGTTGCTACATCAAAGCCTATCTTTCTAAATGTTAAATGATAACTTGTTCCTTCTTTGGTACGCTTACTCAGATGAATTATCATCAAACCTTGAGCTTTTGCAGATCACCCTCTGTGCCATTTACAGATTGTTTTGGATGTTCTTCATCAAGCCGCTGGCAATGCAACAAAAAAGGTTATCAGAAATGGTTTAGCCATTCGATCATTTGAGGACTGAGCTTTGAGGTGAAGCTGTTGAAGACGTCATGTTTTGCACCACTCCCAGTAGCGACTATAGCTCCACTTTGTCAAGCCGTAACACATTGTAATGGCTGCGTTTGATTCTTGCTGCTCCAGTTTCTCTGTAGCGAGTGTTGATGGCCGTGAGGGTTCTCGGTTCACGCAGAGTCTGATCGGAGTAGTCCACCTCTGATGAGGCACTGTATGAGCTGAGCCAAAACGGGTCTTTCAACAGTCTGTGCCTCTACACCCTCAGTGGAGTACTGTATTTCCTCATACAAACACCTTCTATGGAGAGTTCAGGGCCCTTTGTTCAGCTAACATCTGTTTTCCCAAATGATTCGGTTACTGAGCCTTCCTCGCTCACATCAGAGCTAGGTCAGGGTTGGACCGCTGCCGCTCCACCTTACTGTGTTTACGTTTTCTGATCTTTTTAGCATGGAGTGCTGCAGTGCACTGCACTATTAGCAATACACAAAAGTGACAACATTGAACTTGTATGTCAGTTCACTGGATCGAGCATTGACCTTTTTTTGCTTTGCATGGTAGATTGGCGTCATTTGGACTGTGATGACACACTAAAAGTTTTGATGCGTTGCTACTAATGAGGTCATGTTTGTGATGGTATCCTGGGGTTTCTCCATTGACAGTGCATTGGTGGACAAAGTGACAGTGCCCAGGGTGATGTTAACAGGGATTTGGAGCACATTTTCTGCTTCATAACTGTTAGCATTGGCAATGCTGTATTACAATGAAATAAAGCTCAACTGAATGTTAACGCCTAAACAAACTAAACTAAACCTAAACTCTGAGCCCACAAAGTCAGTGTCCAATGAATTGAAAGTGAAGCTGCAGTATATCTTTTGAAGACATTTTCAGACTAAGGCCCTCGATTTTCTGGTTTCCAGTTTTAGGAGAGAGTTATTCATGTTGGCAAATATTGGCTGAACTCTTGAAGATTATTAATTCCATCCAGATGAAAACCTGTGTCTATTCTCCAGAAGAAAGATTCCATTCCTTTCCAAACCAAATGCAGCTTTTACTCTACCTAGGGTCTAACACAACTGCCTCCTTAGTTGTCATTGTGACTGACGTTGTATTTAATTCTCAGTGCATGTGGAGCCAGACTGGTCACCGCCATCCGGGCAGCGCTGGTGAAGGGACGCAGCAGCGGAGATGCGGTATACGCCGCAGCTGAAGAGACGGCAAAGGACCTGAAGGAGAGGATCTGTCTGCTCCACCAGAGCCAGAAACAGATATCTAATGGAACGGGGACGGGGATAAGTCCTGCCAGGGTAACGTAGGACCTCTGCCTCTCTGCCAATGAGAAAGTTTTTATGTTCATGCTGAAGCTACTTTCTCTTCTTTCACAGACAGCTACGTACGTGAACTAATAGTGCTCCCTGTTTTTTTTTGTTTTTTTTGGTTGTGGTGGTGTTCCTTCCAGCCAAAAGCGTATGCCATCAATCACGCCACTGCATACGGAGGTCGGGAGGCTGTGAAGGTGCTGATGGCGTTACTGGATGAAGAAGCCCTGGCTCCTCCCTGTGGGAACAAGGCCGACCTGCTGTCTGAGGACCAGCCCGCCCTCAGCGGAGCCGAGGGAACCTGCATCCTCACATTGTTCAGGTCGGCTCAGGTGGTCATATTGCACAAACTAGGGTCCGACCAATCTGGGTTTCTGAAGGCTGATACTGATAATTTGTGCCAATATTTAGTATAAATTTCAAATCAATTTGACTGTTTTTATCCCCAATGACAAGAATTCAGTGTTTTCCCCATAATTTTATTCTGAATTCTGCATTTAGACCTGAAACTTCTTAGGAAAATCTTCCCACACCCCACTGGAATCAGCCATCTAGAATACTGTATAAATAACAATTTAAGACGTATTCACTAGCTGTGGTCAGGGAGGAACCTCCATCATATCGGAGGTAGATGACATTGACTGTCCGATATCTAATATTTAATACAAAGCCAATATTGGCCCGGTCTAACCCTAGTACAAACACATGAGGCAACTTTCATATTTTGAATCTCTGATTGTGTGTAATTGCACTTAGGGGAGTACAACTTTTTTGAAGCGTAATGGGCAGATTCCTCGGTCGGTGTGGCCGTGTGACGTTGTAGTTTTTATAATTTATAAACCTCTTGTCTTAGCCTCTTATTGTGGCTCGGTCTTCAGATCCCCCGAAGTGTCTGCTGGATGTTCTCCAGAGCCCCTAAGGAACCGCGTCCAGAGCCGGCAAGACCTGCTCAAACCCAAGGTAACGTGGGCCCCTTCATCCAAGAGCCCAAATCCAAACCATCACTTAACTTCAAATTGAATCAGATGTACAAACATTGAAAATAATGTCTTTACATCCTGTAATTTCTCCCTGGTATTATATTATTTATTTGCTTAGCTGAAGCTCTCATCTTAACTGACTTCCACCAGTCCCGTTTGCACAGCTGTGTTTTAGCTTTTAGTGTTAGTTTTAGGGTGTTGTTTGAATCCGTGGTGTAAAACTACTTATCTGTGGGGGATTCAAACCATCAACCAATCCCGATTTAATAAGTTGTGCTATTGTCAGAGCTCGGGTCCTCGACTCTCAGTGTGCAATGTCACAGTATATCTGATGTCAGTATCTCTTTCTGCCTGCCTGGCTTTGACCTGATGTTCTGTCTTGTCATCTCGATGTTTCAGTGGCTCAATGTGATAGATGAATGTCAGTAAGAGAATCAGTCGCATTGTCATTATACAGACTATACTGTGTGTGGGAATTCAGCCGATGATGCGAGGAGAACAATTTCATTAGACTCACAGCATGCACTGTATGTATCCACAACTGCTGAGTCATCCAAAAAGCACCAACGCGAGCAGCTTTAAATTTAAAGGTAGGGCTGCCCTTTTAACATGGAAGTAAACTGTGTGAACCCCCTTTCGAAACATGTATGCTAAACACATTTGGTGAAATGGCTCCTTTATTTGATTGCGCTAGCAGATGTCATTTTAGCTCCCCACAATCTGGCTGCCTTCCTGTTTGAGTGCGCTGTAATGGTCCCTGGGCAGCTCACCGCTTCCTGAACTCGGTGAGCGGAAGCTTTCTGCATCAATTTCACTTTGAAGATGCCATATCAGTCGCGTAACTCGACTAGCAAGGGAAACTTGAAAGGTTATTGTTTCCTGTTGTCTGCTGAATGACTTTATCCCAGACTTCTCCAATGGTTTCATCATGCACTGACGTCAACTGGCACACACAGAGATGGACAGATTTAGTTTCTGCATTTGGGATCTGTCCAATACTTTTTCCAATGCTAAAGAAGATCCAAACGGCATAGTAAAACTTTTAATGCCAATTTAGTGCTGCTCTGTGATGTTATTCATGATGATGTTTGTGAATAGTAAATCTTGATTACTATATAATCTTTTTTTTTTTTTTTTTCCCCTTTCCTGAATACTTCTGTCATACTCGCATAGTAATACCACACCTGCTACCCATTCTCACTTCCATCACCTGTGTGTGTGTGTGTGTGTGTGTGTGTGTGCACATCGAACCGCAGAGCCAGAGAAATTGCTTGCACCTGCTCTTGGAAGTATTATCTGGAATTCCTCGGTCAGGTGTCTCCAGCGTTGGGTCAGGCAATGTGCGGGGGTTATTTCAGGACAGCCTCCCCCAGAGGAATGAGGGCCGTCTGACCACATGGTGCCACGTTGGGCTCCCACCTGTTGTAATTGGATTAGATGTTCTCAGTCAGTCATAGTTTGGCTGTGTTCATTCTTCCATCCCCTCCCATTGTTTCTGGGGCGTTCCAGATATGTTTTATTAGCATGCAACCAGGGCAGCCTACATTTTTAGCTCCATTATTGAAGCGTGTCTTGGTCTTAGGGTTACTGTTGTTTTAGGTGCTCTTTTGAGCAGTTCTTTTGAAAAGCCTCTCTCCTAGGCTTTGATCCCTTTGTGCTTTACGGACCCACCCAGCTTTGCACACTGTATTTTTTTCCCTTGGATTCCTCTTCCCTACTGCGGCCCACTAGCCTGAAGGGTGAAATCCTTGGATTCTGATAATCCCAAGCAGGCGTAGATCAAACAGTGGATGAAAGCGGTGGATCTGTATGCCCCGGGGCTAGGATTGAGGTCCTCCAATATCATTTACTTTGTTATAACGAGGCTGTCCAAAAAGGCTTTTTAATGAGCTGCTACGCTACTGTCTAATAGACATATAATTGTGATAAGATTGAAGACAACTGTTTCCACATTTAAAGGGGCATTAAGTAATGTGTGACTTTGTTCGGCCTCTATCGGTGACCAAGCAACTGCAACAACATTGTGTATTGGTATTGATCAACAACCCTATCAACCCCCTGCAGATATATTAGGGTCACTTTGTGCTATGGGACAGTAAAAATCTTACTTATTGCACCTTTTTAACTAGAGGATATGTTCAGGCAGTTGCACAAAACTATTTCTCCTGTTTATTCCAGGTCAGAGACCGTGTCATCCGGTCCCAGTTTGCCTGCACATACCAAGATGATGAACTGCCCCTCAACCGTGTGCTGGAGTTCCCAAGCAGCAGCCAGGTCCCTACCTGTGTGCACCCAGCCCCCAAACACAAAACCAGCCCGGCAGTATGCGAGGACCCGGAGCCAGAATGCACCTCTGCCACAGGTACGTATTCTACTTGTGTTACATCCATCTTTATTTTCACCCGAAGACTGCGTGTACTCTGCTGCGTGCTGAGAGCAGCTCAAAATTTCATCACAAGCGATGCAGCACACTCTCTCCCTGCCCCCCCTTTCTTCTGGGATACGCTTCTATTCCCTCTGACGCCACACAACTGGACGGAGGCCCAGTCCCACCTTTTCAGCCCCAGCCTTGAACCCTCCCCAGTCCCAGCTTTGGGACTGGTACTTACCATCAACCATTAAATGATTCCCCATTCTATAAAACCTGCTCACCCCCACATCTGTAGTAAAAACCAAAAAGCACACATACACACACACACTTTTTTTTGCCCATTTCCCCTTCTGTCTTTCTTTCTGTGGGAATTCAGGCTCTGCTCCATCAGGTTACATGACAAATGTTCAATTCCAGCTCGGTAGAATAAACACACAGGCTGCTTAAACTGGGGGCTAACGTCAGCAATTTCATCACAGCCTTTTCCTCTGCTTCCTCCGCACTTGCCATACTGCATTTTTTTTTTTTTTACCAGATTGTTAAGCTTGCTTTTACTTTTGTTCTGGTCTTTCCAGCAAAGCCTGCCACTGAATCTCCAAGTGCGGAGCAGAGAGGTGTTCACCGGGGGGCTGCGCTCGGGCCAAGATGTGGAAATGCCCAGAGCAGCGGAGCGGGTCCGGGCAATAGGAAGAAGACTGGCGTTCACACACAGGACAAGGGCAGCAAGAGGAAGCAGGTGGATGCCGACCAACATGGCGAATCGGAGAACCAGCCTCCAAAGAAGAAACCGCCCACTAGTATCGCAGGCAAAATGCCCGGTAAGAACGTCAGCAAGGCCCCGAGTAAGAAGAAGCTGATAGCTGGACAGGGGAAGCTAACCAGCTTCTTCAGAGTCTAATTCTCTGTTGCACATGATTTTATATTGGTTGTTTGATTCATTATGGGCTTATTTCTCTATGGACTTCTTTTTCATTCATCGTCTTCGATAGTACAAGAATGTTTGTCACTGATGACCAACACAGTTGTTGTTGTTGTTGTTGTTGTTTTCTCTAGTCACTGACAAAAGCAGTGTGCATGTGTGAACGCTCCAATGACGTTGGCCATTGTTACCCATTAGGCAATGTGGAAAATGTGAGTGCCTGAAACTCAAGTAAATCAGTTTGGTAGCAGATCAGTGGAGCCTGGATTCGGTCAGGACAGTTTATCTTGCTCCAAGACATGCTGCCAATAAATCCTACTTTCTGCTTTGAATGCATTTCATCACTGTCATACTTGTATAGTTTATCGCCTCAACCTGTAAAATTCCACAATCAAAATCCACTCTGTAAATATGTTGCAGACTTTTAATTTTAATAAACTTTTATTTTGTGTTTTACACAATTGTGCGCTCTCATTTTCTACAAGGAAACACATTTCAGTTTAACACATAAGGAAGAAATTTTACAGCAGATGAGGGGAGGACAGCAGGACAGGGGCAACACATTTATGACTGCCAGCAGGGTCGGTACACTCTTCCTATCATACATCGGAGCACTATGTAGAGGGAGAGAAGAAACAACATAAACAACACTGAAGTAAATGAGCTGCGTTGGTCCAAATATGAATAGAAAGTCATTCAGAAAAAGTGATGATGTATGATTATACACTTTATTGATCACACTAATAGTGCAGG
Organism: Centroberyx gerrardi; assembly: GCF_048128805.1. Taxonomy (NCBI): domain Eukaryota; kingdom Metazoa; phylum Chordata; class Actinopteri; order Beryciformes; family Berycidae; genus Centroberyx; species Centroberyx gerrardi. Next base: position 6,837,406 of record NC_136020.1, read on the forward strand.
CATGTGATACTTACTGTCGAGGTCGGAGTCTCTGCGCTCTATTTTCAAACTGTATTCAGCAGGAGTGTGGCCCGAGCTTCGGTCTGTGAGCAGAGGGAGACCTCGGGTGAAGGCCGGGTTCAGCCCGCGAACGCTGTGTCCTTTCAGCCCCATGTCCTGTGGCACATTATATATCAGTGGGGAAGGTAGACTAAAGAGGCCCGTGTCAGCCAACCTGGACACAATATGACCGCACACAACGCCGCACCGCAGCATCTGAACTGAAATTTGCAACAGCTTTGAAAGATTATCTCCTCACGTGCAGCACAGAACATATGGATCTCCGTCTCCAACTGCTGATCCAGCAGCGAGCTACATGAAACCCTACATGGAAGAAATGTGTCAAACTTTGGCAACGTTTCCAATGCCTCACCTAACCGATTTTTACTATATCACAGTGGCCCCTTTCCTTCCAAGGCCCCTGTTTCCCCCCAAATGGCTGTTTCCCTCAACATGGCTGCCTGTTCCATTACTGCAGAGATAACCGCCGTGTTCATGACACACAGGAGACACAGCTGCCAGATAAAGCCTTTACACATCTCAGCCAAATGTTTGAGGGAGCAGAGATACATCATCATTCTTCCCACTTTGGGAATCCAGTAAATCTTTTTATGCCTGTGATCATTTGACCTTTTCATTCTAATAGTATTCCTGGTTTTCCAACCCCGCAGTAAAACAGTTTCATAGAGGCATGTGATAGAATTGAGATGTACTCCCAGTAGATACTAGGGATGGCGGCCAATTCAAAGCGGTCATGTTTTTCAACTGTAATATTTCAAGATAAAGATAATGTGCTCTGTGTTTTCAAATCTGGTTAGCTGAACATGTTGAAAGAAAAAGCTGGGAATAATTACAATGCATGAGTCTGCTTGGTAGAATGATACCAGTTCCCCAAATTAAATGACTGAATGAATTCAAATGCAGGGTTGCCAGATAATTTTAGTTGTGCATTAACTGATGATAGTCCCAAATATCTAGTAAAATTGGATTGGATTTGTTAAGATCTAATCATTTTAAATCTAGGCAATCCTTTTTAAGAGAGGAATGGCAACAAAGGCACAGATGATAGTGATAGGCCACTTACGGAGAGGATGATGATTTTGGGGTTCCCGTCTTCATCCCTGACTTCGTTGTCCACGATGAGGCTTCGTCTGTACAAAGCGGGACCTGCAGCAGGCTCGGTCATGGCCTCGTCGCCCACGAACAAGCCCAGGCTCTTTTGCTCTGTCCTGCCATCCTCTAGTTTGCTCGCCGGTACGGCAACCGAGTGGCCGCTCAACTCGGAGAACAGCACTAGAGTAAATACGACCGAATACACCGAGAGCATGGTATCTGCACTATTCAGGCCTGCAGTCTTGACACAGAAAGCAATGGTGGACTGACTGATCTTGCCTCACCTGTGATGACTGATTTCGCTGTGCTCCCAGCCTTCTTTTATACCGGTGAATTTGAGGGAAAGGGCATCTTCTTGCACCTTAAAGTAGTTAAATTTAATGAGGTAGGTACATTAAAAAAGTCTCCTGCAGGGATTCATCCATCTGACTGGCAAAAGATCACAGGTAAGTTTTACAGGTCAGAGCAAATTTGTCAATCAACTATCCCCTTTGTGAGTGTTGGTAAGCAAGATGGTGAATGGCTCTGTTACTCCTGTTTAGAGGTCTGATATTCAAATGGGTAAGATGGGGGCAACATGGTGGGCTGCAACACAGAGCGGAGGCCTCCAGGGCCCGCAGTGGGTCACAGGGCAGGAATTAACCGCCTGGCTCTTCTCTCCAAATCCACATGCTGAAATGAAATGCAGCGGGAGGCAGGAGCAGAGGCCGACTGAGCCGCATGAAAGAAGTCCATTGAATGCCCACAGTGAGTTATTATCTCTGAAGGGCAAAAGACATCCTATGATGGACCGTGCACAAAGGTCATTTCCACGTCATAAGACCTCCACGCACTCAAGAGATGATAATGATGCTGCTGATGAATCACTTTAAAGGAGGATTTGATGTCACAACTCCCTGCCTGAGTACGGATCATCAGCTGATGAAAAAAGGTGGAGGAGCTTCACAAATGAAAACCGAGGGCCTTGTTGACATAGCTTCTCCCAGGCTCCTTCTCGGCTCAAATGAAAACACAAGAAGGCTTACCTTATTAACATCACAGAAGCCATAGAGGCAGAGATGGAGAAATGGGACATGAATAATAGTTATTGAACCCAGCTGAAGTGATTTTACTTGGAGCGGTCAGCCTTTATTTTGTAAGTATTTTTGTTGGAGGGCGAGGGCTTCTACTGAAGGACTGAACTTGTCCGCAGGGGCATGGCCGTTCCAGCAGAAGCACAACTGAACTCGTGAGCTTCGTGCTCTGTTGTTCTAACCTCTCTCTCTCTCTCTCTCTCTCTCTCTCTCTCTCTCTCTCTCATTCTCCCTTCCTCTCTCTTCCTGATAATCTCAAATTTCCTCCTTTATCTCTCTGTGATATTCAATCCACAGGAAACGATTTCAGAGTCTTTACATTATTCTTGACTTGATGTATTGATCAGGACAATTCAGGTCTACTGTATGTAAATCAAACCCATCATTCATTCCCCGATCCCGAGCTTCTCTGCTCTATAAGCTTCCCTTACCCAATGAACTCTGAGCCGAGGTGAAGGTCTTTATCTGGTAATTCTGTGATTTCTTTCCCCCTGGTCTGAATTTCTAAGAAAACATTACCATAATTCTGTAACAAAGAACATTAGCATAAAAGCCAAGAGTTAAATAATCTTATAAAGACCAGATGTGATTTGATGGGCATCCATGAACATTATTTATCAAATCTCCTTTTGACCGCATTCACACAATATCTTTATATGTTTCCTCAATGGAGTGTCTACAGCACAGCAAATGTCACATCATCAGCTGATGCCAATAAGATTTGTTCAACGACTGATTCAGTTGCCATTGATTTGCAGTTGTCTCCTATATAGGGAGTCAAAATTCTGTCAATTCATTTATATTTTGAATTCCTCTCCCATAACAGAGCGGGCTGTGGAATGGTTTTTTCATCAACTCTATCAACCGGTTGCATCACCTGTCAGTCGCCAATGTTGTAATTCAATCACGCCGCCTACAGCTTTCTGTCAGAGTAAAAAAAGCCCTCAGAAGTCCGGGCCATATGACATCAGTAGCAGCATCGTTTTATAATCCTCCAAGGGCCAACACATTATTTCCTTGTCCTGTGTTAACACACTGCCTTTCATCACTGACGCTTGCTCGGCTCCTAGGCTAAAAAAAAGAAAAAAAAAAAAAAAAGAGAAACAAAACAAACACCAACTGTGTCACAGCAGAGAGGAAGTTCCAGTTCCAGGGAAATGTGATGCACTGATGCTCCATGCGTGATGCTCCCCGTGTGTGTGTGTGTGTGTGTGTGTGTGTGTGTGCTGGGTAAGTTGGGGTGCAGGCAGGGACTTGAGTTGGGCAGGAGCCTGGTGTGCTGCATTCAGCAGAGGTGCGGGTGTAGTAAGGGGGGGGGGGGGGGGACCGCAGTTGGGCAGGTCTTTTTGTTGCCCAGAGAACAGACCATGGTTTCCTGGAACAATGCAGCTGATGAGAGGCTCTCCAAGGAAAATAAGGCTCTGACATCATGGGTTCTTAAAGCGCACAGCTGAGCCAACACGCTCTCCTGCTATAATCAAGGCTCAGTGAATTTCCACTGTCGACTGAAATTGAGGAAGAGGGAGAATCTCCTCCAATGGGTTTAGACACTTTTTTTTTTTTTACATGCTTTAATCTCGCTGTTAATATTCTCATTGTAGTGCATTTTCCTTTTCACAGCTGGTGTTGGCTCACAATACACTGATAAAATGACTGGTGTGACACTAGTCTACTTGTAAATTTCTTCAGATCAAATCATCATTAGCAAACACTGGATATTGCCTGATTTCCTTCCATTTCCCTGGCTCCCCTCAGGATATGAGAATATTCCAGTTTAGAGACAGTAATGTTGGTCAATAATGCTGAGTTGACAATATAGGAATACAGTTCATTCTCCAGGTCAGTGATTCTCAACCTTTTTCATGTCAAGGACCGCTAATTTAGTCCACATTAGAGCCACGGACCCCCATTTGATGAGATGTTGTCTCTCGGACCCAAATCTGAGAATATTTTTATTGTTAGATATGATTTTGTCCCGAATTCCATGACTATCTGTATTGTAAGTAGAGAGATAACAGTGAAGCTATGATCAAAACAGTCATTCTTCTACATTCTCTAATTGTGTAAACTTCTTGTAAATGAAAAATAATGTTGAAGTTTAACAATTCGTCAATTTGCATGGGGACCCCCTGGAATCCCCTCAAGGACCCCTGGTGGGCCCCGGGCCCTACGTTGAGAACCACTGCTCTAGTATAAAGCAGGAAACTGAAATTCGGGGTGTCCTTTTGAAAAAAAAAACAAAAAAAAAAAAAAAAAAACCAAATGGATGAAAACTGATGAAGCCCCCCCAACCACTTCTCCTCCAACATAACCAAAAGAATAAGTAGTAAAATTGGTGAGTGTAGTAAAATAGACCACAAGGTCATTCAAAAGACAATTGTGCGCTTAGGTTGAGGAGTTGAAGAGTGTGGAGAGATTGTATTTCAGGGCTCGCTCCAAAATCTGTGTCCTGAGATGCACTGAATCCTGAGTGCATGGAGATCAATGGGGAAAGATTGTATGCTTTCCAGAACCTTCCTGGTCCTTGAGGTTATTCAAACATCTTCATGTTGCACTTCTTTATTCACCGTATCACCATGTAATCCCAAATTAGGTAGCACAGCTCGGAAGATAAAGAGAGTGTTTTTAATGTATCCTGAGCTTTGCATTTTAGAATAATTGCAACTGGATGATACATCCGTATTCGCATTGATAATTGGCTTATTTTTTATGGCTTGGTTACCCACCGCTGCCCGAGCTCCTCTGCACACAATTTCGCTCTGATTTATTTGAACTCCAAATCTTGCAAGCTTGCACACTGCAATTGGACCATTAGGGCGAGATAATTGATCCTGTATTAGTCATCGAGAGGGATGAAATAACATCCAGGATGGCAACCACCCTGCTCCTCATTTCAATCTCCAACGTCCGCTGAACACCGGCCAGTGGGCCAATTTATCAGCGCAAAGGGCTCGATTGTTGTCCTACACACCCATTAAAAAGTGCTGACAGTGAGTGAGAGCTCCGCGCTGTCACTGAGCATCCTCCGAAGAGCTGAACACGCAGCTCTCTCCTCGGGGGGGGGGGGACACCACGCCCCCGCTCTGTTTGCCTTGGCAGGGCCTACCACCTTTTAGGAAGTATCACTTTGTCATTCAGCGCACGGTTTCATTCTGATGCACATGCAGAGCCTCACTTTTGAGTTATACGGCTTCATCCGTAGCCAAGACAGTCATGCATGCCTTATAAGATTTGCACATGCTTAATAGAGACAAAAAAACCCTGCTTTGTGATTATCTGCTGTTTATGCGTCTGAATCCACGGGGTTTCTCATAAAGCACGTCTCATTCTGCAGGGAGTTCACCAGTGTGATATTGCGTAATAATGTCTTTACAAGATGATGACGCTGCCCCGGAGACCTTGGGAGAGTGTGTGTGTGCATTGCATGAAAGAACTCACCAGCCATTTCCATAATGTTGACAAGTGGTTTATTCAGCAGGAATGGTGAACAATTTGTCAGTATTTTAAACGTTTTCTACAGAAGGCAATCGAGCACCATAAATAACAGCGCTTTAATCAAACAGTTTCTTGGACAGTGAGCTTATGGAAATTACATTTTTCTCATTAAACACTTTCATAGAGTCATGACGATATCATTAACTCCCACATTTTTAGATTTGATTTCATTTGAGACTTCATTATTTGGGTGATGAACAGAACTGTTTGTTGGTTGCTGTAGCTTTCTTCCTCGGTGCTCCAAAGGTACCAGACATATTGAGGGACTTTCGCCTGGCTCACTTTGATTTCTATTTATAACACAAGCTTTATTTCGGGGGACCGGAGACAGTGTCTGATGGGCATATTGCAGCTGTAGTGCAGTTCAAATGGGGATGGCATCAATCAGTACGTTATGATCTGGTCAACAGTTTGGTTGACTATAATAATGTTGAGTGAGGCTTCGTTTTCATCAAAAAGTCTTTGGTATGTACCGTATATCTGAAGACTTGGGAGGACCAGAGTTGTTTGCCAACAGCTTCGTTTTTTCATTTCAGTCGCCAGGTGAACTGATAGGAGGATTTGTAAGGAATGGATATCAAAGCACATGCACTAATTCCCATTTGAGAACCGTTGATCATAATAGATACAAAGCACTTTTAAATGAACTGGTGGAAACAAAGATTGAATCGACTGTGTCACCGACGAATGCATGGTTTCCGGACGAAATAAACACAACTCCTGGCTTATTGGTAGAATGTTTTGCGATGGTCAATATCTTGTTCGGCGAGCTGCGTGTACACACACATCTCAGGACAGACAAAAGCACACCATGACTTTTAACAACCTCAATACAATTGGAAGATCACAGTTCACAGTACTTTTGTCAAGTTATTTGGCATAGGGATCTATATTGAGAAAATAATTTAAAAACAGTAGAAAAAATAGCATTTTGCCTTCTTGGGACCACAACATGATATTTTTTTTTTCCATGCATTCACAGATTTCACACAGATACATTTACTCGCTTACACTACTACCTTATTGAAACAGCTTACAAATAAAAACACTATTAAAATGGTGGCCACAAGGCTGTGCAAAAGGGAAGACCTCCAATGTAAGCCCTGCCATCTCTCTGTCTTAGCCATCTCTTGCAAGTAACAAACTACAAAATAGCACCATTATACAGTGGATAGGATTTTCTTAATACAGTTTATGTTATATGAAACCGTCATGTACAATGAATGATAGTAGAAGAATGCATAGGATAACATAAATGGGAGTACTGTTTGATTATACACAGGCAGAGGAGGCAGAGCCAGAGATGAGATGTCTTGGGAGGTTACTGGGACAATTTGACCGTCATCCACATGGAGGCTTGTGCAAACAGCCATTACTGTCAATCCCCATGCAAGGACTTCTCAGAACTGGCTTTTCACGGAGCTTGTGTTTGTGTGTGTGTGTGTGTGTGTCCGCGTGTGTGTGCTTGAACCTTGCTCGCGGTTGCACAACTCTCATTTACACTGTGGGTGTTTGTGTGTGTACTGTGTTAGAACTCCAGCTTAACTTCATCGTGAGAGCGTCGTTCTCGAGTGTCTTTTTTCGGGGTGCGCGGTATTCGCCGAATCGTGTTGATCTCGTGTTTTTTTCTCGAGTGTGGCCCGCTTTTGTCGTTTTGTTGCACTGTCACCATGACGGAAGGCAACGCAGTCCAAGTGACTTCTGAAGTAGCAAAGTTCTCGGCCTCCCTCCCTAAACTAACAAAATAATACAGGCCAAAATAAATCAATCATTAATCTTCCCTGTCTAGGTGGCTATTGTTAGAGTCGCCCTGTCTTCTGCATCAGGCCTCGGTTTTAACAGATTTGAGAAAGTGTGCTGAGAATGTCAAGGTGGTTTTCACTGTCGGTTCTGCAAGAGAACAAGAAAAGGATTTTATCAAGACGGCGCGCTCGTCGCTGTGGTTCGGTCCAGGACTCGGACTCACTGTGGACTCAATTTGTGTGGCTCGCGCTTCACCTTGAACTCAGCGGTCCTCGACTCAGACTTGTGTGGACTCAAATGTTGGTGACCGGACTGGTGACGAATATCGGATTTGGCCGTGGTGGCGGTTTACAAAAACAAATGTGAAAAAAAAAATTACCTTTTGCCTCATTGCCGTTATTGAACTTATCTTATTCCACTGACTTCTGCCAAATGCACTTTGAATCCACTGAACGACCCACTACTGTCAACCTAACAAGCACCACTGACCGGCCGGGCAACTTTCGTTCAATTCAGTTTGTTGTTCCTGTTTTTGAAAACCGACTAAAGTATAATGTTAATTTGCTCTAGTGCTGCACTTCCCACATTTCCTTCAAATCCCCTGTAATGGTGCTTGATCTGCTGTTTGATCTGTTTGGATTGCAGACTTGGTCCTCAGGTTCTCAACACTTCCTGAGGCTTAGGAGGGATTTGGACTGGACTCAAACCTTTCAGGGACTCCACTTAGACTGACCTCCAACATTTCCATCGTGACTCTGACTTGGATTCAGCCACTGAGAATTAGGGATTTGACTTGGACTCGAGGTAAAATGACTTGACTATGACACAAGCTCTGGTGATGAACTGCCTGGCTGCATTCAAGCCTGTTAAAGCAGATTTTATTATTTTTTTTGGAATATCCTCAGTAATGCATGATGCATAACACCGATGTAGCCATCGTTTTGGTCACATTTGCCACATTTTGACACGAGATCTAATCAGATTGAATGGGGATAGTAATTGTTATATGTGACTCGGTGAAAATGGATCCTGTCTTACCGAAGGGAGTGACTGGCCAAACCTCTCGGTAAGATTTACCTCCTCAACGTTCGGGGGGACAGGACGGACCACTGATTCTCACACACAGCCTGCCGCTCTCTGATTGGCCGAAGCCCAGGCGCGTTCCCACCTTCCCGGAGCCAGGGGATGCTGCAGCTCACACATGGAGGTATAATAAGCTCTTGTTCGTGTCTCAGCAGCTAAACTAGTCTGTTACATTGCATTAACAAAGAATTCCTCCCAATATGGAATGGTGCAGTGTATAAAATAATCAGAATATCCCTCATCAACAGCACTTAACTCTCATCTCTCAGGTTTTCTATCATTTTGTAGAGCTTATCGGACCATCGTTAGCATCCTCTTTGTTTTGTTTTACAGTGAACCATTCCACAGGGGTACCAGGTAAGGCCACTCCCTTCTCTCTTCCCAAGTCGCTGGGCATTTGTCCATTCGCTCGGCTCGTCCCCTACATTCGGTAATTTCTCCCCCCCGTGTTCCCTCGACTCGAGTTTTTCTGATGCACCTCCTGAAAACAAAAGAGAAAACACACTTCAGACACACACCGGAGATAGGGATGAAGTGGAGTGGGGGAGACAGCTTTGGGTCTGAAATCTGCACCTGTGCCCAAAACAACACAGCTGTACTGCGGATGACTGATTTCATGAGATGGTGAAAGTAAAACCTGCTCTTGGAGGCACAGACATTATTCTCTTAAGAGAAAAACAAGGAGAGGATTCATACATCAATACCGCCATTTACACTGCACCACAGTCCGCAAATTAATGAATAGATGAGTGATGTGGAAGCCACTGCACCCATAGATACAGTAAATGTGATATGCATGCTTCATTTCTGGACCTCGCATGCATCAATCTGCTATAGCGAGATGCCAGAATTTCAGCACATGATGTACAGTAGGAGAGTAGAGATTCTGCCTGGGGAGCGAGAGTGCCAGCGGGTCTACCACAAAAACCACTTAGTTCCTTCTCCTGCTAATGGTTTTCTTTTTTGAGAGAAGGGTAAAAAGCACACAGTCGAATCTTAAAAGGATCACACTCTCCCGCAGGTTGGCAACCAGAGGATGAGACAGAGTCTGCATTTAGACTTCATGGTTTCTCTCCTGGGCCAAGTGTTTAAGATTTCAGGACGAAGGGCGGCTAAGATTTTTTAAACAAATCTCTCCCGTTTCAAAATAAACCTCGCGCTGCTTTTGCAGCTCTGGAAGTCTCGAAGCGGAGGCTGCACGGTTAAAGGTGCTTAGAGTGCGATCCGATGGGTGATAGTTTTGATTTACTGCAACTGACCAATAGATGTGAGGCATGCGGTAATTACAACTAATTCAAAGTGTTTACTGGCATGCATGAACTCAGGTGATGCTGTAGTGGACAGACATACCTTGCAGGATGAATGACTATGTCCAGATAAAGGTCTCTGTGGGGGGAAATGAAGCCATTTAGATTGGATGGATTCATTGCTGTTGCTACAGTACACATTAAGGTGCCATGTATTACCAATCAAGCCTATTATTAATCCTTAATTACATGTGCATGCTCTGACATATGCAAAACATCAATGCAGATCAAACTGAAGCCAACTTCACATTACATCATCTACATGTCTATCCTGTGTTTTTCTTCCTGAGGAGTAAGCTCTTTTTTTTTTTTTTGAGTGTATCTGTTCAGTGCTGTGTGCTCACCTTCTTGTTTTTTGTCTTGTCTGGCTGCTGTGCTGTCCTACGCTCTGTGCTCTTGTCCACTTTGTGCCCTGCGGTACTAACCTTAGGTGTTCTCGGCAGGTCTGTGTGGCGCTGTGCACGCACAGAGCGAGCTGCCTTGCTAGTCTTGGCAGGTGCACAGTACATCTCCAGGCGCCGCAGCTCACAGCTTTGGAAGCAGCACTCGTCCACAATGCCGCGGTTATGTGATCGCCGTGCGTTGGGGCCATAGCCTGTCGGTTTACCTGGGTGAACGGGAACAGCAGGGGGGGATTAGTCAACTGTGCGAGCACTTAGAGGCGAACTCCGGCATGGTTTCCGCAAAACACAGATGAATTGCTTTGCATCATAAATTCACTCGAAAATCAACAGACACATGGGCCATTTAAGTGCTGGACAGATACCAACTTCTATAAAACAGATTCACTTGAAAATCAAAAATTTACTCGAAAATCAACAGACATATGGGCCATTTAAGTGTTGGACGGATACCAACTTCTATAAAACATTTTTTTTTTTTTTCCTCCAAGGCTTTAGATCTGTGTGCAGAATTAATCAAACAAATCGTGGCTGGTGGCCAGGCGCTTTGCCTGTAATAGCGGAGTGGTAATGGCCAGGTCATGGGTCTGATTTCTCTGATATATGAACAGCCTTAATGACATGGATTTCTTCAGTGTAAAATTTACAGTGTATCACATTGCACAGTATGGACCCTTTTTGGCAGCCGCTCCCCTGTAAAAAGGGGGTCGCAGTCACCCAAAAGTCGAGAATATCACGCTCGACCGTTTTGGCCCGGGTATCTTTTACCCAGAGGGGCCAAACCACAAGCCCGGCGGGCCCAATCAACCTGCAGAAAAAACAGCCTGGCTTTGAGGCCACACCTCCGCTGGCTACGCCCCACCTTTCATTCACATTTTCATTTGGCAAAAAGCCGGGCACCCTTAAGGCTTTCTCAGAGAAAATGGATGCTGGAGATGGAGGCGCGATGCCAAGAAATGACTGTAAAGGAAGGCAGAGAGAGGAATGTAAGGTCAGCAGTTGTATGGTGGAAACTGAATTGCAGTAGTCTTTATTATATCACTGAAAAGTTAAATGGGTAAAAGAGTGTTTAAAAAGTTCTGATGCTCAGCGATTTGGCTCAATTACCGCATCAAGCTACCATGACACCAATAAGAAGTTCCTCTTTCAACTTCCTTCCCCCCAAAAACCCTCCCTCTTTCGGTGGCCTTTAGAAAAACTCTGACTCTCCATTTACAATTCCCCGCTCACCTTGGGCAATATAGCCCTGATGGGCTTTTCCCTGTTACCAAATGAAATAATAATAATTTAATATGGCATTTACAAGGAGGAAATGCCTTTCCCTCTCAGAGTTAATAGCTCTTGGCTCGGAAGCCTGCCAGTGCTGACAAAGTGCATTAACTTCTGCTCTCTGTCTGCCTTGTCCTGACAATGTTGTTTTGGACGGAGAGCGGCTTTCATTCAGAAACAGAAGCATCTTTCTGCCCGGACCCCCGGACACAAGGTGCAGAGGAGGCTGACGGAGGTGTGAGAGGGTGAAAGAGCAACATATGGCGATGGCAGGGGGGCTTCCATGTTGTGCATCAGGTAGAATGATGCTATAAATACACAGTGCATTACATTATTTAGGGAACAGAGGAACCTAATTTGCCCAGACCTCAGACTTCCAAACTGACCCGTTAAATGAAATGCAGAGAACAAAATTCTGTTTTAATGTGCTTTTTGATATCTGCATTTTTAAGGATTTCAATGCCTAATTGCACTGTAAGGGTGTTTTAGAACATAAGTGCAAACACATTCCCTATTTCAAGCTGCACCTTGTTTCAGCCAGGCATTTTGGTGTATTTTGGTTATCCGTACTTTTCTTTTCCGTAATTTCAGTCATCTGAGTAAACAAAATCTTCTCCCGGTGTGGTTCAATGCGACCAGCCTGGGCTGTTATATTAACACCTGATGTCAAGAAACTCAAGAGAGGAGAAATATGATGTTGAGCCCTGGCTTGTGATTATATAATGGCTGTTGGAAGCCAAAAGAGGGGCTGTGCCTGGTTCTCTGGCCTGTTTTCCAATCCCTCCCAATAAAGCCTTACAAATTAACATCCGCTATTATTCTGAAAATAGCTTGCAACCCTGCTGCACAAACAGCTGGAAGGGAGAGAAAAATCAGCTGGCACCGGTTGTAACATGTAGGATAATCAGCTAAGGCAGGTTGGGGAAAACACGCATATAATAATCAGGCCTAAAAGGTTTGGAAGGTTTTAAATGCTTCAGTTCCAGGGATAACTGCCGTAATCCCTCGTAAACAAAGAGTTGTTTTCTGCGACTGTTGTTAAACAAATAGGGTAAACAACCCCTCCATGCCAGGGCGACCCGCCGCCTCGTGGCCCCCGGGGTCTTTGAGACGGACCGCGAGGAGGACGCGGGGATCATCCGTCACAAAGCAGCCTTTGTTTTTCAGTTGGGGCCCTTCAGTTCAGATTAGAGAACATGTGTTGTGTTCTGCCTTCATGACAGATTAGGGTGCAGTTGTGTCTGGGCGCTGTTTGTCATGTTGCTTGAGCGGTCTATTAGGTTGGGGGGGGGGGGGGGCGGTATACACAAGTGTGAATATAAAGACATTGATTTTCTGCTAAATGAAGGGGGACCACCGCAAAAACTGACATACTTAAGTTATTTTATCTTGTATCCAGACTTATCAAGCCTATTTTATTTGGGTTTTTTTCTGAAAACATCTTACAGTTCACCGGTTTCAACAATCGAGACTTTTTTTTTTTTTTCAGGATAATGTAACTTGTTTTGAAATGGTCTTGGAGAAAGTTGTTTCCAGATTTTCTTCATTGTTTCATGGTGATTTCTTGAAAGAAGTCATTTTGGCATGCATCAAGTGAAATGTATTGAAACCAAGCTAGATTATCTGGCAGTGCAGTGAGATAATTTGTCTAAAAATATCATGAAATAAGCTTGATAGGTCTGGAAAGAAGTTAAAATCACTCCAGAACTTGACGTTTTTTGAAGTGAATATGTTTAGTATATAGGGAATCAGTGGCTATATTGGCCTGACTGGCAAAGCCTCATACACTTAAATCATTAACATGGGATTGCACTCCATCAGCGTCCTTCTAAACACTAAGTATGCAGTGGTACCAGCCATCCAAGACACAAAACTGTAGTTCAGTGTGTTCCATCTGATGCCACTACACCGATCAGGTCGACCGGTCCATCTAAACTCGTGGGTTTGCTCTTTGACAGACGCAGCCCACATAGCGTTCATTCCTCTAAGGAACGGCACTGGAGAGAGATGGCTGGATTCCCCCATTCCAGAGTGGCACAGCGAGGATCTGAGTTTTACAGCTTGGTCGTGGTCAATAAAAACCAGTGGATTCTTGGAGCCGGTGCACCGCTCTCCCTGCAAAGTGTCAGGCAGTTTATGGCTGGGCAGGGACTACGAAAGCTGCTAAAGTGCTGGAAACTACCTCTTTATCACTGGTACCACAAAGAGTTTATGGCAAAACTCCGTTTCCCCCTCACATTTTCAACTGAGGTTCATCTTCTTTTGTGACGCAATTAAAATCCAGTATGAAAGAGAGATTCGGGATTTTATGAGACACCCCGCGTCCCAGAAGAGAGAATACGCCAAACGGGTCCAGCACATCAACTGTAAATCTTGAGATGCATTTGGCAATCTTTTTACAAACGCAACCAGATATTATATCCTTTCTTCACTCTGTAGAGGCACTACATTACGTGCATTGATGAAGGGCTTCAAAGGTAAAGTACTGTTTAGTCACCAAGTGTCCTCAAATCCCTCGTGTCTCAACTTCGGCTAATGTACAGATCTAAATCTGGAGGACGCCTGCCTGTCCTTTTCATGAGATGCCTCTTTGTTCCTCTGAGCAGTAATTCACAGAGGGGTCAGAGACTTTAGTTCGGGTCTCAATGGGAAAACGACACCTTTTTGCGGTGATGGGTAGGACACAGGAGGTCTTTCTTCAGAGCTCAGTGCCTTCCGCTGTGTGTTCAGGTCCAGTGTAAAACTAGGGAGGGGGGGGTGGTGTCCTGATCATCCTGTAATCCACATAATCCCCTGCTGCTCAGGGACAAGGCCTAGCTGTGTGTGTGTGTGTGTGTGTGTGTCTGTGTGTGTGTGTGCGTGCATGCGTGTGATGTGCTGTTTACACGTTCCACCTCTCTCCAGCTCCAGCGGCTTTGAATAAAATTGACAGGGACAAACACTGAAAAGGAAGTCTCATCAATGGCTGCTCAAAACAATTTCCCCCCCTCTCTTCTTCTTCTCTGCTCTCCTCTCCGCCTTGTTCACTGCACATGCCATTAGCCAAAATAACTCACTCCAAAACATGACTACCTCTCATATTAGGTCTCTCTTTCTTTGAACTTCACCTACAGCAATGCACACTAGCACTGGTCCATACATGAAAATCCTTATTATTTGAAACATAGGCAAGGTAATAATGGTTTGAGTAATGAAGAGTAATGACAATTCCATCTCTGACAACTGTACCTCACTGACAAGCAAAAACGTTGATGACCAATGGTCCCAGTCATTTGGACACGGCCCTTTATTAAGCAATGGGGAATGGAACTGACGAGACCCCTGGCTTAGAAGTCATTATTCAGTTTTAGCTCGTAATAATTCCCCACATTAGCTGTCAAGAGAGTTTGTGCATCATTCACCAGAGATGTAGAAATTGGATCGCGAGACTGAAGAGCTCAGACTCACTCAAGAATGAATGCGAACATTTCAGCATGAACTAAAAGTGACGCGGGACGGGAAGTTACTTAGAACTTCGACTTCAGCCAAATGACTCCCATACCAGATCTTATTCATGGAATGTCTATCTTCACATCCCATTCAAATCACCCCACCATCCCGCCTGCTAAAGCATTACAAAGACAACTGAGGATTTCTAGGTCAGGCTAATAATTGGAAAAACTGACTATGGTTGTGGATTTTTTTTTTTCTGTTTCTTAGACCACAGTTTGTTTCATTACCTAGAAAAAAAAAAAAGAATTTCCACCAACTAGTATTTCACATTTCTGTCAGGGTGAGGAAATCTGCAGCTCTGAAATGCAAGTTAAGCTACTTAACCAGTGACATGCGTAAGGTGGATTGGCAAAGCGGCTCCCACCACAGAAAGCCCAATGTCACTGCAACACTTTCTCAGGACACATCATCAATCAGAGGGCTGCCAAGTTCAACACGGCCAGACTGGAGGGGAAGAGTTCAGGGAAGGAGCACGTCCCCCTTGGCCCAGCTGTCACACTACCGGGTGCTATAGATGACAAAACCCAAATGGATTCTCCAGATACTTGACGTAAAGAGCCACTGGTACATGTGGTCTGTCTGATCGCAGGAGAAGAGGGGGGGAGAAAAGGACTGACAGAAAGAGAGAGAGAGAGAATGCGAGAGAGCAAGAGAAACCGAGAAAGAGAGGGAGAAGCATATTTTCCACGGCGCAGCACCCTGCTGCTCAAACCTCATCGTCTCTTCAGAAAAAGGATGGAGTGTTCATGAAATACGCCTCTTTTTCAACACAGGAAAATGTGGCATTGATAGATGGACGCTGTGCAGCTCAGTGACTGCTCGATGTAAGGTAATGCGGGAAAGACAAATTCATTCGCCGCACCACAGAAAGGTCAGTTAAGGTCTGTTCTTGTTTCTAAGCGTATCCTGCCTAAGGATTCATGAGCTACTTTGGCCTCCATTCAAACCTTTCTCGTGAGATGAACACGGACTATACTGTGCTGCACTTCGAAAGCCTTCAAGAAACATTTATAAGAATGTAACAAAACTCCGCTATCAGTAGCTAACACATCATCACGGTCTCACATCATCCAATCTCTTGACACCCTCACACCTCATCAAAATTTGTACACATGTTTAACATTTCGTCGACTTTAAAATACGTCTGCGGCCATTTCATATGCCCGATTCACAAACCTCCAAACTCCACTATGAAAACCTGAAAGTGGGATCTATAAAGCTTTGACTGCACACTGAAGGACATGGTGTCTACCAGATGATCAGTCAGGAGCAAGAATCATGGCTGATGGCTATGGACAAATCAAGATTACAAGAGAAATTCAAGGTTTGGATTTACTAGCATGGCATGATCCTGTGGCCACTGCTAGCCTATAAAGTTCTGCTGTCTATTAGCCAGTGGCTAGGCCCACCATGAAGCCTGAGAACATCACTTTGTGCAGACAGAAGAAACTGAAGCTCCTCCACAGCAGCCTGAATGAGGAGGACATGGTCACTTGTACAAGAGAAGTGCTGGTTTACTGGGAATCCAAGAACCGGAGAGAGGACTGCGAGGAAGTGGAAGACACAAGATGCAGCTGAGCAGGAGTCACGGCTGCATCACAGCATGTGGGTGGGGCCAGCAGCATCTGGACGAGCAGGACTTGCGGCTCTCCAACAGCTAGGTAGCTTTCCAATAACTTTTCCGCCAAACTTCTTACAACAGGGCCCGGGGCAAAGAACGAGGTTGACTGGTCCTGGAGGAGGTAGAGGAGCAGGGTTGGAGGAATCGTGTGCCAGTGGGATGATGGGGATGCGGCAGCAAGGTGCGAAGGCAAGATGGGAGGCAGGCAAAGCACCGTGAGAACTCTCGGTCTGAGCTCTGGCAGGCTCATCCTCAGCTCTTGCCCAGAAGCCTTGGGAGAGGGAAGCCACTGTTGGCACCATAACCAGGCGCTGAAGGTTGCAGCAAGCACCGTCTGTAGAAGCATCACCAACAGCAAAACCCTCTACTATCACAAGACAGGCCTTTGATTTCATCTTAAGCTGAGAAAAATTTGGGCTTCTCAGAACAGTGTAAGACTAGGAGAGCAGTTCAAATTCCCAGAAACCATTGCAGCGGCCACACTCAGGCCAGACATTGTGCTGTTGTTACTGGGAAACAGAGGGTTCGATGGCTATGGATCAATTGTTCCTTAAGTGCTGCCTGAAGCTAATGTTGTCACTGCTTCTGTTATCTTGCAGCCATTCTACTGTAGCTTGCTCCTGCCACTTTGGTGGAATTTTGGGTACGCAAGTCAAGAACCTGTAGTCAGCTCCACCAAACAGATTTGATGAAACACTCGCATCAAGTCTGATGTCAGCATCGCCAGTCAGAAGCAACGTATCAATAGGAGAGTCAATCTCAACTCAGCTGGCATGCGGGCCAAGATAATAATAATAACAATAAGAATTTATTTGCAAAGCACTTTTCAAAAGTTATTAAGTGCTATGATGAAATGAAGAAACACAATCAACTCTTAAGATAGTTGATACATTCCAAATAGTGAGAGTAAAACGTACTCACAAATTAGATTTATAACTAAGTTTCAGATGACAGTGCACCAGTGAATATTCATGAATTATGAATTAACATGGACCATTATTTTTTAATTGAGAGAATGAAACATAAAACCCCAAACAGCAACAAATCTAAGTATGCTGTAGCCAAATTTTAAAAAATTACAACCGAGGTGATCAACCCACCACTTTGTGCTTTTACTGGCTTTAGATTTGCATTAGTGGGCGCTGGGTCTGGCCAATACTGCAGCATTCCCCTGCTGTGCGGAGACTTGGATTCAAAGACAGGCCCCCTTCCTGGCCCCCGAGGTTACATCACTCATCATGTATCCAAGTGCATCAGAAGGTGTATCTACAAACCACTCTGGGTTCAGTGCTGGGCTAAAGCAATCAATTATTTGAAAAGGGAATAACTGGGAATGCACTATAGATGTCGCTGATTTCCCACAGAAATCTCGTATCTCCATTTTTATTTTTTTTTGGAGTTGTAATTGGCAGCTGACAATGTCTACCACATGTGGAAAATGTTTCATGACCTTGGGACTGAGCCTAGCTATTAATAATGGATTGTAATGTCAAAAGTAGGAGTCACAGGGATAATCTCATAGGAGTCACAGGGATAATCAATTATTGTAAATTCCAAAAAAACAGACTTTTTGGAGATACAAGGCTCCTGCAGGGCGCTTGGTGAAAATTGGCTTCGTTGATGTGGGTTGTAAACTCTTTCTAGAAAGATAGAGGAGCAGTTGTACAGCACTAATGGATAGCTGTGCTGCTCCTCTCTGACAGAAGGATCGGGGCACATGTCTTGAGGAACACTGGCTGCTGGAAGAACATTGCACCTAACCTCGGTAGCTCCATATATCCTTTGCTGTTCTGGGCTGGCTTTAGTACCCTTAATGGAAAATAGGAGATTTAAATCCTGGATTCTTGGTGGAGGGTTTTCTTTGGGTAGCTTTCCCTACTCTGGTGGAAAAAAAACTTCACTGCAACATTTACTTTCTCCCCCTCCCCTTTCTTAGAGATAGTCAGCCAAATTCCACTTAAAGCCCTATCCCCATGGGCAGAGCTGCGATTTGCCATGAACAATAGCCTATATATATAGTTACTTAACATCCATCCATATCTCATGTAGCCTGCACATGTAGAGCTTGTTCAAAACCTGGGCATCAGTCCATATAGGTAAATGAGAGTCAGGAATTAAGACAAATGTGCAGGGATGAGCATTAACTCTTCTCTGACAAGAAAAGATGTAGAGTGCAACAGTGGAGGGAGAATGAATGAAGGAAGGGCAGAGAGGAATAACATTTATGCAGGAGAAAGTCAAGACAAGATGTGAAACCGGCTGCTTTTTTATTTATGAGCTTGCTGGAGGTGCGCATTAGAGCTCTGGGACAGATACAGCCAAGCTTTATGAATAAATAAAAAGGTGCACCGCACTGGTGGTGCACTTACTGAAATAAAAGCCTCTGTCTCCACACACAAACTGCAGCGTGTCGACCAGCTCCGCCCCGCACAGGGTCTCTGGCCCCGCCCCTGTTGCCGTCGGAGTCAGGGTGAGGACGCACAGCAGTAGTGAGAGGGTGTGGCTACAGGAGATACAGCACATCGCACACTGCGCAGAGAGAGAGAGAGAGAGAGAGAGAGAGAGAGAGAGAGGGAGAGAGAGAGAATGAGAGTGCATGTCAGCTTTAACATCCTCACTGGTGGTGCTGATTGAGCATCATCAGAAAAAGAAGGGTTTTTTTGTAGGGAAAGTCATTCACACCTTTAAGCACATTCACACCTGGGAGCTGCCCAGTACAGCCACAGTCTTATAGCCTATATATAGAGCAGTTGCGGGTTAAATGCCTTGCTCAAGGGCTCCCCCACAGTGGTCAATGGGGGAGGGGAGAGCGTTAATCATTTACCTTCCCCACCCCAAATCCCCCCAGCCGATAAGAGGGGATTCGAACCAGCGGCATTTCAGTCACAAGTCTGCTTCTCTAACTTCTAGGCTACCGCCGCCCCCAGAACAAAAAAAGAAAAGAGTGGCCACAGATGGTAACTTTACAGGGTATGGAGATGTGGAGGAAAAATGATTAAATCCAAACCTCCAGTCAGTGCCAGTCAAACAGGAGGAGGAACGGCACCTCCAAGCCTGGATGCTCCGGAGCGGTGCGCAGAGGAGATATGTGCGCGTTCAGATTGAAAACACACTTTTCACCTTTTTCATGTCGCTACTCGGCTCTTGCGTGCGCTCCAATAAGTTAACGACGTTCCAGAATAATAAATAAAATCACCCCCCCTTATTAAAACCCACCATGAATGCGCATTGCTAATGAGGCTCAAAGTTTTACCTGCGCCAGAAACCACTGTCAGCGCATTATTTCGCCGAGCACATTTGAGCTAAAAGCAAAGGTGCCTCGAACTCCAAAAAAGGAGAATAAAAGATGCAGAGGGGCCAGGGATCTTGCCTATCCAAAATGTGAGATGGAAAACGGCTCTCCCGCCAAACCCAGCAGAGGAAGCTCAGCGGGCCAAATATACATAATAAAAAGAATAAACACAGGACATGATCCATCTACATCACAACCCCAACCGCACGGTCCGTACGCCCCGAAGTAGGCTACTCCTGTTCGACTCTCTTAAGCTCCCCTCTCTTAACCCCGGGCTCAGGTTAGATATTTAGCACCTCATATGCAGACTCAGCAATAATTACTCCGAAAGTTGCAGAGCTGCATTAGGGGGTTTCTGGTGAAAAAGAGCGCACGGCGCACACAGGCTCCGAGGATGGAAACCCCATTCATCCAAGGAGTGAAAGTCATGCACGACACATGTCAAGATTGTCAAAAAAAGTCAATTAAAGTAGAGGGGGGGAACAAGCTATAATTTCTATGGAGAAAATCACCAAGGCATGCAGCACAGCCATGCACACACTGACTAACTGTGAATGAGAGGTAAAAAAAAAAAAAAAAAAATCTGATTAAATACACATTTATCATACACTTAAACTCAGCAAAAAAATCTAAACAAGCTATAAATATTTGCTTTTATTACTTCATTTTAAACTAGATAAGGATGCTCTGTGCAAATAGTGAGCAAGTGAAGAACCAAGGTGATAATGTATAGTGTCAAAGGAAATCAGGTAAGTTACCTTGAAGACATCACATAAATGCCACTGAAAGGAATGAGCGCTAGACATCCCCACGGGTCTCCGCACGACAAAGCCCGGCGAAAATGAACTTGTTTGAAGTCATTAAAAAACGGGGAGAAAGAGGATGAGATGCGGGCAATGTCACATCTCAATATTCCGACTTTGTTCCATTGCGCAGGCTCGTTTTGGAGAAGTGAGATTTAGCGAACAGGAGACGGATTTAGAGAGAAAATCCCTCACATTTATCTACATTACACAGACATTTTCAACAGGAAACAGCTGGGGCAGCATTTGCCTCCAACTCGTCCTAAGTTATTCATTAAGGATTTTGGGCACATATTCAAATAACGTCATTTCTCTTTTTTTCTCAGAACGGGATTGAATTTTGATCTCTTTAAGACTTGGTTAGTAGTTCAGATCAAGATAGAACAAGCGGTGCTGCCCCGCCGACACAGCTCACACTATATTTTATGTGTTGAAAGCTCATGTTGGTGAAGTTAAACACTGGCAGTTATGATATGACTGTTGTTTCTCGTGCGTAATTTGGCTGCCTGGGCTGCCTCCCGTCTCTATATCCTATTTGATTAAAGGTGAAGTGAATCATTTAAAAAAAGTTTGCCATTACATAACTGTCAATCACAACTGCACTAGTAACATGAACTACAATGCATCCAATTACATAATAAAAAATACTTTTTGTGCATGTGAAAAAGAAGAATACTATCTGCATGGGAGTGAATTGAGTATAGCAAGGTGTGGCACTCCACACCTAGCTTTTAATAATTGTAATGGAAAGATTAGATGAAAGTACCCAGAAATTTATTTGGAAGCAATATCTGGAAATAAATTCCCATCACTCAGCATTCAGAACCAGTGTTCTCTGTAAGCTGTGTGCCTCTGTGCAGGGTTGTTTGCTGTCCTGCAGTTTATCCCATTGACCAAATACAAGTATCTTGTCAGTTATCAGTCATTGCTCCAGTTTTCCCCTGAAATTCAGTCGATATAAGCAGGATTGGAAATGTTGGTGGCAAATAATATTAGATCTAGGGACTTTGCCACATCTGAGGCTTTAGTGAATTGACTGACTGATCTGAAAAAAAAAAAAAAACAGAAGATAGCGTGGAAAAATATAAAAACACCTTGCATGATGTATGATTTTAATTCCATTTACTCCATATGGGATGTCTGTAGACAGGGACATACAAGCACTCTGACTGATTGTTTGTCCCTCCATGTGTATGGCAACAAACACTTTGAGCCACTTTGGTCCTGACATGCTCAGCCAGCTGTCTTGTATACTGGTGGCTGGACAAACACCTGATGGCACTCGCTATGCAGTTTGACAAGCTACGGACCCAATGTTCCCACTGTGATACGGGGAAACGGCAATGACAGACCACTGCCTTGTGCAAGGGCTTAAGGAGGGCTGTTTTCAGCAGAGACAGGATATCAACACTGATCCAATCGCTAAACAGGAGATCAGTGCTGACCCAATCATAAACCAGGACATCAGCACATATCCCGGCTTGCTTGGGCAGCGCAAGTGCATCACAAGCAAGGTCAGATCCAAAGGGAACCGAGGCTAAAGACACGCAACAACACCTAGTTGGCCTAAAGTGGGTCAAAACACAAGCCCGACCAAATGTCCCCACATGACATGGGCAGTACTGACTCCCTGACGGCACAGAGACTACAGGGGCCATCAGAATTGAATTAAAGCTAAATGAAATCTGTAGATTAATCCACATTTAACTCATCCTATGATTTTGAGCATTGCATGTTTCTACATGCACATGCTCCAAGGCATAGTGTCAAGCACTGAGTAGATTCTCGGCGGTTTCAGCCCAGTTCACTAAGATGACATCTGCAGCCAAAATCCCAGCTCATCGCCAAATCTTTTATTGTGTGTGTTACGGGTCCTTTATGGTTTACCTACAGCTCCCAGCTTTGGGTTCATTGCCAAGAATGCAACTCCATGACCTCAATGTGTGTGTGTGTGTGTGTGTGTGTGTGTGTGTGTGTGTGTGCGAACATCTGACTTATCATACTATCAGGACTGCGGCACGGAGGCAAGATGCACACCGAGCGCCGCGCGTCTCTATTTGCACTCCCTGATGAATTGCGTCATTGTCAGGAGCTGCTGATACAACATGGAATATGATGAGGCTCCTCTGATTAGAGGGACAAAGCTGCTTTCAAACCGGAGGATGACCTTGTTTGCATCAGATCAGGGACGCGGTCGATCACTGATGCCAATAAGCCTCTCCGTCGGTAGCTGCTCTCTGATGTGAAATTATCTCATCTTTCTTTGTCCCTTGATGATTGCAGATTATAAAAACAAGCTACCGTGTAAATGCTTTATCACAAAGTTCCCTGTTATCACTGCCGCTGTGGTCTGGCAGTATTGATGATGGGAGTCTGCTGATGCAGTACATCTGCTTGATGCGGTAGCAGGCAGGGGGGCTGACCTTCCCCTGTTCGCCGGCTCTAATGCCCAGTGCACAGAACTGTCCTGCTGCCAGTTTTCTCTCTCCCTCTCGCTGACTCTTTTCTCTTTGGTTGCAAGACTTTTAGTCCCCCCCGCCCCCACCACCACCTCCAACCCCCCCTACCCCCAACCCCCCCCCCCCCCCCCCCCTCCTGCAGCCTCATCTAAGGAGACGTCCGCCCCAGTGAACTCATTGACCAGGAAAAGGCTTGTTTTCACTCCCAGGGCTTCTGCTGTAGGAAGGAGAAAGTGTTCACTGCAAAAAATGTCCATATAGGCAAGTCAGTTAGTTTAGTATTGAGTCATATGTTTCTTAAAACAAGTTGCAAAAATCTGCCAGTGGGATAATTTCACTTTCACTTCAACTTTTTTCTTGAATCAAGTGCCATTTTCCTGATACCAGTGGAGTGACCTGCCTTATTCTGCCTTGATTCATATTTCATGACACTTGGTTATGGAACATTCTTGAAACAAATGAAACTGCCCTGGGAACAAATGGAATTATCTCACCCCATTGGCAGAATATTTCACTTGTTTTTTTAAAAACTTGAGATTTGAAATTTGAATATGACACTAAATGACTTGTCAAGAGGGACATTTTTTGCAGTGTTGACAGCATCCCGTCTAGTCTGGCCTGCCAAACAAATGTCAAAGGGATATACAGAGATACAGACAGCGGTTCAGAATACAAATGAATGGGAGTGGATGAAAGCGAGAGACAGATAGAGAATTAGTGTGGATGAAGGAGAGATAAAGCCTGGTTTTGCAGACCTGCACCAGTCCATGTACACCACAGTAGTGAGGGAGGCTGTGTGTGGGGATTGCAGGGCTGGTACCCAAGATAGGAGGGAATGTGTGAGGCTGGAGATATGTCTGGGCACACACACAGGTTCAAATGAGGACACACACACACACGCGCACGCACACACACACACACACGCTTGATTAGGAGAGCAATCCTTCTCTATTCTCTTGATTAGTCTGAGGTTTTTTCCAGCTCAATGGGTTCTCTGTGTTATATTTCCTTCTCTATCCATTGACTTAAACAAAAAAGCTTTGCAAAAACAATGAAAGCAGGGTATCTATTGCAAGTGATTGTAGGGGTAATTTGTGATTTTTTTGTATATTACTTTCCCAAGCTTAGTGGTTAAGTGGAATAGGGTGTGGTACTGGTGTATGGGAGTTTGTGTGTGGTACTGATGTCCATGTTTTTGGTGCGGATTTGTTATCAAAGCCCTTTGGTGTGCCATACAGTGTTCATATGGAAGAAATAAAGGTGCGTCATGGAGCAGAGCGAGAAATGGGGTGCTTGTTTTGATATGCTATGTTTCCTTAGTAACATGTAGGGGTCACATTATTTTGGCAAAAAGGCCAGGAAATTCCGTGGTGCCTGTTGATGATCAAACCCCATTTTCAAAACATCTCTCAGACAGTTTAACTGTTTATGATCGCTGAACCTGCTGGATTATTGTAAGGGAGAGTTGAAGAAGTAGCTCAGAGTTCACAGAAAGATTTTCAACAAACCGTACTTTATTACATCAGTTTCTCAAGAAACTGCATTTGGAGGCCATACCCCCCATTTCCTAGCAGTGAGCACAGTGGAGTTGTCCCTGACCCACATTCTCAGTGTGGATTCCCAGTAGCAAAGCCGCTGGTTGTTATTTACTGTATGTTTCTCTGTTACCAATGCATTCTGTGTGGTGTTTCATGATTGTGCCCTATTCCGTGCGCTGTATCATTTGCGGTGTTTCATTGACAAAGGGATATCTTACTGTGGGATTGATAAAGTAACACTACAACATATCTGTGACACTACGGTAGTCTTGAGACCTGTCAGAGCGTGCAAACATTCCCTCCATTACAAAATCTAGGAATGTCCCACTGAGTCAGTAACAAAAACACAAAACAAATACTTGAACAATAGCATGTACATGTAATTATGGTCTTAATATGTGGTTTCAGTAAACACAACTAATGCTGGAAAGAAAACCAAAGAGGCAAGCCAAATATCAAAGAATTTACAGATTCGGTACTTTTTAGTGTTACTGATATTGTAGCAAGCTGTCTGTCCTACTCAGCTTTACTCCAAAATGTGCTCCCTTATACCGCAATTAGAGTTGGACGAGTTCCTGTATGAGGTACATCTTAAAGTTACCAGACAAAGCATTCAGGGATGTGTACTGTTTGGGCTGTTTACTTATCCCACGATGCAGAGTGGTTTTGGGGGTAAGGGCCACTGCTCTCTGGCTGGCTGTTTGGCTGGTTGGTGGGGCTGGGGAGTGGGTGCGGTGCTCCTCTGCCCACCGCCTGGCACAGGGAAGCCTATGTCTAGGAAGAGAAAACTTTGCCAGGCCTCAATTACGGGGGGAATAATCCAGGACACACTGAAGCAATTACAGCCCCATATAAATCAATATGCTTTGGGTTTAAAAAGTGATCTGCTCCCAACACTCTGGAGAGGCTCTGACTCAGTTCGCCTTTGATTTCTGAGATGAGAGCAGTTTCTCTGGAACTGGGCAGAGATGCTGCTCGAGCTGCTGTGCTGAGGTTTTAGCTGGTCACTCAGATTGAGTTTACAATCAGGTGACAAGGGACTGTGGCTTCAGTTTCAGGTTGGAGCAGAGCAGAGTAAATATCGATTTCCAGACAAAGAGCACGTCAGCACAATTGTCGGGAAAAGCAGGGCTGAATAAACTGAAAAACTGCAGCAATCAAGTTTCATTGCAGACATCGCTTTCAATGTTCAATGCGTCTTTAATGAGAACTGAAATGTGGATACTAATGATACAATATTCACAGTGTATTATTTATGTATCAGGAAGCCTGCAGAGGAGTCAAGACCCTCTAGCACAAGCTGTGGCAGCAGGGGGCAATATTCACAACTTTCCCTCCCCTGTGGAGTGCTGCTGTTCAGCACTGCTCCCCATCATCACTACTATACTGCCATCTTATGGTCGAAGAAGATTACTGCATTTGTGAAAACACTGGGCAAGGTGGTAAAACCTCAGGCTATACTGTAGTTACACCTAAAATAGCTTGTTACTAAAGGACAAAACAGAATGTGGCATCAATTCTATGAATTCCACATTTAGTTCATCTAACACATCATACACTTTTATAAGATTCCTTATGACTCCCAAGACAAAGTTAAGGTATGTAAGAATGTATTATAGCTATATCCCATAGTAGTAGTGACTAACTGACATTTCAGTGAGTTTACTTTATAAATTGTTTCATCTAATGTTCAACTTACTTATGTTAGATGGCCAATATACTTTTGTCTCCCTTAAAAATGAACAATAATCAATTATTACATTCAAGGTTCATTTATTTCAAAAGCCATGTCAGCAAAAATAATTAACTGGATTCCAATATATACATCCCTTTCAGAACATGTGAATCAGCAATATAACAATGCAACAAGGAAAGATAACTGATTTACAAATTAGCCAAAATCAAAATAATGAAAAGCAAATTAAGAACCAAGAAATCAAGTCTTTTTGGTGAAATGATCACACTACAAGCCCATAAATTATCACAGACATCCGAAAAGATAGAAAGAACAACCTACATGAAAATATCAGGATTACTACTGAAATTCTATTCTCACTTCCTGAGTGAACGAGGGCTCAATTTTCAATTCATGAGAGAGGGAGTGTTCGCACAGGGACTTCTTATGGGTGAAAGCTAACCCGCATTCCTCGCACATGTGACTCTTTGGCTTTCCGCTGTGTGTTCGCCTGTGTTTTTTCATGTGATAGGATAACCTAAAGGCTTTGTCGCACAGGTCACATTTGAATGGCTTCTCTCCTGTGTGGATGCGCATGTGTGACTTCAGATATCCTGACTGGATGAAGGCCTTTCCGCACAGGTCGCACTTGTACGGACGCTCGCCGGTGTGATACCTGGTGTGGAGCCTCAGTTCATTAGCGGTCAGGAAGGTCTTGCCGCACTCTGTGCACTGATGTGGCCTCTCGCCCGTGTGGATGAGTTCATGTCTCTTCAGCGAAGTCTCTTTCATGAACTGCTTCCCACAGCTGTTGCAGGGATACCTCACGCCTATGTGGACTTGCTCAACGTGGTTCGTCAGCTGCAGCTTCGTCCGATAAGCCATGTCGCACTGTGTGCAGGCCCAGGGCTTCTCCTCCGAGTGGGTTCCCATGTGCACCGTTAGCTCGGAGGCAGAGCGGTAGCACTTCCCACACTGCCAGCACAGGAAGGGCTTCTCTCCGGTGTGTTTCCGCTGGTGCACCGTCAGACAGTTGGAAGATCTGAACTTCTCTGGACACATATTACAAGTGTAAGGGAACTCTCCGTTGTGGACCCTCTCGTGGATGGCGAGGTAAGACAGCTGAGTAAAGGTTTTCTCACATTGCGTACAAGGATACGGTCCGCTGAAACTATGCTGCTTCTCGTAGTGTTCCCTCAAACGTCTCAGGAGCGTGAAGGTCTTGTCGCACATTGTGCACTGGATTGGTTTGTGCATCAGTTTGTGCCTTTCGAAGGCGGGCTCGTTTGCGAGTATCTTCCCGCACTCTTTGCAGTAGAGGGGATCGTGAATTCTCTGGTGCACCTTGAGCATGGTCATGCTCTTGAATTCTTTTCCGCAGTCGTTGCATTTCATGATTTCCTTGACATCCACTTTGCAAACATTTTCCTGGTGTTCTTTCAACGCAGACGGGTATTCAAAGTGCTTGCCGCAGTTGGAACACCATACAGGTATCTTGAGGGGCAGCCCCTGTTGGGGATCACTGGTCAACTCACCTTGGCTAGCCGCCACTTTTACCTCCTTTTTCGAGTATCGCACTATCTTCTTATGACAAATGGCATAAATCTGGTGTCTTTTCAATCCATGCATGTGTTTAAAGCGCCTCTTACAATGGATGCAATGGTAAGGCCGATCCTCTGTATGACATTGCATGTGTTTATTCAGTGTTTTTATACTATCGAACGCCCGGGCACAGACAGGGCATACTTTAAGAGCTTTTTTTCTTGCTTGTTCAGGAGCAGCAGGTGGGGTCTCTCCTGAAGTGGCAGCAGGTGTATCTGGACTATTTTCTGTTTTATCAAGACTATCACTACAATTATGGTGGTCAGCTTCGGCCAAAATCTGTGCCACGGTCTTGCTCTCTTCCTCCCGGATACCCTCGTGACCATGGATAATCTGATGCTTCTTCAATGTGTCTTTGTACTTAAAGCCTTTCTCGCAAGTGACACAGATAAAAGGACGCTCTTCTGTGTGAGACCGTAAATGCTTTGTTATGTCTGCAGTGCAAGGTAAGATCCTGCTGCAGATGGGACAGATTTTGCCATCTGTTAGCCCCTCTAAAGATAGCTGTGGATCTGAGCCCTGTGTCTCTGCAAATTTACCCACAGCGACAGGTTTTTTCAGGTCTTTACTCTTGCATATCTCCTTTTGATGCCTCTTTAACACATATGGGTGCTTGAATTTTTTCTCACAGTATGCACATTTGTACGGACGATCCTCCGAGTGGGACTTCATGTGCCTCTCCATATCTACTCTGCGAGCAAAATACTTCCCGCACAGAAAGCAATTTTTGTTGTCCAGTATCTGAGAAGTGCTAGGATCGTCTGCGTCCTCCAGTTTAGTGTCAAAAGTGATCTCTTCCTTTTCGTGAACGCGCATGTTGTGCCGATTCATGTCGTACTGGTCCCTGAATCGTTTGTCACAGTTGGGGCACTGGTACTTGAGATCCCGATTGGAAGAATGGATTTCCTGGTGTCTTCTCATGGCTGTGGCTCGCAGGAAAGTCTTATTGCACACGGGACATGTCTTGTTATTGGGGTATTTTCTTCTTGGTCTCTTAGACGTTGGCGCAGAGGAGTCTTTCTTTTCTTTTAAAGCCTTTCTCTTTAACTGAAGCCGTTTGCTTTGTTTCAGTGGTTGAAAGGATGCTGGCTTGAGGGTGTCGGTGACATCCTGATTAGTTGCGTCACCCTCACCCAGCCCAATACCCACAGCGTGTTCCTCGTCATTTACAGAACCTTCTCGATCCTCAGGCTCGAATTTAACAGAGTCCCGTTCCTCAACCAAACCTGATGGCTGTTCAATCTGTATGTAGTCCAACAGTGTCACAGTTTCACCCTCCACCTGTACAGTCATACAGCCATGCATCTGCTCTGATGGAGGCTGTAACTGTATCTGGTCTGCATCAATTACAACCTTCTCCAACTGAGGGAGAGACAGAGAAGAGAGGATGCAGTTCCCAAAGGAGGATGAAATGGCCTGCGTTTCATCTGTGGGGGGAAAAAAAGACATTACCATTATGATTACTGGCTATTAGTTTCACTGAAAAAACAAAACTCACGGTATCACACAGTAACAGTCGGAATAATTAATAGTTAAAACCTTATTAAATATTTTACCACCTACAAGACAGATATTGTGACAGTGTTAGATTAAAATACCGAGAAGAGACACACCAATTAAATCCAAATGTCCAAGTGTTGTGTGGTACTGGAGCACAGTTTTCAGCTGCTGCAGGTCAGGAACAGACTGCACACATTCCTCCAGGGCGGACGGGACCGCATTGAGCATCATTGCAGCCTGAGACAGAGACAAGAAGGTGAAGGTCAAAACAAATTGTCACAGTGAAAACTCTTCACTGCTATGTCGTGTTCGACATATTTGTGAACAAGTTTTGCATGTGGCTACTTAGTTTGTTTACTCTACCAGCCAACCATCATTTAAAGGTTCCCCTCTATTCCTAAAATGAGTTTGGTTAGTAAATAAAGTAAGTAAGCTGGTGGATTTTGCGCAGTGGCTGGTTTCCTAAAGGTTAGTTTCCCACCCTGGTTTCAGTACCTGCTGAAGGTCTGGTACCGGAAGGAGCCTCTCCAGTCTGGACAGAAAATCCAGCATGAGCACCTGTAGAGCGTTGTCATACTCAGGCCCAAAATCCGTAGGGAATACATCCTGGAAAAAATAATTCGCATTCACAGTTTAACTTAGTATTTGTTCTTCATCCACTGCTTCAACAATATAAAGAGCTGTCATCTTACGAGCCAAAAATGTTCCCATGGTCTTTTGAGCTCAAAGCACAATGCCAAAGCTTAACATAACTCATCAATCCAAAGGGGTAAACACCTGATACAAATCACAAACCTGGAAAAACTTCTCCCTCTCCTCCGGGTCTTTCAATAGCAATTCGATTTGATCCACAAAGTTTGATTCTGGAAACTCGACCTCTGCAAAACATGGCTGGGACAAAATATACAGTAATTTAAAATGAGAGAAAAACCTTTGATCTACTGAAATGATGGTAAATTGTTAGCACATTCATCTTGTACTGATATGTGGGTTGACTGTTATAACCACAAATCCTTATGATTAATGATGGGTAAGAGGCAAATGGGTTCATAAAGAGAAATGCAAGAGTAGGAGTATCTCAGATCATCTGAACAGGCAGCTT
This sequence comes from Centroberyx gerrardi, assembly GCF_048128805.1. Lineage (NCBI taxonomy): Eukaryota > Metazoa > Chordata > Actinopteri > Beryciformes > Berycidae > Centroberyx > Centroberyx gerrardi. Next base: position 6,868,013 of record NC_136020.1, read on the forward strand.
TCCTTTTATTGCTAATGCATCATAGCCAACTGATCTGTAGCCTCACTGTTTCTAGCAATTGAGTTGACTATTGCTTGTGCCAGTGTAACAAAATCATAGCTCTTCCATAAGCACTGGCTGCTGACTAATTTAGTAATGATAATATGCTGGAGAATGAGTTGTGTATTAATTTCTTATCAGCCTGCTACAGTGTGGCATTTTTCTTTTCAAGTTGTGGAGCGTTCACATTTCCCAGCATCAGTGTATATTTTTTATTTTCACTTCCTTCCTGTTCTGTTTACTCTTGCACAAATCACAAGCCACAAACACAGTCTGGTGGTTTGGCATTTGGCAGTCTGTGGCGCAACAAAAGCCATAGATTGTGGCTCAATGAGTTTGCATGAAGTGCTGCATAGCATAGCAAACATATCCAGAAAGAGATCAACAGTTAAACGCAGGTCCAGCCTATTAAAGCCTAGCGGGCCTAGAACAAGTGGTCCAAAATGAAAATAAAGCCATCCAAAGATATACCATCTGAAGCAGATTCCACTGCTGCTTATTGAGGCTTCTATCTGATATTGTGAGGGGATCAGCAATTTTATTGTATCAAATGCCATTGCTGAGTTTCCAGCTCTAAACTGAGAGAAATTATGTTGCACAATATTTGATCAGAAGATGGAAAAAAAATTCCAACCCCTAATTCAAGTACCTTTATGTATTCATTAGAAAATTGTCTTGATTTATTACACTCTGGCCAAAGATTTCATTCTTTCCTGAGGTGTGAAAGATGGAAAATGGAAAATCCCAGCTACTCATATTAAGCCTGCCATGATCAAACTTAATCGGTACAGTCATAATCAGAGTGAAAACTTGGTTCTGGTTCACTGGAGAAATGTAAACAGTCTTTTTTGGGGGCTGTGACTTTCACTTTAGCTGCCACAGTCTTGCAACTGCAACTGATGGAATAAAAATGCAGCCTATGTCGACCTGCGCATCACGTGTAGAAACCAACCTGTGCTGCCCAAGTGGATATTAGGGTCTTGATCCTTTCCAGGTGCATCTCAATGGTTTCCATTTCTGATATCTGCTCAGCCCGGCACAAGTCAAGCACCACCTGCAACAGAAACATTTTGCCTCAGGGGTAAAACAACGGACAGTACAGCCTGGAAATGTTATTCTCCAACAGGAGGCTCATGAGGCTCAGCAATGGACAAGCTAAATCGGTTTTCAGGTGAGAGACAGAGGCCTAGCAGATGATGTGGGTAGTTTCTATTGTAGAAACATATAACACATCATTAACTGTACCTTTACTCTCACTCAGAGAGATTAACTCGGCTGGTTATTGACCAGATGTTGGAAAATAACTGGATGATGTGTTATTGGGGATACTAAAGAGGGCTGACCACCTTGGAAAATGTTGTATGATTATGTCCATTACCACCTGAATCAAGGTGACAGCTATATGACATTTGATTTGATTTTACACTTTGTCCTGCGAGGCAAACATCTGCTAGGGAGAGAACAAGCTGCTGTTGTCAATGTGAGCGGTGTGTGTTTCTCTTTAACTGTACCACAGGGTCATTTTGTTGAATGATTCCTCTAAACAAACATCTGGGACAAATGCATATCAGTCTTACCCTTGCTCTAAGTCCCAAGAGCAGCTGGGCTTTCTGATCTGGATTCAAAAGTTCGGGAACAATTTCTGTAACTGTGCTGATGAACTCCTCCAACATCCCATAATCCTGCACGTCTCCCCTCTGGACGACCTGCCACATGGCTGCAGACACCAGTCGCAGTGGCGGGATGAAGAGGCGCAGAGACGGCAGCAGAAGAGGTGCATCTAGAAAATTAATTACAATGTAAGTTTGGCCTTAAATGGTCATAGTGAAGTATGTCCAAACTCATGGCCTTTTATTAAAAAATCAGATATCAGCTAGCCAGTGTCGTCCACCTCTGATATGATGGATATGATGCAGTATGTTTAATTACATATTTATTGTAGAATTGATCAATATTACACTGGTTGCCTATGGGAAGGCCTTAACATGAACTGGTTCTGATGCAACATTTTGATCGGATTGCACACAAATATCCATTAATGTTTTATTATTATCATCATCCTGGGTTTCAATGGAGAGTTTTAGTGTCCCATGGTATAACTAGGGCAAACACTGAATACTTCCAATATGCAGTACTTGTTAGCAGCTTCAATCCAAAAATATTGGTATCAGCCTCCAAAAACCCATATCGGTCTAGCATAGGTAGCTAGCAAATGCCATAAATTTCAGTTAATGCAAAATCACTTTAGAGACTTTTTTCAGGACATTCCCAGGAAACAAATTATGTAAATACAAGAGATTGTTTTTGCATGCCATTGGAGACTGAACCACAGTTTATGAACCACTGCAATATTAAGACACTTTGGCACACCAGCTGCACTTCCACTTCCACCAAGCTGGCTTTTGCTGCCTTCAAGTGCTGTCGGATGTATCGTAATTAATTGCAGTTTGACCGCACATGAACAGCCCAAACAAAGTGGTACATATTGATAACATATTACTTCCATCGCAAATATGGCTGGGAAAGACGGGATTTTTGATGCTACCCAAATTGCCAAGATGAGACGTTTGGGGTCGGTTGTGAGAAACTCTATCAGGATGGCTAGCTAGCCAGCTAGCTAGCTACTTAACTACCGTACACTTAGCTCGCTGGCGCCGTACGCTAAGCCACCGCCATCTCAGAGCGGGGTACGCCATGTTGAAAAACGGGCGCACACAATCCTAAAGGAAACTTGATAACTCGCTACGGATGATATATTTTTGAATTCGCGTTGCCTTACCTTTCCCGGTATGATGCGGACTTTCCATCTTGATTCCAAAAGTCTCCAATATGAGAAGGAAATCAATTCGGTTTTACTTATAGTCGTTGTGAGTCGACGTCCGCCCGACCCTGCGGTGCAAGTTGGCGGGGAGGAAGGGCGGCTCGATATTTTGTTGCGAGTGCGCAGGCGATGTGAGTCTGTCTGGGAACCGGATGTAGTCAATAATAACGTGTGTCATACCCTCATACCGTGTAACGGCGACGTCGTGGGCTCGAATCCGCCCGGGGACTAACGAAATAAAGGCAAAAATGCAAAGAAAAAAAACAAAAGGATCTTAAAAAATGAGACTCGTTCATTATTTGTGATGTGACAGAAAATATAAGATAATTATCGATCATTTTAAACCTAATGTATTCATGTTTTTAACTACGCCTGTATTTGTGAATTGACCATGACTTTGACCATTACTACGGTGGGACAGGACGGTTCTTTCAATTTCCTCCTGACAAAACTTTTGCCCACAAGATGGCGTGTGATGCAGTACATGTTGCATGAATGAATCATCATCATTGTCATCATCATTATCACCATCATCATCATCATCATCATCATCATCATCATTATATATTCAGCCTAGAGCACAACACAGTTACAAACTACTCCACAAAGGAGTAGCCTAAAGAACAAACAAAAAATTTGCTTTAAACTTAAAATGTGTGTGTGAACGCAAAAATTCTATTCATAAATCTGACAATTTAATAATGCCTTGTTATCGGCAGTGTTGTGCAGAGAGAACAGCTGGACCGCTGCCTGCATGTTCTGGCTCTTCAATCCCACAGAAGCTGTTTGAGGTCTGAGGCTCCCAGCTGTTACTGAGGAGAGCAGAGATAAATGGAATGGCCCTCACAGTGGGGTGAAGTGACTCAGAGGGATAGCATCTCATTTTGATCACAGCTCTCCTCCACACAAGGGATTTCTGCTGCCAAGGGCCTGCCAGCAGCGTTTGAACCCCGCTGCCCCGACCACACAGTGGGTCCAATTTGTGGCCAACGCTTGCATCTGTCATGTGCAGGTGCCCCTGTCTGAACCTGGACTCTGCCATACACAACACCTGCCCCTCATCCAGCCTGAGGGAAGACCTGCACAGGCCCAGTGGGCTGGAAGCTGCGATGATCTGGACTGAGGTTAAGTGGATTTCAAAATGGTGGAAACTTTGACTTATAGGCCTACTTACCAAAAGAAGTGAAATGCAGTGGTGGAAAAAGTACTCAAATCCTTTACTCAAGTAAAAGTACCAATACCATAATGGAGAAATACTTAAAAGTATAGACGTATCAGCAGTAAAATGAACTGAAGTATCAAAAGTAAAAGTACTCATTCTTTCAGAGTGTTAAAGTATTGCTGCATTAACCTGTAAGAAGTATTTTAATGTTGTAGGTCTAACTGCTCCATATACTGTTGGGGAGTTTAAACATATTTTATGAGCTTATTGTTTGTTTTGCATGTAAAACCTTATTCTGCAGAGTAAGTAGTAATTACAGCTGTCAGATAAATGTAGTGGAGGAAAATGTACAATATTTCCCTATGAAATTTAGTGGAGGAAAAGTATAAAGTCTCACAAAATGGAAATACTCCAGTACCTCACAATTATATTTAAGTACAGTACTTGAGTAAATGTACTTCGCAGCTCTGGTGAAATGTTAGAAACCAAATCGTTGCATTTCCCCAGTGTAACCTGGACTGTTTACACAGATCAGTCTAATAGTGGGAAATGAAGACAATATTTTCTGATGGAGCTGAGCTGATGAAATCGAGCTGTTTACTGAAAACAGCCTCATTTCATCAGTTCATCATCTACTGATCCATTACAGTGGTAGATTGATGAGGATGGATGCAGAGTGATAGCAGGAGGCTTGGGATGCACTGCATGTGGAGACGGAGAGAAGGAAACTCCCAAACACAGGAATCACGGCCCGACCTTCCTCCACGCTGTGTTTCTCCCATCGGCCTGACTGCAGACGGCCCCTGGCTTCGCGGGGGAGCTGCCATGACTTTTAGTACCTTGAGTCATTTGCTCAGTAGAAGTAAAGCGATCGATAAAACACCCCGGTGCTGGGCTTCGGCCAGATTTGTCACATTTCTATTCAGAGGATGCTGCAGTGTCCTTGTGCGCTAAGTGGGCCTGAGTTGTGAGTGTTTTAGTTGTATTTGGCAGACAACTAAATACAGTCTAGAAGAAGAATGGTTGGACTTTCTATCTAATAAGTTCGCCTACTAACTTACAGTAGGGCACTAAGACTGTAGGAGAGTTGAAAAGAAACTGTACTGACTCTAATACAGCAAACATGGCAGAGACAAAGCAAGAAATACACTCATACGGTTTAAACTGTGATCATTTTATTGGCTGTACACAAAAGCATGTCATGGAACGATTGAACTGTAGCACGAGTGTAACATTCCTTTTTTGTTGTTATACTCAACCACATCCCTGCTATTAACACCATGTATAATTTATATTTCATATATATATTTTGTACAATATACATGTTCTCATCAAAGGAAAAGATAGCAAAAGTGCCCCACCCCGCCCCTGGATTCCCAATCTAGTAAATATCCCATGCATGTTTTAACTGCATCTAGGAGAAGTGTAGTTGATTACCAGGAACAAATACGCAGGCAAATAAATGCTCGGACAAATTAAGGGGAGAGAGTCTGGAGAGACAAAGCTGGTGTACAGAGCACATTCTCAACAACATTAAACAAAAAGAGCCATGCTCACCGACGTTTAGCCCTACTCTACGGCTTCGACCCAACTTAGAATCAAAAGTTCAAGTGCCAGGTTCCAAGCTGAAGTTGGCCTTCTCTGCTCATGGCATGACGCTGAGACGAATTCAAGGTAAGCTCAAAGTCTTTTCTCTCGGCTTCATCTTTTAACGTTAAAGCCACGTCAATCTGCTGATAGACGAGTCAGTCGCAAAAAGACAAATTTAAGCTCACTGTCGAAATACTGATGCTTTTGATTGTGTGTGAGGCCATAGTAACACGAGCACAAAAAAGTGCATGACATCTTTATGAACCTCTTTACTTCTGTGGGGACAAATAGTCGCCGGTCTTGTATTTTTTAAAAAGTTACATTGCACATTTAAATAGCAAGTTGTGTCAATTCAAATGTGGGAATGTATAAGTATTATGATTGAGTATAATGCCAAATGTTATACAGCGTTTTATGATCCCAGCCAAAGTTACTGTGAATAACTTATGATCAGCTTCAATAAAACTATCAGGGTAAACTAACGGACTGGAAATCTATAAGGAATATTCTTTTCAAATGAGAGAAATATGCTTTAAAGAAAATACACCATGGGATGTCTTCACATCAAAAGATAAACAACAATAGTATATTCAGGCTTTTTCAGTGACTCACCTTTTCATTATTTTATGGATCTTTCAATTCACATTTATAGCTCAATTTCCCGTGGCATGTTATTAATTGTATTACACCAAGTAATACAACCTTATGGAAATATTGCTTAATTCTAAAGCATCTTTTTTATATAATCTTTTTCACTTTTGTAAAACAAAATAGCTGTGGAAATGTAAAATAAAATATATAGTGCTATGTATGTAGGTAAGAAAATAAAGTCGTAGGCTAATATATTTCATTTTCTGTAACTATTTACAGACTTCTAAAATCAACTCTTATCTGCCTATATGTTCCACCTAAAATGTATTTGGCCCAAAACTAATCTTTAAGTAATTTTGAGTGTGCTACAACATTGTTTGTATTGTCATAAGATTTGTCTCTTTTATCTGTATCATACTGCAGGTGCAATCAGATGTACCATAGAGAAAACCAGCACAAAATATGAGAACACTTTATAGACATCTACATTTTAAGCCAGAAACAGAATATTACTCTTATCAAATGGAAGCATTATTTTGGTTTGGTGCTGGACTGGACGCATCGTACATTTAGTAAACATGAATTATTATTTTGTTGCATTGTTACATTTGTGAAATTCAACAAAGTTGGGGATGCGGGTACTTCACTGTGATTGCTTTCAACTAGAGCTGCATGAACTCTGCCCTTTTAAATTGTGTTTGCATCATTTAAATGGGAGGGCTGAAACTCTAGGGCTGATGCTAATCAGTATGCATATCATTATCACACCCATCAGGGTCTGTGTGTTTCCATTTGGTCCATAGATTTACGCTGATGTTACTGAGAGACTCAATTAAACTGAGGTGAAAACAAATAAAAAGTGACTTTCCAATGGATTTGTTCGTCTAATGATCAACCCCAGCGATTTGGAATGCATTAGAAATAGCAAAAAAAAAAATCCTCCTTCTTCCTGAACAATCCCCTACTCAGCCCTACTGATCTACATGAAACACAGATCTAAGAACGTAGGCGTACGGACAAACACACGGAGAGCGAGAACAGAGGATCCGTACGAACGGATTCGACATGCAACTTTTGCATAAACGGAAACGCACAGCTAGAACAGAGCCTGTTCGGGGAGCACATTCAATGAGATTGGTGTCGTCAGCCAAGCGAGTGTGTGTGTGGGGGGGGAATACTGTACATTAGTTTACAAAAAGAACGACCGGCACGATGACTTATTTACACCGCTTCGAAGAAAGTCCCCTCCGTCGGAGTCCGTCCGAAAGCCCGCTCCGTCTGTTTCTGCAGTAGAGAGAAAGCAACAAGCAGCGTGTTCCTTACTCCCCCTTCCAGAAGAAGTCAGTGGAGTAAGCTCTGCATAAAAAGCGATATCAGGGCAGCTCAGTCGAGGAGGCGTCATGCAGAAGTCATCAGTGCTCACGGAGTTTATCACAAGTTCATTTTCCACAGTTCAAGCATACGTCACCGAGTGGACAGTCACACAACTGTAATGAGCACTGGAGTGTCGGTCATGGTGGAAGTTCCTGTGATCGGTTTGGCCTCAACACACAGTAGAGAACACAGTGAAACATAATCCGACATATAAATGACACAGAATGAGTTGCGAGTATGTTCATTCCCACCTGAAGTCCTTCTGCTGGCATTGCTACTATCCACTCCTATTGTTACTTTTATTATCCGAATCGGCTGTGGCGCATGGTAGGATAATATCGACGTTTTGGCGTGTCTCGTTACTTTATGATGCTTCGACGGCATCCAGTCCCATAAAGTGATAGTACATATTTGCAAACTGACGTCTCATTTCAGAGGGGAGCGACTGAAAGGACAAGTTGCGTCCGTCAAGAGATAAAATTCTAATCTGCCTTTTTAAGCAAAAAGGTGTGTGTGTTCCATGCATGTATCCTATATGAAATACAATTGAAAGTGTCAGAATCACGGTTAGGTCTAGGTGATGCTCTGTGTCGAGTCGGTCCTTCTTTCTTCACTTCGCAGCTTCACATATGGGTGTTGAAGTGATCATTGGGGGGGGGGGGGGGGGTTAGGAGGACGACGACAACGTTCAAGCCTCCGACAAGGTGAGAATTCTCTAACAAGGTGACATCGGCGCACCCTCGGGTGGCCCCGCGACAGGCCGATAACACAGAGGCGAAGGGAATCCCTGACGATAACACCCGAAAGCTCCTCTTCAGCAGCGGGGGGGGGCCAGGACAGGTGGACAGCGGGGGACACCGGATGTGGAACGAGTGAATCAGAGGGTTCCAGAAGTGTGTGCGTGTGTGTGTGTGTGTGTGTGGTGTGGTGGGGTGGGGTGTCACACCACGGAGCCCTTGGAGGTGGAGAGGTGGATGGAGTGGATGCGCGTGGCCAGCGTCTTCTCCAGGTCGAGGAGGATGTCGGAGCAGATGCCGGGGCTGGAGGCCGGGCTGTCGGCGGGCGGCGGCGGCTCGTACAGCAGCTGCTTGAAGCCCTCCAGCTCGATCAGCAGCACCATGTTCTTCAGGAAATAGCCCTCGATGAAAGCCGTGAGCTCGCTGGCACCGAGGAACTGCGCCGGAAAACAGAGGAGAGAGGAGGGAGAGGGTGACGCTTTCAGATAAACGCCGCGACGCTCGTTAAACGTTAGTGATATCCACCCGTCTCACCTTGGCGTGTTTGTAGAGGTCCACACATGTTTCGGTGGTGATGTTCTTGGAGCAGATGATCTCACAGTGTCTCTGAAGGGCCTCTAGTTGGAAGAATTTGGCTGCAGACAAGAGCTGCAGACGACAGTAGAGCCAAACACAGTGAAGCACAGCACTGGAATCCCAGACTTAGCGGTTACAAACGATAACGCTGTCAGCGCACTGTCATCGGCTTTGGTTAAGTCTCTCTTACCTCCATAATTTCCGTGTTCCGTATGTGCAGCGCTTCAGTTCCTCCATAGTATAGATACTGCATCACCAACTATAACACAGTACAGTACAGTCGTGAATCAATGGCAGGATCATTTGGATTTACATTTCAAGTTCAGGTAAGGTGCATTGGTGAGTGATGAATCAGCACAAAATGAATACCATGTATTTTAATAATGGAAAAAGCAGCCAAAAAACTGATGTATAACATCATAACATAACAAGGTGAGAATGGCATAGGACCCACATGTTAAAAACAGATATTTCCCCTTAAGTAAGATATTGCCTCATAAGTATGATGCACTTGCATCATCTTATCTTGGAAAGCAAAAAATAATACAGCACACTTCTTACATGGAATATATTGTACTTGACATGACTGATCTCAATGCAGGTGTTCTCTGCTGCTGGTCGGTTCTGGAGCAGGGACTTGAACCTGGATGACGAAGGAAAAGCAGAAACTGGATCATGTGTATGTTGCAACCGTATTGCACTTTTGCACAATTACTCACAAAAAAAAGAAGAAAAAAACAAATTAATAGCTCAAAAATTCGACTTTACCTGGCTGAAGCGGTAAACAGCAGAACTTTATGTGCATAAAAGGGTTTCCCCTCCACCAGGAAGGTAACATCAGACATCTCCTTGTTGTTAAGGAAGTGAGGGTCTGAGAAAAAAACAGATGACAATAAGATCCAACGAAAACACCCAAGTGATGCCTCATTACTCACGGCTCCGAGAGTGTGGATGGGGAACAACAACAGCAAAAGATTAAGCTAATGCGGTCATCAATTACTCCAAGGGCAGTTCATCATTTCAGCTATCAGCCCGGCATTAGCGAATACAACAATTCTCATTTGATTACTATTCTAAAAGTCACGTGATTGAATGTGATACTCAGTCCTTTGAGCAGTTGATTGTAGTGCATCCTGGAGGATCCTGATTAATCAATTAGTTGTCAAAGGTCTAAAGGTGTTTAAAGTATTAACTCACTTCAAACACAACATTACAAGGCTATTCGTCATTTTCTTCTAACCCTGTCATTGAATAAACACTAGGTGGTGCTACGGCATTGCCTTTGAATGTCCCACTGCCTTCTTGTGTTATAATTAAAAGTAATCCTTGAAAAAAGTGACTGGGCAAATCTTCACTATGACAGTCCAGACCTCAAAAAAGCAAAGTCAAAACTGTGTTATGAGCTGTGAGGAGATATCACAGCTGATCCTTTGATTTGGTTTCCAAAACAATAGACAATGAGCTATGGAATAAGCTTGGTTAGCAGCTTGATGCAGTAATATTTCCTAATTGTCAAAAAGAAATTGGTTATACTAGTAAACTGAAGTAATAATCTGTGATGATTTTGATAATACATTTCCTTTTTCTTACTCTGTGTCACTGATTGATATAACACAATAGTGATTCAACCTATAGCCAGTTCATAAAAGCTTTTTCATTTGCTATAGGAGATTATATTTGCCACACACTAAAAACTCATAGACCAGGTTATCTTATCTTGGAGTGAACAATGCATTTTGCATCCCTGCTTCATCAGGTTCACCCTTTTACATTTGCTGTTCTTAACACCTGGTGTCTGGTGGATCTTTTGGGAAATTCTTCTGGTGCACAGGCATTTCCAGCAGCAGCAACATTGGCTTGTTTGGAATAAAAAGAAAAATAATTGAGTAGTTACCATGAGCAGCGATAGCCACCATGGCTGAACAGACAAAGAAAAGAGCGCCACCTACAGAAACTGAAACCTTATTAACAGAAAACCCAAGGAAAGAGACATCACAGTATTGGCCACACTTTGACTGACAAGTGATCTCTGGGACAAAACCCCCCAAAAAACAGGAATATCACGGATTGGCACCCTAACCCTACTGTCACCGCTCCGACAGTCAGCTTCATTTGCTGCACAAGACATTGGAAACAGGTGAGGAACAGTCATTATTTTTAACTCTGAGTGCCTTCTCTTACCTAAGCGCGAGGTCTGTTTCTTCTTGATCTCTGTCAGCTTAGGGATGGGGAACGGCCCGTAGCACCGGGTGAAAATGACTGACAGCTGCTGGCTAATCACCTCATTCTGCAAACCAGACACGGACACCAACACGAGTGAGGACCGATGTGAGGCAGAGAAACTTACACAGAGTGGAGTTACGTAGCCTCTGTTCCATGAGCTATCTGGGACAAATGTTATGCAAATGTATGGTAATGTTGTTAGTGCATCTAAATATATGCAAATACGAGCGTTAATGTCACCCAAGCATATGAGCACCGGGCAGTTTTGTATTCCGTTACTTCATCTGATGTTTCTCCTAACTAGCGCTTTGTTTACATGCACATGAAAGCAAACCCCAGTGACCTTGCTGGATCGGAGGATCTGGAACATGAGCGGCAGGCCGTGCGTGATGAGCTCCTCGGTGTACTCGTCCTCCTGGATGCAGCTGAAGTCTTTGAGCAGGCCCTGGATCAGCGGCCGGCGGTGCTGCATGAAGCAGGTGCGCAGGGACTCCATCCAGGTGTGCAGCGTCCAGGGAACGCCTGGGAACACCAGCGCACCGACAGTGAATACACTTGCGCGGAGCAAAACAGGGAAATCAGATGTCAGGAGTTGTTTCAAGGACAGAACCGACCATGTCTCCATCACTCGCCAGTGTTAGTGTGAGGTGAAGGGCGCTCGCATGGTGAGCGCCGGATTAGTGGAAGATTCTGACGCACGGCGGGAATATCTAGGGTGATTCTGTGCAGCACTTGCATATAATTAAAGGGTCTATGTGTCATTTCTGGTCCAATGCTGGTCTCTATCGTTCAGCATTGGTGACGCTGTTTGGACTGTTTCAGGATCAACAGCAATGAACGTTCTATCATATTTGACCACATTTTTTATTCGATGGACGCTTGCCATGTTAGGATACTGATATTACCACGATTCCTGTTGTCTATGGATTTCTGGAACATGTCGAAGGTAAGGAGTCGCTATTTTGTATGTCAAGTAACACCACTTCCCTGCCGCATAAATTGGCCGGTCCATTAAAATTCAAGCTGTTTGGAGGATTGTATACATGTCGAATTTACCATAACACCCTACTGATTAGTAATAGAGTCTCAAATTATATTTTCCAATGTGTGGTTTTTGCCGATAAGCAAGGCAAAAACAAATTGCCAGATTTCTGAGTGGACCTCGGTGTGGTAGGAGGGCCTTCAAACAGCAACAAAAACATCAGCCTCGGCCCGCTCCTGTGTTTTTGAATGCAGAAATCTCCGCAGTGCGTGCGCCGTGGCTGATCATTTTGTTTCACTCACTACATTCGGGAACCTCTGCTGATATTTACTAGTCATATTATGTTTCAGTAAAGCAGAAATATTACGCATTTAACCGTTAAAGGAAAAAATAGCTGTAATGTTCTGTAATGATGCGACGGCCACTGATTGGTGTGTATATGATATCAACACAAAGTACTATATGAGAGCGTGGTCAGCGAGGGATTGTGTGTTACTATGGTTATGCACACTGTCAACAGCCACATAAAGTTGTGCGCCCAATGAACTGTGTGATGTCGGGGTGAAAGCTGATGATTGGCACATCTACAGAATGAGCACCGCTTGAGGACACCGCTTCATTGCCACGTTCACACCTTTGACCCGAGCTATTATCGCCTTGGACATAAAAACAGCACTACTTCGGAGATTGTTTCATGGTTGGATGACTAGAGGTGATTGGTGAGTGTGTGTATACAGGACAGGACAGGCACAGGACAGGACAGGTACAGCTACAGCATGAGCACAGCTCCAGGACAGCAGGTGGCACCAGACAGTGAGGCTTGTGTGCCAATACATGTATTAGTAACTCTGACCTAAGCTGCGGATGTCTATGGTGATGTCCACATGGCCATGCTCTGCGCTATGGTACATGGCCTCTCTCAGGGCCCTCAGTTTGGCCTTTCCTGTTCGCAGGGTGCCTCCGCCGTTGGCCTGCGGAGCCGACCGCTTCTCCCCGGGATCGGAGCCCTCGGCCAGGATCTCCTCCAGGGACAGGACGTCCCCCTTCTCCTTCTCCGCCTGCGCCAGGAGCTTCCGGAATACGTTCCTGGAGGGGCAGAGGCAAAAGAGAAAGACTTAGAGAGAAAGATTAAGGGGAAGCGGGGGGATAAGATGCAAAGAGAGATGAGAGTGACGTCAAGGGGAAGAGGTAAAAAGTGAAGGGAATGAATTGGGAAGTTTGCAAAATACTCCAAGGTCAAGCAACAGAGAGGAAGATAAATAGTGAAGAGGATGGTATGAGACAGGAGAATCAATGGTTATGAATTAGGCCTACAAATACTGTCTGTTAACTCTACATAAAGGCCGAGCAGTTCTACAGCTCTGGTGCCACTTAAAATATTCTCCTCTACTTGGTTCAGCACAATTACATGGGCTTACTCTAAACCTGGTCTGCAGAGCCACATCATGTGAAGCTGGTCTCATTATATCCTCATACAGGAACTGATACAGAACCCATTAAGGGTGCTTGTACTTTGACTCTTATGAGCCGGTTGTATTTATATTGCTGCAAGCTATGTCCGGATTTCTGAAACTGATTAGACCTAGTTATCGATTGAAGCACCGCAACAGAAATTAACTCTGATTCACTGCCGAAATGTTTTCCTCAAGAAAACTTCAAAGAAAAAAAAAGGGTGAAAAACAACATTCATTTTAATTTATGCATACATTACCAATACATAAGTATACTGAATCTAATGCATGCAACACCTACATAACAACACTTCTGCAGTGGAATGATGAATGCAGTGACGGACTCTCTCCTTTGAAATGAATGGGCTTCAATTGGTAACACATTCAACGCATCATTGCACCATCTGCTTTACTAAGGAGGGGCTTTCGGAGGCCAAATGCAACATAACATCATATCCTGTTGGTGAAATCACTTGATCACCGCCTGTTTATTTGACAGGTCAATGGGAGGCCCAGAGTCATCGCTTTGAAGCCGAGACGAGTCTTTCATAAAATTTTGTTTGATCCCCTCTAACGGCCTTTCGGATTTGACAACTGTAGATCCAAACGTGTGCAGAATCCCACATGTGAGAGCATTTCCTCCAGTTGTGTCCTTAGAAGTATAAGGTTCACTTGCAAAGTTATTTCTGAGAATATGTCGCTCCACAAACAGGTCTTTAGATGTGGCATTTCATAAGTGTCACCTAAAAAATGATTCTATATACAAACTTTACTTTATGGTACATGAGAACTTCTACACCCCCGATCTCACAGCTAGTCTGGATGCAGTTTGAACCTCATAACTGGGAGCTCACGTCACGCTGCAGCATGCTCATCATATAATTGATTGTCTTAATAATGCTGCATTGTGTTGTTGGCTTTCCACTCTACTCCGCTTCCTGACAGCCCTCAATGCCCGGAATGTTAATGGGCTTTATCTTGCTCGGCTGCGGGGAAATGATGTTGAAACTGAAGGAATAAGCGCCGCAGAATAGACCGGAGGGCTTATCGCTGCCTGCTGCCGACGAGGGAGACCCAGATATCTGCGAGTCCCACACACTGTAGTATTTTGTGAGAGGCAGATGGACCGGGGCAGGGTGTGTAAATGGATCAGTACCATGGTAATGGATATGTCTCTGGTGCCTGGTGTCCCTGTATGTGTGTGTGTGTGTGTGTGTGTGTGCGTGTGTGTGAATGCCTGCGTTACCTGTGGCCATGTGCTGCTGCCAGGCTGTATGAGTTCATGTCTCCCAGCGGGGCGGAGGAGATGCCGTTTCGACACATGGTCCCGATCATGGGGTCCGCCCCTCTTTCCAAAAGCAGACTCACCAGCTCAAAGTTCCCTGACCGGAGCAACAACCAGTGCAGATGAATATAAAGGACAAATACGCTCAAATACAACCACGTCGCGACTGAGATCGCAACATATTGATGCTTCCAAACAGACTATTTTTCAGTAAGAGGTTCAAGTATGATCTTCAATGAATAATGTGACCTAGGTTCTTTAGAAGTATACAGCAATGAAGCATAAATCATCAAAAACAGCTTTTCACATTCACTTAATTGCTGAATTCCAGATAGCAATTTAAAGTGATGAATTAAATTGGATGACTAAAACAGTGAGAGAGTGTATCCTCTGATGGGTTCAGAACAAAACAACTCACAACGAAGCCCTGCTGCACTGTCTCACCCATTAGAAAAATATGAAATAGGTAGTAGATTAAAAGAGGTTTTAGACAGTTCAGCATCTATGAATATGTAAAACTGTCGTAATACAGCTAAAAAAAAACAGACAGTCAAGGCTCTTATCTGTGATATCATGAAAAGACAAAACCTGAAGCCGCTCCATTTAAAATTAATTGGAGGGTGACTTGACTTTGTGGACACAAGCGATGTTTATTCACGCTTTTATGTCCCAGTAATTTTTATGTGACAGCAGTGCAGATAAGTGGGAGGCAGAGAACGTGTCCACAGCCCCATAAAACCATCCCGCGCTTATAAAGCCAGTCTCCTATGCACTAGCAAAAGAGCAGCTCCAGGATTGTGGCGTTTATTACACTTAATTATTTATTATTTAAAGTATAAGTAGGCTGTTAATAGTATTCATTATCCACGGCTATGTGCTCTAACTACCCATTACCGTGGCAACGCAGCTGCCTACACCTTACTAAGGTCATGCACTGCCACATGGCAGATATGTGAACTTGACAGCAATTTATAGACTTTAATTTACATTTTAAAAAGCTTGATTTACCATAACAGTATACAGCTCTATACAGTATATATCATACAAAGTGCACTTTTAGGGTGTTTTGACAGGGAAGCTTAAACAAAGCCCATTTTAAAGGGATACACATATTTCACATAAACCTAGGTTATTTATAAGTGCCTGTACAACTATACAGCAATGAAGTACGAATCATCAAAAATAGAGTTTCACATTCACTGTATTCCTGACTTCCAGATAGTAATTTAAATTGATGAACTAAATTGGATGACTAAGGCAGTGAGAGAGTGGCTGCTGGTGGGTTGAGAACAAAATGAGTCACAGCTAATCACCCATTAGAAGACGTGGGTCAAATGTGCAAAGCACTGAAATGCACTTTTGGGCGTATTTAACTTTTGACAGGCAAGCTCCGCAAATCAAACAATGCCCATCTGAAAGGCATTCACATACTTCTCGTGCGTATATTTGCGTACCTGCAGCGGCGGCCAGCTGTAGCGGGGTCTCCGTGTAGTTCTCCGCCCCATCCTGCAGGGCGCCCTCCACGTTGGCTCTGTTGTCCAGCAGCAACTGTGGCAGGCATGGAGGGAGGGAGGAAGCAGGGAGGGGGGAAAACAAACCAGGGAGGAAGGTAGAAAGAAAGAAAACAGGCCAGGGAGACCTCGTCTTACAGTCCGGCTTGACAAGAGGGAAAGCCTCAACTGTTGAAGACCTCACTGCAACAACAACCTAAACCAGCTCACTCTGAGACTGTCCTCGCTCTGAACCGCTAAACTAATTCCTAGCTATACTTACTCATCGTAAGTTGTGGGTTTTTCTGTGAGCTTAATGTTGGTGTTCACTTGCCTGAGCTGAGTTAACACCTCCTGTGTTGAGGTGGAAACAAAATGGCAGTCGCTCCGCTTTCTATCCCCAACAAACTCTGAAATCACTGCTAAATGTGATTGCGGTGGTGCGGATTAATAATTGAAAAAATCCCCGCAGGCGACGATGTTCATCAGGCTCTTAGCCAGTGTCAGTTTATACAGTAACTGCTGCAACAAAATGTATAATACATTAAAAATGAAGAGAACAAAACACTGAAATTTGGCATCCCTGAGGCTGTATATCAGGCTGGCTGAGCTCTGGTCTGTTCAGTTTGCCTCTGGAGTTTTCTCACTGTTGCTGTAAGACCAATCTTTAGACTTTAGGTGACAGATAGGGACAGGGTGAACCATCCACACATCTTAAGAGCATACATTATTACAAACAAACTAAGTCTGGAGAGCTTGCCTTGACTGGATACAGTTAAGCCAATGTCTCTCCACATGTACTCCACATAACTGAGATAATTACTGTACAGATAGGATCAAGAAGGAAAAGTAGAAAGGACATGTGGTATCATTATTATTATGATGCACCATAATAATAATCATCATCGTCATTTTGGTGCAAAGGTCAGGGCAAGGGCCACAGGTTAATGGGTACAGGTCATAAACGTCACTACCTGCACGACAGGGACGTGTCCGTGTAACACGGCGAAAGTGAGTGGCGTCCCCTGGCGCGTTTCAGGATAAACTGAGGGGTGCTTGTTTACTGTGCTTGGCACCTGGGAAGTCATAGGTGAAGTTCAGGGAGAGAGATATACAGCCATTAACATTCACAGCTCAGGGCAGGAGAATGGGGGAAGGAGCGAGAAGCAATATGAAGGAGAAGTGTAAGCAAAAGGAGGGCAGGATGGCAGAGGGAGATTTTCCTCTTGAGCGTCACAGAAAAATCTTGAGCGGCTTAAGTTGTCCCTCACATCTCGATCCTCATCAGCCTTTTTTTTTCACACTCCGCACTCTAAACGTGATATTAGTACATCTCTGTCTAGGCAAGGCTCTAACCACAGGCTGCGCTATCTTCCTAGCTCCGTCTTTAAACAGTGTTTCATTTCAAAGGAGATGGAAACCGGAGAGAGAACACAGAAAATTGGCAAAGACTACAAACACTGTCAGGACGGGTGGTGCTGACTCACGAAACAAAGCAACGGCAGAATAAAATTAAAAAGCCATACAGCCCGATGTTGTTCTGTGATTCCTGAAGTAGCTTTATCACAAAATGGATTATAGAAATTATTCATAAATGTCACCTGGAGGGGGCGTCCATCAACAAAAGTCTAATAAAAGTGGTAGTGTTTCTATGTTCACAGTGCTGAATTATTACATTAAGAGTGAAAAGGAAGCATTTACTGTAATATCTTAACAAAATATTAGGATTCTGCGGTTATATTTTAGATGGCTTAGACTACTGGATGCTTTATACAGCCAGTGCTTTGCTTTTGAGTTAACACACCCGCGCTAAATACAGGCACTCAACCAATGGAGCAGTCACAGTCAGTCGACAATGGGGCCACTATGGTGGAGTAGCATTGAATGAAGCATTTCTCCTCTTACCTATTCTTATTACAAACTAGGATTAAAGCAACTACACACACAAGACAAGCTGAACTCTAGATGAGAAAAGTGGGGGTTGTTATAATAACACTGCTTCACCGCCACTGTTAGCGTTCTCAAACAGCTCTACACAATTTACATGAGTAAGTGCGATGAAGTTCATGCTTCATGTATAGCCGATGGTAGCAAGTTACACCGAGTACACACCCACACAATAATAATACATTATTGATGCGGGATGAGGCACTTGCAGCTAAACGTCTAGTGTGTAAAATGTAATAAAATAACTGACTACACTGAAGGACTGTTAGTGAATTATTGGTGTAGAGATATATCTTCGTTACTGTGCAAATGATGCCGTTTCATTTCTAATCAGTGCACTTGGTGTAACGAGCTACCAATACAGTACGACAGAAAGCATGCCAAGAGCAGGTACGGAAATGAAGACAGAGGGAAAAGGAGCGACACAAAGCGGGTCCTCGGTTTTTCACGAGCACCGCACTGTAAAGACACACAACATCTACAAATGCAAATGAACATCTCGGACAAAAACGATGTCAACGTGGTTGCATTTTCACGGTGGGTCTGACGGCGTCTCGTTAACACTGACCTCGCTGTTGATGTCGGCGCCGGCGTCCAGCAGCATCTGCACCATGGCCTCGTCGCCGCGGACACAGGCGTACATGAGAGGGGTCATTCCCTGGAGGAGAGAGGGGGAGTGGGGGGGGTTCTTCCTTTAGGCTGGACTAGTCATTCCTACATCAAATATTCATTACTTTTGGGGAATCGGGTTTGGTGCTATAGAGAATCTATTTTCAAGAGTTATTTAAAGCCACCGTTACATTAACCACAAATCAAATGGTTAATCTACTGCTGTTTATTGAAGGAAAAGAAACATTTGGCTGCTATTGAGCAATTTTGATACTATGGTGGAGCCTTATAACTGTCATTTCCAAGTGGCCTCGGTTCTGAACCAAGGTCATCAGTGCCCAACTGAGCAGGAGATTCAATTCATTAAATTCTAAGCTATGGCAAGGTCCCTGCATCGAATATCATTTGTCACCCACACTTCCAAACCTGCTTGTATAGACTACATCTTCAAGGACGAGTGAAGAAACGACTGATGACTAACAAGATTTTATTATTTGCTCAGTGTAAATTATTGAATGTGGGTCACCAAACTCTCAGCCCCACTGGTGTGAATTTTGAAGACATGGCTTCCAAACAGATTGCTGGTAGATTTTTACTTGATGTTCGCTCTCCATTACAATGATAAAATTCTGGTCTTACATTTGGACTCACTTAGGCTAAGGTACTGACTGTATGGTGAGTGTCACACCTTGCCATACCCAACTGACACCCGTGAAACTGGGTTCCAAAGGCAGATTCTTGGGTCACTTTTCAGCCCTAGCGTCGAAACGTTTCTTGGTCTGGTAGAATTCAATGCTATCAAGAAAGTACTGAACCATAGCAGATATTGTTTCTGTATGGAACCAAAACTTCTTCAAATAGCAAAAAACTGAAGCACCATATGCACCATATTGGTCATTACTATATCTGAAGATTGCACTTTGATTAAAATCGACTCTATAATCATACATAATTTGCAACGAAGCGAGCCCATTTCTGCCAAGAATACACTGACTAATTTCTACAAAGAAAGATGCAGTAATTGCACATAGGTTCTAATTTTCCAGACTTAGTACATTAAATGACTGACTCATAATAGCCATGTCTTTACAATGAGAGCGACAGCATAGGTGGGATGTGAACCTCCTAGCATAACATCTTCCATCCCAACATATGCACACAGCACTCTCTCGGGCTTGACACACCTACACACATTATGCTCCAAGCTGCAAGATGAAGCCGGTGTACCAGTACTTCATATAAGTGTAGTACTATTGCAATAGTGATGTGTGAGAGAAATAACAAAGAACATTAGTGTAAACGACGCAGCGATTTATCATAGGTTCTAGACTAAAGCAATGCGCATTTACAGGCAAATAAAAGCCTTTTGGATGAGCCTCCATAAAACAGACTTCAATCATATGTCTGATCTGGGCCATTATGCACAATGGAGGTCCTTTTATGACTTGCTCATAACACACCAAAGCACTTTATATTGAAGATTGATATCCCTCTGCGGTGATTCATTCTTTAATATTTCCTGGACACCAATCTAATTCATCAGCAGGCAGCTAAAGGGCGATAGTGGACTCCGATGATGGCCCTAAATGAAATGTGCAGAGTCCGAATGACTCTCGGCCCCGATGACAGACCACAGCTTTTACTTTATTACTCCTGTAATGCTGTCTGCTCCCCAGCACCATTTAGCCGCTTTTATAAGGAAATAAAACCCCGTATGTCACCGCTGCTCTGTTATTTATATTGGCGGTGACGGTAAGAGGGAAATGTCAGTCAATACTGTTTGTCATATTCACAAGGGCCTGTAAATACTAAACACTAATTCTGCTCTGTTCCAGTCAAACGCTGGTTCTCGCTGAATGTGGCATGAATCAGCCTGCCAGCGACACACCGCTCTCTGGTTATCATGACATCAGTGCATACAGGTTTACATTGGAAACATGTGTGGCAAGCAGGGGCTTTGTAGAAACACACGCTTAAGAGAACCTTACAGATTGGGAAGTCTATTTTGTGAAGTAAGTGAGAGGAAACCAGCCAAGGCTTCTGCACTGAACTTGAACAGGCGCAGCTTTCTGGCCACGGAAAATCAGATTGCACCATAAGCTACTTCACTTAGCAGCACACGGAATAACCAATATTTCCATTGACTGGGGAAGGCTGGAAATCCCAAATGACATTAACACTTGGACTCAGTAAGACCGGGTTTATCGACCCGGTGGTCAAACCCAACCCATCAGTGCTGACTCCAAGAAAAGTGTTACAGCATCAAATGTGAACGATGCAGTAATTCTTTTCCTTCTTTTCCACGAAGAAAGGTGACATTTTCTTCTACGATGATAATGAGGATTATAAAAATTCTATCGTGGCATAGATATAGCACCTTACATTACTCATAGGGAGCAGCCGGTGCCCAGCGTGTGTGTGAATTAGGGTGGGTTGCTAGGTAATAAGTGTGAGGAACGCACAATGCCGGCGTTGTGTGTAATTCTCCACTACCCCTGTGTAGGTGTGCGATGTTAATGCCGCGTAGGCGTCCGCGTTAAGTGTCGGACCTGTTCGCTCATGCTGTTGATCCCGTCGGGCCCCAGCAGGTTCACGGCCTGCTTGACCAGGTCCGTCCGTCCGCAGTTCAGCATCCTGAAGCCCAGGTCCTGCAGGAACTTGGCCTCTGTGGAGGCCGCGTCCAGCTTTCTGGTGGCACAGAAGCAATCGTCTGCCCTAGAGATGGAAACAGAAGATCCATTCCTGTGATTAGGAAGCTTATCTCAGAAATGGATTTGGAGGTCTCTGGACACACGTCTAGAAATAGAAATTCCTGCACAAAACCATATCCGAAGACTCTCGGTATGGTAAAATAAACTTTATCTACTGATTTCAAGCACCACATCTGCATTCAAAGTCAATTAACAAGTGTTGGCGAAGCACATGGCGACGTTTCATTTTTCTGTGCTCTCTTCTGGTTTTCTGCTTTGTTCATTTCCTTAAGTAGCTTTTCTCAACATAAGGATTTTGCTGTGAGTCATTATTTCTTATGCATGTACCCCCGTAAAGCCACTTAATCCATCCAGAAATAACCTCATAGGTTGAGTTAACCTTCAAAGGGTGGCGCCAAACAACCAGAGTTTATCAGAGCACAAATTAGCTAGCAACCTTGAATTGCACAGAAGGAACTCTGGTCAAAATAATAACTAGAATAACAAGAACTCCAATCTCCGTTACAGATATGACATCCGTACTTTAGTTGCCGTGGTTCACAGTCCACGCCGGGTAGCAGCAGCCTGGCCGCCTGCCTCACATCGTCGCTGTCCACAGAGAAGCTTCGCCGGTGTTCAGTGTGGGCGACCGCCACACGGATCCACTCCATCAGCGGAGGCAGAACCAGGAACGGCCTGCAGGGGGAGACAGAGTTAGTGTCTGCTCAGATCAAATGCTAAAATTAGATTAGATTAGATTAGATGAAACTTCTGCATGGTCCGCATGGGGAAATTGGGTTGTTGCACCATCAAATAATAGGATACAACAACAACAACAACAACAAAGGGATATACAATAAATAAGTGGGGTGGTAACAAATACAACTCAACCAACATTTACCGACACAACACTGGAATGTATTAAGTAGAAATATATGGATAAAAAGTATGAAAATATATTAATTACAGCATGTATGCTAGGTGTGCAAAATACCAGCATACTGAGACAAAGAAATAAATGAATGAAGAGTATGTATGATATGAAAATATGCAAAAAAATATGAAATTATGCAGTATGAACATAAAATATATATATATATAAAATGAAGATATGTGAAATATATATCAAAAGACCAAATAAGAGAATATGGAGAAAAATATCAATTCCATTTACAAATGTAGATGACATGTGTGTAGAGAACATATGGGTTATATAAATACAACATGAATAGTGTGACTTTTTTATGTCGCTATCAATTTTTCAAACTGATAATATCACATAATCCTTTAAAACACGTTGCTGGATTTCATAATTCTCAGGGTGCTCTATTCATCCTTCAAATAAAATCACTTCATAAAAACTCAAGCCCAATATTGATAGCCACAAACTTTCTAATTAAAGATGCCCTTATGGATAACTGAAAAGGCAATTTCCATCAAATCAATATTCATAATCTATGATTCAGCTAGTCTTGAGCAGAAAGAAAGAGATCTAGATGCTGCAAATGAACCCCCTAAATACTGTTATTACCTTCTTTAATCAAAACCAGTAATGGGTCTACCCTGGTTGACATGTTCATATTTCATCATTTATTTCCGGGGGTAGTGTGCCTGTATCATCTCTAATCACACATCCTGTGAATCACCTAATCTCTTTCTCTCTCTTTCTCTCATTCTCTCTCTTTCTCACTCACACACACACACACACACACACACACACACACACACACACTCTGTAGGGTTTCTCTCCCCCATTTCTCCTCCTCACACAGCACATGATGTGGGCATCAGGAGGCAAATTCAGGTCAGTCAGTTGATCAGTCAGTCAGCAGACACTTAACCCCTTTATACCAGTGCACTATCAAACTGATTCGCAGTACTTGAGAATTGGTTATATATTGTATATACTGTTTTCTTTGGTTTATTGAGTAGTATCTAATTAAGATAAAAGTAAGTCACAGTTGAATTACTGCGAGCATCGAACATAGTTGTGAATTTTCATATAACCTGATCTGATTAACTACTGCACTCCCCAAATTATGTGCAGCATTGCTCTCAGTTGCTCTCAGATCTCAGTTTGCAGTGCCGATGCTGATGAAAGTAGTCAATCTTTGACTAACAGTTTAACAGTATGATCGGCAAATCACCAATCCAATCACCGATTGAAATGATGCATCTTATGGGATACAGTACCTCTTTACTGCAGATACAATTAGATTGAGCAAAGCAGTTTTGCATAACAGGTGTGGAATTTATTACGTTTGCTAGTTTGGCAAACAGGCTACTATCTCTATGGTTATGATACTGAAAGACAGCTAACCTTCTGGAGCTTAGCACTATACCAGAATGTATCTATTTGTCTTGACAATACTTTGGGTTAATGATGTGTTTATCCCGATTATTCCAGGACTGTAGTAAGTTCACCTACAGCAACAGTTGATGCTGCACACCTAGCCAGGCGCTGTGGGTCTATGCAGCATCTGTGCTTGTTCAACCTCAACCTCCCTGAAACCATATTATGATTTGGTGCTACAGTCCCACTGTGCAGCGCTGTGCAGTGGCTTACTCCATCCTCAGAGAGCGGAGCTATAAAGCCTCGCTAAGACCCACATCTCCCAGCAATCGGCATCACGCTCCACAGGGGCAGACTGACACTTTTAATTGCCAGAACTCTGGGATAAATGTAAGCCGGCTATTTAAGATAAACGGAAGACAACTATTTTATCATGGAAAACGCCTCTGAGAAATCCCGCTTGTTATTTGCTTGGTCTTCCCTGCAATTTTTTGGCATCTGTCAGATAACGTATGCCAGTTATCCATTCAGTCACATTAACTTCACATCACAATGATAGACACCCATTTAATGAACCAAGAGAGAACAAAAGCGCAATAGTGCTCTCATCCTCTTCAATTGTCTCCATTCAACTGTAACAGCACATCACTCCGATATGTCCAGGAAGGAAACAAAAGCCTTTTTCAGAGGCTCCAGGCTGAAGCCCGCGCATGTTTCCTGGAGCCTTTTATGCACAAAAATGCATAAAAGGCATGGTATCCACAAATATTTTCTTTGTGTACTGAGACTTGACCGCATATCAAGAAGAACCAAGAAGAACCAAGAACCCTTTTGTCCCTGTGCAGCTGTCAAATAGGGAAAAAAATCATACATTGCACATATACTTCAAAAGTATGAGTTATTATTATTAACCACTCCAATTGGTCCATTATTTTCAATCAGAGAATCCATATATACTGTAGCTGTTTTGCGGTCACAGGTATGTGTTTATATATTATAATGTTGTACCATTCATTTTTAAATTGTTATGCAGGCACAGGTGTGTGGGCCTTAATATTCAAACTCATTGTTAGGCGCTCACAGGTGTGTTATTATTGGGTATTTTACAGCGGCTTCAAACCTGCCTCAAGCGTGACTCAGCCAATCAGAACTGAGGACTGGAACTATCCGTTTCATAATATATTCCTTACCTTGAGCAGGTCGTGTGGGACAGTGACAAACTCAGCCTCCTTTTCATATTAGTCTGCTTTACCAATCTAAAATCCTACCTGAAATAACTATCTAACAAATATCTTGCAAATATAGCCTAGTAGATTATAAATGTGTTAATTTTAGAAAGCCTGAGGCACATTTCGTCACTGAAGCTGGTAACTTAACGACCTCATCAGACACCTTATTCTCTTTTTTGCAACAATAAACAGTAAAGGATATTCTAGGTGCCAGAAAGAAAAAACGACTGATGAAAACGGTTTCATCGATTTTTTCACATTCTTGTCAAGGTCTAATTAATTCTTATAAGTCAGTCCAGTGACAGAGTGCCTTCAATAAACTCGTTGATTATGATTATCCTCTCTTAAAAAATGATCCTTAGCTCTACTCAGTGAACTAACGACAAACGGAGGCTGATATGAGCTTTTTGCAGTGCACGACCCATCTCTTTAAAGCAATGCAGAGGTAGATATGAAACACTTCTAAAAAAAATCCCTTTGAGGAGGCTCTCATTAAACCACATAATGATTTTTTCAGTCATCGTCACTCTGCCCCTTTTATGAACTCAACCATTCAGGATACCTTGTACCAACGAATGTACTTGCAAAGAAACATTCATTATGGACTAGTAAGGACTATTGTGACTCACCAGATCCAAGTAGCTAACATAATAAAACCGCCTATTTCCAACCCTTCAGATGCACGTTAGAAAATTAGGAAGCATTAAAATAAAAGATCAAGGGTTCAAACTGGGCTTTTTTCAACTTTTACTCACTTCATCTTTTTATGAATCCTTCAGAGAACCGTGTGGGAACCATGTTTTATAAAACGCTATGAGAATCCTTCTGGGAGCATTGTGTTTATGTATGGAGCCGCCTGGTCCGTCTGTAAATTTCCTGTAGGCAGCGCATGTTTAATCAAGGCAGCGGCGTGGAGACACTTTGTTTGACTGGCCTACATTTTGTGGGCATCAGCTGCTCACGCCGCAACCGACTCTCCTTCTCCCTACACCTACAGTCTGCCAGGAATTTGAACCCTGGCAAAAACACATCCGCGAGGTCTTCCCGGCTGCTTAGCGGTCGGCTGACTAACGCGACGCCGCTGACCTCCTCCCTGTTCTCAGAGCTTGTGATGAAACTGATGTGTGCCGCTCTGGAGACATATTCACCATTCTCGGTTTTAAGAGAGAGAGCGAGGCCCAGCCTGGAATGAAAACACTGCCGCTATTGTTATCCATCGATGCAGGCAGCGGGCCTGCAGCGACAGCCGGCACAGAAATTCCACCTTAGGAGTAAATATCTGGGTCAAACAACTGAATGTATCAAAGAGCCACAACCTACTGTAGTTCTTTTACTTATGACCATGAAGTATTATTGCTTGCACATACTTCGTCTTTCTTCAAAACTTGAAAATTCAGACATCCTTTATAGAAAAACATATAAACCGACTATATTTTCCTCCTAAGAAAAATTCTACTTCAGGTCGATATTATTTAAAGCCCAGGTGCTCAGGTGCAGAAGTCATTTCCACATTTTTTTTTTCCCCATTCGCTAATTTTTCACTTCACAGAGGCTTATCTGAGGCTTCGCGAAACAACCCCAAAGGACAACTTTATCTCATTTAATCGCATTCTATCTCCCTCTCATCCCACTCGGTTATTCAGTCTCTCTCCACTTTTCTTCAACCTTTCAGCAGAATGCTAAATAGAGCATTTGTTCTCTCGGGACCGGAGAGCCTGCTGACATGTCACTCCGTCTGACATTCCTTTTGCTCCCCAGGGTTGTCAGAATGGCGTTTTATCTCTTCAGAGTGGAGGAAAGATGTTGGAATATCTGTCCATCCGTCTATCCAAGCGAAGTCCCACTGCTTCCCATCAATCTGCCCAATGCCCAGGGAAGTGTCAGGACTGACCAGCCCACGCAGCATCTTACGGGCTTGCTTGCGGGTCTGCAAACTTTTTGAAAGTAAGTAGGAAGGTCTGCACTAACCTTTAGACAGTTCGAATTATTCTAGTGATGGCGTGCCACAAGCTGACACTGCCAATTCTGTTGAAAGGATATTCGTGCTTACATTTATCAAGAATGAGTGGCCGCATTTAGAATTCATGCTCTCATTGAATGTAATGCTTTCACCATGAGCATAGTGTGCCAGAAATTTGGATGACTGACATTTGGGCAGATTGGAGTTTTACTTATACAAACATTTCTCAGAGGCAGAGCTGCTCTGGAGGCAGAAATAATCTCATTGGTTGATTTAAACCTCAATGGGCGGAGCCAAAGAACCACAGAGCGATATCAGAGCTATCAGAGTGCAAATTAGCTAGCTGGCAAACTTGAATGAGAAAGAATTCAAGAACTCTGGCCGAAATATAAATTGAAAAATAAAAATAGCAATGACCTCTTTTTTGATTTCATCCATGACCATGGCATTCATGATATTGGACGGTCAGCAGCTAGCTAACTAGCTTACCTAGATAGCTACAGGACAGTATGGCCAGTTTGAACTTGGAAGGTCAGCTAGGCTAACTAGCTAACCTAGAGAACTTGTTTGGGTGTATGGACCCTTTTCACAGCAGCAGTTTGTCATAGCAGGGTGTGTCACAGCAGGTGTAACTAATAACATTAATGATGGTTCTATTCCATTTAGGTGTGCCACAGCCATTCCAATGAGCCAGCATGCATAATACCAGGGCCCTGGCACTGGAACACCTAAATGGAATGGAACCATCATTAATGTTAATTAGTGACACCTGTGTTTATCCTGCTATGACTCATCAAAATGGCTGCTGTGAAAATTAGTAGCAGAGCGCTAGGCTTCATAATATTAGCTTCCTCCTCTCTTATCTGTTGCCTTTTTCACTGGGCTTCAGTCTAATGTTACTTAACCAGAAAAACTGTGAAGTTCTCAACCGGTCAGATTATTTCTGCTTCCAGAGCGATTCAGAACACTGAAACATGCTCTAGTGTGTCTGTCAGGAACGTTCGACTCACCTCTCCGTCTGTAAGGTGACTTTGGACGGCTCGACATTAGGGTTCTCCCACTCCATCTGTGGGCAGTGCATGAAGTAGCAGAGGGTGTAGAGTGCCTCGGGCTCCCAGTGCACCCCCGAGCTGGGGCTCTTCTGGTGGACTGGTGTCCCGTTGCTGGGGTTCTTGATGTGCAGCGGCTGGAGGTGGTGCATGGCCCGGGACACCAAATCACCTGGAGGTGGTAGGATAGTTTTATATATAACAGGGAACAGTGTATGAATTTGCTATATGTGATATAGATACAGGATCCATTATGACAAAAATAGAAAATACACTACACTCAGATACAATACACTAAGATAATAACATAGTGTATAGAGCCATTAGCCATTAAACCATACGCATCACTCCCAGAGCACACATCCATTTCCTATGTCACTGCTTTGACACATGAGTACTCTCCAGCACTTCCGTGGTGAAGTAGAGACTCACTCCCTCATTGAAATGCTCTCTCATTCACACACCTCCTGATTCACAGGACACTTAGTCATACACATGCCCACACAATCCTTGCTGTGTGGGAAATTGCTGCCTTAAAATGAAATCAACCTTACGCACATTGAGCACATTGAGCCTCTTTCAGTAATTTGCATCCTTATTCCATCTGTAGCTCTTATTTTTCTTATTTCTTCTCCCAGCACTGTTCACTTACATGACCATCCTAGAGTCACAGGAAAACTATACTTCTATATGTGTGTGTGTGTGTGTGTGTGTGTGTGTGTGTGTGTGTGTGTGTGTGTGAAATGCAGCTGAACTAAAATCTTTGCAGTTTTAAACCTTGTGGACTTCCTGCCTTTGGAAAGGTGTGGCTGTAAGCAGGGAGAAGACAGGTGCATGAATTATGCACGGGATGTGTGTGTGTGTGTTGGTGGTGGGTGGTTGGGGAGGGGAATTAATCAAACTTTTATGTCTCAAGTTTCGATTTGAGCTATTCGTGCTGAAAAAATCATGTATATTTTTCACAAGGTCCTGAGATATCTGAAAATTCACACAAAAACCGCAGTATTTGCTATACATGCCACAGTGCCCAGAACTTTTTCTCTGGCCAACAGTTAAATTTTCTGGTATCTTACATGAGGTCCACTGCTTTTAGTGCAAAACTTCTTCAAGATGTGTCTGTATTCAACAGGAATAAGGAAAAAAATCAAACACACAAGAGATTTTACAATTCCAATTTTTTGAACACCTAAAGCAGGACATTCAATCTTTACCTACAGAGCAGATATTTAGTGCTGACATTTAGAAAGTCATAATTCTTTGATCCGAGATTTGGCAATTTTACAGGAGTTTATTGATGAGGTCGTTAGTGATGCATTTTAGAATAACGACGCTGTTCTGAGAAAGAAAATACTGCAGTCTGGGCCCGCAGGGTCGATTTCTGAGAAAAATTAATACCCCCATTGATCTAATTATTTACTTGGTTTATTGGAACACTGGCGGCTCCAGGCTTGAGAAAACATGGGGAAATTGAACCTGGTACTTGCAAAATAGAGTGCAATATTGCCTGAATTATGAAAGCTAAAAAGAGTTTATGCATTCTCTCATACATACCGGTACATACACATACCTATATGCATGTAAACACCCACACAGATGCACAAGCATTCACACACGCATGTGCATACACACACACACACACAGACAATATCTGTCAACGCCTAAAACACATCGCAGCACAACACTCCTCTCTGAACTCGCTTGATTGTTCATGCCAAAAATATCCAGTATGAGGAAACTTGGCCTGTCTTGAAACCTCATCCCTTAGACAGGATGACACGGTGAGTGTACGCCCAAGGTTCTCCATCTGTCTGACTAAAGGCCCCAGCCAGAGTTCACAAGCAGTCAGACATAAACAGCACACGCGGCTCACAGCAGAGTTTGCACTCCGGCTCCAGGGAGCTTGCAACACAGTTATTGAGAAAAAAACAACAACATAAAAACAAAGCAAGCATACCCTGTCTCTGTGGCTGTGGTAGACTGACTGAAAATGAATGCAAGGGGGATGTGACCTATAGCCAGGGTCGCCGTGTTCTTATACAATGTTCCTTACTTTTCATCCCTGAAACATTACCAAAATCCAAC
Source organism: Centroberyx gerrardi (assembly GCF_048128805.1). Classification (NCBI taxonomy): domain Eukaryota; kingdom Metazoa; phylum Chordata; class Actinopteri; order Beryciformes; family Berycidae; genus Centroberyx; species Centroberyx gerrardi. Next base: position 6,898,193 of record NC_136020.1, read on the forward strand.
CGATTCTATCACTGGGCGACTCAGTAACTTTAATTCACGCATTTGTTTCATCAAGGCTTGATTTGTGCAATTCTCTCTTCTCCGGCCTCCCAATTTCAGCTCTTAAACCACTCCAATTGGTCCAAAATGCTGCAGCCAGAATTCTTACCGGGACCTCAATCTACATCGGCTCCCAGTACAGGCAAGAGCAGACTTTAAGATCCTTTTCCTAACTTCTAAAGCACTTACCGGTCTGGCACCATCCTACCTCTCAGAACTCGTTACACCTTATACTCCACCTCCGCAGCATGCTGGCTGTCTCTCAACCCCGAGGGTGAATAAAAAGTCGGCAGGGAACAGAGCTTTCTCTTTTCGCGCCCCCAAGACCCATTTGTTTAGACTTGCCTTTGTGTAATTTTCTATTTACTTTTGTTTTTATTGTGTTTTTTGTCTGTTTTTATTGTGTTGTCTGTTGTCTGTTGTATGTCTGTATCTATGTTTATGCTTTATTTCCTCTGTGAAGCACTTTGTGACGTCTCTGCTCTCGAAAGGTGCTATATAAATTAAGTTACTTACTTACTTACCTGCGGGACGCTCTCCATGGTCCAATATCCAATATCATGTAACATTCTCCTTCCTTATGTACTGTTTTATTTCCTTTGTATTGTTTCATCCTTGTTGTATACTATCTTATATGACATTGTTTTACTCTTCTTTTAAATGTATCTTTTGTAAACTGTGTCATAAGCTATCATTGTGCTAAAACAACTTAGGTTATGCTTATGGTAAGGGTTAAGGTTAGGCAACTAAAACAACTTTGGTCAGAGTTAAGGAAACTAAAACAGATTAGGGTTAAGTTTAGACAACTAAAACTTTGGTAAAGGCTAGTCAGTTAAAACAACTTGGTTATGGTTTGGTGTTGGTCATGCTTAAATGAGAAAAACTGAAAATGAAAATGAAGGTAAATATATCCATCCATCCACCGCCTCAACCGCCACACCCTTACTTTCCACTGCGTCAAACTACTGCCTGTTTCACTCAGTTCACAGAATATGATGTGAAATTACAGTACCAATTTGATACGAGGGTGCCTGCCTGGATGTGCTGCACTCCGCTGTAGCTTTCAGACTGCTTACCATGCATGTTTGTCAGTCAGTGGCATTTGGCCTGAAACCCCAACAGGTGAACTGAGCTTAGCATCGCAGAAAACCTTTCCACTGCAGGTACTGAGGAAGTCCCCATGCTACTCAAGTGTATATTTATGCTGTGTACCACTGGCTCGAATAATGAGAGGAAAGGAATTAGTAAAGATTAAGGAGATATGGTGTGTATTTACATTATAAAACACCCTGCTCAGTGGGAAATAACATAAGCAACCCATAAAGCAGACGCAGCAGAGAAGCACTTACTCAAAGACCTGACAACCCTCCCCCTGGTGTTTCACACTGAAGCAAAAACAGAACCCTAAACACACCATGTCCATAAATAATAGCCCACCTTCAAGGTTTGTACCAGGATAAACTAGCGAGGCCTGCTTCGAACAGCGGAGGCGGCCAACAGGCAAAAGGTTACAAAGGTCACAAATTATCTCTTCCTCCGCCACCGTCCCTCCGAGAGCTAAAGCGGGCGCAGCGGTAGATAATCAGGCGTTCCTTCCCTTCATTAAATGTTCTCGTGACTTTGCGGCGTTGTCGGCAGGACAACATTTGCGCCCGTCTCCTTTACTGTAATTACCCAAGCAGCGCTCCTATGGGCTTCATGCTTCATCTCATTTGAATTAATCATAGGGGACAACTTACTGTCTTTCTTTCTCTCAGCCGAGTCCTTTGCTCTTGGAAAGACTCATTACAGAGCAAAACTTTATTCCCTATTCCCAGTGAAAAAATGGTGAGACAGCACCGAGCGCTGCACTCCCTGCTATAATGAAATGTCACATTAAAATTCTGTCATGCAGCAGTTAGGAAATCAGTAATTTCCTTGCTTTCCCCTTGCGGTACATGTCACCAAACGCGTAAGAACTATAGTATAAGTATTAACTGTGGATAAGGGTTGGATGTACACTTTCCACATACACACTTAACAAGGCATAAAGGGCAAAGTTAAAAGAAACTCTTATCATGTGTTACCCTAATGAAATACATACAGGCAAGACACTTGGCTTCTTCATCAATAACGTCATAAGATGTTTTTGGCATCAAAGTATGCAGACTCACTTCAATAAGTCTGAAGCTTTTTGAGGTGCTTGTTATTTTTACCCGATGTCAGCAGATGAGGCTCAATTACAGCTTCTGTTTAGGACATGATCCATTTTATTCCATACTGCACAGTGTATGTACTTTATGATTTATAAATGTACTCTGAGCAACAGGTACAATAAAGACACAATGTAATTATGTTCTCATAACAAGAAACCACGGGGAATCCAGTGTGAGTTACTGTAGGAACATTGTGTTTACTTTGATGGAAAGTAATTTATCTGTGACAAGTTCTTCTTGCAACACACAGGCGGAAAACCCAACAAGGGTTTTAAAACCTTACAAGTTTAATAGTGCACTGTGTAAAGGAATTAAACTTTTGACTATGGCTGCATTAATATGCACACAATAATGCAAATATTACCAATAGTCCAAATAAGACAAGTGTGCAGTTAAGCCGTTTCAGTGATTCTAGAAAGTGCGAGTATTGTCTTTTCGCGCCAGACAGAACAACATGAGCTATGTCACCAATTACAAAACTTAAAGAAATGCGATTAGGTGCATTCATGTTCTGACTGGTCTCTATTAATATGAGTAAAATTGGCTTAACAAGGCAGTTTTGCACATTGGTTTTGCACCAAGCGGTGGTGGCAAGAGGTAACTGTTTGAATTATGAGACTTCATTACTGAGAAGTCATGTAATGTGATGTCAGTTTACTTTGCACTCCATTGACCTAAATGTCTTCTTCTTAGTGGGTGGAGGTGGTGAAGAGGTTCAGCCATCATTATTAAGTGCAGCTTTCTCTGGGCGGAGCGCTCAGAGACACTTTTGGATTTCACTCTTAAATTTCAATTCGCCACCTCCTGTGAATGGAAGTGACCATATTTGACACCAGCATTTAATTTGGGCCTATAGGGGGAATCTCTTTGTGATTTAAGCTGGTAAGACTGGTGTATTTTTGCATGAAAATCTCCCCTAGTGCATTTCTTGTATGCATGTAAACATAGTCTATGAAAGTTTACGATGAAAATTCAAATCATTAAATGTATTTACAACTAATTGAACAGACAGCTGAACAGATGTGATTTAAAATGTCTTTAGCGCACAACACCCATAAGTGAGACAGTGGTCGGCGAGCGAGTCTGTAACTCATGTAGCAAAAATAGGCGAGCTGACTTGAGGATGAAGTGAGGTGCACTGAGCCAACTCCTTATCAAATGTGACCCAAGACTATCAAAAAAAAAAAAAACGCAACTGTTGTGTCTCCTTATGGAGGACTGAGATGGAAGATTCATCTGCTGTCCCCTGACACAATGTCATTGCTTATGGCTCCCTGGGGGCTGAACTGAGGACATTTAATCATCACTTGGTAATACGACCGACTGAGAGCGCTGCCTTGGGGCCACATTAGCAATTCCCTGGCAACTATTAATCACAGTCAATTACAAGTCATGTCATCATCAACAGAGAACTAGCAGATACATTTACCACTGCTGCTCATGTGGAAATTAATCACTGGTCGACACATTCAATATGTTATATGTGGCATCAACCAGTGAGACGATGACGGAAGGTTAAGGTTAACCAGCTGTGTTTGAATACATTAGGAATCATTATACAGACAATGGAAAATAAATTGTTGTAAAACTCAACTCAGTTGATTTCATTATCATAAGTCACAATTTTATCGCTCTATAACCTGACTAGGATGCAATCGGAGGTGGACTGGCCATCTGGAGTACTTTTAAAAAATCCCTGACTGTTTGGCTAGTCCTGGCAAGCTGGCTCCACAGAGAGGCAGAGGGAGGGTTGGTCATAAGTGCATCACCGGTCCACAGTGACACACTCATGACAGAGTAACAAATCAACATGGAAAAGCAGCAGACCACAAACCGCAAAGGTGGGGCTGAACAACTGAAAACAGATGAAGTCCCTGGAGGCAGATGCAACCAAATGCCACAAATTGATTCATTCATTTGGTAGCACTTAGACGTCAGGGCAATAAGTACCAGTTATGCTAACTTCGACGTGCAGCAGCATAATGTTGCCAATTTGTATTCTAGCTATTGTGCTTCCTTCAAGTGCGGCTGGAAATATCATAATTACATGGTGAGCGAACGACCCAACAAAGCAGTAAATATGATTGGGAAACATAATGATGGGATATAATAATGGGAAAGTCGGCCTTTTCTTTGATATCTGAATTGCTGAGATGTGACATTTCGGGGCAGAGAGCAAAGAGGAAGCCATGTCAACAATTGACCTTAAAGTGATTATGTAATTGCTTGACTGTTAAATGTTTCTATTTTCAGTCTTTGTTTAACTTTTAGAGGTCACACATATACAGCAACTTGGCTAATAAACATTAATAAAACATTCTCTCATTCCCACAGTACCACAAAGTATCTCTGAAAGTAGGAGCTTACAAGGAGCATTTGAAGGCAGCATGATGCCTTCTGTTTTACCCCAGGATCCTTACATGAAGGGACACAGAATAATTCATTCAGACATTGAGTTTTAAATAAAAAATTATATCTAAAATGCCAAATTCATTTTAAAGCGGTGGAGTATCTCTGGGTCAGTTGTATTATCCCAGTCCGTCCCTGGATGCAATTTGGACTAAAGCTGAGGAATGAGGAGCCCATGATGCAAGGTGTTGCAAGTATTTCCAAAATCCCTAGCTGGAAACGCCAAGCATCTGTCTCTGAACAACAGTATTTCTGCACCGTAGCTAGTAGTGTTGCTGCTGCAGCCACCGTCATGATTCATTCATGCTGGTCAGTAGCATGTCCCACAAAAGGGCCTGTCTGCAGGAGTAGCCCTCTCCTGGACTGATGACCTGCCAGCCAAAGCAATGAAACTGCACCAGGCCCTACTGAAACAAGCTGAGACGGTTCATTTGTAAACGTCCCAGGGATCCCTGGTGTGAGTCTGTTCATTAACAACCATTATGAAACAGTGGAAAATTACAAGAAAACCCTTTTTGATAATGACTTCGCTCTGTCTACAGACATTTCTGAACCGTGGCTTCATTTTGCCTCATCATCCTATCTCGGTTTTTCCATATTTTTCCCAGTCAATGGAAATGGAGCAGGAGATTAAACATAAAATCTCTCTCGTTCTATTGTCATCATCTTTTCTGCAACTCACAGGAGGGGACTTCTAAATGGATGCCACTTTATTCTGTCTAATGGTTCTTCTAGAGACTTTAATGGCTCTTCTGTGTAGATTTGCAGAAGCACTTTCCGACTGTCTGCCGCAGTATATAATAAATAAACTTCTTATATGTCGTCTTGATTATCCGCTCTACGTAATATGTATCAAATGTGGCAAAATTATATTGTACCATTCATATTTCATAGAAACAGTTACTTTATACAAGCATAAAGTAGGTCAAAATATGGGGAAAAATAAAAGTACCACTTTAAAAAATCTCTTCTTCATTTTCTCCTTCATAGCTCCAGTGACATCTTTGGCCCTTACAGGGCAGCTCACCTGAACTTTCCATGGGTAAAATAATTAACAAGTAAGTAAGTAAAATATCTCCAGTATCAAGCATAAAGAGCACTGAGGGAAGAAACCATAGCAAACGTCTCAAGTAATCTGCACAGCTGAAGTTGGAATGGACTTTTCAGCTGAAAGTATGAGGAAGTAGATGGCAGATGAAGTTCAGGCAGAAGAAGAATGATAATAAGTAGAAATGTAAGGCAGGACTAAAGTGTGTTGCAGGCACACTATGCTAAATATTTCAAAACAGGCCTAACCAAAGCTAATCCAAAGTGACTCTTGTCCTTGTTCCTTCCTTTATGTCATTTGCCGAAACATTCAGAAAAGAATTTGGCATCCAGGCGATGGCAGTTCAAACACTCCATCAAAGTGAAATTCAATACAAAGCCATGAACAAAGGGTCTTTCATAGCCAATATTCATGGGATACAGTATGCAGAAGAAAAAAAAAATCAACAAGTGGAAAACCAGAAGAAAAATATCATACTTATGCATACCTATATATGAGGAATCAAGGTACACAATAGTTGAGCAGGTGAACTGTTTTTCACTCCACTGGAGTGGACTGTAAAGTATAGTAAATTCATACCTGAACAGACTATAAATATTCTAATACACAAATCAAGCTGCCGCAGCCTTTTGCAGATCTTCACGGCTCTTTATTTTTCTTAACTTGACAGTCACTGAAGACATATTGTAAGCTTGTGAAAATGGCCTTGCAATCCTGCAGCTCTGAAGTACATTGCTGCACAGTACTCTATGATTATGGCTAAATAAAAAGCAAGTTGGAGGTGCCTTGTTAGATGACTGTGAGAGGGAAAAATAAACCGGCTGTATTTGAAATGGGAGAATAATATGGTTCTTGATGATAGAAGCTCAATCAAAATACCAACAGCTATTAGGCACTTCTGTGAAGTCCGCTTTCATCAAAGCATTGCTGCAAACAGCTGCCAGTATTTGTCTCCAAACGGCTGCCATGTCTTTTTTAGAAAACAGCGAGGTGAGAACTCAGAGCAGCCTGTTCAATTCACCGCCTTATTACCCCAAACTTCCATTAGCCTTCTGGGCTCCCTCCAAAACACTCAATTAGTGAGTCTGTATTATCTCTCTGTGCGGTTTTCAACAGGCGCACCATTTAGACCAGCACTGCTGTAGGGACAAAATCTATTTGTGATGTCTATCCTACTGCAGCAGAATTTTCGAAGGAAGTGTAAAGTGGACTCTGAACATTAAACACTGTTAAGTTCAGCCAGTCCCTCAGTCACTAAAGTCACTAGTGGTCGAGGAGCTAAAAGAGGCAGGCTAGAGTATCATCAGCTCTCAGATGTCAGGCTGATGGGTAATAATTATTAATGAGGAACATCTGCCTGTGGGTGTTGTACCTCTCAGGAGAGCTACCACACACTTGAAAGCTCACACATGCTGATACAGGCGCGCACACACACATTCACCCCTTGGAAATGCGATACACTCAATACACTTTAATTAGAATCCATCGCTGGGACCCTGCGACAACACAGTCACGGCATGATCAAATCTCAACATCGACAAGAGACTTAAACAGGGGCCAATGACCTTACGCATGAGCAGGAAAGAAACTAATCCCTCCTTAATCCCCAGTAACAGCAAGTTGGTGATCAAATCCAAGAATGCCAAGTTGATTCTTGTGTCCTTGTGGAGAACGTTCTTCCCAAATTGTCTTGGAGAGAATGAACCTCTCGATAACACGAGCACAGAGAAGCATCTTTGCAGTTTGAGATGGGCTTTGTGCTTGACGTTGCGTGATCAATTAAGACACACTGCTGTTCATTTCCCCAGCTGTTTCAACCGGCTCTGTACTATAGACTGTTGCGCTGTTTGCAGATGATGCATCATTCTTGCAGTGAATCTTGGGGCTTCCCATTTGTTCTCATTGGTCAAGTCACCATCCAATGCGTCCTCGGCTGGCAAGTAAACTCCTGGGATCTCTATCCGTCCTCCATCCTTGTGTTCTTTTGCGTTCTTTAATTTTGAATTTTTACATGGGTCATTGGATATTATGTCAAACACATCACGGAGGACACAAGAACGCACAAGAACGCATATTGAGAAAGACCCAAGGTGAATATCAAATCCAAGAATGCAAAGTCGATACTTGTGTCCTTGTGGAGAACGTTCTTCCCAAGTTGTCTTGGGGAGAACAAACTTCTCAAGAGAGTAAGCACAGAGAAGCATCTTTACAGTTTGAGATGGGCTGTGTGCTTGACGTTGCGCGATCAATTAAGATGCACTACTGTTCATTTCCCCAGCTGTTTCAACCGGCTCTGTTGCACTGTTTGAAGATCATGCTCTGTTTTCACAATGAATCTTGGGGCTTCCCATTCGTTCTTGTCAGCCAAGTCACCATCTGATGCATCCTCAGTTGGCAAGTAAACTTTATCTGCCCTCTGTACTTTGGAATTGTACTTGTACTCCATTAGAAATTTATGTCAAACTCGTCATGGAGGACACAAGAATGCACAAGAACACATCTTGAGAAAGACCCCCAGTGTTCGTACGATTGAGCCTAGGAAATGTGGTCTTACATCTTCCTTAGGGAACCCGCTTGAGGTACTTCCTCTGCACTGATCCAGAAGCAGCTTTTTCATCACTGTTCTAACCTTTCCAGCGCTGAGCTCCAATGAGCAAGCTGGATCCTATGCCAGGTACCGAGGGACATTAAACCATTATACAGTAATGAATCCAGCTTCAGGTAATTACTGCAGCATGCAGCAGCAGCCTACAAGATTTTCCAGCATGTGTGTTTTGTGTGAGATGAAGGGGCGGTTAAGTGTGGCGTGTGTGTGTGTGTGTGTACGTAGTTGGAAGCGGGTGGGAGTGGAGGATGGGTGGGTGGGTGGGGGGGTCTGTTTGTGTCAGCATGCCCTTGCTGTCCTCCTAAAGGTGTTGGAAGACAGATAAGCAAAATGGCCGCGCCCCGCTCCGGTGACTCAATGTTTCGAGCCGTCCTCAGCGGAGCCCAGTCAACAGTTTTTACCACGGTGCCTCTAAGACGGGATGACTGGCGGACGGACGTGAAGAGGTGAGGCTTTGAAGGGCACCGCAGACCTCTGACAGCATGGAAAAAGCGACAGAAAGTGAAGTGAAGAAGAGAAAAATGACAGGGAGAACCTTTGCCAGCGCATCAAGATGCCGCTCTGCCTTGACATGTCCATTAGACACACAGTGAAAAGGACATGAGGGTGACATTATCTGTAGCAGCTGAAGTGGTCAAATGGGTGAAATGTGTTCATTGGCTCAAAAGGAATGCAACCCTAGCTCAGACTGCATTACTCATTTACTGACTGGATGGAGCTTTTTATGAGCTTTCATCGTCTTAAGAGAAAATGACTATGATTGACTCATTTTTCTTTTTTTTTTTCTATCTTCTGTGCTCAGAATTGGGTCAGCTACTGTATGAGGTGAGGAAAGGATAAAGAGATGATGCATGACAAAGTGGAAAAAAGTATTTTAACTCTAATATAATGAAAAATGAGAATGGGGCATGGAATGAGCATGGATGGTCTCAAGATGAAATGTAACAGCTCACCATGACTCTCCTTTGTCTGTGCGCCTGCTGTGTGAGTGCCGGATAGTGGAACAGAGACGACACAAAGTTAGTCTGACTCACACATTTTAAAAATGGTAAAGAGAATGAAATCATGTTGCATTCCCAAATGTAGGTTGGTGAAAAGGAGCAGAAAGGCTATGCTCTTCAACCAGCATTTATCTTTGAACAAAATGTTAGTTTATGGATAGACATTTGCAGTGTGTATTTGCATGTGCATGCTTGCACACGCACACACACGCACGTACACTCACGTGCGCACAGGCCAAAGTCATATTTAGTCAGGCATTCAGTCAGTTGAATCACTGCCTTGAAAAAGAGAAATAACATCCCCGTGCTGTGCAATTTTCTGTACCCTTTTAAACTTGCACACAACTCCAGCAGCTTTGTTGGGAAAAGGGATTCCTCTATTTACGAAACCCACTCAGCCCTGAAGAATAAGCACTTTTCTCCACCTATGCACAGTCGAAAAAAGTGATGACTCATTTTTCAGTGACTATTGTCAGCCAGGGAAAATAAGAGCAGGGCCAGCGCTGCCCAAATGTCTAAAGCATACAGCCTGTGATAAGCTTTAAATCAACTTATCGTCATAAAAGTCTAACCAAATCCAACTGACAATGATGTTATTTGGTCGGCGGATGCGAAGATGTGAATTACAAAAATTGATAAGACAACTGGGTCCATTCTAACTTAACAATGTCCAGACTGCAGCGCTCTGTGAACACTCGCCATCCACTGTGGTAGAGGCACACCCAGCCTTAGGAATGGAGGGCCCCATTGTTAAATGCTTGCACTGTATTACATTACGCTGTTTATTTGCCTAGTGGCTGCACTCTGACCAAGGCAACCCACAGGGCAGAGGCTACGCTGACAGACGAACATCCTCTCCCCTCTGTCACACCTGGCCACAATATGTCAGACGCTGTCAGTTCGGCTTTAACGCACAGCGCCTATGGATTCCACAGACACGCCGCACACAACGTGGCGCGTTGAGGGAAAACAGAGGGAGATTCCGAAGTTATCCTTCATGAGAGAGCGTCACGGGAGCTGAGGAAAACTGCAAAGTGCCCTGAGCATCCATCGCCCAGATCTGCCATCGGTAATCTGTTCTGCTAGCCGGGACAAAGACGTGAAATAGGAGAGCATAAAGGGAGCGGGGAGGCCTCAGACATATAAGACTTGTTATTCCACCTCAAGAAAATGAAATTATGGATATAGTGATGAATGTTATTCTTTAAAAGCCTCTTTTATTATCCATTAATTATCGAACAAGTCGGGTGTGAAATTGCCCTGCCTGGCGCTGCGTGGCCAGTTTACTTTCCAGTTATCTTATCTATTGTTCAATTATTCAACTAATAACTTAAAATGGCATGCAATTTAAACACTTTAAATATGTTGATGTCAAACAATTTCCATTGGTTTATGTGGGGACGTAGTGTCTATTCTCATATTATGAAAGAAAACCTACTTTCTATATTTCTGTCATGGTCAATCTATTTCTTTCTGTATCATTTCACTCTTCAGTCTTCTCATCCACTAGTGAGTCCTTGAGTTGTTCCAGGTCTCTGCTGTGATATTAAAGGTGCATTTTACCATCAATACATCATTACCACATTAATTGTGAGACATTAGTATAATTACCATAAACAAACAAGACCACCACTGAGAAGATTGGCAGCTTCCACCAGCCTCTACACTGCATTTTACATTGTGTGCCACGGGTTGGATTTTGCGGGAAATCTGCTGGACTGCTTTACGGCTCGAAGGGAGATTTGCTTTACGGCACAAAACGTAAAGGAAGAGGGCGCTGTTCTTCCAGCACAAACGGAGCTAAAGCTGTTGGTGTTTCTCACAACGGCAGATGGCGGAACATGCTACACGTAGCACCTTTATTACAATCATCTTACACTTGATAAGCAGACTCTCACTCATGTGACTCAGTGACTCATGCGCTGTAGATCACATCAACACAATCTGTTCATGTAACACAACATGAGGAGGAGGGCATGCCGCCGAAGTCCACCGAATGACTACAAGCACTTGGCAGAGCCCATGTTACGAGCCACATGTCTGCCTCTGGCAGCGCTCGACTGGCCGACCCCGGAGGTGAGGTAGCTGTGGCGTCGGGAGTCAAACACACGCCGCATTAATCAGGAATTAAACAGCAGCCAGGTGTTGTTATGTTTGCCTGTCTGAACCATGTGCGTGATGAGAATGTCTTCCATGCCTGGGACTGATATGTTCGCAGTAGCAAGACGCAAGAGAGGTGCTTTAAAATGCTCATTCACATTTCCACCAGCCTTTAGAGGAGGTGCATTTACAAAACTGTGTATTACTGGTGTGTTCCCTGCTCTTCGGGGAGTATTATCAGAATAATTGATCGGCCATGAAAGAAACCCTACTTCATATGTTTCCAATATTGGCAATCTTTTTTCTTCGCTATTTCTGTCCTTTTGCTCACTTTATGGTCTTCTCATTGTCTGTCTCTCTTCTCATTGATTTTCTTTTCTGTTATTGAAGTGAGATTGTTTGCTGATGCTCACCAATTATAATGAGCTGTCCTTAAAAAGGTAAAAAAAAAAAAAAGCCATATGAATTCCCCAGCACTGGATCTCTCATTGCCAAGTGTAAATGGAAGTATTTTGAAAAAGATTGAAAGTAGTGAAACTTTTGACATATTGCTCATATTTAAGTATACCCAAATAATGCATTTAGTTGTTGGAAACTCAAATTTCTTCCCCAGATCCCACTAATAAGGGCCTGTCAACGATTCTGATATTAGCCTCCAAATGTCCCATAATTCTAGGAGTTGCTCCTGCTCTAGCACAGATCTGTTTGGGTAAAGATGACAATACACCTCAGTCTGTGTGATGGACCACTCAGCAAGACTGTCATAGATAATTGTCATGCACTCAGAATGGGCTGCAGCCTTAAAATAAGCTTTGCATGTCTCATGCATCCAACCCCGGATATATGGGATGAATCACTATTGTGTTATCAGTGATAGATTACTTGAGTGTATGATGCATAATGAATTGCTGGTTTATACTGTGCTATATGGTCCAAATAAACACACATAGACACACAAACACACACACACACAATGATCTAATATGTGAGTGTGGGGAGGACGGGGTGTCAGAGTTAAAGGTGCAGCCCATCCTTTCAAGATGAGGTTAAAAGCCTTTGAGGCAGTGACCTTGGATCCAAACCCCCCAGGCAGCGCTCATAAACAGGTGTTAGAACAGCTGTAATAGAGCGGTTCCTGGATGGACTGTGTCATGGGGAGAGAGAGAGAGAGAGGGGGAGAGAGAGGAAGGACAGTAGAAAAGCAGTGGGCTGGCCACAGACCACCATGACAGCCCACAGGGACAGGGAGTGAGCATTCCTTCACACTGATGGGGCTATTTGGCGAATAGTTCTGGAAACAATAAGTCATAGAGTCACAGATCACTTTTAATGTGCATAACAATTACACTTTAGAGTGAAGCTGCTGATATTTTGTGCAGATATTTCATCTTAAAATTTGACAATTTTAATGCCAGAAATTCAATAGGATTTACAAGGATTCACCGTTTCATCTAGAATTTGACTCTTGTCAGGGTGGAAACGCCTCTGACATTGCATTTAGACCTTCATGGGACACTAAAACTCTCCATTGAAAGCCAGACTAATTAAATTCTTTTATAGGTGGGTCAGCAGCTCCTTAAGGCGGGGCGAGGCAGGTTTCACTGCAGGTTTTAGACTGGCTTCCCTGAAGCTGTTGAGTAAAATCACATCCTCACCTCCATCACATCAGAGGTCGACGACATTGACTGGCCGACATCTGATTTTTATTAAAAGGCCAATATCAGCTCACTATATCAGCACACCAATATATCGGCGTAACCCTAATACACAGTTGTAGATAATCATATTATATGCTGCTGTATGGTGTTCATTACCATATGAATAGGTATATTACAGCTATGGCACTGATTTAGAATTAAGTGGTAGTTGCGTGCTGCATGCACATGGGCATGCAAGTCCACGTCATTTCTTTTTGCACATGCGTGCACGCTTGTACTTAAGTATGCATCTGTTCAATGACTTACATGCATAGGAGCAGTTTGAAAGCTTGGGGGTGCAAACAGCATGAGGAACGTTTTAAAGTTAGAATAAAAAAGAAAAAGTTAACTCTCCATTATCGATAGGCACTGGCTCAATACCCTGTGGCTGTTGAATAGGAAGTAATTATAACACACAGAGGCCTATATTTTTCATTACTGCATTTCATTTAATAAAACTGAGTGGGATAATTTGGCATTGTGCCAGCAAAACATTCTCCAATAACTTTTGGTTTTAGAAAATGATCCACACCAGACATAAGCGGCATTCACTGCTTGAGTTTTCAACACTGTGTGAAAAGAATGTCTTGCCTGGTGCAGAGGAAGGCACCTCTCCATCAATGCATCAGTGCATTACATTGCATGTTAAAGTCTGTATAAAACATGCAAGCCTACACATTTTTGGCTCAGGCCGCTAGGGGGCGCAGTGAACCCCCCTGCCCTCCCAAACATGTTGACAGGTTGTTCACGGATGGGAAATGTTCACTCACTCAGCTCGGCGATGCTGCCCACCCGGGTCGCCAGCAGGGACTGTTCCAGCGTGCGGAGCTCAGCCTGGGTGTAGCCTTGGCCCTCGCCGCCCCTCCCTGAGCGCTGCTGGTCCCGGTGCAGGTTCAAACTCTCTGGCAGACTCAGCACACCTGGAGACGCCACAGAGCAAAGGCAAAAAGGTCAAGGCACAGATCGAGGGTCAGGGGTCGCAGCAAAGGAAGAAAACAGTGAGTGATGTATCCTCTTTTTGGTAAAATTAGTTTTCATCTGCAATAAATCGGCAACACTGGGGAATAAGCCTAAGATAGTATGCAGACTGTACAAATGCACAAATCACAAATCAACACTTTTAGTAAAATATTCAAAATAGAGTTGGGTAGCTAAACGATAACACCCACATTAATTTCACATGCAGCAGCAAGTGAGCAAGTGTTAGTTTAAATGATTAAATATAGAGACAAAGTCATGGGTTAATACATCTTAATTTTTTTGTGAAAGGGCCACAGCCAGTATCATGTTAGCATAATGAATATACAGTATAAGCTCAGACTGAACATTGTAATAAATGGGATGCTGAAGTTTGGCACTTCTTCCACACTAGTTGTGTTCCTCACAGCCAAAACAACGAAGCATAAATTTTACATTTGCATATGTGTGTAAATATAACAGAATCGCTTATCATGAACATAAATAGATTGGACTTGTACAGAAGAGAGTCCTCTTATAGTCTGTGACTTGAACTCTAACACGCCCAATTAGGCCACAAGCTATATCTGTTTGTTTCTTCAAAGGTCTAAATTCAAAGAGTGACCTTGAAGGCAAGACGCATTGGGATGTGCAGTTTTCCTATTACATTACACCTTGCTGTGTTCACAGGTGGGTAGCGTGTATTTTCTGCAAACAAGGTGTACCAGATAGTGTTGGCTGGAGAGGATTAATCCATTTAGGTCCTGCTACTCCAGCCAGGCTTTGTTTGGCTGCGGAGAATGGGCTGTGACAGATGGGATATTGAGTTTTTGCTACAGGAGAATGGAAAGCAACACCCTGCCGAGTGCTAATCCTAATGACACGGCGCAAGGGGATATGCTGTTTCTCAACAAACAGTAATTACAACATGGAGGAACTTAGTCAATTTGTCGGCATGTGATGCCAGCACATAAGACAATAGACACTCACTCACACACACACAATCCGAGTGGACCAGATCGGGGTAGGAGTTTTCCGTTGGGCTTCTCCGGCTCCGGATTCCTCCCACCCCGTCCTCCGCCCACAGCGTCCAGCCCAAGAATTCCACTATTCCCCCGGCCAGGGTCCCGCTCCCTCATCCTCCCACAGCCTTTCCTGAAGGTCAGCTGTATTTAGAGCCCCCCCCCCCCACCCCGAATCATTTATATAAAATCATTTCCCACGTCGCCTGACCACTGACCAGTATTGACGGAGCTGCCTCTATCGGGTGTGTCTCCAATGGAGTTCTTCAAGCGGAAAGTCATCTGACCCTTATGTGGAATCGAAGGCGGGTGGCTCTGGCCTGCAGTGTTCTGGTATTTCTGTGTTGCGAACGTCCTCGCGAGGATAGAAAGATGAGGAAAATCCGTCTAAGTGAGGACATTTTGCCAATCCTCACTTCTTTATGCAGTTAGTTTAGTTGGATTTAGGGTTAAGATTAGCATTAGGAATCGGTATAAATTAGGGTTAAGGTTAAGTGGTGGTGTAGTGGTGAGGGTTAAAGTCCTCATAGAATAGTCTGTGACTCTGCAGTGAAGGCATTGTATATAACAACAAACATAACAATGCAAT
The DNA here is from genome assembly GCF_048128805.1 of Centroberyx gerrardi. Lineage (NCBI taxonomy): Eukaryota > Metazoa > Chordata > Actinopteri > Beryciformes > Berycidae > Centroberyx > Centroberyx gerrardi. The sequence goes on from NC_136020.1 coordinate 6,913,855, forward strand.
ATGTTGAATGTTGCAAACATCTTGGGAGAGCAAAAGCAAAAAGAAAGGAAAAAAGTAGTCCGGTAACTCTGAATTCTGAAAGAAGGCTGATGGCAAATAGCAGAAAGACTCCTCAGGCCTTAGAGCAAGTTGCCAGTCTCTCCTCATCTGCTGTCCCACTGTGAAGAGGGATCCCATGAACCTCCTCTAATCACCAAAACCATATTAGAATTCACAACTTCCTCTGCAGGAGTTTGCGCTTGTATGGTTTTGGGAAAACACATTTGAATAATTCAGGATGTTCTGGATAATCAAGGCTTCCCATCTTAGCCCCTTTGCCACTGTGCGTTCCCCAACTCCATTGCCCAAACTATTCTTTTAATGCGATCCTGGGGTGGCGGGGAGCTCTTTGCTGCATTATTCATCCCATCAGATCAAGACATATAAACAAGTCTGTGGCTCTCTCTCCTCCCCACACACCTCCCTTTCCCTCTCCCTCCACGTTATCTCGTGCTCACACTTGGCTTCTCCGGATAGAAAAAAAAGAAAAGAAAGTAAGAATATTTGATCCTGGGTGATGTTTGCGTACCGAACATCAGAGGCGAAAAAGGAGCAGGCCTGGCCCCTTGGAGACAAGAGAAGGAACAGGCGGGGGACGGAGGAAAGAGGGGGGGGGATGCCGACACGAGCGTCTGATTAAAAAACGACAAGCAGCACGAGACTCCCCCCAAACTGGGAGCTGTTTTTTTAACCTCATACGTCTGAGTCATACTTCAACCGCGTCTCCCTGCGACCTCAGAAGCGACCGGGTGAGATATATATTTCAGATACAGTCTAATCCCAGATAAACAGATATGACCTGCATTTCCTATTCCCCTATTCCGGGGCTCTCTCCGTCTCCGCCGCTGTCGGGGGAGACGGGAGAAGGCGGAGACTGGGTCAGGGGGACACGGCTACTTTAAAACTCCGAGCTGTGTACCAAACTCCCCAGAGTCATTTCAACAGAAGTACTGCTGCTCATGCAAGTAGTCATAAATAATGTAGAGAGTAATATTGAGCATCCCATCTTTGTCAAGCTGTCTGGACTAGAATAGATCATGGGAGAAAAAGCATTTGCAAAAAGCATTTGCAGACAAGCAGAGGCACAAACGTCTAATTCTTGTAACACAATGTAGGAATGCACATGGCTTTGGCCTAGAACAAAGCAATTGATATTGTGAACATGAAATGCTCTCGCAGCTTGAAACCAGGAGACAAAGTGGCAGAGCTAAAAGCCTAGAGCTGCCGCATTGATAATGAAGCGACTTTCCAACCGCGTTTTTGATGTTTACATGAGCCTGATGAGTTGAAAACTGAATAAATAAACTGAAAACTGAAAATCTGAGAGATGCAACACTCCCAAATGCTTTGCCCAAAAATATGGTTTCTCTTCACTGTTATTGTTAAAAAAAAACAATAGGATTTCACTGGGAAGAAAATAAAAAGTTGATGTTAATCACATGTTAATCAGACTGTAAGAGTGGGAAGTATGGGGAAGTGAATGGATTACTTACATGTGTGGATTACTTAAACATGGATTTACTAAATACGAAATATGTGCCATATATAAATCTAGGACATACATATCATTATAAAAATGCAGAAAAACAAAGAATAATATCGGTATGTATACAGTTTGAAATAGTGGAACCATCATGAAAAGTTTCAGTAAGTAGATAATAATGAATGACCAGATGACCCGGTGGATTATGATGCTGTTGCCCGTCCTGCAATGCAAAGTGCCTCAACCTCAAATCAACCTGCTCTAAGACTGCAGAAAGGTTTCAGTAGTGCCAGTGTAAGATAGTCTACAGGATGGGTCTGGAGGACCAAACCAAACATTGAACCAAGAACACTCATCATGATGTGTGATTTACTGAATCTCAGTGTGACATCACAGATTTTGGGGCAAGGAAAACATATCGAAATCGACATATTAAACCATACTAGAATACAGGGACATGATACTTGAAGGCTGGAATTCAGTGGTAGTGAGATTGACTAAGCACAAGTCAACTCAACAAGCCAAATCTGCATTCCAGAGATGAACAATCCCAGCCAAAGAGAACAAAAACATACGAGTATAGTACTTTTTTCTGGCTCAAATTAATGAACAGAGTTCTTGATACAAGGAATGGCAGCTTAACATCAGTTTAGGCTGAATCAGGTTTACATTTACAATGGTTTACATTTACAATGTCTGTAAAATTGCAAAAAATATACTATATTCATTAATATTTTTGAAAGGGTTTTATAAACCCAAGTGTTGGAGAATTTTCTCAACCCATAGAGGAACATGTAATCCTTCAGTTTAAGTGAAAACATGAGAATTACAAAAATGAGATATGTTTCAAGGAGTTACAAAGTTTTCACATGACAACAGCGCTATGCTTTTACTCTATTTCACAACTGGGGCTTCACAGGCCCTATAATGGTATGACAACATTCTTAAAATAGCTTTCAACAGTGTGTTTATCATCATGACTACTTCATATTTCTATGGTATTTTCCTTGCAATTTGCTGTGTTTTCTTTAGGGAGATAGCCCAGATGCACTGAGGGAGATGAATCTGAGGTCCAAACGGCAACACAGAGACTGTTATTCCAACTTAGGAAGTACTGCACAAGTGACAATACTTGCACTACAATGTTATTTTTTTCTGGTTTGTGCAGAAGGCTTTACAAAAAAACATCACTGTTTTAATGGGATACCCTGACATTTTGAATTATAGCTATTTTTCTACACCAAGCACTTGTTGCACGGAACATGGGAAAAAAGCTTCTATGTTTGTGCATTTGTCAAAAAAAAAAGTCTTGTTCCCCTTGTTAGTTTTTCCCATTGAGACAGGGATAATGGCTCATGCCTCCCTCCTCTCCAGCCGACTTTACCAGTGTTTGTGGCCAAAATTCTACAGTATAGGCTTACAGTATATAACTTTTTAACAATCGCTACATTGCAAAAATACAGTGCATACGAATCTTTGCAACTGACCTTAAGATCACGATAAATGATAAACAACAAACAGTACTTTTGATTAGCGTTTGGGTTTTCACTGTTAATAGTGTTTGTACATGCATGCACAAATGTGACGAAGCCGAGCGTGTGTTAACATGACTGCGTCTTTGTGTGTGTGTGTGTGTGTGTGTGTCCAAGCGAGCCAATCCTAATTAACGGCTCATTACATGGACGGTCCTGCCTCTCTTGCGTGAGAAGAACACCGTTTGAAAAAGCTCTTCTCAGGGGAGAAACGGGGAGATGGGATTGTCTGGTCTGTTTGAGATCAAGCCCACGGCATAATGGGCCCCGTGATCAATGCCACCCCTTCATATGATAGAGAGCAAATCCTCCCTGAATGCCTTTACTACTCAGAGCAGAGAAAACTCAATTCCTTAATGCCCGACCTTCGAAAAGTCGTCTCAAGAAAAGTCTGGCAAAAAGAAAAACACTTTTGAGAAAATCACTGCCCACTACGAACTGAGGCTTTTATCACCCTTTTAAAGACGCTTTGTGGTGGTGATAGGATGACATTATGATTTACAGTAATTATTCTGCCAAACGCACTTGTACCTCTGCTACTCTAAATGTCAAGTCAAGGTCACTGAGGTCACTTTCAAAGGATGCAGCAGCTGCTCCATCATGTCCCGGTATCGCCGCGCCGCTCTCGAACCGCCGCAGTGCGCGGCTCCTTATTTTCCTGCAGGAATGTCCAATCGATTTCCCTGTAGCGAGAAAGTGGCGCTCTCTCTCTTGTCAGTGAGAAAACTCACCCAGAATATTAACAGGTAGTCGCCATGGCAACAGGCAAGTGCTGCCTAACAGCTTGGTGATTGGCTGCGCTGGGGAAAGCATCATTTTTACTGTAACAGAGCACACATACAGGAAAACCCCACCTGTTACAGCTCTGTGAGGATGAAGCCCCAGTGTACACACGGATGACCAGCCATTTTACAGAAAGCATCTCATCAGAGGGATTCAGTCGGATAATTGCTGCATCTTCGCTAAAGAGAAATTTATTCTCTCATTAATAATGAATGAATGTAGTTGGGACTCAAACCACATTAGCAGTGAAATGGCCGAGATGATCAAACGACCCGCCCAACTGGCTAACTGGAAATGTCAGCCATAGATCCACAACCCAGCTGTTTGCAGCTCACAGCCACACCAGACAGAGCAGAGATGTTGCTCTGCATGAACAGAGAACAAAACCAGATCCTATACAGTCTTATGACGCATTCGTGGCAATGACGTATAGACCTAATTTCAATTTATTTTTATGCGAACTCAGCTCTCTGGCTCCCTAGTTGATCAACTTAACCTCTATGACGAATGTAGTAATGAGACTTGCCTTGGTAGTTGACATCAGCAACTGAACTGCTTATTATAGCATACATAGAAACACTGCGTATACAACAATGTATTTTTATGATACAGTGGCAGAACATGTATTGTCTCACAATCATAAAACGATTTTGTGATATAGGATTACATGAGTTGAGTGAGAATTTGCAGCTCAGATGTGAAGATTCATATTTAAAGTTAAATTCTGACAATAATACAACTACAGCTTAATTAGATACTGCTGAAGAACAGACATGAATTGCAGATCATAGTGCTGTACACAGTGAAGTTTAGTGTGCTGATAGAGGAGCAAAGTGTCTCACCCTTGATAGACTCACCTATCTTTGGTGGTTGCTGACCACGCTGCCAGCAAATTGGAGCTCTAGTTATACAAACATTTCTCAGAGCTGCAGAGCTGCTCTAGAGGCAGAAATAATCTCACTGGTTTAGTTAAACTTCAAAGAACCACAGTTTTTCTGGCTAAGTGACTTAAGACTAGTGAAAGAGGCAAGGGGTAAGAGAGGAGATAGCTAATATTATGAAGACTAGCACTTTTACACTAACTGAAAAAATGCAGTCTAGCAAAACAAGATGTATCCAATCTAGCCATAAATTATCTAGGTTAGCTAGTTAGCCTAGCTGACCTTCCAAGTTCAAACTAGCCATACTAGCCTGTAGCTATCTAGGTAATCTAGTTAGCTAGCCTGCTGACCTTCCAGGTCATGAGTGCCATGGTCATGAACGAAAAAAGTTATTGCTAGTTATACTTTTTTATGTTTTTACCAGACTTCTTTCTTTGTCATTCATTTTGATAGTTAGCTAACTCTGAAAAATGTGGTTCTTTGGCTCCTCCATTGAGGCAATTCTCTGCCTCCGAGAAATGTTTGTAGCCTATAACTAAAAGTTCAATCCGCACACTGCCTTGGTGACAACACTGTGGTAACGATGAGGGACTACATCACAAAAAAATACCCCAGTTTAGTGTGGGTCCATATTGTGAGGGTGTCCTTATAAATGCTACTTTCACTGGCTTCAAAAGGTGGATTTCTGCCTGTTTGCTCTGCAGACAGAGGGCCAGACAACACACACAGGTCATGGCAAGGTAGTAGACTACTATTATCTGGTAGCCCTGATAGTGACACCCCCCTCACATGCTATGAGAGTAGCATCTAATGGAAGTCCCTGCACTCTTGTGCCTAAAAGGCTGACAACAAGGTCTAAAACAGAACGCACTGAAGATCAAAGCTGAACATAAATCTGCTGCCCCATATCTAAAAGTTTTAAAGCTGCACTAGGCAAGAGTTTTATGTAAATTTGTAAAGTAATTTGTCTAAATCAGAAATTGGGGCTGCAACAGAGAAGAGAGTCCCATCCCCAATAATTGAGAGACTAATTGAATTAAATTCAGGTGTTGGGTATGGACACTGAGGGGAAAACTTCTCAGTGCTGAAGTGTGTGCAGAGCGTACCGTCCAGAGAAAGCTGGACAGAAAGATTTTTTTATTTTTTATCTCCACATGATTTCTGGGTAATGAAGTCCTTCAAACTTTCAGAAGTTCAAACAGTTGTCTCCCATTGTGCAGTTGCCTTGTGCACCTCTTTTATTCAAAATGTTGCTCACCGCCCTCAGCTTTTTTCCATCCAGTCATTGGCATTCAAATCCACTCGTCCAAATGATCCTCTCTTTTCCATCACACTTGATGCCAGTGAAAATCCTCCTTGTAATATCATCTAGTGGGAGGGGGCCTGACATCCTCATGAATAAATCACAACAAACAAATGTATCTGGCCATGTAATGCAAATACATGCAGATGTGTTTACTTTGGATGATTTTTGCAGTGTATGCTCATCCGCCGCAAACTGAGAACGCAAACTGAGAAGCTGTTTGGTTGCTTTTCACTTCCATTAAAACTTCTTCCTTCCTCTGACCCTCTCGGCAGGGTGTGTGCAGACTTTCTCCGGGTGTTTTCCCCTGTATTTGTATATTCTCAGATGCGGCACTGCAGTCGTTTCCAAAATGCATGCGTGTCCTTGGTCTACTGTCTCAAGCACTACAACTTTCTCTACTCTGACTGAAATTTTCTCTCAGTTTAAAGTTCTTAAACTGTATAGGAAATTAGCTACAAACTGACAGCCTGCGTGACTAGCATTTTCCATATATTCAACCCTCGGTTACTGAGAAATTAAATATTAGAATATCATGAGAAGATAGAGTGTACTTTATTTCATCTGATAAGTCCTGAGGCAACTTCATAGTGTGCTGTCCTATATGGTGTGGGATGTATCCTGCTGCGTTTGTGTGTGATGCTGCATAACTCCACATGGCTTTCAGCCTCTTTTCGCCTCTGGTGGCCAGATAACGTTCTCCCTCCCCTCACAGAAATGCAAGTTTCTCCTGCCTGGCTGGGTCTCTATTCTGGGCAAATGTGACTTAGTAGAGAACGGCTGTCACACCCACAGGCTGTAAAGACAGCAAGGCAACATGGGATCTCTAGAGGCTCGCCTGTTGTGTATTAGACAACGACCTTTGCATGTGAACGCACCCTAAAACTACCACAACACATATGGCAAAGGCTACCGCCGTCTCCTTCCAAGGAAGAACCAAGATCATTAACTATCATGATGGAATTTATACACTCATCTCTAAAGTTTCAAATACAAAAGATCCATTTGCCTCACTTGTAGCTACATAAATTACTACAGCAAGTACCACACATTTTTATCACAGCAAAAGGTGTTCCACCAGATGGCCTTCCAAACAACTTTCTGGTACTGTGCCGTATCCCTGGCAAACAACCAGTGCATTAGAAACACCTTTAATTGGATTAAAACGGGGAAAATCCTAAGCCTTAGTATTTCATGTTGTACATTAGTGTCCACTTGTATCACAATTTATATTGCAGTATTCCACAAAAAAAGCTCATGAATGTAGTATGTCATCTGTTTGCAGGTTGTTTTGGTTTGTGGTTTAATATAGCAGGAGACTTTTACTGGCAAAGTCATTATAAGGAGCCTAATCCCTCATCGTTTGGGCACCTTTATCATGCCAAGCCAGATGGATTGCAGGTGCCCTGCCAGATGCCATACTATATTTAAAATCTCCGTCCGGAACATGTGACCATATCATGGCACAAACGAAGTTAGCAAACAACCTTCTTCTCTCCGCCTCTGCCGTACCGCTGTCTGTCCGTTTATTGTTTGCTTATGCAGATATTATATATTCAGAATCAGGGGTCCGCGTTCCCCTGTCGAGACGCTCTGTGCAGTTCGGTCTGTGTTCTCAATGGAGCGGTCTGACTCATCCCAATCACCGGGGGCGATGAGACAGGGAGGCAGCGTAATGCAGTTGGACGCAACACAAATATCAGCCTGTGTTTAATGAGCAGGGAGGATGATCAGAAAAACAGTGGCGCCGAAGAAGGTCAGAAAATAATAAAACATGCACACAAACACACAGACACATGTATTCACGTTTGTATACCTCATGAATACACAACCTGGAATAAGCATAAAAACTTGGACTCTAGAGGAAGTGGCCTTTTTGTGGAATTTAACATTCATTTTTTCTCCTTAGCTCTTATTTCAACCTGGCACTTCTCTATCATGCATGCTCATTCTAGGGATAAAAGAATATGTTGTGGCTCAGACCCTTGCACTCATCACTGTTGGGTTGTTTATGCTGTTGCTGATCTAGGAATTTAAGTTCATTCTGCTGTTGTACTCTGGCTATGTTCGCATGGAGGGAGTGACCCGGTTATTGACCAAACTCCGGATCAAGCTGCTGTTTACATGAAACTTTGATAACCTGCGATTGAGTCTCCCTGTTGCCATGAATAAACCAGCTAACAGAATATTTCATCTACAGATAGAGCAGTTCACCAGCAAAAACGTTTGGCCGCGAATTTCCCTGAGCAGGTTACTCCTAATACAGGGGAAAGAAAAGATGATCCCATTGCTGCCAAACTTAAGATGTTCTCATGGCACAGTAACATTAAGTTTACTCGGGTTTACCTAACTGAATGATGATGTTTACGTGGCTCCACCCAAAACTAGATGACTTGATTAACCGAGTGGAGAAAGTTGAATTTTCAACTTAGTCAGTGTAAGTCCCTCTGGATACAAGCATCTTATATCCAGAGTTACTATTTGCATTTATTTTCAAGCTTGTGCCATTTGCCCGAGGAAGACAAACAACAATGTGTACTATGATGACATTTATTTTTTTACATTTCGCTTGCTGCAAAATTGTTTGGCAACCGGCAGTACAGGACAGGCAACATTCACTATTTGAATATTCGACATTCATAAGTTTGTGCTGTGTTGGGAGAGAATGTAATAAGACACAGTAACAAAATCAGATTCAAACATCTCAAAATAAGATGATAATAATGAGAGTTTTCTATACTATAATCGCTAATCGCATTTATCCAACCTCTCAGCTGATCCTTCCCCACACAGGTGTATGACATCATAACTATATATAGCACATAAGTTGATTTCATGGTGGGCTAATGAAGCCACACATTTACAGTGTTTTTAATGGTGCGGAAGATGCCCTTTCCTCCGGGCTGAGCACCTGGTCTTCCACGCACAGCCCCCCAAACAGCCTGTGGCCCTGTTTGTTACCTAGTTTGGGTGTTTCACACACAGCACACTCCGCAGTGGACCAGGTGCATAAAGATGGATTGATGCCATTCAGTCCTTCAACCCCTCCCATGGCATCATGTGTACCCAAATAGAACACATCTCTAATTTGGCAAGGCCGATGTTGACATTTGGATCCTTTGCCCTGTGGGAAGGGTAATGACCTCAAACCATGACGCTGCTATCATGAAGCACCTGATCCGTTCTCTGCATTCAGCGGGACGTTCTCACATCAATCTGTATAAAGCAAGGACAAATAAAAAATATATAATGCGGCAATATTACTCCCCACGAAACACAGCAATATCGATTTTAGTAATTCTTCCAAAATGCAATTCGATTGAGAGGGTAAGCACTGAGAGGATGCCCTAATGCAATCAGGCATGAGGTCGTCCCCCAATCAGAGGGCTTAGGTTTGATTACCTGCTGCAGTACCTTGGAGCGAGATACTGAACCCCTACGGCTCCACGACCTGGCTGACCCCGCGACCCAACAAGACAGGGAAAATTCCCCTCGAGGGAGCAATAAATTATATCAAATCAAAAATGATTTTGTAAGCTTTAAAGGGGTATTAAGTAATTTAGGTCCTCTAGGACCAATAGGAATTAGAAACAGTTACACTACCAGTCAGTTTGGACACACCTGATTGAATGTACTATGTTTTTAATTCTCTTAAAGCCATTTGATCTAAAGGCTTATGCTTAAATGCTTGAAATTAGTTTCTTAGACAAATATAAATAGTGAAGTTGATGCCTATGTATGAATTTCTTTCCAAAGCCTTTGCCTTTCCATCAAGGCAAAGGGCGGCTACTTTAAAGAATCTAAAATATAAGATAGTTTTGATTTGTTGAACACTTTTTTGGTCACTGCATAATTCCATAGTTTTGATGTCTTTACTATTATTCTAAAATATGAAAAATAGTGAAAATAAAGAAAAATGCGTGTGTCCAAACCTTTGACTGGTAGTGTAAGTCACATATTCATAACAGAGAGCTAATTAGAGCAGGGATCCAACAGAAATGTCTAGTGAAGAGGTAATATATCACCATGCAAAATACCGGAATAATAAAACTGCTTTGTCATTAGCTTTTTTTTGCAGCAGCAGTCCCTATATAAAAAAAAAAACAAAGCCGCACTTCAATAGGACACAGAGGAAGACATCAGAAAGTACACTGCTTTGAACAGCGACAATGACAGGGACACAAGACAAGGAATTCATGCAGATTTGGAGTGGCAGGTCTAAATTTGGTGGGGGGCGTCATGACTGGGCCCGGTCTTGACGTTAAGGTTAGCGACGCGGCTGATCTGGCCGTGCGGCGCGCTCACAGGTCCCCGGGCCGCGGGGCGTCGCGGCCAGTCAGGGGCGGTCGGGAAGCGGCTGAGGTTACACAGCTCTGACTGGCCGAGGCCCGGGGGCCAGCCTCAAATTAGTTTGCACATCCCAATCCCAGCCACTGCAGCTCTCTGATCACAGAACGAAACAGAGAGAGAGAGAGACAGAGACCGATCAAGAGAGAGTGAAAGAACAATGGAGATGAGCTACAATGAGCCTGAAGGATACAAAGAACGGAAGAGAGGGAAAGAACGTGGATGATTGATGCGTGGGGATTGTGAGCGGAGGTTTTTATCTCCCAGACTCACATCGAACGCTCTCCGAGGATCCATCGCCTCTCCCCGGCCACGCAGGCTGAGGGGAATTGACCCAAAGTGCCCACTGCTTTGTAGCGATAAACAGCATTGTTGACTGCGCCCCCACCTAAAAAAAAAACCAGTCGACATATCGACTAATCCCGCAAAGGTGAGAGGCTTTGATGTTTGTCTGCTTAGTGCCAGATTACCTTTCCTATGAGGAAGACGCCGCTCTGACAAACAAACACCCTCAAGTGAGTGAAGGACAGCGCAGAGGCAGAAATCATGATGGAAAATGTCATTCAACCCCGTGTACATTTTGCTTTTTTGTCAAGCTGCCGCAACCTCCATGATAGAGCTTAAAGCAATATTCCACTTAGTTTTAACATGGGGGTTATTCCGCACTTGACCGCACGTTGGTGAACAGATTCAACAACAGATCCTGCTACTGTGATTTTCAACTGACTGTGGGTCCAACGATTTAGAACAAAATTTCACCGAATAGCATTTTTATTGATAGAAGAGAACATAGCGGAGGGATACCATTTAGGGAGAGATACAGTAGTTCCTGTTTGGGAGACCAGATCTACTTTTATTTTTAAATACTAATTTTAGTGTACACCAAGAATAGAAATGCAAAATGACAAATGGACTCTGTTCACAAACGTGTTAAATGTCAGTTTTCAGGCTATTTTCGTGGCCTCATTCAAATGAATGGGAAGTAAAAGTCTGAACGCTACAAACTTGTCCAGCTGCATCCGATCTTGGTGATTAGTTTATATTCTGGTTTTCATGGCGGTCAAGGGCCGAATAAGCCCCCATGTTAAAACTAAGTGGATTACTGCTTTAAACAGTTCTTGAGAGAGAGACCATAGAGCGAGAGGACAGACTGACCGACAGAGAGGCTTGTTGTGTGTCGGCCAGGCTGCGGCTCTTCTCACACTGCCATTCCCAGGCCGTCTGGTCCGGCGTTAGAGCGCGTTAACACTCGGCCGTCTGTCCTCCCTGCTCCCGCCGAAGCACCTCTCGTCTCGGAGGGGGTTAACGTGACCTGCGGCCCCCCCGAATATCGCCCAATCACAATGCTCCGACATCCCTGGGCCTGCCCAGATGGTCGCCATATGTCCGCGGACCGTGCACGGCGGGCCAGGAACACACTAGCGCAGACAGGGGGAGAGGAATGCGCAATATCCAAGCGCCACGGCTTGTTTACCCATGCGCCCCTCTGGTGTTTGTTATGGGTCTGTCTGACGAAGCAGCTGTAGCGACAACATCTGATATTATGTGCAAATAACACATGAATAACCGCAACAAACAGTGCTGGGCGCAAAAAAAGGATCTATTACTCCTCATTATGCATTTCAAAAGTAATAGTATTGCTTTACTTAATACTCCCTGGGAGCAGTAATTTGCTACTCTACTCGATATATTATTTTTCTGTTACACCCCCAAAATTGACAATTGAAGGGGTTCATTCCATTTTGGAAACATTTGGAAACAATCTGAAATTCCTCAGGAAATATTTGAAAAATATAAATGACATAAATGAAAAAATTTACCATTTTAGAAGCAAATGTCTTAAGATGATCCCTGACCTTCATGCCAGCAGTATTTATGGAAGAGTGGGTGTCATTTTTTCAAATGCATCCTCTCTTATCTTCAGACCAAATAGTATTGATGTTTAATGTTCTCTCATCATCTTTTTGCCAAATAAAATCAAAGTAGTGGGTGTATTTCCACATGCAAATTAAGTTTAAATCTAATCAGGCGATGGGAATAATCATAGTTTTTTGATAATTCAAGTTCATTCGCATATTAAGATGAGGCGATAACAAAAGTAACAACAAATCTTTTGAACTGAAATTAGAATAGTAATTTGTTACACTACTACTTACTGGGAAAAGTTATCAAATTACTGCAAGGCATTACTGAGTTGCATGTTATCACCCAACACTGGCTGCAACATCTGATATGATGCACAAAGAAGAAACAGTGGCAGTATAGCTAATGGGTGTGAGAGTGCACACACACGCACACACATTGTGCACACACATTGTACACACACACACACAAATCCATGCCGATACACCCACCCCGCACCCACACAGCGCAAACATACACTCATGCACACTCACCCACATCAACTCACCTATAACACACTGACCCGCACACACATATCATCCTCTCTCTCTCTCTCTCTCTCTCACGCACACACACACACACACACACACACACACACACAGGACCTCAACCTATTTCTGCCCTCCAGTCAGCATAGCAGCTGCCAACAGGAATCGATGGAAGAGCACTTAGCGTTCAGCATATTAAGATAACAGGTGGGCAGGAGAACTATGAATGTGAAATGCACAGAGAGAGAAAACAGAGCCGACTCAGCCTGTCACTCTACTGAAGGGACAAAAGGCGAAAGGAGGAAAGAGACGATCAGATTCATCTCATTAACAAAATGTGAAATGTGAGACATTTCTTGCGAGCAAACATCATTTTAATAAGGAAGCAAACAAATCTGCATGCTCAAAATTGTTTTCATACAGATAGAAAGGGGGTGGAGGGGGTGCTGTAGGGAGAAGTCTTCTGTTTTGGAGTTTATTAATGTCAGAGGGACATGACAAAACATGCTGCAGCACATGAACATGAGCTGGCTGCATTTACTGCAATTACTGTCTAGGCGACACTTACTGTAACAGCTTTATACCATGAAGAGACACCGACACCTGATGAGGAGTCATAGCAGCAGGTCGGATCATGTCTTTAAAACACACACACACACACACACACATACATGGATACATGGACTCACTTGATTGCACACGCCCACGCTGCAAAAAATACCCATCTTAAGTAATTTAGTGTTGGCTGTTAAAAGCTTGTTTTCCTTACATTAAGTGAAAAAATCTGCCAGTAAGGTGAGACAACTTCTCTTGTTTCCAATGCAGTTTCATCTGTTGCGAGAATCTTCTTGTCAGCATCTTGATATAAGGCAGATCAATCCAGTATCAAGATAATGTCATTTGATTCAAGAAAACCCTTAAGACAAGTTGATTTGCACTGGAAATAAGTGAAATCATCTCATCGAATTGACAGGTTTTTGTCACTTGTTTTAAGAAAAATAGGATTTTAAGATTCAATACTTGACTAAATAACATGTTAAGACACACACACACACACACACACACACACACACACACACACACAGGCTGAGGGAAACGCCCTTGTCTGTGGGTTCCATGCGAGATTCCAGTAACAAACCACTAAACCCCATTACAGCGTTATGGCTGATGCTCTGGGGCTCAGGTGTGGTCTTATTATTATGGCTCACTTCCCTCAGTGAGATATTGCTCAAAGTTGTAGATTGTTTAATAGCAGTTGCTGTGCACAATTTTCCCCGGTTCAATTATGTTCAATTATTCTCAACTGGAACCCCCAGACACTGCACCGGCCATGTTTTGCATTGGGTCCTGCATTGCATTGCATGTTGGGTCTTGTGAACTTTGTACCATGTGTCAGTATGTACTATGTTACTATGTATAAGTATATTGATAAATCTCTGCACCAACTCCACTGAGACAAATTCCTGTACATTTGTTGTATTTCTGATGTGTAAAAATGACAAAACTTAAAGTGGTTATGTGGGAGGATCCTTGTTTATTAATTTTGATTCCGTCTTTGGTTCTCATTGCTGTGGTGTTTCTGCACTGCACTTCCCGGAGATCACCTGTCAATCAAACAGCGTGGGCGGGACTATGACAAATTTTTCCTTGGATTTTCAGTTTGAGTTTCTGCAGGTAGCGCTCTTCTCTTTTCTTTGTCTGTTCAGCCATAGTGGCTATCACTGCTCATGCTAACTACCCAGTTCTTCTTCTATTTATTCCAAACAGACCACTGTTGCTGCTGCTGGTCTTTCCCAGGATTTTTCCCAGGAAAGACCTACCAGACACCGGGTGTTTAGAACAGCAAATGTACAAGCTTTCATGAACTGGCTATTGAATCACTATTGTGTTATAGCAATCGGCAATAGAAAGTGGCAAAATGGACATTTATTTTTATAAAGATGTCGCGGATTGTTACATTAAAGTTCTATGTGAAGAAAGCTATGTGTAAAATGGCTATATGTACTGGAGCAGAGGAATAAATGGAATCAGTGTACCTGCATTTTCACACTGGCTTGCTTATGGAGGAATGAGGTAGTAACCCTTGGTCTTCCCCCTCTCCACTCCTCCTTAACATCCTTTAAGAGCGAGAACCAGGAGCCGAGTGAGACTAGACACACAGGGCTGCTCGCTGCCACGGAGGTTGAGCTCCGGCGGTGTAATTATACCTCGGGAAAAGCCGGAGTATGACTGGTCCATCCCCTTACACCTCTCCGTGGATTAGCTGAGCACGCTCGCGACAGACAGTCGACAGCTCTACCGCCACAGGGGGAGGTGGGGGCTGTCGGCCGGGGCGGGCGGGACGGCTCGGGAATTTGGTAAAAATAGTCCCCCGGGTGTATCACATGTCAGATTAGCATAGTAGGCGGAGAACAAGATGATTTGGCGAGAAAAATGTGCTTTGAAATCTGAAATCACTCTGCCACCCCAAACCCCCCCCCCCCAACCCACCCATCGCCCCGAGAAGAAGGCTGCCCTTGCGTGACTTTGCAGTGCTGACATGCAGCTCGCGGTCTGTTTGAAAGGAGATAAATCCGTGATGGGTGGCAGAGAAGGAGAGATGAGGAGCTTAGTGTCGGGCTCTGAGGCAGCCGTGAAGACGGGGATTGGCTCTTCATGAACACGACGGAAAGGAGTGGAGTTACACGGCTGCAGCCTCCCCGCTCAGGATCGACTCCCACCTGAACACTAATAAGGCCCCCTGGATGCCCCGATTCTGACCGGAGGTGTCTTCAGGAAGTGTATCGGCTTGCTATTCTGGAAAACAACAGAGTGTTTCATGCTAATGGAAAGAGGCACCTTTGACCATGCTTACAGTGGAAAAACACATTATTATTCCAGCAAGTTTAGCTCCGAGCCTGGCTGCCTAGGAAGCAGACAAGGCGAAGATTAGAGGAACAAACAGAGGCAGGACGATGTAGATTGAGCTGCAGCATAGTCACTAATTACAAATGGTCTTCAAAAAGCAAAAGGCCCAAAATCTGCAATGAAGGGAAAAACCTTCTGCTCACTGTTATCTTGAGTTCTAAGAAATCCTGCCACTTCTGAGATCTTCATCACAGGGAATCCTCTTAGTTTTGCAGTCGACAAGACGGCATTATGACTGTGCAGGAAGATCAGGCATGTGAGACCGGAGAGCGAGAACAAGCCGACCCGCCCCGTCAGACTCTCCGGTGACGGCAGGCGGTGACGGGTCGTGCTGACTCGCGGAGAGAGAGGCAGCGCCGGGGGCCGCCCAGGAACCCGGGTCAGAGCTGCGCCGGGTGTCACATCGGGGCATCGTCTCCCGTCTGTCACTTACTGTCACCGCCGCGCCGCCCCAAGGGCATCGCGGGTGACGGGGCAAACGCTGTCAGCGGCGTCTTCGCGGCGCGGGGAAAAAAGCGCACGCGTCACCCCTTGACCTCCGCTGTCACCTATTAATGGAGGTGTCGCGAAAAATAGGGCCCTCACTGCCGCCGAAGCTCCGAGGTAAGAAGCGGAGTGACGGCGCGGCAGATGTCGAACAAATGGGATCTGGACAGGCAGGGGCGACAAATTCAAATTCTCTCTTTCGGGGTCCTGGTGCTGCAGCGTCAGCCCGGATTAGCTCCGTGGCATCACAACAAAATGAGACAATTACTGTGCAGAAATGGCAGATCGTGATTGCATAGTGGCAGGTGCGTCGGCTGTCAACCATGGAATCTCCAAATTGACAAAGAGAAAACAATTAGAAAAGGGCAGCGTGACTTCATCTGTCTTCATCTGTCCCGTGGTTTAGAGACTGTTTCTATCATTGGCTGTGATGGGACAAAGCATTGCTGTGGAGGACATAATCAAAGACAAAAAGAAAAAGGTGCTGATAGTAGTAATATTTGTACTTTTTTTTGTAGGAATGTGTAGTTGTGCAAAAGCAGCAACACATTGCTGGGAAATGTATCCTCTAAGGAGATAAAACTGCTCCAGGCAAGATTTTATGTACATATACACCCTTCTTATCGACCTAAATCACAAATCCCAGTCCCATCCCCTCTGCTTCAGATGCCATAAATATGCTCTATTTGCCCAAATCAAATTCTGGTGTTGGGTACAGTCACTGGTGGGAAATCCTCTCCGCTCGCTGGAAGCGACGAATCAAAGAGCGAGATACAAATCTGTCTTCTAAACAGCAACGATGGCTGAACCCTCCTGCCAAAAGATTTATGTTCACCAACTCCATCATTAATGACGTAATGAAAATTCAAACAGTTCTCTCTCGCTGCCACTTGAGGCCACCAAAGTGCAAACATTCATGTTTAGAAGCAGTACAGACGTGTTGTGAACTATCCATCTTGCAGCCAGAGAAGAAAGCCGGCTCTCTGCTCCATGAATGACAGTTGCGGCTGACAGGTAAATCCTAACAAGTTGTGAGGTATGAGGCAGGGCGGGGCCGCATCATAGATCAAACCCGACTTGCCTTGGTCACACGTCCCGCTATCTCAGCTACAGGCGGGGAGAGGAAGAGGAAGAGGAAGAGGAAGAGTCGGGCTGACAAAGACAGCCTGGTTTAAACATGGACTTCTGTATGAATTAAACATGCAGACAATTCCAGGAACTCTATGCAGGCCTGTGAAACGTAAACACACACAACACAGGCACAGACACACACACACACACACACACTGACAGAAGACGCATGACATAGGGAGCACACTGACAACTGTGAAGCGAAAAGAAAAACAAGGCAACAGTAAACATGTGGCAGGTTCCCGAATGATGCAGTCCCCCCTCTGGGTCAGTCAGTAAATAAATAAAAAAGCCTTAGGGGAGAAAGCTGCTTTTCAAGAAACCCAAAATGGTGGAAAATCCAATATGACGTACATTGATGGTCCTGGAGGCAAATTTGCAGAGCAAGGATGGCTGGATGTGTGCACCAAATTTCATGCCATTCTAACTTCCAGTGTGGGCAATATGACTGGATATTAAAATTCTTAAATTTGATCTGTCATCGTAGCGCCCCATGGGCTAAAAAGTGTCAGAATGTCATGGTGAGATGCATCATTCCCCCAAGTTGCATCTAATCAGAGTTGTCTGAGATATCATGTATGATGAGAAAACAAACAAACAAACCGATAAACAAATAGAAATGATCAATCCATAGTCCCACCCCCATTTTATCATAGGGGACAATAACACATCACATAATTGATCCTAAGCAGTGATGCAGTGGTAAATAAAAACCAAAAACAACCACCGATATAAACAAAAATCAATTCAGAGCATTAATTTATGCCTTTTGCCCCTTAAAAGACCCTATCTCCATATAACTTCAAAAACATTAGTTTGATTTTGCTTACCCTGTATGAATTTACATCATAAAAATTCACATCAGCCAAAACAGATGGGTGAACTTAGTTTAGGTGGGTTTACCCTCCACTACTTCCCTGCTCCTCAACCACCAGTGACCCAATTCTACGCAGAAACTCCCTCAGCACATTTCTTTTCAACCGTGTCCCGCACCATATGGCAGGCGGCCCGAATCCGAGTGAGGTGGGAGCTGGGGACAGCCAAGAGACGGCAAGCCTCAATCTGCGCATAGATTTCTGATAGAATTGGAAGGAGAGGAAATTCCCTCTGCAAGAAATCCCCTTTGTGACCCGGCGCTGCGCGAAGCCCCTCTCCCTCCGCTCAGCCGGCGTCTTACTATGAGAGTGACGCAACAGAAGGATTTCAAAAGTCCAAATTTCTCCCGCAGCATCTCTGCAAAACGCGCCTCCGTCGCTCGGCAGGACTGTTGCCTAGTTACCTGCCTCTGCAGAAGTGCAGCGAGGCATTGTGGGCCAACATAGGGACCACTTCACTGCCTACACCTACGGTGTCTCCATGAGGGAGAGAGGAAGTATGTCAAGTTGTACTTTTCCCAAATAAGAAATGGGAAATGCAAATGCGATGCAAATAGGAAACACACACACACACACACACACACAAACCCTGTGAGTGTGCATTGAGCAGAACGGAGGAAACCCCATAATAGTCAGAGGAGCAAAAAATAACACAGTTTCATTAACTAGGTGAACAAAGGTGTCGCTTAATTAACAGCAGATGCACATAACTGACACATGTAGTTAATTGAATGATCTGAGGTCATTCAGGATGTGGGGGATCCATGCAGCGCTCATCCAAACCAACAAGCTGTGCGGCGAATGGAATCGCTATTAATAATAACTCTGGCAAACGACACATGCGGCACATTATGACACCTATTAAGGGAGGTGTCATTATCTTAAGGGAGTCTGCAATCCCAGAACGCCGTTGTGTTCAGTCGTGATTATTAGAGCGCTCGTATTATCTTCCCCGCAGAAACCCCTCGCCATGATGGTTTTAAATGAAATGCATCTCCCACCATCTCTGTTTCTCTTTATCATTATGAAACAGGTTTCCATTGCACTCTAAATGATAGATTCTTTCTGGTTGATTTTTAGTGATAAAATACAGCTGGAACACCTCCCGCATCACCTTGCTTGATTAGCATAAAAAGGTAGGTTCTTATAGTAATACGTCTTGTCTCCATTAGCGACGTTCATCATGGGTGTGGGTGTGTATGGTCGGCATAGCATTCCCATGAATTATCCGGCTGGTCCAAGTCTGTCAAGATTCGAAAATAATGACTGTACTCCATCACTAAATTTGAAAATAATGACTGCTATTAATATATATTTTTTTTTAACATGAGTGGGTACAGTATGAACCCGCCAAATAACTGTCACTTCCGCTGTTCATTGTCCGTCTTCCCAACTACTCTCAAGTGAAGTTTTTTCTTCATGAAAGTCAGGAAACAGAGACAATAACGGAAACGATAGACGTTTACGTCCTCGTGTCCCGTTAACACTGAGCAGAGTCAGAAATGATAACAAGCCAATACATCAGGAAGAGAGGATATGGTGCTTTTTACTGCGCACGCATAAACACAAGGCAGCATTCATACACAGCGATTGTTGTTTCATGTTGGAAGAAAGAAAAAAAGACCAACAGACAAAGAGGATTTTTCGGTCGAAGACAAAGGCTCACACTGGGCGGACGTGGTGACGGCAGAGGCTGATGCCAGCTGCCTGTAGCCTCTTTAATCCGCCTCGACACTGTGCGGATTGGCAGCAGAGGAGGCCGGATTGATTGGCTCAGTTTGTCCCTCTGAGGCTTGAGATGTGACTAAGCCCAGGAGAAAGCCCTCCTGTCAAACTCCGTCATTCAACCTCATCGAAGTTTGACGAAAAGCGCCTTTTGGCAACCGCCGCCGTCGCACCAGCCGCACCGTCTTCCGTTATTGTGGGTTTTTTCTTTTTTTTTTGGGTGGCCCCAAGATGAAAAGAATTTACCGAGCATGAAAATTGATGACCTATTTCATACACTATAATTCCACAAGAAGTACAGCTCTAATAACTAAGCCTGACAGAGCGACTATAGCTTTGTGCTTTCTATTACTGAATACCGCAGGCAAAAGAAAGGGCTGGAGTTAGCCTGTGCCTTGGAGACAGCCACACTGTAAAATACTCTATCTGTCCTTAATGCAATAACTTTAGAAATCCAGACTCCCTTTCTGATACGTTCTCGTGCGAGGTGCACGATGACGAGGCCGCGAAATGAATGATTTGATTTCAAAGTAAATCGGGACAGCTTAGGGGAGCTGAAAGGAACAATTGGGGATAATCTCTCTTTCACCGCGATGCCAGACTATCCTGCGTTCCAAGGCCTCGCTTTCTCTTTGACTCTAAAAGGATGTTTCCGCGGCGCTCGAGCAGGCACCTCATCTTTGTTGTCATTTACTGAGCATTCGCAGAGCTCTCCATTCACACTTAAAATCCATGCCTCATTTGGTTAAAAAGGAGGGCTAAAGTCGAGCACATTTTTCCGATCTGTGGCTCGGTTTATAGCGCCGTGTTCACTGCTGCCTTTGTGTGCCTTTGTTTTTCTGCACAGTCATGACTAGGTTAAGGTTAAGTTTCTGTTCATTTCCTGGATTGCCTTACTGTTTTACATCACTGTAGATCGTTTTCCAATGCTTTTATCTCATTATGAGATATTTACTATTTTTCCCTCGCCTTAGTTGTTTTTCAGATTAAATATTTTTGAAATAAACGCTGTCTAAATATTACGAGGGTGCCAATTTTAAGATGTAATTGCATAAAATCTCACTTTATCAAACTTCAGTTTAAGTTTACGAACTATAACTGACGGAAGCGTCTTGCTTTGGTTTGTCTGTTGGCTTGAGTGGGTTGTGATTGACAGGAGGCGGGTCCTAACTGCAGAAAATGTTAGCTATTGGCTGAAAGTTTTATTTTGGTAAGGAAAATGCGGAAATCAGAGAAGCAGAAAGCAGAAGCAGAAGACACTCCCCCTCCTGTCTCATCATCAATCATTTGCACAGTGGCACACGCATGTAAGAACTGTCACAATGAACATTAGGATGAAAAATGTAGAAAGTGAGCAAAACCTCAAATCATGCTGGAATTGTCCTTTAAAGTCGAGATGAAACGGCATTTCGAGAGTATCTAACTTCCGTATCGTAACGTATTTCCGAGTGAAACAGGAAAGACAGGCGGGACATAACGTTGGGAGGAATTTGATTTGAACGTTGAAAAGTGGGCGTGTCATAACACCTGAAGACACACCGAAGTACCATGCTGTTGCTAGCTAGCTAACTAATGAATCTTAGCCTCTTAGCTCTGTGCGCTAAAAGTTGAAGATTGATTGATGGGTGGATGTCATGATATTATTGGTTGAAATTAGTTACGGGCATGCTTACGTAAGCACACGGCATATTTTGTTTTACAGGAAGAAAACATGATTGAATTTTGATATAAGAATACAATGAAATTGATTTTTGGTATTTTTTTTGGCATATATTGTTAGGTGCACAGTATGACCGGGGATGTGATCTAAAAGGGTTAAAAAGGCATGTATCATTTCATCTCGTCTTTAAGGAAATCTGGTAGTTCCCCTTGCTGCCTGCTCTCCACATGTTGTAGTGCCAGAAATTGGAAACACACGCCATCTTCTGACTTCCAATCACTAATTTCACATCTCAAAGCACATTTACAGTTCTATAATAATCTGTGTTTATCCTTTACTTTCCCGCTTACTTTCTTTCTCCTTCCTTCCTTCCTTCCTTCCTTCCTTTTCCTCTTGTTGTTTGTTTGTATTTATGGGACTAACACCCGGTGGACCTGTGGCATCACACAACGATCTTTACAGCGAGCGGAGAGGGCATTAAAGTTGAGTAAGGGATAAACTTGTAGCAGGATGAGCTGTCCATTCAAGCATCCTCAAATAACTAGCTGAGGGAGTAATGGAGCGCTCACAAGGCTATCAGCAGCATTTGGAGCCCTTAAAAAGAGAATTCAGTCACAAAGGCATGAAGCCTAAAGCCTCTTATTCCCGCGATGCCTGCATCGTGGCAGTGGCTTTGCCAAAACTTTCACAGGCTTTTTTCATTTTCAAAAGCCTGCCAGTTCAAGGGCAAAGAACAACAAGTAAATAACTTCAGTGTCCTATTTGAGAAAGGATCCATATTGTGCTTTCCTGTCATGCTCAGCTCTCCAGTACAAAACAGAGGCAGGCTTGTCAGACAGAGAGACGGTGGAGGATGAAGACGAGGCAGAGTCACAAACCAGGGTTTAAAACGAGTGATTGGGCGGATTATTGCTGTGACCTCTGGGCTGCTGTATGTGTCAACTATTCGCTTTCCAAATGAAGTTACAACGCAGTCCGTCTTAAAGAAGCTTGGCTCTTTCGTTATGCGAGAGCTGTGAATCATTATAAGGGAGGATGAATTGCCGTAGTATCTTAAAGTCAATTATAAGTGGTCTGTCTGGCATTAGTGATGCCTTGGATGGAGGTGGCTGTGTTCACACCAAACCACGGGCCAATTAAGACTGGAGTTTTAATAGGAAACAAGCAGTCAGAGGAGAAACACTCAGCGGCTATTACTGTATATTAGGTGCTCAGGTTTTTGGTGTTTAAGTGCTGGTGTACTTTATGCACATAATAAAATTAACAAAAAGATTAAAATGCAGAAAATGTGCTTCTATGGATATAAGCAGTGAACCACTAATAACAAACACAAATATACATTCTCTACGTTCACAATTCCAAACGTTAAATGGAGAAAGTCTAATTAATAATTTGCACAGACTCATCTTAAGGCAAATTAGTTTATGCTAAACACTAGGCACTTTCCAGCCCGCAAAACATATTACCTTGGACTAAAATTAGCACTGCAATGGCTAATAATAATTCAGACCCTCCTGATGGCTTCTTATTAGATTAAACAGTAGGGAGGGAAAGCGCTCTGTCTCGGAGCAGACTGTAGCTGCAGGATCTTGGTGAAACTAATGCACAGGGCTTGACATCCATTCTGTGCGTAGTGCCGGCTACGCTTGAATTCTGTGGAAAACACTCAAACCGCAAAGCGCTGCTCATTAGAGTTTATTGCAAATATCTGTGAAATCCTCTGCAATGTTGGAAACAAGCTATTGGCAAGGACAACACTCGCTCCCCACCGAGGGAGTTACGGCTGCCCATTACGAGCAAGACGCAATCAGGCTTGAAACTTGAAAATACCGCGGATGAACAGATTTGAGCAAAGTGCACTCTGACGCAGTTGCATCGTCAGTATCGTGAGCTCCTTTCACAATATCTTTGCAGACAGTACTGTGTGTGTGGGAAATGACACAAATCCCCCTGTCTTGTTTTCAGAATCGCAGAGGCAATCTTTGACCTCTGCACACTCTTTTTTTTTTAGCCTCATAAATGAACAATCATACACTTAAGGATGCATGCACACACACACACTCTCTCTCGTTCTCTCTGCCTTACTTCAAGACTACTGGGGGAGTCTCACTTATGTAACAGCATCCAATTAGGGAGCTGGGTCAGCTGGAGGTGCGGCGGTTGCCCTGTCAGGGCGTGGTCATCCCCCCTTTTTACCCTTTTCTACTCCGTTCACCTCGCCGGCTGAGCGCGGCTGGCACGCGCCGGGCTTCCAGCCGCAGCAGACAGGAAGGCAGGCTGCTCCAGCTTGACCTCACCCACTGGGTTAGCATAAGATATACATAGATGATCCACAAATATACAGTGTGGAAGCCAAGGATGTGGGCTTTGGAGAGGGAAATGGGGTTAGCAGAGCTGGAGGTGATAGACATTTGAAAGGATAATCTACCCCAAGTCCACTTAGATTCATTTATTTATACGTTTCTGTCTGTTTTATTGGTTGTTGAAGCAGATCATCTCACTACTGTCCATAAAAGTACAGCTTCCATGAACGAGGTTAGCAGGAGAGATCTACAGCTCCCATAAGTACCGTATCCATTCTACAGAGGTTTCAATGGGAGGCAAGCTAAATGAATTATGTGAGTTGAAGGTCTGGAATGAGGCGGAGATATCACTGGTGCCTCAAAAAAACAGAAAAGAAACTCTATAGAAAAGAAACCAAATAATTCCTTTGCTTTTACTGGATTTTGGCAATGCATTTCCATTTCAAAACACAGGCCCTACTTGCTTTTTGAGTTGTTTTTCTTATTGAGGTCAGAGAGTTTCAGTGAGAAACAAAAAGCTCCATTAAACTTGCTGTAGGCTGGTTCTGTGATGAATTTGCAGCCAGTTCCTCACCTCATTATTCACGGCGTGCACAGTAAACTCCCCAGGATTGCCAATGAAAGCTCCATACAGGTACATCTTCTAATGAGCACCAGCTCTCTCCATCTCTGTACATACATTTTCCATACTCTCATATGTGATTTAATAAGGCCTTTTATGTGCATTTGCAAATGGTGGCATTAGTGTTCCGGTGCCTTGATGCATCACCGCCACCCACTGTGCAACATGGCCCTGCCGCATTTCAGATCTGACAGAAAGCTTCCTGAAGTTAAGAGTATAAACTGTAGCCTGCTGCATCTACACTAGAATAGCATACAGTCCCCATTTCATGCTGTTTTAAATGATGCTGTTCACACATTGCTCGTTGTCTGAAAAGCCAAGCAGCAACGCAAACCAAATGATATGAATCCATTAGCTTTCCTGGAGCAAACGTATAGATATTTTGCTTTGAAGGCTTTGCATTTTGGTCCAGAAGGATCTTGTCCTGCATCTTATGCTCTTGTCCTCAATCCACTGCTTTTACTGATCTGCCCCCACATACCCCGAATGGGTGGAGGCTTTACATAACTCTCTCTCTCTCTCTCTCTCTCTCTCTCTCTCTCTCTCTCTCTCTCTCTCTCTCTCTCTCTCTCTCTCTCTCTCTCTCTCTCTCTCTCTCTCTCTCTCTCTCTCTCTCTCTCTCTCTCTCTCTCTCTCTCTCTCTCTCTCTAAAAGCAGACACACAAGCTTGGAAACAGCTACAAAAGTACCACTGGCCCAAATAGAATGAACCCCTCAAATGACCCAAGTCATTTTATTAGGACTAAAAGAGGGGTCTGTCTCCTCAGATCCCACAATCACCCGCCTGGAAGAGAAGGAGCCTCTGGCTGGGTTCAATCTACCCCTCTTTAGTATTTCCATGTGAGAAAGGTGTTTCTTGTAAATCCACGCACACAAGATGAATCAGTGTTTCTTGTAAATCCATCCACATGAGGGTTATCAAATAGTCTCAAGAAGATATTATTTTCAGAGAGAGAGATCCAGCCCTCCAGGAATGAATTATCTATCAGTAAGTCTGAGTGCAGAGATGAAAGGAAAGGTGGAGGCAGTTGGGGTCTTTCAATATCCATTTCATCCAGATCAATTTTCCACAGAATGTGTTTTAATTCTCTAAATGCTGCGCTAATCCAATTTGTTGGCATGCTGGTTCGCGGCAGTCTAAGCCCCAATGAATAAAAGACCCTCGAGGGTTGATGTGTGCTTGTGTGTGTGTTCCGTTATAATCAAACAATAAGCTATTCTTTCTTCATTGTAATTCTCACAAGAGACATTTCAACATTTTTTTCCAACATTTTTTTTATTTATCCAGCAGATATTATATGATAAAACAGTTGTTGTGAGCAATCCATTCATTCAGCCCTGCTTTCAGGGACACTACCTGAAATCAATTCAATCGACCTAAGCAGTGATTTGCTCGCTTAATTTTTGATAAGCCTGTGCAACACTTCCACTGTTCTGCCTGACTTCCTGATATGATTACTTGGGGACTTGATAGGAAAGCAAAACAAGAGGAATGCCTATATGAATTCATTCTAAAAGTCGGAGGAAATCATTTTGGAGGATACGTTTTATTACATCAACAAATTTCAAATATGATTTCCCTGGTCAAACTTCTATCTAAGGTTGTACACTTACTTAGATTAGTTGTCTAGACCCTGATCTGATGGTAACCTACACTCTTTGTTGTGAGTGAGAAAAAGAAAAGTAATATAGCAAACAACAGAGAACATATGGTTCCCCGCGAATGGTGCAGTCCCCCCACAGCCAATCAGAAACAAATTGAAAATCCCTAATGCAGTGGTGAGATGCATCATTCCCCGAACTTTCATCAAAATCCAATCAGTGGTATCTGAGATATCAATGCTGTGACACATGGATGAATGAACAACAGAAATAGCCAAACCCCTCCCCTCGGGCTAATCAGTGTCATTTTAAAAATGCAGAAATGCAATGGTGAGATGTATCATTCCCCCAAGTTTCGTCAACTGCTCATCAGGCTTGGCTGAGATATTACACACGATACCTGGACAAACAACAATGTAGTGCCCCACTTGGGCCAATGGTGTAATTTTGAAAATGCCAGAATGCCGTGGTGAGATGCATCATTCCCCCAAGTTTTAAGCAACAAACGATCGAACAAATGGAAAGAAACATACCAGATTTCATCGTGCGGGACAATGATACAGCTAACACAACAAATGCTGGCCTAAGTCATAATCAATTCAGATTATGCATGCACTATATCAAATTGGCAAAAGTAATTCACAGGTTCTCTCAGTCAGAAGAGGACAGGAGTCAAATAAGCGAGAAAAAGCTTAAAGTTGAGATAAAACGGCATTTCGAGAGTATCTAACTTCCGTATCGTGACATATTTCCGAGTGAAACAGGAAAGACAGGCGGGACATAACGTTGGGAGGAATTTGATTTGAATGTTTAAAAGTGGGTGTGTCATAACACCCGAAGACACACCGAAGTACCATGCTGTTGCTAGCTAGCTAACTAATGAATCTTAGCCTCTTAGCTCTGTGCGCTAAAAGTTGAAGATTGATTGATGGGTGGATGTCATGATATTATTGGTTGAAATTGGTTGAGTCCTGCTTACGTAAGCACACGGCATATTTTGTTTTACAGGAAGAAAACATGATTGAATTTTGATATAAGAATACAAAGAAATTAATTTTTTGTATTTTTTTTGGCACATATTGTTAAATAGGTGCACAATATGACCGGGGATGTGATCTAAAAGGGTTAAAAAGGCATTTTTCATTTCATCTCGACTTTAATTCTACGAGGAATAGAAAATTCCTCAAAATTCTGTGCTTGTGGAATATGAAGAATGAAGAGAAGGGTCCTGACCACACTTACGTTCACCATCCCAGTGATTTTTGGCAGCTCCTTTTATGGTAATAGCCTCCATGGCCTCAGTTTGAAAGAAAAAAAAACAGATTTAATATAATTGAAAGAGACTTTATGGAATGGTATCATTAAGAATAAGTGATGTGAAATGTAATTACTGTTATGTTTTAATTCTCACCTCATAACAGCAGAAGTCAGTCAGAGAAATAATGAACACCTCAGAGTTGTTCCTCTGACAGGGGCTTTTGAAACAGACATCATATTTAAATTCAAAGAGAGAGCGAAAAGCCCTTTCAGCACTTCTGAGTATGTCAGACTCTGAAAAAAGTGGAATAAATTAAGTCACCACATGCTTTCTTTACTATTCAGAATGAATAGAGTCCTGGACAGAATAACAGGGGTTAACATGGGGTCTGTCTGTCTGTTGGTCCACACGGTTACAGGTAAGAAAAACAAACATTTGGTTGGTGATATTTTTGAATTGAACATACCCGATAGCCGATTTGTGTACAAGGATTCAGAGTTTAATCTTGGCACAGTGGAAAAGCCTCTGAAATACCTTTTAGACAGAACTGAAACCCATTCAAATGAAGTTCTTTTAAGTGCGTTGGCAGCTCCTTCCGGCAAAGTGAGGCAGGTTTCACTGTAGGATTTACAGACTGCCGCCCTGAAACTATTGAGTGAAATCCTCCCACACCGCACTGGAATGATTTCTCTGGTCCAGTAGGGTTAGGCCGATATATCGGTCCGACCTTAGTTGTTAAGTATCTCTATCGACGACCAACAAGTGCAGTCCGGCCTCATGCATCTGCAATGGACGACTCACAACTACCACTGTAGACCAGAGGGTTTTCATGTAGGGCCTGGGCCAAGTTCCTGAGTACAAAATACTGAGTCCAAGTCAATTCCAAGATCAGATCCAGTCTAGTTTGAGTCAAGACCAGGTCCAAAATAGACAATCAGCAGTGTCCATGTCTTTCCACATGTAAAAATAATGCTTGAGGAGCTTCTTAAGGATCAACAGAGGTATAGATCTATCTGCAGAGTGCTGTATTACACCCTTCAACATCCAACTGATAAAAGTGGTCTCAAGACCGGACTCAGGACTTAAGACTAAGTACAATAAAGATATGTTGTCAGTAGTTCCATGCAGTGTGCTGAGCCACACGAGCTGGTCCATCACAATGCGGTCAGCTCGCCAACAAAGTGTCTGATCACTGACTGGATCTCTTCCTCAGATAGGATTGTCTTTCTTATCAGCCACCTCTGACCTGAGTGTTTCTCTGTCCAAACAGATAAGGACAGATCAAAACGGCGGCGGCCGGTCGGAAGAGCTGCCCATCGCATCAACACGGCGATTCTTCAGACAGAGCACTGATACAGCAAATCCAATGTAGTTTTACAAGTGCCAAAATAAAGAGGAGCGTGTTGGCTTCTTGACAACACATGGCAGACATGCAGGTGACATCATGATGTCAGTGGATGCATTCTGAATAGAAGTCAAGTGCAGGTCAATACCTTGTGAATAATATAGACTCCCAAGGGGTTTCAAAATGACATATTTGCACTGACACCTGGTTATACACTCCTTATAAGCTATTAGATTTTCCATCAGCTATCCATGCAACATATCACTTCAGTATTTCTACTCTAATCAGCTTTGATTGTGTTGCTTTAACAATTTTCTGTGTTTATGCCAGTGAGCTAATCCTAGGAGACAGATCCAGATCCAGTGACGCACTCTAGTATTCTAAATATCCTCTTGTGTTACACAGAGACTTTGCATTATCAGTAAACCATACTTAGCACCGAGAAATCAAAAGCATTGCAGTATTTGAACCATGGAGCTTTAATCAAGTTTTGAAACGGCACAGGGAAATTCCGAAACTTCTCATCTCAAAATTGAGTATGGTTCCCCAATGCCAAATCCAAATTAGTCCGGGCAAATTGATTGGCAGGTAGTCATGCGTGTTATTACATTACAGGACAAGGACACCCTGAAATCTTGTATTAATTCATTTCTTAATTAATTTAAATATTTCAAGCGATTTCTCACCAAGCAAAGTCAAATGAGGTCTGCCTTCCTCAGCACCATTTTGGCCAGAGAGTCGTATTTGAAAATGTATCCACAGTTAATTTTTGGAATCCGCCTCAATGTTAGTGTCCTGTAAGTCGGGGCACTTTCAAATAGCAGTATGAGGTGCAAACTAAGTTCTGCTGATCTTTTATGTTTTTATTTGTGATTCCTTTCCGCTGCTTAGTTTGATTCATAAGCGCCCGGGGCATGGTGGGCTATGCCTTACAATTTTACAGTAAAAACACTCGGATGTCTTATATAATGCTGAGTGTGCTGCCAGGTGAATTAGCGGCCCGCACTTGATGGGGAGAATGTTTATAGACAGAGGAGCTACGCCGCCGACAGAAAACCCCTCATGTCGGCCCAGAGAGAGGCCGCCTGGCTGCCTGGCTGCCCGGTGCACCGAGGCGTCCTCATCAGCAGATTTGGAGCGCTGCCACTGTCAGGCTGGGTCACAACTCAGAGGGAGCTTACTTTAATCAGAGGCACGCTTCCTCCCGCCCCCCTTTTCAAGCTCGCTGCGTGCATGACAGGACAAGCTCTGTAGGACCCGTACACCGTAGAACGAGCAGATTGATCTGATATCCCGCAGCAATGACGATGTTTGTTCAGCTGGAATGGTTGATATTGACTGCTACTTAATCAACAGGGGGCAGGTAGAGGAGGGGGGGGGGGGGCTATTCACTACAGAGGAGTTCAGTTAGCTCCTAGGACATCCATTTTGTCACTTAAAGGACTGCACCGACGTTTGGGGAGTTTGGCCCATCGCTCACCTTACCCAATATCTGACAAGAGGATTGGCACCAAAATCATCTCTGTGTCTCCGGTAGATAGCTCTGTCTGGTGCGCATGCTAACGCTTTAGCATACAGCATGTTAAGTACTTGTAGGCGACTAGCATTAACGTAAAAGTGGGAAAATGAGAATTTGTAGCACCTGTAAAGCTGGATGGTTAGTTTGACACGTGTCCCAGTCTGTCTGGCTTGTTTAGGGGATTGGTAAAACAGACATAAAATACAACAAAAACAATGCACTTCGAATGGCAAAAGATCTCTCATCCCGCGAGAAGTGAGCAAAGTTAGCCAGACAGCTAAAGTTTTGTGCTGTTGATTTGTAATGGACTTCACTAATGATGAATATTGAGATTTTGTTTTCAGAAGTTATGAATCTACAGGCCATAGAATGAAAACCAATACCAACTTTGGATAACTAAAAGGTTTATCTCCATACTTCGGATAATGCTAGTCGCCTACGATTAGTTAACATGCTGTATGCTAAAGCGTTAGCATGCGCACCAGACAGAGGTGTCTACCAGACACACAGAGATGATTTTGGTGCCAATCTTCTCGTCAGATATTGGACAAGGTGGCCAATGGGCCAAACTCCCAAAAAGTCGGTGTAGTCGTTTAACACAACGAAAAAGATCAGCTGGGGGGCACCTGAAACAGCCTGAGCAATATTTCTCTCTCTCTCTTTCCCTCTCCTCTTTACTCTCATCCTGTCACTGTTTCAGTCTCTTTCTCTGTCTATCTCTCCTCCCACTTTACCTTAGGGCTCATCAGTACATCTGGGGTCCAGATGATAACAGTTCAGCCCGGTTCAGCTGACGGCTACAGGCGAGCAACACTGGCATGAAGAGAGGCCTCAGTGGATAAAACACAAAAACTCCCCAAACAGATTTCATCATACACGCTATGAGTCACAAAACATTCATGTACCAAGCAATAAATGCTGTACATGTTGTTTTAGTTTTCAGTGGGCGAAATATTATATGTTCTGCCATTTGCAAGGTTCATCAGATAATTTCCAGTGTGGAAGGTGATGTCAAGCAACTTAATATCCTGAATTGTGATCCCAGCAAACAAATAATGGCATCCGATATAAGCTAATGAAATGTCAGGGCCAAAATTAAATCTGTGCAGGTGGTTATTTAACATGAATAATTAACAGTTTGGGTGACAGGTGTGGAATAACACAGTGTGATAACAAACCCATAGGAAACACTGCGGCAGAATGTAGTACACTCGTGGGAAGAAACGAGAGCGGCCTGCACCTCGGCGCCTGGCAGTGAGATCCTGCTGATTTTTTTATTTTTCGGTTGAGAACGATTTAAATGAAAAGACATCGCTTTGTGTTCTGGTACGCCGACTGATGAAAGCGGATCTATAGATTCCCCAGCAGCATCCTGACAACCAGAGCGGAGGACCTACAGCAGCAAACTTATTGAAGTCTTACAAATCACACACAAACGAAACCAATGGCCTAACTCTGTTGATCGCCACACTCCAATTAAGCAAATTAAATTCAGAAAATGCAGAACTGCCTGGCGCTAACTGGCTGTCTTCTCTGCTTGGCTTTAAGCCATCTCTGGATTGCACGTAGAGATACTGCAGGCTGACTGACAGGATGGACCATTGACATGCTTGCTGGCTGATTAATTTGTGCAGAGTGGAAAATTCTGCTAATTACCAAGCTCTGCTTCCACCAGTAAATGCTTTTGTATAATAATCCGATTACGGAGGCTTTTATCACCCCACTATGCCATAAATGCACACACACTGACCAGACATACAGAGTGCTCTAAATTCAGCCAAATATTCAATTATGTGGGCTGTAATTGTTTTGACATTTCCAAGCTTGGATTTAAGTTTCTCAGTGACCTACAGCAGAAAAACCCTTTGCCAGCCAAAGACAGAGGCGACAAAGTTAATGCAGAGGATGCTGTTAGTACAGAAGGCCATTATCATTTTTCCTTCATTTAGAGAGAGCACACAAACAACATTCAAATGATGTAAAATTGCTATTTTCCTATTATTTTATTTATTCTCAGACCCGTACCCGTAAACATAATTGAACTAAACAGAAGCATAAGTGTGGTTTCTGTCTTGATGGCTGATGGTTTCAAATAATTTGTGATAGTACAGCGTACAAAGTATTATCTGGACTAAGTGCACATCCTAAGTGTATTTTTCATTAAACACAATAAACATTTCTCCTCTTCCCAGCAGGCAGAGCGGCCGTCTCTCCCTCCCTCTCCCTCTCTCTGAGTCGTGCGTCAGCAGTCGGCCTCATCTCTCCAAACAGCGGCAGCGAGATTAGACAGTAGTGTAGCCATGCAGGGGCCGGAGCCAGAGTTGCCCCTCTTAATAGCTGCTGTGAGATTAAGGGAGGTAGACAGTGCAGAGACAGCTCATAAAGACACAGGCGGATCTGAGGCATACTGGCGGGAGGGGAGGGGGGGGGGGGGGGGGGGCTGGGGGCCCGGGCCAGAGAACAGGGATACCCCGTCCCATAACTCTGCCTGACAGGAGACACTGTCGCTGGGGCAATTCTTCAAAGCGCCAGGGCAGTTGAGGATTACAAAGATCATGCTTCCCCCCTCTGCCACTGGTCCGGAGATGCATCAACCAGTCTATTAGGTGATCATATGGGTTTAAGGATGTTTACTATTTCTGCATATTATATACCTACAGCGCAGGGTTTTCCAGGCAGGGTGGGAAAGCCTCTGAAACATCATTCAGACTGTCATGGGACATTAAATCTCTCCAATGAAAGCCAGACTAATGAAATTGTTTCAGGTGAGGTAGCAGCGCCTTAAGGCACGGTGACTCTACCCCACAAATTCAATGGTGGGAGAAACACTGCTGCAATATATATGTTCCTGTGTGTATACATTTGAGCGAGATTCATCTTAGCTTGATGATATATTCTGCTGTTTTTGGCAGAGAGCCTGACCAAAATTGTTCCGAAATCATCTCAGCGATGTAAGCAGAGAGCCATCCTCTCAGAGAGACGTTTACTCCGGGTCTTTGTTCTGTGCTCTAATTGCACAACCGATCAAAACTTGTAAGAGATGTTTTCACTCCAGACCATTGCACAGTTTGAGTCAAATTACAGCCTACGTCGGGGCCCATAGTGAAGACGATGGCTCTGACGGAGTAACTCATTTAGGCTTAGCCTCATTTCAGCATGGTGTCCCTCAGTAATATGCAATAACCGTGCCTGCGTCAATTGAAAATGTTCAGCTCACTCATTTCTTGTTTAAAACTCAACAATGGATCCGTTTATTACAATTACCTTGAAAAAAAGCTGGCAATAACTTAAATCCAATGCTGTGAACACTGGCTGACTGAAAAATGAGTTTCCATGACAGAAGCTATGATTTTGACATAATATTCCTGAAAACAGAGATGTATTAGTACAGTCAGATCGATGTATACTTGGCTCCGGGCAGTGCCCTCTCTTGGCTGGATGGATTGAATGATTTTTGCCATCACAACCCTCGCAAGATCAATAATCAACTCCTTCTGCCTCACTTATCATCAGAGTAGCTGTTGAGGTTATTTCTTCCTCTTGATAATCAGGTAAGCTGTTTCGACTGCCCTTGGGTCGCGCTCATCTTACAGTAATTGGAGATTGGGAGGCAAGTTCGTAGCAAATTCCCCGTATAGCAATATGAAAAATAATGCAAATATTGTGATTTCAAAAATGTGCATGTGGGCCGTCCTGGTGGCTCTGCTGGCTAAGGCGCCTACCATGTTACCATAACATTTCGGGATCAAATCCGGCCTGGGACCTTTGTTCCATGTCATCCCACTCACTATCTCCGTTGTGTACTGTTTTTATACCGTCATAAATCTCTCTTATGGTGCTGTAGATTTATGACGGTACAGCCTGATGTTTTCTATGGTACTGAGCTGTATGGTAGTTGAACTCTCAATTGGGTCTCTATATGGATTGTCACCTTGGATTAGGCACAAGGGATAGTAACATCATATCCTGTGTATGGATAAATGTCAAATAAAGGCAAAAATATCCAACAAACAATATAAATAATAACTGTGCATGAGTGTAAATAACAGATAACCTATACTTTGCACATAAGCTGAACGTACAAGACAAGGCCTGCAGCAAACTATTGGAGAAATATTGCTTTCTTTCCACTTTCCAAACAAAGTGCCCTTAAATAATCCATAAAGTCAACTAACAACAGCTCATTGACTGCCGGGCCAGGATGATATCCAAGGGCCCTATGATTGTCTTTTGATAAAGCCCATTGCTCAATGTCATTGCCAAAATGGCACTGTCCTTCTCTTCTCTTCTCGCTAAGGGAGATCGATGTGCGAGCTTAACAGAGCATCCTTCAGACCGGGGAAATGAAAATCTTCGTGGCGCATTTCGAATCCCGCCGCCTCTCTCGGCTAGCTCTCGCCGACTCTCGCGGCTTTCCACCGAAGAAGAAGCGGTTGCCATTCCTCCTCTAAATCCACGAGTCAAGCTACAGCGGCTCCCCGATCACTGCCATGTGGGACCTCGGGGGTCACGGCTGACGCGATTGATCCCCGTCAGGAGAGTGGATCCTGACTCGCTGAGGCCGACGGGGCAGTGATTCCTGATTACAGTAATACCTCTGCCTGGACGGGGCCGCGGCCGTCTGATTTACTGCCACACAAATGTATACGGAATTATCCCTGACTCACCACTCTAAAGAAACATATCAGCAATGCCTGGCTCACTTACACCTCGCTGTAAAGAGACACAAAGACGGAGCAGCAGGAAATGAGCTTCTCTCCTTCTTCTTGCACTCGATTTTCCCCTCCATTCTTTCTAGTCGTCTGTCTCTCTAGTCCCTTCTCTCTCTCTATCTCTCTCTCTCTGTCTGAGTGTGTGTGTGTGTGTCAGATGATCGGCTGTGAAGTGAAAGAGAGGGGGGGACTGCGACAAATTCTAATTCAGCCCCTGCAGCAGCAGTTCACTCCAATCGATCTTTTATCCCTGGGCTGCCTTATCTGTTGGATCACTTGTCTGACGGAGAAAACGAAGGAGCCTTAGCAACAGAGGATGATTAAGAGATTGGAAGAGCAAAAGAGATCAAATGGAAGGTTTATGTCATCGCGGAGGGGGGGGAAAGGTCTTGTTGAGGGACAAAGAAAAAAAAGAAAAACAACTGTTGACATACCTCATCCTGGATAATTTATTCAGTGCACCTGTGAGTTTGATTCTGGAAGGTGCGTTCGTCCGTCAGTGTGGACAGTGGAAAATCTGTCAATCAATTTACTGTCAGCTAGATCAGATTTTTACCACAAGTCTGAAAGCAGTTGGATTCCTTTTCACCAAGAAGTAGTATTGGACATTGGTCCTGGGGAGACATGCAGGCAGTAGCTTGTCCAGGCGTGACCTCTCAGCTCGGCCCGCCTCACCCCGCTGATGTGAGGAAGGATGACAGCCTGGCCCAGTGCAGGGCCACAGCCAGGCCACAGGGGCATTCTGGGAAGGGACCAGCCTCTTTCATGAGTGCTCCAGAGCGTCGACCGGCATGCTGGGAAAATGGGCTGCGCGGCCGAGCCCTTTACATCTCTCTGAATATGGACGTCTCAAAAAAAAAGAAAAACTCATTTCGAGACAAATCCGCTGAAATTTGTAACTAATACAGTGTTACACTGTCACAAGCAGGGGCAATTTGAATGCATAATGCAGCCCACAGGGACTAAACATTTGAAAAATAAACAAGACACTTATCTGTGCAATTCCACTCCAAAGGATGGGATTAAATGATGTATGAGGAGAATAATAAATACTTTCTCTAAAAGTGCTCAAAGATCTGCAGCAGCTGAGTACATTCTTCTAGCGAAAACCGGCATTCTTCTTGTCTCTTTCATGACTTTGACCACTGACCCACAAAAGGCAACCGTCCAACAATATCCAACTGATTAAAGTGTGCTTGCTCTGCAGCCAAAAAGCCTATATGTAATCCCGGCATGGGGAATCTCTCAATGAAGCCCCGGTGGCCAACCTATCCTCGCCCTTCACAGAAAACACGACACTTGCTTATACGTCTTCATGGTAACAGCTGTGAATTATTCAGCGAGCGAGCCTCAGAGACCGCAACGCCTCTGAAATGCTCTGCAGAATTTTGGCTCCCTCCGTTGCACCCTGACACGTTGCGTAACTTTGTTTACAAGTGCAAAGCATCATGGTCCCGAGCTGCACAGCGAGAAAACACAGGTAACTTGAGACTGTGCAATTTAGGTCAACAGGTGGGGAGCGGCAACGTAATACACACTGTTCTGCAGCAATTCCTGATTAAAACAAGATATTCATTCATTGGAATGCGTTTCGTCTTGTACGGTTTGGGGATGCCTGTCTAAAAAATCATAAGTTTACATAAATATTAGAGAAAAAGCACAGAACATTCAACTGAATAAAGTCTCAACATGAACTCCATTTTCTTCATTGTATCATTTATAGCGGTTCTTATCCCTGTGCTATTCATTTATTCAAGGGGCTCTTTAAAAGCAAAAGCATCTGCCGCCAAGATCCATCCAGTTAAATCATATTCAGCCTAAATGGAATTGAGGGGCTGGTTGGATCTTTTGACTACAACTGTGCCTCAGACTAACTGACCTCAGTAAGACACACTCCATTAGCTAATTATATCCCCTTAAATGACAAATGCAGAAGTCAGAGGGCAGCCACCGCATGAATAATAAAAGGCAGCCAACATTTTACTATAAAGTTATAAGGGAAGACTTTAACAGCCTATACTGGAAGTGGGAGGAGAGAGAGAGAAGAGAGAGGAGGAAGGTTTCCCCGCTGCACTGATGGAATCAGCACCTAGCTGTGCTGTTTGAATGCGATTAACTGGGAAGAATAGCGGCACATGAAAGCAGTGGAGTAGAAGTGGGAGTGAGGTGGACACACTTCAATCCTCTGATCTTGCATCTGGGCGAACTTTAACCTTCTTTTGTTCCTGCGGGGTCGAACGATAAATCACTTTCACTGGAACGCTGCGTGCCATTTCAGCCATTACTCCAGTTGGCCGAAGTCACATTGGTTGAAATGCCATTACACCTGGGATACAGGTGCTACGGCAACGCCTCATGCACTATGCAAGAACAATGGGAATCCTAGGCAAAACCATACATCTTCATTTTCTGAGTGGTTTTTCAAGTGAACTCTAAGCTTTTCAATGCATTGCACTCTTAACATCCAAATGTATTTCTTCAGAAAGTATTCCTCCTCCTCTTCCACATCTTGCACGACAGATTTGAGACCTTTGTTTCAATAAGAATGCATTTCCACAGAGGCTTGTTTGACATAATTTCTTATTTGGACACTGTGGGTTTAAGGCTGTCTGCGTTTCAGCTGACATCAGGTGTCGCCAGTCTATCTTAATGGGACTTTAGCTGGTGGGTGGAGACAAACAGTGTGTGAAATTGGTGGTTTATTTATAAGTCCAGTTTCTTTACACCAAGTAAAGCATGATTTATCACCCTCCCACAACTATACATCAAGGTACAGCCGGTGGACTTTTTGCGTTCCTCCGTACATATTTCCCCATTGCACTCCAATGCCTGGATCAACTAAAAATGCAGTGTTACATTCAGGAGTGTGATGAGTTTAATGTTATTTGGAGCCCTCCTTAAAACACTTGGTTGACTCATTTAGAGAAAACTGCAAAAAAAAAAAAACCTGCTACATCCTAGAGATTAACTATACTTAACCATTTGCCCTCTCAGTCATTTATCCTTACTTAACACAAGCAAGTGGGTGTGAAAACTTTTGAACACAAATTATCTTTAAGTTATTTCAACTGTATTCATTCACAAACATTCCAACACGCAACATTTATTTGTGAAAGCTACAATATGCAACTTTTTGGTTTATGGTTTATGTCCAAAAATGTTTCAACATCATTGAAAAGCCAATTTCAGGCAAATGGGGCATTTAGACAAGAACAAGTAATGTATAATATATCCTGTTTATTCCAATAAATGTATTTCAATAATTATTTCAATGTTAAAAATTGCGTTGCGTATTGCAGCTTTAAGATATCTTTTCAAACATATACTTTTGCCAAGAGCTCCCAAAAATGCAAAATACAATATTTGTCCTATCAAAACCACATTGTGAGCCAGACTGAACCATGGGTCGTTCAAAGGCAACAAACATGACTCACTATACAGCGCCTTGGTCACAGTGCCTGCCTATCTCTCTACACAGGCGTGTGATGGGGGGAGTTCAAGATTGTGAATTTTGTGCCTTTCCCTTCTCATTTGTATTGAGAGCATTCTGCTAGCGGTGACGGAGGGGTAATTACATTGTGATAGAGAGCCTATTGCTATGATGAATGCCCCCGCTGCCGGATGCGTAGTCATAGCATGCTAATTTCGGCCGACTGATGCCCGCGTGCCTCCGACGGGCCGCGATGCCCCACAGCCAGAGCGCAGAGGAGCTGCAGGATCAAAGCTTATAATCCCTGCTGGAAGACACATTAAAGGGAATACATGACACAGCACCAAGATTCACTCTGTAGTGGCAGGAGCCAAAACAGCTAAGGGGGGGAGACCTAATAACAATCCTTTGTACACACACAGCTGACAGAACCAGAGAAAGGAGAGCTCCAATCAGACTGCTAATACTGATGCTGCAACACTGGTGCAGCATGAAGGACAACAACAATGCAACCGATGTGCAGTATGCATTTTCTTGGTAGAATTTAGTAAAAACCATGCAGAAATGCTATGTGCAGTATCGTGTGCCTTTACTCTTTTTTTTACCAAGCGTTAAAACAAGCATGGAAGGTTTCTCAAGAACACCAAAAAACATCGACAGCTGGACACACACCGCACTCCAGCGCAGTAAATAATCACAATATTACCGCCAAAAAAAAGTGTGGATCAAAGCTGACCTACAGGACGCCCCGAGCATTTAATGGTTTGAGAACTCCGAATTAAAACGCACAGCCAGCTGTTCCCCACTAACTCCAGCCTCCATCATTTTTCTTGAAATGTGCTCTCCTGATTGTCAAAATCTCTCATTAAGAGCACACAGGTGGTCCCTGCTTCTGCTAAGCACAGGTCATACACTGCAGGCTGCTGAAAGTTCAAAGTACTCTTCAAAAATATTCAAGGAACTAACTAATTATGTTAGCCATCGGATGCACAGTTCACCCATGTTGTAACTTGATGAACGCTAGAGATACAAGCACATACACTCTGTGACAAATTTGATATGTGCACACACGCAGATAATAATGGGTTAGAGATATAAAGACAATGGTTTGAAACAAGGCAGCCATTTTTTGGAACAATGCAGAAGGGAAACTAACGCATGCTGTATCCTCGCTCAAGCATGAATTCCAACTAAGAAACCTCCTGAGAGCATAAGAGTTGAAAAGGAATGACCAAGTTGCAGCGAAAAAGCCTTGGAATGAGATTTCTAAATTGTTAAAGGAACAGAAAGTATGAAAAGGGAACAATCAGCCAACAACAAAAGCTAATGAGATGTCACACATATTGGATTGTTAAGAAGACATCGTCACATGTGAGAAGGATTTACTCCGCGCTTCCCCTCATCTCTAACACAACATACCAACAACATAACGTGTTTGCTTTTCCGCTGCCAACTTCAGAGCGATGAAATAAAGCCAGTACATCTACTGGCTGGAGTACAGTTGGACGATGCACAGATTCCAATTTCACAACTTGTTAGGCTGGGGTAAATTGTTTTCATGGTTGGCAAGCGGCCTGAACTATTACGCCGTGTGTAAAGCGGGAGAACACGCTAAGCCCGCTGCAGTGTAATACAAAGAGGCTTACCTGTAGTGGACAGCAGGGAGATCAGGTCCAAGGCCATGGAAAGAAGGAGAGAGATAATTATGTTAGCTAGGATTATACGCTTTAATCCGGCTCAGAATACACACAGACATGGTACAATCATTTCATATCATGCTTGGAATTCTGCATTTATATCAATAAGTGGAATATCGTGTCATTATGACTTGCAACAGGTGATGTAGTTTATCCCTCCAATGTTAACGCATCTTTTAAGAGTGTATCACTTTGAATCGTTCATCAAAATTTGCTCAGTTTGCTCAATTATCGTTCCTGGAAGACGGCGCATAAATGGCCTAGAAGCAATTATCTATTCACTGATGTCATTAGCATTAAGAGCTGATGGGCGTCTCAGTTTTCTATTTAAACCCCCCTGAGGAAACTATTACTGTTCGTAACCTGAACAAAGAAACGCCAAAGCGTGTCAATGAATTATTCCACTTTTCCAATTTCATTTACAAGCGATTTTTTAATATAATGCCTGATATGCGTGGCGGAGAATCCCAAGAGGTTCCAGTGACACTCGATCCATCTTACAGCACACACTGTATTCCTGCTAGGCTGCTCTCCGGAGTGACAGGGCAAATGGCTGTCATGGCGCACTGCAAGAAATGTCAATCTTAACCAGTCATTTAGTCATATTCAGCATTCAAATCTTCCATATTATTTTCGATGAAATTCTGGCCAAAGGAGTGAGATATTTCCGCTTGTTTCCAATGCGGTTTCACTTGTTTCAGGAATTTTCAATATCTTAAAAAAAATAACATTCTAAGACTCAACACTAGATTAAAACACATGTTAAGATGAATATTTTTTGTAGTGTAGGAGCATGCCACTCTCTCTAATGACCTTGACACTTCAAAGTTGTGAAAAAAAAAATCCTCTGGCATTTTTTTTACCATGTAGTGTGTCGGGCCTTTGGGTAAAATGCATTACTCCCGGCCTTTAGATATGCAAGGCTGGAGGGCAACATGGAAGAAGCAGCAGACAGGGCAATCATCCCTCCATCAACTCTTCGCCTTATGTAACTCACTATCCACTGAAAAAAAAACGAAAGCCTGCCTGTCAATCAAATGGTCAGATGATGTGGGGGAGTAGAGGAAAAAATGTGCTGTGTGGAAACAGACATGCCGAGGTTCATTAACACTCCTTGCGCGTTGGGAGTGAAATCATTATAAGTAATAATAAAAGGGGTGGACAACGGAACGGAAACACCACATGAAAAAGGACTTTTACTTTGAAGGAACTACATCACAATTACAAAGGCAGTTACACAGGGTTGAACGGCAATTCGCAGTATGCGTCAGCTTTGAAAGAAGTCTGACAATCGGCACTTTTATGTTTTCAAAGCAGCGTGAGGCAAAGTTTCAAAGAGGCCAAATAATCGGTGTTCAAAATTGCGGGTGCATAAAAGCTACAAAAGTATTCAAGGTGGTAAGGAGAACAGTCTCAAAAATCGTGACAACATGTAACAGAGGCAGCCAAGCTGCCATTGAGAAACCTCTTGTATCCAAGGCAAACACATAAAGAGTCATAACCCGGTGTAAGGAGCACAAAACCTGCAGCGCTGAGCGATGGAAAACAGTAATCTGGTCTGATGAGTCTTTCAGCCTTTTCCCTCCATCCAGAGGGGTTTATGTTTGGAGAAGGACAAAGGAAGATTTCAACCCACACTGTCTGCTGCCAGCTGTTAAACATGCGGAGCTGTAATGGTATGGCAGCATCTACTGGGAGTCATGAGGTCTGATGAACAGACAAGGAATATGAGTCTATTCTACAGGACCGTTCCCTCATGATTTTCCCATATTCCAAGATGATTGGAGTCAAAGTCCTTCATCCCTCAAAAAACTGGAGGCTTTCCTTCCACGACACACACTTCAGGACTTCAGGACTTGACACACCTAACTAGCATATAGGAGAGGGCCTCTATATTACCTGCAAACCTGTTTATCTGAACACACCGATATTTCAACAGCTAGTCGAATGTCCGACCTTCAGGTGAGCAACAATCCCGAACATGTTTATCAGTTCACCTCCACAATATATTCACCGGCCCTGAATTTTAATGCGTAATTGTGTGGAAGGCACATTGCTTAGGCATGCAAAAAGCAGACGTGTCAGATCGTCCACGTCAGCCCGAGAATTTCCCGGCCGCGAGTGCCGATATGAACAGACGTTAACCTGGATGTCAGGCTGTCAGAGTGAAGCGCGCAGAAAATCCCTCCCGCTATGTTCCCACGTCCAATTATCTCCCAGAAAAAAATGACATTTACTTCCTCCCCGCGGATGCCGGGCACCCAAGGAGACGGGCCGGCGAGGAGACCTGAATACTGAGTACAAATGGCAACAGGGAGGTAGCATCTTAATAAATCAGGGGGGAAGGTCGTGGATTCGCTTGTAGGGAGTGCGGTATAGAAGGTCAGGTGAGAGGAGACACGGCCGGGGTTAAAACTAAGCCTGGGAGACAAAGCTTCTAAGGAACCATGGAGACCGGTGGAGTTATGCCCGTCTCCATTTAGGCAAAGAGTCTGGAAATGTCATGTTCTCTCACCTGTACGGTTAAAAGTGAGGAAGGATGGAAAGACAAATATTTTAGCTGCTTTGATACTTTTAAGGCCAAATGCATGGACTGTATTTAAATAAAAGAGTAGGTAGGTAATACTCTTTGAATAGCCGAGACACATGATATTTGAATATTTGAATATTGGAGGGTTTGCCTCTTCTTCTGTCTGCTAATAGGCCACAAAGTTTGAAGATATTACACAAATCGGTTCGGAAGTTAAGTGCCTCTTTATGAGAAGCCACGCCTACTGCCACGCCCCCCTTTGGCCAATCAGTGTGAAAAGTTAATCAGTTCCTCCAAACTTTCCACGTTTCATGCAAATCTGTTTCATGCAAATAACTTTTGGAGTTATCCTGCTAACAGACAGACAAACAGACCCAACTCCATTGGCGGAGGTAAAAAGGAAACAAACCATGAAATAAAAACATGAATATGGGTGAATTCTGAATGTATTAAATATATATTGAATTGGACTAAACTGCATAATTCTTTGGCCTTTACTGCTGCTAAGCAGTTGTCACCACCATATAACCCCCTCTTCTACACTGCTAATGAGCACAAGCATTCCTCTGCAGGTAAACCTCATTCAGTGCTTGGGTACAGGAAC
Organism: Centroberyx gerrardi; assembly: GCF_048128805.1. NCBI lineage: Eukaryota > Metazoa > Chordata > Actinopteri > Beryciformes > Berycidae > Centroberyx > Centroberyx gerrardi. The sequence goes on from NC_136020.1 coordinate 6,957,019, forward strand.
CTCTGATCATTTATTACAAAACCAGCTGAAAAGATAAAGACAAAGGGAGTTTAGCCTACGATTAGTCAAAGTCTGTGAATGTGCAGAGTTAAAAACTCCAGACAAAGCTCTGATAGTGTAATTGATTGCATGACCAATATCAATGATGTCTATGGGGCGTCCTGGTGGCTCGGTTGTTGGACAGAGGGACTTATACTAGCTGATGGTCGCAGCTAAAAAATGTATGTCTATGATGAGTGAATGTGGCAGATTTTCCCCAACTGTGTAAACACCTTGAGGCAACCTCCACTCTTCAGCCTGGTATTGTCTGGAGCAGTAACAAAGCAAACAGCTTTCTCTTTGAGTCAGGTCATGGATGTGATGCGGATATATCCAAAGAGAATACTGTTCGTAATACATCACATGTTTCTGCTGAGCAGCTGGGGTGGAAGTGAAAGGAACTCTCTCTCCACATTCTCTTTGATGGGAATGCAGTAGAGCAGCAGCATATCTGATCTAAAAGAATACATGTGGATTTGTAGGTTTTCATTGGAAGATATCAATAACAATAAGCCCTATACATCAGTCAGTGCCACCACTCTGGTCTTGCCTACCCATGATGCTTTTGCAATGCCGGTTATGCCAATGTTTCACCCTTTTCCCCCTCATCTCTTTGGTATAGCATACTGTGTGTAGGCTATAACACTGAGATGCATGATGAAATAACTTTGCATTTGTGATAGATTTGTTTGCCATGTCATACAGTCATCAGTGTGTAGCAAGGTTGAACAAAAACTAAACCTTAGATGAAAACTAACTAAATTAAAATAACAATATACATGAATTTTTTTTGTTAGTTTGTGTGTTGAGGATGTATTGGAAAATTAATGTAAATAGATTTACAAAAAAAATATTATTGTATTACATAATACTAATACCTGTTGCAAACATACCTGTCCTGAACCTGTCCTTAAAAAATACCATCCATACCAAAAATACTGGAACTAGAACTGAAATTAAATAAGAACAAAAATACATTTATAAAAAACTAAAAACTAAACTAAAATTATGAGACCCATACTGAAACTAAAACTAAACTGAAATTGAACTAAAAATTGAAAACCATACAAAAAAAAAACTAATGAAAAATCTCAAACTATAATAACCCTGATCAGTAGTCACATTTTTACTGTAATGGAACATCAAGCCCTGTCAAGTAAATGTATTTCCACTGTAACAGGCTGTTGGGAGCACTACAGGCAGATGCAACCTGAGGCTTCACTACAGCAGTTGCAGCTACTGTAATTGAGCTTGTTAGTTGGAGCTCACCAGAGATAAAGGGCAGCTGGCGGTGGCATGGAGGCTGCATCCTGAAATCACTGTCTTTTGAACCGGACTCACACTCCGCCGACTGTGAGTTAGTTGGTTGACCGTTAAGGTAGATAGCAGAGAGCCCAGAGAAAGGCCAAACGGGTAAAAAAGAATAAAAGCTTCAAAGGGAGAAGCTCCAGGCTTATTTTGTTTCTCTTGTCAAGTCTATCATTTTTTTTGTTTTTTGTTTTTTACAGTAAATGCCACCAGCCATCAGCAGGAACCTGCATCCCTTCTCCCACCAGCTGCCCGTTCCTGTTTACACCATCTAGACTTTCACTGGATCATACCCGCCGTTGAACAGAACACTCTTAAACATTTAGCATCTCCTGTGCATTGTATCCAGCCTATACACAGGTTCGTCAATACATGTGATCCCAAACACCATCAGCTCCAACAGCGGTCATGATGTCTCTGCATCAGCTCGTCCCTGCTGCAGCGGACACGTGCCGCTTCTGCCTGTCGCCCAGAGGTAGTAATGTAACAATCGCTCACATGGGACATTGATCAGGGATGGCCTGCGCACTGACACTTGCTGGATCAATGATACAGTTCACATGAGTGCTGTAGGGAAGCGCTGTATGCAGCTGATTACCAGCATGATTATCTTTATTTCACCCTGACATACCATCATATCTGTTCATCGACACTCCATTAAAATTTAGCCTCAGCATTATAGTGCTGTGATTTAAACCCAACACTAAAACATAACACCTACACTGTATCAATGCTGCAGTAGTACACTAGCTTACCATGTAAAGGGAATTACTTAATTCTACTATGTTTATATCAAGGTAGGTTAGATCACTAAATGGGAGAGGGCTCATTTTGACTAGCATCAAATTATAATCAGTGATGTAGTGGTAAATAAATAAAAAGTTGGGCAAACGCTGGCCTGCATTTGGTTATCATCATAAAACAAACTGCCAACAGAAACAAAAATCAATTATATATTTACAAAAGCCTTAATTAAAACTGTTTATATATATAGCGTGACGGTGTTGGCAATTTAAATCACAACATGAAGATGCATCCAGCTGAATTTTAATGGTTTGATTAGATTCCAAAACATTCCCAGACTATCTCGGCTCTTCCTACATGGTTACCAATCACATTTGTTTTTCTCTGAACAGATTCAAGGGCTAGCCAGGTTCCAAGATAGATTGACTACCGCACAAGAAACACGGCCTCTGTTCACTTGACACCAGATCAAGACAAAACGATATTGACCTTCCTTAATTCACCGTAACACCGGTCGCAACGCGGTAAAATTCAATCAACACTGCGTGGTCAAGAGGGGCAGGGAGCTAATGATTGAGGGGAGAGAAAAAGACGGCCATGAAAAGGCATGAATTAACAAAAAAGAGTGCAAAGAAGTGCTGCAAGAAAAGAGGAGAGAAGGTTAAGAGCAGAAGGAAGGCTGGTCAAGAAATGCACAGCTGGGAGTGTGATAAAGCTGCTCAAATCCGCGGTGACCTCCACCTCCAAAGCCCTTCAGCGGGATGAGAACATCTCCAACATAACACTGAACGCCTGACAAAGGCTGCTTCTCCAGCTCAAGATCTTCAAACGCAGCCTTTCTAAAGATTCCTCCTCAAAAGCATCCTCACATCCGTCTGGTTTTGCTCCCTCTCAACTCATTCCAAGGGGGAAAAAACCCACAGCATGTTGTGTGTGTGTTGCTGAGAGCATCCCTCTCCGCCAGCTGACCTCCACGATGCTGAAGCAGGGAAGCATGCAGGATACATCGCCACTGACCCCGCTCACCTAGACGAGCGTGTCTTCCGGAAAACTCTCCTCAGGAATACCGAAGTGGCTCGTTCAGAGTGGCACCACCCGCCGTCTCCACATCCTCCGCCCCGCAGGGGTCCGCCTGCTCAGCCAGCCGTCCTAATAAGTGAGAACCGGCCAAGGAGCCGCCGCCTGCAGGCATCCTGCGCTGTCTGCTCTTGCATTATATAGTATGATCCTGTATGTATGTCCTTGTACTGGTGGTGTCTTGGCCTTGAACAGACAGCCAGGAATACGCTGTAACAAAAAATGTACTACCTGACATCTATTTGAAGGTGCTGAATAGGAGCAGATTGGAGTTTTACTTACACAAACATTTCTCAGAGGCAGAGCTGCTGTGGAGGCAGAAATAATCTCATTGGTTGAATTAAACCTCAGTGGGCGGAGCCAAAGAACCACAGTTTTTCAGAAGCAAGTTAGCTAACTGACAAACTTGAAAGGCAAAAAAGGAACTCTGGTCAAAATATAAATAATAATAATATAATTGATAAATATAACTTGGAAGGTCAACAGGACAGCTAACTAGCTCACATTTTTAAATTCAAGATAGTTAATTTCCCTTTCATTTCTGATAACCGATAACTTTCATCTCATTGTTTTTGCGATTCTCCTTCACCTCAACTAGACGGCAACTGATTGCATGCCACAGTTTCCCCCTGATAGCCTAACTTCCATGTACACCTTAGCGCACAGGCGATGGAAGCTTGTTGTGGTGCAGATGGTTACCATGTTTACCATGGCATCTGCACAGCCATTTCTCTAGCTTTACTTTACACTGAACAAATACCGGGTCCGTTCTGGCTTTTCTCCTCAGTGATGAGGTGGGTCAGAGCTGCTTATTTTAACCCCCCTTTTCCCCGGCTTGATATCTGTACACAGGACTCAAACCCGGGTCAGATCCACCATAAACCCAGTAGAAATGCTCTGTGTACCGACAGCTTTAGTTTGGCTAGATTACATTTTTTCAGTTAAGAGCATAGGCTTCATAATATTAGCTGCCTCCTCTCTTACCCCTTGCCTTTTTTGCTGGACTTCAGTCTAACATTATTTAACTGTGGTTCTTTGGCTCCGCCCATTGATGTTTAATTCAAGCAATCAGATTATTTTGCCTCCAGAGCAGCTCTGCCTCTGAGAAATAATTATTTGTATAACTAAAACTCAGACTGAATGTGATAGAGGCATAACTTAGTTTTTGGAAACACAAAAGGCTGTGATATCATAGCATTGCAGTATGATATCAGAAGTATTGAGCCACTTAATGAGTCCTTCACCTAGACATTCCCCTGATTCATGGACAAAACAATTAATATTTATGAAGCGGTCATAAATAGAGACTTGATACTAAGTGTTCTCTGGATGGGCTACAGTAGCCTCATAATTACCAGTAATTCATCATTGTTGCGACTCACTTGATTATGATGACTGAGCTCGTGCGATAGGGCGAGTGCTCCGTCTGTGTCTGGAACGAGTGTGGTGCGGCAGCGGCCATATCTGTTCTGCAACATTAATCGCCAAATCTACAGGGTTGTTTTTATGCCAGTGTGAGGTTGTGTTGAGGGGAAATCAATTCTGAGTTACACTGTGTTTGGATACAAGCCCAGCCAAAGTTCCTATGTTCAAGCTTAATTGCATGATGTAATGATGAGTGATGAGTAGGGCCATGTGTGGGGGAGGCGGGGGGTAGTGCGTGCGTGTGTGTGTGTGTGTGTACAGTGGACAAATGTGTTTTACACACAGTAAGGAGGTAATATGAGGTTACGGTGAGTTTAAATTCCCAATTGGACCACAGGGATTAAAGCCGCCTCTGTCTGTCCCTTGAGAGTCTATTCCCTGAGGCTGAGCAACAGATGATGACCACAGATAACATACAGTTCAATTTAACCCAGAAATGATAAAACACAGCAGGCAGCAGTCTTGTCAAACTGTTTCTTTTTTGTCAGTATTGTGTGTGCTGTTTTAAAATGCACATTATTCTGCGCGGGCTAAAAGAAACACTTTTAAAACTGTTATTTTACTCCATTCTGCTAATATTTCCACATGATTTAGCACTTTGATTTGCTCTATAATCTGGAATTGCTGGTGGGAAAGTTTTTATCCATTAAGTTTCTGCCCCGAAAATTTCCTTTTTAAAGAGCAATGCAGCTGAGATGAAAGCGATGGTGGAAAAAGACTGTATACGCTCTCTGCCAGCTCTGCCACCTCGTTGTGGCGCTGAAGTTTGGACGACTCTACCGGGCGATGGGACTTGCTGATGTCATCCGTGACCCGGGTCATCTCTAAACCCAGAGCGCAGCCATAATGGCCTCCTCCACAAGCACTGCGCTGTGGCTAGCAGAACTGGCCGTGACCCAAATTAAGGAGCCATAACAGGCCCATAAATTTGAGGGGAATTTGCTGAGAAGAGAAAAAGAGAAAGAGAGACAGCAACGAGGGTACCGGCAAGGTTCGGTCTCTTTCTGAGATTCCCGCCATGCCTTCCATGCACTTTCATTAGTAGAAGATTCTTCCTTCTAAAAGGCAAAGGAAAGATCTCAAAATTGAAGACTATGTGAAATGGTGGTGAACAATGTCCATTTATCATATCAGTAGATTCATGAGGTTTCACACCAGTCCCCTTTAAATGACATAAATGGCAGTTTCACAACCTCACAACCCCAACCAAGTATGACTGCTCCCAGAGTCAGTAATGAAGGTAATGTTCCCATAATTGCCCTTAATCTTATCATTGGTTTGGTCACCATGGCAACACAATCAAATGTAGACCGAGGCAAACTCAACGCAAAAGACTTTCAACAAAGTATTCTCTTCCCAAATTCACTGCTGACTCTTTCCCTTCAGAAACGATCATTGCTGTTCCTACTCGCCGTTGGAATGATTTTTCCACTAAGGTCAGCAGTGATTTGCCCCAAGAGCATGAGCAAACATAAAGTCCACTAAAACAATATACCCCTGCAGTAGATTCCCCTAAGGGGATGTTGTCAATCACTGTGATTTAAGCCAATCAATTGCATACACAGCGCTTTTGAAACCGCAATCCTGCCTGCTGCTAAACCAACACACAAGTGGTTAAAATGACAATAAACGCATGTGATAGCTCTGTGCAATAAAAGCATGTGACAGAACAGAATATGATAGCTGTTTATGTGAAACCAGGAGGAATATATGAGGAAATTATTTCCGCAGGGCTTGTGTGTTTGTTTATGTGTGGCTCAGTGCCGAGAGTTTGCTTAGTCAGCTAACTTGACCTGTGTGTGTGTGTGTGTGTGTGTGTGTGTGTGTGTCATGGTTGACCAATGCCTTCCTGACCATACAGCACAGAGCTGTTGAAGTTTATTTCCAGCCTGCAGATTTAAGGTCATGGCCTATTGATCTCTAAAGAGCATAATTAGACTGGCCTGGACTTGATGTTTGAGCTTTCGACATGCAGCAGGCTACATGTAAGTTATGTTATGTATGTAAGGTGTATCGCCAAGTGACATTGTGAGTTGTATGCAATAGCCTTTCTCATACTATTCCTGTCACTCTGTATGCTATCCAGTAAATCAACAGTAATACAAATGCTGTATACCTCAAAATAACATGGGACATAGCTTTCCATTTAAATATATGGTATTAAACCCAGCTATTCTAGGTTGTTCCTAAATCTACCCGCTCATTTTATTCTATTTCTAATAAAAGCAACACAAATTATGCTGCACAAGCTATGCTATGGTCAAAGGATGTATTTCATTCGAGGTTTGAAATTGCATTGTCTGAAATCATGATTGAAAATAAAAAAACTTTGCTTCAACAGCCTTAATAATAATTGACTGAAATGAATCAATCAATAATTCATTAAGCCTTCACTGTACTAACAGGTCTTTCTATTATTTTAGTAATATTGCCAAGCGATCCCACAGTGTTCAGTGGAGCGCCAATAGCATCACTAGCAGATGTCTGTGAGTCTGTGTTTAGTATTGCAAGGAGAAATAATGGAACATTTGTCATAACTTGAGTTTGCTGCAGGGTTTTATCAAGTTTTATATTATTTGGATGAGTGCTGTCGCTATGTTCGAAAGCTGTTTTGCCTCTAAACACCATAAACAAACTAAATGCCATCACCATTTTGGCTTAATAGGTCTCAACTTAATTAAAAGTGTTATGGAGCACCCAGTATATGTTGAAAACTCACATTCACTCTCATGCATAATGGTGTTTTTTTGTGATTGTGATTTCTTGTTTCAAATAGGATTGATAACAGCCTTAGTTGTAAAGGGGAAGCACTCTATACTGGAATATTCTGTCATATAATTATTGGTAAATTGGCTACCATCGGTGTAGAATGGGGAGGGGGAGGGGGCTGTTGGCGGAACCTTTTTTTAATTAAATTTAAACCTGATTGGCCGCTCTGGCTCAGAGAAGGCGGGCCACTTTGTTTAAATGTAGGATCCAAACCCACACAGCAAGGACTTTGGGGAGAAATGGTCTTTGAGCGCCCTGTAATATGTTTCAGCTGTAAGTCATGACTGCTTTTTGTATTGTTTTTGGTATATTTTTGATAACTGACTCATTTCTCCGGCAAAGCTCTTGTCTTGGCCCGACCCAATCTCTCTGCACCACTCTACCCCACATCCTACCTCACAACAAAAAGCCATCAGGAGCTGATGACTGTCTTCCACCGGAACATTGCCCACTGATCCGACATGCCATTGACAGGAAATGCCTGATCCAGCGGAAAATACTTACTGGCATTGGCAAAAATATCGGTCTTAACAAGGCAGTCACCCTCCTCTCACAAGCTGGCAGTCACAGACCTCAAGAAACAATATAGACATAAATAAATTGTGGCAATCCTTAAAATGGTTTCTCTTTATTTTGGCGGCATCTTTGAGCTCATTGCTGTGGTGTTTCTGCACTGCACTTTCCAGAGATCACCTGTCAATCAAACAGTGTGTCCAGTACTGTGACGTCTGTTTCCTTGGATTTTCTGTTTTCCTGGAAAAGACAGCAGGTTTTTTTAGAGCAGCAAATGTAAAAGCTTTCATGGACTGGCTACAGGTCGGCTATAGTGATGCGAGCAGGCAGCTAAGAAGGGGGAGGCTCCCCTGAGCTGTCGCTTCCTTCCCACCTTCCATCTGTGTTCCCCTCCATCACATCCAAGAAAAACCGAGAGATGAGGGATGGTTATGATGCGGCTGTAATGGATGACGCCGTTCTCAGTGACGAGATCAAATTCATCCCCAGCAGCAAAGGGGGACAGAAATGCCAAGAGGTCAAGACACTTTCCAGCACGCTCTCCGTGAATCTGCCATGATGGTATATGGCTTTCGAACAAGCAATACTATAAATCTACCAGCATTTCATCAAATGTCACTTTTACAAAAGAAAATGCATTAAACAGTTATATTTGCCTATCTTTGTATGGGACCATTCACCAAAAATGATGCTCTCTGAAGCATATAAAAACTAAACAGCATCACCCAGGCTGTTGTTAGCAGTTTGCCAGGTTAACGGCAGATATGTGGTAGTTGACCTTTCTCTTTCAACATAATTGCTTTGCTTCTTTGTCATACTGGGTCCTTTGTGAAGGTAATAGTTTCATTATGGCAGAATCCATTCTGCAGCTCAGCGGGCTCATTCAACAGGGTGCTTTGCCATCTCCGGCCGCTCTATTTTTCATTCTAGCACCCAGCTCTGCCTCTCCCGCTGCCTCTCTTCCTAAGTCCTACCTTCCCCTCTCTCAGTATTTTCCTTTCATCACCTAAGTCCCTTCCTCATCTTTAGAAAGGAAGAAAAGTCCTTGTGGCTGACCACTAGTGTATGATAGTGGGGTCTAGGCCCTTTGCAGAAGCATTTTTAATAGCCTACCATAGCTTGTTTGAGGTGTTTTTCATTATATATCTGCGGTTGAGCCACGCATCAACCGCAATGTAGGTTTATTTCAAATATTTTTATTGGCCTGGTTACAAATCTCGCACACACATTCATACTCTACCACTACAGATAAAACGCTGACTGAGGCTGCTGTCCCGGCTAGCTAGCTAGCTAGCTAGCTTGGCTAGGTAAACCAACAGCTGTGTAAACAAACCCATGAAGCTTATTTTATGGAAAGCAGTAGATGTTGTGTAGGCATTCAGACATTTCTTTCTGTAAAGTTGAGTAAAATTCCTTGTCGACTAGATAATTGGAAAGCTATATTTAGTTAAAGTGACTCACCAGATAACAAAATGATCTGAGCAGAGCTTGCCTTGACGTCTTTCTGTTTGATTAAGGCTATCCGTATCTCTTTTTTCTGCTAATTGTTTTGTTTTTTCTCCTTGATGTACATCTATAAAATGATTTCTTCTCTGCCGTTGGAATAGGCAGTTGCGATGGAATTATGTGGCGGTCTCCCAACATGGCTGCCAGGGGGTTCTAGAATGACTCTTTGCTGCATATAATTCATCTGCAACCTCGGCTAATGCAATATGTGACGGAATATGCAACAATAGAGGCAATCAAAAACACAGGGAATCCTCCACATGAAGAAATGCGAGTGCTATTTATGGCAACAATTTAGCCTCTGTGCAGCCAGCAAGTATATCTAAGGCTCCTTCAGTGAGTGTAGATCATTCAGTGGGACCAGGGTGTGGTATAGTAAGTATAACTAGATGTCTGAGAAATGGCGGTCCTTTATGGCTGCAGGCCACCATGACAGTCAGTCAATAAAAGACTAGCAGGAAAATTACACTGGGGGGCTGCTCAGACCACAGAGGTCATTACCATTAGCTTAACAAATGTCCATCACACCATCATCATTCTCCCTAACCCTCTGAAAGGCCTTTTTCTCCTCTGTATATTTCTCTACACACATACTCACATCCACACACACACATTCATACTCTATCACTACAGATAACAGGCTGACTGAGGCTGCTCTCCCCGTTCCCATGACGCACCGCAGCCCCGGGATGGAAGCGAGCCCACGTGGCGATAAGGGGCGTGATTATTCATTTGTGTCACAGATCTAGTGCCTTGAGATAAGATGGGTCCTAGGCAACAATGGAGGGCCTCAGAGAGGGTAGATAATCGAGCCACTGACCCCTGTAGTACACTAGACTCCGCCGCTCGCCCGCTTCGTCTCTGGTTTCTATCGGCGGGTTTATCTCCTATGAGTAGCGCAGCATTGCAGGCCTATCTTACTGTACCAGCTTGGCAGCGTTCCTCCACGGCGATGTCGGTCCCCAAGGTACAAAAGCCTCTGTATGGCTTATAGTTTGTGCGGTGGAACCAAGGGAGAGTGGAAAGCCGAGCGGGAGGAGGGAGGAAGGGATTTGGCGCATGGCTTCTGATTAATGCCTGTGGATCTGGAAACGGGAAGGAGCACACAGCGCTGCCACATTATCTTATTTTTTCTCCAAGTCCTGTTTCTCTGAGGGTAACAACAATGTCAAAAAAAATCCTTATATCCTAAAAGCAAAATAGAACACTGTTGGCATATACTTCAGAATACGTCCAGATGCAGATGACATCCATTCATTAAGTGGCCAAAATATATTTTGGATATACTTTCAGATACATGTTGAAGAAAATGCATTTCCAGTGTGCAAAATATATTCTGAATGCAGTTTTCAAATACATTTTTGGCCAATTTCGCTAGATTTTGAAACTATCTCTAAGCATATTCTGAAGTATATGTGAAATGTATTTTTTTCTGCAGTATGCCATGCCGCAATCTCCGGGGTGTTTGCCTCTGCCTGTGTTCCTCCCAAGGGCAACTGTGTAGCTATTATAGAGAAAATGCTGAACACAGAGTGGATAAAAATTGGAAAATGATATGTTATAACCAAGGATCAGAACCATTAGGTAGCTTACTCTGACTCCGTTGCCAATTTCAACATTAGAAGAAACATTTTTAAGGCTACCTTTGCAGGTAAGTGAGATATCTCTAACGAACCCTTAGGCAGACACCACCGCACCTGCTGGAGGGTGCGATTATGGGATGGTTCACTGATTTCATTGTAATGTTAATATGAATCTAACCCACCGGGAGCCTTTAAGTCAGTCAGTGGGGCTTCTGAGGACCCCAGCGGAGTAGTCTAATCACACGCCTGAGGAAATATTCCCAGTCAAGGAGAATGGCCTTATAAATGACCTTTCATGTGCTTGTTATGTCTGCAACTCTTCAACTGTTGCATGGAGCTATGCTGGAGATGCCATAGTGGCAATGCTCTCTGCTGTAAATCAGACAGTAGACATGCACGGCATACAGATAGCCTCATTAGGCTCTGATTTATGTCAGTGAAGTGGAATGTTGGCTACTAAAAAAAAAAAAAAAAGTTAATGGTTCCATGTGGTGACGAGAAAGGGGCTAGTAAAAGTTACATTTTGTGGTAAGAAAAAGGAACAAAAAAGTACATGGGCTAAAGGGCACTAACACACACACACACACACACACACACACACAAGCATCATACCTACAGCCACACATTCTTCCAAAAGGGGCTGGTCTCCTGCTGGAATGAGGGTAGACGGAGCTGGAAGCAGCGGTTTCTGCACAGCATACCAAATACCATCTGTACTACTTCAGGCACCTTTGGGGGCAAGCTGCACCAGAGCCACATGGCCGGTAAGGGGAACAGTCTGCATGGATCACACTTACAACCTATGGCTGCATCTCTGCATGCTGCCTTGCCATTATTCGCATTTTCATTAGTCATGTGCATTTCTACATAGATGTTTAAACGTGTTCATGCATGATTATCTCAGCTGCAATGTTGTTTTTTTCTAAATATGCAACAGGAATTCAAATGCAAAGTCTCATCTCTGTGTCCTCGCCAAACGAACATGTCGTCTGTATAATTCCAAATCCACTTGATGATTGTGTTTAACTAACGCAAATGTCAAGATTGGCTGGGAGTGACCCAGCTAAGGGCGGTGCTTGCCATTCACAGTAAAGATCACATGCATGCCTAATCAGGTGTGAGTATCACCAAACAGAGGCCGCATCATCTCAAGAACAGGCCTTGGGGCCCATGTTCTGGTCAATTAGAGAATTAGAGATGTCAGGCAGGGGCCATTTTGCTTTGCTCATTTATTCATACGACTCTTTGGAGGCTGTCTCTGCTCCACGAGGCCAGTGGCAACGGTTGCTGTTGACTTTTATATCTCCTTCACACACACTTATTCCACGGGAAGGCTGGCAAAGGCACTTGTCGTCTCGGTCTAACTGCTGGTCTGGAAGGGTATTCTCTGAGGCTAGTGCACTGACCGCCACACTCCGGTCCTATCATCCTCAGCGAGAGCCTCTCAGCTCTGAATCCCCACAGGTGCTGCTCTCGCCAGTGAGTCGGCCACTTCACCTTCGCCTCGCCACACGCTACTCTATTTTCATCATCTAGGTACAGTAGCTCAAACAAACAATTTAATGCCATCGCTACTAGGTGCCTCTATACATGCAATATTTGAGTTTTTCCACTAGGTAACTTGAAACATTTCTCATTTTTATCTTTAAAAAGCCAGGTGGTTTCCACTTGTGCAAACTATTTCTGGCGCATTCCCCCTTAGGGAAGCAGCCACATCGCTCTATAATTCAAGAGCTAACTTAAAAGTAACACACAGGAAGACACACACGCACACGCACTTGCACACACACACACATTTTCTCTGATTAACAAGCCAGCTTAAGACCTTGGGGGAAGGAAATGGGGTGATAGCGGGGTTCCTCTGGACTCTCACATTACGACACACACGTCCCATGCGAGGCCCCAAACGGGGACTGCGTTGGAATGTCTTCACCTCCCGCGGTTCCTTTCACGTGTCTATAATTTGTTATACGGCGCGGTTAGCATGTGTGCTGCATAAATTGGCTTATCTCAGGAGTCTGCGTATCTAGCAAATCAATAACAATTAAAACTATCCATCTGTGCCAGTAATAATAAACGATGGGGCAGTGGACCTTAGCTCGGCTACACACAGCGGCGGAGTGTTATCGCATTGTCAATCTGCCCAGAGACAAAGCCTCACATTGAGTTTTCATTGTCAGATACTATTTGCCGTATTAGATGTGTGACACGAGCTAATGTACCTCTCCCTACTGGGTGGCTCCTGCTTTACTCCCACTGAAACTTTTGATGGCTTTATTCATCAGCATCTATTATGCACTGGATTTAAATTGGACTCTGATATGCTCATCAGTCACTTTTCATCAGCGCAGACATGTTCTCTTTGACATCGTGGAGCGGCTTCTGTCGATGCACATCCACGATGCATCTGAGATGAGACTGTGCTGCGACTGTGTGTGTGCGTGTGTGTGCGTGCGACTCCCTCCTCTGCACTCACCGTTGGCAAGCCCCTCCATTCGCAATCCGCATCACGCTCTCTAATGAGTCAACACACTTCACACTCGATATGAGCTGTATTTAATGTCACTGGCCTCCCACACACACGCGCTCTCACACACACATTGTGCTATCTGACTTCAAGAGTGAGGGCCCAGAGAGTGCATGTGTCCTTACACACACACACACACGCACACCTGCACACACCGACAAGCCCAAGGAATTTTTAAGCTCCTTTCCTGTATAATGCGACACCTTAAAGCTGCACAAGGCATTTTTGCATTTAGTGGCTCCAATTGGCAGCGAGGTAAGTGTTTGAAATTTAAGGAATTTTCAATACCCACAAATCATGCGACATGACGTCAGTAAGCTGCACACAACATGCTCATTTTTACCAACCTGGCTGGTTGGTAAGGATACCAAAAGGATGAGACATGAGAGAGAAAAAAGATCCTTTTTCTTTGGACAGTTCACAGTGAAATTTTGATTCGTCACTTCCTGGGTCCAGAGAAAATTTCTCCCCAGTCACCATACCCAACACCAGAATTTAGTTTGGGCAAATAGGGCGAATCTACAACCTCTCAATAAGTGGGGATTATTCTCTGTTATTCTATTCTCTGTTGCAGCCCCACTTGATGATTTAGGCTAAGATGGCTGTATCTTTACATAAAAATCTTGCTTAGTGCAGCTTTAACCTGCTATGTGGGACACCTATAAAACTCTAAATGGGCAGAGCTGTCACACATCTCTTTAAACTCTGATTAATGTGAATTGATTGATGTGATTTTGCGGGGAGTGGGGCGATTCTGATTGGTCAATAAAAAAAAATAACCTCTCCCTTGTGGTCGTCCCCCAGCAGTTATTGTTTACTGCCTTGTTTATTTCTCTTGGCTGCTGATCTCCCAGCAATGGGCCCGCAAGGTGTACTTCAGTCCGGGACACAGTCCAGCCTGTAGGAAACACAGGCTCAGGTTGCCTGTCACAGAGTCTAGTCCATATCCTCTTACACTGCACTTACGTTTCATCAAGTGTGACCCAGTGGTAGGCTACTATAGACCGACATGTGTAAGAGGGAATAAGACAAGGAGGTATAGGATGTCTATTTTCTAGACAGTTGAACAAACAAGAGGTTTTTTGGCAGCAGTACAGAGTTCAGGCTTGGAAGGTACAGTACAATAGATCACGGTTGGTTCAGGTTAAGAGCAAGAGTTCTCAGACCTCCAAGTAGACACACATTATGTCACAGATGACCCCCATTTGATAAAAAAAATTGTCCCAGAGACTATATGGGAAGGTTTCTGTTAATTTAATATTGAATTGTACAATTGTCTACACTGTATGTGGAGAGATAACAGTGGTGCGAGAGAAAGTTATGATTAGAATAGTTATTTTCATATGTTCTCTCTCTCTAATTGGGATCATTTCTAGTGAATTACATTCTAGTGAAATTAGGCTATTCCTCATTTTGCTAGGCATCCTGTGGAACCCCCTCAAGCAGCCCTGCAGGTCCCCGGACCCCAGTTTGTGAAAGATTACAGATTACATTGCTCAGAGGCAAAGCTGCGCTGCAACGATTCCAAAACAAAAGAACAACCGGATGGAGGACGGATAGAAAACCCGTAAATTTCCTTGCCAATTCAACCACCAACCACCGGATGGTGACCAACGAGAACGAATTGAAAGCCCCAAAATTCATTGCAACAACAACGCATCACGTCAGAACAGCACTGTAGTCTACAGTACAGAGCCGGTTAACAATGCCAAGTATCGACTTGCCATTCTTGGATTTGATAATCAGCCTATGAAACCTAGCACTCTTGCTACTAACTGAAAAAAGGCAAGCTAGCCAAACCAAGTTATCTAAAAACCAAGTTAGCGAGTTAGCCTACTACCCATACTAGCCTGTAGCTATCTAGATAAGCTAGTTAGCTAGCTGCTGACCTTCCAAGATCATGAATGTCATAGTCATGAATGAATAAAAAAATAAGTCATTGCCATTTATATTTTTTATTTATATTTTGGCCAGAGTTTCTTCTTTGTCATTCAAGTTAGCTAGCCATTGAGGTTTAACTCAACCAATGAGATCATTTCTGCCTCCAGCGCAGCTCTGCCTCTCCGCCAAACTCCAATCTGTCACTCTGAGAACCACTGGTTTACCTGGTGCAGGGTTCTCAGTGGTATACCTCATTAGCAAACATATGATTTCCACTCTGTCTACTTCCTGCTTTATCCTTTATCTCCCTTCATCTCCTGGTATCTGGCTACCTCTCTAACCACCTGCAGCTCTCTCCTCTCCCGCTTCTCACTCCTCCCCCTCTCCTCCTCTCTCCTCCCTCGCTCCCAGAGGAGTGTGCTCACTGTGCGCTGTCATCCATCAGGCTTGTCATCGGTCGCTCCGGGGCGGTTGGCGAGGACTGCGTGGGACTCGGCTCATTTCCCTGCTCTGATTATCCCAGCCTGCTCAGCGGGAACGGGCCCCTGCCACTTGGGCCCTGCGCCACCCACTCCTCCCCCTCCTCCTCCACCTCCTCTTCCTCTTCTTCTTCTCACTTCTCCTCTATCTTTCCATATTCGCTCCCCCTTCAGTCTGTCCGCTTATTGCACTCCCCCGTTTTCGCTCTCATCTCGTCACCTCTCCACTTCCTCTGCTCTCTTCTCCTCAGCCCTCCTAGCTCCTACACAGTGCCGATCACCATCCATGAAGTATGTGTGTGTGTGTGTGTGTGTGTGTGAGTACGTACATGATAGCGCTGATAGTCTCTATGTGTCCCCCCAGGCTGCAGGCATTCTGGGGTTTCACAAGAGACGAGATGAAACGTTCATTAAAAGAGTTTTATTGTCTGGCAGCATGGGATTCCCTTACTGTTTAGCAGCTATTGCCATTTCATCACAGAAACTGCTAAGACTATTCTGGCGGGCTTTGACAGTTAAATAAGTGTGGAGGCAAGGTCCCTGCTGCGAGCATCAGTGAAAAATGTACGCACATCCTAAAGGAATATGCCTCTGATTAAAACCCCTGCATTTGAAATCCAGTAGAGTGACTTCAGCATTTTCTATGAAGAATATGGAAATATCAAAAGTAGTAGTTTTATTTGAGGTTCTGAGTTGTCAGTGTTTGTACGCCTGTGAGTGCTCAATCCTTGATGCTTTACTTTCTAAAGGTTATATAAAAGGTGTTGATGGCTCACTTATAATGACTGTGTTTCCAGTAACAGTTGGCTGTTAGAGGAAGCAAACATTTTCACAATGACTTTCAACTTCTATGTCTGCTATGCAAAGCCTTTTTTCAAAGTGACCAGTAGCTGCAGGGGTCAGATAAATATAATGTTTGGATAGTGTGTACTGTATATTTTATTTGAAATGGGAATACTCAAGTAAAGTAAAAGTACTTCCAATGCATCTGGTCCTTGTGCATAAATGTATGTTACAATTCTAATGCTACTGTGATGTCCATGCCAAATAAAATAAACTTAACTTATGTGCACTATGTGGCTGAGTAAATGTACTTAACTACTTGCCAGTCCCAGCTGTCAGTTATGTATGGATGCACTCTGACTTTTATTCAGTTTCTGTTAAAGCAAAGGCCACAGCACAGAGGGCAGACATCACAAAGCCTATTATTTACTTTTCTAATTTCTGGAGAAAGCTGGAGACCTCCTGCACCGCAAGCAGGGAGCAGACCGGGCGAGTTCCCTCTCAAAGCGGAGCTGCTGTATTCAGAGTGCTGCTTGTTGTCTTGACAGCCCCGGCTCCCTGGAGGCTCCTCCGAAACGCCTCCTCTCTCGGCGGCCAGGGAGGTTCATTTGGCAAGGCTGCTCCCAGGCATGAGCTGGCCTACTTTAAAGCCCAGTCTGCAGAACCAACAGCCTGAACTAGTGACTACTGGCCCCTCCTTACCAAATGCATCCAGCCTTCGCCCCCCTCCCGCCCCGCGAGCCACCGTATCTTGAGCCCCCAGACGGGTTGGAGAAGATCCACTCGACGGCTGCATCATCTAAAGCATGTCCTTCTCCCCGCTGTCTAGCGGTCCGTTTACACTCTGCTGAAGTCATGACCCCATCTGTGGCTGAATTACAGCAGGCCTTTCATACACACACATGGGCACAGCAGGCTACAGTGGTCATTTGGGGCACTTGGATGGCGGTAGTCTGTCTATGGCCCAAATAGGCATTGAGGGGAAACATGCATCAGCGCATTAAATTACCGTCTGCAAGCAAATTTTCTATAGTGAAATAGCCATACAGTGACAGAGCCGCATAATCATGCAGGCAACATCACTTGCAAAAGATTAAAAAGGCACAAGCCATGATTCACACTCTAATTTACATTTCATCAACAGTGAGACGGCATTTTCAGGGATAAGCGGATGATTTTTTCCCATCGTTTCAACATGACTTGAACATCCCCTTCCTGACCATCTCTCGTCCTCGCCAAGGAGAACCCTCGTCCAACCCCAACAGTTGTAAGAAACCATGGAGAGACCACATTCTGTAATTATATTATAATTAAAGGAGGAGATGTTACTCTGCACCATGTGGCGATGTAAAAACATCCCTCGGCAAATGTCAACGGCACGGGATTGCGGATCTTGTTTATTTGTAGACTGCAATGGTCTCATTCCAAAATACGAGATATTCCTTTTGAAGAAAAAACATCAGATGTTCATCGCTCAGTATTTCAATATCTCACTATTACACAGCCAAGGTGTTTGTTAGCCAAAGTGACTTTTACCAGCAGTTAATTCAAGTGTATTTTAAGGGAATAGTAAGTGAATTTTTCAATTAATCACCAATTTTTGTTGGTGGATATCTTATTATGCAACAAAATTCTTATGTTCACACAGAGACACAGTCCTCCACACGCAAGGAGGCATAAAAGCACATTTGCAACTGCAGGGTTGGTTCTGGACCAGAAGACGTGACACAAAGTCGGGGGACCGCAACACGACAACAGCGAGAGCACAGCGGCTTGCAGCAAGCTTGTTTATCTGCGGCTGCGACACGTGGGTTTCATGAGGGTGACGGAGTGGGCGTGTGACAGCGGCTGTTCAACGTTGTTGTCGTTTCCCAGGCCTCCTTCCTCGTGCGGGCCCCCATTACTCAATCAGAGAATGTCGAAATGTTGTTCCCTTTTTTCCAGGGTCGAGCTACTACGCCGAGGAAGCTGAAGCCGATATTAGCTGACTGAAACGTTAACGCCCGCGGCCGCATCCTCGAGGTAAACAGCCTCTGAGAAATGTGTTGGGCTGGCTAAAGGTGAATTAAAGGGAGATGAATGGGGCTGGAAAAAAATGAATCTAGGAGAAGTGATGCGAGTGTGTGTGTGGGAGGTGGGGGGGCTCCGTGACTGTATGATTAACTGTAAGGGAATTATCTATCTGCCTCCCCACCCACCCCCGTGAATTACTACACAAAAGCTGCACTAGGCACAAGTGACTGTTAACTACATAAATCTACACTGAATGCACAAATATGACTCTTTTCATGAAGCACACTGATGAGGTGAATCCAGTTAAAAGCCATTATCCCTTATTGATTTCCCTTATTAAATCTGTTCCAATCACAAAGGAGGAGATGGAGATAAAGAGAAGCACACGAGTTAGAGGAGGATTTTTTATGCTTTGAGATGTAATTTGGGCAAAAGTGGCTGCAAATCAACAAAATATCAGGGACACGTTCCTGATTCCATACAGCATAGCATTAAGCATGTATGGCCTAAATCAATGAAGTATTGTTTATAGCTTTCCCTACAATCTCAACATAATCCCCACAAACAAGAACAACACCGGCTAGCCTTCACCAAATAATAAGGGAATACTCCGGGTGCAAGCTCCTACACTCCAAAATGAATAAATGAAGGTGAATCCAGCATCTCCCCCTCTCTCTCTATTTTCTCTGTCTCTCTCTCTCTCTCTCTCTCTCTCTCTCTATTTTAAGTGATCAGTGGCTGGTTTGCAAGCTCCCTGAGCTGACACTCAGATACACTAAGATGCAGGCTCATGTTCCTGCTGTCCCACATACTGCTTAACTAGACCTCAGAATAGTCCCTTCCCCATTAGTCCGGTCCCAATTACTGTTCTCCACGATGCTGACTCATGAGTGCTGGCTAACAGTTAAAGATGATTGCACGCACGCACGGTAACAAATGAACTCGCTCCATTGAGGTTTTATTATTTTTTTGAGGCACGCTGTCAATTTATGTATTCGATCTTTTTCTAGAGGCTTTTTACTGTTGGGGGTAATTATGTTCAAGACTGAAGATTTTCAATGAGGGACTCGGAGGAAACGAGTCTGAATACAAGTGATTTGAAAAGCAAATGGGAGAGATGCTCCAAGGGTGGTATTTAGGTAGAGCTTACTCTATAAGCATAATCAAGAGGCTGTTCAAAGCAATGGAGTCGCACTCGACGGAAACAGTCAAGAAAAAACTCAAATCTCAGTCCAGATTTTCGGGAGGAACACTGGAATTCCCTTATAATGTCGTATAGGCTTCGTGTTTATGTCTCAAAAATCTGTATAACTGCAGATGCAGAGTTATAAAAATGCATGAAATAACTCACTGTCACTGTTTTCCTTCTCGGGGATCCGCATATTAAGTTACATAATTCTCACTGACCTCTGTGCAGTGACATTCAGCTATGTACAGTACAGCAATGACACCTGTAGCAGCTATGTGAGCCTTAAAATAGCAAAGTACACACCCTTTCCCACAACCTCAGCACACATATATATATATAGACTGTGGCGATGACCGTCAGGTGCTCAAGGGCCACAATGGAAATGAGTCATGAGGCATTGCTGTGTCATCCTGATAGTTATAACGCTGTATAATATTGGTATGTTTCATTTTAATTTAGAAAAATAATATAATCATCATAAAATAAATTAACCATCCACACAGAGAGATAGCATGACACATGATGACAGGCATACACACCTTAACAATTGTGGGATCTTAACGTAGCTAGTCAAAATACACACACACACTGGCACAATAAACTCAAACAATACAGCCAGACAATTCGCATGTCAATGATAATCCTCCAAACAAAATTTAAATGCCAAAATTACACGTGCAAATCCAACACAGAATGTCAAACACTCACATCAACACAGACAAATCCTTTCTGCGTTTGATCGAATGGAGTATTTGTGCTTTTAATAAGCCTTGGGGAAAAGCCTCCAGTTTAGCAACAGAGACCTTTCTCTGTCATCCTGCATGCACTGAGTGTTAACAATCTTTGAAAGCACTGATGCGATTCAAATGCATTTTACAATGAATTCTGTGCTCGAAATGTGTCCAAAGACAAAAACAAAGGAAAACCGGCACAACATTTTTTTGCTTGCCTGATTCTTTATGTTGGGTTGTCATACGAAAGGTGATCAAAGCTGATTGGTTTTCTGAGTGACTGCTGAGCTGCCTGGCGGAGTATGAAAGAGATTCTCTGGCATTCTCTCCATAGAGGAAAGTTGTTTATTTCCCCTGGCAGACCCTTTGCGTGAATGCACATCAGACCGGGTGAGTGTGTGTGTGTGTACTTTACTGATTAATGGTGACAGAGCAGAATCTGTTTGGCATAAAGGCTCACATACCGATGAATACGAACAATAATGCCTACATAAAGCAGCTGACACTTGGGACGGGCTGACAATGAAGGTGGAAATTGGTGTCCCACTGAGGCTACTAGCACATCTGGTCCGCCAGGCTTATTGCCGTGCTCACGTGCTCACACACACACACACTGATGCCAAAGCACACACACATAAAAGTTTTATAAGATCAGCATCCACAATGAAGGGGGGGAACCGTAACGCATTTATTTCCATGCTTCAAATGCGCAGCAAAGCTACAGGCTGCATAATTTTCCACTATCTATTACAAAGTCTCCTCTGCATACAATTTACTCTGCCGGGTCAGACTGTTTGTCTCTGCCACCGCCTATCTGACAGCCAGCTATAAATGCTGGAATTGTTTAAGACCGGTCAACTCGCTTTCTTATCGCTACAGTACATTGAGTGACCAATCTCCAGAAGACAGATAGCGCCGCCTCAGTCCGTTCCACAAAGAAGTGGGAGGAATGCAAACAGGCTGTTGAACAACCTGGCTCCATCCCATCCATCTTCAGGCAGGGGGGAAGCTCTGCTATCTGCCGCGTATCTCTTCTCCCTAACGCCGGCTAACCTTTGGAATGGGGTTTCTAAACGCATAAATACACGAAGCATGTTGCACTGGAACATGGACGAGCCCGATCCCTCCTAGGGAGAACTTATAGCGGGACACTCTATCAGCCTCCCTCTCTTCCCCCATGAGGACGCGGGGGATTTATGCAGCGGAGAAGGCACTCAAAATGATAGCAGTGTAAGAGCAGCTGGGGTGAAAACCCTTGTAAGAGAGCCAACCAGAGGCAGGGATAGAGGTGGGGGTTGTCTGGGGAGCGAACGCATGATTGATGCTTCCTGGGCAATTTCACAGCCCTAAGGCTTCCAGCAGAGAAGGAGAGAGAGAGAGAGAAAAGGGAGAGGCACATAGAACAAAATAGGGACGGGAAAAAGGACACCTGTCAAAACCCTTGAAGGAACGTGAAGTGATCTTGAGTCTTATTTAAAGCACCAATACAGGAGTGCATTCCTCTATACAGTCACCTGAAGACGTGAAAGTCTACAGTAAGTACTCTAGTTACTGTAAATAAGACACAAATAGCCAACGGTAGGAATTAACAAGTTCTTTGAGTGAGATTTCTCGTTTCCACTCCATCATTCAGGCATGAAATTGCGTCTTTAAGGCCCCAACCCAACATTTATTTGGCCATAAACACTGAATGTAGAAAATATGAGGGGCACTTACTTCTTTCATGAAGCACACTGATGAGGTGAATCCAGGTAAAAGCCATTATCCCTTATTAATTTCCCTTATTAAATCTATACCGATCACAAAGGAGGAGATGTAGATAAAGAGAAGCAGATGAGCCAGAGAAGGATTTTTAAGCTGTGGTGGATTGTGCTAAAGAGGCTGCAACTCAATATCAGGAAGATGTCCCTAATATTTAGTACATTCACTGTTTATTTTATGTGTGTATTCACTCTTGAAGACGTTGACTCATACTTGAAAAACAAGCTTTTTTCAACTTTTCAGAGCAAAATGCGAGTCAGGGAGAGAGATGATACCACCATTCTGATGGCACATTCATACATGAAAATGAGTGAAAAACAAACTTTATTTTGATGACTGTACCAAGCAGCAGCCTCTGGGATATTATGATGGATTGTGGGTACTGATGACATGGAGTGTCTGGTGTGTGTGGGAAAAATCTGTTGCTGCGAAGCCTGAGGATTATCTAGTTTGAATGTGTGGAAGCAGGAACGATAGCATGCAGTTTCCTTTGTGTAGGTGTGCATTAGCATAGGTGAATGAGTCCTTTAGTGAATAAACTTGGCAGCGCTCGATATGCATGAACACCTTCGTCTGTACTTTATGATGCCTGTGCTTTGACATTAAAGCTGCTTAATATATACCTAGGGCCTACATAAAGAGACAGATCCTGAGAGAGGCTGTCCTGCTGCTATGCTAATGTTTTGGTATATGATATGATATGATAATGCTATGGCAGCGGCTTGTGAAAGTAAGCTTCTCCCTATGACAGAAATAGAATCGATCAGTTGCACATGCTTCCTTTGCTACACCTGGGTGCAGCAGCAGTAACGGATGAGTGACAGTGCAGTGCTGTTAACTGACACTCACAACTGTGTGTGTGTGTGTGTGTGTGTGTGTGTGTGTGTGTAGGTGTGTAGGTGTGTACCTGTTTTGCTATCCTTGTGAGAACCAGTGTGCGTTCTAGGCATTAAGAGTGAGGAAATATTTGTGAAGTGAGGTCATTTTGGCCGATCCTCACTCCTTCAAGGTAGTAGGTAGTAGTTTATCTGATAGGGACAGTGCAGTTAACATGATTACACTTCACAATTGAAATGTAATAGATGTGCACATAGAGTTTTTTCCAATCCTAGTCCCTGGTTGTGCTTTTAAATAGACTACAACTATCTAAAATGTCTTGTATAGGCTAATAAAAGTACAGAAATGTTATTGTTAAAAAAGCAATAAAAGCAATATCACACTCGAGGTCGTGCTGTTGTACTGTATATCAGCACGGCTGTGATTATCTTCTGCACTCGGCCACTACGACCGAATCACAGCCGTGCTGATATACAGTACAACAGCACGACCTCGAGTGTGATATTGCTTAATTATACATCATCACAATTGTTCAGAAATGCACCTATACAATCCAACTAAACGGTTGTGTTATGGCATAATCAGTCAATCTTAAGATTAGCTATGATAATATAAAGACTGGCTACAAGTGAGTACAAGCCTGATTAGATTTCAGTTCTTGACTTTTGAGTTAAAAAATGTTGTATTCTTAATCAGTTTTATTTCATTTGGTAATTTTGGTACCCTTTACAGAGAATGCTGATTATGCAAAAGCAGTTCTCCGGTGTGGTTCCCTGCAGTTGCAGTTCTACTTAGGTTCTCTAGAACTAACTTATTTAAGCATTTGCAACACAAGTTTAAAGATGGGAAAACTGAATAAAACACTCAAAACGAAGTAGGTCGTACTTTTTTAGGATATGGCAGTGATGCTACCTTATAGGTTAGGGTTAAGGTTCAGCATGTAGTGATGAAGGTTATGGTTAAGGATAGGGGTTAGGGAATGAATGTAGTCCATGGAAGGTCCCCACAAGTACAGTAATGCAAACGTGCGTGTGTGAGTGACTGTGCGTGTCTAAACACCTGTTTTGTGTGTAGATCTGCACGCACACAGAGTGTCAGTTATTGGCTATGAATCAGGATGCAGTGAGCAAGAGCTATGATGCAACCTGTCGACGCTGCTCTGTGCCTCTGCTTGTCTGTCTCGTCACCCAAAGGGCCATACAATAACACAGAGCAGGTTCAACCAGATAGATGGCATAGCAAAGCAAAATAAATACGCATGCACAATTCAAGAAATCCTCACTGGATAGTAATGAAATGGTGTGGTCACGGGTGTACGAGTGTTATCAAAGAAGCTATTCAAAGGCTGTGAGGAACTGAATGATGTGCAAGACTGAACAGTGTGAAAAGACTTAAGTTCACACACACACACACACACACTATATAAATTCATATTTCATCCAGTCACCTTTTAAAAAAATGCTAAAATATTTGCCATATTGGATTTCTTGCAGTCTAGGTCACTGGGGCTGATTTTTGGGATTCTGTCTGGGAGAATTGGCAACTTGTTGGAAAAACAACATTTTGTCTCGGAGAATGGTGCTAACATCGAGGCTGTCTGTCTGATTTCATGATGCTCTTCCCTTCCCTCACTACTTCTCTGTCTTTGCACACCATCTATTTGGACCAGATACAATAACATGAACATGAACACCAAAATCATCCATTTATCCCCAGTAGATAATTCGCTCCAGTGCTCCATGTTAACACTTTAACATACACTCTGTTCAGGGACAGTAGGCCACTGTCATTATCAAATGTAAGAAGAATGACCTTGTAGGAAAATAATCTCTTTAGTTGTTTTTATTATATGGCTTGCAGATTCATACATTTTAAAAATGAAATATCATTATTAAGTCAATGTAGCCAGGCATATTTTTAGAACTATTTTAGATGAGCAACCACGCATTCATCCACTGTGCAGTCATTTTTAGCAGTGGCCTACACAGTCTACCATCGCCCACCACTTTCACTTCCCGTGGAAACAGCGAAAGTAGCCCCTTGTAGTTCAAAACAGTATCATGTAGGATTATTTACCATTTAGCTTTAGAACTGCATTTTCTCACATTTGACATAATGCTAGTGTCCTGCTATCACTCAACACAGTGTATGCTAAAGTGTTAGCATGGAGCCTATTCTCACTCAACATAGTGTATGCTAAAGTGATAGCATTGAGCCAATGATCTACCAGGGACACATGGATGATATGATACATTACATTTTTCTCCTTTGAATAAAAAGTCATATTGGCTGAGCAACCTAGAAAACCCATTATGAGATGGGTCAAATGAGATTTACAGTGTTTCACAGTACTGGATTGTTAATGTCCAGTACATTTAAGATCCTACAGGATATGTATTACATAACTGGGTGTGTGTGAGAAGAAATAAGACAGGGACACGCTGTAGCAGATAGCCTTAGCAGACTGGTAAAACACTAGTCACCTATTTACCTGTTTGTTGTAACACCATATCCAGTGAAATCTTTTCACACATTGCTGTTTATCAAGCGCCTAGCTGCCAGCTGGGCGACCTTTACCTGCTGCCTTGAACTCCCTAATTGAAATGGCTGTTTTGTGCCACTCTAGTATTAGCCTAGCGCAATACAATAAAGCTGTCCTCTTTTACTCCAAAGTCTGAAAAGAAAACAGTAATTAGCGGAAAGGACCAGAAATAGGGCTGGGATGCCATCAAATGCCTAATTACATAGTGTGATGGTGAGGAACTCAGCACATGATACAGAGGCAGGCAAATGCCTCTGGAGAAACAGTCGCCATGGGGAGCTGGGGAGCAGTGAATGGAGCTAGACGATGTGCTGGGAAATACGCCGCTAAAATTCGACTGAAAAGATGTTTTCCTTGTAGCTTTCCATTCAAGGTCTAGCTCGCGATTGTTATGAAACGCTTCATGTCAGTAGGAGGGAATGTTTCTGCCTACACAATGGCAGGAACAAAATTGCTACTCTTGCTCTCATGTTCTTCCATGACCTTATCTTCTTCTCAAAAGGGAGCCACAAAAAGGTCTTCGCACAATTACGGCGCAAATATTCCCAACCGGAACGTATCAATCGAGTGGTGAGCGACTCCAAATGCCAGGAGATGTGGGACTTCTCTCACTCCCGTTGTTTCTCAATGAGCAGCGGCGACCGCGGGCTCGTTACAGAAAGTCCCCTTTTGTCGGTGTGGGCTATGTGCGTCGGCGCTTGCAGTTGTCAACTCAGGATTAAGTGGTACAGCGAAGGAGCACAGAGAATAAGATGCACAGAGGGGGCGGCTGGAGATGGGTCTTTGCAGCTGTAATTACCACGGGGCTTCCCCTAGACTCCATCCCCCAGAATGCCGAGTATCCCCATCACTGGCCTACTTTGAGTCACTGTGACACCAGATGGCTCTCCCCAGAGCAAGAAGCCTAATTTCCTATCGCCACCTGGGAACAGCCGGAAACTGATCCTACACTCAACCCCCATTAATTGATGTGTTGCATGCTGTAATGGCATGGAATAATCAACTGTCTGTTGGGATATAACACAACACGCTAACACCTTATTGTGGGAAACTGCTTGGCTCGGGAACAGAGGGGTGAAGATGTATCTATTTGTGTCCACATTGTGTCCCTCCCCTCCCTCTGTCCTACCTTTCCTGTCACTCTCCACTTTATGACTAGTGGAGGAAAACAGTGCAATCCAAAAAATGAAAAAGAACCGACTCATATCACTACCAGCAGGTTCATGTAAGAGCCAGAGCCAGTCACAGAGCGTGTTGTGGATTCAGCCACATTAATGGCAAATTGATTCTGTTTGAGGGAGATCGGTATACCAGAGAGGGGAGATAAAAAGAGAACAGCGCACTGTAGCCACCAACAACAGCAACCACTTTGGACCACGTCCTAATCATAATAATCTTTTCATTATAACAGTACATAACCGTCTCATTTATTCCAACTGGCATCGATGCCTGGGTTCAGTCTGTGAGCTCCGAGAGGAGACTTACTAAGAAACTCTCCTGACGGTGCATTGAAATTACAAGTCATTTGGCAAGCATGCCAGAGAATTGCACAATTATAGGCTCTTCATAGACACAGACAGAGACATATAAGACCCAACTTTCTGTAATACACACAGACACCAACAGGCAGGCAAACTATCAGTATGTGTACTTAGTAAGCGTATGGATAAAACTGTGTAACTGAAAGCCGCCACCAGCAGCCACCAGCTGAAAGACATCATCTGCGAGGTGCTGTATGAAATCTTCCAACTGTGGCAATTGAACATTCAGCCCTTAATCTCTTTTGATCCCTTAAAACGAACTTGCTGCTGCTCCTTAATGCTTAAATTACGGCCAAACAGAAGTAAACAAAAGAGCTTATTGCCCTTTGGTCGAATTGGTTTTCTGTCAGAAGTCAATGTGAAATAAAAACAACGAAACACACTGACGCTTATTGGGACACACGAAATGGAAAATTGCAGTACTTCTTCGGATTGGGTCCTGTCTCAGTGTGGACAAGCATGAAAAGCAATGCGCAAAAAGCTTTCTCGCTGATTCTTGTAAAGCCTTTAATCATGGCTGCTGAACACGAGAGGCAGACTAGAGGAGGCCAAGTAATCATGTTATAGTTTGGAGTAAGCTGTGCTGAGGCTCTTGGGAAGACATGGGTTTACTATCGCTGTTCACACTGGGCAAAAAATGTGACCCACCAAGAGACAGCTTCAGAGCATCAGCAGGAAGATGCAAACTGATTGAAGTCAACTGAAGGCCACCGCAAGTACATTTGAACAACATAGGAGACGCTGTAGACGTGCTGAAGGGGGAAACACATAAAAGACTTCCTGTTTGTGTAGGAAGGTCTCAAGAAATGTAGAGGAAACCAGGTCGGTGGGAAAGAAGAAGTGTCTGCTCGCGGGATGACTAGGGGCCCAGATGTGGAGGGAAGTGAATCGAGGAATAGAGCAGAGGAAGGGGGGAAGAGCAGAGAGAGAGATACATGGACGAGGGAGAGCGAGGAAAAAGGTCGGGAGACAGCGAAGAGCGGAGACGGGCCGGGGGGAAGGAGTCGGTGGGAAGATACGCATCTGTCACTTTCGTTCATTTTTGAAGTACAGTCGGCGGAGGGGAGGCACACCGGCGTTAAAGAAGAACCGCAATGAACAGATACTGCATGTAGTTGATTTTGAACAAGGCAGATTTCCATTACTATAAAGACATCTGCTGATCCCCCCCCCCCCTACACACACACACACACACACACACACATACAAACAACCTAGGGACCCCCTGGTAAGTGTGTGAAATACTGGCAGAGGGAGGATATGAAGCTGTGGGGGAACTGCTGATTGATGCCTGCTGCTTTTAAACACATCTCACATTTTATTGGAACAATGTGAACATTACTGTTGAGCAATCAACCCTTGCTTCAATGCAATATGGCATACTCCTTGTTACATCAAACAATAGATTCAATATATAATTAAGCTCAAGGGGCAATCATTCATTAGCCTTTTGTTTACTTTTATTCTGACCAAATCATTGTACGAGTGCTTGTGTTATATAAGGCTTGTGTTGTGTTAAATTATGGGCTAGTCGTGGGCTCTAGCTATAGAAATCCCCTTCACCTTAAAAACCTGAGTAAAACACCACAGAGCATTGGAAATGATACAGGCAATGTACAGGCAGCTGGTTCAAACGCAATCACGTGAAATCCCAGAAAGAACAGAATCACTGTCTGGCTCTTTCAATGAGCATCAGAAGACATGATTTTTTTTCCCAGAGCAACATCCTCATTCCTTTTCAAAGAATGACATCAGTATTACTGGAAACCGTTCAAGCATTTTACAATCAGTCAATAGTTTGACTCATATACTGTATTGTCTCGGTTTCACAACTGGTCAAGAGCTTGACTCATTGTATTGTCTCATAAATCTTGAAACTAGTTTGAATCTATTTAGGGTACTCCCATAACTCAGATCTAGGTGAATTTTATTTGTGCAAAAATCATGCTGGGATTGTTTGGCGCTTCATTGTTCTCCTGTTCATCAAGCGGGAACTATTTCTTCTTTCACAGTAAAAGAAGACTTTAAAATTAAAGCACAAGGAATAGTCTTATGGACTAAAGAGCACAGAAAAATGATTTGTACTTTAGGGCTGATACAGAAGCGCCATCAGAGACGAGAGAATTCAGAGAACAACCACAGGCCTGCTGCAACAGGAGCATCTGCTGTGAGAACGGAAGATAACTTTGAAACACCTCACATGGAGGAAAGCATACAGTATAACTGACTACAACAAATGTGGTTTTCACCACAGGTGCAAACTATGTGATTCAAACTTCAGAGCAGATTTGTGATTCAAGCCTTACAGCGGCTCAGTGAAGTTTCACTTTTGATTATAAAGGCTTTGTTTTTCACATTTATTGCACTCCAAGCACTTCAAGTTGTATGATTTGGGGTTAAACTGATAACTTTGGTACGACATTTTCATTTTTTTAATGCACTTAGTTGGTGGGATTGTGTTAGCCCATTGTCCGTTGGAGTTCATATTCAGCACCTGCATTCAGGCTTTTATTTTGACTCTTTATCAATAAATACAAAAGAAATATGGTACAGAAGACAGAAGAATATTATTCAATTCTATCCAAAGTAAAATGAGAGAAGTGACATCACGACTGGTTGGTTCAGGGATTCCTATGAAGACATGATTAGCGAAGTAGCGATTTAAGTTTTCATTGAGACATTGATAACATTGAGAAATTAATATAACGCAGTATATTCTGACAGCTGCTGTGACGAGTTCTGGCAAATTAGCCCAATGAGAAAGGCTGTCTTCAGACTTTTAGGATGTGTGTCACCCAGTCTCAACACACTGGCATCAGCTAGTGCCAGTTGGTGCTGAGTGTGTGCTATACTTGCTATGGACAATTTGGTCATCTTTGACATGGGTGCATGGCGCCCATTGATTTTGTCCCCACGGCCCCCTGCTGAGGTGTGGGTGTAGGATGAACTAATCTGAGTCAGCCAACTCCAATACCCATCAGCCACCTGTTGTACCAACATCACACGCATAGCACGGTTCAAGGGTCAACAGATGGAACTGATTACTCACGACAGCGCCAGCATGTCTTTCAACATGGCTGTAAGCAGGGTGTGAAAATACAAAGAGAGAAGCGTAGAGAGAAAATAAGAGAGTTGTAGATGCACACAGGACGTCCTGGTGCTTTCTAACAATGCTACCAGTCTCTCTTCGGGCCTGTTAGCATTCTAAAGTTATTAACTGTTACCCTTTTCTCAGGCTTAAGGGTGGTTCGTGCTTCACGCAGAAACACGGGACAGAGCGTGTGTCATCAAAATTACGGAATTGTGTCCGAAACGAGGGGTTTGTTGGTCACATTTGGGAATCGCGCAAAGTCATGCAAAGTCATGCAAAGTCACGCAAAGTCACGCAAAGTCACGCAAAGTCACGCAAAGTCACGCAAAGTCACGCACCATCTGAAATCAGAAACAACGCAGACGGCACCGCAGTTACGTAAATGCACCTCCGTCCAGCATTGGCTGAATGAAGAGGAACTGGAACCACCGGCTGATTCCTGTGGGGGGTTTTTGTTGGGGGCTGAACTTTCCAACAGCACCACTACAGCACTGGAGTTTTCAGGCACACGGTTTGTCATGAGAAGCATGAATGTCAAGGTACATTAATGGCACAACTGCATTCATATGACACTCACTCGTGTCTAGCCACACAGAAAGCTTGAACCGGCCGTTACCCTAACCCTAAAGATACTTGCCTCAATATTGAAGCATGGCATAGATAGCGCACAGGTCAGAATGTCTAGAAATACATTTAATCTTGGCCACACAGACTGATCAGATCAAAAATGCCAACACGGATCCCTGCACGGGTATTAAAAATGAATGAGAGGAATTATCATCTTTGTTCTCTCTGGCTCCCTGGTGTTTCCCGTCGCTAATTCCTAATCTTAATGACTACCAGATAAGCACACGTGTTAATTAATGAGCGCTGCATGGTAATTATATCTCAGAGGGACCAGTGCCAGTGCCCCCTCACCACCTCCTCCAGCTGACACTTCAGCCCGGTTCCTCCTTCTTCACTTCTATTCCCTCACAGCATTAGGCATCCAACACTCTCTCCCTCCTCCTATCTCTCCATCTCCCTCCGAACCGATGCTTTCACCCAATTTGTGGAAGCGGAAGGTGGATTATAAAACCGCGGCTTTTTAGTCTTGTCTCTGTTGTCCGGGGAGGGGGGGGGGGGGGGGGGGGGGGGGGGGGGAGCAGAGTCATGGGCGTTTTTGGAATCCTTACCAGTGAAATCACGGAAAAGCAAATGAAAGTCAACATTATCCCAAAGCGGTGGCATGGAAATATACTGAAAATGGATGCAGCTCATAAAGACAGAGCCTACAGAGACTGCCGCACATAGCTTTGCACACTATGACGTCTGATCACTGCTGCTTCTCCCTGTGAATAAAGAGGGGGCGGAGGGGCCTTTGGTCTTATGAAATTACCATGACATAAAAATACATCACAACCAGCTTGCCTGCGCGGGTGCTCGCATCTCCACCGGAACGATAGCAATCTGTCGGCTCATCTGTGAGCCCACCCCAAGGGGGGGAAGGACGGGCAGAAAATAATAACAGAACGGACAACAGTGGGTTTTGCCAGAGTCATGTGGTTATGAGTTGAGCTTATTAAACCACGGTGGAAAATAAATACCCACACACTGCCCGCCCCGCTTCCCCCCAAGCAGAAGACACAACAAAATATGGTGTGAAAGACAGATAGTGGAGAGGGAGGGGGGCGTGGAGAAAGAGATACCCCGGTGCTAATTTAATAAAGCGACTATAGCGGGCTATGCAATTCCATTATGTTGTGTCATCTGTCCCGCGGAGCTTGGATCGGATCCTTGGGGTAGGTCACGCCAAATGACAGACTTAATCAGATACAATCAAGTCATCTGGGATTCCAAAATTAAACACTGGCCCCCGGCAGGTTTTAAAGCTGATGACCATGCTATTTGTTTCTGACATCACTTGTCATTAGATGAGCGTGGCATGTCTTACAGTGATGAAGACTGAGCCTAGCATTGTGGATTCTCGTTGGGATTTGTACCATGGAGATATTCCCTTGCAACGTGTTGTCGTACAAAGTTTGTATGATATCTTATGAAGTTACGCACCCTTGATTCATACTATGCCTACACATTTGATTTGTACTGTGCCTACACATGGCCAGTGCCTAAGGTTACAGTTATAGTACAACAACTCTGGTTAAGGTTAGGGTTAGGGTTAGGTTTTGGTCATGGCCAAATAAGAAAAACGTCTGCTGAAAATGAAAACTTCTAGCCTGGTTCCAGACTCCTGAATCGCGACCCGCCCACTCATCAGAGTCCGGTGTTGCAATTTCTCAACCGGAAAAACGATCGGGCCAATCAGCGCCTTTGCAGGCGGGGCTAAAGTGTGAACCGTTCGTGCAACGGTTTTTCATTGCCGTTTCGGCAGAATAATATTTGTTGAAATCATTCCTTAACCAACATATTTTTGTCAAAAACGACCAACATTCTTGGTAAAGTTAGTAAATACGCCCAGCATCAGTGTAACTGAAAATAACGTCAGAGCGGTCGGATACGTCAGTCACTAGTGCTTGGTTCGGGGAAAATCAACCCCCCGACACAGAAAACGACTTACATGGAGGCAGTGTCAGACTGAATAATGGAGTGGAAACAAAATTGCCATTCCTGAATATCAGGCTAAAAAACTTCACTAACAGCAGAAAACGTCTTTGCATGAGTTAGGAATTGAACCCAGGTCACCGGAATTAAAGCTCCCCCCCCCCACCACCAAATGCGCTCAACACCATTACTTCCCACGCGTTACTTCAATGTCAAAATACTTTCTGTTTCAATCACGTGAGGAGGCCCGCCTCCCATTTCACTTAATTCGTAGAATATGAAGTTGCGGTGCATTACTTTCCGTGACAGAAAGTACAGATTTGATATTAGAAAGATTGGCTGCGTCAAAAAGCCCCATGCAAGTCATATGAAACCCCTACATTAGCAGGTCCAAACTGAATCTTCAGACTCCTAAACCCTTTCCTTTTCATATACACACACTATGTGTTTCTATGCTAGTAAATGCCAGAAAAGGAAAACAAACAGACTTTAAAGATTTCCTACTGATTTTAGGGAGCATGTACCACTGCAAATAAAGGAAATGAAGAAAAGATTCCATTTAGGCCTGCTCATTAGTCACAGCATAAAGGATGTCACATGTGTATTCGTTCGGCGGGTGTGCAGAGGAACGTGGATTTAGTCATTATGTGCTGCACTGCTTTTGTGTCTCAGAGCCCAAGCGACTAACCATAATACGCTGCCCTCTCCCACCTCCCCTGTGACTAAATAGGACTGTTTCTTACCTATTACTTTTGTTTGCAAACAGCATAAACAGAAAGAGAAATAACAGGAAAAAAAGACTTAAGTGTTTCATTAATATGTATAAGGATGCTGAATTATTTAGCCCCGGGTCTGACAATAACACTTGTTTTTAATGAGTTAGTTCTCTTTTAGTGCAGTCAAGGGCTGTCATAAAACTGACGAAAACGGAGTTGTCAGAATATTTATGGGAGTTAAATGGGTGACAAAGGCCAAGAACGGGGCTTCTTGAAATCAAAACCCTTGTTGGAGAGAAAAAAAAACTGTCAGCTGCAAAAAAAAAACAAAACAGTTTTTTAAATCCCCACTTTTTTTTTTTTTGCCTTCATAACTGCAAGTCATAGAATGAGGTCATGCTGTTTTGTGTGAGTGCAAATTGCAGCCTCCTCTGCACCATCAGGAAATGATGCGTTCCAAGGGTAGGAGTGGAGGGGGATGTATGCTTGGCTCTGCTGCCTGTCTACAGAGTACCTGCTACTCTGTTGTTTAGAAATGCTCTTCCAAGACGGACATCGCCGATTTCATTAAAGGAGCTGCATGTAGCATTTTAAACATCAATACATCATTGTCAAATTAATACTGATACCTTGGTATAGTTACTGTAAACAAATGAGACCATGGTGGAGATCATTTGTCACCTCACGCCAGTGGTGTTGTCAGTAGTGTTTTTCAAAAACATTTCCCATAATCCCTGTTGCTTGCTGTCACAGAGGATGTTGCTACTTGTTCCCCTCCCTGGCATCAGTCCGAAGAAGGATAAGAGCCAATATGCATCACTCCTTCCACCATCTGCCATTGCGAGAAACTCTGAAAGCGTTAGCTCTGTTTGCTCTGGAAGAACAGCGCCCTCTTCCTGTTTCGTGCCGTAAAGTGACCCAGCAGATTTCCCGCCAAATCCGACCAGTTACCACATAGTGTGCAAAATACAGAGTAGAGGCTGGTAGAGGCTGTCAGTCTTCTCGTTTGTTTTACGGTAATTCCATTGATGTCTCAAAATGAATGTGCTAATGATTTATTGATGTTAAAATGTTAAGCATCTGTGCCGCGCTGCACAGGTATGACAGCGTATCAACATAACAGCTGTAGCATCGGCCCAGTCCAACAGACAGGCCATTGATCCAGCATGTTCTGATGCCCTTTATTCAATCAAACTGCACTCAAAATAGTCAAAAGGACTTTGAGGAACCACAGAGGGTTTGTTTTAAATCCCTGGATAAAGGATTCATGAACCCCTGACATTACTGAGCGCTCTGCTTTCAAGTGACAAACGCTAAGGTGCTTATCACCTTTAACGAACCCCTGCTGAACCTGTAGTTTTTAGTGTGAAGTATAGAAAACCTGTACTGCCAGGGGGCTTGGGGGGGAGGGGGGGCAGAGGATGGGACAGGGGAGTGATGAGTGGGATGGGAAAGTTGGCCATGGCCCTAATTTGTTGTTATATTCAGATTTTTTTTATGTTTGTTTTGTATTTTCTTTGTATTTTGGTGCATTTTTATTATTGTATGTACTGTCAGGTATATTTTATACTGTTCCACAAAGCGTTAACCATGCCCTTGCATAAGCTTCCCCGATGGACTTCGACTTTCATGATAAGCACTAGGGCTGTACAATTAACCAAAACACAATCTTAATTACTGGCTACTGCAATTTACAAATCACACGAGGCAGCAATTTCTCATCAGAGGGAGAGGCGTTTTCAGATTGCCTCTGGAACAATCTTTTCTGATAATGCGCAGAATACCTAATCGAATCAGGTTTTACATTTGGGGAATTCTTCCATTATATTCCAACTAAGCAAACCCAAGCATTAGCATCTTGTCTTTTACCCCCAGTTAGTTTTTTATTTGTGCTGAAAAATAAATTTACATAGAGCAAGCTGTTTCCGTATGTATCACGAATCGTGTTTAGCAAAGGAATCGCAATATGATTTTTTTGTTGGTCAATATTGTACAGCCCTGTTTGGCACCCAGTTAGAGAATAGCATTTACAGTCCCTTCTGCTTTATAGTTAGAGCCAACTCATTCAAGGCTTTGGATATGAGGGCCAGCCCACACTGACAGCTTACACCTTCTGGAGTGAGATAGCAATAGCATTAGGCCAACACACAATATCAACACAAACCCTGTTTTTGCAAAATCGAGACACACATCTCATGTATGCACTAATGCACTTTGCAGCTTCTCTCTCTCTCTCTCTCTCTCTCTCTCTCTCTCTCTCTCCTGTCAAACACAACCTCAGAATGTGTTGGATTGGATAAACCACTACACCAAAAACACGAGGTAACATTCTTGTCTCCTATGTAAATCCAAGTAGGCTACACAATGGCTTCAAAGAAACAGAAGTTGGAACTTGTTTGATCCTTGCAGCCATAAATACCTATTTGGACTGTTGTTGCTCTGGGGGGTTGGATAACCAAGATAGGCGGTTCCTGTTACCAAGGTGGGTCTTGAGGTTCAAGCTAAGGGTAATAAATATTCAAGACCTTGTCAAGCTCTTTTGTCTGGTTGTGTAATTAGATGAGGAAGATAAGCAGTGGTTATTCCCCAGCATAATTATCCAATTATAGTCATATTACTTTTCCAACTGGGCCAAAACACTGAGCAGATCATTTCCATCGCCGCTATCAGCTTAATGTGTTTTTTAGTTTGTGCACTGCAAAAGGTTTTAATCAAATATTGAGTTTTACAATTATGTTTTTCTTAAAGCAAATGAACAAATCTGCCAGTGGAGGGAGATAATTGCGCTTGTTTCCAATGCAAATGCTGTTGCTCCAAGCATTTTCTAATTTTTGAGATACTAGTGGAGTGATTTGCCTTATTCTGCCTTGTTTCAAGATACTGCCACTTGCTTCTAGAAGATTCCTGAAACAAGTGGAATTATCTCACTCCATTGGCAGAATTTTTCACTTGTTTTAAGAAAAAAAAAAAAGATTTAAAGGCTGAATGTGACTCTAATTGGCTTGCTATGGTGGATTTGTTTTTGCAGTGTAGCCTATGAGCAGAGTGGATTCAGGACACAAGCCTCCAACACGGACCACCAGGGGCCAAACTGTGTCCAGTCACGCTTCAACAAATCACTGGTGAAGGCTTGCATTCCAACTTTTCTTACCATTTGCGTTCTTGCCACATATGAGGTGCTGGTAGGGCTGCAGCAGACCCCAGATCTCCGAGTCGTTGTTGATGGCTTGCTCCAGTGACTCCAGCGTAAACTTGGGCACGCCGTTGTCCCTCTCGACCAGTGCGCTGCGCTGGACGCGGCCGAACACCTCTCTGAACAGGCTCTCCATGCAGGCGGTGAGGTATATGGCCGCGTGTTCGTGGACCCTGAGGGCCACCCGACTATCCACCATCCATTTGAAGAACTTCCCCACGGAGAAGACCAGCCCGCAGCGCGCCGACTTGCCCCGGCTGAACTTGTCCCCGGTGCTCATGTTGTAGAGCGACAGGGCGCTGAGAGCCGCCGTGATGCAGTTGACCGAGATGGTCCAGGAGAGCACCACCTTGATGGCGCTCTGGATCTCGTGCTTGGTGCACTTGGCGTAGCGCAGGCTGAGCCGCTGCGCCTCCCGGGCCACCCGCACCAGCGCGCGGCTGATGAGCGCCGAGAGCCGGGCCAGGACCTCCGGCGACGGGCTGCCCACCATCAGCTCCTCGTCTTTGCTCAGCGCGCCCTCCACCTCGCCCAGGCTCCATGGCACGTCCTCCAGCTCGGGCAGCTTGGCGCACTGACCCGAGCACTCCAATATCTCCGTGTCCTCCGCCAGGACGGTGTTGACAGTGTCCAGGCTGTTGTGTCTGCTGTGCATGGATTCCGTCAGATGCCAGCAGTTGCCCCCATGCGCGTAGGACAGATGCGTGTCGGAGCAGCACAGCGACACGCTGGACGACCTGACCGAGTCCGCGGCTCCACCATAACCAGAATCAAGCGTTAAATCCTCCAGCGTCCTCACAACTGTCTTACCCTTGCCTGCCATAACTGCACCGCATACTGTTAGGTATGCTTGGTTTTTTTCCAATTAAATGCCACAAAGTCGTCTGGTGCTATTTCCCAGCCGCTGCCCGAGGACTTCAGTGTATTCCCCCAGCTCCAAAAAAAAAATATTGATCCGTGAAATGAAGGAAGTGAGCGTCTACTTTCCCCTCTTCCTCAAGTGACTGGACGTCTTCGATCCGCTGTTGCCCACAACTTCATCCGCGTAACCTGAGAGCGCACAAACCCTCTCAGCGCTCACTGCAACAAGCGCAGCACGGCACTCTGATGGGGAGGAGGGGCGAGGAGCCTAGCGGGCTGAAACGAACCAATCCGCATCTCCATCAGCCTTGAATGACACGGATAACCGGTTACCTTTCAGTGAAGGCTATGGTGGTGGTGTTAAAACACAGCAGCAGAGGCAGAGACACATATTTACTGTACCAGCCAATCAATTATTCAGGTAGCTGTACTGTAGTTTAGGAGGTTTATTTAGGCTACCAATACACACTGATAATAACCATATGCCCACTCTCAATGAAGTGTGAACATATGTCTGCAAAGGCAACTTGAATTAATATCCCCATGAGGAGAAACGCTGATTTGGAGCCAAACTGAATGAAGTAGGATTCAGTTGACATTCTTCTATCCACTTTATTTTCAGAGGCTTTAAAAGTAGGGATCATATTATGAGTTCCTTGGATTTCCCTAGTTGAATTTGACTTCACTAAATCCGCAGTTCTATCTCATTCTGTTCAACTAATATTTAAGTTCAGCTTGACTTCCAGTTCAAGTTCATGTTTTGGAATTGGATGTGACTAAATACAAACATTCTGAATTGTCCCCAATCCTGAATGGTGAAAAAAAATCAAATCCAGTGTTAAGTAGCTTACATTATCCCCTATTTGTGGGCCTATAGGAGTCCACCACTGATCATTTTAGGTGAGAAGTGAAAGTGGGTCTGCAGCAGCAGCAAAAGTAGCTTTCTTCAGGAACGCCAAAAGCTTTAATGCCAGATCCCCATAAATATTTTAATGTTCGAGGCACGCAGCTTGGAGCTTTTTGAGATCAGACATGGAACTCTGCCCAATGTCCAGCGTTTCCAGAGGTTCAGCAAAATAGACCTACACTCCTGCTCAGTGGATTTAGGTTTAGCATCTTTTCATCATTATGCTGAACTTTTTATCTTCCATAATACAGTGTTTTTGTCAGGTTATAAAAACAAAGTGTGAGTGAGTTGAATTCTGGGGACATGCGGAGAGGAACAGTTGGTGGAACGATGATTCATCCTTCTGCTGGGGCTTCTCCTTGTACGTCTGAGTTGGACCAACCATCTGTCCACACAGCCTCCCATGCCAGAGGCCCCCGATATTTTCTTTGCATGACACTGCAGTATCCATGGTAAAAACTTACTACACTGAAATGAAATGAGATGTGAGAAATGGGACGCCTACTCTTAAAAAGTGATTGACAGGGAAAAAATGACAACAAATCAGGCCAGGTTTTAACTTACTGCTGGTTTTTCGTTGACAAATGATGAATGATACCAGACTGGACCATCTATCTTGTGGAGCGGGGGTTCTCAAATGTTTTTTATGTCACCCATTAGGTCATGGACCCCCATTTGGTAAGATTTTGTCCCAGAGACCCATATGGGAAGATTGTTGTTGTTGTGGATTCAGGATTGAACTGTATAAATACCCAGTAAGTGAGGAGATAATAGGTGAGAGTGAAAGCTGTGATAAGAATAATCATTCTTATACATCCTCTAAGTGGGATCATTTAGTTAATTCAATTATAGTGAAATTAAACTATTCCTCACTTTGCTGGGGACCCCCTGAAACCCCCTCATGGATCCCCGAGAGACCCAGAACCCCACTTTTGACAACTACTGTGTCAGAGATATCGAATGATGAATTTCGGCTAAGATTTTTCCCTAAATTATCCCCCTAATCCCCTAAATTATAGCATTTTCAGTCAGGAACTGTTCACTTCTAAGCAGTTGTCTCCATGAATTTAGTATTCATCCAGATGTCTTCAACCTAAGACTGCAGAAAAGACGTTTCTCCACGTAGTAAAGAGGACATTAACTGAGTTCATCAGCAGTCTGCCATGAGCTCTTGATGCAATGCAGCAGATCTCGCTGACTAACTCAGGTGAGAGTGGTGGAGGTGGGCAGCTGTCGGCTGTACGTGCACTGTAGTCCTCTAAAGCCTGTCCTCACTTGTTAAGCCTTGGTTGCCTGGTAACAGCAAAATGATCATGGTTTTGCAGCCAAGATGATAGATTATTAGTATTTTTTCCCAGAAGAACAAGCGCTTGTGCTTCCTTCGTCACTCTAAACACTAAAAATAACATTTTTCTGTTATGAGCCATCTTTTAAATCCTCTATTTTTAAAGATTTGCTTTTGTGTGGTGTCTTTCGTCCTTTTATTTTTACAGCATATTGCTTTTACATTCTATTATCTTTTGATCTTGTAGTGCCTTCTTGTTTTTACATGTTTTAATTTAATGTATTTTGCTTTTATTTGATTGTTAAAGCACTATTATTATTATTATTAGGTCTAATGTTATGAGGTTTATTATTATTAGGTCTACTATTATTATTATTATTATTATTATTATTATTGTTGTTGTTGTTGTTATTATTATGTACTGTTTATTGAAGGATAATACACTTTTAGAGCCTACATGAGCATGACAAAGTGCGAAACAAGACAGTGCAGCATGCAGTGGGAATGGCCCATCATTATCACCAGGCATAGAAGACTTGACTGGTCTGCTTGTAGTTCATGATGTTATACTGCCACCTTGTGGGCCAAAGGAGTCACTTCCTTCAGCCTCCAACCCAAGGCCGCATTTCATTCCTTGCATAATTAGAGGCCTATTTATATAACCGAATATTGTGACGCATCTCTTACAGTTTGCCGTCAGTCAAAGGAATTCAAGTCCAAAATAAAAAAGCGTGGCACAGCAACAACATGGTGAAAGTTTTGTGTCATATCCCAATAATAATCATAACAACAATACTAATAATGTTATTGTTACATCATTTCTTGGCCCCAAAACGTTGAAAAAAGTCCAATTTGTAGGCATTTTAGAGAAATGGGATGTGGTGAAACGGAAGTGGCAACAAACAGTTTAGGCTACTTAATTTTTACTTTAATCATACATCTTTATTTAATATCCAGTACTAAAGTACTAAAGTACTTCAGCTACTGAGAGGCCTGCTAAACACAGGCTACTTACCACAGTATACTGTTGGGTCCCCTACTGTTAAAGCATTTGGACAAAATAATTAGATTCATTAAATCATTTGCGTAATTCCACCACTGACTTGGACTGACTAGCATAATTTTGCATTGGTCTCAAAAAATACCTGACCAATCAGTCCAGACTGCTGCACAAACTTTTAGTTGTGTGTGGTAACATGCCATACTGCGAATCCGGAACCAATGACTAGTTGGAGAGGCAAAGTCAGTGAATTCTTCCTTCATGTTAGGATATTTTCTGTCGAAAAATGTTATCTATATACACAAATAACATTTCTTACTTAACTACAATGGCAAGGTGTTTCCGCACATCATATTACTTGTGTTTGTTATTGCAGTTATGAACCTGATGGCAAATATAAGCGAGAGGATTCACTTCTGCTTACTTCCGTCTTCGCTTAAATCCCGCTAGGCAGACTAGATCGCTTCTCTTGTGGCTGGGAGTGAATGCGAGTGTCTCACAATCAGTCACCTTCAACACCTTTTTTCTACGGGAGGCTTGTTTGATTTATCCAAACACCGTTGCCAATTGCTATTCATGAATGTTCTTGCATAAATTAGCTGGTGTATGCTTTAGCTAGGTCCTGCTAGTAGCCCAAACTTCTAAAATATGTTGCTGCAAATTATAATTTATTTGCTTCTTAAACCTTGAAGGAAATCTTGACAACATACTGTGGCGCTGAACAAGTTTGACATTGGTTCAGAGTTCAGAATTGCAGCGACTTCTATGGTCCTATCCCACTAGGTGACTATTAATTAATACTATTCTAATTTTAGACCGTTTGTGTGAACTATCTTGACAGATTTTCACCTTCTTTGAGTAAGCACGCTGCAGAAACGTGACTACGCTATGACGCACACAGCAATTTCGACCAATAGGAAACCCCGGGGCGGTGTGCGTCGTCCTGTGGGTGGAATCACGGCTGTAGGTGCGGCGAGGAGCTTGTCCAGCTATTAACGGCGGTTGGGGGAAAATTACAGATATACTACTCAAAACATCTATTCTACAGTGAGGAAGAGCAGTTATACGAGAGTAAGACTGGTTTATTCAACAGCAAGTATTCGCCCACGTTATACCCGGACGACGAATTAAATATCATTGGACGAAATTGTATTTACATAACCAGCTTTCCCAGGTCTTGACGGCGAGGAGCAACCGGTCTTGCCACGGTGTCCGGCGGTCGTTAGCAACACCAACTGCACCAAATTACAGGCCAGTTAATTACTGTTATTCAGTGTTTAGAGTACAGGTCCATTAAAGCCGTTTAGCACATATCTAGATATATTTCTATACGCATTTTTCACCATTCAGAAAAACAAGTTATACAACAAGTCAGGCTGGTGCTCGTCAGCGAACCAGGTCCTAAAGCCCGCCGTGTAACGTTCCGCATTGCCGGAGAGCGCGCGCTGTCTCGTGCCCAAATGGTTCAGCTGCACCCGGTTTTTAAATTCTTCGACATTATGGAAAAGGTTCTATTAGAGCAGGGTTAGGTGCAAAGTTGGACTGTATTACTTAAAACAAAGGGTTGTATGCACATATAGCTCTAGAGACACTTTTCTTTTTAAAATTGGATTACCCAGTGGCCTTTTCCCCCTTTTTTTCTTGGACATAATTGAAGAACGTCGGTATATCGGAATAAAGGTGGAATAAATACATAAAGACTTGCAAAAGGAAAAGGACTCGTCCAGTTGAGTAATGGTCGTTAATACGATCCACTGGTTCAGGAAGGGCTTGCGGCTCCACGACAACCCGTCGCTCAAGGAATCTCTGCAGGGAGCGGATTCTGTCCGCTGCGTCTACATCCTCGATCCTTGGTTTGCAGGATCTTCTAACGTTGGGATCAGCAGGTGGAGGTGAGGAAAGCATGTGTGTGTGTCAGTTGGAATGACAAGTTGTGTGCACCTGACATATCTTAGCCCTAAGGACCATTGGTAACACCATTCACTTACCACCTAAGTTAGATGTAACAGAGTTGTGTGTGTGTGTGTGTCATTGGAGTTATCAAGTTGGTCCTATCTAAAAAGAAAAAAATCACATCAGGGAGTATTCAGGACCAATGTTCCTTCTAAGTTGTGTACTGTAGTGGTCTAGGTTTAATAATTTATCACATTGACCAAATAGTAATGCCTTATCATTCATCAGTCATTGTTCCACTTGTTGCTCGACATGTTTTGGTGGCAAATTATATGAGATGCAGGGACTTTGCAATAACCATGGCCAAATGGATGGCAGGCTATGTGCTGTTGATATTGTATAGGCCTATAAGGTTTTGTTGTTTTCTAAAAAGAGTTCATTACTGCACACCAGTGAACTTTTTAGTGAGCAGCAACAGTTCCCAAACTTTTTCAGGTCAGCGATCCCCAGATTGTTACACTTTTAGACCATAGATCCCCACTTGATAAAGGTTTTGTCCAGGAACCCCGGTCTGAGAAGGTTTTGTTGTCTGTTTCTACTGTAGGTGAGGAGAGTGAAACCTCTGATCAGAATAATCACTCTTATGCATAATCTCCTAGTGGTAACATCTGGTGAATGAAGTAACAGTGAAATCCAACTAATCCTCATTTTGCTGGGGACCCTCTGGAACCCTCTCAACGACGCCTTGTGGTCCTTGGACCCCAGTTTGTGATCCACTGCCTTATAGTGTGTAGTTCACACCAATTTCAATCTCTCTCTCATCTCCTCTCCAAGTTGCGGGCTGCTACAGCACTGTCCTGGCAGGATAATCAAAACATTATTTTCCCCCTTCCATAGGGATTAGAGAGCTGGCAAACGTTGGCCTTTCCATATCCTGAGTAACTCATACATTTGGAAACACTGTCCCAATTTAGAATTAGGGAAATGTCTAGGTCTCCAGACTTATTTAGGCTTCCAAGTTAGCCAGAGCAGAGAATAATTAATTAACAAGCTCCTTTTTGGGGTCAGGCTCTGTGGCTGAGAGATTTCCAATTTCAAAGCAATGGAAGGGTGCCGGGGCTTAGTCTGAACTGTGCTGCCAGAGGTCAAGAGTGACTGAAATGGATGGGACATTCACCATTCCACTTTTACCCATAGATTTGAAAAAGATGAATGACATAATAGAGTCAGTAATGAAATCACACCATGCATTTTACATGTCAGCAATGGATTACATCTGTTTCTGTAGTTGTTTGTGTGTGTGTGTGTGTGTTTTGGAGCTTCATCAACTTTTCTCATATTACATATTGGCCTATGTCCGAATTTGACCTATATCCCTGCATTTGATAGGTAAAGAGAGAGTGTACGGTTCAACTATTGTAACTGTATCCTACAGCATTTCGCTGAACTTGAGACAATCAGAAAGTGTGTGTGCTTGTGTGAGAAAGGAAGAGGCCATTTTGGGTCTGCTCACACAAATCAATATGTGAAGTCTCATGTGACAGAGATAAGAACAAGGACTGTTAAAGTTAGTGGTGTTTTGGCCGGTATCTGTGAAGCCGCTCCCCTTCCAGCCCTGGCTTCGTCCTCCATCTTAACCCTAACCCATCAAACTAACAGTCAGAGTTTACCTTGAGTGTGGTGTGGAAACTTTTCTCAGTCAAAACAAACCCATCACAGCCTCACTCCAGCTTGGTGTGTGACCCAGACATTCATTCATTACAACCCCACAAATGTATGCTGTAGCCTGCAGTCACTCACTGTTTCTATGTGGAAACTACAGTAAACGATTTGTCATGTAACAATCTGCACATGTACCTGATCTGTAGCTGTGCCTCTCTGTTCATGACTGAATGAATGTCTCGCTGGTCTTGGTCATTTCCTTTCCTGCTGTGCGGTCTGGTTTTTATTGCGTTCCCATGCCGTGAGTGGAAGAGTGGGGCAGTAGCAGCGGCGCTCCTGTTATGGAGCATCCATGTTATTCTTCCACAGTTATGTAACAGCAGCCTGGGGTGACGCGGATCTAGGGGGTGATCTTCAGTGAGTGAAGATTATGTCATCGGGTCACGGCCTGATGACATAATCTTAACAACCTTC
Organism: Centroberyx gerrardi; assembly: GCF_048128805.1. Classification (NCBI taxonomy): domain Eukaryota; kingdom Metazoa; phylum Chordata; class Actinopteri; order Beryciformes; family Berycidae; genus Centroberyx; species Centroberyx gerrardi. Next base: position 7,001,890 of record NC_136020.1, read on the forward strand.
CCTCCCCGCTAACATCTCCACTCGTGGCCTAAGTAGGTCAGTGTGTTAGTAGAAAACCTCCCATCCTCCTTTTTTTTTGGGGGTGGGGGGGGGGGGTGGGGGGGTACATGATTAGGCGTAGATAATACAGGAAGTTTACACCTACGAACTTTGAATGGTACCTATAGCAACAACACGGGAAGGACCCTATTACTGCCGCTCTGTGTGTGTGTGTGTGTGTGTGTGTGTGCACACGTGCTGTGGACACACTGGACTAGCCTACAGTCGGTACATTCTTGTTCTTGGGGAAAGAGATAAAGCAGACATAAAGAAAAAAATGAGCACTAACAATAACTCTATAACTTGTGGTGAAAAACCCTTCAGTTGGCCACCTTTGACTTCAATTGGAATGTTTTTTTTTTTTTTTGCTGACGTCACATACAGTGATGATTAAACTTAGTGTGACGTGGATGCGGGCTGGTTGACTGCCAGTACATTAAGAACTCATCCACTGGCCACATGATTCAGCCTTAAGAAGGTGGTCAAGGCCTGCCTTTTTTGATTTATTGATATGTCACTGCATAACACATCTGCATACCGCAATGTCAGTTTTCTCAGCAGGCACACTGACAAAAACAAAAGTCCAGTGTTATTCCGCTAGAAATTATACTGGTAATGAACAATATTTTGAGATTAAGAGAATGACAGTGTAAGCAGTGGGTAAGAAATATGCCTTTCCAGTGCAGCAGGCTGGCAGGCAGCCTAAGTACTGTAGCCTGGTCATACTTATTTGTTCATGCAAAGTGGAACACCAAATTGGGCTATTTCCGAAGGAATAATGCTTAAAGATTAAAAGGAAATCGGTGCTCTCAAGGAAAATGATTTCCTTTTACTCTGCAGTACTACAGGTTGTAGGCCTTCATGGAGTTAGGGAGAGGTGTGTACGTAGTAGGCATTTATTTGTGGTTACGAATAATTGTCATATGATATGGGCTAAGTAATAGCATGTGATATTATTCATAATTTACATGAAGAGACATTCTCATGCTTCAATCAAGGAAAAAGCCACCTTAAACACAATTCAAATACATTACGTCAGTTAAGTGTTGACTTATGACTTTAACAGACTGAACAGACTTTAATTATTATGATTAATTATTATTACACTTTATTTGGATAGTCCAATGTTAATACTCAATTAACTATCAGGTGACAAAAAGTAGATGTTTAACAAAGTGCCACTTGCCTGTTTGGTGGATCTCCACAGAATATGTAACCCTGATTTATGCCTAACCCTAACCTAACCCTGACCCCATTTTTAAACCTAAACCTAACCCTAACCCTGACTCTATCTCTAACATTAATCCTAACCCTAAGATTAATCAAACACTGAGCAAATAGTCTATATATAACATATGCTGAACTAGATACAGAAGCGTTTTTATGGCATTGTGTACTCCAAAGCCATGTTCTTAATTGAAACTTCCCAATGACTAATGTAACTGTAAGTGTAGTTATAACCTCACATAGTTAGACCTTTCTCCTCCTGACTTTATTTTAGCACTGTGCCAGTGCAGGAGAAAGATTTGGCTTAAGCCATTGTCAAGTGGGAATAAAGGTGGGGACAAATCCATTGATTATTAGGATTATTTCAGTCATTCATCACATTTTCAAATCTAGGTAGATGAATGGCATTGCCCAATACATGAACAAGCATTTGTCTTGTGTTTACTTCTGTAAGCTCCAGAAAGGAAAGATTTTCTAGAATTTCCTATTTACATGTGAAACATTTGTCAGATTACTGTGGTCCTATTTTGGAAGATCTCCTCACAGAGCCAAGCAATTTCTAAACTTAAAACAAAATTTCTATGACGGGGGTATTTTTGTTGTGAGTTTATAGTTTGCTGTGGTTTCACACTTTAAGATAATCTTTGTTGCTTTTTATTTCTCTTTTATGAGTCGTCATGATGACGTCTGTGTCTGACTGTGTTAAGAATAACTCAAGAACAATACATGATAGAAACTTCATACTTACACCACAGGTTCTCCCTATAGAGTAGATGATCTCATTAGATTTTGGAGCACCTTGCTGCATAAATTTGCATATTAATGAGGAAAAACTGATATTCTTGAAATTGCTCTAACTGTAATGCTTTAAGACACAGAATTCATATTAATGAGATGTGTATGTGAAGTACTAGCCTATGTTGACATAGAAATATCTGCTAATTAATGCATTCATTAGCTTAATTAATGACCTCATTACATAACTGGTTATTTCACATAAACCGCATTATGGCGGAACATGAGGCAGCTCAAGTACCTCTTGTTCCCTAAATATATCATTGTCTAATATGCCATTTTGATGGATGCCTCTGTCCAAAACACCTTATACTGCCATGAGTGCAAATACAGTACGTTCAGTTTGGGCTGCTTCTTTGGGAACTCTAACCCATGCTGTGCCAGGTCTACTCACTGCTGAGGAATGCAGGACCACAGTTCACATCAACTGTGATAGCAACCATTGGGAGCAATGAGCAACGCCTCATACACCGCTGCCCCTTAGCTCAGGATCTCAATTTTAGTGAGGTGTGGTGTATGAGATATACTACAGTATATAGTATTTAATACTCAATCTTTTGTAAAGTAGTGTAATCTCACCATGAGCCTTGGGTTCCTGCGACTCAATTGGGTTGTAGTTTAATGGCTCTGTGGCTCCCTCTGCTGGGCTGTATATTACATTGACTCCCTGCCGCAGTGTTACATAGTCAATGCAGGCTGCCTCAACAAAAGAATACAGCTACCTTGACTGAGGAACCCCCCCAATATTCCATTATTTATGAGTTCGCTTTTTAAAAAAATGTTTTAACACAGATTGCTCACATTGTAAACCATGACTTTTATACTGCCTTTTCTCAGCATGTAATTACTGGTAGCCTTTGTTTGACTTTTCAAACACAATACAATAATACTGAATAATTTCCCTAGCACAATTAACCCAAATTGCAGATAGAAATCAAACATTAAGGTGTGTTCATTCCCATCCCATTTATTCTGTTGAGTTACTTATCCTCTGCTTCCCCCTGCTGTAAGGCATCTAAGCAGAGCCATTTTTTCCACAAGCGTCATTACCGTCATGGCCCAACTATACACAACCCCTGTATACTTACTTATTATCTTACGTAAGAAATCCCCACATGACTCCATGAAGGATGCATCTTATATTTGGTAATGGTATGTCTTTTGCAGATTAGGTGCAGCTGCTCATGCCCTTTTATTATGCATTCCACCTGGTCTAGAGAGAACATACATTTGGATCCAGTTAGTTGTGACTTGTGGCATTGAATAATATGTGTATAGGTGTGTTTTAATGACTTATCTTGAATAGAATTGTTTTCACTAAATCCTTAATAGGGTCTGGTCCCTTGGCGTATGATAGCAAGGTAATATCTCACTCATGTTTGACATGATGACCGTTTCACCACAAGGCAAAGCTTTTCCTAGTAGCACATCATGAGATTCTACTGACACCATGTGCTAGATCACTTTGAATAAACTATATATTAGTAAATGTTTTAACCATCCTGTTTCCCTCCTCAAATCCCTTTATCTCACCCCCCAGGTTCCTATTGCAGAGTCTTGAGGACTTGGATGCCAGCCTTCGTAAGCTCAACTCTCGTTTGTTTGTGATACGCGGCCAGCCCACTGATGTCTTTCCCCGACTTTTCAAGGTGACACGTTGATCTGATTTAACTACCGAACTAAGATTGCTGATAACAATATTACATTTTCTACGAGAGTGCATGGAAATAGGTGTGTTAACCCAAACTATTCCATTGTTAAGTTTGTTGTATTTTTATTCACTGTTCTCCAGGAGTGGAAGATCACTCGTCTGTCTTATGAGTATGACTCTGAGCCCTTTGGGAAAGAGCGAGATGCAGCTATCAAGAAACTGGCCCGCGAGGCTGGCGTGGAGGTGACGGTCTGCATCTCCCACACACTCTATGACCTGGATAAGTGAGTTGACATCCCTCATTCTTCATGGCTTATAGTAGGGTTACAGTGATATGTTGGTTTGCCAATATATTGGGCAAATATTGGCCTTATATTTTTTTCTCATTAATTCTTTGCTTAAGGTCCTAATGTATCCCACAGTTTCCCCTACCACTAAATAGGTGGGGTGTGTCACTGCCTTAAAGAGCTGCTAACCTCTTAAAAGAATATGTTATCCTTGGTTTAGTGGAGAGTTTTAGTGTCACATGATGGTTTAAATGCTGTTTCAGAGGCCTTTCCAACCTGCCAAGAACAAAATTTGGGGTAAACACTGAATACTTGAAATTTTTTGGCGGGAAAATGGTCAAATGTAAAGATATTGAATATCGGCACAAAATATTGTCTATCAGTGACTTCATTTTTGGTGTCTGCCTTCAAAGACCCTACCTTATAGTCCAAACACTGACCCGCTGAACTATTAAACTTTCCCTATGCATCTGTTAGTTCCATTATTCCTTCTTTTTCTCACACTCTCTATCTCTTTTTCCCCTGCAGGATCATAGAGTTGAATGGGGGCCAGTCCCCGCTCACCTACAAGCGTTTCCAGACCCTCATCAGTCGTATGGATGCAGTGGAGGTGCCTGCAGAGTCCATCACGGCTGAGGTCATGGGGAAATGTACCACGCCCCTCTCTGACGACCACGATGAAAAGTTTGGGGTCCCCTCCCTGGAGGAGCTGGGTGAGTAAGGCCAGAGAGTCGTGGACGCAGATGCTTTTTGTCCATGTCTCCATCACCCTCACATCAGCTGTGGGGCAGTTTGGGTTTCAGGGTGATAGTGGTGGGCTCTGTAGATCTACGTACAACTGCTACTTCAAAGAAAACATATAGACATGATCACACCAAACACTCCAATGCAAAAATACAGGGTGAGTCTTTAACCTGTCATTGTCCTTTGTGCTCTTAATGCGATTCCTGCAGGTTTTGATACCGAAGGTCTGTCCTCAGCTGTGTGGCCAGGGGGAGAGACCGAGGCCCTCACACGACTGGAGAGGCATTTGGAGAGGAAGGTATGTCAAAATCATCTTTTTCACACACACATACACTGTGAATACAATATATAGTACTGTACACAGTGTTTCCCGCAGTGCTCTATAGCCTTAGCAAGAATTGTCGGCCGCCTTGGCTGAGACAATCCCGCAGAATTAATATTTCATTGAATTGAATTTCATGTGGACCAAACTGTCACCCGAGTTTCTAAGTTGGATACAGTAATTAACCGTGACATCTCCAGGTCAAAAAGCATCACTTCAGAAGTAGAGGGGAGCATTAATGAAGGGAGCAGCAGTACGCCCAAGCCTCTTACACAAGTCTATTGTTAGCATTTATAATTGATGTTGTTGTAACTGCACATTTATATTCACTGCGCATCACTGTATGCATTTAGCCTAGGCTAGCCAATTGGCAACCTAAATGGATGCAAAAATTAAAAAACAAAACAAGAAACTAGCATGTTTAGAGCATACCGCGCAGCTTCTATCCCCAGTTTTTGCTTTGATGTAAACAGAAATGTTATCATGACATACAAAACATAATGCAATGTGGTGTTATTTTCATTTGCATATCTGATCATTTGTTTGTGTTGCTGTTTCAGGCATGGGTGGCCAACTTTGAGCGTCCCAGGATGAACGCCAACTCGTTGCTGGCTAGCCCCACAGGTCTCAGCCCATACCTGCGCTTCGGCTGTCTCTCCTGTCGGCTCTTCTACTTCAAACTCACCGACCTCTACAGGAAGGTAAGTCATTATAAAATGTATAGTTCTAGTGTACAGCTCAGATTGGCTGAGTCACATTCAAAGCCGTTGTAAATTAACTGTAAACAGTTCATTTTGATAGTAATGTGCTAACCGAAAATCACCACTTATACCTGAACCACCATGTTGTTTAGCTACTGTATATACAGTATGCTGCAGTTCATTTATGTTCGATAAATTCAGAAATAAAAATGATTTTGAATGTGGGCATTCGAACAAGTTAAACATGTGATCGCTGCTAAATTGTAGCAGCGAGATGTCCCCGTTCTTTCTCTTCTTCTGATATGACATGAACGCGGCAGTATTCAGTAATATTAATACATGTGTCACTTCTCTAACCCCCAAGGTGAAGAAGAACAGCTCCCCTCCTCTCTCCCTCTATGGTCAGCTGTTGTGGCGCGAGTTCTTCTACACGGCGGCCACCAACAACCCTCGCTTCGACAAGATGGAGAGCAACCCCATCTGCGTTCAGATCCCCTGGGACCGCAACCCCGAGGCTCTGGCCAAGTGGGCGGAGGGACGCACCGGCTTCCCCTGGATCGACGCCATCATGACCCAGCTGAGGCAGGAGGGCTGGATCCACCACCTGGCCAGACACGCCGTGGCCTGCTTCCTGACCAGAGGAGACCTGTGGATCAGCTGGGAGGAGGGCATGAAGGTAGGCCGTGTTGGGGGGAAGATGATAAAAGAAGGGATGTAGATGATCAAGGAAGGGATACGATGCATATTTTCTTGTTTTTACATGATGCATTCACACACCCTGCATATATGCTGTAATTGTTATTTTTTGTACTTTTTATTCATATATTTTTACTGAATACATTCTAGTGTTGTAACTGTCAGCTGCATCATGTTTGAAGTCTCCCTATTTGCTCATATTTCTATATATCTCATTCTTATTTACATCCTATTTTTTCTCAGATGTGACCCAATCATTAAAGTTTTGTCTAATCTAATCTAGTGGTAGGAGCTACTGAACAAGTGCAAGAGATTATGTTTTGCAGCTAATTGAGGCTCATGTTTTTTGTGTGGAGGTGTTTGAGGAGCTGCTGCTGGATGCAGACTGGAGTGTAAATGCAGGCAGCTGGATGTGGCTCTCCTGCAGCTCCTTCTTCCAGCAGTTCTTCCACTGCTACTGCCCCGTGGGCTTTGGCCGACGCACAGACCCCAACGGAGACTACATACGGTGCGCTTGCATGTGATACTACTTGTACTGTGAGGTCTCTCTGATTCATGTACAAACTGCAATTCCTGTGGGAATCTGTTGTATTGTTTTTATGTAGCTGTGGTCAGGGAGGAACCTCTATCATACTGGAGGTGGATGACTTTGACTGGCTGATATCTGATATTTAATAAAAGGCCAGTATCAGCCTGATATATTGGTTGATATACTGTATCTTCCAGCCTTGTAGACATGAGCCTGAGATCTTTTTGGTTGTTGTGGAAGGAAATTACACGACCCTGCAATACTTTCTATGCTTCTAACATAACATTTCTCTTAATTCAGGCGCTACCTCCCCATTCTGAGGGGATTTCCGGCCAAGTATATTTATGATCCTTGGAACGCTCCAGAGAGTGTACAGAAGGCGGCCAAATGTATTATTGGAGTGCAATACCCCAAGCCCATGGTGCACCACGCAGAGGCAAGCCGTCTCAACATTGAACGCATGAAACAGATCTACCAGCAGCTGTCCTGTTACAGGGGCCTTGGTAAGGAAACCACAAGATTGTGGACTCATTTCTCACAACAGTGTTGATCATGAACATGACACAGGATGGGATAGGGTAATTAAACAAAGATCACCTGAAACATAGATTCCTTTTGAAGTCATACGTAGGTTGGAGTATCCAAAGCTTCCTGCCAAAAGAGACAATACTACTAATAATAATCTTAGGTTATACAGTATTTTACAATACACAGTTACAAAGCACTTAACAAAGGAGTTATAAATAACATAAAACAACAAAATAAATTAAGTAATGGAAGAAATATAAAAGCAAGGCAAAAAAACAAAAAAGTAAACCATAAAAGGGAGTTCAAAACATTAATAAAAGATTGTTACATAAAAGTGAGTCTATAAAAGTGAGTTTCAAGAAGTGATTTTAAAGATGATACAGGTTTAGCCAGCCTAAACTCCTCAGGCAGGTCCTTCCAAAGTCTTGGAGCCCTAATGGTAAAGAACCAAACAGCCTCCTCACTGCTCACTGCCTCCTGTCTCTGTGTCCACAGGCCTTTTGGCTACAGTTCCGTCCAACACCAACGGTAATGGCGAGGCGTCCTCAGGCATGACGGGATTCTCCATAGAGGCTACACATGATGCTGCAGCTCCGTCCAGTAGGTGGCGCACTATCCAATGCTCTGACAGTCCAGATGTTTGGGTTCTTCCTAACTTCTTTTATAGCCCGCTCTAGTCAATGGCAATTCAGTTGTGTATATGAAGAGCTAGAGAGTGAGTATTTTACTTATTTTTGCAGGTTACCAGATGCCAGTCCACTCCCAGGGAGACTGGCAAAGCGGTGTCATGGTGTATCCCCAGGGTGACCCACAAACCAGCATCAGCACTCACCAGCAAGGTGAGGACCCTCAGCTACTACACATTTAATTCATCTGTTTCATTTGTCTAAATAACTTTGGCTCACTTTCCCCCTTACTCACACATTTGTTTTCCTTTACTTTTCACCTTTATGTTGCTTCACACAATACTCCACAATACTAAGAAGAAATAACTTCTTTGCTAATCCTTGAATCTTGTTTGAAATTCCAGGTTATGTAAGCACCAATAACAGTATGATGTGTTACACTCAAGGCACCCAGCAGTTTCCTGGCCCTGCAATGCAACAAGGTGAGTGTTAATATGCTATTACTGTTTGATCTGAGCTTATACTTCGACACCTTTATGCTAAACTTCTTCACTTATTATCTACTTAGTCACAGAGATGACAAGAAAGTGATTCCAGGTTGTATCTAAGCCCTGTTGTTGTGTTCTTAGGGCTTGGACACCACATCAACACCCAGACCAATGGCAAACGCCACAGCGAGGACTCTGGAAATGGGACTGGCTCTAAAGTCCAGAGGCAGAGCAGCCACTAGACAGGTTAGTTGGAAACTTAAACATAACTAAACTATTGGTATAGCACAATAACTATTTGTACAGCACATTTCTTACTAAAGTTTCATAGTAGGAGAATATAAATAGAAAACAAATTCAGACCTAGAATGGAAACTTTGGGATCCTCACAGCCATAATTGTGCTAAGGTTATCAAACTACCAGAGTTGACAGAAAACTGCCTTGTTAGGAGATAAGAAATGAAGCAGAATGTGTAATTCCCACACAATCCCTAAGGTAATCAGTTAAGATGAAAAGATCTAAAGAAGGTCATTTGTTATTCCGGCTTTATACACCATTGGACATTTTTAAGGGTTTCATTTTGGGAACATTTAGTTAAGTGGTTCTAATGTTTTCAGTGTTTCCATCAACTATGCAACAATAGAAACAGACAAAGGCAGCCATGAACTGAAAGTTGCCATTGATATAAATAGAAAAGATATTTAATGACCAGAAAGATAGCATTTTAAGTAAATGCTATGTTAATTATTTGTAACATGTATACCTAGTATGCAAGATGTTAAGTCTGGTGAAATGTGGTAAAATAATGCTTACATTTATCATAATGGAGGAGCTAACCAATTAAACTGTTAAAAATTAACTGTGTTAACTCTGTTTTGCATTTGACAGTGTGCTGCTGCATTTGATAACTGAAACATGTTTTTTTTTCCTCCCATGCAGGAATGACTTCAGACTCGCTTTCAGTCATACTGTGTACACAGCTATCACAAAATGGACGCAAAGACTGAAGTTCTGTTACAGCACCACACTGTCAAGTTGTTACACGATGGGTGAACATAACGTCAGTAGGAGCGTACGATCCTGTCATTAAGCACGTTCACAAGTTTCTTAAGTATCGGACTGTATATAACCACATGGACTGAACTGCCCAGCCAGTGCTGACATCCTCGCAGCATTACGGCGGGAGAGGCTGTCACACTACGCTGCTCTGAAAGTTAATATTGCCGGGACAAAAATCCTTGTGTATATAATGAATTTGCTAATTTCAGCTCACATACAACTTGTACATATTTGATATTGTATGTGTTTTCTCTCTCTTTGTGTAGCTATAGACCCATTGATATATTTTTGATATAAAAAATCATTGTGGATGGACCTTTCTTTATGAAAATTTTAAATAAAAGTGAAAGCATTTATAGACAGTCCAGTCCCTAGATGGTGAGAAACCTTGTTTCTCTAATACAGCTGCCTATCCTTTCATTTACTCTGTTTTCTCCTGTCTTTGGACCACCCAGTCTGTCTATCTGACAGACTCTACTTTTCTATCTCAATATTACGTAGTTCACTTTTACTCGTTTTATTCTTAACCACTGTAGAGGCGATATCAGTGTGATGTTACTATCAAGTTATTGCCCTTGTCAGTTGTTAATGAGAAAAGGTGACAGGAATAGAAACTCCTCATTTCATGGTTTCCCTCTGTGTAATCACCAATAAATGTACCACTGGAGTGTACTGCTTCACTTGTTTCTTGTTCCTTCTCAGTGTGCTTGTTTAATTAAAATTGGGTTAAATATACAAAGGGTCTCAGCCTGTTGTTTGAAGCTGCAGTGTTAAACAGACAAACTATAATATATCCAAACTGTAGCCAGGATGCCTCCCAGTCTAACAGAATTGGTATTTCAAATGAGATCAGTCTGGATGATGAACAATATGGATCAGTAGTTAATTTCCCCTATTGGTAACTGAGTATATTATTCACACAACAGTATACATACTGAAGGTTTTTTGTTCAGGACACTTTGTACTAAAGTCTGACATAGAAGAAAAGAAAATGTATGTGACAGTGACCGCTGCAAATAAAGGACACAAATATAGAAATTTCAGCTGGTATTTATTTTTCCACTCTTGATATGTTCAGGTACCACCACCAGTCTGTTGCTTACAGTAGTAAAGGTCAATGTACAGTACAGGAATGACAAAGCCAGTTGCTGCAGATTAAACAGTGACACTCATTTCATTAGGCCACTGGTTCAATGCTTGACAGTATATTCCTGTACATATTTTGTCATATGAAATACCAAACATTTCCAGTCTTGTTCATTTCAAAATAGTCACAATCTTCTATTTTCAAATGACAGAGTCCCGACTCGTGCCTCAACAGACACAGAATGACTTTCCCAAAGCTTGTTTTCCAAAAACCTTCCCAATATATCGTAACCAAAGCTACATTAACATTCACTCCTCTGCAGATCTTAGGGGAGCTACAGGGTTGAAGAGCGGCCGCTGCTGTCTGAGGTGCAGCTTGCTATAGCTCATCTCAAAGTCCTTCTTGGTTCCCACAATAACGTCCAGGCTGCCGCAGCACACATCATACCCATAGGATGCCAGCTTCTGGATGCGGTAGAGCACGATCTGCGTGGTGAGCTCCAGGACATTGGGAGTTTCTTTCACCTGCTCCATGCTCACCCCCACGTCCATCAACCCCTGGAAACGTCCGACCAGGGTGGGCAAGGAGTAGTACAAAATGGCAGGACAGCGGACCACTATTTCCTTGAGTTCTTCGTCCGAACACATGAGAGCGCCCTCGATGTAGGCCAGCGCCTGGCCCATGGCCTCTGGCTGCAGCTCTGCGATGGAGGCCCTGAGGCTGGAGACCAGGCTGAGGAGCTCCTCCGTAGTGAAGCCCTGCTCCCTCAGGAAGCCCAGGCTGTCCCTCCAGGCCTCGGCAGGCCGCATCAGGATGTACGGGTTCTGGCTGAGGAGCTTCTGGAGCCAGACGCGCAGGTTGCCCTCGTCTCCGCCCAGATCCAGGTAGATCTCCCTCAGCGTGTGGATGACCTCCTGGTTGCGCTCCACGGGTCGGCTGAAGCTCTGCGGGGCGCTGGCCATCAGCTTGCCGATGATTCTCTTGCTGAGGCGCAGGCTCTGGAGGTATCGGATGTTGGCCCGCTGGTTGCCGTGGTGAGTCAGTGTGAAGAAGGAGGCCGGGAACTTCTCAATGATGCTCATCAGCTCGCGCTTGTTGGGACACACGGACACCCACAGGTCTCGCTGGGCGGCCACGTCCTCCGGCCGGCACAGCACGGCCTCAGGGTGACTCTCCAGCACCCGGGCAATCACTGCAGCGTCCGCACCCATGTCCCTCAGCAGGTGAGCCGTTTCAGGCACGTACGCAGAGTTCTCGGACAGAACCCAGCTCTTGAACTTGCGTACCTTGCGGATGTCCACTGACAGTTCATAGAGCGAGTCCACTGTGTGTTGGTTCTCGGGTCTCTTGCTGGGAGAAGTCACTGTCGAGGAAGAGGCGGCACCGGGAGGGATGAAGACCCTCATTCTCTGGCAGTAGGTGCATAAAGAGGCAGTGGTGGCACGAAACATTGTTGACACTGGACTGCAGTGGACCTGTGTGGAGAGCACAAAAATAATCACTGACATATGGGAACTCACATTTCAATAGGAATCTAATAAAAGAAATGACAGTCACAAGCAGAGTCAATTGCGTATGGGAAGGTGTGGCACTCACTATACCCGAGCTTTAGTGAGTATTTTCTACTTATATCATTAAAAATGAGAGCAAAGATCACACTAAAATCTAAAGAAATCTAGTTGGGAAGCCATGCATGTTTAAAAAAAAAAAAATGCACACACAATGGGAGAAACTTGCAATGTGCAGACTACTAATTTCTCCGCAGAACCTCAAAGAAACCACAACATTTTTAAGACCTCTACGTTTAATTACTTACTCAAGACTAAGTATAATTAAACATATTCAAGAATCTTTAACCACTGAGTTTAGAGTTTCAGGGCCTGCAGACACACTGTTATGACATTGACCAAATAATATTTTATCAGTCATCAGAAATTACTTTATGTACAAATGATATTAGATTGGGGGACTTTGCAATAAGGGTTTAGTGAATTGACATCAGAAGCCTATAAAGACCTGATCAAAATAATGTTGTCAGTGGTTAAATGTTGCACGTATATGAATGATCAGTGCGTTAAAACTCATGGAGAGTGGTTGTCCTCGGCCAGCAGAGGATGGAACAGCTAGGGAACACTGCGTACTAGTACGTTGCGTAGTTATGTAGGGCGAAGACTCATTGTGTAACCCGCGAGCCCTACCAGCGCTCTAAGTAATGCAACCACACACCAACACATTACACACAGACGCCCATGAAAAACGCCTGTACAATGTATTGAATATGTCAGTTCAATAAAAGGAATAGAAATAGGTTGTTTACCAGTTTCCAAGCCTAGACACTCAACGCTGCCGCCGGACTACTCCACTTCTCCACACGCCTACTGCTTTCATAACATGAGTGGAGCCGCTCTTCACGTGTGCTTCGGGCTGGGCGGAGTCATATATGCTACCTTCAGGTACTGTCGGACATGTCATGATCATGAGAAAAAATGCACGAGGGACTCGACAAAGTGAGAAATAAATACGACTGGGAAACTGCAGGGATTTTCTGTGATGCCGGTGATGACGGTGTCATCATGGTAACTAATTTATGGATGTTTTCAGCATAATAAATAAAACGAGTTTCTATGAAGTCAACTTGTATGGTCTTATATGATAAAATAGCTCCGATCTGAAATCTAACACACATCATCACTTGACAACACTCGTCCTCACTTTTCCACAACTTTTTTTTTTACGACGTGCCACATGTTGACAACAGACAGCTATGGAGGTTTCATATTAACTACCTACGGTAAGAAATGGCAGCTATAGCTATACCAATAAATTGGTTCTTGTAAATGGGGAGAAATTACCTGATCCCTACTGTCCCAGACCTTTGATGAGTCCAAGTAGCCAAGCTGGCCCGATATACACCCATCTGATAGAGAAGCCCAGTATACTGAGAGCCTACGTGCTTATGAATCACTGGATGCATATTTACTTTGTGCTCATGTGCGGGGCATAAGATATTGCAATACAGGTTCTGAGTTTTGCGTTTTGAGGGCAGGTATTGAGCTGTCAGGACGCAGACGCACCGTCCGGCACCCTGCACGTCCAAACCAAATGTGTGGAAGGACAAGAAAAAAATACCAAAAAACCATGAAAGCTCGGGGGTCTTCCTGGTCTTCCATGACAGCTGCCAACAACTTCAAGCTACTCCTTTGCGTTTTTGCTAATGACTTTTATTTAGTATTTTATTTTTGCATGGTATTGTGTTGTCTTTGTGTAATGATATTTATTTTAATTTAGTTTACTTTGTTTTGTTTTATACAAATAAAGTGTAGTGTTATTATTATTATTAGTAGTAGTACTACTAGTAGTATTAAATTACTCAAACTATGACTGGGACAGCAGCGTGCGCGCTCCCGCGAGGTGCATGCCTCTCTCGGCAGATCAACGGCTGTTCAGAACCAACCGACCTGTTCAGAACCAATGGCAACGGACAGTATGGCGTCTGGCTTAAAGCCTCTGGAAATGTGGCTTGAAATAGTAAAAATGCATATATGATATCAAAGATGAGTGTCTCATTAAGCATCCACAAAAATCTGAGTGAAAATAAACGTTCATAACTATTAGAAAACCTAGTTCAAAAAACAGCTCATTTTGCTGTTTAGACCATTTCTCAAGACTGTGTAGGCGTGGCAGATCACGTTTTGATTGACATCTCCCTGGCTTCTTCTTAAGAGGACTCTGGCTTCTTAAGAGGACTATGAAATCAACTTAATGCTCCAATTCACAAACTTATGTTGTACAACATAGGCAGTTCACTTCAGTTTCACAATCACAATTTCATTCATAACCAATCAAAATAATTAGTTAAGAGAGCTAATACTTTTAGTAAAAACTCGATGGCAGCTAGCGGACTTTTAGATCGTTAACGCTTTTAGCATAACTCAATGGAGTTAAACATAGCGAAAATTAGCATCACAGCTAGCGGACTTTTAGATCGCTAATATGAAGGTAAATATGTTGCAAAATGTGAGAGCTTGTAGACTTGATGTGAGAACTTGTAAAATACGATGTGAGAACTTGAAGAACAAAAATGAATGTGAAGTCACAGAAAATATATTCACAAATGTGTAGATTGATATTTACATGAATACAATGACAGCTGCAAACTTGTAATCCAACATTTACTCATATTTATTTTATTTTACTTGAGTCCATTTTCCAGTACAACCACAACTCCGTGATTACTCGAATCGGTCACTGCAACTTCACAAATGTGCTCTCTTGCATCACAAAGTGACGAATCTGCGCGCCTTGACTTTTGCAACACTTCTTGCGATAAATGTGTTGCAAAACTCACTTGTAGCTGTGAGAGAGCGCCCCCAAGGAGGTTCTATATTATTAACAGAAGACAAAAGCGGCGGGACGACAGAGGAGCGAGATGAGTACACAGAACCTGGTAAATATCCTTTTAGCTGTTCTCTAGAAAACAGAAGTACAGATTCGTTACAGTCCCATGAAGCATTTGATCTTTCATTCTTTCTGAATACATGAAGGGGGAGTTGTTTGGACAGGTGTGAAGATTCATAGCTAAGTTCTCACAACGATAGGAATTTAACTTCCTTTTAATAGCAATCATTGCACCTTTTCTTAAATCACTATCTTGGAAACAAACCTGCAGTGAAGCACCTTGAGCCCAACCTAAACATCTTTTTTATATACTTTCAGATGGTGAAAAAAGTGACTTTGGCAAAATTGTTGGCATTGTCTTTGGCATTGTCCTTGGCGTCCTGCTTGTTGGAGGAGTAGTAGTAGGCCGATGGGCTGTGAAGAGACGTCGTAAGTCACAGATTTCTGCTCCCCAACCTTTTATTATTAATATTTAACCCCTTATCCCATTTACTGTATTATTGAAATATATTGAGACATGTTTGCGCTATACCCATTTCATCAGTAGTATACCACCTCCCTTCGACAGTGTAAACTCAGTATAACAAATTGTTTTCTATGTTCTCACAGAAAGCACACAGCAAGTGACAAGAAGTGGAGTTGCGGTTGACTCACATGAGATGGACAATCTGACGTCCTGAACAACTGAGACTCCGCTGCAAGCAACTTGACAAACGAGTTGCCAGAAGTCTAGTTATTTTTCATCACCAGAGAAACGTCCAGCCACTGTTCCTCGTCTGTCGGCGTGGGAAAAGAGGTTGGCTGCAGCTGAAGTTTTGGCCAACATTGTCAGTCCATGGCCAATCGCGTTCTCACATACTGAAGCAGTTGGCCGTGTTGCATGACTGGATATTCAGAGCTGGACGTTTCTTACCTCTTTCAATGGTATAAGGACAAGCAAGGGTGTAGGTTTGATTTTGACATTGGTAGGGACACAAATGGGGGAGGTCCGGAGGGGATGTAACCCCCACTGGAAGCTGAGGCGCTTTGCATTTATGATAGACTTCTGACCGCCATTTTCATCCCAGTCATCCCAGCCTCAGCTGATGAGACTGGGATGACTAAAAGCAGCCTAACAAGGGTTTCAACTTGATCAAACAGGCCTCTCACTTCAACTGCCATTCCTCTCATGATATTAGCCACTTCAGCACTAGATTTGAAAGTGTTTTTGGACCGGAACATGGCTAGTTGGACTTTTAGATTCTCCCTGTTCAGTTCTGGGTACTGATCAACAATGTCATCCACTTCTCCAGTCAGGAGAGTTTCCTCCAGCTTCTGCAAGACATCTAGATCTGTTTGGTTGAACCTCTCCTTAAACTGAACATCTACACTATCTAGCATTTTGTAGAACTCAGTTCTGTAATGCTCCTCAGGTGACTTGGGAGTATGCTGGCTCGCCCCACCAGTGTATCGTTTTGGTGGCTGTCTTTGGTGAGGAATCTGAATGGGCTCAATCCCAAGGGAGTCAACCACTGCCACCGCTTTGTCAAACACTTCATGAAAGGTTTCCTCAGTCCTTTTCTCTTGTAGAGTGGATGTGACACACTCTATTGCACTTCTCATTCCTGAAATAGTTTAAGTCCATTTTTGCAGGGACTTGTTCAGACACTCCAGGTCCCCAATCACTTCCAATGCCAAAAGAAGTCCAAGCACAGTTTTACCCTTTTCCTCGCACCGTCCACCTGGTCGGGCACAGTGGTCTGAGTGATGTGGACGGTCCTTCTGAACCTGCAGCTATTGCTGCAAATATGGTCTTGAATTTTCCAGCTTTCCAGCGAATTTTTGCTTAATGTGGCTAGGCATGCAGACTGTGTGATCAGGTTAGGACAGTGTGCAGCACCATCATACGTTTGACCCCTTAAACCAGACATGGGAAGATTTAGTCTCAAGAGGACATCCACAGCCACTCTAGCAATCTCCTCTCCAGTGGTCCCTGAGACTTCATACAAACCAATGAAAACCTCCTGTGGTACCAGGTCATGGTCCACATATCTAAAACATATAGACTCTTGCTCTATTCCTGAGATATCTTGAGTGCCGTCTATAATGAGTGAGTACTGGACAACTGGTAGAGACTGGATAGATAGTGCAATACTTCTGACAATAGAATTTCTAACAATTTCAAAATCTCATTTTGCACTGGAGGAGAGGTATAGTCATGGCAACGGGATAGCCAACTAGAGAGACAGGCGTCATCCTTGGCTTTGAATTTCAAAAGCTGTGATAGATTCCCATCTTGCGTCTCATGGCCTCGAAAAGCCACACCCTGCCTAGCAAGGTACTGTACTGAACCTACAATATTTAGCAGGCAATGCCTGGCATCTTCCTGTTGTTTTGTCCAGGCACTTGATAGCTGTGAATCTATGGGGGTTGCTTCTTGAGCACTAACTGTGACCGCATGATGGTGGGATTTACTATTCTGGTGGCGATCAAAGCTAACTAGAGCATTTTTCCAGTTATTGAATCCCCTTGAGGAGAACGCAGGGTCTGCCTTTTTTGACAGCGTACTTTTCTTTATGGTGTATGTTTTGACACAGTGAAAACAGAGAATTCCTTTCAAGGTGGGCCTATAGTTGTAAAAACGGTCATGCAGTCAATTCATGTTTCCCTCCATGCCTCCTATGCATGGTCATTGGTCACGCTCTGTGCATGTGTACAGAGCGTGACTAAACTGCGCGTGCCCCTGAATGTGGGAGTGAGTGAGACACAGGGCAGATAACTGCTGGAACTCACCTGCCAAGAACCACGGTGATGTCCGTTGAATATTTGTTTTCGTTCTATGTAACTAATTACTCTGTATCCTTCTGTTTCTGTTGTTACAGAACCACACACACACACACACACACACACACACACACACTTATATGTCCCTGCTACTTTGACTATAAACAGTCTAAACTGACTTCCTGGACTCTGCATCCCTTTTTCCCGCACTCTCACCTGAACATTGATAATAGTGTCCTGACCCGACACCCTGAAGTGATTGCTGCCACACCTAGAAATCCAAACACATTCTCTCATACAATAGTGAAGCCAAGGATACTGCTTATACCAACTGTCCTAAAAACAGAGGACCCTATTTGACAGCTTTTGAACTTCAATGTATATGTATTTGGGGTCAGGTTGGTGTGGCTTATCTTCAATGTCCATAAGACTATCTTCAGTTCTACACTGTTCTTCATTGTTGCCACTCACACTGCTACACTCTCTGTTGCTGTCTGCATCTGGATCAATTTCCTTAGAAATACACCAAAGTGTACAATTAGCCACTCTGTATCAACTACTGCATTTGAAAATACATCCACACACTGACGAGGCTAGTCACCACTTATTTTAAGAGCAGCAGAACATAGTATTCATGCCCACGTTATTAAAACCATGTATGGGTTGAGTGCTTAGTAGACCAATTAGTATACCAGTACAACCTCAATGTAACACAAAACGAATATCTACATTTACTCGTCACAGACGCACGCGACACGGTACTTAAATAAACTAACTTTAATGGCTAAACACAACTGTTACTAATATAAAATAGGATGGAGTGGTCACTTGCATGCTCGCCGGTAGGCGGAGCTTTGGCTCTTCTTGTACACAGCCCACAGCATTTCATAGGTTAGCAAGAAATGGCAAAGCCAATCAGCGTTTTTTTGGGGGGGTTAGGGAGGCGGTGTCACGCCAATTTTTATCCGGGCTGCTAAAATGGTCCGGGTGACACAATGACATTCTAAAACAGCTGTTATACTAGGAACCTTTCATGTTGTCATGGTAACAGCTTCTGCATTGAGAAACAAATTTTAATTTTAACAAAATTCCATATCCACAAATGTAAATTTACCAACAGAAAGCCTGAATTTTATGTGTTCTTGAAGGAAATGAGTCTTTATGTTGATTTAATTTATCTCTCTCATAACAAAAAGGCCATTAACTCTTAATATTTTGTCATTTTTCGCACTTTGTAACAGTGTTTTGAAAGGTGCTATATAAATAAAGGTTATTATTATTATATTATTATTTATAAGGTCTTTGTGTAATTCAAGTAAATCTGTGTATCCCCCTTATTATTTTTTATTATTTTTCTCTATGCCAATTATTTAATTAAAATTACGTATATATATCTGTCATTGCCTTACTTTTTTGTATTACACTGCTGTATTTTATGAAGATTTTTTCAATAAAAAAAGAGAAGCAGGTGCATTACAACTTCCTGTTGCCAGCTCTGGCCTTCACTAAATCGCTCCATAACCTGCCCAAAATTAACATTGGTGAAGTACAAAGACTAAACTAGAGAAAGGCTACAAGTTCTTCGCCTCAAGTTACCTCTTAGCAAAAATAAAATTGCCACAGGAAGTTGTTATGCACCGTCTTCTGATGGCGTGAAAAGGGCCTATAGGACGCAACTTAGCTAAAGCGACTGTTTGATATCGACCAGATTGGGTTTTCTCAGTAGCCAGCGTTATTGTGTAATAATGAGTAACAATAATAATGATATAACTGACAACGGGAATTGCACTTCTATGTTTCAGTGGCTAACGACAAGAAGAAGAATATATAAACTGTAGCCGAGGTGTAGAGGGTGGAAAAATAGCCTCTATTAGAAGTAAAATAAAAACTGACACCCCCCTTATTTAAAAAAAACCAAACATGTAAATAGCTAGCTACTTTATAAATTAGTCTCTCTATAATACATTTGGTTTAAATGTTGTTGTTGCTTCTTGTGACAGTAGGTGTCGCTGTAATACCAGCTCCAGTAGGAAACACCCAACTCAAGCCCGTGCTGGTCATGTCAGGGGCAGAATCATGGATGTATTAAACTAGGTATGCGCTGGGTGAGCAACTTTCATTGGAATGAATGGGCCGCCATCTTTGAATGCCTCATCCATAGTTTAATACATCCATGGCTTGGGCAGAATAGAGAGCCTAAGTCCCTCCCCTTCCACTGTCCCCCATGGGACCTTATTTCGGAAAAAATATGTACGGTAGTCAACGGCGAGAGAGAAATAATTGTTTGATGCCGTTTGAATTGTGCCATGAAATACACATATGATGTTTTGTCACTTTAAAAGATAATTTTGCAAGTCAAGAAAGTCGCAGTTTGTCGTAAAACAGTAAAGTAACGTTTAGTTTTGTGTGAAACCGCTCAGTGAACTACATCTCTCGTCTCGCACAATATACGTCACCAACACCAACATGGAACGAAACATAGGAAACACACAGGCATCGCGTTAACGTTAGCCCCCACTGTACTAAAACTATCCTAAACCAGTTTAAATCCGTTCTTACTGTCTACCTTCCAGGTTGTGTATAATACTCCTGCTATCTGAGAGGGACTTAGCTTCAGCGGCTCTGGGTAGCTTGTGGAGAGAGAAAGTTATGACATCACTTATGCGACTTTTGGGTGTGTAGTCTTTCTAATTACGTATTTTCACAGTCTTATACTTCAACAGTCTTACGACAAACTGCGACTTTCTTGACTTGCAAAATTATCTTTTAAATTGACAAAACATCATATGTGTAATTCATGGCACAATTCAAACGGGATCAAACAATTATTTGTCTCTCGCCGTTGACTACCGTACATATTTTTTCCGAAATAAGGTCCCATGGGGGACAGCGGAAGGGGAGGGACTTAGGCTCTCTATAAAGATGGCGCTTGAGTTGGTCATACACTGATAAAGTTAATATAGAACCTCCTTGTGATAAACTCGTGTCTGTTCCTTACTGCTCCGCAGGTATGTAAAATGTTGCGTAAAACAATTTAGAGTGGGTCGACATACTACCTAGATGTTAGATAAGCATTCGGCTAGACTTATGGGTGATATAAGTGCTCAAAGACCGAGTTTGGACGTTGTTTGTGTGGAGTGTATTTTTCAAGCTAGCATCTATTGTTTCCACTGCCTAGCTCAAAATGACTAAGATGCAACAGTGTGAAAAGAATACATGTTTGTTTTACCCATATTCTAAAGATAACAAGGTACAGGAGAGTATCAGTTCCTCAAGTGAGGGAAAAGTATTTAGTTTTGAGTCCACGAGTTATAAGTGAAATTACGGTGAATTTGTGTTAGTTTTGTGGCACTGTAATTTTTATAATGGCGGCCACCAGGTGATGTTGGTTCACGTAAATTGACTGAAGTGGTTCTAGGGAGAAGATAAATATATGTAGAGATGTTTTTATTGTTATTGTTTTGTTTAATCATTTTCATGCATTTGACATTGCAGCTATGCAATAGTATTTCACTTATATAAAAGTATTGTTAGTGCCAAGATGCTGGTAGTTGAAACAACTTATTTTCAGTCAGAAGAACAGTAAACCATACTGTTTAGGAGTGAGACCAGTTTGAGTGTTAAGTGAGATGTACATTATGTGACTGAAACGTGATTGTAATTGTAAGCAGTAACTGAAGATACAGAAGATAGTATCAGTTAAAGGGCATGTATGTTTATTTTTGATACAGAAATATGTTTTGGTTAATGAAAATGATATTGAATTTGAAGAATATCCTTGAAATGGATTGTGGTTGTGATAAAGCAGAATAAAGATGGCGCTTGAGTTGGTCACACACTGATAAACTCGTGTCTTTTCCTTACTGCTCCGCAGCCTCAGATCAGTTCCTGTCACTGTGTGAAAATGTCTAAAATACAAAACCTGAGAGTGTTGGTGAAGCAGCGAACAAATGCGGCTGTTGAAGAGATACTTGGGCTGTTGGAAAGCACGGTAGCAGAGTGCGAGGAGGAAGCTTCTCGTTTAAAAGAGGAGAACGGCCGACAACGAAAGCTGCTGGACGCCGTTTTAAATCCTGAAGTGTGCTTACACAGAGCAGGTTTGTGGAATTTAAATGTTATTTTCACATTACTCATACGCACTGTATGATATTTCTGTTGTGAGCAACTGCAAAGTAACAAGCTTAGGTTAAAATAGTCACAGGTTTAATAATAATACATTTTATTTATATAGCGCTTTCTCAATAACTCAAAGCACTGTACAGCATACAAACAGCATTAAAAACAGTTTAAGTATACTTAAAACTAACAATACCAAACTAACGAAATGCTTCTCTAAAAAGGTGAGTATTGAGAAGTGATTTAAAGAATCAACACTGTCCGATGCTCTGAGGGAGGGAGCTTGTTCCAGATGCGAGGGACAGCAGAAGAAAAGGCTCTGTCTCCCAGCGAGCGGGGCCTTGTGTAGGGGAGAGCTAGAGGATATGGTAGTGGATATGGTCAGGTATGGGCGGATCTGGTTACGCTTTGGGTTTGAAAAAAGGCCAACTGGTTTTTATGTGGGGTTCAAATGAAAGTGCAGAATCCAGGATGACTCTGAGGTTCTCTAATTGCAGGAAAGGTGTGACTGTCATATTATCAATAGAGAGGCAGAGGTTGCGGAATGTATGTGTGTCTGTATGTGGACTTGTAGCCGATGAGGATTATTTCGGTGTTGTTGGCGTTTAGTTTCAAAATGTCAGGTGTGGTATGGATGTATATTTGAGTATTGTCAGCATACATGTGGTAGTTTAGGCCGTGGTTGTGCATAATTTGTTTTCCTTAATGTGTGTATGTCTGTATTTCAGTCTTACCTCCAGACGTCCAGCAGCTGTTGGTCAGTAAAGAAGAGGTTCCCCCTGAGCAGCAGGAGTGGAGCCCCAGTCTGGACCAGCAGGACCCAGAGCCCCCACACATAGCAGCTTCAGGGGCTGGAGAAGGCTGATATCACCAAGTTCCCATTCCCTCCTGTCCCTGTGAAGATGATGAAGAGAAACCTCAGTCCTCACAGATTCATCAAAGCCAACCTGAGGAGAACAGAGAGGCAGAGCCTCTAGCCAGCAGCTCAACTGAACAGAAAACAGAAGCTGATGGAGAGGACTCTGGAGTATCAGAACCAGCCAGGAACTTAGATCCAGCTAGTCATTTACAAGCAACTAGTGATGGCAAGACTTCAGACTCTTCTGAATCCGAGACTGAAGACAGTGATGATTATTGGGAACCTCAGTCAGGTTTAGGCTCACTGAAAAACAATGAAGTCCTTGTAAGTCATAAGAGATCTCATACTGGGGACTGTTAAAAGATCTGACCGCAAGAGACGTCTGCAGAGACCCATGAGAGTCCACACTAGGGGGAAACCATTTAGTTGTACAGTTTGTGGTAAAACATCTAGGAAGAAGAGTCATATGCATGAGCACATGAAAGTCCACACAGGGGAGAAACCATTTAGTTGCTCAGTTTGTAAAAAAACAATTCACCCACAGAGGACACATGATTTTGCATATGAGAGTCCATACTGAGGAGAAACCCTACAGTTGCAGTGTTTGTGGGAGAAGTTTTCGCCAGCATTCACATGTCAAAACGCATAAGTGTCCTGGTGAGAGCAGCAGCAGGTGAAGCTGCAGAGCTGCTGGTTGACTTTCTTTATTCTCTTTGTATACGTTGATGTTGAAATAAATTGATATTAATTTAGTCAACATCGTCCACCCCTAATTTATAGGGGCCTTTTGTCTCTTGATTTGTCTTCATGACATTAAAAAGAGTTGTAGGTGTAAGATAGAAACCAGACTCCTGTACTGCTCACCAGCTGTGGAGTCATGTGAGAGCAAATGTGTTAAATGTTTTTTTTTTTGTAACATTCAGAGCTCTGACAAGGGTGAAGGAAATTAGAAACTTTTACTTGATTATAAATTAAAGGGTCTACTGCAATTAAACATTGTGAGACTCAATTTGTACCTTAGTAGCTAACATTTAATTCAGTCATGGAGAATTGATTTTTACAGAGCCCATCTGGGGTCACATGGTAGAAAAAAAACTATGTGTAAATCCGTGCGAACGGATTTCAAAACCGTGCCCTCGGATTCACAATCCATGCGAACGGATTTGTAAACCGTTTCCATTCGCACAGTTTACAAATCCGTTCGCACGGATTGTGAATCCGAGGGCACGGTCTTGAAATCATGTGACCCCAGGGGGGCTCTGTAGATTTTATATTGAAATGTCATGTTTAATTCAATGTGCTCATAATGATAACCACTACACTACGATAACTGACACAGTGAAGATAGCAGAGCTACACAACTGTTCAGACAGACATCAGATCAGATGAGACACAAAGACTGAAAACCATGAGTTGTTCAGTTGGTACTGATATACATGGAGACAGTTTGAACACACACACACACACACACATGCATGCAGCCAGTTTCATTCACCAGTTTCCGTAGTGTAGTGGTTATCAGGTTCACCTCGCACGCGAATGTCCCGGTTCTATCCTTATTTCATCCAGTTTGAATGATTCAGACAAAAGATGAAGACAAGATGAAGAAATCCTGTCTCAAAACACATTTTTATTCCTTGGCTTTTAACTCAGTATGAGAGTTGCCTTTCTTTTTCTTATGGTCTTATTGCTTTTATTATTTTATTGTCCTTTTGTCTTTAAAACTGGTCTTTGTTTTTATTGTGTTTTATGGTTTTTGCTATTTTGATTGTACAGCAGTTTGGTCAACTGTTGTTTTTAAATGTGCTTTATAAATAAATTTGGATTTGGATTTGAAGTCAGTCAAAATAGAAATAGTAGAATGTGAATGACAGCAGCATCTGCATTCATTCACTGCCATTGATTTACCTGTCAGGTATAAAAACCAAGCAGTTAAAACCTGCTGTGGCTCTGAGTGAAGCCTCCATTCCAGCAGTGTTAATATCTCATGTTGTTAATCATTTGCACTTCTTGTATGAAGCTGAAAGGCGCAGCTCACTGCTCAAGACAGATCCATCAGTAGAAATATATTGAGAGTCAAATATGGAACAAAATAGTGCAAAGTAAATTAATATCAATATTGTTTCATATAATGCCGCTCAAGTTACAGCTGCTAGGGCAGAGTAGCAGTAGTAATCATGATAATTGTCAGAATAATCATCATATACTGTATGTATCAACAGAAATTTAAAACAGCACGAACTAAATTGACAGAATTAATAGTTCATTAACACACTTACACCAGACCAAGCGATGTAGACGAGCTAAATCATGCATGTCTTTGAAAGTAATCAATAACATTGATTTGATTGAAAATCAATTCTAGTGGAAGCAAAGGGCGCCACGTTGTGGCTAAAAATAAATCACATCGGTAGTATTTTACACTCGAAAAGGTTTTGTCCTCGCGCACTGTATCACTCCTCATTAGTATAGGGGTGAGTATCCCCATTTTCAGTATATTCTGTGTAACGGTGACTGACTTTCATTTAAACACTGCAATAAAAGCAGACAACAGGATACAACAGATTATGTTTTTTTAATGGATTTTCTTCTGGTTGAAGATGAATTTTAATATTTCAAACATACATAGCTTACCCCCAAACTATTGTCTTTAAAGTAAAGTAGAATCTATTGGTAAATATACATTGCAAATAGAGACAACAAATACCAAATAACATAATAATGATATAAAATTACAGAAATAGATGTGAATAGATTAGTGATTACACACAGTCTGGGTTTCCCCTTGCCATGTGGAAAAAGCTCTGACATGACTAAGGTAGAACTTTTGCCTTGTTGCTACGCAACCTCACAGCCCAGACTTGTAAAGAACGTGAACGATCATGTGACAGGGGCCTGCTGCTGGACCAGCCAAAGAGGGGCCTGACGCTGGAGGTCTGCAGTCAGACCCTTCTCATTTTTAGTAAACTGCATGATTTTTTTACAAGGTTTCCTAAAGGCTGGCATATGGGGGGAGATCTACTGACACCAGGGGTTGTGTCTTCTGATACGATCCCCTTGCCTTCAATCAGAGGAGAGAGAGGAAAAAAATCAAGAGTAATGTTTAAACAACCATATGGGTCAATATGTGACTATATTGACGGAGGTGAAGTGAGTTTCTAACACTGCCATTTTCAGGGAGGCGACTTATGTATAAACAGCCTCTCTTCATGCACACTCCCACTTGCTAGTGGTTGTAGCTTTGGTTTATTGGGAACAATGTCTTTGGCTGCAATGGTGCCCTGAATAGCAGTCTTTGCTTTGCGTTGCCTTCTCACAGTGACAATAGAGCTAGCCATGTTTTACTGCCAATCTTACCTTTTATGTGGCTACTGTTTTGCACTGGATGTCTTTGAACCGACAATGGCTTGTTGACTTCTTTACATCATTTTGGACTACGTTGGCTGGCTTTATTTCAGGATCCCGGAGCTCAAAAAGTTCTTGATCAGCTTAGCGTTATCCGGATCACAAATCCATGCATACATGAATTATAAACTATTCCAAATGTTACCATGGAAACTGAACTTTCACAGGCCATAAAAACAGGAAAAGGTGTTAAGTATCCCGGCAGCTATCCTCATTATCATTTTGAGTTTCTTATAATCAGGATATGAGCTTATCAGTGAAATGTGTTTACATGTGCTCAACTCAACTTAAACAAAATACTTCAGTATTGCAGTTAATATCAGACTATTAATTAATACAGTCTTTTGACACGTATTGATGGGGTCATACAATACCATCTGGTCAGCAGTACAGTGCAGCCGCCGCCTCAGTGACCTCTACACCACTGGATGAGGACAATATGGCTTGTCGACTACAGGAGCATGTGAGTGATAAATAGAACCCAACTAGTCCAGCTGACAAATTTACACTCAAAGTCAGGTGGTTTAGAGACAGAGATGAGACTCAATCAGATTCAGATTTACAATCAGAAGTGTGCTCTTTGCACACATGCAATCACACAATCTCTCTCTCTCACACACACACACACACAAAACTAACTCAATAGACATGTTTCCCTGAAAACTGTCATTAAAGAAACGAAAACAATTCAGTGATGGTTCTGCTTCTTCTAGGACTGCTTGAAAGATTGTCATTAGGCCATAGGAAATGTATTACTGGGCACTCCGAAGAAACTTGACATTTTGAGTTGCCATGCCACAAAGTGCCACAAACCCATGCTACAAAAGTCAGTCTCTCTGCCTTAGTGTGTGTTGAGGCAGAATCACTCACAGGCTGAGTAGCCACAGGGTGATTGTAGCCTAACCACTCACGTGGTTAGGCTACAATCTAGCAAAGACATCCAGCTGTTTTCCTACATTTTACTTAAGGGAAAGATAGGCTAATATTTGATTTCTCTTGTAAGTTGAAATTCCTAAAGGGAGAGATAGACTTTGCATTTGTGCGCATGTTACGCACGGGTGTGTGTGTGTGTGCCCGCGCGGGACCGATTAATGATGGCTAATACAGTTTTTCTCAGTCGCTTTGGTACATTTCTCGAATCATCCTTAACATTTGCAAAACAGTAAGTGCATTTCTCGAAACAATTCGTACAAACAGCACCACACAATGGATTACCTGTAAAAGCCCGTAACTTGCTCAAAATCCTTAGTTTATCTCTCAAAAGTGACAGACCATGTCATTGCGATACAGAAAAGAAAAAGACAAGACTGTTTTACAGCACTGCATAGCACAAAGGAAAAAAATACAAAATTAGAAATGTAAACATAGGAAACACCCCTTAGGCAGAACTGTACATGCAGCGCTGTATGGGGAATTACAGTGCAGTCTTTCTACACCTCCTGACTTTCCTGTCTTGTAACACTGTGTTGTGTTGTGCTCTGTCTGTATATGCTTGCCAATTGAAGGTTCATGAGATGCACCTCTGAGCTATTTTAGAGAACTGGTTGATCATTGGTTGATCTAACGCTTCACACATTCCCCTTCATTAGTGAAAGTCAAGATTCACCTGAGAGCAATTCATCAATTCAGGACACATTTACAAAAAAAGTATAGTAGAAATGTATAGAAAATATGCTTGACAGATTATGACAACTGGTTCAACCATTTTGCATGTAATGACTTATGCAATGAACTAATGCCTAGATGTTTTGAGGGGTAAGACTATTCAACAGAGAACCAGTATAATACATTTTGATCAACATGACATAAGCAATTGATAATGTAGGAAACAGCAGACAATTGTACATAGGCCTTATCATTTGCATGAATGTGCCAAAGCATTTGCAATTTGTTCAAAAGAATGAGAAATTGCTTTTATGATGTGCACAAGTGACTAGATGATGTGGAGGTTGAACAAGTAGTTTTGAGAATTTCAATTCTGATCTGAGAAATGTACCAAAGCGACTGAGAAAAACTGAACTTTATAAGCAATTGTCGATCTATTAACACATATTCAATCATAATTAATAGGATTTTAGACACATTTACCCTCTATTGACATGTAGTCACATTTTCTTCTGTGCGTCCCTCTCACACAGCCTGTCTGCTTCTTCGACTCATACTAGGTGTTATCTTGCTCCAACTCCACACTATGGCTAGCAGGGGCTTTAACCTATTCAGCCAAGCTCGCTGTCTGCTCACCAGGTGGAGACAAGCTGCAAGACCAACTGTCATTACCGGAGGACATTAGCAGGACAAATTAGGCTAAATTCCAATTTTCAGTACAGTTTACATTTCAGTCTGGTAAGAATATAATCAAAACTCGTCCAATTGACTGTAATAACAGCTGATGACAAATAAAAAGATGGGTAAAATATAACCTCCAGTCTGTGATCTTCAAACATTAATTTGTGTTTTATCCCTTAAAGGACTGTATCCTCATAATTTGCATCAGTTTGATTCTTCTTACTATTCATAGGCGAAGTTTGGGGAGCCAGAGCTGAAATTGAAGAGCTGAAGTTTTGCGTTATTTATTTATTTATTTTTAAACAGAATAAATGATGTTATCTAACGCATTGTCCTATTATAGCAAGTAAGATGGGGAAATTAATATGGTGTGATTCTTTTCCTGAAACACTGGTTAGGTTGTGTGTGTTTTTGCCTTTGTGAGGGCAATTCCCCTCTGCTGTGTTCTTCCAAACACCAAACTGCCTTCACATCTGAAAGAGCACATTCTGCTGGAAAAGTGACAATCATAAGAATTTTGATGATGATTGTATCTAAATAACATGAACTGGTTGTGGTCTTGAGTCACCACGCTTTTACACAAGTCACTACTGCCATCTACAGGACTTAAAGGGGAATGCCACTGAATGAACACTTCCATAACAATATAACATATGTTTTTTTAATTTGTCCAAGGCACAAATCATCAGTCCTGCCACCAAATGTGTGATGTCACATTCATGTACAGCTCCATTGAGAAAGAACTGGAAAAATTGATAATGAGACTGGGGCTAGATAGATTTTCTGGCTCAGATTAGTTAAAAGTCACTGCTATAAAATGAAGCTCATTTAGGTGTTAAGGCTCAAGCATCTTATCAACTCACAATGTCAGGCTCCCATTCATTGTCAGTGGAGAGGCTTTAGATTGTAAATATTAATGGCATCACAGATTAGATTATGAATTCTTTAATGGTTTTTCCCTGGCAGTGACAATAGGGCCCAAGGTAATATAGTACAAAGTATGTCTAGAATAGCTGGCCAGTGAATCTCTGAATGTATCTGAATGTACTGCAATCAGATCTTCTATTTTTCTGATAATATTTCTTATTATCAATATATTTTTCTTTATCAACAATTATACAATTAATTTACATTCATTTCAGTCTATTTTGTGCAGATTGCTCTGAGCCAGACACAAGATCACACCAGAGGTGTCAAATCAATAAAACCTTAGAAACAGCAAAGTTCCTGCATCTAATATCATTTGATGCAAAAATTTACAAACCTGCTTATATCAAATACATTTCTGGGGACAAAGTAGAGAAATGGCTGATGACTGAAAAGATATTATTTTGTCAGTGTGTTAGAAAGGGGTGTTCAGGAGACTATCACCACCATGGTACAACGGTCAGGTTGTAAGAAAGACGTCCCACAGTCCAGTCCAGATAGATGCATCAAAGTTTATTTATGGTTTATGTAGTATACATGTATGTGTGTGTATGTGGTTCTGCAATACAAATAAAGAGAAAGGAATACAATAATCAATAAACAGAATAATCACCTCAATCAAGTTTATTTCAGATATTCACATGTGCACATTACTATAGTTACCTGAAGAATCATTGAATTAAGTTAAACTGTAACTTACCTACAAAGATACTGCTTAGACTATAAACAATCTAGAACAACAGCTACAAATACTACATATAACACTACAGATAACTGGCAATGACTACAGCAGACATATCCAAACACCAGTTCAATGCATCAGGCATATATTAACAAACATACATTTACTCAACATATCTTTACCATTAACAATTAACATAATTCAAAAGGTAAATCATCACTTACATTTGTCATTTACACACAATCTTAAGGGCAGCGGGAACGCTGGTAATTCGGAAGTTGTGGGAACACAATTCTCAGACAAAGGAAACAAACTGAGTGCATCAGACATCCACAGCTTGGTAATGAGGTGAAGTGGCAGGTGAAAGTTCAAGTGGGAGGGTGTACAGGATCATGGGAAACTGAGTTCTATAGGGGAAGTAACTCTTTTCTACACAGTGTGAAAAGTGATTTGACATTTCTCACCAAGTGCACAAAGCTTAGAAGGAACAGTGGTCCTGAATGCGCCCCTGGTGTGATTCTTTTTAGAATGTTTAGATTTTTTTTAGAATGCTGTTACATTTCAAAAAGGCCACGCCCACAAAGTCAGCTACAAGAGCTGTACCTCGCTCTATTTCAATGGCAAAACAGAAACATTCGACATTTGCTGTGGTTGCTTTTTCTGTGTTCTAATAAGTTATGTGAGATGTATATGGTGTTGTTAATTGCCCATAACTGCATGATCATTATAATATATAATAATTAGTCACAAAATGCTAACAAGCTAGCAAATTTCATGAGTTAGCATTTTGAGACTTCAAGACAAAAACATTTTAATGATCATGCTGTTTTTTGACAACCGTGA
This sequence comes from Centroberyx gerrardi, assembly GCF_048128805.1. NCBI lineage: Eukaryota > Metazoa > Chordata > Actinopteri > Beryciformes > Berycidae > Centroberyx > Centroberyx gerrardi. The sequence goes on from NC_136020.1 coordinate 7,032,949, forward strand.
AAAGGTAACAACAAATTATTTACCGCATATCTCACATAAATTATTGTTTATTTTGCTTTTCTGAAGTCCAATATGGTCCAACAGATGCATCAACATGGTAAGGTGCATAGTGTTTTACATTCATGAACATTTGTTACATCTTGTTCCCCATAAGTTCACTGCTTCAGGTGCAGTGTCACCACTTGGGAGGTTGGGGTAGGGTTCTGTGGGAGACAGTAACACACAAACATAGAAAAATGTAAAGCAAAACAACTGCAGTTTTTACCACATAATAGTCAACAAAACCACAATTATACAAGATATAGATGTCTAAATGTCATTAGCATTTCAATTATCCAACATGTTCAGTGTCAGACAGGTAACCCATTTCATAAATATTAAAACCCACTGGATTGATGTCATCCAGTCACCCCGACAACACATCATAAAGCCATATTCAGAAACTCCAGTCATACCTCTCCTCGGGGGATCTGTGTCCTGGTGAGTTCTGCTGTTGGAGGTGGCGGTACTTTGGCTAAAAGACCAAGCCTTCTTGGGTCATCAGGCCTAAGGGTTCTCCTTCTGGGGAGTCCCTTTCCGGACCTCAACCTCTTCCCTAGGATGTGTCTCTGGAGGTCAGGGATGTAACTGTAGTCCTTTGGGGCCTTCATGGTGTAGACACTCCACCTCTTGGACTTCTTGTTGAAATACGTTTTGTTTCTAAGACATAGCGGTAACAAATTTGAGTTAAAATTTCACTGACAACATAGGAATGTCAATAAGAGTAAATTACAATGAAGGTATAACATTGCAACCCAGACATAATACCTCCTATGTAATATTTTTGAAGTATGCGATTGATTGGAAAAGATAAAGGTTTTAAATCATTTAGCCAGTTTATTGGATAAGTACATGGTTATACAATACCACATCAGGTTTATAAAATACACTGCAAAAAGCTCTGTACCCAAACCAGTGAAAATACAACCAAACACAGCAATGCACTACAATTGAGTGAAAGCATTCAAGCTATTACTCACATCTTGCTGCCGTCAACAGTGAGTGCTGCTGGTAGGTGGTTGTGGTGGTTGTAGTCCAGAGCAGCAAGAAGGGTCCGTGCTTCATACACTGGTGGACTGTATGCGAAGCACTTTCCGGAGTGGAGTTCCACTTCCACAGACTGTGACCAAAGGGGCAGAACTTCAATGAGAAAAAAAAAGGGAAGAAATAAACAGTAAATAATCCATTCCAATTTATCAAATTGTATGGTTGTTTGTAGTCCTTTAGATTCCCCCTTCTTTGTATGTTTGTACATGTTTATTATTACCTGATTGCTTACTATTATATTTGTTGTGTTCATGCTGTGCTCTTTGATGTAGCCCCACACCCTTCTTGTATCCTGCTAATGTGTATCTGAGTTTTTGAATGTGTATATTTGCACTACAGGATGGTTATCTAAAATGACTACAAATTGAGAACAAAGAACTACACTTCCCTCTGTGACATGTTGGGTGCCACAAGACTGGTGCAGCACAGGTGTTCTGCATACTACTGATTACATTGCTGGCTCTTGTCCCTTGCCCAGTTCATTGTGTGTATTGTTTGCCCTGAAGAAGGTCTACTTGACTGAAAGCTTGGTTAAGTAAAGAAACTTGCATGGATCTAAGTGTGCAGAAGTTTTCTCTTCCACGTTATTGTTTTTTTTATCTCTAGCACCTTAGCATAATATAGTAGTCGAGTGTGCGGTGATCTTACTATAGACTAGCTTTTAATACATTTATTCTTGAGTGGCAAAAATTTGAAGGAGCAAGAAACAATAGCAAAAAGATGCCAAAGCATCTCTGTGCTTGGCCCCCTAATAAAAGTACAAAGTCAAAGAACAACAAAGGCATGCATGGTAATAGCTGAAAAATGTGGCTGAGGCTCATTAGTGCTTTATAGTTGTTGGTATACCTGTCGCGATCTGAATCAGCTGAAATGCTGGACACAGGTGGCGGTGGACATAGTTTGCCCTTTTTCATAGCTGTAAAATGGTTTCAAAGTGAGTAACAAATACCATATTATAATCCTATGTGCAATTCACTATACAATAAGATACTACAACTAAATCACATGTGGACAAACTGAGTACTTCATTTAGATAAACTGTGCAGTGTTGCAGACAACTGGATTATGCATTAGTGTTTATATAATTTCTAATAACAGCATTGTACTATAAAGTCGTTCTTTGTGGTGAAAAGTAGGATTAACAGATGTTTTGGTGGTTGTGAACATAGCCTATCCAACATTTTACTATTCAGATACTAGTTACTGCAGCTAATGGAAAATATTACTGCAAACACCATCGAAGTAGACTGAACACATGTCTAGTAACACTGCATACATACTTTCTTCATGTAAAACGTGTTACAGTTGTCTCTCAGTTACTGCAGTTTTCAGCTCAAGTAATTTGGCTGACGGTGGTGTTAGCGAGCCAACACTCCCAACAGTTTACTATTCAGATGGTACTAGCTGCAGTTGGAAAACGTGATTGCTAACGCCAACAAACTACACAAGACACATATGGAGTAACACCGTATAGTACTGTGTTTATGTAAAATATGTGATTTAGTTACAGGTGTCTCCCAGTTATTGTGATTTTCAACTCAAGTAACTTTTTGTTGGCGTCTGTCCAAAGCAAATGTGACTGTAGCCCCATTCTTTGTCAGCAGCCGGCTAAGAAGGCTACCGACAAGTGAAGCTAATCTGCTAGGTTAGGCTATAGTTCGGACGATTCTGCTTCGGTTAGTCACATTTTCGAACTGCAACCTCCGCCCCCCTTCATTTTGAATTCTGTGGGACAACAGAGGGTGTGGCTATTTATAGGCCTGGTTATTTGCTGCCGTTCTTTGTTGATAGACACAGTTGTCCCTTGACACCAGCAACCAATGAGTGGCTTGATTAAACTGGAACCACCTGCTGTCCTCATGTTATGCACAGGCAGGGTTGAAGTTCAGTAGAGTTCAGTCCACTGAGGGATGAGATGGGTGTGGGACTTTTCAGACTTGTTTTGTGTTCTTCCAAGGCCGAAGTGAAATATACCTCCAACTCAAAGAAGTCCATCCACTACATGCTCATATTTTGATATTGATCTGTTCTAATCAGCCTATCTTCACCCAGTTAAAGCTCCAGAAGATTTCAAGCAGTGAGTTTAAAACGTAATCCCTTAGAAACACTATATGTTGTCATCTGCCACATATATAATGTAGAATGACGTCAGATGCTTTATCCTGAGGAGGAGCATGTCCCAGAGCTAAAAGTTTAATTGGAATTCTCTGAGTTGGCGGGGGAGACGCCACAGAGCACCTGTCTTTCCCTGTCAGTTATCCCATCCTCTAAAACTGCGTTTGTCCTTTTGCACTCCTATAACTCAAGACTTGGGTACATGAGTGCTTCACATTAGTATTTTAATGTTGCCATCATTGCTGAGGAGTAAACCGTGTAGAAGCAATTACTGTTTAATCCACTCAGTGCTGAAAGCCGCAGTCTCCAATAGCAAGAATGTTTTAATTACATTCCAAAGTGGAGACAAGGCAAGAGCAGTGCTTGGGGAAGCTCATCTTGCACGTTGTTCTTATTGGAGTTTGGGGCCCGTCTTTGGTTGAGCATTGCTTTCTTTACAGAAATAGCTATTCAAATACTAATACACATTTAAAATGTATTGTCTGCCTACCTCCAATTGAGTGTGAATACAATAAAATTTTGTACACACTTTTGTTTACAGTGCTGTTAGATTTTCTAACTCAAACATAATTTCAGGTATAATTATATCGGATTTATTTGTTGATGCTACAGTGCACAAGGTTTCAAGGTAAAAGCTCAATTTGGAAAATGTGACAGCTGTACTGATCATTAAAATCCCCATTGGCTGTGACATTCTTCTAGGGTATTTTAGAGATTGCAATTTGCTTTGTTAATGGAAGTTCTTAAGCACCGTAGATTGCTATGGCACTTTTAAGCTGTTGTGCGAGTTTCCCAAGTTGTGTTCAATATGGATTCATTATTTGCTCTTTCTCTCTTGTCAAATATAACGACTCAGTACAAAAGTATGTGTGTTATTTGTTCTGGATAACAACCTATGTTGTGATGAACGCTTCTTGCTTCGTGGCCCTGGAAAGCACAAGTGTGTGTGCATCTGTTGTGTATCTGAAATAGTCACTCATCCTGTCCTTACAAAGGAATGAGCGGGGAGTGTGCTCTAGGGTCAGAGTAGAGAGCAGGGGTCTAGGGGATAAGTGGGGGTGTGGGTGGCTGACAAGACTTGGTGAAGGAGAAAATAGACTCCATTCCATCTGTCTGAAAATCCCCCCTGCTGCTGACCCATAGACTAGGGACTTTGGTCTGGCAGCAGTCACATGGTAAGAGGGCAAACCCTTAAAAACCCCAAGCTGCACGTCTGAGACCTCACTCTTCTCTTGTGTGCAAGGCACCAGCCGGTCTGGGTGTGTCTCTCTTGGTTGCTCTTCCTTGGACTGCCTCCTAGACAGGGTGAACATCATGTCAGACACCGAGGAAATTGTGGAGGAGTACGAGCAGGAGGAGGAAGAGGAGGAGGTGAATGAGGATGAAGAAGCCGAAGAGGAGCAGGAGGATGTAGTCGATGAGGCAGAGAAGAAAGAGCCTGCAGAGGAGGGTGAACATGGCGAGGAAGAGTCCAGACGACGGCCTAAGACAACATATGTGCCAAATATTGCTCCTCCCAAGCTCCCGGATGGTGAGAAGGTGGACTTTGATGACCTCCACCGCAAGAGAGTGGAGAAAGACTTCAACGACCTCCAGACCCTGATCGAGCTGCATTTCTCCAACCGTCAGAAAGAGGAGGAAGAGCTGGTGGCACTGCGTAACCGCATTGAGCGCCGCCGCTCCGACCGGGCCGAACAGCAACGGGTCCGCGCCGAGGAGGAGCGCGAGCGCCAGGCGCAGGTGGCCGAGGAGCGGGCGAGGCGGGAGGAGGAGGCAGCCAAGCTCCGTGCTGAGGAGGAAGCCAAGAAGAAGAAGATATTCACCAACAAGTCCTTCGGCGGCTACCTGCAGAAGGTGGACCAGAAGAAGGGCAAGAAGCTGACGGCGCGTGAAGAGAAAAAGAAGGCGCTCATGGACCGCCGTAAGCCCCTCAACATCGACCATCTCAACCAGGAGAAGTTGGCAGAGAAGGCACGCGACCTCTGGCAGTGGCTCCACCAGCTGCACGCCGAGAAGTTCGAGCTGGCCGAGAAGCTCAAGAGGCAGAAGTACGACATCTATGTGCTCCGGAACCGAGTCAGTGACCACCAGAGAGGCTCCAAAGCGTCTAAGACCTCCCGCGGGGCCAAGGGCAAGTCCGGCTCCTGGAAGTGAGGGCTAAAGTTCGCCATGACAACTGTCCCATAAAGTGGACGGCCTTTGTTTCTGGACTGTTTGGCTACCACTTCCCACTTGTATCATATTTCCCATGGATTGTGTGTGAATGTGTTTGTTTTTTTTTGGGAGAGGACTCTAAAAATGAAGTAAATTAGGCCATAACATCTTCAACGATCTATTGTCGCTGCTTCTTTTTTTTTTTTTTTTAAGTTTTGATTGAGGTTAACTGTAACTGATTAACCTTCACTAACTTCACAAGGTGTGGACTGAAGATTTTATTAAATTTGATTAAATGTTTGTTCTGTTTACTATGCCACTTGAGTTTGCTTTGTGGTTATTTTATCCTTGACTACTAACACAGTAATGTCACCTGTGATGATGTTTGTGGACAAACATCGTCTGAGTATGCTGCAAAATATCCATCTGATCTGAAGTGATTCTGAGTCCCAGAATCTTATTTTTCTGAAAACAAGTTGAAAAATGTACCTTGTTTCCAGTTAGACTTATTAAAAACTATTATTAAAAATTAGAATCAAGTGATCTGCCTTATTTCAAGACATTGTCATTTCATTCTAAAAACTTGTCTTGAATAAGTCAGATCACTCCACTAGTATCAAGATAATGTATCTTGATCCAAGAAACCTCTTGAAACGATTTGCTTCGAGAAAAAGTGAAAAGATCTCACTACTTTGGCATAATTGTTTGCTTGTTTTGAGAAAGATAATATTTTATGACTCAGTATTTGATTGAATAACTTGTTGAGATTGATATTTTTGTAGTGTTGGTGGGGTTGTGTTAAATGACTGAAAAGCTGAGGTCTAACAGCTGTGGCACAGCTGACTTTTTAAGGAGCTAATTTAGTCTCAAGCTCAGGACTAGGAATGTTGACCTGCAATGTTTGGACAAGAAAGACTTAACTGTAGACAGAAAGATGGAGCCCCTCATCATGAGAGTTCCCAAGGTGACAGAGGTTTCATAGGGTGTTTGATGTCTGGTATTTGAAAGGTATCCAGTTCCAATCCCAGTTTTTCAAAACATCCAATCAGGATCAGAATTATACAGATTTTCGAATCCCCTTTTTGTAGTCCGACTGATCTCAGACTGATCTTGCCGACTTTAAGTCAGTTTTTCAAAATACTATCAGATAGGATCATTCTGATCCAGATACCTCAAGATCACATAATCCAGATTTGCAGTGTTTAAATAGACCTTTATCTTGTCTGTTGGACAAATGTTACAATGTTATAACATGTTTGACCAAAAAGAGAGCTAGATGGAAAAAGTGTAAAAGACTTTGTATGTTACTTTTATTCACTTATCTGCACAAGTATACAATGCATATGAACTCAAAGACAAAAGTTGAGTGTCTCATTGGATGGCAAAAATGATTAAAAAGAAAACTTCCCATTTCTGCTGTTCAACTGGTTTTATTGATCAATTCAAGGAGGTTTGCAAGAGCAGTACAGTCTGTGTTTTGAAGGTTTTATTCATTTAATAAAATGTAAGTATTTTCAGTCTATATTCAAGATATATAGGTGGTATTTTCCTCACATCCTCACCAGTTACATCAAAATTTCTTGTTAATATATATAAGGATATACTGTATAATGCCCTTCATGTCTCTGACGCCATCCTAGTGCGATGAAGATTATCCTGATTTTTGGCACCAAAACTGTCCTAAATTCTGCCTTTAAGTTTTGAAAAATGCAGAAACAACATTTAAGCTTGATTAAAAGCAGGATTGGATGTCCAATACAAATCCTATTCTGAATTATCTCATTTATTTGTTAATTTATCTGTTCTGAAAAACTCAATTTTCAGATTGAATGCAATTTGATTACTGAAATCCTGTTAGAGAGGTTTTGCAATGCTGGGCTCAGGAGCCACAGGACAATAATACAGGCCTAATATCAGGCTGCAATGATTTGAATGGCCAAATGTAATATGATTTACAACAATAAATCCATATGTGCCCATGGTAGTCCTAAAATATTCTAGGTCAAATGAATGTCAGAATTTGTGGCTGCACAAATCTATTTACTAGATTAATCACTAGGTGTCACTAGAACACCATTATCTTACATACATTGCAGGAAAAGTTACATTATGTAGTTAACATTTTTAATGATAAAATATGTATTTCCTCATTGTTTAAGTCATGTCATTTACTGAGGCAGGAAATGTTCTACACAGCAGTTTTGTGGTTAAATCTAATTTTAGATCTACCTGAAAAGTCTTTATATGGCATGATAGATTTCTGTATAACTCAAGTCCGAATTGATTCTAACTACAATAATGGTACAAAGAATACAAAGTGGACTAAAGACTTCTGGTCTTTCTTCATGCATACCAGTTATCTCCTTAGGTATTGTAGGATATGCTTTCTTCTACCAGCTGCCAGAAACCACCAACAATCACATTCAGCAAATGCCCAGCAGGGAAAATTCCCCCCTTTACCAACAGCAAATCATGAACTCTGGTGAAAGATATGTCAGAACAAGGAACAGGGAAATTGATCTCCCCTGTGGTTTTTGATTGTCACTTGGGATTGGACAGGATTGGAGCGCTGTTTTGCTCTCATAACCGTGAGAATCCATTAAAGCCTTCCAGACATTGCCGTATGCCAACAGGTTACCATAGAGACTGGGGGAGGCCATCAGGTTTCTACCCCCTCCCCCCTCCCAACACACACACACCTCACCACCTCAGCTGAAAGGTGGGGGGGCTTGTATTGATGATGGTGTAAAAAATGTCTGGCTCGACAAATGTTCAGACACCATTAGTGCAGACCTGTTCATCTGTTCGTCTGTACATCTATTCATCCATCACCAGGGAACAAGACGTTCCCAAAACTCTGCTGTGCAAGTGTGCATGTGTCTAATTCAATTGGACAATCAGCAGTTATTGGATAGTGATATGCGTGTGCACAAGTTTATCTACGCCTTCTACTGCTGCCTCCGTTGTATCATCACTTTTGAGCCCCACCCAGCTTGTGATAGACCCCATTAATGTTTTAAAGAAAGCATGTACTTTATTACGATGCACATGGAGCTGAAACGTGTCCGCTCGTATCAGAGAGGCTCAACGTGTGTGTGTGTGTGTGTGTGTGTGTCTGTGCACACCAGGGACAGCAGCTGCAGGTTCACTGGGGGGGCGTTGCTTGCTCATTAGTGCCCAGCAGAGACTAGAGGATACTCTTAAGCACAGCGTGACTGACTGCTGCTATACTCCAAAGCCCCACCCTTAGGCCACAGCTCCCACTCCCATCGGAATTAGAAAATTAACATTTGGCTTGATTATGGATATCTGTATTGTGAATAAATTGAGGCTGAACCATAATCCATTCAGTTCAATTATCTGTTGTTTTTTGGGGGGGATCAGTGCATTGCAAAAAAATGTCCATCTTAACACGTCATTTAGTCTATTATTAAGTCTTAAAATCTTTTAAAATCTTTAAAAATATGCCATTACAGTGAGACAATTTCAAAACCCTCCAGTTTCACCTGTTTTGGCAATTGACAATATTAAGATGTCTCACCCCATTGGTGTTTTTTGATCACTTGGTTTACGAAAGATTTCATGACTCCTTACTTAAGACTTGAAAATGCATTCTTAAGATGGATTTGTTTGGAGTATGGATTTTAGAGCTACAAATGGTTTCCTGCTGTTGAGATCAAAGATCAAAGAATCCAGTCAAGAAACATTCCCACTTGGGGTGGCAGAGTGATAATGTTGTGATTACTATTTTGCAGTCTTATATTTTGGGTGTAGACACAGCTTTTGTCTTCTTGTTTTAAGTCCTTGTTCATGGCAGCCAGCCAGCTGATGGTGTAAAAATAGAAATGTCACTTTGATGTCCATTCTACAATATGCAAATGGATCTTCCCAGGGTTCGAATTATAATCTGTCACTGTGGGGGGGTTGTTGCCTGCAAATAGGCTACAGTGATGTCTGTATATCACTTTTCCTACAGGCAATGCAATGCAGATACTGTACACACATGTACATACATAAATAGTGCTGTACGTCTACATCAATTGGGTTGCTGTACGCGTTTAGATACATATTGAATATCATCTCTGCTATATGGAAATGATACACACACTCCTCAGTGATAAATTGAAGTCTGACAGTCAACTGGACTCAGTATAGACGCTGCTCTACACTATCTTAGACACAGATGAGCACACACACATCACACTAGTGCCGGAGATGGGCAACAATACATCAAAAATAATCTTTTTACAAATTACAAATGCTTGATCATCAAACGTATCAGACAAATTACAAAATACTGGTGTCATGAAATGTATTTAATTAAAATATATGCAATTTGTATGCTCAAAATACAAAAAATCCAATGCAGAAACAGTAAATTCTGGCATTGTTTTGACTGGCATTTTCCTTGATGTTCAAAACAGCGTTTTCAAATTTGGCTACTGTCAGATTATTATTTACAGTTCAAACATTGCCATCATGGTTTTCTCTTGGTAAATACCTCAACAATTTATTACAAATAAGTTTATGTTTTGTATAGGCACTAATTAGCTTAGGTGAGGTGTACTCTTGCACATGCACCAAGAATGATGTTTTTAACCCTGTTACTCAAGGAACCTGGTTTTGGGTCGATACATGTAAACATCATAACTAATAACAAAGAATAACGCACAAAGCTCATACTCTGACTATGAGAAACCCAGAGAAGAAGCTTGGCTCAGTCCCATAAGAAATGGGTTACTTTTGCTTTTCGCCCTCTGCACAAACTCAAACTCACACAGCATTATGGGTACATTTTGATGTCAACAAAAAAACAGGTTATTGGGATCATCATTTCTTTCTCTTGTATTAGAAGTAAACTACTATGGCTCAGTCAAAGAGTGAGAGGGCAGCTGGCAGCCAAACCTTTGCCTACATTTTTGCAGATTGTTCTATCTGTGGGTGGGAAGCCACTGTTGTTAATTATTATATTCTGTTAATTGGTTTATTCATGGCAACAGGGAGACACAAACACAGGATATCAAAAGTTTTACAAGTAAACAGCTTAATCCAACTAAGACCTTAACCAGAGCATGGCCAAAATACTCAATAGAATCACTACATTAAACATGGAGTGAAACTATATATGAATAGAGGGTCTGGTCATTTGATCTGTGCCATGCATGGTCTTGTCCTGTGTAATTTAGTGTCCTGTCCTGTGTAATAAGGGTCTTGTACCATTAGGTGCTGTCTTGTCCTGTGTAATGTGTGCTTTGTAGGTGGCTATTGTCTTGTCATGCCACATCATTTAACTCAAGCATTGGCACCATTATTTATATGTTTGGTAAAAAGTGAAGCTTTTACCAAGGTAGTAATTTAGAATTTTTCAAAAGTGCAAAATTGGTCTGACAGAAAAATGCACCACAGTGCTTTCCAGTGACTTTTGATAACCATTTATCATGTCATTTAGCAGAACAGGCAGCACAGAAGGACACGACACAGACGGTTGAGGTCTGATTCAGGACGGCACACAATAGTCTCCTAGTCCTTACAAAAGGACAAGACACTTTACTACACAGGATCGGACCCTGCACAAGAAAGAACACAAAATGATGTAACCCCTCCTGGAGATATGACATCTTACATAGGCCTATATGGCTATGAGTATATGACATATACTGGGAAAATGACTAAATGGAAAAAACAGCAATTGGTACAAAGTTTTTTTTTTTTTTTTTAGTTTTTTACTTTGAAAGTTACAATCAAAAGTCCTGAATTTATTCTGGCTAGCTTGACCCAGGTGGTGCGTGTGTGTCTGTGCCTCCACACCCATCAGGACATGAGACATATGAGCTTGTCAGTGATTTGTCTTGACAACATATCCATCACTGCGCTATAGCCTGATGAAGTGAGTTCTGATCTGAATTTGATAGTGCCGATTTAACTTTATAGGCATCTGATCTAGTCTAGAAAGTACTGTAATTGAACTATTTTGAAAAACAACAATTCTGCTTCCAAAAATATCTTGATACAAATCCCAGCTTTTTTTTAACTCCATCTAAATACAAATGACAATTCTATACATATTTCAGTTACATTTAATTAAAATTCTGCTCATCTCTGACTAGCACATCTGATCCAAACCCAAACCTGGATTAGAGTAGAGACTGGGCTGCTGTGTTCCCTTGGGAGTTACATTTTATCCTGTTGCATTGTTAATCACTGAGCACTAGCCCTAACCCCCTAACCCTAACTAACATTTTAGAGAAGGGTGGTTGATTATAATTTGTATCTGTGTGTGGTTAGCTCCACAGTATTTAGCATAATGGCCGTCAGGAGCCTGTGTGATGTAAGCTGCTCTTGGCTCCTATTAATTATTTACAACACCAGTAATGGAGAGAATCCTTTAATGAGAATTAGATTAGATTATGCCTGTTGGTAATTACCATGAGAGAAAAAAACACATTTTCCAACTCTTTCACCCTGCTTTGTGATTCGCCGGCTATACAGCAACGGCCTCTTGTGTTTTGTGTAATTTAATTATAAATGTGCCATTTTTATCCCTTTTTGATGAGAGAACCTTTTTACATCCAGTCAAAGCAAAGATATAAATCTGTTTTTTTTATAATACGATGGACACGGTAAAAACATAACAAAACAACAACAGAAAACCCTTTATATCACATTATGGCATGGCTGAGTCACATAATTTGCTCCCACATTTACTCCCATTCAGACACTGTGGGTTATTGTATTTAATACGTTAAGTAGGCACTATTTGAACCAGACATTAGAGTGGAGCACTCAACAACTCTGAGTGTGGGAGTAAACTACAAATTAAGAAATAAAAACAGACATTTTTTTTCTCCAAGGAAATGAAAAAAAACTGTGATCACATCATAATCCAGAGACTTCTATTCTAACATTTGACCATTGAAAATCTTTGAGTGGTTGGAATTGAATTGGCTCAACTGAAGTAATTATTACCTGTTACATTATTAATTAAGCAGAGAATGGGATACTTCAGTAACCTGAATTTACCCAAGAGGTGATTTGTGGCATACGGAACTGGAGCTTCACCACACAGATCTAGTAAAATGTTAAGGAGTTTCTTGGATACTTAGATATTTAACTAACCAACAAATTGTGAAGATAGTGCTCTCTGGATGGGGGGGTTGTATTTTCCCTTAAAATGAATGACAGATACATTTCCATGTCTTGTCATCTTGTATTCACTCACACCACACACACACACACACACACACACACACACACACACTCACACTCAGAGTGAATGCCAGAGGGGAGCCATCCCCGAGAAATGTTAGAGCTTTGGGTCTCTGGATGCCTTTAGCCTGTGGATAAATTAGCCTGCCCTGGAGATTGGGCCATTTGGGCTTATCTCCAACCTCCTCCAAATTGAGGTGGGACTTGGTACCAGCCAGAGGTATAAAGGAGATTTAGCCTATCCGACAGGGCATTAATCTCTCTGCACCTCCTCGGCATCCTCCACGTTTGCGAGCCCAAATCCCTCTGGCCATATAAAGATTTGATGTCACCATGCATCCTATCAACAGCTCGTTCCAGCCCTTTCAGAGCGCATAAATGAGTAGCTTTAGTGTCTTTCTGCTGTGGAATTCAGCCATCAATCTAGTATATAGTCTAAATGAGAGTAGCGATGGTGGATCCTTAATTGCTGCGATACTTAACCGACCCCACTTAGGTGGAGGTTCATAACAGCGGATAGAGGAGCTATCAAGTGGCTTAATCTAGAGATGCTGTCCGTGCCCTGCACAGCGGTGATTGCTGCTGAGGATGCTTAACTAAGGCTCTTTTGTTGAGGGAGAGTCACGCAAGAATGACGCTGCTCTTGAATAACCTTCCTGTTTGTGTATAATAATAGAGCTCACTTGCTTCCTAAGGTTAATCTGTTGGAACTGCAGATTTATTTGATTGTAGGATGGTATACTTATGTAGTACTCAATGCCTATGAGTCACTGTGTGTGTGTGTGTGTGTGTGTGTGTGTGTGTGTGTGTGTCCTTGTGTTGTCATGGAATGTGAGGAGACACTCTAAATATAACCCCATTCCATTACCTAACAGCTTCCCAGCGGCGGCGCCCACAAACACATTGTAAGGACACAGGTCACAAGTATGACTCACCACTTCAGTGTAGGAGTTCAAGCCAGTCATTCATAGAAGCACAGCTCAAATACAATACCAGCTGACACCACACATCTGCCAGCCAGCACACACAGACGTAAAACTGAGCCGTGGCTAACATATTCCACTGGCTTGGAAATGTGTAGTTCACGGTGAATCGCATTATCAAGAGGACTGAGTGTGAGGACTCACTTGTATCACAAGTATAGTCCATACACAGCATTACATGCTCATCAATCATCAGTGTTAAAACTCATTTTATCAGTTTATATAAGTCAGAACCCATCAGAGGCATATCAGCTCTATGAGCGGACAAACAACTCTCCAATCAACACATCAAGACCAAATAACTGAGAAATCAACTCTTAACACTGGAAAATTTGTGGATAAGGTCCGCTCTTGAAAATCAGTCATCAGAAATGATGTGAAATTGTGTCTGTAATCAGCCTAATAGTCATGTACATGGCAAATTTTCCAGTGTTAATAAGTGCTGATTTTTCAATGACAATTATTTGGAGTTGCGAAGTGTTGATTGGAGAGTTTGTCCACTCATACAGCTGATATTCCAAACTATCAAAAAGTGGTGTTGACTTTTACCTCGGCTGATTTTGTTTCTATATACTGTATATATATATATATATATATATATTTCTGTGTATGTGTGTGTTTGCCTGCGTGTACTAACTATATTTGTGTTAGTGTAGTTTGTGTACTTGACAGATGCACCGAAACAGAGCCGACTGCTCTATCAGTATTCATTTTCTTTGCTGTCAAGTGTTTTTCCAGTATGGCATAGACAGCCCACCTGTTTCGTTTGGACATTTGACATGACTCAGGATATGAATGGCCATACTGCTGCATGAGCCACAACTGTGACGGAATCAATGGCGTCTGATGAACGGCTGCATTTAGATTCAAGCTCACGTCCTCCGCTGTGTCCTCCCTGTCTCTCCGGTGATTCATGCCGACTCCTCCACCTCTGCTCGCCATGTAAATCAACAGAGCAGCCGGAGCAGAGGACCTTCACATCCCAACCTGTTATTACCACATCTTGCTGCCGCCGCCGAGCCGGTGATGGTAGTGCCACTGTTCGCACCTGTTGGAGCCACAGCGAAGGCTCTTGTTTCCCGTTTCGGCGGAAAAAGGTGTTCCTCCCACGTCTTAATTACCATTTTCAGACACTTTCTGAGATCGGCTTTACACAAGTCTGAGAGAGAGAGGCAAACAGAGCAGCGGGGGATGTTCTCATGGGAGACAAAGTCTTTAGATGGCCTTAAAAGCTTTAGTCTTTGTCTCTGACAGTGTGAGAATACGCTGTGGGAATCATGCCCTCACAAAGAAAACATTTGGATAGTGAAAGAAAGACATTTGTGAATAATGATGCAGTCAATTTTTTCAAAATAAATGAAAATGAAACGCGTCCTTCAAAGGTGTAGACGATATCTTACACAATAACATAGTATTACGGCATCCATTTGTTATTAATGAAATGTGTATGTTGCTGGTATTCCCCTAGAAATAATGGTTTTGACAATATGATCATTAATAACAAAGTTGAGCATGTACTTGGACAAAAAGTCTGTCGTCTTGTTGAGATGTGCAGAGAAGCATTCTGATCACAGCAATTCAAACATGCACATTTTGAGATTCAAAATTTCCCATCGCTGGACTAAATATTAATTAGCGTCATGGTTTTTCATGAGTTGGGTGCTTGTGTCAAGACAAATCAATCGAAGGAGGAAGAGTAATGAAAGAGGATTCCTGTGCTCTTACCCATGGGGTAAAGCATCTATTTTCAGCCACTTACATCAATATGTTTCCCTCAGCGTTGCCTCTGTCTAATGCTTCAAACAGCAAGCTTCACAACCTTTCATCTCCTTTCTGCTCCTGATGGTGACGGCTGGTTCCAGCAGCAGTGCTTGACACTGACAGCTTTAGAGACTCTCATTTTTGGTCTCTTGCTGTCATTTTTAAAAAAAATGCTTATTACTTGTTATATTCAAAATTAAGCAACTTTAAACAAGATGCTCGCTGAACCATATTTTGAAGATTACAGCAAACAATGGACTGACAAAAGCAGATATGCAACCAATTTAGAGCAATAGACAAATGCAATTAGAAACTCAACAAACAGCTAATTATTCAAAATTCAACCTCTGCCAAACATCATAAAATTCCTGATTATAGCTGAGATCAAATAACACTTTCTGCCTTTGATGGCTTTATTAATCGCCCTCCAGACTAAACATTACCTCTCAACTCGTACGCATTATTCATCCAGCCGGTCACCCTCTGTGCCAAGACACGAGAGGGGTATTAATGGGAAATCAATGGTTGTGGATGAGCTACTGTTACTCTGCCAGACAGAGATATCATTCAGCAGCCACAGTGCTGCGTCTGACTCTCAACAGATGTTCCAGGGTGGCAGGGGGTTACATTCAGCCCATGAAGATGACCTATGAAGACGGTATTACTGAATGCCTCATCTCTCAGGGGGATTGAATTGAAAATTAGGATGTGCCTGTGCTGCGGGACTCGCTCCTAATCATACTGGCTATTTTTCCTGTCTGTGATGCGTCCAAGAGCGGAGGAAATGAGTTATATGATATATAATATAATACTGTAATAGTGTACAATTTGGAATTTGCTGGAGATCTTTTACAGCACAAATTTGATAGTTGAAATGTGCAATGCAGTTCCTAGCAGATGTGTTAAATTGCCTGTACATTAAATATGACCGTGTGCCAGAGATGGCATGCCGTTTTTAATGGAAATTCGGAGGGCCATAAAACTGACCGTTAGGCTGTAATGGGCGGTGGCATTACATAATTGTCCATCCATTTATCCATTTATCTATTATCGTCCTTAGAATAGAACCAGCCCTGCTCCCTCACCATTAATGAGTTGACCTTTGACCCTCTGTATCCAATGTGCCGTGGCAAATCAAACTACAATGAAGACCTGCCTGTGCACAACAATATCTTGAGCTGTGAAGTGCCACTGCTTGGGAAACATCCAGTAAACATCCAGACAGGTCTCACATAACTGGACTTGTACTGAATTAATTAATATTTGAGATCAGATTGTTATGATACAATACTTTGTATGCAGAGTCTTGCGTACGTTTGAGTAAATGAAGATATTGGCTATCTGCCTCAGTATAATGAATTACGTTTTTTAACATATCAAAATAAAATCTCCATTCTTGAATAAGCCAATGAAGGCTAATTAAAGGTCTCATGCAAGGTGCCATTATTCAAAACAATTTGGAAATAGCCTAGTCTTTCTTTTACATCTGTTTCTACACTGCTGACAATCACGGGTGCATTGCTTTGAAACTGGGAAGGATAATTTCCCCCAAATCACGGCTAATCCTGCAGGTGCATTGTTGACGCGAGCCATGAGGCCAGTCCAATCTCCTCCTAAGTCCTAATAAAGCAGTGGTGTTAAATACCCGGCACAAATAACCACCCAGGAAATGACAAAGCTTTAATTACATGCATCACCACGTGGAGCTATTAGCCGGTGCTGACTAAAGATACAACTACACTCTAAATATGGGTTTGGCATTCAGAGAGGGGGCGGCTTTCATTACCAGGGAAACTAATGCAACACCCCCCTTTTGTCTGTTGCTATCCATATCATGGATCAAAAGGAAGTTGAGCTGTCTTTTACACTTCACGAGAGAACAAAATGTTCTCTTTATGTTTCACCATCAAACGGATGCAGGATGAGAAAGAGTGAACCAGCTCTCTGACGAGCTTTTTGGTCATGTTGGTCTGAAAAGCATTTCACAAACTCAGGGCCGCTTTTCGCTCAATGGGATGGTTATCTAACATCTATTCTGTACTTTAGTTTGAAAGTAAGTAGTCATTGAGGGAGGCAAAGCATTGCCAATCAGTCCCTGAGACAAAATACTGTTTGTAAAAATCTAATCAAACATAGGGGGGAAACGCTGGTCTGAGAAATGTTCAAACAAAAAGCTACTTAACTTTACCAATTCAATTAGATTGTATTTCCCTGTTTTCCAGTCAACGCAACCTCTATAAAATGAAACACTGGTCTGCATTTGTGGAAAATGGTACTAAGAATTTTTCTCTTTCCCTCACACTGCTAAGCGTTCTGAAGGGACCAAAGTGGCTTTTTTTCCTGAGCACTGTTATTATCAGCAATTATGCCATCGTAACTGGGGGACAACACGTCTTGCTTTCCCGTCCAGGGAAAGGGATAAGTCATTCTCGTTATTGTCCTGTCAGTGTGTCGAGAAACCATTACAACGGGATGTGTGTCAGACACCACTAGGAGAATGCGGCGCAAGAGAATAAATGGAATCTCGCTGCCCGGCTTGAGTGACAGAACCGCAATTAGAGTGACAGCGCTGTGTATCGACGGACAGTGGTTGGGTGGGGGGTTGATAGGGTCGTGGGGGTGGTTGGTGGTGTGAGGGTGGGGGGTGGGGGTTGCCCCACAGGCCACTACTTAGGAGACAGGGCGCGAACAGTCCAACAAGGTGACTCACCGGTGTTCTCAAGTTCTCAAAGGAGGAATACGGACAGAGGTGTTCACTTCAATGTGCAAGACTTCTGCTAAGACCGACACACTCTGCCTTAGTTTCAAGAAACATAAGCTCTAACAATACCACTGGTGTGAGATAAAGGCCGTCAATAGTCTCAACCATGATCTCATCTGTTTACAGTAATTATACAAAGGCATCGCAGTTAATTTGAAAATGATGTATTGATGTTTAAAAATGTTATGTCGTCATGTTACATTCTGTATTTAAAGGTCCCATATTCTACACTTTACAGTGTTTTATTTTATGATGTCCATTCAAAGCTGTGTGTGGTGTCATGTACCAAAAACACTCTCAATCCATTTTTACACATTCATTTTCCAGCATCTCTCTGAGCCTTACCAAGAACAGGCTGTTTCTGTCGCTGTGTCTTTAAGGCTCATTAATATTAACGACCCTCTGTTCTGATTGGCTAACCGTTTCAACAGTGAAACGTGAGACACCACAGCCCGGCAGCTGCAGGTAGGGAAAACTCTCCGGTAATAAACAAAGACAACCGCTCAACCGCTTTGAAAAAAACACTTTGTTAGTCTATTATTTCTTACAAAAATGATAATGAGTGAACCTTTGTGACGCCACAAAGTTACGGAAGTCCAAACGGCTCGTTTAGAGGCTCGCTTTTCTAATATGGATTGTGTGGATTTAGTTGGCGACTGTGCGATTTGATACTTTCACCATGTTTAGATAGCACATCCAACTCCTTTATAATCAAAGAGGCAAGGGGAATCCCGTGGACTCCTCTATTCCTACTGCCTTAGACCCCCTAAATGTTGGTAGAGCAAAAAGGAAAGCCGTGGTTTTGTCGATAGTGATATCAACACTATTGGTGGTGGTGTTTGTGATAATGATGATGAGTTATCTTATGCTGATTGGGATGAATAAAGCTGTCTTGAACTTGAACCTTCTTCTCAGATGAGCAACATTTTTGAGGTATGTGTGTTATGGCATGTGCTTCGTTGCAAGATTATGCAGTGATTATATTTCTTTCCGTACTGAAAACAGAGAAAACAGCGGTAGCCACAATACAAAAACACAATTAAACACTGTTGGACATGAAGAACTGTGGATACTGTGACTTGTTTTTCTCACAAGGATTAGTATTGTTTTTTCAGTAGTAAAATATGTCTTTCACTATGCTTCGGGGAGTACTGTGATTATAGGCCAAAAGTTAGAAACGGTTCTAGAGCTGG
This sequence comes from Centroberyx gerrardi, assembly GCF_048128805.1. Lineage (NCBI taxonomy): Eukaryota > Metazoa > Chordata > Actinopteri > Beryciformes > Berycidae > Centroberyx > Centroberyx gerrardi. The sequence goes on from NC_136020.1 coordinate 7,052,208, forward strand.
AATTGCCAGGTCCAGCTGGGTCAGGTCACTTGAGCAGCTTACGTTCCTCGGATGTTAATTTATCGCACCCTCTTTTCACTGTTGACTGTTTTGTAAAGGAAAAAGCAATTTTGTCTCACGAAGATCCACCAATATTTTCTTTTTTTGGGAGTATTTCACTGCTACGCTGTGGATGGAAATTAGTGCGCATGTGCTACATCAACCACAACAGTACCTTGAATTAAAGTTGTACTGTTAAGCAGAAAGTTTATAGGTCTCCTGTTTCTTCATGGTTCTCAGTCCATCTGGCCAATGCTACATTTCTTGAAGCAAGTATATGTTGAGGATGAATTCAAGCATTTTCCACTTTCATATTGTTTTTCCTTTTGCATGTATTCAGTGGGTCATACATAGTGTGTTCTTAATCATACTCAGTTTTTAGATTGTCCTCAAAATCATGATGATAAACATGACATGAAAATTGTATTCATCTGAAGTATATATGTGGTTGAACTGGTTAACAGTGGCTCTCGCTTCCAGAGCCTCTTACTGCAGTAACAGAAATGTAGAAAAATACACATCAAAACCAAGTATTAAGCATTAAGCATTTTACAAATTTGGCAACCAGGGCACACTTTGTTCAGCACCCAACCTCCAATAATTCTGTGATGCTTTTGTGTTCACTGCTTTGCAAGGTTGAGTATGCAGATCCTTCAAATACCAATGTAAAATCCTTGTCTAGCTTACATCTTTAAATCAGCCATCAATGTTCCAGATGGTTTCTTATCACATGATGAAGAAAATTAAAGATCTACTGCTTAGATCAAAGACAAACACATTAATTTTGAATAATGGTATAAACAAGGATGCCATATTATGTGCTTGCATGCCCATTAAACTGTTAAATCTGCAGCACTCAATTTTAAATGAAAGTGGAGATTCCACAGTACCAATTGCTAATTATCATGGAGAGAATGATACTCAAGATATTCCAGGTTTTAATGATGATATAATGGCACTGCCGTAACAGAATGGCATCTCAAATTTGAATCACTCACTGGTAAAAAATGACAGTGGCTCATACAATTATTCCATAGCTACTTAAGGGGAAACTGGGGTAAATGAAAGACAGCTAGAATTTTACACGATTGAACACGACTATGGAAAGATAAAATAAGCAAATTCTATGGGAAATATGGTATGGTATGATTAATTGATTCCTTAATGTCATTATTAGTAAACTAGTATAGTTTAGTCATCTCTTGCCTTAAAGGTGCTATGTGTAACATCAATAAATCGTTACCACATTCATTTGGTGATGAATGTAATAATAATTTGGAGACATTGCTGAGAGGACTGGCAGCCTCTGCTGGCTTCTGCGCTGCATTTTACATTGTGAGCCACTGGGTCAGATTTGGAGGGAAATCTGCTGTATCGCTTTACGGCACAAAAGAGGAAGAGGGCGCTGTTCTTCCAGAGCAAACAGAGCTAAAGCTTTCAGAGTTTGTGGCAATAGCAGATGGTGGAACTATGGAGCTTCTACCTTTCCAAACAAAGAGAAGTGTTGTGACTCTTCATTTCTTTATTTTATTTAGTTAAAATACATAAGAAACAGATACAATAACTTATATTCCAAATGTTTACTGTAAATCGTTACAAAAGTTATCACAAACTGTACACTTCATGACAGTAGTTGCAGTTGCTGTTTTTGCTCAATATAGATTTAACCAATATGCAAACAATTACAACTCAAAGCGCTAAATTCCTAAACATGGAATATCTCGATAAACTAGAATTGGCCTCAGTGGGTTTCCCATGTTACTAATTGTTTACAACTATTACAGAACGTGTATAAATTCACTCGATTACAAGTCTGAGCTGTACAAATTATCACCAAACAATATAAATACATAGTAATGTCTCTATTTCCATAAGATTACGACAACTTTTTTAATTTCACCTTTGAATATATACAAACATTGCCATTGACAAGCATATGTACAAATGTAAACACAAAGTTAGAAATTTGAAATACTCTAACATATTCATTACATCTTCCCTCAGTCAGTCAGTTTTTTTTTAAAATATGTTGACAGACATGCTGCAAGCAAAAATAGTCATTTTTAATACTGAGGGCAGCGCAGGGGGAAAGCATCATTATACGCATGTGCAAGTAAGTTAACAGTACATAGCCTTTTTCTATTTGCTATGTTGGTTTCTTATTAGTTTCTTATTACTCACATGTAAACAGAAGCTGAGTCAATGTAATATTTTAGATGCACTTAACTTAATTCCATATGGCTTAATGCAATGTAAAAATATACACAATATAAATGATTGAAGTGTGAGCTTGATGCAAGACCTATCACTTGGGCAGCACGTGTGTAAGAGTTAAAGACAGTGCTTGCTGATATCGCACAAAAGCTTCTTGTCAAAGTTTATTCTTTTATGTATTTAAATTCCCTGAATTTCTAACTGCTGAGGAAAAGTTGTTCACATTAAATACACTGTACATTACAGTAAATCTTGGTCTTATTTTTTCTGCCAAGTTTTTCCAATGAGATCAAATTACTTAGATGGACAAATATAAATTGATTATCTAACTGAATTATCATTACTTTGACATTGATTCTGTTGTTGTGGGTCCTGTGTGGGAGTCATTGGCACATACAGTATTCTCCATGTGTTTTTATATTAACATTGTTGATGAGTCAGCTGACAGTCTGTACATGATCCTCAGAGTCAGATAGATTTAGAGTGTGAAGCCAAAACATCAATATTCATAAGCATTATTTCACTTTTTCGTTTTTTATTTCAACATGAAGTACATTTGCAGCATAAACAATAGCTTAAATCAAAGTGAAGATAAAGCTATAGGAGTAATAAGACAATGTATCAAACTTCAGAACTTCAGAATCATTTCTCTACTTTGCCATTTAGTTTGCATTAACTTGCTGAAATTGTTCTGGCGTGTGCAAAAATAAATGTGAAACTGTTTAATCGTTTAAATTAGGTTTAGAAAGGTTCAGCTGTGTTGTTGGAGACATACAAATAAATATAAGGTTATTGTTGGATCTCTTTATTGACTCAAAGAGACTTTATACTGACTGTGAGTTGTTCGTCTCTCGGTACAGAAGTTTGCTACATGCTGCGGCTACAGTTGCTCCATCTCTGTGAATCCTGTTGACTATTCTAATGACTGCAAGTAACAATGCCTGGTTAACGGCTGATGTTGTATACATATGTGACAGTTATGTTTGATGGATTTTCTGAGACATTTACCCAGCCCTTTGAAATGCTAAATTACCTGCTCTCTACATCAAACACCTGGATCACAACTCATTGGATTATAGACTATTTTTATGAAGCATACGCTGTCTTGGCATTGAGCAGCTTAGCCCTTTAACATTGTGCCATTTCAAATGAAAATGGTAACTGACTAAAGAGCTGTCTCGGGCCAGAAAATGTTGCTTTGAAGTGTATAACAAGGGACACCTTGCAGTGAGTCCTACTGTTCACATGGTCTGAGTAAAAGTTTGGCAAAGATGCATTTTACTGAGAAGTAATTTCAAAATAGATGTATGAAAAACAAATACTTAACTGTGTGACTATACAAGACAGATTGAAATGACTTGATTTAAAGACAATAAGTGCTGTGCATAGCCAGCTCTGTAGAGCACTTGAAGAACTTGAGTAAAAAAGAAAACAATAAAAAGTGTTTCAGTACAACCTTGATTTCATGAGTGACTTCCATTTTCATACAACATTCTCACGAGAGACCAATTGGCAGTACAACTGAACAATTCCAAACAAACCTCTGTTTTATTACGGGGGTGATGTTAGCACGCTACCTGGGATCCTCAGGGTGTCAGTGGAGGTTTGGGTGACGGACAGGAACCTTGACTCTCAAAACTTGCTGCTCTTCCAGGCCACTGCAAGTAAAAATAACACAAAACCCAAGACATAAGTGGAATCAGAATCAGCTGTATTTTCCTATGGGTAGGGTGGGGAGTGGGTGTGGCAGGAGGATGAGAGGAAGAAATATTTGTAACATTTAAAATATGACTTTTTATTTCCTCATTCAAAATAACCCCTTAGGTTTGAAAAGAAGACATACACACAGCGCAGGAGACAACACAACACTATTTACACTATGCAAATAAATATTCAATATAATATAAAATAACTAGCTAACCTAGTATGGCTAGACTGAATACATTGATGGTATAGTATGGCTAGATTGCATTTCTTCAGTTAGTATAAAAGCGCTAGGCTTCATAGAATTAGCTACCTCCTCTCTTACCTCTTGCCTTTTTCACTGGGCTTCAGTCTAACATTATGTTACCAGAAAAACTGATTCTTTAGCTCCACCCAATGAGGTTTACCTCAACCAATGAGATTAGTTCTGCCTCCGGAGCAGCTCTACCTCTGAGAAATGTTTGTAGCCTATAACTAAAACTCGAATCTGCCAGCATAAAACTAAAACATTATTGGATGTCTACAAAGGTAGGTAGGGTGGGGGACCACAGTTTACAATTGCTTAGATTACCAGAATGTGTAGGTTTGTATAAAGTCTCTAGCACTGCCATGTTTGGTTGATTACAAGTTGTATGATTGAGAATATTGTTAATGCTTGCATTTTATTGCTTGATAGTCTTGTAACACACCCTAACTTTGATCAGTGGAACTTCTAGCAAACACTGCAAATGCACTGTATGATCCTTTACACTGAGTGATAAAAAAAAAACACATCCCTACCTCTCCAAGAGCATGCCAGTGTGTGATGGGCTTCCGCGGGTAAGCTAACATTTCGTTCCAGTGATCTCGTCCAAGACCCTCAGCATCTGGTCCAGTGCGACACACACCAATCACCTCGTTGTGTCCAACCCTGTTAGTAAAACACACACACACACACATTGGATGCACACAGTAAATCTTTCAGTAATCTTGAACAGACACAAAAAAACAACATGGATATACAAATAAAAAATAAATGTACTCTTCACCAGTCTTAGATGGAATAAATAGTAGATAGTTGATGTGTGTTTGATTTTCAAACCACAAAATGTTAATTGGCATCAATTATATGCCTTCTAAGAGCAGTCTAATTAGTTGTGATGATTGGTTTCTTTGTGTGCCGGAGTCAGTTTAGGTCTCGTCTGTGTAGATTCATTTCAGTCACCCGGGTAGTAAGATGTCCAAAAAAAATATAAAAACAAAATCCACTGCAAAGCCGGAAGCAGGGGGACCATGCTTGTTACTAAGAACAAGTGGGTGAAGAACCTGTCAGACAGGGAACTTACCAAGCCAGAGACAGACTTCTAGCCAAGGGATCGTTCTAGCACCTGAATGCATCCCGGTTGTAGATATGATTACTGCCACATAGTCGGCCATCCAGAAGAACAACATCCCCGAAGCTGAGGCGGAACAACTCTGCATGAAAATCTCTGCCACCTTAACAAACTCCAAGCCCCTCCCCCCCTAAGCTCACCACACAGGAGAAGAAGGCCCTGACGTCACTCAGTGAGCACCCAAACATCACCATCCTGCCGGCAGACAAGAGGAGGGGGGGAGGTGCACAGTGGTGTTGAATACGGAGGACTGTCACTCTAAGGTAGCTAGTGATGCAAACACATACGAAACACTGCAGAGAGACCCCAGCAGCAGATACAAGAAGGTGATAGAACACCTACAATCATTGGAAAGGCACAAGGTTATAGATTGCAATTTATACCATCAGCTTTACCCTGGGGAAGCTACACCGTGTTTAAACGGGCTACCCAAAATACACAAAGATGGAGCTCCACTCAGAACTATTGTCAGCAGCATTAATTCGGTGACGTACAACATCGCCAAACATTTGGCCACCATCCTAGCCCCTCTTGGCAACACTGTGCACCACATACAGACCTTTGTCAACAAGGTTCAAGGACTTAAACTAGAAGCAGACGAGACAATGGTATCATACAATGTCACGTCACTATTCACATGTGTGCCGATAGCGCTAGCAGTTTAGACCATAAGGGACCAACTGAGGCAGGACCACACCCTGAGCAATAGAACGGAACTCAATCCAGACCACGAATGCTCCTTATTAAATCTGTGTTTGAATACCACATATTTCAAATACAAGGGTGTTTTCTACAGACAGAAACAGGCTGCGCAATGGACTCACCAGTGTCTCCCATTGTAGCCAATTTGTACATAGAGGAAGACCTTGGATATGTCAGATATGTAGATGACACTTGGGTGAAGATCAGAACCTGGAGGTTAGGGCTTTCACAGAACATATCAACTCGGTGGACAGTAATATCAGTTTCCCAAGGGAGGAAACAAATTGCCCTCGTGGATTGTGCAGTCTACCTAAAAGAAGGGGGTAAATTTGACATTGAGGTGTGCAGAAAACCCACTCACACAGACCAGTACCTCCTTTTTGATTCACACCATCCACTGGAACACAAGCTGGGAGTAATCCGGACCTTACACCACCGGGCGGACACTGTGTCTACAAGCACGGAGTCCAAAGACAGGGAACAAAATCACATCAGTCTTTGAAAACCTGTGGTTACCCTGACTGGGCTTTCATCAAAACAGCAACAAGATCCAAAAAGAACACCAGACTAACAAGGCAAACAAATCACAACGCGAGACGGAGCTATATTGTCATTCCGTACATAGCCGGAGTTTCTGAGACGTTCCAGAGGATTTTTACTAAACATAATATCCCAGTGTTTTTCAAACCTGGCAACACACTGAGAACACGCGTGGTTCATCCATAGGACCGCATACCAAAACACCAATGGAGCAACATTGTCTATGCTGTCAAGTGCAGTGAGGAGTGTACAGGCTAAACAAACGCATGACGCAGCATAGACGAGCAAACACCTCGTATCAAGACTCAGCGGTTTACACTCACCTACAGGGCAAGAAACATAGCTTTGAGGGTCATAATGTACACATTTTAGATAAAGAAGATGGATGGTTTGAAAGGGGCGTTAAGGAGACCATATACGTCAAACTGGAGCAACACATAACATAACATAACAGTCATAACATCTTTACGTCGGCAATTCACAAAGACACCAGCCTATTCACAACCTGGAGGAGGGGTGTCACCATAGGGGCAATGCTGGGTTTCAACATCTTACCCCGGCAGTTTCACACCAATTCACACCTCCACTCATAACACCTCTCACATGACTGTCATGTGACTTCAACAACTCTCATGTGACTTCATTGTATGAATCACCCACAGAGAATAAATGGGAATTCCCCACCACAAAGTAGTACTGATGAAGCCTCTCGGATGAGTGGTGAAGCATCTTCAGTTCTTAATTTGAAGTCCAGTGGAATTTGTTTTCATAGTTTTTTTAGACAGTTTAGTTCTCCTTTCTTTACGTTATGATATTCAACCTGATAACTGATATGTACACATTAGTTGCCTGATAGCTATGCAATGCAACTCCATCGACAATTGCAAATCTCATTCTAAAGCTGCTTAACTGAGTGTGGCTGTTGTACAAAACACAGCGTTATAAAGCACATAGTGATTGTTTAACTCACCGGTCATAGTCCATCACCATGATGGAAAGACTGACTTGCTCCACGTTCTCTGGGGGAATGTCAAAGATGATGGCTTCGTTGTACACTGGGTTAAGTGTGCTTTTCTTGGTGGTTGTTTTTCGCTTCTTTAACCTCCGTCCATCACATAATAGGGAAACCTTCACATAGGGGTCTGTGAGACACATGGTCACTGTCATTTATGTAGGAACTTGGTTATTTGTATATTTGTCCACATTATAGTGAAACTATTGATGAGGATGAAATCAACAAAGATTGTAAAAATACCAATGGTGTATTTTTTTTAAATGTAGTTAAGTCTATACTTGAAATATGAAGATATTTAAGATATATACCACCATACTCTAACAGAGGGCAATATTTTCAATGTCTGTGCACTATCTCACTCTGCCCATTGCCATTCTAAGTGGCCTCATGTTGCTTGGTCTCAACAAAGTCTGTGAATTATGGCATAAGTAGTGGTTTTCATGTGAGCCATTTAATTTGCTGTCAGGTTACCTGAAGAGCCTGTGATGTCCATGGCTTTGAGGTTCCTGCATTTGATGACTGTTAGGGTCATTCTCCCTGCTGTGGGGAGGTAGCACAACGAGTACATGATCTCTCCTAGGTCCACACTCTCCTGGAGAAAAAAAAGGCAGCAGAGAACATACTGTCCATTTTAAATGGTCTGGCCAATTACTCAGTATACATCTAAATGCCAAAGCAAAGTAAACATGAGTAAATGAGGGAGTAGTATATTGACAGCAGGTCGGTACATTTTGCTAGCATGGTAAGGCAGGCAGTTTTGTCATTTATTTCCTAAAATGCACTGGTCACTAAAAAATAGTCACTAGTACATATTTTTTAGTCACTAATCACTATTCTGCCATCTACTATTTGCTATTGTAATTTTGCTAGTTGCTATATAATACTAGTTCTAATTTAATAGGTATGACTAATTTGGTTTTTACTAGTCATTTTTCTCTTTTTTACCATTAACAAGTCCTATTTACTAGTAACTAGTCCTAGTCTGTACTCCAAAGCACTACAAGGGTCAGCTCAGTTAACCTAAACAGTTTGATTTTGGCTTTGTTAGCTTGCCACCAGGCAAATCTAGCAGAGCAACTGATGTTAATGTTAACATGCAACTACTAGCCACTACTAACACTTGAATCTACTGAATGTTAGTTAGTCAGCTTGCAAGTCAGATGTGTTTACAACAAGACAGTGGTTAGCTAACCACATACTATGGTTAGCTAGGCAAAAAGCTGACATTATGTAAAACAGACATTAAGCAATTTCTTTTCAATACTGTTGAGACAGCAAAGTCATAAGATTAGAAGTGCAATCAGCAGTTCGGTTACAGTTGCCCATGAGCTGTGGACCTCCAATATGGCTGCATTATGTCACCTGAAAACCCTCTATACTTAAAAGCTAACACAAAAGCAAAAAAAACAAAACAGAAAAAGACCCTGCAACCAGACAGCTATTATGGTGATACTCTGAGTTGTGAAATGAATGTCAATGAGTACCGCAAACATTTTAAGAACTCTATGGCAGTCTAATACATCCAACACCTTAATCTCCAGTATAGTGTTAAACGTGTTAAAAACTAACTAAAGCTGTCCTCAGGTTTATCCGCACAGCAAGAGGCTTACACATTAAGCTGAGGGTCTACTGGCCTGCACTTTGATGATAACAAGAAAACATAATCTTCACACTAGAGATTAGACTACACAAGCAAGCCAAACATACACAGGCTGAGGTATGGTTGTATTTTAATTGCCTTTTAGAAAGAGTCTAACATTAAAAAAACAATCACCATCAAAGATTATTGAGGAGAAAGTATCTGATTGCGCTCTATTCAATGCTGAATATAGGCTATCGTTGCTACCAAGCTATCTGAACCTGAATGGCACAGTGTTTATCACACCAGAAACATTCATAAACAATGTAGAGGCTGTTGAGTAAACTGTGATAAGAGGTATTAATGTAGGTGTTAAATGAATTCTGGGGTAGTTTACCATGTCTTTTGGTGGAAAAGAAAGAAAAGAGGTGACGTGTCAGGAGCTGACTCTGTACTCTGTAACTCTGTACACCCTGATTGTTTTACATATTTGCTTTAGTGTCGGAGACATCATTGCTGTTGATAAATGAAACAATTCATGAATTTGAGAATTGGATAATTTAACTCTCTGTTGCTATATTTAAGTCTGTAGTATATCCAGTTTTGGGAAATGTGTGTGGATGCTTGGCTGATGAAACACATTTCCCAGAGCATTTGAATTATGCAATGTGTTCCACCTACCACTCTTGTTGAAGGGTGCTGATGAATTCAAGAAGTGATTCAGTGGAATATTTCATAAAAGGATCTTTCTAAGAAAAACAAGATCCCATTCACTACCTCCTCTTCCTCAATGACAATGCATAACTCTGCTGTAACATTCTCACACGGCAAGAGTATCCGTCTACATGAGGATTCGGCAGTATGTCAGAGTGAAAGCCTACTCACCATGGTCGCTGCATGAATGTCCTTCCACACCACCGCTTCCCTGGAAAGGTCAGAGAGTTCGAAGAGGTTGTCCACGACCACCTCACCAATCATATCGTGGCTGGTGAAGCGGTCAAAGTCATAGACGCTGAAGTGCAGCTTGCGGTTGCAAATCTCATCGTACGCCACGGGGAAACAGAAGGTCTCGTCAAACATGGGGTTTAAATTCTTGCGGTGGACACGCGTCTGGAACTTCTTCTTCCTCTCCGGCAGCAGGTAGATCTTCACGTAGGGGTCGGAGGTGCCTGTGAAGTCCTTGGCGGGCAGGTCCAGGGCCTTGAGGATCCGCACCACCAAAGCCTGCTCCTCGTAGTCGTAGCGTAACGAGAAACTGAGCTTTCCGCAAGTCTCCACCGGCTCTTTAGCCTCATCCTCTGAGTCCACAGACTTCTGTTTGTAGAGTTCAGGTTTTATTCTTCCAATGCTTACAGTAGAAGACTGGCGGATAGGCAGTGTGTCCATGCTAAAGTCAACACTGGTGACATTCATCTGACGAGGCAGGTGGCGCCGGAATGAGTTGTGCCTGTTGAAAAGGGTAGAGGGATCTGGTAAATGTCTTAAGTGTCAGTGATTTGAATCAGTACCCTCATTCTGGTTTGCACTAATGGTTTGTCAGGAGAGAAATACGTCTAAAAAGCACAATGCCTAATAGTATGAAGCTCAATGGAATATCTCATTAATATTTTTTGACTCTTAGCAATTATTGTGAGAATGTAATTTCTGATGCAACCTGTCGCTTATGGTGAAATGAAACACAAAAGTGGTCATAACACAAAGCATGGGCTTTTAGAGTGGGATTTTCTTTATTTGAAAGTCACATGCCATGGGTTTGAAAGTGAGAATACCTCTTAAGCACTAAGATTGAAGCTCTTACAAAATATACCTGAATGCTGTAATTTCTTTGAAATTGACAATTATCTAAGTCTCTGAGCCAGGTTATATGAACTGATGGAGATCCATCTTTTGAGAAAACCACGGCTGTACTTTACTCAACAATGTTGTCACCTAGCAACTGGCCCTCCTCCTTTCTGACAGTAAGGCAATCACAGTAATCTGACAGCCGTGGCACAAATGGGCACAGGAAGCAACACATGCAAAATTAAACACTACACTCAAGTATTATAAACAACATATCAGGTTGAACACTCTCTAAGGGCAAGCACAAAACTGCACTGGCATTGGTTTACTAAACATTGCCTGAACTACCACCAAAGCTTATTGAATTTTAATTGAATATATTAGACACTCAAACTAATATTTTCCTGATATTCAAGATAGCTAAGTATGAAAAAGGGGTATGAAATTACAATGAAACCATAGCAGTCTGAGTGGATATTTCTGTCTCCAATGCCTCACACAGCAGCTTTTTTTATCTCCCACTCTTAACTAAACACCTGTAATATTAAGTTAAATACTACTTCTTACTATGCTTTCCACAACCCCTCAGCCACTAAAGAGGTCTTAAAGGTTAGCTCATTTGCTGCTGTTCTAATCCTCTATAAACCACAATACACAGTCAACCCACCTGGGGTTTTTTCTAAAACCACTACTAACACCAGAGATAAAACCATTTTGCTGATTTCCATTTTAATGCGTAATATAGACTCTATCTCATTTCAAAGCCACAAAAACACATTTGTTTTTGTGCAGTTTTCCATAAAACTGATTCCAACTCACTCACATTTAAAAAAAAAATGAATTCATAAAGTGAGTGGATGATCAGCCTAATAGCTTATCAAAGACCCCGTGTGTGACATTCTTAGTAGATTAAAGTAAACTGAATAAACTGAAAAGTTTACTAGGGCTTATTCTTGCTCCCAAATGGTAAGTTAAGTGTCTTGTTAATTGTTATGTAAAAGGGAAAATCAGTGACCAAAGATTAGGTGGAAGGATGGAGACGGTAGGTGGGTCAGTCTGTAACGTGGCCTTTCTGTGGCCCTGGTGAGTGTGAAATTAATGAAGAACTCAGGCTCAATATAATTGCATTAATGTCCTTAATGACAAACTAACGCAAGTGTCAATAACGGCTTCCTCTGAGAAACAGAGCGCAGCTGCCTAGTGTGTCTCACTACAACGAGCCTTCCAGCATGACAGCTCCCACCCCACAGCAATGCTAATTATGGATGTTCTCGTTTAAACACAGTCCTGGAAAACAAAGAGAAGCTGGAGCTGATTGTTTAATTACTGGGGTTGCTTCCCGGCGTTACCATGGCAGCTTGTCTCACGTGCACGCCCCAGCGCAAAGCTTGGCCTTGAGTGATTATAGGTTTGAAACCGGAGTGAGGAGATATGCCGTCGCCGCGGCCGATGAGCCTACAGGAGGTGTTTCTTCAGGTCAGTCGGGGGAAAGGCACTCCCTGACGCACGGCGCGACACGTGCCGCGCCGTTTCAAGGTCACTGGCCAATCCCTGATACTCTACATGACATGTGCCAAATTACCTCGAGGACACTGGCCACATATTGTCACGAACTGTCATGACAGTTCTTGCATTATGTAAGCAACATTTTTGTATGTACACAGCCTAATAGTGGTAGGGAAAAACAAACCAAGTCAGAATGGTACTTCCTCATACAAAGGGCTCATAAAAAGCAACCACTGTGCTGCAATTGTAAGCAGAATGTGTGTTTGAATTGCTTTTTGTCATCATACATTATGTCCTGAATACAAGGACAGACTGAGAGGGGCTGTGTGGCTCAGGTACCTGGAGGAGGAGGTGGGCTCGGTGGTCTGCCTCTGGATCTTGGCCTGCTGGCTGAGCTTCTCCCTCAGGGCCGTCTGCACCTCAGCAGGGATGTCCGGAGACGTCTGGCTGATCTTCATCGCGGCCTCCAGGAGCTTCACTGAGCTCCGTCCGTTCACCTTCACTTCCGGCGGGGGTTTCTTCTCCACCTCCGCCACTTTAGACTCCGTGACGGGCAGGGGGTTGGGCGGAGGCGCCTCGGGGAGACCGACGTGGAGGCCATTTTCAATGTGGGCCGAGAGAGCCTTGCTCCTCCAAATGGGCCAGCACAGCTTCCAAAAGACAAAGAGAGAGACTACCAACAGGGCGAGGCCACAGAAACCCACGACCACAGCAAGGAGACTAATAGAGATATCTACAAGTAACCAGAGAGAAGACCATAGAGGAGGACAAGGAAGGAGACATAGAAACAGAAGAGGAGAGGCCGAGCAAGCAAGGGACAAAGTACGACAGACAAACATGCAAGGGAGAAAGAGAAAAAGAGGAGAGAAAGCAAGCTGTAAGAAAGAGGAGGCAGCATACTGTATATGCACCTGTTTGTTGAGGCAGGGCAATCTGAAGTCACATACAGCCTCAATCCAGGAGCCACAGCATCAAGAGAATCACATGCACACTGGCAGAATCAAGGAGGAAAAAAATCGTTTTGTGCCCCCATCACCTATTTCAGGTTCATCATGACATCTCCTGTTCTTATTGGTATTTAAATTCACAGTTTGCATGGACTATACACCAGGTGAAAGGAAGCTTAACGTTGCCTATTGGCATTTGTCAAAAACAGTTTAAAAAAGAATTCGCCAAACAGACATCGACGCAAAGACCAAGATTTTATAGTAAAAAGCTGAAAATAAGAGGAGATAAAGTAAGGCGAATGATTTCTTCAGTCAGACGGCCACTTCACTGTGTTCATATTCCACCTGTTGCCATTTCATCCGTCAGTATTAGAGCAGCATGTAGCGCCAGTTCAGGCGTTTTATCAATAACCTGACACACAGGAAACGGTTTCACAACAGCTAAACACGTTAAAATCACAGAAAAACGAACTACGGTGTACTAAAGTTTACAAGGAAAAAAAGTTGAGATACCTTTTACCAAACTTATCGCATACATAAAACTAGTTCCCCTGACGTCAAAGAAAGAGGAAACTCACTAAAAATTAGGGTTAGGGAGAAGAAGAAAATGTTGACTTTATCCCATTTACCTGCGTGTCCTTTACCTGGTATGCTGCTCTCCAGGGGGAATATATCCGAACATTTCTCCCGGTCTACCTGCCCTGCGAGACAAAGTTCCGTAACGATTTGGAGAGCCCGTTGGCACAAGCTGATGCTGTCCTCCGTCCGGACACTCATGTCTCTCCGGTTAAGCCATTGCACGCTGGAGGAACCGGGAGGGCGGCGGTTCATTTGGGCACCTTTATGCGCCGCGGAGTGCAGCCTGTCCACGGCAGACAGCGGGGAGGCGCGCTGCGTCTTGATGATCCATATCCAGCGCGCGACGAGGAGAGACTGGCCGCACGCGCTCCCTGCGTTTGAATAACAGGCGGCGGGATGCTTCAGTCCAGCCCTGCCTCCGTCCAATAGCAACGCGCTTCAGTTTGATATAATGAGTCCTATTGGGTGGTAATGGGATTACTTTTCCATGTAGGCTAACGAATAGAGGTAAACAATATCAGCCTACAGTTACTCGTCGTTACTTTTGTCCCCCACCCCCCCGCACCCCGTAAAGTGAGGCTGATTTATCCTATCATTGTCCCCACTGAGTATTCACTTCGATTTTATCGAGCTAAATGAATACACTGGACGCTGGACATCAACGCTGTTTGGTTTCCTGATCATCCACGCAGGAAGGAACTGAGTTCTCTTGATTGTTGAAGGCAAGAGAGGATGCAGTGTAGTGTAGGATGCAGAGTAGTGTAACGAATTACTCCCAGGAAGTAATGAGATTACTTTTGAAAAAGTGACGAGTAATGAACATTGTATTACTTTTTGAGTAATGCACAACACTGACTGGAAGCCAGAAAACTGTCTGGCAGACCTCCATAACTTTTGCTTGTCCATGAATTGAAAATATCACAACAGGATCAAATCAGCATGATGCAACTGATATTAAACAATGTGGCCATGTGAACTGTGTGGACTATAATGGAATCATTTAATTGGACAATGCTCATTCTGAGAGGATTCATAAGTATAATTAAACCTTGCTCATCTGCTTGGAAGCCTCCTGTGGCATTTTCCAGGCATGGATAACTTTAATATCCATACCAGAATCCAGGCCAAGGATTGCATCTGCCTCTTGCCAAGGATTTTAACATTCCTCTTGACGGTTGTGAATTCTGCTGAGCAGTCTGTTATGTTACACAAATGATGCGTCTCTTGCCCCAGAGTGTTTTGTTTCTCATGGCGGTTTATTCCCAACCTCAAACCTCCTGACATGTTCCATCCAGGGGGATGAGAGGTTGTCTCCTAGACAACAGCACATATATTGCCAGTAACCTCTCTGGGAGATTGCCTCCTCCATCGGAGTTATATTATTATAGCATATTGTAAACGTGAGAAAACGTGATTCCCTCAGTCTGCAGCGTACGCTTTGTGGAGAGAAATAAATGGCATTTGCCTGCTGTGACATTGGAATATTATTGGAAAATCAATTACATTTTAAAATACATTTTATTGTCAGCTTTTGTTGAATATAGCGGGAGCGTTGGATAATGACAGTTTAGTGCATGATTATGTGAAGTTCATCGTAACTTGTAAACACAAAAACACATTTAAACCAACCAAAAAGACTGAAGCGAACAATTCAACCCACTAACTGCACTGTTGATGAGTCACATGAACTTGCAGTTATCCTATCAAAAGTGATTACAGCACAGTAATGACTATGCACTGCAGTGTCCACTAGCTCACGGCATTTTGATAAAGTAATTGTATGACTTCTAAGGAATCTGAAGGCTGAAGGCTTATTCTCATTCTAAGACCTTCAGGCATGGCCTGGGAGCTGTGTTAGTCTGTCAGAATGTTTAGAAATGTCTAATGTTCATGCTTTTTCTCTCCCTTGTGACATCTGACTACTTCTGTCCATTATCGAGTCTTGAGTGTGTTTTGTATGGCAAGGGGTGGCGTCAGTTGAACTTTTCTTACATTGTGTTCTACTCTTCAAGAGCTACAGGACTGTCACTTCACTAAACCCTAAGCCAGTGGTTCTCAACGTGGGGTCCGGGGACCACTGGGGGTCCTTGAGGGGGTTCCAGGAAATTGTTCAATTGTTAAACGTCACCGTTATTTCATTTACTAGAGAATGTAGCAGAATGACTGTTTTGATCATAGTGTCACTGTTATCTCTCTGCCTACAATACAGATAGTCATGGAATTCTGGACAAAATTGTATCTAACAATAAAAATATTCTCAGATTTGGGTTCAAGAGACAAAATCTGAGCGAATGGGGCTCCGTTGGCTCTAATGTGTAAATTAGGGGTCTTTGATATGAAAAAGGTTGAGAATCACTGCCCTAAGCTATGCCAAAGTCCCTGCATCCGATATCATTTGCAACCAAAACCTTGAAACCCGCTTTTATCCGCTGAATTCCTGTGGGCAAGTGGAGCCTCGACTGATGACTGATAAAATATCAGTATGTGATCAATTATTAGACCTATAGGAGAAACAACATTATCTTGCACAGATGTACACAGAGACAACATCGGTCCTGAACGCTCCCCTGATGCTTTTTTTTTTTTTAAAGATATGGCTTTGAAATAGATTTCCGGCAAGTTTTGCTTGATCTTTGTTTTCCAATATTATGATTAAAAAAAATGACAAGATCAATTTTGAACTCACGTGACGCCCATTGGTAATAAATGGGGAGGAAATGTGGTTAAAAAAGGGCAGGGGGTGTAGGAAGACAAGATGACATTTCATTAAAAGACGGAATGGTGTTACAAATTGGATCAAAGTTTGAGAAGCAAACATGTTTTCAAAGTGGCTGCAGAGGAGAAGCAGGAGAGATCACATAGAGCTGCTTCTTCACTGATCGAATCACTGGGCCTCCACAGCAATGTGTTGGTTTTGAAAATTGTTGATAAAAGGAGTTTCTATTTCTAAACTTCTGGCTGCGTTTCTTTCTGTCGGGCTGCGGGAGGGAGGGATGGATTATGAGAATGTCAAATGTCATGTTAAATGTCAGTGGAGTGGCCGGTGTGAAAGTGTTCCTATCTCTGATGGAGGGTACACGATGTTCTCATGCACACGCTTCTTTTCTTTCCAAGAATCAAGAGGGTAAAACAGCGGTGCAGTAGGGTTTCTTCAAGTTGCTTTTAGTGGAGTAACTGTGAACTCTTTTCATGAGAAATACTCTGGATGCCCAGCCAAATCGAATCAAAATCTTAGTATCAAGTAGGTTTTTTGGTATTAACAAACTAAGTTGTATCAAAATTAGATATAAAGCTGTTTATTTCCCCCACTTTTATGATGCCATCATGCCACACAGCGCATTGTGTTATTGTCTCATGAAATTGATGTCAAACCAGGCAGCAGACGAGCCTCGCGCACACAGTAGGCGACAGACATGCTTTATGAACATGGGCCGCTACATTGGCTGACATTAAGCGAGCCTGCGAGTGAGGGATGATTCAGTCATTATCATTCATGAGCAGGAACGGGGCGGCTTCCAGCACGCTGCTGCACCGCTGCCTAAAACAAAACACAGCCAGCATAACGCTGAAATTACAGCCGTAATTGATTATTTTGGGGACAATGAGAACATCAGAAATCTGAATGCATCAGCAGCACATGGGGAGGAGAGTTGGGAAGAACCAATCCGCTGTGAATACCAAGCAGACTGATGTTGGGAAAAAAAACACTTTGGTTACATGGTGTTCATCTCTTAAGAGGCGTGTAAGTTTGTAGACTTGGTGCTAATGACTGTTTGGGCAAGTTGTCTCCGATCTGCCAGTGGAGGTAGAGAAGTATAATGAATGCACTCTTTTTTTCAAATTTTCTTGATGCGCTTCCCGGCTGCAGGCTCGAAGGCACGATGCGCGGGGCCAGATCAATTTGTTTGCTAACAGTTTAATTACACCCTAGCTCCCCCCAGAAAAACACTGCTAAAAGGGCCCTAGATGGAGGAACACAGAGGAACTCATGTCGAAGAAGCCCAAATTGTTCCTGTCTTCATTTTTCGCCGCAACCTTTCATTTTGTGGTAATTATTTTCAGAACACTCGAAGCCATTGAAGCAGGGATTGCTAGTGAGTGCCGTTTGTCAGATCTAGAAGCCTTAGCAACGTGACAAGGATTATTTTCTGATGTTTACACACCACAGACAACTGTGTCTCTATGTTGAATATGTTTTTAAAAACAAGAAGACGCTGGGGGTGCTCTACTCGTAACACAAAAATAGAAGGAGTGAGGAGCTAAGGCTCAGGCAATAGTCTAAGTCTGAAAATACAGCCACTCTCCAAAAATAATTACCTGCCTTTAGCAAAGGCAGACAATATCCTATTTTGAATGTTTTTGTTTTTAGAAAAAGTGAAGTCAAAAGTTGCATAAAATAGTCATGATACTCTACTAAGAGAATATATTGTTGGGCTTCTGCAGGTGTCATGGCCAAATTCGAAGTGTATTCACAGACTAAAGTGCAGGCCTTCATCACATCCTGCATGTGGACGAAGTTGGTCAGACTTTTTTTCACACCTGCGGAGCGGCCATTCACAGGTGTGTCATGTAAATCAAAACACCAGTTCACTGTATTATGTTGCGAAAGAGAATAAAATCCACTTACCAATAATTACAAAAAAAAAGAAAAAATCTACACCAAATAGTAACAATAATCTGGATATATATTTAGGTATTGATCATATTATCCCAGGTGCATTATTTGGTACGGTGTCATTTTTTCATGCATTTCTTTCATTTCTTTGGTTTTAAGGTGAATGATTTGGCTCATACCTGTACACTTGAATTGTATTTTGTCGTTTTCCTCACACAAATGTGACAATGACAATGTCTTGCACATCTCAGGTAAAGCACCTGCAGCACGGTGAAAAAAAAGATCTTTTCATTTCCCTCATGGAGCAGATCTGATTTAATCATGGATTACCTAATGGCCGTGTGGTTTAATTAGGCCATTTAAAGGTTAACTGCCAGGTCTGCTCCCACTCCCACAGCAGTCAGACACAGCCATGCTCCCTCTGCACTCAGTCCTATCAGCTCTACCAGAAAACACCTGTAGCGTGTTGGGACGCTGATGGCATTTTTGTTCAGTACATTTATAGATATGGCGCTTGTTTCCCTCTTACACACCATTATCAGTGTGAAAATAAGGTTCCACAGGGACGAACCCAGCATAGAGTCACTTCATGCTCTCTAGTTCTCACTTAACGCCTATAGACTCATTATTCACAGCGTGGCTCTGGAGATGCTTGTATTTGTTCTTCCACTTACCGGCATCTATTTGGCATGCACACAATTACATTTAGATGAAATTGGAACAAATTTGGCTCAAATGCAGGGGGAATATTCACGCTCCTTTTTCTCTTTTTATTTTATCTTTATTACCCACCCGACATCGCTTCCATGCAGCCGTGCATCTATGAAATGGCAGAAAGCGCTGCGATCGATGAATTATCTTACTGTAATAAGGATCATTAAAGGAACCACAGGGCTTTGAATTGATATTCTATGTCTGCGATGGGTTTTCTTTGCTCTCTATGATCTATATTACCATGATCACCAGAATACTTCAAATAAATCACAGTTAAACTTTCTAGTGGTTGAATCTAGTGTTGAAAGGATCAGTCGATTTATTGTTTTAGTCATTTAGCAAGTAAAAATACCAAGCATTTGTCGGTTACAGATTCACAAATGCTAACATTTGTTTTTTTTTCTCCATTTCATCGTTATAAAATGAATACTTTGTGGTTTTCTCGGCTGCTGGTCAGACTAAGAAAGTCATTTTAAGACGTTATTTTTGACATTTTAGAGACTAAATGATGAATCGATTAATCAGAAAAGTCATCGGGAGATTAATCGATAATGAAAATAATCGTTAGTTGCAGCCCTAGTTGAATCCATGTCCGATCCACGTTAAATCGCAGTATTAATTCATGCGGCTGCGGTCTTTCTGTCACACCGGCGTGCACGCGCTCACACACGTGCACACACACACGTGCACACACACACGGGTATGAGCCGACTGGTCACACTGAGAGCGCCTCACTGGGATGTTCAGAACAATTACCTCTGCCTCGCTGCCACTCAGGACCCCCCAGGTGAAGTCATTATCTCAACCAGAGGCCGCTCACCGCAGTCACAACAATTAATTCACATTAACAGTGGAACTTGGGCCACCAGGTCCATCTGGATGAATGGCTAAAATTATAGTCATTACCGGACAGGGATTCTATGGACATTTACACCAGGCCAAGTCGTCTGAATTGAGACTTTTACAATGTAACACAGAGAGTCACTTCTGTTCTTTGCAGCTTGCGGCATTTCACATCTGACACTGACGCCGACACATCAGGCATCTTTTGTAGGCTACTTTACAAAAGAAAATGTGATTTTCAAACAGTTGATCAGATTTTATAGGTTGGAATATGGCTAGAACTTCTGAACCCAATAGTCATTTTCACATTCAGTGGAGTCATTTGTGTGGCAATTACTGCAGAGAGACCCATACTTCAAAACCTTTCAAAACGGTTTCCTGTCTTATTTATTCTTTAGCACTTAAGTCACATCTTTGTTGTTTTGATGGGAAGCAAGCTTTCTTGCGCTGTTAGGTTTTTTTTAAATTCAGATTAAGGGCATTATAAAAGCATAAATCAGGAAATGGCCCCGCTTTGCATTTGTTCCTGTTCTCTTGGTTTTCAGTTCAGATTGATTTTCAATTCCCACACCTTTTTATGTTCCATTTGAAACAGCAGGGCCAGTTGTGGTCATGAAAAGCAGTCTGGAGTCATATCACTCTGGTTAAAGGCAGTGCAGTGGGGATGGTATCAGAAAGGTTGGACGTTGTTTGGCTGAACATTGCAATGGCTATTCAGTTATATCAGGTACAACCTCCTTAAGTCAATGATGCATATTCACTTTTTAAACCTCCTTATCTCCTTAATTAGGAGGTGGAAAAGCAGTAGAAGGCGTTCAAAATTAGATAACATGTTCGTTCGTTATCTTTTCACAACTAATATAAACGTGGCAGCCTGCTCATTAGTGGACCGCTCTTCCCTCCTCCACCCAGACA
This sequence comes from Centroberyx gerrardi, assembly GCF_048128805.1. Taxonomy (NCBI): domain Eukaryota; kingdom Metazoa; phylum Chordata; class Actinopteri; order Beryciformes; family Berycidae; genus Centroberyx; species Centroberyx gerrardi. The sequence goes on from NC_136020.1 coordinate 7,073,275, forward strand.
AGGTGTCCGCTCTGCACATCTGATGTGCTCTCCCTCAGCTTAACTAATCAATAACCGCCTCCTGGGTGGCCATGCTCTCACTCCCACGAGGAGAGGTTACTCTAATTTATGTCATTTGATTACTGTTCCACTGGGGCTGCGGCTGTAATCCACGCTGCAGTGTGTCCACATCACTTTCTGCCATTCTCTCACTCCAAATGCTCCTCCTGAGGGAAATAATAATAACATCCTAATTAGAATATTGTATGACATTAATTGATTATTTTACATTATGGTGTACACTATCAGTCTGGTAGTGGACATGCGCATTTTTCTTTATTTTTTACTATTTTTCACATTTTTGAGTAATAGTAAAGACATCGAAACTATGAAATAACACAAATGGAATTATGCAGTGACCAAAAAAGTGTTAAACAAATCAAAACTATCTTATATTTTAGATTTTTTAAAGTAGCTGCCCTTTGCCTTGATGGAAAGGCAAAGCCTTTGGAAAGAAATTCATACATAGGCTTCAACTTCACTATTTATATTTGTCTAAGAAACACATTTCAAGCATTTGAGCATAAGCCTTTAGATCAAAATGGCTTTAAGATAATGTAAACATAGGACATTCAATCAGGTGTGTCCAAACTTTTGACTGGTAGTGTATAATGTTGGTAAGCATGTGTGTGTGTTTTTGCCTTTTTGACAGGGGAAACTGCACAGGTTTGTACCCTCAGCCCCAAATGACTTCAGTGCAGACATTCACAATTCAGTAGCATTGGTCTTTGATTGAGCTGTTGTCATGGTTACCTGGATGTTCGATAATGGGCTGGACTGGAGAGACTCTCCCCACTTCTCACAGAGCTATAATTAAACACAATTTAGAGCGCACCACAGCGCTAATCTCCCTCTGTGGCGGCGGGTGCAGCTGTGGATAATGCGGGGATATGGAGAGCGCATCTCAGCCAACAACAAACTTTGACTGTGATCCTCAAGAGAGAGGGATGATGGCTTGCTAAGATGAATAGGATGATGACTGATTTTTTTTTTTTCCCCTACAAGTGGTCAGGAGCCAAAGCAACAGCGCCATTAATTGTATGCTTTTGAGCAGAGATAATGAGATGTTTCCATTGGAAGTACTGTAATTAAATGTCTGGTTTGTGTGTGTGTTTGTATGCATGCTTGTCACATATATGATGTGTAATAATGTATCAACTTATCACCGACTTGATAAAACACTGTGAAACAACAAAGTGTTGGGAGAAATGTGGGTGACACCCAACATGTCACGACTCAACTAAATTATATTCGTTACATTTGAAACAAAATTACCTTTCGTCAATTCTCATGCAAGTCACATCGCAAGGGTCACAGAAGCTAACTGACTAGCTAGATAATCCCCAAATGAAAGAAAAAGAGAGCTAACGGTGACTCGTTCAGTTTCGCAGTGCGTCCATGTGCTCCTTCCCCCGGGCGGCGGGAGGTAAATCCTGAGATGGGAACACATAATCCCCAATAAAGTCACAAGGCCTCCGCTTCTTTATTAGAATCCACAGGTACATTCAACAGAACCACAACGGTGCAGACACCCAAACAAACAGGACAGGAAAATATAGACCGAGCTATTTGCACTTCAGTCTCTATCCACACTGACAACCCCCAACGTACATCTGACCACCTATTCATAAACCGACGCCTATACGCACTGAGGTAGAAATGATGAATCTGCCTTCGAAGGATTCCTCCTCTTTGTCTTACTGCTAAGGTTTTTGCTTTCCCAAGGTTATTAAAGGGGAAATCGAGGCAAAAGCTTGACTGGATGATTATTACTGTAATAAAAAAAAAGGCAGGGCTAAGATTCTCTGTGACTGTTACATAAGACTGGACAGGCACCATGTTATGTAACACCTGTTGTGCAAAGTACAGCGCCTGCTGTGCTGGACACCGGGGATGAGAAGAATCATCTTCTTCTAACACAGACAGACCCGCATCGCCCCAAATTCCTAAAGAGATACTGGACTTTGCAATCGGTCTAGTGGACGGATCTCGGTTGTTTGATTACAGCTTTTGTAGTTTGCCTTGTTTTAGGTTCCCCAGCCCCCGAAATCGGAGAGGCACGGCCGTATTTACATTATGTGTTGATTCTCTCTGGCCTCAGAGTAACATGCAGTCTGTGAAATAACCTGACAAAAGGAGATAGTTGAAACCAGCCTGCGGCCTGGATCGGACCTCTTGCCGCTCGGGCCGGGCGATGATGCTATCTGGCTGTCTGCACCCTGTCTACGGGTGAGCCGCAGAGATAGCACGCCTATAGGGAGAGGCAGATCATCAGCAGATCATCCAGGACAAAAGGCCACAGCGAGGGGAAAGGGATAACAACATGCTGTAATCGCAGCTAAGAGAGAGACCGCTTCACTCCGGGTCTATCTCCGCTTTTTTTATCGGACTGGATTATCAGACGGAGGTAATGGTTTTGGGAATGAATAGGGCAGTGTTGGGCAGGGAGGTGAAAGCCAGCCTGTCTGGTGCTGTCAAGCTCTTCTTTATATTTCACTGAGGCTTTTAGGATGCTGAGGTTTGAGAAATGGAGGAAATGTATAAAGAAAGAAAGAAAAAGTGCCAGTGCTGGGTGAGGGACGGGTTTCAGATGGATGGATTTTGATGGGATATGGGAGCCAAGACATCACAGATTAGATACAGTAAAATCTCTGCCCTTTTGCACCAGAGACTAAACTACAGCTGTAATCAGTGGTATCCCTACTTTAACTTTACTTTAACTTTCTAATTTGCTGCCATTTGTAGACAGGTTTTCCAATTTTGTCAAATGTCTATTCAGAACTATTGGGCGGATCACACTATCTTCACATTTGTGAGCCATCCATGCAAGTCCATACCCATGCCGACTGTGTGACAGGCAATATGATGATTACAGTCATGCTAGAGGGATGCCATCATCTCGCTTTATGTAAACATTCAAACAAGAATTCCATCAACGGAGAACCTGGAATTTGATTCACGCAACAAGAGTTTCTAACAAAGACTGTGAGCATGAGGAGAAGCCACTTGGCACCGCGGCAGCTCTGCTTATTTGCTAATGAATCGATGACAATCACGGCTCCTCCAGCCCTCCTGTGGAGAGACCATGGGCCCTTGAGAGATTTTCTAATAGTAACACATCTGAAGAGAGGCTTCACAGACTGGATGTTCCCGTCTTGGCTGTAAGCCCCGGAGATCCTCTTGAAGAGTCTTGAATGTGAACAAGCCACTAGAAACATGTTGTACTTCAGATAGACTATATGCTGTAGCGGATAAAGCAATGTAATGTCTACTGACAGCTGCACTGATATGTAAAATTGCTATTATTCTGGTACCCATGTATGTATTTTGATATGAAATGGTCATCAACATCATGTGGCCTAATTCCACGTCAACTCTTAAGACAGTTTGCAGCGTTAGACTGAAATGTCAAAACCAGTGAATCAGTCTGTTAGCAGCCAGGAAGATGGCTGGCCTCATTTGTGTGCTGCCTGAAGATTCAGTATTTTTTTTTATTCGTCTTTGAAAGTAAAAAAAACCTGTGAAGTAAAAGGTTTGTATTGAATATAGGCTGGAGTGTTTTCTTCCAGGTCTGTCTGTCTGTCTGTCTGAATAGAGCTGTCACTCAGGGATTCGTCTGAATGCTCTCTTTGAATTTGCCTCAATTCAGCAAAGTGCTTCTGGCCGAACCCGCAATGCTCAAAACCTCCAAAGTATTTCTGTGTGGCATTAATAATATGACAGATTTAAAATGACCTTTCTGATTCCTTTGCCGCCATCAATGGGTAATGTTAGCGGTTTTACACGCCGCTACACATTGTATGTCATAAATCGGCGAAAGGCATTTAAGGCCTCGCCTGTTTCTGTGAGCGATCATACCTTCTTATCAAATACGTATGCAGAGCTATCCATTAAATATCTCATTGTCTCAATGTCTGAATATGGCCTTGGCCAGAGATCCATTGAAGATCAAAGCATTTACCCGCTCATTAACCGTTCAAAATGACACTGTTTTCGCTTTCTGGCCTCCATAGTCCAACCCAGAAATAACCTCCTGCAGAGATAGTGAAAAATGGATGATCTTGTAACAATCACACTATAGATGGGACTTATACTGTTGTCTTTCATCACCCTGAGACCTTTTCTGCTTGATTTTTACAACAATTCTCTTTTTGGCCTAACCATCTGGAAGAGGCTGTGAAAGTAATAAACTTGAAAAAATTGCATCTTCAAATATCTGTCCTTCTCCAGCATCAGTTTTCAACCAACTCGTTATATTGACGCGAATACATTTGATTACATCGTCGAGTAATTACCACAGGTGGATTATTATAAATGCCTCAGTCTGCTGGCGTGTTTCGCTGCCGGCTCCACTTGGCTGTCCTCCTGTCCTCCTGTCCTGGATGCTGCTTTTTCCGATCCAATCCAACGCGACTCTGGCTGTGGCCAGGAAGACCTGAGCTGGCAAGGGTAACAAAGGTTGTCCTGTATATAATTCTCAAGGTCATGGCAGGCCTTCTTACTGTCCTAAAGGTGTGTGTGCATCAAGGTTATTATCGTTAATGAAAACTAACGAAATAATGAAAACTAGGTGTGAAAAAACATTTTCGTTAACTGAAATAAAAATAAAAATGAGGCTTTACAAAAAAACGATAACTAACTGAAACTGTATTGTGGGTTTACAAAACTAACTAAAATAAACTAAAATTATAGAGAAAATGTCTTTAGTTTTCCTCTTTGTCAATTTATTTCATACATAAGCCTAGTATTTTGGGTGGATATGAAATCTATAGTCCCATTTGGGATTACTTTGAATATGACTGTGTCTCAGATACAAGTGCCTTGCAGTGGAAGGTGATAAAATATGTGGAACATTTCTCAAGGGGAAAAATCCCACGAATCTAAAAGTCCATTTGAAAAGTTCGCACAAGAAGGCTAACCTAGCTTACCTTGACAAGGTAAGGGAGAACGCCCAGCCCCCCTCCCACGAAACAGAAGCTAACCCCAGGCCAGGCAGCATGATGGAGCACAAGACAACCGTAGGCCAGAAAACACTAATGCAGTGCTTCCACCGGCGACCCGATAGCTGCTGGTTAGTAAATACGCAGGAACACCACAAGCGGGAGGAAGCTTTGGTGCATATGTTTATTGAGACTGGGATGTCTACACGACTGTGTGAGTCGATTGCCTTCAAAAAGTTCAGCACTTCACTCGAACCAAAATTCAAAACACCCGGAGCTGCAAGAGTCAATAGCCTTATTAGGGCTAAGATGGATACGGCAAAGCAGAAATTGAAAGAGATCATAAGGGAGGCGAGGAAGCTGACCCTATGTGTAGATGGTTGGAGCAAGAGAGGATTAACAGCATCTTTCATGGGTGTGTCAGCTTGTTTTTACCATCCGCCCGGAGGCCAGGTTCACCATGCTCTGCTTAACCTGCACCGAATGGAGCACCCACATACCGGGGAGTCCATTGCCCGCTGCATTGATCAGACATTAGATGCATGGGGTATAGGAGAAGACAAGGTGCTGCTCATTGTGACAGATAACGGCTCCAACATCGTCAAGGCTGTGCGGCTGCTTAGGGATAGAAGGCGAGAGCAAAGTAGCGAGTCAGAAGATGGTGATGTTTCTCAGGCTCAGCCAAGAGGTGCTGGAGACGGGCAGGATGAATTGTGGATGGAGTCAGAGTCGGAGGAGTCAGACGCGGAGGGTGAGGAGAGTGGAGGCCTCGGTGAGTGTGGTTATAGTGACAAATACAATTTTTTTGTCTTAATAATTTCCTTTTTTATTTTGGATATAAAATGTCACAATGATATAAACAGCATTGTCAGCTTTAACTTGATATTTCCCCAAGATTCAAGATTCCTTTATTGTTACATCCCATTATACAAGTATAAAAGGAGTAAGATTCTTGGGTTTCGGCTCCTCGACATTGCAGCAACAATAGCAATAAAATAACAATAGAAATAGCAGTAAAAATAGTACTAAAAAATACAGTACAATAAAAATATAAATATATTATAAATAATGTATAGTGTGTGTAAAATGCTGTGTGCGTGTGTACTAAAATAGTACTAAAAAAGTAGTACTAAAATGTAAAAATCACACTCACAGAGACACAATATTAAACAATGTGTCATACTGTGGAAAAAAGTTTATGGAGCTCACAGTGTAATAAAAAGTAATAATAAAACAAGTAAGCTTACATAAATATGATCCCTGCTCTAGAACCTAGGGTGAGTACAGCCAAAATCCCTAATTCATTAATCAGTTTTTATTAAATCAAATACACGGCTCAAGTTGGATTATAACAGAACTGTACGACTATTTTTTGTGCGTTGTACATTTGATGCTTAAATTATCTAATTGTTTGTCTGTTTTCTCTTTTTGCTTTGCTAAGAACTTGACCTGCCAGAAGATGGGGAGAACAACAAGTTCCAGAGAATGCCATGCCTGGCCCACACCCTTCAGCTCACACTGAAAGATGCCATGAAGCACCCAAGCGCTGATTCAGTCATAACGAAAGCAAGAAAGCTGGTACACGCTGTGAGGAAATCGTCAGTGGCAAATGAAGAAATGATCAAAAGGTGTGGCAAAACCCTGGTCCGGGATTGTAGCACACGCTGGAACAGCACTTTTGATATGCTGGGAAGACTGCTGGAGACCAGAGCTGAACTGAACCAACTACTTGAGGATTTGGGCATGGACACACTTCTCACAAGCGATTGGGCTAAGCTGGAGAACCTTGTCAAGCTGCTTGAGCCCTTTGCCATTCACACAGACCAGCTTCAGAGTGACAGCCAGTCACTCTCACAAGTAGTGCCATGCCTGCTCAACCTTGAGGCACACCTGCTACTGTTGGGAAGCAATTAGCTCAAGTGCTACTGAAGTCCTTGCGAGAATGTTTCGCTGGCATTCTTAGCCCTGATTCCACACAGTTTGGTGCTACACCAGTAGGAGCCTGCCTAATGGATCCAAGTGTTTCGCTGGTTCTTCAATCACCAGACACAGTGCCACTGAGGAGGGCAGCACAGTCCTTTGTGCAGAACCTGGCAGCTCAGTATAACCCAGCTACTGCTTCTCAGTATGATGTTGCCACTGCATGGGCCACTCAAACTCCAACAGGAGCCTCTCCTGCTGTCCTTCAGAAATACCGCTTCCTTGCATCCCGTATAGAGGTCAACGTGTCATCCACAAATCAGCCTAATGTGACCGATAGTCTGTTGACCGAAATGAAGAAGTATGTCAACGACGTCAAACAGGGTGTGTTTAATGCGACACCATTGCAGTTCTGGAGATCAAGAGAGGCTGTCTATCCAAAACTTGCCCCTGTGGCATTGGATCTCGTTAGTGCCCCTGCCTCACAAGCCTTTGTGGAGCGCATCTTCTCTGTGTGTGCTGCTGACTGCTGTCATCTGGCCTGAGAAACAGAACAACCACATCTCTGGAGCAATGTGTTTTCCTCAAGATCAACAAGAAATTGTTGCTTGACTGAAGTACACCCATCTCTCTATTTCTCACCAACCACCCACACCCACACACCCACACACACACACACACACACACACACACACACACACACACACACACACACACTTAAAATCTTGAAAAGCTGTATTTGAAACAGCTGATTCATTCATAATGCAAGGGACTTCAATTTTTTTTAGTTTACAATGTTGGACACAAGGCTATGTAAACTTAACATAGAAAAGCAAAGCACATCAGCTTCCAGCTGAGATGGAGCAGTATCTTGCCAGCTGTCTGGCTCTCAGTGTACTACCAGGTACATGTGCACTTTAAGTGTCCAAAATATTCACTGTATTAATGATCTCAAGTACAACATGTGAGGTATTGTATTGTTAATCAACTGCAATGATTTGCCATAGAGCTGCAGCACCTGCATCTAGTGCTGGGCAGTCCAATTTGTTGATTAGTTAATCTTGAGTTGGTTCATCTAAATGAATCGAATCGAATCGAAGTTTATTGGGTTTTTGATTTTTTTCATGTTTTTTTCTCAGATTGAGCTCCCTGAGACTCCTGGCTCCCAAGCAATGTCATGTGTGGCTCATGAATGGGTTTAATACATGCTATTCATGTGCCTTTAGTCTATAGGCTAGGAGAATGGGTTTAATACATGCTGTTCGTGTGTCTTTAGTCTATTGGCTATTTTGATTTTCACCCGGCACACTACCTGCATCTCATCTCAGAAGCAGAATTACACACATTTTGCACTTAAGGCTGCATCTTGTGTAGACTGTTTACATATTTGTGCCCATATCTACATTTTATGTACTGTTGTTGTTGTTGTTGTGTCCACTGACTGACACACATCTTTTATAGTTGTCTTTTGTGGATGGTTGTTCATCTGTCCTAAGTGAATACATTTTTTTAAATGGTATGATGTTTTGTTGAGTTTTTATTACACAATGCCTTTTCTGACCTTTTTGAATCTCACCCCTGACAAATACCCCATATTACAAAAAAAGACTAAAACTAACACTGAAACTAATAAAAACTAAACTAAAACTAAGCATTTTCAAAAAATAAAAACTAAACTAAACTAGCAAACCCGCTTTAAAAGCTAATTAAAACTAAACTGAAATTGAAAACAAAAAGTCAAAACGAAATAAAAATAAAAACTAATGAAAAATGCAAAACTATAATAACCTTGGTGTGCATGCATGCATGTGTTTCTATGTGAACTCTAAGAGTGTGATCGCACTTGCAGTTTGTTTTCTTTGGTCTGGACCATAGTGGAAAAGTTTGATGGGTTTGTAATTGATTGTCTTGTGTCCCCCAGTGTTCATGCAGTATATATTAGCATCCAATAAGTTCAGGGTGGAGATTTAGCATCCAGGTTGTTGGGTTTTTACTTCATTATTATTGATAGATCATTGTTAAAACCAGTTTAATGCTTTAATATCTCAACAATAGCAATGGCAATTATTACAAGGAAAAAATAAATTTGGGGTATTTTTAACATTTCAGTCTAAGCCACACCCACTTTTTGGATAAGCCACACCCACTTCCATATTAGTAATCTGAATACAAATAGTTTGGTTGGTTGAATAAATACAGTTCAAATAAACTGCTCCAAACATGATTGGTCTGAATGCACTTTACTGTAATACTTGATACTTGGGGTGATTACGTTATATGTAGTACTTTGGACCTGCCAGTGTTCTGTGTGTGTGTGTATGCTCCTGCATCATCCCACCCCCTCCATGTGTGTGTGTGCTTCATTACTCCACATCTCCCCTAACCTTTAAATACAGATGCATTTGCTCCCCTCCCGGCTGGCTGGGCGGTATTCCTGCTGCCCTAAAGGTTAATAGATTTCCTGCCCCCTTTGTGCAGCGGAGCACAACAGGAGAGAGTCCAGGTCATGCAGAATATGCATATAGCATTTGTAACATACACAGCGGAGGCAGGATGACTTGTGTCTGACAGGAATTTGATTGCTCCTTTCACCAAGAATGCCCTATAAACATTTTCTGACCTTTTGAAAGATTTATCTAAATTTTTTTAACTGGATTTACACAAATGACACCTGGCCACGCACAAACATACATGCATGCACACACACGTACACGCACACACACACACACATCGACTCGCACAACTTTTACAAGCTGAGTTCATGTTTCATAATGAATAAGCCTCAAACTGAGTCTAGTGGGCAAAGTGGAAGCCCTACTAGTTACTTTTACAGCCATCAGGGACCGTGGATTGAATCAGACTCCCACTGTCAACCCATACAGGCAACAAAGACTCAGAACGCTGGCAACAGAGAGAGGAGAAGAAAGAAAATGGATTGAGCGTTTGAAAGGGCAAGGTGAGAACAAACGGGGTAAATTGATTTCTCTCAGGGAGACAGCAGCGCTGATGATCATGCATCGTATGTTCTGTTATATAAGCGTCTTCCCACAGCTAAAGGGAATGACAGGAGTAAACAAGGCGTAATTGCAGAATATATGCAATTGATAGTGACAGGGTCGGCGGAGAGGGGCCACTGGAAACCAGGGGGAAAATGCTGCACTGGAAAGTCACCAGAAAATGTAGCCATTCTTCATGTTATGATTGTCTCGCATCACTGAGGGCTTGTTAGGCATGAGAGACGCCATAATGACTGCAGTATAGGGGATCCAGGTTTTGTTCAGCGAATAATGCTGCTGAAATTCTCCCATTCCTTAGAAAAAAGTAAAAAATAATTAAAAAAAAGATGGCCAAAAATCCTCACAACAAGGATAGAAAGATGAGGAAAATTCTCCAAGGTGAGCGGTTAGTTCAGGGTTAGGACTTGGGTTTAAGGTTAAGATTAGAATTAGGAATACATTTTGGTTAGTGCAATGGTTAAAGGGACATTAAGTAACCATCATCTATTGCTGAGCAGTTGATCAACAACCTTATTAACCCCCTGCAGATATGTATTATGGCCATTTTGTGCTTATTATTGCCCCTTTAAAAGAAAATACCACCCCAAGATGCTCTCACACTGTTTGATATCATCAATCTGTGATCTGTTATTTTGTGATGCAGTGTTGTAGTTTACTTTCTTGGTGTCCCCATTTTCCCTCATCCTGCCTCATGTACTTCTATTTAAGTTAGTGATTTTCTACATTTTCCCCCAAGTGCTTTCCGACAACCTGCAGAGAGCATGTCATGTGGCTGCGCTGCATTATTAAGGCTACTGTCGGTGGAGAAATTGTTATCTCTTCTACAATGGATTTCTCCCTGTATGATTGTTGAATGTCGGTACAAAATGATGAGTCTAGACAGAAGAACTTGCGCTTTGATTCTGAGGGACTGACACCAAAACCTGACATTTACCGTTGACGTTTCACATCGCTGAAACATTTTCTGCTATTACTGTAAAGTCCATTGTAGCTGCACTGGAAATATCTTGATGTGACGACATGCCATCTAGATTTGGCGAATTATCCACAGGAATACGAAAAATACACACCAAAACAACAAACTGGATCCAGAAATGCAAGGTCCAACAGCTGTTTTGTGCAGTGTTTTAAGGTGGATTAGGTGTGTGTCTGAAGACTTGAAGACTGCGATCCTGAGGACTTGGCAGCTGACGGCCTACCGAGGAACATTGCGTTCAGATGTGGCAGTGTGATGGATGATCCTCAGATGGATCGCCAGTACGACTCTGACTTCCACTGATTCTGTCTGGGAGACTTGCTGTTTGGTGGTGCAGTTGTTTATGAGCATTGTCCCACACTTGTTCAAGCATGTTATATTGGCTCGCTGTATGAAATAAGATCATTTTGTAGAGGAAATTGAGTTCTCACTTTTTAGATCATGCAATGTAAATACTTAAATGCAGAGTTTGCAGTTTATAGGATATTTGATAATGCACAAGTGAGAGAACCAAGGCTCTTAGCTGTGATCTAAAGAGACTCAGCCTCCAAGTGCTTCATTTACAATTAAATTGACCCCTAGGCTGCATATACAGTAGCAGGTAAAGTGACAAAACCAACTTCTGAGCATCTCTAATAGTTGGGTAAGACTGTTTACACACTGTTCTATATGTGGCATAGATCAGGTTTATGTGTCCAGACAGAGGCGTGTTGAAATAGCTTGCATATGCACTGAATGTCAGCTGGTGCCTCATTTTCATTTGTTGTAAGATCAAATAGCTGGCTTAGTTACTTGAAGCTGCACTATGCAGTATTTTTACGAAGAATACACCCGTCTTTTCAGCCTAAATCAGAAAGTGGAGCTGCAATTACAGTAAAAAGAGCGTCCCATCCCCACTAATTGAGACCCTGTAGATTTGTCCTATTTTCCCAAAGGAAGTTCTTGGAACCACTTGGAGCCGCCAACATGCAAAGTTGTGCAGTGCAGCTTTTGCACTAACCTTTTATTTATCAGTTAAGAATTTTTGTTCCCTGCTCTAAAGTCGTTACAGTTTTTGTCAGTTGCTTTGGTACATTTCTCGAATCATCCTTAACATTTGCAAAACAGTAAGTGCATTTCTCGAAACAATTTGTACAAACAGCACCACACAATGGATTACCTGTAAAAGCCCGTAACTTGCTCAAAATCCTTAGTTTATCTCTCAAAAGTAAATATTTATGTCAATGAACATGTCAGTGCCATCAGAATAACAAGTCCTTGTGTCATTGTTTACAAACAAGATAGTCAAAATGCTTAGCCATGTTGTCAATATAACAGTGTACTTTGTAAGTATTTTCTGATGTAAACTATGGCTAAGGTTTTGATGACAATGATTGAAAATGCACAAGGCTGCACCTTTTCTGTATGGCATATCAATTTCAACAGTACAAAGTTACACATTACTGCATGTGGGAGATTGATTGCAAGAGATTGGACAGGATTCACATTTACACTTTTACTGTTTGTACTGTGATTTTTTGACAGACCATGTCATTGCCATACAGAAAAGAAAAAGACAAGACTGTTTTACAGCACTGCATAGCACAAAGGAAAAAAATACAAAATTAGAAATGTAAACATAGGAAACACCCCTTAGGCAGAACTGTACATGCAGCGCTGTATGGGGAATTACAGTGCAGTCTTTCTACACCTCCTGACTTTCCTGTCTTGTAACACTGTGTTGTGTTGTGCTCTGTCTGTATATGCTTGCCAATTGAAGGTTCATGAGATGCACCTCTGAGCTATTTTAGAGAACTGGTTGATCATTGGTTGATCTAACGCTTCACACATTCCCCTTCATTAGTGAAAGTCAAGATTCACCTGAGAGCAATTCATCAATTCAGGACACATTTACAAAAAAAGTATAGTAGAAATGTATAGAAAATATGCTTGACAGATTATGACAACTGGTTCAACCATTTTGCATGTAATGACTTATGCAATGAATTAATGCCTAGATGTTTTGGGGGGTAAGACTATTCAACAGAGAACCAGTATAATACATTTTGATCAACATGACATAAGCAATTGATAATGTAGGAAACAGCAGACAATTGTACATAGGCCTTATCATTTGCATGAATGTGCCAAAGCATTTGCAATTTGTTCAAAAGAATGAGAAATTGCTTTTATGATGTGCACAAGTGACTAGATGATGTGGAGGTTGAACAAGTAGTTTTGAGAATTTCAATTCTGATCTGAGAAATGTACCAAAGCGACTGAGAAAAACTGTAATAGTTAAAAGGAGAATTTAACACCATTATATATGAAGCTTGAACTTGTGGTGCAAAAAAGCAAACAGAATGAACGCCTTGATCTATTTAGACCTGCCTCAAGACGGCTGTATAGCGAACTGAAGGTTTTTCATCTTTCTTCACATTACTGAGGGGCAATTTTAATTTTTTGAATAGATTGTGCCCATGAACCGTTAACCAGTTGTAGCCTCTGGTGTACCCACAATTAAAAAAAATATGTTAGGATGAAGCTGAAGGTGAAATCCAAGTACATTTTATCAACGAGGCTCAAGGCTTCCATATTTTGCAGTGCCACATGAATACTGGAGGTTCATGGGTCATGTGTATTGATATGAATAATTTGATTTTCATCGTAAGATCAATCCCATTCATTATGAGTGGAGTGGCCCTGGGCCGTCTCTCCTGACGGCTTCACTGATTAGATTCTTAGCGCTGTACTTTCTTAACGCTCATGTCCATGCTCATACAATAAATCTCCACTGAACCATCCAACGTCGCGTGAATAATTTCTGTGAATTATGTTCTCGGGTGAATTTTGAATTTAATCGTCAGTAGTGGCTCTTTACACCAGGCATGCAGCATTCACTGTCACTAGACCCGCTCGAGGATTGGCAGCAGCTGCTGATTTACAAAAACGATTAATTTTATCAATTGACTTCTTTCATCGACTTCCATGACTCCTAGTGAGGCTGTAGCAATTGAAAAACACTTTGCTAATCAAGTCAGCTTTTACTGTAAACTAGCAAACTCAAATTCAACATCTATTGAACATGAACAAGAGTATGACCCGATGCATTACAAGAGGTCTCTATCAGCACTGTTAATGGGTAACTGCCTGATAATTACAGTGATGAGGGAATCTATATAAACCCTCTGCAATTTTGTTTTCCTTGTCTTTTTGCTGGACCGCAGAGCGGGGGCGGCCAATACTAGTAGTTGTCCCTGACTGACTGACTAACTAACTGACTGACTGACTGACTGACTGACTGACTGACTAACTAACTGACTGACTGACTGACTGACTGACTGACTGACTGACTGACTAAATGACTGACTAACTGACTGACTGACTGACTGACTGACTGACTGACTGACTGACTGTCTGACTGACTGACTGACTGACTGTCTGTCTGACTAAATGACTGACTGACTGACTAAATGACTGACTGACTGACTGACTGACTAAATTACTGACTGAGTGACTGACTGTCTGACTGACTGACTGACTAAATGACTGACTGACTGTCTGTCTGACTGACTGACTGACTGACTGACTGACTGACTGACTGACTGACTGACTAAATGACTGACTGACTGTCTGACTGAGTGACTGACTGACTGTCTGACTGAGTGACTGACTGACTGACTGTCTGACTGAGTGACTGACTGACTGCCTGACTAAATGACTGACTGACTGTCTGACTGAGTGACTGACTGACTGACTGACTGACTGTCTGACTGACTAAATGACTGACTAAATGACTGACTGACTGACTGACTGTGGAAGGAAACACCACATATGTATTAACAGCTGAACTGGAGTCACCTCAGGGAATATAAGGTTTCATGATGTATGGTCACCTCACTGTAACCCTTGTGCCATAACTTACTATGCCAGAGGTCTTGTTGTCAGAGTGGCTCCTGGATGTCTCCAAGATGTCCATGGACGCTCTAACTTAAGACATAACATGTCTTGCTTATACTCTACTTTGGTGACCTGTTTTAATGTCAGCACATTCTGTACGTCCTTGGAACATACATAAAGGACTGGTTCAATCTCTTCCTCTTAGAAGAAGTGTACGTAGCCTCCTGCTGTGCGCATCTCTTCCTCTTGCAAGACTCTCCTTTCAATAAATATATATTCAAGTAAGACGAACCTCTGACTGCAGAACATTTCTTCAACACTGACTGATTGACTGACTGACTCCCCGTTGTTGAAACACGCGTGCGTGACTTTCCCATACATAGGCTTGCTGCTCGCTCACAACTGTCACAAGATCAAAAGTTGGTCAATGTATAGAAATTGATCTAAATCAATCTCTAATGCACCTGATGTGCGCATCATGTCATGTTTGTCATTTGCACAGAGATGCACAGACCAGCAGCATCGCACTCAATCTGATAGACTCCCGCTGTGAATGATTTGCTCCAAACTGCATGTGTTAGTAATGGCGCTGTAAACAGTAACACGTTTTAATGGGAGATGTGTCAAACTGCTCAGCACTCAGACAGTTAACATGAGTGCAGTGCATAGACTGGCACATGGCCCCTGTTTTACCAATGGATTTCACCAGACACTGCTGTCACTGTAGGTAAGAACAAGTAATTAATCCTATAGATTGCACTGAGTCTACTATATGTGTAGATTCAGAGCACTCCTATCCATTTTGTGCCACAGCAGCTGCTTTAAGGCAAGGCATTGCCCATGAGCCTGAAAATGTTGCTCTTTGTCTCATTGACTTTCAACAGGGAGGAAGAATCTTCTGGAACCTGCATGAAAAGAGCGTCCAGTACCATTTATGGACAGAAAGTCATGGGTTAAATGGTTGCGTTCACGGTCTGGCTAAACTTTATTCCCATTTCCTTTGAAAAAAGATTTACATGGCCTGTATTATTATTATTATTATTATTATTATTATTGTTCATACTGTAATAACAATCATAAAAATGCTTAATAATAATACATTCTATAAATAATAGCCCTCTATGTTGTTATGTATTGGAGAAACCTAATGTGAACTGTAGTGATGAACCTTAAAGTTTTAGTAAATGTCATCATTGATTCTTCTCTTACTGAAGTTACTCAAGTTAAATGAGTTTTTTTCTTGTTATTTAACTACAGGATTAAGGGATTGAACAATGGGGCGGCATGTTTAGATTAATAAATTATTAAAACTTGTTGAGTTGAGTAGGTTGTTTTCGAGTGAATAATTAAAAATCAACTTTTTGTCAGATTTGTTGCGTCATGCCATCCTTTACAGTTCATTACCAGTCATTTGATAATGAAACAAAAAGTTCACATCCGCTGCTTTGCTCTCCCCTGCCAGCTCACCACTCAAACAGATCAGTGTGCTGCCAGCAGGTCCGCGCGCACTGCCAATACAATTACTGGACGTCCTGTTCAGTTTTCCTGTCTGTCCTTCCCAAATCCATTAACGTCTCCGCCACCCAGAACCTTTCATCAATCCTGAGAGATGCTGTGATAGACACATAGCCAGTTGCCAAGCTAGTCAAGGTGTCTCTGCATTGCTCTGTGTAGTGTTGCAGCCATGAAGGGAAATAATGAGCTGGATCCTGCCTGTGACCCACAGCTAATGCTGCACTCCCTCCCTCTCCGTCTCCGTCCTTCTTCCTCCCAAATATCAATGTCAATAAACAAGACGGGTAATTTCCCACAACTACCTGACTGCCGCAATTTCCCTCTCATGTATAATTGTTGATGAAGCAGCTTTTGAGATCACTAGTTGCCTGGGAACCCTGATTACATTATTGAGGTTAAGGGGTAATTGCAAGCAAGCTAAAAAAAATGACTGTGTGCATGCATGGCTGCCG
The DNA here is from genome assembly GCF_048128805.1 of Centroberyx gerrardi. Lineage (NCBI taxonomy): Eukaryota > Metazoa > Chordata > Actinopteri > Beryciformes > Berycidae > Centroberyx > Centroberyx gerrardi. The sequence goes on from NC_136020.1 coordinate 7,090,013, forward strand.
CAGAATCCCATTACCTGAAGTGACGTGTACATATCCGTGTTGACACATCTGAGACGCAGCTTAGGTGAGGTATAATGCTATGTTTGTGTCCTGGATTTTGATGCATGCGCACACACTGCAGTTACAGTAGCAACACAGATGCTACGAAGAGTCACTGCAGGGGCAACATGTCCCTTGGGGAAACAACAGCTGGACTGACTAAAGAAGGTCCTGTTGCTTCACTTTGCAAGGCTCAACCAAGTGGAACACACCACAGACACACGGAACATGAATGCCACACGTCAGTGAGGAAGTGCAACAAACATGTATCATGTTTTTTTCTGGCAAATTTTTGAGTTTCATCTCAGAAATTCTGAGTTTTTTTTTGTTGCAAAATTCTGACTTTAATCTCAGAAATTCTGAGTTTTTTCTCTGAATATTACCCTCCTGCAGTAAAAAAAGATATCACCTACATTGGCCCTAATACGGCATCATACATTATTGCTATAAGGGTTTTCCTGTAAGGACAGCCTTGTACAAGTCTCTTTGAGTCTCAAATCTTACTAGAGGAAGAGATGCCTCCCCTATGTGTGTGTGTGTGTGTGTGTGTGTGTGTGTGTGTCTAGCTTGTCTGTAGCTTACTGACGTTAGCTGTGTCAGTATGTCAGACAAAGAATGGTGGGTGCTGAGGCTGAACTTTAAAGGTGTCTGCTGAGCGTCCCTGAGATCAAAGTACCAGGCACTGCTTTTCAGTCAGGACTCCTTCGCCTCACATAGAGAGTAAGAGAGTAATTTCTACAAATTTTATGAGACTATATAACATTAAATGCCCCAAAAAATTCACAGTTTTGATTTTCTCGTATTTTCATGTCAAAATCCCATTACTGTTACTTCCTGGAAAACAGTGTATTTTTTACTGCATACTTGTATATACCATATACAAATACCATCACAAATTCCCTTCCGTCCATCTTATCATATAAAATCTGCAACTTCATAACTTTCAAAGTGACACTAGCAACATGGAACACTTCTGAACAGTCCCTCCCCGCGTTATGTCCCGCCCCAGCATCCTGTTTCAGCCGGAAATGCATCGAATTACGGAAGCAAGACACCATTAAAATGCCATTTCCTTGTGACTTTAAACTGAAACTAGAAAATGCATGAGATCGAATATCTTAAAGCATATAACAGAAAATAGAAATTAACATAATGGAGGTTGTCAGAGATAAGATTCTGAGGCGCTTTGGAGCATCACATCACACTCTTCCTCAGAGTTGCAGGCGAGTTACAGGCGACAGAAACACTCTAGCTGTGTTATTATTGTTTGTGTTTACATAATCCTACATCCATGCCGAGTTGAATTGGTTCAAATATATTCATCTAAGCACACATGATTGCCAAGCCAACTTGTCTTCTGTCTTGTATCACTGTTTTGTGATTATAAAATTTTAACCTTTGCATATGAAATGTGAAAATCTCAATCTCAGTACCTGTGGTACTGCATGTGCTAAGATGCTATAAAGTGAAGAGCCAAAGGGAAATTCAGCAGGCATTGACAGGCTGCCACTAAACCAAACTGCTAAATTGGAGGCAGATCCCACAGGCATTATAGAGTGAAAGTGCTACTGAGCCCGGGTCTGTGTCAGACGCCTCTGCTGCAAACCGGCTATTAATGGAAGGCTAATCTGAATCACTGGCTCAACCTACGCCCATCAGCATCACTGCATTGCACTGCGTGGGGCAAATTCACCTCCTATTACTTAATGAATCAGCACCCTGGCAGTACTGGTAGAGGAAGCAACACGGCCCTCGATTGATTCTTCACCAAGTTTGTTATTCTTCCACATAGTCAACTCCGCCAAAACCTGCCAGTCGGAGGTTTTTGATAAAGATACTTAGGCGGAAAGTGGGGGCAGTTCTCTTCATGCAGGCCACAATACTTTGTGTGTGATATGGAAAAGGTGTGGAGTTTGTCCCGGTAGACGAGAGGCTCGCCTCAATGCAACCACAAGTTGTAGAGAGGAAAACTCTTAATAGCACTCAGAGTATCTGACCTACTTGAAAGTGATGGGTTGGGTGTTGGAGAAAGTTCTGCCTACCAGCTCCATTGGCCTACTGGGAGACTTAAATGCGTACGTTACCAATGACCAGTTTGACCTAATGACCTAATGATGACATTAGGGTGGTATCTCTATTTGCAGATGATGTAATCCTTTTGGCCTCATTGGACGGACTGTAATCTCCGATGTGCAATAGAGCGGTCTGCTGCTGAATGCAGTTGGGATGAGGGTCAGCATGTCAATATGAAAGGTGCTGAAATTTTGTTGACTTGGTTTCATAATAACTGATTAATCAAACTATCTGTAAGTTATGTGATATACATCAAAGAGGTTACTGAACAAAGATTAAATACACACACAACAGAAACAATTCTATATGCTTAGAATCACCACAGAGACATTATTTAAATTGCCTGTAGAAAGCTTACAGCGAACTGTTACCTTGTTTAATGCAACAGGCACACAGTGTGTTCCTGGGTTTAATGTTAATGTATGCTTTTGTCTTGTCTGTTGCTCCAGATACTTGCCCCTGAGCAAAAATTAATAACCAGCCTTTAAATTATGAGTGAGGATTCATATAAAAGCTTTTGCTTTCTGATCAAGGCAGCTGTCAAATTTTAATGACATGCTGTTCAGGCGTTCGCACAACGCTATGGCCCGGGCGACGGCGCCGCGACACACGCACAATAGCCTACATGAAGGGTTTTACTGCACGTCAATGAGTTATTGAACATTTCTTTTGAAAATAAATTGTTCCCCTCCCTGTCCCACCACTCCGGTTGCAGCAGTCGCCTACGGACGCCACCCATTTTGTGTTTTTGTCTCCTCTTTCATGTTCCCTCAGCACCCAAAGACCTTTTTTCAAAAATATCATAACTCAGTGTTTCCCTCTACACCACTCTATTTCACCACACCCATCCATTTTATACAGAGATCATTAGTTTAAGAGTGTCTTAAGTTAAGATGCTTTTTGGAAACACCCAACAAACTAAAGACACTTCGTAAGATGGGTACTACGATCCTCTTAGCCTTGAGATGCTTTTGGGAAACGAGGCCCAGGTATCTCGGGTCTTGTCCACCAGTGAGATTAAAAGGGATCATGAGACCGACCATCGGTTATAGGAGCATCGGCTGCAGTAATGCGACCATTGTATTGGACCGTGGTGGTAAACAGAGAGGGCTTCCCCGCAAAGCAAAGCTCTCAATTTACCAGCCGATCTGCGTTCCCACCCTCACCTATGGTCACATTGTGTAGTGCCCAAAAGAATGAAAGTATACTGGGCTTGGCCTACTGGGAGGACCACCCAGGCCAGACCCATTGGGGGAGCAGCTTGTGATGCTCCAGGAGAAGCTGGATGAAGTTGAACGTAATATCAAAACATTAGTATAACAGCAAAAGAAAAGCTCCCCTTCGGTGGTGCAAGGGGTCATTTAGGGGGTCGAACGCTTGAAAGGAGTCTAGGCAGCCAGCTGCTGAGAAAATTAAAAAGAAGTTTCATTTTATTGAAAAAGGAGAGCTGATTACTTCTTAAGCCACGCGGGCTGCAGCATCATATCATCGGGAATCATGTAAGATTGCAGTCAGGTTTATTGGAGCAGGAGCGAGCTGTCTAGACAATGGCTGACCTTTCTGTTATGACCAGTGTTTCTGCGGATTCCAAGGCTTTTTGCTTGTTTTTGCATAACGTGAGCAGACTGGGTAACAAGACTTGACCTTTTTTTCTTTCACAAACACCATTCTGCTCTGTAAATACTGGCTTAAGAGATAGATATTTTCATAAGAATCTGTGACACAGCATACAGAGCTCTGGTTTTCAATAAAGCACAGACGTCCCATGGACACTTGCTTTTGTTGACCTAACTTTTCCTCAACTCTGCAAGAAGTTTATTCTAATGTGAGAAAGGTGTAATGCTTATCCAATTCATAATATATGTCATCATAATTATTTGATGAGAACGTGTGGGGGGCGGACTATTCTGAGTTTATCATGCAGCAGGAGATCGACATACAGCAAAAGTGAAACTATCTCCGTTCATCCAAAGCATGGCCATTCTGTTTCAGGGACACAGACCCAGGTAACAGAGCAGCAACCGAGCGACCTTTGACCCTAGTTGCCAGGTGGGATTTAGTGTTTTTGTTTGTCCTGTGATGTTCCTGTCAGAACCCCCCCCCTCCCCCCTCTGTGCGGTGTTTGAAGGGCACACAGTTGGTCCTTCCCTGGCTCCGCTCCAGCACCACCTGTTGAGTTTTCACAGGGAGATAGGGCAGGTTGCTAGACCCATCATCACCAAAAAAAAAAAAAAATCACACATTTTTAGAGTACATTACATTTTTAAGAAACTGTCCCCTCACATTAAGATGAAACTAATGATCCTTGTGGGGGAAATTGGGTTGTAATAGGATACAGTGAGAAAAAATCCAAGTAAGAATAGAGCAAATGAGGGCTAGAAAACATAACGCAAACAATTACAGTACGAGAACATATTAGAACAATAAGAATAAAAAGCATGAAATATATGAATAACAGCATGTATGCTGTCTGTGCAAAGTGACTGCAGTAGAACATACTGCAAAAGACAAATAAATGGAAAAACATGTATGATATGAGAATATACAGACAATATGGAAGAAACAGAGTATGAAAAATAAATAAAAGAGAAATTATAAAAGTATGAAAAAATCTGCAATATATGTAACAGATGAGAAAAATAAGGGAATATATATATATATATATATATATATATATATATATATATATATATATATTTAGATATTTGCAGTATACAGTATATACAGGATGTACAAACATTTAGGATATACATAAAGAAAGTGTCTAGGCGTGCAGACATGTATTATAAAAACGAATCACGATATCAATACATTCACTTTACCTGTGTGGATAACTTATGTACAGGATGTGCATTACTTGCTGTCCACCTTATCAACACCACCAGCTGGAGGTACCACGTAGAGAAAAGTGACAATGTGCCCCACACACACACACGTGTGCATTGTTTTCTACTCAGTGTCAGGATTTATTTACAGATGTACAGAAACGTTTCCAGAAATATACATCAACTCGCATGCAGAGAGTGTACAGAATGTCCATAACCGATGTATAGATTAGTCCAAGAGCAATGCAAAAAAAATCTATCTAGTTTGTATAGACAGTCCTAGTTAGCTGATTATTTACTATTAATTGAAAATAGCCCAATCCCAACAATTGTTCTATTTCTTTAATGCACCATATTCCCACTCAGTTCATGTCATTACACATTGAACATGATATGCGATTTATCATCAAAGCTAAAAAGAATAACAGACATCCTGATATGTTAATTGATTCGTTAATTGATTGATTGATTCATGCATTTGTTTGCTCGTCAGTATTCTTAGAAATTAGTGTAAAAGCAGGAAAAATATGCCAGGCATTCTACCATTCTGACATTTAGTTTTTGGTTTTAGTAACTGGAAGTCACTGATAGAGGAGGGTCTATTTAGGACGTCTCAGATGATGCTAGCTGTTCAAACAAATTAGCTTGAAGAGACATAGTGTACACTGTCAGAGCTTATATCAGCTCTGTATCCCCTCTGGAACGTATGGAATATTATAATAGAAGGCAGAGACGGTGTTTTCTGTACACATGGGTTTATCTCTCAGTCATTCAGACAGATAGCACAGTTTAGCCTGCAGCAGATTTATAACAGGATTACTAACGCAAACACTCAGAGCATCGCCCACACTTACTGATTGTTTTAATCTGGGGATTTTGCAGAAAACTAGCCACACTGTTCATATTCAAACTGAATCCTATAGATCGGTTCACTCTGTGTTTTCCCCTATGAGACGTAGTACAAAGTGCTCTCAACTCTTTTAACTGTGTTTATACCCTTACCACAGTTAGCATAGCTTTGCTCTCATCTGCATCAATTGATTCAAATCCAGTGATTTCAAATTTTCCACATAAGATGAGAGAGAAATGAGGATAATAAAGGCCTTAATCCTAATTTTTAGTGGTGGCGTAATGGCACCGCTATAATAAGAACAGTAGGCTATCTGTGGTTTGAATAATAACTCAGTATAGGAATGTTATAGCTCAAAAGTGTTGCAGGAGATGAAGAATATCGATCAATCCATCAAGCTTTATTAATATAGCATCTTTCGTGCAAGATTGCAATACAAGGTGCTTAAACAATAATAAATAATGCAATTAAAACTCAAAGTGTAAGAGTTAAATTACAGCAAAACTTGGAAAAAACTTGGATTATAAAACCTCATGTAAAAGGTATGCTGAAAGGAATGTCAATGTAAAATTATGTTTAATATAGAGAATACATACATGATGTTGACCTAGCATAGAGTTGTTTTTAATTTTAAATGCACTTAAAGAAAAAAAGAATGGAAAGATCATATGGTTCTCATTTCCAAGTAGCTGTTTTACCTTGAAAACTGTGTTTCTATTTCCACTTTAACATGCACATAACACACACACACACACACACACACACACACACACACACAAAGAATTAACTCTCTTTTGTTTGAGGACAGAGCAAATCTTCCAAAATGAGGACGTAATGCGATCCCCTATAGTCAGACAGCGGAGCGGCGGCTCAATATAAACATAATTACATTTATGATAGAAACATGCCACATCTCATCAGTCATCGGGCGAGAGAGAGGCCGGGATGATTCATTTTGTTGTCCGGCCCGAGAGTGGAGTGGGGATATCACATCACCCACTTATAGCATTTAGGCTACAGCTAATTGAATGAATTGGATGAGGCTTTAGACCACACCGAGAGTCTGCTCCACATCTCCCACTCGCACGCTCGACCATAATGAAATCCTTCACACATCTGAAGCTTTTCATATTAAATGCTTTGTCCTCTCTGAACAGATTTTCATATCTCCTACTGTAATATTCTTTCAGTTCAGCCATGTTGCTGAACAGACTAGTTTGAAAAAATCGGAATTAAATCATAATATTATTGTAAGAATTATTTACTGGGAGTGCAAACATTTGCTACACGATCAAGACGATTAATAACAGTCGATTTATGCGCTACATGTGATTTATATTAAGTATCATTAATATTGCTCTAAATCCCTCCAGGCACCACCAGTGACAACATCCAACATCTTGTTTTCTGAATCCCATCCAAATCCATTATGTACACTGGCTGTATGTTGTGGGTGGCACTATACTGGTACCTGCTACCCAGCCATTATAGTGAATGGAAACAAGCAGAAATAGATGTGTGTGGGAAATAGCAGCGAGCATAATATGTACCATTTGGTTTACATTTGTTACTCAAAGGGTTGAGTGTTATGGTCTTGTGAGTTTAAACTTAGAACCATCAACCCTATTCACCAAAACACTTTTATTAATGACAAATCAAGTTGATGCTTCTGCCATGGTGAGATTAATTATGTGTGACCATGTGTGAACTATAACAACTTGAATGCTTTTTTTGTCTCCAAAGGTAAAATTATATTCACCTTAAATATAATAGCATAATAACATGTAATAGACACTTCAAGCAATTCAAGTAATTTGCAAATAGCTGATTGGATACTTCTAATCTTTTCCGTTTTTGTGAGTCTGTATGGTTTTCCTATGGTCTTTATTGGGATTTCTGGTGTTTTCAAAGTGTGTTATGGTCATATGAAGTACTTGTTGAAGTGTATAGGATGTATGTATGTATAGGAATTCATATTAACACCTGATGAGTGCCCACTACAGCAGACACATTGTGTTGTTTTTGCATTATATAGAAGGTGTTTTGAAGCATAATGAGGGCAATAAAAAGTCAAATCATCTGCCAACAAAGCTTTGATTTTGATGACAATGTTCCCCATTTGTTTTTTAGCACAGAAAAGGCTGTTTGACATTCTACAATATCCCCAAAATCTCTTCAGGCTTGCTGTGCTGTGCTCGCTAAGAAGCACTAGCAAAACATCATCATTTAGCTGTCTTTTTCCAGGATATGTTGTCTAACTTGGGCAAGCCAACTGTCAGGGGATGGAGGGATGAAACATCGGGATCATAAACAAGGATGTTTTCAACGGTACATATTCTATTTAGTTCTAGTGCATACAGGACACGGTGTATCTATGTTTGTTGACAACAACAACAAGAAAAGCCGAAGGAATCCGACTTGAAGAGATGCCGCTCTCCGCGCATTTACCAATCTGCTGTTTGATTAAATACGGCGGGCCTTGCCAAGCTTCTCTAACCCACACAGTGTCATAGAAAATTAGGTCAACTTTGAAATATCCGCAATTCAAAATATCCACATCTGAGCTGTTTTAAATGGAATGATCAACTGCATGGAGTGTGTTCAGGTCAGGGCGGTGCATCATGCGATTCCCCATCGCACATGCAGTGTGTCCTATGCACCCCGCTGAGAAACACCAGTGATGTGTGTGTGTATGTGTGTGTGTGTGCGCTGGTGATTGCACTCGTATGTGTGTATGTAAGTCTTATGTGTGTACATGCGTGTGTGAGTCTGTGGCTGTTGTGTACGTGCCTTGACAATCTGGTGTGCAGTGAAGCTCGGTCTGCAGCAGCCTGTTGCTAGGTTTCCCTGCGCTGTACCTGGCACTCAAGCAGATGCTTTCCTCTCAGGAAACTGTCCAATTACCCGGCTCTTACCAAGTGACAGTATCAGGGCCGCACGCAAAGATGCTCCAACTGGTGTTTGTGCACCTTCCTGAAAGCCCTCCTGCAGTATTTTGGGGACAAATTATTTTTCATGCAAGACTAGAAAGTATCGCCACGCACCTGTAACTCCGATACAGAATCTTTATTGCTCTTTTGTCTATCTGTACTGCCTTATTATTTATCATGACGCTATAGTAATCAAGGTTTATTCAGCGTTGGAGTTATGAGTGTGCAGCTGCAGTATGTTTTCAAGTATACTACACACTGTCAGTAGGTACTGGGTGCATTTTCCCTAGCCTGATTTTGTGTATACCCATTTTAATTGTGATTTAAAGGCCGCTATGTACTTTTGAGGAAGAAATGGAAAAGCACCTCTACTAAGCAATATTCCTATATGCCCACTTAATATGTAACCTTTGACCCATATTTAAACCTGAAGTGCCTAAAACTCAAGAACACTGAATCTGCTTCACCATTATAAGATTAAACTCTAAAAGTAACATCTTGTGTGTTTCTCACATAACTGTGAGCCTGGAATGTGCAAATGCCCAAATCCCATAACATTGACCAAGTGGCCTTGACAAAATAATAACTTGTTGTCTTCTAGAAGAAGGTGGTCAGTGCTAGAACTGTAATTATCATTGGTTGTTCAGTCTTGTTCATATGGCCTTATACGTTTTGACCAATAGCTTTATTATATTCTATCTGTATTAACATAATCATGAATATTCAACACTATAAAACCTGCAGATTTTGTGTTCCTTGGCTTCCAACCTGCAGATTGAATGAACCTGTGAAAGTGCCACTCTCTTGTCCTGAGTTTTCAATATGGGTGTATTGGCTATCATGGGAAATATGAACTTCGGATTTTTCATTTGTCTCTTGTGTTTCTCTTGGTCAGCTCTCACTTTGTTTTCTGGCAGCATTTGCAGTGAAATCACAGCTCCACATTTGTAGTGCAAGTGAACGAGGAGTTGAGCAACTTCTAGTCACTTTGCATGCAAACAGGCAAAACTATTCTCTATTCTTCTAAGCAGGCTTTATGTCTTTGCCTGTTGAAGCAGAAGTATCCTGCCTTTCAATTCAGTCAATCTTTTGTATATATGCATACTGACCCAACATTAGCAGCTCATTCTGCTTATCACTGTCATATTACATCATGACAACATCTAACATAAGTCAGCAACACACTTTCTGACTTCCTTATAGGCTATAAAGAATTGTTTGTTCCCTAGAGTTGTGTATCGCTATGTTGACTCATTTTGAAAGGCCTTTGATTTGGATGTTGGGTTTGGTTTCTCCTCCTGACCTTGGACTGTACATCTCATCCCCAGGCAGAAGACACAAGTCTTGGCTTCAAACTGTGATCTGGACACAACCTCTAAGCGAACTGCAGTCATACCAAGACATGGGTTTAACGAGAAAGCTTCAGGTATGACTCATTTCTCATGCCAGTAACACTGTCCTAGCACTATTTCCAATACTGTATAACATCTCAGATGACTCCTACCCACAGCTAATAACAAATATACACAAGTATTACCATATGGAACCCTCCCACACACACGTTTTTCACTTGCATTACATCATTTTTTAAATTTAAAATAAGACACATTTTGGACATAAGACTTTTGTTTGCAATATGAGGAGTCTTATTTAATATATTTTGCGCAAATCCACGTGCCACGTGATATTCAGCAGAGTGAGAGTCAGTCTCAAGTCTTGAGGCACAAGTCTCAAATCAAGTCCCAAGTCCAAATGTAGAACACCAAGTCAAGACAGAACAAATTAAGAGTCCAGTATCAATGTAATATCTTAAAGAAAACTAAATATCTAGGACTTTTCAATGCAATATGGTTTTAATAGGATAAAAACTTGGTAAGAGCATCATGAGTTTGATTTCTATAATCAGTTTCAACTTCAATAAATTCAATCATTCCATACAAATTTTAAATTTAATTTCAATTTAAATTCAGTCGTCTGCTGGAACAAATCTCATCACTTTCAATCTAAGTCATTTACACAAACACAAGATCTCAAGTCAAGACTTTAGAAACCTTTTCAAGTTGTCAAAGTACAAGTCAGAGTCAAGTCCCAAGTCACCAGAACCCAAGTCAAGTGTCAAGTCTTCTCTTCATGCATCAAGTCAAGTCTCAAGCAATTAAAACTGTGACTCGAGTGTGACTAGAGTCCAACTCATGTGGCACGAGTCCCCACTATTGATATTCAGGCATAAAATCTCTACTTTAAATTCTTTTTGGCTTGTTCTTTTTTTAAATGCTAACCTATGAAATCCTAACAATAGTTGAAGAGTATGTGAACTACAGGTGCTGAGAGCTGCTGAGATTAATGACTTTGTGATGGACAATGATGTGCTGGAATCCCTTGGGTGCACAGAAGGCTGGCTCCCATATTGGATCCTATTTTACCTCTCATGTTAATATTAAACTCCTTTGTCATCTGGTCCAAGCAGAGAACATCTCAGTTAATTGAAGGAGCACTGGGGTGCCGGGAAAACAGATTAGCTCCTTCCCTCCAGAGATGCGTGCTTACTGTACACTGCATGCCTTTTTATGAATGACTCGGCTATTTCCAGGGTCTGTTCTTGGCAAATAACGGAACAGAACGGCTCCCATTACCGTTAGCCTTACCGTCAACATCCTCCACAGTCAGCCTTTGAGTTATTTTCCGACCACATTTGAACTGAATTCTCAGCGTTGCATTTGAAGTAAAAAGAAAAAGAGGGCTTAGTAAACACATTGATAAAAGGAGGCTCTCTAAGAAATCTTGGTTGGAAGATTATTTCTTTTACAAAACGTGAAGGTTCAACGTTGAGAAGAGTAGGCCATTAGTGTTAAAAATGCCTTACCACTGGTCACTGAACAGACGAATTCATCTGTATATCCAAATGGATTTTGGTTCTTTTTGTGTTAAAGAATCACATTTTCAAGCTGTAAACTTGAATTACTAGCAGCACTGTATTTTACCCATATTCCATCAGAAACAAGAAGGAAGCATTGGCTCTCATTTTACGACTATTGAGGATTTCATTCCAAACTAATTATTATCAAAAAAAAAAAAAAAAAAAAATCATAACTACAACCACATGACTCTTGAGGTCAAACACTTTTCTTGGTATTGAAAACAATCATTTTAAGGACAATATAATGATGTAATGATCACATCAAAATAGATCAAATAACCGTTATGAGACTTGGAAATTGTCTATTCAATTCTGTTGACAGTTTAGAAATGCAATCAGCTGTTTGCTATTGTTGCCCAAGAGCTGAAGACCTCCACTATGGCTAAGGTGCATGACACCACCTGATAGCCCTCTGTATGTTCTGCCAGTATGGTGGCAGACAGTCATCGATCCCTGCGGTTCATTTCTGGCTCGTCTCTCTTGGCCCTCTCCGTGCTCCCGGGCTTCTCTCTGCATCTTTTCAGCTGCCTGCCCCCCCTCTGGGCGCTGGACACTTTATTATCAGCCTCCTGACAATGAGGGAATAATTATGGGATGTCAGAGGTCCTCCGCGCCTGATGGACAGGCTATTTGCGGTGTGTTCCTTTCTTTATTAGCAGTCCATGACTCGCATTGGAGCCGTGCGGGAAGTGGAACGGAGCGACTCTTTCAGCGCTACAGGAATAGGGTTAGGGTTAGGGTTGACAGATGCTAGTGTCATGTCACAGTATGGAAATCAGTCGTCACATGAGGCTTGCCATGTAAATCCCACATGCTCTTTGTGTGAAGTGCATGTAGATCGCATGTAATGTGCGCTTGTAGATGTCAACAAGTGAATCATCACATTTAGAGTCTAATGATCACTGAAAGATCATAGAATTCTTGTATATGGGTGAGAAAAGCGGGTTGAACCGGTGATCCTTTGCGGTGCACATAAGGCCAGGGAGTCGGACCTGTCAGTGAGAGGGATCCGGGAGCCTCGGGGACCCAGCCGCCGGGGCCCTCGTCTCATTAATTATCACCCTGTCAGGTGTGTTGCATAAGAAATAAAGAAATAACCTGGCAACGTGATCTCCCTGACCTCATCAGCGGGGAGCTGAGTGATGAAACAAAACCGCCTCAACGTCTCGGGCCTCAGCTGCCGGCTAATGAAGGGATCACTCACTCTTCCACTCTTCCTCTTGGAACTGAACGAATCCTGTGGGCTTGACTTGACTTAGAAAGTTTGAATCTCCATCTCTTCTTCTTCACTCGACTCTCGTTGTCTGCTATAAGGTGACACTTGACAGGGTAAATTGTTCGTATTTTCTTTCCCTTCTCCTACAGGAATAGGACAAAGCTGTTGGAAAAGGGAGAACTGTGTAGGCAATGCATAAAAGAATATACAGTAAGCATGAAAGGAGGCAAAATTAGACAGCAAAGTGAAAAAAGAGGCAGTAGTCTGGCTTTATGTGTCCTCATGCATCCTTTTCAGGTTTGGGTGGCAACAGGTTTTGTAGTTCTCAGACTTCCTGCCCCCACTGACATTAATAACACAGTGAAGGGTCATTTGTCAGAGGGACATTTGTCTGCGGACTTGACATTTATCCCACAATGCTGTATGTTTGTGGAGGAATTGTGGTCAGTCTTTCGATTGCTTATCGATTGTCAGACGTTGACTCTGTGGATGGTGTTCTGCAGTGTAGGCATCAAATAATGGCCCAGTGTGAGATCTACTTTGTGCCTCCTTACACACAGCTCACCATAGAGAACAGTCAATACAGTCTGTAGGAGTGGCAAGTGCCTCAAACTTTAGTTATGTGTTGTTTGCACTGCTGTAAGTCGCTGTGACCTGGGTGCCTCCACATCCATTGAAGTGCACCAACAGGTACACTCCCCCAATGGGCAGCGGTCTCTTAAATAAATAAATAAATAAAACGCTGTTACAAGGCTGTATAGGTACTTTGATGCTCCAAGGTTGCCATGGCCACTAAAATCACAATGCTGCATGGTAGGATGCTTAGGGACATTGTCCCTGGAGATTAAGCCAGACAGGAGAAACACTTCATGAAACCAGAATGACAACCCGCTCCATAATTAAAGCTTTCAACAGCATAATAATCTCCTTTTTAAGCGATCAGAGCAATATGTCTGTTCAACTCCACAGGAGTGGATGGAGAATATGTGATTTGCTCCAAAAAGCATAGAAGACCTTGACAAGGTTGTAATTGACATGGTTGCCATGGCCACTACAATCCTAATGTTGCATGGTGGGGTACATAGGGACGCTATCCCCTTAGACTCAGTCGCATGGGAATACACCTTGTGAGAGTTGAAGGTTGGGGAACATGAGATTTGTGAGACCAGTTTACCATATATACCACCCATTAAGCCAACTCTTCCATCCATACCAGCATGTATTCACAAGGGGGCTCTGGATCTGCTGTAGAGATACTGTAAATATCTGGTGGTAGTCTAATATACTGAATTAACAGATCAAAGTTGTTTGTTTACTAAAAGTCTGAGCCCTACTTATTTAATCGGGGCATACTAAGCTGATAAAATAACATAATAAAGTCTGAATATGTTGTGTAGTGTGATGTGTCTCACCACCAGCCAAAGGGGATTTTTATTCCAGGATTCCAACGCTGGCCTATGGAAAAGTAATGTGATATTTTCCAGATCTCCAGTTTTGGAATTGGACAGAATTTCCAGAATTTTTTGGTAAACCCCCCCCCCCAAAAAAAAAACATTCACTTTTGTACACATGATTAAGCCTCCACACACTGTAATGTTTGTCATAGTGAAGAATATTCTTCAGCTATAGAGTGATAGCTTTGTTGCAGGCTGCTATGCCAATTATTGCTTTATCACTTCTATGCAAGGTAAGTTGTGAAGGTTGTTTTTTCCCTGGTGTTGCAGTCAGGAAAGATGACTTCATGTGTCCAAGTGTAATCAGAAAAGCCCTGAGTTTGGTTGTGCACTACCCACAGCTATCTTACTACTAGATAGTACACTTACTGTGAGAATGTGTTCAGGTAAACAAGTTACAGAAGTCTCCAAACCACAGGCAAACTGCTAAAAGCTGTCTTGGTAGACACAGGACAGAGGGAGCAAGTCACATACAATGCCAAAGTGATGCTACAGTGGACACACAGATAGAGATCAATTCTTTCCCAATAGCCTTTTCATTTAATTTTCAGATACGTTTCAGTGTGTGTCTGCTGTCATTAAGCATACACTGACAGGTTTCCACATCACAGCGAAGTCAAGCACTATGCAATGTACTTTGTCAAGACACATTCCCTTCAGATCTCCCTATAAGATCAGTCTGTGCTCCAGGGAATGTCCATAACGTACATACTCCATGCAGCGGTTATGTTATTAGACAAAGTTAGGACTCTCTCTCAAAGGCAACCTGCTTTGTCCCTGCTCTCCAAAGATCATGAGAACAACTCTACCGCCACCTGCTGGTGGATCTGACAAAGACAACACATTTCTGTCTCACTGTTTCAGACCACACATCACCCTCGGTTGCAGACGAGTTAGAGATGATTTTGAAGCTTTTGGACAATTGATGTGGATTGTGCAAAATAAAGTCAACATCAGGAAGATGTTCCTAATATTTTGCACATTCATTGTATTTTTGTTTATTGGTGAGATGGTGATTACTCACAGACCTTTTAATCACATCACTACATGTTTTATCACATCACATCACTGATTGGTAATGTTCAAACCTGTTTGCTGCTGCTATCAGATATCCAGCAGACACAAACTGATCCACAACTTGATAAACTGGAACAGTTGCAACAAACAGGCACTGTTTATTACTATAAAGCTGAGCATTACCATAAAGCTGTGCATGCTGGGTCAATGCCCAGCATGCACAGCTGGAAATAACAAAATGGACTCGCAGCAAAAGTAGTTTTTTGGTGGCTGCTATTTTATTTTCGAAATCAAGCAGCGCAGAGCTACTTTAACGCAGTGGCAGAATGAAGAGGACAAATAGTGCATCTGGCCTTGCTGTTTGAATTTATTAGCAAAACGTTCTTGTATACATCACTTTCACCGTCAGTTGTTGGCACTGCTGCCATGCTCTCTGCCTCCCAAACATCGTATCTAAGCAACATGGGTATCAGAAAACTTCCACATTCCCAGTAGTAGGGTATTTAACACTTCCTTGGGTCTAATGGTCATATAACTCGCAACTACGATAGCACTTGAAGACAGCATGAAGCAAGGTCAATGTAATGTAATTAAAAAGGAAAAGGAAATCATTGCAATCCTAGGCTACTGATTACATTTCAGTCATAAAGTCAACTTTTCAACGTATTGGAGAAGCTACGAGGTTTGTGATTGGTTGAGCGCATGCGCAGTGTCAAGCCAGCGTAATAACAAATAGCACTTCCGGTCAGAACTTTCGAAATAAAACGCCTACGTAGATAGTGGATACATTTACGACCTAAATGATTGCCAATATCTACGTAGGCGTTTTTTGCGGTGGCCAGTCTGTGTGTGATAAAAAATAGTAACAAATAGATTGAGCTAACAAATCTATTTTTTGCATAACAGGTTAGTAATTTACAAGTTTGTCCAAACAGAGCTTTCTCACAATGTAATTGCACTGGCTAATATGTGACAAAAATATATTTTGCTGGCGAATATTTTAGTGTCAACTACATTGAGCTAGCATAGCGGTTTTGCCTAGCTGATGTAGAATTGATTAAGTTTGGGAAATGCTAACAAAACACCCCCCTCCCCCAACTGAGTCATTTTACGCTTTTATTTTTAAGGCCAAATCGTCCAACTTCCCAAGTATTCTGGCTGCAACTGTTTAACTTAACGCTGCTGTATTCCTCTCTAGTTGGAAATGGGAAATTCAATTGACTGAGAAATTCAATGGAAAGGTGAACGCCAGCGATGAAGCTCCGCTGAAAAGTGCAGCAGTGTTTGGAGTACGGCTGCTGGAAACTGCAGGGTCCCGACTGGTACAAAGTCTGTGGTGGAAAACGGTAAGGGTGCCGAAGTTTCAATAAACTTTTTGTTGTTTTTAGACCATGAGCAGAGCTACTGTTTGGTAATGTTATCCAAGGGTCGTAACGTTAGTAGAAAGGAGGAAAAAAACCTAACCTA
This sequence comes from Centroberyx gerrardi, assembly GCF_048128805.1. Lineage (NCBI taxonomy): Eukaryota > Metazoa > Chordata > Actinopteri > Beryciformes > Berycidae > Centroberyx > Centroberyx gerrardi. Next base: position 7,106,801 of record NC_136020.1, read on the forward strand.
AAAAACGCTATAATATTCCTACAGGAACTTTATAATGTGTGTGTGTTACTCAAGAGAGTTTACTTGTCGTTAAAGTTTAAGAGTTTAAGAGTTTAGTGACCATATTGTACTTTATGTTTTTGTTTTCTCTCCTACGGTATCACCATCATATTCCTATAGTTTTCCTGCTCTGTTGGGACTTGTAGCGTTGCTGTGATATTTGTGTAGAATCACTTTAAAATCTGTCATTGGACAAACTATACTGCCCTACAAAGGGAAACAGCATGAACTGCTTTTTGTGTATTGTAAAGGTCAAACTTCATGACTAGTACTTAGATTATATAACAGCAGAAAATGTACCCATAAATGCTACTAAACGATGTACTATCCCCCTCTGTACCAGAAATGCATGAGAGTGACAATTTGCAGTCATTTTTCTCATTCACTCATTCTCATTTTTTTTTATCATTCACTATTGAAATTGTTAAAGTTAACAATTCATGTGCCCAGCCATCAGCTGCCATTGGCATTTAGAATTTTTTTGCAGCACTGATTAAATGTTTAAATGACCACCTTTTATGTGATGTACACCTCTTTCATTTAATCAGAGCTGACTTTTTGACTCATGTCTATTAATGTAGATAATGCAAAAGATGAATCACAGTGGTACGCCTCCATTCAGATTCAGTTTGGAAAAGGTAGTCGCAGCCCAAACAAAGTTCAAAGATGCTTGTGTGAGCCAGGGCTTTAAAACCGATGTCAGCTTCTTTCACTGTCATTCCCTCACTTCTGCAGCCTTTTGTTTGGGTAAACCTGTGTAGTACAGCGCTGTTCAGGCAAGACCTCCCTCCTGAGGCATTGTCTGACCCGCTGGCAGCCCTCCACCGTACGTCTGATGCTGTCTTGGCTTCCGGGCAGAGAGCTGAAAGCACAACAAAGGATTTTTTTCCCCCCCTGACAATAACCATATTTGTATCTCACCGCACTCGCACCACTAATGGTCAGCAGCTGAGAAAGGCCACGCTGTAGCACACCTGATTGCAGCCATATCTGATGTTACAGTCGATGTTAATGTTAATGGTGTAATAAAACAACACTACACCACGCTACTGCATTGCTTAATGATGGTTTAGGTGTTAAAGAGACACAAATCAATAGCTGCAATCTGTAAATGCTGAAGGTTTTGTTTCCTCAGGCAACAGACGCACTCATTTGTTTGTTGCTGAGGTAAAGAGGAGCCAATAGAGGAGGCAAAGTCCATTAATAGGGCCTGGTTTATATTAGCAGCAAACTTGGCCGGCAGTAAATCAACGTATTCCATGGAGTTATACTGGACAGACCCCAAAGATCTCTTGCATTTTAGCTTTTTACATTTCTGTTCTTGAAGCCATGTGTTCAGAGATTGACTGACTGGGTCCTTTCTGTACTCCAGTGGGAAACCTCCCTTTTCTAGGCATTTGCATTCCTTACATTCTTTGCATGATACTACTGTGGTGGTGTATTTTGAAAGGTGGGAGGTGTCACGTCAAGTCACACATGATCTATTGGGATGCTGACATGCTTCTGTAATGAAATGAATATTTAACTTGATTTGAAACATTTCCATTTCACTGGGCCACAAATTGTAGGCTCAATTTTTAGATTTTTTTTTTTTAGATTAGCCATATAAATTCCAACCTAAATTGAGAATACTCCAATGTACTTTCTGTCCCGACAGAACAAGCAGTCTTCGAAATCTCAACTTTTATTGCTGTTAGTGCACTTAATGCTGGAATTGCTGGGAAAAGGCAAAAGGGGCAGCTTGTGACCGAAAGGAAGGCATTTCTGCAGAATCGGCCAGGAAATGCTTCCTGACAGAACAAAGCGAAGGTCATCCTGAGTGTGGGGATGCCTCTGCTTCAGTCTTGTTTACCCCTTCGAGTCTATACAGCTCATTCACTTTAGGCACCAAGAGCATTCAAGCAAAGCTAAATGAAACTTCAAAATATATAACTCATTCTCCTATATGCTGCAACCTAAGTTTACAGCAGCAAATCTGACGTTATACCTTGAATATATGACCGGCGTCAGTCCTCAGAATGCAGTGGTTCTTAAGAGCTTGATAACAAAAGCAATAAGAGGCAGATCATCTTGCCACGTTCTGCTGGCTCGCTGCGAGGTTACTCAGTTCCTCCAGCCCCTTTCCACCATAAGTTCCCCTTTTTTTTTCCCCTCTCCAGTGTGATTTTTTCACTGTGATTTAGTCGGGCCACGTGGAAAAACTGCAGTACCTTGGGATCAGTATCGCTTTGCTACCATGTGAGTCTCTAGAAGACAAAGAGTTGTTTGTGTGCGTGGTGTCTCCGTGTGGCCGCCACTACTGCAGTGAGAAATAAAGCGCTGGTCTTTAGACCGGGCTGACGTCTCTGTCAAACAGCCTGACCTCACGGCAGCCGAGACAAAAAGTCCACTGGACCGTCTCGCAAAGGGAAGTGTAAACAAAGGCATAGTGTTTGTCCAGAGGTTGGATGTCAGTTGGGATTGACTTCCACAAGTCCATGTCACACTATCCGCCTCCATTTGTTCCTCAATTATTTTTGTAACTGCTTCTTTTAGTGCCACTACTCTTCACTAATGGCATGAAGTAATCTGCTCGTCTTGATGAAAGTTTTACAGAACAGCAAATAGAATACTGTCAAGTAAATGCGAGTCAAGCGTGTGCGGCAGCTCGCTTCTGAAAGGCACATCTGTACCACAGCTGGAACTAGGTTATTGGAGCACTAGTGTGTGAGGCACCGGCAGGGGTGTGTGTGTGTGTGTGTGTGTGTGTGTGTGTGTGTGTGTGTGTGTGTGTGTGTGTGTGTGAGTGTGTGAGAGAGAGAGAGAGAGAGACCGACCACTCACCATCGGGTCAAGCAATCCAAGCCTATTTTCTTTTCAAATGCGTTGTCCTTCCCCCTCCATATCTCCACATCTGGTCGATGTCAAACCACCTCACTCCGTTAGAAAAGCCAAGTTTGATGCCCAGAGAGTTGTTGGTCTTTCTATGAAATATACCTAAAAAAATATTGATTCTGCCAGGAGCAGAAGAGCCATGCATATAAACGAGGTGTCTCCATAATGTGTTTTGGTGAATTCTGTTTGAAGAAACCCTGTGCAGCTTGCTTGTCTTCACTTAAAAGAGCATTTTTTTTTACAATCACAGCTCCTTAATGTCTTTTGTTTGAGGCTTGATGCCCTAACTGCCTGGTGTGCTGGCTCCTTTCCCCTTCTCAATTTTGATGGTGTTTTTGAATTATGCTTTTGAGGCAGCGCACCCAAAGTAATCACTAGTGCTCTAGTCGACACTGGCACAGTATCAAACGTTTGTGTTCACAGTTTTAGAATATGTAGCACGTATTTCCCTATGTGCTACTTGGCTCGGTAAGATATAGTGCCTACAAAACCTTGCTAATCTGAACCCAACAAATGGAGACCAGTGAAATCTTGGGATGATGGAAATAAATGTGCAAGTCATTTTCATAATATGAAGTGTGTGCATACATTAAAAGTGCGCCTGCATGTTCCAAAATGCACGTTAAAGTTGAGTTGAAAGGCTCCAGCTGTTGCACACAATTAGTAGGATATACTGTATTTTGACCTTGCGGCATGTTTTGTTTGGTATGGCATATTGTGCATATTTGTGGCATATTATTTGTCCGTTCAGTTAGTTGACTGGTCAATTCGGATGTCTGAGTTTACACTGAATAAACTCCTAGTCTTGAAAAAAGAGTAAGAAAGGAGCGCTTCTTGGATCTGAGGTAGTAGAGGACAGCAAATTCATACCTTTACTTCCTCTTATGTACCTTAAGTGACTGGCAAGGAATAGTCCCTAGTATATTTTTTTTAAACTCGGAGTAGGATTTGGTGTGAGGGACGGAGGGCAGGGGGTCAGAGGTCGGTGGGGATGTCAGTACCAGGCACCAGTGTTTGTTTTCGGGGAGAACTAACCTGCTCAGGAATGTGCGCAGCGCTCACTCCCACACTGTGGCATTATCAGTCGTCATTACAGACACTACTTCACATGGCTGAAGAGATGGGCCCTAATCGGCGGGCTTCTCTCTGGAGGTTGTGGTCAGAAAATTCTTTACGGATGACCTGCTAGTCACTGATGCAAAAGAAACGGAAAATTTCTCGGCTCAGCCCGGCGTTTTAAAGGCTCTGGTTTTGTGAGACTGAAGAATGAACGGGACTTACGTGGCACGACGTTTCAATACCATTTTGTGCCTCATGTCCAGCACAAGATTTCATTAGTGTTTGTTTCAAAGAGAACAATATGTGCACATGTACTTGCTAATTAGATTTTTGCATAAGTAAATTTAACCAGAAACTCTGAACCACATGTTGACTGTTAAGATTCTCTGTTTTGTATTGAATGGGAGTGCTCATGAAACTTATTATACACAGTCAATTGATGTTTGACTTATAACAGAGAGAGATAACAGAGAGGAGAACAGGAGAGGACAAACTGGATAGAGAATAATTTGTGTTAATGTTAACATACTGTGATCTGTTTTGTCTTAAAACCTCCTCATACTACTCTCATCTACACCTGGGTTTACACTGTGACCAGAAGACTGTACAGGATAGCCTTCAATTGTTCAGTAGAGCTGATCAGTGGTGTTCCTCTTTACCCATGCTATTTGTTGGTTTCAGCTATCACATGGAGAGAAAATATTTGGATTCTCTCTCAAAAAAAAAAAAAAATAAATCTGCGGCTTTTGGAAAATGGACAAGGTTTAGGTTTCTCCCACAGGGTGAAACAGGCAGCTGACCAAATACAGCTTCCACCCTGGTGTGAGTGAGGGATGGTTTTCCATCATACTACGGAAATACCTGTGGAAGAAAACGTATTACTACTAAGACGTATCCCTGTGGCACTCCTCCTCCCTCAGTCCCCGTGGGAACTGTAACATTTAATTGGCAAGCAAAGTTGTCTTATGTTCAAATCTGCAGTATTTTCGGGCATGATCATGAACAATGGGTCTGTTTTGTGCAGCTTTTAAAGGACATGAGCTCCATTCAGTACAGGTCAGCGTTCAGCTCAATAATGCAGGGATTGTTTCATGTGTGCATATACGTAACCGAGATGCAATTCATAGCAATCACAATGATATGTTTATGGGGTAGTGTAAATACATGGCAGTGTGAGCACGGCTACATTATGGAAGAAGCCTTCCCCACTGTTGACCTGTGAGTGTGTAATTGAAACAGGGCAATGGAGCACTTAAAGGCCCTTGTGTTAACAGCGGAGCCCCCCCCCCCTCCAAGCTCCAAGCTTAATTATGCTCTTAATGCCCATTTTTTACCCTGCTGGGTGTGACACTGTGACCCTAGAGAGGGAGGAAATGAAGCAAAGCCAGCAGTATTTCACCCAAGTCCCTGCCCCCCTACCGTGGGACTTGCTTCTCTGAACAAGTAGAGCCTCTGTTAGTATGTTGTTAGTTTGTTTGAGGCTTTTTCTGAGGACCAAGCAACGTGTGCAGGGCATTTAAGCAGCAACTCTAGCCACTGTGTTTCCCAAGCTGGATCTTATTTGAGGTGATAAATGTTGTGTTGTCAATTTTATGTAAAGGAGAAACATGTGATAACGGTTTGAATCCAGCAGTCAGAGGGATACTGTCCAGCTTTGTTGTGGAAGTTTGAGATGCCGTGCATGCCAGTACTACAGGGCCCGAGACCCCTGGGAGAATAGTGCCATTATTCCAGATAGGAGCCCACCCTCAGCACCCGTGACTGCCTTGCCGCCGGAAATAAGGCCTGGGTAATAGGTTGGGGCAGCAGTCCCAGAAGCCACTTTGTTGTTTTGTCTGTCAGAGAGCCAGTTTCTGTGACACACATTGACTCCAAGCCTAATTTGTTTCAGTAGACATTTTAAAAAGGAAGAATGAAAGCTTGCACAATAACGCGATTAGCGATAACGCAATTATGATTTGTCCAATTGGAAATGGGAAAACATGCAGGCTGGCTTTGTGATTTCAGGCTGATGCTTGCACAGCAGCAGGGCCATAGGGATTATAAACTAACTTAGACTTGCACCTAGAGTCATGGGCATCTGCCATGACAAAAATGAAAGATCATTGGAGAGGTCTATACAGTCAGTTACTATGAACTCCAAACTGTAGCTGTCATTTTATCCTTTCCACAAATACCCCATGTTGTTTTGTTCTTTTTAAACAGACTGAAGCCACAATGCCCCAGAAACCAGATGATTAGATTAAAAGTTCCTGTTTGACGTCTTTATGAAAGCCTGCCCCTACTTAAACAGATGGAGGCAAAATCATTTTCTCTCTGTTGTGCATTTTGGAGAGGGGATGGGACGCTACTTGTTTACACACAGCATGACCAATCAACTCATTTCTCAACCTACTCGTTGGAGGTTGTAGTTCTCTTTTCCAGCTTTGATTCACGTGTTTTATATTTACAGAAATTCAAGAATTCCTTCCCATCAAGTTTCACTACAATGCCACTATTTGACTTTGAGAATAGTTTGAATCTGTGTGGAAAATGACCTGACTTAAGCTTGTGAAGGGATGCTGTCATCATTGGGGTGTTGGGTGGTCTCTACAATGATTAGATTTTCAGAAGGCTTGCTCATTTCATAACTGCCTAGGATTGGTAGAGGCCTTATGGATCTCTCCTCTCCTCTCCCCCCCGTCTCCTCTCCTCTTAACACTCTTCTCCTTTTTCTCTGTCAGATTCATTGAGGAGAGGATGATGTCTGACGCCAGCGAGATGTTGGCAGCGGCCTTGGAGCAAATGGATGGGATCATAGCAGGTAACCGCAGCGCACACTTGGACATTTAAGACTCGGCCATGGCACGTTTTTTAAGTGGGCATGGCCTACATATGGCATGGGTCGAGTCACATCTGGAAACCATTGAATTGGAAGGAGGCAATAGTAGGTCCAGTGGATGGTAAACACAATGTGTCCCACACATTCCACTTCTACCTGCAGTTTAATGTAGCCCTCCTGAATATACATAAGAGTATGGAATAATACTCAGATTGTGCTGCTAGATCACTGGCCTTTTCTGCTTCCACTGCATTCCTCCGCCATGAGAAATGAAACAAATTTTCCATTGTCCCTGCAGTGTCGGAAACTAATGATTATTCAAGCTCTGTGACTTTGGAATACAAATGCTGCTCGGGAACTTTTGGCCACTCTTTGTATACTTGGACTGCTGCAGATGAGCAGAACAGGCTGTAGTTTCAGAGTCCCCACTTTTCCGCTGATGTGTGTAATTATAGCGCTGACCTTTCCAATGGGAGAGAGATGGCTGATCACATGACATCCCCCAGTCCCCCCTGTTACCGCAGAAACCACAGCCTTCATGAAGCCTCACTCCATCGCTACTGTTGGGAAGCCATGATTGTTTGGTTATTTATTTATTTAGCTCCCTCCTTATTACTGTTGGACATCTTCATGAAGGCTGACATTTAAGATAGCTGACAGATGGTGTGTAGCAGATTACAACAAATGGTGGGAACATCATGCCCTTGACAGTAAACATGCTCATGCATTTGCTTCCAATGCTGGGCAAGTATGGTTTCAAGAGATACAGTATGGAATTGTCATTATTTGATTGTAGGTGACATTTTTTGAGTAAAGCTGCCATCAGCATAATCTATTTTCACCCATATAAACATCTCACTAGGTGTGTTTGTGTAAAAGAGCAATTGCGTGAATGTGTGTTTGTGTTTATGCAGGGCTGGAAAAGGTACAAAAGACTACCAAAATATAGTATTAGTGCTGTTATTTTGATGACATTTTACATACGTAGAAGTAAAATTAAGTTAAAATAAGTAAAAAGTTGTGCATTTAAGATGCTCAGAGTTAAAGTTCCTGAGCTACTTAAAAAAACAGAATGTTCTTACATATGATGTTTGCCATGCAATGCAATAAAGATGAAAGGACTTGGAGTTCAAAAATGTTCTTTAATAAAAAAAAAAAAATTAAATTAATTGCATAAACAAGGTAAAGCGTGAATCAAAAGCTACAATTTACAGACATGTCAACAGTGGTTTTTGTACAGACATTCTGTTTTTCTTCTCCGACATACTCCAACAGTTTTTTTTCAGAACTAGCCAAGGCCATGAATTTGGGTCTGTTGAAATTCGCTGACTTTTCCCTTACCTTGTTTCCCTCACACATAACTCATAAATTGGGCAGTTTCTGGATTCTGGATTCTGGATTGCCTACCAAAGTTGTACTCTATATCAGATGCAGTATAAAATGTAGCAAAGTAATAACACTTGTCAAAACATACTTAAGTAAAACTATAATTGCTGTTTACTAATTGAAAAATACTGAAAGTACCAGTACACAAAAACAAGTAATTGTAATCCATTCCATTCACCCTTGTGCTTATGTAAGTGAAATAAAATGTGTATCCTTATTTCAATCAACCTCCACCATCCAACTCTCCCTTCACTTTCTCCTCTCCTGCCCCCAGGCTCCAAGGCCATGGACTACTCCAATGGGCTGTTTGACTGCCAGTCACCCACTTCACCCTTCCTGGGTGGCCTGCGGGCGCTGCACCTACTGGAGGACCTGCGGGCGGCGCTGGAGCTGATGGACACTGAGGAGAGGGACAACCTGCGATGCCAAATCCCCGACTCCACTGCAGAGGGACTAGTAGAGTGGCTGCAGGGACGAATGGTAGGAGGATCCATCTGGAAAGTGCTGTTTAGTCTCCACGCTTGTAAATTCTGTGTGTATATCTGCATGCGTGCGGTGTGTATGTATGTGCAACAAAAGATATGTCTATATTCTTGGCTTGTAATTCTAAAGATGTTGATAGATGATAATAAGTTATACTATAATAAAACATCTAGGTATTTGCAGGAGTAACCTTAGAGACCTACACATCCACTACTACATATCTCAATTCTTGTCATTTGCTTTAAAGCTGCATTAGGCATCTTCACACTTTGGCCAGAGATAACTGAATTTCTGAAAGCTTGACGGACTTGATTAATCTTGCATACGTGATGTTAGTAAACTGTGCATTCCTTGGACTTAAATTTATTCTTCTTAGTTGCTGGTAGGGATGGAGGTGTTGGGGAAAAAGATCTTTCCACAGCAGGTTCAACCATCGTTGGTGAGTCCAGCTTTGTCTGGACGGAGCACTCTCTAGCTGCTGTTGAGTAAAATGCATTTTGCTCTTTAATTTTGATTCGTCATTCGACACTTGGGCAAATAGGCCAAATCTATGGGAGGGGATGGGATGCTCTTCTCCCCAGTTTCTCCCCAATTAGCCCCAATTTGTGATTTGTGATTTAACTTTCAACTTTATTGTCATGTGTATTAAAATACAATGAAATACTTGTGCGATTTAGACTGATAAGACGGGTGTATTTTTACATAGAAGTTGACTAGTGCAACGTTAAGACCCAGTTGCTCTGGTATGTATCAATTATGTTATGATCTGCTTTGCATCTCTTGATCCTGCTGTATTAACCTATAGCTCGACTCTGTTTATTGTAAGAGTGCTGTTATGACATGCTTTGTGAATGATGGGGTTTCTATAGGAGTCCTGCTGGAAATAGTTTCCATCTTCCAGGCTAACGTTGACTCAGACTGAGGCTCATGTTTTTTCTTCCCCCACAGCGCTGTCTTTCCATGTGTGAAATCTGAGACAGGAGTTTGCTTTTGATTCAATTTCCAAATCACTTGCATGTGAGAATACTATTGACCCTCACATGTTTCTCTTATAACCTAAGTCATATATCTATACTTCTCTTATTCCTCAAGGGAAAACATGCGAGTGAATTGTTGGGGAGGTTATGCACAAGTAGTATGCACCCATTAGGAAATCTATCTGGCTGGAGGCTGGTGTGTATTTTCTTTTGAAGTCTTCAGCCAGACCAACAACTCGACATGACAGTCAAAGGCCTTCCCTTCCCTTCCTTTTATCAGCTCTTATCTCAAAAGAAATGACAGGTGAAAGCCGTAGAGGCAAGAAATGCAACTATTTGTTCTGACAGTGCCAGTCTTGCTTATCATTTCAGACCAATGGCCATGGTTCAGTGGGTGCAGACGCAGTGTACCAAGAACGCCTTTCACGACTGGAGAGTGACAAGGAATGTCTTGTTCTTCAGGTGTGTGAGCAAAAACCCCCGCCGCAGCCATGAGCAAGTTGAAACAGTTGCACCCAAATAAGAAACATAACGCCACACTTGTAGCATTGTGCGTAGTGAGTGATTTTCTGGTATGATTTAATAATGATGTCTCATTATCCTCCAGGTAAGTGTTTTAACAGACCAGGTAGAGGTGCAAGGAGAAAAGATACGGGACCTAGACACGTGCCTTGAGGAACATCGGGAGAAACTAAACGCTACTGAGGAGCTGCTTCAACAGGTGAGGCCCCTAAAAAGTATGCTGTTAAAATGCAATATCTACATGAATGGGAATCTCCACGCTATTTTTCCGTCCCATCTGAAAACTGCGATCCCGTGTGATATTTTTGTGCGGCTTTACCAAGTGTGCATCTTGTTCCATAGGAGCTGTTGAACAGGACGGCCCTGGAGACCCAGAAGCTGGAGCTGATGACCGAGGTGTCTAGCCTAAATCTGAAGCTGACTGCTGTGGAGAGAGATCACAGGGGTAGCGAGGTAGACCCGCGTCATTAAAAACACACACCATGTCACCTATGAAATATTTCAGAATGGTTCCAAGATAGTTGAATATTCCAATGGCACCTATACCCTTTTTTGTCACGGGTGAATCTTGGCAGCCATGCAGTCATTGTTTAAAAAGTCACTGGATCTGGCCAGAGGTCTGTCTCACTTGGTCGGAGTACCCAGAGATTTGTCATGTGGTGCTGGGTGAACTTTTTCACCCGGCCCCCTTTGCTCCAGCAGCTGTTTCCTCCTATAAACCTACCCTTCCCCTCCTCTCTCTCGTCCGAGGGGCTCGGAGGCTGTGAGACTTATAGTTTCCATACACTCCGTCTACCAGCCTGGACATATATTTGGAGAATATTGTGTGTTGTTTCCAGAGACTACAACCTGTAGGGAGTAGACTGTAGGGAGTACAGCTGCACCTATTTATTTTTGTTCCCATTTACGCTCCATTTAGCTATAAAGCATGCCCTGCTGAGTACATCATATTAGTCCCATATCAGCAATGCTCATGTACTATGGATGTTATATTTGTTTAAAGATGAACAGGTTGAGAATCATATTGAATTACCCCTTAATGACAATACACATTCCATTTAATGTCTCTGTTTAATGATAATTGCTCCAAGGTGCAGCGCTCCTCACTGTTGCTGATTGGGTTAAAAGCAGTTCAGTAATTGACCATGACGCTTCCCTTTAGTCCAGGATTTGTCTCCATGTGTGGAGTGGGCTGCTCAATTTCTCTCCTGAGGGACATTTATCTGAAAATAATGTCCGGTGCCTGTGGGAGGAATTCTCCCCCGTTTAAAAAAATAAAATAAAAAAATACACTCCCACACACTCGCCATAAAACTCCCCAGTGCAAGTTGCTCTGACACTGAGTTTAATGGCTAATGGGAGTTCCTTTTTCCTCCCTAGGGCTTGTACCAGGAAGTAACGGACCTGCGGTTCAGGGTGACTGATATAGAGAATGAAAGACTGCAGTGTGAGAAGAAACTCAAAGCCACGAAAGTGAGTGTGTAGTCCACCGCTCAAGGTCATCCAGTTAGCACAGGCTTCCAGATGTCAATTCTTTTCACATTTGACTGCATGACAGGAGGTCTGAAGTGATTTCACCCTTTCAAATGCATCATTACATGTATACAGGGCATTTTTTGTTACCCTTGCCTTGTGATTACTGCTGTGACATTGTTTCTCTACTCATCCCTCCCCTTCCCCCCCCCCCCTTTCCATCTGTTTTTGCTCCACCGTCTCCCTCTCTCCTCCGATTTTAACATCTTTCCACAACATGCTAACCTGTCAAGCCTCCAAAGTGGAACACTGACCGGTTCACTGGAGATGAGGTGAAGGTTTAATCTCCGGCCTGTACTCTGCTCCTCTCTGGCCCTTAAGACCCTCTAAACCTGCTCTTTCTCCACTGCTGCACACTGCTTTCCTGACTTTCACCACATTTCCTGTAAGTGCCTCCACCAGCTCACCGGTTGCAGGATTTGTACCAATTTCAAATACTCCATTAGCTTTCTTGTATTAATGCATTTGTGTGTGGACTGATACAGTATATTAACTGTATTGTTTACCCAGTGCACTCCAGAAAAGAATGATTTTACAGTGCAATTACATGAAACAAGTGCTCCCTTTTTAAGGTACAAGTCCTTCGATCATATAGTTACACATTTTCATCTCGTTAATCGGTGCATCTCCTTGATTTAAAGGAATAGACTTCGTTTTTGACAAATAAGATCTTTTAGCAGCTTTGTATTGTATGACAAGAAAATTGGTAGCAGTTTGACCTGTGTGTGGACAGTATTTATTAATTTTGCTGTGGTGCATGCTAAACATTTAACATGCTATGTTTGTTCAGTGGATGGTGCAAGCTAGCTTTGAATCATCTTGAAAGAACTGTAATGCGTTAAGTACTGAACACAGAGGTGAAACTACCAACCTTGTTGTTGCACAGTGGTGAGTTAATCAAAGAGGTCATTTACCAAAAATGTTGGCAGTATTACCTCAAGTAAAACCAGATTTGTTTCTGTCTGTTTACCCAAGTCTGATTTACAAGTACTGGGGTGAAAGTGGTGACTTGCTGTCTTCTCCCCCCCCAACAGGAAGAACTGCAGCTTCTGCAGAAGGAGCTGGAGGAGAGAGAGCTGGAGCTGAGGAGGCTGAAGGATGAGACCAGACTCGGGGTGGAGAGCCACGACGGAGCCGACGGAGGGGAGCGAGGTGGGAGCCGTTTTAATAATTGTCTGGAAGCGTCGCATACCATTTCATGGAGTTCAGTTCTAATATTACAACAGGGTTTATGAGGATTAGACCAAAAGAGTTTTCACATTCCAACAAACAGTAGATTTCCCCCTCGAGCGTCCTTCCTGGAGTAATTATGGGTACCTTGCCTTCATCAGGATTTAAGAAATGGAATTTCTCCATAAATCATTTTTGCAGTCTTACAGTACATTTCACCAACATAGTCAAAACTATAATGAGGTGAATATGGGGGCCTCTTTGTACTTTCCTCCTCTCAGCCCCTTATCTGTCTGCAAGCTCCATACCAGACATGTTTGAGCTGGATCTCCCACTCCTCCCACCAACCGCTGACTTTCTCTTATCAACTCTTTTGGTAGAGGCATGCCATTTATTCACAGGGGAGTCACCGTACTGCTCTGCTTGTAAACACGTGCCATACAGTATGCCATGAGGTAGCCAATTGTTTTCTCTTCTACTCACTGTATAGGTTCTCGTTGATTGTTCAGCCACTCATGTAGCCTGACAGGAAAGCATACTCCAGCTACACCTCCACAGGGTCAGGCTGATTATAAAAGAACCAGACTGCAAAAAAAAAGCTGGTTTTGAAATCACTTGGATTTAGCATAGTTGTGTGTGGGGCTATTGTACTTTGATACTTTATTTATTCCTGTAGGGAAATTCTCTTTTTGCTCGCTTTCCTCCAGGGAGGTCAGAGGTCAGGCTCAGTTACAGAACAGCGCCGCTGGAGCCGGTAGGGATTGAGTGTCTTGCTCTAGGACACTTCAGCAGGGTGGAGGCTCGCCAACACATTGCTTGAACCTGGCTTGTGAAGTTGAACGACGGTTCCTCTAACCACTAGACCACCCTGTCTCATATACCACAATAAACTCCTGACAAAATAATCACAAGGAACTGTGTGTTTCTATAATGACAGGCTCTACCCGTGTAAACAAATGTCACATGCGTTGAGGCTAAGATAAGTCTGGTTAGTATTGGGCTGTTACAAGCTGTCAGAGCCTGTAGTGAATGGAGAAAATAGACACATAAGGGCTGTTTACTTGCATAGAGCTGGTAGTGACACACACAGAAAGTCACCAGTTCTGATACTTTGTTGTGATCATTCAGCCAGGAGCCGCCACAGTAAGCCCCAGTGACTTCATTACTGGTGGTCTCTGCTGGCGGGCTCTCTGCTGTAGCTAACCGATGTGCTGGTTTCAGACCCAGTGGGAGCTGAACTTTGCCTTCCACAGGTCTGATGAGCATGGTTGTTTTTTCAGATGCAGAAATGCTGAAGATGAAGAGGGCATTGGAGTCGCTGATGTCAGCCAATGATGAGAAGGTACGGTGTACTGTGACGCCACAGTCATAAGTAGCAGCTCAACAGCCTCTTTGATATGCTAAAAGGATTTGTCATGGGAACTTTATGCATGCTGACTTGGATTTAAAATGCAATATACAATCCTTTATCTACAGGAGCAAAGGATAGAGGAGCTTCAGGAGTCTCTCACAAAGTACAAGAAAGTGCAGGAGCGGGTGAAAGGTGAGACACCCAAATTTAATTTGGGCAAATAGGGCAGAAAAGGATCCAGCAAAGTGATAATTGTGCATAATTTTTGCCCCCTTAAAAAACCCCATCTTCATGTAACCTACATGAGATTGTCACTACTTGATACTTTGGATTCATGTCATAAAGATTTATGTCAGCCTAAAAAGGGGGGTAAACTCCATTCCACAAATAAAGAAGTGGATAAGATGAGCTTGGTGAGTTTTCCCTCCAGCACATTGCTGATCATTCACAACTGTCCCCTCCCAGAGAAGCTAAACGAAGATGACTATGACGATATCCCAGATGATCCCTCGGTTCCCGTTGCCATGGAGGTGGATCGGGTCATCCTGGCGTTGGAGGGGGAGACAGGAAGAAGCTCCGGCGAGGTAAACACCGCCTCTGTCAAAACAATTCACACACAGGATGGACCCCAGACTCTAGACTTCCTTAGAAAAACCTAATTTTGGCCTCCCACTCCGAAAACTGCTGTTCCCAGAAATTCAGAGGGCCTGTTTTGGTTATTAGTTCAGCAGAGAGAGATATCTATTAAAATGTTCCGCTGTTTTGCTGTTTAGAAAGCACTAAGTCCATGCTTCTCTGTGTCACTGTCTGCCTTGTCCCAGTCTATTCCATGTATAGCAGTGCTTTCAGAAATGAATGAGCTGGACCGGGAAAGACAGTTACAAGCACATGCAGCAGAAAGGTAACACTTGGTCATCCAACTTTCCTATCTTTTTCCTTTCCTTTTCCTTAACTACTTATTGTTCATACGTGTGTTAAAACACTTCTGTTCCTGCTTTACTTATTTAGTCCCATGGGTGAAAGCAAAGAATTACAGTGACTCTTCTTACTGTAATTGAGTAGTATTTTTGGGTACTTTTGACTGAAGTATTTTACTTTGCTACATTGTAAATCACATCTTTTACAGAGTTTACATTTTGTAGGCTCTCCATAAGCATTGCATCAGAAATTGGCCAAATGTAAATTGTCTAATTGTGGAGCCATTAGCTGCTAAAGGTCAGTCAGCAGACAAGAGAAGAGTAACCTTTACTTTATTATCACTTTATTTTGTGAATTTTCTTTTGCTGATATATAATCTAGTTAGAACTCTGTGTCCTTTCATCCTTTTGCGTTTTGACCATATGTAAAAACATTCTGGTTTTTTTACTGGGTAACATTTAATGAGCTACCTTTTTACTTGAGTAGATTTTTACTCCAGTAATCGTACTTTAAGTAAAATTTCAGCTAAGTGACAGTGCTTCTACTTGAGCAGGATGTTTTGGTAGTCTTTCCACCCCTGTTGAGTCCTCAACTAAGGCTTGAGTAACTGGCCTTGTCCTTCCAGTTCCCTAGATGTCCCACACCCGGGCAGCTCAGGCCACCTAACCAGCAGTATTGACCAGGTAAGAGCAGCCTCTCTCTGATGTGGGCAGATTATAAAGGCTCTAGGCCTCGTGGGCAAACTGGAGAGACCCAAGATTACAGCAAAAACATGAGGCTGATATAATCATATTAAATCCAGTAGTTTGAACACTGAAAGCCAGGGCCTTAATATTTTGCCCTTTTGACCTCAAAATGTGGGTAAGTTATGAGAGGTATGGTGCAAAAGACACACACACACACACACACACAAACACTATACACACACACACACACACACAGTCCAGTCATGCAGAATCCTGCTGTGCTACGCTGATTTGTTGAACCCCTCCACCCAAGTGAGTGGATTCTCCTGTTTATGAATGAACACCTGTCAGAGTTGATCAGCTTTTTGTATCAATGTTCATGTAATCACAGGACATATAAGCCAGGGACTCGGATAGTGCTGTTGTGACACCTGGTGGCTGAATGAAGCAATTACAGTTTTTATCTGTTATTTATTGAATTTCCAGGTAAAATGATTTTTCTATTGCCATATGCTGACTGTTGTATTTTCATACTTTTTCCTCACAGACCAAAAATAAAGCGGGACCCAGTTCTTCCTCCCCCACTAAACCAAGCACCACGGGCGATGAGAGTTTCGGCACCAAGAAGACTCGTTCTTCCTTTGGCCGCGGCTTCTTCAAGATGCGTGGAGGCAAGCGCACAGCCAGCGCCCCGAACCTGGGTGAGCCTCAGCCTCAAGTAGACAGGGAAGGACAGACAGAGCTCCTTCAGATCAGCATGGGTGCCCTCTGTGGGTCATTGTATATATTATGTTTGTCTCTTGTTGTCACACCGTTTTGATATTTGTGTGTTCTGTTCTGTTGCCGCTTCTCATGTTGCTACCATGGGTGTGTAAATTGGGAAGATCGCAGCCGGAGTGCCAGTGCACCTACGTTAGGTACAGTAGAGCAGAATGGCCTTGTGGGTTGGCCGGGCCTGCAGTATGGCCGCTCTGGATGATACAGCTGGATGTGCATAGGGATACCGCTGACACTGCAATGACCTTCCATACACTGATCAGCCTGGTCAGATGGTAAATGATCGAATTGTTGTGGGTCAAGCACTTTTTTCCCCACTTTCTATACTCACAACATTGGAAAGTTCATGGTGTTTCTTGTATCTCGCTATGGTGTGAGGTGTTTCTGCCAATGATCTCACTAAATCATATCCAGTTGTCCCTTATCCAATGATGTGACACCATCTGCAATGCAGCCGCTTTAATAATTCTTACCAGTGAAGTTGGGGAGCATTTATCATTTGCTGCCTCCTAAGCCTATAAATTGTCTGTCATACTAGGCAACTAGACCTTTGCATGTGTGGACTCAGTTGTGATGCTTGTGTGTGTTTTTTAGTGTGATAACCTTTGGATCTAGTGGTGCTTGTTTAGTAGAAGATGTGCTGTAGTGTTGTTGTTGTTGGAGGCTGTCAGAGTCCTTGAGTGTCGAGCTGGGGGAAAAATCTGAGCTGTTTTCAGTGGTGGTGGGCTGTGCCATGGTGTTCCAATGCACGTTTGCTTGCATGTTAACGGATTTATATTTACAGCCGAGACGGAACGTAAAGGCACAGAGCACTTGGACTTGGCCGGTGTTCCTGCACGTAAGTCCCAGGATGAAGCCCCGCTGCCGTCCTCACCAGAAACCAAGAAGAAGTCCAAAGGCTTCAAGAAATTCTTTGGCAGGTAACGCTCGGTGTCTTCTCCAGGTCTTTTATGTCAGAGTGCGTCAATGCTGTTTCCAGTGACATGAGTGGAGCATGTTTGGTCATTTACTGTGATCGTACTCACTTTGCAGGCTAAAGAGGAGTCACTCTACCTCCTTCAACCTTGATGAGGCATCAGAGATGGAGTTCAGGAGGGGAGGAGTCAGAGCCACAGCTGGCCCTCGCCTCGGCTGGTCCCGCGACTTAAAACATGGCACCAAGTAGGTGTCACTCAAAGACACAATGCTCAACCATTTTCATAAATATAAGACAGCCCATAATGGCATAATACAATACAAAAAAATGATAATGATAGGACAAAACCAACTTAAGGCTAGTGAGCAGAGCTAGACTAGTAAAGACTTGTTGTCATTTGTAAAATTCAGAAGTACAAGGTCATTTACAAGTTTCTTTCTGAAACTTTTAGATTTGAAGCAATGTACACACCCTTATAAGGTAGTACAGTCCACCTATGGTCTAAAGGGAGGTTTTCCATATAGAAAATAAAGGGTTGCCATATATTTTAAACTTATCCCTCATCAAGTATAATCGTCTTTATATCTCCTCTTTTGAATGGATTTAATCAGTTTTTATTAATCAGTTTTTATTGAGGTATGACCAACTGACTGACTGTGACTGTGGTGTTCTTTCTTCTTCTGTCACTGTCAGTGCTGTTGATGTTCCTTTCTCCCGATGGAGTAAGGATCAGGTGTGTGCGTGGCTGCAGGATCAGGGCCTGGGACTATATGTTTCCCAGGGCCAGAACTGGATCCGCTCCGGACAAACACTGCTGCAGGCTTCACAACATGATCTGGAGAAGGTAGGGGTGCCATCAGTACAAGACAACTAGAACAGTTTGGATCTTGAGTTTTTAGGGTTTGTTTGGTGTCTTTTTTTTTTTTTTTTTTTCAAGAGTTCAAATAAACCGCTCCAAACATGCTTGGTGTGAACACAGCCTTAGATGTCGTATGCATGAGCCTCTGCTGTCTGTAGAGGTTTACTGTGTGTAATGTGGTGCTCCTGTGTTTACCCCATCAGGAGTTGGGCATCAAGCACCCTCTCCACAGGAAGAAGCTGCAGCTGGCCTTGCAGGCTCTCGGGTCAGAGGAGGACGACCTCAAGGGCAAACTGGACCACAACTGGGTGACCAGTGAGTGATCAAAGCATGCGACGCCATCTCAAAGCTCCATTGTTGAAGTGCTGTCATCACAAAAATGATGTAACTGTATTGTGTGTAACTGTGTTGAGAACTCTTTTTTTTTCCCTCCCTGTAAATTAGATAGTCTGATGTGATGAATTGTTGCTTATTTTTTGTTTTTTTCAGGATGGCTGGATGACATTGGCCTACCACAGTACAAGAGTCAGTTTGATGAGGGCCGTGTTGATGGACGAATGCTACACTACATGACAGTGGTGAGCTGATACTATTCCCTTATGTTTGACCAAATTGGCCCGCTGAATTAATCATCCAACAGGTGACATGACTTGGCGATAAGACTTTGTTGCTGATTGATCCTGTGGCTGTTTCTCAGGAGGACCTGCTGTCTCTGAAGGTGGGCAGTGTTCTCCATCACCTCAGCATCAAGAGGGCCATTCAGGTCCTGCGGCTCAACAGCTACGAGATCAACTGTCTCCGACGACGGCCCTCTGACGAGGTATCGCACGAGAAGTCTCCACGCACATGTTTTAGCCTTTTTAAAGCTATTTTAGCTGCATCTGCATCTGAAACCTGGGTCTGTATTCCCTGGTCTCTGTCCAGAACAACATCACGCCAGCAGAGATCTCCCAGTGGACCAACCACAGAGTGATGGAGTGGCTCCGGTCCGTGGATCTGGCAGAATACGCCCCCAATCTGAGGGGCAGCGGCGTGCATGGAGGACTGATGGTGAGAGGGCTTGGACAAGGGACAAGGACAGGATTACATTACATGACATTACATTAAACTTCAACTTAAACTGGCAGTTGCAGCAGCAAATAATAAGAGGCAAACATTTACATTAAAGAAAATTGCCTAGTGCAGCTTTAAAATCAAACTTGCTTTTCTGTTGTGTCCGTTTCCCTTTTTGGCCTCTCCCTGATGTTTTTCTCTGACGTCTACCTGCTCCCAAGGTGCTGGAGCCCCGCTTCAATGTGGAAACTCTCGCCCTTCTGCTCAACATTCCTCCCAACAAAACCCTGCTGAGACGCCACCTGGCCACGCATTTCCACCTGCTCATCGGCTCGGAGGCGCAGCGGCTCAAACAGGACTGTCTGGAAAACCCAGACTACACCGTCCTCACCGCTACCGCCAAGGTCAAGGTGGGTGAACCTCCACTGGCTCAGGAACAACTGTGTCGCAATCCTCCCCAGTTCCACTATTACATTTGACAGTAGGTAACAATGCAGTATAATTGGCTTTTTCCTCTTCTCCTGCAGTCTGTGTGCATCTCAGTGTAATGGACATTTTCCACATTGAATTCATTGTGGGGCAGTCCACAGACTGTGTTATTGTCTCTGGAGTTAGACTGATACATGAGGATGATATTGGCCTTTTATTAAATATTGAATATTGGCCTGTCTCATGTTGTCCATGTCCGATATGATGGTTCCTCCCTAACCACAACTACATAAAAACAGTCTGTAAAACCTGCATTACTTAAAAATATCCTAAATTAGATTTTCTTTGCACATATATAATGTTTTTTTGTAAATTCATTGTTCAGGCCTAATGTGGTCCTTACCATTGAATAGATGGGGATCTCTCTGCCTTTAAAGAACTGCTAAAGCTAAAATAATTCTGGGTAGGTCTGCGTTTCAATGGAGAGTTTTAGTGTCCCATGATGGTCTACATGCTGTTTCAGAGGCTTTTCCACCCTGAGAAGAATAGCATTCTGGGAGAAACACTGAATCTTTGTGCTTTTCAGGCGTGAAAATGGGCAAATTTGAAGATACTGACTATCGGCACAAAACATTGGCTCTCGGCAGCTTCAGTACAAAAATATCTGTATTATAAAAACTCATATCGGTCGAGCCCTGATTGTCTCCCTGTTCCTCCTGCAGCCCAGACGGCTCTCATTCGGTGGCTTCGGCACTCTGAGGCGGAAGCGGCAGGAAGACAGCGAGGAATACGTCTGCCCCATGAACGTGGAAATGCCCAAGAGCAGCAGCTTCCAGACGGGCCTCTGCATCTACGAGGACGGCCTCGACCAGCTGGAACAGGTAGAGGGCTGGACCTCAATACTCCACACTCACTTTAAGCTGAACCAGTCAGTGTTTGCATGCAACTATGGAAGCCCATTCCCACCACTCAAAATAAAAAGGCAAAAAAGACTTTATATCTCACAATTCTGACTTTATCTCACAATTCAGACTTTTTATCTCAGAATTCTGACTTTATATCTCAGAATTCTGACTTTATATCTCACAATTCTGACTTTTTTTCTCGGAATTCTGACTTTATTTCTCAGAATTCTGACTTTATATCTCAGAATTCTGACTTTTTCTTCTCGCAAAAAAAAAAAAGAGTCTGAATTCTGAGATATAAAGTCAGAATTCAGAGAAATAAAGTCAGAAGTGGAAGAAATGAAGTCAGAATTCTGAGAAAAAAAGTCTTAATTGTGAGATATAAAGTCAGAATTGAATCATTTTTTATTTTACTGAGTGGTGGGAATGGGCTTCCATATGCAACAGCCAGCGTTTTGAATGAATTTCTTTCATTTCGTGTTTGAGTTGCCTCTGATGCCCAACCCTCTGTTTCTATTGTTTGGCAGATGGAAGACTCAGAAGGGACTGTTAGACAGATAGGAGTGTTTTCTGAAGGCATCAACAATCTGACGGTAAGAAATTATTATAATGCTCCAATACGATCGTACGCAGCACCTGACAAAAAAGTGTTTAGTCATTTAAACTCGGTAACAAAGCAGCTCATGGTACAGATGTGAGTAGTTTGAAGCTGTTGATGAAAGCTGCGTTGATGCTGGAGAGTTTCATCGCCCCCCTCTCCCCCGTGTGTTGCAGAGCATGCTGAAGGATGAGGAGTTTTTCGGGGAGATCTCGGCCTGCCCTCCAGAGGTCAACGGGGCAGATGAGAACTCCCACGTGTGACGGAGCCGCCGTGCTGACCCAGCGTTGTGAAAAGGAACAAACTGTGCCAACGTCGCCCCCGACCCCCTCCACCTCCCACCAACCTCCCACTAGAACCTTTGAGACCTCTGCTTTCAGAATAATTTCACCATTCCCAACTACAACCGTAGCCGCCGTGCCCATATATATTTATTGAAGCTGTCAAAAATGTACTGCATGAACTGAAAATGCAACATTTATTGCATTCATGTACCTCTTTCTGCATTTACTTTATTATTGGAGCATCTATGTTTTGGTTTATTTTCAATAATCACAGCATACTGTACTTTTGCTTTGTCCCAATTCGTGACTTATTGTAAGGATCCCCCCCGACAGCAGTGTTCCTCTTCGAATGTTGTACTGAACTAAATGTTTTCATGTCCTCCAGTCACGTGAATTTATATTTGTGGTACTTAAAGTTGCCCTATGTTATCTTAACAAATACCATGAGTGAAAGTAAACTGTAGTTTGTGTTCTCATAAGGAATTCTCTATAGCCCCTAGGTATCATCATGCAAGCCTTGGCTGTATCAGTTAAGATTTTATTCTACGCTCTGTTCTATTTTTTAATTTTTGGTAATAAAATTATAAAATGCATATTTCCTGAAGAAAATTTGTCTTACTTTCAGCAGCTAATATCTTGTTCCTTACAGCCTCAATGTCAGGGCTTCATCTTCTTCAGCAAGATGGCTGTCAGACAATTTAGTTTCTTATCAAGAAGTTAAGAGCTACAAAGGGACTCTACTCTTCCATTCTATTCAGGCTGAGTTGAGTGCTCTACACTAAACATCCAGTAGAGGGCACTAAATATTTCACACCAAAATGAACAGCCAATCAGAGCACAAGCCATCCTCCATTGCTTCAGACCCATCCAGATAAATTTGATCTAATGCAACAATCCAGAGGATAGACCAAAATATGAAACCTTTGGGGCCTCCATTATGAAAAGTTTTGTTTTATGTGTTCTGTCCTTTATAGTTTATAGTTGGATTCGTGTGGGCAGTGTATTTCACTTGTAATTTTTCATTAATGAGGGATACTCACAAGACATTTTAAGATCAGTGTGTGAATGAAAATCAAGTACATTGTTATCAGGATGGAAACCCCAAGGCTTTCATATTTTGTAACATTGTGGACCACATACAGGATGCCACCAACTCTAAGACTGGGAGCTAGAGGTAGTCTGACAATACTGAATACTGAACTGTTATTCTGTATATTGTATACTTTTTACTTCCGGAGCTTTTCTTAACATAAATCAATCCACACAATTCCGACCGAAAGAGGAAAACATCCAGTTTGAGCTATTGCAGAGTGAAATTGAGCAACCAGTTTCAGGCACTTGGTTCCCCATAGACTCAAGTGTTAGAGCTAGATCTGCTGGTTGGATTCATCTGGATGGGTCTAAACAGAGATCTCAACCTATGGAGGATGGCAGACCACCTGACATTTATTGTGGGTTCTGATTGTCTGAAATGTTTGGAACCCTCAACTGGATGTTTAGCATACTGCAATCAGTACAAATGTGAATTTAGCATGTAAGGGGGGGGGGGGGGGGGGACATTGATTTACATGAGTAAGAATGTATTTGACATTTAAACATGTAAGCTGCATGCTGAAACCCACTAACTGAGTGATATGGTGATGTTATAGTTGTTTTTTTTCAGTAAACACTGTCATAAATAAGGATGATTTGTGATATACAGTACACTGACATGGGTTTTGACTTGACCTTCTCTCTAGTGCCATCATGAAAGCTAAAAAAAAAAACACATTCCACTTACACAACTTGACTTTTAATGTGTGACCAACATGTTGCATAACCACATACGATTAGCCAATGTTGCCAGACTGGCAGCAAAGACGCCACATTAAACACATCAAGATCAGTAACCAAACCACCAATGAACATGTTTTAGCAAAATTTCATGGCATTAATAGTAGGTACATCCGTTCTGTAACACATTCTCAACAGCGATAATGGAATATTTTGCTTAAGATTCTGTATAAATGAGGCAAGTGATCACAACTCTTAAACGGTGCATAAAAAAAGCTTCGCAAAGTGTTAAGGCACTCGGAAAAAAGCTCAATATAAACCTTGCCTCCTCAGATACTGAATATTATAATCAAAAGGACGTTTCGCAGCAGGACAGTACGTTTTTGTTTACAACAGCTTACAATTGCATCTTCATTTCCACGCTGGCAGTCTGGTGACGGTTGTCCCCAAACTGCACAATAATCAGCCAAGATGATCGGTGTGAAATGCTGATAGTATGAGCACCTACATATGATGAAAATCCAAACAAAGCTGACATGTTCGCTACCTCATGTACTTCCATGATACTCACTAATAAAAATGAAATGGTCCATGCTGTGATTCTGCTGCATGACGATTACCATGGCATAAATATATATATCTATTTAGTGCAATACCCACTGCAGCTGTGAGAGTGCTTTAACGCTTTAAGGGTACAGACGAGAACTGAGCCACTGGACGCCCTTAAACGCCGCAAGCTTCACCCTGCGGCACGGCGGGATGTCTAGAAGGTGAACCTCCGGCTGTTGGAGTGGCCGACTTTATCCAGGTTCGGGTTGCAGGCGAACTGGATCATGGGCGGGGGTCCGCACATCAGGATGAGGGTCTCGTCGCTGGGCGGAGGCAGGCGCTCCCTCACCATGTCTTCATTGATGAAGCCTTGGCTGTATTCCCAGTCTGAAGCAGAGAACAGGGGTCAATGTCTTAAAAGTATTAAACGAGCTAAATATTAAACGAGCTAAATATTAAACGGATTTAGAAGGCGGCCGGGCGGGCCGAGTAGCTAGAGAGACTGTCCCGTAAAGAGATAAAGAAAGTCAGTGTCCAATCCTGCAACAATCAATGTGTCCATTCTTACCGTCAGGTGCCCTGTCCAGAGTGAACCACAGATTGAAGCGGTCGGGGTGGTTGGCCGCGATCTCCTCCAGCTCGGGTCGCAGCAGGATGTCTTTCTCAGTCTGTGAGCGCACAAGGGAAGAAAGAGATGCTATTTTGTCCAGCCAACCTACTGTACGTTTGACCTCTCCTTAATTGTCTGCAATAAAGACACCGACAAATCCCTGTGCGTTCATTGCACTTGCTGGATAAAGTGATTCGGGTCATGTATACTGCAAAAACTTCAGTTCACCTTGCGAGCCTGATGGAGCTGCTGCTTTTGAAACTCACCTGGTTGGCAAAGAGCAGGTGGCACACTGTCTGGTCCTGGGGATCCTTCATCACTGCTGTGATGAGCTGCAGCATGGGAGTAATACCTGTGACAAACAGATCCCAAGAAAATAAGAACTGTGTGGAACGTTTTGTTGAGTTGTACCAGCTTCAGCATCCTCAACTTAGTAGGATGATTATGTTTTCACCTCTGTCTGTCTGTCTGTTAGCAAGATATCTCAAAAAGTTGATTAGATTTTGGTGGTGATCCGGTTATGGGATTGCTGCCAATAGACAATTTTTGTTTTTGTAGCCATAACTATTATGCTGCGTTCACATGCTGGTGGGAAGGTCTGACATCTAGGACTTCCAAGTCGGCTGCTGAACAGCGTTGCATTCACATGCTATTTTTTCGGAAAGTCAAACGATAAACAAACATAAACCAGTATAGAGGCTGCACTTTGCCAGTTGGAGAATTTTTCAGCATTGGCGGAGGTCTGCACTCTACCGAGCGCCTTCTAGTTTATAAAAATATACTTTGGATTTAAGCTAGCACAAGTACAAGCATGAAATTCGTGCAGGAGGAACTCAGGTTTGCCTCACCTGTCCCTCCAGCAATCATGCCTAAATGTTTGGCTGTCTTGGTCACAGGTGGGGACTTCTTCTCCGCTTGGATGGCAAATGTTCCTGTGGAGAGACAGTTATACTATCAAATGAGGGAGCTAATTTGCAATCTGCAAGTTAATTGTCTATAAACTTTGCATCCGTTCATCTATTACTGCATCACATGGTTATGGTTCTCACCGCTGCCCTTGTAAACAAGAAGGCCGCTGGGCCCTCTGAAGTCGATAGTGTCGTTGAGCTTGAGGCTCTCCAAATACTGACTCATCTTGCCACCCTCGGGGAACTTGGGGTTGACATCCTTGAAGTAAATCTGGGAAACAGGGAGAATGGGAAGAAGTGGTTTAGAGAAATAGAATGACACTTCTCAAATATATACAACTGCTGTTCTTTGACTCTGTACCTTCACCACCAAGTCCACACAGCCTTTGTCGTCATCACTGGACACAGGGGTGTATGGACGGACGACCAGCTTCCCATCGATTCTGGCAGACAGGTAGATGTGCTGCCCTGGAAATGATAGCACAGATGAAAAGCTTAGTGCCTCCTTTTGAACATTGTGCATCAAATAATACAGATAGCTGCCAGACATGCTTGATTTGAGCATGTTTCAATTTGCAGCAGATATTTTCATGACTGTGAATAACGATAGTTTTAATGTCTTGAATATTCAACAGTGATCATAACAACATACTAACCAATGGGGAGTCCAAGGATGTGCTCTGGGGAAGGCAGGGCAAAGCGGAACCTCCTTGTGTCATGGCTGACAATCTGGGAAAGCAGCAACTGTCTCAGTAAACACTGTACACTGTAAACACTGTACGTGCTGCAGACAAGCTGCATCACGTATAATCCTTTGGTTCGTAGGGAGAGAAATAGCATAAAGGAGTCTCAGTCTGTCAAGTGCAGTTCAGTACAGTGCAAATCCAGAGGGGCCATAAGCAAACACAGCATACAAAAAAGTGAACATCATTAACGTTAAATCGTGACATTCAGATGGTGTTACCTGTTTATCTATCAGCCGTAGTGCATACTTAATGTTGGGGTCTTCTAAGGTGATGGCAGGTCTCCTCTTGGAGAAGAAAAGTCTGAAGATGAGGTTGATGATGCTGTCAAAACTGCTTCGAATAAGCTGCGATAAAGGGCAAATCAAGAGTATGACTCAGACCACCAAGCTAGCATTAGCTACCTAAAAATATGACCCCGCTCTAGGGCGTTGTCTATCCCCCTCAGTAGTCTCCAATACATGGAGACATTTTTTTTATCCAGCAGGAGAAATGAGTCATAGCAAACCCAGTAGGCTGAGCCTGGCAAGCCTCCACCAGAACTTGGTTAGCAAAACTAGTTACCGTCGTTAGCCTTAGCTAACGCAAGGGAATTTAAAAAACAAACAAACGATTCCGTCGTATTCATGAAGGTATACTCACACCAACGATGTATGACAGCATCTTCACTTCGTCTGCGCAACTTCTAAAGTATTTGTCAATGCAGAAAATACCACCAGCTGAGTTTACTGTAACTATGTAGTACGAGCTGTCAAACAACCCTTCTCACTGCAAGTATGCATTACAAAGAGGTTGCATTACACAGTGTCAAGCTAGCCTAGCTAGGATACAACAAGCATCCGGTCACTATTTTCGAAATAAAAGCCGTATTAGCGAACATAATGCAACGTTTTTTTTTGAGTTGAACATGGTAAGTCGATCAGAATAAAAAATACATTTAAGAAGAAATCAGATACTGTTCTGTCCACCCAATACGTCCTTAGTATTTTCCCAAGTGCCTTTTTTACGCATTTATTTAGAAGGCAAGTCCGCCTAACTTCCGGCATTTCTATAGCTGGTTAACTTGACGCACCTCCCTCTCAAGGACCTCTTCCGCATAGATTAGAATGGCGATGACGACTATAAAGTAAATATTTATCCAGAAATATAGATTTATTAAGACAACGCCCCGAATAGCAACTTGGAAGAATGAGCTGAATCTCTACACGAAATCTTAAATAAATAAATAAATGGATAATTAAATAAAGGACAAAAAAGCATTTTCAGTTTGTTTGCTTCTGTATTTACCTATTTCACACATTTCGTATTATTATTATTACACATATCTACATTATTTTATATATATACATATACACACACATATATGTATATGTATATATATATATATATATATATATATATATATATATATATTGTGTGTGTGTGTGTGTGTGTGTGTGTGTGTGTGTGTGCTCGCTCCAAGGAGGCTTTGGCACGCTCTCCGATTGTTCTTTGCACACATGCCAATAAGACCAATCAACCAATAAGAATTAACTTGAAATTCATTTGCCCAAACATAACTGATCATTGTATTTGATGAATAGAATCATTATTCCCTACCTGATGCATTCAAGTTAGCAAGTTGATATAAAATGATTTTCCATATTCAAAAACAGACAGTGGTTTAGATTGGAGAAGTTGGCTATAGTCTAGAAATAAACAGACTTTTTTTTTTTGTCCCTGCCCCATAGAGAGTCTGTGCACGCCACTGCAATCGCTGATGCATCCGCAAGCCTTCACCTCTCAACAAAGCTATATGTTGGTAGATGGTGGATTTCCCTTCTCTATCTCTTTATGTCAAATGACAGTATAACAACGGCAACCAACAAGCCAACAAGAGGAAAATTGGCACCAACAGTCCCTGATGATTGAGAAACTGTACAGGGAGAAATACTTGGCGTGGATGTAAAATGTTACATCTTGTGCCCATTTAACCTTGAAATGTAAAATGTATGAGTGAATGAATGAAAGAATTAAATTTTATTTTCGTGTCATGGCCCATACCACATGAGATTACATGACAGTGTTTTGCCAGCAAACAAAAATCGCCATATAGGGCAAGGCTCAGATGGAGAGGGAGCCCTGGCCTAGTGACCCAGTCACACTCCCCAACCCCCAGCACAAACCCCATGACTACACAAACTCTGTAAACCCTTATGCCAGCATTAACATGCATCATCTACAAAACTTATATACTCAATCATAGGTGGGCAGCGATCATTACTTCCAAACTCCTGTAAAATACCATCTTGATCATGGTATTAAGAGCTACAGAACCCTCTACCCATGTTCTGGACGAGTGCAGCATCTGTGTTTTCTTGCTTCAGTTAAACCGTGTCTCAATGCACATCTGCAGGCACAGCATGCTGTCCGGTAAGGTTTCTCCTGAAGAGGTGTACTGTGCCAAAGAACTGTGCACCATACCCCACTTAAATGACAATTTTTCCGGTCTGAAATGTTAACATTTTTATTTTGTAAAATGTCTCAATAGAGTTGAGTTGACTTGAGTTAACAGTAAGCTACCTTTTGACCACAAGTATGTATAGCTGGAATAATTTAAAATTTCAAAATCAGTAAAGTGCATTTTCATGCACTGACATTGACACTTTCTGGCAATAATAAAATTAAAATGCAAAATGATTTGCCATTATTTTGTTTTCCTCCAGTTAAATTTACTGCATTTGCATATCATTGTTTACTTTTTTCATTTTAAAAATCAATATGAAGTCATCGAGTATGATTTTGGGCCACCCTGTGCAGCCACAACAGCTCATATGTGCTGTTATAGAAACTACCAACACCTAAAATTCTGTTAATCAACTCATGCCCAAATGTAAATGGGAAAATGCTTTTTACACAATAATGTTTATCTAATGCTCTGTAGATAATGGGGCCATAGGGTGTCTGTATAACTAGAGATAATGATGTAGTGCTTATCAGTGTTCTACGCATGTCTCTTAAGGCCCATTCACACAGGAAAAGAAGCTCAACAGAAGTGGGTGAAGATGAGGGATGCATACAGTCTCAACAAAATAAAAGTTTGCCTCCAAGAGTGGTGGTGGACTCAAGACAGTGAAACCTTACAAGTTTGCTGCCTTGCTGTCCTCCTACCTTCTTACAAACATGCAAAAAAACATCAGACATGGTTGATTTTTCAGTTAGGTTCTATGATTTCTACTTTTGGAACCCAGAACAAAATAAGCTGTGCAAACTCTTTCAAACACTAGTCAGTTATGACACTACTAAAAGTTAGGTATTATCCAAATGGAAAATTGAAATATATTACATATCACATTATTTTCAAAAGTATGATGAAGAGGGATGTTTTGCATAAAGGTTGATATTTCATCTAGATGTTATGGATAAAATGTGAAAAATCAGTTCATGACAAACGGTTTGTTGAACTCTCTGTTAATCATTTTTAACCAATGGTATTTCTGTGTGGGTATACTGAAAATCTAATAAACAAGGTTGTTTTGATTGACAATATTGTTTTTTGTTTTTTTTAGATATCTGAAAAGCAATTTATTTTGCAGTGGGATTGAGACTATTCTGTAAAATTAAGTCCAAGCACTGTTAAAGTCTACCGCTTAACTAGGCCTTTTTCTTTTTTGGAGAACTTCCAGCAACTTGGCGGAGGAGGACAAGGTTTCTACAGAGGAGTCAGAGGAGCAGCGGGACGTGGAGCAGGAAGAGCAGCCTGAAGCTGTCCAGTCTGCCCAGGCTTTGACCTCACCACCCTGTTCCACAGCAAGAAGGCAGAGTACCAGCAAGTCTTCGGACATTGAAATAAACTGATTTACAGTACCATGTAGAATTCATTCTCTAATCAAGGTCAGACAAATAGTCAAAGAATTTCACTTGGCCACACCAAAACAGGCACTCTGCTGCCATGCCTCTCTTGAAGGATGATTGCCACTCTGCTGAAGGTTGGCTATCCCTGCAGCTCGTGCAGCTTCTGGGGTCCGGGTGTTGGTTGCAGAGGAATGGGAGGTCTTCTGTACGTAGTTGAGCAGGTGGCCTTGATGACTGCATCTACATTATGAGCAGAGGTGGGATGTAACAAAATAAAAATACTTCACTATGGTACTTAAATAAGATTTTCAAGTATCTGTACTTTACTCAAGTTTTTCTTTCACTGAAGACTTTTTACTTTTACTCACCTACATTTCAAAAGAAAAATCTGTATGTACTTTCTACTCACTACATTTTCAAAACAGACTCGTTACTCTCTGGAAATCCTCAACTGATTTTCAGCATCAGACGGCTTCCATCCCGGAAGCAGCTGATCAAGAGCCAAATGTGATTGGCTGCTTGTTCAGCAAAGCGACACCAAAAATTAGGGAAAGGGACAGAGAGAGAAGCAACACGAAGAAGAGTAGAGACAGTAGAGAGAATTAACGTTAGTGAATTCAGCTGCTAGGGTTCGGGTTAGTGATTTGAGCTGCAGACTCTTTCTCATCTGGGATTCAGAGGAACGCTCAACAGAGAACCAGTTTAGAACATTAGAAGTGACTTTCTTAGAGAACAACTTTTACTTTTATACTTTAAGTAAATTTAAGTCCACATAATTTTATACTTTGACTTGAGTAAAATATTTGAAATGGTACTTCAACTTCTACCAGAGTATATTTTTAAATATATATACTATATATAGTATTTGCACTTTTACTTGAGTAGGGAATTTGTGTACTTCTACCACCTCTGATTATGAGGGTGCAGCTTGATCCTACGCTGCTTCCTAGTTCCTTAGGATAGGGACGAAGGAGGTGGGTCTGCAGGGGGAAAGCTTCATCCCCTAGAATGACATGCGGCAAAGGCTGGTCAGTTGCGGGCAGAGGTGTTGGACCGGGAATACAATATAGAGAGCATGGTTTTTCAGTTGCTTGCCGAGACTGCTGGCTGCAAATATGCCCCCATCGCTGCTTGGCCCATGGGCACCAACATCTGGGAATCAAAATTAAGTCCCTTATCAGTAATTGTAATTGACAATACAGTGATATAAAATTAATGTCAATTGACTTGCAAAACTTTACTAGACTCAAATAACAATCAATATATAGGAAAGATAGAAATTCATGAACCCAAATCCTTCGGCTGTGTAGTTTATTTACTTTAGAGAGCGAGTAGCCTTAAGTAAAAGCAAGTCAGTAAAGTAATCATCCTCCATTTTGCTCTGAAAATTCGGCGCCGAAAGACGATAAAATATGTTAAATTCCAATAAACTTCCAAAAGTGTTGGCTCTGTCTGTCATTTTTGTGGTTACCGGTAACCTAGCAACAGTCACCTCCTTGCAGTTAGTCACTCCTCGCAGAGCGCCAGTGCCCAATACTACTAGGAGGCGGCAGGGAGAAAATGGAGATGGTCTGGATCACAGCCTTTGCAGGACTAGATGGGTAATGGGGTCTGGGAAAGGTGGTCCTCACAGCGGCTGGAACGGGGCTGGTGGAAACAAATGTGACGGCGGCAGTGGTGGGAGGATGCTTGAAGAAAGAAGAAATACAGTGTCACACAAAAGACAGTTTATGACAATGTAATAGTATATCAGAATGTAAAATTTCAGCTATTGCCAAATACTTCATCTGATACAGAGATAGTCAGTATTTAACACAAAACCATTCATGCCGCATCAAACCTGAGCAGGAGTCTGTGCCAGGTTAAGGTTGGGCTTTGCAGCAGCACTATGTGTCCCACCAAACCCCGGTTTCACAAACTGGAGGAGATAGACAGCAAAGCACCAATCTAATCAATACATTAAAAATTGAATTCAGTCCTCTATCACAGTAAAAAGGGTTAAGTTAGCAGTAGTCGGTACATGCATAACATGGTATGTATTCACCATTCCTAAGGTTAGTGAGGGCCACAATGAAGATTGCGCAATCGGAAAGGGAGGAGGGAATGAGACGGCCGCGGGAAAATGAGACTCAGAGGGAATTCTTCACAGCCGCCCCCAGATTAGCTGGCTAAGATGTTAGTGTCAAGGTCGGGGT
The DNA here is from genome assembly GCF_048128805.1 of Centroberyx gerrardi. NCBI lineage: Eukaryota > Metazoa > Chordata > Actinopteri > Beryciformes > Berycidae > Centroberyx > Centroberyx gerrardi. Next base: position 7,139,053 of record NC_136020.1, read on the forward strand.
GCCACAGCTGAGTCGTCATCGTCTGGAATGGCTGGCAACTGAATCAACCTAACCACAGGCCTCAGGTATGGTTTGCCCTTGACCGTGACCTCAGCAGTCCGGACACGTTGGTCTCTACTCCGGACTAGCTTGGTTATCCGTCCCACAGGCCAGTGAGCTTGAGGCAACTGAGGGTCCACAATCATGACCACCTTGTCCTCTGCCAGATCCTCCACTGGTATCTTCCACTTTCTGCGCTCCTGCAGAGTGGGAAGATAGCGGTGTATAAACTGCGTCCAGAAATGGTCGGCCACAATCTGACAGTGACGCCAGCGCTGCATGGTCAGAGGTTCCGGGGCGTAGATCCCTTGTGGTAGAGAGGCGTCCCACCGCCCCATAAGGAGCATATTGATTAGATTAGATTAGACAGCTTTATTAATCCCCAGTGGGGAAACTCATTTGCCACCAAATCAACTCATACAGACAACAAACAATATAGACATTGCATTCAAAGTACACAACAAATAAATAACACCGTAAAAAGCCATTTGAGACACAATTAACAGCTGAAAGGTGCTATGGTTCTAGACCACATCTAAAAGTATTTAAAAATCAGGCCGCTGCTGGAACAAAAGACTATCTGAGACGTTCAGTAGAGCACTGAGGCATCACTAGTCGCTCACTGAATGAGCTTCTGAGTCCGTTAAAAACACTGTGTAATGGATGGCCTTCAAAATACAGAACAGTTTTTAGTTTGGCCCTTGTTCTCTTTTCTAAAGTGACCTCAAGTGAGTCTGGGGTAAGGCCAATCACTGAGCCAGCCTTTCTGATCATCTTATTGATCCTGTTTTCATCATCCGCAGTGATGCTGCCCCCCCAGCACAGCACAGCATAAAAGAGGACAGTAGCTAAGATTCCCTGATAAAAAACATGAAGAAACTTCTTGCTAATATCAAAGGATCTAAGCTTCCTCAAGAAGTATAGTCTTGACTGAGCCTTCTTGAATACAACCTCAGTATTCTTTTTCCAGTTTAATTTACTGTCCAGGTAGACACCAAGATATTTGTAAGACTGGACAATTTCTATCTGCTGACCCTTAATTATCACTGGGAAGACCTCCTCCTTCTTCCTTCTGAAATCAATAATTAACTCTTTGGTCTTCCCAACATTCAGTTTTAAAAAATTTGCATCACACCAGCTGGCAAATGATTCAACCTCTCTTTTGTCAGCCAGGTCATTGCCTTGGTTAAGTAAACCCACGAGGGCAGTGTCATCCGAAAACTTTTGGATTTGACAAGACACCTGACTATGCCTATAGTCAGCGGTAAAGAATGTGAATAAAAAAGGGGATAAAACCGTGCCCTGTGGGGCTCCTGTTTTAGTTAAGATACTGTCAGACAGTTTGTTATCAAGCCTGACAAACTGAGGTCAAGACAAGAGATAATCTAAGACCCAAGCGATAGTTGCGTTGTGCAGTTTAAAATTCATTAATTTGTTAGCTAAAAGGTGTGGTTGAATTAGCACTAGAAAAATCAAAAAACATAATCCTAACAGAGCTGGCAGTTGTTTCAAAGTGGCTGTAAATGCTGTGAAGCATAAAAAGTAGTGCATCATCTGCTCCCACACCCTTCCTGTACGCAAATTGCAAGGAAAGACTGAGACCTGTCTACTCAGGTGACCCAGGACAACCCTTTCAAAACATTTCATTATGTGCGACGTCAGGGCTATAGGTCTCAGATTAGTAAGACTACTACACACATTGTTTTTTTTGGGAATTGGAACAAGACAAGATGTTTTCCACACTACTGGGATTTTTGATGAAGACAGAGACAAAGAAAAAATTTAATGAAGGACTGAACACAACTGGTCAGCACAGACTTTCAGGGTGCGTGGATGGACACCATCAGGGCCTGCTGCCTTGTTGGCCTTAAGGCGGTTAGACCCTTGACCACTACTTGGAGGTCTGCTTTGGTCGACCGAATTTCACGCTCCCAGGCACCACCAAAGTGTGGAGCATTAGGAGGATTAGGCTTGAACTTTATTTGGTATGACCGGAGTTCTTCTTGGAGCTGCTGATCCATGGCAGCGAAAGCCTCTTGTAGCTCTCTCTGCGCTCCTCTGAAGTTAGTTCCTCTGTCCGACAGGATTTCATGAGGGGTTCCTCTTCTGGGGATGAATCTCCTTAGGGACAGAAGGAAGGCATCTACGTTCAGGCTGTTTAGAAGGTCCAGGTGCAGGCTCGAGTGGTCATACACTTGTAAATGACCCCCCAGCGCTTTTCCAGACATCTACCTATCTTCACAGTGAGTGGTCCGAAGGAGTCCACTCCGGTGGAGTAGAAAGGCAGCTGGTAGAGGCGGAGATGTAATGGAGGTCTGCCATCAGAGGAACACGTGGCTCTGCTTTCCACCTCTGGGCAGCTCCTCTGATGTTTCTTCACAGCCTGCCTACCCCTCTAGTATTGCCAGCACAGCTCGATGAAGACATGGCCGGGTCCTGGATGAAGAAGGCGATGGTCTGTGTCCTGGATGAGGAGTTTCAAGGTTCCTCAGACGACATCCAACTCTGAGTAGACCAGTAGAAGAGTCAAGGAATGGAGCCAGGGAACTAATTCTGCTGCTCGTGGAGATAGCCTGGTCAGCCTTGAGGGTTTTTAACTCCTCTGGAAAAGTCTCTTCCTGACTGGCACGCAGCAGGTACCTCTCGGCTTCCTTGAAGTCAGGGTCAGCAGAGTCAGGATTACTCTTGGCCGCCCCGTGAAGGACCTTGTACATATCCATCATGAGCTCTTTCCAGTTGCTGTACTGTGAGGGATCTGGCAGATTGAGTGGAGCAGGGCAGGTGAGGCTGCAGAAGGTGGACCTTTTCAGTTCAGTGATGTCTTCCTTTACAGGAACATGCAGGACTGGCCACTGATCAGAGGGACACTGAAGAAAGGGGGGACCGCATCTCCAATGGCTTGGTGTAGATAGCTCGGCCAATGTCTTGCCTCGAGTGATGTCATCTGCCGGGTTGCTTGCAGAGTCCACGTACCTCCACGCCTGTGAATTGGTGAGCTCTTGGATCTCTGCAACTCTGGTACCTACAAACACTTTACAGCGGCAGGACTCCGAGTTGAGCCAGCGCAAGATGATGGAAGACTCAGTCCACAGGTAGGTGCATTGTAGCTGCAGTGTGAGTTCTCGCTCCAGAGGAGAGGCCAGCTGAGCTCGTGTGAGGGCTGCACATAGCTCAAGACGCAGCATAGTGAGTTAGGTTAGTTAGTTATGAGGTACTGACCTTACCCTCTGACTGGACAGAGAGGTAAGCGACACAACCATATGCTACCTCAGAGGCATCGCAGAAGATGTGCAGGTCATAAACTGTGCCTTCTTCGGAGAGTGGTGGAGGGAAGTAGGCTCGCGGTAGAATGATGGCTGCAAGGTCAGGCAGTTCACGTTCCCAAGCTTCCTAGCTGGCAAGAAGGTCAGGGGGAAGGTTGGGGTCGTCCTAGCCACGTTTCTTGGACCACAGGTGCTGTACAATGACCTTGGCCCAGGTGGTGAAAGGGATGATATAGCCAAGAGGATCATATTGGCTGGCAAGGACTAGATGTGCCGCAGTGTTGTTGGGTGACTCTCAGAGGACCGGCTCTTGTACCCAAGGACATCCGAAAGGCAGTTCCAATGTAGGCCGAGAACTGGCTCTTGGGGTTCGGTGTGGTTCTGCATGAGCCACAACTCCGTAGCAGCTGACCTTGCGGTGGAAGGCAGATGAGCAACCACAGTAGGTTGGTTGCTTGCCCACTGGTGGATTTCAAATCCTCCAGAGGCAAGAAGTCAACCTACTGTGGTTGCATTGGAGGTCCAAATTCCACGCACACTTAACACTGCCTATGTCGCTCCCTTTTATACAACCTGCACTGATTGAATGATTGGCTAGTGGGAGGAGTTGTCACTTTACCATGCATGGGATCCTACTGGGGTTGCAGTCAGGAACAGTGTTCCCTGTTACACTACCTTGATAATAGTTTTAAAAAAATCACACCATTCAGGACCACTGTTCCTTCTAAGCTTTGTGCACTGAGAAATGTCAAATCACTTTTCACACTGACAAAATAATAATATCTTTTCAGTCATCAGCCATTTCTCTACTTTGTCCCCAGAAATGTATTTGACATAAGCAGGTTTGTAAATGTTGGCATCAAATTATATTAGATGCAGGAACTTTGCTGTTTCTAAGGTTGTATTGATTTGACACCTCTGGTGTGATCTTGTGTCTGGCTCAGAGCAATCTGCACAAAATAGACTGAAATGAATGTCTCTTTCTAATTAATTGTATAATTGTTGACAAAGTTTATTATCAGAAAAATAGAAGATTTGATTGCAATACATTCAAAGACTACAGAGATTCACTGGCCAGCTATTCTAAGCATACTTTGTACTATATCACCTTGGGCCCTATAAACTTGTCGCTGCCAGGGAAATAACACTTAACAATTCAGAACCAAAACTCCAATCTGTGATACCAGTAATATTTAAAATCTAAAGGCACCCCATTGACAATGAATTAGAGACTAACATCGTGTGTTGATAAGATGTTTGAGCCTTAACACCCAAATGAGCTTCATTTTATAGCAGCCAAAAAATCTATCTAGCCCCAGTCTCATCCAATTCTTTTCATCACACATTTGATGGCAGGACAAACTTTTGTGCCTATTTTCTGGCTTTAGGAGACAACAGTGAATATATTCACTAATAGATATTGATTTGTGCCGAGGGCAAATTGAAAAACATACATTTTGTTATGGAAGTGTTGAAATTCAGTGGCATCCCCCTTTAAGTCCTGTAGATGGCAGTAGTGACTTGTGTAAAAGCGAGGTGTAGCTGACTCAAGAACACAACCAGTTCATGTTATTTAGATACAATCCTCATCATCAAAATTCTTATTATTGTCACTTTTCCAGCAGAATGTGCTCTTTCAGATGTGAAGGCAGTTTTGTGTTTGAACAACAAATCTTTCTCAGGGCATTCACACTTCCTATGGCAATCAAATAATGTAATAATAATAGTAATTGTTGTAATCGTTATTATCAATAGTAACAGAAGTAGTGACACTAGTCTTTGCTATTTTAATGAATGCTTTAATGCAACAATGTGGTCACCATATCATGAAGGAAAACATGACATGAAAAGGTTCTGTATCAACAGGAAATAAAACATTTTTATTGATCATTTGTGTATATGAAGTTATATAACAACAGTCAGAAAACTCCACAGAGTGAATCACTACACAAAGTGAAACAAAACTGTAAAACACCTCGTCAAAAATGAAGGTATACACAGCAAATATAACTGTCAGCAGCTCGCCGTCGCCGCGAGCGATATGGCAGGAAAAAACACCCCAAACAGTTCTACAAGATTACAGAGAAAATTTCCACACACAAAATACTCAAGCAGGCAGTTGATATACACAAAGGCAACTAGGATCTTTCTACAGCATCAGATTCTAATACTTTACACAGCTTTGTTTTGAAAGGTTAGTGTGGCTTCTTGTCGGTGTCACTGGAGAGAATCTTAAGTTCCTTGTCACACAGAGAGTGTGGTAAGGTATCTTACAAGAGGATGATTTGGGGTTGATTATGCATGCATACTTTGGTAGGAAACCGTAATAAGAGTAGCATTGCATTGTAGTGCAGGTAATGGCTTTTTCTTGTAGTATTTCCACACACCTCACAATCCCATGGGTTCTGCAATGCTGCCCATTACTGACTTCCCTGATACGTTTACACATGTTATTTCAGTGATCATTTTACACATTTTCTTTCAGCTTTGATTGTGTAATTCCATCAGTACAACGTATTTGCATCAGTACTCGTATTGAATTGCTCAGGCCATTTTTTACAGAGCCTACACATTGTACTTTAATCCATTTTTTTATCTGAAGCTGTACTGGAATTCATGAATCTACATATGTAAAACATGTCAAATAAAATAATCCCTTGGTTCGAGAGGAATTGCAATGGGATAGGATTAAAGTATGTTCAATGATTTTGGAATGCTATTGAGGGGAATTCTACCCAATAGGGTTATGAAATAAATTTAGAATAATAGAAAAAAAATAAAAACAAACTGTAATTTTGTTTTTACAACAGAAAGTGCAAACTACACCTAGTCTCACGGTAAAAGTAATCTACACCAACACAGTCCATACTGTACATTCAGAGTTTTCATCTCATATATAAAAGGATATTCAATAGGGCAGTAAACAAAACAAATGAGAAAAAAAGAAAAACATGAATGAAAATTATAGCAGTGTGATGAGATATAGTGTATGGTCAATAGATAGAATGACATTTGCGACGAATTATATTCATGTCACTTTATATTTATTCTTGATATACATTTTTGACACGATTATGTAAATATATACATGGTATTTTGAGGGGAAGGAGATATTTAAATGTAGAATCTAGTTTGGTATTTTTCCTAATACTCCCTGAAACTTCTGATGCTGGAACTGTGTGCAAGAAGAAAACAAATGAACCGGGGGAAAAAAGGGAGGGAACCCTAAACAGAGGTCGATAGGTGTCAAACTCCAACCTAAGCAGAATCTACATGTGCTGTGTCCTAACCATTTAACTGGGAAGGATATACATCTCTCTCTCGACTGAAGTCATCCTTAGGGTTAGAATCTTTTTCTCGGGCAACGCCACCCACGTAACACTATGGGATGAACATACAAGTATTGCACAGTGCTCAACAAAATGCTGTGTGAAGCGACCCGGTCTCGCTCCGAAAAACGCCCCGCTTCTTTGCGCGCGCGGCCCGTCGGTCGGCCCCGCCCCGCGACAGGCCGGAGCCGCCGCCGCCGCCGCGCGCTCTCTCTGCGTGTAGAAGGGGAAATGGCATTAACGCTACAACATCACTACAGAACAAACTGGTTCGCTACCTACTGATAAGTCTACATCTCTAAGCACGCACGGCAGTCACAGTGATACACAAAGCAGTCCTCAGAGACTCCTATGGAATGACAAGTAGCTTTTTCATAATAGTGCTATCAACTACACAATAACATTGAAAACATTTAGAAACTCCTCCTGAAGCTAGCATCGAGTATATGCAAGAGGTTCCTCCAAGGTAAGAGACTTCATGGTTTTCATGGATTAAAACGTATTCCTCTTTTAAATTGGACCCGTAGTAAAGGACATGATGGACTAATAGAATCGCCTACGCAGACCATTAACTTTTACGGTTGTTTCGCAGCTCTCTTGGTGCCGTCGTGGGCCACCAATAAAAACAAAACCGATGTAACTGCTGTCGGCTGAAAGGCGGTTTGTCGCCGTCGCTTTCATTCGATAACGCTAAGCTGATCAAGAACTTTTTGAGCTCCGGTATCCTGAAATAAAGCCAGCCAACGTAGTCCAAAATGATGTAAAGAAGTCAACAAGCCATTGTCGGTTTAAAGACATCCAGTGCAAAACAGTAGCCACATAAAAGGTAAGATTGGCAGTAAAACATGGCTAGCTCTATTGTCACTGTGAGAAGGCAACGCAAAGCAAAGACTGCTATTCAGGGCACCATTGCAGCCAAAGACATTGTTCCCAATAAACCAAAGCTACAACCACTAGCAAGTGGGAGTGTGCATGAAGAGAGGCTGTTTATACATAAGTCGCCTCCCTGAAAATGGCAGTGTTAGAAACTCACTTCACCTCCGTCAATATAGTCACATATTGACCCATATGGTTGTTTAAACATTACTCTTGATTTTTTTCCTCTCTCTCCTCTGATTGAAGGCAAGGGGATCGTATCAGAAGACACAACCCCTGGTGTCAGTAGATCTCCCCCCATATCCCAGCCTTTAGGAAACCTTGTAAAAAAAATCATGCAGTTTACTAAAAATAGTCAGACGTTGAATTGCTCTAAAAAATAGTCATCTTAAAACTAGAGTCGCAACTCTTTCGCTCCCTCTCGGAGACCGGACCCCAGCCTGAACGCAATATATTCCCAACGACAACAAGGCTATTGAAAGTAAGCGGTTAACAAAAAATATTGTTAAACAAGCTTAAGGACACAATGGCTACAGCTTGGTGCTTTTGTTTCTCATGGGGTCTGTTTCTGAAGGGTTGAGAGAAGAGTCTTTTGGGATTAAGGAGACCATTTTTTTTTTCATTTTTTGGGGGGGGGGGGGGGGGGGGGTGAAGCAGAGCCAGTATATGTAAAAGATGGCCTTTAACACGAGGACCTATTTCACTCAGAAGAAATGGGCCTTGCCAAATATGGAGAAATGAAATGCTAACTGGTTTGTATTGACTACTGTTTTGGATAATAGTGTGCGTCAAGCTAAACATATAGGTCCTCTGATTGAGAAATAAGTATAAAAAGTTATAAGAAATCATGTGCTTGTATAATTTCCAGCAGCATAATTTTTCCCACAGAACCATAGTAGTTAATGGCCTTGTCTTTTTGAGTTTTACGTGTATATTTATCTGTCGTCTTTTCTGTGATGAGCCTTCGCTGAACTTAAAGCCAGACATCGTCCTTTACAGTGTGAACTCATTTCCACTAACATCTTGCAGGTTGGAATTCTTTTTTTTTCTGGAATGCAATAAGGTAGAATTTTTAAATCCTGGGATATATAATATTGGCTTTCCTCTATATCTGCATTTACATAATTTAAAATAGAACATCTTATTAAAAACATCAAGATATACACAGATTAGGAAACGGGTAACAACATACAAACACATAAACTAGAAATCATTTTTGTCTGCATACTGATATATACAACTGTGGTACAATAAATTCTTTCAGTCATGCGCTATCTATACAGATCATATTGCTTAAAAGAAGGGGGCATTTGGTTAGGGGGATGGGGGCAGGAGGGTGGGGGGGGGGGGGCGTGGAGATGGAAAACGTGAACGAATCGGACAGACGAAAAAAGAAAAAAAAAGAGAGAGGCGTGGAAGAAAGAGACAGAGAAAGTATAAGAACCGGACAGAGAAGTTGAAAAGCAGAGGGTTTGCGAGAAGTTTGAACATTTAGAAAAGAGGAGCAATAAGACAAGCAGTGTGAAATTAGGTAGGGGGTAGAGAGAGAGAGGGGGAGGGGGGGGGGGTTGTTGACGATGGATGGACCCATATATCACTGAGGTATTTACACATACTGGCTAAAGAGCACTACATGGCAGGTTCTGAAAGGGCCCTGCCTATTTCTTGGTGGAGAGCTGAGCGTCCACCTCCTCCTCGGGCTTCAGCACGTGCCACTGGGCGATGGGTCTCCTGGGGTTGGCCAGCATGTCGGACCAGTGGCGCAGCTCCGTCCCCGAGCTGTTGAGGCCCACAAAGACCTTGCCGATGGCATCGTTCTTGCCGATCTTGTCATAGTCCAGAACAGTTACAACAATTTGCACTTTCTGTAAAGGGGGGGGGGGGGGATGGAAGAAGAGGGGGAGGAGGTGGAAGAAACAAGAAAGAAAAAAGAAGAATAAATCAGTCAGGAAACATCGCCGCCACATCGAGTGGGTGTGACAACGCTGGGATTTGATGAATCACAGACAGCTCGAATAAATCAGGTTGTAAGAATTACTTTCACATCATAGGATTGTCTTGTTTTTATACACAAAAGTAATCTTGTAATCTATTTTGTCTTGCTGTGGTGTTTTTTGGTTCTATCCTTGGTGCTCAGCGCTCATTGCTGTGGTGTTCTTGCACTGCACTTTCCACAGATCACCTGTCAATCAAACAGTATGGGCGGGGCTTGTATTTTCTGTTATTGCAGTTTGAGTTTCTCTTTTCTTTGTCTGTTCAGTCATGGTGGCTATCACTGCTCATGCTGACTACCCTGTTCTTCTATTTATTCCAAACAAATCAGCACACAGGATTTTCCCCTGGTTCCCCAGGTGTTCAGAACAGCAAATGTAAAAGCTTTTAGGGACTGGCTACAGGTTGAGTCACTAATGTGTTATATCAATCAGCGATATAGAGTAGAAAAATGGGCATATATTTATATCAAAATGTCACGGATTATTACTTTAAGTAGCTCAGTAATGTAGGGATCGGGATGCTCGTTCAGACATAAGTGTTCATTAACAGTAAATGACATCCCAGACCAGGCCTCAATCATTTTCAGAGCCAAACACAGCAGATTGGCTGATTACTCAGAGGTCCGAGCCTCAGACTCGGCATGTGTTTATTCAAAGGGACGTCGAAAAGACGAGCGACCTGGGCGTCAATCGCTGGCAGGGAATATGAATTAGTGCACAAAGAGCCCTGATTAAGTTTCGATCTACTGGCACACTGAAATGGGGCTGCCGCCACCTGCACGCGCACGGAGCCGCTGTTCTAAAAGAGCATGCCTAATACGCCGTGTAATGAAATACTGAATAAGGTTCCCACACGGCCGGTTGGGGTTAGTTGGTTTTTAAAGGTACAGTTTACCTTCAAATGACTCACAAAGCGCTGAAACAAGCCATTCTTTGATTGGAAATTAGCAGCCCCCTTGTTGATCATTAGTGATTAGTCTTTGTATTGTTTTGCTCTTTGCTCTACTCGTGGCACTAATGATAATAATATCAATGATAATAATTAGAAAATAGATTGAAATCAAAGCAGGAAAAATGCAATGATTCAAAAGCAATTTGCTATATTTTTATATGCATTTCAAGTTTCATCGTGAAGTCATCCATGAGATTTTGCCACTAAAAAACGCCTCTTATGTGGCGCTGCAGATGTGGATGCCAGATACCAGGTTGTCAGTTTATGGTTCTGAGGCAAGTCGTTTCAGAGTCTAGGGGCCATCATGGCAATAATGCGAGCATGTAAGAGCCTACACATGGAGACAAATGGAAACCAGAATGGCGTCATTGAGCGTCGCACAGCTCGTTCGTGCTGAGGAGGATGCAGAACTACCCCCGTTGAAAGCAGATTTCCTATTAGCGCTACGAGATAGACCAATTAAAAAGCAGCGTTTGTAATTCCCACACAATTTCTAAGACAATTAAGATGTTTAGATGAATTGCGCCAAAAGCCCCAAGGTCAAGTTGAACTTACATTTAAATCGAACATTCAGCCTCTGCTGTTAAAAGCAGTTAATTTGCAATTCTATGTAAGCAGAAATGGTAACCAGATTGGACATTTTGAAATAAATAATGTCTGCTGCAGATATTGATTAGCAGATTCAATTTAACCAGTTTTCCTAAAACTTTGGAAAGAGGTGGAAGTTTGGGAATAAGTGTCCAGATTTCTAGGCGTCATTAATCAGATTCAGTATAGCCAGTGGTGGTCAGTGATAAAGTGGATGTTTAAAAATGTTTTACAACCTCTTTAAGGAGCCTAGTCTGCATTGCACCTCTGGGACATGAGCTGCATATTGGATATAGTATTGCTGCAAAGGCAGTCAAATTGGTTTTAGGGAGAGGAATCAGATTTCAAGTGTGTTTTCAACTTTCAACTCACACGGTGCTCCCACAACCTTCATGAAGCTGTTCGATACGCCTAATCAATGAAGCATTTACAACTCAATCAATGCTACTAATAATTATTTAATGATTATCCTGGCTGTTGGCGATACGATAAGCAAAATAAATATATACAACACATTGCTATCAGCAGTCGTGAATGAGGGCTTGATTTGGAAGGGCCTGATTGGGATCAACACAGTTTAACTTTAAATTGAATCTGAGGCTCGTGGAGCCAAACTCGTGATTTGTGAGCTGTGACGTGCTTAATCAATTTGACTCAATTACGGTTTTGCCTGGAGCGATAATGCTCTTCATTGCTATTCCCTCCTGACAGAGTTTGTGCTTTCTTCATCTTTTCTTTTATCATTTTCTGGAAATAGCAATGTGCTTTTCTCATTTATTGATTCTTCTTTGTCTTTAATCACAGCCAGACCATCCATAAAGGCATCATATAGTTTTTACCCTATAGAATTCCTTCACTTCAGCTAAATCATGACATGATCATTGACGTAATCATTGTGAGAAGTGCTAGGGATAGTGTTCAGGGCAGGTAATAGTGTGCTGCACTGTATCTCACCTCTGAACAATGGGTCTGTCAAATTGTGAAACCGACTCACCAACACTTATTTAGATTGAAGTGCCTTTGATTATAATGTAACAATAAAAAGCCTCTGAAGTGATTATTTGGTAAATGAGCGAACACTTACAACCTCCTTATGTGCAACCAAATCTCTCCTGGTTCATACTGTACAATTTGTGCATAGTCAGAGAATTTATTTTGAAAAGAGATTTCTTTGTGAACTCTCAGCTTGTGCGCGTTGATGAGAACGTACCTGGATTTGTTCAAATGGTACTTCAAAGCTGAAGGACTCGTTGTAGTAAGGGTTGAGGGTGTTCTTCTTGATTGTCGTCTTCTTCTTCTTCAGCCTCTTGCCGTTCTGCATCAGGTGGATCTTCACATACGGATCTGTGGGGAAAGAGAAGGATGTGACTCAACGTTTCTCATTCTTAACTGTGCAGCTTATTCAAGTCAATCAAACTTTCAGACCTATCCACAGCTTTAACAATACATTAACACTTCCAAAACAACTGATGGGTGGTCCTGGGAGTGTTGTGTGTTTACAACACAGTTGCCATTCCCCATTCAAGAGCCTCATCTTCATTTGTCCAAAACGTCGTCTCAAGTCCCGCCAAAGTGGCCTGCTGAGGTCAGACTGCCGCCTCCCTCCTCATCCACTCTTTGGCAATCAGGTAGAGAGTGTGTGATAACAGCCAGCCCACCCATCGCTGTCAGAGTTTTATTATTAGCAATCATGGTGTTGGGCTTCCCTCTCTGATTTGTTTATGTCCTCCAAATGCTAATCACAAGCAGAAGAGTTAGCGGCTTGGTTGAGGCGAGGAGTCAAAAATGAGGAGAGGACAGTCGAATTGTGAAACCAATACTGATTTAAATTAAAGTTCTGCATAGAAATCCACGGGACATCCCAGGAGTCCAGAGCTGGGTGGGTGACATGGATACAGGGTCATGCTCCGCCTACTTTATGTGAAAATTCTGACTCACTAATATCCGCTCTTTTACAGCCCACAATCATGAAGGCGATTCAAGCCAGACGAAAAAGATCTAATGAAAATCGCTTTGTGCCATTTATCATTGAAGACAACATGCTGCTCGTGAACGACAAAAACAAATAACCGCAATAATCTCAGAGATGCTAATGAGCTAGTCACTGGCCTGAGGCGAACAATATCCCCCCTAACTGCTGAAACTCAGAACAACATGATATGGAGTAAGACTTTGAATCGGTGCGTGTAATTAGTCGTCAAAACACCGCTTGCACCGATAATCTGGATTTATCTCTGGATCCCATATGCGAAAAGTCTTTATTAGGCTTTGCGTTTTTCTATGTGTGGGTAGCGTGGAAAAAATCTCTGTTTTCAGTAGGAACATCTGTGGGATTCCTAGCAATGGCAAATATTGGGGAAGCTTAGCTCCTTTAATCTTTTATCCAATTTAGGGGGATAAGAGCTGATTGCAGACTGGCAGCCCATCCGGCACTGCTGACATGAATACAGAGAGAAAACCGCGGATACACAATCAGAAAAAAAGAAAAAAGTAAGAGAATGAATAGATGACAGAGATGTGGGTGAGAAAGTAAAGGGGGGAGAGGCTTGAGGGAGAGAGAGAGCGGGAGAGGAAGATATGGCGAGGCCTCTAATGGAGTGGGTGTCCATTATTACCGTCCTGCTGAGAAGACATGGAGTGCCGGGATGATAAAAGCAGACAGCGGCTGAAGTGTGTGTGTGTTGTGAAATTGTGACGGAACAGAATGTGTCCGGCAGTATATAAGAATCTTCTCCACTGTCATCTAGTGTGTATCAAACAGCAGTATGAGCCCTTTATCCGCTGCTTTTATCAATGGACTCTTCCACTTTAAGGCTGGAAATCTCGTCAACAAAACTTAACGTTGTAGAATTTGAAAGGGTTAATCTGTGTGATTCTCTTGTTTTTAAATTTTGGCGACATCTTTGGTGCCAAGCGTTCACTGCTGTGGTGTTTCTGCACTTCACCTGTCAATCAAACAGTGTGTCCAGTACTGGGACGTCTTTTTCCTTTGATTTTCTGTTGATGCAATTTGAGTTTCTCTTTTCTTTGTCTGTTCAGCCATAGTGGCTATCACTGCTCATGCTAACTACCCAGTTCTTCTTGTAGTTATTCCAAATAAATTGCTCTTTATTAAATGCACTACTTCCTGTTCCCAGGAAAGACCTTGAACAAATGTAAAAGCTTTCATGAACTGGGGACAGATTGAATCACTATTGTGTTATATCAATTGGCAACAGGGAGTAGCAGAACGGACAATTATTTATATGAATATGTCACAGATTATGACTTATTATTTCTGGACTACGCTATGATTGGACCATTCAACAATGCTGAATGGATCTTTGAGAAATGTGTTTCTTGAATTAGATGAATGATAAGACAATTTTCAAAATCAATTTCAAAATGAGGATAATGCTCCAATTTCCCTTTTGCAAAGGCAGTCACAGAAAAATTACAATACTACAACAGCTGTATTATTGCATAGGTATTTGGTGAAACATGGCTGCAACCGTCATATAACCAATACCTGCCATGTCTCTTATATAGGTCATTTGACTAAATACCAAGATTTTTGCTTTTTTTCACCCTGGTGTTGGAGCCAAGACTACCTCCTCCACCCACACACACCCACACCCACACACACCTGAAACTGTGCCTGAATACACACAACAGCTGAATGGGGTTATGCAAGATAACCCTTTCTCGGGCTGAAAGAAAAAAACCCCACCTGTGGCGCCACATCACAGCTATCCAGACGCCCCTTATCTTTCTGGCCGGCAGATGAGGGTCTGGCATTATTGGGTTTTGGGAGGCTCGCCGTTACTCATATCCGGCCCATTTTGCCGTCTAATCCCAGACGGATGTAATCTCTCCCATTTTATGGATGAGTGGCAGCGCCCCTGATGCAAGAGCGCTTTCCCCGCGTACGTGTACACTATAGAGGCACGTCTTCACTATCCTGAGGGTTACTCATCTGCGTCCTGGACCTTGGCCGCGGTGCTATGAGGTGGTGCGCTTGCCGACGGGCTAAATGTTCCCCCCAGGGGGTTAGAAGCAGGTTTCTGGAGAAGCGATGAGCTGCAGCGGTAGGTGGAGCTATGAAGGATGCTGCACAGCCCGACTGGTTTCAAGTAGTTATTTATGTTTTTCAGGCTGTTGGTAATTGCTACCTGCTGCTCATTTATTCAGGTGAGGGTGGTGTCAATCACAGCGGAACGTCTATCAGGTACACAGATATATACGGTGTTTGCATCTTTCTCAAGTATTTGCTTGTTAGTTGAGTGTGGAAGTGGCGGCGGAGTTGTGCTAAATGAGCATCAACACAGGCACGGTTAAATATAGCTTAGCTGTCATCTTAGTTTCCCTCGCATCATTTTGGATTTGCCACGGTGGGGGCACCCAGGGGTGACTGTCGGTTTAGTTTTACACACTCGACTCGGAGGTGAATCACACACATGCCGCCCGAACACAGAGGCACAGACACACATACACTGAATGTACAAAATATAAGGGACATCTTCCTGATGTTGAGTCGCAGTTTGCACAATCCACATCTCAATTGTCTCAAAGCTTAAAAACCCTTCTCTAACTCATCTGCTTCTCTTTATCTCCATCTCCTCCTTTGTGACTGGTACAGATTTAATAAGGGAAATAAATAAGGGATAGCAGCTTTTACCTAGATTCACCTCATCAGTGAAGTTCATGAAAAGAGAAACCATCCGTAATAGTTTGTACTTTCAGACTATATGCCAAAGGAATAGTGAACTGATGTTAAACCCTTACACTCTTCTGACTAGCATCCTCTACAAGGCAGACACTGTCAAAAGAAAGTTTGCATTCCCTAATCACTTTCAAATTGCTTGCTCTCTCACTGCGCCTGTTCATCATCTTAATGACCCCCCGGG
This sequence comes from Centroberyx gerrardi, assembly GCF_048128805.1. NCBI lineage: Eukaryota > Metazoa > Chordata > Actinopteri > Beryciformes > Berycidae > Centroberyx > Centroberyx gerrardi. Next base: position 7,154,980 of record NC_136020.1, read on the forward strand.
CCCATTGCCTTGCTGACTGGGTCTCTCAGTCCAACCAGCCAGAGAAACAAAACAAATAAACCCTCCAGCCGAGAGGCTTGATGGCGAGCCGGAGCACCGGGTCGGGGCAGCGCGGCTTCATTACTGCCGACACACTGCCTGCGTGCTTTGATAACCTCTCCGACTGAGGTCCATTACCTGGTTATGGGCAGCCTCACATCCTCCTGGGACACCTTTAGAGGTACTGAGCGGGTGGGACAAAGCACTTCTCGGTGCCACTACCTCTATTAGCCCGCGTGTCCTCATTCCAAGTCGCTGCCAGCCACTTAGCCTTTGTGTCTGTCACACATGTGCACACACACACACATGGATGACTCACTCACTTTTGAAGGCGCCACCTGCTAGGGACATATTAAAGTAGTTTGGAATACACAGACGTGAAATACACAATTTTACAGAAACAATAAACAAGATTTTTACTGCTCCGCAGCACAAAATGACCGTCATATATCTTCAACGATTACTCGTCTGGATTTCTGTCTTCCAAAGCTCACTTTCCTTTCCTTCCTCTGTTTGGGAAGATAAACTTATCCCCACCTAAAGTAACATTATTGTTACACTATTTTCCAGTGTGATATATTCCATCTCCTCTAGACGGATCTCTGCTCTACTAAGCTGCTTACTTGTGACTTCAGTGTTTTCTGTCAATTACAGGCCACCGTTACTGGGTGGGAGACAGAGACTTGTGTAGGAGGTTTTATTAATGTTACAATTCCTACAGATCACCTATAGAGATCATAGATTACTTAATGCCCCTTTAATGGAAGGGGATGTTTTTAATCAGCCTATATGTGACTGAGCCTGTTCATCTGTTCATTGAATTAAGAGTCGATTAGGCAAACTACTGAGGAAGCCAGTGTGCATTACATTTTCCATCTCTGTTTCTTTCTATTCTGGACCAACTCTTTGCTTTACTGTTTTTAACCATTTTTCAGCTCATTCACTTTCCAATCAGACAGTGTTTGAACTAATTATCAAATGTTGGAATCGCTCGCTGTTCCAGGCATTGAAAAGTTAAACATAGAAATCAGAAATAAGTAAATGTATCAATATCTAGAATTAACTAGAAGAGCTTTGTCTTAAAATGTCATTGTATTAGTCAGCCCATTATTGCTATGTGTACAATTACTTTTCTCTGGGATTTGTATGTTTTTAAGTCTTTTATTGCACACAACTTACCAAAATGGATATACAGTACTCTACAGTGTTTCAGATTTGGCTGTTGCAGAGAGAGGAGTTACTTTGCTGTAATGTGCGTGGGATTACTTTGAGACGACAGCTAAAGAACATGGTGCTCGGCGTATCACCACACTTCAGTAGCTGCAGTCCTGAGAAACAAGAGCAAGAGCCGACTGTACTGTCAAGGGTAATTTAAAAAGTCTCTTTAAACTCTTCGAGCGAGTCCTGCATGGGAGCGCGGCGTGAGGGCAGCTTCTGGAGGGATGCTGCGTTCAGGAGCCAATCAAAAGAATTATTTCTGATTATACATTGGTTAATGAAAATACCCACATCTTGTTTTGTGAGCCGTAATTAGGCATGGTAAACAGGATGGCGGTAGAGGAGAAGACTGATCCCAGGCCATCAATTACTTGTCCTCCTCTTCAAGTCCTGGCTAAGCCACATTGTGGATGGAGGCTAATTATTGTTATTATAGGCCTGCCCATTATTTCATCCATCTGCCACACTTTGAAGTTCATTCTCAGAGGAGAAAAGCACTTCTGGAGATGTTACCTCCTCAAACACTGATGAAAGTAATGAGATTCTATTAGTATAAATTAATTATAGAAATAAGGCAATCTGGAAGGGATGTGGATGTCTAAAATGTTGTTTTTTTTGCATTTGTTCGAGATTTAGATAGATACAAGTGTTGAACACATGTTGGTGTATCACAAAAGAACATTATTAAAACTTTGCATGCATTACAACAGACATTAAAGCATCTCTTAAATTCAATTTTCTTGTAGCACTTATTCCTGATGTCCAATTTTCTAAGACCTTTGGCGTCTTCAAAGGAAACACAAACTATGGTGAAACGGTCATACAAAAATATCACATGACACAACCAGTTGGCTCGTACACTGAATCTCTCATAAATGTGCAGTAACATACAATCTACATACTTCACTAAAACGACACGCATGTGCTTCGTCAGTTTAAAACTTGCTGGTAACAGAAATCAGTTCAGACTGTAATTTACAGTATATGCCGGCTGTATGTAATTAGAACCATGCACTGTGCTATTACTGTGTGTTAATAATTCACCCTGAATTCCCCAGACCAATACACACTGATAAAACACGCTCCAGTTAACAGTGACATAGTATGAGATGACAAATTGTCTGGCTTCCCTGCTATTTCCCTTCTGTGTAAGAGATTGGAGCAAGAAACCTAGCCTTTTTTTATTTTTATTATTGGCTCATCAACATGGCTGACAGCTCGGGATGTTGACAATCCCACGATGCAAATGGGCACAGGTGAGAGCTAATGCCAGTGGCATAAAATGGCAGCGGGGGAGGGTTTTCTGCCAAATGGCTGCCTGCGCTAGTCTCACAGATGAAAGGGAGCTGTGAGCTTTTAATGTGCAGCGCGCTACTGTACTGGAGGACGGTTAGGCTCGGATGGTGAGGCCGGGCTGTCAGGCGGAAAGCGAGTGGACCCAGGTGCGCGGTAATTGCGGCAAAAAGAGTTGAGGTGGGAGAGAATTGCACATTGGGGAATTTAAAATAAAACCACTGAAGACAGTGAAAGGACAGGCGGGAGACAGGGAGAGGGCCAGCTCAGTGTGTGCTTTTGTATTTGTGTGTTTCGGAGTGTATGCATGTAGGGCTGTGTGTGTGTGTGTGTATTGGCCTTTTATTAAAACTCGGATACAGGCCACCCAGTGTCGGCCACCTCAAATATGATGGACATGATGTAGTTTGTCTATCTCATATTGTATAACTGATCAATATTACAGTACACTGATGGTCTATGGGAAACCCTAACTTGATTATTATTATCAGTCTGAGTTTCAATGGAGAGTTTTAGTGTCCCATGGTCTAAATGCTGTTTCAGCAGCTTTTCCACCCTGATAAGAATAAAATTCTGGGAGAAACACTGAATACTTTTTTTTATTTTTTGGCATGAAAACGATCAAATCAAACTGGCAGCTTCAAATAAATATCGCTCTTCAAAAATCCACATCAGTCGAACCCTAGCGTATATGCGCGTGCGCGTGCGTGTGTGTGTGTGTATAACCATACAGCGGTTTATGTGTGCTTCTATTTAAAGCGATGATGCGCTCACAGCTGGCTCTGCCACGCACCTTTGCCCACATCGCCGGCTCGCCCCCCACAGGGAAATAAACTGATTCACAGAATGAGATTCCTCTGTTTCCAGCAACGTGACAGTAAAAGTTTCCTTTCCGCGGGAGCCAAACTAAAAATAAGTCTCTCGTTGTGAAAGCACAATGGCGGTTTGGGATTTAGCCGAGCGTCTCGGGAGTGCGTCGGTGATCCATCATGCTGTCTCTCGTCCCTAAAAGAGTCTTCTGCGCCTCTGACTGATGGGAGACGAATGTTGACAAGTAGATGAACTGACCCGATGCTGTGCGTGTGTGTGTGACAGCATCGGTTTGTGAGGCTTTTTAATGCTGTATGTAGGAGTTCCACCTCTCTTTCACCTTCAGAAGTGGCACATTCGGTTGCCATGGCATCTGACCCGCTATTCAGAGTAGTGTGATAAATGTCATCTATTGATCCTAATTCTGTACTGGTGTATTGTTTGAGCTGGGCTGGGGCAGGAATGTGTTTCATTCTTTCTATTTGCGCATTCTTTTCCTCACTGTGCCACAACATACCGTGTTCATTAGCGCCGACTATAACCATTAGTGGTCGAGTGTGTGGTTGTGTGTGTGTGTGTGTGTGTGTGTGTTCTCCACAACAGTGCAGTTCTGTTTCCACCCACACCACTCACTCCTATACATGGCTGTCGCTCAATTAGTTTCTCCTGAGAGCATTGATGGCATAATTGTTTGTTCTCTTATTTTTTTATTTATTTTTTTATCAATATCTCCCCTACTGAGAGTGAGGCTTCGGAGAGATATTTTTCAGGTTTTGCAACACAACCGGTATTTCAGATGGCGTCTATTTTTCTTTGACGAACGTAATTGCGGACGGTGACATGAACGGGGGGGTTGTTAAAGAAAGAGAAAGAGAAGAAAGCGGCAGGGTTGTGGGAAAAGCAAAGTAAGTGCTGCAGTAGATGTGTAATTACAGACAATGGGCCTGTCACAGGGAAAGTCAGCGGGCACACACACACACACACACACACACACACACACACAGTTCTCCTCACCTGACAAGCCTCCCACATCCATTTTCTTCAGGTTTTTGGCCTCTAGAATGACCACGGTCAGCTTGCCGGCAGTGGGCACGTACCGCAGCGAGAAGCAGATATCGCCCAGCTTCTCTTGCTGTTGGAAACACAGAGGCGGCAGAGGTGAGAACAGTTGCAGATGCACATACAAAAAAAACAAAACACGATTAAACCCTAATTTACTGCGTCGCATCCTCGCAACAGATGCTCACACAGAGGCAGGGATAGGTGAAAAAAAACACAGCTTGTAAATTCCCATCCAAAGCACATTTTGTGATTGTTAGCTGTACACTGCAAGTACCGAGTATGTCTCTATAACAAAAGGGATAGTATGATGTTACTGAAAGGTACATTATGGTATTATGTGACTGGGTAAAAGAGCTGTTTTGCAATAATTACAGTGTCCAGTTAGAATCAGAGTTTTGAGACAACTGTGACATGCATTGTAAGCTATTTGCATTATCAGATTATTATTATCAGAGAAGTTTTGTTTTTTTATAAATACATGAATAGAGTACATACATTTCGCTACATATTCATAGAGCTTTCTGCTTGGTACAGACTGCACTGTGCATAAAAATAGAACTGTCAACATTCCTCCTACATGCATTTCAGTTCAGTCGGCAGCGGTGTTGGAGGGTAACTTAGAGGGTAATTTAGTAACCATATCCTTATTACTTTTCCCTGTAACGTGTATTCTAACGAATTACTATTTCAATTTCAGCAATATTATTACCAATTAAAAAAATAAGTAACTTTTGTTATCACCCCCCTAAATATCAGATATAAATTGAATTATCCAAAAACTACCATCCCCAGTTTTGTTTTTCTCGTAATTAGTCATCGTCCTCTCACACTAAACTAGCCTGGATGCTTTGTCTGGGTGGAAGCATTCCCATTACATTGATTTTATCAAACAAAAGGACTGACAAGAACGTTGGATCAGTGCTATTTCCTGATCATTCACACAGAAACTCACAAGAGAGGTAACTGAATTATCCCTACATACCCTTATTCCTAAAATTGGTTTTTGAAGGTAAGAGAGGATGCAATCACCTATTTTGGGGGCATTTTAAGTACAATTCATTTTGGACACAATTTGCACACGCAACCATTTTCTGATCAGATTTTACCCAAAACAGCCTCTGATCTGTATGCAGGACAAGCTGTTAACAAGGTCAGTCATCGTGTGAACCAGCTGTCTGCTGTCTCGGAGTGGAAATGGAAAAGTAATAGTCAGAATATTGAAGGGCAAAACAGGAAAAAAGACGAGGCTCGTCGCTCAGAAAGTTTCTAGGACTGGAGTGGACATCATTAAACTGTAAACATCTTTCACCTTTCGTCCCAATCACCTTTACAGTTGTTCTGGTTATTTGGCTAGCTTTAACCCACACACACACACACACACACACACACACACACATACACACACACATATACACACACACACACACACACACACACACACACACACACACACACACACACACACACAAATGTAATGTTTTATATCACATCAAAATCATTTCATCTTTGCATGTTTTCAGTCAATCTCAGTAATCAGTCTAATAGGGGGAGACACACAACAAAACAACTCTTCTATCCTTTCAGTTTGATTGCTCTTTGCCTCACTTACTGATACAGGTTTGTCACTCATCACCACTAGAAAGTACTGCAATCACTTCACTGCGTCAGACAAATCCCCATTACAATAAACGGTCATAATCGCACACTGAACAGTAAGTGATTCATATTCTTGCCATATCCCACATCAACAAGAGGAACAGACAGGCTCAGTGACTCTCAGGTCACACCTGCCTTTCTTGTGGCCTGGAAAAGCCATTCTGAATAGCGATTATAAATCAGAGGCAAACTAGGCCTGAATATCGACCTTCGTTTTACATCAGGAGTCTTTCATCAACTTCCAATCAAGGCCTATTTCCTCATTCTGAATCGATGTGTTGGGAATGTAATGAGGTTGGTCGCAGCGTTGCACTGTATGTACCTCCAGTCACTATATCAGTCATTTGCTTGTAGACCAACGACTAATAGAGTCTCACTTTAATGACGAGGGCTGGGGTTTAATCAACATGAATACACACTCCTCTGGGCCAGCGAGAGGGAAGGAGGGACGGGGTAATTATGCTCTTCAATATTTTCTATGAACTGTAAAAGGCCAACGCATGCCTTTTGACCCGAAAGGCCATCGTCTGAGCTTGCCACTCCACATCTGACCTTAAAAGTAAAGAGGATGGTGTTCCCTGTGTGTGTGTGTGCTTTAGTTATTCTATCATTAGCTTTATGCATTCTGCTGCCTCTACGTTGAACTCACTGCTAAATTATTGAAACCTGAAAGAGCCGGTCTCTCTTGGTGAGTTTAAACTGATAATGAAGGAGAGTCATTACAGAGCCATCTTTGCTTTGTTTACTTTCGAGAGACAAATACACAGAATGTACAAAATATTAGGGACGCTTCCTCTTTTCATGAAGTACGCTGATGAGGTGAATCCAGGTAAAAGCCATTATCCCTTATTGATTTCCCTTATTAAAATCTCTACCAATCACAAAGGAGGAGATGTGAATTGGGCGAATGTGGCTGCAACTCAATATCAGGAAGATGTTTATATTTTGTACATTCAGTGTCCGTCTTGCTGGTTAGATATTGCTTATAGAGAAGATTTTTTCTTTGTTTCTCTCTTTTATTGATTTTCATGCTATTTTGATTTCATACGTTGTATTACCTTGCTCCTTGATTATATGACTGTACAACTTTAACGTTTGTCTTGATGCTGCTCTCTTGGTTAGGTCTCAAACGAGACCTGAGAAAGAGGTTCTTAATCTCAGTAAGACTTACCAGGTTAAATAAAGGGCAAAAAAACCCAACAACAAATCAATGGGTTTTGATTGTGACCAATACCTGGATAAAGCAACAGGTTGTGACCCTCGCTATAATGGTACAGGAGTTGGGCTGCCAAGGGAGAGACTCCTTTCGACCTTGGCAGGTTGTAATTTGCAGCCACTGAGGCTTCCCGTGAATTCTGCGCTGTCTGTCAGCAAACACATCTCCAAGCAGGGCACACATCATCTGAAAAAGTTCTTCCTAGAACTTTTCAGACAGATGGATCAGTGTATTGTCACTTCTAGACATCCCCAATCACTGCTTGGTGTCACATTATGATCAGAACATTCACATAATGTTAACATTTCAATAGTTTAGTAGTTAGCTGCAAGGTAGAAAGTGGCAATTTCCACCGGTCCTCCTGTGCAAGTGCCCTCTAGTGAGCAGTAACACTGAGAGGCATCACTACAGTGGCTCAAGCCCTGCGTAAAATTGTCAGGTGCAGCTGTGTGACCAAATGCTAAGGCGGTGTAGTGATGCCCTTCAGCTGAAACAGCACCGCCAGCCACTCAACACTGTTATAATTAACCTTTAAATCAAGCCGCCATAATGCTAAAAATGAGGTTCCCCTGGCAACACATGCTATATGCCATGACATTTACCATGAAAATTGAATCTCCTGAACTGTTGCCTGGAAAGTCACACTTCTATTAATTGAAGGGGAAGTGTGGACATCTGATTAAGTGACATTTCCAGGGGAGATGGATTACATCAGCCACGGCGCCGCATTTGCAGTTTGCAAGCTTGCTGGCTTGCTGAACACAGCAAAATCATTATTGTGATATCACTTATACAAGTACTCATAAAAATTGTCTGATAAACGAAGCAGTAACTACTCAGTGTACCATAATCTACACCTTGATATGGAAAGAAAGATGTCAGGAAATGATTTTAAACCTGCTCAAATCCAATGTTCTAGGAAGCCACTGAACTTTTTTGAGTGTGTGTCTACCTTCGCTGGTTGGAGAAACCTTACCTCCTCCTTCTCAGCACTCTGCAGATCCCGCCACTCCTCCGTTATGTGGCTGAAGTCCACCTTATTCATGGGCACCTTGATGTCGCCGATGGCGTCGTGTTTGGAGAAGCGGTCGAAGTCGTACACCGTCATCACCAGCGTCTTGCCTCCCAGCTCGACGTAGGGGACCTGGGGGAGATGACAATAGTGGAAAGGAGCTTTTGGTCCAAAACAAGAGTGTGGGTTGAAAGCCAGAAATCTCAGCACCTGGACAAGTAATCGCTGAGTCACTGGTATTGATCAATGACCCTATCAACCCTCCGCAGATGTATTATGGTCATTTTGTGCTATGGAGAGGTAAAAATCTTATTTAGACTTATTTCTCCTTTAAATTCAGAGGATCTTCAACCTTGGTAAGATCTTACCTGAAAACAGAATGAGTAGCATCAGCAGTTCTTTTGACATATTGCCATTCTTTTGGCTCATATTGCCACTGGATCAAGATGTTTGTGGTGCATAAATCCAAAAGGTAATTGCATGTCAAGTAGAGGCAGAGGTCTAGAGGTGTATTTTTGGGGGGGGTGGGTAGTGGTGGTGGGGATGCTTCTGGTTCCAAATCAATCACTGTCCTTTCAACCCTGTCCCTGATAGACGGCATTATCTGGTCTAGATCCTGGGATCCTTGATTGCCTTCAATTGAGCTGTTTTTTACACAAAATTCATTAAATGGAAGTAACTTGTTAGAACATGGCCAAAAAATAAATAAATAAGTAAAAAGTGAGGGAGAGATAAGACTCCCCGGTTTGTCCTTGACACTGTTGCACAAACTCGTCACTCATTCTTTCCCGTGTCGCCACCGCTTATAATCACCTGTCCAGTTTCTCCAGGATACATCACACATTTGGAATTAAGTATCAGAAAAAATGACACAAATAAACCTGGCGTTAAGACGCATATCATATCACATTATGCTTAACTTATGCCAAACACCTGCGCTCTTCACTGCTGGGTGAATAACACAACTTTCCCCACTGCTGAGCAACAGCCATGCATCCATTATGGCCAAGGCAAGGCCAGGGTGTACCGGTGCATCTGCCTGTGTTAATCCCAATCACAGTGAGCCTCAGTGTGTGTATGTGTGTGTGAGTGTGTGTGTGTGTGTGAGATATTCTGTCAGGAGCTTGTTAATGTGCCAGCTGGTTGCTGTCTCCACACCTTCCCAGAATTCACCACTGCATGCAAATCAGATTGTCAGTGGAACCAAAAAACCTCCTGTTACAAAACAATGCTTGAGTTGCACAAATGTTTTTGAGCATTCGGTAGACAAACATGTAACTTTCACTCAAACTTCTCAATATGAGCTGTACCTTGAAGGTGAACTGCTCGTTGAAGGTGGGGTTGAGGGTCTTCCTGTGGACCTTGGTCTCAAACTTCTTCTTCTTGTCTGGCAGCAGGTAGACCTTTACATACGGGTCGGACGTGCCGCCCATGTCCATAGCGGGCAGCTCTGCAGCCTGGATGATCCCCACTATGAGCTGAGGGACAAAGAGGATGGGTAGAAAGAGAGGGCAGACAAGTCAGACTCTCTACAACTCGACAACAGCATCACAACCTGTCATCCCACCACCATCCTAACAGAACATCCAGATCTTGGTCAATCCCATGCCTTCAAATATTTCCTCATCCCGACTGCAAGACCTTCAGGAACATTCTGTTTTGTAGTCCAAGCTATCTCATGTCCTTTGCTTTTCTCTGTGTGTAATCACTCTTTCGTAACGGTGATTTAAAGATGATTCCGAGTCATTTTTCTACAAATTGGGGTCAATATCAGAAAGCTATGAACTTACAGCCTGGTGGTGGCTAAGGAGTTAGCAAAGGTCAGGGTGTGTCAGGCTAGTAATGAGAGGCCTGTTTCTCTGATAATTGATAACCACACTGGGGGGCCTGGGAGTCTGATTGACCTGCCAGTCAGAGCCCCTCCTCAAAGGCCTCTCAGGAGGCCCGGCTAGTCAGTCAATCAACTTCCTATCAGGCAGCCATCAAGCAGCAATCTGGAAGCTGACCAGGGCACTCAGCCATGGAGCTACAGCTGTCAGAGGCTGCATGGGTTTCCTGAGTCGTGCAACCAGTGATAATGGTTGATAATGGTAAATAAAAAGGTGGGCAAACTATGACCTCCAGTGGGTGATCATCATAAGGCAAACAACCACCAATGTCAACAAAATACAATTATATTTTCATAAAAGCATTAATTTATGTATTTTCCCTGGAGGCAGTAATCTCATTGGTTGAGTTAAACCTCAAGGCAGAGTCAAAGAACCAGTTTTTAACGTTAGACTGAAGCCCAGTGAAAAAGGAAAGGGTTAAGAGAGGAGGTATATATTAAGCCTGGCGCTCTTGCTACTAACTGAAAAATGCAATCTAGCCAAACTAAATGTATTCTAATGCTAGGTTAGCTAGTTTTCCTAGCTGACTGTCCCACTTCAAACTAGCCACACTAGCCTATAGGTAAGCTAGTTAGCTAGCCTGCTGACCCAACACCATGAATGTCATGGTCATGAAAGAATGAAGTCACTGCCATTTATATTTTTTATTTATATTTTGACCAGAGTTCCTTCATTGCTATTCAAGTTCGGCAGTTAGCTAACGTTCTATGGCTCTGCCTTGAGGTTTAACTCAACCAATGAGATTATTTCTGCCTCCAGAGCAGCTCTTCTCTGCTAAAAGACCCTATCCTCATATAACTTGTAACTTGTATAAGTGTCAACACAACCACGCTACCATTTGAAACATGGGTTTGGTGCAGGTATAGATACTATTTCCTATGTTATCTCTGTCTCTAACAGTGCTAAGAAGAGGCTCACATAGCATGGTGGTGAGATTCCAGTAGAGAAAGGGCTTCATGGAATGATGTACAGTAGTGTCGAATACCATGGAACCATGTAAATGTACCACAAACACACACACGCAAACACCCACGCGCGCACACACACACACACACACACACACACACACACGGACCATACATGGATAATACAGGTAGACAACACCGGACAAGAGAACATCATGAAAAAGCATGAAGTATCATCCATCAGCTGTCATTGTGCTCAACAGGACACCCCCAGTTTATGCACAACATTACCTTAACATTACCACAACACCGCACCGCAATCCTGAAATGAGATCCTGTCATAATTTGGATGGGTCACTTTGACCGAAATATAATTTCTAAAATTGCACCCTTGCATGTAGCTTATCAGGATTACTTGCTGTAAAATAGATGCATATCTCAGAAGGCAAAGGAAATATGTACAATTATTCTGGCTGTCACTTACCCAAGCGCAAGTGTAACGATATAATTTTATGTTTTGCACTGTGGTGCTGTGAAGCGGTAGCTGGATCAGAGTGTAGCAATTCATCCTTGCATGCTGTCCATTTGATTTCCGCCCGGCCATCAGCACAGTCTGTGTCAGACACAGCGTGTCACACCATCTTTACAGGGAGCTGCACTGATGCTTGGGAGGAGATTAGAGCAGGAAGCTGTCTGAAATGTTGATATACAGGTTGCTGCTTCAGCCAGTTGTATCTTTCCTGATGCTGTGTGACACTATGGCTGACATTCAAACAGGAAATTACAATAAGTGACTTATTTGCACAGTTACAACTTTTTGTAATATGGTAATTCGCTTGCTGCTGCCATTTCATTTCAACTACTCTGTGTTGTATGTATTGAATGTTCTTTTTTAAACTGTATGTGTATGTGGGAAAGGCAAATTTCCACCTTCATGGACAACAAAGTCAGTCTAATATGATTATTCTAAGCAACTGAGTAAATACTATGACGATTTTCAACATCTGACCATGATCTTATCTTTCAGACAAAAAGTTGAAACACCACTGAATCTGTCACAAAGACAACTGTGGTTGTGTGTTTGCACATCTGTGTGGGTGTTTATATTTAACAAAGGGCTAGGGCCCTATCACAAAGGGCTGCTGGTAATAACCCCTCTCTGTTTGTGTGTTATTGTGCACAGTTGCTCAGCCCAGTGGGCAGTGCGCTGACCGGAATGGGTATAGGATGGTGATTCAGCCTTTGGCAGCTTATCTTGGAGGGCTTTGTCCTAATACATCAGGGCCCTGGTCTGACAACTCCACAGGCCACACACACACACACACACAATGCACACTTCAAAAGAAGACTGCTTACAGCCAAATAGACCGATGTGCCATAGTCCACTTTTTACTGCAGCAGCTTTATGCTCGAGCTCTATTTCCGAGATAAACATCCTAAGAGAAGTTCTAAAATATAAATAAATAAATAAAATGGATGTTTTGAAATTCATCCCTTTGTAATAATCAGTTTGAAATTCACATATTCCGACTGGACACAATGCACAATGCAATAAGCCTGCTCTTGACCCGCAAAAAGACCGATGAATATGGTAATGATGTTGAAAGTAGGAATGACATTATAATTCCTTTCCTGCTGTGCTGAGGAGGCTCTTTGTGGTTCATTTGCTGTGTATCTGCCTGATGTAGCTGCCTCGCTGTTCCCGCAGTGATTTAGATCTTTTACAAAACCTTTGCTCTCATTAGCGTATAAGCCCGGTATCATCAAGACCAGGGGCAGCAGCCATTTGTGATGGTTAACAGGCAGAAGCAAACTGAGACTTTGTGCCATGTGGGCCTTGACTTTCATTTGCCTGTCTTCTTCATTCAGCCTGATCTCCTTCCCCTCCTTATACACACACACACAAACATGAACACACATATGCGCGTGCACACACACACACCAGAATTGTATTTTTGTCGGGTGGAAATGCCTCTGAAACAGCATTTAGATCATGGACACAAAACTCTCCACTGAAACCCATACAAATTAAATTATTTTAGGTGGGTCAGCAGACCTTTAACACAGGGCCACCCACCCCACCTATTCAATGGTAGGGGATATTTGGTGCACACACACACACACACACACACACACACACAGTTCCTGGCCTGTCTCTTAGCCCTCTATAGCGGATGATGGCGTTGCACCAATCATCTGTGTTGCTCTTCCTCCAGCAGGTCTACAGTATTCATGCTGATTGCACTGGCCTCAAAGCCTGAGGACAAAGGATTTGAGCGGAGGCCACTCTGCCTCTGGACTGTGTCCGTCACCAAGATGAAAGTAGGTCAGGTGGATGGCTGGCTCCCTGCTTTTCTAGGTCTGCCTGTTGCGAGCCACTGTAAATTCAGAGGCAGCCGCTGAGCTGAGCCCGATGCACCGAGGCCACTGTCACATACTGTGAAAACTGTCATCCATTCATTACACTGGAGCTCCGCTGTGGAACTTATTACTAGTGTAATCAAGAACCTCATAGAAAAGCCTGTCACTGCCTCCCACTACATGACAGATCAAGTCTGTGAAATGGTATATTTGCCCCATAATGTTCCTTTTTACAAAATGACTCAATTTCTTATTGTCAATTTTTGCTCTAAAAGAAATGAGGGCCTGCACAATTGAACAGTAATGGTATGCATGCACGTCTGGATTCTAATTATTGACTGTATAATTTGTGCAAGGGTGAGTATTGCACAGATTAATTACTAAAAAATATTAATTGCAATGGATATTCCTAAAATTAGCACTATCATTTGAACCATTGATGAGAACACAAACTGTTTCCAGGGTTCAGTATGTCACTGTATGTGAATATTTTTGTATGGACAAAGGTATGTGTGCCAGTGTGTTTGACTTTTTGTGTGCGACTGTGTGTACGTGTGTGTGTGTGTGTAGGAGCGGTGAGTGTTACTTTGTAATCTCAGCCTGTCAGTTCTGTTTATAATGGGGAGTTAGCTAGCCCAGTGAGGGACAGCACTGCGTTCACGCACCGCTTCTATTATCTGTCACACAACATCTGGCGGCGGGAAGTTGATGTGCTTCCTCATTCTGCTTTTTAAAACTCACTTGCTGGAAAAGAAAACAGATGGATTTCTGCGGGGACTGTTTTCAATCAAGGAGAAAGAGGGAGAGAAAGAAAGAAAGAAAAGAACCAAATCCCAAGACTATCTTTTACATGGCTCAGCGACAAATACACAAACTCAACCACCATGATATTCCCACGTGACTGCTACGAAGCTCCGGTGACCAGACAGCAGTTACGGCAATGGTAATACAGCAAAGGGAGAATGTTGTGCAAAACCTGGGTAGGGTCCCGTTTACCCTCAGCGGTTTACAATGGGGAGATGATAAGTCGGACCACCACAGAGGCTGGGGGTGACCATACTTACGAAGGAGGACCTTTCGCAACAACGACACACAGTGAGAGCGATTCGGAGAACGGATCCTTACCGTATTCTCTGTGAAATTGTAATCCAGGGAGTATTGTAATTTGCCCAGTTTCTCGTCCTCCTTGGGCTCGGCCTCTTTCTCCGTATCGGTCAGCCCTGTCTCCGCATCATCCTCATCCTTCAAGGCCTGAAGGAGACACCCACCAAGAGTCAGTGTCGTCTGTTTGCCGCTGGTGCCGGCGCCCAGCCGGCCGTGCCCCGCCCAGGTCCTGCCAGCGGACCTACTCCTGTAAAAGCTGCCACTCTTTTCTTTTTTTTTGGGGGGGGGGGGGGGGGGAGCAAGCACTAAAACACCACAGCAGTTAACACCAGGACATGCTCTGTGATGCACTAAAGCCTCGGGCCTGGTTCCCTGATGATGCTTTTCTATCAAACTGTGGGCGTTTTTGTCTAAAGGGAGGAAAGATCAAATGATGGCGCCAGAGATGAGAGCAATGGGCAGGCATTAGAGGAAGAGGGGGGGGGGGGGTAGAGAGACACAGAGAGAGAGAGAGAGAGCGAGAGCGAGAGCGAGAGAGAGAGAGAGAAAGAGAGAGAGAGAGATGCTTCCGGAAAGATCACAGTAAGACAATTCCCTTGATGTTATTTCAGGCAGATCAAGTCTCTGGCAAAAACACATATCAACTGGGAAATGTCGGAAATGGCAGAGAGTGAGAGAGGTGACGTTGCCCTTTCGCTAGCCTGGTATTGAGGTGAGGGTGGGGGGTGTTGGGGGGGGTAGCAGGTGGTGGCATTGGTGGGTCAAGGGAGTGGAGGAGTTTGTTATAAGAACGCATGCGATTGAAGAGGCAAAAACTAGCTCTCAAGGTCATTCATTCAGCGTCAAAAGTTGCCTTCCAAGATCTCTCTTTGGTTTTGCATGCAGAGCATTCTCAGTAGTACAAACCGGTGCTCTCATGTGACCCCCATTCCCCAAGTCTCGTTACGCCCTCAGACACACAGTCGCATTGTCATCATAACCCTCAGCTGTTATGTTACCCCCCTACGCCGATGGTAGCTAGAAGCATCATGCCAGCAGTGGGTGGGTAGGTGTTGGTAAGAGGGGTTGTAATGTACATCAGGGCCTGCTCCTATTAGTTTTGTCAGGTTGCTTGTGTGAAAGCAAAAGGCTGAACAACATTGATTCGATTTGAACTTCCATTGAGCCTTTTGGTCTCTGCCTTTTGCGAGCGCGTCCTGATTGAATGGTTTGTGGTTTTTCTTTCCAAAGTATGGGCTTCCATTGAGCCTCGCTGGGCGGGACGGGGGATTTTAAGGTGCAAGTCCTCAACAGTGTCCCATTTAATGATTCTGCAGGATTTATCATTTATAAAGTAGGTGGAAAGTAGAGCAGGTAAAATGATTGAGGGAGGAAAAGGCCCCAATTATTAGCCACATTAAAGAGTCTTTTTAATAAGATTTTATAAGGTTAATCCAACTTTCATGCATCTGTGTTCCAGAAAGGGCATGATCTGTCTTGCCTGGCTTGACAGATGTGAAAGCAAATGCTACGTGGAAAGCTTCCCTTTCATCACCAGTTTCAAAAGACGATTTACTTGTAGAGCCTCTCAATCATTCTACATTTGCTCATGGGCACTTGTTTGAAATGTAAATCAAAGACTCAAAAGGCAGGAGACTTTAACCTGGCAGAGAAATCAATGTGGTTCAACCTTGTCAAAGCGCACCCAGTGTTTCTTTCATACATATATATGTGCATATGCAGGTTTTACGCACATATATACAATAGATATACATGTACTGTATGCATAGTTACATATATTTGGTTCTACGGGAGTAAGTCGTTGTCAAGAGGCTATAAAAAAACGTCAGAGCAGCAGGCTTAAGAAGATCCAACAGCAATTAGGAACCTACCGCCAGTGACCATCCCGAACAGTCATCAGACACAACACAGATAAGGAGGACATAGAAGGAAGAAACACAAATTAAAACAACCACACACAGGAGTTAACACACCAGAGTCTGGGCACACCAGGAGAAATGACCGCTTGCCTCGGGAGCAGCAGGCTCCACTGACCGCAGTGACTTGTAATGAGGATGACCAATAACTGTGGTCTTCTGCTCAGAAGTTTGGATTGTACCAATGCAGCCATATATTGTTTTTGAGGAACATAATGGCAACTCTACTGGTGTAATAAGCTTAGGTGATGTACTGTAGCATTTTGAGTTCCCGGGTGTCTTTCCCCTCATTTTTAATCACTGAAGTAGAAGAAAATACAGAGGAGTCTCTTGAATATTGCACTTAGGTCTTAATTTATAGCTTTCCTCTACAAGGAAGTGAGTCTAATGAAGTATGAAAATGTTTTAAGTGGTCTCTGTCATACAATTCGGCATCTACCTCTGATGGGAGAGGTGTTGCTGCAAATTACAACACACTTTGTAAATGATTCCACCAAGGACAGCAGTATAAAGATGCTCCACTGGTGCAATTAGTGTGCTATCTGGGTTTAAAGTGTCAGTGTTTCACAGCGTCCCGTTTGTATTGCTTAAAGGGAGAATTCAATTAGTTCCCACTCCTCTGTTTGTGCTTTGGTGACGTCATTTCTCTGGGTGGATACCACTTCATTACACGGCAAACCTTACTCAGCACTCTAAAACGAGTGAACAGGTCTTCATATGACAAAAAGAAACACTCACAGGAACAGAAAGTAGGAGAAAAAACGAGAGATTGCAATACTCTCTCTTGAATCTGAAGCCATTTTAATGGCAGGCTTCCATAAACTGTCCTGTAACTAGATTGAATGTCTTTCTTTTTCAACTAAATGGTGAAAGCTCATCTAAAAAAGTATACATGAAAGTAATACTATATGTATCTCCTTGGGAACATTGAATACATAATACATACAAAATGTATACAGTGGTGGCAATTGGTAATTATTGATGGCTATATCTGTGGTGAAGCATTATGGGAATAATTGAAATTCTAAAAGGAATCAATTTGTGGAATTGTAACACGTAGCAAAAAACGGAACATTACTGAATATTATTAGATATATTTTAGATCTACCCTATGGACAAATAACACTGATTATTGAACTTGCAGCACAACATAGTGCAGTTATGGTGCAGCAAGAACAAATTAAACACTGTCTTGGCAATAAGTACAGTATAAATAAGTTTAAGGAGGGATATTTTTCTGTATGTCTTGAAGACAATAATGTTAAGTGGCAGTAGTTCAAAGTCTTTACCTCGGTTTTGGCTCCATCTTTGACGTCCTTCATGTTGATGGCATTTTTGCCCTTGTCTTTGCCCTTCTTTTTGTTTTTCTTCTTGAATATCCATTTTTTGCAGATGCAGAAGCAGCATGCTAACACCAGGATGATGGCCACAAAGGCAATAGAGACGATGGCCCATGATGGTACTGGGGAGGGAACACATAGGCACAAAGCTAAGATTAGACTATGAGTGCAAATAAGATAAAACATTGTTGAGTCTGCAGATAAGAAGGCACCATTTCAGTAAACTGGGCCAAGCCATCATCTGAGCCAAAGTTGCACCAACTAATGACTACAATTGGCAGGTGAGACAAAGGCAGAGGGAGATATAAAATGTGTCTGTAGAGTTAGCTCACAGAATCAACACCTCGGTCGGTGCTCGGCAGTCTAGATGTGGCAGACTTCTAATGATTGGTCCTGACTAGCAGGACGATGCCTGACTGAACAGCTTCAGCCAATTTAGTGGAAATAACAGATGTTGGCATTTTCCACTTGCCATTTAAACAAAAGATTCTCAGACAACTGACACTTTCACGGCAATCATCGGCAACACAGGACTTGCTGGGACTGACAGCAGTGGTGATTTTGCAGGGTGAGCTTGAGAGGCATTAACAGCGGTACGACCGTGACAAGTCAATGATGCACTACCACCGAACGGGTTCATGGGGTTTACACACACCTCGTTCAAGTGCTCTTGGCTTCTGTGTTGCTGCAGATTCATGTCATACAAGAGTGTCAAATAAGTATTTTGTGTTGAGATCCAATGCTTAGAATTGTTATATTGGAGTTTTAGTTATATAAACATTTCTTGGTCAATCTTATTGATCGAGTTTAACCTCAATGGGCCTTGCCAAAGAACCACAGTTTTTTGGATCTTGGAAGGTCAGCAGCTAGCTAACTAGCTTACCTAGATATTTACAGTTTATGGCTATTGAACACATTTAGTTTGGCTAGATTGCATTTTTCAGTCAGTAGCCAGAGCACTAGGCTACATAATATTAGCGTCCTTCTCTCTTACCTCTTGCCTTTTTCACTGGGCTTCAGTCTAATGTTACTTAGACAGAAAAACGGTGGTTCTTTGGCTCCGCCCACTGAGGTTTACCTCAACCAATGAGATTACTTCTGCCTCCTGAGCAGCTCTGCCTCTGAGAAATGTTTGTAGAACTAAAACTCCCAATACTCTGCTTACAGATGGATATATCATAAATGCATAGTTTATTGTGAGGAGAAAATCAGTTGTTGTTTTCCCCCTCCACTGTATTGTACTGTATACGGCCCTGACTGGACTAATTGGCAGTAAGCTCTGTCATCTGCAGAATGGCAGCCACTCAGCTCCACAACACAGTGACGGGCCAAACAGCCAGCTGCAAAACACTGTGACACCTATCTAAACAATAGTCAGTGCTCCCTGATGCATGCACATAGGCATACCACACACACACACACACACACACACACACACACACAATGGATGATGGATGGAGAAGTGGGTTGTTAAAAGTATCAGAGAGATGGCAGAAAGTCCAGATGGGCTGAAAATAATGAGGGGAGAGACCCAGCAACAGACTTCTCCCTTCAGGAGCCATAATCATTGCTTCTGCTTATAAGACATCAAACACCTGGCAGCCCACTCCTCCTTTCTGTAGAGTGGAATACAAACAGGCAAATCAGCCAATTTTGGCATCATGTTTTGATGTTTTCAGTGTTTACCACTGTGAAAGACAGAGGGAACACTGGTGACTGAGGCAATTTGGACTACTTAATATCTGAAAAATATATGATATTGGAAAATGATAAAATCTCCATCTTTGGGGTGGTTATTGAGAAAAAATCCCACAAGATATATGCTATGAGTCATCCTAGGAACAAACACAATAGTGCTGATGAATCAAAAAAAAAAAAAAAAAGATAAACTATTACAGGTCAAACTTCAATCAAACTAATTTTTCTATTTTTTTGTCCTCTTTTGAAGACTTTATCTGAAAAACACAAGAAAGACCCATCAAAACAGAAAAGTATATTACAGTCTATCACTCTTGGGTTTTGGCTCAGCTTTGTTCAGCTGTGGTTCCCTTGCCGAGGTCCGAGGGGAGGGAGAGGAGAAAAATCAATGCTCTGTTGACAAAATCAATAAGCACTCTCCTCCAAGGAAAAACAGTGAGTGATGCTCTAAAATAACTTTGGGATCTAAGACTTTGGCCTCGCCTCAGGGCGGTGTGATAATGGAGGTAACACTGGATGTGCACCATTTACAAGAAGTCATCCCAAACCACTGGTCTTTCCCTTAGAAACCTAAAACTATATGCAGATGACTCTACTTTGCTGATTATAAACTGTGGGTATTGTCAGTTATGGTTCATAGGTTTTTTTTTTACCTTGCATACATACAGTAAACTGATTGAATTCCTCCTGTAAATTTGTGAATCATGTTTTTTGTTATTTAGCATGATGCCAAACATATGAGTGGTCAGACATTGAGTGTTAAATCTTTAATTTAACAGGTAGGTCATTGTTCATTTTCGTAAACCTAAGTTTATGATCGGTGCAAGCTTGATTCACTTTGTGGAAGAATAAGCTGTGGTAACATGACATCCCCATCTCCAGTTCTTTTTTGGGATTTTTTTTTTTTTTAAATTTTGCTGACACTAAAGCCTCAGGTTTAAGGCTGAATATAAGAGAGAGAAAAAAGACTTTTAACCTTGGCCAAAACAGGAACATTTGCCAGAGACTGATACGTTTGAGGATACTGTAGCACATTCCAGCATTGGAATGGCCATTTTTACCACACACACACACACACACACACACACACACACACACATGCAAACATAAGGTAAGGTAAGGAGGCTATCTTTTAATGGAAGTGTCGGAGATGTGGCAGGTTCGTATTTCAAGCCTGCAAACCGCAGTGATAAGCAATCACCCCTCTAAAGCAACTGTGGAACGGTGACATTTTTTCAAATGAAAGCTCTGATAAAAGCATTATGCAGCTAATGCATTAACGCAACCGTCAAAATAAATACGCTCATAAATCAGTTGCATTTGAATTTTTATGATATACACTGCTATTCTGTATCTGCGTTTTTCAGAATTTCTCTCTATTATAATAACTCCAACTGCTTATGTCGTTCTACTGTGATTATTTGCATGTCATCAACATTCAAAACGCCTGATGGAATGCCATTTAGTCAGTTGCAGTGGAAATCAATGCATGAAGCCAGGCTTTATCTTACTCATCAAGCACATCTTCCACTGAAAGAGACTTCTATGTTCCATAATTAAAGGAACCTGAGTCCCAGGAAGCAATAAAAGCATCCCCTAATTAACTACATTGTGTGAGTGTCTTTTCTCGAGAGAGAATTAGAGAGCGAGAGAGAGAGAGAGAGAGAGAGAGAGAGAGACAGTCAGCATGTGCACTGCCACTTCAACTCCTCACACTTATCTCTTGTTCCGCCACACGACATTGCATGGAAAATGGAGTTCCTCTAACAGGTGTGTTGCGCATGATGAAATCCATGTTTGCTGTTCCTGAAGGCTCAAATCATTTTTCAGCGCCGCCGTCCAAAGCGATCACAGCACAGCGGCGAACCAAAGCACTTCCTCACCGCACAATGAAACACCTTTGCTTCAGGGACTGTGAATACCAATGAGTGACGGCCATCTTTCTGCCACTGTTCAAAGGCACAGCTGGACTCCTTAAGGGATTAACTACCATCGAGGCCTTTCAGGTGATGTAACGCACCCTCTGGCGGCCATATTGGAAGTCCTCATCTCTTGGGCAGCAGAGGCTGTGAACAGCTGATTGTGTTTCTACAGGTTGGCTGACTCAACAGGTTTGAATAAAAATTTCATTGGAGTAGGGACTAAAACCAAAGAGGCTGTGGCTAAAGACAGTTTAGTATGCCACAGTAACCTAAATTTGGAAACAAAACTACCATATCACACTACTCACTTTTATTTATAACGTTACTGAATGGATCTGCACCCACACCACAACAATCTTTTTTCAGGCATCTCTCTTTTTCTTGCCCGGTTGTTATATGTTTAGCCATTGCAATAGGACACATCATTATCATTTCTCAGGCGCAAAATCTCACCCCGACTGTTTTTGACTCTGACGCCCCACAGCGCTGGCTTTTGGCTCCCACACAAGAGCTTATCAGATACCATTTTCGAGCTGCGAAACGAGGTCAAAGAGTAGCAGCCCCAGCATTACGCAAAAAGTCAAGTTTTACTGGCTGACTTTTTGTGTCCTTCAAACATAGGTGGCCTTGTCAAGAGTCATTCCTACATGCCACTGGTGCAGTATGTAGTACATGTACTACATACTGCACAGTACATACATACATACAGTACATCACATAGTATATATTACATACAAATATGCAGTGATGTAATGGTAAATAAAAAGGTGGGTGAACTAGTCAGGTGAACCAGTCAAAATTCAATAAAATTTTCAGAAAAGCATTTTTTCCCCCTATCTTCATTAGTTTGATGAGACTTACTATGATGAGTACTATGAATTTACATCATAAAGATTAATGCCAGCCTTAAAAAGTGTCTCTATTCTGACTATTCGGTAGGTGGGTTTACCCCTCTACTACATACAGTACCTGTAATATGTACCTCTTCCCACTGAATAGAAGGGTTTTGATGAACTGGATAGAGCTCAATGGAGGCATTTCAATAGGGTGATGTATATACAGTATGTGTGTGTGTGTGTGTGTGTGTGTGTATGATGGCGGATCTGGGTAATATCCACCACCAGCAGCCCACACTAATCCAATGTGACAGAGCCCTGTTGGTCAATTAACCTTGACATTACATCTTGTTATGCCTACAAGAGCAGCACCCTGTCCGTGCCCTTTCCCCACTGTGGGTTGTCTAAGCAAACAATAACAACTGCAGCAGGGAGCATCTTCTGACTCGCTACCACAATGGCTCTAATTGACGGAAGTGATAATAACAAAAACTGGATTCAAAGATGCTGTGTGTGAGATTTTATTTCATCAAAGATTTATAGTGTTTAGAGCAGTTTATTTGAATTCTGGAGCGTTTACTCCCTTAGTTTTAAAGGGGTAAAAGGAGACGGATGTTGACACCTGATAGAAAGCAGTTCCTAATGCTTGGAAAGCCTAGCAGAACAAAATGAACCCAGGGCAAACCGCAGTCTGGACTGATGCTCATATTCAGCTATTTCTTCATGTGTTGGTATGGTATGGTATGAACTGGTATGGACACCAGAGAAGGTATATTATTGCAAACAGCACAGACAAGTCCATCATGCTCAGCTAAAGTTCTAGTACAGGAACTGGAGTCGGATTTGTTCTGACTTTCCGATGCTGCCAAGATCTCTAACCTCGCGAGACGACAGGCTACCGAAACTCTTTCATATGAAGAGGTTTGGCTCTGGTCTGGTTCCGGTCTGGCTCATGGTGTCTCATGGCAGGCAAACCCCTCCAAAGCAAGGGCAGAGAGTGGAGAACCAGGCTTGTCGCCAGACCAGCAGGCAGGCAGAGACGAATAGCTTTGCTGATCCACCGCCATAATCCTCTTTAATAAACTCTGCTGTCTGTTGACTATGTGCAGTCGCAAAGTGAAACGCGTTGGGACAAATCACAATTGTCATGTTTTTGTTTTATTTTTTTCCCCCAAATCTGCGATTGTCAAAATAACACTACAAAGTCCTAGTCTCACACTCAGTCTTAACTTTTTTTTTTTTAAAACAAGTGAAAAAATCAGGAATAAGGTGAAAGGATTGCACTTGTTAACAATCACTTGTTTCAGGAATTTTCTTGAATCAAGCATCAGTATCTTGAAATAAGGCAGATCGCTACACTAGTATAAAGAAAATGACACTTCAAGAAGACTCTTGAAACAAGATGATTTGATTTAAAAATATTTCACCACACTAGGAGACTTTTTCAGATGCTTTAAGAAAAACAAGATTTGAAGACTCAATACGAGATAAAAAGACTTTTTGAGGTCCAATAGCTTATTAAAATGTTTGAGACTCTGGCTGCCTTAGACAGCATAAAGGCACTAACGAAAAAGAGCACCGTTATTTATTTTCCTCAAATGTCAACTGCGTGTCTGTGTTATTTGGAGTAATGGCTGGTGGAGCCAGCAGTCATGGATCAAACAGCCTGTGTGTCCAGAGGTTAATTGTTATTGGGAAGCAAAGCCTTGGGTGTTTAGAGAACTCGCTGGGAAATTCAATACACTGGTTTCCTTGGAGGCAAGAGAAGAGAAGAGAAGTCAGAATGTGGTTTAGTGTGATTACGTAGTCGCATAAACTGTGTGCATGTGTCTCTATGTGTGTGTGTGTGTGTGTGTGTGTGCCCGTATTTCTCTAGAGGTGGAAGGCCAGGTTCATTCACAAACTGATCACAAGGCTTAATTTTATTGTAGAAGGTATCATTGAACTTTATAACATTATATGCAATGTAATCATGCTGAATGACTTTAATAATCACTAGTTGCCTTTGATTTCCATTTGAATTCCAGGTGTAGAGGAGACACATGTCTGATGAGTTTTCTCTCATTCTCAAACAGTTCTTAAACAATTCTTAGTTGTTTGATTCTTAGTGAATAGGGCTTTTAAGGAACTCAGATCAGAACAAAATAAAAAATAATAAAAATATGTAATGAACTAAAGACCATAACAAAAGTATCTCTTTATGAATCAACTACAAACTAGAGACAAAATAGAGGTCAGGTTCCATGTAAAATTATTTTGAGGCCATTTTCCCTTACAGCTGAAACCAAAAAGCGGCAGTGAAATGTGGAAAGGCTGAAATAAAGTCTTGCTGTGTGACAGCATGCTGCAGCCGTCAGCCAACAGACAGGGCTGAGGCAATATATCGCTGGCTCAGGGACGCGTCCTGCAGATCCTGAGCGACAGCACATGAGAGATCCAGCAACAAGTTAGGCCAAGGCGACAGCTCCATGCGTTCAGCCACAAAGCCGCGGGCTAAAGCCGCTTTGGAAACCCACTAGAAAACCCTCTGCAACTGCAACGGATCGACTGTGCTGAGTGCGCAGCTTCTCCTCTCGCATATTCCTCGTTAAATCCGCTACCTGAGTTTCTCCAGACAGTATCGACGTTCCACAGCGTAAACAAGTCCGAGGGCATTCATCATCAGGCTGGCAGCGCTGGGGAGCAAACTCGCCCCTTTGGATCGAGGGGATGAGGCGAGGAAACAGTAATGTAAGCCCCTCTATAATGGACCAGCTTTTTTAGGATGCTCTCAGAGAACCTTTCTGTCTGTGGCACACCGAACAACCCCTAAATTAGTGCTTGTCCAGATTACAGTGTGATAATGGGAGCGTAATGAATTGTCTGCTCCGTTGCCAAATAAAGACATGAAAGTCATGTACTGTCTTTAGGCCAACATTAGCTGCGGTTACATGAGCCATATTTTTTTCATCCTGAATGAAATCATTCCGATTGAAGATTCCCCCCGCAAGTGTTTATATGAGCGCTAAATAAAAGGATCGCATGGTGTGTGTTTACATGCTTCACAGCATGGAATCAGAATAAAGGTTTCTGACATGCGCAAAATACCGAATCCAGCACTCTAACATAGGCTTATGTTGATTAATTTTATTAATTTTATCCATCAAACAGATTATGAAAGAGTTATACCACTCCTCTCAAACGGAATGAAATTTCAGTTGGGTTTATTCTGATTGAGGTGCTTATGAGGCATTTTTATTCTGATTGGGCTACTATTCTGATCACTAGTGGAATAAAAGGCTCCATGTAAACGCAGCTGTTGACATAGTATGACACAGTGCTATCATACATAAGTGGCATGAATGGCTATAGAGACAGGCATTCAATGCTGAGCCATCAACCTCAGGACCCCCATAGTGGAATCAGTACAGTTTCTGTGCACTCCTCATCGCCGATTCTATTCATCCACCCTCAGCACCAAAGCGGTTTTTCAAAGTCGAAATTTGCCCTCATTTTCCATCAATGAAAGTCTCTGAATATAAATTACGGCTTTATTTCCTCTGGTAAATATGCAGCTCGGTTCAAATAAACCTTCCCCCCCCCCCCGATGGAAGCGGGAATTTCTTATCAGACTCCCCGCGCTATAAATCTCTAGGAGGGGAATATAACTAGCGGTGTCACAGGGCTTCTCTTCCACAGGAGCCAGTTCCTGTTTGCGAGAATTACTTTCACACGAGCCTGTGGACACGTCTATATTTAGGATGCTGCTGAATGCAAACGCCTCGGATATGTAGGCAGTGCTTTATCCCGGATGACACAGTAACACCCGTATTCTCAGATACCCGGTACTGCTTAACGCTTAAGGCAAAAGCGTGTGGCTGTGTGTTGAGGAAAGGGCAGGAGGTGCTGTATTGTGTGTGTGAAGAGACAGTGTTGATTCAAAGTACAAGGGAGATAGACAGGGAAACTAAACAGCAAATAGTAAAGACCACTATTCATATTTTATTCATATATCATATGTCAGACACTTGAATTGTTGTTGTCAGATGTTTATTCTTTACTTCAAACGCTATTATTGTTTCTCATGAGGCGATTTAATAAGATGATTCCACCTGAGCCATTAAAGGGGAATGCCACCCATTTTAAAAATAATCTACAGTATGTGAATCCTTAAAATGGGTAACATTCCCCTTTAAATGCATGAAACGCTTCAATTCATTGGTATTACTTTGATCCGAACTGTATTCAGAAGCAAAAAAAAAAATATTGAAAGATGCAATGAATCACTAGTCCTCCTGATTCATTAAAATTCCTCGGCAAAGGTCATAGGTCATACTCACTGGTGTTTTCTTGTGCGTCATCAACAAAAGCTCACACACAACCACTGCTGAATCACCACTGAGTCACGTTGTTACGTGTTACGCCGTTGAATGCATTGGACACAATGGAAGTTCATTCATTTCAACTGAGAGAATCCGTTACCGCTGCATCCCTCCATAGAGGATACATTGCATCGTAATGGTGTTGCATGCATTGGGTTTGTTTATGCATTATCAACAGAGGTGGAAAGTAACTAAGTACATTTACTCAAGTACAATTTTGAGGTACTGGTACTTGAGTATTTCCATTTTGGGAGACATTATATTTTTACTCACTACATTTCAGAGGGAAATATTGTACTTTTCCTCCACTACATTTATCTGACAGCTGTAGTTACTACTTACTCTGCAGAATAAGGTTTTACATGCAAAACATACGATAAGCTCATAAAATATGTTTAAACTCCCCAACAGTATATGGAGCAGTTAGACCTACAACATTAAAATACTTCTTACAGGTTAATGCAGCAATACTTTAACACTCTGAAAGAATGAGTACTTTTACTTTTGATACTTCAGTTCATTTTACTGCTGATACTTCTATACTTTTACTGAAGTAAACTTTTGAATGCAGAACTTTTACTTTTACTGGAGTGTTTTTCAATTATGGTATTGCTACTTTTACTTAAGTAAAGGATTTCAGTACTTTTTCCACCACTGATTATTAAAGCATTAAGATGAAAACATTTTGTCATGGAATCAGAGTTGCAAGGGAAGTCTATGTTGTAATACTACAACAAATAACCATGTGTAATCTCAATAGGGCATACGCGTGAATCACATGATCCTTTGATAAAACTCTGCACATAGTTTACAGCGTGATCCCGCTGTGGGACAGGGGGAAAGCAGCCGTACTCACGTGGGATTTTGTTCAGCTCGTTCATGAACTTGTCCTTCAGCTTGGAGAAGGCCTCGTCCTTCTCTCCAGTCCCCAGGCCGGCCAGGTCGGTGGTGTTGCCGCCGGCCGCGGAGGTGCTGGTGGGCGCGGGGGCCGCGGCCAACGCTTCCCTTCTACTCTCGCTCATGGTGGCGGTGCGCCGGGCAGCCAGGCGGATGCTGCGGGAGGAGGAGGAGGAGGAGGAGAAAGAGAGAGTGAGACGGTTGGAGAAAGAGCAAGACGAGGCGAGCGCGGGTGAGATTTTCCGCCGCTGTGACAGATGCATGTCAGAGACGGCGCTCTCGCCTCGTCAGATGAGTGAGTTGACGCGGGCCGTGTGAGCAGCTGCTGGCTCAGCCTGAGTAAACATCACCTGGGGTTCAGAATGGATGGGCCAGCATGCAGGATTCAGCGCGAGGCTACTCGCTCGCTGCTTAAACTCCAGATTTTAACATCACATACATAGAGGAAATGTTTATTTATGGCTCCCATACATAGAGTAAATCTCAGCAGCGTTACTGTTCCGATTGAAATTCTGAGCCTTCACAATTGGATTTCGAGTAGAGCAGGTTGCAGTACAGAGGGGATTACCCATCCACTATTTTATCACACCATGTTCTGTAGACACAAGCTGACTAACAGGTGTATTTACTTTACATTCATGTCATTGTGAGAGGGAAGAAGGAAACAATATTTTGCTTACGTTAAGCAGAGCTCTGTGTATGTGTGTGTGTGTGTGTGTGTATGTGTGTGTGTGTGCACTCACGTGTGCATGCATGTGCAGTACAGTATACATCACATTAGCCTCCGCCGTGAGCAATATTACTCATCACCTCACACTGTGGGAGGTTGGTTCCAGATGAGGTTTCCACATTATTTGAATAGTGCATTAGTATAACGATACCACACTCTTACAGTACAATACCTGGGACACCAATGATTCTGAAGTATCATAAACAACCTAAACTCATTTTACCCATGGTTTTATATGCTCCTTATTAGGCTGACAAACATCTTTATGACATAAATTCATATACATATATATGATGTAATTTATATGAAGACTGGGTCTTTGGATTTGAAAATGCATGAATTCATGGTTTCTGAAAGTATAAATATCTTATCTTTATATTGGTGGTATTTGCATTATAATGACCCACCTTTTGCTTTACCACTATATTCCTGAATGTCAGGTAACAGATAGTTTTAGTCATCCTTCCTTGGTACTGTGGTGCTGCTTAGCATCATGACACTTGGTCTGGTATAGTATTGTCGGGTGAATCTGCGGTGTTGTGGCAATCCTACTGCAGACAGGAACTATTTATTGTCCATTGTTTCTGTGCAGGTTGTAATTTGGAGCTATCACCATGGCAATTACAGTGGCTAATGGCATACTAAAGTTGTAGAGTTTTTCCACCAGTGCGCAGTGAAGGTTGATGGCTCAATGGTTCTCCTTCTGATTAAAGTCATATATTCTCCCAGTAATATTATTGTTTGAAAAAGGGCATCACGTCGGAGCTGACAGAAGAACCATTAAAGACTTTTATGTTCTGTAATTGAAAAATCTAAATATAATCCTCAGAATTGCCTTCAATGATAACTGCTTCTGAACCTCAAAGAGCTAGGACAAATATGCTGTGGCAATCCATTCCAATGTGATAAAAAAAAAAAAAAAAAAAGAGAATGCTTTGGTGCTGACTTAAAATTTTGCTTCTTTGGAGATTGTAAATTATTTTTGCAAAGGCAGCAAGGTGATTTTAATTGAATTACATCTGAGATACAAAGTGTCTTTTCAGCATTATCGCTTCTCAGATAACATTTGTTTTGTTGCCCTATGGGATAGAAGAACAAGCGTGATTCTGTTTTTGTTTATTTTAATCCTGCAGTTATCCAGGAAAAAGTTGATGAAACACTCATGCTCTTTTTAAACTAAACCCTGCTTCATTCACATCTGGGAAAAAACAACTACGATCTTCTACTGTCAGCCATTGAGCAGCTTCACTGGAGCAGTTGGGTATTAAGTGCCTTGCTCAAGGACCCCTGACTGGATTTGTTCAGGCAGGGGAAAGTGGTTCTCATTCACTTTCCCAGCCAGTCTGGGGACTGAAACCAGCCACAAGCCTGCTTCTCTAACCTGCTGCCGTTGAGACTGACCTCAGCAACAATCACAGTCAATGGACTTTCTAAACAAAGTACATTCATCTTGGCAACATCGATTGTTGTTTGAAGCAGATTTTGGAGTAACTCTGGAAAATGACTTGCATTTATCTCAAGCTATTGGCAACTTGTTGGACCCAAGAGGCACTTAGGGAGCAACAGGCCTGCCTTAAAGGATAACTCTGGCTATTGTCAAGCCTTATTTTCTTACTTTTTGCTATCATGTCAATAGATTCTGGTCAAAATTTCGGCAATTACTTCACTGTAGAGCTCTGTGTACCTCTCAGTTTGCAGGACCTTTTGGGGTGTGTGCGGGGAGTGGTTGTTGTAACCGAATTTCACCTAACCCACCAAACCCAAAAACACCCAAAACCAACACATCACTCACTCTAACATGAGACCTGCCTACATACGATTAAAACAAGTATATTGTGGTATTAGATGTGTGTTTATATGACCTGCTGACTTGGGAAAAACATTCGTCTCAACCTCCTCCTAGTGGTAATTACAAGTGTGTCAACATAGCAGACACATTAAAAACATTAAAAATCTAAATTATCAGTTATATTCACAATAATACAATCAACTCTACTTATGAAAAGCAACAATGTAACTGCAGTGTGAGTGTTATTTGCAGTGAAAGGGCGTGTTTTAATCATTTTTTGGGTTCGACTTTTGGAGTTTCCCTTTGCCTCATTGAACTGTATTAGAAAGAACTGAGAGGTATGTAGAGCTTTTGAAATTTTGATCAGAATTGATTGGCATCATGGCAAAAACCTAAACTGATAATGTGTGCTCCTACATGTCCTTTCTCCACCTGTGATATTTGTTATTTGTGGAACTCCATCAACACGCTCGCTGATCACATTTAGTGGAGCCTCCAGTCCCTACCGGCCGCTCACTACCAGATGAAGTGAACAGATTATTCGGCCGGTTTGAACGTCAAGGGCCCCAAACCTTTTCCCGCCTTCCATGCTGCACCCACCCAGCATCGACACAGACAAGCCCAGGAGGTTCCAGCTGTCCACTGTACCCCCCAAATCGTCACTGAGGAACAAGAGTACAAACTGTTCAAGAAGTAAAATGCTGGACTGAAAAACTGATTGGATCCTGCTAGTCTGCACATTGACTCTAAGGGTGCGATCACAACTACAGTTTGCTTTCTTTGGTCCGAACCACTGTGGAAAAGTTGACTTTGTATTTGGTTTGTTCAGGTTCACACTGCCCAATTACAAATGAACCAGGCCTTGTAAACAAAAGTCACATGACTCACAAGTAGCTCATTTATTGGGCAGAATTTTGCCGGTTAGAGATTTTGGCGACAGGGGGAGTCAAAACAAATCTGATTCCAGTCCCTGTGACTAGTTACTTTTGATGGGCTTGTCTGCACTATTTGCTGTAATTTACCTTCTCTGAAGAAATAGTTGAATATGAACAGTCCAGACTGCGGTTTGCCCACGGTTCATTTTTGTTATGCTAGGCTTTCCAAGCATGAGGAACTGCTGGCTATCAGATACGAACATCCGTCTCCTTATTGCCAGAAAAACCTTGTGTTTTGGGATAGTCTCCTGTAGTTGATTCAGATTACGAAGAGGACCAAGACCGGCATTGGTCTTAGACCTTGGAGCAGTTATTTGGTTTGAATTTGAATGGCATTGTTCTCACCTACCTAAACGAACCAAACTAAATGAGAACATACCCTATTGTAAGTTAATCTATCAACCAAGTATCAACCCTCATTTACGCATCTTTTGCTATATTCACCTAGTTGTACTACTTGCACATCTGTAATATTGCTGCACTGGCAGATCCCTGTGACTTCATTTCACCTTACAGCATTCTCAAGTGGGTCCTATTCTGTTCAACCTCCTCAAGATGATGACGATATGGTTCACCGAACACTGGAGTCAATCCTGCATTGTGGGACTGTCTCATTATGAATCAGCACCAATTAACCAAGTCAAATTCCTTGTGCAGCTGCTGTACTTGGCAAATAAAAGCGATTCTGATTCGGAGTTGCTAGCATGAGGTGGCGTTCACAACCGCTTCACGTTTGCCAGCTGCCGCATCCCAGCATACTGTGAAAGCATGACAGCATTGTGCGCTCCAGCTGCGATTTTAACACTTACTTCACACTCATCTGACAACTTCTTCGTCTCTCACTAATAGACATTTTCAAGACATGTCATGAGGCTGGCTTGAGAACAGAAAATGTATAACAAAAAGAATCTGCAGATAAAAAAAGATAGAAGGGGATCTGGGATGAAGTGAACTTCAGGGAAAAGTGTGGCAATGAACCTTCCCTTGTAGTGAAGAAAGCAGCCGCCGGTTACCTAAGCCCTCTCAACCTCCCCCTTGGTTGCATGTCCGCCTACGCATGTCCATGTTCTCTCTGCCTCCCCTCGGTCTCCCTTTGAAATGCTGCAAGGTTAGTGTGGGGGCTGAGCCATTGAGAAGCACGCTAGGAGCACTGTTAGAAGCGGGAGTCAGGAGACAGCATTTATCAGGTTTGGAAACACCATAAACAAGTGCTATGCAGCCATTAAAACACTGGGAGTGGTGTTTGGGGGTTGCTCAAGTTGAAACTACACTACCAGTCAAAAGTATGGACACACCTGATAGAATGCACTATGTTTTTCATTATCTTAAATTATCTTATATCCAGTTTTAAGTGTTTCAAAACAGAAACACCGTGTCCGCAGAGTTGCCGCCACTTTTTGGGTTTCGAAACACTTTCTCCTGACAGCGCAGTGACAGAGATACTTCAGCACCGGCGAGGGCTGTTAAGGGGAACAATGACGCTCTGCAGAGTGAACGTGGGAGGCTTCTTCTGTAGAAAAAGAATTGATCATGCCCGGAGGGGAGAGAAACAGGCTTCCACTCAATACTTCCATGTGAGTCAACGTCTGATGTGAGGGGCAGAAATGCACACCTGCGATGTTTCACAGCGCTCCTACAGGCATGAGTCATGTATAAAAGAGCCGCATTTTGAAAAGCGATAATTGCCCTACACAAACCAGCAGACAGCAGTCCATTGAGAGCGGATTTGTATGTTGAGGACACCATATCAGTGAATTAGAGAGCATAAAACATGCAGAATAATACATCGGTTACAGTATTGAGACTCAAATTTGACTCTCAATCGGTTAAAGAATTTGGTTCCAATCGATAAGATCGGATATAATTCCTTTGGGATTGTGGGAAGCCAATGGACGTACTTCAACATTTTACAGAAACATCAAATCAGAGACACAAGTGGCTCCTGTAAAAAATAGTGTGTGTAGAGGGTCCCCCATGGCGTGTGTTATGCCTCTCACATCAAGAACCACATCAGCGGTGAAAATCAAACATTAATTCAGCACATATTTGCACCTTAATGACTACTTGTTCATTCGAGCATAAGATGACAACTTTCATATTATCTTCGGCGTCTGCAGCGCCTCACAGTAGGCAACTCAATTGAACAGGGAGCATCATTTGGAGTGAATGAGGGCTTATTTCCTTCATGGAAAACTTGAAAGAAGCGTTGACCTTTTTCCCTTTCCAAGGGCTGTCATCGCTAGGCAATCATACTGTACATCCATCGCAACACAAAGTCATTATCCGCCCTGTCGCTATTATGACCCACTTTCATGACGGCTTTAAATAATACGTCACGCGGCCCACGTTTACTGATTCACACGGTAGGTAGGATGGGGAAAATGTTGTCATTTTAGCACAAAATGGCAGCATTTCCCTTACAGCGCGTCCTT
This sequence comes from Centroberyx gerrardi, assembly GCF_048128805.1. Classification (NCBI taxonomy): domain Eukaryota; kingdom Metazoa; phylum Chordata; class Actinopteri; order Beryciformes; family Berycidae; genus Centroberyx; species Centroberyx gerrardi. Next base: position 7,188,401 of record NC_136020.1, read on the forward strand.
TCCACTCCGGTGGTGAGGTGTCACATCAGATCTACCCGGCCTGTAACCTGTGGGCGATACGAGCTGAAACGCTGGGACGCAAACTCGAAAATATCACAAAACATGAAACACAAATATGGCAGTAACGGCGGTAACCGGTTCTGGGCTTTCACAGTCGTTCCCCACCCTAACTGCGCTGCAGCATGCAACGCGACGCTCCTTTCCTCTTCCCCGTTTCCCCAACCCGTCTCTCCGGAGGTGCGCCACTCAGGTGTAAAACCCCAACCCAATTACAGGGCCGCCAGATGGCCCAGCAGGTCCCCAACCACAGTGGCGATGCCGGCGCCCAGCTCCTCCCATCACCTCTCTCCCTCTCCCTCTCTCTAACTGGGTCAGCTCCCTCGCTCGCTAACTCCCTCTACCCTTCCTTCTATCTCCTCCATCATCGTTTCATCTTTTTTTCGCCCCTCCCCATTTCCCTCCACCGACTCCTTTGTTGTCTCCCCAAACTCCCCCCTCCTTACAGGCATGACAGTTTATTTAATGGAGATCTATAGACTGTAAAGAAAAAGAGAGGCAACGGATAGATGGAGGGCTACTGCGGAGACGAGAGACCCCTTCCATGGGTTTATGTTTGGATAGCATGTTGGTATCGTGTGGATTTCTCTGCTCCCCACAGGTTCCAGTTTTGGCAAGCTACACTTCACTCTATAGCTCATGCTGTTTGAGAAAATGACAAGGCTGCCAAGTCAGCCCAACCCAAAGGTGACACCGGTCCAGGAGTACCACTGTCCATCTCATCATCTTTTTCAACATATTAAACCGATCATAAAAGACTGTATGGCAGGAACAGCAAGACAGTCAGGTGGCCTTTTGTCAATATCACTTCCCTCTTGTCATCGTATCATGAGTTAATCACCCAGGAAAATCTAAAACCTATTAAACCCATTTTAACAAGAATCATCCAGTAATTATCGCAGAATGATTCATTCAGCAGTTGTTACATGTCAGCCTAATTTAAACCAATTGACTACATGTATGCACCGACACCACAGTACAAGGCATAAAGTCAATAAGAGCGAGCAGGTACCAATTCATTATCTTGGTGGAGCGGTACAGACAGTATGTACATTATGCATAATGGAATTGGCAAGGCATCATTTCTTAGCCCGAAGATTATTAAAATTAGGATCAAATAGAAACTTTCTTGCATTTCTTGCAATTCCTTATGTCCCATATGTGAAACATTCTGTACTCACTACAGCAACTACAACTACAGCAGACTTGAGCTGACATGAGTTTACAACAGTGAATACAGATCAGGATATGAGATCAGGAGATCAGGATAAATATTTAATTACTTGATAATAGACTTAATAAAGTAAGAAGTAATTAAACTGAGCTATGGATGTAATCCATTCCTACTTTACAATAAGCAATGATTCAATGTAAATGTGATTTACATTTTTATTTTGGGGCAACTGAGTCACGGTTTACTGTATATCATAGAGCGGGATAAACCTATTATTGCCAAACTTGTATGAGACAAATTTCCATCTAAGGATTGGAGAAAAAAAAATCCAAATCACTGCTTCTGCTACCAAATTATTCAACCATAGAGAAAGGGAAGTGGGAGGGTGGGCTCTGGTGGTTAATTGTAAATGTCACTGTACACAACATGACTCAGATTCAGTATATAATCAAAAATTTTAATAGCAAAGTCAGCATTTGAAAGCTGAAATTCAAATCTCTGAAAACTGTCCTTTACTGACAGTAATTCAAAGAAACCATCGCTTTGTTTGACTTTTAAACAGGAAGAGACTAATAGTGGCGTAAATGTTTTGTCAAAGAACAAATCAAATGTAGAGAGTGAGAGAGACAAATGCTAGTGCTGGGATCAATAGTCTGGATCAATAGGGGAGTGCTTTGACTAAACAAGCAGGCCCAATGAAGACTCTACTTCCTCCTCTTAGGCAAATAGGTGTAAGTAGATCACGTTTCATTTGACTCCAGCATCTGGTTAAAATTCCCTTTATAACGAAACGCTAATGAACTCTTATTATGTGCACTCTAACACTTTACTGTGACAATCTTGATCATGTAGCTGCTGCAGTTGAAAGCAGGGAAATTCCTCCCCTTGCCAAGACACATTAGTGATTGCTTTACAGATCAGGATAAACTAATAATCATAGCAAGGACACTTGTTTTGATCCAAAGGGAGCGCTAACAGTGTGATTACAATAAATGGCATAGAAAAAACTCAAAGCAAATTAAAGCTTGTGTTTGCATGCATAATAGACCGGAGCACCGCGTCAAACAATTAACACCACTATATTGAATTGGGGAGATAAATAGCAATTAGAATTTTTAAAGTAATTCCATGCTTCATAAACCATTTCATTAATATGTAATACTAAAATTTACAAGATCATTATAAAATGAATTTTGCTTTTTCTTATGGCAACAGTGTTACATGTAGGAGAACAAGTGCAATTCAAGTCTGGTCTTCAAAATGGACATCAATGTGATCTGGCTCCAAAGGTAAAACAGAAGACTTATTTATGCATAACAGTCGCTAATTTTCACATATATATTGATATTCCAATTATGAGAAGTACGGTTGAGATGCCTGGCTTATACTAACTTAATAAACAAGTTGCTGTGGCATAGAAACATCTCACTACTTCGCTTTTGGTTGTAGCTGTCTGCACAAACTCAGACTCTTACAGAGTTATGACTAAATTTTGATATCAATGAAAAACATTGCACTGATTACTATTGAGTCATTCATCCACCTGTATTAGAAGCTACCCTTTTTGCTCAGTCAAAGAGGGTAGCTAGTGGCCAAACCTTTTCATATTTCTTTGCTGGCGGACCGTTCTATCTATAGATGGGACACCACAGTTGGAATATTGGACCGACGTTTCATGTAAACAGCTTAACCCATATAAGACCTTAACCAAAGTATGGCCAATAGCTGTATTACTTTGTGCAACACATGTAAACGTAGCCATTCAGTCTGCTGGGTCATCCTAGTAGCCAACCAATTGATGCATGAACTGTCAGACTGCACCTGGGTTTGGACTCTGGCTGTTTTTTTTCTCTCTCTCTCTCTCTCTCTCTCTCTCTCTCTCTCTCTCCCTCTCTCTATTCACTACTATCAGAAGACTCTCCTTCAAAAGAAAATCACGAAAATCACCAGTCAACTAGAAGCAAACCAATTGCTGTTTTCCAATTGTCGTTTCAGAAGACCAAGAACAAACTCACTGTTGTGAAGTCAACTTGTTATGGCAGCAGACGTCAAATGTCAGGCCAATTTAGTCCATTGAACTGAACTGATGTGAACTTTTAAGTCGTCCAATGTTGACGCAGGTCTATATCAAGTACTGTGCATGTCCAAAGCCTCACAGCGAGCTGGAGGAGGAACTGAACTGTGACTTATAGGACCTGAACTAGTGGACTGGGACATTAATTACTGGCTGTCAGTCAAGCACCCACCACCGTTTGCTGGGCACTCATTTGCTGGAGGATAGTGTTACGAGACGTCTTGGTCACATATGAGGAAAGAGACACGTGCACACACACACACACACACACACACAGGGGAGAGTTTCTTTATGTGTATAATAAGTCGTGCAAATGATTGTCAGGTGAGCTGCCTGCAGTAAGAAGAGATAAGAGGAGGCTGAGAAGGCCCTGAGGCCTGTCCACTGCAGCCTCTTTACTCACCTGAAGCCAATCTCAAGGGGTAATGGAACTGGAAAAAGTTATTAACCCCGCTTTGCAGCGAGGGCAGGACAGCTCTATTAAGCCAGCGCACAAAGATTCCCCTATTTTCAATTACTGCTTCCAAAGAGCTGAGGAAAGTTAGAACAAGCAGCCGTGTTGGCTGCTAGACAGAAAGACTTAGTGGCTCCAAATCCCAGCAGCTCTTATCGTTCACTCTTGTTCCTCATATAGAGCTGACAGACTCCCCAAGTCGTTGGTGGATAATGTTCAGTCTATTCATCTGACTAACATTGCAATGGGGGCGGCACACCCCCTGAAAAATGGGCTTGTCAGCCAGGGCTGGATGAGAGGCTGGTTGTTTGGGGCTGGGGAGAAGAGAGAAGGTTAACAAAGTGTAGAGAGATTGGTGGGACCTTACATATAGTTGGAATTTACATATGGGCTAAGTGCTGAATCAAATGACCTGACATTGATTTGAATCAATTTTGATACACTAAACAGTCCAAAGAGCACTGCAAGTGCAAATTGCATGCTTCAGCTTTAAGACTAATCCACCAAGACTGGCACCCTTGCACCCTAAAGTGCCCTTTATAATTGGAGCGTTCTCTGATCTGATTTGAGATTCTAGGATGGAAAACCCTCTCCCGTGCTTCCTGACTGGCTGGTGTTACGAAACCCGCGTCTTGCAGCAATGAAAGCAAAACTGATCGAAGGATCTTACAAGCGCTACAATGATTTTGGGGAGGCGGTGTTGAAAATAAAATGTATTCACATTATTATCTGTAAAGCCAGGACATAGCTGAGGTGACTCTGGGACCCCACCCCTTTCCTCTCATTCCCACACCAACATTCTTCCATCTATGACAAACATCTATGTCTACTCATCCACAACTCAAACACACCTCCACACATTCATTTACTGATCAATTATCAGACACATCCCTAATTGAAATTATGAGTTTTGGGCGCTACCCTGACAGTGCTATCTGGCTGTCATAACCATACCAAAATCTGTCTGGGGAGGACAATTTTGTTTTAGTCTGCCAATTTTTATTCCTGCTGGTTGCAGTTTGTCTCAGATCACACAAAAGTTGCTGTATAATATATGAGAAAGCGTTATTTGTTGCAGTTTTGTACAGTTCATGTTCAGACCATAAAAGGCACTTTCATCCTGACACTTTAGGGGCCCTCCCTCAGCTCGGGGCCCTGGGGAGTCAGTACCCCTATTCCCCCGAATACAGCACCCCAGATTACAGTATGCACTGTTTAGGCCGCAAGGGAAATACAGTAGCCGTCAAACAAGCATCAACCAACTCAAGGTTGGTGCATGGTACATCCACATACCAGGAAGTAGCTCAGTGATATGGGTCTATGGGTTGATAAAATTTTCCTATCTCTTGGTTTAGTGAAATAAAAAGCTGATATTTTAGAGATACCCGGTTTTCACGTGACAGGGACAATATGCATGGCCATGACAGGGGCAGAAAGAAGGTTTATTTTTTCCACCAGTGCTATGAGGCAGCTTTCCACTCATTGTTGCTCGGTTAGTGAATAGCATGGCATTCGGATCATGTCATTTTGGTGAGATAGTGCGCGCTCTTCCCTGCTCAAACCTTTAGCGAATCTGGGCTTCAGCGTCTGAAGGTGTCCCAGACTAACTGGAGCAGAACATACACAGTGTCGTATTTCATAATTCTCCATTAGCCATTCCCACTCATAACACTTTAAATTACTGTAGGCAACACATCTCGTCTTTGTCTAAGCCAAGAACTATAAGAGGCCTGTTTTGATTTAATACCAGAGACACACCTTGGTCTTCAAATGAAAAAGCAATGCTTGCACCAATGAACATTACAAACACTGTCAGAGCGTTTGTCTAGTGTATCAGTCATATTTTGGGATTTAGCTCAGATTTGACCATCAAGCTCCATTACTCACACATTACTCAGACACAAACTGCTCGAGAGCCGTGATAGTCCATTGTTTCTCTGCCCCCGCGTTTCTTAGACAAACAACAGGGATCAAACACTATAGTTGGCTGGTTGACTTAGTCTGTTTTCTATCACGTTTGACAGATACAATTATAGAAGCGATAGCAGCTCGAAAACCCACATCCCACATTTAGCGACCCTTAGCCCTGGTTGCGTGCTTAGCTGGCTGTGAGGCCGGAGGGGGCGGTGGGCGGCTGGTCGAGGACCGGGGCTAATATAGCAGCCCCTGGGGAGCCGTGTCTGTCGGAATCAGCCTGATGTGGGAGCCGAGGCCACTGACCGACCACAGGTAAATGAGTCATACGGTTAAAGGGGGGCTATTTGCTCGACCGTTGCCTGACTCCAGGATCGCCCTACGGGGAAATCTGCCCGGCAACCGTGGGCAGTGTGACAGGCTGGGAGAGGCAGAAAGTGAGCGACGGGATTTTAATGGCCGAGGAGCTTGACCCTCCGGGGCACCGCAGACAGAGGGCAATTGATGTACTCCGAGGGGTTACAGAGAGTACTGGGATCATTCTGTCAAGCAGACCCAGGTTTGAGATTTCATACAGTGCTGACAGTTTTCTATAAGGGGAACTACTGTATGTCTGTGCTTTTTCAGAAATCTCTCTGCAAAGTCGCCTCTAAATGACATATTTATATTGTGGAGCTCGTTATGTTTTCTGTTGGCACTTTTTACATTATTACATTCTGAAGGCCAATGTCCACCAGACGCATTTTTGATCCGGTTTTTAGATTTTATTGCGTCAAAATTTCAGTTTACCAATGAATGAATGATGAAAGAATGAAACCAGTGAATGAATGATGATCCCTTTTTTACTATGGGTTCGATTGCTCCATAGCCTATAGTTTATTATCTCTCTTGTCGGCTCTGTGCCTATAAATTAATATATAAAGTAACTTTTTTGTTGTGCCAGGAGATCGGCTTCCTAATTGAACCTACTGACTGAAACGAACAAAATGTGACGGGGGAGACCAATTAAAATATTTAAAATAAACCTACAACATCTCAAACAAACTAAAGTCTGGCTGTTGCTGCTCAGTCAGCGGACGCCGGCCTTAACTAGGATCAGAAAGATGCCTCGGAGTGGTGGAGCCAAGTAGGGGAACAACATAAAACAAACACCCTAAAGCTTTTATTTTATTTAGCTTCCATCCTCCCCCTGCTTTTCATCTCCCTGCCCACTCCTTCACGCCTCCCTCTGCTACACCCTGCATCCCGCAGGGCAAAGATACAGATATCACATCTGACATGGTGTATCAAGGCAAATATCACCAGGTGCATAACGCTAGAACAAAAATACAACAACTAGGTTAGAGAAAACTAGAGTGACATAACTGACATAAGTAACTTAAATACTCACAGATCATGCATATAAATAAAAAATAAAGAAATGTTGCGTTTGTCGTTCTTAAGGTTACAATAAGTGTTTTCCGATGTGGGAAATCCCCTTTTACGAGACTCCCGGAGTTTAGAGAAGTGGTCTGATGGTTCTTCCTTGTTCCTCGTTTCTTTGGTTACAGATCAGGCGGCAGATGGAGCCGCTTAATTTCCTTATTTGCCGATGCCTTTTGTCATTTCCGACGGTGCCCGTGTCAAAAGAGACGTCCCCAGAGCTCTTAATGTTGCTCACAGACAGACGGCCCTTCAAGTGCTCTTCCCAGACACTTGGCAGCTGACCTTTTAATTCTGTTTGGCGGGCGTGTGTGTGTGTGTGTGTGTGCGTCTTGCCATTGCTCGAAAACAAGAAACAGCGTCAGGTGACTGAGAGCTGAATGCGTGCTGTCTTATCTGATTCGTCACTTGGAAAAGATCCAATTCAAATGGTAAAGAGGGCTAGTTTAAGGAGAGGCTCGAACCGTGATCCCTTCACTCAGCACTACCACGCATCCGAAAAAGTGTAATACGCTCTGACGTGTCCAGAAAAACTAAATACCGTATTTCCTCTAATAGTGGCCTGTAGTCAATTAAAAGCCGGGTCTCCGATAATGGCCGGGGCCGTCGTCGACACGAACAAATAAAGGCCGGCCTCAAATACAGGCCGGGGGAAAAAACAAAGGAAAAAGACTAGGTCAAAACCTAGTGTATGGCTGGACCGTGTCCATCTCCTCTCTCCACCGCTGTCCTCTCCACCGCGCCCACGGCCGCATTGATCCTCCCGGTCCAAGCCCCGGACGCCCGGTGACGCATCAGCATCGGGACCCCCGCCGAAATCTCGGCCGGATCACCGGGAACACATCGGCGCCCAGCTTCAGTTAGCTTCAGTTAGCTTCAGCTTACATGCAAACAACGGTGGATACCGGTAAACTCCTGGTGCCTGTTTGTAACTGTAGTTTGTAGTAATGTACAAGTGCCACCAGACGGCTCAGCCGGCGGAAGTCTCTGGAGCATGCCGTCGTCGATTACCGTAATTATCGTAATGCATTGCAGTAACAAAAAAACGTCTACCTAACGTACCCCAACAGAAGCAGATCAGAAAACAAGGAAGCTTCGTACTAAAATATGAGCAAATATACTTATCAAACAGAGGGAATTAGAAATAAAGGCCTGTCTCTAATATAAGCCTGCTTCCAATAAAGGCCTGGTACCCTCTGCAGTTGAGGTAAATAAAGGCCCGGGCCAATATTAGAGGAAATACGGTATGCGCTGCCTCATCTGATTTGCTACTCGACAAGGATCCAATTTAAACGATGAAGTGTGGGAATTTCAACTTGGGAGAGAGTTTATGCCAAGGGGCTAAATCACAAAGTATCACATATATGTTGAGATGGGGTGAATTCTAGGTTACTGAACATGAGCTTTCAGCAGAATATTGGAATTAAATCAGTTAATCCAGGACCTCTTCCCTACAAACGCCCACGTCTCGAATCTAATTGACACTCGCAGCAGATTGGTGCTTTGATCTGACGTTTGAGTCACAGGATTTCTGAACCCCCCTACCCAACACACACACCAACACACACACACCACCTCCCCACTCCTTCCAAGACATCTAATTTCCTCCGTGGAGACTCGAGTCCTACTGCAGCCGTCAATGCTCATGCACAAAGCTGGCAGGTTGCTCATCCGGTGTTACAGAGTGATGAGAGAGCGTGATTAGAAGGTGACAAATAATTTGACTCCAGAAATAACAGGCCAAGTGTCGCTGATCTGCCATTTCAAGCAGATGTGAAGCGGTCATGACGAGGACAGAAGCGGTGGGGGAGCGCGTCATGATCAGGATGGGATGCTGCTTTCTTTTGGGTCTGTTGACTTTTAGAAGCTTGTGCCACAGAACTGCCTTTAAGGGAACAAATCTCATCTTTACGTATCTCCTCTCAGTGTCTGTTTGTCTCCATTCGTCCATCCACACCTACAACCTCTCACAACATTTCCGCCCACGCGCTCGGTTTGTAAAACAGCGCGCCTGCCCGTGTCCATCTAGCAAATTAATTGAGGGGAAATTATAATTTAGCTGCACAGTTAAAATAATGACATCAAAAAAACCCAGTGAATAGGAGTTTAACCTTTGTAATGTGTATCGACAAGGCCTCAAAATAAAACACGCTATAATTTTCCCATCATTTTATCATTGAAATAGACTGAGCTGTCAGATCAGATCCTCCTGGCACACTATCATTTAACACAACAGCCTTCCTAAATCATACTCCAAAGTGCCAGGGTGGCTCGGAGAGTGAGACTCTGAACTCATTGACTGTGGTGGCAGCTTGATAGATAACATTGTGAGGGTGACATTGAAATAAACAGGCATTGTGACCAACAATCTTTCAGCGCTTATCGTTCGCCATCAGGCGTCCCCGACACCGCATTAGCATGAGTTCTGATTTTCTCATTTGGGAGAAGCTCTCTCATTTGCAAGCCTGCTGTTATCGCCGTGACCCAAGGTTATGAAAAGCTCCGATGGTAAAGAGAGACAGAGCGAGAGAGAGAGAGAGAGAGAGAGAGAGAGAGAGAGAGAGAGGGAGAGAGGTGTCTGTCATGCTTTTCCCTAGTGCTTTGATACGTCTCATCTCCATAGCCCAGATGTAACTATACCACAGGTGTCATTGGCTTCGAGCCACAGAACAAAAGCGCACATACAGCACATACTTGACAGGTAAACTAGATACCATCAAAGAGATTTTTGTTCCTGCGAGCACCGAGTCTGCAGATTGCGATCAGATGCAGCCGTATCAGACAGCGCATGAAATTGGGCAGAAATTGCTCTTGAATAATACAGGCTCCAATGCAGCCAACAGTGGTGTGATATAGAGATGGAAAACCAAGATGGACGTTGGGCGGTATACTCCAATACTCCTGATTCTACAACTTTACCCTGAGCTTTCTCTTTCAGCTAGCTTCCCACTGTATCTATATCTCCCCCTTCCCTTCTTTTTCACTCTCTGCAGGCAAAAGAGAGATATACTCTGGTTGTAAAAATGAGCCAGCAGGGAAGACCCTCTCTATGCCACCCAAGATCCAACCCCATCAGCTCCACTACAACTTCACTAGTCCAGGTTTTAGCAACTGAAGTCAGAATCATAATCCCTGGTGATCACATTATTGTCAGACGCTGGCAGGAAGACAAGGCTCCTAACCAAGACATTTGTTGTATTGGTACCTCCTGACAAGAAGCACAGCCTGGAAACTGTCCTTGGTACTTACTACTACTATACACAGAGTTTTAGTTATACAAACATTTCTCAGAGACAGAGCTGCACTGGAGGCAGAAATCATCTCATTGGTAGAGTTAAACCTCAGGGGGCAGAACCAAAGAACCACAGTTTTTCTGGCTAAGTAACATTAGACTGATCCCATGCGGTAATATATGTAGTGCTCTTGCTTTTTATTTTTAAGTTTAAGTTATCTAGGTTAGCTAGTGAGCCTAGCTGGCCTTCTACATTCAAACTAGCCATGCTAGCCTGTAGCTATCTAGGTAAGCTAGTTAGCTATCCTACTCACCTTCCAAGATTATGAATGGCATGCTCATGACAAAAGAAGTCATTGCCATTTATATTTTTTGTTGAGTTCCTTCGTTGCCATTCAAGTTAGCTCCAATAAAGAGTGGTTCTTTTCAACCAATGAGATTATTTCTGCCTCCAGAGCAGCTCTGCCTCTGAGTTTGTGTAACTAAAACTCCAATCTGCCTACTTTACAGGGAACTGCTTCTGACACAACACCCTGTCACAGTGGATCAGGCCCGGGCCCAAACCCCCGTACACATCCAATTTCACTGCACGTCTTAATTCCAAGTGGGCTGCCGAAATCTCCCCCTATATAAGCCTCTCTGTCATGGCTTCTCATGAGTCACTGAGCCTCCTGACTTCACCACTCCCCCGGTTATAGCTGCTCCATCAACACTTTTGCAAAGAGCAAGTGTGAAGATTCCACATGGATTCAAATGAGATGTTTACTCATTCAGAAGCAATGCCAAAACTTTCACAAATGACCATGACTAAAGCCTTCTGATGGCTAACTGATGCTGCATAAAGTTTAGCCTTTTGTCTACATTCTCAATTACGTACTCCTCTCTATTGTGAAAATGTGACTCTATTGTTTGTGTCAATTACAAGTCACCTCAAAGCCAAAGACACGTGTAGGAGGAGATAAGTTCTATGGATGTTGTTGCAATAACTACTGGTCATCAGTAGAGGTCAATACAGGTTATGGATTCATTAATGCACCTTTAAGTTTCCAGAAAGAAGAAGATAAAAAAACAAAACAGGAGAGGAAAGACAATCACTTTGGCCTGTCTCCAGTTCCAATGCTTAAAATGGCAGCAGCAATGTAATTTCTATTGATTCAAGTCTGATTTAACAGTTCACTGACTAGAATGTCAGGCTGGAGAAAAAAACAAAACGAAAAGAGCGCCCCCCGAGGGAGACAAACAGAGTTGCAGACAGAGAGAGCGACAGGGCCGATGGACTAGAATAGAACACTGAGGGGAGGAAGGCAGAGGAAGGAGGAGAGAGCTGCCTTTTTTCTTGTCTGTCTAGTGTTCGGGGGAGGATCACTTAGCGGTTGACACCGGACCTGGACCGAAGCTGACGGCGGGGCCGGGGAGCTGGCATGGTGGAACATGCCTCCGAGAGCAATTAGGAGGCCAATTACCTTCCTCTTATGGAGGATGGCATGTCAGGACTGGAATCCTTCCTGACATCAGTCCCCAGGAAGCGGCCACAACCCACACTGATGCCTCTCACCTTGGTGAGAAAGCACAGCACCACCGCCGGCCAGCTGGACAAAGTCAACAACATCATAAAGGATAAAGTCCACAAGGGCTGCAAATCCACAAGTATCAATGCTTGCTGAGTGGTTCTCAGGCACTATGGTCTACTGAATAGATAAAATTGCTATTATTACGAGCAAATGAAGCATAAGAAAAGCAGGCAACTGTCTTTAGCTGTTTACCACCCTGTCAGTTTTGCCCTGATTTTTCTAAATGTCTTATTAAAACCCAGAGACTGGGAAATTTAAATTAGCCTTTTAATTAACTAAGCATGAGTGCCATTTGGTAATCTGAATTAAGAGAGATGACAATGTGAGGCAGGGTGGGCTGCTGTGATAATACTTCTTTTCGGTAAACAGCGGGGCACGGGAGAGGCGGGGCGGGATTGGAGGGCCATTTTCCCAGCGAGGCGTCTCCGCGGAGAGCCGGTTTGGCACCAGCAGAATGCCAGTCGGACTCAACTGGGCACCGGCAAACAGGTGCGTCATTCAAATGCGTCCCAATCCGATCAGACGGAGAGGAGGCTGGCGCAGCACCGACGCACACGGAGCCAAACCCCAGCGCCCAGCAGAGGTCAGAGCACACGGTCCACAGCCTGGCTGCTGCTCCCCATCTGAGCAAGGGGCTGCAGAGACCCGACACATATGATAGAGACAGAGCACAACTGACAAGATGAGACAACAATAATAATAAAGATAATAAAAATAATAATAATAATCGTCATCATCATATAAACTACACCTGTGTGCTTTGGCAAATAATAGAAGGCACCATACTCATAAATTCAGGCAAGTAGAAGAGAAAAAAGGATAGAAGATAAAAACAATAAAATAGCAAAAAATAATAATATAACAAATATCATATGAAAGCTAAAAAGATATAATAGTCTTTTAAATTAGCTATAATAATAATAATTTAAAAGACAATACTGATATTTAGGGTATTTCTACAACATTTTCTGAATAAAATATTTCAAGACAGGCTCCATCCCCATGCCATGCTCCTCATCCGTGGCTAGAGTGCTATATTTTGTATAATGCTCTCTCTATGGAGTCCTCTCCTCCTACCTCCTCCCCTCTCTGTGCGGCTGGCCGGACCGGTGCTTATTACCTCAGATCAGACTGTGATTGGAGCTGCCCTGCTCCACCAGGGGGACCCAGATACTGTAAGCGCGGGCCTGGCCTCCTCAACTAAAGCCTGTGACCTTGGAGTGAGGTAGCGCCCAGGGAGCCTGCAGAATGAACAATATGAGGCCGGGAGGGAGCCAGGCATACAAACAGTCCATTACCATCCGTAATGTGGACTCTCTGCTGTGCCCATCCAGAAAGCTCACGGCCCTACCATCTCCTTTCATTTCGCCCTGCCAGGGAGGGGAATCTCTCCCGGTGCCTCTGTGAGGACGGGGGTGCAATCTGGCCACAGAGGAAGAGACCCGAGTACATGAATAAAGGGATTGGTTTGCTCCAGGCAGAGCTGAAATTGGTCTATTACTGGGCTCCATTTGAGATCAGTGTGGGAGGTGTGGGAGTGGCAGGGCCAAGCACTTAGGGTTTTCCCCTTTGCTTCCTTCTGTCTCTGTCGTTCATAGACCGGGGCGCTGCAGGGTGGGCAGCATATGCTCTGAAAAACAATATTTAGCCTCAAAAACAAAGTAGCCCTGCTAATCCGTGAGTGGAATAGCTATTAGTTTGAAAGTCACCACAGCACAGCAAGTCAACACAGGTAAAACTGTGCCAGTGTGGATGAGAGATGAAAAAATGAATCAATCCATACATCCAATCCAAATGTCCTAAAATAGCTGGTACGTGCAGCCAATGTCATTGAAAAAGATACATTTTTAACTTAAAGTATGCAGAAATAACTTGAACTTCAGTATTTAGCTGTATGGTTTGGCATCATATCATTTTTACAATAGCTTCCTAAAGAACCCATAAAGACTTCCACAGCACACTACTACTTACCATGTAGGACGATATCAATTTGATCTTCACTATTCAGTTCAATGATTAAAGAGGGAAATGGGAATGGAAAGAGCATGATTAAGTCAAATCGAAAATATGATGATAGTACAATCAGCTCTGACTAGCTGTGATTATAGAGACAGATCGCTTACTATATAGAGCAAACCGTATTTTATCATTACTCTATAAGCAACGCAGCTTCAGTATAAAAGCACAGTTCATGCAACTTTCTTACGGTGATTACTTCATTTCAACTTATTAAAGTACAAGAGAGAAACCTTCACAATGCCTAATCAGAGATGTCAAACGGCCTTTATCTAATCACACGAAATGGAACATGAGTAGACTGATTTGTCTCCCCGTTTTCCATCTGCGATGTGTAAGTGGATAAGGTGAGTGAGGGAGCTTCGCGGTAGAGAGATTGTATAAGAGTAAATGCTCTCTTTGAAGTATTATCTGCAAACAAAAGAGTTTCAATTGACGTCAAGTAAGCCGGGCCGCCGCAACCCATCCCTGGCAACGCTGAGGACCATACAATCAGGCGGCATTGTAGTTGGAGTGGGACCCTCTCCTGCATGATCATTAGGCAAATGGAGACACTCCGCGGGAGAGCATGCAGTCTTATTTGCAGTAAATTTCCTTTGTCCCTCTGATAGGAAAAAAAGCAACCTGCTCTAGTATCTTTGCTTTTGTGTAATCTTCTCTGAAACGGTAAGATGATAAGTTTCATTACCTCAATTCAAAGAGCCTCGGTCCCCCTAACATGACTGCTAGGCGGAGCTACTGTAATCTAACTGGATACACATAGAAGCCCGTGTGTGCTGCAATATGAGAAAGTGCACACTAAACAAACCACAGGATACATGCGCAATCTTACTGGGTGTTATTTCTCGGCTCTAACTTATTGAATGCCGGTAACCTTGGGAAGAAAGGGCAGCGCAAAATCGAGGTCAACCTGTTAACTCCAAAACACTGTCTACTAGAATTATAGGGACCATTCTCTATAATGATTGCACTGAGGTAAACAGAATTAATCATGATTACTAGACAAAATAGCTTGAAGGTGGCTCACTGGTGGGAGCAAGGGGGAGAGACGCAGAGAGTCAGCAGTAGCCCTGAGCTTAGCACTGCTCACAAGTCCTAAATAGGTGATTTATAGGAGCCATTAAAAGTGAGGGGCAGGCCACACATCTCATTACACAAGTTAGATTGTTTATGGTCAGTAAAGAAGGTGTGCCTGCGCTGTTAGGAATAAGGTCAATCAATCGTTAGTCCTGATGCTTGATATGACAGGTCATACGGCTCAAAAACAATGACAACCTAAACACATTAAAAACAACCTGAGAAGGTGCAGTGCAGACGGAGAGAAAGGAATATAAGGAAACGTTACAAAGAGGTGGCACTGCATCATCCTATGACAGGGCTTAAGGCACACCGCCTCGAAATACCCACCCCCATGTTTGATCATGTTTATTGTCTTCAACCATCTGCGGCTGATAACCCTTGACTGAACAAGCTGTTAGTTATCCCATGTGGGAGTGTGGAGAAATATCGGCGCCACTTCGGAAGCGGCTTTCCTGCGAGAAGGCGGGCCACTGTGCTGCGGGTGCTGAGGCGCCAAGCAATTTCAGGGGATCAATTTAGACGGCCAAAGGTCCCGGCAAGAGGCAACAAAGTGAGGAACAGAGTCTACTAAAATGTTTCCTGAGAACAAGATATCGCCATGTGATTATATCAACAATGTGGAAGCAGCTTGTAAGGAAAGTAACAGTTCGTTCATTAATGATTGATAAAAGCTGCTCCGAATCAGATGCCCTCGAGCAATTAAACATTGAATCGAAAGCTTCTGATTCCACCATCGGGCGGGAAAAAATATTCAGAGGATCAGTCGCGAGATCCATTAGAAATGGAGACACCCAAGAGGGAAACAACACAGCCAGGTTAACACTGTTGCTCCCATTCAACACCAGCTGAATGTGTTCCTGTGACATTTAAGGGAATTAGGTGGTGTTAGGAAAAATGACAACCATTTTGTCTCTGTTAAAGAGCTTAACCGAGACACAGAACACTTTCGCGAGCTCTCCCACAAGCTTTAAAAAACACAAAGAGGAATATTAGCTAGGACGGCGGCACTTGAGTGCGTTAACAGTGCCACTGTCTGAAAAAGCCTGCTCCGAAAAGGCCTCTGAAGTGTTATCAGAAAGGCTGGTTGGAAATCTGCATGCGAACGGGTGTAGGGGAGAAGGGCTGAAGAATAAGGGCCGTCACTTCCCTCCCGCCCCATTGATGTCAGGTTTATATAAACAGGGTGCGCTGCCTTTGAGTTCGGCTGGCATAAGGAGATGGTTTTGGAATACGAAACACTCGCCCGCAACCAAAGGAGAACAGACAGAACGAGTTTATTTTCGGCGCAGCGTTAATGTCAAACTACCACTCCACACACTGGAGTGCTTCTGACATCTCGAGAGACGAGCTTACCCTGTGATTAGATCAAAAACGGGAAATAGAATTTTCAAGTAGGCATGTGGAAATTGAATCTGAATGTGTCTGTATTCTATACCGAATAATGTGTTTTAATGAAAATATAGTGATACGGGCTTCAGTAAATATTGTACCTAAAATGGTCAGCCAGGATGAGTTGCATCCATACTCAAGTTCCTTTGATTTCTACTTGACTGGGCTCAATTCTCAGCATCGCTCATGTCCCTCCAGATGTCTGCTGCTGGTTCCTCCATAAATCTCCCTCTAAATTGGCCTGATATTTCACGTGAGGGAGGGAGTCCGCGAGGCAGCCCCGCTCTGACCTTCAGCTGTGGGCCGTCAGTCCGGACCGATCGAGCCGAGGAAACCAACTGCCAGCCCCGCTTCGCCCGCTGTCAGGTGTTGACAACCTGCATAAACACCAAGTGAAGAGCGCGTCTCACCTGAGGGCCACAAGCCACAATGAATAATCCAACAAGTTGCTGAGATGAGCTGCTGAACCTGAGCGAGAGCCGTGATATGAAAGGGAAGGGAAAGGGACACAATCAGGTAACCTGTCCCTGTTTGTTTTAAATCTGCACTAGGCAACTTCGCACGCTGGTGGCTCCAAATGGCAGCAAGAGGGAACTGTTAGAAAAGTATGAAGTCCAATACCCAGAAATCATGTAATGTGGTATTAGTAAACTGCACACAGCACGCTCATGTTTACCAACCCGGCCGGTCTGTGATCACTTTATACCAAAGGAAACCAAAGGGACAAGAAAACGTTTTGATTCATCACATCCTTCACTTTTCATACCGGACACCAGAATTTCATTTGGGCCAATAGGGCAAATCTCAATTAGGGCTGCCCCACTTTGTGATTTAGCCTAATAACACAGGTGTATTTTCACATAAAGATCTTCCAACTTAAATGTCCAGAAGATTTTGGGCAGTTTAGCAGTCTTTCCCGGCAACCCTCACTAATGTTCCCTCCACAAAGCAAAGACACTACTCTTTTTCTAGATTGTGCAATAATGGAGCAATTCTGTGCAAACAGTGCTCTTTATGCAAATCAATTGAAGCCACTGTAAAGAGCAAGCCCATTTTGGATGATTGACGTAAAAATGATTGGTCTATTAGCCTATCAATCATGCTATTAAGGTCTGCCGTTATGAATCAAGCCTGATGGTTTGTGATTGGACACTAATGCATGTTGGGCTCATTAGTCCATACTGTTCTCAGCAGATCCGTCCAGATCCAACTCAATAAACTCCACTTCTTAAAAGGACCACAAACAACTGTGACCTTTGAAGCGGGGAGGTCAACGTGATGCTAACTTCCCCTCAAATTGCTTCAGATTGATTGTGAACGGAACAAGGCATCTTTACCTGGTGTGCTTATCAACAGAACCATCACACCATTTCTCTCACTCACATCTGCAAACATGAAAAATTCAACATGGCAAGTTATAGTGATCTGTGGATAATGCTACGGGCTTTAGGGCTGTATGTACATAGCCGAGGAAAATGAATCCTGGGTATACTGTCCTATCCTGTAATTATGCATGTGGACGTTAATTTCCCACAAGGGAGAACACTGTGTGCCTGGCCTATCTCTCCTGCCCTCTTAGCGCTATGACAACACAGGGGAAAAAACGCACACACACACACACACACACACACAGTAAACCAGAGAACAAGTCCCACCCACCAAGCATATCTCAGTCGGTACACAGAAAAACTTCATTATGGTGAAACAAATGTGTCCTGAGCAGCAAATAAGCCTCTCTAGAAGGTGCTCTTTTACAAACGGCTGCGCAGTATTGAAATATACAGAAACCGACACTGGTGCTTAGTCCACTAGTGGTTTTAGATGATCCTCTTGATGTGTGCTGAAAGCCCAAACAAGCTCTAAAAACTCATTCGGCCTATGAAATGTGCTTTTGACGCTTCCACTGAGAAACAACACGCGCCTCGGAGAGCAGCTCTGTATTTCCTCAGGAGCATTTCGCCATGCTTGACATGATCCTATTTTGAATGGCCCTCTGTGGTAATAAGGTCGTTTGTCTTCCGCAAAGGAGAGGGGATCTATAGTTGTCACACTCTGAGCTAGAGATAAATGTGAAAGGCAAAGACTGTGCCGACAAGGAGACTTTATGCAATCCTGCTTTTCCATTCCTGACTACTGTATACCGGCATCATTTTGCACTCTGACAGCGTCTGAAAATCCAATAAAGACGCATTTGGAAAGAAGTGCAGAGATTAATGACTATTATGCAGTCACTTATTGATCTTCTGGTTAACTTATGGTTTTCTTGTTTCATGTACTATGGGTGATTCTACATAAAGCCCCACAAAAACACATTAGCTCAAACGGCCTCCTGCGCTTCTTCAACCTCCAGAATGTAATTTGAAAGGAAGTCCGTTCAAGAACGCTCTTCCTTTACTCTTCTTTTTTCTCCCCCTCCATTTTCTAATACTGTGGTGCACATGATAAAAAACAAAATGGATTGTTCCACATCCATCCCAGCTACCGCCACTGATATCTCCTCTATCGTTCTTTTTCAGTATCTGGCTCAACTCCTCCATCATATCGCTGCATACTGTAGTTTTTATGGGGGTCTATGCCGTTATCATTGTCACTGATACCCATCTTGTTATGAACGGCTCCGACTCTGCGGGCTGGCAAAGCTGCAAAGCATCTCTGCGCTCGGGTGTTTATGGTCATGGAGGCAAATTCCTCGCTGTGACTTCATGTTATAATTTCCTTGGATCAGGCAGGAATGAGTGTTTTCACAGCTATAGCGGGAATCCGATTATCATACAGGGATCACAGTCGTCATGGAAACCAAGGATGGTGCGTGGTGTGAAGACGTCCCTTACACATCCTAGAACATTGGGAATTAGTGTGAAAATTCAGCTCCCTTAAAATAGAGCCGTGACAAATTTCCTCTTTCATATTGTTAAGCACATTAGCAAAGTATTAACCATGTTCTTGGTCTAGGGGTTTCATTTTTGATCATTTTTGTAAACCTCACTATATCACATACTTTCTCTTGGCACATATGCACGCTCAAGTATGAAACACCTCACAAAAGTTGAAACCAATATTCAAAGCTGCAGTTATAATCAATAAATCAATGATCCGTCAGCAGTCTTAGGTCTTGCATAACACTTAATTGACTGCACTTTTTCTGCACCCTTAAGTGGAAATGTGTTAACACTTTACTTGATGATCATAAGGCATTGTAAGTGTATTGCGAGTGCATGATAATTATTTTTTCAGAGCGTGATATAATTAACACAAAGTGAAAAAAAAAATGGGAATTGATTGCTCACTGTGAAAAAATATAAGTCATTGATTATGGGGAAGCTGGATAGTTAATGACATTCAATTTAATGCAATTTTCTGATGTTTGTCTGCTAGTAAGAAAAGTTGATCTACGCTTTTAATGGGCTTATAATTTGTGTGTAATATATCATAACACATTTCAAGTAAAGTGTTACAAAAAATGTTTCTAAAATTCATATTCTGTTCCCTGTCTAGCAGCCAGAAGGTGCAAGGAATGGCGTGCCAGACAGTCATTTTCTCCTACATTTTTTTTTTGTTACAATATGTCTATAAATGTCTCTTTTCAACGTTGGAGAAAGAACAGGCTGCAGCAGCTGTTGCAGTTGGGACATGGGATAGATTCGGGATAGATTCATGATGGAGGACTTCTATAGTAATTCAGTAAATATAGTATTTGACCTCCTAAGGTGGGAACCTGTTTCCAGATCTTCAAACTGCTAGTGTTGCTATTATTCGCTTGAAAGTGCATCTGCAAACTGGAGAATCTGCGAGAATCAAGTTTGACTCAACAGTGGAGGAAGGAGGATTTGAAAAAAGGCTGCCGAAATAAGATGTGAAGACATTGTTTTGGCAGATAAGGCCCGGGCCCGGAAAAGTCTGAGGGACTTTCTCATTATCCCCCCGATGAGGCAGGTGAAGGCTGGGGAGAAGGCTGGGGCTCCACTCTCCATGGAGAGGTGGGAGGGGTGAGGTGTGTGTGTGTGTTGGGGGGGATGGGGATGGGGGGGGGACGCAGGTGGAGGGGAGAAGAGCCGGCCAGAAAGATGGAAACAAAGCTGTGAGGAGGAGATAAATGAAGCCTGAGTGTCTTGGCCGCACCGGGAGAGGACAGCCATCTGCGAGCTCATGCTGCAGAGCTTATCTTATTACCACCCCTCCTGAAGAGCGAAAACTTTGTTTCCCACCTCTCTCTCCGTCTCCCTCCTGTCATGTGTCCTCTCCGTCACGTCTGCTCTGTCTTTCTTTCTTTCTCTCCCTCTTTCTTCCTCTCCGTCTTCCCTCTGCGGTTCCCTGACAAAGCGCCGGTTTAATTCAGTGTGGCTTCAGACTTAATTAGAGCCTGTCGCGGCGCTAATTTATAACAGTTTATGAATGTGGATGGCCGTCCTGTTCATTACCCTCTCAAGACGTTCCCGCTTCATAAATTGAAATTAACAGACTACGCCGCGGAATTATCCAGTTTGGATTTCCGCGCGGTGTCGTCAGAATTTTTTTAATGATCACCTGGGAAAAAAAGAAGAAAAAAATCAATTACGAACACGCCATCCATTATTGCCTCGCACATGCATTAGCAGCCGCACCAGTAAAGAATATAATCATGATATAATAACACCGGCGGAGATGATCGGCACGCAGAAACACGCATTTAGAGGGGCTGTGGGACGTCTAGGTCGTGCAGTGTCAGTGTGATGCTCTGTCATGGAAATGTTACTCAGGGTCACGCCCCCCACCCCCCTTACCCCCACCCACCCCCACCCCGCCTACATAGTGCCGCCTTGGGGCCGCAAGCAGCTCCCAACTGGCTCCGGTAAACACGACGACACACAATACGCCCGTGCGCACAGTGGAACAAAAGACTCCGAGCGCTGTCATCGCTCATCACGCTCATACAATAGAGGATATCGCTCATATACTGTAGTGTCAGTAGTACAATAATGTGCACACAGTGCGATAGGATAGTTTCTATATGCTTGGGGACAAACAGATAGGGACTGAATACAGAAATGAATACACGGATGCCTGGGAAGCATTCAAAGCACAGAGGAGCAGGACACCTCCAGAGCCAGATGACCTAGCGAGGGCCTTGACCTTGTTGCTGGCCTTGACCTTGTTGCTGGCCTTTTGTGAAGGTGCTTGGGGTCGATAAAGACGAGCTGTAGGAAGAGATAAATCTCCAAGAGCGACAGAGCGACTATCATCTCAAGCCAAAGCATTTCATCTCAGCGTAGGCGTGTGATGCCGAACAGTTCACGCTGCCATTTTGAGTAACATTCCTTCCGCAGACAAGAGAATACAGGAATGTGTGTGTACATATATATGCGTGTGTGTGTGTGTAATGCTTTGAGGAGCAGTTGAGGGAAGTGGAAGGCCCAGTTCAGCTCTGTCCTCGCCACACGCTACGCTCTGAGGCTAGATTCCCTCCTTAGTGCCAGTCAAGCTTACTAGAGCGTGTTGGAGGCTGGATTGATTGATGGACTAAAGGGGGAAAAGGCAAGTGGGGGGATAGACAGGTATGGGAGGGGCAGACAGTCTAACTGATCGGAAGGGGCCTCGAAGGCATAATTCAGCTCACTAAAAGCTCTTAAACCTCCCGCCACGTCGCAGCCTCGCTCTCGTTCAGACCGGGAAAACACGGCAGGAATAATGTGACTGACGCTGCGTTTTGTTTCCAATTACGCCGCCGTGTAAACACTGACCTCTGTTTTCTTCTCCCCGGCGTCTGCGGCGTATTCATTTTTGGCCCTGTCACTTAGGATACATGCGCATCTTTTTCAATGATTGTTCGCAAAACAAATTTGCAGAATGTAATTACATGTAAATCGGTATGCAGCGCATGACGGAACGTTTCCCATCGATTGGAGTGACACCTTTTGGACACTGGGCATAATCACAGTTTGTGCCGCTGGTAAACAATAATTAATACTTCAGCTGTTTGCTCTCCGAAAGAAAATCATTTCTGGATGATTGAAAGATAATATGCAACAGATTATATTTTTGGAGTAACTTTCTCATATAATAGCACTGTAACAGAGTGGGCATAGGTCAAATGAGTAACGTGAAGAATGGATTATGATGATTATGAGGATACATTATGGAAATACTTGACTGTCCCGACCACAAAATAAAGGTACACTTGTGGCAGCTATAAGCATAGTGCAGAAATGTATAGAAACGTTTCTACGCTTTCATTTGGTATGCTGTGGCATGACGCTGCATAATGCAAAATGCATTGAGCAACTGAAATGTCTACAGCTGCATAAACCAACTTTAATAGCGTGACTTGCCCTCTAAAAGCAGTGGGATAGGTTATCTCCGTCTCTCCCTCCTCAAAGACATTTCCATCTCAAGGGTGAACTCTGACCGCGCAGTGACTGTCGGTGGAACGGGAAATTAGCGCAGACTATTCAGCGAACGTCCCTCATAATCCAGTGGCCCGTGCTGCGCGTGCACCGCACTCTCCGTGCATCCTGGGTAATTTGTTTCTCCTAGGGGGTTTATCATATCAGGAGCCAGCAAGGTTATTTATACTGACAGTTATGGCACAGAGAGAGAGAGAGGGAGAGAGAGAGAGATGATTCAAGTGCTATGGGGAGGATGATTTCTTAAAAGAGTACAGCTCTCTTAAGAATGAACTCTGTCCAGAAAGCTGCACGTATAAAAGTCAAATTCACAAGGATGATATGACTCACTTGATTCCACGAACTGTGCGGTTCAAAACAGTAACTTGGTTCAAGCAAGTACACATGGGAACAGTGGAATTAAGTTCAGACTCCTAGTCTTATCCGAGTTATCTGAGGTATTTCGCTGCACTTTGATCGCTGCAAATACACAATCTCTCACTGGTTTTGCTGCAGAGCTTCCTGGGATTTTAACTTTATTTTTCCGCTCACTAGCAAGCCGCCTTGGGGGAAGGAGGGGGGGAGGGGGGGATGATAGAGGCTGTTCAACATGAGAGGTAGTCTTCACAACAAGGCGGTCTGGGAGAACAGACTTGTCCCTGGGAGGGTGGATTTTTATTTTTTATTTTTTTGACTGACTTGTTAATTTGGCTTTAAATTCGCAGTAACAATGCATTCCCCAAAAATTCAGTCACGACTTTTGGCAGCGGGTGAAGGTGACGACAGATGAATAATGCATGAGCTCTATCTGCCGCCATTAATCACACCGATCTCACACATTGCTACACCCAACCCAACACACACACACACACACACACACATACACACACACACAAACACCTCTGTCTCCTCTCTTTTCCCTCTGATCTGCAAATAGGTGATGTGAAACTGGGTGGAGACGTGAGAGCGAGAAAGAGATAGAGAAAGAGAGAGAGAGTGCGAGAGGGAGAAAAGTAAGTATTCTTATTCTCCATAAACATTTCAAATTCTCCTCGCCGCTCACTTCATCTCCGTTCATTTGAAATTCGTCGCACCGGGGGAGTGAAACTTCTCAAAAAGCACTGATTGCATTTTCCTCCGGCTTTTCAAACCTGGCATTTGTGAGAGAGACCCTGTCATCACCAAAAGAATGCGCGGGGAAAGGTTGAATACACAGAACGGAACAATTTCAGAAGCCGTCCGCATCATCCACCTGCCTCCCTGACCTATCCCTCCCCACTCAGCAGGAGGCGGAAACTTGAAAAGCTCTATGAAATCTACCTCCCATGCCGCTTTCGTCTCTATCGGCCTTGCAACTGAAGACATAAGTCACAATTGTACACATGAATACAGTATTTATGCGTTATGTGTGTGTGTTTCCTGTGGGACACATCTCTAATGGGATCTGTTTCTCCCATATTGGAGTTCTGCGATGCAGTAGCTGATAATATGCCCCCAAATGGACATCTAAGATCAGTGATTACTCTCCATTTGCCACAGTCGCCTCTCCTTCAGGGCATGTCAATGCATCAAAGTGGGGCAGGGTTTGGAGAAAATGTCAGATTTGGAGATAACCCCTGGCTTTTTCCTTTAAAGACCCCGTAAAATGGCAGCTTCACTTCCTTGATTTGATGTATTTCCTATTGAAACATGATAGGGGAGAGACATTCAAAATTGTAAACCAATGGAATATCAGTCAGGGAGAGAGAAAGGCAGTTTTATCTGATGGGAGAGGCGGAGGGGTGGGATTGTTTAAAAATCTGTGATGTTTTATTGGTTGAAATTTATATTTATGCCTACTAGTGCAGCATGAGGTCACCATTAAAGATACTTTGTTTTCCAGGAAGTAAAAGTAATGGGAGTTCATTTCATGAGGACTTTAAAAACAATATCGTTGGCTCATTTTGTGGCAGCCTTTTAAGATGGTAGAGTCTTTAATTACTGTAAACTGGGATTGATTGGAGGGACACTGAGAGGTGCTGCCACCACTGACCCTTGTAAAAAGAAAGAGGCTCTGCTGGAAAACCAGTTTTATGGAATGCACACTTAGTGTAGGAGCAGAAAGACAAAGGATGGGTCGTGTTCTTGCTGTTACCCATTGGTTGGCGGGGCATCAATCAAAGGCTCTGGTTAACACCCATAGAAGAGGCAGAACGAGTCTAAAACTGGTTTTGGTAAATTGAGGCAGATCAATTAGCCCACACTAATAGAAGCCTCTCAAGTGGTGCAGGGTCAGCGGCCTCTAAATGATTCTGAATGATTCTGAATATTTTTGCCTGACACGCCTTAAAACACTGTGCTGCAATATGTACATACACATACACAATATTCTACAAAACTGACTGTCAATGAAATAAATGTTGAATAAGTCAGATCATTTTATGTCATTTTTTTGTGAATGTGAATGTGAATGATTGGATTTTCAAATGTCGCATTTTTACCAAAGTATGTCGTTCGCATTCACATAGCAATGAAAAGAATGCAGGAGTCCACCAAAGGAATGACCCATCTCTCCATGTATATGCATGTTTATGGAACGCTACTCAGCTGTTGCATGTGCAATAGTGGGAGCATGAAGCGGCACTGGGCAGCAGCCAGGCAACACAGCAAGACAGCAACCTATCAGGCTTGTTGGAGACTCAATTCCTCAGAAGTGGCAGGTAACTGTTCAATTTTAGTCTTGTAAACCTTTAATTTCTGTCATTGCTTATCTGCACAAGTCAGTGGATGAGGATTGAACAGTACATGGAAAAAAAACAGTGCATAAGGAGGAGCTGTGACATAAAGTAAAGGCAATATATTTATTTTCCCTGAATGATGCTTTCTATCTTGAAGAGATTATTCGTGGAAGTCTAGAGAGACTGTGAATGTGAACACTAGTGTCACAATATACCAGTTATTAATGCGACTGCTGATTTCTACATTACACCCCTTACACTTGATACAGACCCCCAGAAGTCATTTTCAATACGTAAACATAAAAAACTGCCCCGAATCTGCTCTGTCAAACATAAAACTAGGCTTCGCTTGCTGCTCTTACATTATAACTACTGAAAACTAGGGCACTGTTGCTATGCAACAATTAAAAATCTGTTTGACATGCGCTACTCTTACATTTTTTTTCCCTTTCAGCAGCCTGTGTACTTAATAGTGCTAAAAACATAGTCGTTTCTTGGTGCTGTTAGCTTTGCCCCCCCCCCACCCCCACCCCCCACTTCCCCTTCTGTAAATAGAGGTCTCCGGTGAATATGCAGCCCTCTGTGGAGTCAGAGATGCAGCGATGAAAAGTAGCTCTTCTTTTCCGCTCAGATCGCAGCAGACAGCGCACTGATTTACACAGCGCAGTGACAAGGACGACAGCTGCAGTGCACCGGGATGGAAAATACAACCTCCCTCCCCTCCCTCCCACATCCCATTCCCCCCCCTAAAGTCCAATTCACCTCATCTCTCTCTTTCTTTGCCCCCACCTCCTGCCTTTGATGCTTCAGCTGCCTGACATTAGGGCCGCTCTACAAAAAGGAGGGGTTTATTGGACATGCGGACAGAGCCGCGGAGACTTTTACAGTAACTGACGACCTGCCGGGGGTGAAAGTGGCCTCCGAGGACAGGTGAGGAAGGAAAGCACAAGGCGCCCGTGCGGGGAATCTCTCCAGCCAGCCTCGGGTTGACACGAAAAAATTAGCACGAAGTGGCTGGGGTCCAACGGCTGTCGAACCTGCCATGCGTGTTGGGCTGTTATCGCACCGGGACAGCTCCCCGTTTCTCAGGCTCTGGCCAACACACAAACAGGGAGATCCTCAGGAGCGAGAAAAAAAACTGACCACACCTTAGTTACAGTATGGCATTGACAGTTGGGGGAGGAAAAGGGAGCGAGGGAGGAGACGGTATAGGGCAGAGGGGAGGAGACTGAACGGATGGATGCTTCCCGGTTCATGACAGCGTTGAGCTGAACAAACAGAGTGGAGCATGTGTTTGCCTCTTTTCAGGACCGTGTTATTAACGCACCAGTGGAAAACACTTAACTCATGCCTATTCAATTATGCTAATGCACACACATACAAATGACCCTGGTTAGTTATTAGCTGTCTCAATTAGGGGACATGTGTATGGGGGTACGGCGGAGAGAGAGAGAGAGAGGGGTGACGGGTGGTTTGCTGTCCACTGGTGATAACAGAAGCCTCGGGGCAAGACTTGTTCTGCTTTTATTGGTTGTGCCAAGGGGGGGGACATCGTCTGTACTTGGCAAACATGCAGCGAGGCACAAAATCAATGTCATGCTGAGCCCATGTATGCATATTTGCGTGGCTGTGTGAGGAAGTGTGTGCGTAGATCTGAGCAAGTGAGCGTAATACATGAACACAAGAGGCTCTTATCGTCATGGATTCTCCAGCAGATCAATTCAATGTCGAGGCTCTGAGTGGCTGCGATGTACAGCCCGATCACCAAAGTTTAGACAGTTAGCTTTCATCTAACAGGGCATATAGAAATAACCCATTTTCATGTCCCGTTTCACCCTCTTATGTTCATTATCACACAAACAGATGTAAAAGAAATCCAATTGATTCATGAAAGAGGGTGATATAGCACCAGCAATAGAACACCCACAGTTACATATACTGTATATAACAAAATTTTACTTTATCGACAAATTTAGATCATACAATAAATCTGACTCGTGCAGCTGCGATTTCAACATGCCTTGCACGTACATACATGGTAAAAATATGCATTAAAATCAATAAGGTGGATCGACAAAGCCGTAACTGACTCGTATATCCCATTTAATACAGCCAAAGCTGATTAATTACAATGATTTGCTGTGTGAAATGAAGCATGTTACTATAGGGAGTGTTCATGTTGGGTATATACACTTGGGAAGCAAGGCAAAAAAAGCTTGGACGGTTAAGATTTGTGAACAAGGTAGAAACAAGAGAACCAATACTGATCTACAATGTCATTGAGCACCTCTGGATCTATTCCATTAGCAGTGGATAGGAGACTGGCTTCTACCAACACACTGATGGTACCCATAGTGATTTTCCAGGTACATTTTCTGCCTTATACTTATTACCATTACACTGGAACAGCTGATTTTGGATGGAAAAAAGTCAGCCTCCCACACATTATCAGCGGAACAGCTCCGGAAAAAGTACAGATTAGTCTTAGCTCTCTGAATTCTAGGTTTTGAAGTTGTATCAGTTGTATCGTATCAAATATTGATTGTACAGTCCAAGACCATAACAATGCAAACTCAGTAGCCATACTAGATGGAAAAACTCGGTCAGACAATCTGTCTGTAGACTTCTTAGGAATCTAGTCTCCTTTGGCTGACTTTCATTCAGCCACATCTTCATTGAGTATTTTTCAGAAACTAACTATCATTTGTTTGACAAAGTAGTAACAGGAGGAAAAGCTGGGGGATGGGGCAACAAGAGCATGACTGATGTGACCACAAGCCAAGTGAGCTGCATTCACTGTGGCAATGTAGCACAAACCCTGTTAGCAAGCTTAACTGGTTTGATAGCTACCAATTTGGCTACTGCTGTAAATATGTAGCCAGGCTGCCTGGTTAAGTGCTGAGCACTGTAGCTTATAGAGTCTATTGGCAGTCAGGGTTGGCTTGTAAATGCACATAGATTAGGCCAGTAAATATTCACTGCTGCACCTAGTGTGTTCTGTATGGGAAATGTAAAAACTATGCGATTCCTCACTGTATATTATCTAATTAAGCAGAATTACCATATAAACAATCTTAAAAAACAACTTCTCCCATTTCCCCATTAAGCCAGATTCAGAGAATGTATGCTTGCCCTGCGTGTCATTTTTGCTCATTATTTTTGCTTGCCATCCCATGCCTTCATTTCTGCTGCCTCCAATCCTGTCACACACAAGTTCAGCACGACGGCGCGGTAATAAGTGCGATGTAGTTCATCGGCTACACTTTAGCACCTCTCTGCTGCGGATCCTCTGTCACCTTGACGATGGACTGTTGCCGCTGTCCAGCGGAGGTGGTGCTGAATTTTCACACCCCTCTGCTTGTTGCCACCTCTCCCCCTCCGTAAGGGACCGCTGTCCGTGGTCCTGAACCCCCGCTGCAGGGCCTCCGCTCACAGAGAATGATATCAGTTCAGCTGGCTGGAGGGAGCAGTTTGGGCCTGGTCTTTTAGTGGGGTCTGTCTGTAAGAGGCAAACAAGCCACGGTCTCAGCAGGCGCCGAGCTCCACGCCCTGTTTGCTCCGGAGCTGTTACATGTGACAGCGTCATCTACAAAGGGGTGGGGTAAGGGCTTGGCAGCTTGAATGCATGCCTCAGATGGATACAGAATATGACTATGGTCAGGGCTAGATGGAATATTGCCCATCTCAGAAAGAATGATTTCAGTAATACTTTTTCTGCAGAAATGTGCAGATGACAGTTATATCTGTGATACCAGAGAGAAGCACCAAATAGTAGCCTGTCAGCAATCAAAAGCATATCCCGTCCTTTCTCTTTTAACATTCAGACCCAGACATTGTGCATGTGCATCCAGTGGGACGCTGTGTGAAAAGAACGGCTGATCCTTGCTCATGAGAGGCCAACCCCTTTCTGTCCTGTCTTTCCCCCGGAGTAGGAAGGCCGGCCAATCAGGGCGGACGAGGCAATGAGTCACGGAGAGAGCGGACCGCGTCCAGCGGAGCGGAAGGAAAGGAGGCCTCGTGCCGCCGCTTTGGGCAAGAAAGCTGTAGCGGCTATGGATGGAGTGAACGGGTCAGAGCCCCCGCACACACAAAACACCCATACACATGAAAAAGCATGTCTGTTGCATGTAAATATGTGCATTTTTTTTGCCAAAGATCTCACATATTTAACGTCAAAAAGTCTGATTTTTCCTCTCTCCTCACTTGTCTGTCCTCTCTCTGTATTAGATTTATGAGTCAAGCCATTTCTCTCATGTCTTGTCGCCCCTTCATAACTCACCAAACACCCACCACACCACTACAAGGTTGTGTGAAGGTCAGTATATTGCCTAGATTCAGATCCAGCTCGGGCTGAGCCGCGTGCTCCAGCTTCATAATGGTGTACGTGTCACTCAAGGCTGAACAGCCGTTAGATAAACAAAAACACTGTGAATGAGTGCCAGTGAATGAGTGCCAGAGACGCTCATTAACTATTGATGCAATGGGAGATCTCACAGCTGGATACACACCACACACCGTGGACACACACACACGCACACAATAGTTGTTGAATCGCATGACAAAGCCGGTGGGTGAATGTTTTGTGTATACCAAGAAAAGGATCAAAATGTCCTCAATACAGATGAATCATATTTAATAGCTCCCATAAATGACTTAGATTTCATACATATTCAAATGGTGACAATAGCATTTATAAAGGGAGGTGAGTGTTCAAGTCCACTACTGTGACCACGGTTGGAAATAGAAATCCATTTTCCAAAGGGCACAGCACAATGGCACAGTAGATGTGAATAGGACGGATTGGACCTTGGGGGAGAATAAAGGATTTGGAAGGTGATGGAAAAAGAGTCGGAATGAAATTGAAATCCGACTGAATTGGCTTGCGTTTTTTGAAAAGACCGGAGCAGTGCGTTGGCTTTCATGGCTTATTCCAGGGCTAGACAATGGAATCAAATAGACAGGGGGGCTGTTTGAAGTCCCACAATCTACCAACCTTCCCCGTCTTTCATGTTTCTAAATGAGTGAGTGGGGAAAAAAGAGAAAAAAATGTGAATGTTAATAACAACAGAGAAGCTTTGTTCGGCTACTGGTCTTCTAGTCTGTCTTTGTTTAATAGGAAGGGGTAGCATACTGTACGCGGGGATGGAGGGAGGGGTGGGGAGAGAGAGAGAGAGAGAGGAAGAGATAAGAAACGACAAAGGGGAAATGACAAAGAGCAGGGAAGGCAGAGCAGTGATTTGATTAGTCCATAAGTCCTGACTAAATGGCTTCTTATAGGGGAAGGGGGGCGTGACGTTTTCATTCTACCTGTAAGCAAACCATAGGACAGGATGCCTTGACACTATACTGTAGCTTCAACTGCTACATATGGCATGTCTTCCCTCTTTTCTATAGGGAAACAGGAGTGTTTCCTCTCACTGTAGTGCGGCCAGGCTGAGCTCGAGGAGCAGCCGTTGATCTGGAGCGCGGCCCAGCCCTCGGTGGGAGTCTGCTTATCCCTGCCTCTCACTAATGGCACGGATCCTATCAACTCTGCAGCCACATCCAGCCGGGTCACACTTACAAATGTAGACACTCGCGTAGGAGGGCACTCGCGCGCAAGCTTAGACACACACCAATATCTCAACCCAAGCTTTCTAGGAACTGAGGAAAATGAGGATGTCTAGTATTTCCATGAAGGAGGACCAAGATAAGACCCAGAGATGTCCAGCATGTATAGTATTTCTTAAGTATTTCTTTATTCACCATAGGAGGGCAACTATTGAACGCCACACTATATGAGGGCAAAGGGAACGGCTCCAAACAAGAGAGAAAAAAAAACACCTTTCACGACTGTTTCAACACTTTATATCTGCCTTAACTTGCTCCAAGATTGACTAAATCGGATCTCGGAAATGTATTTCTCAATGTTTTCCTCCCCAGCAGTCCCTTGTCTTTGTAAATCTGACATTCCCCGACATCTGTCATCCAAGAAGGAGCTGCTGTCAAAAAGACTCTGCCTCCTCCTCCTCCTCCTCCTACATAAGACCTGACTCTTCCCATCACAATTATATTGTCCCGTGATCCGTGTTTGCCGACATGCTCGCGCACACACGTGCACGCACAGAGAAACAACACCACTTTTTTTTATCATCTTCAACCTATAGACATGCCAGCAGCAACAGAGATGAGAGCTCTTTTGTGAAGGAACCACCATGCCCATTCGCTGTCACCGTCTCCACAGTGAAATCCTCTTACTAGAGAAGACCGCTTGTTTTCTTTTTTGGTGTCTCTTACCTGGCAGCACGCTGTCTTTCCCCGGGTCCTCCTCACAATCCCAGGAGGTGGTTCGCACAAGTTCTGGGGAGGCTGAGGGAGCTCGATGTGGCGCGCTTAACAAACCAAAAAAAAAAAAAAAAAAGAAAGCTCAAAAAGCAACGTCCCTTTTTTTCACACGACGGGCTCAAGCAGCACTCACGATCACACACTCGCGCAGCCAGTCAACAGCTCCGGCAAGCAAGCAGCTCTCTATTCCTTCTCTCTCTCTCTCTCTCTCTCTCTGTCCGTGACACTCGCCTCCTCTCTTCCCGCCCACCTACTCCAGCCCCCTCCCCCAACCTCTCTCTCTCTCTCTCTTTCCCTCTCTCTCTCTCTCTCTCTCGCTTGCTCTTCTTCTGTCAGACAAAACGCACACGTCCCCTCTATCTCTCAACACAGTATTTTCTGACATTTTCCCTACCCACTCGTACCTTCTGCTCCACGAAAACAAATACCCATCCACGGCACTATTAGATGGGCATTTTCACACATCGTCACCGCGAACTTATTCTTGCTTTTATGGGGCATTTCAAGGAATGTTATGTATTGGAAAAAGACAAAGTGCACTGTGAAAACAAAATAACAACGGTGAGATGAGTATTAATGAATAATGGTAATGAGACATAGAAATGCACTGTGATGGCTATGTGAGTACAGTGCCGACCCTCGCTTCAAAGCCAAGCACCTGGCCATGCAGCACACACACACACACACACACACACACACACATAAGTATACACACTTATTCTTGTTTACTCTCTCTCCACTGTCTCCCTTCTTTCTGTCTCACCGCACCTTTCCCCATCTCTCTCCAGGACCCGGCGGTGTATTCGATGCCGCTCACGTCTCCTTCGTCAGACAGCTAGTCAAGGGCATTCCCAGAGTAAGTGTATGCTAATGTTCTGCCTCAAGGAGCCGCCTGGCATCCCCTCGACTCCCAGGCCCGACCAGATGTGGCACTGAGCTCTCCCAGGGAGGGGGCAGCAGATGCAAAGGCAAGGAGCACCGGCAGCAAAAATCTGCCAAGCAGTCGGGTCTCATTTGACCATTCGAAATGACAACGGCACCTGACCTCGCCGAGCTCCGGGGGTTTGGTATATTCAATTTGCAATTCAGTTCAAAGGTGCTTTATTGGCCTGGAATGCAAGAACTACTTATTGTCAGTTTTCATGGCTATGTGATGTTAACAACAACAAATAGTCCAATAATATCAAATCAATCAATGGACAACAGACACAACATGCCATCCCAACATTTTTTCCCCATTGTTAATGCTTATATTAAATAGTTCAGAGAAGAGAGAGGCAGTGTGGGCCTTTTCTCTCGTACAATATAGGAAAATAAATGTTTTCATAGTAGTTTTTCCATTTGGGGAAAGGTTCTGAAAATTACATACATACAGTACATACAGTATCTTGCATTTAGGAAGATGAGTTTCTCTTCCTTCATCACAGTTTTTCCAATGGAAAGGGCCGCTCTGTATCTTATTATAATCTTCAAAGACAAGTCGTTCAAATTCCTCCACCAGTGTAGCATGAAAAGCAGGACCAATTCTCTCACTTCCAAAGATACATAGATATAGACTCAATGCATCTGGGTAGTTGTGCGGTGCAGCTAACTGGCTAGCACTGCTAAAAATCTTACAGTAAGTGAAACATTGAAAGTGTTGCTTGTTTTATCCAAGGATTAATTATAAGGCCTGTTAATGTAATCTATCTTCAACTCTACGTCTGTGTTCTTTACACATTTAAAAAGACCATGTAAGATGCTGGTGAAAAGGAAAAGCTGCAGCAAACTGTAGCGCTGCAAGATATGCAACCACAGGCATGAGCAGATGTCAAGTGTGTGTGTGCATGCACATGTGTGTCTCTGTATTTGTCTATGCATATGTGTGTGTGTGTATGGGAAAAGCCCCCACAACCTCCTCTGCACGCGCTGGAGAGACCCCTGTACGTAAATACGAGTCCATAAGCTGATAAAGCACAAAGAGACGACCACATGGCGCTGTTGACAGCACACACACACACACACACACACAAAGGCTGACAGACATATAGCCGGGGCAGAGGCAAAGCAAACAGGGAGTCTGTGTTAATGATTACCAACTAACACCCTGCCTGGACACAGCACAGCTTGCTCCTCTGTACACAAGCTTTGGTTCATTGGCTTTGTGTGTGTGTGTGCGCACATGTGTGTGTGTGTGCGAGTTGTGGCCATGGGGGATCGATAACTGGGCAAGGCGATGCGGCCAGTGCAGATTTCCGGCCCAGCAGTCTTAGGGGTTTGACCCTAATGAGCGGGAGAAGAAGCATCCGCTCAGCATGGCCGTCCTCTTTGGAGACTATCTGTTGTCTTCCCCAGCAAAGTCGGCTAACCGCACATCTCAGCACCGCACACAGCTGGGGGCTGACAACTGCACACCTCCAGCACCTCCAGCACCTCCAGCTTATCCTCCTTGCAAACACAAACTGCCTGGAAGACAATCATTTTTTGCCAAAGCAGTTTTCTGAGAGAGTAAACACTTTGCAATCAGCAAACTAAGAGCAAGCCTCCTACAAATGAGTCGCTTTGACATTAATGGCTCTCTGAGCAGTAAATGGAAGGCAGCTGTGAAATCGCTAATGACTGAACTGGGCACCAGGGTGCGGATTACTGCCCTCTAGGGATAGGAGGACACAAAGTCACTGAGCTCCAAAGGCGCAGGAGATGACTACCATGAACAAAGCTGCCGCACTGGCATTCACCATCTGAGAGAGCATGAATTATACCAGATAAACTTCCTATTTCTGCTGGAGAAAATGAACATTTCCTTTACTATTACCAAAGGTAAATGGAATGGAAACTCTGAGCGTGGCGACAGGTCTTGTATTCAGAAGCCATTAAATTCTCACTCCGCTTGTGTTTGCTAATTGGCTGTTGGGACCTTCTTGCTGGATGCTGTTTTGCCCTCTGTTGGGAGGGTCTGTCCCCATGGCAACCTTTGCGTATTGCCAATTAACCAGCAGCATCATCCCGGATTTACCTTTCAGGAAGCAGGAGGCACGCAGTGAGCAAAGCATTTCGGAACGTTAGTCAAGCCCCGAACCTCTTTCTGTCCTTCTTCCCTCCTCATAACTTTACTTAAAGTAATAATCCTCAACATAAATAAGTTTGTTTGGAATAAACAGAAGAAGAACTGGGTAGTTACCGTGAGCAGCAATCGCCACCATGGCTGAACAGATGAAGAAAAGAGAAACTCAAACTGCATCAACAGAAAATCCAAGGAAAAAGACAAAGTGACAGTACTGGACGCACTGTTTGATTGACAGGTGATTGACAGGGAGTGCAGTGCAGAAACACCACAACAATGAACACTTAGCACCAAAGATGGAGACTAAGTAAAAGACAGATCATGTGGATTACCACTTTAACGCTGCTGCTGAGTGCCAGCAAATAGTCGATGCTTCTCTTTAAATCTCCACCATTAGTTTAAAACGTTGCATCAGCTCTTATTATTTGTCGAAACCTTTTGAATTTCAACGTAAGCCAACTCCTTCTATGTTTCTAACCCAGAAAAAAAGAATATGGCCTATCGCTGGCTAAAATAATCTTGCTCTCAGTACTGTCCAGGGGGGCGGAAGTGGCAGATTTCAAGTCTGAGAAAAATAGAGTCAGCCAGTGGTCAAGCTAAAAGGAACAAGAAAGGAAGAAGGAACAAGAGAGATCAACAGGGTGAGAGAGGAATGAAAAGGGTGAAATGGCATTTGGAAGAAAAAAGGCGATGAAATAAAAGGAGACGGGTGAATAAAAAGGACAATTTCCTAAATGTCAGGAGCATTTGAATGGTCACCTTTCGACACCGCAAATCACTGGTCTTATTCAACCACTAAGAGAGAGGATGTGATGACTCAGAATGGGAAGTAGCTTTGGACTATTAAAGGAAACGTTTTGCGATTTTGGACCTATATATAATTTATCTCTTACATACCTGTAGTACCTGTAGTACCTGTAGAACCAGCAGAGAATATAGACTCGAGACGTCAGCTGTCAGTTGAAACGGCGAGCTCCGTTGTTAGGGGTTTTCTCAAAATATCTCCAAAAAAGCCATTTGTAGGCTCCACAGGGGAGTTGAGAGTAAACATGACACAATTCCGCCATAACACACACTTTCACTAATCAGGAAATCACAGAACTATTTTTCTCTGCCGCAGCACAGACTGCTGTGGGGTGAAAGTGCGTTACTGGCAGTGTGATGTAGTTTAGCGGACGGTCAGGTCAGATTGTAGCCTACATGGAGCTGGGTAGAGATGGGTAGAAGACTATCCACTGAGTGGAAATGGTGTGTTGCTCTTTTGGCTTGAGAACGAAACCTTGCAACTTGGGTCATTCGCTCCTAAAGCCATCCTCCATCACTGAGCAATTGAAAATGTGAGTAGATGTGCGGCTGCGGTGGGGATGGGGAGTCTTGAAATTCCAATGGGTGGGTCGGTTTTGCTCCAACACAGAGTATGGGTCAGAAGGTGAGTTTTGAAAGCCAGAAATCTCTACACCTGGGGAAGTAATCATTGAATCATTGATATTGATCAATAACCCTATCATCGAGTTTTCAGTAGTAATTCTCTCTGAAAGATAGAGACACCTACTTCCAAACGGAGCAAAGTAGCCCTAATTACAGCTGATGTTCTCATTACATCTCTCTCTCTCTCTCTCTGTTTCTGTCTCTTCCTCTCTCTCTCTCTCTCTCTCTCTCTGTTTCTGTCTCTTCCTCTCTCTCTACCGCAGGCAGGAAGCTGCCACGAATCACTTACAGCTTTATCGGCGGGTAAGAGGCTGTTCGGATATGGAGCTATTCAGAGAAGTCTTTTCAACGCACACAGGTGCTCCTTTCACCGCCACTTGGCTTCTCTCACTCGCATGCATGCTGCAGATACTGTATGCAACCCCAATCCCAATCCCACGCCCACCCCCCCCCACCCCCCCTCCACCCCCCCTCCCCACAGACACACACACCCACTCAAACACAGACACATACACATTCATGCGCAGACACAAACACACACACTTATACACACAACACCTGCTAGGGTCAGTAACACTTGCCAGCGCCACTGATGTCACACAGATGTTTGGCTCGCATCTGAGGTGACAAGCGCAGCAGAGGAAGAATGAAGAGCTTGTTATTTCCCCCAAATTTTCCATTTTCACATTGCTGACACCTCTAGCACATTATCTGGCTACTTCACAAAGCATGGGACCTGAAACTCTACACCGGAGTCATTATCACACTGCCATAGCGCAGAGACATAATGATCTGACTCATCTTTCCCTGCATCAGATTGGTACTTTTGTTTGAATGTAAAACTGACATTAGACGTTTAGATATCTCCCGCTGTTTGACTGAGAGACCAATCAACATGCTGGGCAGTCTTTATCTCATCTCCCTCTCTTATAACACCAGTCACCGGGCGCTGCTGCTCGCAGAGGTCACATCCCGCTCATCCCAGCAGCGGTAATTACGACATTCTTACGGAGAGATGAGTGGCCCTTTTGACCCGAGCGTCCTCTTGACTCGCACACAGAAGGAGGAGGAGAGCAACGTGAGAGGAATTCGTCGGGACTGATGAGCGCGGCGTAACACACACATACAGAGGCAAAATTAAGGCAGACGGGCACACACGCACACACATACACAGAGTACACATCCTACATAAGTAAGGCCACCGAGGAGTCTCGTTTCGCAGGCGGGAGCAGCGTGTTTTTTGGAGGGCCCCCGTCTGTCTGGGACGGGATAGAGGAGTCCGCCTGTTGGAGTGCCCTGGGCCGAGTCTGTGTAGGGGACTCAGAAGGGGGATTAGTGGGGATTTAGAGAGCAGTAATTACCCTTGCCCGTGGAGGGCCTGGTAATTAAATTACCTTAGCAACCCCCGTTACTGCCCAGCCACACAGAGCCTTCAAGGTCAGCGAAAGTGAAATTTTAGAATATGCAAAATTTGTTGTTGCACCGTCATCGCGAAGCATTGCCTTTTGTACAGTACACTCTCATAATTGGAGAGCGTGTGCAGCATATAAATAGAAAATGGGGTGGGTGGGGGGGGGGGTGGGGGATCACATCCATTATGTTGGTTTTCATATGGATATGAGCAAAGCCTATCATAGCCATTCGCAGAAAGCACCTCATTTTTCCTGGGATGTGATATATGACTGAATGAGTCACAGAGCCTTCAAGGTCAGCGAGAGGGAAATTTTAGAATATGCAAACATTTGTTTTGCACCGTCATCGGAAAACACCGCCTTTTGTACAGAATGCTCTCATGGCTGGAGAGCATGTTTGGCATATAAATAGAGAATGGGAGGGAAAATCACATGCGTTATGTTAGTTTTGGTATGGATATGAGCGAATACTATCGTAGTCATTCACAGTGGGTGCCACATGATACACGACTGAATGAGGCACGGAGATGAGCAAGCCGATGTTTGCATTCTGCTCCGTGAAGCAAGACTGTGGGGAACCTCCGCCAGAGATGGATTATTCCCTGGGAATACGTCTAATATACACTTTACATTGTGGATAGTTGAGAATGGTGGTGAAGTGAGAAATGAGTTCAGGTTAAAGACCAATGGATTGGGAGAGAGACAGAAAAGCAGAGAGAGAGAGAGAGAGAGAGAGAGAGAGAGATGTGTGGGAGGAACAGTAGCAGCTCCCACACAAAGTCACGATCCACCACTGAACAGCACTCCCTCCCCTGCTCATACTGACACATACACACACATACACACACACACACACACACATGCACGCACAACACTAACAGTAACACACATACAGAAATGCAATCAC
Source organism: Centroberyx gerrardi (assembly GCF_048128805.1). Taxonomy (NCBI): domain Eukaryota; kingdom Metazoa; phylum Chordata; class Actinopteri; order Beryciformes; family Berycidae; genus Centroberyx; species Centroberyx gerrardi. The sequence goes on from NC_136020.1 coordinate 7,226,974, forward strand.
ACATTCACTGTGCATGCATAGGATCCAAATTCCTAACTATTTGCTGAAACGTATACACACTAAAGATTAAAGAATGTAAATAATCTCCAACACATGATACATAATTCAAATGATCCACTCAAAATACCCATTAACCTTTATGCCCAATGTACTGTAAATTCAGCTCAACGTTATCAATGCTCAGGATTTATGAACAGCCGTGAAACTGTTACTTCACATTTAATAATTCATTTCACAACTTGCCCAATTTAACAAGTGTGAACATTAAGCTGCTTTTCTATCGCTTCTATAGAAACACCATGAGCTGCAGTGGAGTGATTACCTCCCAACATGCTGCACAAGCATCCGTGCAAACACGCACCAACAGACGCACATGCTGACGTATGCATGCTCATGTGCAAACGTGCGTACTCCAACACACACCCGCACACACACTCACTCGTCCATACGCACTCACACACAAACTCACAGACCTACATTTATTGTCAGGGATGACAGAAGTGCTGGAATGCATTACCATGTTATTAATTGCCTGCCATTCCACTAGAATTAGAGGAAATGCATTGATGTCCCTTTCTATAAGATCACACACACTAGTTTTCTTAGGCTCCTTTGAGCTGGATCATGAAAGCAACTTCTCCCTTATCTAAACACACACAGTTGTGGCTATTTATGCCCTTGTATTGGTTTACCTCATGGCAGAATCGACCAAACTAATGATCCTACTCCATCGCCAAGTGAGGGCAATAGATCACGCCGCCTTAAGTAATTCTAGTTACCCAGGAAAAAATCCTCTGATAGGTCCTCCTGTAAAATAAATAGTTGTTTGCAATGGGAAGAGTCGACAGTGTTGGGTGGGTCTGTTCTAAAGCATTCGCCTTAGCAGGCTCAAAAGCTAATCATCAACGAGGATCATTTCTCAGTGTCAGCTTGTATTAAGAAAACAAAACAAAAAAATCCAAGGAGGTTCAGCTCTGCATCTCCCATGACAAAGCTACCTCCAGGGCTGCAACGTCATGACTGTTACCCTCAATATCTCCACCGTGATGGACAAGACGTCCTAGTCTGACTGCATGCAAGACCTCAGCTTTGTGAATTAATGAAATAAATTCAAGGAAGCAAATCATTACTTGAAATTCAATCTTAAATATTTATAAAATATTAAGAATCTAGTCTATAAATGTGTAAATTTTGATAGCCAGGGACTTCAAAATGTTTCATACTTGATTTAATTTTGTCCTGTCAATCATCTTGTGAGAATAGGCACCACTTTTTTCAAATAGTAGAGTTTCATTTTGGAATGAAACTCTTCAATTACAGATTTCCATAACTGTGAGTCTCCATATATGTGTTGAAGAACAGATTGGAGTTTTAGTTACACAAACATTTCTTGGAGGCAGAGCTGCTGAGGCAGAAATAATCCACAGCTTTTTGGACCACAAGTTAGCTAACTGGCAAACCTGAATGGCCAAGAAGAACTGGTCAAAATATAAATAAAAAATATAAATAACAATGACTTCTTTTTTCATTCATTCATGACCATGGCTTTCATGATACTGGAAACTCAGCAGGCTAGCTAACCAGCTTACCTAGATAGTTATCATCTCGTATGGCTAGTTTGAACTTGAAAGTCAGCTACGTAGTCTAACTAGCTAACCTAGATAACTTGCTATGGTTGGATTGCATTTTGTCAGTTAGTAGCAAGAGAGCTACGCTTCATAATATTAGCTTCTTCCTCTTTTACCCCTTGCATTTTCACTGGATTTCTGGTTACTTAGCCAGAAAAACTGTGGTTGTTTGAGAAATGTAAACCGCCACCTTGTCAACAAAAGTTATTTGGATGGATATGTGCATTGTGTGCTGATGAAAGCGTCCATGTCTTGCTGTACACAACAGATACTACAGTACATGGCAGCACCATTGCTCATTAGGCAGAATTGACTGTGTCTGTCAAGCACCTGTGTTTGGGGGGGAAGGCAGCCAGCCAGATGTTTCATGGGATGTGGAGGATGATTGATGCCTCATTGTACATCAGGTGTTAAAAATCCCAGACACCCGAGGGGTTCCCTTTTTACCGTTCTGTCTTTTTCTTCTCTCTTTTTTTTTCTTTTACTTTCTGCGGTTACTGGAGGGAAGCATATCTGGAAGCGGGGGCATTGGCAGCACTCCAGAAGCCAGTCGATCAACAGACATGTATCACATAACAGTGCCATTACCTTCCACTGCAGCCCACTGGAACATGTAGAGGACATGAACAGCTGGTGCCAGATACCCTCTATAGCACCTGACGGGTGCGATGCTATCGACTTGGCAGAATTAGGCCGCCTCACAGAGCAATAATTACAACAAGAGATCTTAATCTCAACCGTGGGAATGAAAGCGAAAGGGAAGCGGGGGGGCAATCGCTCCAAAGAAACCCCCCCCCCAGTCACACCCCCCCTCCCGACGACCCCCAACCCCCCACCCCCCCGTCCCAAGAAGTCACCTTGACGATGCCCTTGGCGGCCCTCCATCACTACACTGCCTGCATGTGAGAGAACCTGTCTAATTCATTCAATTCAGAAGCGCTGCCGGGGGGGGGATGCTGTAGAAAACCTCCCCCGTCGGGCTCTTGAATTAAAACGACAAGATTTCCCCCTTTTTCCTGACTGAGGCTCGCTTTCCCCTATCATTAGGAGACAAAAGTCCTATTCACACGGGACTATTATGTAGGGACCTTGCGTAAATTATGAATTACCCCCCAACCTCTGCATTTGCATAGGAGAATGAAATTTACTGAAATCAGGATACAATTGTATAAAGGCAATCAGGGCATGAAATTGAGAGCCGAGTGATTTTGGGAGCAGGCAAGTCCAGAAAAGGGACCTGGATACTACTGCCTCCATTTTTCATGACAGGAGGAAGAGAGAAATTGTATGCATAGAAGAAGAAGAAATCATGTGCCAAAGTGAGATATAAGTTTTTGTAACAGCTTCATTTAGCCTGTGTCATGTAGTAAGCTTCACTATAATGTAGTCTTAATTCTCTGTTTGTAAGCTTCAAACCTGCACTTACTCTCTGGCTGAACTACTAGCCCAAAGGCAGAGTGAGTGGCAGAGTGCCAAGAACCCCGGGACTCCTTTAGTTTAACCTCGTCTGCCCTAATGGACGGTGGTGAATTGCATTGTTTTAGCAAGGAAAATTGGGGGGGCCCCCGTTCACGACTGCAGGACGGGGAAGTAGAGACACGCGCCGCCAGTTCATCCGAGCTGCATGCCTCTCTCTTTTCTCTCTCTCTCTCTCTCTCTTCCTCTGTCTCTCCACGGACGACGCTCTGCCACTTTAGATATGTCACGGGCAATAAGGATGAAAAATTGGACTGCTCTTTGTGTCCCCGGTCGGCTTCGTCCTCCACCCTCACGCGCCCGGAGGAGGCCGAGCTCCGCGCTCACGAAACAAAATAGGATTTAACAAGGCCAGAATCACTCACAATGTCTCAGTAAATAGCCACTGAACCCTGCCTGAACCAGCAGCACGGGGTTGGATACAGGCTCGAACATAGAAGTGAAGAGTGAGAGGATAGAGTCTGACAGCACTGGGAGCATTATGCAGGTTTGAATCCATGGTAAAACACGAATGAAGCAGCCAGGTTATATCAAAAACCACAAGCCTCAGTCTGCATTAATTAAGTCTCTGCTTTGCCGTATTGGAAAATGCGCGCTCTGATAACTACGCTCTCCTTTAATGTACCATTTCAATTAAAGCCTTATCTTAATTCCTTTTTTTCGTCTTTTTTGTGTTCATGCCGTTTAACTCAAACCCTTGAGGTTGATCAATGATGTGTGCAGTCTGCTATTAGTTTTATTTTTGCAGATGCACACAGTAAGGTGGGGCTAGGTGGGGAAAACGTGGAAACAAACTTCTTTGCTCATGTATGCCCAGCAATATAATATCAAAGTAAGGTAAGTAATGCTACCTTCATTACTCTACATTATACTACTATACAAAAAATTCTAAGTCCCTAATCCTACATACACCAGTGATCTACAAATATTGCTGTGTATTCAATGACTTTGGGAACATGTGTTGTCTGAGGGGGGTTCTTCACTCTGATTAAGGATATGATGGTGATGAAACATTGTTTTCTTGGGTATTATAGCTTTTATATAATGGTTAGTGCATGTACTATCAAAATAGTGTATAAAAAAACAGGAGTAAGAAAAAAAACTGCTGGCTGCCACCAAAGTAGCATAGCAACCAATTCCATTTCTTTTGGGTATTAACAGCACAGTACAGACATATCTTTGACCAATTGGATTGCTTTGCTCAAACTACCCATTGTGTCAGGGTCTTCACCACATTGTCATATTAATATTCATGTGGTTATGTGTTGATAAGAAGAGACACAAGTCCCAAGTCTTCTTCTGCACTTAGTATTCAGCATGAGAAACGGTTGCCATTGGATTCCCAAAGGACACATGATTCATCTTGTTTTCTTTTTCTCCTGATAACGCAGCTTGTACAGTGACAGCTGTATGTACTGTATTCCGTTTGTGCCTCCGAGATACAGTAAAATCAATACGCCATTATTCAGCTCATAAGTATTCAGCCCATAAGCAAGCCACGGTCAGACCATGAAGACAATGGCTGTGCTTGCCACTGGACAATTTGCATAGTTGACAGCTCCGTGGTTTGGATGGCTTATGTTTGCCGTACCAGTTCCTTGGTACATCCAAACATTGGGTGAATTCATAAATTGGTCCTCTGAACACCAGAGAGTCCCCAAGGGTCAAAGCAGACTCTTGCTAATTTCTATTCATATATTCAGTGTCAGCCTCTCTCAGAGTATACAGTGCACTCTGGACTTTTAATGTTCCCAATGCTCACCAAACGGCATCAATCTATCCAGCAAAAGCTGCAACCAGCAAATAACTTCCTCAGACCACATGCCTTTTTATTTCTGCTCAAGTGGATGGTGTAGACAATTGACTGACAAGTCTTTACTCTTTACATCTTTACTCCTTAACATGTGAAGAACCTGTTTGTGAATCTATCTACCATGCTTTACTGTATTCCAATGCAACCAGAAGGCTCTCCTTTTTAAATGGTAGTATCAGTATCAGTTAGAAATGCATCCAGCAAGACTTTGAAAAGCTGTGGAAATGCTGTGTGGAGCACAAGTACTATAGGATCAAAAGGCTCAAAAGAAAAGAATATGACCCAATGGCTAATACACTTTATGAATATGGTCCATTAAAGCGTTGATGATTTGTCATTGAAATATAAAGCATGTATAACAACATCTTCCATCCTAATTCAATCACCCTAAGATAAAATAAGAAACAGAAATGATCTCCATGGGGAAACTGGGATGTTGCAGCAACAAATAGTAACAGAATACATGGGAAAAATAGAATATAAATGCAAATATAGCGTAATAGAGTCATATAAGCATACGCAACAACCAATAAGCAAATGGAAAATATATACAATATGAGCATATACCAAAAAATATGAATACTAGCATTTGTTTAAGAGAGCACGATCTTTTGAAGACCCTCGAGCTCCTTGACACTGAATGGTAAGACTGCCACTCTAGACCTGTGGCATTTCAGAAGAAAACACAGAGTTGTTTGGTGCTTTAGAGTTTCATTTGGAAACAGGAACAGAGAGACTAACCTTTAACTCAACGGTGCCTGCTGCAATGTCTCTTCAAATGCTTGCGCCACTCTCACCAGCAGTCACTCAGATCTGGAGGACATGGAAATGAGAAATAAGAAAGAACCTGTTAGCACAAATTCATGGAGAATAACAGCCTATTATTATCTCAGATTAAGGGGCCAACATGACCGAAATGCAAATAAGGGGAAAGGACCAATTGCATATCCATTTGGGGGTCTTTGGCATCTATATAGACTCTTGTACCCGAAAGCTTAACCAATAAACTGGTGTTTTTTCGCATAGCGGTGCTGCATGGAACTTTTGTTGTGACATTTTGAGGTCTTTGGCATTAAAAAAATGTGACAACTTGTGTTCTAAAGCTATGTTGAAAGGAAGAAATTCCCCTAAAGCCACAGGTACAAAAGACAAAGACCACAAGCCTGCTTTGCATTTCAAATCTCAGAATAATCAGTGCGCACAATGGACTCAAACAACTGTATCCAGGAACTAGACACGGATAAGTAAGCCCACGTCATTCGCCCCTGTTGATCTTTCCATCAACTCAGTAGTCTGTGCGTGTCAGCGGTGGGGTGGCAGATATCCATTATCGATGGACTGTTTTCACAGACAATTGGCCATATTCAGTGGAAGGCCAGTGGAGGCCGGCCATGTGTTGGAGAAGCGGGACAGAGAGCAGCTGGGGATCTCCTCCCAACAGATGCTGCCTGCTGCGGAGCTGTGGGAGGCATTCCAGTATGGCTTTGGTGGAGAATGTGCGGATCTGGGTGCTATTTTCACTCACTACAACTAAACTTTATTTTAGAGCAAATGTAGAGATGTACAGATATAGAGGCTTTGGAGTTGCAGCACAAATCTCCTAGCAACCATGGCTGGCTGTGTTCAAATTATAGCTAAACTCATACCTAACGAGTTGCATATTTAGAAAAGCAATCAACTGCTCACAGCCACTGTGCATTATGTCACCTGAAAGTCCTCTTTTGGTTTGAACGCCTGCTTGAATGCAAATTCCCTTGAGCGATGCAAAATTGCTCCAAACCTTAAATGCATTTTTTCACTCGGCCTTCAAAAAGTGTTTAAGCAAACCGCAAATGAAAAGGTATTTTCACAGCACAGGGGGAGATGTGAAGCTATCAGCGCCACCCCTAAAGGTGTGTGAATGTGGCGAGCTTACTGATTCTTTTCCCATTCACTCTCTCCCTCCCTCACACTGCGAAAAGTGTATTTACTGGGCATCTGATGCACAGATTAAAAGCCATTACCTCTGCTTGGCAGGGAAATAAAGGGGAAGTATTCGCAGACAGCGCATTCATTCACATTTCAATGCTCCTGTCATGCCTCGTCAGAATATTAAATTATGATGGAAAGTGAAAAGGTAAATAAATTCCATTTTACATAGCGCTAAACACATTCAAACACATTCAAATGCATTGTGCTAGTGTGTGCTCTTGCCTTTACTTGCCCGAAGGCAGTCACTTTAGAGTATCAGTAGAATATATGCCCAGTACTAAAGATCTCCAGTCTTTACTATACTTTCATGTCACTCAATGCCATTCCAATTGCAATCAACAGAATGTAATACAATAAAACCAACCATCAGCTAAGTGTAGCAGTATGGCATTTGTAAAGCATTTCTTCAGAGTTAATGATCATGATTTTCAGGTAATCACAACAATACTCCTGTGTGTGTGTGTGTGTGTGTGTGTGCGTGTCTGCTCTTCTCATTCTTCCTAATATGCCATGCATTGGCTGTATATTGGATCCATATTGGGACCCAAAGGGGGCTGCTCTGAAAAACATTCACACTCCCCCTGTTAATTTCCAGCTGTTCTCACATGTAAATCACATACAGAGCACAGGCTGTGGTGACAAGAAGTCGCGTCATTATGGTGTGCGCAAACCAATGATGCATCGCCATTTGAGATGCGCTGCTAAATATGCATGCATAACAAATAGCATGATCGGAACACAATGGGCATGTCAATGTGATATCAATCGCTAGCAATTGAGCGTTTGTCTTTGTGACTTTCAGCAGCCATCTGCACAAGTTCTTTTGTGAAGCTTCATAGAACACAGTTCCTGTTTCCCGCTGCGTTTCGTTTTCACATTTGCTCCTCTCATCCTTCTGCTCATAATTCTTTTATCACTTTTCAATATACTCAGACACGCAATAAAAATTCTTCTAAGGACCTCTCCTTTTTGCACTGTTTGTCCAGCTCTCTGTCACCCTCTCACACGGTCTCAGCATCTGCCTCTAACATTTCTGCTGCTCTGGATGCTCTCGTCTCCATCATCCACACATAAAGCCGACACATTCCCCCGGTGGACTCATCAGTATTCCACCCAGGTGGTTTTTATCATTTATTCGCTTTTGCACGGGCTCTTTGAATGGGATCTCGGGCAGAGAGACGAACTAAAACAATGCAATCCGCGCGCTCGCTCTGTGATGGATATGGCCCAGGCGCGGCCGGTTTCTGGGGCTGCAATCATGCCTCCCCCTGCTCCCACCGGCTCTGATAGCACAGGGAGAAATGACATTCATTTCTCTCGGTATTCCAGACATGGCCATGTTCATCTCCATGTTCAACAGCCTGTGCAGTAGCTTATGTAACAATATGATGAGGAGGCATGGAAACGATCTTTAGATCTGTGTGTAGACTGAGAACCAGTCAAGGGGGATGGGAGACACTCGACAGGAGAGATATTACCACGGTAATCTACACTGAGAGGGTGAGCTGTAGAGCAAGCTGACCTTGAAGAGTTTAACCTGCCAATCAAAAGAGTGTTTCTCCTCTCTGACAGGCAGTGAGGCAGAAAGCAAAGCCCCAGATATGTCAGCCGGTGTAATGACTTGACCATGGCCCTTTGCCATCAGCATCTTTAAAGTGAACTGGTGTTAAGCTCTGTACTGCGGTCCAGAGGAGAATGTGCCTGTGAAAAGCAATATGATCACCATGGATTTTTGAATTGTGTGAATTAATTATCAATAGATCTTCAATAAAACATATTCAGGATTGTTTTTTTTACCTGCATCAGGCTTTGAATCACTTGACAAACAGAGCAGGATACATATATTATACATCTTGGGTAGAGCTGTATAGAACTGCTCCCCTGTGTTTCATTACTGGTATACAGTAACCAGTGATTATGAAAACATTTCAGGCATTTATAGTAGTAGATGGAACGATTGGTTAAACGGCAGAATAAGCTTAAATTCATGAATCACTGACATCATAAAGAGCCAACAATATAAAACTGCAGTACTGAGACATTACTATAAGTTTAAAAAATCTCTGGAAAATGAATGTATCAGTGACAAAACAAATAGCATAATAATAACAAAGGGTTAGAAATAGCAATACAAAAAGTAAAGAAAAGATTACACATTAAAGCATCTGAATGTATGTAAAAGTATTCTGAGTGAAAGGGGGAATGCTGAACCCTCTATGCTTAGACATACCATGTATCTACTACTATAGAGAGGAATGCCACTAAAATACTCAGCAACTGTTCCCCAGCATGCTTCACAACAACCCTTCTCCACTGTACAGTGCATCTACATAAGGCAAATCTCTATGCGGATGGAGCTCCACCAGGCTCGCCATCTGCTCCAAGGAAGAAGACTATTCCACTACTCCAACACCGAAGAGTCAGCAGTCGGCTATTTCCATGTGGCATGTGCTATATAAAACCAATTCTAATAGCAATGGGTTGAAGTCGAGGCTTTGATTTTACTGCCAGTGTATGGCAAAAAAAATGCGGATCATCCTTGAACAATATTCTTTCTGTAACACCGAGCCCTACTGAGATTTTTATGAATTCCTCCTCTTGCTTGCTCTTAAAGACAGAGTATGCTGTCATCCGCCTGCACTTACACTAATTTCTTGAGGTCTTCCTGGAAAAGCTGTCTGTCTATTTGCCATATGCGGACTTTCAGTTAGTGCTGTCAGCCAGAAGCGTTATTCTGTGGTCCATAACAAGGTTTTATTCTGGCCTGCACTCAGTCCACGGAAAGCACTGAGCGACAGTGAAATATAAATGTAACAAGGTACAGGGATTGACGTCAACAGTGGAACAGATGAGAAATGAAAAAAACATGACACCCGGCAGTATTGTAAGTTGAGACCGAGTCTTCCTTTTTATCATTTTTGCCTTCTATTTTCTGAAGTAAATGCATTCAATCTAGCCAGGTGACACCCCATCCCCACCCACACCCACCCAACGGTCTTCGTCATGCCGTGGAGGCTGGATCATATGTCTTGGGTGGAGACATGCTGCACCTGGTTAAAAGGCAATCTCAGTGGCAGCTGTAGTATTGGTGGATTAGTTATCCTGTTGTGACACATTTGCAATCCTCCCCTTCTGCTTCTGATGGCTGCTCACTGGGAGAGTAATTATGAACCCGGGAGATCATTTTAAATGGTAAACTCCCCTCATGCAGCAGCAGTCATGTTTCATTTTACCAGTCACAGGTAAGATGACGACAGGTGAAATATATTTTTTGCAGTACTGCAGCTCTACATAAACTTGGAACAAGTGTTTTCAAGCTACAGGCCATATTAAACCCTATTAATAATAGAGCTATCAGACACCAGAGACCCTAAATTACACATTCAATACATTTCACCCTTCACCTCCAATGACTTCGCATAGCTTTTGTGCGCACACATGCTCAGTTGCAAGGCCGCTCCATCCTGCCTCCTCTGAAGACATGAAGACAGGGATCACAGTGTCTCCTGGGTGGGCCTTTATCCCTGTGGCAGTGTGCTGTCCTCCATAGACACTGCCCTCTGAGCAAACAAGATTACCTTGATGAACACAGGCAGGCTTGTTTACTCCCTGTCTCAAGGTACTTTGGGGGTGACTCACTGCCAGTGAGGACAAGAAACTTTGGAGACGGGAGCTCTGCGATGCAGCGCACAGATATCTACTGCAATCAAAAGAACGCTCCGATTGAGAGTTTCTGTAAACCCGGCTCTCAAATACAATGAACTACTGCTGTGCAGGTCGATGTGTGTAGATGGCCAATTATAAGAGGTCTTATGCACCGTGTGTGGCCTTTTTGTTGCATCTGTCTTTGTGCACTCTGATTAATCTTTTATAGTTGGGTCCTCAAATGCCTGGCAGCATTGGAATAAAAAAAAAATCGGTACCATTCTGTATCTCTCTAACAGCCTCTTCTTGCTGGTTCAACCAATTCAGAAGCAGTCCTTCACAAATGCACCACTTTCTCTCATGCATGCACAGTACTGAGCCAGAAGTGGGGAATGGGTGGGAAGAGGGAGAGGGGCGGATGGGGTCTTCCAAAGAGAAAATACAGTATATAACAGTTTTAAATCTGTGGCAGTTTTCCTCAGGTGGCATCTCTTTATTTATCATCCAGATACCAAATCCAAGGGTTTGAGTATGGGGGCGCAAGAGTTACTCAACAATGAAATGCAATACAAAAATCAATATCCTGAAAACAGCGGATATCCCCATGTGGTAGGTACATGATGCTACACAGACTCTGCTTGGCCAACAAATGTCCATTATGTCACTGCATCTGTACTAGTGATTTTATATAAACATTGTTCATACGCTAGACCAGTTTACGGTAGGTCACACATGTTTGTAATGGATGTCGAGATGTGTCCTGTCCTGTGAGCAGGAGAAATAGCTGTGCCGTTGTTTGGCAGACCGCCATTTGAAAGCGGGCTCTATCTTGAATAAGAACGGCTGATACCCATCTCATCCTCCCTCATTTCCAACAATGGTTTATCCATCCACTGGAGGCAATGCTCTTAGAGCTAGTTGAAGTAAGGTGATTGTTATTCACACACATGCCTGAAGCATTTTACAGTGCCCAGGGACCCTAAAGGGCTAGAGTGCACAAGTAGGAGAAGGTGGATATCATAAAAAGAGATCGAAAACGGATACGGAGGTCTAGGAGAAACTAGACCTTTATTGTTTCACGCCAGGAATTCACTGGCTTTGCAAAAGCACAGATGAACCACCACAGTGAAACACCAGGACCTTCAAGGCATGTCCCTGTTATGAAACCCAAATGATGACCCATATAATAAGTCATTCTCTTCTGCTTCTTTACATCCATTCTTAACTCGTCATTATCCATGGGCAACGTCTCATCTGATCTGTGAGTTCATTTCCTCAGCAATATTGTCATTTGTTGGCAGCACACTGTACAAGCTGGAGGTGCAAGCATTTCATTTATAGGTAATGGAATCCAAAGATCTACAGACAAATGTGTGCCTATTTTGACTGCACAGCCTATTTTTTCTGGGGGCAGTCACTCAAAATATAAATGGAAAGGATATAAATCCTTTCCTAAGTGTTTTCCAGCAAGGAGGTATAGGCTACTTATAAGCTTCACAGGCTGTCAACATCTTTCAATGTAATCTTAAGACATACTTTTTTAGCCTTTTAATATGAAGTCTTAACATCTAAATAATCATGGTGTTTTTTGTTTCATTTGCTTATTTATTGTTTGTTTTTATTGCCTTAATGTTAAGCATCTTGTATTGCAATCTTGCACGGAAGCTCCCATATAAATAAAGCTTTACTGATTGATTGACCTGAAAAATACATAGCAGCACTATGACTAAGTGATTTCTGAGAGATCATGTATTCTACCCTCTCAGTCTTATGGCAGCAGCATGTAATGGACAGAATTCATGTTTATGTGTTAGGGAGGGCAGGCAAATCAAACTAGGGCAGAGAGGGGTCTCCATGGTGACAGCAGAAAAAGAGCCAGTGGTACCTATGCAATGTTCAGGGCGAGTAACGCATTCTTTAACCTCTTATTTGAGAACAGCATGAGACAGTAAACGGTTAAATCTGTTTGAATTGATTCATAACAACTGCTGGCTTGTATTTGTATTAATAATGCCACCATTGCACCCTCTACCTTCTGCTTCCCCCCTTCTTGACATTATTCAAAACGCATGCAGTGCAGTAATCTCCATCAAGTTTGGTACAACAACCTTGTGGAAGAATGACATTCATCCACAGCAACAGTGGTGCCTTGTCTCCTATCATTACCCATCAGCAGAGCATCTTTCATCATCTGTGTGTCAGTATTCAAAATGGTTCTGAAGTGTGAACTACTGCTGTATGCCACCAGAGTTGTTATTATCGACACATGCTGGCTGTACTTATGATGATCAAGATTGCACTACAATATGACTTGATACAAAATGAAAGATTTTCTTTGTATTCTGACCAACAACGACTTCATGTGTCTGCTGTGTGCGATTTCTGCTGAAGCCTTGACCCAAAAAGCGATGTTCATCTGGAAAATGATGAGAAAGAGCTCAGTGAAGGCCAGGATAACAGATGCCAATATGAAGGGGGGGATGCCAAGGTCTCCAGAAATATTGCCAATGACCCAACAACAATCACCATAGAGAACAAAACAAGTGTATCCACTCAAGCTATTCCAGTGAGAGACATTTTGGAGGGAATGGTCCAGGAGCTCATTGTAGAAAACCATCCAGCTGAGACAAGAAAAAGGCCAGTTAGAAAAAGTTAATTCCAACCTTGAAATCAGGATGGCTTGTATGGAAAGATTATGTGATGAAGCACACGAAAACATGACAAGGCCACAAGATGAGTGTGAGCTCAAGCACAAATTGGAAAAGACCCAGAATGACCTGGATATCAAGTGGAAGGAGGAACTCTATCCCCAGCTAAGGGAACCAGGTAAATGAAGTAAATTATATGACGAACAATGCTCCCATCCAGGTATGCAAGACCCCCAACAAGGCTGTAAGACTGGTTCGGCCGTGCAGTTCTGCGTCTGAAAGTCACGATGAAGCTTGCAGCTCCTCTACCAAGCAGCATGGATCACTGTCTGAGATTTACTGCCATTCTCCTGGCTCATGTGTCCATGGTGAGGAGAGTTTCAGTGATCCAGCTCCCAGCCTCCTGAGTTGGACTGACTTCTTCCCAATGAAGAGTATCTTCCTGGCTCTGCGCTAATTGCCTCCCACATATTTGCAAGACATGCAAGCACATTTTCTCCAAAAATATTTGGACTGCATCTTCAGTAAACAAATTGAAATGAATTATGAATATACAAAACTTAGAACTTAAACGAGTAATTTTCTTTGTATAAACTTTTTTACCACATTGGGAGCAGGACCTGAAACTAACTTGTTTTGTCCACAGTGGCTTGTAGATTTTGAAATTCACTTTCATTTTCCACTTGCCAAAATTGTTTTTTTGAAGGACATCATTTAAAAAGTTTTATGCACTGCTCCCACAACAAGCCTGTAAGCTATAAGGAAAAATAAAATCTTAATTGAGGCACTTAATGTAGAAAATATTTTATGCAACCAGTAGCAGATGTTTGGCCTCTTGCATATCACATATTTCATATAGAGTGCATCGAATGGAGAGTATATCCTTAAAACATTACATATACCCTTTCTAGGTTATTTCTAGGTACTTTTTACTACATTGGAACTAGTATTCAGCTGTGGCATCTCATTTAATATAAGCTAGTGCAATGTAGAGAGGCCACAAAATGGAGTCGAATGCATTAGTAACATTAAAAAAAACAAAAAGACAAACAAAATTGCCACCTCTATGCCTCTAATGCACTTCTCTAGCTTGGCCTTTTCCAGTGGATGATCAAAGCTGGTCTAAGCCTGTAAAAAGGCTTGACTCTGGGGGCAAAGGGGGTCCACTGACTCAGGCTCCTCTCCCTGGCCTTTGAGGACCCAACTGGGCTTTCATGTGCTCCTGCTGCCTCACTGTTATTACCTAGAGTAGATGCCCTGAGAGATGCCTGCTTCTTTTCATCTTGAAGTACAGGGGACAAGGTGGAATCGACAGTGGGGGGGGAAAAAGTATAAAAATGCTGTCATTTTCCACGATTTTGGGTATAATTTGGAAAGAGGCAGAGCAAATTCAAAGTCAAATACACAATGAGCCAGGTGGGGTAAACAAAAGGGAGTTCAGTGAGCCACAAAGTGGGCCAGACTGAAAGGGGGAAGACTGCGGTGTCAATTTGTCTCCTGCTGTGACAATTACTCCAGTGGGACACATGAGGGCTTTTGTGCTTTTGTGCTCTGTTGGATGTCAGCTGGTGAAAAGCACTTTGCAGTTTGTTTAGATCCTACCTAAGATGCTCAGCTCACACGTACCATTAACATCTTTTTTGGAACCTGTCCCTTCAACTGTCATAGAGGAAGTGTCATTTTGTTGAGTTTTTCATCTTAAAATGATTTCATAGTTAAGCATGAATTTTTCCTTGGTGCTCAATTGTGTGGTCCTCATCCAGCCCTCATGTCTCTACTGAGAGGGGTGAAGAGATTCCCCAGCATGTTTTCTGAGGAATCTTCTGCCTATTGGAAACCATCCCTCTGCCCTCACCGCGATCAATACTGACATTTCAAATGTGTTACATCTCACTCTGAGTAAGAGACCGATCTGGGGGATCAAAACATTCCCTGAAATCCTAACAAGTTAGATATGATGATAATGTAGTGATACTCTGGAGCGAGCTCAAAGTCAGTCTGGCTGTCCTTGAGGCAGCAAAATAATTTGAAAATAAAGACTCACAATGCATACTCTGGCAGGATTCCTCAGCTTTTTTATCTAACAACGCTTCTAGTCAGCACAGCACTTATTCTTAGAGGTGTGAAAAACCTGACGTAGTTTTCAGAAATAACAGCACAGTCTTGGGAGGCTTTTTGGTTTCCTAGCAACTCGGCTGCAAGCCTACTTTGACGCAGTGGTGAAGTTAAACATTAACTAAAAAGAAAACTGTAACATAGCACCCAACATACAGTATATGACACAGAGGACAGAGGAACACAACAATAAACTTTATTTGGCTCATCCTCTATTGGAACAAATGTGTTGGGTTCAGTTTGCTGTGATCCCCTCTGAAAAATCCTCTCGTGGGGGAGCGTTGATGAAGCAACACAGGCAGAAGGTTCACCGGTGTTTGAACACAACAAACAGACACCCAGAATTATGCTCCCATGTTCAATTTACAGCCGACTGTGAGCCAGCGCAGCATTAAACAAGCATCTGGGTGTTTTGGCTCGGGCTGCTGTCGGCTAGGTGGAGAAAGCCCTTTTTCCTTTGCGAGGCTCAAACAGCGCAGAGCAGGGAGGCGACCATGACTGAGGCCCACTCGCAATGAAAAAAACGTCCTTAGTCCTTGGGTACAACCTCACAAGGCCGAATCAATGTTTTATAGTGTTGTGATAGTTCCCCATCATCCATATCCAGAAGTTTTTGGCATGGTATGAGATGTACAGTACATATAATAATGCCTATTTTGTGATGATCACATATTGTGCTGTATTGAGAGTAATCACATTGGTACTGATGAGGCTGTCTCTCCTGAAATATTCTTTTTCATACATGTTGATGGAAAAATGAAGGGTGGGCGAAAAAAAAAAAAAGCTTCTTTCACATCCAAACAGACAAAAGAGAGGAAGCGAGCACAAACATTGACATTTAGAGGCAACACACGAGTCAGAACCATTAATGTTTCCTCCAAAATGTCAAAGTAATTATACACCTTTGTATACTGTAAGGAAAGAAAAGGAGCCCGCATACCCTATGTGATCTTTGTAGTACATTAGTGCCATGTTCACACTGTGGGTCTGTGTTAATGGCACATGAGTATGCTCAAAATAGGGAATAACATTAATCACACAAGTGGTTGCTTAAAACCACTCTGGACTCCATCAGCCAAGGCGAGTCACAGTACCTGAGAGGAGCTAATTATGGAAGTGTATTGTGTGTTATGGGCAAAATATCAGTGTGGAAATACAGAGCCAGAGAAAAAAAATCGCAGCCAAAACAGCATTGCCATGTTAGACTGAGATGTTGCTAACAAGGATTTTTATTAGCCTTACTAATCCATCTCAGAGATTTGGCCACAAGCTCCGATATGCAAAGTCATGAGCTGAGCGGGCATCATCAGTGTGATTGAGTTCACCCCTGTGCTCTGTTCAAATATTTCCCCGCCAGATTAAGTTTGCTAAACACACAATTCAGCGCAATTACCTTAGCCATCAGTGTGTGTCATTATAGCAGCGAAGAAGAGAGACGGGCACGGGCCACAGTGACGACGAGAGGCAGCTACATTTCTCCTGAGTCGCCCCATCAATCCATTAGCGATCCAATCCAAAGCACCCTGCAGGCAGGACGCGTGCAAGACAAAAGTCTGCTTTCCTTAAACTTTGGATGCACCTCAGTGCCATAAAGAGACTTAAGAGAAACAGAAAAACAGAATCCTGAATTCCACAGAGAAACTGAAAGAAAGGAAAGTGTGGAAGGGATGAGGAAGGGAAAAGATGTAGCTGAAGTGATAATTTAAATGAGAATAGCACTGAATTTCAGCGTAGAAATATGCTATCCATTTGTCCTTGGATAGTTTAGTCATCCTTATTACTAAACAATTCACATTGCTTGCCAAAAATGAGGCAAGAGCTTACCTCACATGCTAATGTGGGATGTTAAACTTAAAGGCAGCCCCATAGAGAATTAAGCAAAGAAGATGGAAAAGTTGACTGCGCTATCAGATCTAAACCAGAAAATGTACCCAAATCCCCCGGAGAATTATCTCAGATTCTGTCACATTCACCTTTTCCATCTTTTCCAATTTATTCTCATTGGGACAGCGCATTGGCGTGATCGCAACACCGATTAGAGGGTGGAACAAACGCACACGCCTGCTGTCTCTTGCTCTGGGAGATGGCCGCGAGTGGGAGAACAAATTCAGAATGAACTTTCCAAGAGCACAGGAATATCATTTGGAAGTTGAGACTCTGTGGTATTCCCATTTTAAAAGATATCAGAAAACAGTGCTTTTGTAAGATTAAATATATCTTCAGCTCTCCATACGGTGACATTTAGGCTCAATGGTCTGTTTTGACGGAGAGTCTCACTTCCATTTGTTATCATCCTGTTATTATCTCTATTGATTTCCAAGAGATGTGTTCGTGAGTTAATGGATGGTTTGTAAGTCCAGCCCCTCATGGAGTCTAGTACTGTACCTCAAAGAGGGAGAAAAAGCAAGATAGTGTGTTTAAGAGTGCTATTTGGGCTCCGCTGTTCTGGATGTGCCCATGTGTGTCTGTTTGTTCCCCAGGCAGTAAGAGTGGCCTTCTTGTAGTCTCTGAATATTTACCAAGGCATAGTTTAATCCCCGAAGAGAAAAAAAACACCACCCACACTCCCTGTGGAGTGAGGAAAGAGGGATTAAACCTGCAGCCCATACCTCAAAGACACACACACACACACACACACACACACACACACACACACACACATACACACACAAACAGCATTAAATTTCCCCGAATTCAGTTATTTTAGTCTCCCTGTGGTTTTACACAAAACAAATGTTGCTTCGTATTAATATCAAGTTGGTTTGTAAGTGCCTTGGGCTCAGGCGTCGGGATGAGTCACCAGTGGCTGATCTAAGAGCAGTTGGAGAAGTGTGCCTGCCTGCCTGCCTCAGATATTTCACGTAGTTCAAGAGCAGATTAGAATGCAGCAGCTTTGATCCTGCTAATATGATCCTTACCAGCTTTTCAGAGCCCTGCTGCCATTGGTGTATGAGATGATTCGCCTCTTACTGCCAGCGGTCAGCACAGTGGATTGGGACTGTGGGTCTTTCTCTCTGGCTCTCCCTACATCTCTCAATAATCACTTAATAACATTATGCTCTGAGTTATGCAACCACGCCAACAGTTCATTTTCTTTACTTTGTTGCATTTTTGTATTTGGTTCGTATTTGGCAACCAGGATGTGTAAACAAATTACAAGCGAATTACAAGTGAAAGAAAATATTCCTTTTCTGCAAAATCATAACATTACAGCCCAAATGGACCCCAAATATGAAAAGATAATAAGTTTGTTCCCTATTAAACTATAGAGCAAACATGAAGCTAGCCCTCAGTGGACACAACCACAAGGCACAGGAAAACCTGCTATCTACTGGGAACGCACCAGGGGTTTTGGAGGTGCACTTCCATACAATCAGTTTTCTATTCCAGTCTCTACAGTGATAGAAAATGGAATAATAGAGAAGTGACAAGTCTCTATTCCAAAGGAACGGAACAACCGGTACAGACATGCCTCTACGTGTTGGAGAACTGAGCTCAATCTGTTCTCTAAATTGGCTTTTTGGAGCTTTAGATTTCATAGACAATACATGGAATGATGTCTGTTGCGGATGAAATTTAGGGTGTAATTTTGAAGATGGATGATATCTACAGCAAGACACCCCCCGACTTTGTTGATGAGGGGGAAAACGATAAGGCAATGTAACTGCTTGGGCATATAGAATGCCTGATGATGACACTGAGTAACAGAAAAAACAACAGAAATAAATATAGAAATGTTTGATGAAGAATTTTAGAGACTTAACCCAACCAGTATGCTACCATTACTGTATGTTTTGTAAATGAGCAAATATCTCTGGGAACCCACTGAGCCTTGCAAGTGGGAGGACTGGCCTAGACAGCTGCTGCTGCTGCTGCTGCTGCTGCTGCTGCTGAAATCACCAGTTAGGAGCAGTGCTTAATTTGTGCCGGATCCTGCTGGAACGGGATCCGGCACCTCGCGGTTTTGGACTACATGCATTCCGGTACTTATTTGCGTGGACCCGGCACCTCTGGTGGCATGAAAGTTTTGGTGTTTTTTTTTGTCTGCCATGTAATAATCCCAATAGTTGACTCTTCCTTTCCCCTCCCTTCCAAAAACCGAATTGGCTCATTTCCATATGAAGACAGGTGATTACCGTATTAGAAAGTAACAACAAGCGCATAGTAATCACATCACATGAGTGAGCTGCTCTGCAGAGTGTGTTATGGTCAACTTCAGACATCGTCATGGCTAAAAGACAGTTGAATTTGCTGTCCATATGTCCGTTGTGTGGACTATTTTTGGAAAATTAGACACGGTAAGCATGTTTTGTTTTTTTTTGTAAATGTGTTACAGTTTTCTGCTGGGACAATAACATCTAAATTTATATTTGCATAGATGAAAACAGAAATTATTTGGAGTGTGGACCTCTAAGTCCCGCAGTTAAATATATGGGCAATTGCGCATGTTATGTTGAGTGTCCAGAAATAATTGGTAATATAATTGGTTGACGTGAAGGGCTGTAAGCCCCACATCAATGTGGGCATTTCAAAACCAGCACGGTCCAGCTGAGTGTCGCATTTAGGTCGACTTCTAGCTGCATGGCATGACCATGATACGTTTTATTTCTGTCATTTCATTATTCGCTGACATTGTTTCCTACATTCAAAATAGATATCCTATGAAAGTATTTGTGTTGAATATTAATGCGTAACTACTCAAGCCAGAATTTGTCTGGTAAATGGTTGAAGCCATTACAGTTTCCTTTATGTGTTTATGTATGATTAGGATATCTCACAGCCAAGTATGTGGGCATTTTTATGTTGTGCACAGCGCAGTTATATCTTTAGTCCACTACTTGAAGGGCAGGTTTGTAAAAACCCATCGTTTTGGACAAAATGAGCATTATGTAGCCTATGCAATAATCAAATATTGTTATAGGTCCCCAGTAGTTGGAGCTCTAGGTCATATAGTCGGTCATTTAGTAATGTTTAGGCTGTTGGTCTACAGTAAGCTATATGGCTGCACTGAGCACCACCGTGCCTCCAATGCACTTGATATGTTCCGGAACCTTTTTCCTCCAGACCGACTCGCGGGAACACCGACCACTTGGTGTTCCGGGACCTCATCATTTACAAATTAAGCACTGGTTAGGAGGGATGTTTGGCATTGACTGAATGTAGAAAACAAAAAGGAATATGAAGGAGTAAGGACAATTAAGAAAACCTACACATTTTAGCAACAGCCTAGGCTAAGTTTGATGGAGGAAATGAAGCAAGGAGCTTCAAGAGCATATTGACAGGAGCCAAAGATTGTGCAACAAAAATGGAACAGCCTACTACTTATCAGCATTGTGATTTTCAGTACAAAAGTATGCAGTTAGTTATTCAGTCCAAGTGAATTTTGCGAAGGCTGAATGTTCCAGCACCATATGTTCCCTGGTCCAAATAATTGGCCCACCACTCTGTACCTAATGATAAATAGAGTTAAAATATCAAAGTCAAAGCTTAAACTACCTTTAATTTCCTGTGTAGCACAGAAGTAATAGATGTGTTACCACATTTATTGTTTCACTGTTTCCTGTTATCAAAGCAAGACACACTGCGCTGCAAATAAAATATTTGAAATCAACCCAATTTTCAAATGTGCAGCTGATGCTAATTTTCTAAAGCTTGTATGTGACAGCCCTCTACAGAAACTAGAAATGTCTTCGACAGCTAAGCTCATACAATATCAATGAGGCACACGTCCTTCTCTCAAGGGAGAGAAGCAAACAGGGTCGGTCTTTTGTATCGGTCATATCTCCTCCAGCCCATGGTGACCGCAATGTGTCTGAGACACTTTGGCTCACAAAGGACAGATCGACACCATGGAGCCAGGGGAACTGGGGCATTGTGGGAAATGGCTTCCCTGTGGCCATTTTGAACATGCTAGGCCTTCTTCCCTCATGTGTTGTCCTCTCTTAAGCTTGTCCAGAGGGCAGCTTTTTTTTTCTTCCCTGTGTAGGGATCATGGAGCTGTGCTGACAGAAACATGCCACCCTGTTTGATGGTTACTAAACACTGTGTGGCAGCCTGAAGCAGAGGCCACAGGGAAGAACTGTTATGCACATAGCATAAGGAGGAGACAATGGCAAGAAAAATATACATAAACACCCAGCTTGTTTGTATTGTTTTTGGCCCATTGTGATTATGTATTCTATGGTTTGTATACTGTATAGTTGATGCAATATTACAAATGCATTAACCTATCTAGCTCTGATGAAAAGGTTAACCTCATTCACTTAACTTTTAGTTTGCCTTGATTTTGCATCCCAGCACTAGTAGCCTACTTTGTGGAAAACAAAGTTGGATCAATAGTTGGCTCCAAAGCCACATCATGAGCAACATAACTGCCCATACTGCCCCCATGTATCCCATACAGTATATATGGCAACTATGGGTTATTGATTATTACCAATTTCCTTGGCTAATTTTCGCTAAATGCAATGGGAAGAATAGTCGAGAAAATAACTACTGACCCAATCTGCTGACGTTATCCATTTATATTTTTCAGTTTATATAGGTTGCAATGAGTGTCCTTGTATATGACCATGTAGTCTAGATATTTCACATTAAAAAAACAAAACTGCTATAGCTGGCAGGGACTTCACTTGCCATGCAGAATACATGGTGGATCAGATTCGTCTATCGAGTTGTCCGTTTCCCCCTTCATCAAGCTCCTTAGTTGCAGCTAGCACCTTCCTGTCCTCTGATTTTCTTGTGTCACCATGTTTGAGTCCCCGAGCAACAACAGCTAACTGGCTAGCTTTTTAGCTGGTAGTAGCTATCACGTCTAACAAAAATGAATAAATTCCAAGTGGATTTGGACTTAGAAATATGAGGGACATGTATTGCACTTTCAGTCCTTTTCTCTAAAGAACAATGCATTTGTTTGAAAACGGTTTCCATACGTTACTATATTGCCAGTGTACATACACAACCCCCCCCCCCCCAACACATATAACTTTGGTAATGTGACCCAGATGTTTTTGTGTTGTGTGGTGTATTTTTCAAAATGTAATTTTGTCTGTCTGCAAGTAAAACTGAATTCTGGTGATGGTTATAGATTCCCAGTATATATTGATATGTGTAAATAAAAAGTAAATGTTCTACCAACTTGAAATATCACTGGTTTCTAATTTTCTCAGAAGAAATCATTAGGTATTAATTTGCTCTCTATAATGTGAATTCTGATATTGAAGAGCAATTACTGTTTTTGTTCTGGCAGAAAGTCCCAGGTCTGGAAGCGACATGAAACTGTCTGCCTGGTGTCGCCGCAGCATTATCAGAATAGCGGGCTTGGATTGATTAAATGAATTAGGCAGGAAATGAAATAGCAGCACAGCAATATTAAAAGGGGAACAAGGACTATTGTCTGTCCCCTCCAAACAGGAAATGTGGCTGAATACTAACCTTGACTGTGGAGAACAAGGATTTCATTTTGTATTGGCGATGCCAAGCCACAAGCGCAGGGCCGGCCCGACGCATAAGCGAACTAAGCGCCTGCTTAGGGCCCCCAAGAGCGCTTGAAATGTTTTTTGTTTTTTTTTGTGATATATTATATTACGTCAATGGTAACAGAGCCGGGCGGCTCTATACGCTCACTACGCAAGTTGCGTAGGGCCCCGCAAATTACGCAAGGGCCCCGCCCCCCCCTCGTCAAAGCGTGTGTCAATGTTTACAACTTCGATGAGAGGATGAAGCGGAACTATCCTTCTGGTCACGAAAAGAGGGAAAAAAAACACCATGAGAGTGAATTGCGGGAACAGCAATCAAGTAAACTTGTGTTCTCTCCTCTCCAAGTTTAATGTCAGCAAATAACAGTAACGTTAAGTTGATGTGCTAGCTTGCAGTGCATCTCTCTCTAGTCTGTCTGTCTTGGTAACCTAGCTGGGCAGTGCATCTCTTGGTCTGTCTGTGTCTTGCTTGCTTGCCAGCCAGTTCCAGGGCTGTTCTGTGACTTTGTGCCTGACAAAAGTGAGAGTGAAATACAACTATTTATTACGTTTGATAAACGCCAACGGGCAACGGTGTTTATAGACTGCAGCTCGGAAAAGATAACCGCGTCGCGCGTGAACATGCGTTCATATGCGCGTGCACAAAATGAAACTAATCACACAGCTGTATAGGTTTTATTTTACTATTTTGAGACATAAAGCTGCAGCCATAGCCTATAGGCTTATGTTTACATTGTATAGCAAAAGCTAATTGTATAATATTGTGAGGACTAGACTAATTACCAGGCAGCAGAGCCAAATCTCAGTGTTATATTTTATTATTTTCTACATTTTATATTTTCTAGAATTTCTTATTTATGTTAATGTTAATATTCACTTATCTTAAGATTCTATAGAAAATATTCTATTCAATAAATATTGTTTGTTTATACCTCATTCTGTTCTGTATAGGTCTACTTATTCTTAGACCGACAGATGGAGCAAACTGTTTTAAAGGAGGGAGGATTGTAGTGGGAGCACTGGGGTGTCAGGTGTGACTGTGTGGCAATGGCAAATGGTTTACATGGCTCACGGGTCAGGTAGGAGGGCCCCTTAGCAGAATTTTGCGTAGGGCCCCAGGGAGGTCAGGACCGGCTCTGCACAAGCGTGAATGAGAACTATGATTGGCAGAGGTCTAGTCTAAAAGTCTTCTCTGGGAGACCTTAATGCACTTAATGTGACGCTACTAGCATAATGTGACGCTACTAGCATAATGTGATCTAGCATAATGAGATCTAGCATAATGTGATCTCACATATTGTGCAGTGTGTGTATGAAATGTGGTGATGTGACTAGATGTGATTTTTTGTACTTCAACATGTACTCTGTAATTTATTGTATTGTTTGTGTTGTATTTTATGTCGACCTGCCCTGGGACTGCAGATGGAAATTAGCAAATAGCTATAATCTGGTGCAAAGCATCTTTTCTCTTTACTGAGATCAATGTTCTCTTTTGCACATGGTCCCTGACAAATAAACTTAATAAACTAAAAACTAACGAAAGCTGAAGCGATAAATTCTGGACAAATCGCTATAATTCCCACTTTGACTCGGTTTCCCTTTCTCACCATTAATGTCTTTTTCTCAGCTATAGTGCATTCGATTTGGCCCAATTCAGAATGGAATTGTTACTTTTGTTGAAGGTTTAAATAATTCACATTGCTGCCAGACAAATAAACCATGGTTCACTTTCAATCAGTAAAGCATGAGAAATTTATATTTAAGGGGTTTATCCCACAATTTTGATTAGTTCTGTGGACCTTTCTTTGAATATGCAGAAAAGTTACTATTCCCTTTTATTCCAGAATAAACATGTTGAATGAATGTGTATATGGTTAAACATGGCTATGACTGTGATGTAACTTTTCACACTCTTCTGTGGGCTACGCTTATTCATTTACATGTCATATACAAACAGTATTGATACTTGATAAATATCTTCATGACTCTGAAACCGAATACACAAAAATAAAACCTTGCTTTACAGACAGTCATGTTGTGCAGATCAGCCATTTGTAAGACCTGTAGCCTACTTTTTGTTATACAGTAGGCAATAAACCATCGGCAAAAACTGTTGAAAACTAAAACCTACTTCATTTATTCCCCAACGGCGGACTTTTTAAACACTTGGTGGGAAACTCTATCCGAAAGATGTAAAGCTAGCATTACTTCATTGCTTAAATTTGGACTTCAAATAGACCTAACAGTGTAACATCAAATTAGATAGCAATCTCGGGAACGACGACGACGACTGCTTATATTTAGCAGGAAGTTAGCTAGCTCACTAGCTAGTTAGCTACTAGCTAGACTAGATTCCAGTTGTCTCTCTAGTGGACCAAATATATATGAACCTTTCTCTCCAGGTTATTGAGAGCCATTCCTTTCTAATACATGGCCAATCTGTGAAATGATAAATGTTTGTCCCAACATTTGTATGATGTGCATCTTGATACACAACAGTAGGACATACCTGGGCTGTACTTGCTCTTCCGGGTAGAGTTTCTCACCTCAAGTGTGCCGTACGTTCAAAATGGCCGTCGTGGGAATAAATTCTATTGTCAATGGTTGCAGTAAATCAAGGCATGCAAGTTGTTTAGGACTATTAATGTTATTTGGATATTTTCCATCAAACTGAGAGCATATCTACACTCACTACTGAGCAAATCCAGGACATTTCCCTGTCAGTGATCTGTGTAGCCTCACTACAAACTAACCGATTAAAGGGTTCACCGGGGTTTTTCTTGCATATAGAATTTTTTGGCGGCCTCCAAAGAGTAATTGACAAACGACAAAGCCTCTAGAACAGAAAAAAAATATATAACGTGGTGCTGTAAAATGTGATTTAGAACCGTTTTCAATGAGTCTTCCCATGTTCTATTTTTGGTTGCTATACGGTGCTCCAATCAGCAGGGTGGCGGACATGAGTGGTTGTACCCGCTCTTGCTATGCATAAGAATGCAGAAGAAAGTGCAATATGCAGTGTTCAGCAAGATACGCAAAACTACTGCTTCAAAAGAAGATGAAAGAGAGAGAGAGAAGAGAGAGAGAGAGAGAGAGAGAGAGAAATCTATTTAATAATAATATGTTAAGTCATTAGTCATTGCTCCACTCTGTCCCCAGAAATTTAGTCGATATAAATGGGTTTCGGTGGCAAATTATATTAGATTCAAGGACTCTGCCATAGCTTAGGGTTTATATCCCTGGTCTATACTCACACGAACATAGCCAAACTCACACATCTACAATATAATGAGGTTCTTGTTTTTTCAGATCTCTGAACAGTGAACTATAATGTATAAGTTTTTTTTCCGGCTTTGCATTAAATAGTCATTTTGTGGCACTTATCTCCAGCTTACCCGCTCTCTGCCTGGGAGACCCGGCTGAGTGAGTTCAGCCTGAATGAGACGGTTGTCAGTCTCTATGAGCTGAGAGCGAGATGACATCTACAGGCAGATTTATCGCTCCTCTGTAAGCAGCAGCTGTGGAGCTAATACTAAGGATCAGAAGAAAGCATGAAAACATATAAAGTGTGCCGGTGATCAGACAGTCACCTGGCTCACTCTCAGTAATCCCTCTAATCCATGGGTTTGCATCCATGCTAATCTGTAAATGTTTATATTAACCATGGGCATGTAGGGAAGACTTTATAGGCAGCAAACAGCGTTGTAGAAAGATGTAAAGACTGCTGTCTGCCTTGTCAGATTGTTTTATTACATTAGTTCCAAATTATGACAGGATCCAATTGGAATTGCATTTTCGAAGCAGATCGTTTGGCGATTGTTGGACAACTGAGTCCTATAACACATAGACAGAAATCATTCAGGTGTTGGATTATGCAACAACCCTGGAGCACTTCTATGTGAAGCTCATAGGATTACAGCAATCCCATTGGACTGTTCAATAGTACTTCTGGTTCCAAAAGAGGATCTTCCTGTTGGGATTCCCTTTGATAGTAAATGAGCAACATATGCCAAAGAATACTGTGAAGTAGTCGCGCACATCCAAAAACCTTCAAGGCAGGTGCTGGACCAATAGAAGACAGCATGAAAGAAAGAAGAAGGTCCGCACACTGTAGCTCCCTTTAGTTCTTTTAATTAAACATCCCATATGGGATGTTTAATTAAAAGAACTAAAGGGAGCAACATATGCCAAAGGTCATTAACCTGACTGACCAAGTAACAGAGCCCATAAACCACCTTATGTGGTTTTACATTACATTTACATTACATTGTATGCTTGTGAATTCCCATCCAAACCAATGTAAATTTTGTTTGTGAACCAGATTAGGTTAGGTTGTCATGTCAGCCATGTTTACCTTTACATATATGTAAATAAATGTGATATTATTATTGTTGTTTTTTGGTATTATTATTATTATCTAAATTAATCCAAGTTTGGAGGGGAATTTACAAGTAAGGGAGTGTGCTTTTTTCCTGTTTTATCCCCCTATCTTAGCACCATCTTTCTATGTACAGTATACAATATATGGCTCAGTTGTGTGTGGTGGGCTTCTTCAAAGTTCAAAACACCACACTTCAAGCAGTTATTAACTGTGTCACATGCTTTGTCCAGAAAGGGCAGCTGTACTCTGCTGCATCTGCTTATTAGTTTTTAAGGTGTACAGAATTTGAAAATGATTCAGTAGACAAACCTTTCTCCACCACCAGCATGCTGAAAATGCCAGAAGGTGACACTGCTGTCTGGGACAAACACTGGTGAATTACTTGCCGGAACATAATAGATTTAAAAATTACCTATAATGATGTCCAGTATGAATTATGGTGAAATCAACCAGTTCTGAAAAACAACAAAATTGTGATGCTGGAAGCACTCAGCGTTGGGGGGTGGTGGTTGCGGTGGTGTTAGGGTTAGGTACCCAGCCTGGGTGAAATCATATGAAAGGAAAGTCAAATCAAAGGAAAGGTAAAAAGAGGATCAGAGGTACAGTAGGTAACAATTCTTTCTGGGGATCATCAGTGGGTGTTAAGCATGAAGGAGGTGGAAAGGGGGAATAAAGGCTCTAGGGTATTAAGCGCTGACTTTCCACCAGCAAAATATGGTACCATGGTAAGCTGGGATTTTAACCCAATCATACAGCATGAAGGATGATTAATATGCCAGCTAATGGGAGGAGGCTGAGGCATCTCTGAATGTGAGATCAGGTATAAAGCGTAAACAGCAGTGAACACTGGGAAGTGAGGGGTGGGAAGTGCACAGTGCATCAATCACTGGTGACAGTCGGGACAGACGGGAGCTTCATCATCAAGAGAGGAGTGGGTGCTCCACTATGTCAAATCAGACAGTGCTAATTAGTAATCTCTGCAGATCCATTTCTCTAACCAGACACCAAGCAAACCTCTCAAACTACTCTACTGTGAAAAAAGGATGCAGGAGAACTATCCAATTTAACTGCTATCTAGTGGTGTTCATCCCCATCCATGATAAGTAATACCTCCTTGGGGTGCACGACATTTAGTAGTGCAAATCAAATGATTCCAAATAATGGCTGAACAGAGAAAAGAATACGTGGAGGCAGTTTGGAGTTTTACTTATACAGACATTTCCCAGAAGCAGAGCTCGCCTGGGGGCAGAAACAATCTCATTGGTTGAGTTAAACCTCAATGGGCGGAGCCAAAGAACCATCGTTTTTCTGCATTGTTGTCAACTTTTCAGACCCAACAACAAGTGACTAGCGGCAAATCTAGCCACTTTTTCAGACCATTGGAAAAATGTTTATGTGTAGACTCCCAAACTACACTTTTGTGGCAAAATGGTACAGATGGTGAATATTTGTATAAGTAAAACTCCAGTCTGCTACATAGAGAAGATGATCACAAATGTAGTATGTCTGTAAATCGTGTCTAGAAAAGGCACAACAGGCTCTTCTATTTTCCTCTTAACTGAATGGCCTCTCCAGTCCTCCTGACCACAGCTGACTCCACTCCATTGAATTAGCACACAACCCTCTGGGCTGCAGGCTCAGGGGCCACGTTGGAGCCTCAGTGGTGAATATTAGATTGCACGCCTCCAGATCTCATTAAAGGAAGCAACAGGACAATGTCTGCATCTCAAATGAGACCAGAGGCCATCAGGCATCCTGACTCCCTGTTGAATTTACTGATTTGATTGATATTGTGTGCATGCGTCAGTTGTCTCACAATAACAAGAGGGTAAGATGTCCTTTTGAGTAAATATAATTACACAATAATTACACAATTGGTGGAAAGATGGGATTTGGGACTGTATAGCATGTTATATGTCTGTATAGCAAAAGGTGTAGGCCTAGATTATATTGTCGGTTAGATACACAGGTCATACAGTAGATTCAAAAAAGACGAAATTAGCCAAAACACTTACAATATCTTCAGCTGGAGAGGTTTCTTCTAGTCTTCCCTTCCACACGGCTGTTCACTGAAAAACAAATACCATGGTATCAGCATCACTGTCTAAAAACATCGGCCTTGAAGGCAAGCTTAAAGGACACATAAATTGTAAAGAGAAATGTATGGCAATGAGAGGAGAGAACATCATACAAAGCACAAGTGGTTCAGAACAGTATATGCCAGACATAGTGTAGTGTATGGTATAATGAAATGACAAATGACTGCATGAAGTTATATGTGGGTAAGGCTTCTCTGTGAATCAAGTTAGTGAGCCACAAAGCACTGTATATAAAGTGTTTAATCTCCACATAGGACTTATTAACTAATGTTTTGATTGAATAATGAGCCTGAAGGCAGGGGTTTTACTGTAGTTAACCAATACGGCAGCCATTAATTAAACACCGCTCAGTACCAATACAATTTTTCAATGTCCACTATTAGGTGCAAAATTACAATTGAGAAAGAAGTAGGTTGATACTCCAGAGAGGTTGTGTGATAGCCTATAATAGATAATTTCCCTTAAAGGATAAGGCTGGTGTTTTTTAATGCATTGCTTACCGTCAACAAATCCTATGAAAATAACAAAATCAACAATGCGTTTGCTCTACTCCCGTTACTTTCTGACTTTCCACGTACCGTTTTTAGCCATCAACCCGGAAGTCATTGGCTCCAATTGTAAGCTAAAAACCTTGAAATACAGCTCACAAAGACATAGTTTGGTAATTCTTAGATTACCAACTTAAAAACAAGTAGCCAGACCAGCTAGTGCCAAAGCAACAAGGCCTTAATTAAATTAGATTAATACCAGGTCTGTCTTACCGCTTACACAGGACAGCAATGCACAGACCACAGACATACAGAAGGCTGTTAGGAGAGTCGGCACTACCTGAAACTGACAATCAGAAATTTGACCAGACACTTAAATGCTCACTGGAGCCCTAAATAAATAAATGGCCAATAGCCTAATTCTGGACATGATGTGATTTGAAAATGACCAGTGGCTGTCTGATGCATCAAGATCTAATCATATCTAATCATCATAAACTTTTCAGACAGGTTGTTCTAGGAGTGTAGGAGGCCTGATGGTAAAGAACCAATCACCTCTAGTTTCCAATCTGGACTGAATTTATTCACAAGAAACAACTTTCAGGACTCAAGTGATGGATTTCACCTTTTATGCAAGGTTGTCCACTATCCACACAGCACTGGCTTTCTACATTTGTGCATATTCAATATACAGATTGCACAACAATAACCTATGTAACAACTCATTTTATTCTACAACGCTGACTTCTCTTGATGCCTTTGGGTGCCTTAAAGGTCAAGAACCCCATTCATCCAAAGGAAGATAGCAGTTCCCATAATAATGGGATAACTATAATAATAAATAATAACAAATTGATTCAGTCATATATCAAAGTGATAGGAAACTGTTTTATTAGGCTTTTAGCTTGAATTATCTGAGTGCTAAGTGGCAGATTGAAATGAAGAGAATTGAAATTTGTGAAGTAGGAGACATAGTTTCAATTTTAATAATCGCTAACTGTTACCACGAAAAGTCAGGCTGTTGTAGTTATTACCAAATCAAATTCAAATGGGAACAAATTCTTCATTACGCCGGGGACTATTTTCGGTGCTACGGAACTTGTAGTTTCCTGAGATCGCAAACGTGTCTACAGCCGGCTTATTAAGTTGTTTGAGGAAAAAGTCGGCTGGCCCGGTGCATCGCGATGATGAAATATGCTGCCAGAGCAACGGCATGGCTCTTTGACGTGTTTTTAATCGTTTTTTTAATACAATGGAGTTCTATGGCTGCTGGTACATGGCTGCATTGGGCACCGGCTACATGGACGAGACTTGTTGGCAAAACAAAATCATTGCTGATTTTGTTATTTTCATAGGATTTGTTGACGGTAAGCAATGCATTAAAAAACACCAGCCTTATCCTTTAATTAAACAATTCACTATCAAATCCATAATAGTTTTTGGAGGACTGATTTCACTGCCAATAAACCACCTGACTAGGTTGAATCAGGTGGTGAAACAGCACATTGTTGATAGATATCAGGATATGCTTCTATGAGTCAAACTCATGTTGTTTCCAAATATCATAGTAATTATGATTTGAGCTGATAGAGCTGATATTGCCTCTGTTCATCCTGTTTACACCTTTCTCAAACCAAAACTAAATCACCAGACCAGTGAATCTACAACAAACAACGGCACATTATATTTTTTTATGAAAAAAATTAAAGATGTTCTTAGTTGTGGCACTGTGAGAACTAAGCATCAAATGACAGTTTTCAAGCAGAGGTGACCTCATCCATCGAGAAATACTGGCAAAACCTCGTCCATAACAGACAGATGGGACACTTTTTAAAAGACCATTACCTTGCTTCCTCTTTCATCATGCTGTATTTCGGTTTCCAAAATCAATTCCACCATGCAAATGAAAACACCACCTACGGTTTGGGATCCCCATTTTCCTTTTGGCTTACCTCGGGAGCACAGTTGGTGTGAAAATGGGCAGAAATAATTCATCTTACAATCAATTAGTTCTAGTTTCAATCAATTAGGTTTGATATTGGAAGACCGGCTTCATCTTAACCGTCCGTCCCCCATTTTGAAAATGTTAGAATAAGTCTTACAATGATAGGTGACAGAAATTGAATTTGTGGTCTCATTTGCAGGAAGCAGATGGCACGCCATCAAGCAGGAACACATAAACAAAGTAAGCTCGGCCACTTAACCAGGTTCAAAGGACAAACAAGCTGTATGGAGCAGGACAAGAACCTTCTTGAAATTAATATAGCTCTAAGCACTCACAATAGCTTTTATACCTCTCCTTTAGTACTCAAAAAAGACAACCTGACTGCATGGGCTAGTCCTCAATAGTTTAAAGCGAGTACAACCCAGTGATAAAATGGGACAGTAAAAAAGGTTTGTGTAATAGCTGTCTATATTTGTAATCCAGCCAAACAACAATCCATAGAATAAATACTTGCTGATTCTTCTTGGAAGCCAACATTGGAATATGTCCTTGGAAACCTGCTAGCACATACTGTGAAATGCATAGCCCTAGAGGAGCTGTACTTGGTCATATTTAATATGACTAAGGTCTTGGATAAAGGTCATAAGCCTTATTACAACCCCTGTAACCAGTTCCAACTCTGACAGAGCAAGAGCTATATTTCATACTGGCATCACAGTGGCTCTTAATTGGCTCTATGCAGGGCCGCTGCTAGTCTGGGGAAAAGGGGGAATACTTTCAGGAACATGCAAGCCGGGGCCCTTCAGACAGGCGAGGTGATACCACACTAAATTAGATGCATTAAAGGTGGGGAGCCCAGTATCACATCATGTCAGGGGGTCTAAAATTCATAGCGGTGCCCCTGGGCCTCTGGTGTGACAGAACAGTGTAGGAAGATAACAGTAACGCACTTAGCAGGACTGAGAACTATGATATTATGAAGTGAAGTTCAGCTCTGACTCCCCAAGGCCCAAAAACCTTCCTCTGCTTCTACTTTGTCCATCATCTGAACTTTCCAAGTGTCTTTTTTCTTGCCATTTACAGGTCCAGTACGCCCAAAAAAAAACAGAGCGAGAGAGAGAGAGAGGGAGGGAGGGAGGGAGAGAGAGAGAGAGAGAGAGTAGGTTTAGTCTATTGATTGCTAATGGCATAAAATCAGTACCAGAGAGGGTCTAAAATTGTCCGGCTCTCGTCCAAAAGATGATGCTGTGAAAGTTGTAAACAGCCACTAATTAGAGGCTGATATTTGCCAGTAGGCAGCAGGAGGGCTTTGAAAGCCAACTCCATGCCTTCACTGAAAAGGTGTTTCATGAATGTGTAACAGTAATATGGGGTTGAAAAATTAACACCTCACTGGTCACCCATTGGGATCTATAATCGTAGGATAGACTTCAAATGCCCAGGGATGTCGCTCGGCCCCACTGGCAATCACCAACACCCAATAAGCTAGGTGAAGAAAGCTTCAAGACATTTATAGTCTATTTTTAAGAGCCGGGATCGAAAATAGACCCTCTTCCCGAGTGAAGGGTACTTAAGGCCCCAAAGCTAAACTTCACTGTAGGATGCCTGTAATAAGATGTTTACACCCTCTAACCAGAAGTGGCTGGCTGAGCAGTAGACTCAGCCAAAACACTGGTGCTCTTTCTTTACATGGTGAATGTTTCAAATGTCAAACAGTCTAAAATGCCATACCTATCTTGGGATTTTTTGCACCTATGTCGATTGCTTTGTATTAGGGCTGAAACGATTCCTCGAGAAACTCGAGTAACTCGATTACTAAAAATCATCGATGCAAATTATTTGCATCGAAGCTTCGTTTAATCCATATAACTATATACACACTCAGTGTTTCGCACGGATGATTATTACTGTTGCACAACGCGCTGGAGAAAGAGAGAGAAAATAGCGAGGGGCGAAGAGAAGAGACAGGCCAGAGAAAACGACAGAAAGTGTCCAAAGTTTCGGATCCAGTGTTGCCAACTTGGCGACTTTGTCGCTAGACTTAGCGACTTTTCAGACCCCCCTGGCGACTTTATTTCTCAAAAGCGACTAGCGACAAATCTGCCGACTTTTTCTGACCATGGGAAGCAATGTTAATGTGTTGAATCCCAAAGCATTTGGCAATAAATTGGTTCGGCTGATGCCGGTTTTCTCTACTTGCTTGTCTAATCCAGAGAGGTCTGACGGTCACAGCGCTTCCCACACACAGTGTAGCTCCCTCCCTCCGCTGAGAGCAGGGACTGTAGGATAGGGTCCACTTGTAATTGCTACCGGCGTACGCCGAAACTGGCCCGGGTGGGCGGAGTCAGCACTTAATATTAAAACGGGATGAGATGAAGGCTAGTAAAGAATGCACGTTAATTATGGCTATATGTAATGGCTAGTTAAGAACGTAAATCAATATGGTGGCTAGTTATGATGTCCCTAAGTTAGCTAAGTTTTGCTCAAGAAAATAACCACAGAAAATAAAATGCTGCAGTCAATTTGTGAAAGCCTGAGCTTCATTCATGTTATTATTATGATAGTCACACACACATACACACACACACACACACACACACACACACACACACCTACTCCCCTCACAGTGATGCATAAAATACCCCAGAAAGCAAAATATCAGGTGGTGTAAGTAGCAATTGGAGCCTAAAATGCACCAGTCCAATACAGCAGGTATATTCAGTTTAGTTTGATTGCAGTGAGTAGGGTCAGCAGGTGTAGGGCAACCCTTCAACATAGTAAATAAATGTACATTAGCCAGTCTTATGAACTTGTATGATATTTAGGCCTAGTAATAAATATCAATAATAATTATTATTTCACCTCGTTTTCAGTAAATCACAGTGTCGTATGGACAGCTTCGTGCGGACAGCTTTTCTCTTTTGTATATTTACTATTGCTCTTTAATAAAGCAAAAGTATTTCTTATCCGATTACTCGATTAATCGATGGAATAATCGGTAGAATACTCGATTACTAAAATAATCGATAGCTGCAGCCCTACTTTGTATAATTCATGCCTGGCAGAGAGAGAGAATTAGTCGCATTAGTATAGCATTGTTGCTCTGTAGTATGTGACACAAAGACGTTTCTTTTCATGTCCCCCCGCCGAGAAGAACTTTTATTGGGAAATACATGATTCTAGTTGGTTCCATGAGTGATCAGATGATACATTGTTACTGAACGGATTTGTATCTGCACCAGATCTCCTCAATTATGATAATCCAGCATGCCTAATTAATTGTAATGAATGGAAAAGCTGAAACAAAGTGGCCAGACAAAGCACTTCAAAGGATTCTTAAATTACCAACTGAAAAACAAGTAGCCAGACCAGCTAGTGCCAAAGCAACAAGGCCTTAATTAAATTAGATTAATACCAGGTCTGTCTTACCGCTTACACAGGACAGCAATGCACAAACCACAGACATACAGAAGGCTGTTAGGAGAGTCGGCACTACCTGAAACTGACAATCAGAAATTTGACCAGACACTTAAATGCTCACTGGAGCCCTAAATAAATAAATGGCCAATAGCCTAATTCTGGACATGATGTGATTTGAAAATGACCAGTGGCTGTCTGATGCATCAAGATCTAATCATATCTAATCATCATAAACCTTTCAGACAGGTTGTGTAGGAGGCCTGATGGTAAAGAACCAATCACCTCTAGTTTCCAATCTGGACTGAATTTATTCACAAGAAACAACTTTCAGGACTCAAGTGATGGATTTCACCTTTTATGCAAGGTTGTCCACTATCCACACAGAACTGGCTTTTCTACAACATTTGTGCATACTCAATATACAGATTGCACAACAATAACCTATATAACAACTCGTTTTATTCTACAACGCTGACTTCTCTTGATGCCTTTGGGTGCCTTAAAGGTCAAGAACCCCATTCATCCAAAGGAAGATAGCAGTTCCCATAATGAATTGATTCAGTCATATATCAAAGTGATAGGGAACTGTTTTATTAGGCTTTTAGCTTGAATTATCTGAGTGCTAAGTGGCAAAGAGATTGAAATTTGTGAAGTAGGATACATAGAATAAAAGAAGGGGCGTAGGTTTCATTTCAACTTGGATGGGTGGGGGAATTGGGGTGGCTCAAACTCTGGGGAGCACGTCATACTGACATACCCTCACATTCCGACAAGTCCTCTCATTTGGCTAGCTAGGTGTATGTTTGCAGGGAGTGACAAGCACAGAGCCAAGATGCCATACTGAACTCTCTATCTATATTTGCATTCATTCCCAACAATCTGTTTGAGTTGTCTGACTGAGAAATGTGTTTTGGTAAAACTCGACTGTGCTAAAAACACAGAGTGAGTAAAAATACAGTTTATGTGTTTGAGGCAGAAATAATTGCGGAGAGGACAGTCCATCTTTCTCAGGAGGACATGTCCCCCCGTCTCCCCTCAAATCTACAATCACAGCTTGATTTTGGTGGCCTGTCCTTCCATTCTCTGCTCTCACATTCAAAGGAGCCATCTTAACCTGTCCTTACTTCACCCCAATATCCATGGCAAACATTTATTCTGGGAGCCTGGGAGGTGAGCACCGGCATTATTATAGTGGAGGTTTTTGTCTCTGGACTGAAGCCATCAGTTTCATCAGCAGCTAAGTAGCCACCCCAGACTGGAGTGGCGTGGGGTGTCTTTTAATGTATCAACTATACCAAACTTTACCATTTCAATTGCCTTTACCATAATTAGATGAATTATTGATTGCTATTGAGTCTTCAGGCAAGGGAAAAAGTTACGTACTTGTACGACAAAAGCACCTATACTACAGTGCATTTACTCACTATAACCAAGGTCCTGACAACACCAGCACCATATATTGCATGGGCATATCAGGTCTTTCTCAAATTCAAGCATCTGCCACTGAGATGTGCAGCTGCCCATCCCAATGTCCATTCATCTTGTGCCTCTAGTCAACACATCAAATATGCTCCAGTGTACACAACACTGCAATACCCAGATGCAATAGCAAGAACATTCTCATAAAAACACAAACACACACACACAATATTATGCTCTGACTGATATTGATGTTTAGATCTCAATATCTATTTAATAAGAAGCAGAGAGGAGCAGTGTTTAAGGAACAATGGTGTGCCCTCTGTTTAGTGGTAGCGACACAAAGCCAATATCCGGCATGGAGATATTACCCCAGAGGAGGAAGAGCTTTCATCATGCTGAAAAATCTCGTGTCATCCTCTCCTTAGAGTTTACAGGCAGGATGGAGCCTTTTCCATTGTTATCCCGGAGCTGGTGGCTTCCCACCAGGCAGGCAGCCTTGACAACAGGCGGATCCAAGGCCTTCTCGAATTTTGGCAGAAAGATACCAACCAGGCTGTCAGCAGCCAGCCAAAAGATGAGCACACCTCTATTCTGCCAAGCCTTTTCACAGGGGAAACTTGCATTTTTGTGGGGGACGTAATGAGGCTACCGTGCCATACCACACTGTTTTATTTATTTATTTTTATGTATTTAATCTGCTGTTTACATACCATCCATGGCTGACGGCTTGTTTTGCATGCAGAGTGACATCTGGAGTTCACACTTACGCATTCTCCAGAAAGTGTGATTATGCAGACTGGAAACTGGACTTTTTTTTTTCTGCTGACGTACATATTTGTTACTGATTGAGATGAAAACAAATGATAACATGAAGTGTCTATTACTTTTTTCTGGTCCTTGCGCTCATTTGATTGCAGTCAGTTATGCATCTCCATTGACAAGTCAAAGAAAATGCTATTTATAGCTACTTTTTAAATGTGACTGAGTGGTTTCGCCCATTTGATGTAGCCAATATTTTGCAGATGGGCTCAAAGCCAAACTCCCCTCATTTCTCTAATAATGACAGAATTATCTTTGTTCACATATCCATTGTTGCCTGAACAAAACCTAATTACTTTTGTTTTCTTTAATGGCCTTTTTTTTGACAGGCAGACAGTTTGGAGATAACAACCAAAGAGTCAAGAATTTATTAATACTGAGACCTTTATGTTATGGCACTTCACCATTAAATTTGTATATCTTTCTTGACCTCTGTATTCTAGCGCTTTTTTAATGAGGCTAGTTTTGAGACTAGTAATGAGACTAGTTTTGTTTCTTTAGTGCATTTGTTTCCATTTGACCTACACACACAAAGAACCTCTTGCCATTTGGCCTAGCACAGCTTTCTCCTGTGATTTCCTGCACTGATATGTGGAAGCTGCTGCAGCTATTTTTCATAATCTACCATGTCTAATTGTGCTGAGATCAATAGATTAACAGATATCCAAGCTGGTACACATATATATGCTGAACAGGACATTCAGGCAATCGTTTTCCCAAATAATGGCACATTCAGTTTGGCCAAAGAGGATAAAGATGCCTCTGTGCATAAATTGAAGCATCTCAAACACAAGAGGGCCCTTATTTCATGGAATGACCCTTGAAAAAGTGACACAAAATGATCCCTCAACACCTTCATGAGAGCTCAGTTTATGACGCAAGGAAGAAGACTATTTTTCATTAAATGGTGTGAAATTCTCAACAAGGGGTCCTCGGACTTGACTGGCCTTATTATTGAATTCACTCAGAAAGAACTCAGAGGTTGAGTCATGTATCGCTACCTGTGAGGAGAAGCTGAAAACACTCAACAGAAACGGATGTAAAATATAGTATATCCAAGACTATTTGAGCTCTAGCCTTGATAAATACCAGCAGGAGATCCTAAAGTTAAAACTTCAGCAATTTAAAAGAGATGTCATAGATTACAGTGGTGGGCAGGTATACTTATTGCTTTCCAATAAACCATCTGGCTAAAGCAGGCAGGTAGGCTTTGACACTAGGGCTGAAACGATTCCTCGAGAAACTCGAGTAACTCGATTACTAAAAATCATCGATGCAAATTCTTTGCATCGAAGCTTCGTTTAATCCATATAACTATATACACGCTCAGTGTTTCGCACGGATGATTATTACTGTTGCACAACGCGCTGGAGAAAGAGAGAGAAAATAGCGAGGGGCGAAGAGAAGAGACAGGCCAGAGAAAACGACAGAAAGTGTCCAAAGTTTCGGATCCAGTGTTGCCAACTTGGCGACTTTGTCGCTAGACTTAGCGACTTTTCAGACCCCCCTGGCGACTTTATTTCTCAAAAGCGACTAGCGACAAATCTGCCGACTTTTTCTGACCATGGGAAGCAATGTTAATGTGTTGAATCCCAAAGCATTTGGCAATAAATTGGTTCGGCTGATGCTGGTTTTCACTACTTGCTTGTCTAATCCAGAGAGGTCTGACGGTCACAGCGCTTCCCACACAGCGTAGCTCCCTCCCTCCACTGAGAGCAGGGACTGTAGGATAGGGTCCACTTGTAATTGCTACCGGCGTACGCCGAAACTGGCCCGGGTGGGCGGAGTCAGCACTTAATATTAAAACGGGATGAGATGAAGGCTAGTAAAGAATGCACGTTAATTATGGCTATATGTAATGGCTAGTTAAGAACGTAAATCAATATGGTGGCTAGTTATGATGTCCCTAAGTTAGTTAAGTTTTGCTCAAGAAAATAACCACAGAAAATAAAATGCTGCAGTCAATTTGTGAAAGCCTGAGCTTCATTCATGTTATTATTATGATAGTCACACACACACACACACACACACACACACACACACACACCTACTCCCCTCACAGTGATGCATAAAATACCCCAGAAAGCAAAATATCAGGTGGTGTAAGTAGCAATTGGAGCCTAAAATGCACCAGTCCAATACAGCAGGTATATTCAGTTTAGTTTGATTGCAGTGAGTAGGGTCAGCAGGTGTAGGGCAACCCTTCAACATAGCAAATAAATGTACATTAGCCAGTCTTATGAACTTGTATGATATTTAGGCCTAGTAATAAATATCAATAATAATTATTATTTCACCTCGTTTTCAGTAAATCACAGCGTTGTATGGACAGCTTCGTGCGGACAGCTTTTCTCTTTTGTATATTTACTATTGCTCTTTAATAAAGCAAAAGTATTTCTTATCCGATTACTCGATTAATCGATGGAATAATCGGTAGAATACTCGATTACTAAAATAATCGATAGCTGCAGCCCTATTTGACACCCGTACGCACACCTCCAGATGCAGCACCTCAGAATTGCCATCTGACACATATTTTAGACCCAGTGCACCAGTCACCAGAGGCGGACCCAATTGGCCCTCCGGACAAATAAGATACAAGCCTGAACATGAGGCTCTTGAGTCCCTTGGGAGCAAGAACCTACTTGGGAGCAACAGGGAGATTATTGGACAAATGTAGCGGCCTGATGTTGATGAAACGAAACAACTATCATGCAGGGGTAACGAGGACAACTTCCCAATGAACCACTCCTACATTCAAACTGGAAATTGATACATTTCTCTTTGCTGCATGCACGGAGATGCAGTACTTGATGAAAGAGCACCCCTCTAGACCGCTACTGTACATCCTACTTACTGTGAAGTACACAAAACTCTTACAAAGGTCTCCGGCAGACCCAGAATTAGAGGCACCAATAGTTCAGCCAAGCCACTTTATGATTATCTTTATACCTCATTCTTCCCTTGGTGATTATAAGCATCCATGTTATTTGAAAGGCACCAATGTTGAGAGTTGAGAGTGGCAATGATGAGAGGATCCTCCTCGCTGCATTTAATGTGACCAGCTTTTATACCAACATCCTGTACAACAAAGGTTTGGAAGGTTTGGTCTCCCTTACCTCCTCAACACAAATCATTACTTGTAAATATAACCAATCTTGTTCTCACAAAAACTACTTTCTTTACGAAAAAGGTTTTTATTGGCAGCAAACAGGTACAGCCGTGGGAGTATCCATGGCACCAGAGTATACCAATTTGTTTCTTGGTTTTCTGGAACAGAAAAAACATCTTATCTACTCTAATAATCTCTAAATAACTGAAATGCTTCAATTCGATGACTACCTAAACATTATTTGTGAAAACATTAATTTCAGCATGATATATGATAAACAAACTATCAGCTTTTGGACACTATGCTTGATACTAATACCACCGGCAAAACAGTTTTTCACATGCAACAAACCACTGTCCTTTGAAAACAGGCTTGCCATTTAATCAATTCCTGGGCACAAAATGTATTTGTGCCAAGATGCATGACATTGAACTCGAAGCATGAAAATCTATGACCAATTCTACGCCAGAGGCTACCTTTACTTTACCTTACCTACGCTTTAGCTCGATCAGAATCTAACAAAAGAAAGGGAAAAACTATAATCCAGTGTACCAGCTATAGCCCCATGAGTGCCCGAATAAAAGACGACTTCAAAAAGCCACTGGCACATTTTCAGCACAGATGAGACTTTAGGTGACCTATGATCTCCCTCTCTTTGTGCCTTCTAGAACATCACAGGCGGGCTGGTACAGTACATGCCGACAGTACGGACCCCTAATCTTCCCCTTTGTGCATAGAAGGACAGGTGAGTTTCTTTCTATGTCGTCATTGTGCTGCCTGCAAAAGCATCAAAAGGTGAAAACATTCAGTAGTCATCCATGCCATTCAAGATCAGACACTGCATTATATCGACCTGTGAATGCTGTGAATCTTTTCCCAGTCCTTGTGGCCTCTCGTACACTGACAAAACGACAATTACGCATCCACATTGAAGAACATAGAAGTGATATTCACAGGCTGGACTGGAAGTTATTGGTAGCGGGACCTGGTGGTCCCAAACTATAGGCACACGGACTTAGAAACCAGACTCCTCCAGACAGAATGCAGTTAGATCTTTAAGATTATTTCACCATATAGACTCTATGAGGACTTCAATCTTGCATGTCTTTTGTATGCCTAAATATTTAGTGTTGTATGTAGTATGCCTACCCTGTTCTCTTCTTCCCCCCTCCAGATATGCATGCACTGCACATCCATATGAATCCTATAGGCTCCAGGCAAGTCTCTTTTTTGGTAAATTATCTCTCATGTTGCAATTCTTTCACTATTCCTATATCTTTCCATTTGTCTCATGGCTAACACTTTACAATAACCATCAGTCCCAAGTGTTGGAGGTCCCAACCAGAAAGGGGGTGGGGTGGGAGGAGTGAGAATTCGCGTGGTTGTTGTTGGCACTTGTGCTGCATTCAGTGGAACTCGGAAATTTGGTACACTTACGGAGATTTAACTTGACACCCCCTCACCCCCCAAACTTTAGATATCTCTTTCTTATGGGGTCCCTTGTCTCTCATGGGGGGTCTCGACCCTCCCACCCCCACTTCAATTTGAACCCTGACCATCATTAAAATGGTGGATTAATCATTACATAATATTTATTCATTCTTATTGAATGGTTAAATAACCACTAATTGGTCATTAGTTAATTTCCTACATTACTTACTAATTAATAGTAAATGATCTAGTAAACATTATTTAATCCTTAATGAATGACATGTTAATACATTTATATGTCATATGATAACTTAAGAAATTAAATCAGTGATTTTTGATTACTTTCGTAAACAATTTGTAAAAACTGTATAATTATCCATGTTAAATTAAAAATGAAACCTTCAGGTTCTCCACGCCCTCTTATGGTGCATCATTTGGTACTCCTGTGCTTAAATGTGCCAACTGCTATTGCCTAGGCCTCTGCTGTCTAAATATCCAGAAATGGTCAGTGTACTTTGACACTGATGACAATCATGTGAGACTGAAATGCGTCTGCCCTTTTTATGACTATTATTTTCATGGCGCTGAACATTTTATGGCACTTTATTAAATTAGTATATTTTTCTTGATCTAGGCATTCATGCGTTCAATTTAGTAAGGGTTTTTTACCCTCAAAAACTGGTGTGCGCGTTTTATCTCTAGTGCATTAAAACTGAAACCACATATGAATGGTTTGGCCAAACTCAATTCAGCACATCAATTCTGCTTCGGGGTCTGTTGAGGCTGGTAGAATAATTAAATGTTTTGTTTGTTTTGTTTTTTGCAAAGGAAAATGGATGGGTCTCTGCTGTCAGTTATGATCTGGTGCTCATGTCTGCCCAGGCCTGTCAGTCAACAGTTCTCTCTCTTGACATCAAAGCATTTGATAATCATGCAGCTACAGATGCTGAAGAGGGAAAAAAGAGTGCCGTGCCTACAAATTATGCTGCCTGAGATGTCTCTTTGTCATCAGACTAAATTGCATGACATTTAACAATAAATTGCATTTTTGCCCATTTGCTTAGCTGAATGTGCAAGAGCAACAATCAGAGATGAATGTATGCAAATGAAAAGTGAATAAGTGACAGGAATAGAAGAAACAGGCGTCTCCACTCTGAAGCATCTAATGGCTTTTTGGTTTGATTGATTGGAGGGGGAACATACGCTGATGAAACAGACTTGTCACTTTGATTATGGAGATGAGTTTCTCCGGCAAACATATGTTTACTTCTCAAATCACTAAAGTCTTTGCCGGCCCACTTCTATGTGTAGGTGAAGCACAGTGGATGAACAAAACCCTAAAGCCGCAGGTGGACAACCTCAAATCGAATCTGAACCCCCGCGAATAGTTTTTTTATTCCGATCTGGAGTTTGCATCTTCTCTGTAGAGGCGAGTGTGCTCTGATTGATCGGGAAGGGCCGGAACGACTGAACGGCTCATAGATGTTTCCCTCTGATGGAGCCAGCAGGTAGCGATTACCTTGGAGCAGCAGACAGCCCCCGTCTCGAACATTAGCGCGTCTCCGCTGAATGGAGGGGATGCGGGCACCCGGCATTAACTAAATTAAGTAAACCTATTAAGGATAGGGAGAGCAAATGAAGTGAAATGCTTTGTCTTGTATAAATGAAATGTTGTGCGGGTCTGGCCGAGTGTGCTACAAAGAATCTCAGTAACTGCCAATAACTAGAGTGGGATGATCTGCCCTTGGAGCTGGCACTTAAATCAGACAGCATAATAACATTCAGATGGTCTCCCTGCATGATGATGACACAGCACTGGCGAGCAACGCCCCTCCTGTGCTGCTGCCCTTGACTGATAAAGCCTTTGCCCTTTGCGTTTACACAGTTTCCTCAACTTCCAGCACCGGCTGTTCAGCTAAACGTCACATGAAAAAACCCACATGTGAATTCAGAGCACATGTGCTTTTTGGACACATGTTGCTTTTCATATGTGGATATGTGAAATTTCCCATTGACATTATCCCCTGTGAATTGTCTCGTTGAGTGTGACATTACATTTTCACATGTGAAACAAATATTGACGTATCTAATGGCAGGTGAAATTGTGAAAAAAAAGTTCACGTGAAAAATAAACTCTAGACACTCTAGATATTGATTTTTTTACATCTGAAGTAAAAACTGTGACTGTGTTGGTTCACATGTGTGTTCACATGTGAAAACCAACATGTGTCCAGAAAGCACATGTGCTTTGAATTCACATGTGGGTTTTCACATGTGACTTTTTTGGAAGGTGACACAGAAATAGTCCCAATTATCAAGCTTTCATCTATTATTGCCAGCCTGAGCACCTGAAACCCATGACTCCCTCCTAATGTGAGAGTGGAAAGGTAAGCGGGCTTTGCATAACTTGAAGCCTCACATGGTTTATTGAAGGAGACAGCCATGACCGAGCGCTGGGTACTGCCAGGCTCGCTGGTCAGAGTGACCCACTTCAAGCCGAGCATCAATCCATGCCTGTATTACCGACCGGGCATGCAGGGCACATGCCCCGGGGCCCCA
Source organism: Centroberyx gerrardi (assembly GCF_048128805.1). NCBI lineage: Eukaryota > Metazoa > Chordata > Actinopteri > Beryciformes > Berycidae > Centroberyx > Centroberyx gerrardi. The sequence goes on from NC_136020.1 coordinate 7,271,424, forward strand.
GACCACCAGGGGCCCCAAAATATTCGGAGTCCCGCATCCGTGTTCAATGCATTTTGCAACATTTCACTAATTTCAATTGAAATGTGCAGCCAAGTGGGACCCTGACACACACTGACCTGCCTCAGGCCCGTAGGCCACAGTTTAAAATGATTATTGGGGCCAAAGTCACAGCCTCTATTGACATTGGGGGCCCTAAACACGATTTATTTTGATACGGAGGCCCCAACCACAATTATTAAACTGCCACCTATTGATTGTATGTTTATGGGCAGTACATTTAGTGAATATCATCTAACTAAGATACAGAGCACTAATTGTATACACGGGGGCAAGGGGGTCTAGGTAAAGACATAGTCAAACCTTTTCAGTAAATTTCAACATTTAACTTTTTTTTTTGGTGCTTCATTCCCGCCACCTGTCACCTTGTATCCTTAAAGCCACAACCTGCAATCCAAATGTAAACAAAGGGAAACCCCACCACCTACAACTAAAGCTAGCCTTAGGGTTGGACAAATGTTATCACTCTCAACTTGAATGAGCGAGTTCTAGATAGAAGGAATGGCAGTTTGTAATAACTAAACCTGAGTTTCAGTTAACTTTGAATCTGTAAAAGGTTTACCTTTGTATTGTTTGTGAACGGGCTCGTATCTTGAGTTGCGATGTGTGGGTGCGGAGGGGCCCAATAGGACCTGTGTGCCCAGGGGCCCTGTGGTTGGTTAATCCGGCCCTGATTGGCGCTCTCTGTGTGACGCTTCCTATGTGGTATACCTGCGCCTTGTCCTATCTGCTACACGGCGCTTCTCGTCCTGTGTGCGTCTCCCTTAGAGTGGATGTTAACTCTCATGTCCATGTTATTTTCTGATATTTTAATGTTGACACATGCTACATTCCATAGGAACAATGTTGAAATTCTTAGGCAGAACTGAGGCAGCAGAACCACAAGCCACAAGGACAGAGGACCCAGACAGCAATAGTGAGCCGGACAAAAAAGTGCCAGTATTGGTCAAGATAAGTGACATCACCATTCTTCTGTTAACAGTTCTAAAGCCACTGCAGTCTTGAAGGTCCTCATTTTAAGCTCATGTCACTTTGTATTTATTACATTTTATTTTGATATTCATGTGCTATATCTTATAATAGGTAACACAAATACAGTGCTTTAAACACACATTTTTTACTCAGTCTTTATTGCTTGATGGTGGGTAGGATTCGTCTCAAAATGGGGCCTCCACAGAACATTTTGCCTAGGGCCTCCAGCAGTTTGGAGCCGGCCCTGTCCATGTTTTTGACTCACATAGACACAAAGCTAGATATGACAAATAAAAAATAATAGTTAATATTCAATTAATACTAAATTAATAACCTTACCTATCGAAACCACATATCACATATCATTAATGACCAAGCATGCCAATCATATCCCAACCTCATCCCAAACTGGACTCTGCTTTGTGTTTGATTCCTCTAGCATTTTGACTAGTCATAATGTAATAAAAGATATCTTAAATTAGCAGTTCGGTTGGTCATAATGTAATGAGAGATATCTTAAATTAGCAGCTCGGTTGGTCATAATGTAATGAGAGATATCTTAAATGCTAATTTACAATATCTCTCATTACATTATGACTATCCAAAATGCTACTTTAAAATATTTCAGATATCTGTAATGAGAACTACTGGAACTACCACTGCTAGGCCTATACTGCTGCAGCAGCTGTAGTAGTAGCAGCAGCAGCAGCAATGTTGTTGCTTGCCACTACTGACTAATACCACGCGGCTTAAAAGTACTGCTGCAGCAGCAGCAGCAGCGGCATCCACCGCATTCCCTGGAGCCCCTGGTAAAGCTCTTACTGTGGACTTTGACAAGGGCCTATAACCCTATAAGATTAGATAAAATAAACTAGCCGCCACGCCATCGTCCAAACTATCAAAATTAACAAGAATTTTTTTTTTTTTCTAGTTAATTTTGATAGTTTGGACTGGGTGGCGGGTTTGCATCTCTTCATACCAACCACCAGCTCTTCAACGAACCGCATTCGCTAGCTGCCACGCCACCCGGTCCAAACTATCAAAATTAACTTTTTTTTTTTTTTTTTTTTTCTAGTTAATTTTGATAGTTTGGACTGGGTGGCGGGTTTGCGTCTCTTTGTACCAACCACCAGCTCTTCTAACCCTAACCTCCCCTCAATCGTGACCGCCAGACCACCTTTAGTAGGCTCCTGGCTGGCAGGCTAGCTTCAGCGGGAGGCGAACCGCGTCTGTTCGTACCAACCACCACCTCTTCAACGAACCGCCGTCGCTAACTGCCAGACCGCACCTTTGGAGCGGCTGACAGGTTGGCTTCAGCGGGACACGAACGGCGCCTCTTCGTACCAACTACCAGCTCTTCAACGAACCGCGTTCGCTAGCTGCCACGCCACCCGGTCCAGACTATCAAAATTAACATTTTTTTTTTTTATTTTTTTTTTTTCTAGTTAATTTTGATACTTTGGACTGGGTGGCGGGTTTGCGTCTCTTTGTACCAACCACCAGCTCTTCTAACCCTAACCTCCCCTCAATCGCAACCGCCAGACCACCTTTAGTAGGCTCCTGGCTGGCAGGCTAGCTTCAGCGGGAGGCGAACCGCGTCTGTTCGTACCAACCACCACCTCTTCAACGAACTGCCGTCGCTAACTGCCAGACCGCACCTTTGGAGCGGCTGACAGGTTGGCTTCAGCGGGACACGAACGGCGCCTCTTCGTACCAACCACCAGCTCTTCAACGAACCGCGTTCGCTAGCTGCCACGCCACCCGGCCCAAACTATCAAAATTAACATTTTTTTTTTTTTTTTTTTTTTTTTCTAGTTAATTTTGATACTTTGGACTGGGTGGCTGGTTTGCGTCTCTTTGTACCAACCACCAGCTCTTCTAACCCTAACCTCCCCTCAATCGCAACCGCCAGACCACCTTTAGTAGGCTCCTGGCTGGCAGGCTAGCTTCAGCGGGAGGCGAACCGCGTCTGTTCGTACCAACCACCACCTCTTCAACGAACTGCCGTCGCTAACTGCCAGACCGCACCTTTGGAGCGGCTGACAGGTTGGCTTCAGCGGGACACGAACGGTGCCTCTTCGTACCAACCACCAGCTCTTCAACGAACCGCGTTCGCTAGCTGCCACGCCACCCGGCCCAAACTATCAAAATTAACATTTTTTTTTTTTTTTTTTTTTTTTTCTAGTTAATTTTGATACTTTGGACTGGGTGGCTGGTTTGCGTCTCTTTGTACCAACCACCAGCTCTTCTAACCCTAACCTCCCCTCAATCGTGACCGCCAGACCACCTTTAGTAGGCTCCTGGCAGGCTAGCTTCAGCGGGAGGCGAACCGCGTCTGTTCGTACCAACCACCACCTCTTCAACGAACCGCCGTCGCTAACTGCCAGACCGCACCTTTGGAGCGGCTGGCAGGTTGGCTTCAGCGGGACGCGAACAGCGCCTCTTCGTACCAACCACCAGCTCTTCAACGAACCGCGTTTGCTAGCCGCCATGCCACCCGGTCCAAACTATCAAAATTAACTTTTTTTTTTCTTTTTTTTTTTTTTAGTTAATTTTGATAGTTTGGACTGGGTGGCGGGTTTGCGTCTCTTTGTACCAACCACCAGCTCTTCTAACCCTAACCTCCCCTCAATCGTGACCGCCAGACCACCTTTAGTAGGCTCCTGGCAGGCTAGCTTCAGCGGGAGGCGAACCGCGTCTGTTCGTACCAACCACCACCTCTTCAACGAACCGCCATCGCTAACTGCCAGACCGCACCTTTGGAGCGGCTGGCAGGTTGGCTTCAGCGGGACGCGAACAGCGCCTCTTCGTACCAACCACCAGCTCTTCAACGAACCGCGTTTGCTAGCCGCCATGCCACCCGGTCCAAACTATCAAAATTAACTTTTTTTTTTCTTTTTTTTTTTTTTAGTTAATTTTGATAGTTTGGACTGGGTGGCGGGTTTGCGTCTCTTTGTACCAACCACCAGCTCTTCTAACCCTAACCTCCCCTCAATCGTGACCGCCAGACCACCTTTAGTAGGCTCCTGGCAGGCTAGCTTCAGCGGGAGGCGAACCGCGTCTGTTCGTACCAACCACCACCTCTTCAACGAACCGCCATCGCTAACTGCCAGACCGCACCTTTGGAGCGGCTGGCAGGTTGGCTTCAGCGGGACGCGAACAGCGCCTCTTCGTACCAACCACCAGCTCTTCAACGAACCGCGTTTGCTAGCCGCCATGCCACCCGGTCCAAACTATCAAAATTAACTTTTTTTTTTCTTTTTTTTTTTTTTAGTTAATTTTGATAGTTTGGACTGGGTGGCGGGTTTGCGTCTCTTTGTACCAACCACCAGCTCTTCTAACCCTAACCTCCCCTCAATCGTGACCGCCAGACCACCTTTAGTAGGCTCCTGGCAGGCTAGCTTCAGCGGGAGGCGAACCGCGTCTGTTCGTACCAACCACCACCTCTTCAACGAACCGCCATCGCTAACTGCCAGACCGCACCTTTGGAGCGGCTGGCAGGTTGGCTTCAGCGGGACGCGAACAGCGCCTCTTCGTACCAACCACCAGCTCTTCAACGAACCGCGTTCGCTAGCCGCCACGCCACCCGGTCCAAACTATCAAAAATAACTTTTTTTTTTTTTTTTAGTTAATTTTGATAGTTTGAACTGGGTGGTGGGTTTGCGTCTCTTTGTACCAACCACCAGCTCTTCTAACCCTAACCTCCCCTCAAATTAACTAGAAAAAAATAAATAGATAAAGAGAAAGTCTCCAAACACGCCCATCAAGCGTCCAATAGCTACTGGTCTGAAATGAGGACCGTGTAAAAAGGTTCTCAAAGAGAGCCTCTTGCCGCGGTCCAAGCATTAGCTTTACCAGCGCCCAGGGGATACCTTACCGTGGTAAGATATGACGCTCAAGAGCTCAAGCGCGGCCTTTTATGCTCTGGGCTGCTGTGACCTAATACGTCAGAAGTATGACTGTGATGATTGTGATGTCATCAGTGCAGCTGAGACAGGCTCTGATTGGTGGAGCACAGTCCAGCTCCAATGATCCAATGATGTCATAATCGGTTAGAATGGCGAAGTGAAGCAATGTTCTGATTGGTTCCAATTGAATGCCCAAAATGAGTTTGGATTATTTTAAATGATATTTAGCCTATTACGTAGAACTTTATTTCTATTTGGAGTAGGCTTGTAGATGCATGCATTTACAAGTCAAACTTTTCAAGACGAATGGATGTAAAATAAGTAAAAATGTATGTGCAATTGGATGTCACATGCTTCTTAGGTAGGTGTGTGTGTGTGTGTGTGTGTAGGTGTGTGTGTGTAGGTGTGTGTGTGTGTGTGTGATATAGGCCTAAATGTTGTCTAACAGTCTTGAAGCATAAACACACCACCAACCCTCCAGCTGGTTCAGCTGCACCGGGATGAAAGTGGCGAACAACTCGAAATTGTGTGGCAGAGTTCAGAAAATCAATAAAAAAATAATACATGTATATGAATAGAGTTAACCTGTCCAAGTAGTCCATTTTGTCCAACAATGTCTGATAGGAAATAATTGCAATATTTGTGTGAAGAATTCCCTGTAAGTCTCCTTTTTCTTTATGAGCAGTGCATTTAGTGAGTATCATCCAGCTAAGATGCAGAGCACTAATTACATACCTATCACCTCGCCTCCTTAAAGCCACAACCTACAATCCAAATGTAAACAAAGGGAAACCCCACCACTTAAAACTAGGAACTAAAGCTTGCCTTGGGGTTGGACAAATGTTATCACTCTCAAATTGAATGAGCGAGCTCTAGATAGAAGGAATGGCAGTTTGTAATAGCTAAATCTGAGTTTCAGATTACTTTGAACCTGTTTACGTAGGTTTACGTTTGTATTGTTTGTGCTTACCGAGAGGTGGGGGGCCCAATAGGACATGTGTGCCCAGGGGCCCTGTGGTTGGTTAATCCGCCCCTGCATCAATCAAAGCCTGTTTCATCTGGAAAAGAGCATCCCAAGTCTCAGCCACCGTGGGTAAGCTGTTTAAGGCAATGCTCTTTGGATAAAACCTAGATCCATGGCACAGTTCCATGACAAATCATCTCTCTTTCTTTAATCGATAGCTACCGGACTGTCAGATATCTAGCTATTCCTGGCTGTTGCTGGTGAACTATTATAGAGCCCCATAGAATATGAGACAATCTAGAGAGTGGATCAAATACTCTGTGAGCCCTTCCTCTTCGCTGCTTAGGGCTGATCTGGGCTCAATCCTCTCATGTAACACATTCAGGCTGAATGACAGCACTCACAGTCTGCACTCTGGATAATCATGCAATCAGAATGCATTATTTGGCTTCCACAGGTGCAAGGCGACGAACGCGGAGCATTTTCCACTGACGCTAATTTGAGTCATATTTGGCTCATTCGCCTCGACAAATCTCTGCGGAAATCATTATTCCATGATGAGAGGGTGTTCTTCGTATTTGAATGTTTGGTAATGGGATGTTACGGTCTATCATTTCAGTGAAAATAATTCAGTGGAGAATTTTATTACTAATATTTCAGTATTTAGGTCCATGTAGCAGCTCTGACCAGCCTGGTAACAGAGGTTACCTGGTCTGACTGCAGCCTCACATTCACTGCAGAGAGAACAGTGAAACTCAGTGAGAATAGTCCTACATACAGGGTATAAATAACATATTGTTAAGTTACAGTATACAATGAATGTAACAGATAAACTTATATTATATAACTGGTGAGGGAAAAGAACTGCATTTTGTTTTACTGTAATTTTCTAGGCCATAGCAAAACAGATGCTGATATTATGTGATTAAATAATAAAATAAATACATGTTTTCTGTTATGAATGTGCATATTATTGCTATATTTAAAAACCATTATACTATTATATGTACATAAAAGGTTAAAATATGAATATCTTTGAATAATTTGTATAATAGAGATTAAGATTAGCAAATCTATGCAACTATGCAAAATGGACCCACTATATATATAGTGGGTGGATGGATATCCATCCATCTATCTGTCCATTATTTTTAATTTATGTATATTATCTAAATTACTAGCTTGACATCTAGCCTGATATATCCCTATCATCCATGTTATTGCATCAAATATTGCATTAACGCTCCAAGATGGTGGCTAATTAAGAATGCAATGTAATTATGCCTTGGTAGAAAAGGACAACCTTTCTGATGTTAATGTGGAAAGCGGCATTGTTACTGGATGCAGATGGCACATGAATAGCAAGTTGGGAAGAAGAGAAAAAGATCTCGTTGAGCTGGAGTCTGTTTGCCAAAGCTGACTTTACCAGCCCTGTTTTAACGGTTGCTAGGCAACACTCATTAGTGTGCTCCAGTGATAGGCAGAGGGACGGGATGTATGAACCCAAAGTTAGACTTCTGCTCAGAGGCAATTAGACCTCTTTAGGGACAGTATGGGAATGTATGCAGCACCCAACATACCGCTGTGATCAAACCTGTATGTGCGAGCCATGCAGATACAGCAGGTTAGATCAGCTAATTGGATGCCTTAATGCTTTGGAGAAGAAAATTGATACAGTAGGCACAGAGGCACTTTAAAGGAAAAAACCCTCCTCTGATCCTCTCACACTGTTATATATCATCTGTGGTGTTCAGTGCATTCCAGGAGTTATTTTGTGATGAAGTGTTGAAATTTACCTACTTTCACTCAAACTACCTCACCTGCTTCTGCGTCAGTTATTGATTTCCTACATTTCCCAGAATGCTTTTCAACAGCCCACAGAGAACAGGCACGAACTTGTTGCATCGAGGCTGTGGGTTCTACATGTGCAGTAGGTGGGGAAAGCAGTAGTGATAGAGGAGCGAGAGTTTTTCCAGTTGAGAAAAAGTGTGAGTCGCACCCCTTATTGAAATCACAACCTGTCTTGTGGCTGCATTGCATTCTGGTCTATTGAGGCTACTGTCAGTGGAGAAATTGGTCTCTCTGCCTCTTCTACGATGGATTTCTCCCTGTATGATGGTTGAATCTCGGTTGGTGGCTCTATTAAACTCAAGATATATCATTGTTGTTTTTTCGTTAAAGTGTTTTAGGGTGGATTTTTTTTCTTTACATGCCTAAATGAAAAAAATATATACTAAATGAATATATTGTACAATTGCTCTGCACTGCTCTTATGAGTATTACCATTTACATTCAGCTTTCTTTGATTTTCCCTGAGGCACAGTCAATAAGAAAAAGCCTAGTGTGATGATTTTTTAAAAAGAACATTACCATAAAAGTAGAGCGCTCACAAAGTGCTTTATTGTTCAATAAAGTGCTTTTGCATTTAGATAACCACCACTGCTGTTTGGGTAGTTCACTCCTTCACTGCCGTTTCATTACTGACAGAAATGCCTATTTGCAGCTGCCTCGGATGTGAGCCTTGTGCAAAAAGAAAAAGAGAAAAATGTGAAGGATGAAAATACAAAGCTACAGTACTGAAAACCCACAATTTTCACTCAAGTGTTTGAAATGGGCAAGTGTGACCTTATGATAAGTGTAAGTCCCCCCCCCCGCACACATACACACACACACACACACACAACATACAACAAACTAGACCATTCCCTCCCGGCACAATCCCGCTAAGTTATTCTTTTCATTTTTGACAGTGGAGGAGAGAAAACAACCAATAACCTATAAAGGGTATGCTTGCCTTTGTACTGTGGGTGAATATTTGATCTTAAACACATAGATCATATCCAGAAGCAGTTCATTAGCTTCAGATTGAGAGCTGAGTATTTTGCAGCTAAGAGGGTAGAGAAAATCCAATTTTGCGCTCATCCTACTCGCCAATTCTTTATTTGGGAATCTTTCAGGTGGCCTCTCTAATGAGCTCCCATGAAATTTGGTTTTCACACCACACAATATATCTCATTGTGTCCGGGCCAACATTCATTTCTGCTTCCCCGTCCTTGGTGCACGCACACGCTCACATGCCCACCCCCCCCCACACACACACACATATCCACACACACACCACAGAGATGAGGCAATTGGAATTTGATGAACCTGCCAAGGGGAAGCCTTCAATCATTTACTTTACATGACATTTACGATGTGCTTCATTCAGATGAGCAGAACGCTCTTTAAAAAGGGGAGACAATGAATATGTTAAGTATAATACACTTTGCAAGTTGTGCAGACAGGGCTTAGATGAAGTTGGGAGTAGATCTGAAAAGTTTAAATTCAAACGTTGGATGTCACTGACAATCATTGCCACATTCTTTACATGTGTGGGCTTCTTTTGCTTGTCCATATGGAAGGCACAAATACTTATATTTTAGTTTGGGTGAATTTTCCATTTAATATTGAATATCTAAGCCAAATAAGTGAATTATATGAAAGCAGCTTTAGTTTAGTTATTGTATACTGGAATGTTTAAAATAATCAAAAACTAATAAGACCTACGGTCCTGTACAGTAGAGACAGAACATCGTATTTCGTTCCTAGAGTGATATTAAATCCAACATATTATTTATAAGACAACTTTGGAAAATGAGACGAGGCTTATAAAAGAACATACAAGTGAAACAAATCATGATTTCATATCAAAGTTTACTATAATGTTTGTACTTCGCTATGTATTTTTACTGCCATAGTCCATCTCTGTACAATGCCCGTGACCAACAACATTTATCTGAAATGATTCCATTCCGTTATAAGTGTAATTTAACCCCTTATTTTGTCTTGGAGTTGTTCTAATTCAGCTCTAGTTAAACACAGAGCAACAGAGGCCATAGAGGTTTCCCACTCTGTATTTTAGGATGAGGCTTAATCCATGTCTGTGCAACATCTACTCCAAGTTACACACTACAAGAGAGGTAGCTGTCCATGGACCTGAGTGCCCTACATGCTTATTTTTGGCCCGCTCTCCGTATTTAAATGGATAAGTGACGGCCCTCTTGTACGTAAGGACATCAGGACACACACACACACAAGCACACGCGCACACACACTGCATCATCCAGCAGCCCCATAGATTAGACTGTTTTAATCAGGTTTGTTTGATGAGAGCATGGTTTGACTCAGACATGCAGCTGGCACCAAAGGACAGAAGAATTGAATTAGTCCCGTCGTGAACAATACAGTAAAACCTCTGTGGAGATTTGTTTCCAACAGTGAGCATTGGCTTGACTGATCTGGTCCATTTTCCATACTGTTAAGAAAAAATGAGCTATGCTAACCACTGCAATGGATGATAATTAGAAGTACTGTCGTATACAGTATATGCCATGGCTAAGTGACTAGGTGAAAATGTATAGATTTCACATTTGAGTACTTTTTCCACCACTGCTGGAAGGCCTGTAAAGAAGTTCTTCAGAAGTATTGACCAGGATAAATACAATGTCAGAGGTGTGGATTGGTCATTCCCTGACCTTCGCTGTGTGTGGCTAGATTCTCAACCCTTGCCATTTGTCCATGGCCCTGCGGTGGTTGCAAGTGACAAGCCTATTTAGACCTCCATTTGGAGATACTTGTGAAGCCAGCAGGGCGCACGCAGGATCACACTGTGGCCGGGCACGACGGCGTATTCGGTATTCCACGAGTCGAGTCGTTTGAACGGGGCGCCGCCTGACCTTTCATGTTTCATTAAGGAATCGGAGCACAGTGTCTGCACTTCAAACGCCAGAAAAAGTCTAAGGTTCCTGACAGCGTTGACCATGATTGTCAAACATCTTCACCCACATCTCTATTTCTTTTGAAACCTCTCTTTGAAATAATCAAAGTTCATCAAAGATAGTGTGGTCTGAATGAATATGTTTTGATGTTTGAAAAGACTTTGAAGGGCTGACAGAAAAACTGGAATCAAGAATTACTACCTAATGCTACTTATTTCATTTAGTTATTTGACTTTTATTGAAACAAGTTAGTGATACGGCTCAGGCGGACTAGAAAGACACTGAGGAGCAGGTAGACCTGGCAGGTTCAGGGGTGAGACCTGATCCGCCGGAGTGCTGATGTAGGAGGAAAGTCCAGTCACTCTGATTGATGACCAAGCCGTCATCCCCTCTTCGTGACGCAGCTCCCTCTGGCTTAATCAGCTTGTTTTTGTTCTGGCAGAAGGGCCTCTACCTCCCCTGCTCGTGTCCATTATCCATAATTAACAGAGCAGAGGGCTGCAGATGAGGCAGAGAGACTCAATATGGAGACAGAGAGGAGCGTGGGCTGCATTAGCCGAGCTCCTCTGTCATGATATGAGCAGGGCCAGATTCTAGTGCGGGTACAGCAGAGAGGGGTTAAAAAGCAATGTACACTCTCTCCTTAGGATTTTAAGCTTCCAACCGCTCTATACACACAATGCCTCTTTCCACCTGCAACCTTCACAAGGACGATTTCCATATTTTGCAGCGTAAAGTTTGTTAATAAAGTAAAACGCTGCATGTCGCTTTCCAGAAAATGACATGCTAATTTGACCTATTGATTTTCCAGGAATGCATTTCCCCTCCACAGTGCCTCATTGAACACAAGTGATTCAGGACTTTATGAAACAATGATTAATTAAAGCTAATCAAACTTGTTAAAGTGGGGAAATGAGTATCCAGCATAGTTGAGTGCGACCTGCTATCGACATGCATTAATTTTGACATTCTAATCAGCCACCTATTCAATATTGAAAGTATTTAGTCTTGTTGAATAGCGCTTATTATTGTCGAGACCCAGCTTAACATCCAGGCAGCGAGGTCTGATGACGAGGCGAAATCCCGCCGGTCATTTTCTCCGCACTCGTATCTGTAAAACCCACTCAGCTGGAGGTGTGGAGCAAAATGTGAAAAGTGAACTTGAAAGTGCATAGCATTGTGTCGGCTTGTTCCATTGGTGTAGGTCTAATTGCATTCAAAGGTTAACCGTGTTTCATTATGAACAGCCACAAAAGGTGCGAGGTGTCACTAAGAACTGAATGTCATTACTGGGCTCAATGGGTGTGCACAACAACCCAACCAAGACCTTAATGTGTTTACATGCGCTTGCAGTAAAGACAAACACGTACACAAAGTGGCAGCGGCTTCCTCAGAGAGCCTCAGCATGTAGCGGTACGACGACTCACCCTGCAACACGTCTACAGTTATTACAGTTGACCTTCTGGTGCTAGCTGAGCCATGTCATAGTGTAAAATGCCTACCTTGTTATGGAGGACCTTTGAAACAATCTCTGTCGACAACAATATAATTACCTCAACTAATTAGCAAAGGTAGATGTAACAAGTTACATTTACTCTTATGGAATAGCTTTTTTATGTACTTTTACTTTTTCAAATCACATCCATTACAGAGTACATTATTTTGTAGGCTCTCAATAAGCAACACAGTCTCCTAAAATTTCAAGAAATGAGCACAAATGCTGTAACATATATTAGCCTACATGTTGTGCACACAAATAAGTTAGTTAATTGTTAAATTTAGGCAATTGAACAACTTTGGTTGAAGTTATGCAACTAAACTCACTTAAGGTTAAGGTTAAGGTTAGGGTAAATTAGGTTAAGCTAAGAATTGAAACTTGAAACAGTAGAAATCAACACACTTGACATTGACATTGTGCTCATTTCACAGCATTTTGGGAGACCAGACTCCCATAGCATTGGATCACAAACTGGCGCAACTGCAAATTGCATTTGAATCAAACCTTTGCAAGCTTATGGCGGAAACATTAAATTAACTAACTGTAACATTAAATGCTCAAATTTATCCAAGATAGTAGTTTCGTTAACATCCATTCAGCCACAGTATTATTGCTTTGTGTTTGCCTGGTTGTTGTCTAGCTAGTTCACTTCGCTAGCTAGCTAGCTGAATAGCTAATAGCAAAAGAAAATGATTGAATAGTGAGGATGGGCATTGTCACTCTTTTTAGATCACAGACTGACTAATTACATACATTGTAGCATCTTATTTTTAGAGCGCTCAACCGTGTAAAAATGTGAAATATCACAGATCACACACAATGGGCTACTTTTACTTAAGTACATGTATAGGCCTACACCAGTATTATATCGTTTTAAGTAAAAACGATCTTTTTCTACTTGAGTAGAATATTTTAGTACTCTTTCTACCTCTGCCTCTTCCATGTCCAGGTTCACACCCTTCTATATGTAAGTCCTAAAATGCTGCCAAGGAGAGGATACATAGATTTTATTATTTAGGCTATATGGGTTGCATTAGAGTTTGGAACCTTTACTGTAAACTATGCAGTGAACATATACATGTAGCCTACATATGCATGAAGGCAGAGTGTACAGTATGTCCTCTCTCTTTTTCTGTACCGTCTCAATTTCGCTCTTGCTGTTTTCTTTGATCATTTCTCTTCACACTAGTTAACATCTCTTCAAACTGCAATGTGTTTAGATCTGTGCCACTTACTTCCTCATGTTAGTTGTTAGTAGCAGCAGCAACATAACCCCGGCCGCTTTCCCTTTGTATCTGGTCTCTCATATGATAGAGCTCATTAAGAAAGTGACTTAGTGGCCCTGTGCAATATAATAAGCCTGGCTAGATATCATGAAGCTACTGTTTACCACAATGTGGCACGGCTCCATAAAGTGAACTGAACTGCACACTGAAAGAGAGACTCATGAAGTTCTGTTATCTTTACTGTGGTTTCACAACAAAAACACGATACAACACAGTCCACTCTGCTGCTTTTAGATATTAATGACTTTGATTAAATGTAGCCTACATGTGATGAAAATTAATCAATGCTGTGGATTTAGTTGAGATAAAAGTCATCAGAACAAACTATGCATGCACAAACAGTGCATAAACAGATCTTTCTTATGGGCTTTGTATGCAAAACTGTTTAATTCTGATTATCATGCCTAGCATGTTTGGATGTTAATTTGGAAGTGGGATATTGAATTGGTTCAGCTTTGGCATTATATTGTGCATATAATCAACGTCAGTCAATCCTTTCATTTCAGGATGCTCAATTTCCACTCTTAATTGGAACTTAATGTCCATAGGAAATGCCAAAATGAAGACTGTAATTTCCCAGTGCCACACTACATTCATTATCAATGCTTGGTAAACAAAGGCTTCCGTTCTTGCCATGCTCAGCCTCAGCCCACCACATCAGCCCTGATTTTATTCCATTTGCATTTCTGCATATTATAAGGAGCAATTACCAGAGCTACGGCAGACCCCTCTTCAGGAAAATCATCTATTGATTACTAATTAGTGCTTAACGAAAACGCAACCAGCCATGAGTTCAATCGCTGTAGAATATTCTCATTATCCTTTCTGCATTATGTACGTGGAGAATATAAGCGTCTTATTTTAAATGGCGATGAGCTATTTGTGTCGATGTTTGAGCTAGACAAGGTACAGTAGGGAGTGGGCGGAGAGAGATTCAATGGCTGGCTCACGTGGTTTTCTGCTCCAGTTCCAGCAGAGATGCGTGTTACATAAGGTGGCCTGTTGCGTCATGTGAACTAGTCTGTGCTGGATAGAGCTGCTGCTCCTTGCGTTGGCTGTGTGTGTGTGTGCGTGTGTGTGTGTAAGTGTGCTGGCATGAATTCATAATCAAGCTGACACTAGGATATGAGGTAGCAGTGACACTGATACTGAGTTGCAGCCTCTTTTGCACAATCCACATCTCAGTTGTCTCAAAGCTTAAAAACCCTTCTCTAACTCGTCTGCTTCTTTATCTACATCTCCTCCTTTGTGATTGGTTTAGATTTAATAAGGGAAATCAATAAGGGATAATGGCTTTTACCTGGATTCACCTCATCAGTGCACTTCATGAAAAGAAGATGAAGAAGTATCCCTAATATTTTGTACATTCAGTAAAACTCCTGGAATGCACTGAACATCACATATTGATGATATCTAAGATTACCTGAGGCATTTAACAAAGGCACTTATGATAAAAGGAAACCACAAAACAAAGAGTCAGACTGTACAACCTCAACATCTGATAAGCGAACAAATAAAACACAAGAAATCGCTCTAGCAGTTAATGAGCGAGTTTAAGTCCATAGTACAGGACAACGGCAGACGAGAGAGATCTGAAAAGTTGATGCTCCTGAGGGAAAGCATTAGTAGTAAGTATTTTGAAGAGGAAGAGAGAAGTGCAATCAGCCCCTCTTCTGACCGTCTACTATTTTCTGCAAAGCGGCTCCCACTGGGCCCCGGTTCCCCTCAATCACATGCAAATGTAATTTATGTTCCCAGGTTGGCCGCGTCAAGCGGCGACTCACCTGCCAGGATATTTGCATGCGAAGATTGCAGTGAGAAGGTTGAGGGGGGGGAGGTGGGAGATTGCGAAGGAGTGATATGTTCCCGAAAGAAATTCATATTCAGCAGTTTGTTCTGGAAAGCTTAAGCCACATATATACTGCTGCACACATGTACATGTAATAGAATAGTGCTGTCTGTGACCTTATAAGTGTTGGCTAGGGCATGTGTGACTCAAACATGCACACATGCACTCACACACACACACACACACACACACTCATTTAAAGGCGTAATGTGTGCCAGTTTCCCCTGCCATTGAATAGGTGTGGTGTTTCCCTGGCTTAATGAATAAAGCCATCACAAGTCTGTGGCCTTTAGTAAGCAAACGGACTGTCTAATCATTACATTTTAATATCAGACAATGCTTTGAAAATGCTTTCACTCACTGTAAACCCATAAACGCTCCACTGATCCATGATTATGTTTGTCGACAGCAGGGCTTATTTGTTTCACCTATTACCTTTTGAACATTTTGAGAACAGCTAGTGCTCTGTAGACGTAGAGAGGTTTGACTCATAGCTAATGGGCAGTTCTTGAACTTCCTTGGATTTCTTCATTGTGCCCTCAGCAACCTCAGTCATCTTTTCACCTTCTCCTGCCTCACTGCAGCTGCTCACTGAACACACTGAGACACACAGTTTGACCCACGACTTGGATTCCTCTACACACATCTACAGGCAGAGCTGTGATTGGTTGAAAAGAAATGAAAGCGCAAGTCTCACCAAGCACGAAACGAGCCTCGGCAGAAAAGAGGCCCCTTCATCACCGACCATCGCCCTCCTCACTGTCAATTCCTACTGGCCAATAGCATTTTCACCTAATCCAGGTAAAGGTATATAACATGTTTCTTGACACATTTCACATATGCTCAGTTTAGTTTGAAAAAGCTGAAAAAGTATTATGTAGCAGGGCTGTAGTCAAGACCGCCTTTGTCGAGCCCAAGTCCGTTCCAAGACTAGGTCTAGTTGAGTTTGAGTCAAGACCAGGTCCCAAGGGGGTCGAGACCAAGTCAAGACCAAGACAAGAACAAATTGAGTCCAAGACCAAGGGAAAGGGAAAGAGGAGCCATTCGTTGGCATCCAAGATATTGTGCGTGATGTACAGATAATTAAACAAATGTTGTAGCGCCCCCCATTGAGCAATCAATGTCATTTTGAATATGCTGGAATGGAGCAATGAGATGCATCATTCCCTGAAGTTTCATCAAAACGGGATCAGTGGTGTCTGAGATATTGTGCGTGACAGACGGGTGGATGGACAGACCAGGGCCGATCCATAGTCCCTCCCTGATGTCACTGTGGGGGAAAATCAATCATATACAGGAGTGTTCAGTATGGTGACCAAGTTCAAATGAAACATGTAGTTTCTTATTAAACAAAACTTCTCCGGTTGTCAAGGCCGCAGCCAACACTTTGTACCCAGTCGTACCCCGAGGGCTGTCTGCTTTAAGTAGCAGCTAATGTTCCCTCTTGTCCCTTGCACTGCAGCCCACAGCCTTAATGTAAGGCTGGAAACGTAAAGTGACAGGGAGCACTTTAGAGGCTTTGTCCCCTCGGGGGCCGGGCTCTCTCTCTCTCTCCCACTCTGCCTGGATAGGAAATAAGCAGACCTCACCCTCAGAGACCACAGGCAGGAGAGATTAAATAACATGTGAATGAGAGCTTCTTCACTCGGGGTGACAGGAGTCTGAGACCCAGTTGCATCCAAGGAAGTTGTAATTATGGTCTCAGCGTCGTTAATAAGCCCACCTAGGCTGGATTCAGCAATTAATGAAAGGAAGGAGTGAAGAGTTGGGGAAGAGTATGACACAAAGGAATACACTGCAAAAAAGTCATTTAGTCTATTATTGAGTCCTAAAATCATAATTTTCTTAAAATAAGTGAAAGAATCTGCCAATGGGGTTAGATAATTTCACTTGTTTCCAATGCAAATCAACTTGTTTCATGAATTTTGTAGAATCAAGTGTCATTTTCTTGATAGCAGTGCAGTGATCTGCCTTATTCTGACTTGTTTCAAGATGCTCATGACACTCATTTCTAGAAAATTCCTGAAACAAGTGAAACTACACTGGAAACAAGTGGAGTTATCTCACCTCATTGGCAGAATTTTTCTCTTGGTTTAAGAAAAATAAGATTTGAAGGCTGAATATGAGACTAAATGACGTTTTTTGCAGTGTAAAACTCGGAAATTCACCAAAAAAGAAGTTCTCCCTTTATCTTCGTTGCACTCGTGAGGCAGAGAGGAGGGAAGTGTGATTGATGGCGGTGAGGAAGGAGCTGAAAAAGTGTTCAAGGTTGAAACAATGACCAATGAGGCATTGCTGTTGGAGTGGAGATGATCGATACGGTGACAAAGCGGGCAGTCGGGCCAACAGGGTGGGCAGGAACGGGCTCCAGCAGGGTGGCAAGGGTGGGATCCAGTCCCACCAATCACTACTGGATAAAGATAATGAATGAACAATAAACTAGTGTGTCAATTGAAGTGATTTGGATATTCAAGAAAGGGATCCAGTGGAGGGTAAACCACTTAAACTCAGCTTGCTCACCTTTCTATTTGAGTTTACTTTAAGGATGACGTGAATCTTTATGAGGTAAATTCATAGGATACACCATAATAAGTTGTATCAAACTAATGTAAGTTGTATGAAAATATGGCCTTTTAAGCAATAAAAAGCATAAATGAATGGTTGTTTTTTTCCCCCAAAAAAGTAAAAATCTGTGTGATGGTAAAATTCAATATTTCTTCTCTCCTATTTTTGCACCAATTTCTGTCTGAGGGCACAAAAACACAGAGTTCAAGAAATCCAGGAGACAGAGAAAGAGAGAGAGAGAGAGAGAGAGAGAGAGAGAAAGAGAGAGAGAGGAAGGCAATGGGGCAGAGCCGAGTTTCATCCTGCCTGTGCAGCCGCCAGACGAGCACCCACCTGATCGCCACCCCTGGGGGCCAGCGAGCGGCCTACAACAGCTGGCACTGCCATGTTTATTACCTATGCATTATTCTCAAACCACAGCAATTATCTGTCTCTCATTGGCAGGGAGAAACATCCTGTAGAGCTCGGGCGTAAATCAGACTTGGCGTTTCTCTCAGAACTAGGATTAATAAATATATTAAAAAAAAAAAAAAACAGAAGAAGAAGAAAATAAATCAGAAAAACATCCTGCCAATGGGGAAAAACGACCTGTCAGAAGACGTAAGGGACCGCTGAAGGTATGCCGCCATCTTGAGTCAGCGCAAGTGCCATCACTTGCTGTGAGTCATGTTTATATTTAGATTGGGGAGGAAGAGGAGCAACCAGGCGAATAATGCACATCACCTTCCCCGGTGGAAGCATTTGGCTGTGTGAGAGAGAATGTCTGTGTGTGTGTGTGTGTGTGTGTGCGTGTGTGTGATCCACTGTCTGACCTAGAAAAACAGTTGCGCCAATCAGAAGATACGTGGCAGTTGGGCGACACACTCCACAATATAAATAACTTGCCGTGTGCCAGTTACATGCATAATTACAGAGCAGAGGAGCAGGAACAGCCGGGCTGAAAGTGAGCCATGTTGTGGTTTCTCTTCCCAGCTATATCTCTTATACATACCTGGCACATGCTCTGTGCTCCTGTACAGCAGGTGGGGCTGCAGTATCTTGGTCATCATTCAACACATATTGTGCTATGAACACTAGATTGAGTATTGAGTATTGAGCTGGGTTCTTCTGGATCAGAAGTTGAGTTGTTTATATAGTCTGAATCTTCATATCTGAATCACAAATGTCCATGTTTACATGAATAAACAGATTATTTTGTCATATCCCAGCTATCTCAAACTGGTTTCTAACTGTCGGGATATGAGCTTATTCCAGCTATTGTGAATAGGATATGGCAACTCGTATATGGATTATTTGAGTATTCTGAATACTATTGGGATATACACTGAATGTACAAAATATTAGGTACATCTTCCTGATATTGAGTTGCAGCCTCTTTTGCACAATCCACATCTCAATTGTCTCAAAGCTTAAAAATCCTTCTGTAACTCGTCTGCTTCTCTTTATCTGCATCTCCTCCATTGTGATTGGTCTAGATTTAATAAGGGAAATCAATAAGGGATAATGGCTTTTACCTGGATTCACCTCATCGGTGAACTTCATGAAAAGAGGAATATTTTGTACATTCAGTGTAACTGTGCATGTATGAATAACTTATGGAAAAGCAGCTTGAGAGAATAGAGGCGAGATAGACGGAAAAGAGAGCAGAGTCACATGGATACTGAAAAAAGGAAGAAAGGGTAAAGGCTCATGCCATGCGGACAAAATACGGGTACCGCATTAGAAGTAATTAAACTGTTTCTCTGTGTTCCAAGCACTGGCTGCTATGTAGTCTCAAGAGCAGCTAGCGGGGCACGTAATGGCTGTTTGAAAATCAAGCTGGAGGGGTTGATAGCTGGTTAAAAAGGTAGACACAGTTTAAATCTCATTTGGAGTTCAGCGGAGAGGGGGAGGAAGGAAGCGGACTGGAGGTCAATGGGGGATCTTGGCGAGCAGAAAGGGCAAATAACACAGCAGGCAGCAGAGGATGCTTTGACCTTTTTGCTGCTGGTTTCGGGAGCCAAGAGGAGAGCAAGAGGGAGGGTGGTGGTGGGGGTTTGGAGGAAGCGGAGGCCCTGCGGCGATTTGGAAGCACCTCAGATCAGACCAGCATCTCTCCGCCCCCCCTTTTGCCAAACCTGCCCCCCGGGAACGAAACGGACGTCACACACCGCTGTTAGGAGTTATAGACGCTGACAGGTCCAGGCAGCCGTCATAAGAATTACCAGAGAGACTATTTCGTTGATCGAGGGCTCTTTGCATTGGGGGGGGGGGGAGTAGGGGACAGCCTCCTTGGACAGGTGAACTTATTCCTCTGACACCAGTCCTTCATCCCCTGGGATCTGATCAAAGGCTAATAGACCATGATATCCCTTTCAACCCACTTTTAGAAACGTCTTTTGGCATTTAGTCAGTTTGTCTTACAGTTAGTGATCGTGATGCTTTTATAATGAGACACTTTGACTCGCCCCGTTACTGCGTGATGCAGCCTCTGTCCTTACGTTTGTACTGAAGCCTCCTTCTCAATTATTAATAATGTGGTTATCCAAGAGTTTGTCAGCAGCATGTTGTCTGATGAATATTATATCATGTTATTATATGATGTGTCAAGGGGTCCAGTCAAAGCATGATAAACACGACAGAAAAAAAGCAGCTTTTGCCTGATTAGAATGGAAAGACGGCTCTGTTCGTTCAACATCAAATCCCACCACTTAGGACTGTGAGGGTGGGCTGATATTCCACATTACTGTAGCATTCTTTTTCACCCTAACATGCACATATTGCTCGGTATTCTATCATGGGAAATGGAGAAACCTCGGGAAACTGAAAGTGGATTACAAAGAGGAAAACATGCTCATTAAGGTCGGCGGAGCCCTCATCAAACAGACTCGAAAACAACAAGAATCATCTTTTCATCTTTTCTGTTAAAAGGTGGTGTGTAGGGAACAGAGCCCGGGGCTTTTATGGCTTTCCTCCGCTAGGCTTTCTGCAGAGGTTTTGGGTCCACATTAAGCTGAATTGAGCTTGGTGCTGAAAATGGAGCCGGTGCATTCAAATGCAATCTGATGCATTCAGATGCTGAAGCACAAAAATTGAGAGTGAGATTTGGGAAGCTTTCAACATACTGAAAAAAAAACAAAAAAACCTAATTTTCAAACGTAAAAAGCTGTAGAATTCTTTTCCATCCTCCCTTGATTATGCACAGCCAACACATTTTTTACATCTCCCTTTTTAACATAGAAATTGAACAGCCGTGCCTAATATAACACTGTTAGATATGATGAAGGGTAGATGAAAAAGTGCAAGATTGTTTAAGCCTAATTTAAGTTTAACACTCAACGAAAGCCTAATTTGCATATAAATATGAGGCTGTGGTGAGTTTGATGTGCTGAGGGAAAGTTTCAGGAGGACTTCTGCGGAGTTGGGCATAGACTGCTAGCATAGTTACATCATTATGTGGAAAGGTGCCTGCCTGTGTATCCTGCAGCTTAGAGACCAGGATGGCAGTCGACTTCAGCTGGCCAAACACAGCTGGTGTCTAGGCGGAGATGGTAAATATTCTCAACCACACTACACTCTGAATGCACTATGAGTGTGATCTTCTAAGAGAGACAATTTATTAAGAAAAATGGAAAATGGAAGCCGGATATTGTGTCGATGTGACCGATTAGGATGCAATTCAGGTTGCAGGTTGCAGTTTTCAATTGGCTTGATTGGTAGTGTGACCATCTATCATGCAGGCAGCTGTACAACTCTTAACAGTGCAGAGACCCAGCTGAGATACAGGCTACAGCCGCTGCCAGCATGAATAACAACCACAGTAAGGGCCTGATAAACATGACTGATTTGACCATGAACCAACAGTGCTTGGGCATCCAAATTCACTGCTTCAATACATGCCAATTTGGAGCTTTGCTTAATCAGAGCCATAGGCTATAGGCCCTGGGGAGGATGATGCTGCTGCTGCCAACATAGCTGGATCCTACGCTTACATAGTATAAACGCCTCTCTGGAATCATCTCCCTTACTGTCCAAAAAATGTGATGTTTTTGCTTACCAGTGTACAATGATTTGAAATTAAAATTCTGATCAGCTTTCAGGTGGGTAGATGCATGTTGAGGGGTGGGTGCCACATGAATATGAAAGACCTTCAGTCCTGCAAGATATAATCACAGTAAAGTTAAATCTACTGTACACACGATTTAAAAATATCAGAGATTAATACGCCCTCCTCCACTGTGTCTGCGCATTAGACTGTAAATGGCATCAATCCATATCCACTTTACCAACATAGAAGCCCTTTGGTTCCCATCCTATAAATCTATGAGGAGAGATGAGGCCCGCACATTGACTTTCATCAAGGCCCGATTAGCCCATCAGACACTCTGGACATGCTGATTCCCATTTAAATCCTAGGCTATATTAGGCGTGGTGATCTGGCTCCGGCTCCTGTTTGGAGCACGCCTGCTTGTTGCTCAATACAGCGTTTTAGCTCTAAGTGAAGGAAATGGATGTTGACAGACTGCACACACACAGAGGAGATTGTGGTTCTGCCATATTACTTCATTTCCAAACTGCACTCATTTCATCTCTTTTGTGGTTTTAGCTTGTTGAAGTCACCGAGGCAGGACGACAAATGCAGAAACCAGCATTAAACAAACACTTCCTGCTTCATTATCCAATCAAATTCTGTCAGAATGTATCTACATTATGTTGCACAGAAAAAAACAAAACAATTATAGTTGTTATTCTTATCAAAAGTGTGTGGTAAACAGATGCTTATGCGTGCAAGATGTGTACTGAATCTTTTGGAAATAAGGATTTTCCCTCTATCTATCACAAAGTAATGAGGAGTTTTTGGAAAAGGTCTTGAACGACCTAGGATGTCTCCCAGATCCAACTGTAAGGGTTTGTCTAAGAAATCATGTGGTGAAACCCAAATATTGCTTCAAGGTTCTTCCTGAGAGCCTGGAGTGGATTCAAAGATCCACTCTGCCTGCAAACCCTCCATCCCCCCAATAAAATGTTATAACACATGTTCTTGCAAATGAAAACATAGATTTTTCTCACATTTTGCTCACTTGTGTGACTAGTGCATGTATTTTTGTATGTGTTATCCATGTAACTTATATGTCGAAGCCATACTTGAGTGTGTTTTTTTAATCCAAGCTATTGTATTGATTAGATACATACTAAGTCACTTCACCTACCATAGTATAGAATCAAAGATGTAGTGAATTCATCAAATAAATCCTGATTTCTTCAATTCTTTGGCATTCAATGTTTGTGTCCCTGTGATTAAGATTAGTCTACGATTTCTATAAACTCTAGTAATGTAATTAATTATTAATCAACACTGAAGTCGTTTTGATTCCTAAGGGAAGACTTTCCTTCTGCTCTTGTTATTAATGTGTGATTACTTTAGAGTTATTTTTGTCATACTGTAAATAAGCTTTGGACGTTCCGAGAAATACATTCTCCCTGTGGTACATATCTGTAGATCAGTGGTACATGCAAACTAAATGGCATGAAATAAACCCAATTACCTGCAGAAATGCTTCACACACGTATCTTTAATTACTATCTGGCCGATCCTGCGTTTCATCTCATGACACGTTAGCTGGATATTTTCTGATGACAGTATTCCTCAAGGTGACCTGGCACTGTAAAGAAAATCTATCGCAAAGTGTGAGCGCCTCCCTTCACGGCAGCGAAGATAACACTTGTCTGGTGAAAAACAGATTTGTCCAACAGTGGTAGCTAATGCAGAAGATCAATATTTTTTTCTCTTGTGTAAATGGATCGATTGTGGGATGATTACATCACAAGTGTACATCACTAAGGTCAGTGGGGTGACATTAACTCAGATTTAAAGAGAACAACCTGGCCGCCCATGGACAGAAAAAGGAAAAATGAAACGTGTAAAGCATGCAAGATAGATGCCCACTGTGTTGGCATGTGATACCAAAAAACGGCCTCAAATTCAAAGGAGCAGGGAGTCTTGGTCGGAGAGGAAAAGACTATTATATGCAAGGTGAGAGGATGGCCTCGCTGCTCATCTCTCTGTGGCACACTGCACTCCAGCCAAGTACGCACCGTCCAAATAAACAACACCATGTCAGCTCTCCGCAGCCCATCAATCTCCGCTCGTCCCCGAGAGTCCCGTGAGCAGATAAAAAGCTAATCAAAGCCGCCGCCATGTAATTCATCATTGGCTGCTCATGAGCACTCCATCTTCCATTCCTTCCCAGAGTCCCTTTTGGCAGCGCCTCCATTTCTCTTACAGCTGAGGCGAAGTAGTGCTGACAAGCTAACAAATCAGATTTATCTCCAGAGAGCCATTATCGGCCCTATTAAAGGCATTGATAGTCAAGAATATTTTACTATTCTTTCCTACTCTGATATTAAACTGGTTACAGTGGCATGGGAACATCTTACTCCTTTCACTTCTTTCCCTTTCGCCATTTGAGCAGACTTGCACAGCATTATGGGTACCTTTTGATGTCAAACTAGAAAAGTATAGTTGCTTGATGCATCAGGTTATTTGTCAGGAGCACCAAGAAGATTGCACAGATTATTACTGGCATCATAATTTCTTTCCCCTGTATTAGGAGTACAGTAGGCTACTATTGCAGGGGGAGAGGAGAGCTGGTGGCTGCAAGCATTAAAGCTTCATGTAAACAGCTTAACCTGAATCAGATCTTAACCACAGTATGGCTAACAGCCGGGCTATCCCATGCATGCAAATGTAGCCACATATTTCTAGCGCATCTACGCATCTAATGGAGTTTGATAGCAGAAAATGTTTCAGCGATCTAAAACATCAACAGTAAAGTCAGGTTTTGGCCCTTAGAATCAAAGAGCGAGGGCTTCTTCCTAGAGCTGCCATTTTGCACAGATGTTCAACAATCATACAGGGAGAAATCCATCACAGAAGAGGGAGCAATTTCTCCGTTGACAGCAGCCTCAATAGACCAGAATGCAATGCAGCCACAAGACATGTTGCCACAATCATAGACACGCCCCAATGTTCACAAGTTGGCCAGTTGCTTTATTTACTTGCCCATATGCCCACCCTGGATTGAAAGCAACAAGTTCACGCCATTCTCTGGGGGTTGTAGAAAGGCATTCTGGGAAACATAGGAAATCGCTAACTGAAGTAGAAGTAGACAAAAGTATATTGCAACACAAATTGATGATATATCACAGTGTAAGAGGATCTGAGGGTGGAATCTCTCAATAATGTTCTAATGCAATCGCACTGGACCAGAAGCCCAACTGAAACTATGACGGCAGTAGAATATGACCTTGCATCATCCTCAGCTCTGTTTTGAATCATCTCATATAGCCCATCGTTTCTAATAAATATTCAGAAATACGTCAGGCCGCGGTAGTAAGAAGCTCTTCAGTGGGTTAAAGGCAGGATTAATGAATCTTAAATGATGCTTGGCCAGCCTGGATATTTCCATGCTTTAGATGAAGGAGAAGTCATTACCATGGCTGTAGGTGCGGGGCAGGCTGAGGATAAAAGGGGCCTAGTCCATTATGCAGTCATTGAAGGTTACCACTACAACAGTGGTGCAATCCCATTACCGCAGCTGAATGAATTACGGATATGCCATGCATTCAAATTAATAGGGCAAAAGGTGCCCGATGCCACTGAATCGCTCTGATTTTGTATTTATGCCTAATGAATATTTGCGGAACCATGGCTGCTAACCTCAGTGGAGGCTCTCTAAAGGGAGACAGGGAAATCATTTTATGGTGAATTAAAGGAAGACAGGCCGGTTTATGTTTTGGCGAATGCGGCGCACTCGCCCGATGCGATGGCATTTCATGGCGTGTTGTCTTTGCTCAATTTCCAAATCCTCCAACTCTCCTGAAAGAGCCGATCATGGGTCCAGCGGAGGCCCTTGATCTTTTGTTTTTCGGACCATCTGCAGGATTTTATTTTACCGAGTTTTACCAGTGGGCCTGTTATGCAAATACACCTCCACAATTCATTTAAGGGAACAAAGAGCATTTTCTCTGAGCAGCTCTCTCTTTGGTCTCTTTCCTTTTCATTGCATTCTGATTTGGAGGTTTAATTAATTTTCAAACAGTAGGGGGTCAATTTATTAGAAAGTGCAATTGATCCTTTGTGGTTAGAGCAAGTCACATTAATCTACATGTACCGCCTTGTTAATTCCCGCTGTGAGCATACCCATATAGCAACGCTTTTCTAACCCCGTACTGTATGGGGAGACCCATTATATATGCTGACAAGGTCCACACAAATGAACCAATAGCACTTTTTGGACAGTAGAATGCTAAATTAGTTTTAGTTAGTATGCATTTAGTTAGTATTATTTTTTGTTGATGATATCCACCTATGGCACAGTAATCCAATACATATATTGTCCGTTAACTGTTTTTTCTTCACTCTGCTGATCCTCACAAGTGAAAAAGGGAATGAAAGATGCCATAGACGGCCATCATTCTCTGGGGGGATACACTTCAAACACCGTCATGCCCCTGAAATTCAGCCAGTGTCTCTCTCTCTCTTTCTCTCTGTGACAACATGGAAATTTTGACATTTCTGTGGCCTTAGTATTCAACATTGGACCATGGGGCTTTGAGATCGGTACTGTCCTTTATGGTGGAGAGGTGTGAGATTCAATCATACCAAGCCAAGTATATAGACATATTCCAGTGTGCAGTATTTGAAGACCATTGTAAGAACATTTTGAGCACATTATAATCATCTTTTTGAAACTATTTTGAAGTCCCATCATTGCACAAACTCAACAGACTGAGAACCTTCTGAAACAACTCTACAGCTTGTAAAAGTCTCATAACACCCATACTGTAAGATTATAATTAATAATGTATAGCTGTGCATCATGGCAGATTATAATCAGGTATTCATGTGCTTATGATGCCTCGCACCTCAAGAGTTATAACATATTGAATAGACTATTTGTTTCACAATAACTTAACACTGTAGTTAAAATAGAAAAACATGGGATCTTTGCCTTTTTCTCTTGTACCCAGCGAGATCAAAGAGATACAAAAGCACAAAAAGGAGCCTGATGATAACAGTGTTAGTCCATCAACCACTTGATTTAAAAGAGATATTAGCCTTACAGTGAGGAGGCACCAAACGACAATAAATTATTACGGAGCACAATCTCAAAGCGTGACGGATGATAAAAAGAAGATTTATGCGATTCTAAGACAGAGTGTGTCCACTATCCCGACAGCTTTTATCATCTTTTTTATGTCACTGATAGAAAAAGACAGAGAAAGACTTGATGTATCTTTTGACAGGTCTAAAATGAAACTTGTTCGGTCTTGGCAGTGGCGCTGCATGCTGCCAATGCTAGATACACCAAAGCAAGTTTCCCAGACAGAGAACTCAGATCTTTCTGTCAACACGATTGCAATTAATTTGCTCAATTAAGGAAAAATTCACAGGAACACTTTACTTGAAGTGCCTTGTGATTCATTACAAGCTGATAAGCCAATTAGAAGCATAGATAAACTTTTCTTACAATCTAATTATCAGACAAATCAGAAATTACATTCAGTTTAATATCATGTCATTAGCTATACAGATTCAACCTACAAATCTTATTCTAATAATTATCATGCACTCACAATGTGCTTATGATGCCTTATGAGTGCCACAGTGTCCCCAAATACACAAACCAAGATGCACTACTCTTTGAAATAAACCTCCCATCACACACAGAACCCGACGCATTCATCCACTGAAAATCATTCTGTTCCGCCATTTAAACCAACGCCTTGTCTTTGATCTCGGCACAATTCCCCCCCCCCTGCTCTAAAAACTTTCTGCTCCTTTCATCTGAGCAGAGGCGAACGAGGGCTGCCGTCTGGGAACAGGTGTTGCGGTCGTTTGATGTAAGCCCGCGGTGGTCCAGCAGCTTTTGGAAATGTAAAGCTATCGTGACCCCGTTCTGGAGCCCGACTCCCCCCCCCCCCTCCCCCCCCATCCCCCTAACCTCCCCCACCCCAACCTCCTCCCTTCCTGATGAACCAGCCAGGTGCCAAAAATACACCCAGCTGTCTCGGAATAAAACATCTGACACAGTGACTCCCTGACTGATGGTGGGACAGAAGGAGGCACCCCGGGGACCGAGGGGTCTGGGACTCGCTCGCGTCTACACACTCAGCTCATTACGCGAGTTAATGAGGAAGTTTCTCTCAAGTCCAGGGCGCCACGGCCAGGGCCGTGACCGATGCTGCTGTCCTGGCTGAGGGAGGGAGCTGTTCTTTAGGGGCGGGTGCTGAATTTGACTCTGGCATTTAGCTCTTCTGCCCTTATCAGAGCGCTGCTGCAAGGCTTTTTGACCACGTCCAGTAAGGCAGTGGTTCTCAACGTGGGGTCCAGGGACCACCAGGGGTCCTTGAGGGGGTTCCAGGGGGTCCCCAGCAAATTGATCAATTGTTCTAACACAATTAGAGAATGTAGAAGAATGACTATTTTGATCATAGTTGCAGTGTTATTTCTCTACTTACAATACAGATAGTCATGGAATTCCAGAGAAAATCATATCTAACAATAAAAATATTCTCAGATTTGGGTCCAAGAGACAAACTCTCATCAAATGGGGGTCTGTGGCCATAATGTGGACTAAATAAGCAGTCCTTGATATGAAAATGGTTGAGAATCACTGCAGCAGGACATCACACCCATTTTAGCTTCTTTACATTGGCTTCCCATCATATTTAGGATTCAATTTAAAGTTCTTGTAATCACATATAGAGTCCTGCATGGTCAGGCTCCTGTGTACATCTGAGACCTACCTACATTACCAGCAGGTCACTCAGGTCTTCTGACCAGGACTTACTGGTCGTAGCACTTTGTGACTTGGCCCTATGAAAGCTGCTATATAAATAAACTTTACTTACTTAAGAGGGTTGAATTGTTAGGAGGGGAACACGGTAACATCATCCCTATCATTAACAACGACAAACCACACACACTCTCTCTCTCTCTCTCTCTCTCTCACACACATACACACACACATTTCCCTTCAGACAGTATCTCCAGTTCTATGGGAACCAGCTATAGGAAGGGAGAAGGTAGACCAGAACCCACATGGTTGCAGCAGCACAACACAGCTACGTCGGACAAATTGAGCTGAAGTTATTTTCATCAACAAGGGATGAGTCATTTTGATCTCCAACCTGGCACGGCACCAGCACCTGGCGTATTTAGCTACACATCGATTCCACGTTTAAACCACTAGTTCACTGGCTGTATCAGATTACCGGAGCCACTGCCCCCCTAAGCCTCTGTACAACACCAAATCCCATTTTAAATAACATTACAAGAGAAACCGGGCTTAAGTATTTGGTTAAATAACGCGGAGTAAGTCGGAGGGATTTGCCGCCACGAAACACACAAGTGGGAGTTAGGGAAGCATTAGCATGATTCACTGACTCTCCAGTAATTGTGCGGACCCCCTGACGATCTCCGTTACGGATTCTGTTAGAAGATCTGGGTCACACATCCAGTATATATCATGTCTGTTACACCAACACAGGTCTGGAGTGTGCTCCAATCGGTCTGTAACGATGCCTCAGAGGCAGAACGTCAGGCTCGCAAACAATGCGTCAAACAAACATCAAAGGATGTTTGCTGAAGCAGGTCAGGACGAGAAAACAATCATTTCGCCTCTACAGGACAATTGTGAAGGGAGGCATGTAATGAATGGCGTCGCACTCCGGGGAGGATGATGCACTTCCTGCTTTTGCTTTTCTCTAAACACATTCATTTTTGAGTGCGTCCTGCAAATTCAATGAAGTAGAGAGAGACTGCCCCGTGGCTGTGTGTTTTTCACCGATACTGCCTCTGTGAGTCTGGAGAAAGAGACGAAGAATAAAGAGAGAAAGAGAGAGGGACAGAGGGACAGAGAGAGCAAGAGATAGTGAAAGAGAAAGAGAGAGAGAGAGGAGGTGGATGGAGAGTAAACAGAGAGGCAGTTAGTATGTAGTGACCCCATAGCTTGAGATGGGAGTCATGAGTGAGTGACTGTGTTTACCGTACACAGACAAAGACAGAGAGACAACATCATTTACCGTCACACCTCAGATAGGAGAGGGGGGGGCGGGGGGGTCAATCAGCAGCTGGTGTTTTGCAGTGCGGATGCTAGAAAACAGTGCTGTTTTCTGACCTAAGAGGATTTTTTCTCCTGGGAGATGAGCAAACAGCTTTCCCAGGACGCGATCACACATAAACTACAAGTATCAACAGTGAGCTGGAGGGGGCAGAGCATTGGGCAGACCTTGCAAATGTGAATAAATGAAGCAGCAGCCTGTGCTGGGATTTTCTGTTTCTCTGTTTTTGGTTGTTGATCACAAAACTTGGTTCCAGCGGTGAAAATACAGTATCCTCCATCATGACATTTCAGATTAGAACACAGTTTATGTTGGCCAAATTGAAATTCATGTGCAAGAATGTGGAACTGAAGCCAATTAACACATGTAGACAGGTCTAAACTTGTCTTGCGGTACCGATTCATGCATAAGCAGCGATGCAGTTGTTGCCTCTCGCCGTTCAAGAACTCCACTGTGAGATGATAATTAGTGCTGATAAAAAATTTCTTTCTTCTTTTAAAACAGGACACAAATGGTTTCCTTCTCTCACAGCCTTGGTGCTCAGGTTTCCATCAGATTGTTTTTTTCTTTTTCTGCTGAATCCCTCTGATCCATCTCCATCCCTTGTTTGTCTGAATCTTTGAGTATTTACAGATGAACAGATGAAGGCGGCGTCACGAGAGCGAGAGTCTGTCACGCAACGCCGCCTTGGCTCTCAGCGGCCACCCAACTTCATGCCTGAGTCTCCAGAGGGACGGCCCAGATTTCAGGTTGCAGCAGTATCTAGTGGCAGGGACGGCTCATTGCACCCACCCCTCCCAGTCCTGCATGGCAAACGGTCCTTTGGCCACTCGCTCACACCTCCTTTAAGTTGTGTTTATGGATTCATGTAGCTGAAAGCATAAGTTATATTCATGTAAAACACCAGGAAACATGAAGTGCTCGTCAGGCACTCATGGGGGCTTTTAGCGGGGTTGGCCAGAGCCAGAGTGGGCGGACGGGCTCCGGAGTTATTGATTGAAGCCTCTAATAATCTGTGAGCGGGTCTGGAGGTGTTCAAGGGTCGAGCACAGACAGTGTGTATGTGTGTGTGTGTGTGTGTGTGTGTGAGTGTGATACTCTGACATTGAAGTTGCCCTTCCCCCTGTCACTGAATAGGTTCAGATTAGAAAAGGCCAGTACTGAAGAGCCATGGTGTACAATGCACCACCCACTACAGCACTACCCACAATAAACAATCACACAGACACAGCAAAGCCTTTCCCTGAGGAGCAGCAACACCGCAGCAGCCCAATACCTGTCCTCAATCCCTTCTTATCACCGCACTCGCCCAGCTCCTTCTCATCTAATCTCTGAAGGCCTCGGTATACTTGCTGCAGAAAGGAACTTCAGCAGATTCGTACGAACAAAAGGACAAAAACAAAGCGGCACATTGGCTTCGGACTTGTGAAACGGCATCTCCATCTTCTTTTCCAGTTCATTGCCTTTGTTTCCATCTCTGTGCTAACATCTCATGGTCAATTCTTTCAAATGAATGGTTTGGAGGCTCGGCTTGCTGAGTTTATTAGAGGAGATCTGCACCATTATAACCAATCAAATGGCCTCTAAAACTTCATATTCCCTCAGCTGCTTTTGTTGCTCTTTCACCGCAGCCGAGTGTAAATAAACTACCAATACAAAGCCACGGCGAGTTTGTATTTCGGGGGAAAGTTCAACTTCAACTTCGCCTTTAATCCACTGTGTAGTGGGTGGAACAGATTAGAAGGGGGTTCACGTTCTCCTGAGCCATAACCAAAGGGGTCCACAAGCATCCACTGCCTCCTGGTTCTCCAGATAAATTGCACTGGACACAGAATTGAAGTAACCCCGACTAGCACATCACAGAGTGACAGGAGCCACAGAGGGATAAGAGAAGCAAAACTATGAGGAATGGAAGGTAGGAAACCATAAAGACCTTAATTAACGATGCCATTGGCAGTAAGGGCTTGACAGAAACAATTTAGATCAATTACTAAATGATACATACTCTACAAACAATTCTCTCCAAGCGGATATAAGATTGCAGATCATGGATTCCCATAATTTGATTTAGAGCTCCAGAGAGCAGTAAATGCAGGCTGGGAAATAGAAAGAGGGGTACCAGTAACCAGCGTGGATATCAGAATCTCTGTGCATAATGTGTGGCTACATGGATTCTTATGGACGTGAATGCAGTGTGTGTTGGTATGGCAGCACCAAGGCTGAATAATATTCTAAATTTATACTCCTTTTAGATACATTTCCACAGCGCATCATCTACCTCACATCTGGCCTGAGAAAAACACCTCCGCTGATTCAATTTTTAATTGGAATACTTGTCATT
The DNA here is from genome assembly GCF_048128805.1 of Centroberyx gerrardi. Taxonomy (NCBI): domain Eukaryota; kingdom Metazoa; phylum Chordata; class Actinopteri; order Beryciformes; family Berycidae; genus Centroberyx; species Centroberyx gerrardi. The sequence goes on from NC_136020.1 coordinate 7,303,732, forward strand.
AACGGTGCCAGCCTTAAGAGTTTGTTTTGCAATGCACAATGCATACATAATCCACATTTGTAAGTGGCTGCCTCTTCATTAACAACATTTCAGAAATGAATGTGAGGAAATCCATCATTATCACAACTCGCAATCACCAAACCCTACAGCGGGTGCAAACTCATAATCTTAGGCAATTTGCATATGCAATTAGTGTAAGCTTCAAGGAAAGGGTGTGATTGACAGGAGTGAAATGTTTTGCCTAGTTGGTTTTCTTGGTTCGCCTTCTGGAGGTACTGTATCAAATTGATTGAACCCAATTTAGAGCATACCGATGGTCCATTTTAAGTCTTTTGTACATTGTATCGCCAAAGCCACACTGAGATACACAGCAGTAAGCATTGTGATGGACAGACAAGGGACCACAATGCTATGAATGCTTGACACACGCTCGTCTCACTGCCCTATTACAGCAAATATGACCAAGAGACAGCAGCAGCAAGCCACCAATTTTTTTGGAGCAAGAGCTCTATATCACATTGACTCGCTCCCTCCACTCTGAGGTGTGCACAAAGACAACAAATACAGCTTTTCTCAGACAATCAAGAAAAGTCTTCACTTGCAAGGCACCGGGCCTATTTGTTGGGATTGCTTTGAAAGAAAAAAAAAAAGAAAAAAAAACCTTGCTGCCAGTTTGATAGAACTTCATTTCAGAGGGGACGCAGACAGACGTAGGAGGTGTTCTATTTTTGCCCCAGTTCTCATCTCATCTTCCTTTCTTTCAGATTCCCCCCCCCCCCTCAAGGTTATTCATCTGGTTGTGGAGTGAAGTCAAAATCAATGGCGAGAGCGGGGCTGAGAGTTGAAGGCTCGCACCGAATCTATCACGGCGCATATGGGACGTGAGGGGACGGCCATGTTTCATTATAAATTCAAGGCCAATCTGTTCCTAGGGAGGGAAAGCAGGATGTCAAGGTAATGAGTTAATTTAGGAGATAAGGAAGAGCAAATGTAATCTCTGAGATTTCACCAGCAGCAAAATGGCTCCTCAAGACCCAAGCCAATCCTATCAAAGCGAGGGAAAAAAGTCACTCATTATCATGATAGTGTTAGTTATAGGTTCTCTACAGAGCAGAAAATAAGGGTAATCATACTCTCCGAGCATAGCAAACATCACCCTCAGGCTTTTATTGTAAAGCCCCCATTAAACCCTCTAGTTTGAATAAAGGAACAGGATCGCTTCAAATGCTTCAGCTCAAGCGGCGAAGTGCAGGAGTCAAACGGCTTAAGGAAGCACAATAATTTCTGCTACTATCGCAGACCCCAGACTACACTACGCTAGCATTATATCAAATTTAAGCAGATGCCTAGTTATTATCCCCCAGTGGGCTGGGCTGGCCTCTTGGCGCTGTGGTAATGAGTGTTTTTTCGTCTGACTGGGTGGACATGTTTTGGAAGGAAGGCCTCTGTCTGCCCCCCCACCCCAAGACGCTCGGCTCTGCAAATGAACTCAATGAGCCGCCCAGACCTGTATCCCTCCCCGTTTGCAGCATCCTTCACGGGAGCCCCAAACATGTCAGCCTGTTCCATTTATCAAGGATATAGGGGGTCTGGGAGATGGTAGAGTAAACAAGAGGAGTGGAAACTGAGCCCGCTCGCTGTGATTTCTCTCTCTCTCTCTCTCTCTCTTGTCTTTCGCCGTTTCCGAGAGCAGAGCTGTGGGCTTTCGCTGGTCGTGCCATTATTCCAGCAATTGACTCTCGTCTGTGCTGGTTGGCAGTTCTCTCAAGTGAAAACATTCCAGGAGTTGAGGCTGTAATACTGTGCGAGGGTTTTTTGAGCGGCTGCCAAAAGCGGGACCACAGGAAGAGCGGGGTTGGGGTGGGGCTGGTGGTGGTGGTGGGGGGGGTGGGGGGGGGGGTGGGGGGGCAGTAGGGCGGTGTAATGAGAACGGCTTACGGAGATAACTGGACGGAGCGTGTAGGAGCGCGTACCGGGGCCGCGCAGCGCTCAACGGGCGAGGGGGAGAGAGCACGGGGGAGGTGGCTGGCATGACAACCTACGGCAGGCAGGAGGACTCGGTTGCCATGGCGACAAACAAGGATGTTTGCATCAGAGGCAAATCTCAGCGGTCGGCCGCGGCGAGGGCACACACACACACACACACACCGTTCGACTAGCGGTAATGGAGAATTGTCGGGGCCAGAGATGAGAAAAGGCGGGGTGAAGAGAGGAATGCCTTCCTCCTTATCGGCCCGGCATTCCCTCGCAATCTCGCCTTCTGCAGGAGGGCTGGGACACACTCTGTAGGGGGGGGTGGGGGGGGTGGGGGGAACAGGGACTCGCTGGTTCAACAGCTAATGACCCCTTTATGAAGAGGGAAGCATCTTCACAGTAGGTTCAATTCAAAATATTATGTCTAGAATGCTGATTACGTACATTTATTCTACTCATCCATCCACAGTGATAAGCAATGACCTTGATTGGTACTGAAACAATACAGAGGTGTGACTCACTTCTTCTTCTCGTTTTAATATATCAAATATGGACTCACTGTATTTGACGGCAGGGAAATGGAAGCAATAAGATATACATTGGAGACAACTGTACATGCTGTCCCCCCATATTGAAATGCAGCATCTCCTCGTAATTAACGTGACACGTTCTGAACCGGCCAAGGTCGTTTGTGTGGCGGACAGGGCGGAGCAGGGTGACACTGATTTTAATTGCTTTTTCATCCCATCATGTCACTGTATCTTGCACACTGCTGGGTGTCCTATTGCTTTATGACTCATGCGTCCTCCAAGGGCGCCAGAAGCGGTGACTGAACTGTAGCAGAGCGAAGAGGCCACTTTCTGGGCCATAGTTTGTTCTGTTCCCCCCCCACACACATCATCATGCTGGCATACAGTGGGGACACCAGCAGAGGCTCTGGAGAATTGAGCGCTTGTAAAAGCCTTAAAACACAATTCGCTCTTTCCGCCTTAGATAAGACTCAGCGTGGCGCTCGGATCCCGAATGTGTCATTTTGTCCAAATTGATGCATTTGCCTATGTGAAACTCCAGTTTCCAGCTGTCCTGCCTTTGTGCCAGTTCAACTTAATTCCAACATAAAATGGCAGCTATTTCACTTTTAGAAACTCATTAATAGTGGCTAGACTCCGAAGAATGGACATTGACAATTTGGATTCTACCCTCATCTCCATGCTGCCACTTACACTCTCAACACAGAGTGGCTAAATCAACAGGGGACCATAGCGGAACACCACTAATCTAATCGTTTCAGCCAAAAGACTGTGTCTGAACAATGTGAGCCAAAAACACAATTACACAAAGCACAGCAGTTGGTTAGGTCATTACCGATATTACCCCAGGGATGAGGAGGCTCATACGCTCTCTATTCTATTTTCTTGTCTACCAGGTCATTGCCTTCATATCAGCATGTAGAGCAGGTGCATCATGGGATGCCCCCATACCCCTTTAGGTGTGACAAAAGGCTGAGTGGATGTGCGTGAGCGTTTTAGGTAAGCAAGGGAGAGTGGGATGGCCTTCCATTGAATGCAACTCTTCTCCCTTATTACATCCATTAAACATTGAAAATGTCCTCCAGGCTCCTCCTTTGTCGCGCTGCATGCCCTTCAGTAATTATTAATCTACTCATTCAGCGGGCAAAGGGGAAGTTTCGCCCACGATGTACAGAGGAAAGGCACGGAGCGCATGGGGCAGAGCCTGTGTCTCTCAGCGGTCCCACACACCCAGATGGTGTTAATCTCTAATAACTTCCCCGCAAAAAGCACCTTCGGGCTGCGGTGGGGAAAAACGCTGCGGCTAGATGATGCGTTTTACCGGCGCTAAGTATGAATCAGGATATTAAAAAATTGGAGGAGGGCAAAAGCAATTTCCTCCTGAAGGGGATTTTGAAATTACAGCTCTCTGGACTGGAAGGAAGTTTTGCCACAAAATCATTTTCTCTTTCTCACCTATCACAATGAAACACCTCCCCTCCGCCGCCGCCTCTATATATACCTAAGCTATCTTCTGTAAATGAGAATCTCTCTGACAGGGAGTCATGACAAAGCCATGAAATGAAGGCTCCTTCAATACAGTGTGTGGAGACTATTGTATGTTCATGACCGGGCAGGCTAGATGTACGTCAAGAGATGGATTCGCAAAGTAACGGACACTGACACTGTATCCATCCTTTAATATTATTTTTCGATTTCCCTCGGGAAGATAAACCTGGATGATGACATTGCAACGTTCATTCGCTTCGACTGTTGTGAAGCCATTCAACTATTTTCAAATTGTCTTACGCAATTCGGGCTGTTGTTGCATCTGCAAACCGAGGCAGACACATTCAGTATAGACCGCTGCATTTTTATAGGCTTCATTAGACACTCTGTTCAGGCTGTGGCATTGAATCTCTCTGACTCACTGTGACTTAACAGAAACTGTTGTAGTGTGGCGAACATGATAAATGTATAAATATATGTAGGCAGAAACAGTGGAAAGAATGGGCCTTTGTCACAAACCAAGCGATGCTTTGGATCTTCCGCATAAATAACACCCAGAATAAGCTTTGTTCTATTGTAAGGAGAGAACCCACTCATGCAGCAACTTTACACCATGTGATATGTGCTGTCAAATAAGCTGCATGATGGATTTTGAGTTTCTGTAGGTGTCTGTTCAGCCATGGTGGCTATCACTGCTCATGCTAACTACCCAGTTCTTCTTCTGTTTATTCCAATCAAACCGGAAAATTGTGCTCCGGATTTTTCCCGGGAAAGATCTACTGTACCAGAAGCCAGGTGTTTAGAACAGCAAATGGAAAAGCTTTCATGAACTGGATATACGTTGAATCACTATTGTGTTATATTAAATTGATGATGGAGAGCAGCAAAACGGACATTTATTTATATGAAAATGTTGAGGATTATTACTTTAAGTTACAGTTGGTGACATGGAGTAAAAGTCTAGTGAAACCACAGTTAGCTTGCTCTAACAAGGATGACAAAACTAACTGCTGTGATGACATTATTCTTGCAAGAATATTCAACGTGCCTCAATTCAATGGTGCCGATGGAATGTGTGTGTGTGTGTGTGTGTGTGTGTGTGGGTGTGCGCGCCATTGTAGCGGGTGGATTGATCATGTAATCTGGGCCTTATCTCGGTGGGTCTACAGAGATCAAGCAGTCCTGAGTTGCACAGACCCTGTCAAACACTGAGCTTCAAATCAGGACTTAGACCAAGCTAATTAGGCTATCAGCGTCAGGCCTTTAAGACGACGCTGATACCAACACAGTCAGCCCGGCAAAACTCTCTCCAATTAGCACATTGTTACACGCGACTCATCTTAGGGTGGTCGTAAATACTTTGCAATAGGTTTTTCTGAAGCAAAGTGACATGTGAATTCAGGATATCGATTTAAAATGAGGCAGAAGCACATTACTTCAAGTATAGCTCCGGCCATTTTCAACCTAGACCCCATTTTCCCATCTTTTTCTGTCAAACTGATTGATTCTGACCAACATGTTGACAGTTGCCAAAAATCAACCCCATTTCCCATTGGCCCTATAGGACTGTATTGGAGAGCTGCACACCCTGGCAAGCAAGACATAAATACAGTAGCTGTATAGTGAAGCAGCTGATGAGATTTTGGTTAGAATTGATCGATATGATGGAAAAAAGATGGGACAATAAGGCCCAAAATGGACGGAGTTATGCTTTAATTGTCAGGGAAATCAATCAAGTTAAATTGGATTATTTTGTTTTTGTGTGTCGTATGATTCATCTTTGATGTAATTAGACTGATACCTCAAAAGTGGCACTTTGAAAAAGAGGAATTGGACTCAGTAGATTATATCAATGAGGATATAATGAGGATATATACTGTAGATCTCAATGAGGATATACTGTAGATTTCAATAAGGATATAATTTTGACACATGTGCACACAAGGATAAGAACATTCATCACAATCCTACTGCTTTCGACCTTGGAAAGCCTGGTTGAAATGGACATAAACACAGCAGTGGCTCTCATTATAGTATTGTTGAAGCCACCACAAACTCCAGAAACTTCTCATTTATGAAACTTCCCTACCAACAATGTGAACAAAATCCAACATTCAAGGAGTGTTCATTTGAGAACAATAACATTTCCACATTTAGCCAGACTGTCTTCGATTTGACAACCAATATCAGCACATTACCGTCATTTAGTGGGAGTGAGAATGGGTTGAAAAACGTCATTCTCAGTCAGATAGATCTGCGTTGATATGTGCCAAGAGCCTGTTTCATTTGCAAAAAGAACATTGTAGAGGATCATCTCACTCAATGATGCCGTGTTGACTCACAAACAGGTGGCGTACAATATTCTGTCCCCGCGAACAAAACAAACACCATGGCAAGAAACTGTGTGCACTCATGTTTATTTGGAGGAATTAAAACATTAAGCCGGTTTATTTAGCTGGATTTCTGTGTGATTTTTCAGACTCAATTATTCAGTAGACAGGTTCTGATGAGAGAGGCAGGCTCCAATGTGAGAAATGATGCATATTGGCTCATTTTGTCTTTTGTCATTTCATCGCCATACACTCTATTTTTCAGCCTGATGCTTAAAGACACCTTAGTAAGAGTGAGAGTAAGTCTTTGGGACTTTGGAACAACCTGCCTCATTTTTATAGATTTGCTATCATGTAATTTTCTTTCTTTTTTCACCTCCATTTTACTTCCTTGCCTTGCTTTTGCTATCAATTTTCAGTTTTTCACTTTCACTCCTTTTTGAACGCTTTGTAACTGTACTTTGAAAAGTGCTATATAAATGATAATGATGATGATGATGATGATGATGATGATGATGGTGATGATGATGATGGTGATGATGATAATGATGATGATGATGATTTTGTTTCACTGCCCTTTTGTGGTTTACTTTTACTTTCTTGCCTTGCTTTTGCTATTATATTTTTTCTTTTACTCTTTTACTTGAAAAGTGCTATATAAGTATATAATTGCTATAGATCATCATCCTCATCATCCAATAGATCTGTGGCTCCCAGGATTCTAGGGAAGTGTTTTGTTTTTTTTCCTCGGACATGTAGAACAGCCCTAGAGAGGAGAGCGGGACGACCGCTCCTGATATTGGAGGCATCCGTCACCGCCGGCATGAGCAACAGTCTCTGCGGTGACAGTGCCACTGATCCGTGCCCGTCCCTCCTCACAGGCGCCTACTACCAAATGGCCACACAAGGTCAAATCATAAGAGAGATGCTATTTATATCCTCCATTTTCTATTGCTCTCAACAGCAGAAACAAACACCCTCCTCCTCCTTCTCTGCTTCTATCCTGCTTCCCTGTCTCCCTCCTGTACGTCTCATCGTTTCCCTCCATCTTCGGCTCTGATGAACTGTCCGATCGTAAGCGAGAGGCTTCAGCCCAATGCAAAGTAATCCTGGCAGATGCCCTTTTATCCTTTGGCTTTTTGAGAAGTTCCCTCGAAAATAACTCGGCCCCGGAAAAAAAAAGGTTAGGGCGGTTTGGACATCAGGCTCGGGGCTTTGGGCCTGTACTTCTCATTAATAGCTCTTTAACAAGCATGATAAAACAGGACGCCACCTCCGGCGACAGTTGAGTGGACACTTGATTAGTTTGGGAGTCAACATCTGCCCCCCCCTCTGGCTCGGTGTAAACAAGATCAGAGGCCATTGTCGTCCCCCTTAATGATTCCCCCCTGATTGCTGCTGCGTTGTGCTTTTTAAAGCCAATCTCCAATCTCAGATCATCAGAAAACAGTCATGTGGGGCGGCTGCACTCCCGCCAGCATCGTTGAATCCCAACCGTATGAAAATGACCCTGAAGGTGTTTCAAAAAGCCATCGCCGGCGAACATCCATCAGTGCAGCCACGGCTCACCCCGTCTGATTCAGTTAGTGCTTATGAAATGGAGCATCTGCAGACGCTCCCAGAGAGTATGTAAACATAAGCTCTGTCTTGGGAAATGAGCTGAGGGGTCATTTAGATTTTGGGTGGGGAAGGGCTGCCTCTCTCTCTCTCTCTCTCTCTCTCTCTCTCTCTCTCCCTCTCTGTATCACCTGGTAACAGTTTGACGCTCCCTCTCTAATGTATTCCAAGCGCTCGGCTAAACGGCTACACCTGAGCAACCCCTCCTTCCCTCTCCCCATCGCTCTTTCTTCTCCCTCTCTCATTGCATTGGCTGATCCCTGCCTCCTGAGATATTGGGTAATCCAGGAGCGGGGCGGGGCGGGCGGGGGGGGGGGTTAATAGGCAGCCGGCGCCTTGACGATGCCTTATTTGTCAGCGAAAGCCGCGGATATGCTTGACATGTTCGCAGAGAGCCGCGAGCCATTCCCATTCCATGTGCAGTGGCCGACAGGCGCTGTATCAGTGAACCTGGGGGAGGTGATAAGCCTCCTCTACAGCAAAGAGAGAGGGAGAGAAGGGGGGGGGGGGGGGGTCCCACCAATCACAACAATAGCAGAGATATTGAGTAATATATGGAGCTGGAGTGGCTTTTCTGCTCGCCGTATAGACCGCTGAGCACGATGAGGAGAGTTTGTCTGATACATTATCAGCACATGGATACAAGACAAAAGCATGCAGGGGGAAAGTCACAAACAAGGGGTTAAGAACAGGAGGGATGTCTTGTTCCCTTTCCAAATGGCATTACAGCTCATTTCCGAATCAATAGCTTGCCTCTTTCCTTCCTAGTCAGTCATACCCAAGATAAACCCATCACAATTGAAGGATGGAGAGAGGAGGAGGAGGGGAGGGGGGAAAGAAAAAGAAGACAGAGCACCAGAGCCACGGCCGGCCCTTTTTATCTGATGGGGAGAGAGAGGTGAGCGAGCGGAGGGATTAGCTTCCCCGGGATGAAAGCAGCTGCTCGTCTCCCCGTCTCTTCCACTCCCCCCTCCCCTCCCCTCCTCTCCCCTCCTCTCCTCGCTTCTCTCCATCCGCCCACACATCCACAACCGTGTGGTCTCCCCTCGCAACCGGAGACATGCTCTATATGCAGCGAGCCGCGTCTCGCTGCCGGCAGCTGCGCTCCACCCTGCAACCTACAGCCAGCAAAACACGCCGAAAAAAAAAAAAAAAACATGCCTAAAAAGGGGACGGCACGGCGAAAACAGGCGCCAAAAAACGGTTGGAGCGGCTGGGAGTTGTAACAAAGTGTACTTCCCCCTTCAAACCGCCCACCCCTTCCTCACCGTGTCACCCAGACAGCACAGAGACAGACACCAATACATCAACACCCACCCAGCCAGCCTCAAAAACACACACACACACACACACACACACACACACTCCACTCCTTTCTTTGTAACTTCTGGTGTAGCCCAAAGAGGAAACATGTGCTCTTACCTGGCACAGCAGCACACCTTCAGCTCCAAATCTGCTCGCCTTGACGAGGAGGCGCGCTCATCTGGAGGAGAAGGAGGGAGTCTTGGAGTGAGAGGGAGTGTGTGTGTGTGTGTTTGTGTGTGTGTGTGTGTGGCTGGGAGAGAGAGGAGAGAGAGAGAGAGAGAGAGAGAGAGAGAGAGAGAGAGAGGGAGGGAGGGAGCGTAAGAGGTGGAGCCTGGTGAGGAGGAGAAAAAGGGGCTGGGTGATGGCTCTGTCTGCCGTCTCTGTAGCCAGTCTTGTGGGAGCAGTGTGGATGGCGCTAGATCATCCCCTGTTCAAACACACACACACACACACACACACACACACAGTCGCACACGCACAGTGGATGCGGCGAGCGCAAGGCTGGGAGGAAGAAACCCAGGGGGAGAGAGAGGGAGGAGGAGGAGGAGGAGGAGGAGAGAGGCAGGAGAGACTGTTTAAGTCGGCGGCGTCACGCGGCAGTTCCTAGGAATCCCTCCAGTGAGAGCGGCACTGCATCACCGAGTCCTTGGCTGCGATTGGCTGAGCGGTGGGGAGATGCCAAGGAGCGGTGGGCATCGCTGCGTAACCTAAGATGACCCTTTCAACACACATTAACATGCACCCTCTCTGTTTCTCACCCCCGCTGGGCACACCCACCCCCCACCCCCCCTGTCCCCCCCTTTGGATGGCGTTCAAGGACACTCCAAAAAATCCCCACCCCGGGGTTTCTTGGGATGCCAGTATACTGTACAGCATGTGTGTGAGTGTGTGTGTGTGTGTGTGGACGTGTGTTAGTCACGTCGTGGTAAGCCGTGACCTGCCCTTGCACATGAACAAACACAAAAAACACATGCACAGATACACACACACACACAAGATCTTGTCCATGAAGGAAGCATGATTTCCCCAGAGGGAGGCGGGGCTTGTCGATAGAGAAGCCACACTAACACCTGCAAGGACACTCTTTCATTAAAACAATTGAATCTGTTGTGAACTGTGACGTTTTATGCCCCAATTGTGCATCTGGGTTGATGAATACAACAACTAATATTTAAACTGCGAATATCATAAGAATTTCCTATGTAATATTACTTAGATTTGTGCGATTTCTGATGATATGATGATTGTTAGTCTATCAAACTCCAAAAAACACAGCCGACTTATATGACATCCTCACTGTTTATCCACAGACCGAAGCGGATGAGACTGTGTGTGCATACTAGTACAGTGCTCATGTGATATTTTGGATGCATACATATGGAAAGTGCCTCTCTTATAACCTGCCCCCCTCCTCCTCCTCTTCCCCCTCGCCTCAGGTAGAAGATGAGGTTTTCTGTTGGCTGGACGGAGTCAATAGAGAATTGAATAAAAGCGGTGCCCAGCTGCACTCAAAGGTCAGACAGAAGCCCAGGCAGCAGAGTGAATAGAACTCTGTGGCTGCTTTCATGTTTTCACACGACGCCACGGGGACGCCAGCTGACACTTTACTTGAGGCTTATATGGCATCTTAAGCACAGTATGAATGCATAATAATCATTGTAGTTAGAAGACGATTATAAAGTCAGTTTCAGTGACAGTAAGAATTGAACCCTGTAGGGTACATGTAGTATTATAGATGCCCAAATGGAAGTATAATGAAAATGTATTGGGCCCATATACACTGTGCGAACTGGGCTCCCAACATAATTTGGCATCAAAGCATCAATTCAATGCATCGGTTCTAAGTGCATGCTGTGGTGTACTGTACATCTGCAGGATATGATCACTGGCAGGCATGAAAAAACAGAACTATAGTTTCTTAAATCAGTTGCCATCTTAGCCTGGAGGATGTTAAAGTCATGGTAAAAAAAGATAAAAGGTAAAGAGATAAAACACTATCTTTTATAAAGATAAAAGATAAAACAGTCTTTTTTGCTGCTTTTCCTTTTTAATGTCCTCTTTTGCATATTAACTGAAATTTATTTCGAAATAAGATTTCATTTTTACTATGTTACATATTCATTCTAGTTGAGCTTCCTCCAAAAAGCAACAAAAGATAGTCATCTGGCATTGTTTCTGTTGGTGAGTCACATAGCACCCTGCGGTGATCTCTCCTTTGCAAACACCCAAAGGTCATCCTCCTCTCCAGCATGCTTTGGTTTTATCACAAGAACCAATTATAGCAACACAACATTTTCATTCACATCACTAAACATTCCACTAAACGGAGCACTTTTTGGAGTTGACAAACATTGAACAATAGGGTTTGAACAATATGGGACAGATATTATACAGATATAATATTCTTGGATTGAAGCTGAAGCTAAATGTAACCATTTTTACACCAAAAATCCATCAATTCAGTGTTTTATGCAGAATATTACTCTTCTCAAGGTGGAAAAGCCTCTGAAACAGCATTAGGACCATCATGGGACACTAAAACTCTCCATTAAAACACTAATGAAATTATTAGCTTGGTTAGCAGCTCCTTAAGGCAGAGTGAAGCAGGTTTCATTGCCGGTTTGACACACTGCTGTTGAATAAAATCATGTTTTTCACTCTCATCATATCATAACAGGCTTTGATTTTTATTGAAAGGCCAATATCGGCCCAACATATCGGTCTAACCCTATTAAAAATCCTGCTAAAATAAAGCCAAGTGTCCTTACATGGGCTTAGCAGTGGCTCTGGCCGTGGGGCGCACAGCGATTACTGGCCTTTTGGATGGTTTGTCGCGGCTCTGACAGGATTTAAGAGAGCTCATTGGTTCTGGAAGGTGCTCCCCTGGCACGGTGCTACTGTCAACAGCAGGAGCACCAGCTGTATCCTCCCTCCCTGGTCCTTTTCAGACATGGCCCCCGTCCCAGCCAGCAGCCCCAGTGGGCGGACGGCACCCCCCCAGCCTCCCCCGGGCCCCACCAGCCTGGGACAGAGGACAGTGGCTCCAAGACCCAGGAACAACTGACCCCTCGCTGTTCCACCAAAGTCCACTGTCAGTCTCTAATCTAACGGCCTCACAAGAAAATCAAAGTGACAATATTAATCATGTGGTCGGGAAAATAATTAGAGGGGCCAATAAAGGAGTGAGTCCCCTCTCTCACCCCCCCCCCCACTCCACACATACAGGGGATTACTGATTACTGCTTGGACAAGTGGCTAATGAAAGGGTGCCGGCCTGGTTTTGAATGTAGCCATCAGCAGCCAATCACTTCACAGATATGGGAGCGCTGGCAGCTTTTATGGCGTGGATGCCAAAGTCAATAAAATCCATCTCAGCAGTCTCATCACTTCAGCATCACTAAAATGACTTAGCATCTTGAAAACAATGAGAAAAAAACAGTATAATTGACTGTAAAAACAAGCCAATCAGAGTGCTTTATTCAAGGTGTTGAAGCGGAAAACATGCTCCTGTTGCTGTCAGTTTCTCCCTGACGACGTTACTCCCTCATTAGAAAACCTCATTGATTGTTTTCATGTTTCCGACACGGTCAGTTGCTCATAAGCAGTATTCTTCAGAAGCATTAGTCATCCCCACACCTGGTAGTGTGGATCAAAAGCCCCCGCTTTGGTCACAACAACCCTCTGCCTGTGTGTGTGTGTGTTGGTGTGATTCATAGAGGGAGAGGCTGGCCCTGCCCCGTCTGCAGGGAAGCCCGGTCTCTCTCTCTCTCTCTTGTTTACAGATCGACAGCGTCTCTGGGAGAAGCCGGGCGACAGCCTGTGACAGACTGATGGATGATGTGACACTCATGCGCCGCTGTGTCACCCCCCGCATCCACCTCCCCGTCTCCCCCCTCATCCACTCACACTCGCAGCCTGGAGGCAAAGAAGGAGAGGTGTGCGTGTGTGTGTGTGTATGTGTGTGCGTGCAAGATCAAGGGTGGCGAGAGGTGCACTGGGAGGCTTAAAGTCGCACTCTTTCCTCCAACCCCGTAGATCTGCATGTAAGCAAAGCCTGATGGGTAAACGGCGGCGGCGTGTGGGCGGCTGTCAGCTCGTCTGACTGTTAGCGGTCCGGTGACAAGGCCGGACCCGCCGCAGATGATGCTGCTCAGGAGCGGAGCGGGGGAGAGAGAGAGAGAGAGAGAGAGAGAGAGGAGACGAGATGGGTGACAAGCGGAGGTGACAGGACCACGAGGCCGCCACATGAAATCTGCATGGAAATGAGCAAGCTACCCCCCCCCCCCCCCCCCCCCAAAAAAAAAATTACACCGCTCAAGATGTCACCGCAGAGAAAAGACGGAGTTGCCCGTCAGGGATGAACGGGGGGGGGGGGGGGGGGGACTTGAACTGGACGCCGCCTGTCTGAAAGATCACTGACCGATGCTCCTCCCTGGAAAATGTCACGCGTAACTAGCGGTCGTCTTCTCGTCAGTTTGTAAGTCACACAATGAGTCACACACACATGCATGCTCCTCAGTTAGAAAAACAGGCTTTGACTCCATCACATTCGTTGAGTTACATAAAAGGGAGCAAAACAATTAAAAGCATATAAATCCACCTACAAAAACTTTCTTTTGCCATGTTCCAGTTAATATTAAAATTGGCTTTAGGCACTGAGTGACAATGGACTTTTTTGATGAGGCAGTCTGGATAATAGGCCTTTTGAAATTCAAATTAAGAGCTTAAACACCTGCAGCCATGTCTGTCAATTTCCCAGATCTGTAAAGCGAATAAACAGCTCTAAGTAGTGTTTTCTATGCTGTTGGATAGGCCAATCTACTTGTATTGATTTTACCTGCCTTTGCCATCACTTAAACCCTCAAACGACATATTCATGGGGAAGACAGCAATTAGAGGCCACTGTGCTCACATTCAATATTGGATTACAAGAATTTCGTATGTAATGTTTTCAATCACGCGTTCTGCGATTCTCAATCACAGCGGCGAGGGAGATCGATAATGTTCCCGCAGAACACTCCATCATGCGGAATCCACTACTTCGGAGAGCTAAAATTCAGAAAATGAATCTTAATGGATGTTTAAAAATGGCTGCACCCTGGTTTGGTGCCATCTGTCTGAAACGCGTCCCGCAGCGCAAAGCATCCGAACGTCAACACTTGAACTTTCCACTGCGGGACAGACAGACGGTGCTTTGGCTCTCCGTAAGACACACCGGTCAGCTCTTTGATTCTGAAGAGCAGTTTAAATGATCGCAATGATTTGAGGTTTTCCTGACTGTCCTTTTGCACAATTCAGTTCTCCCCTGGTGAACAATTACTGTCAGAGGTTATCAGTTAGTTATTTCCTAGTAAATTAGGCTCTGCTTTGAAGGCAACCAGATGTGACTCGACTGAATCCCCAGCGGAATTCCTCCTCTTTCTCCGTTTCCTCAATCAAAGTTGCCCTTGGTATGCAATAGGTCAATGAGGCGGCAGTGCGCCATGGCTTCTTTGACTTGCTAATCCACTCCCTCTCAAGCCTCCAACCCCTCCTCCTCCTCCTTCTTGGTCGTCTTGGTTGTTGCTAGACTGGGGTTTTCTTGGCAGACGCGAGTGGAAAAACACAACGGGATTGCTTGAAGCCGTCTTGAATGAGAAAGCCATAGAGAAAACACAGGATTTTCACCCTCATTTCATAGGATGGCTACATTGGCACTGGATCTGGTCAAAACAATAGCGAGATCCAATTAAGTCAACGCCTACTCAATTTTAGAAGATCAGGATGAAAACACATGAGGCGATGTAATGTTCAGAAACTGACTTAGGCAGCGATTGCGGCACTCAACTAATCCAAGAAACCTGGAAAAGGAAATTCCTGTAGCGTTTTCCCACCGTCGGTCCCTGCTAATGGTTTCTTTTGTTAGAGGAAAATTGAGTTCAGGAGATTAGCTTAAAGCTGAGACATGATGAGGTAATTCTCTGAACACGCTGACTGCATCACTGACTAAATGGGGAGCTGCGATAATATCTAGTCTGTCAAGCAAACACACAGCAACTATCCTAAGAGGAGCCTACCTGTTATTATATGGAGTCTTGCACGCTTAGGTCGTTAAAACATTTATTCTCATTGAGTATTTTTCACTCATTTTAATGCAAAACATGGACTGAAGTGATGCATAAAGCTGGATATTTTGCAACGTATCAAATCCAGCTTGTGTTTCTTGCAGAAGTCAGTTAGACATAAGCAGGCAGGAGGAAATAACCTTCACTTCATCCTTCACTGCAGTGACTATAGCAACCCTGATCCTCTCGAGGGTCATCCAAGTAGACCGGGTCTGCCTTGAAGAGCATGAGCCACTTCTTCTTATCAGCGCATCCAGACCTCCAACCAGGTTTATCGGCCCGTCTTGCCCCGGAGCTGTTTGCGCGAGCCATGCACCAATGCCTCCGCGCCGACACGCGATAACACCTGTGATCGCACAAATCACACATCGACCCGTCTGTCAGCCCGGCCATTTTTAGGGCCTTGATAAATGGGGCTAGCATGTCCACCTGAGAGCACATGGTCTTCTTATAGGAACCAAGATGGCCGCCCGTTTGCCTTCCAGTGACTCGGAGCGGCAACTCACCACAGTGCCTTAAAGGTAATATATAATCTGACAGTTGGACGTATTGATGTGCTGCTTTTTAGTTCAATCCTGAGTGAAATGACTCTTGATACATGGGATCTTTTTTCTGTACGCCCAAGGGCAACAAGTCATGGTCGTAAATGAAATAAATCAATGCACACAGCTCTTCTGATATCATACGACATGCTTCAGGAGAAAAACTGTTATTTTTATGTATTCAGATTCAGTATAATAACTTGGGCAAGGTTACACTCACAATGCGTGAGGAGAAATCAGATCCGTGGAGTCAATTAGCCTCTTTTTTTTTCTCCTGACTTTTCAATTCACCTGCCGAGGGTATTTAATCAAAGTCGGTGGTATGATGACATGTCTTACTCACCGTATATGATGCTGCGGTGTCTGAAAAATACAATTAAATTAAACAGACAGCTACTATTACAACCGCTTCCTCTTCTTCCCCTCCAGGAGGGACGTTTCTTTAGCATGCTTAGCATTCATGAAAAAGTAATGAGGATTCTGACTGGGGCAGGTGGGACTGCTCTACACATTGGATTTCTACAAATTCGATTAGAAATGGAGCGCCTCAGCGGGGTCCATCAGCTCAGGGTCAAGGGCTCTGTGGCCGAAAAACAGCTGGAGAGTCCTACAATTTACAGAGCATCACATGACCTGAATGTTTATTATTGCTGTGACATCATGTGGATTTAAGCAGGGGCGGTCTTTCCTTTAGGCAAAGGTATGCTCCCGGCAGCCAGAGGGCCCCACAAAAGACAAGAATAGAACTAATGTAAACTTATTTTTAATCAATTTAAAAGAATTGTACTTGTTGAAAAGCACCCCTCTTTTTGTTACAATAAATTATTTCAATCTTGAGTCATGGCCACCCCCACCCCCCCACCCCCCAACCAGTCAGGCTATAGTGGGCTATTCCACTTCTAGTGCCATTTTGCTACTTGACTTTAAGCTCATTTTCCTTGCCACTGCATCAGTAGCTGAGAGAGAAGTAACACACACAAAAAAATAGTGGGAAGTGGGACAGAAATACAAAAACAAGTGCCCTTGCATATGTACTTTTCTCAGCCCCAACTTGAAGGTTATATATCGAAAGGATGGATTAAAAAGGGAGAGGGTTGGGATTCAGGGGGCCCCATGCTTGCCTTTGCCTTTGCCCCTGAAATCACTAAGTCGACTTAGCAACTCATCCAGAACGCTGCAGATCGCCTCCTCTTCAACTTCCTCATATTCTCCCATGTCACTCTGCATCAAAGCATCAGCTAAACGCCTAAAATGTAAAACACCTCTGTGCGAGCCTACCAAGATTACAACTAGATTTGTTTCACCGGCGATCCTCTTCTCAAGTCAATTAGCAGAGATGTGTGCAGGTAGGAGCGGATTCAGTGCCATGTTTACCTGACAGATACCAAGTTACCAAGCAAATGATTCTGTCACTGGCTCCACTGATACCATGATATTGTTTCAAGGCTGAATTATTAAGTCCTCTCTCCGTGGCACTGCAGCCACCGCTCACTGATGATTTAGTATCATCTCGCTTCCCTCCAGTGGGCCTATTCTTAGTTCCGGGTATCATCCTCGTCATGTGTTGGGGAGCGGGTTATTTTTAGTCGGGCCGTCACGTGACGCCGGTGCAAGTGGAGTCTCACAGCTGTAGGCTACTGGTACAACATGCTACAGATCCATAGAGCTCCCAGCCTGGAACGAATGACTACCCACAGTACCATCCTGTGGATCCCAGGAAACACTGAGTAACATCACCTTAATAATTCAGCCGTATTTATCCAAAGACATTTTACTGCGCTCTGGTGTTCTGGGCAAAAGGGATGCATTGTGGTTATGGAGGTTTTCTGGTATGTGGATGCTGATGGGAACAAAAAGGCACTGCCGGGTTTCAAAGAGATACTGGGCACACAACGCTTTTACTGGAAAACAACCGCATGCTGTCTGTTCTAAACGCACTCCAACACCTGCTCATCTCATGTTAGCACAGTAGCTTATACTTATTGTAGGTGGATAATTGTACTGTGGCAAAGCTAGACTACGTGCTCCCTTAACAGCAGCATGCACTATTAAAAAAGAATACCATTTCTTTGCCCTAAAACAGTTCAGTCTGTATTAGATTAACATTCGCTACTATACACAATTGCCAGAAACACAAGTTTGTCCCGCCCTGTAATTTGCTACATTGCAACAATCCACATGCTTGATTGAGAGTCATTTTGAAAAAATGGGGAAGAAAAAAAGGTAAATGTAATTACTGATACGGGAAAATTTATTGTTCAGAACTGTTAGCCCTTCTATAATTATAAATCACCACGTCTTGTATGCTGCTTGAACACAGGCCACTTGCAGGTGAATAATTCATTGAGGCATTATGCAAACTGAGTACCAAATGTATGGATATTCCATAGAGAAGCAGATAAAGTGTGCACTGATAACTCAATATTTCTCATTCTATTGCCTGATTTTAGCGTCTTTTTTGTATTTCTATATGCTTTGTAGGAATTGTTCTTACTACTGCGAGTGTTGCTGGAATGTCTTCTTCCCCCTTTATGTCGATTCAGACAGTTAAGATGTTCAGCCATGTAACAAAGAATAAGTTTTGCAATGGAAAACAGAAAAAAGAGAGTCAAACTGCCAGTCCAAAAGAAGTAGTGCAATTGTGATGTAGAGTCACTCTGCAATTAATGTTTTAAATTGCCGCCTGCGCTCTAAAAAAAAAGCGCAAAAGAGTAAACTCCTCGCTGAGTTTATCATTTATCGCAGAGCAGATCCATTCACTCCCTCACACCTGTAAGGATCACAGCAGATCTCAGAGCCGGAACAATTAATAACACGGTGTTTAAGTAGAAATGACAGGGACGACTGACACCCTATAATTTTCCCAGACAGTATTATCTATAATTTAGCTCATTACCTAACACAAAGACGCTTCTATCATTACTGAAATGCACTGATTTAGATACTTTTTTTTTTTTTGCCGCTTTTCGAAGAAGGGAAGGTTCTGTCGTGCCATCGTGCTTGAACGAACGGGTGGCTCTGCACTATAATTTTCATCTCAAATCACCCGAGGTTATTACAGTCATGGTCAACAGACGCGCTCGTCATACACAAACTCCCCCACCTCACAGACAGCGGCTTGGCTCGGTGGTCTGAGTGTGTGGAGAACAATGAGAGGAGGTGGACCCACTTTCACAAGTTTACACTGCGAGGAGGAGCCTGTCACTCTGACCAAAGGCTGTAATCAAAAACTTTCTTTTCTCAAAGTTTTGGCAGTGTTTCTCTACAGCGGCAGCAAGGAAAATGGGAGGTCAGCTGGCATGTCAGCATCATGCTTCAGCAAAACCAGAGTGCTTCTGCTATAGGCTTGTGCCGTACAAGACTGCAGATTTTCACTCATAAAGACTTTTCTCAGAGGCAGAGCTGCTTTGGAGGCAGAAAGAATCACATTGGTTGAATTACACTTCAGACTCAAAGAGCCAGTTTCTCAGGAAGCAGGTTAAGGGTGTCAGACTTAATCTTTTCAAAGTCTTTTCAAAGTCTTCTAGTGTATGGTAGGTAGTCTTTGCAAAATCTTATAGTCTGTGACTAAAAACTCAGTGACTTATGACACATTGTCTTTAGATGTGAGCTGGATGTGAGAGGGTGTCAGACTTTAGTCTTTTCAAAGTCTTCTAGTGTATGGTAGGCATTAGCTAACTGGCAAGTTTGGATGGCATAGGAGGAACTCTGCTCAAATACAAAATATTAATGACAATAATGACTTTTTTCATTCCATGACCATGGCATTCATGATGTTGGAAGGTCAGCAGCTAGCGAACTAGCTTACCTAGATAGCTACAGGACAGTATGGCCAGTTTGAACTTGAAAGGGCAGCTAGGCTAACTAGCTAACCTAGATCATTTAGTTAGTTAGTAGTAAGTGCACTATAGGTTTCATAATATTAGCTACCTCATCTCTCTCTCTCTCTCTCTCTCTCTCTCTCTCTCTCTCACACACACACACACACACACACACACACACACAAAAACCATTAGGCTGCCACCGAATTGTAACTAGAAGAATGTCCCTTACCTCATAGTTGAGGGACATTAGCAGCTGTGTTTCTGCTTTTAGCATGTTGTCTGTTCTGGGGCTTTTAGGACAACAAAAACATCAGCACTGGTAGTCATCCCCTGCTGAGATAACAGATTTGTCTCATTTCAGTCCATTTACCAATGGATAGGCCATCGACCCTTATTTCAAATAAATTACAGCAACACAAAAACGAAACTCAGCGGAATTCAATAAAGCCAAAAGGTGAAAATCTGCTTTAAAGTAGCATAATAGCTCTCTAGTTTTGTAACGGCATGAACAGTTAGATGAAGTAGTACAGACACATGGCTATGGGATATGGACAACGATTTACATGAGTGGACATTACACCTCTAAAGCCCTGTGAAAAGTGTGCTGCCATGCAAACATGTCCTCAGCATGACTTAGTGTCTGTCATTTGGCAGCAATGAGGAAACCAACACAGTGAAATGGACACACAGCCTGGTCATTCTGAGACAAAATGTTACATTTCAATTAGGCTGTGCCAACTCATGCTGACCAATAAGTGGCTACAATGACTAGCTGGTGGTAAGTCATTTATTTATCTGACTAGACAGCGGCTGCAGGGCAGTGGAAGAGGACAAACAGTCTGTAATCACTGCTGCCCATGATGTGCTGCTGTGGTTTTACATTGAGTACATGCAACCGAGACTGTCTATGACATTTGTGAGCTTTTGTATCAGAGAAGGGAATTTCGACCATGGATGTCAGCTTACCCCAGAAGCTAAATGTGTTTGTTGCGCACCGAGGGCCATCTGTGAACAGTAGTGTCATAATCTATCTTCATCTTGTGTGCTTTTTGCTGGATGAGTCTGGAGGAGGAAGAGGTTACATTAGCAACCCCATGTATCACTGCTGTCCTGCATGGAACCACATCATCCCTTTCTATTTCTGAAGCAAGCGACTGCATGACCCCGTGTTTTGTAAAAGAACACTCACATTCACCCATGCTTATGCCGGTGCTACTTGGCTCTTAGCAGCCCACTTAGACGACAGGCACTGTACCTCCACCATCATTCACACAGCATGGACCAATCAGGGTGGAAGGGCCTGATTGCGGCTCATCAGCCGGTCAGCTGGAAGTGCTCATTGAACGGAGCTCATAGTCTACAGTGGCTTTCTCTCTGTCACATTTTCTTCACTGATCTCAAGAATCAAACTCATTTTAGTCTCAAGATCAGTTAAGTTGTGGAAAGAGGAGAGAATGTGGATTTTTTTTTGACGCTTTTCCTTTTCCCGTTTATAGTCAAACGTTTGCCTGATATCAGACAGAATTGTCAACTCGTTACACTCCATTTCCATCTTCAGTCTGACATTGCCTCCACTCTAACAGATTTCCGTGGGGGAGGGGGATTCGATTTTCGAATCTGTTCTGTATAGGTCTACTTATTCTTAAACCGACAGATGGAGCAAACTGTTTTAAAGGAGGGAGGATTGTAGCGGGAGCACTGGGGTGTCAGGTGTGACTGTGTGGCAATGGCAAATGGTTTACATGGCTCACGGGTCAGGTAGGAGGGCCCCTTAGCAGAATTTTGCTTAGGGTCCCAGGGAGGTCAGGACCGGCTCTGTGCGCCGGCAGCTGGGTGCCATTGTTGCAAGAGTCCTCTTTCCCTACACGCTCCGAGCCGAGCTTATCCTACAGCTTCCACCTCTGGGCGCTCCTTGGATCCTATAGACGTGTCTCCCAGCATGCCAAGCGATACTCTGGCAGCCTCGACGCAATTAAAAGTAAAGTCTCCTCTAAAAGGTTTGGATGGGAAGTACTCCATCCCTTTGTTTGGCCAACGCATGGCTGCGTGGGCAAGTGTGCATCCTGCTCATGCCCCTCTCTGGTGATACAGTGATTGGTATGGGCTGCACAGGCTATAAGGGAAATAAATGAAGTCATTAGCCTATATGGAGAGGCTATTGAAAAGGCTTGTATAACCCCTGAAAACATCCATTGGTTACATGAGAAACAGCACACAAATAAAATATTACACTGTGTACCAAGCTCCCCATGAAATGAACTGCCATTACTTTTACTTCCTAGAAAACACAGTATCTTTAATGGTGAGCTCATGCTGCAGTAGTAGGCATAAATATAAATTTCAAACCAATAAAACCAGCAGATTTTGGAACAATCCCACCCCTCCGCACCCGTCCCATCAAATAAAATTGCCTTTCTCTCCCTGACTCATATCCCTTTGGTTTACACTTTTGAATGATCCCTCACTGCCTTATGTCCCGGCCCAAATGCATCAAATCCAGGAAGTAAAGATGCCGTTTCATGGGGTCTTTAAATGGTGATAAGTATTCCTGTATCCATAGGCAGGATAGGTCTTCTGCTTACAGTAAGTTGGCCTGATAATATCAGCCGTTCTGCATTTCCAGTAACTGGCACATACACACCCTTTATTTTCTGTGTTCCAAGGCATTTCAATCAGAGCTACAATATCATTTTCACACATCAATTACTCCAGTTGCAAATAAAGGGCCATATTAGCAGCAAAAATCACATTATGCCTCTCAATTACGACTTTTAATTAGGAACAATAAATGTGCTTTGAGAACGCACAGATGCACATCAATTCCAAATGTTTTTCTTTTCACGGGAGATGCTAGCACACTCTGAGGACTGACAAACCAATTTGGTATTGTTGAAATTGTCCAGTGGCACATTATGGGTCATTATTGCTGGTGTAGACTGTTTCCATTAGGAACTGAAAATGTAGGCTAGCTTAAATACTGTGCGGTTGGAAGTGTTGGTAGGTGCCATATAGTGTGGTTTCTGAGGGCCTTTCATCCTGGAAAAAAGAATGACTTTGCTCAAAAGGTGTCTCACTTTTGAGGACAAAAAATAGGTGTTTGTGGGAGAAAGAGAGAGATGTCGAGCAGTAATAACTGAGATTTACTTGCGAGAGGATAAATCTGATGCCTGAATAGAAAAAGAAAATTGAAAACAAAATGAAAACAAAGAGAGAAGGTCCTTTGTGCCCGTGGACATTACTCGAGGAAAGATGATGTAAGCAGAAAGCATCATCACAGTGTCAAATCAATAGCTAGATGGTTGCTGTGTGTCCCTCTGTGGCTAAGGTAGTCATTACAGAATATTACTCCGCTCTCAGAAAGTTTCACAGAAATGATTTCACATTCTGGACTGCATATTTCTTGCAAATAACCCGTGATCAAAGCAGACGGGTGCAATTGCAGGTGCCGGAGTGCCCGTGCACGTTGCTTATAAGGGTAAAATGACGTCGACGACAAAGGCCCCACAGCACTCTCCTGCACTTTCATCTGGCTGAGGCGAGAGAGAGAAGAAAGAGAGGAGAGAGAGCGTCATTACAAATCCATCTACACTCTTTATCTAATCACTAATGGCTTTGGAGAAGAGTTTCAAAACCGCCCCAACACCGCTGCTTCACAACCCTTCCTCCAGTATCCGCCTCAAAGCCCGCCATTATCTAAAATAGGGAACATACGCTATTCCAGTCGATTCTAGCTCTCTCTCCCTCTCTCTCTCTCTCTCTCTCTTTCATTTCAATATGCCACAGTCGAGATGACCTTTTTTCTCGTGGCGCATGCCAAAGTTACAGTGATCTCCTGTGGACTGGCAGTGATTTCACCATCTGATGTGACAGCCAGCGTCTCCTGGTTATTCAGAATATGTCAAGAGCCTGTCAAGGTGACCCTCGTATCTATGGGGACTTTCATACCGAACGATAGAAGAAGAACGGTTCTAAACTGCCTCGCATCCCTATGTGCAAAATCCACCAGGCAGATGCAGCCTTTCCCTGGATCTATACCATCATGTCGCCGAGTGACAGCGGATGACGCCCGGTACTGCGGGATCATGGGTAGCGCCACGTGGAGAGTGACCTTTTCAGTCATGTGTCACCTGCCCACGATGCTCTGGGTGGCCCTCTCAGCCTAGTGCGTCTGAATGTCAGTGTCGCAATGCTCCAATGGAGCAACCAGAATCCGGAAAACAGTAAACAGGCAAGAGGATCACAGCAAAGCGCTGGAGTCAAGCACACACACACTGTCATGGACACACACTCGAAACTGTTTTCAATTCATCCGCAGTTCAGCAGCGGTTGACAAGCGACTGTTCAGTTCAAGGAAGGCTTTTGCACAGTCGGCTTTAAAGCTGCAAAAGGCAAAGGCTGGCAGCTCCAAATGGCAACTGTTTGAAAAACTTAAAATACCCAGAAATCCTGTAAAGTGATGTCAGTAAACTGCACACAGCACACAACCTGACCAGTCTGTGATGCTTCATACCAAAGGAAACCAAAGATCTAACGTTGGTGAGTCCAGGTTTTTCCAGTCTTTCCATACCTGACACCAGAATTTCATTTGTGCAAACAGGGCAAGTCTATGGTGTCAATTACAGGGAATGGGACGCTCTTCTCTGCTGCAGCCCATCTTTGCGGTTTGCGCTAATAAAACAGGTATACATACTTTTACATCAAAATCTTGCCTAGCAGAGCTTTAAATCCACTACATCTATAGTATGTTTCCATGTGCAGCGAGTCTTGAGGGGAGGTTTCCAGGCATTCCAGGTCCGACCCCTCCAGGACGGTTCCCCCCCCGCGTCGGCGTCGAAGGAAACCCAACAGGGATAATTGCCTTGTTAGGGCTCCCTATGGAGTCAGCCCCCCCCCCTGACCCCACCCCCACCCCCTCCCCTGGTGAGCTGTCATGGGAATGGCCATATATGGATGAACCCTGCAAACCCTCCCACTCAGCTAGTAACCACCTGTGAGGCCCGTCTGCCAATGCCTATATTCCATAGATAGCGTGCGTAGATGCGGGCGGCGGGAGAGATAATTGCAGGATGGATGGATTGACGGGTGAATGGAAGGAGGAAGAGGAAGGAGACGTCGGTTGACAGACGCTTTTCAGATTAAATGCAGATGACAGATGGATGATTACAGTGTGTGTCTGCCTAATCCTTCTGTACAGACTCCCATCACACTCTGTTTACGTGTTGTAGAGCGGCAGCGAGAGGTAAAACTCCAGTCACTTTGGTTCCCGCACACCCAGAGGGATTCTTGTCTCCGACAGCCCAGCTGATGATGCTTGTGTGTGTGTGTGTGTGTGTGTGTGTGTGTGTCCCTCTCAGGGGAAGGCTCAGAATGAGTCTGAGCTCGGGGCTGAACATGCACCTCTGCCTCTCCCCTCTCTCCCTTTGGTAGGGTAGTGTTGATGAGGGGCGGGAGTGTGTGTGTGTGAGTGTGTTTGAGTGTGCGCGCGTGGCAGGATTTGTTGTTTTTGTACGCATCCCAAGGCGGGCCCCCCCTCTTAAATCACGCTACATAACAACGCGAACGCGGCGGCAACAAGTTCTCCGAGGGAGGGCGGCGCTGTCATGGAAACAGTGCGGAGTGACCTTCAGAGGCTGTTGATGCTCCCCGGAGCCGCCTCATATTCTGCTTGGCATGGACTTTATGAGTCATCAACAACATTCAAATTCACATGCTCGCTCTCTGGAGGTTTGGCTGATTAAAAATGGATCAGCAAATGGGAGAAATTACGGGAATAGAAATGGAATAGCAGCTTTTTCGGTGCGTGCAAAACTGCCGGCTGTACCATCCTCATAACAATCTAAAAGATGTGTCATTATGGTTCTGATCATCACAGAGCCGAGATAAAAGGATGTTGTCTTTCATCATTAGTCCATCAGTATTTTCATAGTAGGAGAATTCAATTCAATTCAATTATTCCCAGTGTCTTGCTCAGTTTCAGTGCTTCAGCACTCATAAGAACCACTGAATTCTAGTCTTGCAGCAAACCACAGGTGGGATATGAGATAACACTTTGCATCCAATAGATCTGCCGCTTGATTCTCATACTAACCACTTCCAGCCTGATATATATATATATATATATATAACCATGAGGGAGAGCTAGTCACTGAGGATCACTGCACACATAAGGCCTGTGGAAAACATCAGAGCCGTGATAGGCTGTCTTCCAGTCTGCTCAGTATCCAACCGGTGGGTTTCCAGGCCGGTTGGTGATGCTGGGAACAGTGCCACCCACTGGGGGAGAGCAGGAAATGAGGCATGATGGGGGAACCTCTGCCATCACCAGCCAGGTTGCTGTCATCTTCAGGATTCAGCTTCTGTAGAGTTGGTGTGCTCACGCTTCTGCTGCACAAATACTTGGTTTTAAGCGTGAATTCAAATAAATGACACCCAATCATTCTAAATATAAGCATCAGTAATATTTCCAGCTCCTGTAAAGAGCTGCAAATAAAGCATTAACTTCTCATCATTGTATTTACATGGTTTCTACCTGGTGTTCCTGGCTGTGTGTATGCTGTGTGTGTGTGTGTGTGTGTGTGTGTGTGTGTGTGTGTGTGTGTGTCACAAAACCTGTCTCCTGGATGGATGCGATTGGACAACCAGACACAGTTTTGAAAAGATTGATTGGGATACACGTCGTATCTCGTTGCCATGGCAACCCGGCCAGGGAGAGATCTTTGGAACAGATGACTTAATTCCCAATGGAGAAACGAGCCACTCAAGTCTGTCATCCTCTGCCTCTGCTGCGAGGGCCTACCACTTGCCGTATGGCGTGTGTGTGTGTTTGTTTGTGTGTGTGTGTGTGTGTGTGTGTGTGTAGGTGTGTGTGCATGCAAAACAAATTGAACAGGTCTGTCGTACTGTTGCGGTTGGTTTACCATGCTTAAAGCGAATCGACTGTCCGTGGGAACCACATGTTAATCGGACCGATCGCTGCGCATGTAAATTTTTAGTTTGCCGCCCAGGACGGAGTCTCAAGGTGACTGTGGCATTTACAGCATCTGATTTCCCTCAGAGTCCAGAGGAAAAACTACCTGATGTAAATTCTACACAGTTTGCCTCTGGGCGTACAAGGCTCATGGCCTGGGCACTGATTAGGTTGAAAAAATAAATAAATAAAAAAGGTCCTTCCGCATTCGGGTTTGACCGAGTCAAGTTTTGAAGGCCAATATACTGATACTGGTATTTCTAGATTAGTCGCCGATAGCCAATATTGTGTGTCGATGTTCAATATTTTTAAATTTTACCCTATTCTTGCCAAAGATTACAAGGATTCCGTGTTTCCTCCAGAATGTTATTCTTGTCAGGGTGGAAAAGCCTCTGAAACTGCATTGAGACAATCATGGGACACTAAAACTCTCCATTGAAACTCATTCTAATGAAATTCTTTTAGGGTCAGCAGCTCTTTAAGGCAATGACCCACCACACCTATTCAATGATAGGGAAACTCTGGGATACATTAGGCCTTTAAATGAAGAATTAATTTACCAAACACATAATTCAACAATTAAATGAATAGATAAAATGTGCAAAGAAAATCTAATTTCACTGCAGGTTTTATAGACTGTTTTCTGTAGCTGTGGTCAGGGAGGAACCTCCAACATATCAGAGGTGGACGACACTGACAGGTCGGTATCAGATATTTAATACAAGGCAAACATCGGCCCACTATACTGGCACATCAATATATGGGTGTAACCCTCATCCACATCCCTGGCTCGGTTCCTGCAGCCTGGGAAGAGACATTGAGGCGAGGTCAGAGCAGAAAAGGTTCGTTTCTTTTGTCAATTCCAAATGCAGAGAAAAGTAAAGGCCACTGCGCACTGTTAGCTGGAAGTGTTTCTTGTTTATTCTTGAGCCTGGAGCTTCCTCATGAATATCGAAATCCGAATCCAAGTGTTTTACTTCCTAATTATAGACATTTTTTTCTTTTACTGAGGTAGTTTACTGCAGTGGGTACTGATGCAAGACTAAGCTCTAATCTGTGGTTTGACTATTTTCTGCGAGAAACGTTTGTTACCATGTTTATGCAGAGATAGTAACTATATTACAACAGTGTATTTTTTTAAGAAAGTAACCAACTGTTGTCACTGAGAACTACACCAAATGTAAGCCAAATGGACAGAGTACTGGTCAGTGCACAGAGCCCAGTCCAACAAGCCAAAGGACAGAAGACAGGCAGTAGAATATGGGTTTGTAGTGCCATCTCAAATAGATCTCTTTATTTAGGATAATGGGTTGTGAGGGGTGGAGGGGCAGACAGAAGTAATTTTTGGTGAGAGAGTGATTTAGGTGACAGCTGCAGTGATAAAATGGGCCAGATGGAATGGGTCGTAGAAACCACTCAAATATGCTTTGTAGCAACTGATAACGTAATGACTTGTCAAAGTGTCATAAAATGTCCCTCTAAATGGGCTGAAAATGTAATATTGTCTGTTAATGTAAAAAAAATCTCAGATAAGGCAACATCACATTAGCTGGTGAATATGACTTCATAAAGGGTGCAACATTTCTAGCTGAAGTAATAATAATATTGACTAAAATGTAATAACTTTGAATGTAATAATTAAAGATATTACATTATTAGTCAATATTATTATGACATCATCAGTTTAAAATGTCACCTCTTATGTATTATGCAACAGTTACTGTTGAGTAATCTGATTGGACATTCCATGAGTATATGTATCACTCATCTTTACATGTGTTCTAATAGAAACACTGTATGTGTTGCTTGGCAACAGTTGGTAGTGGAGTCCTGAGGGAAAAATCATAATCTGTAGCATTACTTGATAAATAGCTTTGTGTATAGAACTACTGAATGAAAGCAATATCACACCTGAGGTCGTGCTGTTATACTGTATATCAGCATATCAGTATCAGCTGTGATTATCTTCGGCAGATTAGATCCGAGTCACAGTATAACAGCACTCCCTCTTGTGTGATATTGCTTAAAAGATCACCGGCTAATGTGATAATGTTATTATATTATCCAAGATTTATAACAGGTTTTGTTACATTTTTGGCCAATTTAAAGGGAAGTTTTATTACATTTTGACAAGTTATTATATCATCCAGCACTATTAGATTATCAGTTTCTCAACACCTGTGTCCCTGTCCTGATCTGTCTTAGAGATGAGGAATATATCTGACGGGAGAAAAGATCATGTTTGCTTTGCCTCAGTTCAAAAACATCTTCAAAGAATTGTTATTCCTGAGGTCATGGCAAAGCAGAGGAAGACAACAAAGTCTCCAACTCTGCTGTCGTCGCTGGCAGAGTGAAATAAGCAGTTAATTATGCCGTTCGGTAAATGTCACGCCTTTGGATTGTCATTAGTTGATTTCGCTCACTTTGTGTTAGTTTCCCATTGACTTTTCCGGGGCATTTCGACAAAGGGCAGCTCCCCATGCGGTCCCAGGTGTTGAGGGGAAGCGCATGTGAAGTCTCGGAGGTTTGTTGTTGCGGCTCCAGCCCCGTCTCTTGTCTAGCGTGACTTCAAAACACACTTTCATGGCAGGCCCCGCGCACAAGTCCGGCTCGCTCTGAAAGACACCGTGAGAGATTGTGCATTCTGCTCGAGGTACAGCGTGTGACATTAGGTTACGGCGGGAGGGGCGCACGCAATTACTTCCCATCACCAAGGATACCTCCATTTGAATACGGAAGTGTCACCTCAAACATCTCTTTCTTAAGATAATGAGTTATAAGAGGTGCATGGGTAGTCAGAAGTCATTTTCAGGCCCGGCGGTGGAGGAAAATGGGCCGCCGTGATGAATGGGGCCAGAAGCAGAGCAGAGGAAATTGCACAAATACGTCCTCTCTATCCATTCCTGCTCGCTCTCTCCCTCGCATCCTGACCCCTTCCATCCTCTGGTGGGCGAGCGCTTCCTTGCACCAGGGATCGGGGAGATTGAGGAGATTGTGGCCGGAGAACCAAGAGCATGAAACCGCTGATAATGAAATATGGGCTCCTTCAAGAACACGATAAGGCCCGCTTCTCATCTCCGTCCAGCCTATCTGCGCCTCGGGATCTAATGCACTCTGTGGAGGGAGATATGTCTATTCACAACCATTACATACAAATAAACCGAAGCACATGTTGATCGCGGACGGCTGCATCCGGTCCTGCAATGAATAAATGTTTGCATTTTGAAAGCAACACTAAGATGACAGTGATCTTTTACGATGTATTACGATTCAGTTTAGGCCCTCACAGCTCTTACATAGATCTAAAATCATATATTCGGCGGATAAACTTCAAATTTCTACTAATACAAACTGAACTATCCTCATATCCGCATAT
This sequence comes from Centroberyx gerrardi, assembly GCF_048128805.1. NCBI lineage: Eukaryota > Metazoa > Chordata > Actinopteri > Beryciformes > Berycidae > Centroberyx > Centroberyx gerrardi. Next base: position 7,333,789 of record NC_136020.1, read on the forward strand.
GAAAAACCTATATTTCTCTTTGTATATGTTGTATGTTGCATATTTCAGCTGAAACTCACTTGTATTCCCCTGCAAAGACTTGATATTCCCCTTCGAGGGTGTTCCTCTAGGTATATTTACGTGTAACATTTCCTTCCATTATATCCTGCTTTTTGTTCTCCGGTACAAAAGATGACAACGCGGGGCCTTCGCTGCTCTCGAAAGGTCGCGGACATAATGAGGTCATCTCGCAAAGCCGCAACACAAACATAAAGGCAGAGACTCAAACTCTTAATAGGACTTTTGCCGACAAACTAGATAAGCGCTCGGGAAAACATTAGCTTCATGAGTGACAAGACGAGAGAGGATTGCAATATTGTAGGAACCATAGGAGTGTGGTCGTGCTGGTAAATGCGTGCGAGCAGCTTATCGTGGCAAAATGAAGGAGAATATACTGGAGGAGTGAATTCTGTGTGACCACACCAAATAACAGACCATACAACTTTCCATAAAAATGCTAATAGGGATTATGGACAGAGCCTCCAGCACTTTTCATGCGCTGTAAGAGGCTATTATCGTGGAATTTAGTTGACATTAGCCCTGATATGGTTCCTATATACAGACGCCCCTCCCCACTCTGTCTCCAGGTGAGGGAATTAGCGGGTTGAATAGAGTAATAGAGGGCTGTGGGGTGGATGGAGGCTCCGTGTCCCGGGATGGCGGCCTCTCTGCACAGTCAGGTTGTTGATTGGCATGTTGAATCACCATGGCTGTGTGCATGTGTGTGTGTGTGTGTGTGTGTGTGTGTGTGTGTGCGCTGCGGAGGAACTGAACCCCCGCCACCGTCACATTGCATTACCGACTCGGCGGCATGGTATCATCACATCAAATTAGCCTTAATGAACACAAGCGAGTCGACTGAGAAGAGAGATAATCAAACTTTTATTAAATGACTTCATCTTCTGTACATGCATAATGTAATGGAAAGAGAGATGGGTTTGCGGTGTGTGTGCGTGCGTCTGTCTGCGAGGAGACTAATCCCCATATATGTGTGTGTGTGTGTGTGTGTCTGTGTGTATGTGGAAGCAGAGTCTAAGACCTAAGTATATTCTTTGCCACTCGGTGGACTTGACATGATGAGTACATGATGCAAGAGCTGCACACTCATTCCAGAAAAACATTGGAAGCTCTCAATGGAATGCGATGATCTAAATATAGATAGGTAAAGTAATATGCCTCTACCAGCCAAGCCAGGTTCCCTTGAGTAAACAAAAGAGATGCATTTTCAAATAGTATGTTCCTTCAGTTCATTTGGTTATCATACAAGAAAAAAAAATGCACAGCTGTAGCTTACTCCACACATCTCAGTTGCCATATACAGAGCAGCTAAACATCTATCGATATTGCAAAGACAAAAACTTGTAAACGCTTCAATTACAGAATGCAAAATGTTCTTTTTTTTTAAAGAATCCACATATACTACACAAGGGTTTTACCCTAAAACATTTCACTTCCGATAAGTATAATACTCAATTGTTAACATTGAAATGGCTAAAGCATAGAATCGATGTAAAAGTCTCGCTCGCTTCGATTTTGTGATTTATATTGGGAGTATATGCCATTACTTCATCCAGGTTTCTCACATGTTTGAATTCACATGTACCAAAAACTCATTGGAAGCAGAGAGTAAATCTGGCACTAATGTAAATTTAAAAAGCACCAGGCTTTCACTATTTGTTTTCAAGAAAATGGAAATAAGGTATATCAGTATTCACATCAAAAAAAAAAAATCTCACATGCATTGGAAGGCATTATGCCCACTTTGGCTGATGGTAGCAGTGATTGTGTTGGATGTAGTCTAAATGATGCTAGACAACAGGCTCCATCATATAGGATGACAAGATGAGAAAGCTATGATGGGCTTGGACACAGTTCAAACAATGCAACACTGGAGATGTGATTTGAAGTTGACTGATAGGTGGACAGTAGTGGATAGATAGACTTTTTTAGTCCCTACATACCTGTGAAAAGACCTTGTGTGCACTTGGTGGTGCACCACATACATTCATTTTACTTTTAATTTTGCTTTTTTTTTAAGACTTTATCAAAAAATGAACAATCTAAAATGGCCTATGTACAATACATTTACATTAAATATACCATGACAGAAGCTCCCCGTGAGACGTTAGCCCCTCGTTCACTCAGCCTCCACCACAGCTGAAACAGATCCGCCTCGGGGGATGCAGTTACGGCTGCGAGGCTCTGGGGACGACTACAGCTTCTCCTCCGTAAAGTGAAAACAAATCAAGAGACAGAATCAAACAGATAGAAGGCCAGTGCTGATGGACTTGACCCAGGGCAGGAGGGTTTTCGGAGAGGGGGCAGAGATGAGAGACGCTCCGTTCTGGGGGTGGAGGGGGGAGGTTGGGTCGTTCGAGTCGGGGCTGGGCCGCGCGGAGAGGTTCTACCTCGTCAGCTGGCCCACCACTTTCAGCAGAGTCTTGTTCTCCTGTTTGAGCTGCTCGTTCTCGTCCTCGATGTCATCGAGGTCCTGCAAAAAAACGGACAAAGCAGACGGCCCCGGGTTAGTGGGTTCGCGGGATGAATATTCATAGACCCTGCCCGGACGCCTCGGAGGGCCCGGGCAGGTTGGAGTGTTAGTCTGAGAGTCGGAGCTGCCAGGTCTCCCCTTCAGCCAGGCTGCCTTGATAGCAACAAATTAGACATTAACAGTTTCAATTAGTGGCAAATGAGAGAGCCTCTCCGTTGCCACGGCGCTGTCTCATCGAAGTGACACTCCTCATTTTCGGTTTCTTCCATCACCAGCCGCGACGGCACGACTGTCGGGAAAGAGCCTAACAGCACTTAGAGGAATTACAAAAGTCAAACTAAGGTGGTCACGAGCTTTTCCGCGGCGTGTTGTCGGCGCTCCGGAGGACGGAGAGATAAAAGTGCTAATTTCAGATCAAACCGACTGGCTTCGTGTATATATTATACAGACAAAGTGGCCTCTGGTGTGCTACGTTAACCTTTTAAAAGTCAAAATCCCCAAATGACTTTATCGTCAGATGGAGGGAAGATCTCATCGGTATCCATAGCATGCGCTTGCTGTGATCTGCGCTCACTACAAGACGGGCTTTCTCTCTTCAAAGCGTACCGAGAGGGAGATACGGGGCCCGCGGTTCGGCTTTATCTTTTCTTTCTCCCCCAAATAAACTTCTGCAGCGAGTCAGGGTTCAATCTTCCTCTGCGGAGACGCCAGACTGGATCAGCCGTTATCTCCCGCTTTCCCATCAGGCCTTGCGGGAGCCTCTCTCGGGGACATTTCTGATGGCTATCGCTGCGTTGACCGTCCTTACATAAAGCCCTTCTCTTATGACCGACTTCCTGTCCATGCGATGCTATCGGTCCCCTCCTGACCTCGCTGCGATATTGCCCCCTTTCGTGTTTGCAGATGGTTTGCCGGGAGTATCGTAACAGCAAAGAGTGTCAAGATAATAAAAAGCAACTGGTCGCTGGAGCTGTGCACAACAACGCCGACCGCTGCATGTGCCGGCAGAGCCGGGGCTCTTGTTTGGGTTGGCCTGCCTCCTCGGGGGGGGAGGGAGAGCTGCGATCCGTCTTCTCAGAATATTCGAGACATAAAAAGGCTTTCAGATCTATTCCCCCCTGCCGAGTTTCCCTTCAGAGATGCCAAAAACAGAACTGTGTTTTACCACCAGTGGAACTGTGACCCAGAAAACAAGGGCAAAGGTCGTGCACCGCGGAGGGATTGTTGACAGCTCGGGGCGCGAGGCAGACGAGGGGTGCAGAGGGGTGCAGAGGGGTGCAGAGGGGTTCGGAGGGTTGTGAATCGCTCCGGCTGCTGAATGTAAGAGGGCATCGGCAACACGAGCATCCCTGACCTCTCACCCCTGACCACAGAACGAGGGGGAAACAGGACCCGGGCCGGTAAGGCCAAAGCAAACTCCAAAACACAGATGACCCCTGCTAGTGGGTTCATCTCAATGCCAAATGCCGTGAGAGAGCGGTCCCTCCAAAGCCTTTGAGAGAACATTGTCTATTTGGACTGAATATTGTTTTTGACAATAATCACAAACAAACTAGGTCCAGTTATGGTGACTGGTCTGTGTTTTCCTGTGTGGGCAGTTACAGACTTGCCTTCCTGAGAGAGGACCCTTTATTAAAGCTCTCTTCAGTAGAGTGAGCTATTTACTTGATTGGCTCACAAGTAAGGACAGCTGAGACCACTCATCAAGTCAAAAAAGGCGATTAATCACAAATTTATCTATTGATTCCCGGATGCAAACTGGAATATATGACTGACTAAAATCGCCTAGTACCCACAACAAAAAGCTCTGGCTCATCTGTGGATTGTCACAGCTGACCTTTGGATTACAGCAGCAGCAGATCTCATTCCATCGTTGAAAAAAAAAGGGGCAACTGCTTTGACTCCGGCTTCAAATAAGCACAGGGGTTTCAAAAAGTTCCCATCAGGTGCAGGAGACTGACAGCTCTTTATACATCAAACGGTGATTGGTTTGCTTCAAGTTCTGTGACATTAAACTACATGGGATATTATCTGGTGTGGTTGTTGAGGAATTTAACAATATTTATCAAATGGTAATAGAAGAAGAAATTCAGAGACCGGATACTGGCGATGGACGGTGAACACAGCAAAGCATTTTAGGCATTTTATCTGTGAGATGAGGCCGTTCTTCCAAATGGTGGATGATTATTATCTTTTGTTTATAACAGCGGCAGCTTCACAATATCAAGCTGATTGCCTGAAGATGGCAACGTTGTAATTTGAAGATCATTTTGTTCGGCCAGACACCCAGCAAGGTAGACTGATTTACTGTGGCACTAAGTACTTTTACTAGGTTTACTAGAAATAAATCAGTACATTTGTCCATAAAAAGGATGAAACAATATCAGTGTAGTTAATGTATGTATAGTGGGTCTGGTGAGTGTTTAGATAGCAGCTCACTTTTTTGTTTTGATGCCATACTTTTTATCATACTATGTGTGAAATGACACAATGACAATGAGGTTAAAATCCACTCTTTAAAATTGTAATTTGAGCATTTGGCTCTGTAGCATATCAGACCATTGTTTACATATGCTCAATAAGTCAACCATGTACTGCATACTGCCTAAGAGTCATTCAAAGCCAAGTGGAGTTGGTCTGAAATGCACTGGAAACAGAACAAGCCCATAAAACATGGGTCTGGTGATGTACATTGGTTTCAGCTGCCACTGCACAATAAGAATTTTTGACTATATATTTAAAACGACATCTTTATTCAATAAAATATTCGTCTTTCCAAATACTTCTGGGCACTCTGAAATGGGAACCATGACAGGGCTGCAGTTCTTCAACTGTTCATCCAAAATGGCTGAAAATACCCACAAATTAACAAAAACATCAGTGGGAAGAGGAGCTGGATGTACAACTCTCTGACAAATTCTGGCAAGATTCGTGAGACAGATAGACGCCTCTTCAAATTGCTTAAGACATAAAATCAGAGTCTGAAGTTCTCACCCGGCAAGCACCAAATACAGATACAATTTGTCTTTGGTGGATAAATCGAGGGTCACCTGCCACATTGGCCAGTAAATAAGTAAAAATTGTACATAGGCTGCATTGGTCTAAAGTAAAGCTGGCTGAACTCACACTACGCATTGATCCAATGTGTGATCGGTGCAAACAAACACCAGCTATATTCATTTTTTTCCCTCTGAGCTCTTAGAAGTACTATTGGAACCTTTTTCCATGATTGCACTATGTGGAGTGGAGTGGCCTCTCAGGACCTTGGTATCCACTGATATGTGAAAAATATGATGCAACTCAAACTGCTGAAGCAGAAAGAAAAGACCTTCAACTTTGATCTCGGCATCAAAGCGCTCACACATCATCTGGCACCAGAGGAAAAAATTGCTGTTCTACAAGAGGTTGTGCTCTGAAGTTTTCCACTATTTGACTGACTGACTGACTTCTTTTCCTGCTTTGATTTTTATTATTGTTTTTTATTTTACCATGTTTTGTTAAATTGAGAATCAAATCTTGTAAGCTTATCAAAATGTTGATGAATACTTTTGTATTTTATGTGAAATGCAATTTGCAGTTGAAACGCCCTAGAGCCAAATAGTTATTATGCCATTTCACATCCAGTGTAATAGGAGTGTAAAACCAAAATAAATAAAGGTTTGTTGATGCCCAAATACTAAGTTAGCTGAAGGAAATCACTCTTTGTAAAAAGCACGCACATTTGTACAGACACGAATCCACTCAAACCCTGGTTGATAATTTGCAGCCCCCACACCCACCCACACACAAACACAAAAGAGCGCTCAAAACATGAGAAATGGCAGCAGATAATGATGTGGCTGCTGCGGGACGACGAGCAGAGAGGAGGGACTCACTCTGTTCAGCAAGTCGATTTCCTCCTTCAGCTTCCCGATGAGGTCGTCTTTGTCCTGGTGGGCCTTCAGCAACCTGCCGTTCTCCTGCCGCTCTTTGGCCAGCTCCTGAAATCACACACACACGCACACACACACATATACACACACAGGCAAATGTACAGAGTTGTCAACAGGACAGTAGGAACTGCAAAGTTTACAACCAGAGGGGGACAGAGTACACAAAATTTGGACTCAAGTACACATACAGTTACGTGAACAAAACCATACTGAGGAATAATTCAAAAAGTATCCATCTAGGAATTTGCTTGAGTTGGATCAAAGGCACCTAAGGGACCAAAAAATGCACAAACAGTTACATGATAGACAATTTTCAGCCCCAAACCGGCTGTTATGGTGCCTGAAAGGATAGAAAATCCCTAAAAATAATGGCTGAAAGGGCTAAAAAGCCTTTGTAAAACTACATTTGCAAAAACTAAACTGTATGGAATAGCTCTGTTCTACAGTTGAAAAGCATTAGCCTTCTGCATCAATCTGCTATCTTATGCTACAGCTTGGCTGGCTGCAAAGTTGGCTTTACTGACAATAAGTATAGGCTACTTTATTAAAAAAACATTTTGATTATAAAAGCATGTCTTTAAGAGGTGTCAAGACCCAGTCGGTAATGAGCACTGCTGCTGCAAATGCCTATTAGTTGAAAGGTTTTTGTTTTTTAAAAAGCACATAGCCTACTGTTTCCTAGTGCCAGAGAACAACCACACAGAAAGGCCACCGCCGACCGCACAACACCAGTGAACTCACTAATGGTTTATTCCAATTAAGTAACAATAGTCCTTGGCATTACAGTATGTCCTTGTACGTTACATGGGTGAAAAATGCTTTTATTTTTCCCTCAAAATGCATTTGGTTGAAGGCCAGTGTGTTCCTCCTCTGCCAACAACTACAGTGAAATACATGGATGTTGTTGTATAGAGAGAGAGAGAGAGAGAGAGAGAGAGAGAGAGTGAGAGAGTTGCGTGGACGAACACAAAAGGTTAACATGCACATATGTTCAGGTTGCATGTTTGTGTTTATGCTCCGAGTCGATGGGTGCCAGGAATTCCACTTTCCGGCGTCACTTTCTTTCTACTGCAGATAAGCATGAAATTGTTTCCATAGAAACCAATCGAGCGGGGAGAAGGCAGGAAGCATAATGAGGCTTTTGTTCATAAGTAGCTTCCATAAATCAACACTGAAACTGTATTCATCTTACTCATTAAGGGGATTGTAGGTAACTGCCGCTGTTAAATCCTGGAAAATCTCCTCTCTGGGAATGTAGAGCAAACATTTCTCTTGGATAATGTACACACTGGCGAAAAGAATTGGGATTTCGACGGCGTTTCTAGTTCTTTGACTGACAGAAACGCCTCGCTCGGGGGTCGCCGGGGGTCACGGCGGTACTTGCTTTTTAAAAAATCGTTTCAAAAGGCACCCGGGTGGCATTTTGAGTCGGGAGTTGCGCCGGAGTTTCTGCGACGGCGAGGGCTGGAGTGTCTGAAAGGAGCGGTGTAGGAGGGACTGAAACATCTCCGCCGCGAAAGGTCACCTCTTCAAGAACACAGAGATATTTCTGTCGGGGGCCCGAGCCGCAGCTTCCAGCCGGAGAAGTCAGAAAGGAATCAAAGTGGAAATTCGTCTTTTTCCAACAACGAGCCGCTGACGGACGCTCTCAGCCGGCCTGGAGACCTTCACGCCGGCCCTTCTGAAGCGCGAGCGCCGCTAACAGGGAACGCTTAGGAGTGGATAGGAGTTTGCTGGTGACAGTAGATATGAATCATAAAGACGATGCTTCCTCTGTGATTGTATCTAGCAGTGGTGCTTAGGGATTATTATAGAGTTTATCCACCTTTTTAGGCTGACATTAAAGTTTATGACAAATTCATAGTATACATCATAGTGAGTTGTATCAAACTGATGCAAGTTGTGAGGCTAGGGTCTTTAATTACATGAAATTGTATTCAGTTTATATTGATGGTTGTCTTATGATGACTGGAGGTCATACTCTAGCTTTTCATTTTCCCCTACATCCCTGTTTTCCCTGATAAAAGTTATGGTGCAGGTTCACCAAAACATTCCTTCTAAATATTATGACTATACTTCTTTCTGTTTTAGAGGGGGAATTTTACTCAATTAAACCGGTGTAGCAGTGGTGGAAGTGTTCTCAATTCAATTCAATTCAATTCAGTGAGGCTTTATTTCACAGAAAATTCACAGAAAAGTAGTGGAGGATAAACCCACCTAAAATTTGTTTACCCTCCTTTTTATTTGCAGAATATTTTACCCACGCACCTTTTTAGGCTGACATGAATCTTTAGGAGCTAAATTCATAATATACATCATAATAAGTAGTATCAAACTGATCTAAATTATATGAGGATAGGGAAGAAAGCTAATTGATTTGTGTTTCTATTGGTGGTCGCTTTCCTTATAATGATGACCGACTGGAGGTCATAGTTTACCCGCCTGTTTATTTACCACTCCATCAAGGAATATACAGCCAACACATGCAAAGTGAACCACAGAGGGTCCAGCAGAAGTACCTTTTCCAGTTCCTCCATCCTTCTCTCCAGACCTCCGGGTGCTGCGGCGGCGCCGTCTCTGCCGTGACGGGTGTGTCGGTGTCTGCTGTTCCCCCCCGCCTCCTCCTCAGACCCCGGGCCTGCGGAGCTGCTCCACACACACACACACACACACACACACACAATTAGTACACCTAATACGACTGAGCACAATCAGCAAGTTCAACAATCAACAAAAAGAAAAAGTTGAGAAAGTCTTATATGTGTGGAGAAACTCGCTGCCGCTCAAACTGTCCGATAACGCATTCAGACCGAGGCCGTTTGAAGGTGTGAATCATACCCACATAATGAAACTTCAATGGCGTGACACATCCCATCATCAAAAGAACAGGTGGGGGTGTATCTTCTGCGTATTTGCCGCTTTCAATTAGGCGCGCATTATTAACAGCCCCTTGCTTTTTTACTGCATTAATGGAGAAAGCCTGTCAAGGGGTTTGCAAGTTTGGTGCAAAAAGGATTTTGATTAAGAGACGATTTACATAAGACGACCTCAAATAGGCTTCAAGAATGGCAGTACTTCAGCGTGCCTATTCTTCAGCTGGTGGAAAAACGGTTACAGAGGTTTTTGTATGCAGCCGGCGAGGAACATTAACCTTATCTCCTATTCGCTCGCTCGCTGCTTGGAGAGACGGATTCCGGGGGCAGCTGGGAAAGAATATTCATGTGGAATTTATTTTGTTGCCGACTTTATTTCAATAATTATTGACGTGGAAACTTGGAATGAGTTGCTGGCTCTTTTTTTGTTCGTTTTTTTGACTAACAGATTGTGCCAAGTTTTTAAATCTCCCAAGGAATCAGATTATGACGGAGCCTCTGGGCTTCACTGCGTTGTCTGAAGAGGGCTGTCGACACATTTCTGCAGGTGAAACAGACAGGAGAGCTGCTGGCATGACAATGGACAAATATAACTCCATCGTGAGCCACTCTAGCTCTTGTCAGTGTCGGCTAGATAAACCCATTAAAATGAAGAGGGGGAAAAACAACTATGGACTACATTACAGACTATTTTGACCTCTGTGTCCTGTATAAAGATTTAAAGAATGGAAGCGAACTGCAGCGATGAACCCCATACTTCAAATAGTAGCGGAGTCCTCCCTCCATCTACGTCACATTCAACTCAACCATTACTCTTTTCTCTGGTGAGGCTACTGTGCCGTTTCTCCTGCACAAGCGGAGAGGCCACGTGTTTCTGCTGTAGCTTGACATTTACAGAACCGACAGCTTATTTTCACTCATTCTTCCACAGAGCGAAACGTCGCAGCGGCCCGCTGCTTGTGATGAAGAGGAAAGTCCTTGAAACGCTCTCCTTGGCGCTCGCCCACGCCAAGATAAAGTGCATTTCATTTGTCTCTCTCATGGTGGCTCTTCAAGGCTACTCCTCCATTACAGGCACGTGCTTTACGCAAGCGTACATGCAACATGCACGTGCGCACACACAGATATATCCGCTCATCACAACGACCCGAAAAGAGGCCTTGACAGAAACACCACACTGTGTGTACTGTGTGTGCACGTCATCTATTTTAGAGCGATATCTCCCTGTACGCACACACAGATACATCCGCTCATCACAACGACCCGAAAAGAGGCCTTGACAGAAACACCACACTGTGTGTACTGTGTGTGCACGTCATCTATTTTAGAGCGATATCTCCCTGTACGCACACACACATATACACAAACACAACACACAGATCCTCAAGGGTGCTCAGCATGTGTTGAAGCCCAGCCTAAACATCCATGTCCTCGATACTAAATATCACACCGCGGCCCATTAGCACCCTGCGGTGTGAGGCCTGGGAGAGAGGGAGGCTCAGCCAATCAGCCGCTCCTGGGAGCCGCAGCAGGTGGGGAGGTGAAAGCAGAGACAGGAGAGCCAATAACGGCCTGGAACACCGACAACAACGAGCGAGCCGAAGTGACGACGTGGAATAACTCGCCTGCATTGGAAAGCACAACAAACAGTATTCAACCATCTGATTAGCACCCTACCTAGCTGCCTCTGTATGAAGAATTTCTTTTATCTGCAAACACCAGCAACAATGAAAGAGAGAAGGAAGAAAGGAAAGAACAGCGCAGCTAAATGGCGGGTTGGGAGTGTTGCTTTCTTTTTTATTGCAGATTTGTGGGCAGCTCATCAAGATGAGTGACAAGTAAGGCGAGAACTTGACCAACTGAGGGGGAAGAGGGCGGGACTAACAATACACTTCCTGTTTTAAGATCTTTTTATGAATCATTAGGAGCCAATGTCTAATCTGGACATAATTCAATAAAATTTCAACTTTTAGAACTGGTTTGCCTCTTATTCCCACACAAAAATACATTGTGGAGGGCAGTAGTGAGCAGTGTGAACCACTTAGAAGTTGAGATTTTAAAGAAATTTGTGGATCATTTTTATGCTGAATTTACTAAAAGACCCTAATAAATCGTAAAACATCTTCAGTTATGTTCTACCAGGTATGTATGTGTGTCAATAAGCAAGGCAACACTAAACTGCCAGATTTTTGAGCCAATTTTGGTGTGACGTTATCCCCATACAAGATAGAACGTCATGTATCGCGGCTGCAGCCGACCATGACTTGATGATACAAAAATAGTATGAGGGGAGAGCAGGGACAAACTGAGCAGAGACTTCATCAGGTACTGTAAAGGCTTGCATCCAGACAAAGAAAACAAGAGAGAAAGAGAGAGAAAGACAAGGGGTGGGCAGAGAGGGAGAAAGCGAGAGAGAATCACACAGAGAGAGAGAGAGAGAGAGACACATGTATGTACATAGTCGCTCCGTCAGCCATCTTGTGCTGCCCGGCCCACCTGGCAGGCGATCTGCTGCAGAGCTGCGGAGCGTCCAAGTGTGGCCGGGCCAGCCGATCGGAGCGGCGGCCATAATTACGCGGCCAGATTGAGAGTGTCAGCTGGTGAACTCGGCCGCTGGGATCGGCCACAACTTCGCAATTTGCCGGCTATTGTCTCGTGCAAATAACGCAAAATAAATATGGAGGACACGCAGAGGTTCTCAAAGGACTTGTAGTTTTGATTGTGGAGTTGCTGGCTGTATTGTAAGATGAACAATACCTAGAGGTTCATTCAATAGCAAAGTGGTTGAGTTACATCATGTGTGTAATCAAGCATGCTCAAGGGGAAGGAAACATGCTGCGTGAAACGTGGTTCTTGAGCTTTGTCCCTCATGAGTCTTTGAGGGGATTCAGGAAAATAAATCATTCTTTTTGACTATTACTTCATTTCTCACTACATACTGTATGGAAGATTACGTTCTGCGATAATAAGAACCGAAAAAACCCCAAAACAACATCTCAGTTTGTGGGAAATCTAGCCAGAAGGAGCTCTCTGCCCAAACATCGACCCGTCTGGTTGTTGTTGGGATGAAAGAGTCTGAGAGCCCCTTGACAAACACCAAAGCAATCTCGCCCGCGCTGAACCCCACATTTTAGACTCCGGACTTTTCAAAACAAATCATTTTGTTGCAGCGCTACCTGCCAGCAAGAGCTGCAGTGGCAAAGTGATGGTCTGAGCAAAATGTCCAAGGTCCAGATGGCGCGCCGTCAACGGCTGCTCAAAGCACAACTGTCATTCCTCTTCAACAATAAATGAAAGATGCAGCTTTGAATTAGGAAAAGAGAGCGGAAAAACAAAATCCACGGTGACGCATAGGAGAAAGTGCATAATCTGCTATCATAATTAATGACTCAAACTGCTGTTTCTCTTCCCGGTCTCTGCTCCTTCGCTTAACACATTACTTGCGATGCCGTGGCAGATAAGCTCCACTCTTAGTGTTGGGATAATTAAAAAAAAGAGTCTCACCTCTTGTGGCGGCCGCTCCCGGATCTCGGAGTATCCTGGAAAAACAAAGGAAAGCCATGCATGAGCAAAGGAAAGCCTCCGGTCCAACAACAATAAGTCAAGGATCTAAATTGCATCACCGGTGCTCCAGGGGATATTCAATTCTCACACCTGAATAATGAACGCAAAGAGAGCGGTGCTGTAAGTCTCTAATCTCAAATAATAGTTATTTCAGAAAAACGGTATGTATCAGAATGAGTTTTTAGGGGGGGGGGTATCATCCATTGTGGGTCGTGCAAACTGAAAAACACAAAATGCTCATATGCCTTGGGTTGTGTGGGTTCAGCAAAGAGGAAAAACAACACAAAAAAATCTACAGGATAAGAGAAATTTATCAGGAGTCGCATTTATAGAAAGCCTGCAGGTTGTGTATGAATGTTCTTGAACCGCAGCTGCTGAACTGATATATAGATGAGCTTTGTTGCATTTAATAGTTCAGTCAGAGCCCTATAGCCCCGAGTTGTGGAAGGCAATCTTGTTTTGCAACATGAGGTGTGTGTTTATCATCTTTTCCCATTATGGTATGATCTAAAGGTTGTTTAGATCTATACCGCAGTGATGCGCCAGTAAAATCGCCTTTGGTCAAATAGCATTTCCATCGAAAAAATGAGGTGTGTGTCACACGCGCTGTGAGATGAATACATATCTGCTCTCTCCTAAGGTCTTGTGCAGTGAAGGGTCGCAGGTTTGATTGAGGAGCCTCGGCTCTGCTGCCATCTATCAGTCAGAGCCGGGCTTTAGCGGGCGTAGGGAAGCGCCGCGCCCTACTCTTGGCGTGCGCCGGCCTCTCTGTCTCGGTGACATCTCATCCGTTACCTCCATCCAGAGCTGCGGCTGGAATCCCTCCCCTCATCTCTCCCCTGGCTCGGGCCCGGACACATTTACTAAGATGGAGGATAGGCGGGAGGAGAGGAGAGCGTGCTAGGAAGGGCCGTACACTGATAACCGATCCTCACAGCAGACCTGGCTAAAGCAACACCTGGATTTCAAGTGCACTTGATAAATTTTGCTTCAGAATCTGGCAGTTTCTAGGCTTTCATATAATCCAGCAGCTGCCAAGGCTGCACTTGTAAAGCCAGTTCAAGCTGTTCAATCCTCCTCCACAAATTGTCTTCATATCAAGAATTCAATCTTAGGCATACAGATGGCGCTATACTCCAATTCTAGATTTGGTCTTTAACACACAAAACCCATGCAGTTTGATACAGAGCAGAACTATAGCGATGTAGCTGTTCGTGTTAGAGACTTTTAGAAAATGAAAGTCTGACGTAGGCACCAAGCTGCTGGTGTCGGGGGTTACAGACAGAATAGCCTTATAAAGGATTATGGCTTACTGGGAAGGCCAATGTCTCACATCACTGTCCCCGAGAAAACAGTCGGAGGAGGATGTTCCCACTCAGAAATGAAGAGAGAAAATAGAAAAACGAGGAAGAAAGAGTGAGGTCATATTTAGATTTGATAGTATGCACAGCAGATATAGCTCTACTCCAGATGTAAACCCAGGTTCTCCCAGCAGAGCCGTCAGCACTTACTCTGTCAATACCCATCACACTATAGAGCTGATGAAAATGCTGTCTATATGTAAATGTGTGTTGCTCTCGTTCTATCAGTATAATAGGAAGGAACCAACGGGTCAGGAGGGCTGAATCCACAATTAGCCTGGAAACCAGTTCTGCAGGTGTCGAACAAAAACAGAGAGCTCCACACTTCTACTCTGACACACTGCATGAGCCCAAGTCTCATATCCCAGGCTCAGTGGCCTACTGACAAGGGGTTAGTGCACTGGATTCATTATTTTCTGAGGTGAAAGTGGACTATGGACCAAAACAACAACATGATGGAAGGGTCAAGACGGTCACCAGGGGCCAGAAGAAGAAGCGAGACTTTTCTAACCCTGATGTGCACACTGGGATATGTGCAGTCAACCCCAAAAAGCAAGAATGATTCTCAAATAACATTCAGTGCAGACTGTGAACTGCCAAAAAAGAAGGGCATTTTTTCCCCATATATTCATTGGCTGGTTGGAAAAGAATTGACTGGTTGGACCGGTATGAAGTTTGTGAGATGTTTGAGAAAGGGCAAGAGATGCAACTTGATCAACAAAGTGTCTGTTTGAAATTGGACTGTATATTTATGCTCGGACTGTGTTGATTCGTGCAGTACAATATTACACATTATATGATATTCTGCTGACAGACAATACTGATGTCTCATTTTGCACATTTTGAAGTGAACTGTCATTCAAAAAAGCTTGCTTGAAATTAATTTCTTACTTGCACATAATTACTGTTACGGGAAAAAAAAAAAAGCCAAGTGTTGGCTCAAGTGGGCTTCTAACTGACTGTTGTACTGGCCCCATGTGGCTTTTTATTGGCCCTCGACCACTGGAAACTTCCTCAATGTTGCATAATGTTGACTGCTTTTGGTTCAGGAGCAGGTATGTGCTATTACCCTCTGATGCACAATAAGAAGACCATATTTAGGGTTATTTATTTGTCTAAATTATGATTTGTCCTGCTGTGTTGGTATGAGAAGAGCTACAGGGACACATATAAAACACAAGCCTAAAAGTAAGTTGCTTTGGCTCTATCACTGTAGAAAAGATACTCATAAAAATAAACTTACACCTATAGCATCTTCTACCAGTCAATAAACTCAACAGGAATGGCCTTTTGTCTTGTTTTCAGCATTTATTTGATCAATTGTGAATCATATAGTTATGATTTTGAAATAGAGAAGGATGCAACAAACAAACTCGTAATAGGATGGATTGTACAAGGTGCGGTATCACAGATAGATTTTAATAATGTAGTCTCACTTCCTTCCAGCACCGAGGGACTCTGAGGATACACTGATAAGAAACACAATAACTCCTCCGTGGCCGCCGCACAGGCCGGAATCTGACATTGAAATAATGCCGTGTTTACAGAAAGCATCCCGGATTTCATTTGCCACATTACTAGTGCATCTTTTTGGCCGCGCTTCAGAGCGCGTGCCTTCCGCCTAGGATGTGAATCCGTGAGACAAGGTCAATGCAATTCGTGTGCGACTACTTCACTGCACACAATGCGGGCCTGTGCGACTTTATTTATCATGCTTGAGCTGCGCTGACAGCTCCCATAAGCCCCGCTGCAGACCTGAGAGCTACTAAGAATACAGACAAAGGCATATCAGGAGTAAAACAAGCACTATATTATTGACTGATAACGCCCAGGTGTGTGTCTATGTGTCTGTAAATCCTGGTGGAGGGGTTGATCCCCCATTGATATTATCATTAGCTATGGGCCAAATGGGAGGCTGATATTAGAAGTAGTTAGTTCATTAAATGACACATTTGTTGAGGTCAAACTACAGTTTATTCATATTTGTTTCCTTTTTTCGACTTAAGATGGCCATGAATTTTGTGTGTTTGTAGGGTTGTGTGTGTGTGTGTGTGTGTGTGTGTGTGCACCTGTGCGTAAGGCACTTTCTATAGGTATATTCCGTGCCAATGCTCAAATCCCAGATAAACCACAATCAAATTTCTTGAAAAGAAACGTATGGCTTTCCCTGATCTCTTTATGATTTTGACAGCCCATTAAATTGTGAAAATCTCTAAAGGCGCGCCGTCTTAAAGTCCAACAAAAGGCGGTCTTTGGGCATTCCGGCCCGGCTGCCGAGTGGCCCGGCGCTCCGACTATCTCTCCGCGCAAAGCCGATAAAGATTGCCATTTTACTGGAGGCATTCAGTCAGGTCAAGAGAGATATGCTTTTTTTCAAATAATAGCGCATGATTGGCATTTAAAAAAGCGAGGGGGGGGGGGGTTTGGGGGCAAAGACACCAACCAGCGAAACTAGGCAGAAAGCTGTCCCAGGCCCCGGACCATGGGAAAGGTCTGTGGCCTTCACTGTCACAGGATCAAGTATGTGAAAACTTTCCCAATTGGTTTATCATGCTGACGATTTATTCATGAAGTCTATATGCATATCCATGATAAATAATCATGACCCACTGTTGCACCTATTTGTTTTACTGCCTTTTCCCCTCGTGGTGATTGTACATATAGTTTGGTCAGCACTATTGGCCAATCAAATGTCTGCATGGACTACAAGCCCTCACACACACCATTCTGATCAAGATGCTACTCTTTGATGCTGGCAGTAGACAAAGTTCTCAAAATGTCTCACTTAAATCATAAATCAGGGCCCAAAGAAGAAAAGAGAGAACAGACTACATTCCAAACTGTTAACCTGTTAACCTTAACCCTCTTTTTATTGAGTGTGTAATAACTGAATATGGTGTGATCGGGAATTCTGTCCCTAGCCTGGAGATTCCTGATGGCTGGATCTGCTAGGAAGTTTCTTACTATTTTTCTCACTAACTAGCTCAACTATTTTTGCTGCTGGCGATCCTGTACAAGACAAATATTGGTCTGGATAACTTGGCTTATATGACCGTAATCTTTCTAATCTTTAGTCAACAGAGGTGAGAATCTGATCAAATATTGTTTCGGGCAACAAGATGAAATTCAGTGCGCTGCGAGGAGCACAGGAGCTGTTGTTCTTGGTGCTCAATGCCATGTGGTGGGTAGTGAACATTTCCCTGCTGTTCAGACAAGATGCTCTGCATAATCACCCTTTTTTGGAATGAAAGGTGCTAATTAAAAATGCAAATGAGGCTTGTTAAAAAGTGTTGGATGGTGATTGTCATCGCTATGTGTTTCTATGCGAGAGAGAGAGAGAGAGAGAGAGAGAGAGAGAGAGAGAGAGAGAGAGAGAGAGAAAGAGAACGAGAGACCTGAACCACTCTGCTGTGGACTTGGCGCCACATGAAAAGCAGATGATTCCGAGGAATGTTCCATACGGTTCTGGCTGCTGGATCGTGGAAACAGGTTTCCTTGTCGAATTCGCATACCAGAGGGAGGTAAGGCCTGATAACCAGGACCACATGCCTGCAGAGGGCCTCTCTGTGACCTGCCACTCCTGATAAAGGTGTCCTGGTAGGTGTGTGTGTGTGTGTATAGTATGTAGGATGTGGCCAGTCCAAGTGCATAGTCCAAAGACACACACACACACACACACACGCAGCACAGATCATCTTTACAAACAGGTCCTTGTTCAAATAAGCGGAAAACAGAATCTTGGTTCGGAGAGGGATAGAGAACAAGAGTCACCATCACAGAATATAAAACATCTGATAAGACATTTTATATTCCAAGATCCTTGATGGAGTTTCCATTATATCTGCAGCAGCTATCTTAACACAGAGGAGCTACAGTGTGTTTTGGTTGGGAAGCGGTCTGAAGTCTGGGGAGATAATTAACAGCACCGCTCTGAACAGTTGAACTGAACTGCACTTTTTTCTTTATAACTTTTCGCGTGTCCAGATATCTTGATACCAGCTAAGAGGCACGGCCCCTCACCCTCGGCGTGGCTGTACATCATAACGGGCCCGACATGGCAATTGCTTGTCTCTCCGTGATAAATGGCCCCCGAGAGAAACGGCATTTTTGGGATGCTCCGTCTTTACAGATGTCTAACTGACAGCTCCGTAGTAAATCCACCGGCCAAACTGTGTCTCCCCCTGCTCTTTATCTCTCCCTGTCCGCTTCTTTATGAGCTACGGTTAAGGCGATGGCTGGCACAGGAATCACAGCAGAATATGAATGTCAGTTCTGCATGAGTGACAGTGAGACATCTAATGGTTAGCGTCTGAATAGCCACATCTGGTCTGCGTTAGGGCTTGTGTTGTGATGGTAAGAATAGAAACAGCGGGCATGAATGGACGCATTCCATTTGAAATGATGGACGGAGACTCTAACCCTCTCTCTAAATGGATGGATATGCGGCTAGGCTGAAGAAATGTCGCCGAATTGCTGTTTGTTTATGCAGACAATTTGTGTAGATGGTGAACTCCTTCGCTTGATACTTTTTTCAGGCCACATCTCAGCAGGTGCTGTCACACTCTTCCTGTTAGTGCGGTGTTTGTGTACATATTTCATACACAAGACCTCACTCTGTGTAAACAGCCCTTAGACGGCTGCGGCCCAACACAAAATAAGCCTGCTGATGCATAACAGCCAATCCATCTGGAAAGCGACTCTTAGCTGCATCCGCAGAAATGAACGCGCGGCGAAAGCCATTTAGCTGTGTATTTTTTTTGTTTCTTTCAAATGGCAATTTTCGTGTCAGTCAGCTGAATTCTTACAGAAATACAAAAACAGAATGGAGGTTTCAGTAGTTGTTACGCAGCTGGATGCTTTCCACATCCCCCTTTGTGCTCAGTTTCTTATTGAAAATCCTTGCGCGTGCGTTCGAGTCGAAAAGCACACGCACTGCACTCTTGAATATAAATTACTGCTCTCTTCAAAGGTGAGACGCTCACATTACGAGCTTGTCATTTCTGATTTGGTTTCATTTTCATTAATTCATTTATATGCTTACTCTACAGACACCTCACTTATTTGGAGCAGGAGCAGACAGTCTCTGCATGGGTTCAGATTTATTGAATAAACACAGTATTACTTGCCAAGATTAAAAGACTCATTTGGTAGATATCAATAGCCTCTAATTCACACAGATGAGAACCAGACACTATACAGAAAGCAGATCCTAACGCTGGCTTCAAAACGAGGTTTGATTAATTGCAGCTCCTCACTTTGTAGGTCTCACTTACACAGAGCTGAGCTGCAGTTGTATATGCTGGGAAGATACTGCTTTGCTGCCGCTCATGTTAAAGGAAAAATCCACCCTCCAATATTCTGATACTACTATTTATCATCAATTTATGATGTTCACTGCATTCCAGGAGTTATTTTTGTGATGAGGTGTTGTAATTTACGTTTTTGGTGTACCCACTTTCCCTCAACCTGCCTCATGTATTTCTACTTCAGTTAGTGATTTCCTACATTTCCCAGAATGCCTTTCAACACCCCCCAGAGAAAGGCCTGGACTTGTTGCATTCAGCTGTAGGTTATATGTGTAGGTGGAGAGAGCGATAGTGATAGCATAGTTTTTTCAGTTGAGAATAACAAAACACATCATGTTTTGTGGCTGCATTGCATTCTGGTCTATTGAGGCTGCTGTTGGTGTAGAAATCGGTCTCTCTGCCTGTTCTGCAATGGATGTTTCCCTGTATGACTATTGAATGTCAGTGCAAAATAGTGAGTCTAGAAAGAACTGTTCTCCTATTGAACTCCATTGTAACTGCACTCGAAATATATTGACGTCAGTATAAATATATCTGCAGGAATGAGAAAAACACACCACCAAACAACAAAATGGGCCCAGACATGTACGGTACAGTACATCACCAGTAGCTGTAACAGTGTTACAGCATTTTAGGGTGGATTTTTCCTTTAACAGATTACACAGTGATAATGAAATGCCAAGACACCTTTTGTTTTTGCATCACTGCGGCACAGGCCTTACACATAAAGTCATCTGTTGCTAAGTGCTCCCTTTAAAGAGCCAGGCGTCTCATTGGTGCAACAGTGCCTCTGTTTGGCAGCACTGATGCATCAATGTGTATTTCTGCTCAAGGAGAAGGTAGAGGAAAAGTACAGGATCGCATGAAGAGGATGAAAAGAAAAATCCTATGACAGACGATCTGGAGGTCATGTGACCCGCTTCTTACCATTAAGTGTCCGGTGCCGGGTTCGGCAGTCATGGCCTCGTTCTGGAACGTGTTGGCCTGAACCAGCTCCTCCTCCTTCTTCCTCTCCTTCTCCCCTCCGTCGTCGTCGTCCAGCTCGTCCAGGCTCTGAGAGACAAATAAAATATGAAATCATTAGATCGGGCTCGGATAGAGCGAGGACGGGTCCCGCCGATGCGCGGTGACAGGCGAGGTCATTCCCACCGCACTGGCATCAGCCAGGGTCGCCTGCTAATCCTCTTAAAACATGATCGCATTCGCTTCCAGGAATCCCTCAAACACTACCCAACGCTTGATGGGAATCTGGGCGGGCAACAGGAAGACGGCGGGGTGCAGGGGGCCTTTCACCTCCTGGGGACAGTCGAGAGGGGCTTTTTGACCAGTGGAATGTCCCTTGAAAACACACACACAAACACACACACACACACACAGCAAACATGTCTTTGACGCAGGACTGAGGAGTTCGCCTTTAATGTTCAGTCAGAGATTTTGCACATTGCCTGGGAAAGCCTCCAACTTCTTCTAATCTGGATTCCTAGTTTTATCATGAAATATTCTTTCCTATTTGCTTTACTGTGAACCGTGCAGCTGGGGTCATCGAGTTCATTTTGTCCGAGAGGCGAAGATGCGTTTAGTTGCGTAAAAGCAGAGCTCGACGCTGGAGGACGGACGGTCGGATCGTTGACGAGAGGGGGCCAAACTCCTAGAGGGGCCACAATGCAAACCGGCCCTTCCTGCTTCACGCTGCAGGGTGAACAAAAGACACCCGCTCAACAGGCCCTTCAGTGGTAAAAATAGCCTTACAGGGTTAACAAGGAATGCACTCATTTGCGAGGCCTTTCCTGCCAAAACGGTTTATCAGCTGTCCTTGGGGAAAATGCCAGCTCCTTTCTTTTTTGACTCTCACTCGGCCTCAGCCTCTGCTCTGCCTCCTGGCATAACTAGGTGCTCACCAGTCTGCTGCATCTCTCACATGCATGTAATGTGTCCACACACCCCGTAAAATGTTTTCCTGCCGCAATGCGTGGCTGTAAACTCGACATGGCAGCATTCCAGAAGGAAGAACTGACGATATGTGGACAATAAATGGTAGAAATCGTGGAGTATATAATGCAAAATTAAACAGAAGTCAGTTTGTGTCAACACAGTGAAATGTGCAGTGACTAAACATTCTGCTATGCACAAGCTGCCTGAAATCTGGAACTGGGAATCTCACCGTTTATTTTGGATGGAGATGCAGCCCATTTTGCTCTCTAATACTTGAAATTGCTATGCATTTCTTCTATTCCAAATAAAGGAATGGGGGATCTGTGTGCAACCATATAAGGGGTGTTTTTGTTTCTTACATCATCAAAATGAGTCTCTTTGTGTTATTTTTCAGTCCAACTCCGCACCTTGGACTCTGGAAACAAATAGAGGTTGTAGAATGATGAATGAGCAATGTTTTGACTATGTTTTCATAGTTAATCATTCAGAAGGGCCCAAAACTGAGAGTTTGGGACCAGTTTTAAAATAGTATTTGCCATAAACTGCACACTAGCAAAAAATTCTAATCCTGACTCACTTTTAGGAACTGAAAAGTGAACCTGAAACTAAAATCCTGAAAATGTTGGATCAGGCAGATCCTTTCCTTTCCACTTTGCTCGCCACTAGGTTTTTCCAAAGATAGTCTATGTAAGGTTTCTCTGCTGCTTCTCCATCTGAACTTGTTTTGGTCACATGGTGCACGTTGCGCATTCAAAAGCTGTGATTGGTTACATGTAATGGAAGCACTTGATATACCACACCGGGACTTTAAGGGGAATTGAAAATATAACAAACACTTCAGTATCGCCAAATTACATGATTATTAATCCTGCAAACATAAAATTGCTATATACGATTATCTACAATTAATTGTGCCGCCCTAATGAGCCATAGCTAAAGACAATAAAATGCAGTAAAATGAGTCATCAAAAGAACCACAGGGGGCCCCAGGAAACAATATTGGTGCATATAACTGCTGGCTAAGGATTCTCTAATAAAGCAATGATGACTAGCGCCAAGTGAAAGAGATAAAAAGAAGGAATGTGAGCTGAGAAGAAGCAACCAGACCTCCACAATCCTCTCTGCTTCCTGTTTACATTAGGACAGAGTGTCAGGGCCTTGCAGGAGTGTTTACTCTCCAGTAAAACAAGCACCCAGGTCTGTTCAAGCCTCAATAACCATGTCCGTCACACTGCACAACGTGAATTAAAGAAGCTACATCTGGAGCGGACCGTCTCGGTCTGCTGGAATGTGTTGTGGTTGGAAACCCTCTCTTTTCGGGGAGGAAAATGATCCTCCATCTATCATTCTTAAGCGCCGTCCCTGGCAGCAAAAATTTGAATGCATCTGATTTTTGGTCGGCACAACAGCAGGCTGAGGCTTGGGCATTTCCCTCTCTATGTGATGCATTACATCCCTTATGTAAGGAGTTGGAGCATTCATGCAATAGTGAGTACAATGATATAACTAATTTTAAACCTGCTAGCAATCCCATGCTGTGTTACTGTTCGATGGCTAATTTGGGCTAGCTGATTCTTAGGTGTAGTGCCAACAGTTGTGCAGCATATTGCAATGCTAGTAAGTGATCAGCTGCCGATGACTGATGAGCTGCAGCTAACCTCTTTGCCCTAACGAGGAAATGAGGCAGCCATGGTCGGCACTGGCTAATGTTTATCTGCTCATAGAGAATGAATGGACTTCCGGTGACTGGTTCCTCAGGTTGCTGGCATGTACTCACAGTAAAGCTGGAAAATACTGCAGAAACTAGTCTACCTGCACAACGTGTCTTATGTGAAAGGGAATCTTTTACAGATATGTGCCACATACAGTCTAATGTAGTCATGACTTCACTACACTAGGAAAGAAGTATTATTTAAGGGATAATGTCCAGTTTAGCCACAGCAACGTAAACAAATCCGGTAAGACTGTCTGTTAAGAGTCTGTCAACAGTTTCATGTTCTCTGAATAATTTACAATTATTCTAACCTGGGTTCTGCAGTAACCAAGGAGTGACGTTTTTTTGGCACAAGGTGTCCCCAGTTAATTTGATTACACATCAACAAAATGGACCGGACTTCTTGACTGTGGGGTGATATACGTAGATGTGAAATAGCAGTCTGTTATCCAGAAATAACAGACCTCAGAATGTGTTCATTGGCTAATCAGAATTGAGCATGCAACAAATTAGAAACCATAGACTTGGTATATGCCAATACTTATGCGAAAAATGATCATAGTCCTAACACCACCTCCATCTCCTCAGACAACCCAGTGAAGATCCAACTGGAGCACAAGTGCTGCCTTGTTGCCCTGCCAGTGTCCCATCCACTTAGTCCTCAGATTTATCTCTAAACAAGCAAAGGGCACCTCCGCCTGAGGCTGCACTCTTATACAGCAGCCTTAATGACTTGTGTGTATTAATCACCTGCCACTCGTCCCAGCACAGTGTCTTCATTAAGATGATCTATTAGAGGGAGGGGACGCCGGCGCGAATGGTGATCACACTGATGCCCACTGTCTTTTAATCAGGAGGGCCAGTCAGCTCGGGCGACAGTGCTGGGCTCAGGTACGGCACGGATCAAAGTGAGAAGGACACCCACCCTGGAGCTGGTGGCTGATTAATGTGACACTACAGGCTGCCAAGGTCAGTGTCATGCCTGGGAGAGGCATGGCAACTGTGAGTGACCCATCATCTGGTAGCATCAGAAGGTGTGACCTGAGCTTCACTGACCTGTGGCAACTGCATTTACAATAATGTTACATTTCATCCCGTAAAGAAAAGTAAAACTGTAAAATTTTTGTCTCACCTCTATATGCAAATATGAGGTATTCTTTAACCAAAACACCATCAAAAGTCACTGACAGATCTAAGCACAGGGTGCCAGTGGTGCTCAAGGCCTGTCCCCATTTAGTTTTGCACACATGCACACACACTCGCACACAAATATACAACCAGAGGATGATCCTCAATCACGTTTCGGTGCCAAACCCTCTACAAGCTTCTCCCCAAAACCCAGAATTCAAGATTAATCACCATTATCAATCCCAGTCTGGTTTGCCTCACCCTTGCTAAAATCAGTTGCCTTTTCATCTGAATTAAATACTAAGAAATTGCACAACAGCCTTTTTTTCAGAGTGGGTTGTTTGGGGACAGAGAGTCAAACTGCGTACAAGACATTCTCATGAATCAAAAGCTTGTATTGGCCATGAAGCCTCGAGTTCCTTTCTTTAAAATCAATGTTTACCGAGTGAAAGCCTCGCTGGCTTTGAACTTCGCTTGACCCTCGTTTTAACTCCAAGTGAGACTATAATATTTTAATCAGCATGCAGCGCAATAAGACTTACTCAGCCAGACCTCAGAATGAGTTTCGCTTTACACGGGGGCCGCGGTAAAAAAAGGAAAACGAGCTTTCGGCAAACAAACAGGGGTCCGCTGTGATTGTTGACCCGCCGATGGCAGCATCAGCATTCCTCTCTGCATGTCAGACAGAGCCGAGGCCCGGGGGCAGGCCAGTCGGTTGGGGCTGGACAGAGGTCTCTGACTGTCTGGAAGAGCTTTAATACATCTGTGGGAAACAGCCCTTGGCGCACTTCTGGTTTGCCAAACTTGTTCTCCGGTCTATAACCTCCAACAGTAGGTTTGAAAGGAGCGGCGGAGTCGACTGGGCTTGTAACGAACCTGGCTGTGTGTGCGTGTGTGTGTGTGTGTGTAGGGTTGAGGAGGTATTCGTAGCTTCGGGGGGGTTCGCTCTGTATAAATGCTATGTTACACTCCAACACCGCAGACCTCCACAGAAAACCACATGGCCCCCGCTGTAGCCCCCTTCTCACAGAGCGGTTCTCAAGAAGTCTGAAAACACAGAATGAAAGGGCAACATGTTCGAAATCAGTAACTGTCAATCACTCCGTTTGGCGTATGTTTTATGCTGCCTCGAA
This sequence comes from Centroberyx gerrardi, assembly GCF_048128805.1. NCBI lineage: Eukaryota > Metazoa > Chordata > Actinopteri > Beryciformes > Berycidae > Centroberyx > Centroberyx gerrardi. The sequence continues at coordinate 7,359,262 of NC_136020.1, forward strand.
ACGGCTCGGTTTATGATTCCACAGAACTGAATGGGAGCTATGCAGCCCATCTTGAGTTCCTTGGAAGTGGATTACAGTGTGGGGAATGGCTTAAGAGGCGAGTGGCAGACCTTACATAACCCTCCTCCCTGCCTTTCGACAACTTAGTCCGGGCTCAAGCTGTGCCTGCGACCCCCGGCGGCCCTCGGCGGACACAGCCATGACCTCTCCGCGTGTTTTCGCGATGTATCACATGCAAACTGACAGGCTTTAGGGATAATGGTAGTTTACCGAGCTGTTCGCGGCCATCAACACCGCGTGAATCACCCAGCTGAATATTAATACAATGAATCATCATATCAATCTGAACAACAGCAATATTTTTCCTGTCGACTTAAGGTGCAAAATAATCATTAGCAATTCAAACCAGCATCCAGCTGTGGATGAGTTCTCAATTACTTATTGAAAGCGTTAAAATCGAGGCACAGACAGGCGAGATGAGAGTTGCAGGTAAGCAATACTTAATGACTCAAACAGAAAGGAACTGTTGGATAACATGACAGGCGACAGAAAGCAGTGTGAAATATTGTTAATGCATGACAGTACCTGATTATGTTTAATGCCGTGCAATTTTTTCAAGAACATGGAAAATTGCGTAATTACATGGTTTTGCCTTGGATTCCTGATAAATATTTAGGTGTTTGGTAAATTTATGCACAACAGATTGGTTCTGTATAGCCACGGGGAAAAGGCAGAGAGCCAAAGCCTTCATGTTTCTCAAGGCCCGAGCATACTGAGAGACCTAAGAAACTGTTTTACCTAAGACACAAACCCTCTCCTCCATTGCTACCAGAACACAGTGACTTCACATCATGCTACAAGACAGCTGGAGGTGATGGCAAGTGCTGTATATATGTGTACTATATACATACTTAATTCTTACAGTTTTGCATCTATGCTACCTAGTTGGCACAAAGTACTAAATATAGCCAAATGACCTGTGTTTACATAAAGTTCACATAACTGCATAAAGAAAAGAAATACTAGGAGTTGGAGTGTTGGATTTCAATGCCCTCATTGCAAGTCAAACACAGTCTGCTTTGCATCTTAAAAGCCATTACACAATGAACCAGCCCTTGTTTTTGTGTTTTGTATTGTTCTGTATTGTCCTCGAGGTCTAAACATTGTCATCCCAGGAAATAGAGAGCAGACCGAACTATCCTGTCAGGCAGGAGGTCTTTATCTTTTTGTGTATTTGCTCAAGGCTACCCCATAAACACTGTTGACCTGCTTCTGAATGAGGGGTATGCAGCTTGTAGTTACGGCCCCATTAGCAAGTCAGCTGTTTGTTTTCTCTAGTGTTTGACCAGGCAGAAGACTGTACACCCACTAACTACAAACAGACAATCAGCCCACGTCACCACGCTGGCTCGGGCTAGGCTTGCTGAGCCACATTGATCAAGTTATGCGGGTGCAATCTTGCCTTTCTTCAATGGTGAGTGACTTGAAATCCGCACTATAGGAGGGGAAGCTTGATAAAGTGCTTGTCTCCTGGTTATCTAAATAATGCATATATCAAGCATTGAGCACAGCCAATGTTCAGTTGTCCTGAATTGTCCAAACTGATGCTCCCCCTCTTAACTTGATCCATGACATGCAGTAATAACAGCTTTCTCCCTCAGTTTGCATGAGGGCCTTGGACCGTCTCGGGCTTAGTTGTACAATAGACGGAAAAGATAGGTTTAACATCTGCGTGTCCCAACCGCAGACCGGGAGGGCTGTAACTCAAGCCGGAGCGAGAGAGTGGGAGCTAGAGCGCTAGAGCTGCTAGAGCGCTTTAGACCGGCAGCCTCTCCTGGATCTGGCCTCCTGGTAATGAATCCTATTCCGGCGAACCAGCAGTAATAACGGGGTGCCTGCTGTGTAGCGTACGGAGGCAGCGGGGGGGTGGGGGGGTGGCCCTGTGTTTTGTCTAACCCTAATCGTGTTTTCGCCCCAGCGCTGGCATGCACACTTCCTCTTCCTTCCCTTCCTAATGTTTTTTCGCAGTGCAACCCGCCCCCCCCGCCCCCCCCCCCCCCCCCCCCCCCCCCCCAACCAAACCACCCCTCCCCACCTCGGTCATGTGTCATGTTGTCTCTAGCACTAGCGTGAGGCTGCATCCGTGGCAGGACAGAGCCACTGAGTTACCCTGTCTTTTCCTGTCTTTCAGCACATCGTCCAAACGCGGGCGGTACTCAGAAAGCCACACAAGCGGCTGAGAAATCATGCTGGGCAGAGGAGAACAGAGGATAAGGAGCCAGGAGACAAAAAGGGCACAAGGGCAGCATCCGACAGCTTGCTGCTCTCTCATTTCATATTTCATCCTCTCACCCTCTTGTTCTCTTCCACTGTTTCTCCCTCACCAGTCATTATTTCAAATAGTGGATAAACAGCCACATAGCAATCACTTGAATGCATATATCTGACTCGTGCTGGGGAGAACAATGAGAGCTGGAGTGATGGAGATGGATAGGAAAAAGATCCTGTGCCTAATGGCTGCTTATCTCCTGACCGGCTCCTCCTGTGTTTATCAGCAGACTACAATGTGGCCCCTGACCCCGAGCTGCGGCCGACAGCCTCCCCTTCTCTGCAAACTTCCTCCTTGGAATGCCTGGTATCTGCTCGCATGTACGGCTGATATACTTCCTCTCCCTGGCCCACAGTGTCATGCCAAATGTGTTGTTTAACAGCTGGTGTCCCTGACTATTCTGCTTTTTTTTCCCTCCAGCCCCAAAGCCTCTTGAGTGCGTTGGCCCTGGGCTACCTAGCAACCTGGCACGGACTGAACTCATCCATTTGGCAGGGGAGAAACAAACCCAGCGCTTAGACAGTGGGTTATTGTGTCAGCGGACCCTTTTCTCGACCGACACCCAACAAAGGGGCAGAGACGTCTTGGGCCGTTGTGGCGCTCCAACACTTAAGGAGGGGAAATCGGTCCTAGCTCCCTTTTGATTGGGTTTATCTAGTGAGAACGAGCCGCTGGCAGTTAGAGCCAAGCGTCATTCAGTCCTCGCCGCCTCTCTGCTAGGCCATCGTGTTTTTTGGCGGCCGACGCTGGGTTTTCTTGGCTGTGGCCTCGCTCTCATTCAGAGCCCCAGCAACTCTGGGACTATTCAGGTTTCATAGACCTATCAAAAGAACCACAGACATGCTGGGCAGGAGTAAAGCCAGGTCCGCAGCATCCAGGACGCTACAAAAAGAGGCAGCAGCAACCACAGTGCAAATGGCTTTCTCACATTGTCAGGCTGCTTCATGATATTACTGTCCAACTGCCTCTATAATGTAGAATGTGACCTAGTAGTGAATTGTAGATTATTGAGAAGCATAATAACCCATCCAAGTTATTACTATCCTACACAGTGCAATAAATTGTCATCTAAAATCATGTTAGAACTTCTAGGCCTGTGACCTGGTGAAACACTAAGCCAGGCTATGAAAAACAAGAAGATGCATTTGGCTGATGAGCTTTTTACTGCTCACTACACTTAAGTAAAATCATTTATATCACCAGAGATGAATATAATCTACGCTACTGGAATCAATCCTAGAAGACGCCTATGTGGAGTAATCAAGACTCTTCTGCAAAGCACAAAAAGGCTAAAAATGAGACAGCCGGTACCTGCTGAGAGCCTGATTATGAAGGCAGCAGTTGAGAGAACAAGTAGTGGTGAGTCAGCCAGGCCCTTTGTGTCTGTGTTGAGTGACTGCTGGGCGGCTGGAGAGCAGTAGCAGCCTAAGGGCACCTGATGGCAGTGCTTAACCATCCTCCTTCCCGGCATCACCTGAACTATACACCTGGCAATGAAGGCTTTGGGTTTGTGTCATATATCTCCTGGAAACGGCTGGCACCATCATGGAGATCCATTGGAGAACTGGCTGTGCCCAAATAATGGCTAAATTCATAACAACCGAGCTAGAAAAGAGATTGTTGTGGTGTGGGTGTAAGTCAATTCTGTAATGTTATAAGTAAAAGTGAATACCGTATTTCCTCTAATAGTGGCCCGGGCCTTTATTTACCTCAGCTGCAGAGGGTACCAGGCCTTTATTGGAAGCAGGCTTATATTAGACACAGGCCTTTATTTCTAATTCCCTCTGTTTGATAAGTATATTTGCTCATATTTTAGTACGAAGCCTCCTTGTTTTCTGATCTGCTTCTGTTGGGGTTCGTTAGGTAGACGTTTTTTTGTTACTGCGATGCATTACGATAATTACGGTAATCGACGACGGCATGCTCCAGAGACTTCCGCCGGCCGAGCCATCTTGTGGCACTTGTACGTTACTACAAACTACAGTTACAAACAGGCACCAGGAGTTTACCGGTATCCACCGTTGTTTGCATGTAAGCTGAAGCTAACTGAAGCTAACTGAACCTGGGCGCCGATGTGTTCCCGGTGATCCGGCCGAGATTTCGGCGGGGGTCCGGGGCTCGGATCGGGAGGATCAATGCGGGCCGTGGGCGCGGTGGAGAGGCAGCGGCGGAGAGAGGAGACGGACACGGTGCAGCTATATACTAGGTTTTGACCTAGTCTTGTTTCCTTTGTTTTTTCCCCCGGCCTGTATTTGAGACCGGCCTTTATTTGTTCGTGTCGACGACGATTATCGGAGACCCGGCTTTTAATTGACTACAGGCCACTATTAGAGGAAATACGGTAGTCTGATAAGGTAGATTTGCTTCCACATTTAGGTTACTGTGACTCAGTAGGATTAACCGTCTTGTCTTTAGCCTTAGTCTCTACTCCAATGTAGGCCTACTAAGAGTTGTAGCGGAGGGGTATGTTAGGTCACCTAAAGGCCTAACCCATACACCTCTGCACCCCTCCCACAGTAAGCTTTAGCCTGAGCGTGTTTGCGAAACTTGGTGGCATGGTCACACAGGACGACTCTCACAGTCATGCTGGTGCTGGAATATACTGTAGCTCTGAATGCCAGCTCCATAACTGAAGTTAGTGGGAAGTTCAATGGACAATAAGACCAACCAGACCTTCAATCAGTGTCTAAGTGTGTACTTTTGTTCTCATGTCCATTAACCTGATGACTTCAAAGTGGACTCTGTCGCTTTCAGAACTGTCATTACCAAGCTAAGCAACAGGGCAGCTAGAGTTTTAGATGTGGGAGCAGTCTGGCACCATGGGTAATTTTGAGGCAATTTGTTGGTAAAAGCAGAGCTATAGAGGGTAACGCAACTACTTGAGCCGGAAGGGAATATGTTGTCTCTTTGTATTACTTGCGTCATCCTTCATGTTTCAAAATAGAGGCCAGGCAAATTTAGCATTCAATCAAATACCACACAAAAACACTGTGGTCGGCTCTTGAGATGCCAGAGTGCTTGGATATTGTAGTTTGTTCCAAGCCTGGGTTCAGTCATTACAAAAGTACGGCTTGGAGAGGAATGATTTCCTCCCGAGATTTTTTTCCTCTGTCTTTTTAAAGGGTCTGGCCTGTTTGAGAGCAATTTCTAGGCCTAAATCACAGCCTAATTACAGAGATAATGTCTTGTAGAAACAAAACAAATACCTCTGGCAACCAGCGCACCCTGCAGCTCCAGAGTAGGTCACAATTCAATTATTTCAGATGGAGCTTCTTGTTCCCTCTCTGTGGGGCAAAAAAAGACAAGGACTGTCTCCTAAAAATCAAATTTAATAATGGGATTACGCTGCCTTTCGAAAATAAATAGTCTTCTAAGTCTTGTTAGCTGGGATTCATTGTTCATTTTCCCCTTCATATTTTTTTTATAAAGCTCATATTTCCTATTTGGAAAGTCAAAGAATGGAAAATTTCAGAGCTCCGCCACGTTAGACAGGGAAATACCACACACATACGGTGCCTTCTCCAATTTGCACAGCGGCTCACACATTAGACGACACAAGGACACGCACTGCTAAACCGGTCAGTGAATTGGCAACCTCTATATAATTGATACCATCTGCAAACCACTCTAGGACCCAGAGTGAGGTCCCCTCCACCAAACAACAACTCCATCCATCTGTTCTAATTCATGCTGTATCCCCTGCTATTTATTTATAGAGCTTTTTTATTGTAAAAGAACTCAGTTTACATAAAAGCGATCCATCACAAGATATGGCGTTTTGTTGGATGACTGGAGGTATTTGAAGACATAAAGGTCCATATTTTTTCGCATGCCAAACCCAAAACATGCTTCAAATGGAATGAAAAATGATGTCAAATTTCAAGTGCCTCTTAATACCAGGTCCTTATGTCCCGCCTTTGCCTGTATTATTGCATGACAACCTACATAGTAGAATCCATGTGTGGAATTCACAGTTGAGCCGAGTTACAGCCCATAAGACCGGCTCTTCCAAACAAAAGGCCGACTGAGTTACCCACCTACCTGCCTACCTACCGCACAGCAGGAGAGGGGCCTCTGGGACGACTGTACCTATGATTGACATGGCTCAGGAAGAAAAACAACACAGGGAACACTTCCATTTAAGTCCAAGTCTGCCAGCCTATTCCCCGATACCGCTCCCCCCTTTTCATTTCCTATTCATGATTCCTGGAGAGAGGGACCGCTTCAGAGGAAAGGAAGGCAAGCTGGTCAGCAGACGCACCAAGAAAACGATTTATAACCAAAACAAAAGGAAGCCTATCCTCAGAGTTTATTATTCAGGAAAGACAGAAGTGATGGAATAAGAAGCTGAAGATGGATTGGTTCTTGAAGTGTCGATGTTTTATGGCTGCACACATGTTCCTGGGTCCCCCACCAGCCCACAAGACAGGCAACAGCATCACATCATCAACACATTCCCTAACCATTTGGTACCATTTAAGAAACAGCCCAAACCTAAAGTATGCAGTGTGTATACTTGCGCACATCTGACTTCCCTTCATAAAAGATCACGCACATGTCCAAAAATCACAGAATGCTTGAGAGGACTGAAACTTTTTACAAGGCAGCCCTGGTGGTAGAAGTGAGGCGAGGACAAGGGCCGGAGGCAGGTGCCATGTTTGGAGTGGATAGAACCCAACCGGAGCCAATCAGGAGAGGGGAACAGTGTTTTGATCTCACTCAACTGAGACGAGACTTAAATTGTATTGTTGTCAACAACAGATGTCAAAAATCAACAAATTAAGACTAGATAGAGAAAGCAAAAATCAGAGAGTAGGATATAGATAGCAATGAAATAAATGAAGGTAATGCAATAAATAAGACTCTGCTTGCTACTAAGAATTTTACAGGTATGAGGGTGTTGGTAAGTCATACTGTATGTGCAAACTGTGTAAAAGCAAACGTGCATCTTTAACTGTCCACATTCAGACTGACATGAACAGAATGTGATCATACAAAAAGGAACATATAGTCAAGAGCATTATGTACAGAACATACAGAAATGTATCCATAATATGCACAGATGTAAGCATGGATCAAGTCATGGTAGACATTAGGACACAACTCTGCATTTAAGTTGTGCAGCTTGCAGTCAAGGATGCATTCAGCCTAACATCCCGAATAAAAAGGTCAAGTGACAGCAGTCTAGCACTCCTATTGAGTGGTCTAGCACAGAGAGAGTAGAGGAACTTGAACAATATCCCTTATCAAACATGTAGAGCACACTTTCACTTTCGGCATTTAGCTGACACTCTTATCCAGAGTGGCTTAAGTGCAGCAGTAGAATAAGCTTAAATTCAGTGCCGTGACAATATTTCAGTCTGGAATGATCATGAACAAGAGACGTGCTAGAAGAAGAAATAAGAGCTAAAGAAAGGGGTGGAAGGGATCTTTTTTTAAATCAATATGTAAATAGATAAGGACAGTAGCATTGGTGTATGTGTGCGAGTGGATGACTCTAGTTCTGGAGGAAAGGGTAATGAGCCTGAAAAAAGTGAGCGGTGAGCGCCCAGCCAGGTTCCAATATCAGAGGAATTTCAATGAAGTGCGAGTTGATCCCCAGAGCCACGGCGGTGGGACACTCATCAGGTTTCTGTGGGTTTACTTTGGCCAAATACGCCGCATTCTCTCCAGAGTCGGCTCTTCGCACCGGGAGAGATGAGTCGCAGACGCTTAAGAAAATAACCCTTTTTTCCCTTCTGCAGCTGCCGAACATGGAAATGACATCTGGTGGAGGGATTAAACCTGTGTGGCCGCTGACCAATCCGACCGAACCAGACATGCAATGCTATAGCAGATGCTCCTGTGTGCAGTGAATGTCAAAACATACAGGATTGGCAGGTCTGCTTCCAGGGCCTGTGACTGTTTAGACCCGCCGAGGAAGAGAGCCGGGCTTAGGAGACGGTGCTGCCTTCGCACTGAGAGGATTGCGCGGTGTGAGATTAATGTGAAAAGACAGGCGGCGGGGTCCCTGAACAGAACAGTGTTCAATAAATGAAGCGATATTATCTACGACCCCGCAATAACAGCCTCAGACGCCCGTCTCATTTCACTGGCAGGTATACTCTTATCTTCTTTCAGCAGACACATATCAAAACAACAAGAGACAACAATGATAGAGGGGAGAAGATGAAAGCGAGTTACTTTTCTTGCGCGCTGGTAGGCTTTCTCTGCACGTCATACCCTCAGGCTGAGGACAAACGTAGGATATTTTGCCAAGATTGCCGTTCAACCGCACAACCCCAGATATAAGCACAAAGCAAACACTTTGGTTCCTCTTTTACTCTCGCTTTGTCCTCCCTGTGTTTTTGTGCTCTCTTGTTAGGGGGAGAGTGTGATGAAAATGCCCCTGAGGCAGCACAGATGGGGCTCCTGTCCAAATATATTCTCCGTACGCAAAACCTCAGGTCCAAAATAAACCGGTGTGTGAGTGGCATAGCAGTGCTGGAAGCTGGCTCTTCAACATTGGGTGGGGGAATATGATAAAGGAGGAAGACGCTGGATAGGAAAGCCTATGCGTGTGTGGTTGTAGCCTGTGATTATGTTATGTAATTTCCACTGGAGGTAGCGGAATGGTTAGCCTCTCTCCATACCCAATATGTTTCGAATATCCTTCCCGGCATTAATGGGTCAAAATGGATCCTTATCTTGTTTGGGTCTGTTTTTCCACGCGGGGTGACTTTGCCCATGCCTTCCCTTTACATCCCTCAAGGACAAGAACCCACTGGGGGAAACAGTAAGCTGCCATCTGCTCTCCCCAAGGCAAACTCTCTGGAGCAATCAGGACTGCAATTTCAACCATAAAACAGTGGTTAAATGGATTCCCCCACGGACAAAATGGAATTTTGATTGTAGGAGCTGAAACAACTCAGAACCTCGGTGGAAGTTGACCGCACATCCCGACATGCTTTATAACCTGACTCTTGGCACAGAAAACAAGCAAATAAATCAGTCAATATGGCAGGGACACACTAGCTACAGTTACATGCAGCATATTCGCTCGTTCCGAATGAATTGCTTCCTAATGAAGACTCCAAACCAATTGGTTGCATGAGCGCCAATTAAAGTGATCTGATAATGTGGTGCGTTTACATGCAGCGAAGCATGTAAAAGCGGTAAATGTTGAGAAGACTTTCCCAGAATCCTGTTGACGTCACTCTAAGTAGACAAACAGGCGCAGAAAGAATATTATGTATTCAAAACAAGAGAAAGTAGTTTAAGTGATTACATGGCTTTTAGCAAATAATATTCTCATATTGCAGGGGCTTTCAAACATTTTCATGTAACGGACGGTCAAATAAGCACACATTAGGCTACTGACTGTGAAAGCTACAATTAGAATAGTCATTCTTATGCATTCTGTGGAATTAAACTAGAGTGACATTAAATTATTCATCATTTTGCTGGGGACCCCCCGGAACCTCCTCAAGGTCCCAGGACCCCACTTTGAGAACCACTGTCGTCCAATTGAACAGATTATTAAAGGTATATACCACCACTTTCATATGAAATTTAATGCTAGTCTATTGTGAGAGATGGACTGCCACCTCAGAGGACGCTATTTTGGACATCTACCTCCAGATACGGTCAGGTGATCATTTTGTTTAAATTGATACTGTGATTATTAGCTTGCTGATTCCGGTGCGCCAGGACCACCAACCACTTAACTCAAATTAACCCGAAATTAAAATGAGTGCTTTGATGTGGAGCTTGAAATGAAGGCGTCGGTTCAACGCTGATAAGCAATTTGAAAGCGATAGCGAGGTGGAGGCAGCTTAAATCCTCTGCGCGCACTAAAGCAAAGAGTAATTAAATTCAACTGCGTATTATCAGAAGTTATTTGATACTTTTATGGTGTTTGCCTCCAGTAACAGAAGGCTTTTGTTTTGGACACAAAAGGCAGCGCAAGATGGCTTAGATGTGTCTTATCTCTCTCTCACACATACACACACATACACACACACACACACACACACACACACACACACACACACACACACCATGCTCTTCCATAAGCAAAACTGCAGCACCATTACTATCCTGTCAGGACATGCTGGGCTATATAAGGCCAACACCCTCTTTAATACAACACTGGAAAGGGATTATTCACACCTGGTTCAGTGGAATACAGCACTGTCTGTGGAAATATTTCTATTGGGTCAGACCGATATATCAGTTTGCCGATACTGTCCTTTAAAATAAAATCTGATATCATCCAGTCAATAGTAGTTTCAATCCAAAAATATCAATATCAGCCTTCAAAAACCCAACTGGTCGAACCCTAATCTCTACAAAGAAGCTTTTAATCAGGACAATGCATCCAATCAAGGCCGACACAAAGTGAATTCTCAGTTACCCGACACCTTCCCAATCGTAACCCAATACGTCTTGTTAACAGTCTGTTGAAAGGAGACAAGGGAATTGGACCCAGTGCAGCATCTGACGTACTGTGGTTTGATCATCATGCGAGTGGCTCAGAGCCTGTAAGTGTGCTTTGACATTTGGGACAATCCAGGGGCTTTGTGTTTTGACTGCCGTTTTCTCTACCCCCGACATCGCCTTATCAACTCAACTTGTTTGGAAGATGTAAACCATAATAGGACGTGAACCAGGGAGAGAGAAGGAGAGAGAGGGAGGAGCATGAGGATGAGCAACTCGTTCTGCGATGACAGCACTATTTAGTTGTTTGGCTGTTTGGCTGTTGGCATCCAGTGATAGGCTCTTATGGAAGCACTTCAAATATGAATCCGGGCTAAGGAGAGAGGGAGTCATCATTCTGAAGTGCGAACGCCCAACTTGTGCAACCCACAAGTTGTCAGAGAAGATCCCACAGTCTGTTAATGAGTAAGGAAACAAAGCACTTGCCCACACTAGATAACTCTCATTAAATAAAGTCAACCGTGTCGCATCTGTATGGCAAGTTGTTGCTCTCTTGGCCCAGTCTCTTGGGCTAAATAGATGTGTAATCTCAACACAACTGACAGTTTAAATAATGTTTGAATAAACTTCAGTTAGATTTTTATTATTTTAATTTCATGCATTTGTATTAATTTAAAGAACTTCATGAAAGTCCCATGAAAATCCCAAATAAATGTATTTTCAAATCATGTTGTAGCACAGCCAAATGTTCCAAAAAATTCAAATGAGGTAAATAATTTTTTTTTATATTTTTTTATATATTGCACTTGATAAGAATGAATATGCAGAATTCATCAGCCTATAATGACTGGCTGTATTCTTGATGAAAAAAATATGCAAAACATAGCTGATTTAATTTTTGCAAAACACACATGGAGTAAATTTGATAATTGCCCCTTCAGTGAGCAAATCAGCAACTTTACGCTGACTCCGAAATTTTCTGCTGTCAATCACTGATGTTAGAATGGAAAAATAATCCGGAAACGGTATACTGGGGGGGAAAACAGTGTAAGCCTGATGAAAGATCTATTGTGCTTCCGGCCAAACCATGCGGAGTGTAAGATTTATTTTGTAAATAGGCTGCTGGGCACAACGTTGCACCGGAAAAACAGTGCTGCATAAAAATATTAAGTAAGGAGGTTAAGCACGGCATGCAGTGGGAAACAATAAGCTTAATGCTTCAGCTCAAAATAAGCCCATCCGCTATGTAAAGCATGCAGCTCCCGTGCAGACAAGTTTTGGCTGCGACTTTATTGTCTCATAAAACAGTATTTAAGTGAACTCAGAGGATTTGGGGAAAAAATGCCTGCTTGTGTTTGTGTGTATGCTGCCTATATGTCAGTACCGAGCTAGAACGGGACTAATAGTGCTGATGATATCTGAAGAGGAGTCTGGTTCAGGAAGCCTGGGCCAGGTGAGGAGTGTTGAAGGCTGAGAGGAGACACTGTGAATGCGACCTATTGTTCTCTGCGGTTCAGAGCGGGCCATACAGTTCGGCCTGGATTACCGATTGTGTCACAACATTCCCGTCATAGCAAGAGAAGAAGAAGAGGAGGGGGGGGTGGTTCTGCACTTCCTGGTAGAACGAGACACTTCCCCCCCCCCTCTCTCTCTCTCTAATTGTGCTGTAAGAAGGGGGGACATGTACCCAAATTGTCGAGGCCTGGGGACTTTTTCTTTTTTGTGTGTGTGTGTGTGTGTGTGTGTTGTTTTGAAGTGCAGACAAAAGGGCAGGGCAGGGCAGCACGGTTTGCGTGATTAGTGCATTCCTCACCGCTCCGCCCCACCCGGTGCGCCGGGACAGAGACAGCGGACAGGCTTAGAGCAACAATAACCTTTCTCTCTCTCTCTCTCCCCGATTCTTCCCCTCTCTCTATAGAGCGCTGACTCACCGCATCATTGCATCCCCCTGCATTTACATACAAATAAGAGCAGGATGTGGATAGTTATCGCTACCTGCCCCCCCCCCCTTTTTCCCCCGCTGCCTGCCGGAGCAGATCAGTGGTAATAACTTGCTGTTAAACCCGTCGGGTCTTTCCCTTCGCTCCGAAAAAAGCAGCGAGGATGTCAGATTAGAACGGCCACTCTGTTAGCCCGGGGCTATTACTGACAATCCTCCCATCGCCGGAGCCTCCCTTAACCTCCGAGTGCCGGATGAGGGGACACAAAGAGGATAGAAGTGACAAATATGACTGAGGCCTTGAGATAGCAGTCGTGGAACACCCAGGTGTGCGATGACAGCGGCGCGGGGGGGGATAGCAGTCTTTTAAATAAAGGTTTTTGCGTGCCGCGGATTCACATCGGCACAGGAGGCCCAACCGCCAACATCCTCGGGTGAGAGGCATAAATCAAGGCTCATCTACACTTCCCTTTAGGCAAGGAAGGCCCCCGTCTCTCTCCCTTGTGTTTGTTTCTCTGCTGCAGCAGGTAGATTTATGCTCACACGGCTGCTCCCTCCGCTTAAGTCCAGCCCCGCAGAGAGGATCACCCCAGAAATTTGCAATAAACTCTGCTGGGCTTTTCAGAAGCAGCCTGGAGGTCCAAGGTGAGAACGCAGAGAGGAAGGAGAGTCAGTGTGAACTCTCTCCCTCGAGCGGAGCTTTGTGCTTGTTATTCATGAGAAAAGCCGGCTCCCTCCCTCCCCACCCCACCCCCGCTCCTCGTCAGGCTCTGGGAAAGTTACACTTTGGGGTCTGGGCAAATGAACCGCTTCCCTCTGGAGCTGGACAGAAATGGCTGCCGTCACTCCGCAGTGTTCCGCGACCCCGCGCCCTGCTGCGGCTTATCTGGCACAGCAGAGAGAGAGAGGAGAGAGGCTCGGGTTTTGGTCAGTTCAGAATGAGAGAGGAAGGAGGAGGGAGGGAGAGAGAAAGAGAGAGGGAAAGCGAGAGAGCGAGTGGGGGAATTAGTTCAGTATTTCGATAATGGATATCCCTGGAAGAAGCCCAATCAGTGCATGGGGGAAAATATGCGGGGAGGAAGAGAGAAGGATGAAGACAAAGAGGTGCAAAGTAAAAGAAAAGGAGGAGAAGCAAGAGAGCGCACTCAGGCACAAAACCACCAAGTCTAAACTTCATCAGGGACTTGTAATAACAAGTCTGAACAGAATACATTCATCTGCATCTGTATTTAACCTTCCATTATAATGTTAATAAGCTATAGCATTGTTCATTCCTTGAAACACTGTGCAGAAGTCTGACACCCTGGAATAGTTTAAAAAGTGAAAGGCAATGCCTCCTTGGTGAGATAAAGGAGATATTCGGTTACGGCGCCTGCCACCTAATATATTATCACAGGCAGTTGATTGCACCCCTTAAATATTTCACGACTACAGCACTTTATCTGGGCTTTGTAGTGTCACTTGGAGAGAGAAGGGGCAGCTCTGTGCTTGGAGAGAGAGGCAGAGCTTTGCATGCAAATGAGGAAGCCAACTGAAAAGCACATCCAGATTAATGGAAGACACCTCGCGCCAAAGTAGCGTTGGTAGCTGGTAGCACACAGCTGGTTCCAAACCACCAATCTCCCTGATTACTGAATGATACAGGCTGGTGCTAATGATTCACAGGTAGATGCTAATCTGGGCAGCAATAACCGCAGACTGGCAAATCAGTGCTGCGTTCTATCAAAGACAAACCCCAAAAGCATCGCTCTGATGAAAGACTGGCAGATCAGAGGTGCGTCACGACGGCTCCAGGGTACGATACGGTTACATAACAGCGCATTCGCTGTAACATTATGTAACCGATCTCTGGGACAAATCGATCCACGCTATAAATCACTCTCCCCCGAGGCGGTCGTGATTTACTCCGATGTTCGTGGCGCGCGTTCAAGAGAGCGGAGAGAGGCGCACGCCGCTGCCAAGTCATCGCCCTCCTGCGCTCTGCATGCGAGGACATGCCGGATCCCCGCTTTAAAGAGCCTCTCTGGAAGGGAGGGGAACAACAAAGTGGAGGATGAGGAGGCAGAGGAACACTTGGCACTCCACTTTCTCAAGCAATTACAAGGCCCGCCATTAACCCCCGAGCGAGGGGGGGGAAGGGGAGGGCGGATCGGGCTGGGAAACAGGCCGCCGTGTGACAAAGCAGTAGAGAGTCATTACCTCTCTCGGTATTTCAGAGGAGCTTGTTACTCAGCGGCGACATTGCTGCAATACCAAGTATCATGTTTCCTTGGGAGAGAGAGGGTGAGAGAATAGGAAGTGCGGGGTGCATGAGGATAAGCCTGACAGTCGGCATGTGACTGGCTGCTCTTGAGGCTGTATCTCCACAGCGACCCCTCTAATGTGCATGAATGTGTCACAGGTCCCCAGGGGGCTCGACTTCCAGGCAGCAACATCAGAAGCAGCACTCTCCCTCTTCTTCCTGTACCGAAGAGCTTTTCCTCTTTACTCAAAACTAATGAGATTCGCCATTTTAAAACTACCTAGAATTGTTAGGGAAAAAGGTAAAAACTTAAAGTGGTAATCCGTGAGTTCCTTGTTTGTTTGTTTTTTTTTTTTTCTCCATCTTTGGAGTCAGTACTGTGACGTCTTTTTCCTTGGATTTTCTGTTGATGAAGTTTGAGTTTCTGTCTTTTCTTCGTCTGTTCAGCCATGGTGGCTATCACTGCTCATGATACCTACCCAGTTCTTCTTCTATTTATTCCAAACAAATTGGAAACATAAAACGCATCACTTCCAATAACCCAGAGGATTTTTCCCAGGAAAGAGCTACCAGACACCGGGTGTTTAGAACAGCAAATGGAAAAGTGGGTGTAGGTTGAATCAATCGGTGATACAGACTAGCAAAACGGACATTTATTTACATGAAAATGTTGCAAATTATTACTTTAAAAGGAAGTGATTGATGTCAAAACATAGCTCATATGTTTCCGAAACAAATATGTTTGAGCAAGCATGTTCAAAAGTAAAAGTGAAAAGGGGGTCATGGTGGTTGTGTGTGTGTGTGTGTGTGTGTGGGGCCGGGTTATGGAGTGCACCTTGCCTGCTCACCGGGTAACACAATACGCCGATATACTGTATCGGAAACCGTTAAAGCATGTTTTGCATTCCAGCAGGAGAGAGGCTGGACCATTGTGTACAGAGGCCATTGTGTTTGGCCGTTGGCAGACACCAAACCAGACCATGAGTCATACTAAGCACCGTCTGAACTCCCCACCACCAGCTAGCAGCACAGGCTGGGAAAGGTTAAAGCCCATTCACCGCGTGGACCTGAGACTCGGGACGAAATTCAAGCCTGTTTCCTCTTCCGCCTGACAGCCATGACGCAGAAGACGAGCACGAGATATGACACCGGCGCACGAGCTTGGTAATGAAAAACACCGGTTTACAGTACACAGGAGTGCAGTAAGGAAATAGTTTTTCCTGCCAAGACCATGCTACTGTGGGGGGAAAAAAGCACGGGAAATAAGAAATTCAATTTCACGTGTCACTTTAACTACATCAAATGGTTGCTCTCCTCCAGTTAAAAGCAGTTGCTGGGAACCGTTTCATAAAACTTTGAGGTTGGTTATTTCTTAGGATGAAACTAGCTTCTGTCCTAGTGCAGTCAAGAGGTAACAGGTGGAAAAATTTGAACTTCAATACCCAGAAATCATGTAACTTGCCGTCAGTAAACTCATGTACCACCTTACCAACCTGGCTGGTCGGTGATGCTTTATACCAGCAGATACCAAAGATGCAACATTGGTGAGTCCAGCTTTCTCTGGATGGAGCGCTCAGTTGCTGCTCTTCTTCTTCTTGCCTAGGGCAGCTTTAAAATCAAATATTATCTATGTTTTGTCCATTTGTGACACTCATCAAGTGTATTCTTTTGAAAGTCAAAGCCTGCACACCGGCAGCACCCTGTATACATGTGGTGACATTTCCAAAGCATCCCCCGGGGGGCCGGGCAGCACTCTATGGCCGTCTCTCTCTGTCCTCTAGATAATGGTGGGCCGGGGACTGTTTGCACTTGATTGTGTGACCTTTCAGGCTGACATGAGGAAGATAAATCCAGCCCTGTGGACAGATAGAGCAGGTGACACCGGCCCATTCATCCTGCTCTGGACGGCTGCAGATTTCGTTACTGGACCAATGGAGAAAGAGGGAGGACAGAGGGAAGATAGAGATGAGGAGACAGAGGGAGGGAGGGGGAGGGGAGGGAGGGGGCATAGGCCACACACAACCTCGTGTTTACTTATAAGCCTGAAGCCTGGAGCCTGAAATTTCTGTCTGGACACAAACAAATGAATGCACGCGGACTCAAGGACGGCTATGCAAATGAGTTGTTTGAGGAGAAGCCGGGGACAGCAGTTTTTTTTTTAGTTTTTTTATTAGAATCAGAAAACGAGAGAATAAACGGGAAAACATGGGTCCTGCATACCGGGCGAAGCAAAATAAATCATGTGTATCCCACAGGCCAAATACCAGAAGAGAGATCAAATCCAGGACGCTAATAGAGGGTAGGAACAGAGAGGAGCCGCTCACGACAAACAACAAACAAGGAACCAACCAAGGTGGAGAAAAAGAGGGATTGGTGGAGATTCTGGGCAAAGCATACACAATCAGGCGGGGCGGCTCGTGATGAAAATCCAATCTGTCACGCCAAACTGAGGAGTTTCATTGGCTATGAATCTTTAAGGAGGCCGGCAGCGCCACAGGCAAAGGTTAATACCAACAGAGGGGAGGCTACAAGACACCGCTACACTGAAAATTACCGCTCTGCCTCTCTTTCTCTGAACATCAAGGCGTGACCGAAATGCCTCCGCATCTCCAACCTTCACTCGCGGGTTTCTGGACACAGTTGTGTAGTCAGACAGCAACAGGCAAAACCAATTAGAATCGGCATCAATAATGCAGCGTTCTGCGATCGGTGAGGGGAGCAGGGAGGAGAGCGGTCCAGACAGATATTCATAAGGATGCAGAGGATCCCCCCCCCCGAATGTCTCCCGGGGGTCTGGAATATTCCGCCGCTGTGATCAGGTCAGCGGACGGGTTACGGCACAGAGCGTGGAGGATGCAAAAATTAGAAGGGGTGAGGGAACCGACCCCCCCGAGGGAAAAAAAACACGCAGGAAATGACATGCTCTGTCTGCACTTTCACTGAAGTGTTGTAACAAGTTGTTCTCTTCTGATACATTGCAGATCTGAGGGCCGCTCATGTCGGTGTCACCTCTTTTCAATTACTGAGAAAGTGCAGAGAACTTTTCCTCTTTTTCCAATCTTAGAATAGTTTTTGTTCTTCACATCATCAAGGCTAATAATCCTGTGATTACAATATCAAGTAACATAATCGCGATTATCATTTCAGCCGTAATCATGCAGTCCCACCATCACCTGAATGGGACAAAAAGGACTCATTATGAGCCTGGATCAGCTTTAGGTTGTAACATGAGCAGAGAGCGGCGCTGATGTGGCCAGTGTGTGAAGGTCGGAGATCAGAGCAGACACCAATCAGAGTGTCCGGTTCCTGCTGTGTGCCTTGAATCTCCCTCCTGATCATGTAAGGCAACTCAATCATTTATCATTTATCCGGGACAGAAGCCATCAGTCAGATACCATGCATGTTTAGCAGCAAGGAACGGGGATTTAATGCTGCAAAATGCAACATGTTCCACATTAAAATAACAATAGATACACAGGATATATTATACATTCTTAGTCGCTGTCTGTGACCCTGTGTGTTCATGCCTAAATCCTGCCATTTGCCTGAAATTGGCTTTAAGAAAAGTCTACCAAAGCTAAACATGCAGCAGATGAAAACACGGGGAACACACATATTGTAGCTTTAAACAATAAAATACACCATAATAAAGTACAGAGTCACTTTGGTGCACTTGACAATAATATGTCAATATTTGGCATGCAAGAGTGAGGTGTGTAATGCCGCACATACACAGCGAGATCCTTGGTATGCGGTGCAGTGTACTGGCCTCGCTCTCGGCTACGTGTGCCCAGTAACAGGGTGTGCCCTCCATGTCAAGATTGGCACTTGGCACTGGCTACTGTTGTATTTGTTGCTAGAGCACCGTGTTGACTTTACGTACCTGCCTCAGTGTCCCTTAAGGTCACCACCAGATGACAATCTCATGGCGTGAGAATGTTAATTGTGCCGACTAGGTCAGTGATAGAGATTCTCAACGCACGGCACAGTGGAGGTATGTAGGTCGAGAGCGTGGCAGGAGCTGCAAGGAGCTACAACACAGCAGGTTCTGCATCAGGTGACGCTGCGTGTCCTTGGGCCCAATGCTGCTCTTATGACATACAATCTGTAGGTTTGAGAAAATATATCATCCTCAGACTTCCCAGTAAATTTAAGGCTTGCCAGGTTCATCCCTACCAATAATACAGCACTAAAATACAGTAAAAATGCAACTGGGGTCATCAGAGCTCGTCGCTTTTTTACAGCTTCAGCACATGACTAATATGGGCCACACACCATTGTATTACAGAGTTTCGACAAAAAGTGCCAGACTGGGCTTCTTCCCAGGTCCAGGAGAGAGTTGGGATCAGGATAAAAGGCATTTTGAGGGTGGTATATTATCACTCCATCCGCTGTTTTATTGTTGTGTGTTGAGGTGGTGCAGTGGCTTGGTAAACACAACCGATGAGGCATCATAAGTCATTCTTACAGCCTGGTACACATGCACACACACACACACACACACACACACACACACGCTCCAGCTTCAAAGCCTGGACTGGATAACAAGTAGGCCCTTCTCTTGACTGAAGCAGGTTTCATACTCCTTTGTTTGATAGAGAGGCTTAGAGATCAAGGCTTCGTACCTTTGGCAGTTTAAAGCCACACATTTATTCGATTTCAAGAGTTCAGCTGCATTCCTGGGCCGTTCCACTGAGCTGTGTTTTCAATACTGTGTCCTTTTGATGTGCGACTGGCTGTGGCCTACTTACCATTTTTCAAACACGATAGGCATGGGGGGGAAAAAATCCTCTGCATGTACCTAAGTGTGTCTAAACAGGAAAATTAAATCAATTCACTGCTGTTCTTCTTAATATTTTTTCAACAATTCAGCCATGCCACAGCTAATAGCTGAATGTTTCTAAATTTCAAAATGGTGCTGAGCTTAAAGCAGAATACCAATGACTAAATCACTGCTTCACTACATTAGTCTTCCTACATCTTATTTCAATAAATCTTTATTTTCATGCAAGGGCAATGCATATGCCAAGAGTACCAGAATACCAATGAAGCTCTGTATTCAAATGGTTTTTCTGTGCCCCGGGACAGTTCAGTTCGTATTTGTGAAAATGAAGTTTGCCCTCTCCATAGTAAGAAATGAGAGAGAGAGAAAACTGCCAAGCAAAACACCGGCGAGATTCAAAACCATCGTCCTGTGAAGCCAACATTCCTACGCCGGCGTCTGGTTTTGCCATGACACTTTCTCTCTCAACGAGGAAGAAGTTTTACGACTCGTGTTTGCTCATCATTCATCAAGTGCAGGTCAGGTTACACAGGTAGCGCATGAGAAACGGGCTTGATTGATAGCTGCGATGCTTATCTGGAGAAACAGTCTGAGTGGGAACTATGGTGACATAACGCAGAGGCGGTGTGTGAAACCTGTTACCTGTTAACTCAAATGTGACACTTGAGACACTACTGGTCAAAGGTCAACATCTCCTACAAATCCTACATTCTGAGTCTGATCGACACAAGCCTTGCTGCTACACCGCTGGTTCAACTTTCATGAAACTTGGGAGGGATGAGGCATCTCGTTGCTGATTGGCCCGTGGGTTGCTTGCATCATTTGTGACGTGTTTCGCTCGTTTCTATTTTGGTTTCACCCAAATGAAGTGTGAATGAAGTGTCATGCTGCAGGCGTCCTAAAATGAATCAGGGCTTTGATTCCTGAAATGTTATTTATCCACCCTGAGAACAAACTATTACCTGAAATTCAAGAGATGATATTTCAGAAATACAAATTAATGAGTGTCAAGTTTTCAAATTGTGGATTTCTCATTATGGAACCAAATTCTCAGAGCAGAGAGGAAAGCATCCAGTAGGCACACTCAATATGGGTACCAGAAGACAGAATGGAACAGAGTGGGAAAAAGGAAGAGTGGGGTCTCTTATGTTATTCTGCTTGAGTGAATATAAACAGACAGGCTCCCAAATGCCTCATCACGCAGAGTGGCCTGATTAGGGCTGACTCACAGATTCCTCCAGTCATCACCAAAAACACACAGGAATGTCCAGCAAACAAGTGACATGTTACACACACACAAAAACACACACACACAACTCTGCGGCTAGATCAGCAGGGGAAGAGCAAGCAGATCAGCAGACAGGCTCTAATCCACTACTCGCTTAATCTCAGAGCCCCCTGCCATGTGTGTGTGTGTGTGTGTGTGTACTGTCCTACTAGTAAGAAGCCCGGCAGCTAAGTACAGCAAGTTCCCACAAGATTCACACAAGGAGGCGGAGGGTGGGGGGGGGGGGGCCTCTTATTTTCAAAAAAAGGCATGAAAACGATTACCCCTTGTCCACCACAACATATTAGGATTAAACGCCTGACAGTAAATTTCGACAAGCTGCACGTCCATTACCATAACACACAGCAGCTCATGTTAATGTTCTCCACATGTTTGAGGAGGACAGATAAGGAATATGTCAAGGAACTGAGAAGGTGTAAAATTATTGAAGGAAGACGTTCAAGTTCCAGAGAAAAAGGAATGGCATGATTCCAGGGTCAGACGAGGACTAGGCTATTCACTTTGACATTGTCTTGCGCCTGCAGAGAAAACAGTCAAAGTGCATTTGGTTAAATATTTACATGGGTTATGTTGCACAGTGGGTCCAACCAATCTATTTAAGTAGGCCTTACAACCTCTGACGGATGCACATTCCATCGGATCAATCACTTCTGTTCTATTTAGGGGCTTATTTGAGCACTTCAAGAGGACATGAACCAACGCCGACACAACAATAGCGTATTGATAGCGCCCAGTGCGTCGTAGGTGGATGCGGTACACTCCGGAGTTAATGATTAGCCGCAGAGACAGCCGTCGTGTCACTCCGGCAGTAGCGGAGACGTGAGTAATGTCTCGCGCAAACATGAAGTCCAGACGAGCCTCTGGAAGGAAACTACCTTTACCAAGGCCTTGTCTTCAGACCAGTTTTAGCAGCTGTATGTAGAGTTATGGGATAAAGCCTGTTTTGCTATTGAGATTTGAGAGGCCGTGACTGGAGGAAGAGGAGAGAGCAAGCCAGGCCGGAAGGGAATAAGCTCGTTCTCTCTTAAACACGAGGCGTGCGCTTGTCCCTGGCGATGCTCGGGGCAGCGCAGGTTTTGCATGACTGTGCATTCTTGTGCGAGCGGTGCAGGGGGACATTCTTGTCCAGTAATAATCTACAGTCTGCGCCGCAGAGTTCCTTAATAGCCATAACTAAGGAGCAGTGACCTAGATAGAGGACTATGAGCATTGTGCGCACAAAGTCCAAACAATAGCAGAACTCCAACTCAGAATATCAAACCAAAAGATTTTGACTTGGATACCAATGCTAAGTTTAATATCTAAAAAGTTAATACTACTACAATACCACACAAACAAGAAAAAGCAGCCACACTTAGCTTTGTAGCAACTTTTGCACAGGAGTTTTGATGTCACATGGGTTTCTTTGTCTGCTCTCTAAGCTAAATTGTTCTATATTTTGCTCCTGGCAACAGTTTTGTCAACCAGTTTAGTTGGACTGGGATCCAGTTCAAGACTGTTTGACACTGTTGCCATGTTTTCTTTTGCAGTCCACTGTCAAGAGCCAGACTGCAGCTCTTTCTATTCCAATCCTCCTTCTTCTTCCTTTAACTATTCCAAAATTCAAATGGAATTTCACCTTGGAAAACACATTTAGTGAAAGGACTGAACTTTTATAAAATTAAATATTCAATTCAAGCTTTTGCAGCGGTATTGAAGTAGCATCGAAATTTTGTTTATCGTGACAACACTAGAATAGACTGATTAATGCTTTTCAAAGCTGGTCAAATGGATGCAGGATGTACTGACACTATGGAAATACTATCATCAACAACTGGATGTGATTGTGTTGGTACAGCATCTTTTACTTAATATATGGAAGTATGAGAGAAGGTGATGGGGTTGAGCAGGAGCTGTATGACTTGTGTCTGGCCTTTTCAGAGTAACAGTACAACACTGTATGTCTGCTGTATTTCCCTATCAGTCTCCTCCGACGCTGATCCGGTGAGCTGATCTCATCCGACAGCATAATGGACGGTCATCCACTGCAGCTCACCTAGTCAGGGGCCACTTTAATGAGAGCTGACGTTTACGTAACATTCCTCCAAACTGAACAAAACCACGTGCCACGGCCCATTACGAGGGTGCTTGGTGTTTTACGAGGTGCTGAGAGACCCCTGGGTGTCCCGGTGGAAAGGGGCCTACCTGCTAACTACTGTACAGTATATTGCAGAGGCATACAAACAGCACTTCCACATTCTTTCCTCTCTTTCCCCCTCTGGAATTCCCCCAACTTTCACAGAACAGCTCTATTGGGACTTTTCTATTAGTCACCCCTTGAAACGTTTCCAGTGACAGTGGCCCTCGTAAACAATCTAGGGCTCGTTCCAATAAGTCACCCAAACAGAATGTTCTTGGGAACTCTGCTGGCGCTTCGGAGCTTGGGGAAGTTTCACTTTGAGAAACACTTCTTTCAATTAAAGAGTTTAACATTCCTGTTGTTCAACCAACAAGTAAAGAGGAAGGAAAAAAAAACAAAAAAAACACCCTGCCTAAATAACTGCTTGCTTACCTAAGTCCATGATAAAATCCCTGTGGTATTTGCTGTGATGATGTGACCTTGTTTGGAGAAGGTTTTAAGAGCAAGTGAAACATGCTCCGCCCAATGCAGATTTACATTCTTGTGTTCCTTTGAACAGATGTGAATCAGGAAAATAAACCTATGCTGGACAAACTACTGTTAGCCTTACAATGATGTTGTTATCCTCCTTCTTTTAGAGACCACTTGTCACCTATTTGAAGCAATGTACTGCAACACAGAAACATCATATACAGCTTTTGGGGACATAAGCTGAATAGGCGATGGAGCAAAAATGGTTGCTACATCCAGAAAGCAAGGCAGGAAAAGGCAGTGAGGGCCTCCCACAATTCCAAGCTCATTTCCCACAAATATGCTGCTAGTCTTTCTTAGAGAGGGATTGTTCTGAGAGCAGATGGCGACGAAAACATACACATTAGCGTAAGGCTCCTTTATCAAAACTGTGTCAAATGGCGCGTTCTCCGGGGCTGCAACTGGAGGCCAAACTGGATCTCGTGTTGTTCAAATGCAAATGCTCTCTGCGTGGCCCGTCTCCAAACACATGCATCTTCACCCTTCACTGACGCTATGCAACAACACCGCAGAATAACATGATCCAGAAGAGAGTCGGGCACAAACAAGGCAAGGGCATTTCGGTTTAAGGCATTTGCTGATTAATGTTGCAGTCAGAGCGTGAGCCGTGTTTTTATTGAGAGCAGATAAAACAGTTGACAGCAAACCCAGCGATGCATAGAGCCTCGCTCCATGTGACTCCAAGTTCATATGGGCTGAAATAAGGCAACATGGGCTGTCAAATTATGCTTCAGCTGGCATTTTAGCTCTAATTTGGCAAATATACCAATCAGATTGGATTTATCAACAAATGGACCATCAAATTTCAGAGGAATGCCAGATTTTCAAACAATCAGCCTTCCGTTTATTAGCATTTTGCTGATCTTTGCTGAATTTCATGTTGAAATAAGTGCCAAGAAACTATTATTTTGTCTGAAATTGAAGGGGAAAAGCTGACAGGGCCAACCAGCAGATACATGTGTCGCACACACTTCAGTTATGAGACGTCTGTATAAACGCAAGGCAGATGAACAACGCCTTGGATTCAGTAAGAAACCTGTTAAACAAGGATCCCTCTTGGCTGCCACGTGGTCCTATCACCAGTCTGCTAATTGCCAGAGCGCTTGGCACAGATCTGCATCGCACACTAAACGTTGAACTTTTCAGAGACGCTGCCGACAAATAGCTGCGAGGGGCCGGCGGGCTCCAGACACGCCAGCAGCAGCGGTGGCCTTTTATCAGGCAGATCCAGTCGTCCGACATGAAACAAAGTTCACGCTCCCTGGCTGAGTGTCCGACCAGCGGCTCATAACTCACCGAGGCCATAAAGAGCCGTGCAGCGCCGAACAATGAGCGGCAATCAATCAGGCGCGGGCTGACGGGAAGAGCGCTGACATCACAACCAGACACATTCTGCGGCGAGAAGCGACCTAAACTTCACAAACCTTTACTTCTCCACACACACTCTCGCTCGTTGCCGGATTCTTGGGTTGCGTAAGCATGTCGCGGGCAGGTCAAAGGTCAGCAACAGCCACAAACACAGGCTGGTCAGAGGCAGTGAGCGGCCGAGGGAGAAAGGAGACACCTTCCCGGAATGCGGGAGGCGGTGCCGATCGACGCTGTGCAGAAAGTGAGTGTTTGCTCCAGTAAAGCATGAAGCTATTATCAGGCCATTATAGCCCCAACAGTCAGAAGATTGGGTTCCCTATTCGCGCTGAAATCCCCCCCACCCCACCCCCCCTCTCAACAGCTATTATGCTCCGCAGAACAAGCGGGCAGATAATCCCGGGCGTCCCTATTCACACCTGTCCACTCATATTCACAGCACAAAAGGAGCTTGTGTGAGGGAGTTTTTCACTCGCATAGTGTGGGATTGTTTATATGCAATAGGAGGGGAAAGAGACACTTTGTGCAAATGAATGTGTATCTGTTAGCCCGCCGATTTTTGCATTTTATGTTTCGCTTCCAAGCCCTGCAGGATCATGGGCCATGAGAGAGAGATTCTACTATTAAATTGGGATAAGAAAGCTTGAGTTTTTGCACATTCCAATTTCTGTGTAATCAACTTTTTTCACCCTTTCCACTGTGTATGAGTAGCTGACTGGAAAAGGTGGATAAAACAGGGATAAAAGATTATATCAAGGCTTGAATACATCATTAATGTAGATCCAATGTGATGTCAGATACAGATGATAAAGAATAAGCATTTCATTGATCTAAAAAGAAAAGCAAAAAATGATCTTTCTTAGCTTCAATGTTGGGTTATAGAAAAAAAACGAGGAATATGGGTGCAGACATGTTTAAAGAAAAAAAAACTCTCACATCATTACACACAGATGCAAATGAGCCCTTGGAAAAGTGGAGTGAGTCATGTATGGGACCATACTGTACATACGCTTCTCCAATACAGTTAATGTCCATAACAGTGAAAACTAAACTCCCTCCTATCTAATGAGGCTATTTGCATAATTGTGTAATGACTGTTAAGCTGAGCTGTCAAAGGAAGCCTTAGAAGATCACATCAGCTGGTAACAGTATGACCTCACTGACCCCTGACATGACACCTAAGGGTGCCACAGCGCCACAGATCATCGGTTAATTGAAATGTCTGAGTCAGTAGATGTGATGTAAAGAAATGTGTCTTTGTAGCGGACAGAAAGGCAGCTGACTCAGGGCCATTTATACAAACTGAGCTTCGGCCGCAGCATTCCAGATGGGATCACAGAGTTCCAGCTGACGGATCAAACCAGTAGTGAGCTCTCCCTCCCTCTCTCTCTCTCTCTCTCTCTCTCTCTGTCTGTGTCACACTCGCTCTCAAAAATCAGCATACCGCTTCATCATTCATCGAATCGCCTCCCACCCTCCAACAGCAGCCTGCGTTCCCTTAGTTTACAACATAATCAGCTGCCTATGGGCATGATCAAACATATCTGGCACGACCCAGCGTGCTGAAACCTAGCATTACGGCCTGGCTCATGACCAGTTCCCCCGACTGCTTTGCTCTGGCACTGCCAAGCACCTAATAACAGGATGCAGAGCGCCAACTGAGACACTGGTCAAACTCCAAGTTGTACTGGCCCGAGGAGGGTTACGGACCGGTTTCTGAGTACCACACCATATAAAAAACACATTCAGTCCAACATGCATTAGTTGACTGCTTCTCAAAGCTATGTGCGAGTGTAATAGCAGCATGGTCCGACGTGCGGAGCGCTGGCTGGCACAGGGAGGCCCGCCGCAGCATGCCTTCATATCAGCGTTTCCTGCATGAGTCTGAACCATAGGCATTAGCCACGACTCTGACATGATTTACATTCAATAACAATGACTCCCCCCCCCCCCCCCCCCCCCCCCCCCACACACACACACACACACACCCTCTCTCTCTCTCTCTGGCAGGACTGAAGGCTGTTTTCATTTCTCCAGCAAACAGAGTCGATTGGAGCCGACACGTTTATGGGATAAGTTGGTAGACTTTTGGAATGAGTGCTACTTGTATTATTTTAGTGTCTAAATTCATAGCTGTTTTGGCTAGGATGTTTTTTCTTTACATGCAAGAAAGTAAGAACGGCCTTTTCATAATAGCATCTGCCCTGCTGAAGACACTGAATTCCTACCAGCTCAAGGAACACTGTTGCTGAGCTGGTAGAGCTGACCTCTGACCTCCCTTTGGAGATGGGGGGCAAGAGACAAGAGAATCCCCCTACACTGGGATCAATAAAGTGTCACATCATCACATTAATAAACCCAATCTGGACTGACTCACCTCATTGGATGGAATGCTGACGACACCTGTCGATCTGCGCTTTTCCCTCAGCTTCCTCTTCTCTATCTGCCCTTTCCCCTTCCTGGCGCTGGGACCGGCGCTCTTCTTCTCCTTGCCCTTACCGGGTGACGGGCTCTCCTTGTCGCTGTCAATGCAAGCCGACGGGCTGGAGTCCTGGGAGACGCACGGAACCTTCTCCGTCTGAGGCGGGCTCTTCTTCAGGTTGCACCCCGGTGGGGTGGCTGCGGCTGCGGCTGCGGGTGTGGGTGTGGTAGCGGGTGAGGGGTGGGCAGGGTGGTGCGGCGTTTCCTCCTCGGGTCTCTTCAGAGCCGAGCCGGAGGAGGACCGAGCCACCGGGTAGGGCGACACGCAGTTCGCAGCGGGGCCGCCGCCTCTCTCCGGGTTGCCGTTGTTGGTGAGCTCGGTGCCCGGAGCGGCGTTCCGCGGTTCGCCCCGGCTGCCGCTGCCGTTGCTGCCGCTGCCGGTGCCGGTGCCGGTGCCGAGGGGCGCACCGGTGGCCGCGGCAATGTCCCCCAGCATTTTCGCTCTCATTTTCTCCCGTTTGGCCTTCCACTCCTCCAAAAAGTCCGTCGTTGCGTTTGACTTAAATCCGCCCGTGGCCATGATCCCTTTTTTGTTCTAAGTTCCTCCAAGCACGCCAAGTTGGGGCTGAATTAACTCAACGCACTTGTTGAAGTTGATACTGAACTTTCCGCTCCCGTCCTAACGACACCGCATTCCTCAAGTGATTAATCCCGGGGCTATTGACAGGTAGGAGGAAAATGAAGTCAGCCTCACGACAAAGTAAACTTTACACTATCTTTACTGGCTTATTATCAAACCTCAGAGTTATTCTTTCACTTCGCGGCTATTACATAACGTCAATAAACTGTAACAGGTTCCCAACTTTCGCTGCGAGGTTATGCTTCAAAGTTGCAAAGCTCCGGAGTTTCTCTTATGAACTTTTCTCCAGTGAGTTTTTTTGAAAATTTGTTTTCAAAGTGTTTCCAAAGTTGACGACGGTGGAGCAGAAGTATAAATGGCGGTGGAAACTCACCTGCGGAGCTGCTGTGCGTGATAAAGTGCTCTCCTCGGTCTCTCAGGTGTGACCGCGGTCCGTTCAGATGAATGGCGCTTGTCTGGAGCGCGAGCCGCTGCGCTCTGCCCACTGGCGCACCGGGCTGCTCCGACAACACACGAGCTGTCCCGAGTGAAGCCGAAGTGAACAAAGCCCTCAACCCCAATACACAATCACTATAATATTCCTATAATACTCCCATAGGAGTGTTTCTGATGGGTTTTTTTTGTTTTTTTATCTCCTGTAATATTCCAATTGGGACTATTATATTCTTGTGAAGTTCCTATATAGTAATATAGGGACTATATATAATTGTCCCTATATATAATAGTTCCAGAACTTATAGTGTGCCTGTGGTAGTCAATACTTATTTTATAGTGACCTTATCATACTTTATAGTACATTTTACCTCTTATGGTATCATTATGATATTCCTATAATATTCCTATAGGGACTTATAGTGTGCTTTTTTGTTTATCTCATATTGTATCAATATAATTTTCAAGTTTCTGAATAAGTTCAGTGTGACTTTATTGTACTCTATGGTATTTTTTTAATCTCATAATATATGGACTTATTGTGTTTGTAGTAGTCAGTAGTGAGTTTATAGTGACTTTATTGTACTTTATGGTATTTTTTCATCTCCTATGGTATCACTATGCTATTCCTATAATACTCCTGTAGGGAATCAGAGTGTGCCTATAGTACTCAATAGTGAGTTTATAGTGGCATTAATGTACTTTATCTTTTATGGTATCACTACAATATTCCTACAAAATGTGTATAGGGGCTTATAATAATGGTGTGACATTTGTATCCTTAGTTCTTTATTATAAGGGAAGGCCAGTGGAAATGCACCTAAATGCTTGTGAATAAGTGTTATGATAATGTTCTGAGTGAGACTGAATTAAACTATTCCCCACCCCCAAAATGACTGTTGTACCACAATTAGTGGTACAGTGGTAGTTTAAGAGTTGGGCAACTTGATAGCAGCATTTCAGTGGTAATTTCATATCAGTGGCCACTGATGTGTATTTTAAAAGGCGGGTCGGGGCTTCTCTGTACACCTCAACAGACCGTGAGGTTGACTTACTACACCACAATGTTTATGATTTATTTTTGTGGTTCATACTCTTCAATAGGCCTTTTGATATTTATATTGTTGAAGCTCAGCATTCCTCCAGAAGAACAGTTTGTTGATGATTGAGCTCTCCCACGCAGATCCCACAGACTGACTCCCTTAGGCGCTGGGTGAGTCACCCAACCGGGTCTGATCAGAGGGAATCCTCCTCGTTCATCTCTGGCACAGCAGCAATGCTGATGCACGACATGCCCATGTATACGCACTTGCAGGAGGGCAGGCTGAAAACAATAGGAGAGTAGTCAGGAGTGCATTGCTTATCAGGTTTGGCATGGTGCAAATGTTAAGAACACTGAATGTAGAAATCCCCTGCACACCTGGAAACTGCTCATTCATTCATTCAATTAGACATGACACATTTCAGTCCAGGACCTTCAATATGAATTATGATGTGACAGGAACTTGGTGTAGGTATTTTTTTTTTCTGCAATGTTTATTCAAAAGCCAGCCATACGGTAAGCCTCAGTTTTCACACCCCACATCACCTTATTGGAGTTTTTTGTTGCATGCTATGTGGAAGTTGTCATATCTCCCTGCAGTTGCTTAATTTGCCTCTCCTGTGTAACGATCCCCGCTGAAAGGAAATATAATTCAACATACTGCATCTCATTGCTGTGTGTTGATGCAAAGCTCCATTGTAATAACTCTGCCTGGCAATGCAATGAGATTCAGTCCCTGTGCATATTCCCATTACCTAACTCTATGGGTTTCCCCTCAACCCAGTGATTTAAACCTGCTATAGGTGCTTACTGTCAGAAATCTCATTTCATGCTAGGATAATAGCACTATAACACTGTGCTGTAGGGTGCTGCTGTGGATAGAGCCTTGTGGTGGGAGATTTGTGTGTCTAGCCTGCTCCCAAGGGTGCACACACTTTCAGGCCGCTTTATCATCAATATGTAAGACGTTTTTCCCCCCAAAAATGTCACTGATATATCTAAAATGATACAGTTTAAACAGGACAGTGTAAAAAAATGTTGATGGACCAGGTCAAGCTCCAATGCTATTTGTGATAAAGGGTAAAAATGTGTCACAGGAGATCATGTTGGTGAGTGGGAGGCCAGATCCAGGCTTTCGCCCATTATCTAATGATAATGAGAAAGCCGAGGTGGAGCGAGGGAGTGAGGCGCCTCTCCTAAAAATAAACCCTGATCTCTGGACTCAGGTCACACTGCTGCATATTTAGCATATTTCTGTCTGCTCTTGAGGAGGGAGAAAAAAAAACGAGGGGGCACAAGGGTTGTCGCTGAGTGTTTCCTTCCCTGCCAACGCAAACTCTCCTCCGCTTTCAACTAAATCCCATCTAGCATTCCACTAATGTATTTCCAAAGGGAGATATGGGAGTAGAAGCGCACTCCCTCTGCTTTGTGAGTGTTTCATAAAGTTGGTTCACAGTATCCCACACCCTCTCTGAAAGTTTTACGCTGTGTTTTTTTTTAATAAACGGCAATATCAGTTCTTTGTAACACACTTGCGGTGAAAAAGAAAAACACGGCGCTCGCCAAAGTGTGTAAAATCATCACTGCCCAGTAGCCCACAATTTATATTAAACATAACAGTGTGTGATGGCTGCTCTTGCGTTCGCAGGGTTTCATTTATTTGACAGTAATGTTGCAGTCGAAAAGCTATTAGGTGGCCGATTTTTGGGCTAGGAGTGAGCTCACTCCTCCATGCAGCTGTTTATCCAAGTGTAAAGAAGTATTCAGATGTTTAGTTAGCGGACACACAGACATGCAGTATGTAGTTTACTAGTATGAGGTTAGACTGGGAAGTATAGCGGAGCCTAGAGATTGGGAAACCGTCTTCTTTGGCCCTAAATTAGTCAATAAGAAGATGTGGTTGTGAGGATAAATAATATGATTTCACAACTCCCAGTGTACTATATAAAAGTTTTGTACTTCTGTGATTTGAAGCCAACAGTGAGGGTTTCTGGCCCATGGGTGGATGCACAGGAAACGCCGAATTCCCTCCCCTCCTTTCTGTTGAACTTTTATTTATCCAGGGAGGGTTTGCAGAGCAGCATGATCTTTTTTTTTCAGCAACTCCCTGCTTCACATTCACGCAGTTCCACACGTTCCCACCTGATTTTTAATACCCAGACGATCCTGTATGATTTGAGCAGGTGACCTTCCTGACACAAGCCGGCCGCTCTAACCTCTCGTGGAAGTTAGGGGAGCGCTGCAGTAAACTGCATGGTCGACAGGCGGGCAGGAAGCTGAAAGAGAGGGACAACAGAGAGCAGGGTGACACACTTCCTCGAATAATACAGAGAGAGAGAGAGAGTGAGGTCATGAGAGAGTGAAAATGAAATGAAACATGACTTTTTCATCTTGTTAGATCATTTTCCATGTCATAATATACACCCATTTAACAGTAAATGCCCCAAAATGTCCAATTTTTTGTATCAAAATCCCTTTTACTTCCTGGAAAACAGTTTATCTTAATGATGAACCAGGAGACGAACATACAAATTCCTACCAATAAAACATCACCGATTTTTAAACAACCCTCTGCCCTCCCCATCAAATAAAACTGCCTTTCTCTCCTAACTGATCTCCCATTGGTTTACACTCTTGAATGATCCCTGCCTGCGTTATGTCCCGCCGCAATATCCACTTTCAACAGGCAAGAAGTCAAATTACATAAACAAGATGCTCTAAATGCCATGTCATTATGACTTTAAGCTACATGTTGAGTCTGCGACTAGAACTGAGGATGCAAGAGGCATTCTCCAAAGTAAGAGCACTGACCTTTTAGTCATAAAACGTTGTGGTTTTTATTATATGGCTTGTCGAGTCATACATTTTAAAAATGAAATATTAGTCATTAAGTCAATATAGCTCTAGCAATGGTCTATTTTTGGAACTATTTCCGGTGAGCAACCATTATTCATCCACTGCACAGTGAGTTTTGGCTGTAAACAGTCTCCCATCACCCATCACCTTCACTTCCTGGGGAAACAGGGAAAGTCCCTGATAGTTCATAACAGCATGTTATTTTTATATCATATTTTTACCAATCTCCTACACAAAACTGCCAGACTTAGCCACATAACATTTAAGATGACTTACCATTTAGCTTTAGAGCTTCTAAAAGTTCTCATTTTCTCACTTTTGATGCAATGCTAGTGTCCCACTATCACTCAACATAGTGTATGCTAAAGTGTTAGCATGGAGCACCGGAGCCAGTGATGGGGACACATGGATGATTTTGGTGTCTATGTTCTCATCACTTAAGTTGACCAACAGGCCGATTTCCCAAAACCTGGTGTATTCCATTAAGCAGCATTCCCTGTAACAAGTAGAGTAACAAATTACTATTTGACTTTCAGAGATAACATTACAGTTACCATTCAAAAAATAGGTTTTTACTTTCATTAGCACCCTCCTCTAAATATTAGATTGAAGGTGAATCATCCAAAAACTACATAACACCCCCATCCCAATTTGTTTCCTCATAATTAGCCAGTAATTAGAAGTAATAACATTACTTCTGAAATGAGTAATGTAGCTGGAGTAATATATTACTTCTTTGAGTGATGAGCCCGACCCCCTGCCCCCCTCATGTTCCCCTGGTGACGAGGGCTCCACTCTGCGCCGTGGATCCCGCCCCTCTGTCCGGCTGATTGCTTTGTCCGTTATCCCTGCTGCACCCTCCAACGGCTCCTGGTGCCCTCCCAGTGCCATCTGCAGGGTGCCATCTGTTGATGATGATGGCGTGATGGTGGGTGACTGGGTGGGTCAGCCTGCCAACCTCCTCCCCATGCTCTGTGTCGCTGACTCAGCTGCACACGCTGCAAGAAATGTCTCATTTCATTCAGTATTGAGTGTTCAAATCTAATTTTTGTTAAAACAAGTGGAAAACAATCTGCTAATTTCACTTGTTTCCAATGTAAGTCAACTTGGTTCATGAGTATTGTTGAATCAAGTGACATTATCTTGATACTAGAGGGGTGATTTGCTTTATTTGAAGATATTGTACAAAAACAATTCTTGAAACAGGTGAAACTGCACTGGAAATAAGTCTCATCTCATCCTAATGGCAGATTTTTTCACTTCACTTTAAGAAAAACAAGATTTTAAGACTCAACCCAAGACTAAATGACTCGTCAAGATGGATATTTCTTGCAGCGCAGCCCTCTGCGTGCAGATCGGCTCAGTGGATAAACTGCGCTGCCTCTAAGTCATCGTATAATTACCATAAATATTATGAAGATGTGCCAGGGAGTGAGTGATGTCGGAGGGGGCAGACTCGCTCCGAGAAAGTCAACGCTGTCACATTGAAGCATGCTCAAGTGAAGTGTGTGAGGTTTGTATCGGCCTCTTCCAGATTCCAGGCTCCTGCTACAATTACATGCAGGATATTTAACTGATTACATGGATGATCTGATCTGATGCGGTGCGGGTTAATATGCACCAAAGCATGTAATGAGAATAAATGAAAGAAAGTAGTTTACACTGCTATTGGCTGATAATATTCTAACTGAATGAGTTAACTGCACTCTATGTGAGGGAGATCATAGTGATGAGAGTTAAATCTACAGTTAGAATAGTCACATTCTCTAAGAGATAATTCCTAGTGAATTCAACTACAATGTCATTAAATCATTCCTTATTTTGCTGGAGACCCCCTGGGACCCCCTCAAGGTCCCCTAGCAGTCCCTGGACCCCACTTTGAGAACCGCTGTCCTATTGAATGGATTATTAAAGGTTTATACCACCACTTACTTAAGTAACTAAAGTAAAAATCTGATTTACAGTCATGATCTCTCTTTCTGACATTGTCAATTCCACTTTAGTCTGTCTACACTTTTTACTTTCCAGGGGGACGAGCATCTGAATAAAATCTTGAAGTGTGACATCATCACAACAGTGTGTGACCTAACCAAAATCATTCATTCATCATCTTCATACCTTATGAAGTTGTGATCTCGAGAAAATCTTGAGATACTTGAACGTAGATTTCTTGAGATAGTGAGATAGTAAAGTCATGTTCTCGAGATAAAGGGGTTAAAAAAATGAGCATTCATGGCCGCTCTGGGCTTCCGTAGTTTGTGGTTACATGAGGCATTTGGGCTGTTATTCTGATTATTAAAGGAGCATCAGCCTCCATGTAAACCCTGCTGGTGACACCTCAGTGAAAGAGTGAGAGAGTGAGAGGACAGGAAGGGTGTGGCAGCTCCCACTGAGGCCCATCAACAGCTTCTTTAACTACATGCATCTACAGCGAGTGTGTCAAGCTCCTGCTGCTTTGAGCCTCAGCGTTCTGACTGAGAGTGTTTGTCAGTCTGCCATTAGAGTGGCACACGCTTTAATATGGAGAGAGAGTGGAAAGCCTGCTGCTGTTTGTCTTCGAAGCAGGGGGGCTTTGCTCAGCCAGTGTGTCCAATTCCGCCGTGTGTGTGTGTGTGTTGTAATTGTAATTGGGGAGGTTTGTTTGGGCTGTGAGCTTTTTCTGCTGCAATGTACGGTACAGAAGAGAAGGAGATTAGGCTATGGTGTGGAAAAAATGAGTAGAGAGGAGAGGATCAGTGTGTGTGTGTGTGTGTGACAGGAGTTGCCGAGATCTAATTCCTTTCTGTACGGATGATTTCCAACCTAGAAAAGCACAGCACATCATCCCGTGGTGGAACCGCCTGTCAGGAATCAAAGAGACTAGCGAGCAATCATGAGCTGTTTTTTTTTTTTTTTTTTTTTTTCCAAGGCTTCTGAATCTAAGCTCCTGCTGAGACTTATTGGTGGGAATAGTTCACATTTCTATGTCTCAGCGAGCGGCTAACAAGTTCTGTCCCAACCGGAGACTTAAAACGGAATGGGGAAAGAAGTTTGGGGATGATTTAATTGCTGATAAAGTATTTAAAACGCCGAGTGGGAATCATTTACAGCTGCTTTTATGACAGCAGACACGTTTTTAAGTTTCGTCCAAAGACTTTTCAGCTCAGTTAATCTATTTCAGAATGAAGCATCTAGAGGAGGTAAAGGAGGTAAACATCTATCATTTTGGAATAAATGTGCAAGGTTGAACACCACCAGAATGCAGAGTAGAGTAATGACAGAAACTAATAGCCTGACATCGTCCGCCCTTTGCTTCTGAAAACCACCCTGCAATAATTAAAATTGTTACTCTAATTATCCGGGGTCATCTTTTAAGGCCGGGAAGCCGTCCAGAACGGTCTTTTTCTCTCCCGTTATCTCGGGTCGAGGTCCTGATGAGGACAATCTGCTTCAGCTGGAGGAGGCATGGAGACACAAACCAGACCCGGGCCTCTCAAAGCCTTTTCCACTTTTCCACGAGGCGACGGAAAAGTGGAAAAGCACGACTCTTCTGCACATACAGCACATACCATCACCTTATCATTATCTGAAGACTGAATGGAGCA
The DNA here is from genome assembly GCF_048128805.1 of Centroberyx gerrardi. NCBI lineage: Eukaryota > Metazoa > Chordata > Actinopteri > Beryciformes > Berycidae > Centroberyx > Centroberyx gerrardi. Next base: position 7,395,251 of record NC_136020.1, read on the forward strand.
CCCCCATGCCAAGAGCTATTACGTGCAAAAACAAGTCACCGAGAGCTTAGAATAAACTTTGCTTCCATCAAAGTGAACGCCGCTTACCACATGATCCCTGTCAGATTCATTAGAGTTAAGCAGACGGGCTATTTTTAGGCAGAAGAAGTAGGAAGGCTGTTTCTTATTCAAGGAGTGGGAAGCGGCAGCAAAACGTAGACGGCTATTCTGTCGTTTTATGGCTGTGTGTAAATGTTATTGTCTAGTACTGGGTTCCACTGCATTTGCTGCAAATTCACGGCCGTCTGGGATTGTAATAAAGACTCAAGTGAAGTGAAGCAGTGCAGACAGAAGGCTGTGAATGCGTCGGTAGTGATTTTAAGCCCAGGGAGGGAAAGGAGGACAGGGAGAGAAGTCAGTACTTTGTTACTGATGTAAAGCTGCAAACAAAGTGATCCACGCCCCCCCCCCCAATGTTGGAGAAGCAAATTTGAAATCTGCCACTTCAAATCCGAGAAATGTAACTACTTTTTTATTATCCAGGTGAACAATATAACACTAAAACAGCCAGAAGATGAAGCTGTATGAAGACACTAATGCCTTATGCCTACTTTATGTCAGTATATGAGCTTTTTGTAATCAGTTTCAAGCATTGAATTAATTTCCCATGCAGTAGTTAAGTGTAAAGTTAAGCATTAAGTGAAAAAATAACACAATTGGAAACGGAGTGGCTACAAAAACCCAGGCTACTGTAAACTCATGGTCAGTGCACCTGACTGGTCAACAATATGCAAAGCTGTGCACCATCTAGTGGTGAGACGCAGTATGGCAGCACACTAAAATGGTTCATCTGGTTCCTGTCAGTGATGGAGCAGGTACACACAAAGATGGCAGCCTCCTGAGGTGAAGAAAAAGGTATAAAAGATATATAAATACACCCCAAATTCTCAAAACAGCCTTTAACATTATTATCCTTCCATCCAAGAGCCTTACGTTTAAAAAAAATATTTTTATGTGTCTGGATTCCAGAGTGTAAACAAAATAAATCATTTATCATCTGATACCAAGATCGTTTTAACATATGGATGGGGGGGAAAAAATAAGCATTTCCTGCCATTTTCATATGTTTCAAGAAGAAAATAACCAAACGTGGGAACTTTACAATGTACAAGTTTATTTTTAATGAACTCTTCAGTGGTTGGTAGTCACAGCACAGCTTGCATGTATGAAGCCACACACCTATTTTACAAGATGACCGGAAAAAATAAAATAAAGAAAAAAACCATCAGAACAAAAACAAAAACAAAACAAAAAAAAAGTTCTAAACCAAAGAAGTAGATGGTCAACAGTCCATCTGCAGCGACTTTTTTTTTCTTTTACTAAAATATTCTTAAAAGGCCACTGAAATGCATAAAATGTTTTCAGATGCATGGACTATTTGATGGTGGCAAGTTGCTTTAACCTGACATCAAGACTCCTCACATGGCATTGACAGTGCATGTAGACATTGTAAAAAGGACTGGGTTAGCGATACCTAAGATTTTTTTTTTTTAGTGACAACACCTTGGCTATAATACTACAGCTTTTAAAAAAAAAAAAAAAAAAAAAAAAAAAAAAAATGGAAAAAATGAACAGCACTCTTCCAAAGATACTGGATACAATGTGTGAAATGTAGTGAAGCAATTATTTTTATCTCACAATTATGTGAACACTTTTTTTTTTTAAACTGGAAAAAAAAAAAAAAAAAAAGAAAAAAGCACTGAACACTGCCAGCCGTCTCATGTAAGAGAGAGGCCCTACTGTAATCCAATGTCTTTAGACTATAAAGGAAAAAAAAAAAAATTAAAAACACACCTTTTTGTCCTCTGGAATTTGTATACTTTTAATAGTAACAGACGGGAACCATAAACGCATGCCATGTGCTGGTCTCAAACAAATACATACAGGTATATACAGCATCACTCAGTACCTGCTAAAACAAAAAAGTGAGAAATACAGAGTATAAACTGACTACACTACAAACTTGGAAAAAAAATAAAATAAAAAAAAAAAAGAGGGGGAGGAAGGTGAGCGATGGAAGCGGTGGAAGAGTGAAAAAATCCTACTTGTGATGGACTCATCATTAAAGCATTTTTTAAAAAGGAAAAAAAAAAAAAAAAAAGAAAAAAGAAATAAATGCATATTGCACATACAGTGAAAGCTTAAATTCCACCAGGTCCGCCTCGATCGGTAAAGCGAGAATTCGATTTTTTTTTTCCCTCTTGGAGGAAGACGCACAGAGGTACGGGGAGGGGGGGGGGGGGGCATGGAGAGAGGGGGGAGGGGTGTGTTTGAGTGTGTGTGTGTGTGTGTGTGTGTGTGTGGAGGATAAGGGGGCAAACGAGGAGAGGAGGCGATCACTTGCAGTTGATGTGGGGCAGAAGTGGCACTTGGGAGGGTGGTGGTGGTGGTGGGGGGTGGGGGGGGTAAAAAGACTGCACAGCACACAACACTTACACAAGGAAGAGGAAAAAAAAAAAAAATGACATCAAATAAAGAGAGATCGTGGCACAAATAAAAAAAAAAAATCAGGTGTTGGATAATAACTGTTCTTCAGTGACAGCCGAGAGAGAGAGAGGGCGAGAGAGAGTGAGAGAGAGAGAGAGAGGGCGAGAGAGGGGGAGAGAGAGAGAGAGAATCGATGCAAGTGTTTCTTTTATCTCTTTTATGTACAACTAAGGCTTATTGGTTAAATAGTTTTCTCAGGCTTCCCCGCCCACGATGTTTTTTGACATGCTGATCACTCAACCCTTCTTTCCTTTTGCTCTGTAAACTCAGTGGTTCTATCTGGACAGCAGCCACAGAATCAAGTGGATTATAATCTAAGAGGTGGCACAAGGGGTTGGGGTGGGGTGGGGTGGGATGAACGGATGGATGGGTGGATGCTGCAGCGGTGGAGGAGCAAAGAGAGATAAGAGCTGGGAGAGGAGAAAAGGGGGGAAAAAAAAAAAAAAAAAAAAAAAAAAAACAGGAGTCTCGTCTCTGATGTCTGTTGCAATTAATATCTAAATGTGCAATTCCATTAGTCACTGCCATGGGGGAGTGGGGGTGCAGAAGACGGGGCGGGGGGGGGGGGGGGGGGGGTCTGTTCTACTTGGAAAGCTTGCTAATGACTCGAATGAGGGCTCCGTTCTCGTCCTTTAGTCTCTGGTTGTCTGCTTTCAAGTCTGGTAGCGTCTGGAAGAGAGTAAAAGAAAACAGAGCGGGGGAGGGAGGGAGAGAGAGAGAGAGAGGGAGAGAAGGCTTAGACGGGTCTTGACAGATACATGGTGCTGTTAACCAGTCAGGCCAGTTTTACAAACTGTTAATTGCAGCGTGTGTCAGCAATCTTGGACCAGTCACACAGCATCTCTCAATCTTTTTTTTTCTCCTTTAAAAAAAAAAAAAAAAAAAAAATTCACATCCTTGTTCCAAGTCAGGAGAGAGAGAAATGAAGCGGGCACACCACAGGCCAAAGTTCCTGATGAATAGCCATGCAGAACCTGAACGGCTGCTGAACTGGCAGCCGGCAAACAAGCCGTCTTTACAATACACAGCAGAGCAAAACGATAGAGAGTCACTCCTTTATTTGACCCAAACAAAGAGTTCACATCTAGATCCTGTTGTGGCGTCCGCAGTGACGCTCCATCATGTCTGATAGGCAGACAATGCACGCACCACATCATCTATTTATAGCTGAACTTCCAAGTCATAGTGGGTGAACACCTACACTCGCCTTTCATATGGCTGTGACTGCAGGTGTCATGACCCACTACTGCACTTTTGCTGTTGTGGAAAAGCTTGACATTTCCCTTTATTGGATTCTAAAGTCTAAAAAGTGCTATAATGATATGCAAAAACCTGAATTGCTAAAAAAAAATAATCAAAAATTCAATCACCCAGGCAGTGGGATGCATTTCATTCTACATGACTAGAGACATTACTGTGCAAATAGTCTAAATGGTTCTAAAAAGTATTGTCAGCTGGCGTTTCCTTTCAGCAGCGTAGTACAGAAGCTACGGGGGCGAGTGCTTCAGCTAGTAATCATGTTCCAATTATTTTCAGAGGTCCCCTATTGACACACGGCACTGAGAGAAGACTGCAGTCCACTTAAAAACAAACTATCGCACAATGATTACAGATGACAATCAACCGACCTGTTGGTTAATTCGCCATACTGCAGCACCGCTGCATGGCAGGCAAGCCCTCGTCTAATATTTGTGCTCGTTACTGACCAAACAAGTCGCTACACCTGCAACCGAATGAACCTGTTTGCCGCATGCAATTGACCCAAGGCTTTGTTGATGTCATCTGTGAAATTAAACTTGGGGAAGTACAGAGGAGGGGGGGGGGGGGGAGAAAAAAAGTTCAGTCTCTGAAGATGTGGGCCACAAGTTGATGCAAAAAAGGAAGCCACTTCATGCAAAGAAGCCAGAACAAGCCAAACTGAACAACGGCGCTCCCTGATGGAAGCATCAAAACTACAAATTGTACAAAAAAGGACACTTTCCTTTACAGTACTAAGATAAAACATCAGATAAAGATAAAGATTCCACTACTGTAATCAAAGATATTTTGAGTCAATTTTGGTTTGATTTTACAGCAGTAATGCAGCACCTGCCAGTCTGAAATGATACTTACCTGTTCCTTCCCCCCCCCCCCCCCCATTATAAACATGTTAACTATTATGACTTATGGGGACATTTTTATAAGCTGACAAGAGTGGAAAGCATCTGATAGTTGTGTACTGTAAAAGGAGAGTGCCCTCTTGTAATAAACAAAAAAAAAAACACGCTCCCCAATGTGAAAAACCAAGAGGTCTGGGGAGGCAGAGGGGGGCGGAAAGGGGAGTAAATTCAAAACCAACGATGGTTGGGCGGCTGGGCACCTGCCTGTCTATGGGTGCGGGGCGGAGCGCGAATGGAGCATGAGAAGGGTGGGGTTGGGTGGGGAGGAGAGGTGAGAAGGAGGTAGAGGAGGAGGAGGAAGAAGAGGAGAAGGTGGTGGTGGTGGACGGACGGACGGACGGACGGACGGACGTGGCTTAGAGGTCGACGGCGGGCAGCTGGCTGCAGGCGGACTGGGAGAGCTTTGCCACCACGCGGGCCAGCGCCCGGTTCTCTGCCTGCAGCCGCTCCTTAACCTGCCGCAGGGCCTGAACCTGCTTTACCTGGGGGAGGTTCTGCAGGGGGGGAGAAAACAACAACCACAACACAGGAGGAGAGAGAGAGAGAGAGAGAGAGAGAGAGGGGATGGAAGGAGAGAGCGAGAGTAACAGAAATGGCAGAGGAGGAAAAGGGGAAAATGTTAAGAGTGTTCCGAGAAATTAGAGAGAGAGAGAAAGGATTAGAGAGAGACAGGACAATATAAATTAACAGAGAAGAGGGGACCGAGAGAAGAAGAAAAAAAAAAGGGAAAACAGAAAAGGAAGATTGTTAGAAAATGGGGACAGATTTTGGAAACCGAAGGAATGATAAAGAGCTTTCCGCTTCGGCGTGTTTGAGCTGTCGATCTACGCTAGCAGAGGAGAATAGAAAGAGACAAGAGATAAGGTGGGCCAGCTGCCTAGGACGGAGGAATAAACACACTACGTTATCACAGTGCTGGGAAGAAACACTTGCTGACTAGGGTGTAATGGATTTGGCTTTTCTGCTTTCCCAGAAAAGGGGCGTTTAATTGGTCGTCTCTTCTGAAGAGCTTAAACCTTACGTCAACATAGATTACAATGGTTGACCTGAGATGTGCCCAGAAACAAAATCAGAGATGCACAGGTGCACATTCAGCAGCAACACGCTGGAGCTAAAAATCAAAGATCCAAAAATAATGAGTGGGGATGGAGGTGGGGGTCTGTTGGATCCAAAACTGACACTGCTATGATATCAAATGGTTGATTTAGTGGCTCTAAGCACCCATATCAAGCTATCATTGCCTTATAAATCCATATCCGTTCTGTGTGAACGACCCATTACAAAGGACATGAACTGTCTACTTGTGAATAATGTTCAATTAAATCAGGAGGAAAGTACATTCATGGCTAATCTACATTTAAGCATTATTACATTTCAGATGACTCACCGCTGATTTTACGCTGAAAAAACGGATTAACCCAACTTATGCAGTGATCCATACTCAAGGACAAAATTGTAGTTTTCCACTGAAATTTTAAATAATAGAGAGCTAGAAGTTGAAGTCGGCTACCTTCAACTCACAAGTACCACCTGCGTATTAGCTGTGGTCCCGGGTCCACTGGTGAATATCTTCTAAACCCCACCGCACAAACACAGAAAATGAAATGCAGTGTGTGTGTGTCATGCGAGATGCTACCTTGAGTTCCTCCTCCATCTCAGAGATCTTCCTTTCTAAAGCTCTTCTTTCCTGCGGGACAGAGGAAAACGGGTTCACCCGGGGTTCACGTGTGTCACGTGGACAAATTAGCACAAACACACTTCAGCGCAGGCTCTACACACTTGCATAAGATGAAGACAGGTGTGAAAGAGGGTGAAGGATGGGAGCCAGAGCACACGCTTTGAACACACGCATGACTTTGTGAGGTGCCTGCAAGCCACAACCAGAGCCCTACATGTTTAGACCTACATGTTCAGTGATGTATGCCTAACTAACCAATGGCAGGCATGAGTCAGGAAATGGGGTAGTAGATGATGTTTAGAGGCTGCGTTAGATGCCAAGTTAATGAAATGACTCATGGATAGAGAGGTTGGACTGGTCTTCTGAACAAAAAGGGAGATCCATGCAGTATGAAAAAGGCCATGATACAAGTGACGCATGGAGGATGATCTGGCTAACGTTAGAGAATGGACTTTAAGCAATAACAAGGGATAAAGTTCACAAATCTATGGGATGCAGCTAGGGAAAATGAATTTTATTGCTCCTCTCAGCCGCCATCATGACTACTATAATTATGAATGAGTGAAAAGTGCATCAAAATGGTAATGAAAACGCATGCAGAGGTAGTTCCAACAGTAAATCAACACTACTTCTATAGCCTGCACACACTGACACACACACCAAAATAAAATAAAAAAAACAGAACAGTTTTGAGAAGTGGTGACCACACGTTGCCTCCAAGATTCAAAAACAAGTGAGAGAGAAGGTGCCAGTGTTCTGGGTGGTGTGGAGGGCGGAGGTTCTCCTGACGCCAGCTACAGGGGCTTGTGTGACATGACAGCCAGCAGCAGAAAAAGGCAGTAGACTGGTAAAATACTCAGGTTAAGATCATACCACCACCCAGATGATATTGGGGCCTGCTTGTTACCTTCAGACATAAACCCATTGGCATTATGTTACCACGCTGTTGAACCAGGTCTAATTCAGTTCAATCAAAAATAACGGAAATAAGGATTTCTGAGTTCAGTTCTTCAGTTTCAGAGATAACATATTTTTAAAAAGAGGAGAAGTTATAAAATACATCTCTTCAGTAAAGATCAAAGAGTCACAACAAAAGGAAAGACATTTGGAATAGAGGTTATTAAAGTTGGTGTGTCATTACCCTTTTCTCCATCTCAAGCTGTGACCGGTCGGCATAGCGTTCCTGCCTCTGCAATGAGGAAACAGCAGTTTGAGGGTTAGTGGACACGTCGGGAAACATCCTAATTACCCCCCACTGGCTTATCAGCTGAAGCAGTGTGAGCCCAGCGCACCTGTGTGGCCTTCTCTAGCTGTAGCTTCAAGTCCGCCAGCTCCAGGTCTGTGTCGCGTAACTGGGCCTTCAGCTTCTCGTTCTCAGCTAGGATCTGCTCGTAGAGCTGATGGGAGGAGAAACACACGTAACACTCAACAGACCATTCAAACCAACAGCTGCATGTGCACGACTGGTGCGGTTTACTTTATTGGGACGACTGGTAGCAGACTTTTACAGATAGCCAGATATACCTTCTTATAGTCAGTGGCGTCGTCTCTATCCAGCCTGCTCGAGTATGGCCTCCGGCTCTCGCCGTAGCTGCGGCTACCAAGAGCGTCGTTGCGATCGTAGGATGAAGTGCTGCTCTCGTTCCTAAAATAGTAATGACGGCATTTTGTTTCAAAAAGTTGTTTGTATAGCAACCCTATTGTAATAGGACCACATAACAGATGAAGGATAATAAGGAGTATAACATGAAGGGGTATAAACATACCTGGACAGTCTGTCACTCTGAAAGAAAACAAAAACACACAGTGAATTTTTGATGTCTTTAGATGTGTTCAAATGAAGCATTAGGTACAATTGACAGCAGCTAACATTTGATTAAAGCTGTGACGTGGATTGGTATTAAGCTCTTACATACAAAAAGAAGACAAAATGAACAGTGAAATGAAATCAGATGTGCTGTTCATTTAAAGCAGCTATTTCAGACCCAGTGGGCTGAATAAAACTCTGCTTGCAGATTCTGCTCCAAGCTATAGCTTTCTCTGTTTGTCTCAGCACCTGACCTTCCCTCCCCTGTGGCCAGCTTCCCACACACACACACACACACACACACACACACACACACACACACACACACACACACACAAACTCCTGAACAGCTGCCATGCCTGCCAGTGCCTCGAGGCCTACTGCTGCTCCAGCCTCGCCTCGCTTGTGCTGCCCCAGCAGAGGGCCTCAGAATGGGACTAGACATCAGATAAGGTGAGGGGGGGGGGGTCAGGGTGGAGGGCAGGCCTCCAGCTATTTTAAAATTGCAGGCAGTTTCCTGTAGCAGACAGAGAGCGATTACAGAACACAGAGCTACAATTTGTGTCAAGAAGTCATGCAGGCCTTCTGGAGAAATGATCGACATGCAGTTGGAAACATCTGATGCTCAAGGCTGGAGACGCACTACACAGCTTTTAGACGGATATTAGCCACGATTTGGCCATTATGTCTGATTTTTCGTGTTTTGAAGCAGATAATGGACAGTCGGCACCGATGATATTGTAGTGTGTGACAGTTAAGGACTTTAACCTCTCGTCTCCCAATCCAGTCAGAAGCATTATCATTATTTTGAGTCTTGGCGTCCTCCTGTAGTGCGAGCTGGTCAACAATTCAAATCTGATCAGAAACCGGCAATAGCCAATGAGAGCTGAGCACAAGAGAAGGAAAAAAAAACTAAGGAAGGAAGGGTGGGAGGAAAATGCTCTTGTTCTGGTTCCTTGTTTCTAGTAATGCGACGGCTTGTGTTTTGGGAGGGTTGCATGACAAAAACAAAATCTGCAATCACCACTAGAAATGGTTCGACCATGTAGAGGACGGTTACTTTTAAATAGCGAGTGCCAGGCTGGAAAGGAGGAGACGGAGCTTTTCCTGAACGCTTTCCCATCCATGCAGAGATAATTGCCCGTTTCCTATTTAGTGCTTCATTGCTGCTCCACCCTATTGTACTGCCCTGTAACAACTGAGATCCACGCTGGCAGCTCCGTCTCCCCCCCTCCTCCTCCTCCTCCTCCTCCTCCTCCTCTCCCCGCTGAGCGTCTGATGTGAAGCCAGGTACCCGGGCAAACTACTACTGTCTGCTCTCTCCGCTACGCTGCACAGGACACTCCCATTCAAACAGGAAGCTCGCCCAGCCAGGGAGATTTCCACAACACTGCCCTTTCTGTGGCCCTTCCACGCTCCAAGAGGGGGCCCGGTATGCATTAAACTGTATTTGACAGCTTCTTTATTGTTTTCAGTTCTATTTTAGGGCCCGGAATGTGAAAAACACAAATTCCTTATTTACTTTATTTACCTCAATTAAAATCGTATTGTTCCAGCTTTTAACAATTACTTCATGTTGTAAAAAGCGCAGAATATTTGTTGGATGTTTTGGCCAAAAACAAAGAAATCTCAATTCTGACATCTCACTGTTGGCAGACAAATGGCGTACACTGAGGGTTCAGGCGTGTTTTCGTTCCCTCTTAACTCTAATCACCAAACTGTCTTGAACTTGGAATTGGACAACCTTTCTGCCCCCCGATTCCTGTGTGTGCCCTGACCCCATTGAGCCAGATTTCCTGTCCGTGCCGCTTGTTTTGAGACCTACTGATCTGTGGCCGAGACTGCTTTTGGTCCGCAAGGTCACCTTAGCAACCAGACAATCACAGGAAGATGGAAACGGGGGAACAATAAAAATTCAAAGGCCGCAGACGGACAGAAGGGAAGATAAGAGGGAGGGAGGGCAGGGGAGGAACTCATAGCTGCACGGGGCAGACTCGGACAAATCAAAGACTAGTAATAGTTCCTACTTAAAATTCAGTAGTTACATCTACTCTCTGCTCCGTCTGTGTGGGCAGGTGCGTGGGTGTTGAGGTTACCTGGGGCTCTCCCTTGGTGCTGCCCTCCTCTGAGTCGGACTGCTGGTCGGGGTCATTTTCATCACTCTGGAATTAAAAACACAAGAGAGGAGGTCACACAACATTTCTAAATGTTTAAAATGCTTAAATCACTGCGTGTGAGTCTCTTACATCTTGGGTCCAGAAGGAAACCCCAGTAGAGCGTCTCTTCTCGCGGGGCCGCCTGCGATCCCGTATGGAGCGGGGCTGAGACTTGTCCTCTCCCTCCTTCTCCTCCTCCTTTTTGTCTGTCTCTGTCCATACATACATGATAATGTTGTCATGATACCAGAATTTGACTTTGATACCACTACTAGCCCAAGTGTCACTATGTTTACTGTAAAACAATACTCGGAATCAATAAAATAACATGAAATGGTAGTTAAAATGCAATGATTATACAAGTAAACTTTATTCCCCCCCATCCCCCCCAATTCAATAGCCGTTGATAGTTATTCTGAAGGGATGAACACAAACTTAAATAATCGTTTCCTGCAGGACATATTTTGCTGACGCACAACTTCCCTTGCTCTCGCATGTTAACCTTAAATCAGCAGTCGTACAAAAAAAAAAAACTGATAATGTTAAATCAAAGGGAGCATATTTTTCTGATATAATGCAAGGCAAACTTAATCTGTGTGTAAATCCCTTTGTACTGCGTGTTCTAAATCATTTGCATTTGACCTGAGCACTGCAAATTGACCCTTTTTATTGTGACTTCAACAGCTAGCGAATTGAAGTAATCTTAATAGGAATGCAGACTTTAATAATGTAAAAAGTTCAGGTCAAACAATGCATTTATTTGACTGCACTAGGCACGATTAGGACAACAACCGAGTTGGCCTGAGTTCAGAGGAGGAAACTTTGGTCGTGGGAGAACAAAGTGGTCACTGTTTCCTTCAGTGGGATGGACTGAAGCTGCCTTCTATTTTCCCAGGGATGCTTCATGGCTTTATTTGTTAAAAGAAGAGCTACTTAATTTAAAAAGGCAACTCAATCCCTTTCTTTCTCCGTGCCCTTAATCAGCATGTGGCAGCCTGCCCATGTGAATCTGGGCCTGTGGGGACAAATGGCAGAGCCAGGTGGAATTCAGCAGAACCTGTCTGTGCATCAACAGCTTTATATTAGAAGGGATACTGTAGCATTCTTCATTTTGGTCTGCTATTTAGGTTTCAGTGTATTGATACTTCAGCAAGCCTAGAAACAGCTTGCTAGCACTCCTATTTAAAACCACATGATAGTGGTTTGCTGGTAGCTGCTGCAACTTTGCTTCCATTTTGATGGGCAAAGCTGGGGACACACTACATAACTGAACAGACTGAAAGATTGATCATCACACACTCACCGACTCCATCTTGTGGCACACACACTCTAATGCTAGCTGGATTTGGGGATCACACATTACCCGATTTCTGATACCATGTATTTTGTCTTAATGCTAATTAGATAACACGTTCTTATTTGAAAGTGTGTGAAAACTGAAATGTGGATCATATAAATCGCTTCTATTGACTCTACAAGAGTCAAGTTTTTCATGTGTTCTTCTAGGTTCACAAGTGGGCCTCTATAACAACGAGGTGATGGTCTTCTAAATGTCAGTGATCTTCCAACAGATAAGGTTAGATAAGGTTGCTTGCCTGCCTATATTTGACCTAGAAGTCATGTAGTGTGTCCACAGCTTAAACAAACTAACAAAACCAAGACTTGGTCAACTGAGGGAACAATATATGAAAATGTTTCTTAACCCCGCATTAAATAAGTGCCTGGGGTACAGTGACATAACAGACCATCGATTATAACTCTTTAAAGCTGTAAATATGGGCAAGGATTGTGTGTAGATAAGACCAATATTCGGTATAGGATTTTAAAGGATCCTCAGTTTTAAGTATGTACACTAATCTGTGTGAAAAAGCACATCTCAGAACACCCTTTCCCCTCTGATTTGAGTGGCACAGTACGGTCTATCTGACCTTTTTCTGTATCCCTGGAGGAACGGCTATAGGAGGAGGTGATTCCCGTCAAGCTGTTGGGCCTGTTGAGGGAGCTGGAGGACAGGGTGGTGCTAGAGGAGGACGGGGTGGAGGCAGTGCTGACTGTGGAGGTGGTGTAGGTGGAGGTGGAGGAGGGCCGATAGCGCTGGTAAGTCTGGTAGGGAGAGAGACAGAGACGGATGACAAGGACAGTGCAGTGAAATATACCGGGTCTAAAAAGAGCCTGGAGAAGATACAGTGACCTGCTTTTGGAAAGTGACTCAAGCTTCAATCATCCTTGAAACCTTGGGATGCTTTTGTGACCAAAGCATACTTCAAGGTTAAAGTACTTTTTCTTGTGTTTTTTCTGTGAATTTCATCCACCCCTTGTATGTAGTAATACAATAACACAAGCACATTTGGTAAAGTATTTAAGTCGAAACGTGGATCTACTACGTACCTCTTCGAAGCTGCGGTACCTCGACCGGTAATCGTCCTCCTTGGTCTCCGTCTCCTTCTTCTCCTCCTGCTTCTCCTTGTCCTGCTTCTCTTTCTCCTCCTTCTCCTCCTCCCGGCTCCTGGTGGTGCGGCTCCTGCCGATGGTTTTCTCCGCCTCCTGGAGGTCGGTCAGAGTCACACCCTGGAGGAGGACAGAGAGAGAGAGAGAGAGAGATTGAGCCTCTGGAGTCAGAACATTTGTTCACAGGTTTCCAATTTTTATATCCACATTTGGATGAATTTACAAAATAGCACTCTCTGGTTAATGATGAGGAAGGTTTATAACCAGAAATTCACTGTTCACATTAGCTCCCCAGTAAAACGTAAACACTCTAATAGGTCCTTTACGATGCTTACCTTAAGTGTCATTAATTTTGAAGTGCATTGGCTACAGAACAGTACAGTCCAAGAGTTTTAGCAGGAAAGGATAAAGCTCAAATTCTTTCAGCTTGTAAATGAGGAGCTCCTTATAAACGAGGAACACTTAAGAAAGGGTGCCAGTGTACACAAAAAGTAACGTGTCAACCAGGAGAACAACTTTCATTTACTTTTAACACAAACAAGTTCAGCTTTTAGCAAAACCATTTCATTGCACTGAATTCTGGTGGTTGGACTATTATGGCTGAAACGGTCTAGGACTATGAAATCATAATGCAAAACAGGGACACAGACAGCTCACCATTTGGTTTTGATGAAGGATTCCACTGTCTTTTATTTTTGTTCTTTTGGGGGTTTTTTTTTTTATTTTTTAGGAGAGACAACTTTTTTTTAGGAAAGAGAGACGACTTAAGTGGCCATATATGAAAGGTGGAATAGGTGTCTCAGAGGAGTGATGGGCGTAAGTGTATTGACTAACCTGGGTGGACCTCCTGGACTGTCGAGCCTGTCTGGAGCGAGCTTTCCTCTGGGACTCGGACTCCTCGTCTCGCACTGGCGTCAGGTATGACCTGGCACACACACACACACACACACACACACACACACACACGCACACACAAAATGTACTGTCAACAATCACTGGGATGACTGTTGGGATGGTGAAACTGTAAATACTGTTAACATCTCTTACTCTGCATTGTAATATTGTGGTAAAATCTGCCTGTTTAACCTTTCATTAAGCGGTATGAACAGGCCACATAACTAGGGGAATAAAACAGCAAGGTACTCTAGCACTTTCTCCCAGTCTGGAATACGCCTCTGTTAGAAGTATGAACTCATTCAGTGGAGAGCCAAGCCTTGGCCTTGAAGAAAACGTGCAGCTTCTGCCCATCTTCCTTATAAGGAGAAGTCGCTGGAGCAGTTAGCGCTCTGAAGCAGGCCTGACCCACTCCCACCATGGCAGGTGGCTTATTTCAGCACTGTCACAGGAAGACATGCACTCGACCCCACTCAAACACACAGACACTCACACACGTGCAAACCAGTGTGCACGCGTGCTTTCACACACAAACTCTCTCAGTCGCTCTCTCTCTCTCTCACACACACACACACACACACATTCTCTCTCCCTTCACATTGTGTACACAAAGCAGGAGATCACACACCCCATTCTCAAACAGAGGAAATGCATCCGGATTAGGGTTCGACGAATATAGGTTTTTCTTCAAGGCTAATGCTGATATTTTTGGACTGAAGCTGCCGATAGACAATATTTTGTGCCGATATTCAAGTTATAGAATTGTATCTCTTGGCAGCAAAAAAAGCCTCTGAAAAACCAGCGGACGACACGGGACACGGGACACTAAAAGTCTCCACTATGATGCTATAACAATAGCAATAAAACATTCATGCATCCTCAATTACAAACAAACTGTATCGCATTCATCATATCAGAGGTGGATCACACAGAGTGGCCAATATCGGATTTTTAATAAAAGGTCAAGAGCAGCAAACCAGGTATCGGTCTAACCCTGATCCAGTTCAGATCAAACAGGAGTAACTCATTATAAAGTGATTGAAAATAACTAATTACGAGTATGTCTTCAAATGTAAGGGTATGCATGCATGAGCTTATGTACTGTGCAGGTTATAGGTGTGTGTGTGTGTTACCTGCGTCTTTCCCTGCCGTCAGAGCCAATGACAGTGCCAGTGGTGGTGGTAGTGGTAGATGTGGTGGTGGTGGTAGAGCCAGTGTTTATAGTGGGGATGACCGCAGCGGACTCCTTCTCTTTCTCCTTTTCCCTCTCTGCACTCTCCTCTGACCAGTACCTGTTCACACACACCGGCGGTTTAGGGTTCTGCTGCAGCTGTCTTTATAAAACTGACGTGTGTGCGTTTGTGGAGGGATTTCAGGTGACAAAAACAACACTAACAAACACTTTTTGCCCGGCCATGTAAATTTCTCTATAGGCCTGTACCCGTACCTGCTGGTGAGACTGGTGGAGCCGGTGCGGGTGGAGGAGGAGCCCAGGCTGGAGAGCAGGCCACGATGGCCCGTGGGCGAGGTAACGGATGAAGAGGTGGTGGTGGTGGAGGAGGAGGTGGTGGTCGAGGAGCTCAAGTCCTCGTGCCTTCTGCCAAAGGAGCCGCTGCGGGACAAAAAAACGGCACACATACAAAACACTGCGTAGTCAGCGGGGGAGGGAGAGCGGGGTGAAAGCGGGGCAGCACAGTCACGGATAAAACCATGATCCCCATAATTCTCATCACAATCATTAGTCGGGATTATTTGTCTTGATGACTTGAACTAAAATATTTAACAAAATAAAGGAATGATAGAAGGGGGTGGAAAATCAGATTTGATATTCCACTTTCCCTCTTATATTCTCTCTCTTCTTCTCTTATTTTAGCATTATTAATAACAATTCTTCCAACAAAAGGTCGATCAAGCTTATGACACTCAAGGATTAATACACTGCTTTAAAGAGAGAAGCCCTCTTAAAAAAAAACTGCTGTGACCTTTGACAGCTTAAATCAGTGTTTGAGAATATGAACAACTCTCTCAGAAAGAACAATGACATTAATCCCTACTACCATCAAGAATTGTTCCACTTGCACTGAGGGGGAGGCAGAATTTGTGAAAGGTTTTTTCTTTTTCATCAACATTAGCTTTATCTAATAGTAGTGCGGACAGTAAAATTTGATTTGACAGGGAAATCTGAGTATGTGATAAAGCCAAGTTGGACTTGATGACATCAAGGTTTGGCACTTTTATTTCTAGTTTTCCAAGAGACTTGTTCATCTAAACAAATCTAGACTGTACTGTCCAAGATCACAGGAATAGCATGAACTCCATTTTAAGACTTTTTACTTTAATTATGTAGGTTTGAGAAAGATTTCAATTCATTTCTAAAAGCTGCTTCATTGAAACATTATGGAAACCAATCGGAACCTGGCTGTGTCCCAAGGCTAATTTTGAAGGAGTCAAAAAAAACCAACATAGAGCATAATTTCCACAAGAGATCTTCCACTGTTCCTTTGGATATTAAGACTAACAAGGGAAAAACAAAACAAGTGGTAGGCACTCCGATACAGCAGAGAGAGACAGAGGTGGGTGTAGAGGCGGTGGGTGCCCGGGTGAGGCTGGTATACCTGCGGTAAATGCTGTAAGACTGGTAGTGGGAGGCGGGTGGCTGCCAGGGTTTAGTGTTACAGGTGTTAGGGTCCAAGCTGGAGGTGGACGAAGACTTGGCTGGCACGTCCCGCGTGCTGCCGCTCCGCCCTAGCGCTAGCGTATGGGACGTGCTGGCGTGTTGGCAGGCGGGTGGGCGAGAGAGGCATGTTAGCGGTGGACGCGCACACACACACACAAATATAAAAACACACACACACACACACATACAGATAAAAGACTATTAAGCTCTGACACTATCGGTGCATTCGTGTCATATGGGAATAGCTGTCAGAACGGTTAAAACACGTTTGAAGCCGTTAAGATGCTGCGATTGAAGCTTTCTACAGACTTTTGTTGCATGTGATCACCTTTTTTACACTCAATGTGCTTAGTGATGCATTTGAGTTCTTGTTTTACAGCAAACCAAACATTGCAATGTCTACCATAAACGAAAAATCCAGCCAATAGTTGTGTCCTGCCATGGAATTTTGAGAGCTGTGATCACAAAATGACTTACGCAATGAAAATCATTAATTTTGCTTGTTTTATTTGGAATGAATATATCATTCCCTACACTTGACTCAAGTATTTCTTCACTGGTGACGTCAGAATTCAGGAAGGTGGAGAAATCAGGGAAATCACCTCGAGTTCCCAAGAAGTATTTACTTGACTTGAAAGCTGAAGTAAATGGTGTTTTATAAGTACAGGGCTTAAAGCAAAAAAACATTCTGAGCCTGAAATGTTCCTGACTGATGGGGGGGGGGGGGGGGGGGGGGGGGGGCTGGGCACACTACACTTATTTCTCTATAAAACTAGTCCAATAAAAAGAACAACGAAAACAACTGACACATTTCTGTGCTGAATGAATGAATATTCAACACACAGCATTATTAATCTATAAACTATAAACTAATCTATAAAAAAAAAAATCAGTGGGCACGGTTTTCTTACAATTCACACTAAACCGTGCCCACGGATTTGTCGCACCAAGTGTCAAACGGTTTCCCGTCTCCACCCGTTTATTCAATCCATACCTATCACCGTTTGTTTTTTACTCCTCTCTCAGTGACGCGTGCATCTTCACCAGCTTTCATAAACTTTGTTTCCATATTTCAGCTGTGCTACACCACGGAATCGGTGCTACATTGTGATAGAAAGTAGCTTGCTGTTCATTGGATTAAAAAAAAAAACTTGCTCGCATTCCATTGGTAAATGTAAAATATTGCTTTGCTTAATATGATTGGATAAAACGCATCAAAAACAAAAACCCGTGGAGTGAGTTTTTTTTTGTTTTTTGTCGAAAATAGTTTGTGAATCTAAAACGTCCATGTGCCGGAAATCCGGCACCTGGCCGGAGGTCTTTAAGCCCTGTAAGTAGGAAGCTCATATCTACCATCTTTCCCATATGACATGAATGCAGCATTTGTCCGCGTCTAGGTTTTGTGCCATGAGAAATTGTGGGAGTTTTTTTGGGAGCCACCCAGGTAGCTGGGCCAAGTGATGTAATTTAATGCAAACGTACTGGCACAGCAACCTGACAGGACAGGTACAGTCATGCAACAGACTCTGTGGCAGTGACAGAGAAAGGCGTTGGGCTGATTTGCATGGCTTTCTCAGTAGCTGCTGTTGCGCATGGAAGCATGTACGTGCATGTCTCTAATGACATAATCCATGTGACATGTACAGTAGAAGAAGATACTAAACAACTGTCAATGCTGTCTACATAGTGTTGTTAGTCAAGGGTGGTTATAGTCCAAAAGCTATGCAAGTCAACCTCGTAAAGGATAATAAACCAGTCAGATCCGATGGAGCGGGGATCTGATGGCGAGATGATGGGGGACGGAGGTTTGGGAGAGCTTTGTATGGCAGCGAGGGGCTAACCTGCGCTGGTAGCTGGGGGTTCGGTTGGTGGAGGCGCTTCCTTCGCTGTTCTTCAGGTCGTCGTCCCAGCGTCGCCGGGTGTAGGAGCCGCTACGTACCAGACTAGCAGCCGAGTCCCTGGGGAACCACAAGCTACAATAGCACCCCGGGGCTCCACAAACACAGATACTGACACTGTGGTAGATGTGCGCTTTCATAGATTCTAGTAAAGTCTAACACTAGGTAAATGTCACCCTCATGAAACCCCATGAAAACCGACTTTTAAAACCCAAATCAAACCCCATGAAACCCAACTTTTCCAAGTAGTAGATCTACAAAATCTATTGCTGCACAACCAATACTACCAGCGGCTGCAGTAAGCCACACACCATGCAGAGCATCGAGACCTTTTGCCTGCAACATACAGCTGTGGGCAGCAGGTGGCGCTCCTGCCAATGCATGTTTACACAGAGTCTGAGACACTTGGCCCCGGGACTTCACCTGTTCTCCTTCTCGTCGATGTCTGAGGTACTGGCCAGTCTCCTGGGGATGGTGGGGGCCACATATGCAAGTCGGGTTCCTTTGTCCTTTTCCTTTAGTCAGAGGAACAAACACAGCCCATGTTACTGGCCATTTATGGAAGAGAGGAGAAGTCAAACGCCACTACCAAGAGCTTTCAACTATCTGCAGAGATGGCAATTCAGTCTTAATGAAAATCATTTGAGCTTTGACAGCAGCACTGCATTACATGACAGCCTCAAACCACCATATTAGCCTTATTGCAAATTATTTCTTCCGTTTCAAATCCATGCATATTGTACCCAGCTGTTAAGTAGGCACTCCAAAAGAAAAAAAGGAGCTCATTATATGGCTGGACAGGGCCAGACAGTGATACAATTTTAACACTTAACACTCACGCTCCTTGTTCTTTTAAAAGGAATCACTTGGGGAGTATATCACAGACATTTTGATGAAAAGAAGACAGAGGAGGAGATAAAGAGAGAGAATGTGATGGCTCAGTATTTGACTGAGTGCCATGTCACTGCTGACCTTGTCTTTGTCCTTGTTGTCCAGGGAGGAGGAGAGGCGGGGGCTGGAGGCCGAGCGCATCACCCCGGCCGTGTCCTTCTCCCGCTGAGCCTCCTTGGTGGCCGTGATCTCCGCCAGCGCGCCGTAGCTGCCGGTCTTCCTCAGGCCCAGGCGCCACGACGCCGGCGACTCGTCCTTCCTCTCCTCCTCCACTTTAGTCGAGACCTTCCCGGCGGGCTGGGCGACCTGAGAGGGAGGACGGGTGGGGTTGGGGGTTAAGTTCAATGAGTTAACTTTTCTAACAGTACAGAGCTGTTAAATGAGAGTTTTAGTCATCTTGGTGAGTAACACAAAGGTCAATCAGGTCAAAACGGCAAGGGGGCCAGGTTTTGATTAATCTGCGGGAGCTGCGATTTCCTGGTTGGAATGGGGAGTAGAGGAAGAGGACATTTTGAGGAGGGACATGCCAATGTCGGGAGAGGTACGATCACATCCAGATGTATAGTTGAAACATTTGCCCAGAGTCAAAATATACACTCCTGCACTGTCAAAATGTTGGGCTCATTTTAATCCGGAGAACATGCTGTTCTCAGAAACGGATGTTGATTTTGTTAAAGAAATGCTCTTTGACAATGCGTGGAGACAGGATCCATTCAACCTGTTAGGGTTTAGAAGCCCGAGTCCTGGTATTTTCACACAAGGTCTGGCTACGCATATATTTTCGCAAAAAAACAAAATATAAAAAAAACATGACAGAAGAGGCGGACGACAAAGCACAGAAGCCACGCAGACACACAGTGAAAGCACAGTTTGGGACAGTGCGTTTGTTGATGCATGCGAAAACAACACCATGTGGGGTTGGTGAGTGGGAGTCAGCGGTACGGGGAGTTAAGTTGGCGTCGCCTGGGTCGGGCCAAGGTGGTTAGGGTTGTTACGTTGTTGTCAGTGCACAGGTGCATGATGTAGGACGAGAGGACAACTCTGGTGCACACCGATGTCTCACCATAAGTTTTTTGGGCGCAAGAGAAATGCCAGTTTTGCGCAAGCCTTGACGCCACAATGCAGGACAGCCTGGCTCCGCCACAGGCATGAGGGGAGTAATACAATCAGACTAAAGCCAACCAAGACAAGAGCCCAGGATGAGAAAGAGACAGAGACAGAGAGAGGGGGAGAGGGAGACGGATAGAGAACAGTTGAGAGAGAAAAGGCCTGAATAAGATGGAAGCAGCAGCAAAAGAAACACACTTCATGACAAGGACAGAGATTTTTTTTTTAAAGCCTGGTCACACCACACAATGTTTACTGCCACACCACTATCATTATTGTTCTCAGTTGGTGTGAGTGACAGCTCTGTTATGTATACAAGAGAGCCATGGAGAGGACAATAGACATTTGGTAGTGTCAAACTGGACATTGTTAATGTTTCGCCCACTCTTGTTAGACAGAGGACATTGTGCTGTGTGAGCGCTAGGCTTCATAGAAGGATTGGAATAAGAAGATCATTGTAAGACGATAAGTAGAATAAGAAATAACACTCAGAAAGTCATGGACTGGTGGACACTGATCGCTGGATGGACACGGACTAAAGGGTGCAGAACGATACAGAATCCAATAAAAGGTATCCTCCTATTTAAAGTGCATCCGGAGGAGATTAATGCTCGACTCTGAAATGTTAACGCAGTCAGCAGGCGGTGTCTGGTATCGCTGACTTAATGCAATAAGCATCATGGCTTCATTGTGTTGTCCTGACATTTTCTGCACTCAATTTATGTTACCTCTCTGTTTTAGCAGAACCGTCCATATTTCTTAGAACAAACTGTCAAATTAATTCATCAAAACATGAGAAAACAGCTTTCCAACAGCTACAGATAATATGACATAGGATCACCGTTTCAGCCAACATCAGAGAAGATGACCAGGCACATATAGGTTAAATGCTTGGCCTCATCTTGCCAGCAGAGGGCAGCAGTCTCACAAGGGAAAAGAAAGAGAACACCAACCCTCATTGTATTCATTAACAACCAACACAATTCACTGCTCTGTACACTACAGCCTCCTGATGTCCCAACTCTGAGCCAAACAGTCTTATAGTAAACTGTTAACATCATCCAGCATTGGCTACCAATCATCCCCCTTGCGCAGCCAGTTGCCATGTTTGTTAAAAACCAGAGACGACTAATCGTAACTCTGGCTCTCAGGGGCTCGGTGACGTTTTGTTAGCTTTCTTCGCTCAATGTACCGCAACGTCGAGAGCAAATCCCCACCAAGCCCTACTACTCCTGCGATGGCCTGGAGTATGAACTGCAACCTCATTTATGTAAACCCCTGTATCTTCACCCGGCTGTGAAATTAGGTTTGTGTTCACGGGGGGAGATAAACTAAATAGATGGTCAATTTTATTGATTTGTATACACAACGAGGCACCGACATGTCTCGCTAGTGCTAAGCTCCTCAGGGCCTCACGTAGCAGGGGAGGTACCGTTACGGCTTGGGAGTGATGCAAGGGTAGCGTAGTGACGTGATTACATCATCACTGTGCTGCGGCGTTTAATTCCCACCCCCAAGCTCATTCATCGGCGCTCAGAAACTGCTTGTTCGTTTGAGTGAAACCTGTCTGCTGGAGGGCCGATTAATAACGTCCAGAGCTGGTTTGGTGCCAGCGATGTGGCGGCTTGTCAGAGCAGGCTGGGGATGAAGCAGACCTGTCCACCAGGCCGTACCTTCTTGACCGGTGAGGTGGGGGTCGTCACCTGGTTGGTGGGGCTGGTCGGAGACGACACGGTGATGCTGGCCGGCCCGGGCGTCGTGCTGTTGCTGTTGCTCACTGGCGCGGAAGGCTTGCTCTTGTCTGGAGAGGTCAGAAGATAAGGTGTAAGAAATGTCAATGGCGATGAATAGTAATAAATGAATAAGTACAGATTTTGTACATTCCCACGGCACACTGGATGACGTATAGACTTAATTAGCAGCTTATTTGAAGGTGATCTCAGCTCACTGGCTCCATAGTTGATCAGTTGCCTTAATCT
The DNA here is from genome assembly GCF_048128805.1 of Centroberyx gerrardi. NCBI lineage: Eukaryota > Metazoa > Chordata > Actinopteri > Beryciformes > Berycidae > Centroberyx > Centroberyx gerrardi. The sequence goes on from NC_136020.1 coordinate 7,417,471, forward strand.
CTTCTGTGCAGAATACAGCAGCATTAGGCCACTTGGCTTGCTAGTTAACATTAGCAACTGAACTGTAAGCAAACATAGCTTAGATCGTATTACATACATAAAGAGAAGTATTGCTTAGTACTGGCAGAGTTGGTGTAGTCGTTGGATTATAAAAACACTGAATAATATATAACGCCACTGCATCATAGCAGTGCTTGTAAACAAATCAACTGAGAACCCAGAAGTAAATTCTCTTTTTGTGTGACATCATCTCAACTATATTTGCATACAAGAAGAGGACTATGGAAGCTGTGTGAAAAATCACAGCTAAGCTAGTGACTTTTCCAAAATACAACTTTTATTATTTCGATACTGTTCAATAAAGAACAGCATGATTTGTACAAAATGTCTGATTACCCACAAGTATAGAGGAGTGAAGCGCCTGTTGTCTCACTCCTGACTCACTGGGAAAAATTTGGCTCTTTTTCGCCACAACACAGTGGTAAAAATGCAGAGCTGATTGAGTCAAATTCTAAGTGGGTCATTCAAATAACATGAACAGAGAGCGGCCTCAGACCAGCTTTAGTGATTCCACACGGCAAGTCTAAAATCAGACACTTGTGGGTTTCACACACAAATACACACAGTACCTGCTTCGGTCTCCGACTCCGAATCTTCCTCCTCCTCTTCCTCGCTGGAGCAGCTCGACTCGTCCTTCTTCCCCTCCTCCTCTTCATCCACCTTCTCCGGTTCCAAGGCCTCGATGCGTGGGGCGCTCTTCTCTGGCTCCAGAAGCAGCGTCTCTTTGCTTCAAGACATAAAAATAACAAAATTAGGACAGAACCACAGCATCAGTACAGTGCAGTGCATGGAAGTTTACTCAATCACACCCATGCTAAAGGCAGGTATATAAAGCGTATATAAAGCGAGATTTCAAGTGGTGATTTACCTCTTGAGTGGTTTCAGTGGTTGGTTGTTGTCCCCTGGGGTTGTTGTTTCTATCAAAGGAGACTTCTTAACATCTTTCTTCTCACTCATCAGCTGGAAGAAAGAAAACGCCAATCAGCAATGCCAACAGAGCCAAAAGACAATTTGTAAGGCACTTCCATCCAGCACAGACAATGAAATCAGATAATAAAAAACAAGATTTATAGGTTTCACGCATTCTCACTCAATCAAGGGCTTCCACATTATTTAAACTGAACCTATTCAAATAACTCTTTAGCTTCATCCTGCATTAAAATGGGTAGCTGAGTTCGTTTGTGCAGATATAAGCTCTTATGCAATCAGCAGCCAGGGAGACTTACCAGATTCTGTTTCTTTTGTAGTTCTTCTAAGTAGCCCAGAACATCTTCGTCTGCTACATCAAACGCCGTCTGGCCCTGAGGGGAAAAAAATAGCGCACACACCGTTCTCAGAAATGCCGTTATGAAAGCGGCTTATACAGCGCTAAATGATAGGTAGATGAGTAGTCATGTTAGTTCCAGAGACTGGGTACTCACCACTTTATTGATGAGGTCCATGTCACATAGGTTCTCCACCAGTATTCTACATGCCTCCTCTTTGCCCCAGTGTGCTGCTGCATGGAGAGGAGTCCAGCCGTCATAGTCCTTAATATTTACATCATACCCTGCTTGGATTAAAAGCCTGCACAAGGGGGAGGGAGGGTGAGGGGAGGTCAACAAAAATAGTTTTCGTTAGAATTAGCAAATCTGGTTTTCTTGGATTTGGTTCTGCAAACTAATCTGGTCAGTTGCTGCCAGGGTCCAGGCTTTTAGATGTGCGTCAGCATTGTAGCCTTAGTTCAGATTTACGAGATACAAACAGGGTCCAACCCCCAAACTCACAGGCACATAATCTGAAAAGCTTAGTCATCCCTGAGCAAAAAAGCAGAACGAGGTTGGCAAATTTTAAAAGCTTAATATTTCAGCCGATAAATCTTCTGCCATGATGGGGAAAACATTTGGACCTGTCTCTTGTGTGTGGTAGTCGTGCTCCACATTGGAGATCTTAGTGCTATCTATGGCAGTGGAGTGAGTTGGCTGGCTTCCCAGACCAGATGGACAGGGTGCTGCAGTACCTTTCCTAGAGCAGTGTAGCTGTCAGCCCACAGAGACAATGTATGAACAATGCATTGACAGGACCCAGAGACCAAGATACGTCTAGGATTAGCAAAGAGAAAACCAACACTAAGCCTCACCATTGCCTTGGCTACAAACAGTACCCATATACTGCAACTTACAGGAAAGGCCCTTGTTAGTCGTAAGCAGCACCCACCTACCACTTCATTTACCAGCCGAGATTTATATCAATGTGTTGACAATTATGTTTTTGTCCCAATAGGGAAATGGGTCAGCAATTTCAACAAATAGAACACCAACTTTATTTGCACTCAGCTTCCTATCTGCGAATTAAAGACCTGCACTTACTTTAAAACCTCGACGTATCCCTTCGCAGCAGCTACATGGAGCGCCGTCCCTCCAGACTTGGCGTGTCGGATGTCTTGGATCTGACCGCTGTTGAGCCACTGCCGGGCGTCCCTCAGCATGATCCGCTCCTCCTCTTTCCGGGCCGCCTCGATGTCCACCCCTGGTGAGACAGGAGAGACAGAGAGAGAGAGAGAGAGGCTGTCAGTCTGGCCTCCGAGGATTACCTGCTACTTAGGAAGAGGCTAAAAAGGTCAAAACTCCAGCAACACTTGTAGTATATAGAACAACTTTATTGTTAGACCAACGCGTTTCGGCTTGTGGCCTTCATCAGGGTCATCTTAGGAAGAGGCTGCCAGCTGTAACGCCAAAGCTGGACAGCAGAGACGTGAGGCGAACGGACATTAGGTCTTTGTTTTTATATTTTTTTATTTATACACCAATATAAGTTCAAGTTTGTTCATTTATATAGCCCTTTATCACAAGCATGTCTCAAAGCACAAGACACACAACAGCAAATTTTTAGCAAGACATAACAGCCTACCTCTACATAGCCTAACCTACCCGGCTCTACCTGCCTTAGACCCTCGAAGCATACAAGGAAAAACTTCCAAGAAAACCTTATTAGGGAAAAAAACGGAAGAAACCTTGGGTGGGCCAAGTCAAAGAGGGATCCCCCACCGAGACGGCTGAGCATGGAATGGACAGTAATATGGACAGTGCCATAAAAAAAACAGATGAGGCAAAGATAGGCCTATATGAATTGGAATATTACATAACCATGAGCTAAATCTTTCTAGGTTTAAACACACTGCTATAATAATGACATCGATTACATGTCTGTGTAAAACAAGATCCAATCCATGCAGCCCTGTACTTTCATTAAGCCAGGCCTTGATGTTATTCGTTGTTGTTACAGTACAGAAGTGAAGCAGGCATAACATTACATTGCCACCTTCTCAATCTAAACACTAGAGGGTGTTGCCGAGCGCTTGTCCTGCTTTGATAAGCAGTTTTATGCCAATATTCTGTCAATTTGACTATGAAGCTCTGGGAGAAAACACACACAGGCCCCAGCTGGTTAGGCCTAAGTGGGTCAGTATGTCTAAGCAACACGCTGCATGCAGGGCAGCAGTGAGAACAGGCCTGTATTGTCTTGTTGACACCTGGCTGGAACGCGAGACGGCCTGAAAAGGGGGAGCGCACTGCTGCATGAGTGTCTCACTAGTCAGCTGAGCGTTGACTGTGCTGAACTACATAAACAATGATTCCAGAAGTGCTCTGGGGTAGAAGCCAGCACTTCAGCTGATCCTATAGGTTTTGTTTTACTCCCAAAGACACATCATCACTCATTTCCTGACACCCTACTAAGATTAAGATTGCCTCGAGCTTTTACACAGGGAAACAGAGTTGATGAAAGGGCCGATGAAAGCCACACAAGCTTCGGTAACAACAGTTTGCATCCGACATCGGGATTGAAATCTTAAGACGGAGGAACCCTTCAACAAAGTGACTTCATTTGGACAAGGTGACAATAATTTTGTGTCTTAATTAGGATCGCACATATTGGCGGTTAAGAGGATTAGTGAGCTGAAGCATTACAAAATGAAACCAAAGGGGAAGAAGACAACTCTCTGTCTGGGAGATTGGCTTAAGGGGAGGGCAGGCAGGGGGAGAGGTTAACTTTACTCAGAGGTTTGACCCCTGCCAGCTGGAGAACAGCACAAGGAGATAGCACAGGACTAAGGTTGGTGGTGCCAGTTAGACTCGGCAAGGCAGGTTAGGTAGACTTTTTATGCCTTTTCAACATGCCATTTTGTGTCTTGTGATTTATTTTGTTTCCTTGTGTATTATTGTGATTGCATACTGTATTGCATCATTTTGTTTTGTGAATGACTGTTGATTAGTTAGATGTATGTAGGCTTATTCTCCGTAAAGTCCTTTGAGACATAGGCTACATTGCGATGAAGGGCTATATAAATAAACTTGTTAGCCGAGAGAAGCACGCTCAAGTCCTTAACAAATTCATTGACAGAACTGCTCATCTGCATTCTGCTCTTCCACCATGGGATGAAATAAGGAGGATTCAAGATTTGGTCTATAAGCCTTGGTTTTCTCTGCCTACATCTAAGGACAATTTCATATCATAGTGTAAACAATACTGCATCCATTCAGCAAATAAATAATACTCCATCCATCCATTTTCCAATGAACAAAACACAGTAGTGACCTTGGCTTAAATTGGACAAGGCAGCAGTAACTTAGTGTCTTATTTAAGACTGGACATGTTGGTTAAGGGGATTAGTGAGCTGAACCATAACAAAGTGAAACCAAAGGGGAAGAAGACGGCTCTGTGTCTGCGTGTTTGTGATCAATCAATTCAAGCAGAGGCAGAGGCCATTGTCTCTATGGACTGCTCACAACAGCAGTATATTTTAGTACTGCCCACCAAGGGCTCTCACTTTCCATTTTGATGTTAAAATTTGAATCCCTCAATACAACAGAACCTTGACGATAGAAAAAAAATTGACTGGATTATTGTAATTCCCCTATCCCCCATAGTGATACAGCCCAGGACACACTTACACAATCAGATTCCCAATGGGGAGGTGATCAAAATATAAATCAAAATCATTTACTTGCAACTCACTGATACGTTCACAAAGCCGTTTAATTTTATGCTGCATTACAGTTTGATGTGGGACCCAGCTTTGTTTCGTGCATCTCATCAATACATAGATCAAGTGTTACGCTGATGATTTAACTGCTAAAGTTTTGGATAACGTTGACAGAATAAACCTAGCAGTGGTTTTAAATTGACTCAAAGATGAGAACATTGACAGCCCCACTGTCAATCCATTTGGGCTTATACTGTAGTATAAAAAGGGTAGAGGTCTACAAAACTATGTTTAAATGCATCAGACAGCAGAAGACTGAATTTGTTGCTTACATCTACATAAGAATTCAAATCTCATAAGCTTTTTGAGATCATATTTCAGACCATAAGCAAGACCTAATGTGATTTGACTATTTACTCATCAAACCTGTATAGAGAAACCAGAGAGCTGGCAGAATTCAAATTATGAGCAGTTATGATGTGCCTGCTCCCCAACATGAAAAGTTACAGAAAGAGTACACGACACATGCGCTGTGGTAGAAAAAGGACTAAGCCTGTTCATTTGCTGTAGTGAATGGGAGCCAGCCAGGTAGGGCAGCGTCTTGTGATCTCTCGGGGAGTAGCCTACACGGTCTATAAAAAGCAGGGAGCCTAATGGCCTCTAAGTAGAACTACAGAACAAGAGCCCAGTGGAGGAGGTGGCAGCAGTTCAAAGTTGGGTTTTTTACAAGGGAACAGTGCATCTTCTACCAGGACACTGAGAGAATAAAGAGAAAATCCACTAGACCAAAAAAAAAGAAAAAGACTGATTAAGTCTTGACTCCCCCTTCACCTCACAGACTACATATGGTCTGGTAAAGCCAAAATGAAATGTCCAAAGGAATCTGCCCCGGAGCAAACACGAGGATCCTCAGAGGGAAGCACACAGTCCCTGGCTTCTTAGGGAAGTCAAGAGCACAGGGACAAAATTAAACAGCTTTAATCTCAGCTGAAGAGGAAACTGCTGACTAGCCCAGTCCAAATGACCCCCCTGGCCCCTCAGCAGCCGAGCCAACAGGGGTAGAGCGTGGGTTACAGCCGCTCAAGGGGTTGTCCACTTTCAGCCCATGACAGGGACAGGCTGCAGCTTTTATATGGGGCAGCTGAAGCAGGAGGAGAGGAGGGCGGCAGGGCCGCCCGGTCACCTGACCCACCCAGAGTCGACGAGAGGATCTGGAGGTTGACCCTGCCACGGGGGAAACCGTGGCCGTTCCTTAACGAGTTTAACCTCATGACTGGGGTCTCTTTGAGAGAGGAGAAAATCACATTACAAACATACAGGAGCGTTACACAACAGCCCGTTACATAATGCTGCCTGCTACCTCTGGACGTGGAGAATTGAGCTGTGGATTGTCTGCTGCGGCGCTAAGGTCAGGAGCGTTGTGGATTCACTCTTCAGTTGAGCTTTATCTCAAAAGCACATTTATGTAATTCTGCTGCACACCCATTGCCAGGGTAATTACATCCCAAGCAATGCAATAAATAGAAATTACATTTAAAAAATGCAATAAAATATTTAAATATAATAAAAATATGAAACAGATAAAGATGAAGCTGAAAAACATTAGGTCTATATGATGAAAAAGTTTTCAGTAGCCTGGCTCTGTGGTCTATGAGCATGTTAAATACAGAAGTGCATTGGGGTTTACATCCGTTATTGAGGGATCTTTAGGGAGGCGGTGTGTGGATGCTCTGAACCAGGCGGTGCATCCATCAAGCCACGGCAAATCAAGGCTGACAGCTGCCGCTGGCTGAGACGCTCGAGGTTGGGTGGGTGTGAGTCTCGCCACCGTTACATAATATGTTGGAGGAGCATAACATGCTAACAAACAGCAGTCCGGGGGTAATTATCACTGGATGCATGTGGTTTTCAAGCTCTTGGGACTTGAGTTAAAGGACTGTCAAGGGATTGACAGCTCACAGACAGCCCTTTTCTCAAGGTTGCTCGTGATACTAGACAGTTTCCACTGCTGGACTACACTTAAAAAGGGAGTGTCAGCCAAAGCAGATGGAGGCATAAATTATATGGAGGCTATTCATCTCCTCACCCTGTGGGCAAGCAAGCTCATCATGTATATTTCTAATTGGGCTGCTTTTAGACACATGTATGAACAAGGCTTACATGCCAAGAACTTCTTTGCTTGGCTACCTGTTGAAGACTACGCATTTTGCACTGGACCATAAACTATCAATGACCGCAGCCACAAATTTAAAGGCCCATTCCATTGAAAAATGCAAATTCCTAGCTCTCTGTGTGATTATGAGGCATTTGGGGTATAAATTGGCATGAATGACTATTGAAAATATTTATATTTTAAATAAACATTCCATGACCAAAACCTCAGCTTGCTCCTAGTGGTTTCAAAATCGGCTTAGAATTGGGTGAAATTCTTAACGTACCTAACGCAAGAATTACGGTACATATCATTGGTTGCATTTTTGCCCCACCAGCAAATGCACCACCCTCAAGCTAGATAGCTATTTTTGAGAAGCAAATTATTTTTCATACTGCCAAAATTACTAATCAAACATGGCATATAGCCATTGGCCGCGTTCGGGAATGGAATACGATTCACACTACATGCTACATCTAACTCTATGGCACATGTAGTATGTTTAGTATGGCAGTGTCCCATTCCGAATGCGGCCAGGGTGTCAACCTGCACAAAATTTACGGTGATCTTGGCCATTTCACTGGCAAGTATTGGACTGTTCCGTTTAGATTCAGCGTCCCTATGCAGTGGACTGCATTCTGAACACTCTGTGGGTTCGCCAAGTTTGCTAGGTTGACACCTGATGCCATTCCTTCAATCAACTCAAATAAGCAACAATCTGCAAAAAGCCACTGCTTTTTATTCACAGGTAATGTTAGCTTTCATATGCTAGCGTCTGTCCAACACACTCCAACGCTGTTTACAGTTTACATGCATGTTCACCTCCAGTGTGTGATTGGCCATCAACTTATGTATTAAAGCTCTGTTGTAGGGGTGGGCGATAGGGCCAAAATATCATATCACCATCTTTTCAAGTAGTATCACGTTTCATGATATCAATCACGATTTCCAGGTGTTCACGAAATACTGTTTTTTCTGGTAATGTAAAAATGTTACGTACAATAAAGCCATGGAAATGCCTGTTTTTTGTCTGAGGTTTCAACAATGCAGTTACTTTTGTTAATTTAAGGGCAGGTATCACACTGAAGTATTTTGACACTAATGGCAGATCGTGGACAAATTTTCACCGGTTATGATCTAAGATCACATTGCCCACGCTGTAGAAAGAAAGGGATACACCCACAGTTATCAAGACAGGTATTAGATGTAGTGAAAATGTGGGTGCATAAACCCACAACCAGTATTTTTGTGAAAATGAAGGCAAAGATTTTTTTAGTGCATTTATTGCACTTTCAAGGTGATCTGCTAACAGCAGAAGTCACCAACATGGGTCTGTAACATTTCTCTCTGCATGCCAACAAACTGGGTTTGTAAAACGTTAGAAGGCAAAGGCTGCTCATGGAAGGCATAATGTGCTCCAAAGAACGGCAAGCCAGCCCACTATTTTGCACTGAGAAGCAAACCTCTGCCCTGGGGCCAGTAACACATGTCTGTGCGTGGCCTCTCACGGTGGGGGACGGCCTTTCATCGTCTCAAGAATGCCCCGGCCGAAAATAGAAGACCCGGCTTTCCAGTTCCGAATCATCACATGAGAGCTCGCAATGCAGGTGGATCACTTCTCTCCATTATGTAAGTTTCTTCAAGCAAGTGAGCGAAAAACAGCAGGTGACTTGACACTCACTGAGAATTCACAGATCCTATTTGACAATGTACCCATGTATGCGTGAAATACCTGGACACAATACACACAGGCCCCCTTTACACCTGCCATTAACATGCGTATCACACAGGATTATTTCTAGATATGATTAGGCTGGATTACATGATAACATTTACACTTGCTGTTGAAGTGCATGTCCAGTATACACATTGAAATCGGAGTTCTCTTTCCCTCACAAAACTTACATTGCTGCAATATTTTTGTCCTTTAAGAATTGTCACTGGAATACTCAAATGTGTTGAAATTTAAGAATTTCATAATATTCTCCTTCCATAGATGGACGGTTCACAAGTTTGAGCAAAGGATAAAAGACGTTGACAGCGCATAACAACCTAACCAATGGCAAACGTGAAAAGGCGGGCAATAAATGCATTTTTCATAAATGAAATATAGAATGCTGGCACTTGCTTCTTCTCTTTCCTTGTTTGAACACTCTTCAAACCGTTATACTTGGCACAGGCTTGACTATAAATGGTTAAAGAATAAATCCAGTGCAGTGTGAAACAAAGGGTCGGGTTCGCAGTGTCTGTAGTACTGTACCTTGTCGGTTGATCTCATTCTGCAGGAGCTCCTCCATCGCCTCCTCTTCTGCGATGTCCAGAGGCGTCTCACCCTCGCTGTTCACAACTCCTACACTGGCACCCTGACTGATCAGATACCTGCAATAACAGAACACACACAAAAATATTGCTTGGGGGGGGAACAAGATGCTACAAAAAAAAATGTCTGAAATGAATATTTTGCTCAGTTTTGCATTATGTTTGAAGTCAATGTCTGGCCTTTGACAGGGTAAAAAAGAAAGAAGTTAAAAAGGCAACTGTCACTTCCTTCAGCTGCTTGGGAAACAGTTGGATGACAGGACCAGTGTAATTTTGCTTTTGGCTCGTTACCAACATTCGTTGGCACTACACTACAGTCTACATCTCCTGTCTGTGTCGCTAGCCACATCTTCCAGACACCACTGGGTCCAGTTCTTTTTTCTTACTTCTAGCAGAATCAAAAGCAAGTTGAAGCTGCACCGTTTGCTTCAGATGCATAATCAACTGTTGCAAAAATGAAGAGGAAACGGGCTGCATGTGTGTTGGTTAGAGTCAATAGTGCTTTTCTATTGGTGCAAACTAGTGTTGAGAGGCAGAAGACTGTGTTGAAAGTGGAGGCTCCAAGAGCTGTGTGACAGCCAAAAAAAGAGAAGAGAGCATCCTCATAATATAAAAGACTTTTTGACTCAAGTATCAGCACACACAAAACCACAGAGGTGGTACATCTGCAAAGTGTGTTTGAATGCAACACGGGGTGTTTCACTGAAGGTGTTGTGGATTTGTAGCACTCTCTGTAAATCAGTTTGGAGGGGCATTGTACATGGGATTGTGACAGAACGTCTCTGTGAGTGGAGTGCACTATTATAAGCTGTGAATCTATGTTCCATGTACACTGCAGTGACAAACTAGACTTTTTTTTTTATTAAAAGGCACAGTCTGCGTAAATGCATAAAGTGACCAGTGGGGAGATTCTTCTTGAGGGTAGTGGGGTGATAGCTAGAGGCAAGGAGCACGGTATTTCTGTCTGTGGGTGTTCTGAAGATAGACGAGTGGACAAATCAACGGTGGTGATATGACAAAAGTAAGATTATACCATTTATGTCCTTTATGTAGGCCAACTGGTTAACATCATGAATGAACAGTTCATAATGAGTCTTGTGGTAATGGTTATTGCAACCTTGAAAAGTCTTGGCCTGCATGTCCCTCTGACTCATCACCTGAGAGCTTAAAACAGCCAGCGCTAAACCATAAAACCCTCTATAACAAATGTCAGATAACCAGGGCTTAGTACGTTGAATTGCTATATTCATAACTACTTGATTAACCCCTTAAATGTTTGTGATATATGTCTCACACTCTAACATCTCCCCCCTGCATTGATTCAAGAGCCTTTTAAACCACACAACATCTTGACTTCTGCTGCTTCCAATTAAAGCTGCGGAGAGACTCAGGCCCTTCTCATTAGGCCAACACACCACTTGAAACGAGCTCAGCGCTTATGACTTCCCCCCAAATGGTAATTGACTGACCGCAGTTACGTTTCTAAGTTTTACATTGTCTTGATTAGACTTTCTATTCTGCCTATTTTAGGTCGGTTTTACTAGGTTTGGTGGCTTTGTGGCCTGGAGACCCACCATGGGAGTCCTAACTAAGCCTACCATCAGATGGCTGTGGCTTTGACACCAAGGACGTAAGGGGAAGACAGATATTGCCTTCCTGCTTTGCAGTTCTCATTACTGTGACTGAGGGTGGTGGGATTAAATGGGTCTACTAAGAGTTCACCACCCACATCAGGTCACCGAGCTGCTCCCTATGACACGATGTCTCCATTAGTCATCCATATCAGGCCAGCAACTTGACCTTTGCATTCATTGTGTGAAAACAAAAAACTTCTTGTCCTCGGTAATATTAGCCCAGCACTGATGCTGGGTTCATGAGAGGCTCACTGGACACGGACTGCCACTGTCTCAAAGTTAATAACTCTTGATCTGAAAACTACAAATGAATTTGATCATTTTAATTAAGCAGCAAATACTTAATTTGTCCACAAGATGAGGGTATTCTTACTGTTCTACTGTTTCTGTTTCATTATAACTTAAGTACCAAGCAGAAATGTCTCTGGGAAGTGGCATGGTGATTTTGCAACAGTCAATAGTGAAAAACATTACGGTATACTTTGTGATTTCTTGGGATAATACTGATAGTGGGATAATAATAAGGCTGTAGCCAGGTTCCTGTAATGTAACACAGAAGTAAAGCAGGTCACAGCACACTCCCAATATGCCGAACAATGAGTGCAAGTGAGCTCCTTCAGCCCTCTTTAGCCTGTTTAAATATCTACTGATAATATCTCTGTGTTGCGCTCTGTTCCCTATGAACGGCCTTCTTACCTCAAAAGGACTTGGGGAAAGAAAACACTAGAAGGCAACTCTAGAGCTTAACGCCAGATATAACTGGTGACCCTGATCTCTCCATATTTGATTACATCATTCTAAAACTTGTATGACGTCTGAGCCATCAGATGGATTGCGACTCCTGTTGAATGTAATGAGAGCTGTGTGCTACTGAGGATGATGGCTCTTGACATGTTGATTTTGGTATGTTGGCTAAAATAGCATCATAGGGAGAACAAAAACCAATTTTCTTGAGCTGCAAAAAAATCTGATTAGACCAATGCCAATGATTAAACCAAGCTGGGGAGGGTGGGCATCAATCTTGCAAGCAGCATTAGAAAGACAGAGGTCACTAATGGGGGCTCTGAAGGGTGACAGGGCAGTGCAGACCTCAGCTGGAGCTTAGCCATGTCAGTCATGATGGCTCTTTGTGAATGGCATCCCAAATGAAAGTGACAGAACAGTAGGAATTGGGCCATTATGCAGGACAGTATCATGACCCTGCTACTTCGATCTTGTCGCAATTGCTTGATATTGAACAAAAGATTATACCATTAACACTGCAGGAGCAAAGAGCGAAAAAAAAAAAAAAAAAAGGCATAACCAAATCTGATGCAGCCCATACTTCACTGCTTGTTAAAAATGGAATAAATTGCCTTGCTAACAGCCCCCTCACTACTTACTCTGCTATGTCCATGTATCCACAGGAGGCTGCGGCGTGGAGGGGGATCCAGCCCTCGTTGTCGGGCTGGTTGATGCTGGCTCCATGCTCCACCAGGAAGGTCACCATGTCAACATTGTCATCTATGCATGCCTGAGGGAGAAGAGAGTGAGAGAGAGAGTAAGGCCACTGAAAGAAGCATGCAGCACCACCTGCCCTGTCTCTCTGTGAGTGTGAGTGTGTGTGTGTGTGTGTGTGTGTGTGTGTGTGTGTATATATATATATATATATATATATATATATATATATATATATATATATATATATATATATATATATATATATATATATATATATATATATATGTGTGTGTGTGTGTGTGTATATATATATATATATATATATATATATATATATATATATATATATATATATATATATATATATATGTGTGTGTGTGTGTGTGTGTGTGTGTGTGTGTGTGTGTGTGTGTGTGTGTACACATGCATGTGAGCTTATGTCAGCGGGATGGCCTGCACTGTAGTTAACAGCAGCCAGCATGGAAAGAGCATTGCGCTGCTTTTGATAGATTGCCACGTGCCTCCAGAATTGTTGGGGAATTTTGGCAGGCGTAGTGTTCCCAAAATGCCTGCACATAGCGGGGGTGCTTGGAATACCACATCGCGTAGTACTGCTGATGGAGGTGGCGAGGCGCTGTGCCGCTCTGTGCCACTCCTTTATGCAAAAAGATGGAGATAGGCTTGCATTTAAAACTTACTCTCAAAGACTGCCTTTACCTTTAAACTTAGGCAGCCTTTATACCACAAGTCAATAATTTACTAAAGTCAAGTGTGATAAATCATCAGACCACTGAACTAACCAAAAACACACACCATACATCCTCTTCTTATACTGAAGAGCTTATGAATCACCCAAGTCAAATCCACATTCCTGGTTTTGCAAACTGAGAAACAAGCTAGTCATTTATTCTGAGTACATAAGCCTTCATCTAAACAAGTTGGAACTTGAACTTAATGTGTTTGCATTTTCTGTATTACGTCACCATATGCCTATGCATGCATAATAGAAGCACACAAAGTTTTCGTAGGACTTTCGTAGAACACTTAAAAACCGGTTCAAGTGGCATGTTTGCATGCTTGCATGCATTCTAGGGATGTTCCTTGCCTTGATAGGTAGGGATCAAGGGGAGACTGGGTCAGCGTGGCTTTGCTTAGCCACATGCTTCAGAAGGAGGGAGCCGGTGAGGAGGTCACATTTCTCCTCATCCATACCAGGGAGACAGATGAGGAGCAGCAGCAGCAGAGAGCCTGCAGTGCACTGTTCATTCAGAGGACAAGCTAGGGGCTGCTAGGTTAGAGGCCTAGGGGTTAAGAAGTCACCTCACATCAAAAGACAGATAACAAGGTGACCTGCAACAAAGCAGCGGTGAGAAAGAAAGGCCCCAAGCGGAAAAAAACAAGAAGCTTGTGCATGATCAAAGGCCAGGCCGAACAGGACAGAGACTAGCTTTCACTTTAGATGGCAACAGATGAAGTCTCAGGCCATCAGCCATTACAGTTGTGGAAATTGGACATTTTTACACTCAGGTGAACCCAGCTCACCTCTTCCTCATCCAAATCTTTCTTCTCCAATATATCTACAGCAATCTAACATCCCAAACAAAATGCTCAGCAGTTATAAAATGAACATCTGGATGCTCATCTGATAATTCACACATCCACTGTTTGGCTAGCATTGAGGTAAATGTACAATAGGGACTACAACTTGAAATCCTTGCTTTTCATTCCCACAACAATTACCACTCAGCACTATTAAAACTTCTCCATCCCTGAACACCGTGCCTGGACAGTCTCCCACTCTCTCCTGGGGGTTGCTATGGCAACAAAAGCGTTGACGGGGGAAACAGATACACACACACACGTACACACATGCACACAGTGGCCTCACGTTCAGGGCACACGACTATCTGGCTGGAATCCTTGTCCAAATTTGGGCCGTTTACAACGCCGTACATGGCCAGGGCTGGAGAGTGCCTGCGTGGGCCTCACCGAGCTTATCTGCTGCTGTGTGTGTGTGTGTGTGTGTGGGGTGCGGGGTGCGGGGGGAGCTGCTCAGGCAGTTTGACAGAGTTTCTCCAGGTGCAGATGGACTTAACAGACTGGGTTCATCTGACTTTGCTGTAGGGCAGACAGAAAAAGTACAACTGAATGCGCTTCAGCTCTCTTCCCCGATGAAATGGCACCCTATTAGGGTTGTTAGTTGAACGTGACCTTAATGATGCTAATGATGCGGCTACAAAGTCTAACGGCACCATCCTCCATCATTCTGCCATTTTCATTCCCATGTTTGCTGCAAAATTAAGCGGAACTGGAATAACGATCGTCGTAGCTCTCTGCCTCTCATCTAACGACCGTCTGTCCCCTCGTCTAAATCCTCCCCTTCAGTCATTCCCCCATGCTCCTATTATTTCTTCAAAGTCTTCTCTTTTTCTCAGAGTGGAACCATGCCCCTTAAGGCAAACTCAGTGCGGGCTGCAGCTTCCCTCCACTGTGCGTCAGCAGCCCTCCTCGACAAGCCCCGCCCGGCAGCTACAGGAGCCCAACAAAGGTAATCCCTTAATGGCTGTAATTGTCTGTGGCTGACAGGTGCCAGAGTTACTGGCTGCATCAAGAGATGAGTAGTGCAGTGGCCAGAGGGACAGGAGAAGGAAGAGGAGAGTCAGAGAGAAAGCGAGAGGGAGTGGAGGAAACAAGTAGGGCTGAAACGATTCCTCGAGAAACTCGAGTAACTCGATTACTAAAAATCATCGATGCAAATTATTTGCATCGAAGCTTCGTTTAATCCATATAACTATATACACACTCAGTGTTTCGCACGGATGATTATTACTGTGGCACAACGCGCTGGAGAAAGAGAGAGAAAATAGCGAGGGGCGAAGAGAAGAGACGGGCCAGAGAAAACGACAGAAAGTGTCCAAAGTTTCGGATCCAGTGTTGCCAACTTGGCGACTTTGTCGCTAGACTTAGCGACTTTTCAGACCCCCCTGGCGACTTTATTTCTCAAAAGCGACTAGCGACAAATCTGCCGACTTTTTCTGACCATGGGATGCAATGTTAATGTGTTGAATCCCAAAGCATTTGGCAATAAATTGGTTCGGCTGATGCCGGTTTTCTCTACTTGCCTGTCTAATCCAGAGAGGTCTGACGGTCACAGCGCTTCCCACACAGTGTAGCTCCTTCCCTCCGCTGAGAGCAGGGACTGTAGGATAGGGTCCACTTGTAATTGCTACCGGCGTACGCCGAAACTGGCCCGGGTGGGCGGAGTCAGCACTTAATATTAAAACGGGATGAGATGAAGGCTAGTAAAGAATGCACGTTAATTATGGCTATATGTAATGGCTAGTTAAGAACGTAAATCAATATGGTGGCTAGTTATGATGTCCCTAAGTTAGCTAAGTTTTGCTCAAGAAAATAACCACAGAAAATAAAATGCTGCAGTCAATTTGTGAAAGCCTGAGCTTCATTCATGTTATTATTATGATAGTCACACACACATACACACACACGCACACACACACACACACACACACACCTACTCCCCTCACAGTGATGCATAAAATACCCCAAAATATCAGGTGGTGTAAGTAGCAATTGGAGCCTAAAATGCACCAGTCCAATACAGCAGGTATATTCAGTTTAGTTTGATTGCAGTGAGTAGGGTCAGCAGGTGTAGGGCAACCCTTCAACATAGTAAATAAATGTACATTAGCCAGTCTTATGAACTTGTATGATATTTAGGCCTAGTAATAAATATCAATAATAATAATTATTTCACCTCGTTTTCAGTAAATCACAGTGTCGTATGGACAGCTTCGTGCGGACAGCTTTTCTCTTTTGTATATTTACTATTGCTCTTTAATAAAGCAAAAGTATTTCTTATCCGATTACTCGATTAATCGATGGAATAATCGGTAGAATACTCGATTACTAAAATAATCGATAGCTGCAGCCCTAGAAACAAGTCTTTTCTAGCTTCCCTGATGGGCTGTGGAGGTGGGACAATGGAGGAGGAAGCCGGGGTACCTGGCAGCCTCTCTCCCTTATTTCTACCACACGGTCGTCTCTTAAGAGCCTGTGAAGCAGCTCTGTCTGTGCTGGTGAGGGGGGGGATGGCACATTCCTCCACCAATAGCCACTTAGGAATGTAATGGAAGCAGCAGAGACATTTGCGACCCCGCATTGTACTGGTAGAAACATTCACTTGCAGGGTTAAAATAAATCTACGGGGACACAAAGTCATTTATAGCTGGTGGCAGAGAGCGAGTGAGTGAGACAGACAGAGAGTAGAGGAGGGGGATCTGACTATTAATGGCGGTCATAATAGGCAGCATTGTGGGCTAAATCCTGCCTCACACAGCACCATCAGCCCCTGAATGACAGATAGGACCTGTGCTAGGCTCTCAGTGAAACACACAGACATGTAGTGACTCACTCTCCGGCAGACACGTTGCCATTCAAACCTGTTTGGCCAGTGTGCCTGAGAGGGGGAGAAGAGTGGAGGCCTTGTCAAGCACGAAGGCAACAGGCTGGATGGCACCACAGTAGAGAGGGAGAAGGAAAAAAATATGAAACAAACCAAGCATAAGCTTAAAAAGGTCAAACTACAATTTCACTACAACAAGACTACAGTCTAATTGACAGTTTAGCTAGCATTTCACTGCAAGACTCATACAGACATTATGTTGTACTAGGCTAATTATGGTAAATGGACTGCATTTATATAGCGCTTTTATCCAAAGCGCTTTACAATATGCCTACATTCACCCATTCACACACACATTCATACACCGATGGCAGCAAGCTACCACGCAGGGTGCTGGCACAACCATCGGGAGCAATTTGGGGTTCAGTATCTTGCCCAAGGACACTTC
Source organism: Centroberyx gerrardi (assembly GCF_048128805.1). Lineage (NCBI taxonomy): Eukaryota > Metazoa > Chordata > Actinopteri > Beryciformes > Berycidae > Centroberyx > Centroberyx gerrardi. Next base: position 7,434,910 of record NC_136020.1, read on the forward strand.
GACATGCGCACTGGAGGAGCCGGGGATCGAACCACTGACCTTCTGATTAGTGGACGACCCGCTAATCAGAAGGTCACAGCCGCCCCGTAATTACACTTCACTAAGCAAAAGCAGACAACAAAATGCATATTAAAATTAATATGCTGGTTTATTTCCATCATGTTATTAATGACAAATTTGACTGTGGGGTCTACGTTTGCCTGGACAGTGACATCCATCCTGTGTCCCCAAGTTCCCATATGATGACAGCTCCAAAGCTGACAACCAGGGACAATCATCCTCATTCCCTGTTAAGATAACTGTAGCCCTGTCCACCCTAAAGTATTCTCCACATGTCCATGTGTGACTTTCATTAGCGCTTAGCATAGCATTGAGACAGCAGAGCTGGCTGCTAGCCACTCATGGAGAAAGAGAAAGAAACAATAACTGGCTGGACTCCACTGTGGCCGCAGCACAGGAGGAACAAGTGCTTCTACCATGTTAGCATCCACGTGCAACAGTCCATCTCAAGTTGGTCTCAAGAAAGGCCTACATTTATATTAGTCTGTACTGAGGATAGGGATAGAAATTAAGAAAAAGGGCAAAGGGAAATGTAAAAGATCGTTCTGGTTCATCTCTTCCTTTGTGCTCATGTTGAACACGGACCTGCAGCCTTGGTCTTGTTTACAATTTCTGCTTGACAGATGAATGATGAAACTTTAATAGGACATATTTAAGACAGCTTTCCACAACCTTTACAAAAAAATAAAAAATACAAAAATTGGTGGGATTAGGCAAGTTTGGCGTCATCACAAAAAAATATAGCAGGATATAGCATGCAATGCCACATGCCGCCGTGTGGGGGTTCAAAATGTGGATCTTGGCCTTACTGGCTTTTAGTAGACATGACAACACTAGTAACATAGTGTAAAATATACTTTGACATACTTTGGTAATCAAAATAAACCAAAGGTCGGTTGTTGACCGACTAGTCAACTAGTCTGGCCGAACCCTACTAGACAACACTTGATGTATCCTGTTGGCCTGCCAGTCAAGGCTATGGGCAGAGTCCTTGCCGCTCTTTCTGGAAAAAGGCCCTCTCTAATGGCAACAGAGGCTTCTGGGAAGTTGACGTAACGGCAACAATCAAGTACTAACCTAATCAATGAACTCAGGATGCGCTACTCGATTGGTCAATAGAGTTTAATGTACATCGTGTAGCCAGCCTCTGAAAACAGCTCTGTTTATCCATTAGGCTTTGTGAGATGTGATTAGCGGTGAAGCAAAAAAAAAAGCAGGGAAAATCATTAATCTCCCATTAGAAATTAATAGAGTTGAAAAATCCAACCATGCTCAATATTAGGAGTCAAGGGGTCAATTTAATGGAAACCATGGCATCTCTAATCCACAAGAAGTAGGAATCATTAAAAATTTTCACTGAGGGGTGTCACCAACACAATTTAATGGAAAAAAATACTACACAGACATAAAAATTTTAGATCAGGTGATTTGACATTCAACATTTATAGTGCTATAAAGCAGAATCGTAATACCACAGCAGATCTTCTATTGTTTATATTACACAAATACACAGTGTAGCAGGATCCACAGCAATGCTGCAACAGAACCCATCTGATCCCGGTGGCTGTGACAGACCACTTAGCATCGTATTTCACAACACAGGACTGCTCTTAACATGTTCTGTTCCAACTCCTCAAAACGTGTGCTCCTAAATCACCAACGCGTCTACTGTGTTTATGAGCCGGTGTACTCTGTGGTGGAAGCACATTAAAATGAACATCAGACAGACGTCACTGGAAGGTCAGCCTGTATTTGTCAAGAAAGGACTGGCCTCGAGTGCCACTTCACATGAGAGTGGCCGAGGCGGGAAGAAAAGCCTGTCCCTTAGTAGGCCGGAGTCAATGCAGAGCACCCCAATGAAACCTGACACAGAAAAAAAAAAAAACACACACACACATATACTGGCCTTGCAACTGGAAACCACACTGTTGGCACAGGCAAATGCTAACATGTCATGAGGGCTAAGCCTGCTAGCTAAATAGATGTCACTGCATTAAGTCATAAATGTTGGGTATATGCAAATACTCTCTCTCTCTCTGTTGCTCAAGTTGACAGGAAAAGTCAACAAATACTAACCTCACAACTGTGATAAAACTCGTTTGGCTCTGTCTACTCGCTATCCACTTTTGTCACATCAGGCCAAGGCTTCAACAGAGAAGAGCCACAATTAGCCTACAACTTCCTAAGACAGAGAGGTAAGTGAAGCAGGACCTTGCATCTCCCACCTCACACATTCTCTTCAATTTAGCGCACCCACATGGGGCTGATTACAGGCGCTATCTATAGATTAACTCAATAAACCTCCCCAGACCAGCAGGGATAAATATGGAAAAGATTAGTCCAGAAACAATACAGTGTCCATCATATGCACCAGTCTAATCCTAAAATAATATGGAGGAATTCGAGCCCTACTCCCTACTAGCGCCGCAAAAGAAGATGGGCAAAGCCGTTCTCGGAGCGGGACCAAAAATGCACCCATGACGTGCACCTAAGAAAGGAGGCCGGTCTGTTGCCACGACAACAAAGCCCAAAAGAGGACTTGGGTTCAGGCCTTGTCAGGCTTTTGTAAGAAACATAAATAAATAGAGAAAAGACTTCATTTTAAAGCACACTGGGGTTGCTCGGATAGCCCCTGAAGGCAGCGCAGAAAGCGGACCGTTGCAAGACAAGATCAAAAAGCTAATCTTGAGAGGAGTGTCTCGAGGTGCCATCTTTCTTTTTTTAACCTCTAGCGGGCAAGAGTTTTAGGTCTTATTAGAAGGATTCTCATGACCTGTTATGGCCAAAGGAGAGGTGCTCCTCAATGGAGTCAGACATCTGAGCAGATGCCACTGCTCTTTATTAAAATCTCATCACCCAGTGAATGGTGATGTAGGCCATGAAAAAACAAGGAACCACATAAAAAAAAAAAAGCTTGCTAAAAACTGTACCCTGTGTGTTCAGAATCTGTAATACAGTCACTTCCTTTTTCCAGATGCAGACTTGATTGTGAAAGACTGACACCAGACTCAACATTTTTGTAGTAAATAGGCCTGGGCTACATATGACATCTACCAAACATATATTTAGGTTACTCACATCGAAATCTCCTATTGAATAACAGCTTGTGACCTCTAGGAAAACTCATAAAGTACTGACTGTAAAAGGTATAGATGGAAGCCTGCTAGATGCATGTATGATGATAAAACCACACCAGCTAATCTTCAAGCTAGGTCAACACATTATGCAGCTAGTTTGGGTGTAAAGCACATAGACAGAAACCTTCAGGTAATTTCCGTCACACCCACACAGGGCCTGAGCATCATTTTACACAGACTGTAACTCAATAGGATTCAAGCCGCCCAAACCGTCGCCGTAGTAGCTAAACAATGACATGACAATTATAATACAATGCTGAATTATTCTACCATGTGCTTCCCCTTCTACAGATGGACACGTCTGGCTTTTTTTCCCTCAGCACTTTCAAAGGCATCGTCTTCCTCCTGCTCCGGGAAAGGGGTATAGCTACTGTGTGTGTATAAAAAGGGGAGGCTTATTATCTACCGGGTCATCGTGCAGAGAGCTCCAAGCTTAATTTAGCAGCACTCCACATCAAGGAGAGACACTTGAGGACCCCTCCCCTCCTTCACTTCCTCTAGTAGCACCCTCAGATGGCCAACTTAAACACCCTGCAGAAAGCTGCTCCTGTGGCTCCTGCACTTTTTACTGCTCAGAGAGGCAGGGAACACCCAGGTCCCGACAGTCAGCTAATCCCACTGTGCTAGCAGCTATGCTATATTCAATGCCGGTATCATTGGTACATACCCATGGTTAACATCCCACGACTGACACCAGCATGCCTGGGTGGTACAGCGGCCATTAAAGCAGTCCTGTGGTTGAGACTAAAGCAGTGAGACCTGTGGCTGTTGCCATACGCTCAAGAGTGATACAGTACTCAGGGGAAAATCCAAGCTAAAACACTTGGCACTATAAACACAGCTACCGTCGATGTACCTTGCATTTCTGGGCCCATTTTGTTGTTTGGTGGCATTTGTCTGTTTTGGATAACTGGCCAAACGTAGACGACGTGACGTCATATCCAGATATTTCCAGCGCAGATACTGTGGAGTTTGATAGCAGAAGAATTTTCATATCTAAAACATCAATGGTAAACATCAGGTTTTGGTGTCAGCCCCTCAGAATCAAAGAAAGAGAAAAGGCTGCCCACCATTTTGCACCGACATTCAACAATCATACAGCAAAAAACCCATCTTTGAAGAGGCAAAGATACCAATTTCTCCAACCGGGCACAGAAAAGCACGGCATTGTTCTCTCTCCACTCTCACTTTTTCTCAACTGGAAAAACTTACTACGCTATATCACTATTGCTCTCTCAACCAAAACGTATGCAGCACTGTGAACCCCCCTCTCTCTGGACTGTCGAAAGCCATCCTGGGAAATGTAGGACATCAGTAACTGAAGCAGAAGTAGACGAGGCAGGTTGAGGGAAAGTGGGCAAATCACACCACTTAATCACAAAACTGTAATTGTCACCATTTCCTTTACAGTTTGATCAAGCCAAATCAACTGTCCTGAAAGAGCAACCAGACGAGTCTTCCCTTTTGAACCAGCTCGTAAACAATGACCGCAACAAACCGAGAGGCAGCGCGCCGTGATTGGAGAGCTGTTTGGTACCGGAGCAGCTGTTCAAACCCCCAAACCGCAGAAGGCCTGAGTCACTCTCACTACGATAGCGATCAGGACGTTGGCTGGGATCAAAGCACCAACACCGCCACCGGGCACTCAAGAGCTCTTTGAAAACACTGCATGTCAGAACACAAAGTGATAGCGCTACCGTTCTATCTACAAAACACCTATTAAAACACCAAATGATGAGTACGGTTCTCTCCATTTGGTCATTTCTGCAGCCCCTTGCCATCGTGTGCCGCTTCCAGACAGGCCTCTCTAGGCTTTTTGTGGGGAGGGGGGCAGGGGGTGAAACTAGTAATCTAATTTCTGCGGTGAGACGGATGAAGGCTGAACCCTTTGAGTATCTGTCAGAAAAACCAAAACATCATCTATCATGGGGTATGGTTTCTAAAATATCACATGTACAAAAAAATAAATAAATGAAAAGGCCGGCTGGCTGTCAGAGTCAGCGGCCTATGTAGTAACGGGAGATAGGGCATCCACAGTGGAGCTTAATAACACAGGCGTTGTTTTCTTACAGGGAAAGACCAGTTTACTCCCTTATAAAGCAACAGTATGGAGGACAAAGCAGCTTCTTCTGGATCACAGAGTTGGCCTCTCTCTCTCTCGCTTTGCTTCTCTCCCTCCCCCTCTAGTAGTACGACTACTCTCTGTAACCACCTAGCCAGGCAGCAGCAGGGCCCTGGACTAGCATACCAGTGGAGAAATTCCCAGATAAGTAATACTCCGAGCCTCGGGGCTTCAGGCATCAGCGCTCTGGCCACTCCTCGCGGGGCTACGTCATCGGCTCAGAGGCGCGCAGCCACTTCCACAAAAGGAATTCCTTCTTACCGCCTGCGTATGTGTGTATGAGTGTGTGTGTCTGTGTTTCTGCGTGTGTGTTAGAGAGGGAAAGATCAGCAGAGAGAGGGAGAGAAAACGAAAGAGATGGAGTGAAAAAGCAAATGAAATTGGGAACAAACAAGAGGTGTAAAAGACAAAAAGGATGAGACCGAAAAAGAAGAGTGAAATTGTACTTGTGTGAGAGACTATGCTTTAATGTTCATTCTATAAGGTGGTGTGTGTGTGTGTGTGTGTGTGTGTGTGTGTGTGTGTGTGTGTGTGTGTGTGTGTCAGACAAAGAGCACACAGCTCCTGTGCTATGGCAGGGTTAGGGAGACCAGAGGGTACGGGGGGAGGGTTAGAGCGCTGCAGGGCGACCAGCTGGGTCCCTCTACTAGATGAGCCCTGTTGGGAGCCAGACTACACACACACACACACACACACACACACACAGCCTCTGCCTTCACTGCTCTAGCTGCTGCTGCTGCTACTGAGGACAACCATATATGGCCCTGGGATTCCCATGGAAAAAGAAGGCCAGGATTGAGGAAGACGAGGGGGAAAAAGGCCATGGAGATCGTAACTGTACATTTCACTTGGGCTTATGCTCGGCAGCCAAAACAATAGCCCCACTTGAGAGCCAAGTTTGTTTCCATGTGAGGGGGTCCAAAGGCGAGAGGGGGGCACCAGGAGGGGACAGGCCGAGAGGTCAAATAGCCACAGAGAGAGACAGCAGAACACAATCGCTGATATTTCCATATAATAGGACCCTTATGTGGAGGCTACTATACGGAGGACAGTAGATGGCTCAGTCAGCAGTCATTGACATAACAGGCCACTAAAGAGGCATTGAGCATGTTCCACAGAGCATCACCCCTCCCCACCCACCCCCAGCGTACTGGCACTGTGTCACCGCTCATGCCAACAAGCTCCGACCTCAAGAGGTTAAACGGACAGTGTGGATGCCAGGGTCTGCCCTCCAGGCATTCTACCAATCCATAGCCATTACCAGCACAAATATGGATTGTCACCAAAAGCTATTGGCATAATACTAGCTAGTAACCCATGCATCACAACACTATGTTGTCACGCTAAGGACAAGATGGATTCCACAAATTTGGTCAGACCAAACTATAATAACCCACTCAAATATATAAACATGCTTTATACACTGATACACCATCAATATTGCTGAAAATCAAATTTAGTGAGAAGGAAACCTAATGGAAAAAATATTGAGAAAAGATGTATTGACATTTTTTACTGAATACTGCAATGCAACTTTTGTCTACAGGACTTCTTCAGTGCTTTAAAAAACAATTGTCGAAGCAAGAAAATAAGGCTGTTCAGTTTGAATGAAAGTACTAATTTTCTCTAAGATTTGCCAGGAATCGGCCCAGAATTCTGCACAGAATAACTTGTCTGAAACGCCTATTGTTTGAAGAAGAAAAAATGGCAGCCTCTTACAATTTGGAAATTGCAATAGTCGATATTGCAATTTTGATTTGCTTTTCATCAGTTGTGCAACATTAGAAACAAGAGCAAGTTGTAGGCCACTGGCAAGACTTGCATTTCAGAGTGGGAGTTTGTTCAGAAATAGCAAAGCCATAATATCTGACACTGATACAGCGCAGATCTCAGTCCTCTTCCATTTGAGAAAAGTGTACGCAATCTAGGAACCAAGCTCTGTTGAATTTACAACAAGATTTAAAAGATGCAGGATGCATGTTCTGTTTGGTCGGTTACTGGGGATTTATTAGGCAAGAGTGTAGATAGCTGTATGTATACATGTGTGTGTCTGTTAGGCTAACTGCAGTGATAAAAGCATAGGGGGTGGAAGAAGCAGGGCTCACAGTGGAGCCTCAAAGAGGAAATGAGAAAAATAAACAGCCACTTCCTGTTCCTCTCTGGCCTGAAATCTCCAACACCCTGATCCCTCCTACCACCACAACCACCACCACCTCACTGAGGAAAGAAGAGCAATGCCCCTTCCTCCCCTAGTCCTGGGCCTGCAAATGGACAGCAGAGGGCATACACCTTTCACTGGCCCTCAAACAAACTGATTAAGACCTATGGGTGGGATTTCCTTCATGCTCGACCAAAAAAAAAAGTCTTATTTTTACTACCACTTTGCTTTTACTCTCATTATGTGTCTGGGCCTAAACCTAGAGGGCTATTAGTTGACTTCGGCTTAGTGCTGCAACGGCACTAATTCTGGAGTTCTGTATACAGCAGCCTGCATCTTTTTGGCTCATTACTTATTCATTTAACAGTCTATTAACATCTCAGCTCGATTAGACTCACTGACCTGACATTTATGCTCTATAAAATATGGAAATCAAATCTAGGTTATGATGCTGTAATGACTTCATTTCATATCCATCTTATCTGTCTCACCCTGGAAACAGTGCATTGATTTGAATATAGGGCTGGATTAATGTGTGATACCGATATCAAGTCTTGTTTTTACAATTGCATGCTTTTTGTTTCCTTTCTGTGATGAATGAAAGCACTTATGTACTACATTTTAGTCTAACATTTACATGTGCCATCTGTTACTAAATAGCCTAGAATTAGTTCATGCTCAGTTGATTTCTTCAATTAAAATACCCATAAAGTTGAGTTCTAAACCCAAGAATCCATCATATTGAAGGATTAATACAAAAAATATGGTACCAGTAGGTAATGTTGCCAACAATAAAGGCCTAGTCTTTGCTATTTTCATACTCTGCGTAAGCCAATCTGTATAAAGACAGAGTCCATCTTGATCAAAGGCCACGTTGATCACTCTGCGTAAGCCAATCTGTATAAAGACAGAGTCCATCTTGATCAAAGGCCACGTTGATCACTATGTTTGAATCACAAGCCAAAGTGTTTTGACTGTTAAGGCTCAGGCCCATTTACTGACACTGTTATTCCTCTGCGGGCCGAGCATCACTCACTTGCACTTGCACACACAAACACTAATGGGGTTGCATCACAGCACAAAGCAGTTTCATTGGCAAACACTCTTGTGGGCTCTTATGGATCAGCATAAACTAAGATCAATATCAATCAGCTGTGAAGGAAAAGGATGTGTAGACTGCCTCACATGGTTGGACGGGTCAAGTATTGTTTTATGACGTTCTACGATAGGTTGCAGAAGCTATAGGCAGCAAACTGTAAACAACACATGAAGATATTACGTTCCATAGCAGCAATGACACTATTTTCACCTTTACCCCCCATTTCGTCAGCTGAAGATGCAGCCATTTTGAGATTAAATGGAAAGAATGTAACCTCACCCTCCCACAGACAACAAATGGACACGCGTTCCCTGCCTTAATTGTGCTCACTTCGCTGTAAGACAATGAGGAATTCACAGTCTCCGGGTCCAGGTGTTTTCAGTTCAAAAACAGCTCATAAAAAACACTCAGCGTGAGGCATGTGACTGCCGCCAAGCAAACAACAGTGGGATGGCTTCAAGAAGACCAAGCTTAAGTAGAGGACAGACACTATGTGCCACAGGGTGGAAAAAAAACAAGCTGAAGTCATCCCACAAACATTTCACAGCAGCTCCATACTATGCACAGCCGTAGTCTGCCTGGAAATGTGGCAGCAGACAGAAAAGCAAGTCTGTCAAAGCACTTGGCAGAGTCCTACACTAATTTATCTTACACAAAAGTATCAGCAGGTAAGTATTAACTCAGGCTATTTCTCATCAACCTGAGGAGCCCTTCCACGATGCAATGAGAGAGCAGTGTCCTGACGCATGGGCGAGAAATACCCTGGTCTGCATAGACAGGAACACACACACTGACATCATCAAAAGGCATCCAGCAGAGAGGGACAGGTATGATATGGCGGCCTCTGGTTTCAAATCAACTCCTTATTTTCTTTCATCAGTACAATGTTCCAAAAACGTGTGTATGACATGGAATGGCCTCTTTTGGACCCAGCGAAACATGCTATTGGACAAGGTCAAGTCAATCTCTGTAGCCTGGCTGTCAAGTCAGCACAGCTCCTATACGTGGCAATAGGTTTACTGAGGAATTCTCCTTACGACCCCAGGTGAACCAGTTCCAACCTGCAGCAACGCTCATCTGAAATACTTCAGAGAGCCCTCACCATTCCAAACCCTCTAGTGGGGATGCCTCCAGCATTTTATCCTTGCTAAGGTTTTATCAATAGCAACACCACAAATGGAGTTGGGCTCCATAGGAATGATCCGACAAAAAAGGAATCAACTTAACCAAGTAGATTTTTAGTTTGAGAGAAACTCTATACCCTTTCTTGAAAGGCCAACCCGTTTCAAGGAAACTTATCAGCAAACTTGATAAAGATACAACATCCGTCAATTAAGACAAATTTTCATACATTTACTGTATTATTTTCAATATGCTTGGTTGATCTCATCTTCAGTACTCTCCATTTTTCCTTGTTCTTATCTATAAATCATATTCACTTTTGCCACAACGACCCACTTTCCCCAGGGGGATCATTAGAAATCCATCTAAGCTAACAATGTGAATTCAATATTAGCAAGATGCAACATTTAGAAATAGACTGTCTGTTTTAAGACATTTTGTGCATGGTGGCTGTTTAATTTCAATGATTTTAGACTATCTCTGAAAGCCATTTAGTTTACATTGTGGCGGGCTGTTTTCAAAGCCATATCTGACTTCCAGAGATAGTGTGCAAGGAAACAACACCGACGTGTCACAATCAGCAGATGACCTGGCATGTTGGAAAGCATTGGCGCGCAAACACCACAAGGACTTCCTGCTGTTGATTATGGGGTTGGTAGAGAGGCTGAATGAAACCGTCAGCGTGGCCTGCTTGACAAGGCGAGACCTGCCAATTATATACAGGTAAAATGTGCACGTTCTGGGACTCCGGTTCTAAAATTAATGTCCTCAGTCATCAATCAGGCGGAGGTTACAATAGCAGTACAGTGATTCACCGCTGACTAGAATTCAACATTGCATTGGTTGACCTATGCTGCTGAATGAAAAGCTGAACCGAGGGCGTAACATTTAACTGATTAATGCATTTGCCAAACAACTTTGCCAGTTCAAACACCCAAAGGAGCCCAAAGTTAGGGCCTACTTGTGTCTGTGTTGTGTTAAGGTAAAGATACATCCTTACACCTTCAGGATTGGTCAACCACAGCACACAAACCAGCTGCCTCTCCATGTGTCAGGCTGAAACGGAATAGTAATGGCAGAGCAAGCAAAGCCTATCAAGACATTCCTAGATCTACCTGGGCATCACTGAACTATACACATACTGTCCATCCCCTATTGTCTCTGCTGTTGTGTAAAGGTTTGGTTGGCTGTAATCTACATACACCCAGACGTGGAGTTGTTTCCATGCTTTCTTTCTATAATTTGTGATGTTGCTCCTACCATCTGTTTGAACCTAATAGGAAGGTCCCAGCTTACTTCTGCAAGACCTGTTTTTGTTTTACGTGACTAATAATGTCACGATGCAATATAACATGCTCTACTGTAGCCTCAAGGATGTGACTGAAGTATGATTAAAAGAATGATTAATCATACTTCATTTTGTAAAATGATTTACAAATAAGATTCAGTTTAGTCAAAACTAGAAATAATGGCAACAAAGATGTTAAATTGGATTGAAGTGAAATGAAAATAGGACCACTGCAAGAAAGATAACTAGATTAGTCTGTGTAGTATCACATTGCACTAAACCAGAGCTATAACAAATGTTGTTAAATGGTTACATGATTCAGAGTATTGCATCGTAGACTAGGTGTTGAAATACCAAATGAAGATGTCTAACTGACAGAGATACACACCCATAACTCATATGGCAAGTAGCAATTAGGTCTAGATATTAGCCACAACAAAATACCAAAACATGGTATTAACCATTAACCTTTCAGGAGTACTGGCAGTTGGCTGTTTGGGCTGGACAAAGAACAATAAAATCTAGATTGTCTAGATTCCAGTCTATGAATTATTGAGTGGCATCTTAATGTATTCTGCAATATGTTACAAATGCATGAGTGGCTGGCTGCTACCATAAGTCAGCCTTAAATCATAACAAAGAAGCTGGAAGCCCAGCGCACCCTTTTACAAGAAAAGTGAATTGAAAGCAGACTTTTTCCAAAATGGGCAGATATCAAATGCCTCAAGACAGTTTGGGCAGTCATTGATGGGTGCCGAGATCCTATTACAGCAGGAGGCTGCAGCCTAAATGCTGTAGCACTCTAACATAGAAAGCTAACGATACAATTACATTTCATTCAGCCGCCATTTCTAATGCTGTTGACCTTTATCAAGTCCATTTAATGGCCTCTCTTCAAGGCAGGTAATGCTGGTAATGTCACAGAGGCATTGGCTCAGAGACCAGTTCTCTGCGTTAAATCAACAAAACAAATAGGCGTGTTGGCTCTGGACATGGCATGCAGACCCATCTACACACCAAAACACACTGCCATGTGCTGTATTCCAGGCAATGGCCATGCTCATCAGATCATGTCGCAAAAACGAGCGCATCCAATGAATAGGCCATTTATAGCACACAAACACTTGAGAAACACTTCAACAATGGACGGAATACTGACCGAAATGCTACACTTCCAAGTCAACCTGAGTGATGTCTTAACTACCTGGACCTTGATGTCCAACAATGACTTAAGACAAAGTACTCAGTCTCACTTATCATTCCAAAAAGAGAACAATCAGAAAAGCATCTTTAACTGAAAAGAGCATGCATCTCCTTCCTAAGGCTACCTTAAAGCGAAGGACTTTGCCTCATAGTGTGTAGTCTCTCTCTAGTAGTTGTAAGGTCTGAGGCTTATTATGCAGGCAGTTTACCAGGCTAAAGGCCAGAGGTATTTCAGTGGACTGAGCTTTCCTCAACAGCAAAGTCACTGACCTGCGTCTCTGTTGTGCAGACTACCAGAACAGGTGAGAGTAACAGGGAAGAGCTGTGGTGCAATGTGATGCACAGATGTTTTGCCTGTCTCGGCCACGGGGCCTCTCCACATGAGATGGCGGGATTTTCTCCCTCAGGCAGACAAACAGAAGGGTTGGGGTCTGTAAGAGGACGCCATGATGCTTTTATCAGGAGGACAGGGACATGTCAGCGACATCGCTTCCCTGCTCCTCTCATTGGCCAACTGGGAGCCCAGGGCACAGCTGAGAATCTCAGGGCTGGGGCTGTAGTTAGAGCTGCAGCAATTATGTAATGTGTTAATATGACTGATGCTGATCTGGATGAGAAGAAATGGAGCCGCCTCCCCCCCACCCTTTCATGTGCTCCATATTTGTTCCATTTCAAGATTCATGCAGCTCTATCTCACTCTAAACTGCTGAGCACTGCCGAAGACTCTTTCTCTGTTCAGTCTGTTATGTAACTCCCTCTCTGTACATGCAAATCCACCAACACAAGTGACTAGCAACCTGCCCCAAGTCGTTGCCATGGAGACAGCACAAGATAATGCTCATAGATTTCAGGGCCATAACGAGGGTGTGTAATGTCAACAGAGCAAAAGGCACTGTAATACCCAACTCTGACATGTTTAGCCGAGCTGACTCCTGTCACTTCGGCCCCTGGGATCAGTGAAGGCTATCGACGGTAAAGGAAAAAGGTTCAGGTGCAGGTCAGTGTGGAGATTTTCTTGTGCAAAGCAACAAGGCTCTCTGGCTCCCTCCCCACTAATGGCCTTGATGGAGCTCAGTGGGCAGCAGTCAGCTGGGCCTTGGCATCGCATGGGGAGAGGCAGGCAGACAAGCCCGAGAGAGAATGACTGGAGGGGAGGGGGTTAGGTGACAGCTGAGGAATGCCTGCTCTGCTCTCCCTTTGCCATGGTTTCCAACGACTGTCATGTGAGGAATGCACGGGCTAGGACGACAGGACCTGGAATGCTACCCTCTGAGACTAGCTTAGCTGACGAGATCTGGAATCTCCACTTGTCTACTGAACCGCTCATTCACTTGTACATCCTCTCTACCCCTCCACCCGAATCTATGCGATTTGTGCTGGGTTTTTGGACAAGGGGGAAGCCGACCCGTCTCAGTCATCCACATTACAAAGAGGCAATGTGTTCTAAAAACTCAAAAAGAGGCTATCCGAAGTGACACTTTTCATCATGGTGTTCTTGCGTGTATATCAAAAAACTGATAACGTCATACATTACTATCATTGCTAAATTCTCCTTACCTCATCCCTAACCTCCAAATGCACACCAAAGGCAGAAATGGCCTTCATTGTGAATCACATCACACAGACCATGACTGAGAACATGTTTACGAGTCCTTCAGAGACAAGTCATTTTAAATGACACAAAGTCGATGGTATGACTCACACAGAGACTCAACCTCTAGCCTAAATGTAAGCTTATGCCAGGCCTGCACTACAAAGCAGAGCTACAGACTCTGAGTCATACCCAAACTTAGTATCATCTCCTGAAACCCAGTTAGGGGGAACTTGTGGTAGTGGTATTTATAACCCCGCACCACTCACCAGTGTTGGGAGCGATATCACTGCACCCAAGGAGGAGTGACCCCTCCTGTACAAACATGACACACTTCACAACAAAGCCAGAGGTCACTAGCCCAATAACAGAAGACAGGAATTTGAGTTGGCGACAAAATGAAACTGTCAAAATTGCCTGTGATGTCATCAGTAATTGACAGGCTTAGAGCTGATGGTAAAAAGAAACAAAAGTTACTTTAAAAAAAAAAAAAAAAAAAGATAAATACGTGTTTGTGTAAGTGTTTGCCAATAACAATCTTGTTTGTTTTCCAAAAAAGAATAGACATCATGCCATGGGATGATCTCACATCTATTATCCAAAATCAAAAAGAAATGCATGACAAAGAAAGCAAGAAAGACTGTTGCTGTGAACGTCAGGTGACTCTGGCTGTCCGTCTCCTCTTCACTTCGTCTAAGGAAACCAATATCAGCTTGACCTCCCTGCAATCCTAGGATTAGCACGTTAAACGCAAATCCCTATATCGCCTTCAACTCCTTCAGACCCCAAAACCCACGGATCACATGCTGGCCAAGAACACACACACATACACACACAGAGCAGCTTCTCGTCTCCAGAGATGGTTAGGTCTGAAGAGCGGCACTGCAAATTCTTTCCTCACTCTAGCTCATCCCTGGACATCGGCCCAAAAAAAGGCAACGTTTCCACCCAATGAGTTTGCGCAGGGGGGCATGCTGATTCCAGATGAAATTATAACAGACTCTGAACACAACAAAGGGTTGATTTAACAACACTATCGATAAAACTACTAAGAAAAGTCTTGATGCAAATTAAATCCATTCATTCACCCAAAGATAAAACTAATGACAGATCTTGGAAGACTGCTTGCAAAACTTTTAATATGTTAAAGAAAGTCCTGGACAGCAAACACTGAGACATGCTTAATACTGCATGAAGCAAGATGCACACGGCAATCCTCAGGCTTACTCAGACTAGACGTGGGCAATGAGTAATGAGATGACATCACTGGATATCTATGCTAGTTTGAAACATTTAATGTAAGAATTCTTCTGTTAATCTTTTAATCATTTTAGCAGTTGCCATCCAAACAACCTGACACCTAGAAAGCATCTTTGCACAAGGCTTATACAATGACTGACAAGGTGAAACTCCTCATTTTTCCACCAACAATGACTCATACTTCCATTCCATTTCTCAAAAGTTAAGAAACCTTTTTATTGAATGACAGCAGTTAATTCTGAGTACTGACATGTTACCACATAGAGCTTGGGGGGTACTAGGCCACATCTAGCATGCAATACATAATAAACCATATGGTAGATGATACCAAGGAAGAAGAATTCTTTAACTGTTGACAAACTAGGTACTGTATACTCAAACCTAAGTGAAGCAATGTAAGTTAACCCACAAATCTACCGTGGGCTGCAAAACACTGAATCCAACTTGGCAAATATCAACTTAGACATGACTCTCGGTTCAGGTTGTGAAGAGAAGCAGCACCTACTGCCACAATCAAGGTTTTAGTGAGTCAAAACATTGGTTTGCGTTTTGTTGTTGCTGGTGAGTACATCAG
The DNA here is from genome assembly GCF_048128805.1 of Centroberyx gerrardi. NCBI lineage: Eukaryota > Metazoa > Chordata > Actinopteri > Beryciformes > Berycidae > Centroberyx > Centroberyx gerrardi. Next base: position 7,450,524 of record NC_136020.1, read on the forward strand.
CCATTTTCCTGTTTGATTTAAGGTTAAGCGACATACATAAGCTAGCACCTGACGTTACTGGCTAACGATATACCCAACATCAGCTGCCATTTTCATTTCGGACTGTGTATAGGGGCTAGCTAATGTAGCTACTGGCGTTAGCGGGCAAAGACTTAGCTTTGCACTGCTGACATTAATGCTAAATAGCAAGGTAGCTCGCCAACAGATACTTTTTGAGAAAACCAAGCTACGATGGTCACCAATGTTTGGAGACCAAACGAACGCTAACAGCTAACGTTAGTTAGCAAGCTAGCTAACGAATGAATTAACCTTAGCTAAACCTGCACAACGGCTAACGATAGTTAGCTGAGCTTGCTAGTCTATCGTTAGCCTAACTCGGCTTGGTTAACATTACGTTGCAACTAACGTTTACCATCATTTGTCATGTTGTTATCAGATTTCAACAAATCTGAAAAAAATGTACTAATAAAACAACATGGACCGTAATTGACTGATATAACATCACTGTTCTGGCTTTGTAAACATAGCGTTAGCTTGTAACAGAGTATAGACAGCTAGCCTCTGCTTCCTCTCCAGAGGCTAGTCTGAACCGCGCTGGGTGGTTTATACAAATCGACTTTTGCTGCTAGCCGGGTTATATAGCTAATCATGGAATCCAACTTGCCTGGATAGAGCGACTCAATCAATGACAACATTGATCTTGCTAGTCTTATGGGGTTCTAGTACCCATATATGAGTTTTAACTAACAATATTATTGAACCATGGAAATACTGATGGATATTGGGCTTGATTATACAACATAAACTAGCCAGCTAACGTAACGTTAGACCTGACGTTACAATCATAGATGCAGCATTACAGCAATTAGACTGCACCCACTGACAGAGACTCTAGACTCAGGTTGGTTTTGTGAAGCAAGAAGTAACCCAGAAAGCAAAGCATTTAACTTGATCGTTCGTTGTGATTTGCACTCGGAAAAATGCATTCACAGCTAACGTTAGCACACCTCCAGAGTTAAATAACCCACAACCACAGCTCAGAAAAGAAGCCAGTGTGTTCATCTCTGCCCTGCGTCGAAACGGACGGGTGTGCTTGGTAGGTAAACAACGGAATGAGAATGGCTTCCATTTGACAGGTGTTCCAGGACAAGCAGTTGTTGGCAGCAAAACGATATTTATGTCTCATACTTATGCTAGTGGCAGCGTCGAAGACTGACGTTAACATGTATAGCAGGCTAACACAAACCTGGTGGAGGGCGGTGAGACCGTCTACATTGGCGTAGTTGATGTCAGCGCCCCGGTCAAGCATTCTGAGCACCTCCTCGGTATCGCCGCTTGAGCAGGCGGCCAGAAACACGGCGCCATCATCGAACTTCACCTTCGTCTTCTTCTTTTTCAGAATAGGAGGCTCCAGGTCCGTTTCCGAGCCCAGCCATCGCTTTAACTGCTCATTCCTCTTCTGCTTGGCGTCCGCCATCTTCATCCCCCTCCTGTCTTGGGCTTCTTATCTTTCTCCGAGAGAGGATATACTTTATAGTGCCACTATCCCACAGCGCACTGGGGCGTGGGAAGGGAGGGGTGTGGAGGAGGGGGGACTGAGAGGGCGTCTGGATTGTTTTCCATAATCTCGCGAGATCTGGAAACGTCAGCTCAGGATCTGCAGTATAACGTCATCATCAGCAGATTATAGGGGGAGAGTGAACAGGGTCATCCCTTATAGACTCTGTATACCAAATAAGACAAGAGCATTTGAACATATTACATAACATTCACCTCACAAGCATTTTCGCTTCAGAGGTTGCAGACACTGATGGAAACTGCTCTTTCTGTAGCGCTGAAACAAGAGTCTGTATAATAGAGTCACTTATTCTGGGATTGTAATATTACTGCTAAATTCTGGGTATGTTTATCTACACACTTTACAAAGATTTCCCATTATAACTTCACTTTGAATATAAAGGATGTTGTGCGACAAAGACATGAAAGCAGATCATATGGTAATCATAATGATCTTAATGGGGGAAATGTAGTTTATTTTTACATCTTCAAAATTGAAACTCTTGATTTCAAGCCTTCTCTCATGAATTTGCCGCTTTAGACTCGCTCCAGCTACAAACCAACAGCTATAAGATGTATTTAATCTAATGTAATTATAATATAGCCTATGACTGTTTTTGTTCACAGTTCACAATTTGTTGACTTAATTCTGTGAGATAACCCATTGACCCTGACTGCTAGAGTAGTCACTGGGAGTATTGTTCAATTACAAGTGAACAGAGTCACCATTGTTAATTTGATGATACTTATGAGCAAGCTATATATAAATACAGTAGGGAATTGGAATACACATTGTCCATAGATTCCTTAAAATGTCATACCAATAAAAGCCTGTCTCCTATAATAACATTTTTCATTCTCAAGGACCTGTCTTTTCTGTTTTGCTTGTCTGTTTGCTTGCTTGTTTGTTTCAACTATTTTTCTTTCTGTAAATTTAGTTCTATTTAATTTGTTCATCTGTGTTTGTAATGCTGTTTCTTGTTTTGTAGTGAAGTGTTTCAATACCTTTTTGTACTCAAAGCTTTCAATAGAAATTGAACAGGGCCAGCAGTAGAAAAACTGCACATTCTGTAATGTCCTCCCAGAAACAGTATTAATGCATTTGTTGGGGAAAAACATGCTGATTTTTGTTTAAATTGGTGGATGTTTGACCTATGATGATCACTGACTGGAGGTCACAGTTTGCCCACCTTTTTATTCACCACTCCATCACATGAGCAACATAACACGAGCAAAAACAAACAAAAACAATTTATTTATATTATATATTATATTTGTAAGTATATTGAACAGTATATGGATACTGTCCTATACTCTTCCATGAAGAAATCTGTGAAATTCAAATTCATAAATGTGTCTTTCCTTTAAGGTCTTCTTGTAATTATGTTATTGTATTGCATTGTTGTAGTTATTCATTCCATGATTCAGTTAGTCATTCTATGTATACTGGTGTTTTTGTACATTCCTTAGCTCTAATTAGGGCAGTTAATGGGAGATAACATCGAGCAGGCTGTTTGCGTAAGATGTTTTGAGCAACTGACCAAGTATAACATTTTGAAACCAGTATGTAAAAAAAAAAAAAAAAAAAAAAAACATGTGGACAAATGTGGAGTGGCTGTGATGTGTTATGTCAATAAAAACTTGAGACATAGACCATCTACCTTCCTGTTTCGGCCCCCCATGATCATGAACAGCAGACTATATGGAGTTGACTATTGACCTAAGCGCCCCACCAAAAACTATAGCCCCCCCAACCCTGAATGGGGCTTTGTTTGGTTTATCCCACCAACTCTTTCATTACTGTTTTTTTCCCTTGTCCCTTTTCATTTTCTCTTTTCCATTTGTTTTTATATGTATTTTGATGCATTTTTTGTGTTACGTTTTTAATTTCTTTGTAACTGAATTTTTTTCACTACTTCTAGTGATTTTCATTCACTTTTTATGTAAAGCAGCTTATGACCCCGCTGTGTGAAATGCACTCTAAATCAATTTGGTTCAATTTGATGTAATACATTTGCTCTCACTTGGTAGTGCATTAGCATTTCTCATATCGAGGATACTTGAGTCTTTCTGTTACTCTTTATTATGGGCAGTGGCATTCAGCCGTGCTAACCTGACTAAAGCTATATTTCATGTTAGAGGTATTTCCCATTTCTTCCACATATGGATGAGTCAAAAAAGGACAAATGGAAATGTCTATTCCAACTAGGCCACATGTAACATGCTTAGTTCCCATGTTAATAAAAAACATATTGCTCGCACAGGGAAAATAAAGGCCATTTTAATACAAGCAAGTACCTGTAATGATTTGATGGGTAACATTTAAAGTGCTAGGAATGTCTAGTGGACTCAAGCACAGGGGTGGTCCAGTTCAACTTGAAGTGAAAACAAGGTGGCCTGGCAAAAAGTCTTTTATTTTTTTAATTCTGGCAGCGCCATGTGTTATTGTTGGCAGACTCCCATGTGTACTCAGTAGGGGGTGCGGTGTTGCCTCGTCATACGCAGGTTGTGTCTCCGGAGCATGCCGCAACACTTTTCAAATTGAGGTGCCATTAGCAGATGATAATGATAGTGCTTGTGGCTTTAAAAACATTTAAAAATGCATGAAATTTTTACTGCTCGCGCTTGATTAGATACCACCCACCTACTGAACTTGCAGTCGACTTCCAGAGCCAACGGGCTGTTCAGGCAGCGCCGTGATCCAAAACATTTATACAACTAACCGGGACCGTCAGCTCTCGTGTGAAGACCTGCTACCTCTCTTTTTCCCCATCTCAGTGGGTCATTCATCACGCCACTGACATTGAAGGAAGACAGATTTGCAGTAATTCATATTTCGGCACATGCAGCAAATGAGTCTTTTCTGCTCAGGCACAGAAGATTCCGGACCAGAACAGAACAAGAAGGTTTAAGACATGCAGAAGAAGAGCAGCTCGGCTCGTTCTGATCCGGCATCCACCGGCCTTAGTGCTACAGAAATATCATGGCAGATTTCCTAGCAGTGGGTGTAGTGAGTCACGGGGATGGTGGAGTGTCAGGAGGCTGTTGGCCAGAGGCTTGGATGTGCTGATATCAGGAGAGCTGGAGGGAAAGTGATGCGTAAGCTGCTGTTCGGCGAGGAGAGCAGACCTGGCTGTGATGGACAGTGTGAGGGCAGCCATGTGGGCCACATCCAGCTCAGGACCTGAGTGTAGTGTGTGTGTGTGTGTGTGTGTGTGTGTGTGTGTGTGTGTGTATCAGTCTTTCTGTCTTGGTGTGATACAGAGTTTCAGCGCTGTCTTTGCTTGGAATCTAGAATGCACTTTCAGGACATTTGAATGCCTCGATGCTTCAGCGGGCCCAACATGGAGGAGTTTCATGCTGGCTGTCTTTGCTGTGCAGGGCAGACCGGGGCAGCCATGAAACCATCTGCCGCTGGGTTTTTTTTGCCAAGCCCAGCCGACAAGCTCCAGGCTGAGGAACTTGGAGACGTCCGAGGTGGTAATTTGTCACAGCCTTCTAATCAAATGTCCAATCAAACGCGTCCATCAGTGGTGCAAAGGTAAATTCATACGCCGTCAACTCTCGCATGTAGTGGCCTTTTTCTGCATTTTGTGGCGTTGCAGCCTGAATGCAAAATGGATTCAACTGAGATTTTTTGTCAACAGTCTACACAAAATACTCTATAATGACGATGCGGCAAAAATCCTAATTGAATCCATTTTGAATTCAGGCTGTAACACCAAAAACATGTGGAAAAAAGGGGTTCAAAGGGTTTGTATGCTTTCTGAAGGCACTGTACATTTCTAACCTTGCAGATCGCACCAACAGTTAACAGCTTAACATCCATGTCACCACACAGTTATCTAAGAGGGGCTATTTGTTGCACTGAGGACCCAACAACTCATCACTGTATATCCGCCTACTCCATTTTATATAATTACAAACCACTTGAATGTATAGTAAATGTTTATGCATCTTGCCTTACCCGCTCAACAGCTGTATTACCACGATGACATCAACTTGAGATCTCCCATGACCTATAGCACAGTAAGGCTGACCTGAGTACAGATATTAGCAGTCACAAGATTTCCTTGACTAATCTTATAGGGAATTTATTTATTGTAAAACTGCCTGTTTAAGTGCTTTTGCCATGCCTTCCTGCAAATGAACGCAATCAACGCAAATGTCCCCACTTGAGATGGAGAGGCTGTCAAAGACCAATATTTTTTAGATGTTGTCACGTCAGAGGATGTGCTTATCATTTGTCAGGAAATAAATCATACAGCAGCAGAGGAAAATCATTTATCAGCTGCAGCTCTGACAGACAATTGTGACTATAAAGGGGGGCAGAGCTACAGTGCGTGTGTCATCAGACTTCTAGACAAACTCTCTCATTACCCTTCACTTTGAAGTCAGATGACTGTTTGCTGTTGTTCCCGTTCCTCGCGAGGATCAAAGTGTCTGGGACTGACTCAAGTGCATCGATACCACACAATTAAACCGGCGGCGCACTCTCACTGTTTGCCTTGTGCCAATGCGATGTGCGTTAAAAAAAACCCAACCAGAGATCTCAAAGTCATCTCACTGTAGGCGTGTTTTCAGCGGCGTGACATCACTGTCAGAGCCTCAGCACCTATGACTGATGCCTGAGAGGAAGCCTGTGTTTACTGTAGTAATTGAGTGTTTCCGAAACGACTGTTCTCTGGTGTGGTTTGTGAAGCCAGATGAGGTGTGTAAGTCAAGTGTTCTGGAAAGACAGCTGGCAAAGGGGGGGAGGAGGCCTGTTTGTTTGCGTGTGTGTGTGTGTGTGTGTGATGGAGTTTCTCGGGAGGGGAGGCTGTTTGACTGGAAATTCATGATAGTCAAAAATAGGGTTAGACCGATATATTGGTTTGCATATATATTGGGTTTCATTAAATATCTGATATGGACCAATCAGTGTCTTCCACCTCTGATATGATGGAGGTTAAAAACATAAAAACAGTCTGTATAAACCCGCATGAAATTTGATCTTCTTGGCACATTATTTATTCATTTAATTGTTCAATTATGTTTTATTGGAAATCAATTCTTCATTTAAAGGCCTAATGTATCCAAGAGTTTCCCTACTATTGAACAGGTGGGTCACCCTGCCTTAAAGAGCTGCTAACACTACAAGAATTTCATCAGTCTGGGTTTCAATGGAGAGTTTTAGTGTCCCATGATGGTCTAAATGCTGTTTCAGAGGCTTTTCCACCCTGACAAGAATAAAATTCTGGTGGAAACACTGACTTTGGCATGAAAATAGACAAAATATCAGCTATATATCGTATCGTATCGGCCTTCAAAAACCCATATCGGTCGGATACCTCACTTCCAGTACCCATACAGTAACTGTAAGCCATTATGCAGACACTTCCCCCAGCATGTCAGCGCAGGTAACCCAGACCAGCAGCACTCAGAGCGGGGTGACTGCTGAAGTGCGGACAGCTGAGTAGCATCTGAGAGAAGCCAGATGCCCGCTGGCCCGCGCTCCCGCGTCGCCCCGCTGCCTGTCGTTTGGCGCCTGCGACACCGTCACACTCATCTCCTCCCAGACCCGTCGGATCCAGACGGCAGCGCTATCGCACAGATAGAAATAGTCGCGCTTTGATGTTATCGCGGGACGTCTAAAAAGTGGCGGCAAGAAATACCCTGATAGCGCTGGCTCAGCCCTTCAGCTCCTTCCAATTAGTCACTGTCGGGTCGTAAAGCTCGTCCCGGCCCGCGGTATCAGGCGAGAGTTAGCGGGTCTGCAGACGGTGCAACTCTGCATTGTAATAAGCCATTGGAATATAATAATATTCAGAAGGGTACGGCGCGTTCCTCCAGGGAGCAGCAGGCCCAAGGTGACACCGCCGACCCATGTCCATCACTGATGAACGGGCCTCCATTTGACCGCATGTTAAGCATGCTATGGGTCGGACTTCACCTCACCTTCCAATGTGACTGGGGGCTTCAGCTCTCAAGGTATGTAGGGGAAGAGCGGAATAATAATAGTCAGGCAGTCAAGTAGAGGAATAGAAACCAATTGGAGACAGAATGGTGGCGGTGGTGTGTGTGTGTGTGAGGGGGAGGTGTGTGTGTGGGGGGGGTTTCAGACCATTCTCATCAAGGGGAGTAATAATAGCAACCTGATCTCGCCAGTGGTCACATGCTGTGGTCATCTCCTCAGCTGTGAATTCTGCTGTACGTGCTTGTGTCTGAGTTCCTCTATGTGTGTGTGTGTGTGTGTGTGTGTGCAGTGTAAATCCATTAGATGCCCCCTTTATTATTTGAACCAAATAAGACAAGCGTTAACTTGCAGCAACAACTTTCCATGCACAGACACTGAGTGATCGACACAGATCTGCCTGTTGAAGCTTTGGGTCATCACACACACACACACACACACACTCACACTGGATCTCTTACTGGACTGTGGGGGATGTTTTGCAGCTTCTCCCTGCCGTCACAGAGAGCTTGTCACATTTATTACTCGCTCATATGATAGATACACCAGTGAGCATGTGTCTTAACATGGACTGGGGGCATACTGGCCTGACGGGGAGCGCTCGGGGAGCTTCTTGAAAATACCAGCTGGACGGAGTAATGCGTGCCACCTGGCAGTCTAAACGGCCCGTTCTGACACGGGGGGCTATCTCAGCAAGAGCGCCCCTCGCCAGAACCGGGGCGCAGGGCCGGGGCGCGCAGGGTGGCGGAGGGCGGGGCGGGGCTCATGAGGTGATCGACTCCCAGACGACAGCTGAGCTCCGGCCCTGGACAGAAATAGGGCAGCCCCCTTCACTTAGCGGCCCGTACAGCTGTAGTATCACTCGATTCTGCTCTTTCAATCCCAGTCCATTATGCTGGCATGATAACAATGGATGTTTGATTGCGCTAAGTCAATTCAAATGAGCGGCGATGGTGTTATGTCAGGTATGTGCAAATGAACAGAGGACTTAGTATATGCTACAGACACTTTTAATTCTGGGACGCATGTTTCTTTAAGGCCAAATGAGTAGTGACAGCCTAATAAGACAAGGCTATTTGAGTGACCTTGTTTCCTAGAGAAAAGAGGCTAATAATAGGCCAAATCTGGAGCTGCGGTGAAGCCTGTAATGGGTTAGTGCTAAAAGCTACAATGAGTCATTCCAGCCAAGCAGCGCATGGAAAAAAGAGCATCAATTTTTGCTGTCAAAAATGAATATCATGTTCCATTGATAGGGTAGCTAGATGGAAATGAGCATGTTTTGTCTCTATTCAGATGAATAAGATAACAAACTACAAAACAGCAACTGTAATACATTATAGTTAACAAAACTTAGATTGAAGAGGCTTTTGCACATCCACACTTTGACACAATCAACATGTAATAATGGTCAATTGTTGCTGTACATCATGGTAATAGCATGATAACATACTCAAAGTAAATATAGCCTCTTCAAAATGATTTCCTCGAAAGCTGATCCTCAAACCAAAAGGACTCTCTCTCAGTGGCACCATTCATCTCTTGGATCATTTCAAAGGCACTGGCTTTCTTGTTTTAGACTTCTTGGTTTAGCCGCTGCATTATTTCCATTCACCTTGATGAAAAGAAGCGTGAGAGGAAAAATAGAGCCACGTTCAGTCTTTAAAGCCGAAGGCCTATCGGGTTTACATACCGCGTGCACAGAGTGAACTGAAGTCAACCCTGTGGATGATCAGGGGGTACAAGCCCGGTGGGTGCGTTCTCTGGGGTCAAAGGTCACAAACCATCTCATTTGTCATGGGCAGTTCTTCAAGGCACTTCGGTCCACATGCGGACAGGTTCATGTTTCAATTAACAGGTGTCATATATCTTGTTTCCTAACTGTGCTCATCTCCCACGACCTTGGTAATCCTAAAATCTACAGCAAGTTACAATGGATATCTGTTGGCTGCAGCGTTTCCTGTAACCGGCATCAATCATATTCACTTTGTTTCAGTGACTGGTTGAAGCCCCAATCCGGGAATGTCTTTGAGTATATCAGGTATATTTTCGAAGGGTACTCCAAAACTAATACAGGGCAATTTTTTGTCTTTAAATCAAGAATATTATGTCCGATTCAGTTCAGAATGACTTCAGCAGGCATTATGACCGGTCTTAAAATCTATCTTTTTATCTCTTTTTAGCTCTCAGTGTTCAGTCAAGATCCATCCAGACATTTCACACAGGAAGCCCTCAAGCAGCAATTTATAAATAGATAAGTCTTACTTGTGCTGCTCAGCTCTCTCCTCTTGCAGTGAAGCCACCCACTGATTATTATTACACTTTATGCTGCTATCTGCCACCACTATCAGCAGTAGCCTATGCAGCATGAAAGCTAGTATAACACAGGCTGATATTTGAAAAAAAACATAAACAACGCATCCCTTCACCTCACATATTTTGAAAAATCAATTATCTGTTTAGAGGTGATAAAACTGGCTAGCCTAAACTATATATTAAACTAAACCTATATAGTACCTGTTGCATGCTTTGCCTTTCTTCAGGATGTTTGACTGGGTTTCAGATTATAGGATTTTATGAGCAATGAACTGCAATGCAACTTCAAAGTATATTTTGGACAACAGACACCAATGACCACTGACCAACTATCTTGATGGGTCTCTGAAGTAGCAGGGAACTGAGATGTGCAACAAAAAAAATAAAAAATAACACTGATACCTTCCTCATTAAAATGAGTGAAATAGGTTAGATACAATCACATTCAAAACACAGTGCTCTTGTTGATGTGTCATCTCACTATTAAACTGTTTTCATTTGCTTCCATTAATTTCTAATAATTCTAGCCATGGAAATAGATGACGCAAATGCAAATTAGTACACTTTTGTGATGGAGGCAGCCAACTAGCGGACAGCTCTCTGTGATGTGGTTTAAATTTAGAGTCCAAGACTAAATTAGGTCAACGCCGTTTTAGTGCCCATAGTCACAATCCTGGTCTCCCATGTCCAAAGTCCAAACAGACGAATGCAAATGAAGTTCATTTCGAACACTGAGGTCCGATCTGTGCCGGACAACATAAAGCATTTCAATCACAATGGCGTAGCGTTTGATGGAGCGGTGTTATCTGCTACGCATGGGCCTCACAGCAAGGTGTGAGTGTGTCGGAGCTGACAGGCTGACGACTGACACTGTTCATCACATATGGTTTCTGTCAACAGCCCCGATCTGCTCCCACTCCTTACCTGCACCGGAGAGGAGGGTGATAGAGGGGGTGGGAAGTGATCGGAGGGCAGCTGGGGGGGAGGGTGTGTGTGTGTGTGTGTGTGTGTGTGCGTGACAGAAGTGTTGCGCAGCCTGTCTCCTTTGCACGCTCCCCCAAAACACCTCGAGGTGACTTCCCCTTTCCCATGCCGGAGCTTCGAAATTCAGACAGAGCAGAACACAATTCTCCTGTCACACAGGATCAGTGCAACCCATTGCCTCTGTCTGTCTTCTCACACACACACACACACACACATACACACACTTGAATGAATGCAACCAGCAGGCACCGACACTTTTTCCCCGGTATACTGGAAACATACCAAACCGTTACCCGATTAGCGAGGCACGTGTCAATCCATGACTTGTGAATTGCTCTACCCCAACTGCACACATGTGTACGCATACACACATTTGTCCTTATATACTTGTGAAGATCTTCCAGTATCTACATTACTTTCCTCACCCCTGACCCTAACCTTAACCCTTACTCTAACCCTAACCCTAACTCATCTAAAACTGGAACTCTAAACTTGATCCTAAACACAAGTCCTAACCCTAAACCAACCCTAATTCCATCCTGTACCCTACACTAAACTTAATCCTAACTCCAACCCTAACCCTAGACCCAAGTCCTACTCCTAAACTAACCTTAACACTAAACTAGCCCCTTGAAGGACGGGCCAAAATGACCTCATTTTGCAAATATGTCCTCACTTTGAAGGTCTAGAACTCACTGGTTTGCACAAGGCTAGAAGTACAAGAACACACACACACGCCTCACTCACTCCCCAGAGTTAACATTAACAAGCTGGCGCAAGCTCTGATTTGAACGGATCTCACTTTGAAAATACTTTTACTGAAAAGCTGAAAATGGATGTTATGCTGCAGCAAAACGAGGCCCGCAACCCCAAAAAATGCAGCTTGACCGACGAGTAAACACAAACAAACATGACGTGAAAAGCGGGCGGGAAGCGCAACCTAAGACAAACAATCTGATTTATTTTCAGAGCTTTGCGTGACATCATCATAACAACCTCCAGCAGCGGGCCGGGGCTAAAAATAGCCGAAGACGTCAATGCGCTGGTACATATATGTCCATGAAGTGTGCGGAGAACATTCCCCAGATAACAGCAGATGGCTCCCAGATTCGGGCCTCGCGGGGGAATAAGTGGTGAAGAGCTCGCCCGCACACGCTTGACGCAAATCACTGCAGGTACTGGAAATCACCTGGGGAAAGCCGAGACAAAAGCTCCCGAATGGGGGGGGGGGGGGGGGGTTGGGGGTTAACGGGGGCGTAGGGATCTGTTTTGGCTTTACACGCATTGCGTACGTGAGGCGGTTCTTGACCCCCGTCGCAGAGGCCGTGATGGAAAAACTTTGTCGCACTCGCTGAAACGGACAGAGGCCAGCAGCTGTGTGTTTCGCTATGAGGCAAGCGCATTGTACAAAAGACTACTTCTGCATCCACTGTCGCTATCGTGATATTGCATTTCCTCTTCATTTCTGCTTTTGCAAATATAGGGAACCTCGCTGCAGTTCCGCAAAGCTGGTCCACAAGTGTGTTCACCTTCTGAAATCCACCAAAAAGTGCACAGTTCAAGCAGATTCAGTGGCACTGTACCTCCGCTGCAGCCCAGTAGGGAACAGCGGGGCAGAATAATTCCCAATCTAGGAAAACCCTATCTTTCGTAACAAGTGCTTTCCAGCGTCTGATGGATGGGAGCCTTATTTCGGCCCGATGAAGTCATCAGTGTCGTGTGTGTGTGTGTGTGTTTCTCCGATGTGCATGATGAGCTTGGCCAAAGCCTGGCTCCGCTCCCGCTTGCCGGGCTTCTCCGCTGCTGTAGGAAGGAGAGGGGGGGGGGGGGGAGGGGGGAGGTGGGGGGGGAGGAAAGAGTCCACGACATCATCTCTCCAGGCCTTTTAAGGAGCTGAGGAGGCCTGAGAGCGCTGGCCCACTTTCCCATCAGAGCTTCCCAAGCCTCGTCCCCGCTCCCCCTGGGAGCCTGGAACACGGAGTGACTGAACACAGACTCATAGACACACACAGTATGGACACCAAGAAAGACAATAAGGATATGGGATGTGTGTTTTCATAACGTACCGAAAAACACCGTACAGAATAAATCGACTCAAAGGTTGGAAGAGGAACTACGTGGAAAGTAAGACGGTGGCGTTCCCCCGCCATTTGTTATGTGCGATTGTGAGGGAAATGGACTTCGAGTGGAAAGCGTGGTTATCATCTTGTCAAGGTTACACTTCATCATCTGCGTGACATTTTAATATTTGTATGAGAGAGAGAGAGAGAGAGGGAGAGAGAGAGAGAAACGAGGGGATCCTAGTTGCTGGCAGCAGTCGTGTTCATCATTGTATTCCCAGATGTTGTCAAGGGCCAAAGAGCTCAGTGTTCCGGAGCCCATCAGATAGAAACACTGAGGAGATGGAGAGAGAGAGAGAGAGGGAGAGGGAGAGACAGAGACAGAGAGAGAGAGAAAGAAAAAGAAAAGAAATAAAAGCGAGGAACAAAAAGGGCTTTGCTGTAGCGGTGACCCTCTCTGGCCATATCACTGCTGATGTCAGCGAGACCCTACATGGCCCCATTCTCACCCTCACCTCCCCCCACCACACACACACACACACACACACCCTGTACACTGCCTCATACATGAACCCTCAGAGTGGACCCACACACACACAGAGACAGGGAGAGATGGAGGAAAAGAAGAAGAAAAAGACGAAGAAGGAGCAAGTGAAGAGGGAGGGTGAGGTAGCAGATTGTGTGGGCAAACGTGTGTGTGTGTGTGTGTGTGTGCGTGTGTGTGTATGAGAGAGATTGATAGAGGGGAAGTACCGATGCGGTGTGTGACAGAACAGAGAAATGGCGAGTGAAAGGCTGTTATGTTGGCAAGCTTGGTTCTTTTCACATCAGGCCCCGCTCCGCTGCCAGATTAGCTCAATGTGTTTCGATGTTTCAAGTGCAGCTTCAGACGGACGCTTTGAGCCATCCAACCCGCTCTATAAACAACAACCCTCTGTGAAATACATAACGAGTGATCTGGACCAAGAAGATTTGTTTGTGCGAACAGAACCGATGGGATATATCACATCCCATCTAGTCAAAATGAAGGCGCATGAGGAATTGCTTTTTTACATTTAGCCAAACCATAACATCCGTTCAGTTAGAGTCTATATCCTGAATGCTAATGTTCTATGAAGCTCACACTGCAAAAACTATTCATCTTACCAAGTCATTACGTCTAGTATTGAGTCATAAAATCCTATTCTTCTTAAAATAATTGAAAAAATAGGGTCAGTCAATGTCAATGGGGTGAAATTATTTTGCCTATTTCCAGTGCAAATCAACAGGTGAAACTGCATTGGAAACAAGTGAATTTTTTCTAGGCTTCGTTCACATAAGCATTTGCGATACGTCAATATCCCATGTATTTCAAGTTGAAGCTAGTTGAACTTTTGATGGGGCACAGGTGAGCATCATCCACTAACGGACTTCATCAGCCAATGAGACTGCTTCAAAAGGTGTCAAGACACGCCCACAACAACGCAGCCTAGGTGGTTTCAACGCATACAGCATGCCTCCCTCGCCGTTCCTTTCCCCTCTTCGTCTCTTACTACAAGCTAATGCCCGGGATCTGGAGAGCACTGCATTCTGGGAGGGGAGACAACATGTCCGCTGCCCCACTGAGCCCGCTCACCTCAGCTTTAGCCTGTGGCCCCGACTGCAAGGCCAGATGGGGGATGACAGACCACGGGACAGCTGCAAGGCCCATTGCTATGTGGCAAATGCGTGCTGAAATAGCCAAATTAATGGAAGGGGCTCAAGTCCAAACCGGGGTTCAGCACCGGGCTACATTTTACTGCTATGAGCTGTCATCCACCGGAGCAGACATCAATATTTACTGCTGCCATGGCACAGCGACGGGCGAAAAAAGGGGGCGCTGGCAGCCATTTTGGTGCCCTCCTCTAAGCCCCCTAACGTTATGCCAGTTTGAGGAAATCCCCCCTTCCGTGGCCCATTGTTATCCCACCTGGGGATTGTTGTTTCTGAGAAAGAGGCTCGAGTGTTACATAAATACAGAGCGAGATGTCCGCCACTCAGTGATTGTATAACTATGGGAAAGGCTGTCAGTGGCATATGCACAAACCTCACTACATATTGGTGAAGCTGAAGAAATATCAACCAAAGACCAAAGTAATCTGTTCTTTTCGATTTGATTGAAGGATTCCTACTTGGTCTGATTAGTTAAGACACAGCCTGGTTTTTACAGTGCCATAAACTTGGGAATGTGAAAGTGCATTTGAACATTTCACAGAAAAACGGTAAGGTGGAGAGGAGCTATTCATGGCTCCTCGCACAAGGATATAAAAGGTAAGACCTGTTGTCTTGAATCATTATTTCTCTTGGCTAGCGGATCCGTGGGCCTCATGGGTGCTTCTCAGGGATGTCACTTTTCTGCCTCATAAGCCCGACAGAGTGCTTCCTTGTTCCCATGGCAACCGCACTACTGTATACCTCACAAAACCTTTGCGCCCCCCCCCCCCCCTCCCCTCGCCCCCTCTCCGCCTCCTGGGTTTAGCAGATCTTCTCCTTCTGCTCGGGGAAACTTCAATTACCGGCAACACTTTTTCAACCACCGCAAGGCCTATTATGGTCAAATGAGACGATATGGCCGGCCAGAAACAGCGTCTCCTCCCCTGTAAATCTGCAAGCGTTGTCTCATGCTCGGGGTGCTGTGACAAGATAAGGTCGAGGGGTCGCGCCTCCAGGTGATGTGTTTCCATAAGAGGCCGCGGAGAGGAAATGCACATATATGGTGTGGTCTTTATTTATTGCCGGCTCTTTTACTGGATGACCGCAGACTCTTCTCTTCTGCAAGCCCTGCACTTCTTCCAGTGTAGTGAAGCGCGGGGTCTGGGATTTAAGAATCCGGCTCTCTTATTAAAGCTACGTTTTGATCCGCCGTATGTAAGCAGAATGAGTTATATTGCGATGGCGCTGGGTTTTTAGTTCCCTCAAAATGCCATAACCGAAGCGGTAATCTGAGAGCGTTTAACTTCAAATGGTTGAGAGGCCTGGACACTGTAAGATGAACTTGACAGTTGGGAACACAAAGGGATTGTATGCTTTAGCGGGCCGCCGGACAGAGCAGGAAATCAGGGGACGATTCAGCGGCCTTAGCATGTTTCCTATGCAGACGGGGAAGGGGGGGCCCCCACTGACCTATAACACAAACACAGGTCTATCTGAACGCTTATCATCCAGCCTTGGGTTCCCAAACAGTGCTTTCTCTGTCTGCCTCACTGGGTTGTAGACATTGGCACTCTTACGCCTATAGTACTGGAACATCCCTCCCAGTTATCGGTTGGCTAATAAACTCCTCAGATTTGTCACGCATAAACCGTGGCTTCATCCCAGAAGGGGAGGGCACATCATGTAGCGTTTGGACTGCGAAGCTTCTGCTGAATAGAGTGTTCTAAAAAAGAAGAAGAAAAAGATTGGGCTGCGCTGGGCCCTTCATATAATGACCCAACAATGGAGCAGGCTCCATCAGTCACTAGAAGAGCATTAGGGGGGAAAAGGTCCAAACACCTACTGCATGTCTTCACTCACTTAAACTTCACCGCAGACCTCTTCTCATTCCTCTGCTCCCACTTCACTGGCGGAGGAAAAGCAGCCTTGCGAATTTGGAGACGTGTGCTACTTTCAAAAATAGAAGGCGAAAAGACACTTGCTTTATTTTCAAAATGTTTATAGGCCTGCGCCATAAAAGAAGTAAGTGAGGTAACACTACGGGAGAAGATGGATGGACGGACAGAAGCGAGGCGGGTTACCGCACACTGTTCCGGGCCAGAGCCGGGGAGTCCGGTCAGTACCGGAGCAGAGATGAGACTGGAAGGAGCAAAACCATTAGGCGTCCGGGACAGCTCATCAGCGGACTGCCCCCGGGGGGAGTAAGCGTTCCCTCTGACAATAAAAGAAGCCAGGTGCCTGTTCACCCGTGGCCGACACTATAAACACCACTCTCCCCGCAGTAAATGTCAGGCATAGGTAGGCACTGCACACCGCACACATGACTCATGCCACTGTGTACAGATTCCCAAGATGCTATCTGTCTTCGGGCCCTCCCCTGCCCCGGGAATGGCCTCGCCGCTTCCCTCCTTTAAGGGTAAGACGGTGTCTAGATGCCGACACTTTCGTCCAGTGTCGGACCGCGGGCTGCGTGCGCTTGACATTCTTGAGAAGCGTCCCACTCAAGGGTCCTGGTACAATGTTTCATCCTCACATCAATCAAGTTCCATCAATCGCCACCACAAAAACTCCATTTCGTTTTTGTTTCGTCAACAGCAGTGCCACGGTGAATCATGAGAACGCGGAGTGGGGACCGTTTGACGCCAGTTTCTCCCACAAACTGCAGGGTCTAGTTTGGTCAGATGAAAGATCGTCCAGCATTGTGGTCAGATCAAAGATTGTCTCTTGTGTTGGACTACAGTTAGATAGTTGGTGTCCAAAAAGCTTCCCACTTCCTTTTTCCCACATCATGTCCCATTCCCATAGCCTGACCCTCAGCTCTCTCACCCCAAGCAGCGTTGAACCTTATGATCTCTGTGGTCAGATTCACCACAAGCTTAGAAGTTAGGTTTGATGAGATCAAGCTGTATTGTTTGGTAAAGACCAACAATCTGGCTTTAATGCAGAGCAAATGAATCATCTGCAATGAACTCTGCCAGAGCTTCTGGTTGTTGATCCAGTCAGCCACTGAGGTAAACTACAACCTGGCCTCCAGTTAGAGCTGGGAATGACGTGACACTTAACATTGTGATATTGATTCACAACACCAGAGGGTGCTGTTGATCGGGGCTTTAGAGTAGTGGATGAGGAGTAGACTGACTTTTAAACTATTGGATATAAAAATATGAGCCCAGTCTAAAAAGCTACTACCAGGCTACCAGGACTCCTATGAAAACATAACAATTCAGGGATTTTTCAACATGATTTTCAAAGTCTTCTGGGGTCAAATTCAGAAACCAAAAACATACTAAAATATAGATTGAAATCAGCTGTGATTTGGTTCCACCTGATCTTGTTGAATTGACAAAAGTGAACAAATTATTATAATATAATATAAAATACTTTTATTATTATTATTATTATTGTTGCTGTTGTTATTTTGGTTGTTTATTATTATTATATTAATCATTACCACTTTATTATTGTTGCTGTTGTTATTTTGGTTGTTTATTATTATTATATTAATCATTACCACTTTATTACTGTTCCTGGGATGGGCGATCCAGGAAATTGACGTCACATTTTCACCAACCAGCCAACTTAGTGCTCTATAGCCAACAGTACATTCACCAGTCATAGTCCCATTCTTCTTTCAGTGAAACGGTTTCTTTGTGCAATTCCAAGTACATTAAAAAGTCTTATCCCTAGAAGATCAAGGTCGCCCAAATGTCACACTGTAAGCATACATCATACAGTAAAAAATACATTTCATCTATACTTCCAAATGTTTAGAGATATGTTTAAAAATATACAAAAATCTGGCAAAAATGTATTTGTACATTTAGATAACATTAATTAGAAATAGCCTATATTGAAAATACATTTTCTTTGCTGCTGACAGTATATCCAAAATATATTGTATTTTGGCCCTCAAAAGTATAAGAACTATATGTAAAATGTCTCTTCTCCTCTACGGCTACAGAAAATGTCACCTCAGAATTACTATCATTGAGGAAAATGAGCTCCAAAGTCACCTGTTTCCAAATTTAGAGACTGTTCAGGAGTTAATGCGCCCATTATATGCAGATAAACTGTCTGCAAACTCAGAGTCAGTTTGTCTGTTGGCAGTAAGCCTCCATGGGGAGTTAAAGTGGTCATTCCTGAGCAAATCCGCATTCATTTTGCCTTTTAGCTACAAATTCAAAAGAATTTCCATTCAAGTAACTGCATAGTCTTTACCAGAACAATGATTTTGAATAAATACTATTATAAACATGAACCTACAATAAAGCTCATTGCAATAAAACCATGTAAAAACTGTATGCTGTCTTAGGGTTAAGGATGACTATTTTTGGAATATTGTCATATTTCATACAATGTACACCAGAGGGAGACATGATGACTTTAACTCCCTAAAAGGTTTTGAAATCACTGATAGGCCTACTGGTAGCTTTTAATGGAGACAACTGGTCACATATCATTTGATGTTGTCCCTACTTGGGCCAAAATCTCCTTGGGCCAGAAGGATTTGAAGAACACAGGTTTCCTGGAGGTGTCATGTAAATTGTGGATTTTTGTGTGCGTGTGAAAACTTTGTTCATTTTGGCTATTTTCCGCCTCCATTTCATTCACAGGTATCCTGAATATTTTTTTGCAAACATGCTTTTCTGCGGCATTAGAAGCATATTGCATTGAAAAAGTAGGCAAAACAATCTTGTGGTGTACGGAGTGTAACGTGTAAGTGTGAATCTACCAGGCAGGTATTCATTAAAGTTCTAACAAAATCTGGACAAATCACCCCTGGTAGACCTTATTTACAAACAGATATCAGTGCATAATAAAAAAAAAATACCTATGCTTCATTACCAAAGTCAACTGCAGCAGCTAACAGTCCAAGGAGGTTCTATATATACAGTCTCTATGGTCTCAACCGCAGTGCAAAATGGAGGTAGAGCGAGAGCAACTGTCGTAAATTGTACCACAAAGCATGTCTAAATTGTCGTGCAATTGCCCCTGATGTTCGGCGTGTGAAACCCCGTCGGCCTCTCCGTACGGCACCCAAGCTGAAGACGGTATGTTCTTCAGCCCGAACCATTAAAATGGCAAAAAATACATGTATTAACTGAGTTTTGATGTAATTATTGTGCATTGTGTGTTTCAGAAACATGCCAGCTAAAGGTCCTCTGCAGTCTGTCCAGGTTTTTGGACGTAAAGTGAGTAAATATCTAGATTTATTCCACGTGTGATGTTCTGCCTACCCTGCTACCCTAGCATACATAAGCTAACTAGCTAGCAAATTGGTTGTCTTTCGATCTTTACACTGTGGCACCCCAGTCGGGCAGACTGTACTCATTTATGTATAGTTATATGGTTCTTGTCACTAAATTTTCTAAAACGTAATTGAATGTTTCTCACTCTGCCCCGGTGATTCAGTCTTACCAAGCACAAGCATAGGGTTGTTGCTAGTTTAGCCACCAGCCGGCCATGCTATGTATTGGAGCTTACTAGCTTACCTTACTAGCCAGCCAGCTAGCCAGAAAACGTTGAATTTCTGAAACTTTCCAGGGCATGACAGTCTTATCACATGTCTTGCACCGTAATTAACTAGCTAATGTCAGGTAAGTATTAGAACTAAGTCGATATTACTCCATCACGAGAGTAAATCATTGGTTAGCATCGTCAACTAAATGGTTAGACAGGGATGTGCGAATTTGTAACTATCACGCTTCTAGGCATTAGGGCACTAAATATGATTCAACTCAGTCTGTAACACTTAAACATGTTGATAGATTATCCCTCACTTGTAGTAGTTAGTAGTTTCCTTACTGGAAAGACATTTGCTGATCATGATGGTTTTTTTGTCACTTAACAGAAAACCGCCACAGCAGTTGCTCACTGCAAGAGGGGGAATGGCCTGATCAAGGTTAACGGCAGACCCCTGGAGATGGTTGAGCCTGCCACTCTCCAGTACAAGGTAAGTCCTCATGGTGAACATCTGGTTAGCATCAAGGTGCACACATGTCTTAGGCTGGTAGGCCATGATTTGTAACCAGTGTCACTGATTGGGATGATCATATATTGAAAATGCAACATAGCTGATTTATATCTCTCTTTCTTTAGCTTCTGGAGCCCGTGCTGCTGCTGGGCAAGGAGCGCTTTGCTGGAGTTGACATCAGAGTCAGAGTGAAGGGTGGTGGACACGTCGCACAGATCTATGGTAAGCAAAACCTTTTTCCCCCCTCAAGAATGACATGTCGGTATCTGATCCATATTCACCTGTCAGACTGAGTTGTAGGGCTTGTGATGAGTATTGGTTTTAGAGGAGACTCCAATCACCTTACATATTACTTTTTATCTTCCAGCTATCCGTCAGGCCATCTCCAAATCCCTGGTCGCATACTACCAGAAGTGTAAGTATTAAGATTGCATTCAAAGTGATTCATGTCGTATCCTCTATCATTTCTACAGGTACATTACATTCAGATGTTTCTGTTGAACATGTATGTTGTAAATACTTCAATTAAAGATACCACTGTCAGGTATGAGGGGAATGGTTCGCATGAATTGGCTAAAATGAGCCAAGTGTTTTTTTTATTCAAGTAGAGGAATCAGAAAATGTGTTCAGTTGATGGGAGTTGCATCAAGCTGTGCACTGTCACGCACAGTGTACAAGAATTAAGAAAAAACAAAGGATATGCATCATCAAACTGTTCCATTTCTTTCTTTGAGATGGTTGTTTTGGATAGAATTATTGCTGTCTTCCTGAATATTGTGTAAGCCAATTTCTTCTAGTTGTCTGCATTTCCATGAACTTCTAAATTGACTTCCCTGCTTGATCTGCATCTGTTTTTCTCCTGGCTAAATTGCTGAAAATTAGATCGACATCTTGCCCGCACTGTAGCCAATACATAGCCCACAGCTTGCAAAATTGTTTTTGACAGTATGTTGAAACCTGTTCCCATCTACATGAGTTTTGGCAGTCTTTGAAATGGCGCATAACCCACAAGTGCTAAACTGTCATGATCAAAGATGTTTTTATTTAAATTTGTTTGTGATGACATTTCTGTAGTATATATATATATCGTGGTATACCATGATTTTTTTGTTTGTCTTGATGTTCAGACTCTGAAATTGCTATCCGATTTAGAGAATTTTGAGATCTGCAGATGGAGCGGCGCACTTAACAAATTTGAATCATGCTCAAGTTCATGAAGAGTCCCTAAGACTAAATGTAACATGCCCTGGTGTGCACACACATATGGATTAAAGGACATGGAGCTTGTGAAGAGCTGCTAGATAACCTGAACTGTGTGTCTTCCTCCAGATGTGGATGAGGCCTCCAAGAAGGAGATCAAGGACATCCTGATCCAGTACGACAGGACCCTGCTGGTTGCTGATCCCCGTCGCTGCGAGTCCAAGAAGTTCGGTGGACCTGGAGCTCGTGCCCGCTACCAGAAGTCCTACCGTTAATCCCTCTGTACATTTTCATAATAAATTTGAGGAAGAAAGGAATGCCGTTTCTGTCATTTTTTTAAAATTCATAAATTGTATAGATGGCCTGCTCATAACAATTTATTTTCCTTATACCTTATTATAGCAGGGATGTTTTCTTGCTGAATCAGAATCTATTTTTCCTCCAAATACAATAAATGTACAGGAATTTGTCTTGGTTTCACAGTTGCAGAGATGTAGCACTCTGTTAACTGTACATACTGATGCATGATAATCCATTGTAACAGGACCTCACATAGGCCCAATCCCAATGTCCCCCCTATGGACTGAACCCTGAGCCCTCACAGACTTAATTGACGTCACCTGTATGCGCAGCTGTAGTGCCTGAGTGTGAGAAGTCATGAGGGCTCGAAATGGTATATGAGGAATGGGACAGCACTTTGTGGCATCACGTGTTGCCTTGATGACGTCAGACATTACTATCTCAGTTAATCAATTTGTAATTTAGTCTTTGTTTGCGCCTTTGTCTAAACAGCATCATTAAGCTAAAATGGAAAAAAAAGATTAATAATGTTAAATAGGCATAGGTATATATTTTGCAACATTGCAAAGTTTATACTGTGCTAATGGATATAGAAAATACTCAATACAAAACAATATGTAAAATATGTAAAAAAAAAAAAAAATAGACATGGACTGCATATCACTCAGGCATAGTGTCCTGGATACTGAGATGCATATGGACCAACAGTTGACAGTAACGTGAGTTGTAATGCACATCAATTCACCTTGGCTACTAGATGTAGTGTCAGCTTGTTTGCAGTTCTGGGGGAGCCTCTGAATATTAAGCCACCAGTATGCTTTGTCAGCTTCAATATTGCACACAAAAAGAAATTAAACTAATTGGTGTCCTTGAGCAAAACACTGAATCCCCACCAGCTCCAGGGTTGCTGCTCTGTAGCTGACCTCTGACCTCTGAGGGGGATGAGACAAAGGAGAACTTCCTTACAGGCATCACTAAAATTAAAGTGAAACTGCTTTATTATGTACAAGTAGTTTGTAGTTTCTGCACATAACCACCCGGAATACTTGACATGTAGTTAGCTGCTGAAAAAACACTATAGAGGCTTCCACCAAAATCTATATAGGCCTACATCAGTATTATTATAGTTGTGGGTTTTTCAGTAGTTTTTTTTTATGTAGTTTTCAAATTTTATTACAGTTTCAATTTCATGTGGGTTTGTATGTTTAATTTTGTGTGTTTATTTTACAAATGTTTTATTTTAGTTTTTATTTAATTTCAGTTCTAGTTTTAGTATTTTTGGTAGGCCTGGTATTTTTCAAAGGTATAATGATAGAAGTTCAGAACAGGTATTTTTGTTTGAAACGGATATTGTGTGATACAAATAAATCAAATTCTTATAAAAAATTATTTACATACATTTTTAAAATAGCACTGTAAAAATAGCCCAAATTCTCTGCCCAAAATTCATTCTTTTTTTACCCTGCACATAAGCAAAAAGAAAAAATCTAAATCATTTCATAAGTCTTGTTTATGTTCTTATTTCAGTTTTTTAACACCTAGTTTTCATCTGAGTTTTAGTTTACTATAAGTTTACCTGCATGATAGTTCCAGCAGACCTTTCACCAGCAGAGGGTGCTATAACACAATGGTGAACGGATAGTACAAATGTAATGCATTAGTCCCCCACCACAAGCCATTAGAAAACATATGTTCAACTGGCTTGCTGCCATTTCAGAAAGGTTCTGTTATAGTCCTATGACAGATCAAGGAATACATAATTAAAGAATACACATCTGACCACAGTTCCACAGTGTGTTCGGCCTTGCCAAAATGCCTTCCAGCAAGTCACCTAAATCCACTTGTTTGGATAAAGTAGCTCAACTGCCAAGTCTAGCAGTGGTACCCAGGCTCATTCTGCTGGCACTCTGCTTTAAACAAGAGGGGTTGCAACAGTCTCTGCAACAGACCGCTGTGCTGTGCAGGGAGAGAGAGGTAGACTGATATACCAGGCCGGTGTTGGCCTTGTTATAAAAATCAGATATTGACCAGACAGTGTCTTCCACTGCTGATATGATGGACCTTCATATCAATATTTCACTTGACCCCCTGCAGGTGTCAGTGTGTAAAACCTGCGATGAAACCTGTCCCACCCTGCCTTAAAGGAGATTTCAGTGGAGAGTTTTAGAGTTGCATGATGGTCTAAATGCAGTTTCAGAGGCTTTTCCACCCTGAAAAGAATGCAATTCTGGGGGAAAACTCTGAATCCTAGTAATTGTTGGAATTGTTTGTAATGAAAATGGTCCAATTTTAAGATTCTGACTATGGGCTACTAGCTCCTGCTTCTTGATTACAGCTCACTCACTGCTCGCCACATCATTTTCCATAACAGCTCGCAGTTTTACAGTAAATTGCAGCGTCATTTCCTCATTTTCTGTTAAACGCTCGCTTGTTATTGCTATTCGTTCTCTCCCCCCAGTGATGATGCACACACACACACACACACACACACCACGCCACCGCAACATTACGAGAGTGATGAGGTGAGCTGAGCTGAGGCCCAGATGTTGTTGCCTCTCTGTGGGCAGCGAGCAGCAGCCGTTCCCGCTCGGCGAGCTCCCGGGGGACCGGGCCTGTTTACAGCCCTCCAATAATCAACACAGCGGGGAGGCCCCACTCCCCACTGCTACTGTTGTTTACTACTGTTTATTCTCCGCCCCTGCCTACCGCATCACCTCCAAAGGCCATACTGCTACATACTGCTGGAAGTGGCCGTGTCGCCTGCAGCAGGAATAGGGATGGACAACAGGGACTAAATGAATGTGGATAATGCAGTGAGTTTATGGGGAGCAGAGGAGAGAAATACTGTGTCGAAATCGCTGTTTGTATCTATTTCTCTCTCTCTCTCTGATGGCAAAATTGGTTTCCATTTCCCTTTCCTCAAAATAATGTCTGCATATTATGGCTTAAGTATGGCTGTAATGGATTATATGTCATGGGAGTACAGCCATTGGTTTGCAAAATAGGGAAACTGTAACTGAAATCAGCCAGTAATAAGATCATAGTGCTATTGAAATTGCAACCTGTAAAATATGTTGTTTATTTATCTTTATATTCTAAAGACTTACTAAATCAGATTTCTGAGGTGTGCTATAATGGATTATGCTGCTCCTATTCTAAACAGGCAACCAGTAATATATCTATTAGATTATTTTTTTAAATTAATGAATCCACCCCTGATTATGGCCGATAACTCTGATAACTTCTGACAATCCAGGCCAGTGTAGCCCAGAGTGTGAAATGTTAGTATGGTGCGTGCCGATCGAATGTAATTTGTAGAACCAGATGTAACACAAAAGGATATCGCTGTTGTCGTGTGGAAACCTCGTAACTCCAATTTAGGTGATTTTCATGTCTTAACTTCACTGGAAGGATTACATGCTCCTCTATGGATTGAGAAAGTCTGACAACCCCTTTGGCCTTTAACCCCTTTTAAAACCCTACTGGATAAACTCCAGAATGCACGGCAGTCAATCTGAAAACAAGGCTGCGTTTATTCGTTCCTGAAAAGCTGACATTTGGGAGATCCGTGGTTTTCGCCCGACAGCAAAGACGTGCATCATGCCGGTGCCTGTATTGATTTGTTTTCCTCCCTGTTTACCTCTGGAGTTCCATTAACAAGGCTCTGCTTCTGTTCTGTCCACCTAGACCGCCGAGTGTATCCATTTTCCAAGGAAGCTGAAAACTGAGGGGCCGTAACGGTAAATTAAACAAATGATTCAATTTAGAACGCGGGGGTGTCTGAATTATTTTCCGCCCAACTAGACATAGTGTAATTCTTTTAGGTGTCTAAATTCTGTCATTTAGTGTGCAGGATTTATGCCTTTATGGCTGAGTGCACACGCACACACACACACACACACACACACTGAACCTAGCACCTGCCTTTCCTCTGTTAACACTTCTGCCTCTCTAGGTCTCCAAATCACACAAACACTGAGGTGTTAGGCCAGGATGCATTTTGTCATCACTTGCACTGCATCCACACATCTCTCCACACACACACACACACTCCTATTAACACATGAAAGCATACGCACACACACACACCCACACACATGCCCACAAAACGGGCTTAATGCATGACCTACATTCACTTTCGGTATCAGGATCCTTGCTGCAGAGAGAGAGAGAGAGAGAGAGAGGGAGGACTGTTCATTAACATATATTGACCACTGCTGTTTTCCTCCTCCTCCTCCTCCTCCTCCTCCTCTTCCCTACAGCAGTTCCAGTCCTTGTCGAGCCTCATTGCCCAGGAAGAGTAAACAACAATTGGCTGAGGATCAGGGGACAGTAGCGGGCAGCAACAAATGTTGGCTTCGCTGGAGAGGAAATGTAGCTTAGCCAAGCGACACGCCGCTGTTTGGGCCCGAGAGTGATAATGAGGAGCTAGCTGCTTATCTATTGGATTGTCCTTTGGGGGGGGGGGGGGGGGGGGGATCTGTGAGTGTGTGTGTGTGTGTGTGTGTATGTCTGAAAGAGGAGCGATGTCTCCATTGAGACAATCCTGGACTGAATGTGTGGAATTCCAAAACCCTTTTTCTCTGCATTGGTATGAAGCTGATGTGTGCCCAGCTCCGGCTCTGTATCAGTTACATGATGAATGACAGGACATTCATATCAGTGTGTGTGTGTGTGTGTGTGTGTTTATATTAAATCTGTATTCCAGGGTATGCCGACTGAGCATACTTTCAGTTTTCAGCAACGCCCTTCTTCACGCTCAGCCACTTACACACAGCAATCATTCCAAATCTTCAAAACAACACCATGAAAAGAGCGGGAGCGAAAGAGGGAGCGAAAGAGGGAGACAACAGAGGGACGCTGCAGACAGACAAAAACACATTCAAAATGATAATAGAACTCCCACTAGATTGAGCTAAGGGTCTGAACTAGTTTATGAAGTTTCGGAGGAGCGGTTTTTATTTTTCTGAAGTCTTCGCAGGAGCTGAGAGCGCAGCGATCATCAAGACTTTCTTAGCCCGTCTCTAGCCAAGCTTTGGAGACAGTTCGCAATTAGCAAGCCTGCGTCTGTGTGTGTGTGTGTGTGTGTGCATAAGGCTGCTTGTTACAGACAGCAGCTTTGAACACTGCTCTCTTTGGTGTTGGGTGTAACAGACAAAGCAGATGTTGGACGCCTCGGTGAGACTGGTGGGATTCAGAGAGCCATGTCAGATCATACCTGGGATACTTCCTCACTTACCTCATGCTCTCTCTTGGCAGAAGAGGAAAGAAACCGTTATCGCCAGTTTTTCCCCCTCTACTTTTCTGCACATAACTGGATAAACAAATCACTTTGTGTAATAGCATTGTTTTTTTTTACGGGTTTCTATTGTGGATAGATATTTCTGGGCACTAAAGGGCTGCAGAAAGCACTCCGATAAGAACCGAGCAGCCACCTGAATGTTGGAAATAAGCATTGGAGCAGACAGAGGTCTGGCATGAATGCTGATGACAATGTAAAAGCAGGTTTATTTCACAGTCCCACGCTCCGCTCGGTCCCCCCCCCCCCCCCCCTCTGCCCTGTTCCCTTAAAGTAGCCCTCGGTACCGTTGAGGGTAGAGAGAGAATATTGAGCCGATGATTGATTCATCTGGTCTGTTTCGCTCTGCACAAAGAGGCCTTGCTCTCCCCCTCAGCCTGTTTTTGGTCTGAAAGCAGCCAGAAAAGGGCTCCCCTGTTATTGACCCGCTGCGTTAGTCACACTCTCTCCGGCCAGCATTGACTCATTCCCAACGCATTTACCCTAGACTTGAACTAAAGCAGAATTAGTCCCAGTGCGCTCACACCGCCGAACCTTTGTCTCCCATTAAAATCTCCCTCTCTCTTCTCTCTCCCCGTCTCGTTTTCTCTCTGTCTCTTCGTCCTCCATGTTTGTGCCGCGGTGGCAGTGTGGCACTGGACATGGCCTGCACACGGGGTGAGCGGGGTCACGCAGGGGTTTCCCCCCCGAGAGCGAGCCGGTTACACCCGAACCAAATCGGGGGTCACAGGGTACCTCACACACCCTTCAACCTTTCCCCCCTCAGCTCCGTCTGTGGCACCCTGGTTCTTTGGGACAACCTGCGGAGGACCTGCAGTGATCCCCTCCTCAGGGGTCAGCGTGCCCGGCCAGGATCTATTTTAATAAAAACACACAGAGACTAAAGTTCACACAGGAGCGGCTCACCTCCAGTGCTACAGGGGTGGGTAGATTATTAAAGTTCACAGCGCTTCCAAGGCGGGATTCCAAACAGCTTTGAAGTCTAAAGATTATCTTTCAGTCACGCCACGTTTGTTGTTGTTGCTTTTAACCTGACGATTAAAGGAATACACAGAGTCTCTGGGAGATCGGCCTGTTGCATCCATATCCCCCCTTTGCTCTAGTGTTCCATGCTAACACTTTAGCATACACTATGTTGAGTGATAGTAGACTATACTAACACGTATACACTATGTTGAGTGATAGTATGCTAACACTTTAGCATACACTATGTTGAGTGATAGTAGACTATACTAACACGTATACACTATGTTGAGTGATAGTATGCTAACACTTTAGCATATACTATGTTGAGTGATAGTAGACTATACTAACACGTATACACTATGTTGAGTGATAGTATATGCTAACACTTTAGCATATACTATGTTGAGTGATAGTAGGCTAAATGCTAACACTTTAGCATATGTTGAGTGATAGTAGCTCCATGCTAACACTTTAGCATGTTGACAGTAGGCTATATGCTAACACTTTAGCATACACTATGTTGAGTGATAGTAGGCTAACACTTTCGCCTACATTATGTTGAGTGATAGTAGGCTCCATGCTAACACTTCAGCATGTTGAGTGATAGTAGGCCACTAGCATTATCTCAAATGTGACAAAATGAGAACTTGTAACTCTAAAGCTAAATGGTAAGTAATCTTAAGTGGGTCTTAAATGAGTCTGGCAGTTTTGTGCAGGATATTGGTAAAATTTAAACAAAATATGATGTACTCTACAAATATCTTAGTTTTGAACTGCAGGGACTTATGATTTTAAGATTTTATGAAAGTACAGTCCATATTATAAAAACTAACTTTTTATCACTAAAAGGCCAGTGTTGTTATGCTAGTCACCTATTATCACTCAACATAGCGTACGCTAAACAGTTAGCATATGGAGGAGCACTAGCAAATGATCCACTGGGGGCACATTAATTTTGGTGTCTATGTTCTCATCACTTGGGTAAGTTGGCAAATCTCCCGAAAACCTGGTCTAGTCCTTTAAGAGATTACCTCAGTGCCAGATTCCAGAGTACTGTGGAGCCCATAAGGTACATTACTAGAAACTGTCAGGAGGTATTGTGAAGAAAGTTATTGAGAATGGTGTGAATTGATTATCCTGGGACTGTTGCCAAAATGCACTCAGTGTGCCACCCCCGCTGCTTTCCCCTGTCTTGAGTACGTGTGTGTTTCGGCCTGTCATGCCCCCTATATGTGGAGATAGGAGGGACATGGCTAATTAAACGGCCTAAAAGCTGTTGAAAGGGGCTGGACACTGCCAGCACGAGAGGACTTGACACCCATGTGTTCTACTTTCGCCGGGGTAGGGGCAGAGAGAGAGAGAGAGAGAGAGAGAGAGAGAGAGAGAGGGCAAGCGTGACGGAGGCAGGAGGCCCAGGTTACAGCACCCTGCCTGGCTGCCAGAGCCCCATCACAGGGCAGGGAGCTGAGGGGAGGAGGTGGCGGTGGAGAGGGAGGAGGAGGAGGAGGAGAGGGAGGGGTGGGGGGGGTCAGGGACAATGGAAGAGGGTTGTGTTAACATTAACTGCAATTCCAGACCTTGTACTACCAGTCTCTCTCTCTCTTTCTCCCTCTGTCTGTCTGTCCACAGCTCCCTGGCCGACCGAGTGCTTTAGCCCCACCGCCCCTATCCTACTACACACTCATATACACACACACACACACACATACACACATTCCAGGAGAAAGGGATGGGAGCGTGACAATCGGGAAACAACGGCTGTTAGTTACAGAAAATGCATTACGGCGTGAGCCCGGGCAGCAGAGCGGAGGAGAGGAAGTGGTGGGATTACGCCGGGCTTGGACAGGGAGAGCCGGGGCCATTTCCCCCCTCGTAGTAAACTGTCCAGATTTACAAGGCCTCCGGGGACACGGATACCCCATCCCCGTCCCGTCAAAACCTCGACAGCTCCTGATTTAAAAATAATCCTAAATCAGCGCATGACAGTTGTCAGTGGGGCATAAGGAGGTCAGAGAAGCCATTCATGGAAGAGAAAATGTGAATG
Organism: Centroberyx gerrardi; assembly: GCF_048128805.1. NCBI lineage: Eukaryota > Metazoa > Chordata > Actinopteri > Beryciformes > Berycidae > Centroberyx > Centroberyx gerrardi. The sequence goes on from NC_136020.1 coordinate 7,480,845, forward strand.
ACCTAAGGTGTTAGGTGTGAATCTACATAGTCTAAACCTAAGAGACAGACCTTATGCTCATTGTGTGTTTAAAGGCCTGATCTGTAATTGCAGCGTAGAAACACTGTCACCCCACCATTGGTTTTGTTTACATCGTGATTTATTGGATTGAAGGCATTTTTTTTCTACTCTACTCTTACAGTTTCAAAATACATGTAGTTAGGTTTGTGTCACATTCAAATCTCAGATAATGAATGTGACACAAACCTAACTACATGTATTTTGAAACTGTAAACAGTTTGTTTATACTTGGAATGGATTTTGGGTTATGATAGCTTACAAAAGTTCCAAAAATCTTCCTTTCCATCTACAAGTCAGCCTCCATGAGAACATAAATCTCTGAAATGTCAACTTTCCAGGAACTCTGAAATAACGCCTTGTTTTTCTTAGAAAAATCACCAAATTTGGAATTGCACAGCTTTCACATGACAAGAGCGATATGTGAATATACACAGAATATAGATCAAATAAATTCTGGATTGTATCTTTAAACTGTAGTTCTTATCCACTTGTACTGTGCATCCTTGATGGAGCAATTCATGCATTACACTTGGTGTTGATATTTCAAATAAAGACTTTTCCTTCTCGTGACTCATGTCTTCTTTGCCTCTCGTGTAGATTTCCAAGTAACTTCTGTTTTTATGGTCTTGTGACCTCCTCTTCTGAACCATAGTCTCATTTATATCTCCATAATGAGACTACAGCTCTCTAAGGTGTCAGTGAGAACCGATAAGGGGATCAGCCATCCCCCAACGAGCTGCCTGGAGCCCCCAGCCAGCCACTATCTCTCCTGTTCCACCTCTTTCTACTCTGAAAAAGTGAACTCATTTCTGCCTCCGGCCCCCACAGCAGTAAATAACAGCACCTCGCTCTCTCCCTTCTCTCTCCCCCTCTCTCCCGGTACGGCTACTGTTCTGTTGATGTATGTCTTTTACTGTGGCAGCGTCTCCGCTACCGGATGCGCTCCGGCTGCCTGCCAGCCTCTCCTGTGATCACCGCGGGCTTCGGAAGACCCCTTCAACAGAAACAGGAAGCAGTTCACAGCCTGGGTCGTGACCTCTTTCATTCAGCCCCATGAGTCAAGTGCAGCCCACCCCGGCGAAACACAGGAAAGTTCCGGTCCCATCGACAAGGTGTGGAAGGATATTTTGGGGAGGAGGGGAGCAAGACCTCTCTCTCTCTCTCTCTCTCTCTGCACATCTGTATGTGTGTGTGAGTGAGAGAGAGAGAGAGAGCGAGAGAGAGAGAGAGGTACACATCTGTCCAGCTGTAGCCGTGTAACATTATTACACACAAGGCCCAGAGAGGCACACCTAAACGCAACTACAGCTGCATCTGATACAGGGCTGCATCCACAGGGGGAAACTACTGTGTGAGCTACTATTGCACTACAACTGAGCGCCCCTAGGTCCCGTAGGTCTTCTGATCAGCAGCTCCTGGCCATTCCACAGTCTAGGCTAAAACTGAAGAGTGGTCACGCTTTTGCTATTGCGTCCACTTGTCAGTGGAACAACCTTCCCGAAAGGGTTAGGTCAGCAGGATCCATTTTTAAAAATCGATTTTACTCCATTGCCTTTCAGTGTGACTGATGTGTTCTACCTGCGTTTTTTGTAATGTGCTTGGTATTGGTCTGTTCAGCTTGTTTATGTTCTTTAATGGGTTTTTTTTACCTTGAGACAGACAATTGTAACAGCGTTTTGTGTTTAAGGTGCTATATAAATTTGATGTGACTTGACATTTGACGTGACGTGACGTGACGTGACGTGACGTGACGTGACGTGACGTGACGTGACGTGACGTGACTTGACTTGATGTGACGTGACGTGACGTGACGTGACGTGACGTGACGTGACGTGACGTGACGTGACGTGACGTGACGTGACGTGACGTGACGTGACGTGACGTGACGTGACGTGACGTGACGTGACGTGACGTGACGTGACGTGACGTGATGTGACATGACGTGACGTGACATGACTTGATGTGACTTGACATGAATGACATGACATGACTTGCTGCGACTTGACGTGATGTGACTTGACTTGATGTGACGTGACATGACGTGACATGACGTGACGTGACGTGACGTGACGTGACGTGACGTGACGTGACGTGACGTGACTTGACTTGATGTGACTTGACTTGACTTGACTTGACTTGACTTGACTTGACGTGACTTGACGTGACTTGACAGGACTTGACTTGATGTGACTTGATATGACTTGACATGACTTGACAGGACTTGACTTGACGTGACGTGACTTGACTTGACAGGACTTCACTTGACGTGACTTGACTTGACTTGACTTGACAGGACTTGACTTGACGTGACATGACGTGACTTGACTTGACTTGACTTGACGTGACTTGACGTGACTTGACGTGACTTGACAGGACTTGACTTGATGTGACTTGACGTGACTTGACATGACTTGACAGGACTTGACTTGACAGGACTTGACAGGACTTGACTTGACTTGACGTGACTTGACTTGACTTGACTTGACTTGACTTGACTTGACTTGACAGGACTTGACTTGACATGACATGATGTGACTTGACTTGACGTGACTTGACTTGACTTGACTTGACTTGACAGGACTTGACTTGACGTGACTTGACTTGACTTGACGTGACTTGACAGGACTTGACTTGATGTGACTTGATATGACTTGACATGACATGACAACTTGTCTTGACTTGATGTGAAGTGAATTGATGGAACTTGACTTGATGAGATGACTGGATGTGACTTGACAAGACTTGCCATGGCTTCACTTGCCATGACGTGACTTTTATTTATTTTATTTTATTTATCCGTTATTTACATGACTTGACTTGCTGCGACACGACTTGACTTGATGTAACTTAGCGTGATCCGACGTGATGTGACATGACATGTGACTTGCTGTGACTTGCTGCTTGTTGTGTCTGTAACATCCAGACACAACCAGGCTGTGGATGGATGATGCCTGTAAGCCGATACAAACTCACTGGGGACCTGTGTTTGTGCCACAGACTCAGGCTTTTTGGCCTGAACATGAAGCTATTATCACGGGAGCTGTGTTAATGTTTATGTTAGGCCACATCCGATTTTTCACTTCAATGGATTGGTGTATTGGTGTTAATAGGGGAATGTGTTGAGGAAGCAGTAGAAATAAGGTGTGTGTGTGTGTGAGAGGGACAAAGAGAGAGAGAGAGAGGAGAGATCATTTGGCTCTACAAGGTGGAAGAGCTACACCTTGTCTGTTCCGCCTCAGTCCAAATGAATCCCATGTAGGATTCCTTCTCAGTGGCTGCTGTTTGACTCCACCGCTCTATCTCCTCTCACCTGGTTTCAACTTTACAGATAATATATACTTAATGGCTTCCACTCTGCGTCTGAATAATTCAGCCTTCCCAGACATCCCTAACCTCTGGCAAGTTTATTAGCATCCCAGATAAAATTGTGAAATCAGTACTTAGCAGCAAGGCCGTTTCGTACGTGATAAGAATGAAGCCTATTAGAGTAGCTCGGCTCTTGCAGTTATTCCGCTGGCGTCGCTTGAAGTTTTTGTCGGTATGAAATATGTGTTACGTTATGCGATCTAAGGGACAGAAGTGTTTTTCAGTAAATGCATGGTTTGAATTTTCCTCATCGAATAGTGCCATCGTATTTGGGTCATATGTCTGCAGAGAAATTCTATCCACTGTCTGCCTTACAGTGATAAGAATCACTTTTTTAACAAATGAGCTGGTTTTTCTCCTGTTGAATTTATGCCTTGCTGGTTCTGGTATTTGTCCTTTTGCCAGCTGTTTTCTTTCCTGAGGTAAATCTCTATAAATCAATGGGAGTTAATCTGCTGAGAAGATTGTGTGCTCGCCCCGGCTATGGGGGCACTCTATCTCCATTGGTTACAGAGCATCCATCAAGCGCTCAATGAAGGCTCAGCGGAGTAGTGACACTCCGATCCCCCCCATACCCACCACCCCCCATCCCTTCCTCAACCTTCTGCATATTCCTCTCAGGATAATCAGGTCATTGAGATCTATTCATTTTGAAGAGATAAAGCAAAATCACTTGAACAACAGTATTATCATAAAGTCGTAAAGTTTCACACCATATCCGCTTCTTCTTCTTCTTCAGGATATCCTTTCTGGCCTGGCTGCGAAACCGCTCTTCCTCCAGCGCGGTCTCTAGGGCAGCGGTGTCTCGCTGCATTGGAAAGTCGATCTAAATGCCCTGTCATTCATCATGTAACTTTAACTCCGGGGGCACAGTGAGCGAGGACTTTTCGAGGTGATATAGAGCCGGAGCCCGGGTGCAAATCATCTTCATACTCATGCGGGGAGAAAATGGGGGTTTTCGAAATTCCGCACATTCTGCCCAGGATCGTCTCAGCGGATAGAGCTCACCTCTGGCAGAGCGGTTTCAAAAGCACACACACATGCGTAGTGTGTGTGTGTGTGCTGTCCGACTGTAATGGAAAAGGTTCAAGGTATGTCAGTCATCCCTTGGTAGAAGAGAGATGCTGTGAGAGGTGAAGGAGGAACTGTGGCCCTGTGGGCAGTGGAGTGAATATCTGAGGCTTTTGGTAGATAAAGACAGACAGAAAAAGAGAGGGAAAAAGAGAGAGAGAAAGAAAGTGAGACCCCAGCACGGTAGTGGCCCTTAGGTTTCCCGGGTTTGAACCCCGGATGACCCTGCTGTGTTTACACAGGTTGCCCTCCTCCCCTTTTACCCACCATCCTAGACCTCCTTCCTCTGAATCCTACTGTTTCCCAAGGTGAGGATCTTTGTTGACAAGCAAAACTATTTCCAAAACTAGGTGAGGAATGTTAAGTGATGAGAACATAAACACCAAAACCATCCATGTGTCCCAGGTAGATTGTTGGCTCTGGTGCTCCATGCTAACATGCTAGTAGGTGACTAGCATTATCTCAGAAGTGAGAAAATGAGAAGTTGTAGCAGCTCTAAAGCTAAATGTTAATGTTAAATGATATGCAGCTAAGTCTGGCAGTTTTGTGTGGGAAATTGGCCAAATTTACACAAAATATGATATAAAAGTAACTTACTGTTTTGAACTACCAGGGACTACTTTCTCTGTTTTCATAGGAAGTGAAGGTAATGGGCTAAATGCATAAATGAACTAGATCAACACGCAATTTTACCATATATAAGTCATCATTGAACCTTGTAACGCCAATGTTGGTGATTTTCATGTTTTAACTGCAGTTGAAGGATGGGTTGAGAAAATCCTGCAACCCTTGGGCTTATGAAACCCTTATCTACTGAATAAACTCAGAAACATGCACTAATATGGACACTAATATGACCAGGAAAGGATTACACAGTGGCTTTGTGTACATGGTAGATGTATGGTGGAAACTTATTCTTTCCTTATCTTATTGTGGTCCTCCAGGTGAGATCATAGGCTCTTGGACTAGGAAGGAGGGAGCAGCTGATCCTGTACATGTCAATGACCAGTCTTTAGTTCTTTCCCCTAGTCTCCACCACCTCACCCCAGGCTCAGGAGGTTGTTTATGAAAGAAGGCCAGTGGAGACCACACGGGGAGAGGGAATCAAGGAAAACGTGTTCGACAAACACCACCGACAACCGCCGCCGCTGCCTTTCATCTGCCTCTCTCAAGGCAGGTGGGAGGAGCGTCCTGAAATGTCGAGTGGAACAATCCTGTAATCAGTGACTGGCTGTTAAATAATCCGCTTCAGAGAATTATAATATGACTATAATGAAGAATTCAGGCTGCTAATAACCTCCACTGTAGAGAGTGAAGATGTGCATTCCTTTGTCAAGCACTGTTGAGAACGGGTCACGCAGGTCAGTGTGGGACGCTGGTGTGTCTAAGTGAGAGGGGAAAAAGAGGGGAATCACTCCGCTCCGAGATGACTCCATTCCCTCCTATTGTTCATCATCTTCTCCCTGACCCGCTCCTCTCCATTTGAGAAGCGTGAAGAAATGACTCCAAACTCAAACATTGCCCCCCAAAGGAACTCCTCACTCACAAAGAATGTCTAAATGAGCGCGAGGGTTTCAAACGTCAGCGCCGCTCTCGTAAAAAACAATGTCTGAAATTCTCCAAAAGGGGTGAACGCAGACGGAGCTGGCTTGATTTTCAGCTGGCAGCGGAATTGGCTTGGTGGGAAACTGAAATAATGTCTAATAGTAGTTTAAAGTTACAGTTTGTGTTTTGACAATTTGACTGGGAGCCAGAGAGTGGTTTAGCCCTAATGGGCTGGAGCCATGCTTTGTGATGGGCTGGGTATGGTGATTAGCCGGGGGGCTTACAGATGAACCCCGGGCAGCGCAGGGTTTCAGCTCCCCGCTGGCCTAAACTGTGGGTGGCAAGGAGATAAAACGCGGGGCAGATTCGGCGTTGTTTATGCTGGCTGTTTGTGGTCTGCATCCAGCATGCAGGGGTGTGTGTGCACAGCCCTTATGTCTCTGCAATGTAGCACAGGGATGCTAAAACCTCCTACACAAAGAATGAGGTGCAATAGCACAGCTTTTGTTTAGTCAACACTTTCGGTGGAGAAGCTCCGCTACAAACAATTTTAAATGCAGGAGTAGGATGTTTTATGCTCGGGGAAATAGATTTATTGTTGCTGAAAACAAGCCTGAAGTTTGCAAAGTAAGTAATATGTAAAGTAAAACAGTTTGAATGCCAAAAGATGAACATATATAAAAAATACATGAAAATGGTATATATTGAAATCTGATTTCTTCATAGAAATCTGTTAAAGCTCCCTATGTGATAATCCACCTGGCAAGACAGGACTAAACGCTCTCTGCTGGAGGTCCTCGGTGAAGTGTGGGGGGTCCCGCTCCACCTGTCCCTCTGCCCCGAGCGCCCAGGGTCAGCCGGCAGAGAGGTGGTCCGCCTGGCTCCATCCACACCGCGGGCCCACCCTATCAACGCTAAACAGTGTGAAACAACAAATTAACCAGCGCCTCGTCCAAATGTCAGCTAGGACAAGCGCTCGCTTTAAAAACGACCGCCACACATCCAGCATCTAGCTGTGTGGTCTCACATGAAGATATCTCCTCAGGTTTATCAGGTTGTTGTCATAATCCGCATGAAAGCCTCCATCATGTAACATATACTATATCACCGCTTGGTTCAAAATTAAGATGAAATGTTGGAAAAATCTAATTCTGATTCAAAGATTGGACGAGAATCCTTGTTGACGTAGCCTTCCCCGCAAAGTTTAATGAGGGAATTTATGATGTTTGAGAATGTGTTGACATTCTCGTCTCGTCTCAGTTATTTGCGTGTCATTTGTGTCTCGGGTGGAGTTGTGTTCCTGACAATACCATTTGTACTGATTATTAGCAAACATTACTGCGGTTATCCAATCAAGGATGCATCTTAAAAAACAACAAACCAACAAAGTTGATCATAAAATCAGGTCCTGCCAGTTGTCAGTTTTCATGTTCAGAGACAGAGACAGCATGCATATAACATTATGCTTTGATGTTGTTTTACACAGACAGTGTCGGTGACTGTGGGGAGAAGGGGCATAGCTAGTGTTCTTATGTGACTGTCATGACACCAGACATTTACCCTACAATACTATTCCAGTCCAAGTTTAGAGCAAGAGGCAGCCCAGCAAACATTCTGACAATGAACAGATGTTGATACGACAGACGCATCACATTGAAAACCCATGTAAATGTTGTTCTAAATGAAAGTAGAGAGGACGTCCATCGTGATCTATTGCTTCCAGCTGCATCGTTTTGTGAAGTCAGGAGATAAATAAATCTTTCTGAAACAAATGTGGCATAATATCATATTGTGAAAATGCTGTGCTCATTTGGGTTGATGTTGAACTTGAACTTGGTCAATGTCTGTAAAATGCTTGCTGGGACAGGACAGTATAACCATACGATGCCAAAGAAGGCAGAATGTTACTTCTTTGCATTATTTCTTCGTATTTAACACTAAAAAGGCCGATGGATTTTGGGGGTCTTAGAGATAGCCAACAAGGGAGTGAATATTATATTTCTAAAATTTGACACAGCCATCAATTGACCACAGCTTGGCCTTTCTAGTGTTAATGCTCTTGGTACAGAAACACCACAATGCCACAAACTGACAAGCTAATCAGCCTTTTCACTGCTTATTATTCCATCCAATATGGACATTGGGGTGCATACTTCTCCTTAAATATCAGTCACCGACACAATCCGCTCTCCCATATGAACCATAAATTTGGATACTTACGATACACACCAAACTATGATACTTGGGAATCTTCGGTATTAGAAGTTGGGTATTGTGAGGGTTTGATATCGCGACACTTTGGTGGTATCGTGCAACCCAAGCCCTCACTACTGTTCCACACATAAATCTCGCAGAGCGTGACTAACGCGGCGGTAACAGGAGCCGGGGCCTGGCGTTCCCCCCGGACCCCGGGCCTGCATGTCAGCGTTTCAGACCGCTCCGCAGCCAGGACCTGCCCACAACCTCCCCGGGCCCCCTGAGACCCTGTGAAACCAAACAGTGAGGTCAGCTCTGGGCTCCCATCTCACAGCATGGATTACACACATACACACACACACACACACAAGGGCCAAGGCCACTGAGACTGAACTTGGATTAAGTCATTAAGGAGTAGCCATCCCCTAAAACCTCTGCCAGGGACTTTCTGTGTAAAAAGATATTCTCCGCTCTCAGCGATAGCGAGCGGAACTGGCAAGTCCGCCTTTGCTCTGAGGAAAGTTCTTTGACCTTTATTTTGGACGGACAATTAATTTCCACAGCAGATTACTATTCATTATATTCATTAATGTTTTTCACCGCGTCTCTGACTTTAATGGGCAAAATCATTCAGACAATAAATTATTCTCTGGTAATCTACCGCCAAGTGAAGACAATGTGAAATGGCTGTAAATTGCAGACTGATGCTTCCCCTCTTTTCCCCCCTATTTACCAGCTATCCATATTACACCCATCTGACCATTTCCCTGCACGCACCTGCACTTATATTATATACACAGCATGAAACTCGATCTCCAATAACATCCACAACAGTAACACTAGAATTTTTATTGTATCAAACAGGTGGTGATGACCTTCAGGGCCAGTAGGATGTGGGCGTCAGGCATGGTGCACGTCTGAGAGTGTGTGTGTGTGTGTGTGTGTGTGTGTGTGTGTGTGTGGCACCTATAGGACAGTCGATCCTCCATCTCACTCTCTTGTTTGTTTTCTGCGGTTGAGATGGATGATGAAGGAGCTGCGTGCCAACAACAACATCCCGCCTCCAACATGCCTGCTGCACCACACACTTACAGACACACGTGCATGTACACACACATGTACACACACACACACACACATGCAGGGGAGGGCGTGGGTGTGAACAGGAACACGCACATGCACGCATGTATGCACACAAACAAATAGATAACAGACTTTCAGACGTTTTTTGTGCACTTTCATGACTGTACACACACACACACACACACACACACACACGCACACGCACATACACACACACACAATCATCAATACCCAATTACCCTCTCCTGTGTTTGGACAGTAATGCTAACCCAGAGGGGTTGTATGGGCATGGAGAGCAACCTGTTGAGAATAATTCATGCGAGTGTCAAAAGTGGGAATCCAGGGATTCTCTTACATTTGCTGGGCCACACATCTGGATGGACCGGCCTTCAGCCCATTTGTCAACATTACAGAGATCAATTGTAACTCACATTTCATTTATTGCCCTCAGACAAGACAGAGTAAAGCCAAAATATCAGACAATCGTAAATATTACAGTGATAATTCAAAGTAATTGTTATGCTTGTTATTTGGAATTCGTTGCAATTTACACTGAATGTACAAAATATTAGGGACACTTTCTAACTCCTTGCTTTTCAAGAAGTAAACTGATGAGGTAAAATCCATTATCCCTTATTGATTTCCCTTATTAAATCCATACCAATCACAAAGGAGGAGATGAAGATAAAGAGAAACAGATGAGTTAGAGGACGATTTTTAAGCTTTGAGACAATTGAGATGTGGATTGTGCAAAAGCTCCCTAAAAACATCTCTAATATTTTGTACATTCAGTGTAAAGTGAACAGCTTTTGAACGGAGGAAATCAATTGTCCGCTTCATTCATCGTCCACATTCGTTTTTTTCTGGACGACATATCCTAGTGTTTCATCTCTTTGAGCCCCAGTTTCATAACATTGTCTTTAAAAATGATAAAGATGACTTATGGTCAAACTGAGGGAAAGTCTGGAGAAACTGAAAATGGCTTACAAACCCCATGACAAATGATGTTGACTTTGGTTGATTCGTCTGCCTTTGGAGCAGGGTTCATATTAACTGAGTTTGTGATTCAACAAGAGTGGAGATACAAAATGGGTTTTGAGTAACAAAGGCTTTCCACGATGCTTGAGCCAGACATTGCTGTGTTCTTTACCCACTGCGGCTTTATGGCTATCATGTTATTGTCTGCATCCAGCCAAAGCTTCAATGCCCATGTTATCTGTTGTTTTAATGATATAGACCCCATATAACCAATTATACAGCGCAGCAGTGCCCCTCTCCTCGCTCGTCAACACTGACATTCATCAATATCCTATTAGTTTCTCTTGGAGCCGGGCAGTTTATCCGGAAAAAAAGGCTGCTGTTGTTTTTATTCCAAGTGGACACACGGGTAATGTTCATTGTAACAAAAAACGCTTTGTTCTGGGCTCAGACACTTCTGGAAAAACTAATATTGGTGGATCATTGTCTCGGAGGTTGCCGTGGTTACAGTCACACTCGCTGATGATTGGATTCATTTTGCTTTATCGCTGGCTACATCCCCGACTCCCAGAGGCAGTGTGATATTAACGATAGCGATGTCCCACCATATCGTTTACAGACTGCAACATCAAAGCAAGGCTGCGGATCGCCCCGGAAAAACTCCCCTTTTGATTCGGATTCAATTTCCTCACTTGCCGCCGCGATGAAAAGTCACTTTTGAGGGAGGAACGTGTCTAATAAAAGTTTGCCAGGGTGGTGAAGTACTTGTCATGAAGTGCGTGAATGAGAGCCGCATTGAAACATATGCACCGAGGGGCCAGACAGAGGGTAATGGGGTCAGAGTCTCACCTCACTGGCCAGACGAGAGGTCTGCTATCATCTGCTGCTGGGTCAAGGCCAGTGCCCCCTCTAAGTCCCCATCACTGGCTCTGTCTGGGCAGGCACACACAGATAGGGACACACACACACGCTCGTACACACACAAAACAGCAAAAGGGCTCCAATCCATCACTCGGCTGAATGAGGACAGAATCAATCACAAGGGACCCTGTGATCATTCCAAACTAAATCACCATCGGCTGTCAGGTGACAAGCCGCAGAAGCCCGTTCTCGGCCTTTATTACAAGGGAGAACTGTTGAAACCATGGTGAAAAAGGTGTGCGAACAGATGGTGAAATCTCCGCTTGCACTTTGGAATTCAATGGTGAATGGATTTCTTTAAAAACATCATTGTTTTCTCTCCTTTTCTCAATAGTAAATGGTCAGTTGGTTATTGTTATTCCTTGCCTCCATTTGTGGTAACAACCCTTTAAGCCTGTCCATCAGTACCAGTCCATTTGCACGGCTCTATTGACATTGCCTGCCCGGTGTGCAACACTCTCATCATGTCTCATAATGTAATGCTCTGAGGTCATAGGGAGTTAGCAGGCGAGCGGGGCTAGCTAGCTGTGTTTGGAAGCGGGCTCTTTCCCCTCGCTAATTGATGCACTTCAGCCGCTGCAGCCTTTGAACTGAATCCCTGGGTCGTCCACCAGAGAGAAGGCAGATGCCATCAGCATTCCCTCCCCTTGCCTTTGAAACCCAAGCCCCACCATCTAACCCGCGGCTCAGGGCCCTGCTGCAGCACGAGTGAGAGGAGCCGTCTGTTAGCTTAGCTCCAGAGACAGTTACCCCACGCTTTGTTTGACCAGCGCCGAGCGTATAGCCTGTGTGCTGGAGGGAGCCGGGCCAGAGAGATTAGCTGTGTTTTCAGTGGGAGATGCTATCATGCAGGCGGTGGTGGCTGTGATACCGGCCGCTCCTGACTGTCTCAGGGCCTTGGCTGGCTCAGTGAGGCGAGCCGGTGTTTGTGTAAGGCTTTAGCCGCTGTGTGATAGCGGACTAGACTGGCACTCCTCCAGCGCAGTGCAGGGAGGCTTGTATAGGAATTGTAGGCCTATGCATGTGTGTGTGCGAAATCATTTGCACCGTTTGATTAGGAGTTAAATGATCTGACATTTTCATTTAAATAAATCTCAATTTTGCTACTCTCTAATGCCAATTGATATAACACGATATCCCAGTTCATGAAAGCATTTTACATTTGCTTTCACACCCTAAACCTTAACCAAAGTTCTAGTTGCCTAAACCCAACCTAACATTAACCAAAAGTTGTTTTACCAAACTTAACCGTTAGCTAAGCTCACATGACGAACTGGAGAAAATGGCGTGTCCAATTCATGTCACATAATCCAATTCATGGTGGAGGAATGTAAGGTTCACATAATTCATGTCCACAACACGTTTCAGAGTGTGTGCTCATTTCATGAAATTTTATGAGACTGTGTTGGCTTTACGTTTGAGGCAGCAGCAACAGCGGTTTGTTTGGAATAAAGAGAGTATTGTGGAGAAAGGTCTGGCCAAACAAGACTAAATGAGGATCTCGCAGATTACTACATTAAGGTGCTATTAATTGCATGCATTGATAAGAACATGAATCCCCCTCCCCTCTCCCTCATTTGAATTAGAGGAGCTGGCATTGTCAGCCAATCAGGGTTGAGTATTGTGACTGTTCTGCCTGTGAGGACTTTGTCTGCAAATTCACACAAAAAATACACTTTTTACTAAACTATATTTAGTGGGAAAACATCATGGAGACTGTTCTTATCCTGAGCCGTAGTATATTTGAAAACAAAACTATGAAATCTGAACATGGGACCTTTAATGGAGGCGATGGGATATTTCCCATTATATTCATCTCTTAACTAAAATCCATATCTTCATTGAGATATGAGGCCTCTTTTCCACTCATCAACCAGCCTCTGCAACTCGTTGCAACACTGGGCTGCTGACCCCGAAGGTCAAGAGGTCATGATCCCAGGTGAGGCACTGTCATCGGGCCCATGACCAGGGTATTTAACCCCTGATTGGCTAAGTCATATCCCAGGTGTGGAGCTGGGTTATATACGGTGTGTCCGTCACGGTGCTCAGAGTTTCCTCTAAAACAGCCCAATGAGTGTGCAGCCTGTCTGAGGCAGGAGGTCCAGTTAAGCCACGAGGGGGGTGAGGGGGTAAGAGGGGAAGGGGAGGGGGGGTGGAGAGCTTGGAGAGAAGAGGTCCTATAGTTCATGTTCATTATCAGTTCTGTTTATGACCCCCATGTCAGCACTAGGCCCTAACTGGACCCCCCCCCTACCCTCTCACTGACACTCACAGGATGGAGACAAAACACATGGACATGACTTGTCCATGTAACCTACAGTACAAAGAGATAGAAAGCATGATAGACATAGAAGGGTTTGAGACTGACTGGAAATGGAGATGAGCAATAGGCAGAGAGAGAAACACGGTGAACATTCAAGAAAAGTCAGGGGCAACAATTCACAAAACCCTGAGCTATGGCAAAGTCCCAGTATCTAATAACATTTGCCACCAAAACTTCCAAACCCGCTTATATTGACTAAATTGCTGCTAATGACTCATGGATGACAAGATATTATTACTTTTTGGTCAGTGTGATAAATCATTAGACATAGGTCACCAGCTTAGCGGATACATTGGTCCTGAATGTTCATTTTTGTAGATATGGATTCCAGATAAATTTCCTTAATTTTTGCTTGATCTTTGCTCTCCATTATAATAACAAGTGCTCCAGTGCTTTCTAGGTGCTCGGGTGGAGGGGTGGGCTGGGGGTGGGGGTGCATGTTTGGAGCGTGTGAAACTACACTGACTTTAAAAACTCCACCTGTTAACACCAAAATGCTGTGATAGATATGATAGAAAATCAACAAGCTACTTCCTGGTATGTGAATGTACAGCACACCAACGTAGAGCTGGGTCATGCTTGTGTGACTTCTACCGTACTGCCTGGTGCACAAGTGCACACTGTATTTCCCTTCTGCAGGGGCTCTTAGGGCCATGTGCAGCCTAAAGAGTGCATACCGTAATTCTTCTAAGCAGTGTGCATTGAAAAAAGCGCTACACACAAATGAACCAATGACCACAGCAAATAAAAAATTACAATATCAGAGCTGGACTCACTGGGGCTAAGGTATGACTAATGCTGCACCTTACCATAGGGGTGATAATGAGGGTGTGTGTGTATGTGTGTGTGTGTGTGTGTGGTGAGGTTGAAACATCCCACCTTGGTCATTAGCTTTAAGCAATGTCATATGTATTTATATCCTGCTGTAAGGCAATCTATGTCTTCAAAAAGAGGAGGAATAGCAGCCTTGATGGTCGTGTTACATAAAAAGTAAATCATATTCTATAAATAATACAGTCAGCCATTCCAATCATTTCACAAAAATAAGAGTCCTTATTAGTTAACTTGTTCCTAGGATTGTCTCATTCTTTGAACCATGTAATAAACTAACATAAAAAACTGGTAGCTGAATACGCTCCTTTCCAAGAGGGATATAATTAATATGGTTAAAATATAGCTGTAGCACAGAGTATGTAATTATCTCTTTTTCAGCTCTGCCCCAGCATCTAATCAATTATTCACCTTCGAAAGGATGTTTGAATGTGTGAGTGCCACTGGAGGAGAGACAGTGTTCCTCCTAGGATCACGGTCTGCTTTAAAGTTCAAAATATTGAGGTGCTGTCAAAGTGTAGTCAAAGTGTAACTTTTACATCCCTAACCTTTCCCTTGAATTTAATGGAGCTGGAAGCAGGGATGTGGCAGGATGTAGGAGGGTAAACTCATTTTACCCAACTTTTTATTTGCAGCAGAGAGTTTACCACTTTTTTAGGCTGACATAAATCATGAAATTCACAGTATGCATCATAGTAAATAATATCAAACTGATGTAAGTTATATACTATACTGTATTAGGGATGGGATGATATATTGAAATTCAATATATTGCAATACAAAAATGTGACAATATGTATTGTGGGGCAGAAAAATGAATCGCGATACTAGTAATCACAAATGAGACGGCTTGCACAGTTCTCCATCATAATTATATTATTTGTACTTTGTAATGACATTTTTAAATTGATGTTTACATTCTAGCAAGCCAATGGCATTGCTAGAAATATTTGTGGCTCAGAAATAAACTAAAAATCTGCACAGTCATACTTTTTGTTGTCGTTGAACTTTTATTTATTACATCGTATCGTGGTTGTATCGAATCATAAACCCCATATCACGTATCAAGTAGTATATTTTTCTCATATATATATATATCATATTGGTGGTTGTTTGCTGTGGAATGATCATCTACTGAAGCTCATACTGTAGTTTACCCACCTTTGCATTTACCACTAGAGGAACAATATATCATGCTGTTATTTTTAAGCACCATCATTGTGTCGGCTTAGGTCTTCGGTGTTTAGATACAGCGTTCAGACTGCAGATCTGTTGACTCAATTGCCTCTGAGGCTGGATTTGGATTCCAGGCAGATTTACACTTCCCGCAGTCCCTCCTGACTCCTCCTCTAACCCCCCACCCTCCTTCCCCTCCTCCTCCTCCCCCCTCCATCCCCTCTCTCTCTCTCTCCTTCTCCGAGAGGCCAGATCCTACAGTTTGGGTTTCTGGGACAGGCTATCCCATGATTCTCCCTGACAGCTGAAGCGTCAACCCCTTGACACTGACGGGAATTTATGGTCCATCGCAGGATGCACAGTAGCCCCAGGGAGAGAGAATACACCGTGGGGGCACCACAGGGACAGGGCTCCATTCAGCCTCGTGCACCCACACCCACATTTCACTGCAGCTCGGTGATCAAGACCCACTACAGTCCAGGCTTAATTCTTATATGTATGCCATTCTGACGGAAATTACCTAAGGTATTCATCATATTCATTCATTCCCCACCATTCATCATTCTTCCTCTGCGCTGTGAATATTGGTTCACCGCATGAAAATGAGAGAGTTATGGTGACACGGAAGGCAATATGCGGCTTCTTGTTTTGATTTGTATGGTAACCACGGGATGCAAAATCTATCTTACCTGACAAAACGCACCCACATCCAAGCCAAGGAAGGCTTACACCTCCCACGCGAGTGATCTTAATATGCGTGCACACACACACACACCCACACACACACACTCTGGGCTGTACACATCAATTCTGCATCAATGACAAGCTGACTTAAAACCCTCACCGACAGCAAACCAATAATAAAACCTATATTGTTTTCCACAAGTGGCTGCCCCCCGAGGATGCCTCGCCTCTGGGTGAAAAAAAATGCACTGTGTATGCAATATTTGCGATGAAACACATCTCCTGAGGAGTATACCGACACTTTCAACACGCCTTCTTCTTGCAGTAATACAAGTACATGAGAATACAAACATTTCACTGGAATACAGTCACTCATTTTATGAGGTTTTCACTGCCTTGATCAATCATATATTAATAATACTGCACAAATAAGGGTCTGTGGTGCCACTATGTGCCTCCTTTCATCCATATTCTGTACTATTACACTACTTCTTCATCATACCATTGCATCCTGTAGGGAGTCCCAAGGGTAATGAGGCTTTGGCCCGACAGCAACAGAATACTCCCATTGAAACATTCACTGCCCTGTCTGGGGTGTTTCCTGGTTTATTGTGGATTAGCAGCGCCTCAAGCATCAGTTCACTCACAGGCAGGGATGTGGAGGGTAAACCCACCTAAACTCAGCTTACCCACCTGTCTTTTTAAGCTGGCAGAAACCTTTGGGACGTAAATGCATAGTACACATCATACTAAGTACCAATGTAAGGATGATAGGATCTTTTAAAGTAATAATCTGTAACATTTTCATATAAATAAATGACAGTTTTGCTACTCTCCATCATCAATTGATATAACACAATAGTGATTCAACCTGAAAGTGATGCGTTTTATGTGTCCAGTTTGTTTGGAATAAACAGAAGAACTGGGTAGTTAGCGTGAGCAGTGATAGCCACCATGGCTGAACAGACAAAGAAGAGACTGGACTTTTAATTTAACTTTAAATTAACGCTTTTCTGAAGATAGAATTGATCTTTGTTTATACAGGTGATTGTTTTATGATGATCACTGACTGGAGTGACGTCATATTGACCCACCTTCTTATTTACCGCTGCATCACCTCTCACAGTGATTAGCCCATTTACAGTGAGAAGGGAGCGGGATGAGGAATGGTCACTTTCCTCACCAAGCATGGCGGTCAGGGAGAAAGGGAGGATGATAATGAAAGACAAGCACCTTCTGCAAGCGATCACAAATAACCCCAGGCAGCATGTTTTATTTGACAGAGCAGATCTATATAATATAAATATTCAT
Source organism: Centroberyx gerrardi (assembly GCF_048128805.1). NCBI lineage: Eukaryota > Metazoa > Chordata > Actinopteri > Beryciformes > Berycidae > Centroberyx > Centroberyx gerrardi. The sequence continues at coordinate 7,498,390 of NC_136020.1, forward strand.
ATGTCATGTAGGTGACTTGGCTGCAGACTTGAGAGATGCCACGCTGACTGGCTGTGGTATTTCAGACGGCCTGACATGAAAAAGCTCCCATGATTCTCGGCCTTCCACAACAAGGTAACAGGAGCCGGGGGGTGAGGGGGTGTGAGAGGGGGTGAGGGGGTGTGTGTGGGGGTGGGGGAGGGGGGGGGGTAGGTGGTAACAGGCAGAGGGACATCCATAGGGTTAAATTCCACCATGACCGGTTGTGCAACAGCATGCCCCAGCAATAAATTGCTCATACCTACGCTGTGAGTCTCTCTCTCTCTCTCTCTCTCTCTCTCTCTCTCTCTCTCTCTCTCACAAACCCTTTCACTTTCATTGAACCTTCTCAAGACAATTGCTCTGATGTTATGGAGCCTATCAGTAAATAAACCAAAAGAGACAGTCATTACGTTATATGAATAGTTCATATTTGAGGAGGTGTTTGCTTTTATGAGTCTCTGCCTGGCCGGTCCATCCTGTTTCATTTCATAACACAAGGTCATATAGACATACAGGAATAGGAATCCCTCGCATTCCCGCCCGTGACGTTTCCGAGTGCAGACCTTGCAGGTTGTAGAAAAGAAGGCCAAAGGCCACATAACACCTCTGTGCAGGCTTTTATCTTTTTTATGGATTTGAGACGAATGAGCCTCCTATCTATTTGTACCGTGTATGCATGCGTTTCTCAAAGTCGTTTTGACTCTGCACATTCCGATCTATTTATGTTGGGACGTGCCACAAGTCACAATTGGGCTCTCCATTCCCACTGGCTAACAAATGCACAACATACTTTGAAGTGACTATAGCATCATGACTATATGAATGATGTCTACACACATGAATGTACTGCCCTTCTGGCTCAAATCAAATGCTGATCAATACTTCCAACCTGCTCCCTGCTCACAGGTTGTTTGTTGATTCTGTTTGGAAAGAAGACTAAGACAGATACCTTTCCCATTTCATCCAACAGTTTTGTTTTGCCATGTAAACTGTGAACCAACAGCATTGTGTCTCTCCCACTGAACACAAAGCAGTCTCACTTTCTCAGTGGCAGCATTGGGCCACAGCATGTGTGTTGCCATTTCACCCACATGCCTATATTTAAAGCACCTGTCATGAAACCTGAGGTGACATTTCAATAGTCTCCGAGATGCCTTAATGTATATTTATTTCCTACACAAAGTCAGTCGGTAGTAAAGACCCATTGAAAAAAACAGAGGCTTGATGCTGTGCGGCAGCCAAAGTGTTGGATAGAGTTTCACATTCTATATATAAGCCTGGTGACTTGTGTCCCTGGCCTATTTAAATGCCAGAGTCCCACTGTCAAAACATAGGCGAGGGGCTGCAACAATATGATGGACCTTTTTGAGACCAACACTTATCTTTTCAACGATTTGCGCTATCTGGAGGAGGGGGATCATGGACCGTTGCAGCACTTGGACATGGCGGGGGTGTCTCCTCTGTACACCGGCACCGACAGCCCGCTGTCACCGGGGCAGGACAACGTGCCGTCCGAGACCGGCGGGGAGAGCAGCGGGGAGGAGCACGTCCTCGCGCCGCCGGGTCTCCAGGCGCACTGCGAGGGCCAGTGCCTCATCTGGGCCTGCAAGGTCTGCAAGAGAAAGTCGGCGCCGACGGACAGGCGCAAGGCCGCCACGCTCCGGGAGAGGAGGCGGCTCAAGAAGATCAACGAGGCCTTCGACGCGCTGAAGAGGAAGACCGTGGCCAACCCCAACCAGCGGCTGCCCAAAGTGGAGATTTTACGCAGCGCGATCAACTACATCGAGAAGCTGCAGGACCTGCTGCAAACGCTGGACGAGCAGGAGAAAACGCAGAATGGTTCCTCTTATACTTTTAACGTCAAAGAACAAAGTGTAAGCTCTTGGATATCACTGCCATCCCTTATCCACAATCCATATAATATTCCCATAATATTCCTATAGGGACTTGTAGTGTGCCTGTGCTACTCAATAGTTTATACTAACCTTATTGTACTGTATAATATATTTTTCTGCTATATTGTATCATTATAATTTTCCTATAATATGAATCTAGTTGTATGAATATGATGTGTTGCTGTGATATTTGTGTGGCATCTTTGAAAAAAAAAAGTATTATAGGATTACTTTTTGTTTTCTTTGCGCATAAGTCAGATGCCCAAAAGTTACCATTATTGTTGCATACTCCCATATGATAACATATATTTGTGTATAACCATGATGCTCGTCGGTGCCACGTGTTAACTGGCAGAAGCGTAACACACACTGCATACTTCCACAGGTGGCCAATCATGAGTATCATTGGAAAAAGTCCTCTGAAACCTGGCAGACCTCTGCTGACCATTCCAGTGTTGCCATGATGAACCAGAGAGATGGTAAACCTTCCGAACCTGAAATTAAATGGAAAAAAAATAAAATTCCCACCTGCAGTCACGTGGGATTCACTCACTTTCTCTGTTTCTTATGTTTTCAGGTACCAACGAGTCTTCTGCGACCTCCAGCCTCCTGCGCCTTTCCTCCATCGTGGACAGCATCACCAGCGACGACAAAACCAGTTTCAACGAAGAAGTTTCAGAAAACTGATTTTTTTTTTTTTTTTTTAACAGACGACAAAAGTGCCTTTGATATTTCACATTTCCATTGTTTATTATCACTAAATTATTTCCACCTTATCCAGCCACTCTGGCTTCTGTTTATGTAGTCCATTCATCTGGACAGCGAGAGCAGCAGCAACGCTTGCTGTTCTGTCACAGATGAAAATTTGATATGTACATATTTTATAATATTGTGATATTTAAAGTACTTAATTTATTTTGTATGCAAAAGCAGAGAAACCCTTCCACAAAGCATATATTGTATTTAAATATTTGTATATAACTGACCAACGAATAAATTGCCATTTTTGCAAGACTCTAAACCACCATCTTCTTCATTCTTCAAGGGCATGGCAGGGTCATTTCCACATTACAGCAGTATCCTGTCTGACAGCCAAGGCAAGCATCGGACCATATCCAGCATGTGTGGTATCCTACGCTCATGTACTTTATCACCTCTGATCCAGTGGCAAATAAAAGGCTTCATAAGCAATGACCTCCAGTCAGTGGTCATCATAATCAAACAGCCACCAAAATAAAAGTGACTCTAAATTTCTGAAAAACAGTAATTTATGCCTTTTTCCCCTTAAAAGACCCTATTTGGAAACACTTACAAAATCTTGAAACTACTTAGAATAATGTATAATATGAATTTACATTATAAAGATTTATGTCAGACTGAAAAGGTGGTTTTTAGGTGGGTGTATACCCTCCATTACATCCCAGCTTAATACCAGTGGGTTACTTGAACAGAGGAACACCACCACCGGCTCAACATCCACCAGTTCCCCCAGCATTCACGGCTATTAGGAGTCCATAAAAGCCCTCTAAACTGCCCTGGAATAGCTCGCTGACCGGCCGCTCTCTTTGTTCCAACTGGCATCCAGCGGGCCGGGCCCATAACAGTAACTCGAGTCCCCTTCCCGACACGGCCTGCCTCTCCTATCATATGTTGGGGACATGGAAACTTGGGCAGCAGGCATGAGTGCAAAGCCCAGAGGGATAATGAAGCTATCCGGCCCATTAGGTCTTAATTCATCATCACTTGCTTCATCATCATCATCACATGGCAAAGTGTTTACATGTGAGCTATTAAAATGCCAGCGTGACGCGATGGAGATCCATTGAGTCTTGTTGGTCATGTATTGACATGAAGGGGGGTGCGCTTGTTTATGATGTCGGGGTGCACGCCGCGCTAACCGAGCCCCGCATCAAGGCTGGAGAGCGGCCTGTTCCTCCTCAGATCTCGCTGGATGACACAACGCCCCGGTTGACCTCTGGGAGTCTGCCTCATCCCTCAGGCCTGCAGACACACACACACATGCAGGCAAACAAGAAGGAAAACATGCACACACACACACACACACACATGCAAGGGGATGGTCATGTATGAGGTTTATCCTGAGGTAGAGACTTCAATATTACATCCAACAAGAGAAAAACTGCAAAACTGTTTCAAAGGTTTTTCAAAATCAGAAAAACATACTTGCAATAACAGCACACAGTTGTATAGCTTTAGTGTGATTTCAAAAGGACTGTGAGGCTTGAACAGCATAATCCGGGGCTTTTATATGGTTCCTTTCAAAGGAACTACCTATCTTATACCAAATATCCGATTTTCTAAAGAAACCAGACAGAAACTTGATAGCCCCAAATAGTAATGTGATTTTAATGGGCTCCCACCGGCTCACTCTCTCCATGATCCAGCAGCACTGTTACCATAATGTGCCATAATGTGTAGATCTAATGAATAACTGCTGGTCTGATGTCTGTTTTCAGATATCTCTATTTTAACAGAATTTTAGTGCCTAAAATCAACATTCACACTTGTTCCTGGAAAACAATTTGGTTCAAAGTGGGTAATTAATGGAGCAATTTCAAGACTTGGATGAAATGTATAAACTAATATTCAATGCTATAATTGAGGTTATCTTTACATATTCTATAGTACAACATCTGTAGAAGCTCAATGGACAGCTGTAATGTTATTGTTTGATCTTTATGTTTGCTCCATCTGACTGTAAGATGTGGATTACAAGCATAGAATCCCTACAAAGCAACACAGCCCGCTATAGTTTTGAAGCCCGGACTTTCCTCTTGTCTAACTTTACAGGGATCTCGGTGTTACTGATGACACCATATAATTGTCATTTGGCTGTGAAGGCTGCGTTTTAAAAGTCAAAGCTGATGAAAGCGGAGCTCTTATGAGAGGGGGCTAAGCCTTGAGGCCGAACGCCTTGATTTATCCAGACTTTCCTTGAATATCCTGCTAGGAAAGGGATTCAGTGCAGCGGGGTTGGCAGCACACCTCTGCCCACTGCCAAACAAGTGCTGTTGCCAATCAAAGGTTGGTTTTTTTTTGTGTCATGTGCAATGACCTAATACTCATTCCTGTAGGAAATGTAGAATGGACTTACATTTTGACTGGAGGAAAAATCACATTTAACAGAAAATCATGATCTTGGAATTATAAGGTTATATCTGACTTTTTTTTTTTTTTTTTTTAATCAAAATTGACTTATCCACATATTCATGATCTTCTAATATGAGCCTACTTTATGCATGTCTGATGTTATTTTTTAAAATAACCTTTGGGGGTTAAATATTTAAAAAAAAATATATATATATATATACATATATATATATATATATATATATATACACACACATATATATATATATGATGTAGGCTACATGCCAGTTTTGCCAGCTGGTATGTCAAATCTTTCTGAACTGATCTACCCACACAGATCCTTATCATCCAAGCTCACAAAATACTATTTCTGACTGTGGTAATTAAAATATGCAAACATATGGTGAGATCTAAAAGTGTGTTAGACTTTATTTGTGCCAAAAACGAGCTGTGGAGCCTAATCCGTTTTATGGGAATATAAATGATAGATTGGCCTCACCGTCAGGCGAGATGGTGAAGCATCAAATCAGCGGCATATTAAATCAAAGCGTGAGGCAGTTTGGAAGAAATAAGGGTTTCAGACGTGAGGAAGGTGGACATAAAAGGCCGCCTCCTGCCCGACACTTAACTCTGCCTCTGACCCTTGAGAACAACAAGAAAAAGAAACGCAAACTCAAGAGTTCCCAAGAGACAAGCAGAGCGGCCCGGCCTGCGCGCAACCACTGCGCCAATATAAACTCAATGTACGCGCAATAACACCATGTGCTCGGCCAATCTCACTCGGGGCTCAATTAGCCATCGCTTGATGCCAGGTTTTCTCGTTGTCTGTGTTGTTCACAGTGTAGAAAGCCTTTGATCTCCTCGACAGCTACAAGCTACAGCCCCAATGTCTTCTTCAGCTGTGCGCAATACAAACTCCGACGGCAATTCAGAGGCAGCAGGTATTACTGCGCTGTTTTCTTAGGTGCGCCAAGTTCCCAGAGATTGGGGCTCGCCTCGCCAAACGTTTTGACACATTGTGAGAAATATCCGCATTGTATCCTTGTAAGCTGTCAACAACATCGCTTTAAGTAATTACCTGAACCATGCGGGGCCGCGCTGCGAAGGATCCGTATTAACAAGCCATTACAGGCTCATATTCAGTTTTAGTGAACATTTCAGCCAATCCAATGCAGTTTCACTTGTTTGGTTTTGTACAAACGAATGTCAATAGGCTATCTTGAAACAGGAGCAGAATAAGGCAGGTCACCATTATTATCAAGAAAATGACACTCGGAGAATTTATAGGATATTCTTGAAAGAAGTTGATTTGCGTTGGAAACAAGTGAAATTATCTCTCGCTATCGGCAGGTTTTTTTTCACTGTTTTGAAAAAGATTTAGGAGACTTGTGTTGCTTTTTTGCAGTATAGGCTATTTACTAATTAGCCTATTATTTTCTCATACTCGATTACATGCATGCTGTTGACATCGGGGCCTTTTTGAAACTTATACATGTTAAGGTTTTGTTTGTGTTTTACTGCTTAACGTCTCTAATTTCATTACAAGCAAAGCCTTCATGGCCTAAACCCTGCAAGTTGCCTATAGACCCGCTATAGGCAGAACTTTTGCACCACAATGCCCATCTGTTGTTTGCTGAATTGAAGTGCATGCGGCAGTAACTTTTAACGGTCAAAATTTGGCCCGCGGGGGCAAAACGGTTCACGACATTGCGAAGTGGTGTCAATTGTGTAATTACTGTTTTAATGAGCTTTGGCAAACACGGACACCCTCTGCACGGCACCTTCAGTGATGAGTTAGGGGTGTTTAGAGGGGGCTTACCGCTCTAATGTGAATTCACTGGGCTTGAAATGTTACACCTTCCTTTGCAGCTGGGCTGCATCTGCAACGCTGTTGTCTCCACCGTAAAAATTGGCCTGCATACTCTTACACAAGGTCAACCTCTTGTTCTGCACAGTTTGACAAAACAAAACAAACCCTCCTCCAAATGTATGTCTTAATACTTGTGTCATTTTCATTATCAGCTAAAATTCACTTGATACCTGGAGGCCATTTTCAGAATAATCATGCCACTGCAACACTTGAAACACTTGAAGTATAGGCCTACTGTCAGAAAAAAAAACATAGGTGAAGGTCATATGCTGGTTCAAGCTGCAAATGTTCCCATCCTCTTAGAACATTCCCAAGCGTTGTATTCATCTTGGCCTTGCAGGAGAAGGGCCATTGGAAGGAGAGAACGGTGATGAGTGGGAAAACACCAGTAAGTGCAGATGTGGGAAACTCTGCAGGGTACTGGGGGGTGCGAGGCAGCGGGCTGGGAGGGAGCTCAGCTAACCCCAGCCTGCCTCCTGGCTGGGCCAATGGGCCATGGTAATTAGATCTGGCCAATGTGGGCCCTGGGCTCTGGCCTGGGGGCATATAAGGGGGGCCCGGGGCAACAGCCCCCTCATATCACTCAGAGGTCTCCTCTCTCTCACCCCACTGCTCTACCCAGCGGAGATCCCTCCTTGCTTCCGTCCATCTATCCATCCATTCAGCCTTCCTTCCTTCCTTCCACTGCAGCACCAGCGGACAAGCCATGGACGTCTTCTCCCCATCCCAGGTCTTCTATGACAGAGCCTGCTCCTCGTCTCCGGACAGCCTGGAGTTCGGCCCCGGCGGGGAGCTGGCCGGCTCCGAGGAGGACGAGCACGTCCGGGTGCCGGGAGCCCCTCACCAGCCGGGACACTGCCTCCAGTGGGCCTGCAAGGCCTGCAAGCGCAAGTCCAGCACCGTGGACCGCAGACGGGCCGCCACCATGCGGGAGCGCCGGCGGCTCAAGAAGGTCAACCACGCGTTCGAGGCTTTGCGCCGCTGCACCTCGGCCAACCCCAGCCAGCGGCTGCCCAAGGTGGAGATCCTGCGCAACGCCATCCAGTACATCGAGAGCCTGCAGGACCTGCTGCGCGAGCAGGTGGAGAACTACTACGCCCTGCCTGGAGAGAGCAGCTCGGAGCCGGGGAGCCCGCTGTCCAGCTGCTCCGACAGCATGGTGAGACCCACATCTTCGCTGCCTCCTCATGCTCACATCTGGTTCATGGCTGGTTCCAATCTTGCAGGTCCTATAGCTGTCAAAGCAATGGCACCTCAGAGAAATGAGGATTATACCGCATGCTAGACAGGCATTCATGTTGTAAGACCCTGAAAAGGCCTTTGCTGTTGATCAAGCTATCTTCAGATGCCAGTACCAGTGTTACAGATTGGAAACTTGCTGCCTTTTCTCATTACTATGCAGAGTAGCTTGTTAGACTTGAAATGGAGTCAGCAAATTTCCAATTCAGAAACCTATTAATCAAATAAGCTTGTTTTGGTTGTTTCGCCCCAAGACCTCAATTACCATGCTTCTCCATGCATGTCATACTCTCCCTTCATTCTTTCATACAAACATCTATTTTGCAGTCTCACTTGTATCTGATCGGAGTTTAAAATACCAGGTCTGTCTTTGGTGCTGCGTGTGTGATGCTGGTTACTATTGGTCAGACGGGGTTAGCTCTCCTCACCAATCGTCTGAAGGTGACACTCTACCATCTAATACAATAGAACTTGTAATGGTGGATGGTGTAATGGCTTTCCCACCACCGGACACTTTATAGCCCTAATAAACCCGGCTAAATCCACCTTACTGAAGTCTGGCAGGAAAGACTGGGTGCTTTTCTGCATTCCATCTTGACTGCATGTTCTGCGCCGCTGCCAGGATTTTCTGCAGATTTACTGGGAGAAAGTGTCATCTTGCACAAACTGGTGTTGCTTCCACTGATACAATCGATTGGCCACGCTCGGAGCGGGGCAGGGTATGGGAGTAGACGCTGCCACTTTGGCTTTAAGGTGGATGTGAAATAAAGAACCCCATAACCTTGGAACGCAGGATTTATTGCCCTGTCCAAAATATCATGAATTACATTGATTTTTTTGGTACTTTTGTTGCTTCATACCCTTTATATACAAATGACCCTTTTCTGTCTTGTTTTCTGCAAGAATGGGAGGGTGAATCAAGCGCTTAAATGGGCAATTCTGAATGAAATGACTGATGGTGCGTGCATTATGTTATGATTATACTCATTCTGTTTTGATTTCTCATTTCCTTCCAGGCGGACTGCAACAGTCCCGTGTGGCAACAGTTGAATGCAAACTACAGCAACAACTATTCTTATGCTAAGAACGGTAAGACCTTTTTCACATCAACTGCAGTCTGACATACGATACGGATTAAAGCAGGCATTCACACAAGCATAGTGCTATTACAAACTCATAACTGCATGATAGATTTTTTATTTATTTATTATTTCATTTATGTTTTTTTTTTGCTTCTGGAAATCCTGAAACTGGGATTGTCATAAAAATATTTTATTTATACTTAAATGAAAAGAAAAAAAATAGTAATAATAATAATCATTTTAAGAAAAATCCATTTTGTTCATACATTGATTATTTGTATCTATTTGTCTTAATTATACAAATTTTGTTTTTTATTTTTTCTACTATTTGGCTTCAAAGTCATATTTAACTAAATCTATTTGGCATTGTATCAATTGAAATTATCCTTGTATTGACCCTGACTCTCTCTCTCTGCCCCCCCCCCCCCCCCCCCCTTCTTCCCATATCAGAGAGTTCGTGTGATAAGGCGGTCGGAGCCTCCAGTCTGGAGTGTCTGTCCAGCATTGTGGACCGTCTGTCCTCGGTGGAGGCCGGCGCTCCGGCCTCTCTGAGGGACATGACCACCTTCTCCCCCTGCAGCTCCGACTCCCAGCCCTGCACACCGGAGAGCCCCGGGTCCCGGCCCGTCTACCACGTCCTGTGAGGGAAATCTCGTCCCGACGCGGGATATAACACTGCCACAGGCGCTGCGCTTTACCAAACACCAGCTTCATTCACAACAAGAAGAGTTAAGACCCAGCTTTGTGCAAATCTGAAGCAAACTCAGCAGTATCTGAGGGACTGTGGCAAGCACCGACCGGCTTTTTATATTGTACATAAGATTGTAAATATGTAATGTAAATACCCATTTATTCTATACATGCTATTATACCTAATGAGACATATTTAATGACAGTTAATGTAATGTTGCTGACCCAATGTGCATTATTCATACACTAAGTGGTATTTAAGCAGTATTGTATTTTCTTACTTTTCCATGTTGCTATGATCATTAAACCTTTCATTGTTTTGTATAAAAGCTTGTGCATTTTATGTTTTTTAGGCAATGATTCCTTCTTCTTCTCTTTTTTTCCTTTGCTGTCCTCTTCTTTGTGCGACATGTGACATCTGTAAAATGTAAACACCATTAGTTCAGATGTCTCATTAATCTTCCCATTACAAAAGCATGTGTGTAAAAGATATAAACTAAAATCAGCACAATGGGTGGTACATGTTGTACAGCCCCATCAGTCTGAATACACTATATCAACACCAGTGTTCAGTGGATACCAGTGGGCCTTCTGCTCCAGCTCTAAAATATCAACACTACACACTAAAAACCATATTGCTAAGTTGCACCATTGTACCATTTTTTACCAGGATTTTTTTCGAGAAATGCTGCAGGACAAGTAACAAAGTAACAAGGCAAACTAACAGAGCAACAAATCAATTTGCTTGTTTTTAGACGTATTCCTCTAAAATGGTGAAAGCAGCTGCCATCATTATAAAACTGCCTCATAGTTTAGTGGGTTTGCAACTTTTTTTTACAGATAACAGCAAAATGCATGAAATGTTTTTAATTTGAGAAACAGACACATTATGAATTTGATATAGCAGACTAATAGGCATTAGCATAATAAGACAAATAATGAATATGAGTCTAAAAGTTGGTGTTTTATCTAAAGGACATGGACGAGTTATTATTCTTTAAAGACACATATGACAAGATAGAGCAGGGATCCTCCAGTAAGGTGGTGTGGAGATCGCATTTGGAAGCCGGCGGCGGTCAGTTGATACATTGCCTGGTGTCTTTGCCAACCATTTGGCGTTGCTGTAATCACTCATGTACAGTATATGAGTGATTACAACAATGTCACGGGGCATTTTAGCTCCCGGTGAATGAGGGAGGGACATCAGAATGATCCGATTACCAACTAAGGTATTACCATCAGAGCAGGGATACTAAACAAAACAAGCAGAAACATGTTACATACAGTATAAGTCATATATGTGATGGTATGAGTTTTAAAATTTTAGAGCAGATTTTTCAGTCTTCGCCTCTTCTGTTGACGTGAAGAGGAGTGTGTTAGGAGACAGCAGGGGGAGGCAGCATTGTGTACCTGTTTGTTCTTTTCTACCAAATGTGAGTCATCATTAACACCCTTGATTATACCGTCAACACTAGAGTTGAGAACAAATGGCCTCTAATTGTACTTATTGTGTGACTGAGGGGGAGGGCTTACAGTATGTGTCTCCCATATTGCATGGCTTGCTTTGATCAAAGCCTATGCAAGTGGCCATGCTGTAAGTAAATAAGATCAATAGCAGTAAAAGAACTAAATAATTGTTGTATTGAGAAGTCAAGAAAAAAACCCGAATCTAATTACAACCAGGATTAAAACTGAAGATATTTAGATATAGCTCTAATATGCTTTATCTTGGTAAAAAACAAACAAACAAAAAAAACAATCCCCTCTACTTCTCACCTTTTCTCTTAATTGAATTTCCTTGCACTTCTCTCTTGTATAATCCCCCTAAAGTCACAGGAATATGGTTCCATATGTCATCAGGGTGCTATGGCTCTGATCCTTGCTTCATTACTATTGGTTGTAATGTTGATGATCAAGGAATTGATATTGGATAAGATAGCCAGCTAAATACCTAACATGTAAATGGAGTTTCATGTGAGCCACTATAGTCTAGAGTCATTTCCATCTAAAAGCAAGGTACTTTGCTCTAAAGTGACACTTGGATTTTCTTCTCTTTTTCTTCTTCTTCTCTTATTCTGCTATTGTAGGGAAGGTTGGAGTCTACAGTGGCCAGAGGAAAATACTAGCAGTTACATAGGCTACTAGCAGTTCCATACTATCCCTGAGCCACAATGCTAGTTGGGTCTGAGGCATAGTGGGCATACCAGCAGCGGCTTGTATTTCACTAACCTCCGCGGCTGCCTACTAAGCTCCAAATGTCACTGATGTCATTTTCCATGGCGAAACGTTGGTTATGATTCATAAATCACTCGCTCACCAAGCCTGCCGTGTCAATAGAGACATTTCACATGAAGGTTGTGGAGGTCGAGCATGAACACCAGGATGTGATATGACTGATATGAATTATGAAATCCAAATCTTTATTTATTTATTTTTTTCTTATTTTCATCATTTATTTGTTATTCATTTAAATCTCAACAGAGTGTGGACACGGTTAACAAACAGGCTCTTGTAATGTCAGCACCAGTGTAATAGCATTGCTTATGGTCAGCCATTACTGCAGTACTGTGTGGAACCACAAGAGAGAGGTGTTTCTTCTATTTCTCACATTTACACTTGACTAGTTATATTAAGCCTCTATAGTTGGATTTTAATGATGAATATTAAAGGACAAGTTTCAAAATCAGGGATATTTGTATAATCACTAAATGACAATCCTTACATTGTGTCTGTCTAAGGGAATTCATCTGTTTTGCTGTACTTGAGGACGGTTCCACTCAAATAATGAATGTTCACTGGGTTCTTCCATTGCTAGAAGAGAGAGAGAGAATTACAACTGTATTAAGAGTGAATTGGGAAGATAGAAAAGAAGAGAGTAGGTGCATCTGGTTTAGAATCATAAGTACTCTTACAGAATAAAATGATGCAAAAATGCATTTTACAAACCAATTTCCTGCTCTATTAAACTGCTGCAGTCTGGATATTTTCATGATATTACAGATTACACTCTTCTTTGGTTTTAGGAGTTTAGACATTGTGGGAATGAAACCTTTGACCTTCCAGTGATGCGGTGCTCTCTCTAACCATAGAGATATATCTCTATGTCTCTAACATCACATCAACCTGCTTCCTATGGTTTCTAATTCTGAGAGAAAGCTGTTTATGGTCAAACACTGATCATATTGTCCTAGACTGTAAGAATATCACATGAATTTCTCGCTCAAGAGTTTGCTTTCGGATCAGATGGCTCCGGTAGAAAGCGAAGCCCCGGCAATATCATTGTTAAGAGACGTGACAAGTGAGGCGTGTGTCTTTATCACACAGTTTGTTTGGTGCTATTTCAGGGCACAGCGGTGTGCACAGAAGATTAAAATGGAGATCAAGTAGGCGACGAGAACACTGTGTTTTCACACCTCGAACACATCAAAACCTGTCAGTTGGCGAGGTTGATAAGATTTCTTTAGTTGGTTTTCCTTCTACATCTGACTTCCTTGGTTTTGCCTCAACTCCAAGGAATCAGACCTGAGCCTTTTGTCGCTCTGCCTTATGGTAGGAGATGAACGCAATTAGCTCATTTTCTTCTCGGTTGCCATGGGAGCCTGACAAGGTGTTACATGCAGGCACCCTTTGGTGCGTTCTCTGACTCTGGGACCTGATTAACTGGGTGTGGGGTTTGTCACCTGCATGCAAAGAAAGACTTGATGTGTTTGATTAAAACAAAATGGTGGGAGTGAAACTACTGCACTCTGAGTTTTGTCACTTCTGTGTTCAGTGGGAATGAATGCATGGAAAACAGAATACTTCTAACAAGTGTTAACTAGAAATGAGCTCCAACAGGCATTTTTATCACACAGAGTCGTGTGCAACACCTTGCCGGTGTAGGAACAGCATCGCTTTGTGCTCCCACTGTCACCGCTTCAGTTTACTGCCTTCCATTTACAAGGGCCACTGAGCCTCTGCATTAGTTTCAGTGTCTGCTCTCTGTATTGGCCCGACAAAGGCAATTGACTTTCTGGTTCTAATGCTAAAATCCTGGACAAGTCTTCGGAGGGAAATTTCACTACACAAGGCCAAGCACCGGCACCGCATACAGAGGCTGCATTTAGGTTTGGAGACTGGTTAGCACACTGGATATCATTAAATATCACTGGGAATCAATGGCAAGCAGTAATACTTTAGGCATTGGTTGTTATGAGAAATAAACACATGACTGTTTTTATTGTAAACTAGTAACTATCTAGGTGTTCATTCATCCTACTTGCTTCTGTAACTATTCAATAGCTACTTGTAACTAATGTTATTTGTACTAGTCACTTTATTCTTTCTTCCAGTCGCAAATGCATGGTGCCGTCAGTGGTAATGTGTAACCTGCTGGTTAAAATTAGATTTAAGATATTTGTAATAAAATCCACAACTCAAATAACCAATGTGACAAGAGAAAATACACTGTCAAAATGTCAATATTTGTAAGGCCTGACTGAGTATGAAACCCCACTAACTTCATTGCTGGTGCTACTGCGCTCTGTCACTAAATACTAAATCTCAAAATAAGAATGCAGACCAAGAGACGTGAAAGGAGAGTCGACCATCTGATCACTGTACACAAGCACATAGATTTATTTATACAAATATAGTATGTATAACAATTGCATATCAACGGTTTGTTGTCTTTTTTTTTTATCTGTATGGTAAGTACAGGACCATCAGCTTCAAAAATGCAAGTCAATTAAGAAAAGAGTACCTGTGATTTAAAGATACAAAAAGGGATCTGTGGTATTGAGATGTACTGCTCGGAGAGTGAGACAGGGACAGAAACACTTTGACTATCCAGGGGAGGGTTTCCTAAAACAGCCTTCACACTGAGGTCACCTTACCCCCAAACACTTGGCATTCACTAGGCCTTAGTGCTAACAGGCTGTTTAGGAAACGGCCCCATCAGGCTAGATGGCACACATCATGGACGTAGAGGACTGCTGCTCTACAGGACTCTAACATGTACTGTAAATCTAATGTGTGCTATTGGATAGAACTGATGATGAAATCGTCACTGTCTATCAATAAATCCACAATTTTAAAGTAATAATCCGCAACATTTTCATGTAAATAAATGTTAATTCTGGCTACTTTCGATCACCAATTGATATAACAGAATAGTGATTCAACCTAAATCCAGTTCATTCAAGTTTTTCCATTTGCTGTCGGAGTCTAGTAGGTCTTTCTGGTTTCTGGTTTGTTTGGAATAAACAGAAGAAGAACTGGGTAGTTAGCATGAGCAGTGATAGCCACCATGGCTGAACAGGCAAAGAAAAGAGAAACTCAAACTGCATCAACAGAAAATCAAAGCCCCGCCCACACCTGTGTGATTGACAGGTGATCTCTGGGGAGGTGCAGTGCAGAAACACCACAGCAATGAGCGCTGAGCACCGAAGATGGAGACTAAATGAGAGCAAACACAGGTCTCGCGGATTACCACTTTAAGTCTGGTCCCTTGAGGGTAAGCAGTCCAGATACTGGGTTGGTAATGGGACGTTTAAAAACACAGCTCCCTTATCATTAAGGGGAAAGAAGGTAAAACATTCCACACAGTCTCGTCGCCGCCCACAATGATTGTCAAGATGGAAACGCAAAGAGCAGATCCAGGAGGATGGTTTACCGATCATGCGATTCAGGTATGAACTATGTGCTAGTATTCAGTTGTTATACAACGAGTCGTTTTTAAATAATAATCTGCATGTCTAACAAAGTATACATAATATTTAAATGGAACGATGAAACTTTATGTAAATCTCTGATCTCATAAACTATAAAATAGACTGGTCTGAAAAATAAACATAATTCTACCATATGTTGACTTCCCACTCAAATTAATAATTTGACATTCTATTTGTCTCTCTGGAATTGTTTATAACTCATATTTCTGAGGACTGATTTGGAAATCTCTCTCTCTATATATATATATTCTCTGGATAGATCTTTACAATTGGAGTAGCTTACTTACAGTCTATTAATATTTTGTAGTTATTGCACATTAATTTTACATGCCACCTGTATATCAATAATCTCTTTCAATGGCACTTTCAATGGATTCATCCATCGAGTGACTGTTGTCCGTTTCACTGGCAGAAGCTGTCTCATGACACACAGTGCATAAGATCCAGTTTACATTACCCTTACAATAGTTTTACTTCTGCACCGATCCCATAAGCTATGTATCTGATCATGAATTCTATGAGGAAAAACTGAAGAATGTGTGTTATTGCTAAATCTACAAGAGTACCCAATACAAAATATTTTCTTGCTACAATATAGAAGGTAAAAAAGAGTTCACGTTTATCCAAAACGGGACAAGTTTGACACAAAAAAAAAATCAATGGTCATTCATACATAGACACAAGCACCAGTTGAAGAATCAATAGAAACACCACTGTACAAATGATATCTATGGCAAAAATGGCAAAGGTGCCACGGCGTAATGGATGTCAGTAAGCAATCAGAAATGGATGGCTGTAAACGAAACAACAAACACAAGAGAGGGGGGTTTCATAAAGGGGCGACAACCTTCAAACTATTCGAGGAGAACAACTTATAAAAGGGAATATAAAGTTAAAATGGACGACCTTCAGTGCTAGCCTCCCTCTCATGTTGTCATACGGGTTTTCAAAGCACCAATTTCAAGACAAACAGCTCTCGTTTTTGCTCAGTAATCGGTGGAACACTGGAAGGGAGAGAGTGAAAGAGTCTTCTACTGGTTGGTACAGTATCCTTCGCGGCGGCGGGATTCCTCCGGGATCCTCGGCGCTAAACAGATGGTCTTTGAGATCCGCCGTCTCGGTCTCCTTCACTTCTTCTTTTTTTGGAACAACCTGCCAATGATAAAAAAAACACAACAACAAAAAAACAAGCTGAGAGCGAGCAAATATGCCTTGGAGCTCGTTGGCAGTTCAGTCCTAGAGGCAGAGCGGGGATTGATGTTTTTGGACGCGTCTGCCGATGGAATCAAGCTCATTTTGTATTCCGTAATGATTTTCTACCAAATGATCATAGCTTTGATCGCTGTTTGATTTTGCCTCTGGGGGAACTGACACTGCTCTTCAATGGGAACTGTCATTCTAATCAAGAACAATGCAGTTCTCACACCTACTTCAAATCCCCGTGAATTAATCATCTCTGACTCTCCTAGTGCCCGGCTTACGGTAGATCCCTCTGTGACCTCGGCTTTGGCCCGGCCTGTGACTGTGCATATGGGAATGTGTGTGCGCATGTTTGTGTGTTACAGAGAGAGAGAGAGAGAGAGAGAGAGAGAAAGAGAGAGAGAGACACCAGGCAAACCAACGGGCTACGTTCGCGGCGCATCCTGCCCGCCCCGCGTGTCACTTGGGCGGCAGCCTCTTGGCCGCCGAGGCAAATCTCTGCGGTCAGCATGCCGCCGTTGATAAAACATGATCCCTGCTCAGCTCCCTGTGTGTGGCTCCGCTGCAACACACTGTTACAAGCTCCCAAATACCTTCCCGAGCCGCCCCGAGCCAAGTGCAAAACAAGAGATATGCTAGGGGGATTTAGCGTCAAGCGGGCGGTGCCACGGACAGATCCAAGTCCTCGGAGCAAATGCTTAAATAATTCTGTAAGGAGTTATGCAGAGTTATGGATACTGTAGAACTTTGCTTGATGGTCCAATTAGCGTCTAAAACTTCATTTTCAGGTTCACTATTCCGTCTCCAGCGAGGCCCGAGTTTGATTTAGTCTGACTGACAGTGCAGAGCTTTGGTCTAAATTTGTCCGCTGTAAAAATACAGTCTGTTTTCCTTTCCTGCATTTGCCTACTGCAACTTTTATAAAGCAGAGAGGTCTGTAGAACTTCCATCCGGCGGTATAGGTAGCTTCCTAGTAGCAGCATTGCAGGCAGCGTCTACTTATCCACATACCTGCAGAGCACGAGCCGCAGATGTAATCGGTTTAGCCTTGAATAATTCACAGCCCACACAACGGAATCACTGACATAACGCAGCCAAAATGGTCATGTTTGCACGGGGGATACCGGCCGCTCGGTTTGCAAAACATTCCTCCGAGGTTTTTCGAGCTTCACGCCGGGATGGAAAACGCCTGCCGCCCCGCACATGGCCAGTGACAGACTGAGGCGCTTGCTGTAATCCACGGTAAACGATGAAGAGTAGTCGAACCTGCATCCTCCCGGCCCCGCTCCGTCTCCCTGCCTGCGCTGTGTGTTTGCCAAATCAATTCATTTCGCTGTGGCATCTGTTCTTCGATTTGTTAGAGCGGGCACGGCGGCAGAGCTGACAGATGAATTTAGTTATGAAATAACATGAAAATGGATGATAGGATCTCTTTCCCCATGGTAACACTTTAGCAACTATTGGGTTCTCAAGCAAAACAGAATTTAAAAGGTGATGTGAGGATATCCGCGTCTGTGGCAAATATCCGCCTCTATCTTTTCATCGCACAGCTCCTAAAATAGCATGCACCTCTGAACCCAAACCCCTGTGACATGCTAAAATCCATAGATAATCTGAGCTCATCTCGACTTGAGCTAAGTCCAGTTCAGGCTCATTTATCCAGACCAGGACTCCATGCCAATACTACAGCAATAAGCCAAGAGAGGCCAGGCTTTACAGTGATTTTAGAGCAGTTAAGAGGCGTTGTTAAGCTGATGATACACAGGCACATTTTCCTGTGTATCATCACCTTTAGGCATGCAAAGCAAAGTTATACAGCATTAGAATGAACAGAAATGTTTAAGCAATATTTGATTTTAAATCGATGCTAGCAACTCCTCATATGTGGCGGTGGTGGTAGTGTAGAAGTTAGAGAAGATCGCGACTGGAGAGTTACCGGTGTGAATCCCGGGGCTGGCTGGGGAAAATGCGGGTGAGGCGAGGCGTCTGCTCCTCCTCCTCCACCACCCTGCACCCTTAAAGCAATGAAGCGCCTCACCTACGACATGTGGTTCTGCTGGGAGGCCAGGTTCTGCTGCTGCTGCTGCTGCATGAGGAGCTGCTGCTGCTGGCGCCGCCGGGCCGTGCGGAGCTTCTCGAAGCGCGCCTCCATCTCCTCCAGCACCTTGGGGGTATAGCGGACCACCAGCTTCACGCTCTCCTTGGCCGCCTTCAGCAGCTCCACCGCTTTCTCGTGGTGCTCGCCCTCCACACTCTGCAGAGAGAGAGAGAGAGAGAGAGAGGTGGGGTGAGGAGGAGGGTATTTTTCTGGTAGTAATGTGAATAATGAATGTGAGTCACTACAAGGCAGGTAGTGAGTAGGCATCCATGTAACGGAGTGATGGTGTGTGTGTGTGTGTGTGTGTGTGTGTGTGTGTGTGTGGTGTTCAAGGTCGTTGTAGAACTTCAGCCGGAACTGATTTGAATCGCTTTTTAAAATTAGTAACCCCTCTTAGGGAAGAGGGGTTTTTGAAATTCCCCTCTGTTTTTCAGACCCAATGGCATTAAGTGGAAATGAGCAGTCAATGTTATCCAGTGTCTGCTGGGTGAAGAAGTGCTTCTGCTCCACAGTGAAGATACAGTTTGATGTCAATAGCTCTCCTGAATATTGAACTCACTTATCCACCCAGAAATCAGACAGCAGATGCTTCTGCTGCGTATAACAATTCCATTCTGTGAGAGGCTGGTAAAAATTGAGATAAGATGTTTATTCCAGGATATAGCTTTTTGTCAGGCAATCTTATCACAAGTCACAGGAGAGGAGGGAGAGGAGGGCTGTGGACTACCTCCATTTCAGTAGATGGGTGTAGGCTTAAATGATAAATACATGCAGGGAACCTTATTTACACATTTGTAACCAAGACTCCGACCCAACCCCCTCCACCACCCACCCAGCCAGCCTCTCACCCATCCACACACACACACACACACACACACACACAGTACTTTCATGCTGTATCCTCCCGAATCGTCCGGTCGGACCTACCACTCCGTTGACAGACAGTAGCTGGTCGCCTCGCTTCAGGCCGCCGTGCCTCTCGGCCACGCCCCCCGGGATGATGCGGGAGATGTAGATGGGCGAGTTCTGCTCCTTGCCGCCCATCACGTTGAAGCCCAGCCCTTCCTCCGTCTTGGGCAGCTCCACCACCCGCGGGTGGGAGTGACCCTCGCTGGCTGCGAAGGCTGCGACTGTGGCCTG
This sequence comes from Centroberyx gerrardi, assembly GCF_048128805.1. Classification (NCBI taxonomy): domain Eukaryota; kingdom Metazoa; phylum Chordata; class Actinopteri; order Beryciformes; family Berycidae; genus Centroberyx; species Centroberyx gerrardi. The sequence goes on from NC_136020.1 coordinate 7,518,447, forward strand.
CGAGAAGAGAGGAGAGAGGAGAGAGAGGTGCTTGGTTAGCGGATGGCTTTCCTGAATCGTTGATCTCACCGGTAGTCATGACAATAAATCACCTAGAGAATGCCAATACAGGATAAGGAATGTCTAATGTAAAGGTGCTGTGTGATTTTGAGACATTAGTATAATGCCCGTAAACAGACAAGATCATCACCAAGAAGACTGGCAGCCTCTACCAGCCTCTACTCTGCATTTTACATTGTGAGCCACTGGGTCGGATTTGGCGGGAAATCTGCTGGATTGCTTTACGGCACAAAACAGGAAGAGCACAAACAGCGCAAACAGAGCTAAAGTTCTAGAGTTTCTCGCAATGGCAGATGGTGGAAGGAGTGAAAGATTGATGGAAAAATCACTTCCAACATGTTGATCCTCTTCAGTAAAGTGAAAGAGAAACGATGAATGAAGCAAAGACAGGGTTTATGGGAAATGTGGTCTTAATTTTGACAAACAAAAATTAGCACTAACAATACCGCTGGTGTGAGATAGAGGCTACCAATTATCATCTCATTTGTTTACAATTAATTAGACAATGACATATTGATGATAAAAATGCTACACACAGCACCTTTAATGTACGTTCGAGTCCAAAATGAAGCTGTTTACTCTTCTTGGCGAGTAAAGACTACCACACGTTCCACTGAAAACGACTGCAAAGGAGGAATCAAATTTTAATACCCTAGTAAACCCAAACTCTCATTTTAATATCGTCTTGAAGCTGGAGAGAACCCTTGAACTTCTCCCGCACCTTCTCCTTTCAGTACGGGTAGCAATAACAAAGCAATGGGATTTAGTCGGGACTGGAGATTTAGACTCCACATGAGAAGTTTCCTGGCTTTAAAGCACGTGGATTAGCACTTCTTCCCCGTTTACGCTGGAGGAGCAGCCAGATAACTTTCACCCTCCGTATACGTCTCCACCAGCCGGTTGAAGTTGCTCTCGGGCTGGGGGGCGTCTTTGAACCGCAAGCCCGCGAGCTCCTGGCTCCTCGCGCGTTCGGAACAAAGCGCCCGAGAGCTTGTTAGCCGAGCCTGGGAAAGCTAATGGCAGACGAACAGAGAGAGAGAGAGAGAGACGCCCGGTGCCCACTGATGCACAGATGCACTGCCACAGGTGCTTCACTGTCAAGTCGGCATCATTTATGATAGGTGGGTTGCGAAAAAAAAAAAAACAGGAAAGTGGTGGTGGTGGTGGTGGTGGTGGTGGTGGTGGGGGGGGGGTGGGGTTGCTGTCAGAAGCTTTTGCAGATGTGTATCCAAACTCCTTGGCAGCAGGCGAGAAGCTTTGGCACTTTGAGGTCTTCGACGCTCCCCGCCGGCAGCATCCCCGTCTCCGCTCTCTCTCTCTTCCATATTCATATTCGCGTTCATATTCATATTCATTCCGTCTCATATTCTTTCGCTCTCCGTTTCCCTCCTCTCCTCTCCCACTGCCTGTTTTAATCTGAGTGACTGTATTCCACCAAGTTCCCCTCCTTTTCTCTCTCCTTCTCCTTTTCTTCCTCCCCTCCCTCCCTCCCTCCCTCCCCCACTGCGAAGCTAAAAGGCAGCTCCTCAGCATGCATACCATCGCCTCCCAGGCCTCACAGCACATCGACCTTCACAACTTTATCTTGAGCTCCCGTGAAAAAAAAAAAAAAAAAAACCCCAAAACAATCCGGCATATGGCCGGGCTCCTCTCAAACGCGGGAGACTCGGAGGCGAAACACATTTTAAATGAAAGCGCGTCCTGGTAAACACGCTGCACTGTATGTATATGACTTATATACATCCAAAGTCATTTGATCATCAGCTCCAACATTTCTCTAGAGCCCAGGCAGCCCAGATAGTCCCTGGTCTCCATTAAGATTAGTAATAAAGGCCCCGGGCCAGGAATTAGAGGCTGAATTGATTTAATTAATGAAGCAATCAAAGGGAATCGAGTCGTTCAGGTGAAACACAAATCTCGTCTGTCTGGAGACTGGCCGCCTCGCTAACTGAAGCACTCCAGAGGCAGATGAAGAGAAGGCTCAGTCACATATTTCACATATTTCATCACTGTTGCTGCCGTGGCTTGTGGACTTGGTTTTCAATGGCGTTGCTCTGCGCCTCTGTTTTCCTTTCAGGCCAGTGGTCTGTGAGAGATGAGGATGAGAGATGTACTTATCCACGTCTTGGAGATGTACTCCAAGATGAGGCTGATGATGATTGTTCACAAACGGCACAGTGACTTGGCTTAGTGAACATCTCTGGAGTGTGTCAAAAATACTTCACTTTCAGAAACACTGTGGCGTCGCATTCCAGCGCTCCCATTTGAGAGCGAGCGTCCCCACGGCTGAGCAAGCGTAGGCCATTTACTTAATCGTCCCATGAGGAGACGGAGATGTGATCTTTTAATATAGACTTAGGAGCAGGAACTTTTCAAAGTTTGTGGCGAGGAAAGAAAAGCAGGAGAGCTCTAAAGCCACTTAAATCAAGCCTTCATGGTCGCTTCAGGCTTCCTTTAATATTTTAGAAAAAAAAAAAGAGACAGAAAACTATTTTATCCGGCTACACTATCACAGTTTGGGTCTCTTTGTAGAGTAAAAATCACTCCATCATCAGTTTGATTTTTATCTTTCAAGTCAGGCAGTGATACCCTCTTGACCAAGGACAGGAATTATTACAAACAAAAAATATATATTTGGAAGAAATCAATGAGATTGATTTGTTGAAAGCCAACAAAAAATGAATTTGTTTTTTTATTTACCACAGTCACACATAGTGAATACATAGTGAAAACAAAACAACAGTGAGTGGAATTTTGACAAAGGCATCATGTTTCTGTGCACGCTGCTTAACCAAGTGTTCAATAGCGCTTCACCTGCTGGATATACTGTATGTATTCACTCAAAAGACTCTGTGCCACTGGGCTGGAGGCGGAGTGGTAGGAGGCGGGCCGGAGCCAAGAGAAAGAGCTGCAGGTTATTCGGCAGCACACACCACTCCAACCCTCTGCGACCCCCTCCCATACACACACATGCACGATTCTCTCTGTTCGTATCATCTCTCTCTATTCATTTCTTTTTCCCCCTCCTTCTCCTCTCCATCCCTGTGATGTATTGGAGAGGAGTGGACCCAGCTGGACAGTGAAGGGGATCTGAGTTGCACTCATCTCCTCTCCTCCCTGCATCTCATCTTCCTCCTCCTCCTCCTCCTCATCTTCATCCTCTCCCTATGAGATCAGATGAGCCTGCTCTCTTTATTCTCCTTTCGTAAAAGCCTGTGTCTCTTGCAGGCAAGGTTCTTATGGTGAATTCTGTTCAAGTGTTTGCGCACAAGCTCATTTCTTTTCCACACCAAAGTTGCTTAAGTTTAATCCACTTAGGCTACATTCAAAGTCAATATGGCACCATACACTATAAATGCTACACAACATTACTTATAGCATGGCCTTAAATCTATCAAAATAAATGTGTGGTAAACAGTTAAACACATGAATGAAATGTAAAGTTGCACTTGCAGTTGCTAACATTCTACGCTAACTAGCTAGCTAATGTTGCCAATTGACACAGCATTAGCTGTTGCGTGGGGAACAGTATTTTACATTGGGCAATGTTTCTTCTCTGGTTTTTCCGAGCTGGACCACTGAATTTCAACTGGGAACTTCCAACGTCTGACTTTGAATTGAACGCAGCATAAGCGCACACATCTTTTTGACATATGGTTACATCCATATGAACAGTCATCCAACAAAATATGACATGAGTAGCAATTTGTGAACGCCTGCAGCATTAGCTTGGTTTGGTTTATGATAAAAATGTAGATTACAATGACAGTGAACAATGATAAAAAAAAAGACCAAAAGAAAGACATGAATCTAATACAGAGAGTCTATCATTTATGACAGTATCAAAGGAAATATGTGTTCACGCTTTTTTAATATATTATTTCAGAGGGACATTTGTCATCCAATCTGTTACATAACACAAACTGATAACAGCCTTGATAACAAACTGAAAATGTTTCTTTAATAGTTCTGAGAAAAGCCGAATGAAGATTAGATGCGAATCTAGTGGCTGTTAATATGATGCTTCAGGGTGAACAGATTAGCAAAACCAGCTGCTATCTGTCTGGAATTAAAGATGCATCTGCAGATCTGAGGAACATCAAATGTATTGAGTAACTGGAGACGGAGAAACAAGGCTGAGGAGCAGGAAATTCTTGTGAATTCTTTTTGAAAGGAAAGGTTTCACAGCATTAAACTTTCAGCCCGTTCGGTGCTATGATGTGTTGTCAGACTTTCCTCTGGAAAGAAATGTCTAACTTCGCTTTAGACGGCAATATTAGTTGCAAGTTTGTTTGACTTTATAAGGTTTTTCCCAAGCATATTTACCACCAGTGACTCAGGACCCAAACTAAACAAGCCACATGCAGCATGAGAATACACTAAAACATCATGTACAGCCAGCATATTATGAGTCCATGTAGCTTAAAGGAGGGAATCCATTTGAGTTTTGAGACCCCCTGAGAGAGGCATTAAATCTAAATATACACACTTTTTAGTGAGGACAAATGATGTACTTTTGGCCAGTAGAGCAGATGAACAAGATTCTCAACCTTTTTCATACCAAGGACCCTAATTTAGTCCACATTAGGGCCACGGACCCCCATTTGATGACCCCAGGAAGACTAGTTTGTTGCTTGTGCATCAACTAATGGGGATCCACAATAAACAATAAACAACAATTTGATGAGATTTTCTCTCTCAAACCCAAATCTGAGAATATTTTTATTGTTAGATATGATTTTGTCCAGAATTCCATGACTATCTGTATTGCAGATAGAGAGACAACAGAGAAACTATGATCAAAACAGCCATCCTTCTACATTCTATAATTGTGTTAACTTCTTGGAAATGAAACAATCGTGAAGTTGAACAATTCATCAATTTGCTGGGGACCCCTGGAACCCCCTCAAGGACCCCTGGTGGTCCCTGGACCCCACGTTGAGAACCACTGTTGTAGAGTAATGCTATTAACAGATATTTTGCCATCCATTACTTGTAGTTTTCAATGGGTTGTAGTCATATTAAAATGATTAATGCAGACAATTAAATGCAGAACCAGATCTACGAACCACTTCTTACCTTAGCTGTGGCCCGCGCCTGGTACTCCGGACAGCCGTTCACTGTAATCGTTTCATGCATGTACTGGTACACCTGAAAGAGATGAGTGGAGAAACAGGTGTTATAGCTATGTTTCACAGGAAAGAAAGTCTTGACCCAGCGCCTGAGCTCAAACAGCGCATTTCCATAGTCAAACAGTGCTGTGCCCTCACAGCTGGCTGAAGGTACATGTGCTGCATTAACAGCGCCGGCAGCACCGCAGACCGACTCAGATGGAAAACACATGGCACTGAGGCCCAGAGCCACTAAAGGTTTGCGCAGGGAAGAACGCGCTACATCATCGAAATGACCAAATCAGAATGCATAATCAGTGGAAAGCTGCCTAATAGCACTGGTCAAAAAATAGAGCCTGTTTGCACCTGTCGAGGCTATGCATACGCAAATGGTAATTATGTAAATCTCATTGTTTTGCCCACATAATGTGTAATTATTGTAGCGTGTATAAGATCCTTTTAAATGTGGCGTAAAGGGTTTGCACATGGAGTTCGGCATCATCGCCAGCAAGTCAGGAAGCAAGGGAGAGGATTTTCTGAACCTCGAATCAGATCAGAGAACGCTCCACTTATAAAGAGCGCTTTAGGGAAGAAGAATGCCAACCTTGGAATAGTCTTAAAGCTGAAGCATGCAATTTGCACTTGAAATTGGTGATGACGGGTTCTATTTGGTTGCATAGTGCTCTTTTAGAGAGCTTGTTTGTGCAACAACTTGATTTGCTAAAATTCCTCAGCAAATAAGACGAAAACTCCGAAGCAACCGAGGCACAAAGAGAATTTGGAAACTGCAATCTGAGAGTATAAACTAGTTAGAGAGGAAAGAGTAAAGAGAGGCCCTGAAATATACTTTTGAATGCAGAACAAGCCTTCAGAACAGGCAGCAATAGATTTTTGCTGGGCCTGAACATTAGTTGTTGTATGTCCACTCTGGTAAAAATCTATTCACCAAGGCAGACAGAATCAGTGTAGACAGCTGACCTTTCCAGTTAATACGGGTCTTTCAGAGACATCCTTCAGCTGAACTTGTTCAAAGGAAAACAGAGAAAGAGAGAGAGAGAGAGAGAGACGGAAATCAGGATGTAATATAACACAAGACAGAATGGTGGATAGAACTTTCATAGCTGGCAGCTTCTTCTGTAAAGGTTCTTGTGAATGCAGCCGTCCAAAGGGATCTCCGCTGAACCAGCATGCACTGCATCCAAATCCACTCCCTTCAGACTCCGGACACACACAGAGATACGCCTCATCCCTCCATTGCGGAAAGCAGATGATGAATGGTACAACATGAGGTGAGAGGTGGGTTTTTAAATGATTGAGATGTTTAGGCTGCACACTGGGTCTCAGTGGAAGCCTTTGCTCTGAGCCGGGGTAATTGACTCCACGAAACACATGAATAACAATAAAGGTCAGCGGACAATTTATGTAAGTATAAGCATCCATCATTTGAAGCTTAAATTGCATTTACGACGACTGCTGCTGCATGATAAAGTGGGCAATCAAATTAAATCAGAATAACGAAACTTTCTTAGAAACAAGTATTTTCGTTTGCGGTGAATATTTACGATATGTTAGGACGCTCAGCTCAGTTATGAATTTGAATCATCGGCTTCAGCACTGTAGAATATGTCTCTCTTCAAAGCGGGGCGGCTTGCCTGGAAGCGATCGTGCCTGCTAGCTTTGACACGACGTGCCACAGTACAACATTACAAAGGTTCTCTGAATCATCAAAAGGACGTATACTCCTAGGATATACAGCGATGAGGTATTTGTATGTAGAGACTTCAGAGAAGGAAAAAAAAACAACAAAAAAACAAAGAGAGTTTGGCGGTGTGGACTACAAAAATATCCCTGTTTGCTCATGAATCTTAAACATACAACAAACTGCTCTGGAGAACATAGCTCTATATTTCAAAAGACAATATAATTTTTTGCTTTATAACATTGATGCATTAGGAAAAGGGAACCTGCAATCCACACACACACACACACGCATGCACACACAACTCCCAGACGATACATTTTCCCCAGGACTTTTTCCACCTTTGCACTTTTTGAAGCCGAGCGCAGCTTTATAAATGCCATGAAAGGTTTTTCCCTGCCTCTTTCTGCCTGCAGTATGGCTTCCTTTTTCCTCAGTCATCATTTTTTTTTTTTAACTCAGGAACCTACGCTACTACAGCTACTAATTACAAAGAACTGTTTAATCTGGGCGCAACAGTCTCTCCTATTGTTTGGATACATCCTTGCCAGACAGCACCGAATCCGTCTGCAGGCGGTCCAGATGAATACAGATGAGCTTGTCTTCTTCTGATGGGAAATGGGGCGCAGTCTCCCTATAGCCCTGAATAACAGAGCCACAACACGGAACAAATAGCTGTGGTCTTTTGGATGTCAGTCTCCCCTTGTTGTGACTGCACTTTGCTCTAAAAGGCCCGATGTCCTGCAGGCATCTCTTCAATCCCCCTGCTGTCTTTCCTTTTGCCAGGCCAATACCTTCGGCCCAGTCCCTGGTTCACTGGGTGCCCACCACAGAGGAGGCTTTACATTAACCCAGATCCACTTCATGTCAGTGGAGCACACACACACACACACACGCACACACACTATGCCTGATGGGATATCGTCCACTGGCGCCTAGGAGGAAGACGCCACAAAGCCTGATGCAGCAGAGAGAGAGAGAGAGAGAGAGAGACGCCCGCGGGGCAAGGGGCGTGACAACGCTGTTTGTAAGCATAGCTTCCTGCTTCCTCTACTGAGCCAGAGGGGAGAGAGAGAGAGAGAGAGAGAGAGAGAGAGAGCAGTCTGGGAGGTCTTCGCCTGGCTCTGGTTGGACGTTGTTTTTGGGAAAAAAGGGGGTTGCTGCTCCCAACCAGCGCGGCATTTAACAACGCTCCTTCACAGCTTCCCCTCTCGGTGATCTCACCGTGAGGTTCAGAGTATTGAACTGGGGCTGAGTCAATGCACCTCTCATCCTTCAACTTAATGCGATGTGGGAGGCAGAGACACGGCTCGAATGGAATCAACACAAATCCTCAATCCTCTATGCTTTCGCTTTTATGAAAACACGGGGTCGATTATGCTGATTGAAAAACTCTGCCGAAGTGGAAAATCGACCCGACGATGCTAAAGCTGATGAAAGACACGATCATTTTGGCCTTCCCGCGTTCTCCGTAACAAACAGGGGCATCGGCGCGCCTCTCTCTCTAACCCGATAAGCTGAGAATTCCCACTCTCCATCATTTCCAGTTGGTTAGCTCTCCCAGTCATCTCGTCTTGTGTCCTTCCTTTCCCATTTGCAAGGCTGATTGACCCTGACAACTCATTCAGGCTGATGCGGCGAGACGAACGCGGGCGCCGAGAGATTCTCCCCCGTGTCACTGATAAACGCGGGGGAAAGACAACCAGCTCATCAAACTCCGTCTCTTCTTCATTTAGCCCAACACTGCTGAACAAGCTCTTTTCCCCCGCCGTCCATTCCTCATATTGACAGCCGGCCCCCGTCATCCATAACAAGGCTGATTCATGTTCGGTAGATTCTATTGACGGTTTTGGAAGTGGACTTACAGGGCGGGTTTCAGTCTACACACAAGATTAGCCCAGTCCACCTTGTCAGTTTCTCACTGTGACCACCAGACTGTGAAATGAGCTCGCATCACATATGTGTGAAGGAAGAAAAGTCATATCTAGATTACACTGGGCCCCGGGATTTATAAAGGTCATCTGCATTAATGAAATGTCACAGAGGTGATTCTGATAGAGTGGAACAAAAGGAGGCTCGGACTTAACGATTTAACCGACGCTTAACGGCTCTTTTAACTTCAGAGAGCATTTGGCGGTGATGGCGTGTGATGACATCGCGAGGAGGGAGAGAAGAAGAGAGGAAAGCTGTTCCTGTTACACGGCTGACGTTGGGAAACATTTCGTTGCGTGACGCAGCACATCGGCTGGGAGAGAGGGACGCTATGTGTGAGGGGAATATGTCATCAGGTCGAAAAGTGAATCCTGTGGTCTCTCTCGACACAGAAAACACACACAAACAGACTCATGCATGTCAGGGCATTAAAGCCGACGCAATTGCTCTGCTCTTTGCTCTCCCGTTGAGATTTCCATTCGTTCCATTCCATTCGTCGGCGAGGCTGTTTTTCCCAATTATTTCCCATATGAACACAGAGGACACAGCTGTTGCGCGCTGCTATATTCCACCACAACAACTCCTCTGATGCTCTGTGTAATAACAGTAATAATCGACGCAATAGCCACCTTTTCAAGCCTGTCCTCCAGCTGGCTGAGCACCATAGCGAAAATGCATCGTATCATGGCAAAGCATCGGCCCTCGCGAGCCTGTAATCGCCTACAAACCATAGTCGGCCTCGCTGGCAACCCACTAATCCCAGCGCTTCTCTGATGGTTTCCCCGGCGACTGTGTGCAGCCAGCGCTTTGTGGCTGAAGTGGTTTTCCGTCTTTGCCTCCTCGCAAAGGGCAGCTGCCGTTGAGGCCTTTTCAGAGGTTTTTTTCGAGAACGGTTGTCATCGCACTCCAGCGACTGGCGCTGAGATCAGTCAGGCAGTCGCCAGCCTGTTGCGGTCGGTGCCAGGATGTGCCAGGCTGGCCCGTCTCCGCCTGGAACCCCGGCCAGAACGGAGCACATCTGAACCGTAGTCCCTGTGGGGGGAGAAGACTAGTCTTTTCTTCCTCTCGCCACCCTGCCATGTCATGGGATTTACGCAACATTATGTCAGAAGCTGTTTTCAGTGTTGAGTAACCTTCCATTATCGTAACTAGACACTGGCATAAAAAAGGAATGATTGTCTCTTTCAAATGTATTCCTATTTTATGACGTGTATCTTATAGTAAGTTAACCACTAAAAAAGTTGCTTCTGCTTGAAAGCCAGAAATCTCAGCTGATATCGATCAATAACCCTATCAAACCCTCACAGATACAAACAGCCATCACAGATGCAAACAGTCATTTTTTTCTATGAGGCAGTAAAAATCTGTCTTATTGCCCCTTTAATTTACAACATAATTACTACTTACAGCTACTCATCGCGTTCCCGGGCAAATTATACGTTCACTGTGTTTATAATTAACATGCAACATAGAAGCCATTGTGGCATCTGGCAGGTTTGCTTGATAAATACATGTCGTTTTTATTACTGGTGATACTAGATCACATGGACGGGACATTAAAGATACTAGACCTGTGGTTATCAGCCCGTGTAGTGGCGATATGCAGAGTCTATTTTCCTCTCCTGCTGGTGAATGGTGCTAAGATGACCGATGAGTGGGTGGCAGTTTGTATACATGCGAATGTAAGCATGTAAACAAGGGTAGGAAATCAAGCACTCGTGTTTATAATGCATGCTGTATTTTTTTTCCCCTGTAAAATTTGCTGAAAAACAATCTCAAACAGTGACTACATTTGCTTAATTAAAATTCAGTGTAATGAGCTTATCAAACCTCCAAGTTAATGAAATGCTCATAATGTTTTCCAGCCCTGTAATGATTTAAAAGCTTTGTGTGAATTTTTCAAGCAATCAACTTCACTGTGCCTTGGAGTTTTGCTGTTCAGCCTCTGCACTAATAAGGTTGAGAACCACTGCAAGAGATATTATAGTTGTTGAAGTAATAGAATCACTGACATTTCCATTTTGCTGCTCTATTGTTGATTGATACAACACAATAATGACTCAACCTACACCCAAATCATGAAATAAAAGCTTTTCCATTTGCTGTTCTAAACACCCGGAGTCTGGTGGGGCTTTCCTGGGAGGAATCCTCTGTGATGCGCTTTATGCTTCCGGTTCGTTTGGAATAAACAGAAGAAGAATGAGCATGAGCAGTGATAGCCACCATGGCTGAACAGACAGAGGAAAGAGCGCCACCTACAGAAACTCAAACTAAGGAAAAAGAGGCCAAAGTACCGCCCACACTGTTTGACTGACAGGTGATCTCTGATAAGTGCAGTGCAAAAACACCACAGCGATGAGCGCTTAGCACCAAAGACGCTACCAAAATCAAAAAAAGAAGAATCTCACTTTAATATCACTTTAACAAGAAATACCAAAATCACTAACTATGGCTGTGAACGGATGAACACTTTCAAGGTGAATTGCAAGCGCTGAACTTGTAGCTAAAGCCTTGAGTCATGCCGGTGTGATGTGACGAGTGACTCACCTCTCTGATGGCTGTGCAGAACTCACTCTGAAGGACCTTCTTCAGGGACTGGAGCTTGTGTCCAGGGACGTCGCCCGACTCCTGCAGCTTCTCCAGCAGCTCAATGGCCCTGGCAACATCTGGCAGAGAGAGAGAGAGAGAGAGAGAGAGAGAGAGAGAGAGAGAGGGTGAATTTGTGTGTGTAGATGCATGTGTGCACACGTGTCAAAGGGACAGAGGGGGGGAAAAAAAAAACGCTCCATTCAATTACATTAACAGTGGAGCCCTGAGAAAGACGCTGGAGCGAATCAATGGGCGGGATAATGGAAATAGACTCAGTCAAGGCCAGCAGGGGTAAGAAAGATAGAAAAGCAATCCCACCCCAGCCTCGTTTGCACTGGGTCAATGCTATGCATGAGGAAAAAAAGGAATAAGTCTGGTGCTTATTTGTTCAAAGGTAACAATTCCTGGCAAGAGTAGGCACCGGCGGGCATTACAAACCATTTTAACCAAGCCATTAGGCCTTAAGTTAGAGGCTGCGACTCTGGGGTCTAGCGAGCTCTCCTCCCCTAATTACCTCACACTGAATGAGCCGGCCGGCTTGGCTGATTAATTTCTTGCCCTCCGAAACTGGCAGGCCAAATGGAAATACATACTGGAAGGAGAGGGAAGTGATTTGGTACTCAATCACTGGACTCCTTTGTCAAAAGGAACGAATGAAAACATCCGGGTCAATATCATGTTTTATTCAGCTCGCTTGTTCAGGAACCTGTGACCGCACGCGCACCTATGATTTGTTAATTTCCCGACAAAGGATGCAAATTTATGTAGAATCTAATTTTCACCCCGAAAGACACTGGGGTGTGTTGTTATTGTTGCCTAAGCTACAAGATGTTTTATCTCATAAGACAGTTTTGTGAGTGCTTTCCGAAGTAGACTGCTTACATCCCTTTTCCAGTTTGTTTACTTCCTTTTTCCGACATAATTTGTCACACACAAATGACACACACCCTTGGCAAGGTCGTAACCGTTCACCCCCCACTGTTTGACTGACAGGTGGGTCGCTGGCTCAGATGCATGTCACCTCCCTCGCTGGCATCAAGCAAATCCGGCATGAGCAGCAACAGCATCTTTTCTTTTGTACCTTCCGCAATTCCAACCATGTTTGCTTGGCCAACAGGGATGGATCGATACGGAAAGGGTGCGAGGGCACGCATACACACACACAGTATCTTGCAAAACTTGTGTTCTGCGTCAGCCATCTTGGTATGTGTGCTAGAAAAAAACGTGATGAGCGAGTCGGTGTGACCCGTTTTCCTCTGACGCACTCGCCAATGGCCTAAAGTTGCCTCGCTCAACTTTAATTACTTTGAAGTTAAATGATATTTTTACTCACTAATCACAAGTGTGACTGACATGAAGGGCCTAATATCTCCGCAGTAAAGGGAAAATGTATTCCTTCGGGCAATCAGGCTTCACTGTTAACAAGCAGTTAATACAGTTTCCACACCGACTAATCAGTTTCTCTCCACACCATCACCTTGGGTATTACCTCAGGTAGGTTGTACCAATGTCCCCTTTTTGCAGAACACAGCGATCAACAACAAACATCACGCTCACTGATATTGGAGTCTGGGAATATAGAGTAACCCAATAAAGCAGATGGCAGACAGAAAAGCTTTTACTGTTTACAAGCCTGTGGGAGACGAGGGAAGAAGCGGTCTGGCTCTCTGACTTTTGTCCAAACTGTATAAGGTCATAAAAGGCAATGAGAAACACACAAAAGAACTTGCCTTTTATTTCATTGTGCTTTTATACTATGTGTGGAGACAATAAGCATGCCGTGCGGCAATCCGATGCCCGCTTCTATTTCAAGCCCTCTGTAATAAAGCACTGCGGATTATATTGATCCACTCGAAATTGCCTTCTCAATTCCTATCGAGATTGGTTACGGCTCAAGAGAACTGTCCAGTGAGAATTCTATTGGCATATGAGCGTTTGCAAGGGCGGCGAGTTGTCAGGATAATGTTAATCAGCCATTAATCACCCAACTCTACTCAGAATATCTTGTAAAGATGGCTAAGGGTTGAGTCGTGCAGATGAAATTAGACAGAATGCTAGGTAGAAAACAGAAGGTGTGTATGGGAGGGATAGAAAGAGTGGAGACAAGGGGAAGGGATGCAAACTTTCCATGAGATTTGTTCCTACCTATATTTGGCAGATGTGAAACGGCTAATTCAGTCAAGTTTATTCCACTGTTCTCGCCTGAAACAAATAAATTCCATCATGTGGGGGTTTCAAAGAGTTGGTATCCTCCTAAGTGCATTCATATTTGCTAGGAAGGTGAATGGGTCGGTTTTTCCCTTCTATGAAAAACAAAAACACCAACTATGAATAGCTGGTAATGCGCTGGTACGCTTCCAAGCGGCAAGGGCATCTGTCTAGGACTTTTATGAGCATTTCTTTCTCATTAAACGGAGGTCAAGGGCCATCCAGGAAAGATTTTTTTTTTCCTCTGCTGTTATTTGCTTTCACATGCTCATTAGCGCCATTTTCTTTATCCACGTCAAGGACTTTGAAGGCACTGGAACTTACTTCAAAGATTGATATCCCAGACATTTTGGCTGGTTCTTTTTTGCTGCTTTCATCTTTCTCCTAATCAGAAGTGATGCCTACTGCCTGATGCATTCTTTTAACTCGAATTAGGGTAATTTCAATTTCAGAAGCTTTGCATCAAACAGAGGAGCGATGCAAGTTCAATTCGATTTAATGTGCAACTGTTACCTACATTAGGTCTACATTAACAACCATGGTAACTGGAATAATGACTGCAAATGTATTCCTGGTCCAATCAGTCTATGTCATGTCCCTCTGCAGAATTATCCCTGTATAAGACCTAAGGAACACAGAAACAGTGATTACAGGACTATGTAATTGCAGGTATGCACTCAATAATGAGTGGTAATGAGTGGTAATCATATAGCGCCCGGGTCTCACTGAGCAGCTCAGAGGTAATTGCATTTTTTTTTTTCCCTTTACTGCTTCCAGTGATATTTAATCTCACACAGAATATAGCTGTGAAGATTTCCTGCCTTGCTGTCACACTGTTTTTCATTCACACGGGAGATGCAGTTGTGAGGAAATGTGTAAACAAATCAAGGTTTGGTCCTACTGTTCCATGTAAATCGGCCTGATAAACTGGCATATGTCTGGTGGATTATTTCGACCAGATTGCACAGCACAGCAAATCTTTTCTCTTTGTTTATGTCTTCAGTTCCACCCTGCAATGCGAAGGAACAAAGAGCCACATTGATTCAAGCAAAAATGTTCGCTCCAGTATCCAGTGTTTGGTATGCATCACGTAAAATTGGGACATCAAATGAGCTGTACGACTTGTGATCAGAAGGGTGTAAAACCCGGGGGAAGAGGCAGTGGAGGGTGATTGTGTTCCTGACAAAGCAGCTGGGATGACTGCAGGGGATCCAGCCACACAGTTATGTCACATCCATGGAAAATGATTCCCAAATCAGGAGTGCAGCGAAATGACACATTACATTACCTAATAGTCTAGCAAGGAGAAGGGCCAGCGAGGGAATAAGCCCCAGAACGACCCCGCACATTCTGATAATACTGCCGTTACTATGGGGAGAGACCATGTTCATCCCAGGTTGTACCTATAGCAGAGAAACGTGGCGTACAGAACAAATGAAGCATAGTTCAGTGCTACACTAAGTATGTGCTCAACACCCACATGGTGAGGCTGTTATAAGCACGGTCTATGAATAACCTCAGCTGGAGGGGAATACAGGAAACATGATCCCGCCCATGACTAACCATCTCTCTGCCATGTGATAACAACATGCATGGACCATACTGTATTTCCTTATATTAGGTTATGTAGTACTATGGAGTAGTATGGAGTACTCAGATTACATTTTGTGGTAACTAGTAAGGTTTTTAATTCTTGTAATCCATGATTAGTCATTTTTTTAAAATTACAATGTTGTTACTTTTATTTTTCTGTGCAGACAGCATGCTGCTTATTGAAAAAATGCAATCTAAGAATGCTTGATATAAATGAGATTGGCTTGCTGTTGTAAACACAGAGCAATGCATGGTGCATTGCATGGCATTTTAAAACAATGGTCGACGACAACGGCTTTGGCAGCATAAGTCATATTGTTTGTCATTGTTTATGAAGTGGGAAATGCAAGTACTCAAACAAGCTACTTTTCATAAAGAGCAACTTTGTAACATAACTAGTTACTTGTTAAGGTAAGCAGAAAAGTAAAGCAAACACTTACTTTTAAAAGTAACTTTCCCCATTATTAGTTGTGAGCAAATGCAAATGCAGTGCATGGCTAAGAGGAGTGCAAGAAACCAAATTGAAATGCTGTGTGTTTGCTTCAGGCTACCTGAAACGCTGGTGTGCAGAATTTGCACTTTTGGGACATTGCAATTGCTGTCCATCACACCAAGCAAGTCGAATCAATTTCCAGTTGATAGCTATTAAAATAGTATTTTGACAATTGCTACACATTTTAAATTTGGTAGCATTTCACAAAGCGGTTCTACAGGACTACTGCTCTACTGCTCTCTTCTTAGGGGCCCCGACCTCAGCAACGGTTCACTGGAAACTTCATGGAGGGAAATCCACTTATACCTTCCAGTGCTTTATTGTATTTACTCCACTCTACACCCAGAGACCCAGTGGCTTTGCGCTCAGGGGGATTCAGAGGGTCCAGATGTGAGCAGCATCTGTATGAGGTTTCTCCTCCCCGCCGATGAAAATAACAATTCCAGCCTAACTATATGCTCAACTTCCACGCTGACAAAGGCAGGTCGCGCTTGCCAATTTTAGCATATCTGTGAAGCAAACAGACGGTGTGCAATTAGGTCATTTTCACTGTGTAGTTTGACAGACAATTCTTCAGAGGAGGAGGGAGGGAGCTGATCCTGCTGTAACGAGATGAGACGCTTTTCAAAGCAGCATGGTACAAAAGAAGGAATCTCATTATCTGCCAGGGAAGCTATGAAAAACGACATCAAGGTATATCGCAAAATGATTAATCAATGTGTAATGCAAAGCAAAATCAGCAGATGTAATTACACGCTATTTGTTGACATTTATGAGGAGTTGTGAGACCAATCAAAGTAACCAAGCGCGTGCCACATCAAGATACAGTTAATACAGTTTAATGCACTGTTGCCATATCAGGCAGAGTGATGACATCCTGCCATCAGTTCATTTCCCTCTGCTGTACTTAGGATGGGGCCATTCTCATTAGTGATACTTACTGATTAAATGAGCTAAGTATAATAACACAGCTTTTTTAATCATGTGGCCTTCGAGACTTCAATACACTCTTTTGAATAGGTTTGCATTGCACACTGATAATAGAGTCATGATATTATTCATAACATGTTCATGGATGAATCATCAACAACCATCAACATTTCTGAAACATAATTCCATTACAGCTTTCAACACTGAAGTCCCTAAAACTAATGTTATTCTTAATTAATTGTGCCCAGCAGATTTTACTACTGTCTGTCCCCTCCACTCTTTTGCCCTTATGCCATTCAGTTCGAGGGATTAAAACGCTTCAATCCGCTTCAAAGGAAAAACAATAAAAGTAACAGATGATCACTTAATTTACCAGAAAACCGTCTTCCAATATTCACCCTCTCTTTCATACCAAAGTGCAGGATGTTTAATAGCTGAGTCATCATATAAACAGAGCAAAGGACCAGAGGTCGTATAACATAGATGGGAGCTTGGGGAAACAGCTCTGCTACCAATACATCCAATATTAATGGACCTCGACAACTTGTACTCTACTGAGAGATTAGCAATCTTTTTCATCATTCAGAGTGCACAACACAAGCAGAGAAGAGCAGTGGAGACAAAACATGAAGCTACATATTGTATGTGTGTCAATTAGACTAACATTTGAAGGAAAATGCAAAAGAGAAAATGTTTCATCTATCTAAAATAAACCAAGTTTTGGTGTCAGTCACTCAGAATCAAAGAGAAAGGGCTTCTTTCTAGATTTACCATTTTCCACCGACATTCAAAAATCATACAGGGGAGAGATCCATTGTGGAAGAGGAAGAGATACCAATTTCTCCACTGACAGCAGCCTCAACAGACCAGAATGCAATGCAGCCACAAGACATGTTGTGGTGTGGCCATGATCATAGACACACCCCACTGTTCATGAACTAGTTGGCTCACTAGCTATATTTATATGCTCATATGCTGATTGAAAGCAACAAGTTCCACAAGGGTTGTTGAAAGGCATTCTGGGAAATCACTAACTGAAGTAGAAGTAGAAGTAGACGAGGCAGGTTGAGGGAAGGTGGGTAAAAAAAAAAAGTCAACTGCAACACATTTACACCTAACCAATGGTCTGATTTACTGAATCAGACAACAAATTGCATGTAGAACCACACAGCACACCCAGTATCATTATATGTCATTCAATTATACGACCAATGATCTCATCACACACTCATGGTCAGTACCCACACACACATGCTTGCACCCAGAGATCTTCCAAGTTACTCGGTGCCAAGAATCTTGCACCATAAAAATAAAAGCAATAAAATGTAACGGCATAAATGGAAGGAACCCAGAATTAAATGACTATGGCTGACTTCAGCTGTGCGAACACTGATTCCCCCACCTCTTCAACATCAGGCTGTGACTAACAAAGGTCATCCTCATCATTCACTGATTAGAGAAAAGGCACAGAGCTGAACAAAGCCACAGTGACACGTAATGAAGGCTTCAGCACCCAACAAAGGCTCCACAACATTGTTTTGGGCTGTGTTCGTACTGGGCAGCGCTCCAATATTCCGGGATAATTAGTCCATTTATAATAGAGAGCAGAACTGGATGTAATTCATTTCCAATACTAAGCAGTGTCATTTTGACAAAACCGCAGCGGTGTAAATAAATATGTCCACATCAGTAGCTTAGCTCATTAAACCGTGGAAGTGATCGTAATTAAAACTGAGAGACCTTGGAAAATATAATAAGGTTTATCAATGAGATGCTCCTGTCAAGCTGTGACTTTGAGGCTTGAACAAAACTTCACTTTTCCCCGGTGCAGGTGAAGGTAAAAGGCGAAAATGACCTCTCGGTGACTCTTCTTCTAGCTTTATATGGAAGCACCCTGAGAGATGCTATCTGGATGTCATGCACGCTAGAATAAATTGTCCTGAAGAGGCCTTGCCATCTGCCACTGCCGGTTTGACCCGCGTGTCCTTGGTGCCCTTGGCGACTCTGCTGCTAATTCCAACCATAAAAAACTGCAATAACCACACTCTGGATGAGTGGAATGGGACGGCGGGGCTTTACCAAACAAGCCCTGTCCCCAAGCCAAGCGAATTAGTACTAATTTGCCCTGCCGTGACATTCCCCTCAACGCACGGGCAAATAAATCACTCCTCCTGGGCTAATGACTCCTGCAGGAGACTGTGGTTAAGGCAGACACCAACACCGTCACACTCTTATTGTCTTCCTCATCCCGGCTGATAAATGGGACGGTGTCCATCCCAGACAAATGACTCTGTGGAGCTTCTTTCTGTATTAAGGAGAAGCGTGTTGCGTTTTCAGCCTCCCTCTAAAAGAGTGACGTCGGCTTTGCAGCCGCCCTCTAATCCTCCGTGTCGCTGGTGTGACTGAAAGCATGTGATGAGAATGAGGTTTGGCCTCAAAACAGTGAACTAGCCGTGATCTCTGAGAAGAAAACAAAGACTGGCACGCTGCGGTTCTTCCTGAGGGAAAAAGAAGCTTGGAGGCTGTGAAAAACAGGGGGCCTCTAAACTGAGTAGATCTTGTTTTCCATAAAATCCCCTCACCTAACAGAGAGGACTCTTACATTAAAGTAAAACTCCACTCTAAAACACTTACACTGTTAAAAACAGCTATCAGCTTTTTGTTGTTTGGTGGTGTATTTTCCTTATTCCCACAGATAACTGGCCAAAACGTGATGTCATGTTGAGATATTTACAGCAGCTACAATGGAGTTTGATAGAAGGATCTAAAACATTAAAGGTAAACATCAGGTTTTGGTATCAGTCCCTCAGAATCAAAGAGCGAGGGTTTCTTTCTATAGCTGCCATTTTACATTGACATTCAACAATCATACAGGGAGAAATCCATCATAGCAGAGGAGAGACACCAATTTCTCCACTGACAGCAGCCTCAATAGACCAGAATGCAATGCAGCCACAAGACATGCTGCAATTTGAGTACTCTCACTATTTCTTGACTGGAAAACCTTTTGCTCTTGCTCTTATTATGCTATTGCTATCACTATGGCTCTGTCCACCCACATGTAAAACCCAGACCACAAGTCCAGTCCTGTCCTCTGGGGGCTGTTGAAAGGCATTCTGGGAAATGTAGGCAATCACTAACTGAAGTAGAAGTAGACGAGGCAGGTTGAGGGCAAGTGGATACACCAACACAACACTTCATCACAAATCAACTCCTGGAGTGCAATGATCATTACATTATTAATGATGCATAACAGTGTAAGAGGATCTGAGGGTTGATTTGTCCTTTAAGCCTACACTATATCACAGTCTATATGCATGTTCTGGGAATGAAGTGTGTAATTGATGGATTTGTAAATTATGAGGCTGTGAGTTTGCCAGTGAGTTTGGTTATATCTGTCATGCATTCAATTCACAATAGACTCATTTCTCCATCAGGTTGGCTAATTTCTACTGAACTGGTGATTTCTCCATTCCCTAGGTGTTACGATTTGAAGTGATGGCACACAAAAGCCCTCTCCTTTGGCAATAGGGTTAATCACACTTGAATTTTTGGCTTGTTCTCTATCTGAAGGTTTTTGCCAAAATTCCTGGACTGACTGCAATTGAGATACAGCCGCCCTGATCTCTGCTCTCAACATTTCACAGCTAAAAGGTTAGCATCTGTGGGGCCTTCCGCTTTGTATTCAGTCTTTTACCGCCTGCTCTACAGAGAAGGCAGAGCGGTCTTATAGAAAGTGCAGATGAGGCTCAAAACCATCGCTCTTGGTAGGGCGTGTTGCTTGCTTATCTCTGCGAGTTCCTCTGACAATAACAGGAAGGCCGGTGATGTAAGGTCTTCTCACCCCGCCGTGACCCGACAGGCCAAGCCGCCGCTCTGAAACTGCACATCAATGGCAGTTCGACAGACTCAGCAACTCGGCTCTTAAGGCTTTCTCCCAGCGTGAGGCGAGGCTACCTTTTCATTAGCAATTACAGTGTTTCCTTGAAAGTGGCAACAGCTGATAAAAGACTGTTGCAGCCTGTAATGTTGCCGCTGTGACAGCTCCTGAAGGGTGAAGCCATCATTTTGACTCCTCATGTCACTACAGCTGCAAAGTGCTGGCTGGATGAGGCCACAACATGTGAATATGGATCAGTCACCTTTCATGCTGTTGCCATGTCAGAGTCAGGGCCCCGGCAGATGGCCAGGTTCAGATAAGGTTGAATGAACGCTGACATTTTGCATAGATTGAAGACCTTTATTGGCTCGGTGATATAAAGGCCTGTTTATCAGCGCAACCGCTACGCCAGTGATGCCTCTTCCTGTAATTACTGAATTCCACAAGACGGGTGGTGGGTGGGAAAAGAGTGGGCTGCCTTGTTTATCTGTTTGCCTCGCATAATCTTGGACTCATTTCATTACTCCTTCAAACTGGTACAGTACTTCAGCACCTGCCAGAAGTTGAAGTTATGCACCAATATGCTTGATTGCCTAGGAGGATTCAACTTAAGAGTCATCCATTCCAAAGGAGCAGATGCAACTCAGTATGTGGACAAAAACCTCATTTCTTATAGCAGAGAATAATCAATTGTGGCTAATTACTTTGGCTGATTCCAAATTACAAGTGCCATCAGTCAGATTAATTCCTGCATAATAACCCACCAGGTAAAATGTATTTATAGTCACTTCTTGTGACTTGGCAGTGATTGGAAAACCGATGCTAGCTTTACTTGGCACGGAGAAAATAGCTAGTCTCCTTTCTCTATTTTTGACAGCATCCATTTCCCATGTAATGCTTGTGCAATATTACATTTCAACACCAGATTTGCCTTTGGTCTGAATATAAGCCTGGGAGTTTTCCTTTGCAATTCAAGAATAGACAGCTATAACAAGAAATCATTCTAATATCCCTATAGGGACTTATGCGTGTCTGTGCTACTCAGTAGTGAATGTATGATAGGCTTCTTTATAATATTTTTTTATTTTATTTCCTATGGTATCACTATGATATTCCTATAGGGACTCATAGTTTTGCTGTGATATGTGTACAGCATCTTTCTAAAATGTATTATAGCATTACAATAGTTCTTTCCCATCAGGTAGAAATCGATGGAGACAGCTTTGCAGAGGAATATAAGCGTAAAATGGATTGTTCAAGTATGTGAGAATTCATTTTACATGCATGTGTACTGCTGTGATAAATATGAATGAGGTCTCCAGAGGATGCACTATGTGTTTAAGTCACATGACCTGCAATTAGGTTAGATAGCCTACATACTCTACTGTCAGCTCATATGCGGTAAACAGTACTTGTGGTGCATATGCACGAGCAAGATGGTATTATACTGTAGCCTATTATTATTATTATTATATATCATTAGCCCTTGCAATTTGCTTACATTGTATTTTCCAACAGGTAGGAGATAAAACCAACAACTGTATCTTGGGTTCATATTTACTATAAAGGCACCAAGCTCCTTTGCACCTGTACAATTCAAATACAAAAGTTGTAACACTAACAAAGTAGATTTCCATGCTAAAGCGGTGCAGTAGATACGGCTCCTGTCCTTTTATCTACATAAACAGCATAAAAACAGGCTATAACTGGATAATATTGCCGAGGAGGTTACATAATATAGATAGAAATAAACGAAAGGCGCCGTGAGCGCTGTAAGCTTATTACTTTGTCAAATAAATGGCGGTGAATGAATGAATGTGCCATTAAAAGCCCCAGCAGTAGTTCAATAGAGGCAACAAGCGCTCCGTTCTGCACGCGCCACACGGATAGCCGTTTTTTATTTAGAATAAGCCATTTATAGCCCGAGCTCATATTGCCTATAGGAATAACGGCTCGCGCGGAAAATCTAAAGCAAAATCCAACACGGGCACGAGCACCTGGAGCTCCAGCGGGTTGCCAGTTCCTCGCTGAAGTTTCCACAGCGTGAATCAGCCCGTAATGAAAAGCGCAAATTGCAAAAGCTTTTGTGCGCCTTACCTCGATCCAGAGTGAGCGGTTGGACCACTGTCGCCATGACTGCTGTTTACTGGAGACTGGAGAGACTACAGGAGCTGCAGCATCAGAGAGAGAGGGGGGAGAGAGAGAGAGAGAGAGAGAGAGAGAGAGAGAGAGAGAGAGAGAGAGAGAGAGAGGGAGAGAGGGAGAGGGAGTGGCTGGGAGGGAGGGAGGAGGGGGGGTTAATCTACCTCCATCCTCATAATATCTCATCACCTGGCACTGGATGCAGAGGGACCAGAGGTTTACACAGGCACTGCAAAAATAAATGTCCATTTTAGCATGTTATTTTCACTCTTAAAATCCTGCTTTTTCTTTAAACAAGTGAAAAAATTGGGGATGAGATAATTCTACTTCTTTCCCATTCACTTGTTTCGGATAAGGCACAATAAGGCAGAGCAATCCATTGGTATCAAAAATATGACACTTGATTCAAGGTAATTCATGACACAAATTGATTTGCACTGGAAACAAGTGAAATGATCTCAAACCCACTGGCAGATATTTTCACTCAGTTTGAGAAAAATATGATTTTTCAGACTCAAATCTAGAGGAGATGACTTGCTAAGATGGATCAATTTTTGCAGAGTGGGTGTCGACTGGGTATAGAAAGGTGGGGGCAGATCTGATTTGATCTTGTTGTTTTTTTAATTAAGGAGGTCAAGTGAAAAAACTCCACAAATGATATCGGATGGCTTCATCATACATTAGGATTCAGTGAATTGATGCCCCTGGGTTTGGATAATGAATCTCAGTGTCTTGCGTGTGTGTGTGTGTGTGTATAAATGCATAGCCATCCATAATCCATCCATTCACTCATTACATTTCAGAGATCAATTGATTGCATCCACACTTGCACTTAAGGTTTATGCTGAAGCACTGAGCCATGCTGCCTGCTATCTCTCCCTGGGCTACATGTTAAGTAGGCATGCGGCCTGATAAGGACTGAATGATGGTCGTGAACCTCAGTCGAAGGGCTTATGGATTAATCCTCATGTTTATGGGTGTTACCACAGAATGGAGCCCAACCACTGGCTCTCTGCTTTCACTGTAGATCTGCTGCCTAATGGAGCCTGATGCTGTGGCATAACTCATACACAGCCAGTCATTTCATGTAGCGAATCCCTGATTTGGGAGGTCTAAGGCACCGTAACCGTTCATATGGTTCGCAACCCATGTCTGGACCATGACAAATACAAGCTCTAAACTGGAATCCACTCCTGAGGCGAGTGCCAATATCGAGCCTTCCAGGTGCTGAATTATTCACAGCAAAATCACACAGTATTTTACATGGAAACTAGATTTGAATCTCATTTGTCTTTCCCTTGCATAAAAAAACCCTACTTTTTGTAGCCTATACTCATTTGGGAACCAATTATCTCACTTGTATAGTCACATTGCTACTATGGAATTTGTATAATGTAGGAAGTACAAGGGAATGAAATGCATAGTCAATTCACAGTTAGATTCAAGTTTTCTGTGAGGAATCCTATCATTTTCAAGGCCCCCACAGTACATTTCAGGGAATGCGCCGTCCTCCTAATCTGTTCTGTCTTTGATCTGAAACTGCTGTTAAACCTGCACGCTTCTCATCAACTGCACACAGTCCATATGTGCTGGCGAGCTCCAGCCGCGCACGGTCCCACCCAGCTGCACGCAGATGTAAACTGGTGGTAAGTGCTGGGCTGGAGGGCTGGATGGAGAGAGAGAGGGCTTAGAGAGCAGAGAGAAAGAGGGCACAAGGAGATTATGGGCTCCCATCCATATGGGCTGGAATACAGTTTTTTTTTTTTTTTTTTTTAAAGAGGTGGGATTAGGCCGCGGCGCTCTTAAAGCCCTTTTAACTGGAAGTGAATTGATTTCTCAAAGGCCTCCGCTTCCCACAGAAGAAGATGCGGCATATGTAGGCAAGACAAAAACAAACAAATGCAACGTTTGCCTAGGAGGTTAAAAGTAGCTCATAAGATTAGCTCCATTTGTAGGCGGTAATTCCCATTACAGGTGATGAATTCAACAGGTAGAGCCATTAAATGTTCAATACGCTGCGTCCAATTGATTGGTACTGTGGGATGCTGCCTTCTCTTTGCTGTATTTCTGCTCTGAGAGACAGCACGGTGTTCCTCCGCTAAACAAATGCGTTCGTGTCATGTCCGGACAGTAATTGCTCATCTTGCGCTTATTAAAAAGAAACACAGGTTAATATATTTTGACAAGACAACCGTCTTATCCCTTCGCAGCATTGACACCGATCTGTATGGCATGTCACAGACAGATAGGAAACACTGGCGATCCGATAGAGTAAAGAATCTAATGTGTTTATGTAACAGTTGTGTTAAGGTTTCCTTGCATGTGACAGGCTGTTTTCCTCCAGCAGCACTGCTGTTGGCTGTCGAGCTCCATCAGGCAGCTGTTGACAGATAATGGAGTCGATCGTCATGTAAACATGTGGGCGGTACGCTGGCAGACATTTTGGAATTTTTATTTATTTCCCAACGAGGCAAGTTGACATTTGAAAAAACTGTTTTCTTTACAGCAACAGCCTGGGGGGGGGGGGGGGCGGGGTGATTTTATTATTCATACAGATTTTCACACGTGGGAGCTGCCCGATGCAGCCACAGGCTTTTACTGTTAGTCGCTGAGCAGCTCCACTGCGGAGACTTGGGGATGGAATGCCTTGCTCAAGTTTTTGCACCCAGTTTTTACCAGGGGATTCGAACCCCAAACACAAGCTTTCTCTCTAAACCATTAGGCTGCATGGTGACGCCCCCTTCAGGGAAATAGCACTCATTTCCTTTTCCCTATGGAAACACCATCTACAGTCATAATACTGGATGTTGTATTAAAAGTACTGATGACCAGCTACCACTGATTTACCCTTATTTCATCTGAGAAGAGAGCAAATAAGAATATAATGTTAGCCATGTCATATATGCTACATATGAGATTTAGTACACAGAATAAAGCTTGAAGTTTCATTGATAATGTGCCAGTTTTCACCTGGCTCATATACACTGAATGTACTACATTAGTGACATTATATTAGTGACATCTTCCTGAAATTGAGCTGCAATCTCAATTATCTCAAAGCTTAAAAATCCTTCTCTAACTCATCTGCTTCTCTTTATCTCCATCTCCTCCTTTGGGATTGGTACAGATTTAATAAGGGAAATTAATAAGGGATAATGGCTTTTACCTGGATTCATCTCATTAGTGTACTTCATGAAAAGTATCCCTAATATTTTGTACATTCAGTGTAGGTCCAATGTATCATCATTTAAAATATAATTCTCTCAGCTGTTGGTAATAAGCTGTAATGATGTAGCCTCATGATGAAATCTCATTTTAAAATAAAGAATAATGTTGACTGAACTCCCTCAGAAGCCTCACTGCCTACCGCTGTGCTAAAAACCCATTCAGAATGTGAAACTCTAATGATTATCTTCAGACTAATTTGATTATAAATCCATATTCAGGCTACTGAAACACTGCTTGGAGATTAATCATTTGCAGATAAATACTGGTAATTTGCTTCAAACTGTTTCTGAAGGGCAGCTGACTGAGTCCTGCTTCAAAGGGTTCACACACACATCACGTCTCGGAGAAAGGGGCGAGACGGAGGGAACCGTAATGAGGCGGCCTAAACTCCAGTTTAGGTCTGATTGGCCTCTGCTACAGCCATCAGTTAGTGCCCAGCGCACGTCTGTGGCCAGTGCCAGGGAGTATCTAAATGATACATATTCTGCCAATAGCATCTGTACTATTATGGAAAGAGTTATGGCAGTGTCTGGGGGGAGCAGTGATTTACTGAGACCTTTGTGCTGGACAAATTGCAGCATGGGATGAGCGAGGAAAGAGGGGTGGGGTGGGGGGGGAGGCATCCTTTCACTGTCAAGGCTTTGATTATAGTCAGACGATATTGTACATGAAAACAGATTGTGACTTACATCCCCCCTCGAAACGGAATAGAATGCAAATCAATCTGAGGTAAAAGACGAGCGCCGTTTCATCACGTCCGGCTGAGCGTGGAGCCAAGCTGGAAAAGAAAAGAAATGGGATGAGATTGGGAGGATGATGGCTTCGAGAGGACCTTGATCAATAATTCAAAACTTGGAAAATCTGCAGAAAAAAACATATAAGCGCTATTTTTATGACTAACATCTTTTAGGCTGTCGTGTTTTAGGATGCAGTATTTCCTGTTTATTTGCCCTGCAAACCGCCTTAAACGTGGCCACAATTCAAAGTTCCAGGGAGGTTGACTGTTTCTATAAAAATGCGGTTGGTGAGTGAAGTCATGGTAATGAAATCTCACACACACACACACACACACACACACACACACTGAATTACAACTCATTGAATTTAAAACTGAGCTTGTTGCCTTGCAGGGAAACACAAAGGCTTTACTGGAGAGTGACATGTTTAACATGACCCTTGCAGAAAAGTCTGATGGAAAACATTGAGCAACGCATTTATAAATAGACCGAATGACCCCCGATGTCATATGAGTGAGTTCCTCAACCAGTGGTTCCCAGTGTTCACTTCACACAGGGGTCATTTCCAGGGGGTCAGCTGGATTATGGGTAATTAATTACCAGTGGCTTGGCTGAAGGCAATGACGACAGAGACGTACGCAACACCATCTGAAAGGACAGCAGTCAATAAAACAGAGCCACTGCCTGTGCGGTGTGACAGGATTGCACAAGCTGCAGTTGTTGACTCATCTAAATGGCTGCTCTAAGCTATATTAGGCTACTGCTATAGGGCTTTTCTCTGACAGATCAGGTCAAGAAGACCTGGAAGGCACTCGGCTCATACAATCAATAAAGAAAAGAGGGAGACATTCTGTGTGCTTGAATTGACTCTGCACCGCATCCGCAATTACGTTCATAAATATCCTCAGACAAGTCCCTAAACGCATTCCCCCGTGATCATTTCATGTTTAACAAGTATTTGCATTCTTCGCTGAGGAGTATTGATACCCGGAGAGTTTAATGTTGCTAGTAAACAAAGATTTGCGATGGAGAGAGGAGCTCCAAGCAGGTTACACCATGCTCTCCAAGTAAATACAGCATCAATGTAATATGGATTTCCTCTTTGCTTGCATCCTAACATGCTACAACCTGAATGTTTCTGAGACTGTTTGGGGGATTGTGTGAAGACTAAAAACAGAGACTAACTTACATTTAAAGTTGCATACAGCCCATAAAAACACTCAAAGCCTAATACAGCTGGACCAAACCATCAGTCCATTCTGAGGCTATATATTACTATTCATTGCTATAGGAACTTATAGTGTGTCTATGATGCTGAGTAGTGAGTTTATAGGGAACTTACAGAACGTTATGCTACTTTATGTATCTCAATGGTGACACTATAATATCCCTATAACGTTCCAATTGGGACTTACATGATGTTTGTACATCATTCTAAGTTCACCACAGGATTACTATAGTATTTTTGGCAGGGCTACAGCTATGTTTGAATTAATAATAGCCTAGTTATAAATCGCCAGTTTATCTATTGTGCAACAGTATTGCCGATATTAACGTGGGTCAAGGCTTCTCGTGAATCAATTACATCCAGTTCATAGTTCGCATTCCTTGAGGGTGTTGTCAGGCTGTTTTGTGCTAGAAGCCTTCTCTCCCTTAGGTGGCCCCACTTCACGTTGGCCAGTCCTGGATCTCGTCCAGAAGTGAAGTCCCTCACCTGCGGGAAAACCCGGAATAGGACCAATTTTACCCGCACGCAGCCTGAAAAGTTTCCAGCTCCGCACTATACAGCGGCGATGCACTTACAAATAAAACACCTCCTGCGCCTGAATCACTGCGCGCCTCTTCAGCGCGAGAGGACAGTCGGGAGAAATTTGTGGACGCTTTCTGCACAGCGGGAGGCGAGAACAGGCTCACAGGCGGCTGCTAACATCGTCCTGAAGAAGCATGTCGCCGTTCAGTGTAGAAACTATGTGTCCGACACGCCGTACAGCCGAGCCTTCGCCTCAGCCAGGGACAGACCCGAGAACTACTGGGCAGAAGTGGGACACGATGTTCACTGGTTTGAACCGTGGAGGAAAACTTTGCATGTTGACGATCCAGTTTTCCCAAGCTGGTAAGTTCCAATGTCAAAAAAAAGTTTGAAAACATAAAAAAAAATGAGGGAAAAGAGATTCCCATTGCGTTGAATTATAGTGTAGCGCAGTTCTGCCAAGTTCAATTGTCAAATGCAGCTGTGTTTACTCAACTCAAAATCAACTTTCCTAAGTATTTCCGCGCGACCCCCACCTATCTAATCGTGAAAATGTCAGTCATGTCGTACCCCAAAACATGCCAATTCTGAGTCGTTGAATTTCACCAAACAACACTTTGAAAGTCCCTGAAAAGTCCCTGAATCTGATGTCCAAGGGAATGTGGGAACCCTTTTTAAAAGAGAAGCTGCTGTTGTGTCCTTTTTAGTGGGGGAACTGTACAACATGTTTCCATTTGACTGATGTTTTTTGGGGGGAGGCTATTAACATGCATGACAGCCCACCCACTCCCACCCACATTAGGAATGATGTATGAAAACGGGAATTCCATGTTTTGTTTTGTTTTTTTGTTGTTGTTTTTTTTTTTTTGGGGGGGGGGGGTTACTTATGTTAAGTCATTCCCACCATCTTGCCTGGTGGGAAAGACTTAGCTCCCTGAATCTGGTACAGTAATGTTAAAGTGAAGGACACAGGCCCGATGTCTCACTGGCTTCCAAAACAGCGAGATCCCAGACACCATCTGCTCCACCTGCCTGCTGCTCTTTATCATATGCAGAGCATCAGAATGAGCTGAACCCATGCTGCCTTATCAAGTACAGTGGTTACCTGTGTGTTTGCAACAGTAGGTGCATATGTTTTTATCTGAATAGGCTTCAACAAAAAAAAGCATTCACATAATACTTCAGAATATGTTTAGTGTGGAAGCCTTGAAAGGAAAGGTGGAAAATAAAAGCGTCCACTTTATAAGAAAAAAAAAATTCCTGTTACCCTTCTGTAGTTTAGAGATATTCTTTAATATATACAAAAAATGCCCAAAAATTATGACACTTTCTTCCTGTGCGCTGTTGATGACATTCAGTATATCTTATATCTTAAATATGTTTCATCAACATATACAAATACATTATTTGGCCAATTTTGTATATTTGTAAAAACATATCTATGCACGTGTGTATAGAAGGATATGTGAAATGTATTTTTGTTTTTCCATTTAGGAACTCTGAAATCACACTGTTAATGTGTTGTTGCTACAGTGATGATGATTGTCCTCTAACAGGTTTGTGGGAGGGAAGCTGAACGTGTGCCACAATGCAGTGGATCGTCATGTGGAGAGCGGCCGTGGAGAGCAGCCTGCCATCGTTTACGACAGTCCAGTGACTGGAACCAAACAGATCATCACTTTCAGGGAGCTCCAGGACCAGGTTAACAATATTGTCAAGGGCTGCGTTCACACCGCTGCATGAAGTGGCCCAGTTCAGATTGGTTTTCATGTTGACACAGATAGGATGGTTTTGAATCGGTGTGACCAGAACAGCACAAAATGCTACACAGAGTCACATTTTTTCAATTGCGATCTGGACCACAACGATAATGTGGTACACAATCGAATGCTGAGGCATGCGATCTACATGCATCTTGTATTTGAACGCTCGAATCAGCCATGACAATAAGTAAATCATCCATCATTCACCTGAGATAATTGTCATTGAGCCATTTGGAGAGATGCCTCAATGTGGTCAAACCTCAAAGGTACATATCATAACCAACACGTGTCTTTTCGACATCGCTGTCAGTTCATATTGGTATCTTATATGGCTTACATCCTAGAATAGTCATTCAAAAAAATCAGATGGGAACAGCAATTCAGAATTGAGCATGAAGGCCTGCGGTGTGAATGTAGCCAAAAGTGTGACCCTCTCGATATTCAGTACTTGTCACTTACAACAGTGTTCTATGCATTTCTTCATCTGTGTCTTGGTTCAGGTGTCCAGACTAGCTGGAGTGTTGGTGAAGCATGGGGTCCAGAAAGGAGACCTGGTGGTCATCTACATGCCCATGGTGCCCCAGGCCATGTTCACCATGCTGGCCTGCGCCCGGATCGGCGCCCCCCACAGCCTCATCTTCGGTGGCTTCGCCTCCAAAGAGCTTTCCGTCCGCATCAGTCACGCCAAGGTTAGAAAAAGTAGCTTCTGAGGCGTGACAATAGGGCTGTGTGATCTTTGTTAATTTGACTTCACTCGTCAATAGGCTGGCGACTTAAAAAGTACTGATGACAGGCTAATGTGATGCCTTTTTCTTTGTTTTCTTATAAGAAGCAGGACAATAATATGGCAGGAGGTAATAATTTCCCCTCATTTTCTTTAGCCATTGGTTATGTGTCACTCATCCTGCAAAATATCTGAAACACTGAAGACCTGAGGTGTATCAGGCCTCTTTGTTTCCTTTGTTAAGATCAGAGTGAATCATTCACACAGTGGAAAACACTTTGCATGGCTTTTTCATATCATCTCCAGCAATCACGAGCTCATGAATGATCATGCCACATCCACTGAGATTGTTTTCGACGGCAACGAAAGAGCTAATGGCCCACTCCCACATTTTGACAGGGAATGTTTTTGTAGATAATGATCTCCCTTAAGTGATTTTTTTTTTATATGAATGAAAATTTGAAGGAATACAGTACATTAGCTATTGCCAGTGGCTTAATACATTTGAAGCCCGTCAGCTCACAAACTTAGCGGTACATTTCAGAGGATACACAATAACTGAATGATTGTTGACTCAAGCATTTGACTTGTATGGTTATCACACTTTAAAAGACTGTATGTTGTAAAAAAGTTAAAAGATGCCTATTGACTCGGTAAGCCTGCTATACATGTTGTGCAAAAATCATGTATAGCTTTCACATCATCATTAAATCAAGGTATTTCTGCCCCATGTTGTATCACTGCATTTCAATAAGGTCTGATTTAGATTAACTAAACCTATATAGCATGAGTTGAAAGAACAATCATTAAAATCAGTGGGGATGGGAGCGCTGGCTGCCATCTTTGATAAAGGCTGGAAAATCTCCCTGATGCTGGAATCTAGAGTACAGCAAATTTGCACAAATTGTACAGTCTTCACAGGTTTAAATTCACGCCTGATCCCTGTGTTCCTCAGCCCAAGATGATAGTGACGGCCTCGTTTGGCATCGAGCCAGGCAGGAGAGTGGAGTACATCCCTCTGGTGGAGAAGGCCTTGGAGCTGAGCTCTCACCGGCCCTCCAAAGTCCTCATCTACAACAGGCCCAACATGGTAAGGGGCAGTTAAACACTCAACACAGTGAAGGAACTCTACTCTAAACCTGCTGGTTATGTGATAGCATGTGATTAGCTCAGTCACAATATCGGCTGCTGTTGGGTGAAAAGCTTATATCTCCAAAATGCATTTTTGACTTTATCCAAGGGGCTACTAAGGCCAAGGGTCGTAGATATTTCTCAACCCATAGAGGAGCATCTGATCCTTCAATTGAAGTTAAAAATTGGAATTGTGATGTTTTCGCCTGACTGCAGCGATATGTCTTTGAATGGAGTGACGATGTGACAAACGATGCCACTAAATCAATGGGAGAAACAATATACATGTGGTGGCAAGTAGATGAGACACAGTGGAAATTGTGTGTAGTATGTGTATAGCTGAGGGACCGAGGTAGGCTCCCATCAAAGGCAGGCTGGCGCAGATCCAGAGTGAAAGCAGGCTGAGCTGGGTGGAATAATTATACAGCACACAATTATACAGTAATATGGTGACAGCAAGCTGGAATCTGCTTCTGCTTCACTCGCACGCAGGCACAAAAGAAAAACCCAGAATTTCGGGCTCGGGGAAATCATTCTCAAAATTGATTGCATAGTATTGCAATCATTCTTCTGAAATTGGTTTTTCTGGCCTCCATGTCTGAGTTGGTTCAATTTTGTCATCAGTTACCTCATGTACCGCTGTCTGGCTCTGTTGTGCTCTTTTAATGAACATTACAACATTTATTTTATCTGGTTTGTTCCCTCCGATCTTATCTATCAGTGAATCATCCGGTGAAATATAACATTTCTCTTAGGGCGGTACATCTTGTGCTGGCTTGGGAACTGTACATGGAGGGCACAGAAGCACTGATAAAGCCATTAGGCTAATATCAATGAACTCAGAAAACTCCTATTCACAGGAAACTCATGGGAAATATGCCTCCGAAAATCATGTAAAGAACCATTTCAAAGACGCTCGGTGCCGACTTATCAATTATTGCAGTCTCAGCCAAGCAGTAAGACGAGAGGACGTGGTTCTGTGAACACGGATTCCAACATGAAAGCCTTATTAAATCGGCCGAGTGTCGCTCTGCCTTGGCTTTAGCGAGCGAGAAGAGATGCATTTCAGCCAGCTGGAGATTTTATGGGATGGCCTGCCTTTCGCCTCAAGATGTGTGAATTTTGAGTGAGTTCTTGGTTCTTGAACTGAGTCGCTGAAAAACCTTCTGTGCCAAGCAAGTCATGACCAGAACCTTTCTTTAGCCTTGAGGGATGATTCAGTCTCATTGAACTGAGAACATCAAAGAGATTTACAGAAATAAGCAAAAAGAGATGTATGTGAAAGGGGCATTAAGTAATCTATAACCTTTATCGACTTCTATCAGTGAGCAGTAATGATTGCAACAACATTGATGGAACTTATTTCTTCCTACACAAGTTTCCCTCCCCTATCTGTCCCCTTGAGTGACAATCCAGCTATGAGCACATTCACTTTAAAGGGGCGGGGCTTGTAACAAATAGCCAATCACATGCCACAGATCCAGAGCATCCGATTTTAAGTTACTATTGATCACTGTGGGGAAATTGGGCCTTTGCAGCAGCAAAAGTAATTTGATTCAGCGGGGAAAAGGAAACAGAACAGAAGTACACAGCTAGAATATAAAAATACGCAATAAAAATAATAGAAAAAACAAAACAATAAAAGCAATAAACTAGACTATGAACATGTGCTGCTGACAATTTCAGTACGTTTAGTAGACTGTAGATGTGGGAAGCATGGGGGGAAAATGGATTATTAACATTTGTGTTCTTCTCTCAAGAAGAACAAGCTATTATAATGAATAAATATGAGCAATACAAAAACATTTTGTACAGTACTGTACAACAGTAATGCTGTTCCTGCTGCCAAGGCTGGAAAGGATTGCTGGAGGAAAATCACAGATAGTGTAAATGCGTAAATAAATAGGTTTATCACTGCCCTGTCACTAAGCCATAGCCGAGACACTTTTCATCGATACAGTATTATGTCTTCACATTGAGGCTGTGAAAAGATTCTCTATTCACAGTCACAGCCTCATGTTCCCCAGAGCGGTGATGGGATATGGGTGCAACGCCACAAAAATGTATTATCTCTCTGATCTAATAAATCATCATGGAAAACAAAGTAGTTCTGCCGGTCTGTAAACACTGGAACCCTGCGAACAGTGCTTCTTACTATCTGTTAATGTAATAGTTTCCCCCTCTACAGTTCTTTTTATTACTTGTCTCATTCATTTGGATGTAACACTTTGGTCATATCTGGTTTTGTAAATGGAAATTTTGCAAGAAAGGTTATTAAACCAAGTCCATGGGATCCTCTAGAAATGATGTCATTTATTTTGCCATTTTTACTGGTGAGGAGGCGGGGTATTTATACTTTTGGATTTGTTGGCCTGAACTGAACCTGCTGAGGCTAGGTGTACAGCCTAAGTTACCATGGTGATGTACACTACCAGTCAAAAGTTTGGACACACACACTTTTCTTTATTTTTACTATTTTTTTTTTTTTTTAGAATAACAGTAAAGACATCAAAACTGAAAATGAAATAACACAAATGGAATCATGCAGCGACCAAAAAAGTGTTAAACAAATCAAAACTATCTTATATTTTAGATTCTTTAAAGTAGTCGCCCTTTGCCTTGATGGAAAGGCAAAGGCTTTGGAAAGAAATTCATACATAGGATCAACTTCACTATTTATATTTGTCTAAGAAGCACATTTCAAGCATTTAAGCAGAAGCCTTTAGATCAAAATGGCTTTAAGAGAATGAAAAGCACAGAACATTCAATCAGGTGGGTCCAAACTTTTGACTGGTAGTGTACCTTGCTTAAAAGTGAGCCACCTTTGTGAGATCAAAAAGAGATCGATACTGTATATTATGCTCATTTCCTGCTATGGGACGGTAAAAATCATACTTATTGCCCCTTTTACAGTTCCCTGTTTTCCTGTTACTGCAGTTTTATAATGGAAATAAAAATGCCTCCTTTGTATTTGTGCTTTAGGAGAAAGTGTCAATGAGTCCGGAGTTGACTCTGGACTGGGAGGAGGAGATGGCCACCGCTCGGCCTCATGACTGCGTTCCCCTTCCCTCTAACCACCCTCTCTATGTCCTCTACACCTCCGGGACCACTGGGACACCTAAGGTACTGGCATTCATCTGGGTTGTCATCAGGAGTGACTGAAATCCTTAAAAATCGATTCCTGATTCATAGACTTATGAATGCAATGTACACACCTAAACATACACTCCCACATTGAAGAGCTACAGGATTTCGCCGCTGGCCCGGTGTTTGTCTAAATGTTGTCAGTATTGATGGGCTGCTGCCTGACTCATCTGCTCTTTGACTCCGCAAAACAGTCCAGGCCCATTCTAAACACCATCACCTTGACATCAATAAGACGGAGCGTTTCCACAGCAGGCGTCGGAGCTCATGCAGGAGGAATAGCCTGCGGGCGTGTTCAAATGGAAAAACCTCTGCTTCTGTCCAATACTACCCTTTTGTCTTTGGCCAACAGATGATATAAAATGCCCACCTGCTGGCTAGTTCTTGGACTTAATAGCGCTCTTAGCTCTTAATAGCTCTTATTGCCTGCGGTGTTTGTTTGTTTTTTCTGTGCTACTGGTAAGAGACATGACAAAATTAACTCCCCAGTTTGGGCTAAAGGCAGACAATAAACTGGAGAGAAACAATATAATTCTGGTCTTATGGACTTGAGGACGTTCACATCATCTTGCTTGTTCACAAATGTTTATACAGTGCCATTAATTACAGGGAAAATGAGAGTGGAATTGCATGTGAATGTGGAAACAAGAGCGGTTGTGTTTGGATTGATATTGAACCCCTGCTCCTTTGCCTAGTGCAAAACCTGTCACCAGTCTGATGTGTTTCTTATCTCGTCCCCCAGGGTATTGTGCGAGACACTGCGGGCTATGCTGTGATGCTGAAATGGACCATGTCAAATATTTATGGGCTCAGTCCTGGAGATGTAAGGCAATAAAGCATCGCCTTCTGAGTTAGTACCGTGCTCGAGAACAAAGAGATGGATTGTTGTTGTAAGATTTGATCACCATGTCTCATATAAGTCGACTCAGGGGTCATAACTTCTGGGTGTGTTATGTTTTATTTTTGTCTTTTATTTTCATCTATATCTACATAAAATAACATATTTGGTGGGCACAAAGCATCTTACTGTGACTATACATTTTTAGCATTGGTAGAAGGGAAAATGAACCTCTAACTTCAACAGTGCTCTCCACCTATTGAGCTACAGTCAGTACATTGTGTGGTTTGACAAACATAAATGTCAGAAGATTTTACATAGGTGAGTGTGTACATGTCTTCACCTTCGTCTCTGTTCCAGGTGTGGTGGGCAGCGTCTGACCTGGGCTGGGTGGTCGGCCATTCCTATATCTGCTACGCTCCGCTGCTCCATGGCAACACCACCATTCTATATGAGGTGCGTCTAAACGAAGGAAAATCATCAAGCAGTGTGTTACTGCAGTTGACCTGGACGGCTTTGCAGCGACTTTTGCACAGGAGTTTTGATGTTGGTTGGGTGCCTGTCTCTGTCTGCTCTGTAAGCTAAACAGATCCATATTTGGCTACTGGCACCAGTTTAGTTGGACTGGGATCCAGTTCAAGACGTGGTGGACTGTTTCACACTGTTGCCATGTTTTCAGCTGTTTGACTCTGACTGCTGCAGTCCACTGTCAAGAGCCAGACTGCAGCTCTGTCTATTCCAATCCTCCTCCTTCCTTAAACTATTTCAATTTATGCGCCATCTGTACATTTACACCCTCTGGAGGTGACGTTGAAATGGAAATTCAGCTTGCTTGCAGTATTGTCTATTGCAATGGTATTGAAGCAGCATTGAAATTTTGGCTATCGTGACAACACTAGTTTATCCAAACAACCAACAGTACAGTATATATCCATTCACATCCTGATGACTTCCACGCACAACTTCCTCATGCAGCCCACATTACTCCTTATAAAGATAACCAGTAAAGGAATAAACAACCCCTAATGTGTGTTTTGCACAGCCGCTTGATATTAGTTTGTCTGATTATTATTGCTGATTCGGCTTTGCCTAGTGAGACCAATATCCATCGGCTGGTGGAGATGCAGTCCCCATGCAGGCTGGTTTGTTTTGTGGAGGTTTATTAACATGTAAGAGCATCTGCAGACCAGAACCTAGGGGAGGATGCTGTTTCTTGTGTCTGTCTGTTTATCTTTCCTTGTGTGTCTTACATTGTATTTCTTGAGGTGATGGCCATTCATTACATTAGCACTCTGGTGGGCAGCAGCAGTGCTGGGTGCTGAATTAATTTGCCTGCCTTAAATCAATGTTTGACTCAAGCCTCGCTGTTTGTCTAATGTGGCCCTCGTTCTAGTAGCCTGCCTGTCTTCGGGCATGTTGCTGCCCAACCTTCTGTCTCTCCTCTGATCAATTCACAAATGCAAATATTTAGCCAGAAAAATGACAGCCAGGACTCACTGCTGCTGTTTACCGTTCTCATTTCATCTGCAATTGTCCTCTCGCTGTAGGGACGGCCTGGCTGAACACTCTGGAAATTGATATTGGAGGCGCTAGCCTCCAGGCTTCTGTTGTCTATACCCCGACTCGTCTATATCTCTCTAGACACACAATACTTGATACTTGATAGTGCAATCCTCTTTTCTAATCCATGAATTTTTGGGCCCCATCTGTCTGGAAGGCAGCCTTCCAGTGCGGCTCTTCATTTCAAACAGCTGCTGTATGAATATTCATGGTTTCTAGTTCACAGCTGAAGTGAATTCATACAGCTGAACATCACAAAAATATTGCTCAAATGTTCTTGCTCAAATTCAGGCAGTATAGCTCACTCTATCTGCTCATCATAGACTATCTGCACATCTGCTGTCTGCTCAGCCGATCGTATGATTCACACGTCGGCATCGTCGTTCCAGTTTGTGAACTAACCGATCGTCACTGTCCTGTCTGTTCGTAGGGTAAGCCTGTGGGGACGCCAGACCCCGGGGCGTTCTTCCGCGTCCTGTCTGAACACGGAGCTTCCTCCATGTTCACGGCACCCACCGCCATCCGAGCCATCCGCCAGCAGGACCCCCATGCTGCGGTTGGGGGAAAATACCCCCTGACCAGGTAGACATCAACACACCACACAACATGGAATAGCACAGAGCCGAGACTGAACAAATTGCTTTGTAGTATTTCTACAAAATAAGTGCTAGATGAGAGAATATATCGTCACATCTCCATTTTTGGTGGTTTTCATGTTTTCACTTCAGTTAAGGGATTACTCTTCTATGGGTTGGGAAAATTCTCTAAACTCTGGGGCTTATGAAACCCTGTCAAAACCCTTTGGATATCACCAAAAATACATTGTCATCAGGCTGCTTTTCTTCATTTCTGAAAAGTTGACATTTCTGAGACACAATGTTTTCACCCAGCAGCGATGATATGCTTTTGATGTTACACTGTGGAAATTAAAAACATCATCAAAAGGGAAAAGGAGCCCGCACACCAGCCAGTTAGGGCATTCAGAAGTTGAGATAGTAAACAATAAAGAGGTTCTTTAATTTGAAAAATGTAAGCAAACTTTTCAGCCTATCAAACTATCATCAGTGCTCATACCATGAAGATTGACTGATACACGGACTGAAACTAATTTGTGTTTTTCAGAAATTTAGTGTATGGAGAAACGCAGTTCAGTGATGACAACAGCTTAACTTTCAAACAGCTATGTGTAGGTTGTGATCGCAGCTCTGAAACACCAGTTGATGATGTGTTGGAAGTGTCCCATGTGGCTGATGGTGTTTTGCACAGCCTGTCCAGCCTCTTGTTAGTCTGTGGCCATCTGTTGATGCACAGCCCTCTCCCAGCTTCATCACTCACAGTCTGCAGCCTCAGCCCAGCCCGCTTGGGCTTTAATCAGGATGGATAACAAACAACGGCAGGTCACTGCCGCCCTCCCATATTAAATCACACTGCGTGAACCTGCTGCTCGACTGCTCTCTGTTCAGGTAAGGATCACCTGTAGCTCAAAGGGAAAATGAACAGCATTTTTCATAGCATTAGTTTGGCCCAGGGAGTCACATACTTGGCGAGATTAAGGCGCACAGTTGTTAATTGTTTGGTCTGGTACTGCAAAACTTGGCCCTGCGGTGTTATGGCGTCAATTTACCGCTCTCGTTCTGTTCAGTAGTCTGAAGACACCCCTAAGCACACAATCATAAAGCAATTCTGAGTGCGGATGACCTATGGCCCTGGTGAATCATTCAGTAACTCTGGCATTGTGTGCTGAATGTGATGGTCTTTGGTTGCTTTTCCTTAGTGGTGAATCCATAACACCTTCTAAATGCCGTTCCTGGAGGGGGAGATTATTTTTTTCTCTGATGTTTTGCCGCAAATATCAATGGCATTTATCCTCTTAGTCTCTGCCCTGCCACGATCTGTCATTTCAGTCACATGCTACTGCGGTGTACATGTTCTTGTTCTTAATGTGTCTTTTCCCCTTGGAGAAGGCAGGTTGGTGAAAGATTACTGTAATTCCCCGTGGCGCTGAGGAAAACATGTCACCGTGAATATCTGGTTCACCCTTTCAGTCCCTAACTTCTGATCAGCTGTCGCAATTCTTGTCACTCTGTTGAATGTTTAATTCGCTTGAAGCATCAGAGGAAAGCTTTTGAAAAAATCCCATAAAGTATCAAGATACCCCAATCTTTCTTTATCTTGATGCGTGACCTCATGTGTCCTTGGTCCTGTGAACTCCTGATAGTATTTTCTCTGTACATTGCACTCAATTCAGCAGGCTATAGGGAGTTCAGCAGGCTGTGTGGTGTAGACACACATGAAAAATTAATCCTAGCATAGTGTCTGTGGCCCTGTAGCCTAATGGACCTGAATCTAGTCAGTGTATTTTGTCATCTCCCACAACACGTTGAAGGATATGCCAATACTAATACAAACACTGCTGGTCTTAATTGAAAGTGTGTTGATGGAAGTGCCAAGACCTTTCAGAAAACTCTGTTAGCTTTATTATCGAAAACATCATTTCATGCCAGAGAGGCTTCAAATGGTAATTTCATACAACTCAGCCATCCTATCTAGGGCATATTGACACTGCGAAACATTTGCTTTGGAGCCGCCTCGGTCTGTAATGGCCCCGTACTATTATCAATGTGCTGGAGCGATATTACTTGTCACCGTGGATGTGAAAACTACATTGAGAAATAGGCTGCGGGGCCGTCTGCTGCAGAGACGGCGGTGAGCTCTGCAGACACGCCGCGACAAAGGGGCAGACACTCTGTCGGCAGTGTTTTAAACGAACTCAAAGCTCAGGGCCTCGCACTTAAACAAGTGACAAAGTGCATGACTCCGGTCGATAGCGCTTTCTGGCACACAGCGGACGGCAGCTTGATTGGCGGCGCTCGGGCCCATCTTGTTTCCGCTTGGTTCGCCTCCTCACAACTCCTGAGAAATAGTCTAGGGTATTCTCCAGTCTATTGCTCCCATTGTGAATGGATTCCCGCACGCTCACCATTGCAGCCACACACACACACACACACACACACGTTCACACAACATTACACACAGGTCTGATGCCGACTTTCTGGGTTTGTGCGCTAGTTTTGAAGTGTCCGTCTGTGTGGACTGGCTCTGTAGATATGACGAAATAGACAGCGGCCGTCACAAAACCCTGCACATGAATTTTACACAGCGAACCAAGGCTGCTCTGCTCAACAGTTGCTGCACAGTATTCAACAATAGGAGCCAAGAAACAAAGGAAAATAATCTCGCTCACCAACTTCAATTAAATTGTCTTCTGCTTCAGCTCAAATCAACGTCTCTTGTCTCTTCTCAAGGAAAGGCCTTCGCTTGACCCCACAGAATCAGCCCTAAGCATATTAACAGCTTCTGGACTCAAGACATGTGACTCAAGGCCATGGAGTGAATAGCCCCTAAGATTATGTTGTTTTCTGCTTTATTGGACTGCTCCAAGGTCATACTGTAGAGATTAGTCCGGTCTTATCTTTATAAACCTGAGTAAAAAAATGCATTTTTAGACTATCCACTTGTGTATTGTGCTGAAACGTGTTCAAGAAATGGCAGTGTTGTTGCGTCATGTCACTTACATGCAGTCTGATTGACACATCAGCATCACTAAACTTTTGGTATCATCTTTGAGAATTCAGTTGGAATGGGAAGGATGAACTTCATTTCAGCATGTAACACAGTACATGGGTGTCTCTCTCTCTGACTCGGTGCCTTGACCCTGAGCTTGGGCACCAGCCAAACCATCGCCCTCCCACTCCCATTTCTCAGGCCACCCAAGGTCAGTCTGTCAGTGTGACTCTCCCAAACTTGCATTCCCATTGAACTCCTTAGAAAACTTAGCCACAGAGAATCTGAATTGTCCCTGAATAACTGAATAACTAGAGGCATGGTGGTGGGAGCGTAAAGTTTTTCAGCTTGCACACCGGGTCATGGCCCGGACATTGAGTCAATCATCGAGTCATCCATTTATTCCACATGCTATTCCGCTCTATTCCCGCAGGGCAGAATCCATCTGACAGCTGAATTGAGCTGCATTGTTAATCCAGGCTGCATTTTGGTCTTGGCTGAGCTACGTTCACAATACATTTTAGGCATTTACTTGATGCTCTTTATCCAGAGAATTATAATGAGTGCAAAAGTCAAATAAGCTTTAAGTCCCAGATCAACACAATTACTAGCAACCTAGGTCAGAGCCATATTGGCTAGAATTAGTCCCTCCAGCTTTAAAAAAGAAAATAAAAATTAATATTATGCAGGTCATCTGTCAAAAATCTGTGGTTAGAAAAAAGGCACTATACTACGGCCTTTAGAAAGAAAAATAATAGTCAAATATACATTTTCATGAAATGAACACAGAACATTTTCAGCTATCATCTTAAATTATTATTATTATGTTTCTTTTGATGGATCAAAACATCCGTAAGTAACTTTTTGCCTAATAAGTAAAATATAAAATAATAATAAGCTTCCATAGGAATGTAGCTTTTAAAATTGAAAAAAAACTGAATAGGTAAATAAGCTGTCCTAAGAATGTAATTCATGTTAACAAATCAACTGCATTTAAGTAAATCAAAAAATAAAGTAAACAAGTCTATAACCACATTACAGTTGCAAATAGGGAAACTTCAATCTATACATTAGATTATAGTTTATATTGCTATAGCCATGCCCTATATAACCTATTAATCGAAGGATAATATTTTAACCAATAAGAACTATTGTCAGTTAACAAAGTCTCAAGTATGACAAATTACAACACACTCTACTTGCTTAACCCTCAGTCAACTGTGTTTTGATAACTTTAAAATGACCACTTTTAAACAGTATGCACCAAGGAAAACCGGACATAAAACTGCACACTCCATGCTGTAGCAATTTTCCTAGCAATTTTGACTTATTGGCTATGGGTGGTGAAAGGCGTCTTGCTGAAGCCAGACTGATAGTGACTGAATAAAAGTGGTGATACACAATTGCAGAACATTGTTGATGATTTTCTACATGCTTTGCGATTTTACT
Source organism: Centroberyx gerrardi (assembly GCF_048128805.1). Taxonomy (NCBI): domain Eukaryota; kingdom Metazoa; phylum Chordata; class Actinopteri; order Beryciformes; family Berycidae; genus Centroberyx; species Centroberyx gerrardi. Next base: position 7,560,972 of record NC_136020.1, read on the forward strand.
ATTTTTCTGCGGTGCAGCGATTCCTGTGACCCTAGAACAACCGCATAAGAGAGTAATGCTATGAAAAAATAATAAAATAACAGCTAAGGGGAGAGGTAGAAATGATTTTTTGAGAGCAATTGGAGTGTGTAGAGGAGAGAGGATACGATTCAGTGGGGAGAGGATGACATGATGAAATCTTTCAGTCTAGAAGATGAAAAGTGTCTGCCGTTTCGACCGGAGAGAGAAGGTCACTCCACCACTGGGCGGGGGGAGGGGAAGAGTCGAGAGACGGGTGGAGCGATGACCAGCGGCCGTCCGTGGCAGAATGTAGAGCACAGCCTGGCATGTAGGCCTGCATCTTGGCCTGGAGTCACGGGGCTGCAGATCCCTTCACAGCCTCGTAGCGAGGAAGTGGCGGTGTTTTGAATTTGATATGAGCAGTCACACACAGCCAGTGGCAGGGGGATTGAGGGAGGGAAGCGATGTGGGAGATAAAAAAGGGTTGTGGATGAGTTGCAGGGCCTGGAGGGAGTGTTTCATGAAGCCGGCCTAGAGGGACGTAGCAGTTGTCCAAGCGAGAGATGACAGTGGCTGTGGGGGCGGCTGTGGCTCAGGAGGTAGAGCGGGTCGTCCACTAATCAGAAGGTCGGTGGTTTGATCCCCGGCTTCTCCAGTCCGCATGTCGAAGCGTCCTTGGGCAAGATACTGAACCCCAAATTGCTCCCTGCGTGGTAGCTTGCCGCCATCGGTGTATGAATGTATGTGTGAATGGGTGAATGTAGGCATGTTGTAAAGCGCTTTGTATAAAAGCGCTATATAAATGCAGTCCATTTACCAGATGACTAAAGCTTGAACGAGGAGTGACGTTTCTGGTGAGGAAGGGTCTGGTTTGATACTTTGGTTTGACTTTGAGTGCATTGGCTGCAATGTGGCCCTCGCAAGAGTTCGTTGTCTAGAGATACACCGAGATTCTTGGCAGGCCAGGCAGGAGTCACCGGGGTCTCGTCAGGAGTGACAGAGAGGTCTTGTAGAAGGTTTGCCAGGGGGAAAAGAGCAGCTCAGACTTGTCGAGACTGGGTTTTAGGTGGGGGGCAGACGTCCAACTTGAAATGTCCGTGAGGCAAATGGAGATGAGTGGGATGAGGGGATGGGAAAGAACAGTAGAATGGAGTTTGTCTGCATGTGATGACAGGGCCAAGGGATCTAATGTATAGAGTCTCCAGTGAAAACAACAGGTCCCCTCCACGATACCTGATAAGCGCGTCAGGTAGGAGGCAAATCATGACGGCGAGGACTCAGAAACCCTCTGGTCAGCAGCGGTGGCGAGGAGCATCAGAGCATTGCCATTGTCAGAGGCAGCGAATATGTCTAGGAGGATGAGGACTGAAGAGAGAGAGTCGACTGCTGGAGTGTTGTGACAGCGAGCAGCGCAGCATAAGTAGAGTGGGCTGTCTTGAAGGCAAACTGGTTGTGGTCCAAAAGGCTTTTCTGTGAGAAATATTGAATGAGCTCAGAGACGCGTTCAAGAGTCTCAAGGGAAGAAGTCAACCGCAGGCTCTGGTGTGTGTTACAGTATTTTACAATTGCTTCTGTCCAATTTTCACAACAGCGTTCCAGTGTACAAAATGCTTCATGCAAAGAGCCAAACTGACTTGCCAAAATCTTACCTTAAGACTCAAAATGTTGTGCTTTGATACAACTTGCACAGCTCTAAATCGCAAGAATACACCCACTTCACATAAGAACAATGTTACAATGCTTATTACTAGACACACAGATTAATTCAACATGTATTTTTAATCATGTCTCGTTACTTCCAGCTTACTTCACTACTACATAAAATGCTGTTAGAAAACCTGTGTGGATGTTTCTGACGACATGGAGCCAATACACTTGTACAGTACTGAAGGTGGAGGTTGTGATCATGATTACTGTAAAATAGTGTAATGTATTGAGTTTCAGTTTGTGTACATCTTACAGTATTGTGCTGCTATAGAATGGTCACTGTATGCTTTACATTATTTGTATGTAAGAATCTTGAGTGAGTCTTGTGTGTTACAGCATTATTTGTTCATTTTCAGTCATTACAGTACATTTCAGTATCGCAACCCAAATATTTAGTGGTTTGGTGTTTGGGGTCTTGTGTGAAAACACAATCCTTTACAGTAGGGGAGAATAAGGCAAGATGAGCCTCCCCTTGTTTCTAGGCAACCATACACAAAATGAATCATGTGATCATAGATTTAGGAAGATAAATATATTTCCCTGAATCTGTGATGGAAGAGAGCGCATGGAGGGAGAGAGCCATGTCAAAAATGTGATTTTGTTTGCTAATATCAGGTGATTTCGTCATGATAAAGATGTCATGATTCTTGTATCTAAGTGGAAGTAGGTGCATTATATTTTAGTTTAAGGCTTTATAAAGTACAATATGAGCATAACTGTGGACCTGAGTTGCTGTGTGAGGCAGTTTTGTCAAAATGCTGGTTGTGGAGTAAAGTGAGCCACTAGTCACTTACCTTAGTCTAATTACATTTACATTGTACATTGAGTCAATCATCGAGTCATCCATTTTATTCCACATGCGATTCCGCTCAATTCCCGCAGTACATTTATACATGGTATTTTCTTAGATCACAGAGAAGAGATAATTATGCCACAAGACTACAAACACTAAACCAACAGGGGTTCAGCCTCCATGGAGGAAATAAAAAGAGCAACCAAAGAAGAGTGAGAGGGAAAGTTGATTCGATCAGTGGAGAGGGAACAGAAGATAGACAGAATGACGCTGAAGACAGATATTGAGAAAATCAACAGAGGAGATGTACCAAGAATGACAGGCACACACATAGTTACACATTGGATATTATCGATAATTATAAATATCTTCAGACTAGCTCTATATACAGTTCAATTTAAATCACATGTAAGTCAGAGAACCAAAAGACTAGAGCCATGACTGCAGTCTACAGAGTCACACTGATGGTTCAACCTGAGGCTGCTGACAATAACGGTGCATTCGTTTGACATGGGAAAGACGGTAGATAAGAGCTTCCTACGTGAAAATTCCATTCACGGAAGGTTTCAGCTGGTAAATAAACACTACTTGGGAACTTGGGGTTTGACAGTGGACCACGATTTCTCTGACTTCTTGAATGCTGATGTTACCAACAACAAAATACCTGCAGTCAAGTCTAGGGAATGATACATTGATTTCAAATACAGCAGCCAAAATGAATGGCTTTCATAGCATAAGTCATTTTGTGATCACACACTCTTAAAATGCCACTACAATGTTTGTTTTGTTGTAAAACATGAACTCAGATGGATCACTCAATAGGTTAATGTGTGTTAAGCATGTTAAAAGCTGATCAGGAGCAACCAACGTCTACAGAAAACTACAAACATAGCATCGTAATGGCTTCAAATGAGTTCAAACACACAAACACTTCCATGCTATTAACTGTCTATTGCTATTAAGTGGTTCTGACGGTTATTCCCATATGATTTGAATGCAAACGATAGATGTAATATTACAATTTAATGTATTTCTGAACTATTCCCAGTGGGATTTATGTTCTAGTGATGCTGTCTGTTCTAAACCAGAGAATTTCATCTGATGCCTAGAAAGTCATCGTGGGGTTACTGTCAAAATCCCATTTCCCCACTTGTCCAATTCATTCTTTATGGACTCGCACATTTATATGACATTCTTCCCTCTCTTTTTCTGGCTATGGGAGACAGCGCCAAATGTTCACTAATACAGATCAAACTGTCTCTATGTCTCAAATCTCAATACTCTGTGGTATTCTCCTTGAACAGGCAGGAGACTGTGATGTCTATTTTAATAAAAAAGCTCAATCTAAACTGTATTTTCTTTTGAAGCAACTGAGATCCTCCAGTGTCTGTGAAAAGATGCTGCTTGGGTTTTATAACAGTGCTCCGGCTTGTGTCTTGTTCTATATGGTGTCATGGTTTGGGAAATAATTATCAGAACAGGCTAAGAAAGCGGAAACAGTGTTTGAGCATAATCTTCAAACTTCTGGATAGATAGAAGTACGTAATGAGCAAGCTGAAATGAAAAACAAGATTTGGGATAGTAACTTTGATCCTCTTCACAATAGACTAATGAATTACAATAGCTGCTTCAATAGGTTCAGTCTGCCAAGAATGTCTGTAGAGAGGTTTTGAACAATGATTTGTACCAACTGCATTGAGACTCTTGAATGAGCTTTTCAGCCTTTTATTTGTAACACATACTAATAGTTTTGCTCCCTGTAGCATAACAGAAATGAAGTATCTCTGTATTTACCATGTGCCTGTATATTATGTATCATTCACTACATGATTGTCTTCATGCCCTGTCATATTTCTGCTTTCCATGCAGTGAAAAGCATGAAACGTACTGTATATTTTGCCGTTGTTTTTGCATAGATACCTACTTGTCTTGAGCATTCCTGTGATAGAGTAGCTAATGCCACCCTTCCTCCAGGTGATTGACAGCTGTATGTGTCCTTCCAGGTTGCGGAGCATGTTCTTGGCAGGAGAGCGCTGTGACGTGGAGACACTGGAATGGGCCAAGAAGAGCTTTGGGGTTCCCGTCCTGGACCACTGGTGGCAGACTGGTAAGAAAGCTTCTCCTATTTACAGACAATAAACCTTTGAGTGATAAGTTTGTTCATAATCTGAGAACCGATTGTCACGTTGCTGATGTCTTTAAAGCTGCTCTAGGCAAGATTTTTATGTAAAAATACACCCGTCTGTAGATTTGTCCTATTTACCCAGATGAAATTCTGGTGTCGGATATGGACACTTCTCCACACACAGGAAGAAACAAATCCAAACTTAAGAGCAAAACACAAAGCTGGACTCGCCAACGTTGGATCTTTTGCCTCTTTCGTCCCTTTGGTCTCCTTTGGTATAAAGCGTCACAGACCAGGATTTCCGGTGTATTAAAGTTAAAATTTTTCCAACTGTTACCTCTCGTTGCCATTTGGAGCCGCCAATGTGCGAAGATGCTTAGTGTAGTTTTGATAATGGCAATGTAGTAGCTTGAGGAGCACTCTTGAGTAAAAGTTCAAGGATTTAATTGTTATCACATAGATATTGAGATAGTATGAGACCTCGAGTGCTTTATTAGCACTGGCTGTATATAGTGTTTTAATTCGACTCAATCTTTAAGCCTCAGTCTCTTCTAAGCGTATCAGTGTGAGAAGACTATAAATGTGGTCTTTGCTGTATTTTAGTAGCCCATTGACATTAACTTGGCCTTGAGAAAAGGCATAACTCCACAAAATCGTTATTCCCTGAAAGCCCGCTGTCACTGTGAAGCACAGTTTATCACACTTTCCCCCTCTGATTAATCCTTTCTGCATATTTTGTACTGTAGGCCGGGGGATTGGACCCCTTCTAGTGGAGCATTTATTACGTTAAAGACCCCCTCCGTTTGAATTTCTAAGCTCCTCTGAGAACTGATCATCACACAGCGTAATGCGTCACCATTCCCACCAGTTATTTGAGTCTCAGTCAAAATTAGATTGGGATGTGCAGATAGGGCAGACAAACAGCTGCTGAGGTCACTGGAGAGGTGCTTTATGGGGAAAATACGCTTCATAATTTACACAGAACCTGAATAACTCAAAATGAGAGTCAAGACTGAATTCTTTAATGGCAAGAGAAAATTGGAACTGCTCCACTGACAATGGATAGGGGGCTGTTTTTTTGGATTGGATCTAGAAAGTCTCATTTAATGATTAGTCTTGTGTAGACAGACCTCCTCTGATCCCCTCACTTTGTTTTGGCTCTGAGCCGCCGCAGGAGAAAAGTCTGGTTGAAGCTGTAAGTCAGGTGGGAACGAAGGCGGGAAAACATCCAGAGTGCATTTCTACTTCTTCCGCCAAGCACGTTCCATGGCCCCATTTAAACAAGGGCTTTGATTGGCATTGTCTTTTATTATGTTCACTAGCGCTTAATTGCTTTTGCACCCATATGGGACGCAGAGCGACTAGCCGAGATGAGATGTGAGGACGAAGCTGTTTATTTAGCGAGGAGATGGGAGAGAAAAAAAACAATCGAGAGTAAATTGTCCACCGGTTCCAAAGCGGAAATCGAAATTGCCATTTCCCCTCTGAAGCATCCTTTGAGTCAGACTACTTGATGATGAGACAGATGAGAGCCTCGACTTTCTTCTTCTTAACTTTGGGAGAGTCTTGTTCAAGTACAGACTTAACGGGATTATATGTGGATTTTGTCAGTTTTCACTTAAACAAAGTCAGCCTGCAGTCATTTGTGGCTAATCAGCCTCCACTTAACATAGTCAATCTCTCCATTGCACATTGCACCATTGCACTTCAGATTAATGTCATGCTCACAGTGGCCGAGCCCTGATCATTTACAGTAAAGGCTTATCAGGTCACGTCCCTTAGCTCACAGACCAGTGGTTGTTCATTAGACAAGTGAGGGGGAGTTTGCTGTTTGTTTGCTAGAAAGTGCGTAATCTCTCTTTCTTCGCCTCACAATTGACCTATTATCCATTACGGCTGTTGTGGTTTTGGATGAAAAGATATGTAATTGGGAGTCTTGGGTGCATGGTTTTCGCTGCATTGTTTCTCAGGCCTTGGTTCCTAATGATTCTTGAATGGGTAAGACCCTTTTAACCTCTTGGATGGGAAGCTTGTGTCCAGGCAATGAGCCATCATGCTAATGCCACTTTCTCCCCCTCTCTCAGCTCGATTACTGTCCTCCCCGAGCACCGGCAAACCATGATGAATGTGCCAGCGACAGCACAAGAGCGCAATTGGATGTCTCGTTGTTTTGTAATATCCTGCTAATGCCGATGGAGGATCGATGCGGGACAAGCAGACATCTCTGTGTTAAATATGGAATCAATACCGCCGTTGAAAAGGCATCGACCTTGAGGATGTAAAGGCGACAGACATTCTGGAGAACTGCACTCTGATTTGGGCTCAGATTAGCCCACTTGGTGTGATTGGTCTTTCATTGGGAGCGTGAAGAGCTCAATATAGCAGTATTGCAAAAACGTGACTCATCACGGCACCTCGGCTGTTGAGTGTAATCTGCTGACCCTTGAGTTGGGCTGTGGAGCTCGTGCCTCTTGTCACTGCAGCGAAATCAGATTTCAAGTTTTTTTGTGGCTTTTTTTTTTTTTAAGTCTAGCATATACTGTAGCTTTGTGCTTTGGATCAGTGACTCCCAGAATCTGCTGGAAGGCCATTTCAGCTTCAGTCCGAAAAGGAAATGAATTGAAATGCTACCCAGATACATATTGGGCAGCAGTAATCTGTGGGCACATAGAAACTGAATATCAATCAATTCTCAGAACTGACTGGCTGCAGCGGAATGGAATTCCATCTCTGTGCTCAGTTTTAACACACACACACACGCACACACACACACACACACACTGAGCCATTGTTACATAAGGCTTTTCGATGAGCACTTACTGTAAATGTGAGCGGTGTGGGAGTTGAAGGGGTAAGCAATAAGCAGCAATGCGCACATGCACAGAGGATTATGAACTCTGCGAGCCTGTCTGTGCTGTGTGGTTTAAAGACTGAGTTGTTGTTCACTCTGACAGGTCTAACAGGTCTAATACATCCCACAGCAGAGAGCAAAGGTATAAAAAACACCGGTGCTACTCTCCACCTTTTCGTCAGCCTGTCTGACTTGCAGTGAAGATGATAGGACTTTATAAAAGTTTTACAAGACTGGATGTGCTGAACAGAGCTGCCGATTCTCTGTCTCTTTGTCTTCGGCTTCTTTGTTTTTGAGGTAACATCTCATTCTTCTTGAACATCGGGCTGTTTCTGTCATGGTGGAGTTTGATTCACTTCCTCTCTCTCCCTCACACACACACACTCTCACACAAAATACTGTCACACTTTGTATCTATCACAACCAGGTGATTTATTGAGTTTGGAGAAAAAACTCTGGCACCCTCTTGATTTCTGTCTAGATGTGTAAATCCCATTGGATTCTTCACCCCCTGCTAAACTCAATAACTGGCAGCTGGCGGGCAGCGCCGAGATCCAAATGTGTTCTCAGCCTCTTCACGGGAGAATGGATTGCTCCTCGTCTCACCTTCTTTTTCTCTGTCTGTGTGTGTCTGTGTGTGTGTGTGTGCCTGACTCAGTTTGACTGCAAACTTGTGTGTAAAAGAGACAGAATAAATAGACTTGGCCAGATTAAACATATTAAATGGTTCATCATTCATTCACGTTCATACAGCTGAACTGGGAGCTGCCCAGTACATCCACAGTCTTGATGGTAGTTGTTTAGTCATTCACATTTCCTAGCTGCGTTTTCCCAGCCGGTCCAAAGATTCGAACCAGCGACCTTCCAAACGCCCAATGGGATGTCGGCTGAAAAAGTCAGCAGTCTGGCCAGGACACGGCTCACATGTCGCAATACTGCTCTGAGTGTACAAACAGTCCACACTTATCAGTATTTGCATTTTAATTGTGACTCCCAGATATGATATGCCAGTAAGAGGTCAAAAGCGTGTCGACTTGCCAGGAAGAGGCAGAGTGTGTATGATTCCCTCCTGCCTCTGCTGAGTTCATGAGTCACCTCGCCGCCGGTGTCACACCGCACTGTTTCACCGTCTCTCCGGAGACAGGACATCGATCACGCGACTTTTAGCGGTGCCAGCGCTTTGACAACTCTCCTCCATCTTCCCTTCCAACAGAAGGGAAGCAACTCGGTTAATGGAAAGGAGTTTAGCATTCGAGGCTCGTTTACTCAGGAACGGCCGTCCCAGAAAGGAGAGACAAACTTCTTCCTTGAGAGCCTCATTAGAGCTTTATTCATTATACACAGCACACCTGAAATGCAAAGTTTGTTTGCATCCTCTGGCTTTCGACTCAGAAACGAGTCATTTTTCAAGCTTGTGACAGTCGTTTAAAGTCTCTCTCACCTGCTTTTTGCATCTATAAATGATGAAAGATCTGTCCTTCTGCCGTTATCCATCCTGGGGGCTTTGCTCTTTGTGGTCACCTACAAAATAGATACAAATTGAACAGAATCAATTACAACTGCAGTTGCTCATAAATCTTCCCAGCTGCGTGCCTGTAATCTCTCTCATCTGGAATGTAATATTCAGCAGACGAAAGCGGTAATCGATGGTGGGAAACAGGAGCCGAGAGCGATGAAGGCCAGGAGGCTGTGGAGGGACAACAGTGACCTGAGGCGATGGTAGGTGAACTGCATGGCCAACACTGAACTGCAGAAAGTGGCTGTCATGCAAAAAAAAATTCTACTCTTTTCATGTTTACAGCTACAATAATATGGGTGCCTATTGCTTTCCTTGAGGATCTGAGAGTTTTGATGCTGCACATTTACTCTCCAGCTACTCGGTGTGAACCTGCTGTATCATCTCCGTAGAATTATTTATTTATCAAACGGGGCACGCGCTTTTCCCGGTTCCTGTTAAAAGATGCATCATGTAAATCAGCATCATCACGCCGGCGTTTACCCCCACTTTTAAAACGGTTCATCGAGCATGCACGCCGCGTCCTCCTTCCGCCGCCGAAAAAGATGAAAGTGGCTCGGGGTTTTTGGTACGCATCAGTTTCCCATCCGTCCCCCCCCTGGAGGCTTCCCCCTACCCCGCAGCCAAGTGTGTAGCACTGCTGATTGGTAAACAGCCGCATCACACGAAGAGCCGGCGGCACTCGCTCCTTCCTACCACAGCTCTCCTCAGATCTGCACAAGGCCCCGGTTGGAAATGGGAGGAAGTCAACCGACGCAAAACAGTCAGTTTGCTGTGATGGTGCCGTGGAGAGGGGCAGCGTGAGTAAGACGCACGGCAGAGACGAGGTCATGGGTCGAAGTACGTCTCTTGTCCTTGAGTAGAAAACGCCGCTGCCAGCAGGCTTCGATTTCATGGAGCTTGGCTTTGGAATACATATCCAGGGACAAACACTTATATTATGCCAGCTGTTACCAATCCAGGATTTGTCGGTTACCAATCCAGGATTTGTCGGTTACCAATCCAGGATTTGTCGGTTACCAATCCAGGATTTGTCGGTTACCAATCCAGGATTTGTCGGTGACATCACATACAATACCAAATTTACACATTCTCTGCTGGAGATATTCAATTATGCAAACAAGCTTGTGGGCAAAAGTTTGACTAATTTGATCAATTTAGCTTGTGATTAGTTTTTATATAAGAGCGCTTGGCTGGTGCTGCGGCAGAGATTGGTTTTCCGAGATAGAGTGGAAATGATCGGCGCGCTCGTTATTCCCATGTGCGGCGAACTCAATCATTTCTCAGCCTCTCGCTGTCATCTGATGTGCTGATTCATTCTGTCTCATCAACCCAGCCATGACACCACGCTGCTCTTTTTTTTCTCTCTCATCCCTCCTCCTACCTTCATCATCATCATCATCATCATCATCTGTCATTCGCAGTTATGTGCTTCCTTCACACACACACACACACACACACACACATTATCCCCCACCACACACACATACCACCACCACCACCATCCAATACACACACACAAAATCTGTCACCCTTGAGCCACCCAAAATCCACATGCAACCCCAGCCTACTTCCACTTGTGTACATATGAGAAAATGGCTGCCATTTTGAAGCCTGATAATAATCTGTGCGCTATTTTAAGACCCAAGCGCCATCGGCGGGGTGGGTGGGGGGGTATGGGGGGGGGGCTGGAGGGGGGCGATGATGAGGGTTGCTGATGTCACCGGCGTTGCCTGGCAACCAATGTGTGTTTCCAGTTGGCAGGGTTTGGCTGCCTCGCCAACGAGAGGTGGCGGATAGAGTCGGAGATTACAGTAGTGCAGTAGGTGGCTCACTCTCTCTGTCTCTGTCTGATGGTCTCTCTCTCTGTTTCTCTTTGTTTCTCCGTCTCTCTCAGACAGCAGATGCCTTTGTTAATAGATGGTATTATCTTGTAGAAGTGAATCGGACCTCTTCAAAAGGTCTGACTTGTCAGTTAAGTAGAGAATTGGCTATTTCTCCCTCTGGCCTTTACCAAGGGCAGCATTGGCAAAGGGCTGTTTTCCTCCTCCTGGAGAATAGTGAGAGCCTCAGAAGGTCGGTCCCACACTGTGAAGGGGAGTGATACAGCCTCCTTGGAAGCACTGTCCTCTCACGGAAGAAAAACAGAGGCTTTTATCAGCCCAGCATTTACCAACTCAGCACTGCCGTAGTGCACTGGAACACAGGGTTAATGGGGAAACTTAACCTGAAAGAATGTTGATTATTTTAAATCCAGCACCTGTATGATATCTTTTCACAAGAAGCTTCTCAGTGGTCAGCTGGTGGTTCTCCGGTTTAACCGGACTCTTTCATCCATGCGTCTGTGAAGCTACTTTGATACAGCCAACAACTCAGAGGTAGTAATGAAGAACTAGGTTTTATGTTGATTGGACCATCCCCATTTTGAATCAAGCAATTGCAAGTTATGTTTGTTGACATCATTTGGGGATGTAGATACCAAACGCCGTGGTTTGAATTCAAATTATTTACCAGCCAATTGGTGATCAAGAAAAGAAAGATGAATTGGGTTTCTGTATGAACGCTCATGCTCGCCCTGGATTATGACTTTTTTACAGCTGCATCTTTTTCTACACTGCGGCACCTTTCAATTAGTTGTTTCAGCATCGTGCCTACAGCACCTTATCTCTGTAGGAAAAAGTTACACTGTTGGCTTAACTGTATAAAATGGAATTGTAAAACAGAGCCCAACCCATTTCCCTTGCCTTATTGGTATTCCTTCCCACCACTTTTCTGCACAAAGACCAGTCCCTCTGCTTCCCCTATTAAGACACACATCAGAATGCATTTCTTTTCACTCGCATTGTGCCTGTGTCAAGTCACCCTCGTGCCCTGTGGCCCACCTATGGGACATGCATGGGGGTCTTGGCTTTGCGCCTCACGTCAGTCAAGCACCAAAAAGCTGCTGTCACTCAGTCCGCCTCATTACGACGCTGCAGAGACAGTAGCGCAGATGTCGTGGGCGAGCGGCTCGTGTAATTACAGGTTGGCGCCTCTCCGAGAGCCGAGGTGCTACGTTTGCGTTACCTCGATGTTTACTGGAGGCTGCTGTCATCAGGTCTCTAACCTGGGAGCTCGTCTGGCATTCGTGCCAAACCATTGTGCCATTTGTCTGTTGAGATTTCTGAGGCGCGAGCGGGGGTCTTTCATTAGCAAGTTAAGTAGCGAATTTGTATGCATCAACATACCTCTGAGTGTAAGAGCGGAACTGTCTGAAAAGTGATAAGGGAGGCAATGTTTTTAGCTGATGGAATGAAATTGTCCTCTAAAGAGTCCGACTTGTAATTGGAAGTGTGTGTACGTGTGTGTGTGTGTATGTAAATACTTGCGCATCTGTCTGTTTCTTTCATGTCTCTCTTTGGTGGGCAGCATCTCCGACCTTATGCAGCTCTTAATTCCCCACGCTTTTCACTTCTGTCATTTCTCTCTTCCCTCTCCTCCTCCCTCTTGCGCTCACTTTTCTTCCCTCGTTATTTTGCTCAATTTTAACATTCAGCCCAATCAGAAAGGCTTGATTAACCAGCCCCTTGGTCTCTACCTGTGTCTGCCTCCTCGGCAGACTGCCAAAGACAGTCTTAGTCTAAGCTGTATTGTCCAATACAGACTCTTAGCAGAACAAATCCTGCGAGTCCCTTGTAAGATTTGGACTTCCTCTCATCCTTTGACCCAGACTCTCAGAGAAAATGCACGGGTAAAAAACCAACACCACTTACAGCTATACACACAAATTATGTATTCACACACGCATTTTTTCATAGTGTTTCTATTTTGCTGCCATGTTGTATGAAGTGGATGGATTCTTGGTATTGTCTGAAGCAAGTAAAATTGAAACATGAAACACGTATCATAAAAAAAGACAAGAACATAGAACGCTGTCTAGCCAAGCTGTTGGCCATCTATTCTCTCTCTCTCTCTTTTCTCATGTTCTCATCCTCCTACGCTTCCCCGCCTTTTCGCCTGACCTTGGGTCGACTATCTGGTTCAGCTCTTAAGTTACCCCAGCAACCACATATCACCAGGACAACCGCAAACACTGCTATGCATATGTATGGATGTATATGGATGGATGTATATGACACTGAGAGGCAGGACACATGAATGACAAACACACAATTTCCTTTTCTTGTGTGTGTGCGTTAGGGTTAGACTGCACATCATTTGCACACTGGTTGAGTTAAACCTCAACGACCAAAGAGTTTTTCTGGCTAACGTTAGACTGAAGCCTAGTGAAAAAGGTAAAGGATAAAAGAGGAGGAAGCTAATATTATGAAGCCTAGTGCTCTTGCTAATAACTGCAAAAAAAAAAAATCCAATCTAGCCAATCTGCTAAATTATCTAGGTTAGCTAGTTAGCCTAGCTGACCTTCCACGTTCAAACTAGCCATACTAGCACATAGTTAGCTAGTTAAGCTAGTTAGCTAGCCTGCTGACCTTCCAAGAACATGAATGCCATGGTCATGAATGAGTGAAAAAAGAAGTCATTTAAAATGTTTTATATATATTTTGTATTTAACAATACAACAATATGTGCCATATCCAAGGTGAGCATTCATACAGAAGCCCAGTTCAAAAGAAGGATGTACTAACCCACAAAAGGTGACCACAGAGAACATCAGGCTCCACTGTTATAAATCTACCAGACCCTCAGACAGGCAGACCCATTCACTAGCCACCTAATCTAAATGTTAAGGGTTGGCAGCTGCAATACAAACAGGCCTCTAGGCTGGAACGACCTGCCCAACAAGATCAGCTCAGCCAACTCAGTGTGCTCCTTCAAAACACTTTTAAAATACAAAAATGCCCTTTTGTATTTAACATGTTTTGTTGTAGCTTGGTATATTGCTGGTATATTGGTTTTGTTAGTATGCTGGTTATGTATAATGGCTGGGTAGCATAGTCTTATTGTCCCTCACCCACACACACTTAAATTAGTTTCACATTTTTGTTTGTTTGCTCACATTTTATTTATTTCTTAGATTTGTATTTATGTTGCAGAGCACTTTGTACTACTTGCACTTCGACAATGGAATTCTTTTATGAGGAGCGCTGAACCAAAAAACATCAAATCCAACATGACAACTCAACAGAGAGTGAGGTAGCACATCCAAAATTTTGTTTCATGTTGTGTGCCTCCATAAATAAGTGAAAGCTGAGTATTGTGTCTAGTCATTTTTCAATTTCAATTTTGGATGCGCTACCTCTTTTAGTTGTTTGTATCACTTTGTATCACTCTTGTAAAGGTTGTATTCGGAACATCTTCCTGATATTGAGTTGCAGCCCCTTTTGCACAGTCTAAATCTCAATTGTCTCAAAGCGTAAAAATCTTTCTCTAACTCGTCTGCTTCTCTTTATCTACATCTCCTCCTTTGTGACTGGTACAGCTGGGAAATCAATAAGGGATAATGGCTTTTACCTGGATTCACCATATCGGTTGAACCTTACTGTGTTTATGTGTGGTTGTGTGTCTCAGTGTGCAGGCGGTAACATTGTTAGAGGAGAAGACAGTCGTTGCCTCTATGAGAGAGGGAGTGAGGGCTTGAGGGGTACCAGGGAGGAGAGAAAACACATGATCAGAGAGCCGGGTTTTGTTTTTACAGACAACAACCCCCCTCCAAGCTGCTAGTAATGAGCAAGGCTGTTCGATGGCTCTCTCCAACACCGACCCCCCCTCCCCCACCCCACAGCATCCACTCATTCATCACACTCAAAATGCCTCTCACTGGCCGAGCTGAGCTCCAACAGGTCAAGGGAAGATTGATTTGTTTGTGTACAGAGGAAAGGAGTGAGAGAGAGAGCAAAAGAAAAGGGAGAGAGAGAGAGAGAGAGAGAGAGGTAGGGCTAGGGTGAGGCTGACCGAGAGTCAGACCGCCAGTCAATCAGACAGATAGACAAGCACACAACCTGAGAGTATATGTGTGTGTGTGTGTGTGTGTGTGATAGACTCCAGCCCACAGACAATGCTTTCACTCGTTTCCATGTTCAGACTCCCCTAGCGTCCACTCACCTGTCTCAGCCCATATGTGATCTCACCTTCAAAATGGGACTAGAATAGTAGCAATGGCACTGTTTTGACTTAGCTGTCTTAGCTGTCTTTATTATATGGGCAGTTTTCATAGGAAACCCCAAATAGACACACGTTAGACCACAGACCTCCATTTGAAAAGATTTTGATTTTTGATGGTGTTGATTTAATATTGAATTGTATAACACTGTATTTGAGGAGATAATAGTGGTGAGAGTGATATTGTATATATTGTATATTGTATATATTGTATATTCTCTAATAGGGATAATGTCTAGTGAATTAAATTATTATCATGTCGATGAGTCCTTTCAAAATGTCAAACTGTCCAAAATGTTTCCTAGCATGATTTCCTACCAGGCAATCGAAATGCTTCGGAGCGTTTTAATCATGTTTTTGTATCTATTCTCCATTCATCGATCCTATCTACCTGTTTGTCACCCACACATAGATTGGACCCTTTGAATTTCTTAGGCAGACCATTAGTCTCTCTGAGCCACGGGGGTGTTTTCTAACCAACAGGGATAATGTATAGTCAACAACTGCCACGTTGTGATCTATTATGCCTACACATCTGAGCTGGGGAAGCAACCTCGGGAGTTCTTGGGAAACAAAACCTGAGTCAGCTATTAGAAACTGAAACCTATTCTCTTCAACTTACCGCCTCTTATGTAAATATGAGAAAAAAGGATTTTAGCGAGGTTACTAATTATCACTCATTGAGAGCTCACTGATTTGTCTTAAATTGTGCTGATGATTTCTTCACTTTTGGACTTGATTCTACACCTGGAATCTGCACAGGCAACACTCCGTCTTCCTGTACGCCTTGTAAAATGTTAAGGGCCAATTATGTTGTCTTTTTTCATTTGGGTTTTAGCTTTATTTGCTGGGTGTGAATTGCCTGCAGCGAGCCCCGGCGCTCCCCTTTATACAGCCAGGTTTAAACACGCTCACGCTGACACAGCTCAGTGGATATGTTGAGCCGTTTGACGATATTGGCCCTTTATTAAAATCGGATATTGTCCCGCCATTGTCATCCAGCTCTGATATGATGCAGTTTGTTTGATTAATTATATTAATCTATAATATTTATTCATTGTCTATGGGAAGCTCTTAATCCAAATTGATTCTACTGCAACATTTTGGCCAGATTCAACACAAGTAGGTCTATGCATGAATATATTATTATTATCCTGGGTTTCAATGAAGATTTTTGGATGGATGAAATGCTGTTTAGCCTTTATTTCTTTCTATGGCTACTTTACATGTTTCAGTAGGTGCCTACATCAGGGGTATCTCAAGCCATAGAAAAATAAAGACTTTTGCAGTAGTACCTTGACTTCCTTTTTCATACAGTATCATTTGTGCACAGCTTCAGTCCAAAAATATCAGTATTGACCTTCAAACACGCATATCAGTCAAATCCTAGTAACCTGCCAACAACATGAATCCAGTCCTATCTTCTCAAAGGTCATTTCCCCTTTGCTCTAGTTCCAGTCAGATTATATGATGGTCATAAATGTTGGCAACGCGTGTAGTTGTCACAAACCTTACTGGTTGTCACACACCTGAGGGGGAAGCTAAAGCCGTGATTGGTCAGCAGGGGGTCTGTCATCACCTTGCACTTTGACCAGAAGGGCGGGACCAAAATGCCGCCTTGAAGGCATAAAAAATCATTTTGGATCGTTGGTGGTGAGCTCTGTCTGGACCGAGGGTGATGGGCTTTGAACCCTGCAGGGAGCAGCTAACCTGCTGCTGATGAATGAGGCTTGAGTGGCTGCCAGTTCAGAGGCCACTGCAGTTGGGGAAAGTAGTCATCTCACCCTTGCCTCCCTCTTCATTCGATAGCTTAATCCCCCGGTCAACCGACAGCTACCTCCTGCCCCCCGTATGGCGGCTCATGTCTTTGAAGCCTGCGGTGCTGAAGTAGGTTTGTGCTTGTTTGATTAGCAGGAGAGGGGGAGATACATTCTGGATCCACTGAGCAGGTGAACCAACCTGAATTCTGGGAAACATGGATTCAAGTTGCTGGAAATGTTCCACAGGGATCTTGGGCCTTGCTAACTTGAAAGTGCCACACAGTTCCTAAAGATTTTTCAGAGGCGCGTTCATGTTACGAACATCTCATCCCAAAGGTCACTATTGGGTTGAGATCTGGGGAGTGGGACTGAACTAAAGTCACTGTTATGTTCCAGAACCGTCTTGACATGGTGCTATATTTTTCTGCCTGAAGTTTCCATTTGTCTGATATTCAGACTGGATGGCATTTCGTTTTCAACTTGAATCTAGCGACAAGTTGTGAGTTATCAGATGCCCTTCTGCACATCACTGTTGTACTGAGCTGGTATTTGTATACTTGTGGCCGGGTGTTAGCTTGAACGAGTCTTGCCATTCTCCTCTGTCCTCTCTGATCAACAAAGCATTTTCGCCCTCAGGACTGCTGCTGACTGAATGCTGTATGCCCCTCCACCATGGTGGCATCTGCCTGTGTGTCTGTGTGTTTGGAGACACATTCTTGTGAACACAATAACTCAAGAACAATAGATTATACAAACTTCATACTTAGACCACAGGTTCCCCCTGTAGAATAGATGAGCTGATTAGATTTTGGAGTACCTAGCGGCATATTTTTACATATTAATGAGGATGGCGTGACGCTTGTGAACACAATAACTCAAGAACAATACATAACAGAAACTTCATACTTACACCACAGGTACTCCTGTCTGATTAGATTTTGGAGCACCTTGCTGCATAAATGTGCATATTGATGAGGAAAATTGGCATTTGTAAAGACCATAACTCGAGAACAATACATGCTAGAAACTTCCTACTTACACCGTAGGTACCCCCTATAGAGTAGATGATTTGATTAGATGTTGGAGCACCTTGCTGCATACATTTGCATGTTAATGAGAAAAAATGGGTAGCACAATTAGGCAGCTCATTCTCGGTAAGCTGTATACACAGTAAGTGCCAAAAACCCAGAAGGTTGGCTTTTTCTGAGATGCTGGAACCGGCACATCTGAGACTAATGATCAAACGATGTTCAAAGTCACTTAAATCACACATCTTCCCCATTCTAATGTTTAGTCAAACAGTAATTGAACCTCTCAGTCCTGTCTGCAGGATTTATACTTGTGCTTTATGTGCCTCACTGTCTGGAGGAGCAAGCTGTTTGCATAAACACAGAGGTGTAAGAAAATGGATGCTGAGAACAATGAAAGCGATCATGAAGTTGAAAATGCTCTGCTTTTGTACTGTCTGTCACCTGTTGTGTGCTTGTTAGATAACACACCAGCTGAGTTTAAGTAGGGCTGATTGACTGGGAATAGAAGTAAGACATGGCAGGCAGATGGAGCGTTCATCTGTATCTTTGTTCTTGTATTTTCCCTGAGAAACCCACCGACACCTACAGATTGAAAAGTAGGGCTGTTTCTTTGCAGGCTCAGTGCCTTGAAATCGAGGTTTAACATACGGAGGAGACAGAGATTCAGATCTCTCAGGGCTTTTTTAAGCCGGGGCTGCTCTGCTGCTGTGCGATTTCCGATGTAATCTTGCTGCAGATAGCTTAGAGGGGCTGATCGATTCTGTTATTCATTCGCTGGGTGGGCTAGTTGGACTGTCAAACAGGCAAGCCCATACTGGAAGTGGGGCAGTGTTAGGTGGTGGAGTCAGAGAGATGCCCATAGGAGCTGTCATAGTTCTGCGTAATGTAGGTTAATGCTGCTCACAGGAGCAATGCAGCCCAATACCACACAAACTGTCAGGCTAGTTTGTCTGGCTCACCATTCAGAAGGTGTTGCATTTGCATATAGAGGAGAGGAGCAGGGGATATATCTAGAGAAAAGGTATGATGTACAACACGACTGAGGTTGTTTCAAAAGCATAACGTTGGACCACTGATCCAGGCCACTGATCTCTCTCTCTCTCTCTCTCTCTCTCTCTCTCTCTCTCTCTCTCTCTCTCTCTCTCTCTCTCTCTCTCTCTCTCTCTCTCTCTCTCTCTCTCTCTCTCTCTCTCTCTCTTATATATATATATCAGAGACTGGCTCAGCCATCACCTCCTCCTGTATCGGCCTGGGGAACTCACTCACGCCCCCTGCTGGACAGGCCGGCAAGCCTGTTCCAGGTTACAACGGTAAGAGAGTCACAACAACTGTACATCTAAATCACATTCATTAAAGCAGACACACTGAACACACACCAACCCTGTCTATCAATGGGCTTACGCTGCTTGTTTGCCACCAAATCTGTGTGCGTTTGTATTTGCTATTTGGATCTATATTGACCTGTATCTGTATTGATTCTGATTTAATATTATGTTTCTACTTTCCAGCCATCATTGTTATGTACACATTCAATCACAGATACTGATAAACCAATATTTAAACCAATCAACTGATGTATAGCTTCCAAAAGTAATGAATTTTGCTTCGAAATGGAGAAGACTAAGCAGCTGTGCATTTCCCTGCACAGTATATACTGTATATATATATATATATATATATATATATATATATATTGCTGTTCTAGCTTGCCAGTGGGTGAAATATGGCCCCTCTGAATATGATTTGTATGCTCTTCCTCTTTCCACCAGTCACAGTGATCAACGATGACATGCAGGAGGTGCAGCCAAGAATCCTGGGTAATATTGTGGTGAGGTAAGCCGCACGGTTACATTCACAGCCCTGCGAGCAGCTTAGTCATTACTCTATACTCCCTTTGTCTGTCGTCTACACACACACACACACACACACACTCACACACTCACAGATTTAAAGTGTGACATAAAAACATCTTGCACACCCTAATCAAATTTTAAATCCAATTCTTCAGCCGTTAATCTTAATAAGTCACTGTTGGGCAGCTTGTATCAGACTCAGAGGAACTTCACTCCTCTATGTTGTCAGGGCTGGAAAAGGAAGGGTGTGTGTATTTGTGTGTCTGTGTGTGTGTGTGTGTGAGTGTCTAAGAGAGCCGGCGGTGTAAAGTGGGCTCCATCAGAAGCTCCAGCAGTCAACCCTAGCCCTTTGTGCTCCCTTATCTTTCAGCCTGTTACCTTTCTGTTATCGTCCTCCAACTCCATTTTCCTGCTCTTTGTAACTGCTGGTACTGACTCGATGCCAACAAGAGGGATTTCCAAGGAATCCACACACAGTGCACACAGGGAGACAAGCAGGTGGAGTTGTAAACAGACTGTGATACTGTACCTCCTTCTATTAGCCAGTAAATCTCACACCCCCAGCCCTGATCTCTGTTCAGAAACCACAGCTACATGAATTCATATTATATCTAAAAAGAGCGAGTTTGTTGGCAGAAGAAGGCATATATCCTTGCATTGTGTTATGGCTGTTATGCGCCTTGTGTCTTAATGCCAAGAAGAAAAAACCATTAGTGGGTAATTGAATTATGTCGGTTGTGATACAAATTTGCATGCTTCAAGTGTAGTTTTCCTGCATGGGAAGTCTTCAACAGTGTGTGACAGGCTCATTAAGTTAAATGCAGGCAGCCAAACCGCGGCACATTATCAGCTCCCGGTTTTATTCTTCTATTTTTTTTCCCGGCTTGAACAATATTGGAGGAGATGCCCTAGATTTTGCTGCAGTCATAGGCAGCCAGAGGGACGTTTTGTTCCCATCAGCTTTCAACAGCAAATCAGCATCCAAAATAAGATCATCGGTGCGTTTTAATATGCGCTTCCTTGTATCAGAATGAATCCACACAGAGGCACGTTTAGAGGTTAAACCTGCCAAATGGGACCGTCTTGGGCAAGATACGGGTCGGGAAAGGGGATTACTGGTAGCTCCTGTGTAAACAAAGACTCAATGACCCAGCTACCCTATCTCTCAGTGTGTGTGTTTGTGTGTGTGTGTGTGTGTGTCTGCAAGGTCTCAGTGTGGGTCAGGCAAGGTGAAGTCCAGCAGAGACTGGCGCTGTGTCTAGACTAACTGTGGTGTAGTGAAATAATATCCATGGCCAGGCGCTCCTTTATCGCCGTATTGTTTTAAGTCAGATAGACTGACAACCATGGAAAAAACAAACCTAGACCTGGACCAGATAGTCATTTTATGTCTAGAAACACATTGGAAATAAGTCTGTTGCTCAATTGCGTCATCCTTTATGATTTTGAAATGCCTAATTTTTGTTTTCGTCATGGTGGTTAGCAGGATCATCTCTTAAATCACTTCTTAAAACCTATTTTATAGACTCACTTTTATAAAATGTCTCCTATCCTATTAGTTTTACTACTATATTTTGCTACACCTTATTCTCATCTTTTCATCTTGAGGTACAGTCTTAATTTTACTTGTTTTAATTTACTAAACGCACTTTAACTCTTTTTGAAAAAGTGTTATATACAAATTAAGTTTATTACATTTTAAGGTGCATTTTGTTCCACAATAAATGCGTTGAAAAAGTGATGACGCTTTCACAGTGTGGAGCCTATTATTTTAGAGTTATTGAATGGTGATTTCATCATTCAAAATCTCTAAAATAGGTAATGATAGGTAGGTTTTTTTCTGTTTTTCTCCATGCCTGTATGTATGCAAATGTAGCCAAATGGCTTGACTAAACTAAACTAAACTAAACTAAACTGATGGTGTATCTTTCCTTTCCCCCTCAGACTCCCTCTACCACCTGGTGCAGCGCTGTCACTGTGGCAGAACCAGGATCTGTTCAAGGAGCTCTACTTCACTAAGTTCCCAGTACGTCCTGGCATTTCCTCACAATACACTGTGTATTGGACATGCATTAGTTCCCCAACTTGATACATTTGCACTTACAGTAGACATGTTGTTAATTGCAATTTCACAAAGGTATTTCTTTGGTCAGTTTCATTCAATTTTCCTTGTATGCCACTGGCATGTAGCAGATAGACTTAACCATGGTGAGTATATGGTATAAGATGGCCCTCTAGTGTTGAAATGTTTCATCACACAAATACGGTATATGCCCCTTTGAGATCTTTGAGGACCAGTGAGAGGTTTGAATGACTGATAAATATGGGAATACTGGTGCAAGACACTTTTAAACTATGAAACATGTATGTGCATATATTACTAAGCACCTGTAGAATTTTGATTGCAGTTGAATGTTTTAATGACATGTCTCAACATGAAAATTACAACATATGTGCTCTATTGCTCTGTTGATATTTTCAGTGATTCTACTATAATGCTCCTAAATACCAAGATGTAACATAATGCTTACATCCTTCCTGTTTAATCATCAGGGCTACTATGACACCATGGATGCAGGCTTCGTGGATGAGGAGGGCTTCCTGTACATCATGTCGCGCTCTGATGATGTCATCAACGTGGCAGGACACAGGCTGTCGGCTGGGGCGTTGGAGGAGGTAGGAGAAGGATGGGAGATGAAGCGGCGTAAAGATTTTCCCAACTCTTCCTTTGGTATTATAATGTATATATCTGTGTGTGTGTGTGTGTGTGTGTGTTGCAGTCTGTGCTGCAGCACCCTGGGGTGGTGGACTGTGCTGTGGTGGGTCTAGAGGACGCTCTGAAGGGCCACGTCCCCCTGGCCCTGTGTGTGCTCAGGACTGGTGAGGCATGACAAATGGATTGTTTCATGTAAACAAAGTCATAAATTACTTGTTACCCGTTAATTATTTCGAAAGTAATATTAGCATTTTACATACTACTACTAGTAATCCATCACAGAATATATAACGTTTCACCATTACACCCCCAATTGGTGATTGCATCCTCGCTTACCTTCAAAAATCAGGATTACTCGTCATCCTTTCGTTGAAATCAAAGTAGTAGAAACACTTGCACAGACAGAAAGTACGTTTTTAAGTAAAACAAACTTGAGTGATAGGGGTGGGATGTAGGATTTAAATAATTATGCTTCAATCTGCTATTTAGAGGGTTTGATAAAAGTAATGACTTTTTTGAGTAGTAACTGTAATACTAGTACTGAAACTGAAATAGTAATATGTTACATTATTTCTGGGAAAAGTAACAATATTATTTTAAGGCGTTACCATGTAACACTGCAGTTTCAGGGTATCTTAATTCAGGGTAGATTAATTATTTTCTTGTATTACATTACTACAGGTAGTAAGTCTGACCCACATGCATGTCCACTCTTAGATTAATACACAACAGGGTTAATAATAACATATGCCAAATGTGTTTTCATTGCATTGCATTGTCCCTAAACATTTCATTTCCTGGTGTTCTTTTTCTTATACTGCCAATTTATATTTTCACAAGTTCAATAGCTATCAGGTGTTTTTAACAGATTTTTGTTTCTTCATTTTGGTTGATAAATTGTTCTTAAATTAAATTCCAGGTAGCTCAACTTTCCAAAAACCTGCAGATACATAATTTGCATAATGTTGCAAATCAATCATTCAGATTCTGGGTGTGTATATACCAGTGTATCTTAAACATCTGTGTTTGCTTGCGTGTGCCTTTACTGTATCTATGTTTGTGTGTGTGTGTGTGTGTGTGTGTGTGTGTGTGTGTGTGTCTCAGACATGCAGAAGAGCGAGGAGGCGATAGTTAATGAGATGGTGAAGCTGGTGAGGGAGACCATCGGGCCGGTCGCTGCCTTCAAGAAAGTGCTGTTTGTTCGAGGACTGCCCAAGACACGCTCCGGCAAGATCCCCCGCTCCTCTTTAGCCAACCTGGTCAACGGCAAGCCATACAAGGTACACCTTTTTTCTTTTTTTAACAGGAGAGGGAGTGAGAGCTTCAGTACTGCAGAATAAACGTGCGGAATGGAGACTGTTTGCACATGTGGTTTATTCCTCCCCTGTGCTTGGATTTACAGCCGCTCAGAAGACGATAAATCTCATTGTGCAGTTCAGAATTTGAATAACGACGGCACATTAGCAGGCCCTGCACTCCTTTAATAGACTTGAGGGCACATTGGGGATTTCATCTCTCTACAGCTACCAACTCAGTTTTGTGCTGATCGGGCGCTGGAGACCCCAAGAGAGAACTGGATGACAAACTGAGCATCATTACACCTTAATGTAGGTCTGATTACAGACGGAAATACAGGGTTTCCACGGATCCTTGAAAAGTGTCACAGTCTTAAAATGGATAATCTAAATTTAAGGCCTTAAAAGTATCAAAATATCGTAAATACAGTCTTATTTTCTATTCATCATGCAATGACAGGTTTCTTTACACTGCATGTCCACTCTTAGATTAATACAGAACCGGGTTACTAATACAATATGTAAAACATGTTTTGTTTTTTCATCGCATCTTCTTTACTAAACACAATTGGACTTCATGTCCCTTAACACTTAATTTCTTGGTGTCTTATGGTTTTCTTATACTCCCCATTTAGAGTTTCACAACTTTTATTAACAGTGTTCTGTAATGGGCTGGTTTTGCTAGCCTTGTTTCTGTATTTTAGTTAAGTTTGCCTTAAATTCAATCCCAGGTAGCATTAAAAAGGTCTTAAAAGCCTTAAATTTGGTTTTCTGAAACCTGCAGATACCCTGAAATATGGAAGGCTGCAAAAGCTAAAAATGTAAACAATGTTTCTCCACAGATCACTCCAACCATTGAGGACCCAGAGGTGTTCAAAGACATTGAGAGGCAGGTAGAAAAGGCCCTGAGACCTGCTGGACTCTGAACTCCTCATTGGGATGACCGGGACACCTGCGGCTGCGTACAGTACAGCGCACTGTAAAGGGGGATATCCGAATATGCACAATCACCCACTGCAGAAAGTGTGCATGCACGTTCACGCCATGCACAGGGAAGTACAAATGAGAGCGTAACAAGTAGAAGTGATTTTTTTTATTCATTTTCTCAACACTGCTATCTTGAGTATGTAGGCTCGGGTATGTTAGTGGGTGATTAACTGTGAAAGATAATAGGGCAGCTGGAGGGAGACATTTCTGGACCAACAGTGTAAGTCTTACCTTCTCACATGTATGGGTGATAATAAACCCATAAAGTCAGGTTGAATTTTACATCAGCATTGAATGTAGACACCAAGTAACATTACATATGTATGTAATTTGAATAAAAATGCAAGATATTACTGTACTACAGTACTGTATGTGTTTTCTAAATTCCTAATTAATGGATATAGGGGGCAAGATTAATAATAATGAATGCAACTCATTCACTGACAGTAGTTTTTTTTTTATTGACAATGAAAATTTGTTTTGCTCACCACTTAGTTTTGACCAAAGTACAAGAAGTAATAAATAAAAAAAAATGGACACAAAATAAAATGATTCATTGTTCGTGCAAATCGAAGATGTAAAAAACAAACCGAAAAAAGCGAAAAAAACAAACAAAAACTTGTTGGAGTAGTCCATCAGAAATAACTAAAAGACAGAGAGTAGGGCTGTACAATAGGTTACCCTGGAAACTCCGACGGAAACAAAGAGTTAACAGTTACACCAACGTAAGTCACAGCAAGCAACAGGTTTTTGTCATTAAAAGTCACCTCACTTCAACATGGTCATATACACTCTACGCACACTATGAGCTAAAGCAGTCTGTCTTTCAGTTATTTCCGCTGTTCTGTTACTTAAGTGTCTGAGGGCAGGATTCCATGGTGAGGCGGTTTGGGGGGGGGGGGTGAGTGTCCCGTGTGTGACCGTATAGCCCGACAAAACATACAGTACAGCAAGTGACATGATTCTACCGACGCCGTCCTGCTTTTTTTTTGTTGTTCTGTTCTCTGAGAGGAAGTTTTGTGCGACTTCGGAGAACAGTGGCGTCTTTATTTTGTTTCGTCCTTGGCTACTAAAAGAGTCCGTTGAGTTGGTGCGGTTGTGTATCAAAGTGCTTGTCATGTCTCTAGGCGTCGCGGTGCGTCACTGCGCCCCTCCTAGAGCGCTCCGTTTTTGTGACGGAGGGGGGAGGGGAGGGGGTCCCGTAAGAAAGGATAGTGGGGTTCGTCGGTGCCAGAAGTGGGGTTTCTCTGCCACTAGAGGGCAGGCTGAACATGTTCACACAACATCCAGAGTCTCGTTCTCTCTCTCCGTGGTGCAGCACACGTTCATCGTCATCATCATCTTCATCGTCATCATCAGCACAATGAAAAAATAAAACCGTATGTACAAAATGATCTGGGGAGGGAGGCGGGCAATATGGAGACTGTTCAAAGAGCAGCATCATTTTAATCTATGGACCGCTAAATGAGGAGGCAGGGGGGCGTTTTTTTTGCACAAACTCTGAATATCTTTTTTTTTTTTTATACATAGATGTGTTGTGTATATATTAAAAAAACGGCATATTTATATTAATTTACAGATAACCTACACATCTCCTGTAGAAGAAATACACAGTACGTTATGCATCGACAAGTTACTGTACATGTAAAAGGTAGAAATGGCGACAACAGGGCAGCCTGCAGGACAGTATAGCACCGGCATCTGGTGCCCACGTTATAGAGGGACGGGGGGAGGTGGGGGAGGTAGGGGGAGGACTTGGCTTGTAGTAAGGGAAGGAGGGGGGGGGGCATGGCAGGAGGTACACCTAACTAGACCTCCCAGCCTGCTCTCTTAGTTTTAGGGGGACAGGGTGGGGGATGGAGGGGGGTGGGGTAGAGGGACGGAGGGCAGGGCTTCTTGGCAGTGCGTGTCGTCAGAATGGTTTGTTCCTAGGCAGGTTGGCCCGTCCAGCAGCTCCATTGGTTAGGCTCCAGTTAAAACTGCACCTGGAGGGGAAACAGAACAAGTAGGTGTTGAAGTCAGAACTGATGAAACTGCATCAACTTCCTCAATATTGTCCTCCCACACAGGATCTGATTCGGGCTCGATCGTGTACGGTCTTGGAGGAACGGTCTTGTTCCTGTTTGTTTACTTCCTCCAGAGGAAGGAGGGGAGGGAGGAGGAGGGGGTCGGGCCTCCAGCATGGCCAGCCAATCGGAGCAGTAGCTCATTCGAGAGAGTTTTTGTCCCAAAATAGCACAGGCTGAAAAGTGAGTTTTGGAAGCTAGGTACCTGGAGAAGTCGCTGAGTCACTGGTATTGATCAACAACCCTATCAACCCCCTGCAGAGATATTATGGTCATTTTGTGCTGTGTGTCGGGGAAAAAAAATCATACTTGTTGCCCCTTTAAGGAAAAAACGAATGCAGAAACGGGAGAGAGGCGTTTGACCCACCTCCTCATCTGTCGTACGGAGGTACAGCTCCACGCTGGAGACGTGAACAAAGGTGACTGACAGTACCCGGGTACAGTCTGTGTCCATACTGAAGACTGCTATATATGTGAATTTTTGACCTTGTGGCACAGGTCCATCCTTTTCATTACTCACAGGAATCAGATATTTTCACATTTAGATTTCTATGTGTCTCATATCTGATTCATATTTGATATTTGGCCATGTGATTCGTGTCTGTATGGTCAGATCCATAAATATATGTTTGAAGATGTAGACTTCAAGTTGTTGTGAAAAGGGCTACAGCATTATGGAGTGAGGAAACACTTCAGAAGGAGACTAAATCTGACTGGATATTTTCAGGACCAATTGTTAGTTATGGTGACATGTCATCTTTTGCTTGTCATCTTGAGTGCATTATAAGATAAGATAAACTTTATTATCCCTCAAGGGTAAAATTGCCTTAGGTAGGGTGCTCCACAAAGTTAAAAGTGCATTAAGTAGTGCATTAAGTATTATATTGGGTTATTGGGGTATTAGGACAATTACCAGTTATTTAAAGTGTAGAGAATATGCAGCTATAAAACCAAAACAGACTGAATTTGTCTAATCTGCGATTTCAAGCACTTGATATGGATGTAAATTAGAATTCCTGAATTGCAACCTGCTATTGTTATTGTTCAAACACATGCTGTGTCTATGGTTTATGCAAACATCATTACATACACTTTCAAATGCTGAGTCTGAATCGTGGAGAGGGAGGGAGAAGGTCGTGGAGGCGTGTTTTTGTGTGCATACACTATATATTTGTTTGTGTTGGCGTATGCCTGTCTGCCTGCAGCAATGAAGAAGGATAAATAAGCTGCTGAAGGCATATAAATCCTAGCTTGTACAGTAAATAACTCAATAGAATCATTTTTTTGTGTTTCCTGCACACATACTGTGCTCCCACTGAACTTTGCACTGTATTATATCTTTTTTTGGTATGTGGGAGTACTTAAAAATAAGCTGATGAAAGCATCAGAAACACAGCCTGCGGGGCGCTTCATGGGATGAGCAAATTCTTGAGAAACACAAAATCATGGTTATGAAGATATAACTCACCTTCTCCCCACTGACTCATTTCCCCTCTGCTCCACTCACTCTAAATTGCTCTCCGAAAGTTTTCTTCGTCTCTCTTCGGTTCTTATTTTATTTTTTTTCCTATCACTCCTCTCTAACACGATCATCCTGCCATCACAGCAGTGTCACTGTCTGGCTGCTGTGCCTCTGACCCTTGCACTTGTTACTTACTGGTGGCTTGTAATTCTGTTGGTCTGGGAGTTTAAGTTTATTCTACTGTTGTACTCAATGCGATTAATCTAAAACCAACTCTAACTTAATGGATGCCATGCCAACGAAATCAGTAGTGTCCAAGTCCAATAACTTAGAAGTTAATTTCAAGTCATAGCATTGGCAATCTATTAACAAGTATAACATTAGCATCTTGTGCAAGTTTTTAAAATTCAAAATATAAAATGTCAACACTTTTATTAATGACCTGAAAGTCTTTTAAGTACAATTTGTAATTTATAAAATGCAAAGCTTATGTCACACACTGTTGTTTTCACATATACTGTAAATAGCAGCTTTAGCTTGACTACTGACTGAAAATAATCTTACTACTGAATCAAGGATGAACTCAAAGCAGCTGACTTTCAGTGTGCATCCTACTTAGGTGAAGGTTTGGGGGGAGACAAGGAGACACATCCTCCTCAATATTAGAAGGATGGATTGTCCTCTCCCCAATTATTTCTGCCTCAAACACATATATGTATTGTTACTCTCTTTGCATTTTTAGAAGCACAGTTGACTTTTACCGAAGCACATTTTGTGATTGGCTGTCATCACAAGCACAAATATCCTTCTCCTGTAAAAAAATGAGCCTTTCTCCTAGTTGTTTGAAACTACTTTTAATGCTTTAAAAGGCATTTTGATAACAAATTAGACCACTATGTTTCATATTTTGATTGTTTGCCCTTCAGATTATTGATTCAGTTTAGCAGTGTCTTACTGTATTTCACATGGACCAATAATTCTTCTCACTCTCTCTCATACCTGAATTCTTGTCTCATGTAAATGTATCTCTTTTGTTTTAATGTTGCTGATTAAGTGAGGGAAAATGGAGTTGCATTTAGGCTGCTACTGTTCCCATAGTATGTCAGTGTGACTTGCTACACAGAGTTTGATCCAGTGTGTTGAAATTAAACCTACGCCCTTTTGCCTCTGTCGGGACACATAGACCTGATCCACATATGGAACAGTTTGTGGACAAACTCGCTAAACTATCAGATACGATCCTAAGACTGGAATTTGTCTTTTGGCATAAATGCATCTTACAGTGTCTGTATCCCATTAATTGTCGGTAGCAGGAGCAGCTCAGCACATTACCTGGATATAACATCACAGATCACAGTCTCCGGTTCCTCGCTTTGGGAAAGAGCTCTTCATTCCAATCAATAAGATCTAAAGCAACACTTAAAGAAGTAAAGGTTCTTTTTTTTTTTTACAGCTTTTGGCATCTTCTTACCATTTCATTTGTCAAAGAAACTCACTTCAAGTACAGATGCAGAGAGCGATGAGAACATGAGAAGGCATTTCTCAAAGCTATCAAATCAAAGCATAGCTAAATCCTTATGAGAAATTGCCCTGCTTCCTTTCGCCGCACCTGGCAATACACAGCTGGAAGGAAAACTAGGGCAAGCTCACTTTCTAATCTGTAACGTCCAGAGGAATCTAACAAGGTCAGTTTTCGGAGACCTCCGCTATCAGAATCATGTAAATGAACTTTGTCGACTAATCTCCGTGTAAGATACTGCAACCCCTCATCTATTTGAAGCAGATTCCCAAAGCCCGGTCCGCCACTGAGTCATCTTTTCTGGACGGACATTAAAGGGGAGACGTCGGGAGGAGGCGGCGGCACGCTGCTGGCCCTGCCTCCTCCGATCACCTTATCACAGCCACCTGGCAAAAACACCGCAGACGCCCGCCAAGCCGTGGAGACAAACGTGCTTATCTGGGGGGGGGGAATGATTCACCCTCTCGTCCCTTTGATCCAATATCTGTTTTAGGTACTTCTGAGGAAAGGATCTTCGGTGTGTGCGTGTGTGTGAGGGAGAGAGAGAGAGCGAGCGAGCGAACGTGTGTTACATACAGCATACAGTTTGAGGTCCCTCTCTTCCTCCTCTCAGCAGGAGTAGGTTCTCACCGTGGAGCTGTCCAGGCGCTGCACCGCTGACGGTCCGACTGTAGGGGGAGACAGTGAGAGAGATCCTTAAGTCACAGTACTAGGCCTCTGCCATTTCAGATGGACCCAGAGTGAGTAGGAAACATTCCTCTACTTGGTTACCACCCAAAATAAGTGCCACAGGATTAGATCTGTGCAAGGTAAAACGGTACAGGTGTGATCACAAGTGAAACAGACTTGGTTAGCTATACTGGTATGGTCTCTTTCTCACACACACACACGCACGACTGGGATTACTTGTAGTGTCACCGCAGCAGGAAGGCCGTGGCACGTTAGATCACGCACTCAAAGGAGGTTTTAGTTTTGAGTGGACAACACCAGCAACAAGATCGGCTCTGTTGTGGACGGCACAGACCGGGGAGCACAGAGAAGAGAGACAGAGGCACACGGGAAGGCTGTTTCAGTTTCACCGGGAACACCGTGTTAGAGGAGAACACTGGTCAAAACGGATGTCTTCCCCCCCCCCCCCATGTATCACGACTTGCGTCCGCAATGCCGTCACGAGCTGCTGGTCGAGACACAAGCGCCGATACACTCCGCATCCCTCTAGAGAGAGCCTATTTCGACCAGTGTCCTCTTTTAACAGCAGAGGGATGACGAGTGACACAAACTGTCAGTTTGAGTTGTTAATACATCCAAGACACACTGTTTACCTATGTAAACCTCCTGATGCAGGGCAACTTACATAGCACTCACATCCATCTTTGTTTCGCCGCTTAATTACTGTAACTTCAAGGGTTGCGCCAGCCGACCCCTCCACAGGAGGTGAGTGGGTCCTAATCCATAACTGGAGCCCTAGCTTTTACCACCAGGGTGACTAGACCCGACTATTTCACAACTCTGCAAAACACAAACGGCCACCCTTGGAGTTGGATATTGAGGACAGAGAGATTAAAGAGTAGTAGAGAAAAAGAGAGAAGAAAGGTGAGGGTGAGAAACCACAAAGAAAAGGAGAGATACAGCGGGACGGTGGGTAGCAGAAACCATGTGAAGAGGGGGGGATATACGTATAGTAACGCACACGGGGCCGACAAGCCCGGAGCCTCCAGTGGGGCATAGCTGACCTTGAAACCAATCCAAATACATGTCGTCAGGACTGTCATCCAGCGTCTCATAGAGGACTGCAGAGCAGCCGTCAGTGTCAGGGAGAACAAGAGACATGGTCAGAATGCTCCACACACACACACACACACAGCCAGGAGCAGCAGCTCCTGCCCTCTGCAACGCTGCGGGTTAAACCTTTGCTTTGCTGCTGTCTTTGAAAGCCACACTGCAGAAAATATCCAGCACGACACATCATGCGATCTAGCATTGAGTCTTAAAATATTATCGAGTCGTTTGCCATATTCTGCCTTGTTTCAAGATACTGACACTTGTTTCTAGAAAAATTCTGAAACAATTAAAACTGCTTTGGCAACAAGTGGAATTATTTCTCCCCACTTGCTTAGAGAAAAATAAGATTTTAAGACTGAATATGAGACTAAATGATTTAAGATGAAGATTTTTTTGAAGTGTACAAAATAATTGAATGTTGCACTAAACCAAACACTATGAATGACACATTTCCTTGTTGTCCTACTGGAAAAGAAATGGGCTAGTGCGGGCGCTCACCCTCGGGGGGCAGTCTCCGGGAGTGAGCAGACGTGGTGAGGCGGAAGCCGGCGGGGAGCGTCTCCGCCGACCCGGGCATCATGCTGATGCCGTGGACGTCCCGGGGCGGGAACTGCCTCCTCCACGATGGACCCCGGAAGTCTTTGTCGTCACACTGACGGACAGACAGACATGGTTCAGCTTGGTTTAGAGGGAAATAGTTCAACAAAAGTATATAGTTAAAGTTCTTGGTCTGCTGGTTAACTGATGAGAACATAGACACTAAAGTCATCCTTGTGTCCCCGGTAGATCATTGGCTTTATTGCTCCATGCTAACACTTCAGCATACACTATGTTGAGTATGCAAGTAGTACTGAGTATGCAAGAGGCATTATCCAAAGTGAGAAGACTGACCTTTTAGTAAGAACATGTTGTTAGTGTTTTTTATTATATGGCCTGTAGATCCATAAATTACAATGTTGGGTAGAAATATAATGAATCCAATATAGCTGATGTAGCTATGCTTTATTTCCTGAAACATTTCAGGTGAGCAACCACATGTTCATCTCCTGTGTATGAATTTTTGGCTGTACACAGTCTCCCGTTGCCCACCACATTCACTCCCCATTGAAACAGAACATGTCATGCTCCGAGTCTTGCAGGAATAGATGCCATAAGGAAAGTAGTTCCTGGTAGTTCAGTGTAGTAAGTTATTTTTATATCATATTTTAACAATCTTTGACACAAAACTGAGTTGCATTTCATTTAAGAGTACTTACCATTTAGAGGTAATGCTAGTCACCTGCTACCACTCAAAATACAGACATATGCTAAAGTGTTAGCACAGAGCACCGGAGCAAACAACCAGGGACACATGGATGATTTTGGTGTCTATGTTCTCATCACTTAAGGGTTATGTTGCCAAATGGGCCAATTTCCCAAAATCACAGTGTATTCCTGTAATCTCATTGCCTATTAGTTTGGTAGAATGAGGTGTCTTCTGTCTGATGAAGAGCACTGTGCTCGAAACATCACCTGTTTAGGCGTTAATGAGTTTACACGCCTTGGGAGCAGCTTTCAGTGTGCAGACTCTACTTTTGTTCCATGACTTGCATTCTGTCTGGCACCTCTTTAAGATCGTTTTGTCTGTATTTTACTTTACGTGTTTTTACTCTTGAAACTGACATCCAGCTCAGGTGTGTTTTGCCATGGCTAACACACCTTGGCCCATCGCCAAACAGTAGTGCGAGGACAGTCCTGTGGGCGATGGGTGCCACTCACCTCATCCAGTCGCCTCTCGGTGCCGAGTGCCAGCAGATTATTGTACTCTCGCTCCAGAATCTGACGTGCCTGAGGGGGGGGGGGGGAGAAAAAATAATACACCATATTCAGTTTTATCACAAGGTCAGCTATTTTTAGCAGCACAAAAACAGAGGCAGCTGACGCGTTACATTATTCGTGCTGCACATTGCTTTTATCCAAGCAAGGGAGGAGATAAGCAGTAAAAATTCACAGGGCTTTGAGAAAGCGACCGGAGTGACAAATCTGCATGTTCTGATTAGGGTTGGACCGATATGGGCTTTTGAAGTTTTGGATTGAAGCTGCTGATAGCTGATATTTTCACATTCGATATTTTCGATATTTTTTATTTAAATTTGACTAAGCTCATGCCAAAAAATTCAAAATTTGTCATAGTTTTATCCTTGGCAGAGTGGAAAAGCCTCTGAAACAGCATTTAGACCATCATGGGACACTAAAACTCAACATGGAAATGCAGAATACTACTACTATTAATAAAACATTCATGCATACTTGTGTGGAATCCAATCTAAACAATGCATCAGAATCATTTCAAGTTTCTCATAGATAAACAAACTGCATCATTATATCGGAGGCGGCAGACAGGACACTCAGCTAAACAAACTGACTGACAGAGCGCTGCTGAGGCTGCAGTACCTGAGTGTTTTGGTTGGGGATCTGGAGCAGCAGCGCCAGGCTGCTGTAGTCGAAGTTGTCATCCAGGGCGACCAGGGCGCCGTGCACGCCGCTCTCCAGCAGGATGTTAGCATAGTCCCTCAGGCCTATGCTCTGCACCCAGCGGATCACCCGCTCGTTACTCCACACCAGCACGTCTGCACACACACACACACACACAGATATAGAGCATATTATTCATACACTTCCCCAGCAAGAGAGCGAGAATGTGTGTCACTAAACAACAACAACGGCGACGTTAATGGGAGCCAGCTGGCAAACGGCTGAATCATTCTTGTTTACTATTCATTTTACTCATATTATGTTGGTGGTTGCATCCTATTTATTTGGGTGTACGCACCTCTCATTTCGTGCTGGCTGTGCTCCCTGCGTCTCTCCAGCTCCTTCCTGTCGTAGTTGAGCTTCTTCAGACACATGATTCCGTACTGTAAACTCGTTCTGGTGGCACAAGATCACACACACACTATCAGATGAGCAGAAAAACAGCTCGATTTTTTCTCCTCTACTTGCTAAATATGCCTCATAACTCAGTGGAAATGCCTGCTCTGCATAATATGTATAAATGTTTTCTTTATATTCATTTAGCAGTCCTAGAATCACTGTGAGTGAGGTGAGGTGACTTCAGTACCTGTGGAAGCTGTCCACCATTTTGAGGTGCACCCTTAGGTCCTTCTTGGTGAGGTGGTCCAGCATGCGGGCGTCCACCAGGCACTCCATGAAGTAGCTGCGGTACTGAGGTAGTCCTAGACTGGGCAGCCACTCGTTCCCTATCCACTCATGGTTCATGTCGCCGTAAGCTAGAGTCTGACAAAACACACAGGAGAGCGCTGTCAGCACGCTGCATCTTCCACTGACTCAGTGCCTCACACAGGGAAATGGAGCTTACTCGATGCTTATATTGGATGATTGTTATGGAATCTGTCATAAGCTACCCGCACTGTACAAGGGCAAGTAAATCACAGCACAGCATGTCTCCTTACCTGTGCCCAGCTTCCCTCCTCAGAGTCTGACTTCTGTTAGAAAGGAAAGGAAAATAACATTATGCAGGTGAGAGAAAATTACTGGCACAGAAAAAAGACCTAATTTAATCTGATTGTCTTATCAAATCCTGTAGCTGCGCCCCAAATTGTCATTTAGCTATATATTGCAACTGGCAAAGCTTATCTCATGACTAAACCCAACGCTAAACCCAATATTGATAACATAATGCATCAGTCTAATATCTGCCTTTTTTGTCAATTGCATATCACACAAACTTTGATCAGGATCCAAGTGGACCTGAGAAATATCACACACTGACCCCTGCAGACCCAAACTTGACTGTTGAAAGGGTTACTCCCCACAATCAAAACTGTGCTTGTGATCTGTGTTCGGGTCTAAGATCCAGAACAAAACACATGTTTATGAGCCAGTGTGGAGTTTGGGTTCAGTGCCCCGACATCTAAGCCAAAGAGAAAGTCCAATGGAGAGGGAGAAAAGTTCCTTCTTTCAAACTTTGACAAACTATTCTGAGCTAACAGCAAGGCAGCTTTTAAATACATGTAAGAACTACTGTATGGTATTCGAGATACGGGAACGACCTGCGAGAGCTGGATGCAGTTTGCAGGAAAGAAAGCTCACCCCCCGGTTGGCATATGAATTGGTCTCCTGGGACACTTGTTATCCCCTCAGTACTGGCCTGGCCTGACAGTGCACATTTGGTTTGGAGATGGGTTACTAAAGGACACTGCTACTCAGCCACAAACCAGCAGCTTTATTCCAGATCCCATCGTTGCTTCATGTCCCAAAAAATGGTACAGGATTGGTGATTAACTTTAAAGTCCTTGAGACCAAGACACTATTTTCTGTATGAAGGCTCAGAGAAAAGCTGGACAAAAGATATCTTGTATCATTGTGGCACAACAGATATCTACTGTTACATGTATAATGTATGATGGGTTTGACTTGAGACAGATAAGACAGCAGCAATAGCTTTAGAATAATGACTTTGCAAATACTGCCAATGGTTTTGATATTAAGACATGTAATATCAACAGAGTTCATATCCGATTTTTGAATGTTGCACCTTACTTTGGAGCTGGTTTTCCTCAAACATTGATTTGTGGATGATGATGTCTAACTGTACTGTAGCATTATATGTCAATGTCAAAACAAAGGACTTCTTGTGACTGTGGGGTAAAGTTGCTGATATAGTTTCCGTCTAGTTTTCTATTACAGGGCAAATTTTAATCCTTGCAAACATAATGATCACGAGTGATTACCTTCATCCCATGCTGCATTCCTTCCTTATGGGAGTGGCATCATCAATAATGACAAAGTGCTCACCCGCTGCTTGAAACAGCACGACAATGCCGTTTGCCATATGCCATGGTCTTTTTAATAATGAATCCCCGTGGAGAGCTGATGGGGAATTTTGGAATTGTGTCTGACACTGTGATTTCAGTATCATCACCGGAACGAGCCGCCCAGATGATTACACTCATCAGTATGGAAAGTCTTCAGACTAGTGCCTTCTTTATCATGAACATACCAAAGAACTGTATATTTGTCAGAATCTCTTCTTACTATTCTTACTATCTATTCTTACTTCTTACTACTCTTTCTTACTGACATACATTCCCAAATTAGTGTTGTTCACAGAGGTTCACAGACTGGGGGAGGGGTTAACTGATGCATGCAGTCTCTATCAGTCACTGCTGTCACCATGTTGTTTACCCTGTCCGATGCACTGCACCACGTATGGTCGTATGGTACAGAACTCTGCTTGCACACTCTCCTATTGCCACCCACTTTCATACACACACACACACACACACACACCCATGACAGAGATGAAGGGTGATGGTAAAGGAGACAAGGGGACTGACCGTTTTGGAGGGGGCCGCCATGGTCTCCATCTCCTCATGGGTCACCCATACATTGCCTGACGGCTACGCGGGGCGAAGCCCAAGAGACAGAGCAGCAGCAGGATTGGTAGTAGAGGTCCGGTAGGAGGGGCAAGCAGTGTTAAAGAAGAAGAGCAGCACCACTGTAAGCCAATAGTGTTATAGCATCACAGTCAGATGATGAGCTGGCCCCAAAGCCCCCCCTGGGGGTCAAAGGGCATACGCAGAGAACAACAACACAGCACAGGACAGCACAAAACATTCCAACTGTGGCATACAGAAGTCACAAATTTGCCATGCAGAACAAGAAAGATGCAATTAATTAGGAACACCAACAGACATAAACCCCACATTGCCCATCCCTCTCCATCCAGCTCTAATGATATCTAGTAACAGTGGAATGAGCATCAGCTCCACTATTGCTTATTCCACTGTTTTAGTATTGGTTTCTATTCTGAGGCATCGGTGTCTAATTTTAGCAGCAGTGATTGTTCTGCAGTCACAGCAGAGGGTCAGGCTGTCATGACCTAGATAAGAACAGTCTGAGGCACAGCCATAACCAACGCCAGTGTTGGTCCATTTAATCTCTGTTAAAGGCGCAGTGCAGCTAGCAGTGGGCCACTCCCTCACTGTGAGTCCATGGTTTGGAGCGGGACGGGGGAGGGGGAGGCCCAGTTGTAAAAGTGCAGGTAAAATGTCTGGCCCCTTTCCCCTCTGTTTCCCCTGTCAATTTTCTGCTCGGTGTACACCTCCCACCGTATTTACAAGGTCAATTAACCCCCGGGTGTTAAGTGCGCGGGGGTTTTTTAAGTGCGACGACAGGCGGAGCGCCCCGTCACAGTCGGGGGTTTGCGATGGGGCCCGCGGAGTCACATGCGCTGTAATGAAAGTTTCATGAGGTGTGGAAGTAGAGCAAAGTGGTAGACGAGAGGAGGGGGGGAGGGGGGTAAAGGGGGAAAGAAGGGGCAGGGTAAAAAAAGAGAACTGGTAGAGCCGTTTTACAATAAGACAGAGGATGAAAGGAGTGCAAGAGCCTAGGGGTGTGAGTTATGATTGCTGCATGTGTACTAGTATTGTGTGGAGTCTAAAAAAAACCAAAACGGCATAGTAGAGTCTACTATTCAGCATGTGCCTGTGTGATATATGGTACGCGTGTGTGTGTGTGCTCTGTAGTGTGAACAGCCACTATCATTAAGAAACAGCAGACTCCTTAGAGGCCATATGCAATTACCATGACAACAGGGAGCTATGAAACCAACTATGGCGTAAAATAACCGGTGAGGTAAATTACACCACGGTACAGCAATGCTTTACAAACCATCCCACTCTAATATTCACTTACTCACCACTCACAAAGATGTAGTATGAGATATAAAACTGCTGAGATATAAAATAATCGCTGACAAATGTACTGATGCGTGTGAATACGGCGGAACTGCTCTGCTCGCTACTGTAATCATTTGCTTGTTCATGTCACCCATTTGTGGCGGGCGTGTTTGTGTAGGCGGTGCGCATGTAATAGATTGGAGTTTTAGTTCTGCAAACATTTCTCAGAGGCAGAGCTGCTCTGGAGGCAGAAGTAATCTCATTGGTTGATTTAAATCTCAGTGGGCGGAGCCAAAGAAGCACAATTTTTCAGGTTAAGTTAGACTGAAGCCCAGTGAAAAAGACAAGAGGTAAGAGAGGAGGTAGCTAATATTATGAAGCCTAGCGCTCTTGCTACTAACTGAAAAAATGCAATGAAGCCATTACTAAGTTATCTAGGTTAGCTAGTTAGCCTAGCTGACCAAGTTCAAACTAGCCATACTAGCCTCTAGCTATCTAGGTAAGCTAGTTAGCTAGCTGCTGACCTTCCAACATCATGAATGCCACGGTCATGAATGGTCAATGCCATTTATATTTTATTCATAGTTTAACCGGAGTTCCTTTTTTGCCATTCACTCTGAAAAATGGTGGTTCTTTGACTCCAACTATTAAGATAAGATAAGATAAAATAGCACTTTATTAATCCCCTTGGGGAAATTCAGGAAATTGAGGTGCCTCCGAGAAATGTCTGTGTAAAACTCCAATCTGTGTGCATGTACTGTGTGTGTGTATGCATGTGTGTGAGTGTGTGTGTCTAAGTGCTAACTCACGGTTCTGGAGGTGGGCGGGGCAGAGGGGCTGGTGAGGGAGACCATTTCCTGGATGGCCAGGCGGAGCTTGAGGCGGTGCAGAGGGTTGCTGATGCCGATCTCCCTCTGGATCTCGGTGTCAGACAGGGCCGACATGATGGCTCCGCTCTTCACGTTGGCACGGCACGCCGCCACGTACCAGGCCGGCATGCCCAGCCACAGCTGGACCACACAGAGGGAGAGGAGGCGGAGGAGCGCGGCATGTTGAGTATGGTAAGACTGAAACTAGGGTTAGACTGATATATCAGGCCAATATTGGCCTTTTGCTAAAAATCTCATATTGGTGGTCAGTGTCATCCATCTCAAATATGATGGACTTGATACACTGTGTTTGATTTACATATTCATTGTATGATTGATCAATACTACACTGGTTGTCTATGGGAAGCCCTTAACCTGAACTGATTCTAATGCAACAATTTGATCAGATTCAACACAAGTATGTATGAATAATTTATTATTCTATTAGTTATTTCTTGCATTATTATCATCATGCTGTGTTTCATTGAGAGTTTGATTTGGTCTACACTGAATACTTGTCATTTTTTTGGAATTCTTTGGCATGAAAATTGTCAAATTTTTAAATATTGAATAACAGCAGAAAATATTGTTTATTGGCAGCTTAAATTAAAAAATATTGCTAAGTCCTAAAAAACCCATATCAGTAATTCTAACTGAAACAGTGCAGTCTGGGATGAGGTGGGGGTTCATGCATATGTGTGGGTTGGTGTTGGCTGTCATCCACTGGACAGTAGGGGGCAGTAGTGTTTGTATAATGTGACCAATGTATATTCAGTTACTTCAAAAGTCAGTCACAGCCAGTGAGTGATTCACTGCCAAGATTCATCAAGTGTGAAAAGAAAGTATTATTTATTTTTATAATCAAGGTATTCATTGCTAAACATTAATATTGATTAATGGAACTGGAGTAATAGCTAAGTAAAATTGCTCATAATGGAACTAAGCTAAGCGATAATATCAAGCAATTATAATCAAATCCATCAAAAGTCTTATTTGACGAGGGCAAAGGTGTGCTGCAGAGAATGCATTAAGCCAAACAGGCGACTGATGCAAATGCGTTCTTATAGAGAACATTCGTGACACTTTTCATAATGAGACTCAACCCATGCTGTTATAATAATAATAATGA
Organism: Centroberyx gerrardi; assembly: GCF_048128805.1. Taxonomy (NCBI): domain Eukaryota; kingdom Metazoa; phylum Chordata; class Actinopteri; order Beryciformes; family Berycidae; genus Centroberyx; species Centroberyx gerrardi. Next base: position 7,601,215 of record NC_136020.1, read on the forward strand.
TGTACTAACCCCTGCCAGCGTGATAATGGACATAATTGATACCATTTTGCAGTTTTAACACATATAGTTATGATGTTCACGTAAAGGTGACACCCGCGACCCGTGTTTTGATTAAGTTTAGTTTGCATTCTGCGCTCTGCATGTCATTACAAGACAAAACAGCGGTAAACTGTGGGGCGTTTATGGAGTTCGCTGACAAAGTTAACATCACCGAAGTTGAAGGGAAGCTGGAAGTTTTGCACAAACACTGCTGAGTGAGGAAAGTGACGCTCTCAGTGTTTTAAGGATAGAGAAAGTTAAGAACAAAAACCAAAAGTGAAAGGAGTAAGATGTTTCCATCTACAGTAAGCCATTTAATATCAGAGAAAGTCAGGTATCTTCACTGGGTTTCTCATAATCAGAGTATGAGCTTACCCAGGTTATTCTAACCGACTTAAAAAAAAAACTGTGTTACTTGAGTATTTTGGGTTAAAAATTAAATTCTCTGTAACCAAAGTGTGGCTGGGCTTGCACTTGCTTCTATTTTATGCATTTGGCCTTGCATCAGCTCCACATGGATGTCTACTTGTTGCTGCTCATGTATGTTTTTGCATTTTTTATCACCTAATGGGGCTGGGAATGAAGAAAGCTGTCTAGTTAAATCTCTATATATTACATCAGACTCGAGGTTTTCTTTGATGTTTACATGTGATTCCTGTGAAAACATTGTTGCAACTGAACATGAATGATTTAATGCCGGCAAATGATTTTGCCTACCTCCAGCCAGGCTACCACTGTGGGGCCGTCCCATTGGGCGAAGGGTAAGCCCTTCCTCCTGGCCTCCTCCAATAGCTCGTGTCTGAGGGCGGGGACAGAGGAGACCTGGCATTAGCACGCGCACTCTGCATACAAACACACACATTATATAAAAGCACACACACACACCCTCTCACATCCTCACTCAGGCACACTCCTTTTTTCCACAAATCGCTGCAATAACATTGTGTCGGCGTGGGTCTGCGTGTGTGTGTGTGTGTGTGTACATGAGAGGGAGAGTACTCATACACACTTTATCTCTCCCAGTCCAGCCTGTACACCAAGAGCTTTGGAAAGGGCAACGTTTTATCATTCATCTGTGTGCTGCCGGGGAAAGGAGCAGACACGCGCTCTGCTGTAACTGTAACTACACACACACACATTTGTATTACTATACTTATGAGGACATTCATTGACTACATTCATTCCTTAACCTTAACCCTCACCATTACATACCTAACCCTAACCTTTATCCTAATATAAATCGAATCCTAATTCTAATCTTAGCCCTAAACCCAAATCCTAATCCTAACGGCAAAATATCCTCATCCTTGTATAGACATTTGTTCCTCATAAGTATAAAAATACAACACACGCTCACACACACACCTGGAAGGCACTAGGCTACTTGCTCACCGAAGCTGCACCTCGCATCACTAATCTAAGCATCTAACTCATCCCGACACAGATGTATTGTGCTGAGAAACGACACTATTTTTTGCAGCATGATGACATTTTTTTGTTGCTGCGGTATTTTGAATCGTGTGTTATTTTTAGATACAGCGTTTCACATTTTCTGGGCTGCGTTCCACGGTTTTGTTTTCGCAGGTGCCGAGGGTGACCTAAGAAGGCTGAGAGTGGGAACGGCGGCAACGCATCGGATGGAGCGTCGCTTAGGAGAGCCGGCGCCCGACCTACTCAGCGCGATGTAAATTGCGCCTTAGCGGGGGGGGGGGGGGAACGGATGCGCGTCCTCTTGGTCCGTCACGCACGGAGCTATTTGTATTATGCCGAATCCTCCCACGCTAGCTCTGCGCTCGACTAGGCGAGAGACGGAGGAATGATAAACAGCCTTAAAAAATGCCCGCCTGAGATAGAGTGAGTGTATGAGAGAGAGAGTTAAGGAGAGGGGATGAGTAAACGCACACACTCGCACACCCACGAAAATAAAAAAAACACATTTCTTATCCTATTTAGTGAACACATTTCATAAAAAAAACAAAAAGCACAATCCACAACCCAGTCCCTGAGTATGTTATGTTGTCAAAGAACTTGACAAATGGAAAGAGTAGGCTTAGTAATAGACATGATACATGTAGCACTCTCAGCGTTGAAGGCCTCAGTGCAGTGAAAGGGCACTTGAACACAGCATACATGGCGCACAAAGCCTACAGGTGACAGAGGAGGCGTGTGTTCGCTCAAACACAACCGTGTTACATTCACCGTCTTATCTATACAGTACATGGGGGGATAGATCATGTTTATGTTCAGGTTTTCGAGTCTAATGCATGGAGAGATACATCCACTGAACATAGCTGGGGAAGGGAAGTAAGGAAACGGTTATGACAAATCATACAAACAAAAACAACAAGATCTGACAGTCCCATAACCAGATATCGCAGCTGGTTATTTTCACACAGATAGATAGAGACACATATAAGGAGAGGAAGACATTCCGGGTATTGAAAATTGGGGCCCCAGTTTAGCGGCGGCACATTCTCTGTCCAGCCATGGATGCAGCTGCCATTGAACTGTAGAGGGGGGAGAAACGTCTTCAGATGGTAAATGAAAAAAGAAAGAAAGAAAGCAATGGGGTCGTTAACAGCCACGAAGAATAGAGAGAGAGAGAGAGAGATATATAGATAGAGACGTCAGCTTTGGCACTGGTCTTTTCGGGAGAGGACGGATGGCGGACGGACAGAGAGATGACAGACAGGGCACGGCTGGGACAATGGAAATGTCCAGGAGCTCACTTATACATCCTCACAACTTACCCGCTTTGTTAGAGTCAGAGGATGATGAGAGGGGGGGGGGGGGGGGGAGAAGGAGAGGGAGAGCGAGAGAGGAGAGAGAGAGAGAGAGCGAGAGAGCAAAAGAGAAAGAGAGAGAGGGAGAGAGAGAGAGAGAGAGCGACGGGGAGACAAAAGTACACAAATGTTAATGAGTTAATAGGCAATTACTAAACGACTCTAAACACAAATGTGAGCGCACGCACACAGCACGCCCGCGCACACACACACACACACACAAAGATAAATCTCACAATGGATTGACATTCGTTTACAGGAGCATCTGTAGACCAGTAGATGGGCAAGTCAAAAAATGGAGTCTTCTACAATGCAGTCCTGACCACATCGTGCAGCAGAGAAAATGAGGAATGCACTGAAACACAGCAAGACCCCCCTCCATGGCCTCACATTCAAAATGCTCAAGAGTTACATTCATACAAGAGTTACCTCACAAAAAAATAAATAAAAAATGATAAAAATACAGAAAACAGCAACAATGAAACCACGGCAGTATTGATCAAGATGCTGAAATGGAAGTAGTGCAGGCAGCTCAATGGCATGCAGTGTGGAGGCACCAAGATGCAAGGCGGTGTGGTCTTATTCCTGGACACTGCTATGGAGAGGTCAGTGCAGTGGAGAAAACACATTTGTCAACATACACAATACCTTCTATTGACCGACTACATGGGAGGCAAAGTTATTTGTCATGGCAACTCAATGTGCACTTCGAGCAAATGACATTCATCATTTGGCACCGGGGCATGGCAAATGCACACACACAATCACCACACACACACACACACACACACTACAACATTCCTGTTGAAAGGAGATTTGATTTGTGAGGGGCTTCCCCCTTTTCCTGCAGGGCAGAACACACCCGATCTGACTGTGAGTGTAATCTATGATTGGTGTTAGGGAAGCCGTCTATAGCTTCCAAACTGACAAAGTAGCTTTGTGAGATTAATTGGCTTTTCAGCCTGGATCGATAGTCTGACTTTGGCACAGTCTCTGAATATAGTTAGGCTGATCTCTGCTCCTGAACAGCGAGCCAGGCCCTGCGCTCTATCGATCCTGTTCACAGTGTGGGTTTTTTATTTTTGTAGCGGAGGGTGGGTGGGAGCGGGGTTATAGCATTACATACAGCCAGGCTCCCATAGAGGGAGAAGGCTAAAGGAAAACACAGCAGGTGGACACTAGCCACTGTGTGTGTGTGTGTGTGTGTGTGTGTGTGTGTGTGTGTGTCAAAGGTCAGATTGGACTATACTGTAGATGGTGAGTGTCGATTCTGAAGATGAGCTGTGAAAAAAGTGGGAAAGCATGCGGCTCGATGATTTCCAAACAAAATGATGTATCTAAATACGGAGGTGATGTGTGTGTGCGCCTGTGTGCCTGTATGTGTGTGTGTGTGCATGCCAGACCCTATACTGGCTGCGGATGTATGTGTGTGTCAGCAGATATGTGTAGCGGACAGGCCGTGGCCTCTCTCCTGGCTGTGTGAGGAGTCAGTGTGGTATTGAGCGACTGCAGGGAGGAGGTGCTGCTCTGGCAGATAGAGGCCAGAGGGGGATGTTTGGGTGAGAGCTTACTTCTTTTTCAACCTGCGGTCCTTCTCGGCCTGAGTTCCCAGCTTGCCCACCCCCATGTCCTGGCCCACCATGTCCGGGTCCATCATGGTCGCTGGAAGGGGAGGAGAGACAGGAGACATCAGTGCAGCTAATATGACATTCATATACTGTACGTAGATACCTTAACATGTGCTTAATTCACCCCTTGATTTGTTGTTAGACTTAAGGTAGTTTAAAAGTAATATCCACTTACTTACAAAGAGGTAAAAGTACTGAATTTTCCCCTGATTAACCTCTTATTATATACTCCCCTGCTGAAATGCAATACAGCAAAAGCCAAAACAAATGACAATTTTCTAGATTTATTACATTAATTCTGCAATATTAAAATGTTCAATAGCTTATCTTATAATAATGCATGACAATTTGTTGTTGGATTAGGGTTTTAACCAATAAGCTGACATTTTATTAAAAAAAGTTTTAATTAAAAAAAAAAAAAAATCAGATATCATCCAGTTAGTGTTAACCACCTCTGATATGATGGATATGATGCAGTTTGATTGATTACATATTTATTGTATAACTGATCATTATTACACTGGTTGTCTATGGGAAAGCAGTTAACCTGAATTGATTCTAAAGAAACATTTTGATTGGATTCCAAGTATGCATAAATATGTTGTTGTTAATAGTAGTAGTTGTATCCTGGGTTTCAGTGGAGTGTTTTAGTGTCCCATGGTCTAAATGTTCTTTCAGAGGCTTTTCCATCTTGACAACCACAAAGTTCTTGGCGGGAACACTGAATAGCCTACTTGTAATTTTTATGATTTTTTTGGAATTAAAATGGCCAAATTTAAAGATACTGACTATCAGCACAACATATCTGCAGCTTGGATTCAAAAATATTGCTATCAGCCTAGAAAACGTTTCGGTCAAACGTCATTTGTTGCGCCCACCTTGTGGATCTACCATGACCTGTCTGTGTGCCAGGTGCGCCAGCCGGCCTTTCTCCTTCTTGCCAAACAGCCGTCCGATGGAGGACTTGATGCCTTTCTTCTTGGGCTGCTTGTGAAGGGAGTCCTGGCTGCTGGCTACACTACTCAGGGCGCTGGCCTCAGCCTCCAGAGAGGCAGCGATCCTGAGGACAGAACACACACACAAGATAAGATATGATGAACCTGTAGTGATCCGCGGGGGGAAAGTCGAAAAGCGAAATTGGGGAAAGCAGCAAATAGTGATGGGATACAGCAGAGAAAAATAGAACACAATTAAGAATCAAGCTAATGAGGGTATTAAATATAAAGCAAAGGACAATTACAACTCTGGGATGTATGAAATGGAACTATAAGAATGAAAAGTATGAAATATATGAATAACAGCATGTATGCAGGATGTGTACAATAACAGCAGTAGAGCATACTGAGCCAAGAAATGAATTAAAAATATGTATGATATGAGAACTATGACATACTGCTTGGTAGAGAAAAATATTGCTTGACTGAAAAAATGTTTGTACAATTAAAAGTTGACCCACCCCCGTGCGTCGTTGTGCGAGGAGGCTGGCAGTGTGTGCGTCATTCGGACGGTCCGTGGCGTCGGAGGGGGGGACGTCTCACACTTGATGGTGGCCTTGTCCTCGCGGCCGTCCTCGTCCACCGCCGCAATCTGAGGGAGCGGGGCAAACGAATGGGACATTAGAGGTGACCCTGCGATACTGGTAAACAAACTACACGTCTGTCTGGGGGTGTCGTTACAGCAACCATGTGATATATGCAAATTAGGAACTCATAGTTTAAAAGTAAAATCTAAAAGAAGAATCCGACTTTACCTTTCTCCTGTGTTTCCTCAGATCGCTGGGCTGTTGGGCGGAGGAGAGCAAGAGACAACAAACTCATCAATACACATGGATCAAAGCATAAGCAAAAGCATTAACAACGCCACACCGGTAATAAATTAAAGACTATTGGCTCTTTCATATACATATCATACACCATTAGGCGCTCATGAGCCGCTGCCCAATGCTAGATTACCGAATCAATACATCAATAGTGAGAGACAAAGAGGGATTGGTAAACAAAATAATTCAAGGCACCACAAGTCATTTGACTGATCAATAAAATCAAAGCCTTATTTCTTTAAAAGCCCCTGGGTATAGGAGACATTTACCACTCTTGCTGTGGTGGACTGTGGGGGAATATTTGAATATATTTAGCATGGTAATGTTTGCAGAAACCCCCCAAAAAATCCCCTTGATGGGCACATCTGGAGTGTTCAAGCCCTAGGTCAATGTGCTGAGAGAAAGAGAGAGATGGTGGAATACATTATTGTCAATTTTGAGCGAGTTCCTAAGCCGCCATGTTGTCACCTTGGTTGCATGATGACAAGTGACAGAGGAAGACAGATTCTGTCACGCGGTTCTCAGAATGCTAAATTAATCCTGCAAGTCTTTAAAAATTCAGCTCTTTCCCAGCCCACGTGTGTCTTTTACAGTCCACCAAGCAGAGATGCAGTATGAAACCTTTATTCTTTACCTCAAAATAATGTTTACTACTGGAGTTGGAGCGCAGTGTTGAAACAGCCACTAATACAGCAGGACACATGTTGAGCTGCTTTGGACATATGGTACACTTGGCACAGAGGAGTGAGCAGAATTACACTGAAGGTATTTAATATTAAAGTATTTTTATGTAAAATAAATCTCTCTACTTATCTACTTATGAACTGGTACAAAAAAAAAAAAAATCCCTGCACACACACACACACAAGCATATGCTCAGACTCTAATCAAACGCTGCTCTGTGATGCAAGGGCAGTAAACCCCGAGCCTGATAGACATTTCACTCTATCAATCTCAGCACTACGGACCCCATCTAAATCATGCTGAGAGAAAGCCAATCGCTTTTCTAAGTGGCTGCTTCACAGGAATCCAAGTCACATTTCCCCTCCCTCTCTCTCTCGTAGCAGTTGTTCCCCACGCTATGTAATGGGGGAACGCAATATAACTGCCAATGTCTCATTTTGAGGGATGATGCATCTTCACACTGTGTCCCAGCGTTTAAAACCATTACACTACTTGGCCTGATGGGGGCGGTGTAATTAAAGGTCAACATTTTCTACTAACTAAACTCCTACACTGTAAGTCCACTTGACATGAAACTTGCTTCACACATCTAGCTATCCTCACGAATCACACTGATTGGTCGAACGGGGTCAAAATTTGAAACTTAAACATGATATCTCAGACACCGCTGGTCCGATTTTGATGACGCTTGGAGGGATGATGCATCTTGTTACTGATTGGCCCAAGGGGTGCCTGCATCATTCAGATGGACGACATGTTTACTTGGTTTAGATCCTTATTCTGAGGTTGTTTAAGGTCACTTGTCCGCTGTCTAATCAGATTTACTCTCCCTAAGGTCTTCATAAAGAGCTCCTGCAGTGAACTAAAAGATGAGACTGACTTGCACTCCAAAAAATGTCCATCTTCATAAATTAGTCTCGTATTCAGTGATAACACATTATTTTTAAAACCAAAGGAAAATGAACCGATGACCTAATCCCAGTTGTTTCAAATGCAGTTTCACTTTTTTCAGGGATTTTCTAGGAACAAATTTATATTATATATTTATATTTGTAAGAAGATTTAAGATTTAGTACTGGATTGCATGACTTTTTTTGCAGTGTAGAGGCCAAGCTGAAGGTAATTCTGTTGAATGATGCAACCTGTTCACACTCCAAGGCTATTGATGTTGTATATGTGTGGAGTGGGCTGGTGGTAGGAGCGGGACACAGGATGTCTACAGCCAGTGCAGGAACGTACCAGTGTCATGACCCCCATGCGCTCCATGTCGCGGGCGGGGCTGCGGGGGTCCAGCTTGGGGGTGGAGTGTCCGCTGGGCGGGGAGGAGGAGGCCAGGGAGGAGGCGGTGGCTGAGGCAGTGATGGAGGCTCCGTGGTGCATGCGGGCCAGGTTGAGGCCCTCGAGGCTGACGCTGGCCACCCGGTTCTCGATCTCCTCCGCCCGCAGCTCCGTCGACTCCTTCTCCTCCTGTATCAGCCTGGGAAGAGGTGGGAGGAGGAAGAGGAGGGGGGGGGGGGTGAGAGGAAGGAAAGGAAAAGTCAGCGTAGGGATACAGTAGGTGTGTTTCTTCATCTCGTAACTCCCATGATGATAATTGCTAGCTTGGCTGCAATAAAACTGAAGTACAGTACACATTTGCTGTTAAGTGTGGCATCTCTCAGATGAGTCAGGAGGCAAGATAAGGAAACATATTAGTATCAATGTGTTTAAGAATTTTGCCTTGCCTTCCACTCACTTTTTTTTCTAGTCTTTTGAGGTGGATTTCTTCAGATTTGCATAAGTTCTGTTGAAAACCCCCATAAGGCAAACTAATTACAGGCCAAGGCAAAGAGATAAAAAGGCTAAAAGTCAGTTCATTAGCTTTAACCATACCCAGGGTCTCACTGGCTAATTAGATGAGAGCTCAACTCCTAGGACTAGGATCACTATCTGCCATCAGAGTGGAATTCTTTAATTTTACAGTTAGCGTGCGCTTTTCCTGAAAAAAAAATAAAATAAAATGCGACACCGTCTCTATTGATTGTGGTGTAAATGAGCAAAGACGACCATAAGGCACATTAACAACCCTTGAAAGAAAGAACTAAGTAAATTTGCACTTGGGGTTATGAATACTAATCAGCACAAGATAATTACGGCATTAACAAGCAAGTGGCAGATCGCATTTCCTGAACCCTCTAATGCATACAAGAACAGTGTTTGGTGCATAGATAGGAGCAGCAACCCATTGACATGCAGACCACTGATACCTTAAGCAGCTCGGGATAAAGGTGGAAATAGGGCAGATATTAAGAAACTTTTATGCACAGCAATGGAGACATAGTTAAATATAGCTGATGATATGATCCAACAAGAGAATTAGTATTTCACACCAAAGTCAGCACAATCTTTCAAGAAATCTGAAAAAAAAAGGCCCAGTTTCCTGCACATGAGCTTAAAATGCGTCAAGCGCCAATTGGATTTGGAGTAAAACGGATGAAGTAAACAAGAACACAAGTAAGTGAAGCAAGCAAATCAATATGTCTGGGGGTCTGGCCCGTTATTCTCCGTTCTAACTGCATATCCAATTAAAGGGTGTGTGCCAGGTACCGGATCTCCTTGTTGATGGCGTCCAGCTGCTCCTGCAGCATCATGGCCAGGGTCTGTGCGTCGGAGTGGCCGCCGGGGGAGAGCAGGTCCATGGAGCTGAACATCGTCTCCCGGTCGTCGTCGTCGATGTCCGACATCTCCGTGTCGCTCTCGAAGGGGTGGCCTCCCAGGACGCCCAGCTGCTGGGAGCGCCACTCATGCTCCCCGAGTGATTTCGCCTGGGAAAAGACAGAGAGAGAGAGAGAGAGAGAGGAAGACTATGATTGAGACAAACTCTTAAACTCATTTTGACTGCTATAACTTTTTGCATTCCTGCCTCAGTCAAACATCCCTCTCATGTCTCATTAGGTTTTTACATAACGCAGCAGTTAGGATTCTTATGGGAACAAAAAGACAAATCAAAAAGCACAATTGCTTAATTGTCAGTTTCAGAACTGATTTTAAGATTTTAGAAATCACTTTTAAGGCCCAGATCGGTCTGGCACCAAGCCATGTCGCAGACCTTTTAACCCCATATGATCCAGATCACAGCTGCCTATTGGCTGTTCAAAAGTCTAGCCTAAAAACCAAAAGTCCTCATTGGCTATTCCAAAATGTAGATTAAAAACAAGAATAAAGAAGAAGAAAAAGTCCCTATTGGTTGTTCTTAAGCATAAATTAAACAAAACAAGAGTTCGAGCCTTTGCCATCAGGGCTTCTAAACTTTGAAATGACCAGCCTGACTACATGATATACGGGACATTATGTTGTTTATTAGCAGTTACAATAGTTGTAATAGTAGTAGTAGCAGTGGCAGTAGTAATAGTAGTAGTAAAACAAGAGGTGCAGGCAGATAGAATGAGCGACAGAAGACAGTATGAGGGGAAATAGAAGGTGGAGATGAAAGCCTAAGCGCCTCACCTTGGTTTCACGCAGGCCCACTCGACCTCTCCTCGGCCGGCGGATGACCTTGGCCGACCGGTAGTGATCCGACTGGGTTTCAGCCAGCGACCCCAGAGAGAACCGGAGCTCCGCGGACGTGTCCAGGTGAGACCTGCGCTCACACAGCCAGAGAAACGGCCTCCATCAGTAACAGCCGAGCCCCTCTACTGCGTTCAAACATCTTCCGGGTCTCATACATTGAAGATGAACAATATTTCAAACTGTTAAACACCTCGTGCTCATTGTAGCGCAAATCCTACACAGGGATTTTGACTAAGCCGCGAAGCCGATTACAAAAGATGAGACGCAACAGAAAAATGTTATGGTAATGCTCGCAGTTATGCTGACGGTAAACCAATCAAAGCTTGTTTTTGGGCCCTCTTGTGTATCTAATAGTCATGGTGATGTGGCGGAAAGTGTACTTCTCGAAGGATCAGAGCTTGTTATGCGCGCCTCTGCGCTTGCAAATTGTTTGTAATGCCTATGGAGGAGATTACTGTCAACACATTCAGCGCTGTTATATGAGAACGTCACGCAGCGTTAAGAAGTCGTCAGAAGACGCGTCCAAGATTAGATATGGAAAGTTCAGTGAAGGCGACGGTTTTCAAAATAGTAGGGGACATATTCTCTCATCAAAGACAGATCAAACAACACACTCAACACTGCTGGAGAGACTGAGTCGGCATTCTTGCATCTTTGCCTCCTGTTAGATATACACATCAGGGATAGACTGATATATTGGGTCGATATTGGCCTTTTATTATTTATTGGATCTTGGCCAGTCAGTGTCATTCAATGCCAATATATACGGTTATTAATTTAATTGTTCAATTATGCTTTTTTGTAAATTAATATTTCATTTAAAGGCCTAATGTATCACAGTTTCCCCAACCATTATATAAGGGCGGTAGATGCTAACCCACCTAAAATAATTTCATCAGTCTGGGTTTCAGTGGAGAGTTTCAGTGTCCCATGATGGTCTTAATTTAGTTTCAGAGGCTTTTCCACCCTGACAAGAATAAAATTCTAGAGGAAACACTGAATACTTGTACTTTTTTTGGCATGAAATTGGTCAAATTTAAAGAATTTAAATTGGCAGGAAATATCAGCTATCAGACACATTTATATGCTCACACATGCATTCCACACACACACACACACACACACACACACACACAGCCTACCGTGACAGTGTGGGTTCAGTGAGGGAGCCTGCCCTCATCCTGAACTGGTCCAGCTCTGATCTCAGTTTCTCAATCTCCTCCGCCAGGTGAGTCTGGAGGAAATACACAAGATGTCACTGCGGGCCTTGCCTCATCCCCAAAGAGTGATTATCGTAGTATACTGCAGTCATATCAATGCATGTCAACACTGTGGAGTGACATAGCTGCATAACATTGGAGCTAATTATATTCATATCGCAGAATACTAACTGTCAAGCGTGGTACTTCCTAGCGTTTTCCATACTGGAAATGAAGTCCATCTCATTATCGCCCCCCATGAGTGAAGCTTATGAATATTCAACAGCAGAGGTTTATAAAAAATGAAGCTAATGCCAACAACCACCCTCATTATTTCTCTATTAAAAAGTACTTTATTAAGCCAACCTCATGTAAAATGTAGGAGGGTAAAAATCATTTCTCCATCTCTGCAACCTACTTTTTCATGGATCGACTCCTCATACTGTTTTCTGTAACCTTCCGAGTCTTGGATTAGCATATTCTGCGAAGAGAAGAGGAAGAGGTTTTGAGAAGAGCCATAGCTATTTCCTGACATTCATTGGAATTCAATTGTTATCAATATGTTTCTGTTGACGTGGCAGCCATCTTTAACCTTCTCCTCCAGAGCGGCCATCCTCTCCTTCAGGTGGAGCTGCAGACGCTCGTTGGACTCTGTGAGCAGCCTGTCCACCGTGTCCGACAGACGCTTGTTGTGCTCCTCGTTCATCTTCTCCCTCTGCCGAGCCTGCAGGGATAACAACAAGACACATTGAAGAGTTTCATTCCAAAGTGAGATACCTACCAATTGAAAAACTTATCTCCACAGAATGATTGCAGGTATGAAAGTAAGACTGGCTACGCAATTCTAAATGAAGCTATTAGTTATCTTAAAAGTTTATTAAGTACCATTTTCACTGCCCAATAGCACAAAATGACCCTAATATATCTGTGGGGGGGTTGATAGGGTTGCTAGGTAAAAAAAAAAACAATTCTCCAATGCCTCACGATTTTACTGTGTCCAATTCAGAGTTGATTCTTCAAATCCTATTGAATTGATTCTTGAATGTGTTATTTTACAGCAATAGTGCAAGAGCGCATTTCAATTGTAACTTTCATGTTAGATTCTGCTGCTTTGGTGGCTCTGGAGCTCAGCTTTGATTAGTACAGTAGCCCCTTTGACAAAACCTGCTCTCTCCACTGGCTCTACAGTGATGGACAATGGCAAACTCTGTTAAACCAACCCAACAAGTCTCAAGGTTTGTCATTTGACTTTGGATTACTCCGGTAACACGGCAAACTTAACGCTAGTCACCTGACCAGACGCCACTCGGATGTTGCTAAATGTGTGGATCTGAAGGGACAACTGGATAATGCATTCACCTCTGGGCATTCACCCATAAAAAAACCTGTTGACTACTTTGCACTTTCTTCAAAAGCACACACAGTGTGTACCCCTGTGTTTACATTTAATACTTTCAACACACAAATGCTCTTAAAAATATTTTTTTCTCTAGAATGAATTCAGCGGGCAAATAATTCAGAATTTCAATCTAGAATCTATTTATCGAATCACATAGTATAAATAATCCTGATGAATTGAGAATCAATTTTAAATCAAATTGTGACCCCAAGAATCAAAATTGAAATGAATAATCATTTAATTAATTAATCAATATCAATAACTCATCATTTACTTCCCCAGGTGCTGAGATTTCTGACTTTCAAAAGTCACTTTACCACCGAACTGTTTTGGAACAGCTAGCATGTTTAACTGCTCAACAATAGAGGAGCTACTAGCGAGTGACCGACACATTTCAGCTATGAAGCCTACGAAACCTTATACTCAAGTCAAAGAAAAGTAGATGACAAAGCAGTATTATTTTTACAGTATATTGGATCCTGATATTTTACCTCTTCACTAGACATTTCTATTGCGTCCCTACTCTAATTAGCTAGCTTACTCATCTCTGTTGTGAAAATGATCTGCAGGTAGCAGAGTTTTGGAACGATCTCCCTGCTGAGATAAGAAAGGCAAAGTCTCTAGATGTCTTTATATCCAGGTTTAAAGGATAATTCTGGTTATTTTCAACCTGGGCCTAAATTTCCTAGTTTTTGCCATCATGACGATTGACTGTGTTCAGAATTTCATCACTTACTTCACTGTAGAGCTTTACGTACCTCTCAGCTGCAGGCAGCGCTGCTCTCCAATACACACCCACAGGGCCAACGCAAACTGTCGAACCCAAAAAGTGATTAAAACACGCCCTTCCAACACAATAACACTCACACTGCAGTTACACATGTCTTTAAATAGCTGTGATTGAACAATTATCACACAACATTTCAGTTGTAATAGTTCATTTGATACTTTTTGGCATTGCTCACACACTTCCGTGTTTACATTACTGGCTGCCGGTCCTCTGCTGCATTTATGTCATATCAGAAGAAGTGGAAGAACGTGAAAGTGTTCACGTGTTTTACTTGTTGGAACACCCACATCTAAAATCATTTCTATTCATGAATTTAAAATTAACCATAAACAAACTGCAGCAGATATTGCTTATAAGTATGACTGATTATATTAGCGGGAATATAACTGATAATTTTATTTTAATTAGCTTGGACTGCTGACCGGTGGATCCCCTGGTATGTTTACCACTTGTGGTAACACACCTCCACAATTCGTGATGCCAGGTTGGAGATATCAGAGCAAAAAATTTGCACATAGCTTACGTACTTGAATGGTGTACTTGTCAAGTAGCTAACGCTAGTTAAAATAAATTCTAATACCGCAATATACTTAAGTTTCAAGCCATGGATAATCAGAAAATCGGATGCAGGCAGGTCCCATTGCAGTGTGAGTGTTACTGTGTTGACAAGACGTGTTTTAATCACTTTTTGGGTTTTAACTGTTGGAGTTTGCATTGGCCCTGTGGGTGTGTATTGGACAGCAGCGTTCCCTGTAAACTGAGACATACTAAATTTTGAACACAATCAATCATCATGATGGCAAAAACTAGGACAATACGGCCCAGGTGGAAAATATCTGGAATTATCCTTTAACACCTATTTATTTTCACTATCATCTAACCTTAGCTTTGCATAATTCAGGAGTAGAGGTTGATATACAGAAGGTAAAAGATTATTTAATGCTCCTTTAAGACCTTTGCTCACAAACAGAAACATTTTACATAATATAATCAGTTGCAGTTTTCATCTAGCATTTTGGAATGACATTCTTCAATTTCACTGTGAAGGCGATCACTTGATCACTGTGTCACTGAAAGCACTACTGCTCTCAGTAACGCAGTGATGAAGTCAGCGTCTTATTTTAGCCCTACGGCTAAAATAAGTTGCAAATGATTGTGTCATCTGTGAGCGTTTTACAAACCACTGCGTCAGTGGTGCGTGTGAAACATTTTATCGGGTCAAGTTTCATTGGCGGTAAATCAGATGGTGCGCCATCAATCACGGCCGCCTCAAGCTGTCATGCTCATGCAGGAGCGGCTGCCCGGTTAGCGCGCAGCCTCGCCTGGCTCGGCTGCGTCTGGCACGCCGCCGCCGTGCTGACTCACCCTGAGCAGCTCCTGGTTCTTCTCCTCCAGCTGGCCTTCCAGGTGCCTCATTCGCTCCTCGATGCTTCCGTGGCGCTCCTCCGCCTACAGACGGATCACAGCGTAGATAGGAGAGAAGAGGAAGGGGGGATGGGGGGGGAAAGGGAGGCACGGTGACCTGCGGGTTTAAACAGCCGGAGGGCAACAAAGGCAAAGCAGTGGCGACGAGACCCAAAGCCAAAGCCTCTACCCCAAACGCAAAGATGGAGATCTATTCTTTGAAGCGTAACGAGGGAGAGCCGGTTCAAACAAAGAGTGACGGAGGAGGAAGATGGAGAGAAAGAGGCCACCAAAGGACAGAATGAGAGAGGAAGAGAGCTGCTCCAGCACTGCCAAGTATGAGCTCCAGCCAGAAGTGCCATGCAGCTGTCCCACGGTGGTAGAACAGCCAGAGCAGAACCCCAGTAAACACGCCCGCCACAAAACGCTAATAAGATAAATGAATGAAATCTGCTGTCTACAGTAGTTGGCAATAGCTGTGACGCCCTGTGGGACTACCTTCCTAAGAATGGAGTTCATGTCTTGGAGTTTAGCTTCCATAACAAAGTGATAATCATCGGGGGAGGAAGAAGAGCTGGAGTCAGACTATGTGGCCGAGGAAGAGGAGAGGGACATGTTGAAACGTCATGAGAAGGTGACATGCACAAATACATAGGTATAGCAACATGTGAAGATAAGGGCATCTGGTGGGAAGTGTCAACAGTGTGTGTGCGTGTGTGTGTGTGTGTGTGTGTGTCTTCCTACCTTGGTGAGGGCCGCTATCCTCTGGGCCAGCTCGGCCTCGACCTCCGGCAGCGTCTCGGCCTTCCTCATGGTCTGCTGCAGCTTCTGCTCTGCAAGCTCCAGCCTCTCCTGTAGCTGCCTGTTCTTCTCCTCCATCTGCACACACACACACACACACACACAAGCATTCTTCAGTACAGCCTTTATAATCCATCTCAGTCATTTTACTAGATATTGCCTATTTGCATTTTTGTCCTCTTAACGATTTTGTCCTCATGGATGCCAAATTATTGGGACATTTTTTCTATCATAACATGACATAATGGAATTGGACTTGTGTGCGTGTAGGAGGGGAGTTGGAAGGCAAGAACGTGAAACTCAACATAAATTTGTCTTTTAGTGGGCGTGGCTACTGAAGACTGAAGAGTGACAGTGGCAACTTGTACACAGCAGATCTGTATATAATTGCCTTGATGAGGCACTCAGTGTACTCGCCACTATAAAGGCGAAATTCAAACTCACTATTAAATGAAACTGCCACTAAATGACTATTTCCCAGTTGCGTGCTAAGACACTTTTACTGTCTCCCTGACTTGCTCCGGGTTCAGATCAGTTCTAAGCCTCTCTGTTTTTTGGGGACGGCTTGGCAGCCTTCGCCATCAGCGCCAGATGCTCTGCTCCCCAAAGCATTGGGCCTGGCTCAATATGCAATAATTAGACTGGAGTGGGCCGGGGCTGTGTTGCTGCCTGTATGTGTGTGTGTGTGTGTGTGTGTGATATTTTCTGTCTGTACCCAGTCTCCCCATCCCGTCGGTGTTATAGATCACACTGGGGAAGCGTGACCGTGTGTGTGTGTGTGCATGCGTTTGGGGAGCGCAGCACACACTCTCTCCTCCCTAGGTGCCCCTCCATCCATCTTTTTGCCTTTCCTCTCCCATTTTTGCCTCAACCCTCTGTATCGCCGCCCACCCCCTGCACCCCTGAACGAGTCATCTTCAAACATCAGTAGCCAGACCCCGGGGTGCGGCTGCTGGCACGACAACAAGTAAACTCATTACGCAGCCAGCGAGGAGAGTGTTTGTGTGCGGTGGCGGAGCTCAAGCCCAAAGGCTTTAGGGTTATTTCTGTATGTTCTGAGGAGGTTTCTGGATGCAGTGGCGTTCATTCTGTGGAGTAGAGAGGTGCTGTAGTCACCTTGATGAGGTTGTTTTTGTGGCCAGGGGCTCGGCTGACTGATGCCGTACACAAGCCAAGGGCAAACGTTGCATCGGAAATAAAATTATGTAGATAATTTAACCGAGAAATTGCTTGGTGTCTATTTCTCACGGTGCACAAGCAACTTTCTGCCCAGCAATGCAGATTGGTGCTTGTGTGTCTGTATGTGTGCCCCTATGATTACTTTTCGCTCATATTAGTATTGCATTCTATCCCTCCAGAGCTCAGCTGGTGGATGTGTATGTGCTCATGGAACTGTCTCTCAAACTTTTAAGGGCAGGCAATTTATCAAACCGATTGCAATGAATCACAAAGGGAGAATTCATCCGTACCATCATACAGCATTACATGACTGATAAGGATGACTTCCAGCCATGTGCAATTTTCCAAAGGAGTAATTTCCTCTGATATTATTTAACACAATGTCAAGATGTTTTCTCATTGCCAAACTTCTATGGAACGGCTCTAAACTGTGGCATGAACTATTTATCTTACACAACCAGCCGTGAGCACCGTTCATTCTTTTTCAAATCCAGTAATATTGCAGCGAATATGTCTGGCGTTTCAGCTATGAATGGTCTATTTCATTGGACACATAACAGGCACCAGGACCCAAGGACCCACAACTCATTTTGTGTAGATTAAATGGTGACTGAAATGATTAAATGAACAATTCAAAGTTCGATGGTTCATTAAAACTATCAAGGATGTTTTTAAAGTCGATAGGAGCATTGGAGCTAAGAGAGAAGAGAGATGAATTTCTACCGAGCACTACGCCAATGTAGGAACTCCTTTGATTTGACAGACCTGTCGGAGAAACGCCTCCTTATTGGCCAGCTCGTTCTCCAGTTTGTCACTGATGTCGTGCAGGGAGGTGGACTCCCGCTGGGCGCTCAGGTAGCGCTTCTCCAGCGTGACGATCCGCTCCTCCATGTCCTCCTTCTGACACATGGCCTGCATGGAGACACACAGTCAGAACAGCTGCAGAATGCCAAAAAAACAACATGACTAAGGAATGAGGGGCTTCTTATGTAAGCATTGGGGCGATTTCTCTACCACTGAAACATGCATTTGAGGTGTATAAAAACACGTTGAATGACCTATGCTTTGTCCTTGAATTTGCAGCTTCTGTGGTTGTACGCATGTTTTGCACACTTGCAATCAAAACATCTGTAGCTGTAATTCCAGTTTATCTACTCGCAAATGTATTTTGCATACTTGTAACTTAATATCTGCACAAGCTTGATTTGAACTGATGCATTATTACAAGTATGCAAAACTTGTGTGCAACCATGGGTGACCTTAAATGCGAGCACAAACAGCTGGTGCATGATTACAAAATGGAGCGATTAGTACAAAACTCGTGTTAAACTGGAATCACAGCTACAGATCTTTTGCACGTGCAGAAACCCTCGCACGACCACCGGACCTGAAATTTGAGTACAAAGCAAAGCTGCAAGTTCACGAAGTAAAGCTGTCCGTCGAAATCTTTTGTCAGTAAATTAGCTCCATACACGAGAAAGAAGTCAAACACCAAATAAGAGAAACAATACAGCCTCATAAAGGAGAGACACAGCGCTGCGATCTTGTATCTCACTCTGGCGCTGTGATACAAGCTTACGACATTATCTCAGAAGCTCTGAGAGTTAATTTCCTGTATGGAGAATCGCCCATGCATGCATGCACAAACACACACACACGTAAGCACATAAACTTTTTAGCTACCCATAGCGCTGATAAAAATACTGAACGCTGAGTCGAGGCGGCGCGTGGTAATAACACCGGGTCTATCTGATAGGGCCAGCGCACATTTGCCAGGCCACAATCACTGCCTCTGCCTGCATCGTTAGCAATCAATAGCAATCTCAGCCAGGGGCTACGGGGGATCAGCTCATATTCATATTCAGCCCTCTGCATTGGCATTCACCTCACACAGACAGTTCTAACACATATTGAATGGGCCTATGATTGTGCTCTTAATTGCCCATTTATGGCACGAACCTAATTTCTCCGGGAAAGTGGCTGTGTGACTCTGGTCGGTTGGCGCTCTATATGCCTACACTCCATCTTCAGAGGTTTAAATGGCTTTTAAAGAGCGACCGACGGCAGATGCAGTGCTTGCTTTGCTCGGAGGTTGTTTCATGCTCAGTGTTTGTATGTGTCCTTGAGAACTGTTTATATAGCCTACTAGGTTCCCCTCTTCGCGTGTACATTTGTGCATGTGTGTGTGTTTGCGTGTATGAGAGAGAAGCCACATACAGAGGGAAAGAAAGAAAGAGAGAGATAGAGAGAGAGACTGTGAAAGTGTATGCTAATACAAGCTTGTTAAGTGACTGCCTTCTTTGATGTCTCTCTTGCGACTGTTATTCCCTTGCAAGTGTGTGTATGTGTGCGCTTCTCCCTGTCCTCATTGTGTGTGTGTGTGTGTGTGTGTGTGCGGGCGCACGCTGCACCGTCACCTCTTTGATGTCCCTCTGGTACTTGTTGTTCATCTCCTCTGACTTGATGAGGTCCTTGCGGGCGGTCTCCAGCTCCTGCTCCACCTCGGAGACGCGGGAGGAGAGGGAGGACATGCGCTCCTTCATCTGGGCCAGTTCGTAGTTCTGCTTCTCCAGCAGGTCCTGCAGCTCCACCACCTGGCTCGCCTCGTGGGCCGACTCCAGAGAGCCGTTGGACAGACGCTGGGGGGAGAGGAATCAGGGAAGGGTAGGGTCAGGGTTAGATGTTTGAAAGTTGCTATGAATTCTAATGCCCCCAGTGGCTACATGACATATTGCAACAACATGTTCATCTGTGAGGGTGGACCAAACATGCAAATCCCAATAAATATCATACTTATTTGGAAATGTGGTCTAGGTTGGATTTCACAAATGAAATCTGGAGATCATTTTTCTTATATTATTTTGTTCTACTTCCGTTTCTGTGTACTCTACTGTACATTTTTTGGATGGTTTGTTACTGACGCCGCTTTCTTAAACAGCTTTGTCCTGCAAAAAGATCCTTTAAATCTCAATGGGACCACGGTGCCAAGTAAAGGTTAAAATAATTGGCAACATGCAATAACAGAAGCAGCGGTTTGAGTCCAGGATGCAGGAGAGGAGGTATATCAGCGAGATTGAAACTGATGAACCAGGTGAAGAAAACAATTTCCTGATTTACCGTCACGCCCCGGCTTCCCACCGAGCGCTGAAGTGGGCCTTGAGAAATCAGCCTCGCTCCCACTTCAGATGCCATTTCTTCTTTTTGAGAGTGAGACACATTAGCGCTCGAATAAATTCAAGTTCAGGAGCTCAAGGTTTGGCTCTCTCTCCTGGTTTAATTTTGGGATGGCGACAAAGACCGGGCGACTGAGGCGCTGTAAGAATCATTCCAGACTGCATTGGAGAGATTGCTTTGACACCTGCATTAGTAATATGATTAGGTTTCACTGAGTCCTCACTCTGTGCAGCTCCCAGGGTCTCTGCATGAGGTAGATTAATGAGGGGGTGCCAGGGAGAGAGAGAGAGAGAGAGAGAGATCCAAGGTCTAGAGGTTTAGAGGCAAGAACATCAACTTTATTATCACTCCTAAATAACACAGTCCCTCTGACAATCCCACTGCAGCGTCTAAATAATATACCAGTTCTTTATGCTGCAATGAGATTATTGTAAAGGTAGGTGGGAATGCAGACAGAGAAAAAGTGATCTCTGTATTCTCTCCCTCTCTCTCTCTCTCTCTCTCTCTCTGCTGTATCAGGCCCAGCTGCCCATCCTCAGCCATCCATCTGTGAGGACAAACCTAATTGGGCCTCTGTGCCTGCTGCCTGTGATCAATGATTCACCCGTGCGGGGAACAGGACCCACTAAATCACACCGGCGATTTTAATACCCGCACCCTCCGGTCTGGGCCACTCTCAAAATGGACCAACTTTAAGGGTTTAGCAGTTTGTCCTCTGCTTTAGTGCAAAAAATGCCTTAACTTTCCCAGAGATAGCATGCTATACAACTGTGGCTTGTTTGACTGTCTCATCTCACTATTTTAGGGGTGGCGGAATTTAGATGACCAATCTGTTATTTCTTTAGGGGTGATCCACGCAGAGTTTAGCCTAGTAAGCCCATGCATCCACATGAGGAGATTCATTTTATATGACAAGATCGATGACAGCTGTCCATTTTCCCAGCTGAAAATGAGATTTGATTATATATATCTGCCTATCACAAAGACTTTGTGTAGTCAAAAAACATTTGTAACTATCTTGTAGGGCTGAAAGATATTGACAAAAAAATTGAATTGTGATTATTTGACAGAATATTGCGATTGCGATTTAAACTGCGATTCATATCATCACGTTTTTCTTGTCATACATTTTTTAGAACTTTAATTGTTTAAAGAAAAGTGATTTTGTTAAAAAAAATAGATGTCAGTGTGCAGGATTTACTGAGTTTGCATATAGTTCTTGATTCACGGACCAAAGATTACCCGGAGCACTAAAACACCTTGTTTAGAAATCCAGTTTGGACGCCCCTCTCTCTTAAGCAATTCATTGCAGCCTCTGCGATTTGTAAATTGCAGAAGTTCATATTGCAATTTCGATTATTTTCCGATTAATTGTTCAGCTCCACTATCTTGGGTTATCATTTTACAACAGTGATAAGTAAGCTGGGTCCAGAATGTTTCAGTAAAAGCTGTTTGGGCAATGAAGACCTGCAGTGCTGTCCAGCATGATAAGCGCTGCAGATGTGTGTGTGAAATGAGGAAAATGAAGCAACAGGCCTCATCTGTCAGACTGCATTAGCTGGCTGTTAGGTGGATCCAGGTCTGTGCTATGGGGTTGAGAACTCCGTAAGCCTCTCCTCTTTTCCTTCATCTCTTCTTCCCCTCCTCCCTCTTGCCACTCGTTGGCCTCTTTCCACCCGTCACATGAATGACAACCAGGGAGTGAGTGTGTGTGTGCGTGTGTGTGTGTACCTCTCCAATCAGGTGGAGAGGCCCCTGCTCCCAGGAGGCAGTGCGTCCTGCAGATCAGGCGTGTCGTTCCCCCCGCTGGATGGCAGCTGTTGCCACTACCTTGTCAGTCCCTCTGAGCGCAGTGACACTGAATAACTAGCCCTCGCTAGCCTCACTTCAAGGGAGTGGTTTCCGATCACGTAACCGGGAGAACGTGCGTTTTGAAGGTGCGCACACTCACACACACACACGTTCACATACACTCCTTTCATCTTCAGAAAAACACACAGCGCACGGAGAGCTGTCACCTCGTCAGCCCGACCCACTCTTCATCTCTTCACACACCCCTCCCCACTTCCAGCAGACCAGTCAAGTAATCACATCTCCATTGATCTACCTATCTCAGGTATTCTGTGTGAGTTATAGACGCCGCCGTCTGCACGTTAAAGGATTTCTTTGGGGCTCTGATGCTCACGGCACGGTTTTGGTTTTTGTCTCGTCCGCTTCATCTGGTAAGTGTGGACGCGGTGACACCTCTCCCTGTAAATTAATAATCAGAGGGCAATTTGTATGCAGCTATGCAGATCCATGAGCGCTTCTGCATAATGGGAACGGTCGAGGTCGCGGCAAGAACGTCCGCCTGACTGTGAGTGTCCTTCAGAACGCCCGCACAGTGAACCAAAGATATTGTAAAAGCCTGATAAGAAGATTGGCAATTTGTTAAGAATATACTGTTTGCATGCTGGCAATTAAAACGCCATTGTGGGCTCAGGGGGAACTCATACTGGAAGTAAAACCAGCGCAGTGGGTACCATGCAACCATTTTGATGTCAAATACAGCAGGTGATAGAATATAGGAATGTTTAATATAATGTTGTATATATGAAATAAATGAATTTTGAGACTATATCCATAGTAGATTGTAGCTGCTAACTGCATCATTTTGTGAAACTGGGACCTGAATATTCAGTTCAAAACAGTTTCCAAAGCTGTTTTTATATGAATTTCTACCATGCCATAATATCATATTGTGCAAATGATGTGCCCATTTGGGTTGACGCTGAACTTTTCCTGCACTTCGCTGTCCATCAAATACTTGTTGGATAAGAATTCCTACTTCTGCACCTTGCTGAAGGTTTAACCAAAACGTGTTGGTGAGACAAATATTTCCGAATCACATGGAGAGAGTAAAAGTGCATTTTTCACGTTCTACTGAGGATGCTCACCTTGCCGTGGACCTTCTGCTGAGCTTCACTGCCCTCCAGTATGTCCTCTCCTCCATCCCCCGACGCCACTTTCCTCTGGATGTGGGCATTCTGCTCCCGTAAGGCCACGATCTGTTGGAAGCAGAGAGGTTAGAGCCGAAACAGACACAATGTCACACACACACAAATACAAACACACAGAGTGGATGCTGCTGGTTCAGAGAGCTGAGATGGTTCAGGGCCAGATGCAACAGGTATAACATGTATTACTGTATTTCCTCTACGCTTTGACATTAGTATGAAAGCATTGTTGGAACTCTCAGTTATCTAGTAATGTTTCCCTCTTATCCCTCCAGGGAATTACAGCATCACCCTTTTTACAGCCTGTGTAGGAATTTCTGGAAGACGGCGTTAACAAACATGAAGTTGGAAGCATATGAAGCGCTCACACAATCACTATAATTATCGTGTTCGGCGGACCTTGTGCCTCGCTTTATCACCTGAAGCAACAGCCATAATCCCGTCGAAGGGGCGACCGACGACAACAATAATTAGGGTTTTCCTCGACAGCCACCGTGTGATTATCGCTTTCCGAGTGACGGGGGAACAGACAGGTAGAGGCTGCGCTCGGCTGTAATCGTCCAAATTGCCGGCTAACCTCTTCCTGGACAGCGCAGACGGCTCAGGATGCATCGTTATATATCTCATAAACAATTTTACACCATGGCTTTACACAACAACAGCGACGGGGCTGAGACTTTGTGGTGCCGCGTGTTCTTCTCCCGCCCTCTAGCCTGAAACTTAAGGGGGAAAGGCAGCAATTTGCAGCATACAAACCATTAAAAATGACATGGATGTCATTTTTGTTGCAGGGGGGGGAGAAACCTCCTTCTCATAAAAGTAATGGCTTAAGTGTGGCTTTTGGAAATACAACAGAAACATAGTAAATGACACAGCTGGTGTGTGTGTGCATGCATCATTTGTGCCATAGGTATTCCAATACACACTCAAATGAACCGTCACTATTCTGTGGCATGGCAGCATCAGTCAAGCATGTATTTTCCCCTCAGTTTCAAGAAAGCAAACGTTATTCCACTCGTAATATTCTTTGGTGCAAGCAGAGAAATTTTGACAACTACAGCGTTATGGATAAATCCATGTGGATGCCTGCTGTGATTAAAATTACAACCTGCTGCTTCTTCTATATGAGTGCTCAGAGGCTTTGGGAATGCTTTGATCTCTGAATCACCCAGGATTGTCTCAAATCAGCATGTTTGTTTCCCTCCCAGAGACACTGGTGAGTTCAATGAAAGACAGATTTCCAGGTGACCTGGGTATCTCTGCCACTAGATTTAGACAAATATCCCTCATCCAAATCACAATATATGCTCTACAGTAAACAAGCAAAAGGAGTGTTATCTACAGTATAAAAGCACACACTGCATCAATGTTACAGTTATTGAAATGTCATTTTTGTTCAGAACAGATCAATTGTGGCTCTCTGAAATGTATCACTCTGTATGCGAACACCCCGGTGAGAGGGAGAAAATTGCATTTCTCTCGAGCCACAGATATTTGCAGTGAATAAAACAGTGAAGGAAGCATGGCCGCTCTCTCCTCATGGAGGACGATCAATGACATCTTTGTTGATAAAAATGATTAAAAAAAAAAAAAAGTGACTTGAAATGCTTTAGTTCAAACTCAAAGCCTAACCTGCCCCCGCGCTGACATCAGAGACAGAGTCATGCTTGATGGATGGATTTCTTTAAAGCGGGGGGCAGAGGGCAGGAGAGACGATTATCTCCCAGTCACAACGGACGGACTTGCCTTACATTAAGCTCGGACATTAACTCCTCCAGTCTGAGAACTCACTGGCAGCGGCTAGGCTTGCTCGCCGTTGCATATTGCCTACGTCGCTATCCATTATTTTTAATGAGGGCACAATTATGCCTCCTTATGTTTCTGTAGCGTTGCGCCGAGATTGCCTGTAATTTCTCCGGCGCCGAGATCAAACGCTAACACAACCCCTGACATAAAGGCAGAACAAATGATGGAGTGCCACAAACGAAATTAGAGAAAGGAGAAGTTCTCCAGATACAAAACGAACGTTGCTCCTATTATTTTCCTTTTGATGTTGTTGATCTACCTCTCATCAAAGGAGAGAGGAGAGAAGGCAGCAGGGCTGAACAGAGCAGGAGACGGGCTTTCAGCTGCGCGGCGTCGTGATTTCCTTATCTTCCTTTGACACCGCTATGTCGGACGGAGAGAACTGTCAGGTTTAGTGTGACGGAGGGGAAGGATGAAGGAGAGATTGGACAAACATGTAGGGAGGAGGAGGAGGAGGAGGAGTGGGGGTTTCCCAGTGTATAAAAGATTGATCTTGTCAAGGTGAAAGCCTGGGGCATGTAAGTCTCTGGTGCAGTGCGCTTAAATTACGATCAATCACACACTTTGGAGCGAACATATGTGCACACACACACACACACATATATATATACACACACCATTCTTAAACAGAAAAACACTGTTGGGTTTTATGTGAAGAATGTGTTCATTTCTCCATGCAGTGGGTGGGTGATGCCTTGGGATTTCTCTAACAAAGATGTGAAGGTTAGCCATAGCATTAGAGCAGACAGGATAACACAGAAAGCAACATGTTCCTCCTACCCTCCATGTTTCTCCTAACAAGGTCTTGGATCTTACTTAGCTTAGACCGCTCCCTAGATGAACCTGACCATTTGCTGGATTACAAGCATCGGCTCAGACTCCCTAGGGTTTTTTTGGGAGCGCTTATCAACTTCAATTTACCCATGGCCAGATTCCAATTGGATCCATTTGCAGCCTCTATTGCGGCATGTTCCGTAATAACAAATTGCAATATCTGAGTAATCAGCTTCGAGAGGAGTGGCGGTAATCAGTGTCAAACACCTGTGACCGCGCGGGGGTCAAAGGTCGCTGATGTCATCAGGCGCGGCGGCGGTCTCTAAAACCCCTGGAGGGAGAGGGGTCTTATAGCAGACCTCCATCTCAAATCAATTAGCGGTGTGCTGGCTCCTGGCTCTGCCCGCCTCCCTGGAGCCTCTGAAGTGTGGAGGTTTCTATTCAGCAAAGCCAGTTAAACAGCCGCTTCCGCCGCTTCCTCAAGGTCCAATCATTCATCCGTCTGCCACACTGACAACGCACAATGTTAACCGTTTGGTAGGGACGGCCTCGCGAATGCGCATAACCTTGGCTGTGTGATGTGAGGAACGTTCTCTTGTGAAATGTCTCTCATGGACTATGCAACTCAGTAAAAAAAACACAGGCTTTATCTAGGCACAAACCTGTAAAAGAAAAATGACAGCAGGAGGACAGCGTTTGAGAGCCGGCGCGCTGTCACATTACTTTTTAACTGTTTAGCCTGCCTTCTTCTTCTTCTCTCTTTCTTTCTCCTCCCATCCCCTGAGTGGTTTAATCTGCCCCGGGAAGTTCTTGATGAGATCCTGTGCCTGCTAATCCCGCATTCAGACCACAAGCAAGCGACTCCAGCATCTAGTCGCCATCAGTATGCATCGTTACGACTTGTCTGCTCACCCTCTCTCTCTCTCTCTCTCCCTCTCTCCCTTTTGTCCATGCCTTGTCAGATGTGCTTTGACCAACCTCACCCCTGCACTCTCATTAGCACACACACCTACATACACAACCTGCTTCTCTTTCCCACCTGCCACCTCTATTTCTGTCTGCTGTCTCCGTTTGCTCTTTTACATTTCCTCCTCTCTCTTCTCCAGCCCCGATCTCACTGTCTGTCTCTCTGTCCACCCACTCCGCACACCTCCCAACCTTCCCCTCTCCCCCTCCCTCCTCTTGCTTTTTCCCTCCATTTCCATCCCTCTCTCCACCCTCCCTCTGATCGACTTGACTTTATTCTAGGCCTGAGTGTCAGACTGGCATGTCTGACAGGCTGTGAAGTGCCGGCCTGAGGGTTGTTTCTCAGCTGGAACGGGACCATCTGCAGCGCCGGAGCCGCGCTGCCGCTGCCATTGGCCCGAGCCAGGAGGCTGAGGAGGGGGTTAGTCCACCCTGCTCCAACCACGCTTCAGCCGCTCACGTGCACAGTGCTGTTCTGCATTCCCTCTGAAGCTGAGGCTCTGAACATATCTGTGTACGTGAGCCAAAACATATTTCTGGACACATGTCTGTACAGTATGTATTCGCAATTTTGATCTGCATCCATGCACATATTCCTGTATATGTCTTTGTTCTATGAGCCGGAACATGTTTCTGGATGCATGTCTGTATGTATGCTACTTCCACCTGTAACTGCTCAGCACTAACAGTGCACATTTGCACATCTGGACTCATTTCTGTATGTTACCTGCATCTGACAAGGAGATAGCTAACAATGCACATCTGCATACCATGGACATATTTCTGTACATATGTTTTCATATTTGTGTACATATGTTACCTCCATCTGTCCATCTAATAATGTGCATAGTTCACAATGAATATTTGAACATCTGGACCAATTTCTGTATATATGTTTTGTTTGTATATACAGTATGTTCTCCCATCTATACACCTGTATAGCTAGCAATGCACACCCACTGCAATCTGTAAATCTGTCAGTGAAGATGCTGTACCTTTATTTAGTTGCTATATTATTTCCAATAGTATTTCAATATGAAAGCACCCTGGGACACTATTTTGTTTTTGTTATAAGTCTGCAATTCATGTTATTATCCATCCATCCATCCATCCATCCATCCATCCACCCACTTCCCCATGTATCTGCATTAAAGATACAACACAACACAAAGAAGACCAAAAGAGATTAAAACGTATAGTATCTTAAGCATAAGTGTTGCAGCTTCTACCTCCTGATTGGCTGCTGTGAGCTCCTCCTCCAAGGCCGAGACCCTCTCCAGCGACACCCGTAGTCTCTCTCGCACCTGAAAAGCAAAACAACCAACCATGTATCACAACCTTAATGGATGAACCACGTTATTAACATGTGCATTTGCACTCAGATGGATAGGTAGCTAAGAGCCTGAGGAAACGGCAGGGAGATATGCTTATGATCCTGCTTAGATATCCCCTCGACTCCTATTACCGCTCCACTCTTAAGCAAGCAGGGGTTAACATGGCAAAACAGAATCCCCACTGCCAGAGCAGAGGGAGCAGCTCTCCTCTCCTCCCACAGCCTTACAATAACACTTTGCTGCGACTTCAAAGCTTCTGTCCAGGGGCACGAAGCTTTTATTGCTTTTAAAGCACCAGTTGCTGGGAGGAGATTCACCTCCTACCCTCCTGCCCTCCTCTCTTCCTCTGCGACATGAGAGAACTCATGGCTCACTCGTCCTCTTCCGAGTTCCTGTATTTGTCACGCCGCTGAAGGAGCGATTACTTGCGCCACCCGGCGACCGAGCGCTGCCGCGGCCCAATAGGATGTCAGATCTCTGGAGGTTGATCCTGGATTAGAGGCGAGCCGGGCCCCGACTCAGGATGGCCCCGAGACCGCCAGCCGCCCGATGCAGCTTTTATTCCCTTGAACAGCATGCCATTGGAGATGCTTTATAAATGATGGCTTTTTGAGGAGGAGCTGAATGGATTACAGGGGCGCTGGTGATACCATACAGGGGGCTAAGGTCATAAATCAATAGGCTCTGAGGAGGCAGAGGAGAGGCTGGTAGGGACAGTTAGAGGAGAGCTGGCTAATGGCAACACATAACATCTATCATAGCAGGAAAAACACACAGATGACGCTGCGGCAATTTGTGCATCTGTGTGGTTGGTGTTAACTGTGTTCAGTCCATTAACTAAACTATTACAAACCTCACCCTTCTTATATATAATGAACACTAGTTACTGAACAAAGAGTATATACCATTATGTCATTGTCTCATTGATACTCCTTTTATACCTTGAATTAACATGCGTCCCGGGATATTGCATTGTTATCGGATAGAGCAAAAATGCATAAAATCCAGGTGTAAATGCATCCAAGACACATTGAAGCTCTGATCACCTCAACCATCTCTGGTCAGATACATTTGGTGTACATGCAATGTTCCTCCAATCTACATATAGCAACCTCCTAACCTGACATAAACCTACACTATAGGATGTGCAACCTGGATGCACATGCAAATCAAACAGGTGGCAGGCAGATCACATACTGACATATTGTGAAAAATGGATTTTCAGTATACTTGTGATTGGGGATCAATTCAGACAACATCTTTACTGTTAATTTTATTTCATGAGTGGAAATCTGTGCTTTGCGAGGGAAAGATTTCAGTGTGTACACTGGAGACACATTTTAACGTTTGTTGTAACTGTAATTCAATTAAATCATATATCCAGAGAGAGGAGACACATTCTAATTCCAGGTGTAAATGGGCTTTTAAAGGTTAGGTCCTGCTAAAGCTGACACTTAGACATAAGGTGATACAATATGCTAATAGAGGCAGACTTACCTTCTCATCTAGAGCTTTATGGTGTTCAAACAAGGATTTTAGTGCTTTGAGGACCTCAACCTCACTGGAGACCCCCGAGGGAGACTGGGCCTGCCGCTTCACCACTGTCATACGAAGTGACCGCTCGTGTCTGGACACCAGGCACTCCAGATGCTCCAGCAGTAGCTAAAGAGACAGATCAGAGAGACAGTCACAATCATCATCTTTGACATCGCAATCATCATCGTCATCCACATTGTTACAAATTGTCAGTTGCATTTATTTGTTATCACAGTCACAACCCAATCCATCTTATCACGATGCACTGACGCAATATGAAAAGGTGTTACCCTCAGTGAAATGAATGCCAAGCCAATCATTATACTGCAATGAGTTCTTCTGTGGTAAATCTCTTGTCAAAGCTGAATAACCATATGGGAAAAAATGTAGCGGCTTGTCCATTTCGCTGTCAAAAACCTTTTGGGAAAAAGTACTGCACAGTTGTAATGCCTCCGCAGTGTAAAGGCACGAACAATGCAAAAATCAATTTCAACAATACCTCTACTCAAAAGCAATTGCAATCCTCTGGACAGTGCACAAAAGGGATTATGCTAATATGGGTTGCTAGGTAGCATGCCAAATCAATTGCCAGTAGAAAGCATCCCAAGGACGGAGGAGAGAGGTAGGAGCTGGAGGAGCTAACTTCTAGCAATGAAGGGAACTATGATAAAACCAGTGAGAGTAAACAACCATGGTGTGTTTGGAAGAGAGAATACAAGTCTGGCTGCAGAGGTAAAAGACTATTCACAGACTTTTTTTGCTCAGGTTCAGCTATGAGACAAGAGTAAAAGATGATCTGCTTTCACATCTGATTTTTTCCTCATTCGTTCTGCATCCTGGAGACACTGCAGGCTCATGATAGGCTACTAATGCAGATCTCAACACTCCATCCCCTCCATCCAACACAATATAGCACAACACCCCAGTGATAATGATCTGCTAAGAGGGTACAGCGTCAGTTTCGGAGCCTTGGGAGCCTGCCTCAAAACAATCACCTCATTCTTTCCTAGAAAAACCTGATCCTCCTTAAGCAGCCACTTCAACCCTGACATAACTACGCTTCACTAGCCTAAACATCTCCCGCTAAAGGGCGCCCGATAAAGCTGCGGCTGGATAATATGTATTTTGTGGTTCACCACTGGTTAGGAAATCCAGTTCCCACTGGCATCACTGGTGAACAAAAACAGTCATTCATGCTGCATGCCTTTTTAGGAAAGACCACCAAGGTCCTTACTAAGCAAAAGAAGGGACATAGAAGGGTCTGATGAGAGATCGAATGGCACCTAAACCCAATTAACCCTCTACTATATATTCTCCTATATATTCCTCTTTGTTTGTGATAGCAGGAGGGGAAGAGAAGGCTGCAAAAGCGTCACTAGTGGACTGTTGATTTACTGCTCAGTTTCCCCATCCTCATCATCCATTTCCCCACATCCAGTACTAGAAAAACTAC
Source organism: Centroberyx gerrardi (assembly GCF_048128805.1). Lineage (NCBI taxonomy): Eukaryota > Metazoa > Chordata > Actinopteri > Beryciformes > Berycidae > Centroberyx > Centroberyx gerrardi. The sequence continues at coordinate 7,632,528 of NC_136020.1, forward strand.
AGTTTGCTGTGATACAACTCTGACCCCTACATAAAGGAGTATAATGCCCATCAGTCATTGCAGATGCAGATTGCAAAGATGAGTTTTGGCGGGCGTCTAAAGGTAAGCACCGTGTCTGAGCTCTTTACTGTCAGACACCCTGAGCGGTGAGACAAACATGCTGACTGAGTAGTCTAGACTGTGATGTCGGAGGGGGACTGAGCGTCGTCTGTTCCCCTGTCCCACCGTCCTTGAGTGCATGAGGGGCTGGCAGCAGACTGAGAGCCCCATCAGCAGCCATCAGTAGCCATCATGGGTACATACATACACACACACACACGCACGCACGCACACCAAAACGCCTACCATTTAATCAATCAGAAAGTGAACACTTGGCCTCAGTTCTGCCTCAGCTAACGCCCTCAGAATAATAACAGGCAACAGTCCCAGTCTTCTCCTCCTGTTCAATCACTCTTTCCATCCTCTATCTGTTGCTCTCTCTCCCCCCAATTCTTTCTTATCGTGTCTCTGCACCAGTTTTGAGTCTAGAATAAATATGCATTTACATGCAAGTCATTTAGTTGTGATGCTTATCCAAAACAACTCGCCAAAGTAACCTAGCGTTCCACTGTCATCAATTCTGTTGTCAGCTCCTCAGTCCACTGACTGCCTGCACACGCCTTAAAAGATTTAATTATTAACTTTTAAAGCCCTAACAGCGACAAAACCAAGCTTAATTAAAGTTTGGCTGGTAATTGCCCATTGGAGGATTCAAGGTGATAATGAAGTGAGAGAGTGAAAATGACTTTCCTCCTTCCCTCTTTTCTTGCTCCTCACCCCATTCTCTCCCTTCCCCTTCTTTCTCTCTCTCGCTCTGCAGTGCTAAAATCTTCTGGCTTCTCTGGAAGCCAGCCTGCACCCAGAGACAGACAGAACACCACTGTAAATCCACACTTAATCAGCACTGGGATGGAAAACACAGTCTTATCTGTCAATAGCAGCGTCTGCTTACTCCTTTAAAACGAAAGGTTTTTATTAAAGATACAGGACTTCAGCTCCACAAATTTGAGTTGGCCCTCTAATGTTTTCGGTTCTTGTTCCAAATAGTCTGCACTGGACACTGCAGGGCATCAGTGCTATTTGGACTTAGTTTTCCTGTTGAGCAGCCATCCATGTCGAGTAAGTGGAAAAATGCTCAGCCAGAATATTGGGAGCTAATGAGGTATGCCTGGGCATTGGAAACAGACAGTGCACATGGTTGCTTCAGTGCTTCTAGAGCCTTAAAACATACCCACCAGATATCTCGCATTCTCAAGACACTGTCTATCGGAGTCTGCAGCAGTCTTTTTGCTCAAGCCCACGGACATGGACATTTTGGGGAAGTTGCGAAACTTTAGAGAGAAACTGCGGCAGATAAATGCAAATTTAAGAGGGGATATGAAGAGAAACACTCTAAGCACCATCACCAATTTTATCCCCAAGAATAGATCTGGTTTTGCTGGACTAAGAACTGTTGTTGGAAATGTCAAAACAACAGTGATGATTGGCTGGCTGGGCACAGAACTCACTGAATACCACAGGCGATTGTCATGTTGAATCAGTTGCAGGGCAACCAACTGAGGCAAGCTTCATCAAAATGCTTCTAGTGGCTAGAGAACTATTCTGACCAATAATCAGAGGCAGTATGGAAAGTATGTTAAGCCATAGGTGAGGGAGTGAATCAGTCAGTCAGTCAGTCAATGAAACAGGTGTAATGAACAGGTGTGTGTTCATGCCTGCATGTGCGAGCGTGTCAGAGCTCCACTCACCCGGGTGTTGTTCCTCTCAGCCTTGAGTTCAGAGATCTCCTCCTCCTTCTCCAGCAGCTGCTCCCTGCAGGCGTTCAGCTCCTTGGTCAGCGCTGCAAACTCCTGGGCAACAAGAAGAAGAAGAAGATGGAGGATCAGGATAGGTCAGCATCATACAATACTCTGCAACATCCCTCCATGGTGATGTAATACAACATAAGGCAACATCATCGCTAGGTAGGTACCACAATGTAAAGAGTGATGAATCTTCATCTAGCTTAGCAAGGCCTACCATTGTACATCCTCAACAAAGGAGTAAGCCCATTTACAATAAACAACAGGTAGGGTGTCCACCTACATATATCCCTTATTTCATTCAAGGGCCAATAAAAATGATTCAACAATAGAGGATTTAATTGAAAAACAATGATCCAAACCCTGTGTTTCTATCTTATATAGTTCAAAAGTTACAAATGATTAGCATGATCTTAGCTTATTCAAGCAAAATGATGAATTACAGTAATTCCATTCAACCTCTAATCAAAAATTGGCCATTTTCTTGCTGCAGTATAACACCACAAATGCAGATATATAGGAATATCATCTGCATCATTCACTGCAAGTATACAAACCAATATGTCATTTTTCTAAGCTTTTCAACCCATACTTCAATAATACATGACAAACTAGTCTCCCCTCTACTCAACATTTTAGGAAGGCACTCCTTTTAAAATGAATGAATGAGGTGCCATATTACTTAGTATACAATTAGGTTGGCACATGATTTAGACCACATCATTGCCATTCACAAAATAAACTTGTCCACATTTTAATCTCTTCTACTACAGCAGCAGTGACATGAGGAGGGACAGGAATTCACCTCAGCCTGACAGAGTGAGATTTTCTTGTAAACATAACCCAAAGGCGATCCGGTCGCATTAAAACGCAACAGAAAAAACATTCAGGTTACTACCACAGGCGTTTCAGACATGCGCGGTTCAAAAACGACCCCTGAAAATATTACAGTCCCTTAGCGACAAACGCAGATGTACATGTTTGCCCTTCTGGCAAGCACAAAAATATGCAAAACAGCACACTACAAAATACAACCACTGCTTTGTGCTTAGTTTCCCAGCCATACAAAGCATATCAAAACAGCTAAACAAGTGAAATACAGTAGGCTAAGTCTTACTCATGTGTGGGAAGATAATGATTCTGTTATTCAGTGCAGCATAAAGGATTTCTTACGTTCTTACTCTATAATAAAGGAATTTGACCAAGAACAGGTCAACCCTGACATTACTTCTGGAAAAAAGTGTAAACCCACTGGACAATGAGAGAGAGGATTGAACGTGCTAATGGTAATCTGTGTATGAAAGCAGCAAAGAGGATTGGCTCTATACAGCGGTGTGGGCGCAGGGCCAGGCGTAGTGGGCTTAGACAGGACTACTGAGTGACAGCACTAAGCAAGATGAAGGCAGGACTGAGAGGATTGTGCTTTGTATCGGCTATGGAGCAGAACTACAAACCAAGCATGGCATTAGGGACAACTGACAAGACAGACTGTATGGCTGCGGTTTCCGATGCAGTGACAGTTGCCTTAGTATGGTAGACTGGAGTTTTAGTTCTACATTTCTCAAGAGGCAGAGCTGCTCTGGAGGCAAAAATAATCTCATTGGTTGTTAAATCCCAATAGGTGGAGCAAAAGAACCACAGCAAGGGGTAAGAGGAGCTAATATTATGAAGCCTAGCACTCTTGCTACTAACTGAAAACAATGCTATCTAGTTAATACTAAGTTATCTAGGTTAGCTAGTTAGCCTAACTGACCTTCCAAGTTCAAACAAGCCATACTAGCCTGTAACTACCTAGGTAAACTAGTTAGCTAGCTGCTGACCTTCCAACATCTTGGGTGTTTTGAATGCCAGTTAGCTAACTTGCGCTCCAAAACTGCTTCTTTGGCTCCGCCCATTGAGGTTCAACTCAATGAGACTATTTCTGTCTCCAGAGCAGCTCTGTCTCTGAGTTTAGTGTAAATGTATTTTGCACTAAAATTTAAGTTATTACCAACCGTGATGTAAAGTTGCACAGAAGCAGTCAAAGTACTGCTACTGCCTAATGGCCGTTCCCAAACAGTAAAATAACCAGTACCAGCGGAGGAATGCTAAACTTTTGTGCAATAAGGCAGAACATAACAACTTTAAATTATGCTCTATTTGAATACACTAAATATACCAGCCTGCCATGACATTGCCTTGGTCTCTGCATGCCAGGGCAGCAGCTTCTGCCTCTCTTTCCCTCTCAGTCTATTTTTCTGCAGACGGATAATGACAACAGAATTGAAATGTGACTGGGCTACAGTCACGCACCAATTACAGCCAGAGGGTCCGGCTGGTCCCCTCCACGATCCGCCATTAGCCCCCAGATGTCCCTCAGACCCAAACAAGGAAAGTCTTCCAATAATGTATGGCACTGTTGTTTCCCTAAACTAACTTTTTAGCGACAAACTCTCTTAGGGATTCTGTGCTATGCCCATGACAATAACATTCTGGTAAACAACCATCATAGGAGCAACCGGCAGCCTGCCGCTCAGAATGACTTCAAACCTTTGTCCCTGTCAGCCGAGTCTAAATTAAGCGTAGTCTAAGCAGACGTGTCTTTGGAGTGGGTCACGCCAGGCAGGTAAAAAGAAATCAGCTGTCTCCGAGGTGACACTTGAATGACGGGAGGAGTCGAGGTTCTATTTTAATTTTCGAGCGAGTTAATGTGACACGATAACGCGCATGCTCTGTGGCTGATTGACACACAGTTTCAGAGTCATAAAAAAAAGGGAAAATGTGTGGGAGAGAATTGTGGGAATTGAAAATACAATGATACGCCCTTCAAGGACAATGGAACTCAGGTTATATTGATTTTCTTCACTCATGTCCTGTAATTGTAGCTGGGAAAATGCATAGAGTCCAAACCGCAAGAATACATGTTTACATCTCAAAACAACCTTCAAGATATGGAACGCCATGTAAATATTGATGTCAGTTTTCTCTGCTGTAACTCCATTATTTCTTGAAGCTAGTCAGCTTAATACAACTGTCTGACTTCACTTTGTAAGTCTGAATCTATATACCATCTGCCCTTCAAGGGTCATGGATAATAGCTCAGTGTTACATACAAACTCAAGGGAGCGAGGCAATATTGTGTCTCATTGCTACTGTAGCACACCAAATCCTCAAGCAATGTACTGTAGAACCTTATAGAGCGACAAATCCTCTGCACAGAGACACACACACAAACTGATAATCCCTAACCCTCACTCTGTATTATGACTGAACAATTTGAAAAGTCAAGTGGATTTATTCCTGCGATCAAAGACTGGAGTTTAGGTCTGCTTTCTCAACAAGCAGGGTAGGCAGAGGAAGAGCGTTTACGACAGATCTGGAGCCTCTTCCCTGTGGGCTTTGCGTGAAATCCCAGAGGGCAGCAGGGTTTGGTCATGGTTCTCTCAGATCTTTACCAGAATAGGACCACAGTCACTAATAGCGGGTCGGCCATCCCATCTACAAAGATCAGGATCAGAGGCCTTGGGATCTTGCATTACAACATCTTTAACTCAGGTACATTTCCAAGTAGATCACTGCCGAGTGCTATTGCAACTTTCCCCTTGGAGTGGCAGGCAGGTGTGAACGCAGCTATTCCTGATATGAGGAATAAACTGTCTCATACTTCTGCTTCTGCATTAGGCCACCAGTGTTGGCCTCATTACTCCAAAAATTCATATATCACTCATTACTAAAGTAATGTTATTACTTTACTTATTACTCCCTGGAAGCAATAATTCCTTACACCCCTAAAACCGGCGACTGCATCCTCTCTTCCCTTCAAAAATAAGACAAAGAAAAGATCAGGGAAACTGTATTATTAGTACTGAAATTAATAGTACTCTTAATTTGTTACACTTCTGATAACTGGGAAAAGCAGTAAAACTAGTGTAACACATTTCACATTATCACCCACCATTCAACACCAGCCAGAGAAAACCAGGCCAAGATGCAGCCTTTGACCTGTGAACACCAACACATGCCTCACTGTAGTTAGTCTACAAAAGTCAAAAAGCCAGAGGTTAGTCTGTAAGGTCAAATGTGGCTATTCGAGAAAAGGGCCTGTTGAGTTAACAACTAGATTAGCAACAAGATCAGGTCAGCTGTCACGACCCAGCTGTTACCACGGCAACGGCAGAGGGGAAGAAAGTGCCGGCTTGGAAACCACATCGGCGTGACAGAAGAGCCTTGATCCAGAGTCGAGCTAGATTTGGATCATGTTGTTGTAATTACTGAGACCATGATAGCATCCTTAAATATGCAGTTAGGTTAGGTTGCTATATTCATATTTATATTCTAGTTTTTCTTTGCTGTATCCTATTATTCTTTTGCTGCTAAAACAATTCAATTTCCCCATGGGTATCATTAAAGTTTCATTTCTTGGTAGTGATCCATAAATTAAGCTCTTCTGTCATTATAGAATATACTCTACCTCTTTGCCTCACTAGACTTTTTTTCTTTCCCAAACTTGGCGTGTACAGTAGGTCAGACACAAAAAAGAAGAAGCTTAGCGCTCATAAATCTCTCTCCCAGAGGAATGTAGCTAATCACGGTCACCTCCTCCTTAGAAAAAGCCCTTCTGCAGATTGCACCATTTGCTTTAATGCTTATGAGACCTAACAGTCCCCGGTACGCTTCGAGTCTCTCCGCATTTGACTACACTACTCTCTCTCCGCAGCGCAATCCTTTCTTTTAGAGCCGAGCGAAAGAAATGGCTGCGGCCCAAGTGGCTGGGAAATGCTTTTAAACGCCGCCTCTTCCGAAAGGCCACACTGTCAGGGCCGAGACAGATTATGGGCCCCGCTGAAACAAAATCTCATATAACACGGCGACTTCAAGAACTTCCTCTAAATCGCCGCTCTAAACTAATGCAACTATCTCTCCGTCACACAGAGAGTCTCCTGCGCCCGAATGATTTACAGGGAAACCGGATGCTGTGGGATTTGTTTGTTTTCGTAACCCCTCGCCCTCCGTCTAGCATCCTGACACCCTCTTTAATTAACCTCTCCATCTTTTGTCACCTAGTCAATGTCTCGAGCCAAGCCTTACACAGACGCAAACACACACAAACACACACACGTGCCCTCGAACACACACACACAGGCTAGCAGGGAGTGTGATAATCTTGGAAGCGTCACATGGCATGCTCAGACAGGCAACGCTCCCAACTGAGACCAGATAAGACTTCAAGAACCAACTAGCTAATGAATTTCTAACGGCTGCTCTCAGGTCATCTAGGACCAAACATAGAATAGACTTTCTGATAAACTAAAACATAAGGAAAGGCAATAGCTGGGTTTCCATGCAAGTATTTTTATGCAAATTATGAATATTATTTTGGAACATTTCAAAAGTTTGCTTAAAATCCGCTTGACAGTTGGATGGAAACATTGCTACATAGCCAACCTACCCCAGCTTGCTTGTTTGAATTTCTACAACCTTGACATATTTGCAATTCAGCAGCACAAGCACCTCATCCCTGTCCCTATATTTACAGGTTACTGGCAACATAATCACATATATAATTTGCTGTATATAAACAACTCATAAACCACCATGCTCAACCAGAGCTCCCAATATCCTGGCCACGCCGAATTATTCATGACTTGGAAAATCCACCAAATGGAAGCAAATCTCCATTCAGTGATATTTATTTTTACTGTGTCTCTGAAGGAAAACACAACTCGGTAAAATCGAATTCCCAAGAAACACCGCGTTCAGGCCCCGCTCTCATAAATAACCTGAAAATGGATAGAAGGATAGAGGGAAGATAGGTAGGAGGGGGGAAAAAGTGAATGGCTGAATGCACAATGGTGGAAATAGAGAGAGCGCGAGAGAGAGAGAGAGAGAGAGAGAGAGAGAATATATATATAGTAAAAATGCACATGCCAGGCTTGCGTGACAGAGCATCCTCAACACATCACTTAAAGTGGACTTTTCACATCTGCTGTGGCTTTACGAGCAGAGCGGAGGTAGGGCACACACACACACACACACACACACGGTAGACCCTGGGGTCATTCCAGAGCTCCCTCGGGGGAAGTGAGAAGAGGAACGCCGGCATTCCTGGATGTTGCCAACTGCTGCCCAGCTGTGAGCGGTGGCACCTGAGTTGCCCGCCGATTGCCGAGCTGTGGTTTATGATAATTAGGAGGTGTTGATTGCTGCGTGGACTGCAGGATGAGGAGGGAGACGAGCATCTGCACAGTGCGAGCTGTGTCTAATGACATGTGCGGTGTGTCTGTCTGTGCACTTCTTCATAGATGTTATCCAAGGTCGTTTTGATCAGGTGTCACCACTTTATTTTATAGTCCGCTCCAACAGCTGGGAAGAATAAGTCCACTTGGATGAGCCGGGGTTTTGCTCTAGCACTCTTTTACCCATGAACTACTGGACCCTGTAGTACAGCACTGTCCCCCACCTCCCTCTTCTCCCCCTCTTCTCATTACCTGGGCAAACTGCCTAGCGCTGCAATATGTCAGGTAGTGTGTGTGTGTGTGTGTGTGTGTGTGTAAGTATGGCGGCTGCCTAGAAGGTGAACTCTAAATGAAATGGGGGACAAGGCTTCCTCCCAACTGCCGGGCAAAATCACAACAGCCGCTACATTTTTTAAATGGAGCCGGGTTTGTAGGCGTGTGTGTGAGAGTGTGTGTCAGGAGAGAGTCTTGCTACCAGCCTAAAACAAAACCCGGCAATTGTGCATCAGTCCTGGAAGAAGAGACAGAGATGCGGTGGTGTGATTGACGGCATGCTGATGCACCGAGTAAAATACAGAGAGCCGCTCCACAAAAAGCCATCCATGTGATGAAACCACCTCCATCTCCCACAGGCAAGCTGCAGGAATCTTTTAGCAGGAATGGATGATGAAAACTAAAATTGACTGAAACCTCTGAAACCACCCACTCTAAATAGCCTAAGATGAGACAAATAAGATTGAAAAACAAGTCGGAGTTTATAACCTCCAGATACCCTTCCAATGGATTAATTAGACAAATTGTGACAGCTTTCGCAAAACAACAAACTTTGAAAAAGCAAAAGGAGCTATTTCTGAATGCATCGTGACTGTAATTTGCTGTACCAAAGAACACTCTGGGAAAGCACCAGATAATGAGCAATAAGCTATAAACAGATGCCTTCTGTAACATTTGTATTCCTTCAAATACAACAAGTTTCAGAAAGCCCCAACTGTAGGTCTTTAATATTTGATAAACAGTGTTATATTTACAGTGTGAGACCAAAGAGAGGACACGGCAGCAGGAATTCATAAATAAATGATGAGATGAACCTCCTACTATCAATATGAACACTGCCTTTCCCACAGCCCAAAAATGTCTACACAGGGTGCATTTCAAGCTGCAGAGTGACGCTGCACTGAACCTGATCATTTCAACATTCAACATTCAAACATGCAAAGGCTCTATGATAACCTAAAGCCCTGTAATAACCTGCATGTTGTTGATATCAAGGTTGGGTCAAGCCACATTCAATCCACTCGTCTCAAAGTAAAATGACACTTCCATTTGCACAATAATAGGTTGAGACTTCTTCAATAAGGTCTTTACAAAATGAATATAATGAGAAGAACCTTTTTATGGCAAAAGATCTCCAGTTTTGATATTGTGCATTATCACCTTTCTGAATTACTTGAATTCAAAGTGAACTGACTGGTATCTGACTGATATCTCTCCAAGAGCAATGATGTGGATCAGAAAGCTTGAGTAGGATGGAGGCCGATTCAGATACCGATATTTTGTGCCAGTTTTTATAATCTTGAATAATATCTTGACCATTTTCATGCAACAAATTCCCCCAAAATACAAGTATGCAGTTTATCCCAAAGAATTTTATTTTTGACTGGGTGGAAAAGCCCCCGAAACAGCATTTAGACCATCGTGGGACAATAAAACTCCATTGAAACCCATACAAATCATTTTTTAGGTGGGTTAGCAGCTCCTTAAGGCAAACTGAGGCAGGTTTCATTGTAGTTTTTACAGACTGACACCTCCAGGAACCTCCATCATATTAGAGGTGGACGACATTGACTTATATGTGATTATATGTGACCCATATGTGATTCTCAATAAAAGGCCAATATCGCCTAGTAATATATAGAAACTGATATATTGGTCTAACCCAGTCTCTTATACAGCCATACTACACAAAGAGAGAGCCATTTGGGACTATTGCTGGCTTGGGATTCTTGGCCTACATCTTGCTGATGAATAATGTCGGGTCACAGAGGCTCTTGGACACTATTGGACACTGAGGAGCCAGGCAGACCTTGAGGAATAGATGCTGCACATGAGTTTCTGCCCAGCCAGCAGGCTCATTTCCTCTGCTTTAAATATTCAAGAAGGTCATCTCTGTGCTGTGCGAGCATCTCTTCTTCCTCATGGCAACGTACCGGTGCGCTGAAGATAGGCGACAAGTGTTATAACAGCAGCCTATGTGCTTCTAACAATGTGGGGGCTCTCCAGGCGGCGTGCGATTGCCCTCCATGTGTGTCTGTCAAAATAACACCAGATGGATCCTTGGACAAGGACACTGACTGACTCATCTGACCATCTATCTGGCTGCCATACTGTACAGTCCCACAGTACCAGGGTAAAATAACCTGGAGATCCTATATTAGAGCCTCTATTCCAGTATTTTGAGGCTCACTTTGATCTGACTGGTTGTGAAGCCATCACAACTTCAAAGAGCTGCTCAACCAAAGGACATAGGATTTCTCAATATAGATGCACTAGCGCTACATTGTATTTTTATTACTTTCCCAACACAAGAAATGCATTCAACCCAATAAAGCAATATGCCTGTCAGATTTTATATCTCTTTCCTTTACAAGCTGTACATGTCCTCTAAAAAAGACACATCAAATCTAACGGCACTACCCAGAGGTGGATCGTTTATGCATAATGAACCCTGCACAAATTAATCATTCACAATTAACCATTAACTTACAACGAGCCAGCCGTGAATAAGGGGAAACCACTGAATTCTCTTGGTTGAATAATGCATTGATTTTATTCAGCTTGATTGACTGTGATTAGTTGGGGAATGGGATAGTCAAACAGCCGGTCTCCCAGTGGTAATGGAGAGCTAGACGAGACAATGAACATACAAGATCCAGTCCTTGAAAATGACAATGAACTGTTTCTACTCTTGACAAAATAGGCTTTATGTGACACTGTTGTGATAAAAGTATATGAGGGCAGTGGACTGGTCATTACACTGGAACCTTTACTGGGATGCTAGACCAGACAGAGGCAGACAGCAGCAGAATGAAGAATGGCCACTTACAGATGGGAGGTGGGCACGTTTAAGGGGAAAGCCCAGCAGACACATGGATCACATCCACAGAAAACACCCTGACACATGTCTAGGCATGTGTATAGGCCACACACACACACACACACACTGCACCTACAAAAAATCAGGAAAGTAAAGGTCATTAGAAGTGTTTGTGTGCATGTGTGTGTATGAGAGAGTGAGAAAGAGGGGGGGTTGGGGTGATTTACAATGACCTTTAGTTGGTGAGCTAAGAGGGGTCGTCTCTGTACTGTAGAGGCCCCTTGGGGCCAAGTCGTAAATCTGAGAGTGGAAATTACAGCCCGGCGATTTACTGCCCTTCGCGCCCCTAATAACTAATTTTGATCTCTTCGAACCCCTTTGTAAGGGAACCTGCACCGCCCCCATAACCTCCACCCCCCACCATCAGCTGCCTGCAGCTTCCAACCTCTAACCTCCAAAATCCAAGCCATTGATCTCTGCGTAGGATTAGCCAAGTGGAAGTACGCCTGCTGAAGCAAGTATAACCATAATCACCGGGAGATATGGGGGTTATTCTCATCAGAAACAATACGCAGTGATTGGAGCGATGAAAAATATCTTCCATCTCTACCTTCTAGCTCTGTATAAATGCAGACTGGAGTTTTAGTTCTATGAACATTTCTTAGAAGCAGAGCAGAAATACTCTCATTGGTTGAGTTAAACCATGATAGGTGGAGCCAAAGAAGCACAGTTGACCACAAACTGTTGAGACTCTGCTTGCTAATCATTTGCTTGTTCATGTCACCAATTTGTGTGTGTGTGTGTGTGTGTGGGGGGGGGGGGTTGTGTAGGCGGTGTGCATGTAGCAGATTGGAGTTTTAGTTATACAAGCATTTCTCAAAGGCAGATATAATCTCATTGGATGAATAAAACGTCAGTGGGCGGAGCCAACGTTTTTCTGGCTAAGTAATATTAGACTGAAGTCCAGTGAAAAAGGCAAGGACTAAGAGTGGAGGTAGCTAATATTATGAAGCCTAACGCTCTTGCTACTAACTGAAAAACATGCATTACTAAGTTATCTAGGTTAGCTAGTTAGCCAAGCTGACCTTCCAAGTTCAAACAAGCTACACTAGCCCATAGCTATGTAGGCAAGCTAGTTAGCAAGCCTGCTGAAAAAAGATTATATTGCCATTTATATTTTTTATCATATTTCTTCTTTGCCATTCAAGCACTGTGTGGTTCTTTGGCCCCGCCCATCGAGGTTTAACTCAACCAATGATAATATTTCGGCCTCCAGAGCAGCTTTGCCTCCAAGAAATGTTTGGATATTTGAAACTCCAGTCTGACAAACAGGTTCTACCTTTGTGTTTTGTCTCAGAGTAAAGACGTTCTCTCTCAGGGGGAACAGAGGTGAGCGAAGACTTGGAAAAGAAGGGAAAGGAATCCTGCATTGTCTAGCAAGAATGGTAATTTAAATACTATGTCTGGGAAGGACTTACATGATATATACTGTAATAATTTTAGATATTCACTCTCCCTCTCCCAGTCTCTAAGGGCATAGAAACAATAGGAAAAGCTATTATAGTGTGCTGTACTGTAGACAGGGAACAACACATGCTGTCAGCACTGCAGAGGAGAAGCAAGCTCCTTTTACACATTAGGGATCTGCCTGGACTCATGCGTGTGTGTATGTGTGTACATGTGTGTGTGTGTGTGTAACGATTTGTCTCTGCGGAGGGCAAGGTCAAGGTAGAGAAGGCACAAGACTCCTCTCAAGATGGATGATTTGGCTTGCATTGGGGAAATGAGAGCGAGGCTATGAAAGACATTATCCCAAATCCATTCCTACTGCAATATGTTTGCTCTCACTTGACACATACAGGTGCATTGCATGTTATGGTGATAGATTGATGCCACTGCAATGCGTGGCGATGCCACGCCCATATTACAAAAGGTCCGAAATCTTCATTACACTTCCGGTTTCCCACGTGATGTTCTGTCACACGCTTCTCATTTGGTCCCAGTATCATCGGGCGTCCAGGCAGCAACGTGGCTGCATATCGCTGCGAAACACCCAAACAAGCATGGCTGGAAATGTCAGGCCATTCATCATCTATTACCCACAGAGAGCAGAGCGCAGCAAAGGACACAGCAGTCTTAGTCCACGGCTTTCTCAGGGACACAACAGCAGCTTGATGTGCTGTGACTGCCGTTCACCTTGTGCGGCAGGAGTGGGTGATTCTCATGGCCGACGACCCGATGTCCACTTACTCTAGCTCAGCTGTCCTGAACCGGCAGTGGAAATGGGATTAGAGTTCCTTTACATTTGTTCAGAGGATTAATGTGCGGGCCAGAAATATAATGAGAGGCCTTTTCTACGGCAACAGGAGGAGTAGAGGCGAATCTGTTCCAGAAAAACGCATTGGGGGGGAAACGAATGTCAGACATGCACCGCGATGGCAGATGAATGAAGAGCGCGGAGACGAAGGCGAAAGCGGAACTCGGGCTCCGGCGCGGCGTTCTAAATCAAAGTCCGGTCGCCAGATAAGCGCGGCAATTTTAGCGAGGCCGATAGCCAGGCAACGGAGCCGTTTGGTGCGGGCGAGGTGCCACATTTGGAAAATTCATCACACAAGTGGTGGGATTTGGACAGATTACAGCGGGGAGAGGGTGGGCTTTGGAGCGTTGATGATTCAATCCCTGTGTCCACGCAGATAACATCCACTGACAGCCGTGAAAAAACAAAACACCCTCTGTGCATCAAACGAGCGCGCTCTCTGATGTTCAGTTGTTGCCGATGTGAAAAAGATTGGTAAGATTAGGGAAAACCAAAGCTTCATCATAGGAATCTCAACAAAGGGCTACGCAAATCACTGACAACAGACAAGTGTGAGACGTGCTGGAGGGAATACGAGGGAATATGAGACACTAGCATACAAAGACAGAGCTAGATCTTAGAGCTTAGGCAGTGAGAGGTAGTTCCCTCTCTTCCCACTGCCACCGAATGCAGCAGACCCGAAATAAGTGATTTGTACTTTCTTGACCCTTGACCTTTTCTTCTCCACTCCTCCGCTGTGGCCCAGGTGTTTTGTCTGAAAAGGCTGTTGAAAAGGCTATCTCTCATCCTCAGTGAGTTCTGGGCCACTGACCCGGACCCGGCCTTCACGTAATCGCAGACCCTTGAAAGCGAAAGCGCTCTGAAACCCAAAGATTATATTGAAGAATCCTCGAAAATAAGGTAAGATAGGATAAAGATTTATCGCCGAGAGAGAAGATAAGATAAAAATATGTCAAAGAAAGTAATGGAAAGAGATAGAAAAAAACTTAACTGCCTCTGTGAAATGTGGGGGGAAAAAAGCATCCAGGTGATTTCTTGGAGTGCAGCTCCTCATAGGAGGTAAGCATGTCTTGCAGATGATTTTCAGAAGCACTCAAACTGTTCACTGTCTGAGTCAAGGTGCAATTTCTTGACTATTACATTATAGATCAACAAGTATGATGACGTTAGACAGGCTTTCCATAATCACATGCTGACACATCTGAATACAGTCAAAGTTATACTGCAAGTCATCGGAGACACTGATAAACTTTGCTCTTTGATTTATACAGCTCAATAAAATCTCTCAATAGACCTCCAGGGGGGATTTGTTTCTTAGGTACGCATGTTAAGACTCATCCATTAACGTTTACTACAATTTGATGACACCAATGAGAGCATAACATCGGCTAATCGCATCTCAAACCATCAAGGTGATCATATAATCTCCAATGGCAATTTATGGTCAACCATAAAACGTTGTGTGTGGTGCAGCTATAGCTAGCTATTTAGCCTTGGACACACCATTAAAGTTAAATGGCTTGTAAATATCAAATGGCACAAATGAGCAATTACTGTCTCAGCATTTTGGACAGCGGATGGCATTTCGGAAGGTGAAGTCTCGCATCGAGAGACTGCAGGAGAGAACAGCGAGTGGGCAGAAATTTGTTTGCATTACTTGCATGACTGGAATTTAATTCTACAATGAACAATTATTGCTTTGCAGGTATGAAAAATATGCTTGAGCAGTCATTCTGGCTTGGAAGTGCAAATGATCATGATCTAAAAGACAGACTACTGTAAATATGACATTTGGAGGATGCTTTATACATTTGTTTTGCATGGGTGGCCCCAGTGGGAATCAGACTAACTACCGGGATCCTACTGCTGCTCTACCTGAATTAAACAGGCGCACCAATAGAGCGCTCACAGACGCCTGGGAAATGGGAGAACTATGAGAGAAGCCTTAGGGGGGCTGGTGACTATAAGGTCATCATTAAACCTGTCTGATATACACAAAGCTCTGTCTCTTTTCCCCCGGTCTTGTCTTAGCCAGTCATCTGAGCTGTCTTTGTGCTACCGGCGTTATCGCTCTCCTCCAGCCCTCTCTCCTGCCGAGCCTTGTGGGCACTCAGCTCAGCGGCGCGTCATGACGGTCCTACGTGAATTATACGGACTCGAACGACTATCACGGCTGTGGCGAGATCGTATCCGAGGCTCCCCGTCGGCTCTTGATGAGACGACGGCGGCCGAGACCGGATCAAAAACTGATTCAGATATCCCTACCTTACCATATCATCACCATATACTACTGTATCATCCATGCTGGCTTGCCGGGCAGCATGAACCAGCAGTGTAGGTGTCTAAAGGTCAAACCGCGAACACGAAAACACTGAGGTTTTCATGTTATGTCACGCGCCGACAATTTATATTTAATCGCATATTCACATGGACAAAAAAAACAGTGTAGGCATTGGATTGGCAGTGAAGTTAACAAGAGAAGACATGCCGATACACACGGACACACACATTTCCTCCCCCTTTCTCTCTCTCTCTGCAGGTAAACACTGAAAGTCAAATGGCCTCTGGCGCTGCTCAAAATGAATTAGTGTCGGAGGCCTGCTGTTGTGAATCTCTGGCATTTTATAAAAGGTCTGTAGCATGGAGGAGACCACCTGAGAGTCAGCCTGCACTCATGAAGCAGCCTTCAGAGCACACACACACACACACACAGATCAAAACAACTCCTTCTCTTGCAAATGAACAATCGCATTGTGTCCGTATAAAGTTCGCATAAATGGAAAAATTCGGGACACTCCGTCGCCGCGTGTTTACAAAACAGACCCAGCTCATACTCATTCCTTTATTCCGTCCGATGCGGCGCAGCGGGGGGGAGGGAGAGAGTGTGTCTAGTCAGGCAGAAATCAAACATGAACACAGAGCCAGGCAGAATGGAATGATAATGTCGTCTGCCGGCGGGCGGGCAGAGGTGCTGAGATAAGGAAACGTGGATGGACCTGCGGGGCCGGGGGAACGCAAAACACACAACCCACAGGCTGAACACGCAGCCCCGCCCCGCCCCGCGTGGGCCGACTGCACGCATCAACCAACTCAACGCCGTGATCAATTTTCTTATTACACCGATAAATGTCTGATTGGTTCCGTTAGGAGGTAATGATAATAGATGATAATAGCTTTTTTTTTAAATGTTTTGAATCTAAAATGAGTTGTTTTTGAGGAACCTTAATGAGGCAGCTTTCTTTTGCTTGGGATTGGGGTTTGATTGGGAGCCGGAGAGAGTTGATTGCAATTTGGAGAGGAATGCAACACACGCACACGCACACATACACACACTCCGAGCAGATGATGTGCCACCGTCTTGTGCTGCGCTGTAGAGCAGAGTGAGGTGCGCCAGCAGAGAACACCGTCCTTGGTCAGCTAATGTCCCAGAGCTCCTCGGGGGCTGAGCGGCCAGATGTGCGCTCTGCCCGCTTGCCTGGGTTTTTGGCCCCGATGTCCCATCACAAGCAGCATCCATCAAGGTGCGACACAAAGCTCACGCGCGGCGAGACTCAGCGGCTCTCTGGCTTGTAAATGGCAGCTCACGGTTCATCGGGCTCTGTTGGCTCGATCCTTTGCACACCGCAAAACAATTCCTCATCATAACAACAAGTCATTGAGTTTCATTTTAAAATAAGTGAGCATTTTTGCCAACGGGGGTGCGATAATGCCGCTTGTTTCCTGTGCAGTTTCACTTGTTTCAGGAATTTTCCAGTTGTGACAAGGCAGAATTTGGCAGATGACTCCACTAGTATCAAGAAAATGACACTTGATTCAATAAAATTCTTGAAACAAGCTCATTTGCATTGGAACCAGTGAAATTATTTCAACCCAAATTTCATCACTTGTTTTAAGAAAACTAAGGTTTGAAGACTTAATACTTGACTAAATTACTATGGATCATTTTTGCAATGCACCTTCATTTTAGCCTGTAGATCCAGGCAGAACCTTAGGGGAGTCAGGTATTGGATGGAGCGAGGAACACAGACTAGTCTACCTGTATTAGTTGTTGACTATCCTTAAATGGATGGATACAGGCATTCATGTCTCCTATGACATTACAATTTAAGCATTTAGCTGACCATTTTCTCCAGAGCGACTTATAATGAGTGGACAGGTATTGGTTGAGTGTCTTGTTCAAGGACACTTTCACATTGGGTCTTGCAAGGATTGAATCTGGGACCTTCCAGTTCCAGGATACTCACTTTAACCACTAGGCCACACCAATATCTCATCTACTGTATAATACAAACCCAATGCAATTGGAAACAAACATAAATGCTCCGAGTAAAAATATAGAAACTATACATATTTTCTATATGTATAGAAAAAATACACAAAAAAACACAAATCATGATGGAGTTCCAGCATCCGTCTTCAGCCTCCAAACGCACAACAATAAAACACTTCTGAATGCGCCCTTCTCTTCGGGCTGGTCTTCGCGGTGACAAAGAGCACCCAGAAGGCTTTGTTTGCCGCGGCCCTGGCTGGGGCTCGGACGGGGCTTTGGTGGCGCAGGAGGAAGGATTACCTCACAGCAGCACCGCTCCAGCCTCCTGTCTCCTCGTCACCTGCCCCACATTGCCTACATAGCACAATTCCTCCCAGTTTCGGTTCGCATCGCCAAGCGTCGCAGGGCTGCAGTCCGAGATTCACACATTCAGTGAGTAACGGCAAACAAGGGCACTGACGCACTAATAGCATATTTTGAAGTGGGGAATGTTAGTTTATGTGATAAGCTATGCTGTGAAGAGTCTAAAAGTGGTAAAAATGATCACATCTTTAAACTGGCTCTTGTTTTGTTTGAGCCCTTTTATCTACTCTGATATTTGCAATATAGTGGGATATGTGCCTGTATATCTATGTGGAATCTTTAGTCAGGTGGAGGAATCTCCCTGTCACATAGATGTAAGATGTCCTGTGAGACGTCTAGGCCTATACCCCACCATACCCCAGCGTACTGTGCAATGTAACACCAGAATACAGAACAGGCCCGAGCACTAGAGCATTCCCCTGGGACACGAACGAGAGCGGAGCCTCCCCGGTGACATCTTAATGTGTTGCCGGGGTCACGTCAAGGGTAAAGCGGGACCGATCCACTGCAGGACGCGTTGTCGAGGAAAAGCAGACCAGAAGAACACTTGAAGTCCGTCTCAATAATACATGAGGGGGTATATAGGCAAAGGGGTCGCAGAGGCTCAACACAGTATTCTGACTTTGAAAGCTCTCATATGGAATTACGAGCGAAATCTGCATGGAATCCATCTGCAGTAATTCTATAAAGCGAAAATGGTGTTAATGGTGCATTCATGCTCCAACACCTCATACCGCTTTATAATTCTTTATGCTGCATCACCTGTTTTGCATACCGAACAGTTTTCTCTTCCATTATACTGCAAAACAATGGAATAGAAAAAAACGATATGTATTCACAAGTCAGCACTCCCTGCGTATGCCAACCTGCGTGATCTTATGAATCTTCCCCATTGTCCCATTGTTCTTTAAGAAGTGGCATTTCGATGCAGCCCAAATATGCTCTCCTTACACAAACACATCTGACCTTCTTAACTTAATGCAATTAGGAGTCCTGAAGAACTCATTTAGCCGATTATGCGCCGATTCATTTTTCATTGTTATTTTGTTGAGCCCTCCGTGAAAACAAGGGCACATGCAAGGGTGCAGGGCGGCACGATTATGGCTGAAATGATAATCCTGATTATTTTGCCAGATACTGCGATCGCAATTATTCATCATGATTATTAGTCTCAATGATTTGAGGGCCGTAATTATCTTGCTGCACTTTTGGCTTCCTATATTAATACATTGACTTTTTTGAAACTAGAATTGCAACATTCGACTACACACCATTAACTGTGCAGCGCTGCAAGGGAGTGATGTGTCAGTTCTCGACTTTGTTGTGATAGCTGCCTTGTGTAGAGTCCAATAGGGCAAACATGTGACGGCGTTGATTGGCTAATCCTGGTGGGTTGCCAGTTCCAGCCTCGGCGCCAGTCTGCTCCCCGCAGTTCTTGGAGCCGTTTGGTTGCCAGATCAAGATGCACCATGTGGAGCAAGCCCTGGTGGGATGAAGGGTTGCCAGATATGTGTCTGAAATCTCAAGGGTTACTGTGGTCGTCAGATACGTGTCTGAGATCTCCAGGGTTAGAGGGCTGCCAACGTCGCTTCAAATCTCAAGGGTTACTGGGTTGCCAAATCTGTCTCAAATCGCAAGCTTTGCTGGGTTGCCAGATATGCACCGAAGGCTCTCTTGCGCTATTGGGTTGCCAGATATATGCCACAGTAGGTGGGATGTGAGCTCTGAAGCATGCCACACATTGTGAGCTCCCAAAGGGATCCTGGAAGCGTTGGTAAGGCTTACTCTAGGTCCATAGATGACACAATTTTTAATGGTTAATGGATAGACTCAAAACTATATATTTTTCATTTTACAACCAAATTGAATGCTCTCAATCTGGATACAATTCAATAAAAACGTTTTGTCCAGTGACATTCATAATACGCTAATATTATTTTGCTGGGCAGAGCAAGAAACCTTTCGCCTGTCTAAGCAAATGGCTCATTCTAGCTGAAAAGCCACCCAAAGTACATCCAATCATTATTAAACAAAGCGGCATGTAAGCATTCTTTGATTACATTACTACAATGATAACACAGAAGGGTCAAGGTTATTCCATCAAAGCCTTCTAAAGGGGGAAAACCAAAGTCTTTCTTCAACAAACATCACTGGGAACATATTTGCTTTGAGTTGGCAATGTGCTTTCTTCCGACAGTTTAATTACTGTAATGGATCCTGCCTGCTGATTTCATAGATCACTCATAGAGAAGCCTTAAAGGATAAGGCTGGTGTTTTTTAATGCATTGCTTACCGTCAACAAATCCTATGAAAATAACAAAATCAACAATGTGTTTGCTCTACTCCTGTTACTTTCTGACTTCCCACGTACCGTTTTTAGCCGTCAACCCGGAAGTCATTGGCTCCAATTGTAAGCTAAAAACCTTGAAATACAGCTCACAAAGACATAGTTTACATTTTAAAAATCGCTAACTGTTACCACGAAAAGTCAGGCTGTTGTAGTTATTACCAAATCAAATTCAAATGGGAACAAATTCTTCATTACACCGGGGACTATTTTCGGTGCTACGGAACTACTTTCCTGAGATCGCAAAGTGTTTACGGTCGGCTTATTAAGTTGTTTGAGGAAAAAGTCGGCTGGCCCGGTGCATCGTGATGATGAAATATGTTGCCCAGAGCAACGGCATGGCTCTTTGACGTGTTTTTAATCGTTTTTTTAATACAATGGAGTTCTATGGCTGCTGGGACATGGCTTCATTGGGCACCGACTACATGGACGAGACAAAACAAAATCATTGCTGATTTTGTTATTTTCATAGGATTTGTTGATGGTAAGCAATGCATTAAAAAACACCAGCCTTATCCTTTAAGATCTCTTTCTACAGAGAGTGGACACTTTATTCTGACAGGAATGGGATTTGATGAGCTCTATGTGATATTTAGTGCTTACTACGTACTTTGGGAAATGGCGTTTTTCAATCATCAGGCTGGTACATCAGACATTGTGAACATTCAGAATTCTTTCAGAATCAGTGGTTGAAAGGGACATTTTGAAATGCAAATCTGAATACATAGCCTATTGTATGCCAATCCACTCAGGAT
Source organism: Centroberyx gerrardi (assembly GCF_048128805.1). Taxonomy (NCBI): domain Eukaryota; kingdom Metazoa; phylum Chordata; class Actinopteri; order Beryciformes; family Berycidae; genus Centroberyx; species Centroberyx gerrardi. Next base: position 7,653,730 of record NC_136020.1, read on the forward strand.
TCGAAGGTAGGCACAAGGTAAAAGTATACATACCAATCTGTTACCTTTTCATCCCTCATATTGGAAACATGCTGGTAAACATACAAGCAGCTTCACAGAAGTAGAATATAAAATGCAATGTCGCTGTAATTCAAAATAGAATAATGGGTATAGAGAATTGTCATTGGTTGAAAGGCTACAAGGCTACTTCTATTTACAAGTCTCTTATATGGGAGGTTTATTTAATGTGTATTTCCCATTTTTTCGTTTTGCACTCACACTCGTTTTCACTCACACACACACACACACACGCGCACACAAATTACATCCACACAAACAGCTACAGAAAAAAAGCTGTTGCTGATGAGCCAAGGAGAAAATCCATCATTGTGAAGATTGGCTTTGCAGCTGGACGGACTGACCTTGAGCAATCGTATTTCCCGCGACTCAAAGAGCAGCATCTACAGAATTGTGAAGAGCTATTGGGCCTATTCAGTCAAAGCAAAATCCCTGTGTTGACCTAGAAATCACAAACACACACTCTGATAGACTTCAACCCATCATCAGTATAGAAAACCTTGCTGTTGTGCGGTGTAAATGCCTTTTGGGAAGCAGTCACAACAGATGTCCCGACAGTCACTTCGTCTTCGGTTGTGAGAATAAATTGTGTAAGATGGCCTACACACTGCTGTGCTCTCTTTTAGAAGGAAAACCCACCCTTGCATACTTATATATGATAATTCTGTGATGCTCAGTCCATCCAGGAGTTATTTTGTGTTTCCTACCCTTTCCTTCCCAGGATACCTTTCAACAACATCCAGAGAACTGGACCTGTTGCTTTCAATCAAAGCTGTCAGCAACCAGTTTGAAACATTGTCTGCTGTCAAACTCCATTGTAGCCACACTGGGAATATCTTGTAGTCATACTGGGAATCTGCGTTTGTTCAGTTATCCACAGGAATATGAAAAATACACCACCAACCAACAAAATAGGGCCTAGAAATGGAAGATACATCACCAATAGCTGCTCTTTCATTAGTGCTACAGTGTTTTAGAGTGGATTTTTCCTTTAAGTACCTCCTCTCTTCCTCCTGTGGCCTGATTTTCCCAACGGGGCTTGTGTGTGTGTGTGTACACATACATAAACACACAAGCAGCGTTGTATCTGTGCATGTATTATAAGTGTATTCCTCAGTATGTAGTATACTGTCTACACCGCAGCATATCTGCAACCGCAGCCATGGGAGCATGTCTATGCTAATCAGCTGGCGCGATCTGCTATGAGCTTGGCTCCAACCCGACAGGGAATCCTAGCCTACAAAAGCTGCTATTTATATCCCTCACAAGTTCTCCCCCTGCCTGTCCCCTTCATTAACGCTGGTGTTGGCTTCCCCAGACAAAAGTCCTTAATTAAAACTAGGATCTCAGCAGCCGAGCAGCCCATACAAAGTGTGAGCGCTCGCATCATGTAATCTGGAAGAGCTCAATGTTGAGAGGGGGAAAGAGGAGGAGGGAAGCTTGCTGATATTACTTTGACCCTATAGCATGTTAGGAGAAGCATCATCAATGATTCAATAGCAGGAGAAGAAGAACTGAACATATCTGACAAGTAGATTGGCAGCGCTTTGGCTCTCAGGTTCCTTTTTTCCATTCGTACATACATAATCTATAATCTTCTACTGTACAAAGCATCATTACAGTTAAGATGAAGATTAAAACTAGAAAGGGATTGCAGGGAAAACAACAGCATAGAAGATCTGTGTGCTCCGGGGATCATCTCTCTGTATTTGGCTGAACGTACCTTTCCTAAGAAGCACTAGACTTTCCCGTTGTGAGCTGCCTGGCGCACAGAATCCCTCTGTTATCAGATTCAAATTATCTTCTCCTCTTCCTGAGAGAGCTACAACCGCATGATAACGGTGCTGATGATGCCCCCGGATTAAAGATGCATGCTTCAATTTGAACCGTCTGAATAATAGATTATCATGAGGAGAATTTATGGGCGTCGTTCGGCGGCGACAAAAGCCACAATCATATAGATAAGGAGTTGGCAGTGTCTCCTAATGATTTGACTTGATGAAGCGCGTTTCATCTCGTCTCAAGGTGCGGCGCCTCCTCAACTCCTCAGCCTATATTTTGCACTGTGGCAACACACAACATCACCTTGGAAACCAGTGTTCTCTGAGCATTGTTACCATAGTAAAGCATGTGACCTCCCCCCCCCCCCTTGTGCACTGCAACTGTTTGTGTTCTGGTGCAGAAGATAAAAGTGATTATTCCCTCCGTTGCTAGTCAGTCATCGTTTGACACTCGTTCTCCGAGGGGAATGGATGATGCTAACCTGCTGATTGATGCTCGGATCTGTGGAAATTCATAAAAGGGTTACAGTAGCAGTGTTAGTCTACTTGTCTGTTCTTTCATTTCTTTTCCTACATCCAATTGTTATAGATTTTCAAAATCACACAAGGAAACTAACCTCCTTCAGTTGAAGCTTGTTGGCCTTCTCCTAAGACTCCCAAAATCCACTGGCCTTTCCTTTCCAGTGTTAAAACAGCACAAACATGAAAAAACAAACAAAAAAAACAAAAAAACAGCATCTACCAGGGTAACTATGCCTTGAGTTTGATAAAGCAGTGGTGGTCTATGCATTAAGGCTGGAAGGGCAAACTGTAACATTAGAAAACACTTTAATTCTCTGTGCTCAGAAATAACCATTATTTCTTCAAACATTTTATTCAAAACAAATCGTTGCTTCGGGCCAAATGTTCGGCCATAAAGCATGAGGGTAATTTCAAGTGGCCTTAAATTAAAACTTGCAGAGGGTAAACAACACCACCGGCCTAAAACCTCAACTTTGCCTCCCATTAAAAAAATAAAAAAACTTTGCCTCCTATTAACATGACAAAAAACAAAACAATTCTCACTCCTTCTACGCTACAGATGTGTGTTCATATACACCGCTCAACTCATGAATTAACTCCACAGCATCAAATTTGTTTGTTTCCTTGGAAACAGGTTTTTTCTCAGCCACCCACATGTGGAGTCACATTCCACAATCGCAACTTGCAACACACAATTACATCTTCACAGTAAAGAGAACAGCAGTTTCAATCCTCGTACTTGAAGAATGAATTAATTACATGGGAGATCAAAGCAATAATCATCGCTTTCTGAAAAATACAGAAGATTATTAGTCTTTTCAAAAGTACCGCACCCTCTCTTACTATCAGAAATAGGGATACAGGGATAGCTTCTGTGTGAATAATCAGGATAACCAAATAGCATTCAGGTCCAGTGTTCTTCAGTAAAATCAAAGTAATGAGAATACTTCCACCCACAGAAAGTAAACTTTTTCTGCCAATTCTCATCTAAGCAGAGAGGACAACCACTAATTCTGACAATAATATATTGGGGAAAGGGGGTGGCATATAGTTTCTGGATAATTCAACCTTCAATCTCTTCAATCTTCAATTTAGAGGGGGTGAAAACAAAAGTAAGGACTTATCTTTTGGATTAGTAACTGTAATGTCATTACGGAAATTCAACATGGTAATTTGTTACACTACTCATTATGGAAATAGGTACACACTCGCTGAGAATATCTCTCCCCGCCGATGTAGTAGGACAGAAGGTGGGCATGGATTCTCATCTATTTAAATATTTTATGCCAGTATTATCTCGGAATAACCGCGTTCTAAAAATGCCTGGCCGGACCGCTCTTCCTCTAGATCCCTTCAGATGGGGGCTGCTGCCGTCGGCCAGTGAATTTAGCTCTGCTATATTTAGAAATATTGTGCTCCACGGGCATGTAGGCACATTCTGTGGAGCAGGCAAGTACAGTAGTCTTCGAATTTGAAGTACTGCAGTCAAATGAATTGTATAGGTGACCGCCAGCATGAGGTGAGAGGAGAAAAACAATAGTGGGAATCCCTGGCCTGTGCATGGCTCTTTAACCCACACATTGATGCGGTCTTATATTCAAGGCAGGATCAAACCCTCGGCTGGTAAAAGGACAATTCCTCCTTGAGACTCCGCATTGACACCTAATGATGATCATGCTGTGGGGAAGCCGCATCGATGACAGGGCATTCATGTGTGTGTGTGCGTGTGTGTGCAATGATAGACCCCTTAGTTTGCCGCTAGCCCTTGCCAAAGGTTACCCATAATTGCCTTGAGATAATACCACTGAATCGACGGTACGTTGAAGCCCCTCTGATCACACTGAAGCCCCTAAAAAGAGCAAATTGATCTTAACCTAAAGCAAAAATGGGAAACAATATATATGGGGTGTACAGGTCCTGTAACGTGATGAATACTAATCGTACCAGCCGCTCGAAGCAACCAGCAGACATGGAAAGCAGAGCAGTGCAGCAGAGATTGCCTGGGTGCCTGGGTTCTGTCTCCCTTCATTGACAAAGTAAAGGTCATGATCAGCCTCGGGGCTTGTGCTAAAGGAGGAAGAGGGGGAGAGGGAGTTCAATACCGTGGAGACACGGTGGAGAAGTCATGCATCAACTTGATGTTTGGTTCTATAGGGAGAGGAGAAGATCTTATCAGCTGCTGCTTCACTGTGTGCAGTCAGTGTAGCACTGGATCAGTTACATTCTGAACAGACTGGAGTTTTGGCACCACTTCATACAGCATTTATACTTGATTAGTCATTCATCTCTGCTGAAAGCACAACATGATTGTAGTCAGTAATGTTCAACCCTGATTCCCTTGGCCTCTAAGACGGGACAATGTGAAACTAACATGGAAATGTATAAAAATGTCATGCTGTTTTTTTCCCCCTTCCATAATCCTCAAAAAATCAATCTTGGTTCAATCCTGCTTCAAATCCAGCTTAGGTAAAGACTGATTCTCTGTTCGAGCTTTTAAACATCTCTCTGTGATCATTGTCAGAGCCTGCCTTTCTAACGTATGCTGGGCATTTCTAGGTACAGCCTTTTATCTACTTTCTCTGTAAATTGCATAAAGAGGGTGTTATGCAGTAAGAACGGCCTTACACCTCTTCCACCGTAGGGGAAGATTCAGCGATGAGAGTTCTGGCTGGAGAGAGTTACGGCAGATTCCCTTCAGCCGTTTCCTTGAATGAGCTCAAGAGATATATATATATATATAAAAAAAAAATGTGAGTCTGCGATTAATTTGACAGCAATGCGAAAGTAGTTTAGTCAAGGCAAATGACCAGCAGCAGCTCCTCCAGGACGCGGCAGAAGCGGTTCAGTCATGTAGAACCGAGCTGAGCCGGCAAATCCAATATTCCAATAGCTCCTCTTCTGAAACGCTCGGCCCTTTCCGAAGACAAATCCGTTCAAGCTTCACTTGATTTCACCGCAGCAGTCAAGGTTAGGGACGGACAAGTACTGCAAACCAAACACATAATCAAACTTCTGACAAACAATGCAGAGGTTCGAAAGTTTGCAACTTCTCTCAGACGCCACTCTTGGAAAGGAGTTGGCGAGGCGGCTCCTGAAGGAGCTACAGAAGGCAAACACGCCTTTTCATCTTTATTCACAAACACAGCAGCCACTCCAAGCAAACAAAACCACCAGTGATGACTCACAGATATTATGGAAATCCTATTCACTAATTAAAATTCAATTGCGTTTCAATTCTTTGTAGCCCTACCACTTCTTCCTTTTTTTTTTTTTTTTATGATGCTGCATTTGATCCAAACAAGTGTGCGATGAGTCAGAGAGGCTTTCCTAACATGGGTGCAGTGGTGATTATACTGGGCCTCATTATCTGGGTGTCTCCACAACAACATGCTCAGCACTAACAGGCCCAACGTGGACTGAGGAGATTCCCAAATTCAGCTACGTAGCGTAAACGCACCATGGATAAAAGACTGAGAAGTAATAGTTGTGAACACGGTAACCCAGAAAATATCGAAAAAACAATGATCTATTAAGGTAAAACATGCTATGATATGAATATAACATCTTATTTACATGCTTACTCATAATGATACCTATTTTTGGTCAATATACAGTAGGAAAGCTCACTGTCATTATTATGTGTTGCACTTCCATTCCTCATCTTAGCTCCTGTTTTAAGGATTACTGGCCATAACTTGGTTACAATTCATGGATTACTTTATCTGTAAGCAAGCCTAGACGCCTTGTTTAAACTTTGGATGGTGTGTTAATTCATGCACAAGGCAAGCCAAAGCCTATTACTGTATGTATTGACTGGGACTATGAAATTCTATTCTATTCCATTCTAGTCTATTGAACTTCTCCCGTTAATCAACAAGAGCTGAAATATAGATTTTACACGCACTGGCATCCTTTTTTCCCCCTGTCTTGAATCAATATCTAATGTCTCTGCGCACGGCTGACATGAATGACTCCATCGATTCACTCCGCCTCGTTCACATGTTCGCAACATCTCAGTATGAACTTTACACTGCGCCAGGCGCTCTGTCAGCCCCGGCGCTGATGCGGTCGCTGTGAGGCGTGGTGGCATCTCAGCGGCGGATTGTCTGCATTGTTTGCTTAGCGGCGTCTCTCCACCTCCGTCGCACGCGTGTGTGTTCAGAGTGACTTTGAGAAAGCACACACACACACACACACACACACACACACACGCAGCAGGGAGTCTCCCCTGGTGTTTCGCTAGATCTCTGGGGCCTCCGAGACTCGACGGCTTATCACAAGCAAGAGCAAACATCAAAGTGCGAGAGTGAAACTTCGGCGCTGCGTGACCGAGCGCTAATACTGAGCACTGATGCTGCCATCGCTGGGCCTGGTGATGATGTCACAGCTGTCTCAAAAAAAAATAAAAAAAATAAAAAAAAGAATATACGGAACTTTTGGCTTTCATCTCAAATTTCTGCTTCCCTAAAATAATTACAACACATAACAAAGAATGCCGTCACTGTCAGGTTGAATGTAAAATGCATGAGCGAGTATTGATTGATTAAGGATTTAAATAGTTAATTAAGAGAGAGACAGGAACAGAGAGAGGGGGAGAGACGTTTATGGAGCTAATGGTTTCCTCCAGAGATCGGACTGATAAAGCCATTTCACACACACACACACACACACACACACACACACACACAAAGTCTTTCGCTGCACATCACAAGTGCAACTTTTGGCTTTGAAGCGTCGCATTTCCACCGAGTTCCAATGAGCTGCGACGGGATCAAATGAAGTTTGGTGGAAGCGGGTTATTTGAAACTAGACAACCGTGAATAAACGCTACGAGAGCCGAAAATGAAACGCGTCTGATGGACAGGTCAGTGTGATCATCAGTTTTGAAACACAAGCAAAACAAGCCGGCCATAACATCTAAAAAACACACAGCGTCAGAAGAGGCGATGAATATCAAAACTGAGGAGGGAACACGAGAGGACAGACGGATGGCGGGGAGGATGATGATTGACGGCGCAGATAGTGACATGTTATTTCCTGTGCGGCGGATAGCATCGTGGAGGACGGGGCAGGAAGTGGATCTGTTGGGGGGGGGGGGGGGGGGGGGTCTGCGAGGAAATGAACGGAGAGCCCGGCTCCGCTGCCGAACGCGACTCGATAACCCGCCATACGTCCAGCCCCTTCATCTCCGCTCACATCGCATTACTCTCTCCCATCCACCACAGTCGCACTAATGGGATGCAGGACAGTAAGCGCCGGCCTCTGGGTGTGTGGAAGGCGGCGCCATAGGGAGAAGATGGAGCGTATGTGAATGGGGCTTCTATGGGAGGAACTAGCTGACTGTAATTAGATAGGAGTGTATGGAACTATAGGCAGGCCTCAGCAATTTCCAGCCAGGATTAATCAAATTGGGGTTCTGGTACTGGCTGGTCAAGGGACCCCCCCACCCCCCCACCTCCTCCCTCACACACACACACACACACACACACACACCCCACCCCACCCACTAGATATAGATAGACATATAGAGACAGATAGACTGATAAGAATGACATTAACAATGGGAAAAAAAGGGATGCAGATTACATGTCCCTTGTTAAATTTCTCCATTGATTAATTGATAATTGAGCAGTTGAGCATTTATCAATACACAGGATATGATGTTACTATCCCTTATGCCATAATCCAAGGTGAGCATTCATATAGAGGCCCAGTTCAGACTTTAACTACCATACAAACCATAGAAAACATCAGGTTATACCATAAATCTACAGCACCATAAGACAGGCAGCAACAGTCACCAGATACCTACTCTGGCTACTCAGGGTGAAAGAGTGAGAGAGAGAGAGAGAGAGAGAGAGAGAGAGAGAGAGATAGAGAGAGTGAGAGAGAGAGAGAGAGTGAGAGAGTCAGGGTGGTGAGAGTAAATGAGAGAAGCAGGAATAGATAAACACGTGCATAGAAACATACACATGCATAAATACATACATAAATACATACATACATACATACATACTCCTGTATATGCATGCATAAACAATGAGAGAGAAGGAGAGAGTGTCAGTCAGGAGTGAAAGACAGAGTGGCAGCAGTGGCAGTAATGGGGGTCAGAGTCATGGGACAGCTCCCCACTGGTCAGACCAGATCAACAGAGTGTGACATACTGATTTGTTTGCCCATAAAATGAGATCGCTCGGCATTCCAGTCACCGAGATTCCCGCTAAAACCGCCGGCCTCCGACGCTCCCCCACTACTGAGAATCACCGAGTTTTCCCAATAAACACTTATTCAATCACTATAAAGAATACGACATTATCCCATAAGGCTTCCAATGACTTCTCGATGGCCGGCGGCAGCAGCCAGTAATGGGTTACATATCCAGTTGTGGTCCCACTTGACGAAGTTATTCAAATCGAGTTATTAAAATGGGCCGCTGCACCTTTCGTGAGATTATACCCAACGGAGGCCTGCGTGCGTGCTGAACAACGAGGGGACTGTGCGGGGTGAATGGAGCGTCTGTGCGCGGTAATTTCCAAGAGGGCCTCACCTATTACGGTTAACCAATTTGCGCGAGAAGCCGGAGAAACAATGCGTGATCATTTGTACTTTTTTTCTCTTGCTATTTTCATGACAAATGGAGATAAGGGGAACAACAGCGCTCTTATGAAATGATGGCGCGCTCTTTGTCATCTTGTTTTCCTCCTCTACAAGAAAGCCAATTATGTGCGTTTGTGCTTGTTAACAGTTGAGTCCTGCTTTTTATATGAGCCTCTTTGTTTTCAGTCTAATGATTAAGGAGCAAATAGAGTATGTGACAGAGAGAGAGAAGGTTTAGTTATGGCTTGGACTGATGGCAGCATAGCTATACTTGCTGCATATGGCTATAGCATCTGATACTTTCCTATCCAAGATGGTCCTGCAGCTCCTTTTATCCCACAGAAATCACCAGAGGAGCTCACTCGCAATGGGGAAAAAAAAAAGCTTTGGAAAACGGAAGCAAAGTCATTTATTATTCTGCAAAACCCTAATAAAGTTTTCCTCAGACTGTTTTTTTATGCCGTGACCCCTCCGAAAGTTTTTCCAGTACCTTTGTGCTGAAGTTTCTGCAGCATTGCAGAGAAATCTGGGGACCGGTCGTAAAGAAAGAAAGGGCAGCAACCCTTGTCTGCACACACACACACACACACACACACACACACACACATAGAGGAGTAAGATATGGCCAAAATGAGTGGCTGTGACAGGGCAAGGGTCACTGAAATCTCCCCCAGTTGGGATCTTTTTGTCTGTGACATTTCCAGAGGTCACAGCAGGCTCAGACGGAACACGACTGAGGCAGAAAAGACACTAAATTGACTCGGGAGGTGAGAACGGGTCAATTTCCAAGAACTCTGCTGTTCTCTGTTTTCAGTGATGTCAGTGTTTTAAATCCTAAAAGTTTATCTCTCCATTCACACCAAATCCATGCATACTGAACGAATACGGTTGTGTTCATACGAAAACATTATCAGCAAAGAGGCGGTTTTCTCTGTTAGGGGCCAAACAGGCAAGAGCTCAAATCTTGTCGGAGCTTATCTGTGCACATTCCTGCAGCCTCCTTTCCTCAGAAAACATGCAAACAACTTGCAGAGAGACAATAAAAACAACAGAGTAAACATTGTAGCATCATATCAAAAAATGTGATTTAGTAAGGATGTTCCAAAATGAGATTTGTTAAATTTGAAACCTACTATGACAAAATGATTGCTGGCATGAAACGTAAAAATTACTAATGAATAGTATTGCACTGGTTACTTACAAAACAATAACATTTTAGAGGAGGTATTCATGTATTTTACAAATATTAACATCGAGTAACACTTGATGGATATATAGGGGCATTTTGGAGCTCCTTTAAATGTGATATTGACATTGTGCCTATGCAGTACAAGGCTAAAAATGTTTTTCAATGACATCGGCACTGATGCACATCACACCTGACTTGCAGCTCGGTTACAATGGACAGGAGTCAAAATACTGTTTTTGCTCTAAAAAGCACAATCCAGGGGGACTGTGCGCTCAGATGGAACATTTTAAAAGGTGGGATGGGTGTGAGGGAGCCATCCTTTCTGTGGAAATGTCAAGAGCACAGAAACCGAGTGCTATAAATTGCATGCAACATATCCTGTATCCCTCCAGTTCACTTTGCTTCACACAACCACACCTTGGTTAAAAAAAAAGAAATAGTCTTGATTCAGCTAGAGAGCGTTTAAAAGCAATATTCTTCTGCTTCCCTTGAGTTCAGGAATATTCAGTCTTGCACCCAAACTAATCTGATAACACCTCATATCATCGCTCCCTCCGAGCATTTTAATGAAGATTAACAGAGAGCAAAAAAAGATAAGAGCATCACACTGAAACGCACCGCCGAGGCTTAAAAAGAATGGTGCTGGAATACTGGGTGCAGCATCTGTGACAAGGCGTATGCCAAGCATAAAATAGGCATTACGCAAGCATAAAGTAATCGCTGCCGCCACAAAACTGTGAAATCTCATCAGGGAGGGAAGACAAGCAGCGCAGCTCACACTAGGTGAGTGGGGGGAAAAGACGGAGGTTCGGCGATGGCACAATTGAAGCATCACTGAAATGCCTGCGCACACTCAACGACGCTCAGTGCCTCCCTGGGGAGCGGTCAACCCCTGTTTTTAAAAGAGAAGAGAAGAGAAGAGAAGAGAAGAGAAGAGAAGAGAAGAGAAGAGAAGAGCGACAGCCACTTGTTAGCAGGAGAAGAGCACTCCACCCAGCACATTCACAGAAGCTCGCAGGAGTGTATGGGAAGATGTGAGATACTACACCTCAAAAAAACATCCATCTTAACAAGCCAGCTAGTGCTGAGTCTTAAAATGTCATTTTTCATGAAACGAGTGAAAAAGTATGCAAATGGGGTGAGGTAATTTCGCTCGTTTCCAATGCAAATCGACTTTTCTTGAACGAAGAATTTTCTCAAAACCAAGTGACTTGTGAAGATGGATTCTTTTCCGCAGTGTAAGCACAGCGTTGGCGCTTTAATCTGATGCTGAGGGGGATTCTGAAAAGCAGAATTTAAAACAAATGATTTTTTATCGTTAAGCTTTTAAACCACAGGTTTAATGAACTTGGAAAGGTGTTGATCCTAACAAGTCGCATTTATCATGCATAATCTTGCATTGTGTCTTAAAATCAGTTTTTTTGTGAAAATATCTGCCAGTGGGGTGAGATTATTTCACTTGCTCACAATACAGTTGCACTTATTTCCAAAATTCCCTTGAAACCAGTGACAATATATTGATATAAGGCAGATACACTAGTTTCAAGAAAGTTATTTTTCCCCATTCACAGATTTTATATCTAGTTTTCAGTAAAAATTAGATTTTTAGGCTCCAACACCAGATCATACTAGTTGGATGGACTTTTTTTTGAGCCTCAGTGTGATGGATATCATGTTCATGATGTGCAGAAAACCTAAAGAAATACAACCATCAAGTAAGTGAAAGCATTGGGGAATGGATGAGGAGTTGGCCAGCAGATGGATGTATTGGGGGTGGGAGAGGAGGAGACGAGAATGTGGGCGGTGGAAAAACGGATGTGTGTGTGGGTGAGGGAGTGAGAGATAGAGAGAAAGACAGAGAAAGAGAGAGAGAGAAGGGTGATGGACGCAGGAGGACGAAGCTTTTGAAACGGTCTGCGTTCAGAGCCATCCCCATCTCCCTCAGTGGTGGAGAGAGCACACTGCGATCTGTCAATCACCTCTTCAGCATCAGACCAGACCCTCTCAGCCCCGACACACCCATGAGCCCCTGTCTCCGCTCATCAAATCTGTCTCTCACACACACACACACACCGCTGAGACCAGCCCATCCGACCCCTTCACAAATAAATCACATAGCTCGCTCACTCTCTACACTCTCTTGCACTTACACACTCGCTTTCCTCCGGCTGTCTGACTGCGTTTGCCCTATGGCACGAGAGCAGTGAGAAGTGCCCCCAGTGCATAGACTCAAGCAGATACATGGCAGCGTATAGATCAGACCTTTTAGCGACTTAGTGGGATACCAGCGGGCCCCTGGCGGATCGCAGGGTGCCTGCTAGCAAAAGGAGTGATGCGACGCATGGGTGTGTGCCGTCAGAAACACGCACACGCTGCAAAAAAATCCATCTTGAAAAGTCATTTTGGCTCTTATTCAGTCTGGAAATTGTGCTTTCCTTTAAAACAAGTAAGAGAATCTGACATAATTCCATTTGTTGCCAACAAAGTTTATAGAAACAAATGTCGCTATGTTGAAATAAGGCAGATCACTCCTCTAGTATCAAAATAATGTCACTTAATTCAAGAAAATAGGTCAAACGAGTTGATTTGCATTGGGAACAAGTGCCATTATCTCACTCCCATAGGCCGATTTTTCACTTATTTTAAGAAAAAAAAGGATTTTAAAATATATAAGATCATACAAAATGAAAGGACATTTTTTGCAATGCACACTCAAATGCACATACACACATAAACCTTGGGAGACTGAGGTCATATATACAGTACACAGCTGTGCTATTCCCACGACGCACCAAAAAGCCTGGCCCTCGACGCCCACACACACACACACTACAGCACATATACAGTATACACTCACTACTTCAACAACATATTAGCGGCAGATTTATGTGTGTTGAGAGAGATGGGAGGTCGGCGCAACCGATTTTTTTTCCCCAGCGCTTTTAAGCGAAAGCACTTGTGCAAACATGACCATGAATAATCCATTAGGCTCCAACAGACAACAACATGTCGGAGAGCCTGGATCAGGTGCCTCATTAGCGGAGCCCTAACGAGCCGAGCGCGCCACGTGGCCACGGAGACAGAACTCTTACGCATGCAAATATCTTGAGGCCCGTCCAAGTGCTGAGCAGCAAAATCAGTGGAGAGTTAGGAAAGCTAGTATGTCTTTCATAAATAATAATTCCCTTGAAGGAGTCTGCCACTGTACTTGTTTGTCTTGGTTATGAATCCCTTTGCCTTCGAAATGTGATACACAAATAAAGTTATTACTACTATTCCTCCACTATATTGGCTTGTGGTTATAATCTTACCCCTTTCCTCCAAGGTTTGTATTCTACTCCCACCCATGTGATGCTGTCCTTTGCTCGTTTAACCGCGTTTCTGCGTCTTTTACTTCACTATGTTCAGACAGCAGGCGAATCAGATTTGTTTTTCACATCTAACTGTCCGCATTGTAATTTACAGGTGTCCATGATTGGCTTTGTGTTTAGACAGTATAATTATTTGCTGTCATTGCAACACTGGTTGTCATAGTAACAGCGTGTGGGCATGCTGACTCAGGGCTCGTTTTCCCAACAGCTCTGGGTCCTCCATGTTTGTTGTTCTCTGTTACGTGTCGCATGGCGAGTGACAGAAAAAAAAAAAAGCTTGGAATACAAACTGAGTGGTCAGACTGAGCTGCATTTTCAGAGATGCAGTTTGGATTGTATTTCAAACCATCTGCGAAAGTGATTTAAATCAGATTCAATGTCGGTTTTTGCTATTCAGACTTAAGAAAACTATATAAATGAGGTCACTGTAGGTCACTATTGCTATTATTATTAAAGTACTAGTAGTAGTAGTAGCAATAGTGATAATAGTAGTAGTAGTGTTGCATGAATTGGAAACACATTGACATTTTCTCCTTGTTGCCAAGCACTGATAACCTCCAGTATAATCACGTACTCTACTATTTGCCTTTTGAAATCAAATCTTTTTTTTTTTTTTCTTCTCACATATATCAAAGCCAACTCAGACAGAAGTGCCGGCTGTAGAAGTGAGGCTAATGTGCTCCACAGTTTGATGTTATCAGAGATTACCAGACAGTTATGTGAGAGGAGCGTTTAATGAACACGGGTCAAGGGATTGATCGGCTAGCTGACAACCACTCAACTGCTCTCTCACAACTGCTCAGCTATAAAACCTCGCTTAGTTTTTTTTTTTACTAGCAGACATCTTCGCTAAATCTCTCATAGCACTGCCAGAAATATATATTCCAACTGGGAAAAACAATCCAACTGCAAAAACAGATATTGGTAGTACAGTCAATCTCAGTCTGAAAAATGTCAACATTCTCAATAATTTACCGCTGAAAAAACCCAGAGATTAAATATTTTCTTGGCATTTCAAGATGAAATACTAAGAAACATGGAATGAATCACTCATTGTTGACAAACCACAAAGATATCTTTGCTGACTAATGTGTTGATGGTCATGCAATACTTATCAGTGTCTGATCAATACATGAGGAAAAGCATTCATCCGACCGAGAGAGAGAGTGGTTATTGCTGAATTATAGATCTCCAGTGCAGTTGCCAGGCACTTGACTGGCCACCTAACCTTCCTGACGGTATGAGATTTTCTTTGCTGAAGGGCAAAAACACATACAGGTTGCATGCATGATCACATGTGAACGTTAACATACCTGGGCCAACTCCATCAATAATTCACATCATTCTTTAAAATAAAACACTGACTATACTGTAAACTCTGTCTTGAATTATTCATAGCAACACAACAAACGGGGAAATACATGTACACTATGAACCACTATGGCATGTCAGGACATGAGTTAAAGCTTGAAGACCATTTGCTCCATTGAGAGTACATGTGTATTGTTACACTAAAGACATCAAAATGTGAATGTTCTTGCCTTCACTGTCAAACAGTGAAAACGGAAGGGAACTCAAGTGCTCTGATATAGCGGTTGTACATCTGTAGTACAAAAGCACATGATGGAATGTAAACAGCAGGCTTATACAGGTCAAAAGGATAAAAGGACATTTGGATTTGAAGGCCAAGTTATGCAAGGCAACAATAGCGTGTGCTTGAGGCACAAGTGCTCTCTACACATCCCATGCTCTGGTGCCATCATTCCAGAGAGGAAAACTGGAGCGCACTTATTAACATGGCAATCCCTCATTTTACCCCCCCCCCCCCCCCCCCCCCCCTCACAGTCCCTACCTAATTCCAATGCAAAGTTGATCTGCTGTCAGCCTTAGCATTAGCATGCTAGGCGGTGGCCGGGCTCTTCCCGGGCTGGGTCGAGGGCCTCCTGGCTTTGTGAAAAATGAACTGTGTTGCAGTCAAATCCCACTTGTAATAATTTGTAGGCCTCAGGATTTGATGAATTGTTTATCATCTGTTGTGTTTATATGGGTGCCGGGGGAAATCTGTTTGTGTGCGATGTTACTACATAACATATCCGATGCCTGTGGCGCCATTCTCATCCGACATTTACGAAGATGACTTGTAGGCTGGCGATTCAAATGAAACCTAACAGAGTTGTCCTTGTATCAAGAACCAGCAATATGGTGGGACCAAAAAATGTGATGCACTTGAAATAGAGGAGATTGCTGGGTGACCAATGACATTTTGATGTGTTCGTACACTGCCCATATCACCAGAAAAAGGCAACATTACGGTCCAGTAGAGCCTTTTAGGATAATGAGATAATTGTGAATGTGAATAGTGGCTCAAAGTGATTATTATAGTAACAGAAAACACCACATTTTCCCTGCTAATGCCCAAGATTTGCTGCACTAAAGCCTGGTCTCTGATCAGCAGCGGAGGGCTGCTCCTCTCTGGCTCTAATCTCCCGCTTTCCCTCTAAACCTCTGCCTTCTTTCATTCTAGACACCCATGGGTGTGGCAAAGCTGATCCACCAGCATGAGTCTAGACGAGGCAGCGCCGTGCCGCTCTCGCCGTCTCCATGGCAACGGAGGGCGGATGCTGAGGTCTTTGTTGGGCGGACGGTGCTTCTGTCGCTGTCGTTGAAGCGCTCGCCGTGTAGCAGGTGGCGCTTCCTCTCTCTGTCTCCGTCTCTTTCTGTCCTCCGGTGGGGTGGTGTGTGTGTGTGTGTGTGTGTGTGTGTGTGGAGGCCTACAGGGCCAGAGGGCCTGGGCAGAGCCATGCCATGCCAGGCTCGCTGTCAGTTCACATTAGCACAGATCACAGAGCTAACACCAGTCAGTGGCCTGCTTGGTGTCGGAATCAGGCCTGTTAGAGAGAGAGCAAATGGTTCTAAAAGTGCGGTCCTGGGACTACCAAGGTTCCGTGAAGAGCTTCCTTGGGGTCCCCAGAAAAATTAGGAATACTTTAATGTCACTATAAGTTAATTTGCTCCAATTTATCCCAATAAGAGAATGCATAAGAATGACTATTCTAATCATAGCTTTCACTCTCACCACTATTATCTTCCCAGGTACAGTGTAGACAGTTGCACAGTTCAATACTAAATTATCAACCACAAAAATCCTCCCATATGAGGGTTCCTAGGACAAAATCCTTTTTAAAATGGGGGTCCGTGAAATGAAAATGTTTGACAACTTTTCTTCTCAATGCAACTCCTTTCAGCTTCCTTGCCATTTTTTCCACAGTGTAGAGCTTTGCTATTGTCCTGCATCCTCAAAGACCCGCATCCATATGACAGAGGGAAGACAGGGCAGCCATTAAAGCTTTTGGCTCGAGTACGCTAGCGCTACATCGTGAGGTACTTGACCACACTTCACCTTTAAGAGAGGTTGAGTGTTTCAGCAGGCCTGCCAACCACAGTGAGCATGGTTGTCAGTGCTTTACGCGGCGGCCCTCTAAACTGACAGGGGAATCCGATCGCAGACAGGCTCACTAGCTCGCCTGCAGCATGCAATCAACCTCTGAATACAAAGGGGCTTTTCAGCGGATAGAAAGAGAGGCACTTGTGTCTCACACTCAGCTCCTCTGATGGGGCGCGGCGGGTCAGCAGCTTCTCAGTTCATTAGAGATCTGTCACAGAGAGATAATAGTGATTCGTCTGTATGTCTGGACCTCCAGTGGGTACAGTGGCCACTGCCCTGTTTTAAGAGTGCTACTTTTTCCCAACTGATATGCCCCGGAGGGAGTGAAGAGAGCCTGACAGGCAGCAGGGGAGGACACCGCAAATCATGACCCAGCTCAAAACTGTGGGTAACAGAGTTAAGGAAACTGAGAGCCATTATCATAAACATACACTACTATAATTGTACAATTACCATATTATTCACAGAAACAGGGGGAAAGCTGGTATTGTTAGCAGTTGCTGCGTCCGGGAGACTACATGTAGTTTAGGCCACTGCTACAGACTCCATCTTCCCTGCAAATATATGTACAAAACCCGCGAGGCATGTTGTAATGACTGAGCAATTGGCTACCACAGGTATTTATTATCCTAAACTGTAAGCTCCAACAGTCAAGTTGATGAGCACCCAGGAGAACAGGTTTGGACCCAGCAGTTCATTTCCCCCCCCAAAAAAATAATGATATCGAAATAAAACGGGGGGAAAATATGGGTAAAGGGATGCCTCTGTTTACAGACTATTATCTTTCCTTTCCAAGCTACAAAACAAGAAGATAATCCAATCTGTCCCTCCATATCTTTCCGTGTTAATTGCTGTGCCCCTGGTAAGCTGGCACAGGCCTTCCCTGGTGTCCTGTCAGCGAGTCCCCTTCAGTCTTATTGCCAGCTGTGACATTATGCACTTTCATTAAAACTCCTGCATGGCTCGACTCTCCCAGCTCACCTACAGGGCTCCTGGCGCAAATCATCTCCGCGGAAAGTGAGTCAAAAAATGTTCTCAGTTCCTCACTTTGTTGCTGGCGCTCGATGCCAGAGAGTGTGAAACCCTACCAATGGTTTTTACAACAAGACGCAGGATAGGAGCCGTGTGACGTTCTCCACAAAATGCAAATAAAGCTCTCTGTTGGCTTCCTGAACACACAGATGCTCGCTGGTTTCCCCCTCGGTGCGCAGCCTTTATGGGAAAACATTAGGTGCTGAGGTGGCGTTGTCTCGGCAGGGAATCTCTGTGTTGCTGCTGGATGAACACATGCAGTTAAAGCCCATGTGGGCCCGCTAGTGGATGTATTGATTTTCTCGGGTTTCATTCCAATGGATGATGGGAGAGTGGAAGGATGGGGGTGGCAGTGGGGATGCATGACTCTGATGCAGACAGGCCCGTGGGCTACAAAACAAGTCTGTTTAAAATCTGTTTTATACATCCGGTTTGGGGGTTTTACTTTGCATTTAATGGGAGGATTTATTCTATTAGTGTAAACAACAGAATATAAACATGAGTAGGACTCAATAAGAGCAGATATATGGATCCTGACGTACATAAACCGTGGGCAGGGTCCCTCCACTGCCTAGTATACTTTACAACCTTGTTATTTTATACACCATATGGATTTGGCTTTACAGTCTGTCTCTGTGGCATATGCACAAATCAGTGCCAGGAGTCATCACTCCCCTGAAGCATTGGCATACAATGCTTATGCATATTAAACTAAATTCCCTCCCTCGTAGTGTTGGAGAAGGAACATAGACTGCTGGAGGCCATGGAACACCCATTGTCCTTTGTTGACATGGTTATGGATGCTAGGGGTCAGAGGCCAGGGAATGTGTAATAACCCTGCATTGACTTCCTTTCTTGGTGAGGCTTCTCACTTTCTTTGACGTGTCTTGCTAATTAACTCTACACTATCTCTCATTTGTCTATTGACTGCCAGCCAACAGGGGGAGGGGGGTGGTCACAAGCTTAAATCTATGGTAAAGGCCACAGTGGAGAGATCGTTAGGCCTAATAGGGTTAGAACACTACAATGTGACCAGGATCACAGGATGACTGGAGATAGAAGTTCAGCATGAGACCTGAGGTGACGCGCCGCATGTGTTCAAACTGCTGCAATGTGGTGAAAAGATTGCTTCTGTTTATCAGGACTGTATTTTACAACAAGCCAATTCTCGGGCAAACCACTGCAGTTTAATGGAGAAATAAAGGAGGATGGATTGAATGTCTTTGGGCCTTTACAGCCTGGTCCTGGCATAATCAGAGCACACACACCCTGACAAACGTACACACACACACACATACACACAAGCAGAGGGGGACGGGCCGTAAAAACAGAGAGACAGCCAAAGCTGGTTTAATTGAACATGGCAAAGATTTTATTGCCACTGCATTATTCACAAAGGCCACTGCGTACTGTATCGCCTCATGTGACTTGACTGCAGGTGAAGCATAATGTTGCACAACTCAAGAGACAGCGGGGGGGGGGGGGGGGGACAGTGAGATGATTTCAAAGTCTAAGACAACAGACTGCTGAAGCGCTGGGAGTTGAGTGAATTACACAGGCGGCAAGCTGACAACATGAAGTAGGCTGCCTCCAAACGGGCTGTGTTTTGCCCTTTGGTCAAACCTGTATGGTGATGGACTAGCGAGACAAATAGAGATGTATATCACAATCAGAGACAGAGAGAGAGAGAGAGGAGGGGGGGGCGACACAGACAAAGAGAAAGAGATACAGAGATAATGACGGTATAGGAAGCCCCAGACATCCCCGCTCCTCCCATTACGGAGCACGTATGAGCCATACAATGGAACGGCTGCGGAGGAGTGCCTTATGGGATGGGAATTCCTGTTTCAGGACCACGGACAGCGATTGGCCATTCCCAGCCAAAGAGAAAGTGGGAGGAGACAGAGAGGACTGGGAGACAAAAGAGGAAAAGATAAAGATTGAGAGAGGGACAGAGAAAGAGAGAGATAAAGATGGATGTGATGGAGATGAATAGGTGCTGGGATAAAAGAAGAAAAGAGAGTGAGCGCACAGGCAGGTGAGTGAGAGAGAGAGAGTTTTGGCCTGAAATTGCAGCGCAATTATCAACGTAATTTAGAATTTTGAAAATGCCAGAATGGAGTGGTGAGATGCATCATTCCCCCAGAGTTCCGTTAAAATCCAATCAGTGGTGTTTCAGATATTGCATGTGACACATGGATGAACGAACAAAGGATAGGCCCAAGGGGAGGCGCTCCCCTTGGGCCTATCCTTTGTTCGTTCATCTGATCAATGTGATTTTGAAAACACCATAACACAGTAGTGAGATGCATCATTCCCCAAGGTTTCGTCAAAATCTGACCAGCCGTGTCTGAGATGATGGACGAACAAACAAACCAATTAACGAATGAATGGAAGGAGACCGGTTCCATAGCCAATCAAGTGAGAGGTAGCAAGTAGCAGAGTGGGGGCAAAAATGACGCATGGCTTGCAGTTACTGAGTTTCCTTGATCCATCACATCATCCCTTCTTTCCGATTGCGATAAGCGCTGAGAATCAACTTTAACCTGACAGCCACGGTCCGACATCAGTGAGATCCAGCGCGACGACTGCCTAGTGCCTACACCGTCTGAATATCAATGGATCCCTTCTGCTGATCTACAAGATAGGCCGCTGCCACTGGTTGTTGCTTCAAGTAGCGCTGGCTAAAACAGAAGAGAAGGGGTTGGGAGGGGTTAGCAGTGACAAATATGCTGACGATGTAGCTCTTGCCAATGATGTAGCTCTCAGGGATGAAGTATAGGACCGTCAGAGGATGGGATCACCCTATACAGGCCTATGTGTGTGTGTGTGTGTGTGTGGGTTTGTGTGAGACAAAGAAAAAAGAAAAAGAGATGGATGGAAACGATCATTACAATTCTACTCCTGAGTGTCATGCGGTCGTAAATCATTCCCACTCTGATCGGCTACTGGGTCACTTAGTGGCTGAGCATGGAGTCTGAGAAGAAATGACATAATGTCAATAGCTGGATGAGTCTCTAGTGAGGTGATCACCAGTGAGGTAGGGCTGCTTTTATTACTAGCCATGATTCACTACTCTACTATCTCCGTCTCTCTCTCTCTCTCTCTCTCTCACTAGCAAAACCAGCTAATCTTCAGCCGTCTTAAATCAAGCCAATCTTAAGTCACATAGCCAATACCTACTTGTTTATTCATAATGAGGACCATTTATGACAGATTCTTTTTTACCACTGTGCTGATACAGCGGATACTTGCGGCTCTATCTGACCTAATAAACTGCAACCTCATTTTCTTTTGTCCACCCCAATATTCTTAAAGTAGAGGACTTGAAAGCTGTCAAGGCCCCATATATCATTTATATCATATTTATCATAAGAAATATTAGCTAAGACAGATGAAAACCAGCGTACTCTATATGGAGCATCTATTCATTTCTAGCACAATGATACTGTCAGAGTCACTGGTAAGAAAACAAGGCATCAGTAAACATGTCATCCTCCAGGAATGACACTGTCGCCCTCATGGCCAATCAGCAAAAAACACCTCACCTAGTTTTGACCTGTGATTGCGGCGGCCCCCTTGGGCCAATCAGTGTCATTTTGAAAATGCTGTAATACAGCGGTGAGATGCATCATTTTCCCAAGTTTTGTCAAAATCTGATCAGCATAGGCAGAGATTTTGCGAGGGACGGCCAGACAAACAAACAAAACCAATGTAGACCAATCCATTGTCCTCCTTATAATTTCATCCACAAAAACTACATTTTCTGCTTTGTATTCTGCCAAGCCACGCAATCACATATCTGTACCTGTCAAGTCCATATTGTTGGATAAATGAGATCATACTGCAGCAGCAAGCCAAGCAAAGGGTTACACAACAATTGCATCAATAACGAGTGGGTATTACCAGACTAGAGTCTATTGAAGTGAGTGGCTTGGCCGGTCTGTGCACCCCATTCCACTTTAAACTCTGGGATCTAATAGACTAGAGAGCTGTGGACGTGTGTCTGTGTGTGTGTGCGTGAGTGCGTGAGTGTGAGTGAGAGAGCACCAGCCGCGACTATCAGTTATGCTTTACTATTCGACATATGCTAACTGTGGCTGAAATTACACCGCAACAGGAGGATTGTTCATGGTAATGAGAGGGAGAAATCACAGCAGGAGCAACACAAGTCTCACATTCAGTACAGCTGCAGCACAGTTAATAAAGTACATCTACAGTACAGACTTTACCATAACACCGGTACACAAATACACCATTTTTTATTCCTTCTCCCTTTCCGTTGCTCACGCACACAAACACGTAACAGACACACACACACACACACACACACACACACACACACACACAGGGGCCCCTTGCTTTCGAAAGCTCACTCATCCTTTTAATCGGTGTGGAATCCATCAAAGTGGGTCAAACTCCCTTCCCCATCTGCCCCGGCCAGATTTTAAATGCACGAGGGCTGATTAAAAAAAGACCAAGAAAATAGGCCAAACGCCTCCAACACACACACACACTCACACACCATTCTGGAGACCAGAGCCAGGAAATAGATACAGAGGGGAGGACTGTGTGTTTGAGTGTGTGTGCGTGTGTGTTGGAGGGGGGGCATTTGTAAGCAATTACCGTGTGCCAGTGTAACAAACAAAAAGGTCAAGCGCTTCGACTTCAATCTGTCGGCCGTGTATCAATTTGCCGTGTTCGAGCTTGTTTGCATAAGGCCACCTTTTGTTGTTCCATCAACCATCGCTGAACACGTGAGGGAGGGAGGGTGGGGCCGGTGTGTGTGTGTGTGTGTGTGTGTGTCTGTCTGTGTGTGTGTGTGTGTGTGTGTGTGTGTCTGTCTGTGTGTGTGGGGGGTGTGTGCTGGACAAGACAGCTGGGGGGATAAGCTTGCTCTCACAGCTGGGTGTATTTCTATGTGGTTGTGTGTGTTTGAGTGTGAGCGTACATGTATGTGTGCCTACTGTATGTGTGTGTGAAAGCTCTGGTATGTACACAAGTGTGTGTGTGTGTGTTCACATGCCTGAGTGTGTGTGCCTACTGTATGTTTCTTTGCGCTCGTGCGCGTTCTCACGTATAATTACATGTTGGCCTGGTTGCGTCTGCACACACGTTCATGCGCGCTGCTCAAATCAGAGCAGAAATAGTCCCGCTAACCCGGCGGAAGCACACCATGTGATCATCTGTCGCTCTTTTCCTCCAGATCTCCACATCAGCCGGCACCGCGGTCCCTTGTGTCATGCGATGGCCGCCGATGCCGACCTCGAGGATCCGCTCTGTTACATGCGCAAAGATCATCAAAGGGGCGTGACCCTAACCCATTTAGCCTACTATCGTCATGTGGCTGCACAAATGGGGATTTCCAAGATTAAGCGTTGACATACAGTAGATAGTAACGGGCACTAATACAGTAAGTCGAGCACAGAGTACCGGAAATGCATCCATTGTCATGCCAGTTTTATATCACAGGCCAAGGGGACAGAAAAAGAAATGACGTTATAAGCAAAGGCAACAAAATGTAGGTCCAATCTGTGAGGGAATGAGCAGTGTGGTAGACTGCGTCCTCTGGGTATATACTGGAAGCTAAGGCATCGCTATGACAAGTCACCCCTGGGTGGTGAAAAAAAATAGGTGCGACTTGTCATTCACACTGTTGTCTGGTGTCATTTGATGAGTCATGCTGTCTGTCAGGCCTTCCTTGCTGCATAAGCTTAAGTGGGGCTTGTGTGTGTGTGTGTGTGTGCAGGAGTCAGCATCGATGTATGCATATGAAGATGAAGCGCTGACTAACTTGGAGGCACGCTGCCATGCCTGCACTCCGCCGGAGGTGAGCGCCAGGGCAAAATGAGAAGTAGCATTTTTTAATGAGCATGCGCAGACGTGTCATCCGTCTTTCCCGTCGAGCTCTGAATGAAAACTCTCAGTCAGACTGTCAAGTCAGACCGGGGAGCCGAAACGAGCCATGGCGTTAACGGTTTGATCACGCAGAAGGGCAGCGGCCTTGCTTACAAACACAGCACCGATGACAGATGCTTAAAGACGGAGGCTGACGGACCGACCCGACCCTAAATGGCAGCTCTTTAGCCGAGTTCCCTTTCCAAATGCCGGTTCACTGCAGAAGAGCGGATCGCTTTGAGAAACAGCTCATTTCCTTCCTCGCCACTTTAGCAGCCACAGCGCTCAATTTGTATAAAAGGGCTGGAGGGATGGGAAAAGTGTAGCTGACAATCTGTCTGAAAGTTAGCTGCCAACTTTGGTGCGACCCCTTTTGCCTGAGTGCTGATTAGATTGGGTAGTCAGCATTACCTAATTCTGGTTATCCAATTTCTTTTAATTAGCTGGATATGCCTCTCGCTGTAGCAGGGAGGCTGCACAACCGGCTGTTTGTTTTAGCCGCGAAATGTTTTAGCCTGAAAATGGATCCACAGCAGGAATAATGCAGAGTGAGATAGAGGGAGACAGAGAGAGAGAGAGAGAGACAGAGAGAGAGAGAGAGAGAGAGAGAGAGAGAGAGAGAGAGAGAGAGAGAGAGAGAGACCTTTAGGGCAAAGACATTGTAGTACAAGAGACTAATCACATGCAGTGCTAATTTGACAAGCAAGGACAACTACTGGGCAACAATTATATCTCATTTTTCAGGTAGCTCACCTTTGACAAACTGTTTGCCAGTATTATGTTAATAACAATGGGATGGCAAACACAAGGACAGGAACAAGGCAGCAAATAGTCTAACAAAGGGAAAATCCACAATAAAACTGAAATTGAATGTAGTTTCTTTGATTCTGGACCAATTAATTACTATTTGTAAGGATGGAAAATATCCCCAAAGACAGCTATTAAAAGAATCAAGACAGTTTTGTGATATCAACAAGCGACACAGTCTGACCGTGTGGGAGGCTGACTAGTGGATTCTGCTTGTTTGAGCTCTTACACTCAAGTGAGCTTATTTCATAACAGCGCAGACCCCCAAAACCGCATCCATCTCACTGGAAAATCACCAACGGAGCAGACATATTGTCCGCACTGTTGGCCTCCAATTCATTCTCAATGGAACAGCTCTGAAAAGCGCCGCTTGACGACATTACGTTGACATTTTCTGCTTTAAAGTTACTAGCTGTGGTGTCCGACATATCTCACAGAGCTTATTTCATGTTCCCCGCATCAGCACTTGTCTCGCATCAAAGAGGCCCATGACTAACAGTCTGCTGTGAAGCCACTAATATGGTCCAGTGGGTTCACAGCACCGCCAGTGGACCTCGTCCCATTGAAGGAATCTCACTGGGCGTCACTCCAATATCAACAAATACACATAAACACAGGCAGACAAAACCTACCAACACTGGCCTCATTGCATTCAGAGCCAATGACAAGGCGAAGGAATTGTATCAGTATAATCACAGGATTTTTTTTGTGTCTCAGTCAATTTTTGTGTCATCTATCATTCTCTGACCAATGGTTAATTACAAAACTACAGTTGGGCAAAGAGGGAAGTGCCATTTTCTTCTCATCAGGTCTGCAGTCTATGTGCCTGTGCCACTTCAACTGCCTCTAAACGTCTTTAAGGAGACATAGGTTGAGTCTGGGAATGCGATTGAGTGCAGATACAGTATGTGTCAAGATACAGAGCTAAATGACAAAGCAAACTCTCATATTGACTTGTGGATATACTGTATGTTTGCATCTAGCTGGGAATACTAAAAGAATTGTGTAACTCCATCACCCTGATAGAGCCGCCGAGGCTTCAACCGGCACCTACTTTGCAATTTAATTCAACTTGCCCCGGCCGATTTATAATTGCAAACTAGGGAGACCATTCCGAGAAAATAATGAATATCATTAGGAGCCGATAAACAATCTGAGAAGAACCTTGTTCAAATACCCCTAACATCCTTGTTTTGTTATACTGTTAAAGAGAAAGCACTTATCTGGAGCGGTGCATGCTTTTACCTACCCAAGCATGTCAGGTCTGATATTACCTCAAGGACAGAAGTAAAAGAGGTGGGATTTAGGTGTATAAGTTCCCTTCAACTCCTTTTTATCGGGCTTTTCGGGGACTGTAATCTACGAGCTGGGACGCCTTTGATTCTGCGATATCAGAGGGAGTCTTCCAGAAGGTAGAAGCCCTCAGGGAGCCTTTCTTTGCTAATGATTTGACATGAAGAGCCAAAGCCGAGGTTAGTGAGGCCCCAGACAAACGCTGTTAAGGGGAAATTCTTCAGATGTGAAAGTAACAGTGGCTGAGGGGTTAGAGGGCAGATGAACAAGATATTGGATGTCGTGATTTAAGAGAGAGAGAGAGAGAGAGAGAGAGATAATAATACTGGGCTTTATGTGGGCTTTTGTGCCCCCTGGTCTTTCTTTGTGGTTTACACCGTAACAGCACTGCAATACCAAGACAAATATGAAAAGATGGCATGATTCTACCCTGGTCAATGAACAGTATGTTTATCCTAGAGGTGACGAGGTAGGCACAGAAAAGTGTGTGTATCTCTAAACTGCTAGTCACAATAGCAAGACATGACTGCAGGAAAATGAAGGAAAAGGTAGCTGTTTGAAAAATTTGAACTTCAATACCCAGAAATCATGTGACATTATGTCAGTAAACTCCATACTGCACACTCATGTTTACCAACCTGACTGATCTGTGATGGTTATACCAAAGAGACAAGAGAGGCAAAAGATCTAATGTTCGGCTTACTGCTGACTCACTGCTGTTTAGGAGACAGTTTGGATTTCACTCTTAAGCTCTGATTTGTCACTGCCTGTAGGTGGAGAAGTGTCCATAATAAGGCAACTCTACATGGTCTCAATTAGTGCGAATGGGACACTCTTCTCTACTGCAGCCCCCACTTTGTGATTTAGGCTGATGAGACAGGTGTATTTCTACATAAAAATCCTGCCTATAGTGCAGCTTTAAAAAACACAGCTCTCATTAGCACTTCAGCTCACTTGAAAAGCACCATGTGGGAGTTCCCCCCCCCCCCCCCCAAACCACCGTCCCCGTCAGCGTCAGTAAAGCAGTGGCTTATGAAAACATGCTGACTGCACCTGGAAGCGAAATTTCAACCATCATCACCTTTTTCTCCCCTTGCACACCACGAGCGCAACAAAAGTGAGTGGCAGCTTCTCGAAGGCTGCTGCGAGGAATGAAGAAATCACAGGGAAGGATTCTCACTCTCACAAACATTTCCTTCCCTCCTTCTCTCCTTCCACAGTAAAACAGAGAGAGCTGGCTTAGTTACAAGAAACACGCTCGATCAATATCCACTGACACTGCTTCATTGCCATGCATGGGCTTTGGACAGAGCTGAAATATGTGTACAGTAATCAATATAGGGCGCTGTGCACATCTGCCCTTAAAAACACATTGCTCTCTTGTAAAAACCGAGAGGATATAATAGAATCAGTGCCCAATTCAAATATTGAATATCGGGGATGAGATGCAGCGGGTGATGCATGAATAATTTCCCATCATTATACAGGAGCTAGATGATGAACTCTGGATTCCAGTTACTCCTGACTCCAGTCTCAGATGTTTTATTTAATAAGCTGGAGCATGAAACATAGGCATTCTTCTCCAAGAATGGATTGTAAGGAAAAATGGAGTCCCTATGGACAATATACTGAGTGTAGAGTGTGGGTGCTGCATACTGTACTGTACTCCTGAGGATTTACTGTAGTCCAGTCTGGCTACATGAAGTAATGCATAAACAGTAGGCGTGGACTGCAATACAATGCCTCAGAAAAATGATGATGGAGCTGATATGAAAGTGTGCAGGGGTCAGTCTACAAGACACACATATAGGGATACACCAATATTACGTGTGGACACTTCTGAATTTGCGACAATACCCCATCCATGCCGCACACACCAAGCTTTTTCAACACTAGCCGATTGTGCGCACCTCCAGCACCAAGACCACTCGCTGACCATTTGGAATTTACATAAGAGCAAAATAAACCATGCGATGTTATAAAAGAAACAACAGCGCAGCTCGCGACGGCAGCATCTCCTAAAAGAAGGTAGAAAGCCACACTTGCCTGGAATGTGTAAAACCTTGTCCCGTTTGGTGGGTGCACCTTTGGGGAGTTGGTCCCCGTACTCATGTCGGAGAAAATCATAATAATCCCTTTTGGGGAAGAGGGGGAGAAAAATCCAAAAGTGATCCGGTGTTTATCGGCCAAACGTAGCGCGCGCGTGTAGGAGAAACTCTAAAGCATCTGAAGGATCCCAGGCGGAGAGGAGACCTTGGAGCAGCCGCGGACACCGCGCTGCGCTCCCGGCATCGGATGGTAGAGCGCTCCGGTAAGACGCGCGACGCCAAAAAAAAAAAAAAAAAAAAAAAAAAAGAAAAGATAACAACAATAACGCAAAGGAACAACTACAATTGTCTGGTTTCTCTCTCCCGGATGGTTATTCTCTCTGTCTTCTTATCGGCTGGCCTGGAGAGGGGAACCCGGGGAGAGACAGCGGCTCCATGGTCGCCTCACGCCCGCTGCAGGCTGCTCTGACAGCGGCTCGGATGGCTCCGTCTGTGCGCAGCGATTATCGCCTCCCTCCTCCGCTGGCTTCACCAATAATCAGTCAGAGCATCACAGCCCCGGCACAGCCAACACCATATTGGGTGCCTCAGCGGCAGAGGCACCCTGGCTCTGCGTGTACACTGCAAGAAATATCCATCTGAACAAAGTCTTTTAGTCTCATGCTCACTTAAATCTTCTTCTTGAAGCAAGTGAAAACAAAATAGATAAATTGGGTGTGATAATTCCACTTGTTTCTAATGCAGGGTCAATTGTTTCAAGTGTGAATGTCTTGACACAAAGCACCAGAAGGCAGATCAATCCACTGTTATAAAAAAAAAAATTAACACTTGATTCAAGCAAATTCTTGATATAAAATGATTTGCATCTTAAACAAGTAAGATTACCTCACCCCCATTGATTCACTTGTTTTAAGAGATTTAGAGAGAAACTGAAACACTATACTGGATTAAATGGCTTGTTATGATGGCTGTTTCTTGCAGTGTGTGTATTGATTGAAGGGAGAGAAGGATGCTTGCATACCTTAACGTTGCCAATTTTCTCTCTGGAATAGGATGAGAGGTTATCACTGTCTAAAAAAATATGTGAGACGGCCTTGTCTGTTCTCTCAAAGGGAAGAAGACGATATTATTCTGGTATTTGATGTGCAAAATTCACTGCTCTTGGCAGTTAAAAAAGGAAAAATGCAAACTACACGAGTCCGTTGCAGAGACAAATATGAAAACAAAATGAAAGACATTTGAATGAAAGATACACATTTTAACAAGGAGAAGAGAAGTTTCACAGTAATAACTAGGGTTAGAGCCAGTATTGGAATTTTATTAAAAATCAGATATGGTCCAGTCAGTTTCCTCCACCTATGATGGATATGATGCAGTTTGTTTGATTACATATTTATTATGTAATTGATCAATACTACACTGCTTGTGGGAAGCCCTTAACCTGAATTGATTCTAATGCACATTTTGGTCTTAATGCTTAATAGTTAGTCTCTTATAGACAGGTAGCACCCTCCTTTAAAGCATCATAAGTGCATGTGTGCATCAGTGTTTGTGTGTATGTGTGTGTAAGCATGAACTCCCCTTCAAAAAAAAAACCTGGGGTCACGAACTCAGCACTACTGAGCTTATTGCTTACTTTAGAAGACGCAAAATAAAATGTTCCCGTTCAGTCATTTCACACAACAAGCAGGCTTTCTAGAAAATGGAGAAGCGCCGTCGCTCCTTTTCACTCAGCCATCTCAAGCCAGCATCCATTATCGAGCCGTCTCTGAAACATTTCCATCCCCTTTCACCGGATCCTGCTTTAGAACCATTTCCAGAGAACTGCCATGTTCCCATGCCGTATATTGATTTTTTTTTCTTTGTGATGCACTTTGAGTTCTCCATAAAATAGAACTGCTTCGACCAATTTAAGATGAACGCATTGACCAGGGGCAGTTTTTATCGGCAATTTTATATGAAGCGAAGCGCTCCCGGTTTTACAGACTTCCAACGAGGAGGGACGTCTCTCCAGTTTTCATCCAATTTTCTCTCATCAAGTGGCCTTTTCATGAGAGTAATCCACATTTGCTGAATGGTTTAATCCAATTCTCAGCCCATGCCACCAGGAGTCAATTGAAAAGACTTGTACTATTAAAAATGAAATAGTTTTCTTTTCTTTGTCTTGTTAAACCGTGTGCTAGTATCCATATTAGCAACATTTAGGACCTTGATAAAGTGGACTGTTCTAATTGGATCCGAGATCAAAGTATTCAACAGTTCATTCAAAACTCAAATCTAGTTTAATCGCTGCTAGTGACAACCCAAGCAGTGCATGCTGCGGCCTGATTTTAGGATGTTCGACACAGTTCAGCGAGCTTGATTAAGTGGAGTGGGTTGGGATCGCTGCTGTAGCCTCGCACTCTTTGGAGGGATTTAGGTTCTGGAGGACTTCAAAGAATTTGCTCTTGACATAAAAGGTTAACAGTATTGCCAATTGCGGCACAGCAAATCCCGTTAACCAGCCTGACCTGAGGTTCAACTCCTGACCCAGGAGCATGCAACTGCATACTGAGCCAAAGCTATTGCAGACTGCTCCTCGGGCTCACTCTTCACACTGCACTGCAATATCACTTTGGGTCTGACCTCAAATGTGTGATAAGAAGGCGTCAAATGAGATGGTTTCACACATCAGGAATAATAAGATTGTGGTAATTACAGATGCAATGGTCTAGCTTTGGTTGTCAGCCTATAAAACCTAGAAGAAACACATCTTAATAGGGAGTCTATTGTGTCTTAATTACATTGAGATTCATAAGTACCCGAATTAAGCAGCAATGACTTCACATTAGACAGTAGTGGAAACTCGCAGTTGGCAAGGAACCCGTTTGGATGTTTCTGTTTTTTGTCACTCAGAGAGAGATGCATGCTGGGAAGTGGAAGCGATGTGCCCCGGTCTACGCAGGACGGTGCCAGGGGAGAGCTGGGCAGAGACACTCCAGATGGGGCCTGGAGTCCAGGCATGTGATTGGTTGATAAGACTTGGGCACAGCACAGTGGGACGTGTCCTGAGGGCAGCGGTGGCAGCCTCGGTCCCATCAACAGACATGCTCAGCCTTGTCTCTCATCATATATAACAGGAACACTCGCCATCACTTGTCTCAACCATTAGGGTTGTGTTATATGTAGTATATTTAAGAAAAAAAAATCAGTAATTAGATTCTAACCTTAAATCATACAATATGTTCACAGTGTCCAATTTGACAGACAGGCAGTGATAATGATATTCAGTTTAAAAAAAGAAAATTACTATAATCAAGTTTAGATTGGTACAAATTAGCGGTGCAGTGGGGGATCATTCTAGAAGAGGCTGAGTTTCAGAGGAATGATAAAAGCATAAGAGTCTGCCAGTGGGAGCCAAACTGCTTTTCTCTTCCCCCCTTTGAACGGCAGGCTTTGCTGCACACTGGGACGCGCTCCATTTTACTTTTCTGTTGCTCCGCGTCCTTTTCACCTGCTGTGGCTTTTGCTACAGAGGGCGAGCCGTGGACGTGCGGGGTCTTTGCAGTCAGGGGGCTACTAAGCCATCCGTCCTGTTCAGCGGTCACACACACAGGGACTCGCCTCTGCTCTGCAGAGCGCCGGACTCTGACGTCATCGTACAGATGTGCAGTGGGCATGGCTTAGGCTCCTGCGAGCTCATTGGCTGCAGCTCTCAATCCTCTTTGTGTTTTCTCCAGCTCTGATCAACACTATTCTTTTGTCTTTGGACGTCGCCAAAGCTGCCAAACCAGCGCAGACAGAGGTAGATTACATTTGAGTCATGAGACCAATACTATTGTGCTGTAAAAGAAAGGATTCATTAATATAAATTAACAGGTTATTGTTGTACAAATTAAATAATGAAAATGAAGTTTTGATCAAAGTAGGGTATTTAAAAAATAATATTTCTAATCAATTTTTCATCAAAGGACTGAAGCTGTGCTCATTAAACCAACACCTGAGTGAGTGTGTGTGCGTATGTGTGTGTGCGTATGTGTGTGTGTTCATGTGTTTTCACGCATGCCTGCATGTCTCCTCAAATGCATCCCTTGCTCTATTCAAATCCCTTAAGAAGAAATACACACTCAGACCTGTTTCATCAATCAAAGAGCTCAAACAGATTGATTTTTGGTTTTGAAAGCCCGTGTTTGATCGTTCTGCGGTCCTCATCTGCGAGGCCAGCTCCGGGCTTTGACACATATCAGATAGTAGCAGTGATACTAATACAAGTATTAGGATTTGAGAGGCATCTGCGTGTTACTATAGAGCGAAGCTAATATGCAATTAGGTAGGAATGTGTGACAATGCTTTGAGAAGTCTTGTTAAAGACAGATAAGAGTTCCTCATTAAATCCCCAGCTGTGGAGCGACCACCCATAAAACACACGAGCCAGCAGCAATAATGATGCGAGTATGAGAGTACTGTACTGTACTGCATGAGTACTGTCAGTGTTGTAGTAAACTATAGACATGTATGCAAGTCACACATTATCATTTACTCTGTGTGTGTATGCATGCTTACACATACCCTAAGCTCGCGATATAGCGTTTTGCTGCAAGCTTCTTTGGGCAAACAACCACTGCAAAGGAGCCGCAAACAAGGAACAGCAAACAGTGACATTCATTGCATACATATGAGGTTTTGCCTAATTCAAGTTGATCTGCAAAATGCTATAAAGAGGCAAAACCACCATGCAACAATGGTTTTGCCTGACATTAAAGAAACGGGGAGGCTTTTGTGGATTTGAACAAAACTCTTCCATGTTTAAGAAAAAATGCACATCATATTGCACCAATGTAACAACATCATTTGAACCAAGTCTTTTGGCAGTGAACACAACAGAATAGTCCAATTATTCGGTTACATAAAATACTCATACACAATCTCCCAAAGGGGACAACCGAGATGACAGAAAGCAATTATTCTGGGAACTACGCTAACATTTATGTGGGTGAGTGTCTGTCCTGTCATGCAATGGAAAAACACACATTTGAAACCCAAACTGTCAACAGGGATGAAGCTGGAGGGAAATATTTGATCCGAGGAGCGTTTTTTAAGCCGAACGTTACGCGGGACGAGAACCACGTCTTGAAAGCCATGCTTATTGCTTGTATGAATGTCGCGGCTGCTGGAAGAAGATTGTTCCTTCTGCTTGAATTTGCATGGTTGTTCTCATTTACAGGCTGCAGCAGCTTTGTATGTATGCAGTACTGATAACATAAAATTAGAGGGAATATTTAATCCATAGGCTTCCACAACAATAAATGTTTGTGAATATTCAGAAATTAGTTGGCGGGACCTGTTTCTATGGCATGTATCATTCAAAAGAACATCAATAAAGTAGCTAATGAATATACCTTATATGCACCGCACATAAGTAATATGCAAAGCAGCCAATGCTAATGAATGCATTGCACTTGAACCTATCAAGAGTTGCTATTACCGCAAATAGCACAGCTCCGGAGGCAACTCCTCCCTGCTTAGACTAGCTGCTGCGCTACACATTTGATATGCAGCACATGATAGATCGCTGTGGGACTGCAGGAGTGGGGACACTCAGGGGAGATAGAGGCATGTTAGCATTAGCATACTCTGTTGTCACTGTGCCTGGCACACAATGTCACACACACAGTCTTAACAAGCTGACTAGAGACGAGGCCCTTTAAGGCGCTGAGGCTGGCTTGTCACGTCGCACCTATATAGCGCTCCCCAAAGAGCTCAAGTGTCAGCTGAAGCAACTGGCAAATCTGCACTCTCTCATCCACTGGGTGTGAAGTGGAGAAGAGCCAGATTACAGGAGGAGACGGGGATCTATGAGTGTCAAGGATAGGCTCCCTTGGTATCACAATATGGCAAAGAAATAGGCCATTCTTTAAAGCCTACCTAGAACAAACCAATGAAGAACAGGGTTTTGGTGTTCGGATTTTAAAAATAATGCTCCAAAAATAAAGTTCTGTGAAGACACCTTATGGTTCTTCCTTATTCTCCAAGTATCTTCCTGTATGATAGGTTTGTCTCTAGCTGAAGGGCCCCTCCAGGCTGCAGCACTGCCACCTTCCATAATCAGACTTGTCACTGCCTAATTGGGCCTTTCCCTGCTGCCATACTCTGCACCAAACTCCACCGGCTGTTATCACCGTCAACAAGAAGTGTTATTTCAACCTATTTGTGGCTCCTTTTCTCTCAAATTAGTCCCTAAAGTACATTCTGTAACTGCTCAACCCCTATAATTAGAATACTAATTCCATTCAGCACCATAAAAAACACACTTGAGTCGTGCTTTTTTGCTCTGACAATTTGTGGACTGCACCCAAATGCTGTGAGTTTTCACCAAAATCCAGACAGACACCCAAATAGTGAGTCACTTGACTGGCTCGTTTCAGCCTCTGCTAGCTACGGTATCAAGCCGGCTTCCTCTATAACACACCCACAGGTTCCGCAGGTGTCAGTAAAGGTTCTGGGAGAGAAGAGGCTTCTGGGAAACGGAGGTCTGAAGCAGGGCGGCAGCCGAGGCATATTGATCGAGTCAACAGTCATGTGTGGGCAGGCAGCCGTAATGGACGTCACTCTGCTCCTGTCACCGCCGCAGCATTAGAGCTCCGTCGGCAAGGGTACAGTGTGTGTGTGTGTGTGTGTGTGTGTCCGAGCGTCCACGTGAATGTGCGTGACCTCATCCAGTCGATAGGATGTGACACAAGGAACAAACCGCTGGTGGAGGAGAAAAGGGAGGAGGGGCAGATCTTCAGCATACCTTTCAAGGGTAAAGCCACTCTGACAGCGATGTGGCAGCCATTTAAAATAGCTTCGCCTCATATTTGCATTCACAGCTTGGCAGGTGTCACAGACCGCTGCGAAAGAGAGAGCCGGATTCACGTCGCACAGCCACTTCTTCTGCGGTATTTGCGGAATCTAGTGTTTACATCTATGTGTATGTTGGCCGATAACTAATGTGACTCATATGCGCCAACCGGCAGGGATAAATTCCTGTCACATGTGAACGTGCTTGGCGATTTAAGTGATTCTTATTTTGATGTTTTTTTAAATACTGTGCGAGCAAGCCCATTTCTAAAAGTAGCCACTAATTCAAATTCAATTAAATGTACTTTTTGAATTAGTTATGTGCAGTAAGTTGCCACTTGTCTGCCTCTATTTTCCTCAATTAAACATGACTCCCATAATTACCAAGATAGTCCAGATCTATAATTAGTGTTGCTAATATTGCTTTCCAGTCATCACTGAAAATTAAAGTTCCAGCTCCCACAAGAATCTGCCTATGTATGCGTATGCGTTCGGAGAAAAAGCCGCTCCGCACCAGCAGTTATTGCTCCAATCTTTCTGACAAAGAAAATAATTAGCGGCAGATCTCTCAATTGCCCTCTCTTCCCCCCGCAGAGTCCTGCTGAGTTGAGAGAGAGAGGCGTGGAGTTGCCCCGGTGGGAGGCAGGATAGATATCAAAGCACCCGGGGGGGGGGGCGAGTCACAGCTACAGAACACACAGTCAATACAGTGGGAAGATGGGATAGGCGGCATGGGACCGGGATGGGAGAATAAGAAGGCAGGACACGAGGTGGAGGCATGGGGTGGATTTGGAGAGAAGCATCTTAGCATTGCATACTGTATAATATATATGCACATATAGGTTTGTGAAAGCACAGCTCAGCAGCACAGCGTAACACATGCATGTGCACGGTCACACACACTCACACACACACACATTAAAGCTGCACTAGGCAACTTCATACGCTGGCGGGTCCAAATGGCAGTGAGAGGTAACGGTTTGAATTTTGCAGACTTCAAAGCCCATAAATTATGTAAGGTGATGTCAGTGAACTGCACACAGCACGCTCATGTTTACCAGCCTGGTCAGTCTGTGATGCTTTATACCAAAGGGATGAGAGAGGTGAAAGGTCTAACGGTGGTGAGTCCAGTTTTCTCTGGACGGAGCGCTGCTCACTGCTGTTTAGGAGACAGTTTTCTGCTCTTAAAATCACTATGAAACAGCATTTTGAGAGCATCTTGCTTCCTTAATGTGATGTATTTCCGGTTAAAAGAGGATGTTGGGGCGAGACATAATGCAGGGAGGGATCATTCAAAAGTGTAAACCAATGGGAGATCAGTTAGGCAGTTTTATTTGATGGGAGGGTCGGAGGGGCGGGATTGTTTAAAAATCTGTGATACTGTTATTGGTTGGAATTGTTATGTATGCCTCCTGGTACACGATGAAGTCACCACTAAAGATTTTCAGTTTTCCAGGAAGTAATGAGATTTTGAAATAAAAAAAAAATATTTTTTTGTCAATTTTTTGGCATAAATTGTCAAATAGGTGTATGGTATGATAGTTAGAATGAGCTAAAAAGGTGAAAAAGTCATAATTTTTCATTTCAGTGTGACTTTAAGTTTTGATTCATTACTTCAGTGAATCAGTGAATCTATGGGGTCTCAACTCTATTGCAGCCCCAGTTTCTGATTTAGGCTGATAAGGAACACATATACATCTGTATTTTATGTTAAAATGTGGGCGTATATTTACATGTAAATCTCGCCTAGCTTTAAAGTAAACCCGCTTCCTCCACGGCTCTTTATCTTTCGTCTGTATCTCACTCTCTCCGACGCTCTGGCTGACATGCATCTTTCATGTTCTGGTCCTTTGAGTCCGTCTCTTATACTGACAACAAAGACAGCATGGTTTTTATCCAGCGCTGCCTTGTAGTCTTATGCGGTCATTCTGAAGCACTGATTCATCGAGTCGCTTTGGCTGCTGTGCGTTTTCTTCCTGTCCAAGGGTGGATGATGCAATCAAAGGGATCGTTATTCTGATTTTTGATCTGCAAGATTTCAAAAGCGGGTTGTGTAAGACATCCACAGTAGTTAAAGAAAAAAGAAAAAGAAGGAAGCTGATACATTTTAGTTTCAGAGGCAGAGCTATTGCTTAAGGTATTGCTTGTCACCCCCCGGGAAATTCCAAATACTCTTAACAGTCTAGGTGTTTTCACCCGAGCTACACAGGAAGCCGAAACACCCCTTGACATCCCCCCTTGGAAGTTAGTTTCAAAAGAGGAGGTTTTGGCAGTAGGTTGTCATTTGGAGAAAAAAAAAAATCCTATTCTACTGCATAGCTAAGATAAAGATAGTCTTCTTGACAGGGGGAAAACCCTGTAGAGTGCTTTTTCTGAGCTCTCTGGTGCAAGAAGGGGAGCAGAGGTTTCCACCCGTGGGTGACTGAGCTCTCCATCCCACTACTGTGATTCCTGACAGCGGATACCAGGGGAGAAGATCCTGCTTCCCTGACCTGGGGAACTCTGATCCTGGTGTGGCTCCCCATGCTGTACCTAACCCCAACTCCAGGACTCTTGATCCCCTTAAAGCCTCTACCTCTGCATGCAGGAAGGCTCTCTGATGAATGTCAAGGAGAATTCAAGGTAAAACCAATGACATTTATAATCTTAGAAATGGTGGATATACTGGACATTTGATGAATGCACAAATTGAGATATTGGGATCAACTATGAAGTTAAAAGCATTTTTAAACATCAGTATATCATTGTCAAATTAATTGTGATACCTTGGTATAATTACAGTAAACAAATGAGACCATGGTGGAGATGATTGGTAGCCTCTATCTCACACCAGTGGTATTGTTAGCTGGTGTTTGTCAAAATTAAGACCACATTTCCCATAACTTGCCCCATTTGCACTGTAAGAACAACGGTCCTCTTGCTGTTTTGTGCCATAAAGCAATCTTCCTTTGGGCTGTAAAGCAATCCGACACGGTGGCACACAGTGTAGAGTGCACACATTGCTGGTCTGTAAACTAACTCCATAATGTATGCTGGTACTTTGTGGAAATGCACCCACGAGAGCACTGGATAAAAGCAGAACACAAAACAAAAACAAACTGCCACCTTAATATTGAATAAGATGCAACATCATGTTTCACTGAGGGCAAAACCATATTTTGTTACGAGAGAGAAACAGTTCTTCAATATTAAAATACAAATGTTCCTCAGTGGGTCGGTCCCACCATACGTCACACTTACATTCATCCCTTCAAACACCACCGTCTGTCACAGTTATTTGTTTACTCATACATAAAATAACACAGACCGAGCCGATCCCAGAATGCACTTGGAGGGTTCATCAGGAAACTAATCAAAACCAGTGTGAGGAGAGGGCCGGAGGAATCCAGAAAGTAGGCTTTCAATCATCTCAGAGCAAACTAACACTGCATTACAAGCATATGGCTTTTGCCGGTCTCTGTCGTGTCTGCTGTCGTATAGTCAGCAGTTCCACAGAAACATGCTGATTCGGGCGTATGAGCTGTCAATCATTATTTTCAGTATAGTTATTCATGTGCATGCATTGACTGGCTATATCCAGAGGTGAAGTGTGGTATTTTCTACACTAGCATCTGTCAAAAGAATCACGTTTGGGGACAGTATTATACTTTAGTATTATAGATTAATATACTACCTTCTCCTCTTGGGCTGTACTCTACTCAAAAAAAGTGTTTTTCAGCACCAAATGGCATGTTTTTTTAAGCGGTATAATAAACACTCCTACATGAAGCGGCTATTTTGATGTTTCTGGATGATAAAAAAAGCCGATCCAAAAATCATACATAATGGCTGAGTCACGCATCTGCAGAGCTTCAACATGAAAACGCCCACGTCTCATTTTTGCTAGTTGGCTCTCCAGTCTTATTTGAAGGTCGTGCAGCTTTTTCTGGATTGGCCTGGTAACCACACATTGGAGAAGAAACTGGTGAATTCACTTCACTTAACTTTTTTTTTTTATTATTTCATCCAAAGTTTAACCTCACAAGGCAGTCACAGTCTCCAAGTTAGTTTGAGAGTACTTCTTCCTCGCTGTGAGGGTTGATGTTCAAAAGTTCAAAAAATCAGAAAAAGTTGATCCTTAAGGGGGATTTCTGTCAGCAAACAGCATCCACGGTTAAAACATAAAAAAGACCAAATCAAACATTACATCAGCCATGTAGAGTATCAGTTCCCCAGGAAAGCCCGAGGCCTGCAGTGCTGAGTGTTGTCAGTAGTAAAGTGGCCCTGGGTACCGCTGCATCCACAACCTCTCCTCAGCTTCTGAGGCTCAGCGCCGTCACCCTGCTGAGAATCGCAGGGAGCTCGACTGCAGCTTGACTCTTTCACCTCGCCGTGTGCCGACGCAGACTGGAAAAACCCCGACGGCGGCCTTTCGGATTCAACCTGAGCGGAGCTGTGAGCAGAGACAACATGGCAGCTTACGCTCCCTGTGGGGATCTGAGGGATGCTGCTGCAGTCCGACAGGCTGGAATTACACATCCCGGTAAACGGGCTACAATGTGATTGCTCATGTTTCCTTATCAACTGCAACAAATGAGCCAGCCACCGAGCTGCTATACCAGTCAAAATCACCAGTAACACCAATAACACAGTAAAAAAACCTACTCTAACACACGCTAACCTGCTGCCAACATCCAACATGCTCTATGACAGCTCTAGGAATATCTATAGTGATGTGGGTTGGCTGACAGGTTGACAGGAGTCATTTTGAAGGTCTAATGAGCACCGCCCCCTCCTCACATATCCACACACACACACAAACACACACACACAACCCTGTCAGCCCGCAGAGATCCGTGTGGGTGGCTGATGCCTCTTTAATGCAGGAGTGTCGAGCAGAATTAATACCATAGAGGAAGAGGGGGGGGGGGGGGGGGGGGGGGGGGGGGGGGGGGGTATTTCAAAAGTAAACAATTACAATACGACAGAGGATCTGAGGGTCTGTTAGTCACGGCCTTGGATGATTATTCATGTCAAGTGAGACACATCAAAGTCAAAACTCCAGCCCAAATCAAATCCCTGATGTTCTGCTCCATCTTGGTGAGGTGAACCTAGAAGAAGTCTCTCCCGAAGCTAAAAAAGAAGGAAAGTCAAGACTGTAATCTGTGATGTCATCAAGAGACCCTTTCTGAAACATTAGATTTATTATTAAACATGAGCAACAAGCCATTACCAACTTAATTTAGGGGGAAAAGCTCATGCAGTCATTCAGTACAGGAATTCAATTGCCAATGGGGAATATCATATGACCTTTGTTTTGGGACATTTTTAAAAATCTGATTCGGATTTGGTCCTGTGCTTATCAAAAGCCATTTTATAGCAATCATTTTTAACAAGTTAATGGGGTAATCCCATTATTTCAAAATTTGATGAGGAAAGAGTCCAACCTAAGGAACATGAAAAAGGAGTTTCTTTACTTTAGCAGAGGTCTAATCATGAGGGAGGGTGTCTAAGACGAGACCTTGCACAGCAGAAATGAAGTGGATATTGACACGATCAATCTTCCGCGAGCGTACGAACACATCTCTTTTTATTCAATGTGTGTGTGTGTGTGTCTCTTCCCCTCCCACCTTCTCCCCTGATTGTTTTTTACTTTATTTGCAAGTTCAGGCTCATCAGTCTTCCCCAGCAGCGCAAGAGGGGGGGAAGAACAATCTCATAACTTTCTCATTACCGCCCCCAGTCTCATGAAGAACACTGCTGCTGCTCACAGATAAAACAAACCTCGCTTTTGGGACTCAAAATGCCTTTTTCTGCCGCAGTTCTGCTCTCCGCCTCTGAAACTCATTAGGTAATCCAATAAAGGGCCAAAGGAAATAAGGTTAAAGTTCTGAGATAATGAAGAAAAGGCCTGAAACTGAGCACAAGTAATATTCTGGATGGCCCGAGTATTGGATGAGACCCAGTGTTGGAACAAAGATCATATGACTTCAGTATGAGAATAAATCCACAATATACAGCATAACAATGCGGCTAAATCTTGTTCAATTAAGTCTCCAAAAAAGTCTGGATTGATGAAACAATCATGCTGCGACATTACACATATTGCTGCAGAACAAAAACAGAAAGTTAGCAACTTGAGAAAGTTTGTGTGCAGCCCAATCCCCCCCCAAAACTCATTAACGCGGTGCAGAGACGGCCCGCTTCCCTAAAGGGCAAGCCATCATGGCAGGAGGTGACGGATGGAAATGAAAGCTGTCCCGCCTGTGTTTTACTGAGAGAACACACACCGTCCCCAAACACACCATCCATCCTGCCCCGATGTGGACACAGAGCACTACATCTTCTGGCCTGTCGCCGCGAACCAACAGAGACCTCCACTTGATCACACGCCTTAATTGGCCTCCTGACAGTGCACACACACACACACACACACACACACACACACA
Organism: Centroberyx gerrardi; assembly: GCF_048128805.1. NCBI lineage: Eukaryota > Metazoa > Chordata > Actinopteri > Beryciformes > Berycidae > Centroberyx > Centroberyx gerrardi. The sequence continues at coordinate 7,695,017 of NC_136020.1, forward strand.
CACACACACACACGGGGGCAAACACACACCAAACACCAACCTTCAGAAAACAAGCGGACACATGCACACCGGATGACTACCTGTCGAGACTCTGACACATCATCTTCCATTTCCCTTCTGCCAAAAAAGGGGAGTGTGGTAAATCTCAGCTGCCAAGGCCTAAAATAGCATTAGCACCATATCAGTGTGAGAGCGTCACTCACATGCAATACAGTCAAGTAACGTCCATCTGTGACACACCTTTGCGGCTTAGGAGCGGCAATTTCTGCAGGCGGTAAATATAGTGCTCCTAAATGGAGACGAATGGAGCAGAAAATCATCTGTTTTCATCTTATTGACACTGGCTGGCGCTTTTAACCTGATAAGGACCATGATGAAGTCTAAAGCACTCCTCTGACACTAATGACTTGTGATTTATAGCTTTGATTTGCCCTCGGCTGGAGAGCCAATTCATATTCCGCCGGTGGAGGTATCAAGAGGAATGGCCTCGGAAATTATCGCAGCTCCCTAAGCGAAACATCTCCTCGCCAAGATCAATGGGTCGGCCTAATCACTGCTTGAAAGATGTTGTAATATATTGGAAGAGATATGAGTAGAGCGCTATGTGCAGTAGTGAAGGTATAGGAAAGAGGAGGTGAGTAATGATGACTTAATGTTACAGGAGCTGGAAGAGTGTAGGTTTGGATTTATGGATACTGAATGGACTTCTTGTTCCATAACGCCATCTGCTGGGCAAAAGTGATTATTACTTACTTACAACAGTGGAAGTGCCCTTGCATGGATGTGTATGAGGCTTCTGTAAGGCTTTTGCTTCAACTGAAAGAGCTTAGATCACTGTCCGATATCAATAATCTAGATTCTTCTTCAGGTGAAAAGAGGTGAGGTAATCTGTGTCAATATAGATACATAACACTGATGATCTTCCATTCCATATTCAGCAACTGGCACAATCTGACATTATGCTTATGCTCAACCTAGTCTATATATTACATAATGAAATATAATCATTCTTCATGAGGTGAAATATTTATAATCATGTTTAAGATTATCTCTGTCAAATGTGTTGCTTAATTTGGCCACTAGATGGCAGAGTCACACAACAGGAGAAACACAATAACTGACTGCACTGAGTGATATACCAACAAACTCATTTCCTACAGTAGATACAGAGGCCATGTCAAAACAGAGCCAAACAGGACTCTGGTCTCCACATATATCCTGAGTATGTAGTGTGTAATTGGGTATCTAACATAAAATTCACGTTTCCTATTGATCAAACTGAGCAAATTGCTGGCTCCATCACTGTGACCCCAGATTCCCTGGAGGTGTTGATGGGGAGGATGTTAAGGAGGAAAACACGCAGTGTCGCGGACAACATGGACCACCTGTCATGTAATGCATTCAGGGACTGTGAGACCATTTTCAGTAATCAAATTGCTCTGCCCAGATGGTCCGCTGACCACTTTAGGAAACCCTTTTCACTGCAGTTAGATACTACAATGATTTTTCTCAGTCTAAACTCATTTCTCATTGTTACATGGTTGTTGTTGTTACAACTGTTATTGTATTTTTCATGTTTGCCAGTGGCAAAAAATAATTTCCCCTCTGGGATCAATAAAGCATTCACTTCAATTTCAGTTCCGCACACCTCATGTAAGATGGAGCCTGGGATCGCTACTTTTTGCACAATCCACATCTCAATTGTCTCAAAGAGAAGCAGGTGAGTTGGAGAAGGATTTTTAAGCTTTATCTACATCTCCTCCTTTGTGATTGGTCTAGATTTAATAAGGGAAATCAATAAGGGATAATGGCTTTTACCTGGATATACCTCATCAGCGTACTTCATGAAAAGAGAAGCGTCCCTAATATTTTGTACATTCAGTGTATATCTATCTTTTCTGCTGGACCTCAGGCTTGAGTTTCAGGCAGGAAATGATGCCGTCTGCGCGCATCTACTGAATATCCTCTACCATCATTAGAAACTAGCCATCAGGAGGCCTTGGTGTCAGCCATCAGAATGAAGTGTCCTCCCAGGAACTGAACCGCCCTGGAAAACACAATCCATATCGGCCGCTCTCCAGGAAGCAACACCCTATCAGAGAAGCAAATTACAGCGGCTAACACAATCGCTCACAGTGGGGCTGGGAGGAGCTGGATGCAGCTGGCACTTCCAATCATGAATGTACAACCCGGATCCGAATAAATCGGCGCTCTGATAATGGCCGGTCATTCTCTGACGTGGGCCGGGTGTGTGACGCATTTGCTGGGGTTTGTGTGTAGTCTATTATATATATCTATATAGTCTAGTCTGTATGTGTGTGTGTGTGTGGCTGTGTTATAGGTGGTGTTGTTGACATCATTTTTTAGTTGTGAGTGTGCGAAGGAAAAGTGACTCTAAACTCATCAGAGCTTCCACTGATAGATCCATTTTCATTGCTTACTTTCACTCCTCATCACTGTGTGTGTGGGTGTGTGTGTGTGTATGCGTTACACTGTGTGTGCATTTGTGAGTAAATGAGCAGGCGCGCAATCGAGGCGGTGAGTGATTGTATAAGTGAGAAGATAAGCGAGTGAATGGATGCATGTGTCTGTGTGCAAGTGTGTGTGCATAAGCGTGTGTGTATGCAACTCCCCTTTCTCTTCCACAACCGGGACCCTCTCTAATCTCGCTACACACTGCCTACTGCCACGAAGCATTCCAACACTTAGCATCCCTCATGGCTTATCTTGGACCAACACTGTCCTTGGCCCACTGACCACTGGCACTTGTTCAGTCAGAACAGAGGCGTCACTGTTGCTCCCTGGGCACTAATGAAGCAGGAAATAACCTTTAGCTGTGTGACATTTCACAGCCCCAGCTATTGTTTAGCATGGGGGAAATGTTCGGGAAAGGAGCGACAGTTGCTGCTCCTGTATTTCTCCAGCCAGATGTTAACCTCCTCCATCTTGGATTTACACAGCGTGCTTCATCTGGATCTGAACTGGGGCGGATCTGATGGATCTGATGATCTGAGTGATAGGTCTAGGAGAATAAAGTGGAACTATTATGAAACTATCTTACTTATTCCAATCATTCAGGTCTAGTCAATTCAACAAGTGGTTGCAACCAGACTTTTACTATGGTGGGTGTGAAAGCAATATCCAAAAAAAGGCAGAGGAGGAGGCAAACAGTGCAATGTAAACTGTATAATTTACACTACCAGTCAAAAGTTTGGACACACCTGATTGAATGTACTATGTTTTTCATTACCTTAAAGCCATTTTGATCTGAAGGCTTATGCGTAGATGCTTGAAATTTGTTTCTTAGACAAATATCAATAGTGAAGTTGATGCCTATGTATGAATTTCTTTATAAAGTCTTTGCCTTTCCATCAAGGCAAAGGGCGGCTACTTTAAAGAATTTAAAATATAAGATAGTTTTGATTTGTTTAGCACTTTTAGGTTTTTGGTCACTGCATAATTCCATTTGTGTTATTTCACAGTTTTGATGTCTTTACTATTATTCTAAAATGTGGAAAATACTAAAAATAATGAAAAATGCATGTGTCCAAACTTTTGACTTGTAGTGTATGTTGACGCAAATCTACGCTAAATGGGTTTTGACAGCAAGTCTTCATGTATTCAGTAGTGTATGGATTTGTGTAAATGTGGAAATAATACAGTGCAGTTCCTTTCACTGAACTGGCCGCTTCCTCCTCATCTTTTTCCGGATACTACCTGCCGTTACAGTCCAGGTTTATTTACCGCTGCGCGTCTTCGGCTGCATAAACAGGCCCGGACAGTAATAGCTCGGCTTGGTTTTGTTCCGCTTGGCTCAGTGGTGTTAAAAGGGTAAAACTGTACTTGATATTGGATGAGGAAGCGGAGCCCCCGTTCCCACCCCACTTCAAGCTAAGACAGTAATGAGATGCGGAGCCCGCTGCACTCCATTTCCCAAATTAAAGTGTCTCCACGGGGCTTCTGTTGGCTAGCTGCAAGAGCTACTGAGCAGCCTCAGCAAGGTGAGGCTTTAGTCTGATCATGTGCATGTGTTTTCATGGGTATGATGAGAGATAAGCACTGTCTGACTGTGTGTATGTGTGTGTGTGTGTGTGTGTGTGTGAAACAACACCTCTCACGAGCAAGGGATGGATGGACTGAGTAGCTTAGCCAAATCTGATGCAGTGAATCATTCAACGTAAGTGAATCATTTCACACCTTGCACCTTCTTTACTTTTTGGCCCTGCCTGCTCACCGTAGCGCCCACACACACACACACACACACACACATACACACACACACTTCTTATTCACCAGGTGTAAAACCGGAATGAATGGCACTTTTTCACGCCGTTGTTCTTTTGTAGAAGACATGAACCAAGCCACAGTGACATGCATGGCTTGAGGGGACGTTTTCTTCGTCAGGTCGGCGTTCCGAATACACAGCAATACATAGCTTTCTCTCCACTCTACATGAAAAAGGAAATGTATTTACCTGTGTAGCAAGGACGGAAACAAGGAAGAGGGTCATGAGCCAATGAGAAGAGGCAGCAAGAGAAGAGAGGAGGAGAGAGAAGAGCAGATTAAAGCAGGTACAATTGAAACTTTGCCTACAAATGAAACAAACCGTACTGACACTGACAAAAGCACTTAATTGAGGATGCTCCAGTGTTTTGAATGTGTGGGAAAACCAGCTGTTGTCGCTCGCGGAGCTGTGTAAACAGGCTCCGTCGACGCCCACGCGCTCATCTGCCGGGCGAGCTATAGGAGAGCATTGCTAAATACGCAAGGCCCGACCCCCCGCGCACACAGACATGAATGGAGGAAATCACGCGCGTGGAGTCGCCAACGTTCGCGAGCATCAAACGAAGCGCACATCAATGCCAACGCTTCAAAGTCGCAGCCTCCGCTCCCACGTGCGGCTCCTCGAGCTCCGACCGAGCCGCATCTTTATTTCTCTCGCCCCGTCCTTTTCTGTCTAACCCTCCCTCCTCTTCCCTCCCCCCCCTGTTTTTTTGTGTGTTTTCTTTGATGCCGTGACCGAGCGTTGTGATAACACTGGAGGCACGTCTCCATGCGCAGACTGGATCGGCTGGGAGGTTGCCGTGGATTGTCGAAATAGCGCTGGATAAGGCCTGTCAGCTCAGCAATGTTGGAGAGAGAGAGAGAGAGAGAGAGAGAGAGAGAGAGAGAGAGAGAGAGAGAGAGAGAGAGAGAGAGAGAGAGAGAGAGAGAGAGAGAGAGAGAGAGAGAGAGAGAGAGAGAGAGAGAGAGAGAGAGAGAGAGAGAGAGAGAGAGAGAGAGAGAGAGAGAGAGAGAGAGAGAGAGAGAGAGAGAGAGTTTGGCTAGCCTCAATTTTCCACCCGTGTCTTCTCTTTTCTTTTGACAACCAAAGTGCTCAAGCTCCCTCCATCGTAACAAACTATGCACTCTGTTTTCCTAAGATCCCCCCCCACCTCCCACTTCTTCTTCTGTGACTTTGTGTCTAAGTGCTCGTGTGTGTGACGGTGGACGAGAACAGGCCGTCCATGGGCCACGGGGACGGAGAAATGGAACGGGGACGGAGAGAGGACAGAATCACCCAGCGGAAGAAGAGCACAAACCCAATTCACCTCGCTGGGCAAAGACACGGACATGTGGTTCTGGACTGCTGTTTGTCACGCAAACCTAACCCCCTCCTCCTCCTCCTCCTCCTCCTCCTCCTCCTCCTCCTCCTCTCATCTTCTCTGGTTGTGTTGGGAATTGGGGCGAGGAAGAGGAGAGGGAACGAGTGCGTGCAGTTCTGCAGAGAGCCTGCGGAGGGAGACGATCGCACAAATTGAGCAGGATGGGGTCACTTTGTAAGCCACGTCCTTCCAAGAGCAGACATGCATTTTACACTATGCTTGCACTTGTCAGCTTTACACTAGGCCTGTTTACTCATAGACACGGTGTAGCGTGCAGCAAAACATACTGCAAGCCAGAGTAGAGAAGGCATTCATGTAAAAGAAACTGCATGATGTCTACCTGCATCTGTCCGTGTAGCACCATGTGTGCAATAGGGTTTGAGTGATATGGGTTTTTAAGGCCAATATTAATGGCAATACTTTATGGACTGAAGCTGCAGATATTCAATACTTTTAAAAATATGACTATTTTCATGCCAAACAAATTACAAATATTTAGTGTTTCTACCAAACCATGGCACACTAAATTTCAAGAATTTTAATACTACTACTAAAATCTCTTGCTACATGGTTTTAAGGACCTTTTTTAAGTCTCTTAAATATAATCGCATCAACAAGACTTTCTATTAAAATGATCAGAGTAATTATCAGAAGCAGGAGAAAAGGGAGCCACTACAGGTATAGTGGCTCTCTTTTCCACCTGCCTCTGATTATTTTCTATTATTTCAGATACCAGTGGTTCACCTTTTCTGAATCATGGTTGAGATTCCAGCTTTGAGCGGCGCTGCCCTCAATGGTTCACACTCCGTCCTGCATCCTAAAATCCACTTCCTGCCCTCATGCCTGACGTCAGGCGAATACAAGCTAGGGTTACACCGATAAGGGAATTTTGAAGGGCGATACCAAAACTCATATTTTAGGATTTAAGATTGCATACTTGTGTGAAATCTGTTCAAAATGCCACATTAGAACCAATTCAGGTTGAAGAAAAAATCCCTCCTTAGATACACTGTTATGTATCATCAGTCTGTGAGGTTCAGTGCATTCCAGTAGGTATTTTGTGATGAAGTGTTGTAATTTACTTTTTAGGTGTCCCCAATTTCCCTCAACCTGCCTTGTCTACTTCTACTTTAGTTTCCTAGATTTCCCAGAATGCCTTTAAACAACCTCCAGAGAAGGGGAGGGAACTTGTTGCATTCAGCTGTGGGTGTTATGTATAGGTGGAGAGAGTGATAGTGGAGTGAGTGTTGAGAAAAAAGCAACAGCCATGTCCCTTACTAAAAAACGCATTGTCTTGTAGCTGCATTGCATTCTGGTCTATTGAGGCTACTGTCAGTGGAGAAATTAGTATCTCAACCTCTTCTATAATAGATTTCTCCCTGTATGGTTGTTGAACATCGGTGCAAAATGATAAGTCTAGAGAGAAGCCCTTGCTCTTTGATTCTGAGTGACTGACACCAAAACCTGACATTTACTGTTGAATTTTCAGATGGCTGAAACATTTTCTGCTATTAAACTCCATTGTAGCTGCACTGGAAATTGCCGTCAAGTCAAGTCAAGTCCATACGAATACGAAAAATACACCACCAAGCAACAAAATTGACCCAAAAAATGCAAGATACATCACCAATAGCTGTTTTTTTTAACAGTGTTAAAGTGTTTTATGGTGGATTTTTCGTTGAAGCGCTTTTTGTAGACAACCAGTAATGTATTGATCAATTATACAATAAATATGTAATCAAACAAACTGCATCATATTGGTGCATATATATCAGTCTAAACCTAGTATCTGTTATAAGGGAGAGTATTTGGTTAAAAGAAGCAGAGAATCTCTCAGCTGTGTAGTTCCAATATTGAGTGTGTGTTCCTCAGTCACTCAGATGTGACATGCGTGACTTCCATAACTGATGACCTCTATTTCTACTGCTGTCTGTCACATGACCAGCCCTCTTAGTCACTCACACACACTCACACACATGCAGGCATACACATTCTCTCACATGCACACACTGTACACACACATGCTGTAAACACACATACACACATACCAGCACTTCATCCATGCAGCCCCATCCCCCTGCACATGCAGACACACACACACACATATAAAACTCACTGAAATACATACGCAGACACACTCAGCCTCACCCCATGCATATACATGCTCACACACACACACACACACACACACACACACGTCAGTCCATGTGCAGAGAGCCAGTGACGACAGCCTCCTCATCACATCATCAGTCTCGCTGTAGCAAGCAGGCAGCAGACAGGTTAGCTCTCTCCTCCTCTCATCTCTCTCTTTACCTCCTCTCTCCTCCTCAGAAATGTCAGCCTTCTCACAGATGTATCCCTGCACATACGCCGCACCGTTTGGCATTTAAATATCAATGTCACAGCCCATACCCGAGACTCGGCTTCCGGGTATTTAAGATGTGAAGTTCATATGAAAGATTTAAGGCCGCACCACGGTGGCAGCGAGCTGCGGCGTGGTGCGGGTTACCATGCATAAAGTATATGACATAGAGAGGTGAACTTACAATATGACCGCTGCGCATACAGGGGTCACTTTTTTATCCTTTGTTTATCTAGGGAAATTCGACTGAGCGTGCATGCTCTTTTCCAGCAAAAAAAAAAAAAAAAAAAAAACTATCTCCAGCTGCTTATTTGATTAACTCCCACAGGTTTTATAACCTTTATTTATCCAGGGAAAGTCGACTGAGCATGGCTGCTGCTCTATTTCAACATCGCACAATAGCTACATTTACACGCGCACAACAGTGAGAGTATTGCCAGTACTGCGAGTAAGGCAAGTCTGATTAAAGCGTTTACTTGATTCCATAATTTGACAACTCCCCATAATAATCCCCTTCACATGAGTGACGTATTTATTTTGATTATCCAGAGAATTGTGGGAATCGGAGGCTCTATTGCTACAAAAAAATGAATGAGTGTGTGTGGGTCGGTCCCACTGGTGGACTTTTACTTTTTAGCTCTTTAGTACGCAGCCTTCAGTGCTTTCCGATGGACACAAGTAATTTTATTGTTCTGACAAATTCACCCTCTTTAAGTTTTTCTGACAGGAAAAATGTCAGTATCACAGTGCCTATGCCTGTCTAAAAACTGCATTATATCCATTACGTTACATTACGTTTAGCAGACGCTTTTGTCCAAAGCGACTTCAAATAAGTGCATATACTGTATATCCATGTCTTGCAACTCGCATAATATAAACCCTGTCTTTTCCAAACTACAAAAGTGTCGACTTCTGCTGCCTGCCATCTTGGTCCAGCCCAGTACAAACTACACTTCCCTTCCACCTCCACATAAAACGATGAACTGGGCACGTGCGCACTTTGACCACAGCTCAAGAAATGCAACCAAAGTGTATGAATCTCCTTCCTGGTGTCTATTAATGCAAATCAAATCAAAATTCTCCACATATGTTACTATGATTATGCTTCCTTCAAGCATAATTGTGTTAACATAATCAGAGTATGGCGTTTACGTGGGCTCTGCCTTATTCGCATTACCGCCTTAATCGCATTAAAATCACATGTGCATATGGCCATTCATAAAGTTCCACACATTCACACTGGTAGCAGCACAACCACAGTCTACTACTGCTGGCCACTGAGCAGCTGTACTGGAACAGTTGGGGGTTCACTGCGGGAGAGAATGTTTCTCCGTCATTTTCCCCACCCACATTTTCCGGGGATTCAAACCGGCCACCCTCCGGTCACAAGCCCACTTCTCCCTCTGCTGCCTTATGCTTCTGTTCTGTTACTCCCGACTCGAGTGGCTTGGTGTTGGGCCTTGGGGCACGACCGCAGAGTGCTATACTGAGCCGGGGGACGGCCGACGCGTGGCTTTGAATCGCATGTGATTGCTCGTGTGATTGTGGACACAAAGCAGAACGGATGCGCGCTGGTGAAGCGAGACAGCATCGCTATGGTGACCACACAAACACAACCACACCAGCAGCAGCAGCGAAAAAGAAAGGACATATACGCTGATGCCCAAGTGGTTATGTCAATGCGGCTATGTCAGCGTATATGTGTGTGTGTGTGTGTGTGTGACAGGGAGGAAGACAAAGGCAGCCCAGTGCTATATGCTTTGCCCTTGTTGAGGGGAGAGATGAGATGTGTCTAAACAGAGATGGTGACATCACTTCTTGGCAGGCAGCTCCAGGGAGACTGTGGTGCCTGGGCCAGGGACATGCGCTCATCCAATCACAAAATGAGCCTCTGTGTGTGTGTGTGTGTGTGTGTTTGTGTGTGTGTCACGCTGCGACCAGGTCAGTCAGCACATGCCTCCCACAGCTAGTCCTTAATCAAACAGAGGGAGGTCACCCCAGAAGTAATGGAGTATGGTGTGTGTACCTGTGTGTGTGTGTGTGTGTGTGTTGGTGTGTCACGCCCTTCGCTGCCTCTCCCAGTTCTTCCTTGCCTTCGACCATGATAGTGTGTGCAGTTGAGAGAGAGAGAGAGAGAGAGAGAGAGAGAGTACATTTGTGTGTATGTGTGCCTCCACCTGTGAGTGTGTGTATAGGCGTGTAAAAGAGAAAATGTGTGTGTACGTGCCAGACAGAAATGAAAAAAAAAAAAAAAAAAGACGTGGTGTGGCTCCATCACAAAGTGTGAGAAACAGACGAAGCAGCTACAGGGGCCTGCAGGGAACAATTTTAAGAAGTGTGTGTTGGGGAAGAGAGGGCGAGAGAGAGAGAGAGTGAGGGAGTATATAGTATGTGTGTGTGGGGTGGTGAAAGCGATGGAGAGAGTGCCTACAGTGTGTGTGAGTGTGTGTGTGTGTGTGTGAGAGAGCGATAGTGCTAGGGGTAAGGTGAAAGGGATAAAGACAGAGCAGAGGAAGGGAAGGGAAGAATAAAAGCAGGGTCATGTTGCTTTATGTAATTTACAGGTCAGTTTCAGCTACCTTTTCCATTACAGATGCACCGATTGAAGGCCGATACTGATACCGATATTTTTGGATCAAAGCTGCTGACAGCTGATCATTTGTGGCAATATTCAGTGTCTTTAAATTTGATCATTTTCATGCCAAATAATTCCAAAACAATTCCAAGTTTTCAGTGTTTCCCCCCAGACTTTTATTCTTGGCAGAGTGGAAAAGCCTCTGAAACAGCATTTATACCATGTGACACTGAAACTCTCCATTAAAACTATATATAAACTCTCCATTATAGCTATAATGATAATAAAACATTCATGCATACTTGTGCAGAATCTGATCAAAACAGACTTAGACCGTTAGTTTAGGGTCATGGGAATACATGAGATTTCACTCTTTTTTGTATTAGAAAGATTTAACATCCTTATAGGTGTAAGAGTAAGGAAGTAAGCGTCTCTAATGGGTAAAGTCTCTAATCCTGATTTTAGCGTGGCATAGGTCTGATATCCCAAACAATATTAGCACATCGCTAATTTTTATTCACCAAATAAGAAAAATAAAGCAGATCCTCTCTCTCTTTCTCTCTGCCTCTGTCTGGTTGTCTTAATCTCATTCTTGGCCTCCAAATTAGCTTTCGTGTAATCAGCGAATGCGGTTGCTTCTCTTCAGGTACCTCTTATACATCTAAGTACCAGACACACACACACACACACACACACACACACACACACACACACACACACACACACTCTCTCTCTCTCTTCTTTTGGTCGCACACCTTAATGTACCCTTAGCTCATACTGTCTACTTCACAAAGTCGCTATTCCCATTAGGGGCCTATGGCTCCAGCATGGCATCAGAGATATAAAAGGCACAGTGGATTAGGTGAACTCATTAGCCTTTCAGTATGACTCATCTCCATACAGCAGAGACTGGTGCTGAAGCAGAGGCTGGGTACAGTAACTCTGTAGTGGGAAATGACCAAAGACGTTACAAATAGAGGAGATGGCATTGGTATAAAGTTATTAGATTGGTTAGATTGGACTGGAATATATATGAGTCGTATATTCATGTATGTATATATAAGTGTGTGTGTGTGTGTGTGTGTGTGTAAATAGGGGCGTTGGAGATGCTTCCCTATGGCGTGCATCGGCAGATCCACAGAGTCGCCACTGTCTAGTCAGTATTTGAAGGTCAAGGACATACTCTCTCTCTGTCTCTCTCTCTCTCTCCCTCTCTCTCCCTCTCTCTCTCTCTCTCTCCCTCTCTCTCATTACAATTACCCACAGGCCATCTGTGCCCCCGTGTCTCTCTCTCTGCTTTTCTCCACTGACCATGTAAAAATCACACTGTAAAAAAAAAAAAAAAAGAAACACATCTTGAAAGTGTTACTGCCATGGAGCTGGTTGTCACAGCCGGAGCGGAGCGCCACCCTGCTACAGAAAGGACACCGAGGATTCATCACACGCAGGAAAGGACAAAGATACTGTAACTGTTGGAGATGCAGCAGATGGAGGAGTTGTCCCCTCTGGGCCACCGTAGTATGTATTATTACTGTTAGAATAATATATCGGGCAGATATTGGCCTTTGTTTAAATAAAATCGGATATTGGCCAGTCAGTGTCGTCCACCTCTAATACGATGGATATGATGCAGTTTGATTGTTTACATATATTGTTGAATTATTGATCAATACTACACTGGTTGTCTATGGGAAGCCCTTAACCTGATTTATTCTTATACAACATTTTGATCGGATTCCACACAAATACGCATGAATGTAACTATTGGTATTATTTATATATATATTTTTTCATGGGGTTTGGGAGTGTTAGTGTCCCATGGTCTAAATAAACAGTATAAAACAGTGTGAGATATATAAAATAATATTAAGAGTCTTTCTGATTCCATTCAATTTAAGAAAAAAAAAAGTCAGAATCATCCAGGAAGAGAGAAGAGAAGAGAAAAGATGACAAAAGAAGAGAAGAACAGAATATAACAGAATAAAATGGAGTACTTCATTCTGAACATAATGGAGAAAGTTTCCGTTAGCGTCAAGGTCTCTGGTCTTATTTCAGCTGCAGACAAACCTTTCTAAAACTTCAATACTTTTTATTTGGGCATTGTTCAAAGCGAGCGATCGAGCCCGCTTAACAGCTCCGGAGCACTCGACACACATCCTCCATCAAGAGACGGCAGAAGATATTACTTATTTGATATTTTCTGCTAATTTTGTCAGCGCATCCATCGCACGTCCTGCCTGATCTGTAACCAAGTCTGAACTTCCCCGGAGCGATCGCCTCCCCACGGCGGCTTGATCAATCGACACAATGTCCAACGATTTCTCATTATGATGATCGGCGCAGAGCTCTTAACATTTCAGCCCAGGGTAAAATCAATGTCTGTGTTTTGTTATGGACACAAAAGAAAAAGAAGAAAGAAGAAGAAAGAACTTGCAGACAGTGTAGGTCCTGCAGCACTGCATTTGGAAAAAGTAAAATTAGAAAGTACTTTGAAAAGAAAAGATGCAAGGAGTGACTCAGGTTTCCCTAAACAACCAGAGATTGCACTGGGAAAAAAAGAATATTTTGACTGCAAATATGTTCTCAAAATCCATGTTCAGGCAGGAAAGTTGAAAGGCTTGAATGTTAAAAAAAAGCCTTTGTTGTATAGAGGGTTAAGCCATTCAAAAACAACCTTGGCTTGGATTTGGATGTTTTCATGCCATGAAAACATACTTGTGGTCATAATATTTCCCTTCTCTCTTCCATCTTGCAGTATCCTCCTGAGCCCTTTTCCCAGCCCCATCTCCTTGGTTACCCCCCACCCACATCATCGCCATGGTAACCCAGACACTCTCTCTGCCCCGCCCGTGCTTCCTCCGCGCCCTAATCTCCATGGTAACCTTTAGGTGCCCTCGGAAACCCCTGGAGGGTCACGAGGAGGGGTCCCTTGGGTGGGTCTCTCTGAGTGACTAAGAGCCCTATGGCAAGCAAGGCATGGAAAAATGGATGCAAAAACACACACAACTCACAATACAGACTAGGGTGGATATACAGTCAAAAACAAGACTTCACATACACATACACACACACACACACACACACACACATACACACACAATGGGCAATGGGAGACCAGTTTTAAAGACAAACCTGCAAATCAAAGCTATTCACTGGTATTCCCATCTATTATCAAACTTTATGTACTATAAATTTTAAGGAAAGAGTCATAAAATAGAGCATTATTTGCTATTTAGAGCCTTACTGATGCCTTTATATTCAGAAGACTTAAAGTAGGGCCAGACATGTCTGTCAAAACATCTTCTGAAATAATACAGGCCTAAAAATATAGCAAAGTGCGAGCCTCAAATCCCCACACCTCACTCTCCAAACTGCTAACGTCATCTCACTCCTTCAAGCTGGCGTGAAACCTCTACAGCACGAGTGTGAAAATAACATTTTCCCTTCTCAATGAAGCCCGGAGAAGGGCCACGCATGCAGGCGCAACACACAAGCACGCGCCCCCGCACACACACACACACACACACACACACACACGCGACAATCTTGTTAAAATCAACAACCATTATGATGACCGCGGGAACATTGTCTATCGGGCCACCAGGACGCGAGTGGGAGTCTCAGTCTCAGAAAATAAGAGAGTGTGAAACTGCGGAGCGGCGCTGCCTCAGACGGCTCGGAAACGTCTGTGACAGCTTACAAATAAAAGGTTTCGAGACTTTCTAGCTTTGAGAAATGAAGTCGGTTCAAAGCGGTGTGTGGGAAACTGCTATTTCGGGACGCCATTCAGACACGTTGAAAGAAAAGGGTTACGGGAGAACATGAGCTATTATCGGTGTGATAATTCGGCGCTGTGCTGGGCAGGGTTATATATACACACACTGAAAAAAAAAAAGGTTTGTTTTTTTTCCTAGAAATGCTTCTAGAGTCTTTTGCCTTCACTTCAATGGCTTTGAATATTTATTTGAAATAATTATGGAGGAGAGAGTTGAACTATCTGATAGGATAACCTTGTCAAACCAACTGACATTTCACTTTTTTATATGCAAAAAGTATCTAAAAATGTCTTAAATATTTGCAAAAAGCTGTTTCCCTTAAATATTTCATGTCATTAGAATACTTTTGCAACTAATAAAATCATAGCTAGTTTAACATGAGACTATATCAGTTAAGAGTCACTAAAAGTGTATTAATAGTGAACAATTAATAGGTTATCACACTTATGCTTAGATTATAAACTTGTGATAATCTTGTCCAATTGTCTGCAGCTTTTTAAACTATTTTGTGTGCTTAAGTGTCTTTACTGTCCAAAACTCAAAGTGCCTCTAAACAGATGAACCGTTAGTAATGAGTCAACAGTCATTTACCTTTAACTTTGACATGGATGACATGAAAACAATGATTGATTAGGAAATTCTTTATAAGCCTTATCGCTTAAACACACACTGATAGAATGCGATCGGTCATGTTGATGCCTCAGATCACCTGCCTGCAGTTCAACGGGTGAAGTGTCAAATGACATCCATCAATTATGGCTTCCAGCGCGTCTGGACCTTTATAGAAACTATTCATCCAAGAGCCTTATTTACACAGGACTAGTGTCATGTGGGGACCTCATGTAACTTAAGGTCATTTGTGTAAGATTTTTAAAAATTACAGAAATAATAGGTAATGCGAACAGAGCCTAGGTCTATTGCACTCTCACTCTGATTGTTCCTCCCTCCTCCTCCCTCTCTCTCCTTCTCCCCCTCTCCTGTCATCTTGTCATTTTTCTTCCTCGCTCTTTCATCATCTCTCCCTTAATATCTCTCTTGTATCTTCCCTTCTATAGATGGGGGG
Source organism: Centroberyx gerrardi (assembly GCF_048128805.1). Taxonomy (NCBI): domain Eukaryota; kingdom Metazoa; phylum Chordata; class Actinopteri; order Beryciformes; family Berycidae; genus Centroberyx; species Centroberyx gerrardi. Next base: position 7,710,438 of record NC_136020.1, read on the forward strand.
TTGGCGATCACGCGGTGCGAGCGGCCTGTGGAGGTCAAGAGTGGGTGAAAGAGTCAGCACTCTCCTTCCACATCAGGCTCATTTCACATCTAAAGCCTATTAATCAGAACAACAATGGGGCTCCATTCAGCGTTTGGGCCATTTGAGTGCGCCTTGTGTGTCATGATTAGGGCGATGCATTGATTCCGTCTTGATACAGTGCGACTGATGCAAACAAGTGACATTTAAAACATATTAAATCACGTCCACTGTGGTTGATCCAACATCTTGATAAAAAAAAACAGAACTAATTTGGAGCTTGTACAGAATGTCATAACACAAACTGTACCTGTCAAACCTGAGGAAAAACAGCCTGAATTTGCAGGTTACTCAAGTCAAAAGAATGTGTGCTGTGCAGTAACATTCCCTCTTTTTACCATTTCTCCTTCTCATTTTTCTCCAAGTCTCTCCCTCACGTTCCCCCACCCCCTCCGTCAGCCTAACCCTAATCACTGTGTTTGTTTCTCTGCCTCCCTCTTTCCCCTCTTCCTTCGCCGCTGCCGCCGCCGCCGTCGCCGCCGTCGCACCTCTTCCCGTCCCCGTCTCTCTCCCCGTGTCTTGTCTGTCTGCCGGCGCTTCACCGGAGGGGGGTAGTCGGTTGCGACCTACTTTGCCGAGCAGAACTGGAGCTGTCAGTCACGCAGCTGTGCGTCACATCGCCTTTACCAGGCGCTGAAAGGATGCTGCCTCACTCTGGCCCGCTTTCCTCGCCACACTAGAAGCTTCCACACAGGATGATATTTTAGGCTTTCTCCTGCTTCTCTCCCCTCCGGGTCTCTTTGCCATAAACAAGAGATGGGTGGAGGGTGGAGGGGGGGGGTAAGACGCTTTCTAAAAAGCTAGTAGCCGATTGCGTAATGGTACAAGCAGAATTTGGACTGTGTATTCTGTGTGTGTGTGTTCAAGCACCGCTTCTTGTAGGTAAAAGATGATTCAGCCTCCTTCACTTCCAGTGGCTCCATTAGCACAGGAAGGTGGCGTTTACATCCATTAGCCCAGAATAAATGGCAGCTGAATTATTGAGACCATCAACTCGGTGAACGACTGCCAATCCATTAACTAAACAGGATCTGGCCGGCAGGAGGAGACGGCTTCAACTCAACATTTCCTTTACCAACAGCTACGTTTACGCCGATCGACTCGCCGACGCCTCTATCAAGGTCAAGCCGGTGCTGTGGCTGCTGGATGTCCGAAACTAGCAGTCACCTTAACCAAGGAAAACCACAGGCCAATTACCCGGAGAGAGATAAAGCAGTGAGGGAAGGATGCTAGACAGATCTAGAACTATAGTAGCCTAATCCTCTAATAGAAGAATTAGAAGGATGTAATAATAAAGATCACATACAAGTACAATAAGGTAAACACACTATAAGGTCAAAGCATATGTCCTTGATTTTTTCTAAAAGGAAAAATGGGAAAATATAGAGAAAATTTCACTTTTAGGGATTTAGCTGATGCTCTTATCCAGAGCGAGCGGTTGGGATTCAGCATCTGAGCAACCATTCCGATGAGGGAGAGTCACTGTAACTACTATAGGGACGGGATACACAGCGGCTATAAAAAGTATACACCCCTCTTGACTATTTGCAAGGTGAGAACTTTATATTTTCACATAAACGTGTCAAGTTTCCACTCTAATTTGATAGAACTTTGATAGAGAGCTGTGCATGGATTTAAGACCAAGAGTCCCAAATAAAAGCATTTTGAACATATTTTGCAGCATGGAAAATGTGTAAAAAGTCTTCTTTTTTCTATAGCCACTGTATCCAAGGCCAAGAGGCAGTTTCCCACAGCCATCAGCAGTAAAACACTGGCTAAACACAAATATCCATCCTTCTGACGATAACTTCATATCATCATATCATCATATTTGTTTCTGTGTGTGCGTGTGTGTGTGTGTGTGTGTGTGTGTGTGTGTGTGTGCAGTATGTATGTATGTGGGAGTGTAGTGTGCATGAGCGGCAGCCTATATGGAGCAGGCTGGCAGTGTTTACCTCTACCTATAGGCAGGGAAACAGCACAAAAGACAAAGTGACATAGCAAAACTATCATTCTAATCCTATTTCTATGAATGAGCGGTGTCCAGGGTGGATGGGAGAGGGAGTGGGGGGTGGGGGGGGAGTTATGGGAACTGGTTATAGGGTGAGTTACAGCCTGGATTAGCCCATGTCTGAAGACGGGGCGATAAAGCCTGACCCCAGTGTCAGCCGCAGCACATCACTCTCTCATCCCCCTTTATGTTTCTCCTCATCATTTCTCTCTGCACCCCCCCCCCCCCCCCCTTCTCCCCACCCACCCGCCCACCCATCCTTCCTCTCTCTCTACTTCTGCACCTCCTCACATTTGTTTCCTGCCGCTCTCCTCCCTTCCCCTCCCCTCCCCTCCCGTGTGAGAAGCGAATCACGTTACGACACCACAAACCGGAGGAAATCGTCAATTAACACTGTCACATTGACGGCCAAATATAGACAAGAATCGCAGGCGCAGAGATACGTGTCATAACACCAGCACATCACGCTCAATGACAAAACGAGAATACAATTAGTCATTTTAGTCACCGACGATCAAACACACCGCCCCTGCAAAGCGGTTTAGTTCATTTTATCATGCCTGCGTATAATGTGTTTATTCTGTCTGTGAGGCTGTGTTTGTCCAGACGTGTTATGGAGCCCGTTCACGTTCGGCTGGTAAGTGGGAGAGTATTTCAATTCCTTAAAATCACTCATATAAAACCATGCAACACCCTGTCTTCTCCTTTGCAAGTAACACTGTCTCAGAAATGGAGTGGAATGTAGTGCTGTGGTTAGATGTAGCTGTCCCATTAAAAGACATAACAATGTCAGCAGCCATTTCAATTACTGCAATATACAGTATAGGCCAATGTGACTACTATTATTTTGTTATCCATGCAGCAATGTAACATGGAACATCAAATCACTTAGCACACAATATATGAACAAGAAGCAGAAAGACTACTAGTTCATGCATGGTGGGTGAGAAAATGCATTTTTATTTGAATTGCAAAGATGAAAAGAAAACTTTTATGAAGTTGCACAGCCATGTTGGAAGCAAATTTTTTACGGTAGTCCAAGAACAGTGAGTGTATTATACTCAGGGAATCATCACATGCTAATTTCATCAAGGAATAGAATGCATTGATTGAATTTGTTGATACCTGTTGCTGTTTTCATATTGCATTAGTTGCAATTGTATTAAGTATTAAGCTTGCATTACCTTTTTCACATGGTCTAAAACGCTTTCTCTACTTTTCCATACTGAAGTATCAACATGAACTTGATATAGGCCTATTGTTCAGACGCATGCCATACTGTCAAATAGAACCATGACGTGCGTGCATGGCTTCCACAACCAATCACACGCTTTACATACGCATCCACCCACACACTCACACGCCCATGCATGCACACACTCGGGATTGTGTCCATACAGAAGACCTGATCAAAGCCCTCCAGCTTACTGATAACCTTTGAGTATAGAAGACATTAGGGATATGCGTAGGAAACAAACTGTCACTGTCACTATCATCAAATCACAAGCTCCCTCTCTGAAGACTTGATGATGAAATGTCACTGATGAATCTTGTGCTTCCACTGTGTCCATATAGAGGTCAGAGGGAATCCTATGGGACACGCTGCGCTATTAGCTTCATAAAGAGGTGAGGCGATAGAGTTCGTAATAGAGTTCTGAGGTCGGGGAGAATCCAGAGGAATTGGCAGGCGGTGCTTGGCGGAGAGTGTGACTGCATCGATTCAGTCGGTAGCAATGAAAGAAACACTCATCTCTGTCGCACTACTGCACTTACAAAAATATATATATTTTTTTTAACTCATATCAATAAACGGCAGAAGATGCTGAAATACATCACGCCGCCATTCCATCAAATCATGAAGCAATCACATTATCAAATCATCCTGGATTCTTCACAAGGCTGACAAAGATTAATACTGGTGCACCTTTCGCTACACAGGAGGATATGTGAATAGACAGGACCTGTCAAGCAAGCAGCACAGCGCTGACTGTAATCTAATCACAAGGCAGCCAGAAATACACCTATAAATATAACACATAACATGGACAAAAGGACTGACACGGAACATTCTTGGTTACTAATCCAAACTCCGGGGGATCTGTGATCAGCCATGCGTTCGGCTACATATTACATGACTAATGCTGTCAGAGATGGCGGGAGATTGCCTCAGATTGGCCAATCAAGACGGTAATTAGCTGCATTAGGCTGTTCGGCGGCAAGTCGGAGCCAAAGGCAGCAGATTAAAATGAGCTAGCGCTGATCTATATTCCGCATGCATTTAAACAGAGGGAATACTAATACACACGGATATAAACTCACAAGAAAAGGCTCAATACAATTTTACCCTGAGGCCATCAATCATTTGAAGACAGTTCCATAAAGTATGAGACCTGTGACTCTCACATGCTGCCGCAGTGGAGCGATTGTCTCACTGGAGCCTAATGGACTAGTCAAATGTTTCTTTGTTGGAGACAATGGAAACATTTTGCTATACTGAGGCAGTCTGAGTAATTCAGTTAGCGGTGAGTTGGATGAATAGCTTCAGTTTCCTCAGCATTGCAGCATTGCCGCCTCGACACGCCGTGTAGCCCACTTTCAGATGATAATAATATGGGGAAATCTGCAGAGAGTTGTTTGATGATAAGGCAGTTTAGAGGACACCATGTGATTATAATTCTCCTGAATTTTTCTAAAAGGAGGCGCCGATGTGAAATCCATCCACCGAGAACTAACAGGGGTAAAATTGGCTTTGATTGGGTGCACATCTGCTCTTTTCTACCATCTGAGATGCGACAGAGAATGCAGTACAGTTAATTGTTGGAATTTCCTTGTTGATACATGGAAGTAAAATCATATAAACCGCAAATTAGTCTGTAGAGAGAGTCTCTATGCGTGCTTGCACGTTTGATATTTTCAATAAACCTCGGTCAGGAAAATTACTACAGTGTTTTGAACATTTCAGTCACTTTTACACACAAACTCATAGATGTGAACAGACTGGTTTTACACTGGACACCTATAGTGAGGTTTTGGTAACCAGAAGACAGAAACCCATCTCATCTACAACAAATGACAATCTCTCTCCATGATTCCTTGTATCATTTTGTACCATCTGTGTATTTTGAATTAAGATTTTTTCTTGTGTCTGAGACCAAAAACAAATTTCCAGCCCTGGTTGGACAATAAAGTTCTATTCTATTCTATTCCATTCTATAGTTTAACATGTTCTTCTTAATGCCCTTGTACCAAAGATCCACACCACAAAGAAAATATTCTATACCGTCATTACTCTCATATATTTAATGTTTCTTTAGAGCGATGTGTGTTTTTTAGCCATTATTTATCCAGGGCAAGTTGACTAAGCAGTCATGCTCCTTTCCAGCAGCTGGAGCAGTAGGGGTTAAGTGCCTTGCTCAAGGGCATTTAGACAGTAATTGTTGAGGGAGGGGAGAATGTTACTCATCTACTCTCCCCCAGCTGGTTTGGGCCTTTAAAACCGCCAACCTTCAGATCACAAGCCCGCTTCTCCAGCCTACTGTACGATAAATACATCGGCGAGAACAACACCTCCGGGCTTCATCTGGCTGATTATTTCAATGGGGCTTATGAGGACTTGGCAGCCGCTGGGAACTCCAATACAGCACCAGGGCTGGAGCGGACAGAGGAGGCCACGCTGTGTGACGTGCCCTGCTGGATACCTGGGATAGAGGCTGGCCGGGCAGCAGCTGGCACCGGGAGGCTGGCACCAGATGACTGCTCTCAGCGCTGGGAACAAAACAAGCAGCTGCGGGAGCGGTGGGTGGGTTGGCCCCGTCTTTAAAAGGAAGCCAGGCTGTGATTATCGCAGCGCAAAACACGGGCCACACAATGCTGTTAACACAACCAGGCCGGCTAGCTAACACTTGATCCTAATTAACCAGCGCTACCACCGGAGCCTACTGCTCACCAAGACTTGATACATTCCAGTGCTGACTGATCCATTTAAGGAAGAATCCACCCTCCGATACGTTTACACTGTTATATATCATCCATCTGTGATGTTCAGTACACTCCAGGAGTTATTTTCTGATGTAGTCTTGAAATTTACTTTTTGGGCCACTTTCACTCAACCTGCCTCACCTAATTCTTCTTCAGTTACTGATTTCCTACATTTCCCAGAATGCCTTTCACTCCTTGTCACTCCTTACTCAAAATGCAACCTGTCTTGTGGCTGCATTGCATTCTGGTCTATTGAGGCTACTGTCAGTGGAGAAATTGGCATCTCTGCCTCTTCTAAGATGGATTTCTCCCTGTACGATTGTTGAATATTGCTGCAAATAGAAGCCCTATCTGTTTTATTCTAAGGGACAAACAAAGCCTGACATTTACTGTTAATGTTTTTGGGCAGCTTAAAGATTTCCTGCTATCACACTACTGTAGCTGCTGGAAATATCTCAATGTGACGTTACATCATCTACATTTGGCCAGTCATCCACAAGAATAAGGATAATAAACCACCCGACAAAAAAATGGGCCCAGAAATGCACGATACATCGCCTGTAGCTGTTTTGTTTTTGCAGTGTTAAAGTGTTTTAAGGTGGATTTTTTCCTTTAATGGGGTGGCCTAGAGGTTAGAAAGTGTGTCCTGCTGAAGTGTCCTTGAGCAAGACACTGAACCACAACCTGCTCAGTCATTGTAAGGGAAAAAAGCATCAGTGGAATGACTAAAATGTACATGTAAGCATCTCTGCGTTTACTTTCAAACTGCACACAGACAAAGCAGTGCCAACTCTCCGCCGGAACGCATGATATCATGTGAAAGCGCTTTATAATTGCCGCATATCAAGCCATGAACTTGACTTAATTATATCAAGCAGCACTGGCTCATTGACTGCGTAACATTGTTAGATGTAAGCTCAACCCCCCCCCCCCACAACCCCCCCTAGCATTGCCTAGATATTACTTGGCCTTCACACTATATTACCTAACACTGGACATGTGATGAAGAGTGACATTATAAAGTGCTGCGCTGTGATACACGCTGTTGTTGAGAGGGTGGGGGGTGTGGGATGGAGGGTGGGTGTGTGTGTGTGTGTGTGGGGGGGGTGGCATATGTTCCAGCAGGACACCTGAGTCACATCAGTGGGCTGGATGCGGGCTCTCTGCAGGGGAGCGACGGGGGAACCTGTCACATCAGCCGCAGAGCGCGGGGAGTCGCAGCGCGGCCCTGACAGTTTGGGGTGGACGCGAAAAACACAATCACGACGACAGAGACGGAGAGGATCGGCTCCGTGGAGAGCGCGCGAGTCATTATATTTCACCTTCAAAAAACCCAAGGATCTCACTCTCGTCCCTTGTCACACAACGCTTTTGGTGTAGGGGGGAAAAAATCATATATAGGCCATTTTGTTGTGGCTATAAAAAGCTCGACTGTTGAGTTGAAGCTCATTTGAGTGAATGCATATGTGGCCTTGGAGGTAGCTGGGGGGGAGGAGGGGACATCTGCTCTCAGAGTCTCACTCAACTGCTCATCCTCATGGTGCTGGACAATGTTAGAAATAATACGCATAAGAACCGGCTATAATTATATGCCGCTATAAGAGCCGCGGCTACACGTTAAGCGCAGACGAGGCATTCTGCAGGATTGCGTGTGTGACGGTTTTAATTAAAACATCTGCAGAGGGTTTTTCGAGAAATACGGCACAGTATATCACACGACAGTATAGCTAGGGAAGCTAGGACGTGATGGGATCAGGCTCTCTTCGGAGTCCTTGAACAAGATTCTCAGCCAGCGCCGAGAGCCAGTGACATCATGCTCTATTTCTGGCTTTCAAGTGGAGCATTCACCAGCTAAAAGGTATCCATTAATGGGGACCAGCTGCATGTCTCGAACACCAGCGTATGCAGAGAATCAAGCTGCCGAACCCAAAAAAAACCCACAAATTCAATTTGAAAGTGTCAGATATGAACATCAGTCACGTCTAATTCCTCAACAGTCGGCCTGTTTTAGCTGTACGCCCCCCTTAGTACATGACATCGGGTTAGGGTTAACTAATTGTGTTTTAACCTGCTATTAACTGGAAAACCAACTGATTCAGGTGTTTCGGAGAGCAACCAGCAAAACGGAGGTGTAATTTTCATCAATGGTGAAGGCAAAATAAACAGATGTAGTGGCTCTTGGAGGGAGGATTACATTTCCAGGTCGGCGCTGCGTGTAGCACTAAGTATTGGTCATAACCTCATTTCACTCTGCTCACTTAAGTGGCTCTCCTGGGACCCGTTCTCTAATTCATTCGGGCAAAGCCAGCAAGCATCATGTGTGTGTGTGTGTGTGTGTGTGTGTGTGTATTCGGGTGTGTATGTGTGCGTGTGGACTAAGACTTGAGACTTTCTGCATTCGTAGCCTCGGGGTCTGAGTCATGCCCAAGTTCTACCCACAGAGATGCAAACTCTTTAACACCCCGCCCCCCCCTCTCTTCCCACCCACACAAATGCACGCTCACGCACACACGCACACACACAAACACACACACACTTGCTCAGCAGTAGAGGGGAGATGACATCAAAGTGTTCAGAGTGTGCCTGCCTCCGCATTGTCGTTTCCTAAACACAAATTATTCATCACTCGGTTCTTATGTTGGGATCCTTATAGAATAAGCACCTGGAGAGAGCAGGATGTATCTCACTTGCTTATAGGGCCTTAGAAGTCTCATCACATCTGAACACTTTTCCGCACTGCACAACGCCTCGCTCAACAATGCGTGTGTGTGTTCTGAGATGCCGACTGTATCTCGCGTTGAGCAGAAATTGGCTGACATTCACTCAAAAATCTTGAGTAAACCCATGCATAAGAGTGGAAAAGGCTATGTTTAGGTAGCTAACACAGGGTCACCAGCTTTCAACTGTCACACTATCAACCAATTACCTTCTCCAATTAATTTATCTCCATGTTTCCTATCACCAAACATGGTCATTAATCCATCTACATAGTAAGAAATCCCACTAGCATTTAGAATATCAATGGCTCTTGTCCAAACCAGGCTCTTTTACAAAGGTTTGGGCAACACCTTTGATGCTGAAAATTCAGGAGTTATGCTTTTGTTCTGATTGGACCAACCCTATTGGAAGCAACCAATCATGAGTCACTCATTTGGCTATTTCAGTCTGACGAATGAACTGGACACCGATCACAACTGCGCATTTACTTTTAAATCAGCTGGTTCCACCCAGAGCTCCAGCGTTGGGTGAAGTACATTTGGGCAAAACTTTAAATTAAACGGCACCTTGGTACAAAATTAGTGATTACAATCTCGTGAGGTATTTTGCATTTTACGCCATCAGCCTCATCACGCCTGGTGACAACCGGTTTCTTCCGGAAAAGAAGAGTCAGGTGAACTAAACTAAACTCGCTGAATTGGCTGAACGCAGCTTGTCTGTGGTGATCCTTACAATGCAAAGCTGAGGCCAGTGTATGCAAGGCAAGCGGAACAAATCGCTGTGAGCACAAGAAGAAGCTGAAGATGCTTTTCTTTTTAATTCATGTAGTTCCTATGTTTTCTACTAGTTCTTAGCCCCAGGTTTTCAGTTTGTGATCTTTGGGTGAAGCGATAACCTTAAAGAAGACTTTGTCTGTCTGCTGTCTCCTTGTTAGGCTGATCTACCTGTTCTTGCGGCTTCCTGACTTTGCAGCCCTCCGGTATCCTACTGCGTTGTTCATCAGAGAGATAATTACATCTGCAGGAGATCCTTCTGCGCCGTCTCGTCACCTTGGCGTGTCTGATCAGAACCCCTGCCTCATCCCCGTCTTTCCCTTTCCCCCCGCCAACCCCCCTGTCAGACAAGGGTCAGCCAGCATCCAGCGCTTGGCGAGAGAGAGCACAAGCAGCAGTGATTCATCCAGAAGGGCGAGATCCGTCTCCCTAATCAGAGCCTAACCTTTCAAGGGTATTGATCAGGCATCTCTGTCAGAGCCATTACAGACACTCGATGTGTACGCTCTCTGCCAAAGGCCCATCCTTGCTTCCGTCAATCTGGAGAAGATTAAAGGGAGAAAAGAGGGGAAGAGGGAAAAAACAAGGCTTTGGAGGTAAATTGAGCATAAAAAAAAAAAAAAACGAAGAAAGGCTTTAGTTTGCAAACCAACGCTTGTGAGACTGGAAAATTAGAAAATACGCTACTACTGTCTATCAGAGCGTGAGTGAGAATATAAAGGACAAAAGATTACCACATCAAGGGCTTGAATAAATGAATTTCTTTCTGTTTTCCAAGGTGACTGATGTATGTAATGGAAGCATGACATTCTCTACTACTGTTTTCACAGCTGGACAGATTGAAGTGAGAGAAGAACTGGAATACAATGTAGCCAAGTGTTGCCATACAAGGGTTTAAGCCAGGGGACAAACAACCATGCTATTTATGATGCACCCTGGCACTGAGGAGCTTGTCAACTTGAGGAACGAGGCCTGTCATTACTGGTGAACTCCAGCGCAGCCCACCCTCGCTCGTCTTCGGAGAGTTCGCTCCTCTCCTTCTGCCACGCATCAACCGCAAATCTAGCCTGCGGGCGGCGTGAACTGGGGCACAAACAATAACGGTAATCACGGAAAATCATGTGCTGCTCTGGCGGAGGAGACCAGCTGACTGGCTGACTGCCGGAGCCCAGAGGGCCTCCTGTACAAGCAACAGAGAGACAGGGAGGGGGCGGACGGAGGAAAGCAGAGAGAGAGAAAAAAAAAAAGAGAGAGAGAGAGAGAGAGAGAGAGAGGGAAGCAGGAGGATTCACCTCTCGTCCCCTCTCCTCACCCGCTTAGTCATCTTCCTTTCCACACTCTGCCCTTGTCAGGGAGCCTCACCGTCTCCCCTCCCTCCTCCCCGCCTCCCACCGCTGTGCCATCCGTCCGCCGTCCACCATTCACCCCCATGCAGGCGCGCAGAATGGTACGCTCCGTGACTACACACACCACACTCATTATTGGCTGAATCTTTAAGAGGGATGGGAGGACATGGCTGCGTGCCTTGTGGCCAGACTCTTTGACGAATGGCCGTGCCATGTATGATTAATAAACGGTGGAACTCAGAACGGGGAAGGGGAGGGATCATTGACTTAAAGCAGTGTGCTAATGACAGAGTCCCTAATGAGCACCATCAAGCCAGAGGTGTGCACAGTGCTTACCCTTCAGATAAATTCACTACGGCCCTAATTACTAATATTTATAAGAAACTCCATGAGCCCAGTGAGAACAAAGCATCTTCCCGAGCTCAGTCAACCGTTCTTGTACAACATCGTCAAAGAGAAATTATTGTTGTTGCAATTTCTGCTGAAGCCAGTATATTACAACATTGGTGTGTGAGTGATCAATAGGCTGGTATCTCATTACTGTCTGGCTAGGCAGAGAAATCACCAGGGATCAAAGTCTGGGGAGCTGAGGCCTGGCTGTTGTTGCTGAGTGTCCGATAGACAGGATTTACACATCCACAGTGACCGACACATTACTCATCTACAGAGGGGTGGAGCTGGTGTGTGTGAGTGTGTGCGTGTGTCTTCCAAATACTGCCCTTGTGCATAGAAAGACCAATGACTGTAGTAGACAAGGGTTTCCGGGGCAGATTGGAGTTTTAGTTCTACAAAATTCTGCCCTGGAGGCAGAAATAATCTGATTGGTTGAGTTAAACCTCAATGGGCGGAGCCAAAGAACCAGAGATTTTCTGGCTAAGCAATGTTAAGAGAGGAGGAAGCTAATATTATGCAGTGTTCTTGCTACTAACTAAAAAAATGCAATCTAGCCATACTAAATACTCTAGGTTAGCTAGTTAGCCTAGCTGGTCCTTCCAAATTCAAATTAGCCATACTAGCCTGTAGCTACCTCTGTAAGCTAGTTAGCTATGTAGCTGACCTTCCAAGATCATGAATGAATGACCATGGTATTCATTATCATGTTTATATGTTTTGTTTATATTTTATTTTTATATTTTTGTATTTTGACTCAGAGTTCTTTCTTTGCTAGTCAAGTTTCCCAGTTAGCGTACTTGGCTCCGCCCATTGGGGTTTAATTCAACCAATAAGATTATTTCTGCCTCCAGAGCAGCTTAGTGTCAGTGCCCGGGATCAGCGGGAGCAGAAGCTGATGCAGAGAGTGTCGTTGGTAGCAGCAGCTTTCATGCGGCCGTGTTTGGCAACAGTAAATAAACAGCATGGGGAGAAAGGCTCCCGTGGCCCCTCAGGGCCCTTCGACTACAGTAACACACAGCTGAGTGCTCCGGAGGACGCTGCCCGCCCGCCCGCCCGCCCGCCTGCCTGCGCCGCGATCCAGGGGGCGTTGGGGGAAGGGAGGAGGGTCACATGTACGCGGCGCTGCAGGCTTTGGGTTGTCTACACGCTCTACATGTCTTTCTCTATCTCTCTCTTTCTCTGAACTGAGTCTGTCGAGTACAAGTGGGAAGTCTTTCCACTAGTAGAGTGAGTTCAGCGTCACTGTAGTAGAGGATCAAACAAACCATGTGAGACATGGGAAACACGAGGCTTTTGGATGACAATGCCCCCCCTCATTTCCCAGAGAGGCTGATAGTTAGAGGCACAGAACAAATTGTTCAGCCTCCACAACGGATCGCGTGTTGCGTCAGCAGCAGGGATGTAGTGGAGAGTAAATCCACCTAAACTTAGTTTACCCACCGCTTTATTTGCAGAATAGAGTTCACCCACCTATTTTAGGCTGACAAAAAAATTGCTTCTAAACAATCAGAAATAAGTGCAATTTGCAAGTGGAGATTGCAGCTTGCAACTTGTATTACTTATTTTTTTGGTTCTTGGATCTTTATCAAGGGTGGCAATAATTCTGGAGGGCACTACATACTGTACATTCAATTCAACAGTACTATGACTATGTACTATGTACTATGATACATGTATGTGTCATAGTACATAGTGCCAAGCGGATGGAAGTTATATGAGGATAGGTTTTTTTTAAGAGGAAACAGTTTAAATGAATGCTTTTCTGAAAATATACTTGATTTTTTATATTTTGGTGGATCTTTGCCTTATGAAAATCACCAATTGGAGGTCATCTAGTTTCCCACCTGCTACATCACTAGTCAGTGGGACTCAGACAGGCGTGGCAGCCATGCTCACACAGGTTCAAGAGCCGTCCAGCTTCTCCTTTGGAAGCTGATAACAGAGACGGAGATGCGACTGATGAGGGTCCAGCCCCAGCAGGACAAGCCGGGCAGCCATTTCTGGAGACTCACTTTTTTTCACTGTGTCCTACAGTATGTTGCTGCCCGCAAAAAGATGCTTCAACATGCCGGTCAAGTCAGAGGCTTCTTGGCAGCGGCTATACACGAGGGGTGCTACGCTGGGATGGGCATCTGACACAAATACAGCTAATGGCTGCCGACCGCCTTTCTGCAATTCCTTCTGTTCTGGAACAAAACCGCCAGATGAGACGTAGAAAGGGAAGGCAGGGGACAGAGGGTGAGGAGGGAGGGAGGGAGGGAGGTGAAGGGAGGGGACAGGCAGGATTGTTATGCATGTAGCGGGCCGCAGTGTTGCCTGGAAGCGTCGGGGGGGGGACGGCGAGCGTCACTCCGATCAGTCGAATGTGTCATGACGAGCAGCGGAGCCGTGACCTCTGATGGAGAGAGGGGGGAAAAACAGAGGAAAAGAGGGAGAGACGCAGGCGAGAGGGCAGCACGAGAGAAAAGACAGTGACGGGAGAGGGGGAAGACAAGAGAGGGCAGAGAGGAAGAGGGAAAGGAGAACAAGAGGGAGGGAAGTTTGTGGCGGGCCAACGCCTAATCCTGCCAGCGCTCCAGGCTTCGGTAACAGCGGAGTGATATCAGTAAAGACACATTCGCAGCCTGCCTATCGCCTAAATGAGGCCACTTCTGTCTTTAAAAGAGAAGCTCTGCCTCATCTCTGCTCATTCACCACCTCCTCTGCGCTCACATGCACACACACACACACACACACACACACACACACACACACACACACACACAGTGGAGAAAAACCTGGAAGCAATCTATTGCCCTCTTTTAAGAATCACACTACATGATTATGTGAGCATCGTTCCAGACTGTTGGTCTTCTTAAACTGTTGCAAAATCGCATTTGTAATAAAGGCTGGCTATAAAAGAAGTGTCAAATGCAGTAAAATCATTACAGCCTAATCAACAGCAGAGACATTCATAAAACACAGAACAAAGGTGATGGCTGCTTTAGTGGAATTAGCTCATTCTTGGCTTGTCCAAAAAGCAGAAACTGAACGCGCGCCTCTTATCTGTTGCATATTAAACAGAGGCACCGGGGCCACTTTTCCCTTGGCTAAATGCCTCTGTATAATTACCAAGGTCTAACAAACTACTTCATAAACCATTAGAGTAATGTTGATATCATACAGGCCAATAAGACGGCGTCAGATTAATTAATGGAATCGTTTGTGCTCGGACGTCGCTGGGAGGATCCCGATCGCCGGAGTGACATCTAATTTAAGCCGGGCGCCGGGAAGAGCACCAGAATAGTATGTCAGCTCTGTCATTACACAATGACAACCAATACATCACCACAGCGCCACCGCCGAGCTTTGCCGCCGGTGGACATCAGCGAAACTGTCTGATAATGGAAATGTTATTTCACTTTGGCAGCCGTGGATGCTTTCTGTGGAAATGAAGTGGTGGGAATTGTTACACATGAAGGGGAAAGATAGCCTCAAATTCCCTATTCCACACAAGAATGGGGAATATACAGTATGACATGCCTGCAATAAGCTCTCTGACCATGCATTCAAATGTGTGACAATAGAAGTAGGGTTGAATTTATTTTTTGCTCCGTCCTATTCAACATGTTGCATTGCTAAAAGTGCAAAGCGTGTGGAAAAATGAATGACGGCTATTTGAAAACAGCACAGGATGAATAGGGTTTCGAATGGAGCAGCGTTTTTTTAGGTGTTTTGCAGTGCTTGGGTTTCCCCTTTTCTTGTCTTGTACTCTCAACGGTATATTATGTCCATCGTGTAACTTCTGAGGAGGAGAAGAGCCCCCGGGCTAAAGTATGAGCCGGAGACCGAACCCCCCCCCCCCCCCCCCCCCCCCCCCCCCCCCCCCCCCCCCCCCCCCCCCCCCCCCCCCCCCCCCCCCCCCCCCCCCCCCCCCCCCCCCCCCCCCCCCCCCCCCGAGTTCAAACCTACACACTCTGAGATGAATGCGTAATACACAGCAAAGCCAGACTCCGGTTACAGGTATAGAAGGTATAGAACGGCTCAACATAGCAGCAGACACGGAAGATCTGTTCCAGACATCAAAATGAAGAGGTGTAAGTGGGTTAATTCAAATTATTCCAAAGGCCATGGGACTAGAAGCGGAAGAAAAGATTTCGGAATGCTTTTCCGCTTGGATTAAGTCAAAAATATGAAGTATCATTTTAACACTCCCGAACCCCTTTTAAGCATTAATGGGAGATCACACCAAAGCTAATACAGGCGCAGTGTGTGCTTTGCCTGTGTCTGTGAAACCACGCGGATTACTGTGCTATCGGCGGGCACCGCCTGCGAACAAAGTCCTCTTTTCTCCACCGACAAACCTCCAGAGTCTTCTGGAAACAGAGTGGGGAGAGCTTGTGACTAGAATTACTGACACACTTTTAGAAAGTGCTAATCTCCGCTTACCGTAGGAATTATTACGTAAGACTTTTTTTTTTTTTTTTTTTACCACATATTGCTGAAAAATGAGCAAACCAAAACTTTATGGAGGAAAATTACATTATGTTTCACTGTGTTGAGTGCATATAAAAGCAAGTTAGCAGCGTCATGCACACATGGTTGAATGCGCACACACCAGCTATTTATCACTTTTTGTTTATGGATGCCTCAAACATACAGTGGTGCAATGAAAGGCCTTTAAGGTAGTTATAGCACAGCACTACAGTGCCAAAGCAAGTACCGCACATGACAAAGGCAATAGCTTAACACACATAAATATGCCATTTGGTGGATGCTTTTATCCAAAGTGCCTCACATTACTTTCAGTGCATACATTTTTAGCATGGGTAGCCCCAGTGGGAATTGAACCACCAATACTAGCAGTAATAGCGTCATATTCTACCCACTGAGCTATTCAGGGCCACTTCCCTACACTTTAAAGGGACACTTCCTCAAAAAATAAGGCTAATTTGTTATATATGTCTGATCACACTTCCTTAAACTATAAACCTTGTTGCACAATTTCATTTGGTTTTAGAGTCACCGGGCTGGAAGTTGTTCTCCAGTAAGGTCACCGGAGGACACCGAATTTTTGTGCCATATTAATTTAAGCTTAGTGAAGTGATGTAGATTAAAGGATAATGACCCAAAGTTTCAGTGAGGGATACTGTTGGGAAAGCAGATTTTTCACATTGCTCATACTGCAAGTTGTTTCATACTTACAGGAATTCAAATTAAAGCAAAGCAATACAATCAAATATTTGACTAGAGACCACAACAAAAATCTTGGAGGGCTTAATTACACA
The DNA here is from genome assembly GCF_048128805.1 of Centroberyx gerrardi. Classification (NCBI taxonomy): domain Eukaryota; kingdom Metazoa; phylum Chordata; class Actinopteri; order Beryciformes; family Berycidae; genus Centroberyx; species Centroberyx gerrardi. The sequence continues at coordinate 7,727,002 of NC_136020.1, forward strand.
TAAGGAAGGTTCAAACAGTACAAAGGAAGGTTTACACCCATTTCTTCACTCTACCTTATCGAAACTCTGATGCAAAAGCTGGATAACACAACCAAACCCCAAATTTCAACTAAATTCCTATCAAATCCAAGCAGACACCAATAAAACAGTCAAAGGTGACAGTTGCCGTGGGTTACCTGCGGCAGGGCGGAGCTGAGCTGGCGCTGCAGCGAGTCGCGGTCGTAGATTACGTCCTGGAGGTGCTGCTGGGCCAGGCCCAGGCTCTCCTGCGTCTCCCTCAGCGTGTCCAGCAGCCGGTCCCTCTCGTCCAGCATGTTGACCATCAGCTGCTCGAAGTGCGAGTCCGGGTCCGAGGCGCTGCTCTGAGAGCCGCGCTGGCTCAGCGCCGTGTCCTCGCTGATGGTGGGCATCACCTCGCACATCATCTTCGCTCTGCCGGGGACGAGGAACACCAGAGATTAGACAGTTTAACGTTATGTCCATATTACACGAATGCAGCGTAAGAGGGCAAACATGGCACTGTTGAATTGGAGGATGGAGAACATGTAGTGGCCTCCAGAATTATTGGCTCCCTTGATAAAGATGAACCAAAAGAACTAGTAAAAGGTAAGTAATACATCTTGAAAGCTGCAATCTACACTTGCAACTTGCACTTATTTCTGATTGTTTAGAAGCTAATTTTAAACAAAATTGTCAATTTCACTTATATTGCATGCAACTCCTTCAAATATAATTAATCAATGGATCAATGGATTTCCAGTACCAACAGGGCTAGCTCTTATTTGCTCTGGTAGATCCTAAATAAAATGTTTAACGAAAGAAATATCAAATGTTAAGACTTGTAAGGAGTATAATACCTTCAATGATAACTTCAATACCACCTTGCATCAAGATTATTATGGTATTTTTCTGTTGACCGCTAAGAGGAAATTTACACAAGAACCTAAATTTAAAGTATTCAACATGTATTTTTAGGCAAAGTGGAAGGAGAATAATAGGTTACCAGATTTTTAAAAAAATGTCAAATTTGATGTATACACAAGAAGCCAATTAAAATCAAAAGTAAGAGGCAGCACTAATATATGACAAATCCGATCAAATCTACTTGGGTCATATATAACAATGGCAGAATATATTTCTCTACATTTTCTAAGCTAAGGATAAAGTTTTTCATTAATACCGTACATTTTCTCTACCCACATATCCCTTTCCAGGGTCACAGCGGGCCGCACATATCCCAGCATACATTGGGTGGAACGCAGCAACACACTTGTGACAAGAACTGTGGAGGGCAACTCAATATAATTGAGTTCATCATCAAAATCACCTGTGATTATTCCACTTTGGAGTAACATCTATCACTTACTTTAAGCTTCCAAAGCAGATATGGCGTGGGCTTTCTTAATCCAAACTACAAAAGTGATCTTGCTGTCTGAGTTTCCCATTCATATTGAAACGTCTTTGCATGGAGCTGATTGGTGTTTGCTGTGTGAGACCCGGAGCCCTGGCTGACGTGTTGTGACGCGAGCCAAGAGAGCGTCTCTAGTGAGAGAGGGGCCAGGGGGCTCGGATGCCCTGGCCCCTCTGACCTCCCTAAAGCCTGGTAAATTTGCCTCGCAAGGACACGGCTGAGTGAGTGTGTGTGTCAGTGTGTGTGTGTGTGTGTATGTGGTTGCGCTTGTATTTCTATCCTTAGGAGGATCAAATGTCCTCACAAGGATGGAAAGATGAGGAAAATCCTGCAGAGTGAGGACATTTTGCTGGTCCTCATTTTTTTAAGGGTTTAGGTTTTAAGTCAGGCGGTGAAGATCCTCACATGTATAGCAAGCCAAACGTGTGTGTATGTGAGTGAATGCCTGAGTGTGTACTACACAGTGCCTCTGTGCAAATATCCACTATAAGCCACTGTTGTGTGTGTGTGTATGGCAGTGTGTATGTGACCGGGCCTGACACACTTGGAGCTGGGCTCGGCGTCACCCCGGCGTTTCAAAGCTGCAGCGACGTCTTGGGAGGCTGGGCGTTCTGCCCCAGATTTCACGCTTGTGCTGTTTAATGGGCCAGTCCAGATCTGGTTGCATAATACACCATATCTATGCTATAGTGGATATCCGAAGCCATATTCCTGGTATTCCTGAGGGGCTTCACAAAGGCTCAGGGACACAGCCTTGTTGATCTGATGGTTCAGAGGCTCAAACAAAGCCTGCATCAACACACTTCATAAGCAATAAGTCACGAGAGGCCATGGGTTACACTGAGTGTGTTTACATGCATATTAATATTCTGAATATGAGCCTGATCCCAGCTAAGGTCTTAGTCGTAATATGGTGTTTACATCGAATTATGTAACCAATTTTTTCATATACCTGTATACATGTAAATAATCTAACGTTCCATATTTTTCCCACTTTGTTCGTGAGTGGCATGTTATTGTGATGCACTGACTCCATGGAAACAACAGTTATAGGAAATCAACAATAAACAAGATATGGTGTTTACATGCCAGGATATACTGGTTAATATCAGCATATCCCAGCTAGATTTGGGTTTGTCATATTCAATATATGGTCTTATATATTATAATATCTAAAAAAATACAAGTATCAGTATGAGTGAAAATTTTAAGGTTAGTGCATTATTGTGTAGGCTATGGTACAACAGCTTTGAACATGACTCAGCCAATCAGAACTGAGGACTAGAACCAGGCATTTTATAATGTTACATGATTCATTCAACATTACTCATTTATGACAGGCCCCTTGCATCCTCTGCAACAAAAACTGATCATCGATTATATACCACAACCTGTCATCAAAATGCATCCAAAACACAGGGAGACAACCACACTAAGAACAGCAAAGCCTATTTAACACCTTTCCTTTTACATTCTCTCAATTAAACAAAATTCTGAATATTGGTCAGTGAGTTTGCTCAGCCTACAAGGTAAAAACTCTTCGCCATCCAAACGCCTTAACAATCAAACCCTAAACACAAACAGGTTAACGCTCATTCACGATGAATCTTTACAGTAAACCGTGTCTACTCTTCACATCGAGTGTCACCCATAACAAATCTATTCAGTGGGACCTAAATATCCCATCGGTCCCCTCTCCAGCGGGTTATAATGGCAGGTCTGTCTCTCAGCGTGGTCTCTGGCAGGAGGCTGGGGTCTCCCATATCTGCTCCAGGCATCCGGCCAGACTCCCACCAGCTCGCCATTCAGCCACCATCCGCTGTCGTTTAGACCTGAGAGACCAAGCCCACGTGCTGCCTGGCTGGACACTCCGCACATGCCAAAGCCTTCACTGGGAGAGCAGGCGGACAGACCGGGGTGCCGGCGCTGCATTTTAAGTGGCCGGTAGCGATTTCCCCCTGACCCTGGCTCGATACGTGTTAGTTGTGCGTGCGGAGAAAACTCTCATTAAAAAGGTGCGGGCTGCATAAAAATCCATACAAATCTGGAATCAGGTAGTGCATAATGAAAACGAGCTTTAGGCCAACGGGATTAGTATGCTGAATATTGTGGTTTGTGTTGCTAGTGACACTCTTATATATCATCAGTCTGTGGTGTTCAGTGCATTCCAGGAGTTGTTTTGTGATGAACTGTTGTAATTTACTTTTTTGTTGTACCCACTTTCCCTCAACCGGCCTCGTCTGCTTCTGCTTCAGTTATTGATTGCCTACATTTCCCAGAATGACTTTCAACACCCCACAGAGAATATGCCTTAACTTGTTGCATTCAGCTGTGAGTTTTTTCTGTGGGTTGAAGAGAGCAATAGTGATAGTGATAGCAGAGGGACAGATTTTCGCCCCTTACTCAAAGCTCAACATGTCTTGTAGCTGCATTGCATTCTGGTCTATTGAGGCTGCTGTCAGTGGAGAAATTGGTCTCTCTGCCTCTTCTATGATGGATTTCTCCCTGTATGATTGTTGACACCAAAACCTGACGTGTACTGTCCGTGTTTTTGATCGCTGAAACATTTTATTCTATCAAACTCCATTATAGTTGCGCTGGAAATATCTTGACGTGACGACACATCGTCTACGCTTGGCCAGTTATCCACAGGAATTAGAAAAACAGACAAAAAAACTACAAAATGCCAGCTTCATCGCCGATATCTGTCTTTTAACAGTGTTAAAGTGTTTTAAGGTGGATTTTTCCTTTAAGCAGAGTGCATTGAGGACGTTTCTGCTGCTTCACAGCACATATGATTCCCCCTTGTCTTGTTCCTGCACTTAATGCTTTGATCGCACCGTGACCACCTCCTCAATCATTTCTACTGTCTATGAAAAATCAATAGATATGGAAGGAAGGTGTATTGACTGATCTGCTTTTGTCCGCTCTCCTCAACAAATAAAGCAGCAAGTCCTGAAAACTGAAAGCAAACCGCAACGCATAATGCAGCACCCTTATCCGCTTAATTGTGCCATTTAAAATGCATTAGGCCTGTCCTCTCGGTTAATCTTGAGATTTAATAAAACAACAGAAAAATACCCAGTCTACCCAAACTCAAGGCACAAGGCAGTGATAAGCTTGAATTCCCCACTTTTTCCACCTTTGTGGGCAGATTTTGCTGTTCCTCTGACAAACCATTTGCTATATATTGTCACTGAAGTGCATGCGTGGGCATATAGGTCATTAGCTTCTCCCTAGTGTGGAGCAGGCAGGCAGCGGCGACGACAGGTATGAGTTAGTATGAACCAGATCCCCGTGGATAGATAAACTAACACCAATCACCCACACTGGGCATTGTGAAGGACCTGAGGCGGTCTAGTTAGTCGGACAGCTCTTAAGGCTGGGATGCAGAGGTTTTCTCGATTGCACTTGCTACAAATGACTGTACTACCGCTACAAGCTTACTACTGATGCTAGAACTGCCAATTTGACCCCCATGAAAGCAGCTATTTGGACTCCACTTATAAAAATAGAGCCTGAAACACAACGACTCCTGATGGAGTGCCGTTACGCCCGCATTTATTTCCGAGCCGATTCAAATAGGCCTCCGCAATGCAACATCACGGCACAACATTATGATAATGCACACCAAGAAATCTGCCCTCAAATTCCACTAGCATGTCAGACGTTGGCTTAGCATAAATGCATGTCTAATAATGGATATGTCCGATTTTATCCGTTAGAATGTTCGTCGTGGGGAGGAAAATGGGTATTTGTAGCAATCGACTGAGAATGTTGTATAAACAAGACGCAGCTTAAGTGTCTGAATTTAGTGCGGCTGGTTAAAGATGTTAAATGCGAGAGTAAAATTATGCAGGAATCGGGGGAAGGAGGGACGGCAGCATGCTCAATTGAACCCGTCGCGGGCCACAGATGCAATGAGAAAGGCACACAGACAGGCAGGGATCATTGAGCTTTTCTCTCCATGCCATATGCCAATCAATGAATTATTCAGGGGGGTAGGAGAGGGAAGTTCTCTTCCCAATCAGTGCAGCAAATCCAGAGCCTTGTTTTTTTTCTACCTAGCAGCCCCATGCAACCCCAGACACGTGGCTCCAGACTGAAGTCCGGCAGGCAGCAGACACTTGCTGAGGAAACTCACAACCAACGCAAAGACAGAACAGCCCTTCTGTCATGGGAAAACCTTAACTCAACTGTTTTGGTGGAACTGGGTAAGTTCCAGGACCCTTGGGCCTATAAAAACCCATCCCAAACCCATTTTATATGTTCAAAAATGCATGGGCATCAACAGAAAAGTCCACAAGTTTTTATCAGTCCTTGAAAATGTAACTTTCTGGAGACAGATGCATTAAATTTGACCCCAGTGATCAGCAGCTGCCATACATGGCTGAGCTCATTCCCATATTCTGTGCAACCAACTGTAAGATTCTACAAACGATTTTGCTTGTGTATGATCTTTAATTCCTCACTGGAGCCATTGCTATTCAACTGAGCACTGCAAGAACTTATATCTTTCAGATGATTATCTATACCTAGAAAATGACAAAGCACAAAAACAAGGGAAAGGGACAAAATGAAAAGAAACCACTGGCACTTGAGGGTCTAAGTAAAACTGAAGCAAACTATCTATATGGGACAGCTGTAGTTTCTGCCACTTATGTCGAGCCACTCCACTTCGGCGAGAGCAAATCAGCAAGCCGAGGCTAATTTCCTGAATGTCTTCAGTTAATCTCATTAATGGGAACAATTGTGTGAGGAGATAAGGAGCGCCACACACACACACACACACACACACACACAACAGCAGCATGTTCCTGAGCGGTATGGCCATGTGAGGCGACTCAGCACTATTCACCACCTGGGAACATCAAAAGACACGTGGAGAGAGAGGCTGTGTGGAGCAGGCACAGGACCGAGCGCTACACTCTGTGGCTTTGGAGATAAGCTATACTATTGTATGTATTTGTTGGGCTGACTTTTGGGGAGACTAGAATAAAACTGGCATTATTAATAGTGCGTTTAAAAGCGCGTTATCAACAACCATGCAATTCATAACTCTTTAACTCATTAAGTAAAGAGACAGCCTTTTAAAAACGAGTAAAAAACCCCCATTAAGGACCTAATCTTGAATGAAATACGAGGTCAACTTTTCAAAGGTTGGAAACGCTCTATTAGGTCCATTCAAGCTCAATTCCTCACCATATGAATGACAATGTAAGGCCAAATTGTTTTGATGGTAATGCACTTGACTTGCATCAGCACAAGAGGCGGTGGACTGATTACACACCGTGCTTTGCGGTCGCCAGGGGAGCTGACTGCTGGGAAATTCCACTTTTAAATAATGTCTGCGTTTGATTTCTTGGCATGCGTCTGGGCGCAAAGTGCATCCGCAGACTGCTTTGACGAAGCTCGAAGGGTAATGGGGAAAAAAAACTACCGCTCTGCCGCTCTTTCCCACTTTGGCATCCATAGCATGCTGACAGGTGGGAAAAGAGTGACGTGGCGCTTTTGTGAATGAGGACGGGGCCAGATTGCATGGTACACTCACAGTGCCGAGCAATCCCATTCATATGGCTCCCTGCAGCAGATAGACTTCAGACAACCGGGGGACGGCCTGCCAAGAAAACAGCAATTCAACTCTGTCCAATCTAATCACTGCCACGGGAACACAGCGCTGGAGTGTGATTCTACCGGGCGGATGGAAAGCAAAGTGGGAGCTCTTCTCCAACACTGCAAGGCCACACCAAGCTGATCCAAGACCTGTGACGCTGTGATATTCAGGGCTCATGTATGCAGCAGCCAAGCTTGTTGGAGGTGCAATGCTGATGCTAACTGGCATGATTTGGGTGGAAACCATGATAGGTGCAACACAGTGAAAAGCTTCAGGATATTAGAAGAGTCATCCTCAAATTTATCTATATGTTCTGTCAATTGGACGCCATGTGCCGCACAGTCACCCTCATGGAGTCAAAACCCAACGACAACTGTTGCTCTGTTTCCTAGCATATTCAATTTGTCACAGTGTCCTAATGAGCCCGTATAGCAGAATGTAAATCGAGATCAGTCGAATGGCAACTGAGTAAGTAATGAATGGTGAATGCATTTGTAATTTATTAAACCGCAGAGCGCCGTTTTCATTCATTCTTCCGTCGCTCCCACCCTCAATGGCTGACTGAGCGGCATGAAGTGAATGAGATAGAGAGGGGAAGGAGAGGATGGCATGGGTGTAGAGTTACACCCAGCCGGCTGCCATTAGGGAGGCCGTGCATCAAGTGTGTGTGTGTGCATGGATACGCGCTTGTGTGTGTGTGTGTGTGTGTGTGTGTGTGGGTCCATTTGTCTTTGAGCGTGGCAGTACCTCCACCTGTGTGTGAGCATCTGTGCATGCATCAGCTGTATGTGTTGTGTGTGTGAGGGTAGAGGGAAAGGAAGGGGTGTCTGTTGCGTGTGTGTGTGTGGGCACATGTGTGTTCGTTGGCTGTGTGTGTTCTAAGAATGCGTCTGTGTGCACATGAAAGCATGAAAGGAGAGTGTGTAGCCTTTAACATCGCCCACAATCCCCGGCAGCAAGGTCACGCAAACCAATCGATCAATCGATAGAGATTGAATAAGAACACAGATCGAGGTGAACAAAAAAAATAAATAAATAAAAAAAAGCAGTAAAGGCCGGGTCGTATCTGATTTGCACCGTGCTGGCCACCGTCGCTGACGTTTCAACAGCCAACTGGGGTGTTTTACCTTCCTCAACATTGACTGTTTGGCAATAATGAAAACTGGGCCGTAAAGGAAGCCCTTTAACCATCGTTTTACACACATAAAAGCCGCCACAGGTAGCCACCCCCTCTGCATGACACCCCAGGGCAATAAAAGCCTCGTCTGCACACCAGACATATTAGGCAGCAGAGTGTATTTGCATGATTGAGGTGCATCGCTGGAAAGTCACCCTCTTTTATGTAAAACCGTTAAATGAAGCTTTCTGCCTTTGCATAGCCGTGTTACATTAAGTCCTCGCAGTGCAACACCTGCAAATAGCCTACTCCACAGTTGTGCCACAACTTCAGCAACACATACTGATGCAATGCATCTGAATGCAAATATTGTCCTATTCCTTCACTATCATGTTGCAAATGTTAATATTGGTTTACCAGAGGAGATGCTTTCACAGCTTTCGCAAAAAAAAAGAGCCTGCAGCAATTAGCCTTCTAGCATCCAAGCAAGCACCTGCATGTGTGTGTGTGTGTGGTTTCATTCATTCCCAAACTAGCATATCTGTGTGTGTGTGTGTGTGTGTGTGTGTGTGGGGGGGGGGGGGGGGGGGGGGGGGGGGGGGGGGATAGATGTACAGATAGATAGAGAGATGGAGAGAGAGACACAGAAAGAGAGAGAGCGGCGGGTTTGATGCTCCCTCCCTCCTCCTCGCATCTCTGTAATAGCGGGTGATAATATTGTTTATAGGAGGGGCAGCTGTTCCTCTCATGACAGCTCCTCTCTCCGCTGTCATTAACCGCAGACACACGCCGAGGCGGCCTGAATGCGGCGCTGATCGCGTCGCTGCACTACTGTAACATCCTCCCCTCATCCTCTGAAATGATAATTGGGGAGAATCCTTGGCTATTGTCTCAAGTGCATTACATCATGCGAGCCTCTCCAGTCTGCATCCCGCCCCCCTTTAACTCTCTCCTGTTCCCCTCCGCTGTGACAGCCGGCCGGATTTTTCTGCAGACCCTCGCAATGTCAACGGCACAGAAAAATGTATAGGTTATAAATATATATATATATATATTCATATACCATGCAGCCATCCATCCACGCAAGACCCTCCCACTCCTGCAATATCACACATCAGTTCAGAGTTGAGGATGTGAACCGGGCACTATAGAAATCACCTTGAGCCGCAGGAATAGGGCAATGTAGGTCATTTCAAATACCACCGGCAACAGCGTGCATACTCACAATTTATTCCGTTACTATCAGCGGGGGCTCTCGCAGCGGATCAATGACAACTGCAGTCTCTGCAAGCTATACCATCAAGCGGACAATCCTAGGAGGCTTCTTCAGTGCAAACAAGCGGCGACGCCAAAGCTCCGATCGTCAAGGTGCGGCTGGTCCCCACCGCGGGCATTGTCAAAAAAGAGCGAGGATGATCATGAATTTAGCCGCTTCAGGTACTGACATTTGATTTTTCCAGCTAGACACACCGGTTAAAAAAAATTATGGCATGTTACAAATTCTGCTGTGATAAGCGGAGCTGGAAAAGACCATTCGGAGATGACGGCGGGGAGGTGTGCGGAGTCTTAAAGTTGCAGCTGTTCAGTTCTGCCTCCTCACACTGGCTACTATAATAATCATAACCATAATCATAACCTTTGTTTATAGAGCACTTATCAAAACAGTTACAAAGCAAAAGCCTAAATAAAAAGGTGAACAATTATTACAAGAAACAAAAGCAGATCTACCAAAAAGAAAAAGGCAAAAAAAAAAGAATGATAATAAAATATATATATATACTGTATATATTCTATCTTATATATTAGGGCCAATATCACACTTCGTTCAGTATAAAAAAAAACGAATTAGAAGAAAATAGCTCTTATTTCTTGAAAGCATAAGTGCACAGTGCAAAATGATATCCTGTTCTTATGAACAGTTACGAACCAATAAGCTCACTTAAAAGCATATTCAATTAGAAAATGCGTAATATATCCACATGCTGTCCATTGTTAAGCATTTACAAGGAATATATAGGCTATATAATATAAATACATGTTTCCTGAACAAGTAACACAGTGCAACCTGGAGTGTGTGATGCTCACCTTCGCCTCTCACACAGATGGTCTCTGCCAGGTTCGAAATAAAATGTGTAGTAATTCAGACTGCGGTGACAATTACATTTATATTTCTCCACATATTTGGGAAATAGACCATATGGAAGTAATCATTCTGCTCACATACAGGAATTAGACCTGGCTTTTGATGGATGGCAGTCTAGACACACATTAGGTCACAGACCCCCGTTTGATAAAATTTTATCCCAGGGATCCATGTGAGAATTCATACAACTGTCTGCACTGTATAGGGAGATAATAGTGGTGAGAGTGAAACCTATGATTAGAAAAGTCATTCTTATGCATTCTCTAATTTGGATCATTTCCAGTGAATTAAATTATGGTGATATTATTCTATAATAATAATAATTTTGCTGGGGACCCCCTGGAAGCACCACAAGGACCCCGGACCCCAGTTTGAGAACCACTAGAGCCAGTAAGGATGGCACCACCACTGACATCCAGTTATTACCTTGCAGTGGTCGTCTATATGGTTCAATTTCCAGTGCAGCAGTGACTATTTTCCCTACAAAAAAAACCCCCAATAAAAAAGGATACTTAAAAACAAAATGTTGCTCCTAATAAAGGATTAAATGCAAGTTTTATGTTTATTTTCCTAATTACTTCTTTGATATAAGAAGTATTGGTAATAAGATTCACTCACTGACTTGCTCACTGTCTTTTTCTGTTCTCCGAACAGACTGTAGGCCCATGAGCGATAAAACTTTGAAATGTCACCAGTTGACATGGCCATACTTAATCTTGTCCTTAGGAATCAATTTCCTCCCTGGAAGTTTGTTAAGCAATCCTGTGATTGAAAATATACAAGTCGGTTTGAGGGTCTGAATTTATAACAGGGCTTGTTTACCAATGGTTGGGGGAAAAAAATCAATAAGTTGGAACAAGAAACAAATGTAGGAACAAACACCGTCTCCCTTGGGCTCGCCTCCTATTTCCTGACAAAATTTTGAAATGTTGACTTTAGCAGACTATTACATGATTTTGTGGAGTATGTTTTACATTAGTGGCATGTGGCATGACCCTATCAAAAATAATGAATCAATAGTTACTGTTTAATGGGAAAAACTAGACAACATTCATACTGTACAACTTGGCTATCGACCCACAGTGAACTATTACCTTACACCTCTATAGGAGTGCGACCACTGAAAGAAAAACACACCGTGCCTGCCTGTCAAATATTAAAGAACTTGAATAACTCGGGTTTTTGAGTGTCATTGAGCCCGATATAATTTCGATTCATAAAACGAGACAAAGCTAGGCATAAATGTTTTAACGCAGCCTGAGCGCTCTGTGTACCTTCAGTTACCAGCAGCACAGGGCCATCAGGAAGCCGGAGTGTGTATAGAGCTAATTGAATCATGCAAGCTTTCTTTATATTCTTGCTAATTGAATCATGTGAGCTTTCTTTATGTTCTTGCTTTTGAAGTGCACTAATATAATGGTAGTGCCTTTGAAAATGAAGCTGTTTTTGCAGGTTGGACAAAAAGGACACACTTGCCTGTAAGATCTGACTCAGGATCAGGCATTTTTTTCCCCAGTTAGACTGACAAGCTGTTTGTGTCGCTGTCCATGGTGCTGAATCTGGCACATCAGCCTTGTGTATCTACTGTACCGCACTACAGCCCATCAGGGTGTGGTGTGTTGAAAAAGTCCCACCTATTGACATTAACATTGCCAATCCCTTATTTCTAATCACTTATCACTTAATTTATCATATGGAATTTTGCCCTACTTCATGCTTTTAGGCATGTGGGGTGTTTATGCCTATTAGTCCAATCCACAAGTGGTCCAAAACATGTCTATAAAACTTATCTGAGAGACAAACCAATAAAAGTCAGGTGTAGGTAGAGACAGGTATATCTCTTAGATGAAGAAATTGTCTCAGTAGACACAATAAAAAGGTCTAAGATCAATGCACCTTGGGACAAAACGGCTACAAAAAGAGGACTGATGTCTCCATGCACCTGTATCAGTCTCCTAGAACATGGGAAAAAAATCCATTCTAGAGGATTCATGTTTCTGCTGCCTGTCAGCGGCTAAGATATTAAGAAACCGGCAGACATTATGCACCAAGTTTGCCATTTCCTGTCACACTTCTCCTCTCTTTACCAGAGATTGAATCCCACCTGGGAAAATGCGTTCAGGTACCTCATTCTCCGCTGTGATCCCAGCATGCTCCCCCTCTCCCTTTTTTTCTGTTGTCTGATAAATTGCCAAAACAACACGCGGCGCAAAGTGCTGGAGCGCCGGCTTTCCACTGACGTGAAAAACATATACCAGGCTTGCGGGGTCGTGCAGTCCATATGAAGAGATTGGGTAGGTACTGGCACGTTCAGAACGTGATGCTAATGGTAAGGAGCTGTGGACAAATCAGCAGGAGAGACCTCATTTTTCATTACACTCAACAATATCTCTAGAAGAACAGTGAATCCTTGTGTGTGTGGGAACAAATGGAGTGTTAGATTTGTCGTGGCTGTTTGGTGAAGCCCAGACATTTGCCACACCCACACACACATATGGAAAGATTATCCACAGTGGAATGGTGCGCTCTGATCAGTCCCCTTTGCATGACCAAGATAACTTCATTACAATAGTCTATTCATAACGTACTTGACTGTTCCTATAGGATCCCACCTACAGTATTGACCTACTGTGGCCCTGGTTTCCTCACTACAGTGTCATCCCATATTAATTTCCCTGGAGGAGATAGTATAGGCCTCTCCCTAGGAATGCTGGGAATGAAGCCAGGTGATGAAAACCCTGTCTGAATGCCTTACAGCTGAAAAGTCAGAGGTTTGTCATGCAGACAGTCCCACAGGCAAAGGCTTAGACCTGGGATTTGCGAGATGGTTCTTTGACCACTCCGCTTCTTCTACCGATAACATTTTCAAAAAGCCCAAGCGCTATCAGCGGAGGGAATAATAAAAATGGATGCCAGCTAAATGGCAGTGATCAAAGCGATAAAGGAATCAAGAGGATGCTATAAAAAGAGACCTATAAAAAGAGACCTGTGACGCTGCTCAAATCTAATCCTCCTCCTCGGAGCTTGACACACTAAACGTGTGAATGTCATTAAGCTACTCCCCTTCCCCCCTTTCGTCGGCCCCCTTTCATACGCGGGGGTTTGTGCGTGCAAATCTGCCATCGAAATCTCAATGATCTCGCTGCCACTGGAAAAAGGCTCAGCGGCTGAGCTCCTCGCGGCCAATTAAGAAGACACACACTCACTCGCCGGCTTCCGTTCAGCAGAAACGCTGATGTAAATGTTTGCCGAGGCATGATGGGAGGGAGTTTGTGCACCGGTTAATATTAATGAATAAAGCGTTAATGTAAACAGCCGTCCATATGATGTGACAGCTGAGAGAATTCACTCGCGAACCCAAGGGAGAGACGCCTGGCAGCGCTCCCTGCCTCTCCAGGTTGTTTCCGAGAAGATCAAAGAAAATGTGTATTATCAAGCCTGACATTTTCCACACCTGTTATGATGTTTTTTTTTTCCAGGCTTCCCCGCCATTTGGAAGTCCATCATGAGCGCCTCCATCTCCATCTCCTTCTCCATTCCTCCTGTACAGCCTGGCGAATCCTCCCATGATTTACCCCCGTTATCAGGGTTAATAAAACACCAAATCGGCATATATCAGCAGCAGGCCGTACAAAGCCGGAGCTGCCGGAGGTCTGCTATCTTTATTACTTTCTTGAACCTATGTTTTAGGGCCTGGGATCCCAAACGGAAGGGGGGGGGGGGGGGGGGGGGGGGGTACCCTGCTTGATACAGTGATAACAGAGATGAGCTCGGGTCGGGGTGTGAGATACGTTCGAGAAACGCGGCTGAAAAAGGGATTACAGGTGTCTGAACCCCCCTAAATCTTTTTATCTGCCCGCCCCACCCCGTGAGGAAGCAACATTATTACACATCTCCTCCGTCTTGTCAGCGTGGCAGCGCAAAACACAGACACAAGACAGTTTTTAGCACTCCTTTTAAAAACTCTGGGACACCGTAGAGGAGCGCTGGAGTGGTTCTACCTCTTAAATGTAGAAAGTGCCTCGAGGAATTTATCCTGGCTGTAAACCCGAAGACCTTCTTCTAGCAATGTCAGGTGCAAACAGTCCATCAGTCAACGTAAAGGCTTTAGAAAGGCCAGTCCACCCTCTTTCCATTCACTATTTAGTGTTTCATTCAGTGCAGGGAAGATAGACAGCACTATGATGAGAGAGTAAGAGTCATTTCTCAGGTTAATGAGCTGTCAGGAGACATGTTCTGGTTTGCATGGAAGTTACAGACACAACGGTGGACTGATGCATCCAAATGTTGCAGATAGTCCTTGAAAAATATAACGAAATCAACTTTAATCCGAAAGCGTATAATTATAAATGCATATATTTTCTATGTTTCTCTGTTTTCAAAATACATCTTTGAAGAATGAAGCTGGAACACTTAGACAAAACAATCCGTCATCGTGTTTCATGTCAAAAACCAAATCGGAGATGTCTTACTGACAGTAAGAGTCTATTTGTATGCAATATGCTGTGTGCTTTTTTTTCTCTGGGATCTGATTCTCAAAAGATTTGTAATGCTTGTTTAAAAAGGCACAAAACCAATGTCGGAATTTGGAGCCACTTCTTTGATTCGTTTTAGTTACAGTATATATTTATCTCGCAGTCTTGAAACGGGAATCAAAGCCTTCGCTGTGTGAAATATCTGTAAAGCTGACAGAATTGTCAGAATCAGCAGGATTTAGTTCGGGGGGCCTGGTGGTTGAGTGAACTGTGCTCTCTCTGTCTCTCTCCATCTATCTGTGTGTGTGTGTGTGTGTGTGTGTGTGTGTGTGTGTGAGTGTGTGTGTGTGCGTGTATGTGCTACAGCCACAGACAAGACGGAGAAGCTTAAATCAGGAAAATTAGATAGATTTTACACCAATAAGGTAGGCTTATAGAGGTAGAAATACACTCCATTGAAATTAGATTTCATGTTTAGCCTTTTCTAGAATTATATGTACATGTAACAGCTTAGGAGGAGGCATTAAATCTGTAAATCTGATAAATATAAGGCACGTAACAGTTTGATTCATCCGAGAGTATTACTGTGTGGGCCCAGTAAGCTCTTAAGGGGGAAGACAGGCCATCAGGTTTAACCGTCTTACTGCTCTTTAATGTATATCATTCCACCCACTGATAATCCCCACACAGCGGCAGTGAAAGGAGGCTTTAACATGACTGAAGACATGTCATGGGAAATCATATTTATCTAGAATCAAGAAGTTCAATTCAAAGCGTTGCATATTTTTGAGTGTAGATTAATCATTTGATTTTGAGAGATTTAAAGGAGATTTGATAGAGCTTGTCTCTTACAACTCTTTCCCCTCCACACACACACACACACACACACACACACACACACACGTAAACACACCACACCCACCACCTGTCCACTTGTGGCTACAGTGGCCTCTAATTGACACAAACAATGAAGTCAAATTTTGACTTTTGAAACGCCAATGGGAGTTTTTTTCGGGCCGGAAAGTGAGTTTTGAAAGCCAGAAAGCTCAACACCTGGCAAAATAATCTTGGAATTGATCAGCAACCCTGATATATTATGGTCATTTTGTGCTATGGGAGAGTAAAAAACATACTTATCGCCCCTTTAATCAAGATTGCAATCATGTCCCACAAGAATGACACCTTGCCACAGCCAGTGAGTTGTGCAGCATTAGGACCTGACCTGTGTGCTTGGGTGCATGGCAACTGTCACACCATAACAATTATTACAACACAACCGTATGCTGACATTTCTTGACAGGCTAATTGATTCGTCTTCATTAGCATTCACTGCTAACCTCGTTAAATAAGAGAGACCGAAGTTACGATTATGGCCTTGTTCACATTTACAGCCCCACGGCTACAGAATCACATTAGTAACTACTCCTCATGAGTGGCGTTTTATTTATTTTTTTAAACTGCAAACACTCTTGATGCTGGGGACAATGCAGCAGGAAGGTGTTCAAAAATGTCTGTGCCTAACTACGATGTTTAATTGTTTGAATAAAGAGCAGACAGGCTGGATGGGCTTATTCGCCAGAATTAGAGTGTAGCTATGCATAAAATGACCTGCTGACTAAGCGAGTGAAAGCACTTCAAACAGAAAAATATTCTCTGAAAGATCACTGAAATAGTAACAGCCTCTCCCGGCTAGTGATTATCGCACTACTCTTAGCTGAAATATAAATGAGGTGTGTGTGTGTGTGTATGCGTGAGTGTGAGTCCATGTGTGAGTGTTTGTATATGTCTGCATGCATATGACTGAGTTTATAGAAGTTTGTTCTTGCAAAGATGCTTATAAATTTGAGAAATTGCAATAATTTATGAGAGCAAGGAGTGCATGTGTGACTGAGTGAGAGCGAGAGAGAACGATGAAGACGGAGGAATGAGTTGAAACTAAGCCTGAACTGGATCCGGGCAGACTGTGACAAGCGCCGCACCTTTCCCTCTGTGCGGAAAGAGAAAGAGAGACAGGAGGAGAGAGGGAAAACGAATGCGGACAAAGAGCTGGCAGCCCGAATCAGATCGCCTTGTGTTTCTGTCGGGAAGGAGTTAATTGAAGCGACACCTCTGTCAGGAGACGGCAGCGTCAGACAAGGCCCGCTGATGGAGCTCGCACATTTTACATAGAGTGACTGGGCCCCGACAAAGATATTCCCTCTCTCTCTGTCTTTCTCTGTCGATCTACCTCTGCCCGTCTCTCTCCACCCCTCTTGACCTTAACACTGAAAGATCTCCATCCTCACAACAAAGCCTTTCCAGGATGGAAAATGTCACCGAGTCTCAGGACTATGTGTGTGTCAGGAGAGTCGAGAGAGGTTTTTGTTCCAAAACAGAGTACAGGCTGGCAAGTGAGTTTTGAAAGCCAGAAACCTCAGCGCCTAGTGAAGTAATCGTTGAGTCACTGGTATTTATTATGGTGAGTTTGTGCTATGGGACGGTAAAAATCGAATTGCACCTCCGAGTCCGAGGAGTGTGCAGTTTACTGACATCATGTTACATGATTTCTGGGTAATGAAGTCCTTCAAACTTTCAAAAATTACAACCGTTATCTCTCGCTGCCACTTGGGGCCGCCAAAGTGCGAATTTGTAACTTGAGTAAAGAATGTGGGCCGACGCAGAGGTTCAGACGGGTCAGAAATGAGAAAGAATAAAAATCTAGCAGGAAAATTAAGGAAACTTCTCTCGGGTAGAGATCTATGCATCAACACTGTCCAAAACTGCACTGTATACCCTCCCGACACTTTAACATACTTTCATCCCAGTATGATTCCTTCCCCTTTCTTCGATTTTATGACATCTACTTAATCTTCTCTCTGCCTTTTCATAGAAAGATACGTAATCCAGCCCCGGCTCGACGGCTTGGAAACGACAGCATCGGAAAACGTTGCGTCCGGGGGGTCGGCGCCGGGGCTCCGGGGCCAGGTGCACCGCTCTCATCGTACCTCACACACGGACAGAGAGACAAGCGCGGCCGCTGTAGCCGTTAAAATATTAATCGAGTGTGCTCTGCCACAATTTGAAATCCAATTGACTTTTTGTAGCAGGGCAGCGGGGAGAGAGAGAGAGAGAGAGACGGAGGGAACTGTTAGGAGAGATAGCGCTGTCTTGAACTGCAGCAGAGATCAGTGGAGCTCCGAGGCGACAGCAACCCCTGGCGTGATGTAGTGTTCGCCAGGAGCAATTACAGTCTCATATGCCGCCACATTTGTGTTCAAACTCTCTTATCTATTTTTAATGCTGCCGGGCTTTTTGCCGCTGATGCATAGTGTTGATACAATGAAGCTACCGCTCATATCTCATGTGTTGAAGGAGACGGCGTAAACCAGGCTGGAAATGGTTTGATATTGAGGAACAGAGTGTTGGGTGGAAGAGGAGTTCAAAGCAGCACAGCAGTAAAAGCAGCAGGCTTATAGCTCAAGCAATAGTCTTGCTATGGTCTCACTCCCGTTCAGGTGATTTGATTGTCATCTGCGGGACTGCATACGACTTATTCCCCTGATCATTCTTTCTTTTCATCTTTTTCTCTCCATTTTTCCTTCATTCTCTATACCCCACAGTAGCTCATTCTTTCCCACCTCTGTAGACTAGTTAAGTTGAGGCACCACAGGTGAACAGGAACATACTGAAATTAGCTAATGTTTCATTAAACTGTTAAAATGTGCATATCAATTAGAACACCTTTATTCTCAGTGGATAAAGTCAGAGGGCATTTTCCTGTTTCATTCTGATGAATAACTAAATAGCTCAGTCAGAAACACTTAACGTCAAAGGAGTGTGGACTAATTATTGCAACAAATGGTATTTGGTGGAAAAGCCTCTGCTCTTGTGGATGCTCCCCAAATGAATTTTGATTCTGCGGGTAGCACAATAAAACCCTGAAGGCATAGTAGATATTCAATAATATGAAAACCAACATAAAACTATACATAATTCAGAGATAGCTGGCACAACCATCCTGTGTACAGATACTAGCAGGAGGAGGTTGGGGTGGTGGAGGGAGTTTTGCAGCAACCTGGTCTATAGCAGCAGTGGCATGAATGATCAGTGTGAACTGTCAGATTATAAAGACCGCCTCATTGACTTGTTTGAATGTAGCTCAATTGTGTTTGGCGGTTATGGCTCTGCACAAGCTGCTCCCTGCTTACCCAGCAAGCATGCTAAAGGTAGAGCAGGAGCGCCATTCAAATCCCCCCCATGGGTGACACAGAGCAGAGCCAAACCATCTTATCACTTTAAGAGCCACCATAGACTCAAGCTGGAGGCTGGAGGTGGAGGTAAAGCTTTACCAAGCAGCAGAGCGGGTGCAGCAATTAGTGCAGTAAGAATCAGTGTAGGAGGAGGTCATTTAAATAGACCCCTTTGTTATGAGAATGGATTGTGAGCGTGGCGATCAGCTGATAGATGACGAGCAACGTGTGACTTCCGTGTCCTGCCTGAACTAAGGAGATGCATCATTAATATGCATGATTATAGTTTAGCAGGTGAATGGCAATTAGAGAGGTGCTCTTGGCCAAAAAGCTAACAATTGATGGAGATGTAGGACCCATGGGGTAGAGTTTCTGGATTAGTATGATTTAATTACAGAAGACACTACCATTGTTCAAGGGATAGAAGAAGAAACAACACTATTATGGCAAGAATTGTATTTAGGTATGTACAAACAATAACAGCAATCTATTGAGCAAGCAGGTTCTCACACTTCATGACTTTGGAGAATAATCAAATCAAATCTGTTTAAAAGCAACTAAAAACTAGCGTAGTGCTAGTTGCATGCTTGGTACCTGTGAGTGTCTTGACAAGAGAAAATATTGCAATGATAGTATTGGCCTACAATCAAATCAAAATCGAATCACCACTAATAGCACACGAGTACAACTTAACTAAAGTTACTGCTAAAATACAGTCAGTAAGGCCTACTATGGTAATGTTACATCCTTAACAGAGGATTAAGCCCAAGTACAGCAAAGTCCAACAGACAATAAAGAGCTCAATCAGTCTAATGTGGTAAGATGACATGACTTGAAATGAATTTTCTACTAGCTATAGCAAAACGCTTCAACAAGCAGTTTGAATCGTGGAGAACTGTGAAATGGAAAAGCAATCTCCCAATGCAACTGCACTGCACAGCACTACCACGGGCATTTCAGACATGCACCTAATGGGACCTAATGAAAACCCTACAGTCTCTTAGCAACATCAGCACATGTAGACCTTTCACAAAAATGAAGATCCATGTTCCTGCTGCATGTAAGTGTAACATATCAAGATCTACCATGATTTGACCTAAGCACAGCAGGACAGAGACAGAAAGAATATGGCCGAGAACAGATGATTTTGCATTCTTATAATGGAATAGGTAAGAAGCTATGGATGTGGAGAAGTAAATGGAGTGGCAAAGAAAGGGTATGAAGATAGATGAATGGGGACAGAGGGAGTGCGAGAGTGAGAGTATGAAAGAGCAATAAAAAGGTAAAAAAAAAAAGAACATTTCATGATGTTGCTCTTCAGACCAATAATACATTAGCTGTATTCTTCCACCTTGGCCATTATGTGGTGGCCATGTTTAGAGATGATTCACTGAACACGGGGACTGTTTCTCTCTAATGGCCGTCTTTACTGTCGTATCTACAGGTGCATTATCTGAAGCAAATGGCCTCGGGCGCTTATTTATTGCCGTAAGTCACCAATGAATACTGCGGGGCTGCTTCGCTCTCTGCCTCGTTTTGCTTCTGCCGCTGTGCGCGACATCAGTGATGAAGTCCTGGGCTGCTTATGGCTCATATCCTCGTGGTGGGAAGAGGAGCAGAGGGATTCGCAGCTTTTCCCTCCCTGCCTTTTAGCATATACGAGGCTGTTGCTGGAGATTTGTTTGTGGAGGTTACACGACTGCTTGTGACAGCGCCGATAACGCGAAATTCCCCCAAACGGCCCCGGTTAACACAACTTTGTTCCCGGAGCGTGACGCGGCGAGCCTCGCTCCCCCGCTCCGTGGCGGCAGTGCGCCTGTGTGCTTCGCCCTTGAAGTGAATGACACTGAAGCAAAATCAATCGAAACGGAGGAGAACTCGGTCTCTCTCTTTTATGTGTCAAGGAGAGAACTCCTGTTGCATCCGGTCCTGATTGGCCGAGCAGGGTCCCAGTTGCCAGGCAACCATCCAGCGGTGCATGGGGCCTTGCTGACAGGCAGCTGCTAATGAAGCCGGGGCGGCGGGCAGAGGGAGCGCGCTGCAGAAAAAGGGCTGCCCGGCCTCCTTTCTCATGCCTCACACGTCCCGGGTCCTGCAACACACAGGTACACGGATGCACAGTTACACACACACACACACACACCAGTGCACACCCACGCATGCATACAGACTCATTCAGTTGCTTTCTCTTGCTTTACACACAATTGCACACATGAGGAGACAAATTAAGACTGTGTGTGTGTGTGAGAAGTCTTCACGCAGGGGCCAGTGTCAGCTGTTTAATGCAATAATTTCTTAGATAGCCCCCCCCCCTCCACACACCACCATCACCATCACCATCCCCCTCATCACCCATTGACTAATATTTACACAGTGACGGCAGGAACTGCATGCGTAATCGCTCCATATGTTTCCCCTCTCGCGACGGGGGTAACGAACCTTTGGAGGAGATTGGCAGTCTCCAAATGCGCCGCTTTAACGTGTCTCCGGCACAACATGCAGGCTCTGAGTGCACTGCAGTGAAACCTCTTATCAATTAAGGGCATCCGAGACTTACAGTTCAGCAACGTCGGCCCTGGATTTATACGCATCAAAGAGTATAGCGTGATTTTCCTCACAGAATATCCGTTTTTTGTTTTGGAAATGGAGGAATCAGAGGTGTAAAGACACAGATGGTGTCCACGCAAACATCACAACCACAGAGCGGAGTGTTGATTGCTGTGCATGAGTCACGCTCAGGTCACACATACAGATCCTGCACAGCTAGCACCCTGCTAACCGCCTAGACACACTGGAAAGTCAATATTAAGCACATGCAGTTCACGAATGTGAGGAGAAGCTATAGGGAGGAATACTTCTATTTCTTTTTTTCAGGTTACAGTGATGCCAAATCGCAAATACGGGCCAAGTGTGATGTTTACGACGGCCTATTAGTGTGTGAGCACGTGTTTTTGAGCAGACTGGTGTCTGTGAGGTAAATCCAGGATTTCAGCAACCGGCCTCTCTCTCCACAAATTGTGCTTTGAGCTTCGTGACATTTCATGCATTTCATGTCGCAACATGCAGTATTGTACTTTACTGTCGTGCGTGCAGACTGAGGATGCACACTTGCGCTGACAGCACCCTAGACATTGGCCTGTCACACATTTCAGGGACGCCTGACAAAATGGTCCATTCGTGTGCACTTAACACAGCCCGGCGGTGTCCCTCTGCAGAGCACTTTAGCAGCCACTCCGCGCTGCCGCTGGAGCAGGAGCGCCGGGCGGCCGGGCCCCCAGTGACTCGCCGCCCCGCCCGCTCACGGCGCAAATGGAGCACAGGCGACAAGCCGCTTCGCCAGACAGATTTTTCTCCTTTTCCTGGTCAGCTGGGGCATTTTCTAATATAATCTCAATGGTGGACCCGGCAGAAAAGATGTCTGGCAGTTAGTCAAGGACTGGGCCGTACCTGTGTCTAGACGTGGAGATGAAATGCATTATCCCTTGGGCGTCTTGGTGGCTCAGTTGGCTATGTTGCATACCATGTAACCACCAGGGTGTAACGGAATACAAAAAAATGTAACTGGATTCAGTTATGTTACCTTAAAAATAATGATAATTGATTACAAATACTTTTAATTTAGAGGATTACTTCTGGGAATACTTTTAAAGTGAAAGCAAGAAACTCAGAAGGCCATAGTGACGGGTGTTTATATGTACGTCTTTATATGTGGCACAGAAGAAAATTTGTATTTGCAAACACACATTTTGTTTATGCAAACCTGAAATAAATTTCCTGAACTTTGTAATTTTGACTTTCAGTAATCAGAATACATTGCTGAGTTATG
Source organism: Centroberyx gerrardi (assembly GCF_048128805.1). Classification (NCBI taxonomy): domain Eukaryota; kingdom Metazoa; phylum Chordata; class Actinopteri; order Beryciformes; family Berycidae; genus Centroberyx; species Centroberyx gerrardi. The sequence continues at coordinate 7,749,817 of NC_136020.1, forward strand.
TTACTGATTACAATTTCAAATTATAGTAACTGTAATGAAATACAATTTTACCTTGGTTCATTCATTTTAACCCTGGTAACCACAACATGGTTCAAATCTGGCCAAGGGACTCTGTCATTCCCCTCTCTCTCCCAATCTTTCCTGATTTTCTCCACCTTGAACTGTCTAATAGAGGCAAAACAATAATCCTATAAAAAATGCATCCTTCCTCTTCTGTGTGTGTGTGGCAGTATCTATCAGTCTCTCTCTTTCTGTCTATCTGTCTTTGTGCCTGTCCGTCTATCTGATCGATCCAATTCCCTACTTTAAAATCTGTGCCATGGACACACGGGGCGTCACATACGTCTGACATCTTCCATATGCAATGAATCTTGTTATGTGGGATAAACAGGATCGCCGGCCCTCCCAACAGATAAGGGCCTCCCCTCAAGGTCTCTCACCACTCTCTACAGGCGACAGTTGACTGATGGGGTCCTATAAAGGTTTTATGAGGCCAATGTCAAAGGGCCTTGTACTCTCACCTGCAGCGATTCTATGTTAGAGGAATGATGTACTGCCTGTCTGTTTTATCATGGGAATATGCAGTGGGGGTATGAATAGTTATCTATGCGAGTCACATGCATTTTAATTGGACGTATTTGCTATTTGTTTCCCTGTTTTCCCCTCTTTTGCATTTCTTCTCACATGCAGAGACATTAAAAAATACGTGCAACATGCTGCAATGCAACAAACAAAATTAGCCCACTGATTCCCTTTCAATAATGACTTGATTCAGCATATTGCTATACATCACTACTAAATGGCTGCATAAACTGCTTATGATTTCCCTACAATGTTTTCCTAAACGACAGAAAACTACTATAAGACAAAGATTCACTAGGCGGTATGTATGAAAAGCCCGAGCAGTTCCCGCCTGCTGTCTTTGGCAACAATGCATCATTTTCCCCCTGTATCTGATACGCACTCTATTTCAAAGGTAAAGTGTCTTGGGCCTGCCGAGAGGCCAGATAGGCAGCGGGGATAAATAATTCAGGTGGCAGCAAGGGCAGGATACACAACAGGGCCCTGAGAGACTGGGAACCAGCAAATCACACCAGTGCTAGACTGGTTATAAGCTGGGGGAAGAAGCTGGATGTGGGATGCCGGTTCAGAAGAATCTCTGGGGTTTATTAATGGAATAAGAGATGCGGCTTAAAGACCTGGATGGGGGTTATAGGCTGGGTACTACAAACAGAGAGAGGAGCTTGCAGAGTGGTGATTACCTATGTGAGCGAGAGGGCTGCTGGAGGGAAATGAGGAGCAAGGGTCTGATGAGATGCTTTCCTTCGCTGCGGGCTGGTCGGCTGAAATGAACCGGAGACTACTCTCTCTGTCCCGAGGGATCGATGGAAATAGTTTCAAAGGATGGCGACTCAAGTTATCAATAGCCTACAGTCAAGTGTGCAACTGAGAAGGAACAAATAAAGAAGCAAATGGATAAACTGATGGACCGATGAACGAATTAGAGAATTAATTAACGGGCTGTTATTTATGAGTCATCTGCGAACATTCCTCGAATCCGCTGCCAAGGAACTTCCATTCCCCTCCACTGGACCTAAAAGCACATCCCTCCTCCAGCATCAGCGCCGGCCACTCTATATTTAGCTCTCTCTGCGGAAGTATAAATAACACACCCAGGCCGGCTGATTAAGTCTTCTGAAGATTGGAAAAGTTTAGAATTAAACGGAAAGGCTAATTAGCCGGAGCCTTCAGGCATGAAATGAGAGTGAAGCCCCGCACAATCTGCGACTCAGTACATGCATGCATACAAAACGGCTGTAGCCATGTAATCAAGAGATATCACTGCAGAGGGTGATCAGCGCTGGCAGCAGGCAAACAAGCAAGTCAGCGCATATTGACATTAAGTCTGTAGATACCTCTGGCCTTCAGGGTGAATATAATGCCCGTTTTCACTTTCACTCCGTTTCACTCGTTTGAGTAAATCATGGAGTGTGAGAGGTTTTAATAATCTGACCAATATGTACATATACTCTGAAATATATGCTCTGTATTTACACTGTGAAACATTGAATTACAGGGGAATATATTGAATTGTTATACACTAGGGTTCAACCGCTATGGGTTGTTGAAAAAAGCTTGTTGGAAAAGCTTCTGAAACCGTATTTAGACCATGGGACACTAAAAAATCACCAGTGTAGTATTGATATATTATTCAATAAATAATGAATCAAATCATATCAGCCCAATGGCCAATATCAGCCCAATGTCTTGGCAAACCAATATATCAGTCTAATCCTACTATACACCATGGTACCTCAAGCACAGTTCATCACAATAGTGTAAGGTATGAAATGGAGCGATGGACTAGTGATACATGGCTTATTTCAACATGCCATGAGTAACGCGACTATCTTTTTTGTTTAGAGAGGGACAGGAGTGGAAAAATGAGTACATACAGTCTATAACAGACAGGCTAAAAAAAGAGATGTCAGAAAGAGTTCTCTCTGTTAGATGGTATGGTTTTGCTTGTAACATTTTTTGTCTGGAAAACCATTTTCCGAGGGGGTTCTTAAGGATAAAGAGTTCAAAAGGTATATTTTCTACAGCATTAACAATCAGAAAGAGTACAAGGCAGCAACATATGGGTTTAACTTTCATTCATTTTGTTCAGTAATTCAAAAATATTCTGATATGTGATTAAACTGTTTTAGATTTTTGGATTCTGTTTTATTGTGCATATGGTATTCAGGGGGGAGAACCATCCACATAAGGTTTCTGGATTAAAACAGTATGAAGTGATTATTAATTGCAATGATGGAGTAACATGACATGACAATATCCTCTTCACATTACTTGGACAGAAGTGAATCATAATCAGAATTAACATATTATTAATTCATCAGAAATCTGAACCATGCACCAGCTATACAACAATACAAATCAGTGCAAGCAGTTTTTATCTCTCCGTTGTTTGTGCAAGCCTCATCATATAGCCGCCCGACTCGGCCCGCTGCTGCGGCGCTCCCTCTCCAGACAAATCCGGGGCTCTCCTCGCTGTCTGTGCCAGGAATCTGACAGATACCCTGGGCTTAGATTACTGTCGAGGAGTCTCTCTCCACGCTATCAGTCACTTCCCAGTCTAAACCCCAGCCTCCCTCTGCCGCCGGCCTGGCCCGGCTCCACGGAAGGGCTTTTGGGTTTTTTGACGCGATGAGGGAAATCGATACCGGCTTGCCATTCACAGTCTAGTCTAGATGATTTTAAGCCCTTCCAAACAGGCAAAAAAAAATGGATGGTGCAAATCACTGTGTGCACCCCGTTGCGCTGAACATATTCAGCAGTGTTGCAAGAGAGAGAAGCACATCACACATCATGTACTCCCAATGGGCATGATAATTCAGATGAAAAATACAATTAGGGGGAGGATGACAGCGACGGCAGCCGGCATCTGATTTGCTCGCTGTAATGGCAGGACGAATGCAGGCAATTTGATGTGATGTGAACATACAGCATTATGAGCCATGATCACACACTGCCATCACACACACACACACACAGGCGTGCAACAAGCAAACACTAAGCCAGGCTCTCTCTCTCTCAACAGTGATGAAATTGCCTTTGTGTGTGTATGTGTGTGTATGTTTGTGTGTGTTTATGTGACACACACGCACAGCTCCAGAGCATACTGAGCGAGCAGCTCCCTTTTCCCCCCCTCTCATTCCCTCCTCGCAGTTTTATCATTCGCCCATCGACACGTTCATCCCTGCAACACTTTTTTAATCTGGCCCCTTATCCTCGTGGTCACGACCCCCAACCCCCACCCGACCTCACCTCCCTCACACACGCACACACATACCCCAACACTTCAATTCCTCACATTTCATTTGGTCTCCCTGCCACAGGAGACACTCTCTTCCTTGGCTTTCTTGCACCTGTGTGATTAAAAGGACGGGGTGGAGGGGGCGAGAAGCGCCATTTAAAGAGCAAGCCTTCAGGTTTCTGTTGGATAAGGAGGCAAGGAGAAGCCCATTACTGACTGCAGGCTTTGTTGTGCATTGAGGAGGCAAGAGTAGCTTCACTAATACAGTATGGTGGCTTTGAAGATCCAGAAAAAGACAATTTTCTTCAACAAACAATTAACATTCCCTCTTAAGTCACTGCAGAGTTTATGCTAATACCCACTAAATGCCAAGCTAATTCACAGAGGGGCGAGAAAAAGCAAATTAGAAAATGGGTTGCTGCCATTTGAGTAATGGGCGATGGCTGATGTGCTTCCCAAACGCATCTTATTCCCTGCCTCAATCAGGAATACTATGAATTCCGGGGGGTTGATTTGCAATTCCAAATCGCAGCCCAGTATTGAATCTTCAGGACAATACTGGTCAAGACGTTTCTTCCAGAGGTGGAGGGTCTTTCTGCGGTGCCTCCCCAGAGAGCATCCAGGGACAAGGCAGAAAGAGAATAGATGCATTATAAAGGCCCTGAACATTTCCCACTTAATCATGGCAGGTCAGACTCCATCGACCCATGGAGGCGTTTGACCAGGGTCGGGCTCATTCCAGTGGATTTACACCCTGGGCTATTGGCTTGTGCCTCCCACCCCGCTCCCGCGTTTACCAGACTATTTATATAATTAGATAGTGATTGGCGTTGATAAAGGAGTTGTGTTCCTGGCTGAATGCCTTGTTTTGTTGTAATGATTTTAAAAGACAGTTAATATCATCACTATTGGATTTTATTTCAGCAAACGAGAAGTGTTACAAAAACTTGTCTGACCTAACTTTTTCGAGGCCGAATTGTTTAGTTCGGAGCCAAATATAAAGTAAAACTATTGACCTCCTGATCTCCTATTGTGGCTGATGGAGATCCCCCACTGTACACTGAGACAAAACACTTGGCTGCGCTTCATGCTTTCGGGCCAACTTCATGGAGGCATCGCGGCTCAGCAAGCGAAAATACGGAGCTTTGGGGACTGGATGAAATCGACTTTCTCCTCATTAACAGCAGAATAACGTATGGAGAAGCAAAGGTCAGCTGCAGTGGCCAAGCTGTGTGTCAATAGCTCGCCGGCAACCGACACACCGCGGCCACACATGCTTATTGATGCCCCCAGTGAAGCCTGTTGAACACAGCCTGGTGGGACTGCCTCAGAAGGAAGGGTTTAGCCAACCGTGGCTCAAAAGCAACTCTTTAAAGGCAACCCAGCTCAATCAAGCCGTCGATACGAGCCCGGCTTCATAAGCAGAGCTAACCAGGCTATCCCACGGAACCGGGGAGAACAAAAACCTAGAGCGGCCTGCTGGGAAATCCGTGTATCCGCAACTCTGAATCTTGTAAGTGTGTACAGTAGAGGAAGAGAACTTAGCAGATCTCGCACCGCCTGTTCACCTTAGACACCGGAGTCCTCATTTCAATTTTTCTTTCATGCTTTGCTGCTCCATGATTTATTCATGGCTCCTCTCTGGTTGGACCATCCTCACAGGAAGGCCTGGAGGTGAATCAATAGAGACTGGCAAGAAGAAAAGCCCTCTTTTTCTCTCCAAATGTATTCTTCTCTCTTGTCAGTGGATGACTTATTCTATTATGTCAGCTATCAGATGCAGAATTTCCCGTTCCTTACCTGGGAGAGCTATTTTGCCGGTTGCCTGATAACCCTTATGTTTCGAGTGTATCAACTAAAAGGCATTCCAATACAGCTATCATGGAGGATTATGTGATTATGAGTTTTAAAGTGACAGACTTTGAAGGTGGTGCGGAAAATTGTCAAAAAATCAGTTTGCATCTGAGTTTGCACTGTGGGAGTAATCTGAGCTTCAATACTAAACTGTGCTTTTATAACTAATAAAAACTGTAGCGTAGTTGCTGACATAGTTTCTGACATAATGAATTCTCTATGGCATCCCCAAACAGGATTTAGGTGAATGTGAGCTACTAACTGTTTAGGCATTCGCGGCGCATTGCTCTGGGAACAGTTGCTGTCAATGTGCATTCATAGCGATCATTTGAGGCTTAAACATAATCTGCTTTTTCACAGAAACCTGGAGGAAAGCCAGCTAAGGAAGGTGTTGCATTCATGACGGACTGACTTGAGGGAAAAGGGAATATAGCGAATCGCCCTGAACATGCTGATAATTTCTCTCCTAATTAAACATGCAGTCTGTTGGGCTATTAGACAAAGACAAAGGGTCTACAGTAGAAGAAGTACAAACATTGGTTGTGTGATCAGCAGGAGACTTTTCAGAAATTGTGCAAAAAAAAAAAAAAGCTGTAATGTGTGATGAACTCCCCTGGAAAATAATATTTAGGTTTTCAAAAAGTTGTCAAAAGTCAGCTGATTCACCAGGCAGCATGATGCAATCTAACTACCTCTACCTCACATTAAGTATTGATTACGGATGCTTCGCGCCTTCTGTCTGCGAGAGCACGCCCGCTTTATTTCCCCAGATTGACAGCCTCCCGCACTGTGAGGGATGGACAGGTAGAGAGACGGAGCGTCCGTCAAGCGAGGCAGAGCAGACAGAGATGAAGTTCAAACAGCTGCGTTATTGATCTGAGACTATGGGCTTGGTGACAGCTTGTCAACTTGTGAGGGAGAATGTGAGATGGGCAGCCAGGATGCTACGCTGCGTTTCAGAATCTGAGGCGTGTGTGTGTGGTGTGTGTGTGTTTGTGTGGTGGCAGGGAGCTTCTATGAGGCTGTGGCAATTTAAAAATATCCTTTCTACCTCTCCCTTCAGCTCTTAGTCCTCTTATGTTTTTTTTTCCCATGCACTTCTATCCCACATGACTTTAGGGTTGGAGTATGAGTTTGTTACATCTAGTGCCTTGTACTCCATGTTATCGGTTGCTTGCAATGGTGTACTACTCCTACTACTGCAGCACACACACACACACACACACACACACTACCTCACACATTGTAGAAAGACTCCATCTGACCCCCTGTCTTGCGCCCTTGCATCCCAGTTCGCTGAAAAAGGCTGCTACCGTGACATTTTAGATTTTACTTGTCAACATGCCAGGAAAATGTTCTACATTTGTCATCCAGTTCCCCGAAAAAATGTCTTGTTTCTCAGAACCAAAAGGCACCAGTAGCCACAAGCCAGTTCTTTTGCTGCTGGCGATGCCCCTTTTTTTCAATGAGCCACGCTCCAAAGTCCTGTTTTGGGAAATTGAAGGACAAATGCAGTATATTGAGGTATCCAGCTGTCATCTGTGCAAGCTTTCTATATAGAATTTCTATCTAGTAATAGATGGCATACTATTATCTTCATGTGTTAATGCAGAGCTTGGTTGACATATACAGTACACTATTTCTTTCTCTATCTTGGCTAATTTTCAATTTCATACCCGCATTTTTTATATGGAAAAAGTGGCGATTTTGTAACAAAGAGGCTCTGTTAAAAAGCGAGTCAGCAACACACAGGGTCGGGTTGAGAAAGTAGATTTTAATCAGTGTTTGGCCGAGGAGAAGGCAGAAAGAGAAATGGAGAGACACGAGTGTGAGCTCTCTCTCTTCAGGGCTTCATTTGGCCAGATCACTACCAGTCTGAAAATATTTCATCTCTGGAGCTGCAAAGGAGGGGTGGATCCAGAGAAGTCACTTTTACTCATGATATGCACACACATAAGCGTGCATGTAGACACACAAACACACACAACTCAGTTTTCTCAGTCCCACACAAGCATTCACCTAGCGTGAGAAACAGATCTCCCAGTCAAAATCTGAATCAATCATGTCCCATTCGACAGCCACAACTAGCGTAATGTTCATAAAGTCCATCTGAATGCTCTTTTCCTGTCGATGAATTGATAGCATTCCTCTCGCCAACAATATGAGCGCTGTATCGGCGAGGCAGACGACTTCAAGTGAGCGTAATCAGTGTTTTGCTGCTGCACTCCACCTTAGAGGCTGCGATTTAATCTCGGTTATGAAGTGTGTGTTTGATTACGCCGCTCTCTGGCCTTTTGCGAACTCAGTCCCAAACATATTTCATAAACAATCTCTCATGGCCGCGGCCTCCAAACGATAGATAATTCAACCCCCGCTGCCAGTCGATGTAATCAAGATAAGGGGCTGCAGAGGGAATAAGTGTGAACCGTGCTGCGGACTCTGCTCCAAGAACAATTGTTCGCCTTGTTTGGCTCTGATATGTGAGATAGGGGATGGTACAGTGGGTGGTGGTCATTTGATCTACACTGCAGGTCCCACGTGAACATTAGTGTGGTCAGGTATTCAAGGGAAACATCGAAATAAACTCTCTAAAATAGTATATCTGTTTAATTACCTCCAAACCAGAGTGGAAGTGTGGAGGCGGCAACTCTCACTGCTATCACTGCCGAAATCCGCGTACTGGACCGAGCAACCACCGCAGAATCCTCTTCAATCCCAACAGTGCTCAGTCCGCTTCCTCCAAAAACCCCACAGTCATCGCCACTCCTACCCAGCAAACATTTTGTCAACCTGCGTCGAGACCAACAAGTCTAATAGACGTCGAGTCACAACGTGACTTTATTTCAACCATTTGCTGACATGACAACATATAATCTTAGGGGAATGGTGATTTTGAGGAAAACTTGTTTTACAGTGGTGTAACCGAATAAACACTGTATAGAATAATGATATAACTTTGTAACATGAGTGCGAACGGTAATGTTTACGCATGAATCACAAAGGTTATTATTCTAAACACAGTATGCTATCGTGTATATGGCCAATATAGGGGCTAAAGTAGGTTTATCTTTTATTCCAGCATTTCCTTGAGTTGCCTTTATAGGAACTATTTTTCCTTGCGCATCAACACTACAAGTAATGCCTTCGGCCTCCAACACATGCGCCACCAGTGAGATCAGTCATGGAGTTTGAAGATGTGGAGTTCGACAGGGGAGGCGAGTTGGTCAGGTAAGTAAACGAAAGGCACTTTGATTCAAAATGCAAATGTATTTGCAAAGACGTGTTATGCTTTTACCCTTTGCATTCTAAACTGTTGAGATTGAGGCTACATGGCGTATTTTTCTAGATGGCTGGTTTTCGTACTTGTAAATAAGAATTGGGGAACAAAAAACACAGCTAGCATGTTTAGTGGAAAATGAAACACGTGTGGGAAAACAGTTTTCCCGTGCATTAATTCTGTGAACTTTTGGTTATTTTTAGAACCCACTCTAGCGAGGGGGGTGGTAGCTTCTGATGTTGCTAGCTAAATGCAGTTGGTGTAGCCGACAGAAAGCCCTTTAGGCTGGGGGTGCTAGATGGCGTTAATTTCCAACAGGACCTGGCCGCAGACAAGAGGCGCCTCCACTGTTGACAGTCAAAAAATGCTCCAACATCAGAAGAGGCGCTCTGTAAAGATGAATGTAAATTTTTTGTTGTGCCTTTTTTCCAGCTGCTGAAGAGATGGAAGGTGAATAATGGTTTCCACGGCACGAAAACTAGCAACTTTGTTCTTCCACAGAACAACAAATTATGTCTTCTCTTGAAACTCACAGTACTGACGAAGCCTCTGTTGCTTTCAGTCTAGGACCATTTCCAAAACACGAATCCGCTATTGTTCCACCGGCAAATTATCCACAGTAGCTATGAAGCGAATCCTTTGTCACTTAAACTTGTCCGTAAAAACAACAAATAGTCCACACAACTTCAGCATAGCTTTCCGTTTCGATGTCTCTATTTGAAGGCAATTATTACAGTAATTTCACCGCGGCACTCAGAAAACGGAGCTTTCTACTCATTCCGCCATTTTCTTCGTCTTCTCTTTCTTCCACCTTTTTAAATTCACTTCAACACATTTTATCACTCACATTCGGTTGAAAATAGTAAAGATTGTCTAGTTTCTTCTTTCTCGACGTTTTCACAACACAAGCTGTCAGCTCCGCGGCTCAGCTTAAACGTCTGTGCCTGTCATTTGATGATGCGTTTGTTTAATGTGTCCCGGCTTCCCGGTAGAGTGGAGTTTTCCGTTTTTAAGCACTGTGATTGGCCTGAAGGTCCAAACACTGCCCGGCCGGCCGGAAAACTAGAGGCCATCTCACAAAGCGACATCTCACTAAGCGTTGACTGACTGCCTGCCTGCCTACCTGACTGACTGACTGACTGACTGACTGACTGACTGACTGACCTGAATTTGCCGCGTGAAGCCCTCGGCTGCGCCGTGGGAAAAATGACTTCAAACCACACACACTACAGGAAAGCTTTGACTGTAGTTATCCAGCAAAGACCATTTGTTAGAGGAAACCTCTATTTCTCACAGTAGGGCAGCTGAAGAAATTGATGCAAAGCACACACACACACACACACACACAAATCCAGAGATGCGCAGGGGATAGAGATCAAATTCAATAGGATCGCACAGAGCCAAGACAGATTGTCTATTTTTTTAAATAATATCCGAATATTGACATCATACACTTACATGCACACACACATCAGCCCCATACAATACAGCATGAATCAGGCACAATGCCTTGTCAGGTTTTGATAAAATCATCATGTTGTGCTACAGAAACCATTAAATGAATTATACTGTTCTTCATTAAGCCAGTAGTGTTTACCATCAGTAGATCATTTCCACATTAATCACCAAAGAGTGGCAGCCTCTACCGGCCTCTACACTTCATTTTACATTGTGTGCCAACCAGGTTGGATTTCGTGGGGAATCTGCTGGATTGCTTTACGGCACGAAACAGGAAGAGGGCGCTGTTCTTCCAGAGCAAATGGAGCTAAAGCTTTCAGAGTTGCTGGCAATGGCTTAACACTAATAATACCACCGGTGAGAGATGGAGACATCAACTATGGTCTCATTGGTTTCTGGTAATTATCCCAAGGCATCCCAATTAATTTGTCAATGATACAATGATTAAAAATGCTGCAAATCTGCCTTCTCCACCTCTTTTCTTTGCCCCTGACAAACTATTGGCATTTTATGGTCAGTCGCTGTCATCGGAACTGCTGAATTCTGAATCAAAACTGTCTCTCTCTCTTACTCTCTTACTCTCTCTCTCTCTCTCTCTCTCTCTCTCTCTCTCTCTCTCTCTCTCTCTCACACACACACTTTTACAATGGGCTACCCAGACATCCGCTGGCCAGGGAGGAGGCGTCTCCTAGCAACTGGTTCTCAGCTTAGGCATTTGGTCAGCCCGGCACTTTCCAGAGCGGAGCACACTGGCACAGCGCTGTGGTGGGTCTGATACACTGACACACGGACGGAAATCAATTAGAACTGTTTGGAGAAAAAACTTCAGCGGAGGGGAGAATTATGTCTCAATGATTATTCTTGGCATTACTGGGCGGACATTGTGTCGTCGGCTACATCACAGCCCCGTCAAATTAATGCAACACAGTAAAGCGAAGCACTTCATCTTCTCGGACGTAAATCCCCGAGCCGGACAGATTTACATTGATTGAGCGCGGCGAGATGAGCTGAACACGCCCCTTTAGGTAATAAAGTGCCACAGTCAATCACCCATCAGGCTCTCATCACAGCTGCATCGCCGCCGTCCCGGGCCATCTTACAGGTTTCTGTGCAAGCTGTCCGGCAATATGGGGCGACGCTGCGCTCTCAGAGGAATGCAGAGCAAGGGGGGTCCGGTATTTTCAGACACCAAGAGGGCTCACATGGGGGGGCGGGGGGTGCTGGGTTCAACAGAAGGGGGGCCTGGCAAAGCTTTGAGGGATGGATTCAATTTGAGGTCGATAACAGTCGTGTTCGGCCTCATTGGTGAAAGAAAAAATCCATCTTACACTGTTATGTATCATCGGTCTGCGATGTTCACTGCATTCCTGGAGTTGTTTTTGTGATGAAGTGTTGTAATGTACTTTTTTGGTGAACCTGCTTTCCCTCAACCTGCCTCGTCTACTTCTACTTCAGTTCTTGATTTCCTACATTTCCCAGAATGCCTTTTGACAACCTACAGAGAATGTTTCTGAACTTGTTGCATTCAATTGTGTAGGTGGAGAGAGAGCGATAGTGATAGCAAGAGCAAAAAGTGAAAGCTTTTCCAGTTGAGAAAAAGTGAGAGTCGCACTCCTTATTCAAAACACAACATGTCTTGTGGCTGCATTGCATTCTGGTCTATTGAGGCTGCTGTCAGTGGAGAAATTGGTATCTCTGCCGCTTTTATGATGGATTTCTCCCTGTATGATTGTTGAACATCAGTGTAAAATCATGAGTCTAGAAAGAAGCCCTTGCTCTTTGAAGGGACTGACACCAAAACCTGACATTTACTGTTGATGTTTTAGATAGCTGACACATTTTCTGCTATCAAACTCCGTTGTAGCTGCTGGAAATATCTTGATGATGTCGCGTCATTTACGTTTGGTCAGTTCCAATCCACAGGAATCAGAAAAATACACCACCAAGCAACAAAATGGGCCCAGAATGCAAGGTACATTACCATTAGGCAGGCCCGGATTAACACAGTGTGGTGCCCTAGGGTGACGTCACTTGAAGTGCCCCCCTCCGTCCACTTGACACGCAAAAAAGTGAAATCTACTATGCCAATAAAGATCATAGATTTACATTAACTTAAACAGTACAGGCTCAACACACATACTGCAGACAAATGTAAGACAATGTACTAACCAACAAATTACTTTACACCATAGATTGACTTGAGCCTACAAATGCCATTTTAGGCTTTACACACAGAGCTATACTGTATCAAATTTGAATGCAACTCACATCAAAGACATCATGCTAAAAATCATTGTTTCCACCACAAATTTTCAAAGGCCTGAATGAAGACTAAATGCCAAACCATTACAGAGCATGACTAAAAAAATCATAATACAAAAAATAAAAAAAATCATTAAACAGACATCTAATGCAACTTAAGCACCACAGACAAGGCCCCACATACCACCAAATAAAGCAAGCTCAATAACTGCAGCAAGCAGTCACTTCAGGTGAGTTGATGTGACAGTGGGAGCTGCAGAAGGTGAGAGGAGCAGCACATTGAGACAATGGGATGGACCTGGACTTTTGTCCAGACCAGCCCACCACAATCGGCCGGACACCAACCATCCTTGCTGGTGATTTCACAACACAACACGACAGTTATTTGATGTGAGTTTGTTTAACGTGGCACGGCTTCCCGGTTGGGTGGGGTTCGCATTTTTAAGCACTGTGATTGGCTCGAAGGTCCAAACACCGCCCAGTCGGCAAAGTTGGTGTAAAAACTAACCAAACCTGTTGTTTAAGCCACCAAATTTTGACTGCTATGTATTTATTTTTTCAGAACCGGTGTTACACCGAATTTGTTGACCCATCAGATTCTGTGACCTGCAGTGTTTGTTAGGTTGGTTAGGTTTAGGCATGAGGAGTGAGATGGTTGGGGTTAGGGTAAGTATCAGGGCAGGTCACAGAATCTGATGGGTCACCAAATTCGGTGTAACACCGGAACGCGCGTTCCGTCGTCAGATACACTCCCGGATTGCCGTTCCAGTGCGTTCCGGCCCCATGACACCCTCTCACTCTGTTTATAGAGTAGATAGAGCGGCCCACCGGGAAGTCTCCCGGTAGTCCGATGGCCAGTCCATCCCTGAATGTATTGCAATGCGTAGGCTATTAGAAATTATGGTTGCTATAAGCATCACAAACCGTGCATCCAGTTCAAAAAGAAAACCTTTCCACAAGCATCAACTCGACCAGTTTGTTCTTCACTCTTTTAAGTTGTGAAAAAGGTCTCTCACCCTTACAGTTAGTAACAGGCAGGTTAAGAAAAGCCTGACTGCGGCGAACACACTTGGGAAAGTAGTTTTCAGCCTACTTTTTCTTAGCAGCTCCTCCGGTGAACGGGTTTTCTCTTACCACACAAAATGCTTGAACTGGACAAATTCAAATGTAATGGGGAGGCGGGGGGGCACCTACACACAATCACGATACTTTCTCTTTATGCATATTCTTTTTTAGTATCAAAGGTTAATTTTGGCCGCGTATGCATTCCCCCCCAGAGAGTAGGCCTAATATATAAAGAAAATATGACAAAGCTTATAAAGGTATAATTGTGGTTTGAATGTGTGGTGCGCCCGGGCACTCGCCGATGCGATATATGGATAATCCGGCCCAGCCATTAGGTGTTTTATGTGGATTGTCCCTTTAAGTGTGTGTTGAATCTACTTTCATAAGAGAGTCTGGGGTGGATTTGGGGAATAAGGTGTTCGAGAGCGGATGTGGTGGCTATCTTATTGGGATTCTGGACGCAGCCCTGCTTTAAAATGGAGTGTTATTTGGGTCTAATCCAGGCTGAAAGAACAAGCCTGTCCTTCAGAGGGCCATTCACAAGAGCCCAAATGGACTCTCTCTCTCTCTCTCTCTCTCTCTCTCTCTCTCTCTCTCTCTCAGCGGTCCATCTCTAGTAGTTTGGACTTGGCGATTCCACGGACTCCATGAGAGACGTCCCGCCATTTCGGACGTCCCGGGGATCCGCTGGGTCAAGCCGCCGTCCAAATGAACAGAATAAGAGCGCTCTCACGCATCCATCTGCTCTGCAACACTTCAATAAACCCTCTTCAGAAGGCAGATCACAGATTAGTTTGTCTCCCCCTCCTTGGGTAATGTATTGTTGTGCGGCTGTGGGTGGCAGAGGCTGATTATTGGAAAACAGAATAGAAAAATAAAAGAAAGGGAGCGAGCGACGTTATAATCCCTGACAACGAGCTGCACCACTCCAGCTGATAAAAATCACAGCTGCCTCGACATATCGCCATGGCGACTCCTTGAGTTCTCAGCCAACTTTTCAGGAGGGTCTGAGAGTGAGACATTAATTAACCTTCTCTGAAAGAAACAAGATAATCTTTACTGTATATATTTATCTTTGGCAGTTTGATGTCATCCTTAAGTTCTGCGCTGCCTTCCTGACATTTATCCAAAGGTCATCAATGCATGCAGGCCCTGTGGGTTGTGTGTGAGTCGTATGCATGCTCACTCTCAAAATGTGATCGAGCAGTTACGGATTACGTGCTTAAAATTGTAATCAGTGGCATAATTCAACAGGTTACTCAATGTTAAGTGATGTGATACTGATTATACTACTTTGACTCAACAGAATATGAAGTTTTACCCAAATTATCCAATATACTGCATCATTTTTATACTCGTCATTTACAACCACTACGATTCAAGATGTCCAAAATGATGTCTGTGTCTATAATCTCACAATCAAAATGTCTTTTCTCCCCTTTGAACCCATTTCAACTATATTTTTCAAAAGTCTGTTTCCTTTACCTATTTGTAATCAGATTACTGTAATCCTGCTACATGTAATCTGTTGCTCTCACAGCGCTCGGTTGTATAACATTGCATTAAACGTGTGGATTCTCTTCTTTAGCGAAGGCCTCACCACTCTTGATTATTGTTGACACAGGGTGTCTAACCAGATATCCCAGTTTGTCCTCACACACTTCTGTGAAATGCTAATATGGCCTGGTTTTCACCGCTTGCCCTAATTTGTAAGAACTTCTTGACAGTTAAATGCTTTCTGAGCTTGAAAGATGTTTCTCATGCCCTCTGTGTAACTGACACCATAACATCCTGACTGATCCTGATCTGTTTCCCAACAGATGAAAGTTGGTCTCGTTTTGCTGAAATGTATCTTGAACATGTATTTATGTGTGTGTATGTGCACATGCATACTCTATGTGTGACATTTTGTGACCCCATTCGAGATGTACATGTTTTTTTCCCTGTTCTTGAGCTGTGAAGTCTAAATGAAAACAGTTCTGTCTTTAATCTCGTGTCACATGTGCGACTTGCACTGCAAAGTATTTACAAGGTTAGAGGGATCCCAATATCTTGCTTTACAGCCCAGTGAAAGAATCAATCCATGCTGTGAAACACAGTGTACATATATTATGAGGAGGAGTGTTACAGCCCAGAAGCCGCGGTGTTTCCTGACATATATATGATGTGTGGCTTCCCCTGCGCTCCCACAAGTAGTCGTTTATCACTAGGTCCCACACTGGGCTGCAGCATATATTGTATTCCTGTAAATGGGTGATAAATGGCCTACTTGAGTGCATCACTATGGTTATTTAAAATATGCAACAGGAAGGTTCAGTCGTACAGCAGAGGAGGACAGAATTTGTTATGTGATTTGGTTCTATTGTCCTTTAGATGAGAGGCGTGCTCAGACTTGAAATTAAATTAAAAGACTTCAGTGTCTGTTCATTTTTCTCGGTTAGATGATTATGAAAGACTTGGGATTATGCCTCAGACAAGGTGGATGCTATGGGGCGGCAGTAGCTTAGAGGAGTGGTTCTCAACGTGGGGTCCGGGGGACCACCAGGGGTTCTTGAGGGGGTTCCGGGGGGTCCACAGCAAATTGATGAATTGTCAAACTTCAGCATTATTTCATTTACAAGAAGCTATTCCAAATCATATCTAACAATAAAAATATTGATAGATATGAGGTTATACTGGTTATATGGCCCAGTACAACCACTACTTATATGTTGTTGTAGCTTCCTGGTATGAATGTGTGTAACTGTATGAATGTAAAGCAGGCCAGTGCTGGAAAAGCTCATAAATCCTCTGTTGAATTTCAAATATTTTTAAGTAAAAGTTGAAAAAAAAAAAAAATATATATATATATATAAATGGCATACTCTATCTGTAAAGCCAGGGAAAAAACAAATTTTCCTTGGTTGGATGATACCTGAGTTTGTTCAGGAATATATTTATGCTATGTGCAACTGCAGTGTGATGTATGGATGTGTCTTGTGAGCAGCTAGAGTGCATGACAGGAATAAAATGTGAATCTTACCATAATATCATATACATTGTTACATTGGGGCTCTGTTTGAATGTGATGTGATGAATGAGTGGCGGTGGCTCCATGTATGTGTGTGTGAACCTGTGTATGTGTCTATCTTTGAGTGTGTGTGGTGGCTCCAGGGGACAGGCTGATCACACTACACACACACACACACACACACTTGGTCTTGCTCTTATGTAAGTGGCTGTGTGTGTCGGTGAAGGTACAGGAACAGGACACACCTCAAGGGAAGTCATGGCTGTGTCATGTAGAGTGATTATAAAACGCTCATGGTAAAGCATGATGCCACCATTTTTGACATAATATTAATAGTTATTACCTGAGACTGTTGCTTGGCATGGTTTTTTATGATTTTGCCTGGTTTTGACTCTTATCAAGGCAGGATTGACATGAGCTGTATATGTCAAAAATTGGTATCATCCTTTAAAGGAAAAATCCACCCTAAAACATTAACACTGCTGTAAAAAACAACTATGTATCTGGCATTTCTGGGCCCATTTTGATGTTTGGTTTTGTATTTTTCTTATTCCTGCTGATAACTGGCCAAACATAGATGATGTAACGTCACGTCAAGATATTTCCAGCGCAGCTACAATGGAGTTTGATAGCAGATCGAATTTTTCAACTGTCTAAAACATCAACAGTAAATGTCAGATTTTGGTGTTAGTCCCGGAAAGAGGATTTCATGGATTACTGGATTAATAGTTGGCTTTCTTTTCTTCTGGCAGTAAACAGAAAATAACACTCACTACTTGATGTCAGCTTTGAGTTCCCGCAGTGAATTAGCCCACTTTGGAAGCACAGTTTATTAGGTAAATACAATTATATAGTAGCTGGGAATGGAAAGTGCCTCTGGAAGAAGAGACAGAAGTCTTGTACTACGCTTTTTTCTAATATACGATTCTAAAAATACCTTTTACCTTATAAAAATGCTTATTGATTTGGTTAAAGTAAGTTTGTTTCGACGACAAGATTGTATCCCTCCACTTTAACAAACAGCATATCACAGTGCTTTGAGTCGATTTTTATTATAGCACTTTACTACCAGTGAGAGAGAATGCTAAACCTCCAAATCTAACTAAATAACTTCATTTAATGACTTTTAGTTCATCAGCACGGCTCGCATGGGCAACACTTGTGAGGAGAGACGAGTCCGTCGCCCTGTTGTCCATCGTAACTAATGCGACTTCATTTTTCTAATTACAGTTTTACTTAGACCCAATCAATATCTGTTGAATGAGAATTAGCTTTAATGAGCAATTTAATGTGTTGAGATGAAATGGAGACGATGGCTTTATCGCTGCTTTAATGTTCTCATAAATTCATAAAGGAGCCCACTGAGGAATACAATGCATGAGGGGAGCATTAACTTCACATATAGAGGCACCAGAATGAAATGAAAGCAAGATTATGTCAAGTTTATTTCACAAAGTGTCACACCTCACAGAGAAATACTAACACAAGGCAACTTTGTGCGCACCATAACAAAAGTAAAGACTAAAAATAATAAGTAAATGGTCAATGTATTCCGGTTAACAGTGGGTGTGAGATAGTAAATCGTCCAAAAAGTTATCAATAGATTGAAAAAAGTCAAAAGTTCATATAGTCCAGTGATAAAATAGATCTGTACAATGGGTGGGATGTAGGACATTCCTAACAAAAAATCAATATAATATTCCTATAGGGGCTTTTATTGTGATGTATTGACCTTGCAATAATTTGTGGTGGGTCTTTTTAATCTCCCAAGGTATCACTATAATATTCCTTTAATATCCCTATAGGAGATAATAAATAATTTATAGTTTTGCTGTGAAATTTGGAAAATATCCCTTTTAAGTTTTGTATAAAGTTACTAGGGTTCTTTATTGTACTCTAAGTGATGTAGGAAGAGGGACAAACAAAGGCTTGGAAGGGCTGCTAAGAAGGCTGAATAACTAATAATTAATTTCTGTATGTTTTATGGATTTAAAAGTTGTGGCTGTCTCTGATTTAAAAGTAATGTCTGTCTCTAAATCCTTGATAATCCTTAACATTTCTAATTCATCCTTATTATATCCTTCCTAAGTACTAGTAAGACTTAGAACCACATTATTTCCTATTGCCAAGTTTGACTATAATCCACACTGTGAGACTATTGTGAAGATGCATATGGCGTCACATTGAATAACAGATGCATTATGGCCAGTATCACTATATGGAGAACACTTATTATGTATTAATGTCACGGTTCTTCTTAGGTTGTGTAATGACTGATGGCGCCGATACAGGCTGATATGATTGAAACTAGCGCAAACATTTAGACAATAGACAATTACATCCATAATTCATCGCGCCATCCATGACAGCAAAGTACATTCACAACACATGATTGCAGTCAATGCCAGCCAATGCGTAATGAAAGTGATGAATTATTAATTGTGTTCATTATTCATAATGAACATGGACTCCAATGCACTTGAATCCTGTTTTCCCCGGGGACTGATGGAGTAGAGTTTTCCACCCAACCCGGATTCCATTATTACATTTTTAGTGGTGAATATAAACTAGGAAAGGTTAGATTGGCGTGGGAAAATGCATGTGCTGCTTCAGTTTAAAAGGTCAAAAAGTTAAATTAATTAGAAAGAGGGTGGGTAAGGGGTGTGTGTGTGTGTGTGTGTGTGTGTGTGTGTGGGCTGGTCAACAGGCCGATCTCCCCAAAAAACTGTGTATTCCTTCAAGGAAATACTCAGCTGGCCGTGCGACAGCCACAGGCACGGGGAACACAACGGCAAGTTAACCAGAGGACACACACACACACGCACACACACTCACACACACACTCTGTCTCGCAACAGGGGCAGATCCCAAGATAATTTCCACGTCACACACCCTGCAGACAGCTGGGAACGTCTGTCTAGGACTCTGACACCCCGGCAACCAGTGTGTGTGTGTTTGTGTGTCTGTGAGAGAGCAGAGAGAGAGAGATAAAGAAAGAGAAAGAGATTAGAGAGAGAGAGAGAGATTGCCTTTCGGGAGCCACTGAGTCAGACAAGGATGATGTATTGTTCTGTCTTTCTCTTTTTTGTAAACCTGGGTTCTCAGCGCCTTGGCTTCTGGACGGTGGGGGTCCAGATCATCACGCTGCAGAGCCGGTGATATAGATTTACACTTCAGACACTGGGAAGACCTCAACATCCCCAACAAGGCTTTGAATCCCAGCCTTTCCTGTGCATCCAGAGGCTAAAGACTCCATGGCGTCAGATTTGCAGCGACGCGCAGCACAAACGCAACACATCAGTACCAACGTGACATTTTCTGCGTTTCTGTCACTGTCTGCATCTCTCATTCTGTAATTTCAGAGTGCGGTTTAACCAAACGGCCCAGTACAGACGCTACAGTAACCTGCTGTTACCTGTCCATGGCTTCTTTATCCATGTATCACCCGCCTTGTCCGTCATTCGTAATGTATGCCATCTAATGTAATGATCCCGCTCCGCACAGCCTACACAGTTCATATCGGAAACACTCTGTGAGATGAGGTGTGTGTGCGTGTGTGTGTGTGTGAGATGTGCCAGAGTCAGAGCAATAACAGATGGTCTGTCAGGCATGACCTGAATGCTAAAAGCAGCGTCCGTGTCTGTGTGTGCTGATTACCAATTCACATCTCTCATTGTGGCTTTGGAAGATGCTCCATCGCCGGATTTTAATTCATGAAAACCTGTTTTTATGGCTGATTATGAGGACTGACCTTGCCGAATCCGAATTTGGAACAAGGCAAAATGACTCTCGCCTTTCGTAAATTTGATCCTTTCCATTCCCCTCTGTACACAAGATGCGGAAATACTCTAAATTGCACTCTTTTATCTTGTTCACACACGTCAGACGTGACATTTGCTGTAAGATGCAGTAATGTCCATCAATTGATGTGATTGATTGAACTGGCCTTTTTGCACTCATCCGCAAATGAGACACTTCTTTTGTTCTTCCACAAAAGGACCGACCTTGTTTACTCAGTCCTGCTAAGACAGCAACACCTGCTCTGTGTGTGTGTGTGTGTGTGTGTGTGAGAGAGGGGTGTTTTCACGTCTCCACATACCATGAAACGCTCATGAACACTGTTTGTGTTTTCTTGCATGTAGAAGTGTGGTTTTGTGTTATTCTGCTGTGTGTGTGTGAGCGGTAATTAAGTCCCAGGACATGCACACATACACACACATACGTTACATGTGATAATAAGGCCTCTAATTGGGGGATTCAGAGCACCAGGACTTGTTCCATGGGTGCAAAGACCTCAGCTGGTTGCCAAGGGCGATGTCTCCATGAGGACAGCGTGGAGGATGACTTTTTTTTCCCCCTTTTCTTCTCCTTGTGAAGGATAATCCATGTGGATGCAAGGAGAGAGACGGAGAGAAAGAGGCCGAGGTCAATCCTTCAGTGTGTGTTTTCTTTTATCATGTATTTCCTACAGGGGTTCTAAAATGTTTTCAGGTCACAGCTCACCAAACGAACACAGATTAGGCCCCGAAGACCCCGATTTGATCAGATTTTGTCCCAGGGAGCAAAAATGAAACTGTTCCTCATTTTGCTGGGGACCGTCTAGAACTCCCTCGAGGCCCCCTGGGGGTCCCTGGACCCCGCTTTGACACCCGCTGATTTACTGAATGGAACACCTTGGGGACACTCCTGTATATTCCCTTTCCCTGGAAGCGCCAGGAGTTGGTCGGGGACGAGCTGGGCGTCTTAGGGGAGAACTGGTTTAGAGTGAGCGGTGGAGGCTGGTTTGGCCTCCACTTGACTGGGCAGGGATCTGGGGAGGTCAGCTGGAAAACAGCAGGGGGGGCTCAGCTCACTTCCCCCGGGGCAGGTGGTGAGCCCGCGGCGGGGAAGCGCTCGGAGAGGGGGGGGGGCTAAATCTGGAGCCGCCCAGGGATTTCACACTGCGATGCTCAACATGTCCCATGGCCTTATGCTGGGAGAGAGTTACAGCCTCTACCTTTAACTGCACAAGTACCTGCAGCTCAGCGGAAACAGAGAGTAAGTGAGGAACCATTGGTGTGATAAAGTGTCGTTCATATTTTATTCATAAGGCTTGAATGCTCGCTCTTTGTTGATGGCAGTGCTGCACTGTTGCAATCCTGGTAAAGGTGTAAACTTTGAAGTGGCTCCCGGTGTCTAGTGTGGGATGAGCTCGCCATCTTCTGGACAAACAGAGAACTGCAGTTGATGGGTGGCAGTCCATTCAGCCTTGAGAATAGGAAATATTCAGCAAGTAAACAAGTTTAGCGCCATCTGCTGGCCAAAAGGAGACAAAACAACACAGACAAAAACAGACAAAGTACAGCTGTGATCCCATCTTCTCTGTTCTCCCTTCCATCATGCTGTATCTCTCTTCAGATGACCTGATAGGAGAAAAAAACTGACAAGGCTTACAAAAAAATGATTCTAAATTCTAATCAAGGCTGTAAATTCAAGGATTTAACTTGAAGGGGTATTTCAAGTGTTTCTTTGCTTTAACAGTGGGAATTCCCCACAAACATCCTCATTTCCGCATCCTCTCAGCTGCATCAACACAGAGCTCCTCAGCCAAACAACAACAGAAACTGTCTGTACTGTCTGTGATCCTGTCATGCCGAGCGCTGGACACGTGTCTCCCATATAATCGCTGAAATAGAATGTCACAGTCTTGCAATAATATAGGAGCTCAAACCACAGATGCAACTAATCATGACCAAAGGAACCTGTTGGTATCTGCTTGCATGGAGGAATTTTAATAAGCAGTGGTAGGCACTGATGAAGTGAAACTGACAGCTATACAGTGGCCAGCCAAGTAAAAACAATGGAAAACAAGATTAGCCACCAGCCATGCCCCTCGTGTTGCGCAATTTGCTGGCTTGTTTGCTCTTGGCAGAAACATTACAGAAGTATTTCAAATTTGGCTGAGGGGACCAACAAGTCAGATGTCTCTCAAGCTGAAAGAAATAGTCACTGAAGTAAAACCACACATTACAAAATCTGATCCATTCAGTATTTAGACATGTAATAAATCATCACACTCATATTCCATCACACCGCCCTGGGCAACAGGAGGTGACTTTGGGAATATGAAATCTTTTCACAGCCTCAATGTAAAACAATATTGTATCAATGATGAACATTGTCTTAATGACAGGCAGAGATAAGAATTTATGCATTTAGGCCTCTCTATAGTTGCTATTTTCCTCTGCTATTTTCTTGCTCATATTTATTTATTAGTTTGTTCTTGAAAGAAGAACATAAATGTTATCAATTTCTTTCCGTTACCCACTTTTACAATCTACTGTGTTGAAATTGTAGGCAGCATATGTATACATCATGCCACAATTATTTACAGTGTATTGTTTTTTTATTCTTGCTTCTTTTTATATTCTAGTTGTGTGCTTATGATATGTCATTTTCCCCATTGAATCATATTACTTTTGCTGCTGCAACGACCACATTTCCCCACAGGGATCAATTGTTTCATATCTCATGTTAAATAGCTGCTCTGGATCTGTTCATGTCACATGTGATTGGGTATTTGTTACAAACCCCGCCTCTTTCATGTGAACACGCTGATAGCTGGAAAGGTAAATCCTGGGTTGACAGAGCCAGTTGGTAACCAGCTACATGAGACCGGTTATCTGGGATCACCAATGTTAGGTTTTGGGACTATGTTGAACTGGCTTCGTGAGACTCACACAGGGTTTACTTTCTCCTGTGGGCCTGTTGTTGTGGAGAGCGGCCCTCCTGCAGTTTGTGCAGCTGCCTCTACACGACCCTGGGGCTCCTTTCCCCCGGCTAGAAAGGCCTGGGTCAAGCTGCACACACACACACACACACACATGCAGGAACAAACACACACATGCAAACAGTGCAGTGCAGCATAGCATTGAGCCTCTAAACTGCCGTAATTACTTGCTGAAGCTTGGAAGACTGCTGGCTTTGTTCCCTGCTCAGACGGGATGGGTGGGTTTACCGTGGTTACTGCACTGATATGCAAGAGCCAATGAGGGGAGAAAAACACATGCGGGTTAGATTAGGGGGGGAGAGGGGAGAGAGAGGGCCATGTTTGGTCGAGTCAACCGGTTTAGGGACTTTCTTCCCCCAACAGCTCCATGCATGTTTACTGGTCTGCTGCACATTTATGTCCAGAAGGGATAACAGTAAGCACAAAGAGGACCTTGATTGCTGTTTTTGGAAAAGGGTCAAAGGGAAAAGGATTCTGGCTGCTGCTGTTTTGCCGTTCAGCATTCTGAAAAGCATACAAAAAAGAGGTAAGCACTTAAGTTTGCTGTTCAAATGTAGATGCAAACTTCAAACTATAGCAGGATTAAGTAATGTGCGGTCAGTTCTCTGCCTCAGAGACTGCCTGCAACTCACCCACAGAGACATGAGCGGGACAGAGGTGAAGGGAGAGGGGGGTGAGGCGAAGGAGAAGAAGGGAGAGGAGGTGGTGCACCTTCGGCGGACGATAGGCCTGGTGCCTGCCGTGTCCTTCATCATCGGGACGGTGGTGGGCAGCGGCATCTTCATCGCGCCCAAGGGAGTCCTGATGAACAGCGGCAGCGTGGGGCTCTCTCTGCTGGTGTGGGTGCTGAGTGGGGTGCTCTCCACGTTCGGTAAGACACCTCGAAACTAGGGTTTGACTCATATGGATTTTTGAAGTTGATTGTTTTGGATTGAAGCCTCAGATTGGTGAGAATCTGTACCTATCTTTAAATTTGACAATTTTCATGCCAAGAATTCCCAAAATTATAACTATTCAGTGTTTCCCCCAGATTTTTATTCTTGGCAGAGTGGAAAACAGCATTTAGACCATGGGACACTAAAACTCTCCATTGAAACCCAGGAGGACAATAATAGTAAAACATGCATATTTGTGTGGAATACGATCAAAATGTCTCATCAGAGTCAATCCCATAGACAACCACTGTAGTATTGATTGAAACTGCATCATATCCATCATATTGGAGGTGGGTGACAGTGATTGACCGATATCCAAGTTTTAATAAATGGCAAATACCAGTGCAATATATGGCAAAACTGATATAAAAACTCTATTGAAACCCTGGATATGCATGTATACTCATTCCTTACTAGTATTCCTTACTTTATGCAGATGCACAGTATTTTTTGTCTGACAATGTCAATTGCATACAAACATTTACATTCAGTCATCAGCTGGTCATTGTGTGTCTTTTGTTAACATGAAGGTGAAATGTTTATGTTCATAATTCCAAGTGAAGCATTGATGTGTCTGAATACTTGAACCCGTGAGGACATGATTTTACATGAATGCAACTTGATATGTCGCTATGCTGTTACATCATGCACTATGTATTTCATCAGGGGCCCTGTGCTATGCTGAACTGGGCACCAGTTTTACAAAGTCAGGGGGCCACTACACTTACCTGCTGGAGACACTGGGACCTCTGCCTGCCTTCTTACGACTCTGGGTTGAGTTCTTATTCATCAGGTCGGTCCATTTTGTTTTGGGCTCTATAGAAATAAAATGAAGTCAAATCACAGCACATACTAAACCTGTTTCCCCTGCACAGGCCGGCAGTGGCGTCCTATGTGTCCCTGGCGTTCGGTCGCTATGTGGTGGAGCCGTTCTTCGCGCCCTGTGCTGCTCCCACGGTGCTTATCAAAGTGGTCAGCATCCTTGGAGTGAGTGAGTGGCTCTCTCTCTGCATTTCCCATATACTGAAAGATTCGCATATGCGTGAACCTCTCTTTGATGGACTGTTTCTCTTTGTGCCCCTGTAGCGTTTGTAGTGGCGGTCAACTGCTGGAGCGTGACCATGGCCTCTCGAACTCAGGTCACTCTGACCTTCATTAAGATGTTCGCCCTGGTCCTCATCATCGTCCCCGGTGTCATCGCACTGGCCAAAGGTGGGAGGCAGGGCTGGATCGAGATAAACGCATGAATGAATTCAATAGAGAGAGTTGATTTTAAAGGTCTATTCAATCGACATGTATCTGTCAGTAATGCTCAGCTACTGTATCTCTGTATCTGCTTCCATGCAGGAAAGACAGAGAATTTCCAGAATGGTTTTGAGATGGACTCATTAACACTGGATAGGCTGCCACTGGCCTTCTATAATGGTTTATATGCCTATGGTGGATGGTAAGCATACAGTATGAGCACTAGTTCATGTTCAAAAAACATTCCTGTGCAGTTTAACCATATAAGTGGAATTTTTCACTGGCTGAATGACGCAGAATGCCAATAATATTATAAACCTTCAAGAATATTAACAGCAATGCATACAAAAATTGCAATAAAATCAGACAAGATACCAATATACTCTTAATTAACACAACATAGTCATAATGACACACAATATACCGTGTTAAACACCTGACAATCAGAACTGTTTGCCTATATGGACGTGCTTTTCCTTTTCTCTTCAGGTTTTATCTGAATTTTGTCACAGAAGAGGTCATTAACCCAAATAGGTATTTCCCATTTGATATCTGCTCTCCAGTCAATGCGTTTCGAAAAGCCATGCCAATACCTTGCAGACACTACTATGTGTGTGTGTGTGTGTGTGTGTGTGTGTGCCCTGTCTTGTCAGAAACATCCCACTGGCAATCATCTGCTCCATGGTGACAGTGACGATCTTCTATGTGCTTGTTAATGTGGCCTACTACACCGTGATGACTCCTGCTGAGCTGCTGGTGTCTGATGCCGTGGCTGTGGTCGGTGCCATACTGTATACTGCATGTGTTTGCTGCAAAATAAAGGGAAATAGATCCACTGTTTGCTGTTGTGCAAGTCTCATCCAGTGTCTGTGCCTCCGCAGACGTTTGCCAACCGCGCTCTCCAGGGCCTGGCGTCTGTGATTCCCGTTCTAGTGGCCGTATCCTGCCTGGGGGCGCTGAACGGCGGCTTCTTTGGAGCGCCCAGGTAATCTAGTTACAGAAAGGAACCAGACTCAGCGCCTGAGCTCGACCTAGGCTGACTGATTATCTGTCTTTCTGTCCACGCTGCAGGATGCTGTTCGTGGGAGCCAGGGAGGGCCACTGGCCAGGGCTCTTCTCCATGATCCACATCCGCAGACACACGCCTCTGCCGGCTGTGCTGCTACTGGTGATGTGCTTTCCACACTCTGGGAATCGGCAATGCAAGCTGACATAGATTAGAACTCATTGAATTTGACCCATTGCATTGACTCTTCATCAATGTCAGTACATGTTGATGACAGAGATGACATATCTCCGGTGAAATAATGTCAGTGTAGTGGCAAATAAAAGGGTGGGTAAATTATGACCTCCAGTTGGCGATCATCATAAGAAAAAAAAAAAAAAATCAATTATGCTTTCAGAACAGCAATAGTTCACGCCTTTTCTCCTATCTTCATATAACTTGCATCACTTTAGCATTACTTTATATGATGAATACTAGGGTTATTGGTGCAATATTGGTCTTTTATTAAAACTCAGTTAGTGTCGTTCACCTCTGATATGATGGATATGATTACATATTTATTGTGGAATTACTCAAAACTACACTGGTTGTTTATGGGAAGCCCTTAACCTGAACTGACTGAATACCATGTCATGTCAGCTTTATTTATATAGAACAAAACACTGTTACAAAGCGCTTCACAAGGTTAAAAGAGATAATATTACAGGAAAAGACTTTTCAAGAAAAGAAAAAGCAGGCAAAACACATCAGTCACACTGGAAGGCCTTGGGAGGCTTTTCTACACCACCAGGAATATTTTTTAATATTATGAAATATGATCTGAATCGGCCTTCAAAAACCCATATCAGTCATTGTCTATCATTGTTGGACTGAGTAGAGTGTCTTCGTTATAGCCTTGCCTGTGTGTCTCCAGTACCCCTTGGTGGTGATGATGCTAGCCACCGGAGAGATCTTCCAGCTCATCAACTTTGCCTCCTTCGCTCGTTGGTTCTTCATCGCCTTGGCAACCTTGGGGATGCTCATCCATCGCTATCGCTTCCCCCTCCACCCCAGACCTTTCAAGGTTACCATATCTGCCGTTATTATGCCAAATTCTAAAGCATTTTCCATCCTATCTTACCTGAAAACGACTGATTGGCCACTGTTTTTCACTTGCTCTGTTTGACCCCCAGGTGCCTCTGGCCATCGCAGTCATCTTCACTGTAGTGTGCTTCTTCATCGTGGGTCTGTCTCTGTACTCGGACCCCTGGAACACGGGGCGAAGCTGCGCCCTCACACTGACCGGGGTCCCAGTTTATTACGTGACCATCCACCGCTTTCGCCTGCCTCTGAGACTGAGACGCATCTTCAGTGAGTCATGCCAACTTGACATTACTGAGATTCCTCACATAGAAAATGTGTTGAACAAAGTCGGAAGTCTCTGTGTATCCATTCTGGTGTAAAAAGTCCAAAGTTCAACATTTACTATCTCTTAAATAGTACCTTCTATCCTTCATTTGTAATAATTTTGTGCTAACAATTTGTAAGAATAGTTTGTAAGAATCCACTTTGTGAGAATAGTTGTCTCTTTTATCAAATGGGTATATCTCATTATTATGGTGGTCAATTGGCAAGGTGTGGCACTCACCAAACCTTAGGCTAAGTGAGTCCAAATTTGATTGTGTAGTTTTCATCATTGTAATGGAGAGCAAATTGCAAGCAAAATTCAATAGAGAGAGAAATTTACTGGGAAGCCATATCCAAAAAAATCAAGTTTGGAAGTTTTGGCAGCAAATGATATGAGATGCAGGGACTTTGCTAATGCTTAGGATTTAATGTATTCTCCTCAAATATTCATCAGAAACAGATTCTTTAGAACATGTGGTAGAACATTGACAGGGTTGTTTAGCAGTGTGCTGTTAATCATGTGGAGATGGAAGAAGCCTTGACTCATTCTGACTCTCTCCCATATTCCCAGACTACTGCAGTACACAGCTGCAGATCCTACTAGAAGTGGCTCAACAGGAGGTCCAGACATACTGAAGACCCTGAGGACATCCTGCTACACTGCAAAAATATCCACCTTTTCATCTAATATTGAGTCTTAAAATCCTATTAGTCTTACTTGTGTCCAATGCAAACCAACTTGTTTCAACAGTTTCCTTGGATCAGATGTAATTTCATTGATACTAGTGGAGTTTTAAAATATTAATACCCATTTCTAGTAAATTCCAGAAAGTTTTTAGCATGCAAAAAATAGGATTTCAAGACTGAACACGAGACTAAATAAGACTACATTTTGCAGTGTAATAATGTAATGTTTCCCCCCCCCAATCATTCATCATGGACATTTTCTATAGCTCTGCTCAAGATAGACATATTTTTGCATTACTGTATGAAACAATGATTTTTTTTTTTTTAAATCACAGAGACAATCTATAAATGTTTCAGCCTTTATTCAAATTACATAAATTAAAATAGCTATCCTTGCTGTGCAGTTCTTGTGATGAAGACTTTTGTAGTATTAGCTTGTGCCAGGCTGTTGAAATTGAATGAATTAAAACAAGTTGAGCAAAGCAGAACACAGTTATGATCATATGATCATGGTCATACTGCATATGGCACCAAGACCAACAGCCTGTTTATTGTACAGCAACAGAAAGAGGAACTTAAAACAGGAAAAGGCACGTTATGGAAATTGTTTGCCAGAAAGTAAATCCAAACATTTTCAACAAGATACCACGACATCGTTATACACCTTACAAATCACAACACACCACGCCAACACATACCATGGCATGATATTCAGTGGCAGTTGTACCAATCAACTCGCTACAATGTAAAGCTTCTCACAGACAACATACATGCTAACACACACCTGAAGAAATGACCAAAGCCATACATTATTTTATGGCTTTTGTAGAAATGGGTCCATTCCTCAGGCTATGCTCTATTCCCATCTTCCAAAGACAGCGGGGCAACAAACTGCTCTGCTTGGAACCAACACACACTTTTTGCCCTATTCCCACTTCACTCTTCCTTACAAAGTCAAAGTGACAACATACATTTTTATTGAAATAGATTATCATCTACAGAGTAGGACACAAGAACAAACATCACATCACACCTATAACCTCTGCTACATAGACGAACTACAAAATATTCTGTTTTGCAAAATGCGTGCAAAATGTCCCTCACTGTAGGTACAAAGTGCACTTAAGTTGGTACTGGCATTCTGATCAGACTATTTTTGCATGGATTTATGAAGTCAGTTATACGGTTTAAAGACATCTATTGCTGTTAGTGCTATTTGTATTACATTACCATTGTTTATTGCTGTATATCAATCTACATCTAGTCATTTCCAGGAGGCTGAACCAAATGGCCTTTTCCATTTCGGCATGGGAGCGTCTCGCTGGGTGATTAGATAATATACATTCTTTCCATTTACATCTTTAAAAGCTAAATATACATTACAAATGTGCAAATCAACATATATATACACTTAGACATTTCTCTTTTCTAGCGATTCCTTCAAGAGTACAGAGGGATGTGACAGGTTAAAAGAAAATGTTAAAAGAACATATGGGCAGCTTGTGTAAAGAGAAGTTCACAGATAGAAAACAGTTGGAACGCAATAAAGAGGCAACTAGTGAGAGAAGCAACCAACGACAACAACATCCCACATGTATAAAACAGAGACGAAGTGAGCAGCTTGGTAATATTGACTTGGTAACTAAAATTGAGTTCTAATTCGTAAAAGGGAAGAGAATTTGCTTTATTCCCTTGGTAGCCACATTTGTTTTCTGTCATACTCAGGGTGGGAAACACTATCCAGAAGACAAAGCACACTCGACAGCAAGGATATGTTGAAGCAGTATTTAAGACGCTTGTATGTTTTGGCACTCATCAGTGTCTAAATTAGAGAAAGTCAAAGACTACAGCAACTGGATTGAAGTGTACATCCATGATGTTAATCCATAATGTTAGCTAATGTTAGCAGTCAGCTCTTTCATATTGTTAACTCTATATTTATCTACAAACCAACTAGGTCAATTTTTTATTAATTGTCAGCACTAACAGCCTTATCCTCAGTATTAATAATGTGCTAACAGTATGCTTCAAATCCTTAGGGGCACTTCTGATTGTTTAAGTTAGCTGTCTGCTAGAGTTAGGTGACTTTAACTAGTTAAAACTGCTACTGTAACATTAGATAACATTATGGGTTTACATGAGCTAAAATTATGGATCAAAATCATGGATGTTCCCTTCAGTCCAGTTGATGTAGCCTTTGATTTAGACCTTCTCCAGCTCTGCTCATTCTCCACCATATCCAAAGTTAAATTTGGTGTATAATTTATGTTTTTATCCAAAGGCCGGTGGAGATTTCAATAATTTCCAACTGCGTTGCCGTCTACTGGGTAGAGTTTCCCACCCAGAGTGTATCGTAAATCAAATATTCCTGCCGTGTGAATAAAGCAAACACAACTTGGAACTCCAGGCTACTTGAGTAGAGGGATGAACTCTGACCAGCTGATGTTCGCCATGTCCAAGTCCTCATCGTCCAGGCCGGAGAAGCTAACGTCCACTAGGATCTTGCTCAGGCTGTCGTTCATGGTGTCCAGGACCAGGCCCTCGGCGAGGGAGCGGTTGGCCGGCGTGTTGCCTCCCGCCTGCAGCAGCTCTCTGGAGCAGCTGCCTTGGAAGCGCTCCGCACCGGGAGAGTCCGTGGCTCCCTCCAGCCTGGAGCGGCTGGAGGTCAGCAGCTCTCTTGGCGAGCTGAAGAGAGGCAACTCTTTGAAGGGAGTGCTGCTGAAGCTGAAGGTGGTGTAGTCGTGGCCCTGCGGGGTGAAAGTGGGCCCGCCGGGGGTGCGAATGGGGCTGAAGTCCAGCACGCCCTGGCTCCCTTTGCCCAGGGGCGTCACCCTCCAGGGCTCAGGTAGTACATTAGTGGAGGGCTTGCTGGGGGTGGAGGAGGCCAGGTGGCTGCTGCTTTTGATGGGCGTCTTGAAGGAGTATTCCCGGCCGGGGCTGCACTGCTCCTGCTGGTGGTCCAGCTTGTCCCACGCGTCCTGGAAGGTCGAAGCGTCGGAGACCACGCCCGAGTCGAAGAAAGTACTGTCGGGGAAGAGGAGGACGGGCTCCTCCTGCGAAGGGCGAACCAGGCGCTGTTTACGCCGCGAGGTGCTGGCGTCTCTCCTCAGCGGGGCTCGAGGAGTCTCGGGTCTTATTGGAACACAGACCTGCTCGTCCTTCACCTGCTCCTTCAGTTCCTCGGCGGTGGGAGGGTACAGCACCACAGTGGGGGCGTCGTTGTGCGTCACCTGTCAGACAGACAACCATTCATTCAGCTTTACAATTCTAGCAGCATCTCTGCCCTTGACACTCACATTCAATCAGTGTTGGTAAGCCAAATTCTAACATTGTTCTACAATGATTCTCAGAAGTATCACATAAATTAATCATGCTCTGTCTGTAAGTTAAAGATAATTTTTACCTTAACTTGTGAGTTACTTTTGATGCAGTATCCATAAATAGATAAAAGCATGCAGTTTTGCAATGCAAAAGGCTTGGACAGTTCTCAACAATTTACTCGGTTCATGTCAGCTTCCATTTGATCCCTTCCTGTACTTTCACAATGTGACAAATAGCAGTAGGGATTGCAGATTGTGCTCACTTCTTCGATATACAAACATATGACCCCTTAGACTGCATTGGGCACTAATGTCTTCATGTAGCCTGCCTCTCCCACTTCAGATCAGCCGTACACATCCTTGACTAGCCAACAAAAACATAAAAAAAACCCCACAAAACTCTAAATCGCTGACACTGTTGCCCAAAATGTAATCCAAGGGGCTGCATGTCTTTTTTGTGCATCAGTTCATAACTAATTTTCTTTAGCCTATACTTAGCTTCTCAAATATGGGAACTCAAAAGACTGGAAACCACATCAAAGAGTGTGTGTTCGGATTTGGCCACAGTTCTGCAATGCGTGACAGAGTCTCTACCTTAGGAGCTATCCGGACCCTCTTGCCTCCTCGCGAGATGTTCCGTTTCTGCTGGGAGCCAGAGGGGGGAAACTGGGCCGATGAGGAGGAGGAAGGCAGGTAGACAGAGGAGGCGACGGGGAGTTGGATAGGGACCAAGTAGGAATCGGTACGAGGGAGAAGAGGCTTCATCTTTCTCTCTGAACATGGGGAGGAGGAAGAGAAAAACAAAAATAACTCACAACAGGGCATCTTCACAAATTATTTTCATTCTAAAAAGTTGGTGAAAGTCCAACTGTTGATATTTTCTGTCCAAAAAACTATTTTGCAGTCTCCCAGCAGCTTTTATCCCCCTATAACTCCTCTACGTCAAGCAATCTCCCTTTACTCACCAGAGCCACATGGTGTTTTCTTTGCATCAGGAAGCATTCTCTTCTGCCGCTGTGCAAAAAATAAGTTGAGATGTTGACAGCTATTTATACAGTTAACAGTCTTATCGCTTCTGACTACACTTACTGACAACCTGTAAAAACATCACAAGCTTGACCTGCTCTTGCGTTCTGCACTGACACAAGCTAGAAATGATAAAAGTAAAAGTTAGGTTTATAACGACTTAATAAGTCCTGATCATTTATACTCTATAGAGAGGCATGGTTGAGTAGAGGAGAGAAACTTAGGAGCATAATCTCTGAAAATAATCAAAAGACCCATTGCCGCTTTGAATCTCAAGTTGCAGACATTCAGTCTTTTCAGTGTTCTTGGTATTGCAAAATTACTCTTTTAGGAGCATAGGCTACAAAAATGGCAAGATGTGGTTTCTTCAGTGGGAAAGGAAAATAGTCTCAATAAAGTAGACAAGTCTTTCAGTTTGACACCAGCCTCTCTCCTTCCCTGCAGCTCACATCATCTGCCCCTGCAAAAAAGATTTGCCTTCAGTGATTTGCCTTGTGTGAAAGAATTTCCCGTCCAGCTGTAGCTGTACTCTTCAGGTCAAAGAGTGTGGACCAGGCAAGCGAAAGAGTGCATCTTCTGATTTTCTCGTCCTGCTTGTGCTGTCTCCTGCCTGACTGCGGAGCTGAAGACTGTTCTACAAGAAAGCGAAAGTGGTAAAACCTTACTTGGTGGGGAAATAACAGCACCGGCACTGGAATGGGAGCGGAAGTTGGGTCGCAACCGGGCTGCAGAGAAGGTCGTGGAATGAGAGGGAAGAAAACCGTGAAGAAAGATCGGAAAAAAGAATACAAAAATCCAAAATGGAACCTGAAAACACTCCTTATGACAGATTTATCAGGCATACTTCTGGAAATGATAAGACAGTACAAGGAAATGATGAGGACAGACACTCAAATTGTAAAAGTCAATGTTCGTTTGTTTATACGAGAGGGGTTCTTTTCAGTAACAGTGAAACATGTTAAATCTAGGGTTTAAGTGGTATTTTTTTGGATTGAAGGTCTCCATTGGGGCTATTTTGTGCCAATTTCAATATCTTTAAATTTGATCACAATCATGGCAAAAAAAATTTTCTAAGTACAAGTATTCAGGGTTAGGGTAGGGTAGAACCAATTTAGGTTAAGGGCTTCCCATAGGCAACCAATGTAAGAATAACCAACTATACAAAAGATATGTAATCAAACAAACTGCATCAAATTAAACTGTGATAACAACAGTTCCATTGTGCCCACCTTGTATATCTGATCTAGAGTGAGGCATCGATTGGCCTCGGGCCGGATGGTCCAGTAAGACACCTTGCCGTCCGGTGTCGTCTCGCGGATGAACATGTCATGCAGAGAGAGGTTGTGGCGGATGGAATTCTGCCATGATAAATGAACAAAGAAAAGTTTAGGTTTCATCTAATGCTGCCGTAGTCCATGTGACCACGATTGTTTTCTTTTACAGTTCCCATGTACCTTCCAGCCTGGCTTGGCCACCTCTCGGAAGAAAGGGAAGTGGTCCTCGATCCACGTGTAAATCTCTTTCAGCGTCATCCTCTTGTTCTTTCTGCTGTTGATGGCAAACTGGATCATGGCCATGTAGGAGTATGGCGGCCTTTCTGACATGGGTTGTTTTAGAACAGCGTCCACATCCATTTCTGTGCTGTGTGCCTGTGGAAGAAGAGAGGAAAAACAAACAGAGGCATAAATAAGCATTTACATAGTCACGCAATGGTCAGTCACACATCCATTACATGTGGCTTTATGCTGCTACAGTGAAAGCATTTGGTCAGTGATACACTGGGTATGTTGAGATGCACACTAAATATTCCCATCTTAACTTGATTAGGGTAATACTGTCATTGCCATGTTGGTCCGAATTAGAATAAGATGATCTGTGTAAGCATAGCGTGTTTAACATACCCAGATTCCTACTGAATCTTTACTTGTATTTTGGTCATGTGAACATCTTCTGTCTGATTTCGCTCAGTTTTGTAAATGTACATATTATGTCAAAAAGGTTACCAAAAATGCTGACTGGATGCAGCAGCAGTGTGCTTGTGACAAAAGGTGAGTGGTGGTGGCAAAAGGCAGCAGTTTTTGGAGCAACACTTTTCATGCCAAATGAAAGAAATTAACATTCTTAACCTTTTACATGGGCATAAGCACCAAAAATCAAATGGTAAAATGTTCAAAATCAGACAAACTGTTCAGACCCCTTTTGTCTGCTATCGAGATATCAAGGACACGAGCTGGACCTCATTGCAACACATTCTTATTTTGTTATTGCAGGAAATCATGTTACTTTGAACCATGTAAACAACACTTAAACTGAACTATCACATTAATCTGATTATTCACATTAACTATAACATGTATGGATGGATAATAACAATATGGAGGCAAACGATCAAAACAATGTGCTGGAACTCAAATACTGATTGCACTGTAAGTCACACTGAGGTGTCATTCTAGCGAGACAGACTGGATAAAGGGGGTGTTTAGGGGACATGTTGGGACATGCGCCAGAGTACTTTAACACATCAGTAATCCCTCCACACAGGACCCTGTTTACACACCCACAGTGACAGTCACACTGAGGTGACAAGAAAAAAAACGGCTGACCTGGAAAGTCTGTGGGCAGGAGTTGTGGTTCTCCTTGTTGGCATCTTTCTTGGCAGAATCTGGTCCAAGGGCACATGTGTTCATTCTGCCCAACCACTGGATATTGGTAAGGCTGTCATCTAGAGGACTGCAATCAAGATCCTTATTCACTAGTAACAGAGAAGCAAAAATAAACATTAATGCTGAAACAAATGAATGAGTAAAGATAGCTTGCCAATCCAGTGTTATCCAAAAATCACAAGCTGTTGTTTACAATAAAAATCCACAGGTACTTCAGTAAAAACATCCTACAAAATCACAGATTTCCATACATGGTTTAACTCCAGTGAGAGGTTTAGTATCCGGCGGGCTGTGCATAGTTTCTGTTTTCTCTGGTTGTCCCACACTACTCCTCGCAGAGATGTCTTCTTCTTCAACGCTAGGCTGACAAAAAGACCCATTGTCTGTGTTGCCACTCCCACTCAAAAGGATAAACTTGTTTGGTCCATGGGGACCACACTCCTTGCCCTTGGCAGTGAGAGCCCCAATAACACTTTGAAGATCTGCTGTTTTGGGGATGACAACCACTTGTGTATCAGGCATGGTAGGGTGATCCATGACGCGGATGCCATCGGGGAAGCACTGACTGGCGGGTGATTCTGAAGGCTCCTTGGGTCTTGATCCATCAGATTTATTTTGTGAGGCAGATGGTGGCGGATCATTTAGCTGAAAAGGCAACTTCCTCCTCTTGAGGATCAGGGGTCTCCTTGGGCTCCGTCTCATGGTGATCAAATCACAGAAAATTCCCCTTCACTGGTTGTCTACACAGAAATAACACAAAAGACGACATGCATTACTCTAAACATGAAAAAGATTCAACTTTTCACACTGCCTAGTGTCTTGATCATACCAGGAAATCTTGTTACCTAGCTAAAGTTAGCTAACGTTAATATTACCGTTTACCTGGCAGAAACGATGAGGCTGTTGCTAAGTAAGTCGATGGTTTTGATTCAAAAACGTTCTTATGTTCTTTGAGTAGCCTAACGTATGCTAACTGACGGAGCTAAAGAGGCACGTATAAGTCAATTCACATCAAATACTGATCACAACATACACCGACGGGACGGACAACATGCCAAGAATTTTCCTATGGGCCTCCAGGTGAAATTTAGCTCCACATTAGCCGTGTGACAGACCGCTAGCTTTGTTACTGTAGAGTTCAGCCCTGCTTTCAAATGTCAGCTGGCTATGTTCCCTGGCGACTGTCTTCTAGAACACAAGTCGTTCTCTTGACATCTCGCCAAACTCCTTTAACGTTGCCTCGCTTATCGGGAAACACACACATCTGGTCGAACATTACCCAGCACTTTATAAAATGGGTCTTCTGGTAAATTTTGCCATTAGATAATGCACCAAGCAGATCTTCATCTCAATACAATCTCAAATTTAAAACTGATTCACCCTGCTCACTACCGCCCATAAGATGTGTGACAATAAGAGGCGGAGTAATGCTAAAAGTTGAAATTTCACTTAAATAAGCGCTGCTTGTTGTATTTGATGTATGCCGAATTGAAGAGTGGCTCCGAAATTTTAATAAAATGTCTTAAATAATTTTCTACATATTATGTACATTTGCCGTTACGAAATGCAACATTAAACTGTCTGTTTTTTCAATAGAGCAGCGTGACGTTCTTTCCATACCCATGAAATGACATGCATGGTTTAGCCATTACAGTTCTTTGGCTGAGCACTGTCATGAGGAGCATTCACTATTTCTGTCATGTATCACCTGAAAAAATAAAGGGTTCGCCATCTAATATGGCTAGCTTATAGCTTTATATCTAGCGAGTGAAGTGGGAAGCTAAGCTAAGTTAGCTAGCAAGTCATCACGCTCGCTAATGATACGAACAGCAAATAAAGCCAAACCTTCATATTACAGTGACGTTTCAAGCAATTCCGCTTGGCTGGACTCCTACTAGTAGTTCAAATACTTGTTTCATATCCGATTGCAAAGTAAAGCGTCCATGTTATCTGTAATTTCTTTCAGTGTAGTTTACAAGCTGTCTTGGTCGATTCAGAAACGTTTTTGAATTTTGGCGCTGTGGGTGTTGCCCTCTTCACTAAGATCACGTGACATAAAAATGAACCAATGGCAGCTGGAGAAAAGGTCAAGATGGGACCAATCGGGGACGACAATGGTGGAAACCGGGAAATAAGACTAACAAGACGGAAAACAGAAATATTGAAGTTCAAACAACGAGCGGTAATCGTCAATATAAAACCTCCTTGGCAGTAATACTGTATCATTTATTGTGAGATGTCTGACGTGAAGTATACACATCAAGGTAAGTACAATATGAGGCAAATATTAGCTATACTGTGCATGAGAATATAAGATTCAAAGGTATCTCTACAGCTGGCTGGCCTTTCCTGGTCGGCACTATCGTTATCAGACATTTTGGATAACATCTGACTGAACATTAGTCTGGGACAGGAATTGCCTGAAAGGTATTTTCACCTACTTTATTCCACTAGGTCTTCAGTCATGATTTCTACTAATGCCCCGTAAAACCAGTAAGACACAGAAGCCTCCTCTGCTGTTCCTGGAGCCACCATTGCGTGGAGCCAGACTCCAAAATGTGCCTGATGTCCGAGCAGCGCTCAATCCCAAATCATTTACCACAGAGAGGCAATCAGCTCTTGATTCTTGGGTAAGTTGTTTAACGTTACAGAATTTCTCCCCGTGCTTCGACACCTACTCTGGGTGGCAGGGTGACCTAGTGGTTGAAAACATTGTTATTCAACCAGAGAATCTGAGTTCAAGGCCCATGTTGGGAAACATCTGCCCTGCTGATGTTTCTCTGAGCAAGACACTGAACCCATACCTGTGGAGGGGGGAGAACAAAAACATAATTTTACTATGGAGATCAATAAAGTATCCTATTATTATTATTATTATTATTATTATTAGTAGTAGTAGTAATAGTATTTAAATCCATAATAATCACTAAACTCAGGTTTTAATGGAATTGTTTATGCACTGACTGAGCATTCTCATACCTGTCATTATTTATACCTGTCATTTATTATTTACTCTTTCCCTTTTCAGGTAAGTCCACAGTTTGACCAGTCAGTTGTAGCTGCACCTCCAGTGAGACGAGGGAGGAGGAAATGCCAGTCTGCCACAAGCATTCTTGACAGATGCAGTCAGCTGTCCAGGAAAAACAGCGTCTGCAAGTTCCCCTCATTATCATTCGAGAGGAGGCCAAGAGACCAGTCTCATCAACCTAAGCGTACACACAGAAAGAAAGCTACAGAGTCTTCTGTTGCATCTGGCCCGGGAGATCAGCCGCAGGGATCACGCCAAGTCAGTAGCACAGTTTCTCACCCGAGTGCACAGTACCTGGACACCCCAAAGAGACAGTTGTCCTCGGTCAGAAAAAGGAACGCGGGGGACTCTGGGTTATCTGATGGTGCTGCATCCTCCAGCAGGTGTTTAGATCAGCCTGAAGCTCCATCAGGGACAGGGAGACGCAGAATCCCAGCACCCTCTGCTTCCACGCCTCCCTCCACAGAGTTCCGCACCCCCAATGTAAGCAGTGTCTTCACACCGCCCGATGTGGACACTCCAGAAGTACTGCAAGAAGAGAGTAGTCGTCCCTCCTCCCCCTTTATACACTTGCTGTTGCCCCAGCCATCTACCCCACCACATAATCAGGCACCGGACATTTTGGTGGCAGACACTCCAGAGAGGGACTATGGGGTGAAGGTGACATGGAGGAGGAGGAGAGGTTTGATGATGATGCTGACAGAGAGAGGTCATCTCTCCAATTCAAATGCACTGATTCACAGCTGATGTTGTGGAGAATCGGTGTCACCACTGGGCAGGAATTCATTATTCATTGGACCACTGCTGCGACCAGAATTCTTTCTCGGAACTATTTTTATTCAAACAGGCGAAAGCGCAACGCTGACGCATTGGAGGGAACTGCTGCATTCTAAAGCGCCGGTCGCATTTCAGTTCATCGAGTTTACTTTTTGATTCGACCTTATAATAGTAGGCCTGGGATGTTATGAATTTGTCCCACCCCACCCTCTCCGCACACACAGCTCTGGATGTTATAATGGTTGTCAGATCTATTTATGAGTCAGGATGAGGGCTGCATAACTAATAAAAAAATTAGACTACTGCAATATCTGAATTGCAAGCATTTTTTCATAGAGGGGAATATGTTTAGACAAATTCCAAAACATGGTATTCTGTTGTTACAGAATTCCTGACTCTAAATATCAAGTTGCACATTAGAGAGAATCATTATATGCAAATCAAATCCTAATCTTTAGCAACCAAAGCCTATTATTCCTATTATTGCTGTTATGCTTCTGCAAGTGCTGGCGATCATGTAGAGAAAGCTGTGTCTCCATGTACTGAAACTGATATCACAATACTAATATCCAGTAAATAAAATGCTATATCATTTTTGTCAGTATTGTGAAAGATGTCAGTATGGCACAACAGAGATAACCAAGATGCTGCTGAGAGATGATTCAAACACAACTGTTGATGATTGTGCTCAGTTCTCTGTTTATCTCAAAAAATGTTGTTTGTCAAATGTATTGCATAAAAGACATGAAATAAATGACATAAATGAAATGAGCTGAAATGAAAAGAACAAACTCAATTCTCTGTTTATTAAAGATTATCTTGGGTTAAAACTGGTGGGTGACATGATGGCAACTGCTTAAAGGCCCCAGAGGTTGAGACAGCAGCAATTCCTCCCGCATTGTAATGTATATTGCATTGTAATGCCTTGTAATAATCTATAAAAATGTAAAAGCAAGAGAAGCATATCTTGCTAAATTCAAAATAATATAATTTTGAAAACCTTTCCCCAAATAGAAAAACTACAGTACATTCTAGCAGAAAAGGTGTGCCGCACCTGCAGCAAAATATGAATGAACCTGTCCCAATTTCAGACAACAAATGAAAAAGAGATGCAGATTTTGTGTCTATTGATGAATTTGTCCATTCATTGATTGACTTTCTTGAACCGTTTGTTGTTATGGTCACATTGTCACGGTGGCTGACTGAATCAGTTTATATTTGTTGTAGTATTTTGGTATTTCAACCCACTAAAGAACGTTTGATTTGAATTGATAGCTGATTTCAATGTAAAATCAAGAAACATCTCTATAGCGAAGAACGTACCCTCCCCACACCTCTCGGAATGTCCACCAATCAGCATTCTGCTACATACGTCGACGACCAATAGCAAGGCCTGTTGTTAGCGTGCTTGGTAACTATGGACCGAGAAACACATTTTTACTTAACCGCGTCTACAAAAAATATACTGCCACGGGAGGCCGCCAGCTGGGGAACCTTCCATAGCAACCGTGGATAAACATGAGTTACTACAGCATAAGGTGAGCTAAAACAGATGCATTGACTGCACGACGTGTTAGTATTTGTTCTGTTTGGGCCATTATTGAATGAGAAGCTAACCGACGTGGCTAACGTTATTTTATGGGAAACTATCTGTCGCCCACCAACTTTTTTAAAGGCACTGTTGCTTACAGCTGGAGCAGCTAACGTTAGCTTCTAACGGTAACAAGCTAGCTATAACGTTACATAGCTACACTTAGGAAGCTAACCACAGATAGTAATTGGTAGATAGTAGATTTATTTTCTCACTTTATCCATATATATTATTCCTTCAATGCCAAGCCCAGTGAGCTAACGCACGAGCTTAATATCACAGAACAACATCGCTCCATAAATTACTTAACGTTATAGCTGAACAATAGAAATGGAGAGAAATTCTTCATGACCATAAGTGGCTAACGTTACTGTTGTCCCTGAAGTATATTATTGCTCAGTTGTGACGCTGGTGCTACGGTTTGCTGTAATGTTAGTTAGCTAGCTGATGAACAATGTATCCAGCTTTCCGAAGTAAGAACAATCATTACGCAATGAACTTCAACAAAAGCAGGTAAATTATTTTTAAGAGAAAGTAACGATATATGATAAAATGGAACCTGATGCGTGTGTATCTAGACTCATCTGACATGCTATTAGGGAATCAACATTTCTTGCCTCCAGATGTTAGAAATGGAAGCCCTTGCGTTTTTTGCCGACCAATTTTCTCACTCTGTTTTTGTCAGCTTGAATGATTTATGTGAGGGCTTTACAGTTTCTATTCTATTCGAGGGTTTTTTTTTCTTCCCACACATTCCGGGTCAAAAATAATGACACCCCACCCCCCTTAAATATGGAATATCGCATTGAGTTTTGGAATGTAGGATGACTAGCTGGAAGCTAACGCTCTCTGTGTAATTAACATGCTGTATCAAATTATCTGTATCAAACTCAACAGTTAGATATAGTAGCCATAGTCAGCCTCTCTCTGACACTAATCCACTAAAGACTTTTAGACATTTAGACTAAGCTTTGATCATAGTAAAGCAAGGGGCATAAGAAAAGGGAAGGTTTGCATGTCATGTTGGAGCATGCCTTTCCTTTGCTGTTCTACCTCCAGCAGTTGCGGGGCTTTTGAGGGCTATAAAATGTGCCTTTTCTGTGTCAGAGCATTCCGTTAAGACACTGCTGATACCCACCTCCCTACAACTCCTATTGAATACATGAGTAAATAAAAGCACCTCTATATTTTTGACATTTTCACTTCTTACTTTTGAGTTCACAATACACAGTGAGTGGAAGGAGAGAATATAGAGAATGGAAAACATGACAAAACTCGGTAGCCAGATTCAAACTTAACACACTGTGAGTCCTTGGAATTCACTGTAGCACACTGCACCATGGTGCTTCCAACAGCTGTCTTTTGAAGCCCACTCTGCCGGTCACGAGAACAGGTGCTGGGCCTAGGGTTCATGTGATCTTTATATATATATGTTTGTGTGTGTGTGTGTGTGTGTGTGGGACAGAGTGCATTGTAGAAGCTACCGTACGCTATTCGAAGCACTGGTTAAGGCATAGGTCTGCTTTCATTGTGCTATGAGATAAAAATCATAAGTAGCTCCCACCCTTTCCTGTTCTGCTCTTACAGTCCCACTCTGATTATTTGATTTTATCTGTTTGCAGTCTACCCCTGCAAGGAACAGCCAAATAAGGGAAAACAATGTTTTGTGAAATTCAGAAGTTAAGTTCTTTAACTTGAACTAAATACCAAGAATATGGCTTGCCATTTGAAGAAATGTTCTTCAGGATTTTTCTTAATTGTCTTTGTACAACATAGTGGACTGAGTGGTGCCAGTCAATCTCAGATGACTCATAAAAACTGCCATTTTTGAAAGGAAAAGCCTTAGCTTCGTGACTGTACCAGTTGTGTGTGTCAGTGTGTCAGTTTAGGTAATGTTGGCTGCAGCTGTGATGCACACTGCTTTCGTAGGCTAAACCCACCCAGACAGTTTGTGTAAAAGTCCAGAATTTCATAGATAGCTGGCTCAGCAATTGTAACCTGCCTTGGAAGATGCAATAAGGGACTTTTTCTATACTTCTCGTTGTCTCGTTATCTTTTGCAATCTTGTACACTAGCTCTGTCTTTCCTTGCAATTCTCTCCCAAAGCACAGGGACTTTTGACTGACTGT
Source organism: Centroberyx gerrardi (assembly GCF_048128805.1). Taxonomy (NCBI): domain Eukaryota; kingdom Metazoa; phylum Chordata; class Actinopteri; order Beryciformes; family Berycidae; genus Centroberyx; species Centroberyx gerrardi. Next base: position 7,793,125 of record NC_136020.1, read on the forward strand.
CTTTCTCTCTCTATCTGGCTATCAGTGTTGTTGTGGACTGCTGATGAATCACTTGGCAGTGTGGCAGCTTCAAATGGCCGAGTCTGCTTTGAGAGATGAACACAGCCGAGGAGTGACCTTTATCATAACAGCATTACATCCCAGGTGTTACACAGATTATTGCTTACAGGAGAGTGAAAGGGGACTTGATGAAGGTTTTCTGGTACCTGTGTAGCTCAGTGGGTAGAGCATGGCACTAACACTGCCAGGGTTAGTGGTTCAGTTCCCTCGGAGGCCACTCATATTGTAAGTTGCTGTGGATGAAAGTGTGCATATCCTGTGTTAACTGAGAAAAAGGATGATTATACTGTGGTGGCATGTAAAGAACTCCTGTATATACTTTGCAGTTATAAGGTAATGATAACCAACACATGGGTACAACAGTGATGCGGCTAAATACAAGGTACAACTGAGTATGGTCAGCATCACAAAAGTATCCATTGTCACTGTAAATATCCTAAAGAGTGTACAATCTTCTTTACAGAATAAAATAATGGAGAAAGCCAGAAAGGTCACTAATAAGCCCCCTGGCTGCCACAAGAGACAGCAAGCAATTCCAGTTTTTCAGAAAATTCTTATTTGGTTTATTGGAATTGTCAGCACAGTTGGAACATGTAGCTGACCAAGCAGTGTTTGGCTGAAATTACCACATTGTATAATGTGTCCCCCAAAAAGGAATAGGTTGGCTATAAACTAGAATTCAGTACCTCATCTCCTAGTTCAGCATCCCAACACCATCATTATTCCAAGTATTCCAAGAATGAGTGAGTATCCTTAATCATCTTAATCAGTCAAATTAAATCCAATTCTCCACAAGTCTAGTGGGTTGGCCTCTGCAACAGAGAGGATGACTGAGGTGAAATGTACTGTGGCTGCCCAGTGCATTCCAAACACATATGGCCCAGTTGGCTTGAGTAATCCACTCTGTTGCTCATGCACTGAGAGACTGAGAAAACATCCCTGGTATTTGTAATGGGCTCGCTCTTTCACCACATTGAATGCTGCAATATTGAATACAATTTACTAAAGCTATTATTTCTGCTCTGCTTGTTTGTTATGAGTTAACGTTGCAGCATGACACATTCTGTGTTTGCTTTGTTCAGTGCCTTACGGCTGCTCTTGCCATCAGCAGACTCAAGTTGCTAAACACTTAGTGGACATTAGCGTACATTTCATTAAATCTGACTCTAAACAAAGTAGAGCTTGCATTACAAGAGAGTTGTGGGTGGAAAGCATTCATCTGGGACCCTAACTGAAGCGGTATTGTCAACACTTGTAGCTTATTTCCATCATTTGTTTTGAGCTTGATAATTACTCCCACAGGTGAATGATTCCCATACTTAACATCAGTTGACTTCCATGCCATTTTACCCCTATCCCACAGGACAAACACATACACACAAACACACACTTCACTTTCTCTGTCCTTTCTTTCTTGCACTCCTGCGAATAAGCACAGAAAAAGAACGGGAGGCTCTGGTCTCCTAGCAACTGGACTAAGGTCCCCCACGCTTTGCCTGTATTTAGAAAGGGTAATCTATAAGTTTCCGTTTATTGAGTTACCTACCTCAAAAAAAAAAAAAAAACCTCCTTCTCAGCATTATTGAGAGGAACACAGACTGGAATATGTTATTCATATGCTGACACTCACTCATACCGTAATGCTGTAATGTTGACTGGGCATGATTTTTCAGTAGAGATTTAGGCTATTTGAAGCTTATTGAATTCCCACTATTACATATGACGGAGTTGAACATCATGTCTGGCCTCTGGTTTGATATGCAATGCCCCACCTATGAGTCAGAGGAAATGAGTTGTGGCTGATGGCTGAGTTTCTCAGAAAGTCACTGGGAAGTAGTCAGACAGTCTAATAATGGAACTTAGGCGACAGTAGCTAGACTAATTGAACTTTTGAGAAACACTGCCAGCCAAAGAGGAGGAGTGCCCCAATAACTTAAACATAAATGTGTTCAAACAGGTGTCAATCCTGTTCAAGTAGCTTTATTGAAATGTGTGTAACGCTCAGAGCTTGTTACATCCCCAGTGCAGAGTGTTAAGGCCTGTCACTTTCATACCTACCCCTAGCTGCATCCTTGTGCGTTGCCTCAAGTGAGGAGTCATGGCAACAACTCCTACCCTCCGACCTCAGTCCGCCTCAGGAGTGGTGGCTGTCACTCCCCTGGGTGGAACATAGCTACTCTTTCTCAGTGACATAATAGCAGAGGACTTGGAGCCTGCAGGGCTGACTGCTAGGTAGGACTGTACAGTGACTCTGGGCTCTGTTGTGAATGAATATCGTTGTGATACTGTAGATAGCCGAGCCCTGGACTAGCATTCCTGAAGCAGCATCCATGGACACTGTAAAGAATGGAGGATCTCAGCCTGTCTACAGTCGCTGGTCGTACAGGTACATACATACATGCTAATCTTAGTGCTAAAAAGCAGTTGTGAAAGAATGTCCTTTCTTTTGTGTGTCTTCCATGACTTGTCGTGCCTTTAGCTGCAGTCTCCGGAGGGCTGAATTGGCTCCTGCAGGATGGAGACAAAGAGATGTACACACATTTTTGCTTGATCTCTCCTAGCTGTATTGGGTTTTTGGGGCAGAGAATTGCGGAGTGGCCTGTGCCAGGAGAGGTCAGCTCTACTATAACATTTCCTCCAGTCTCTGCTCTATCCCATGTGGCCAGCTGTATGGCTAACCTACTGTCAAGGATCTGCCGCTCGCTCATGTTTCTGCAGCCATGTCGTTACTTATTCAGAGCATCAGCCTGTGACTGTGCTGTAACAAGAGTTGGTGATTTGTGTGTGTGTGTGTGTGCGCCCTGTTTTCTTTTTTTTGGATGCTGTTGGCGGCTCAATTGGAACGCTGTAACCAAGGATGTGCTCAGAATATTCATCTGCAGGATTACTGACATGAAAGAGTTAGATAGCTGAAATGACTGCCTCTTCTTTGCATTTTCTTAGTTAAGGCCCAGGAATGTCTAGACTAAAGTTAACAGCCTAACTCCTAAAACCTCAACCTTTTCCTTTATCACAGACCTTGTTTGGGAACGTAAGACTTTTTATTTAGTCAATTTAGTCAATGCATTTGCAAATGTTTAGGACAACCACCCCTCTTTTTAAAATATGGTCCAACTCATTCACTTGTATGATTTTTTAAAATATATATATATCTCTTGCTAGTAACCATTCACTCTCCCCCAGGAAATTAAGCGTTTAGTTCAATCAGACATCCTTTTATTCTGTCCCCTCTCAAAGTCAGAAAGTCAGTTGCCTGTGGCAGAAATGAAGTCACGCTCATTCAACTTTCAAATTCCTTTTTGAAGTGGTGAAGGTCTATTTTTATGGAGACCTTTCATTAAAACGAACAATGGACAAAATGGGCTGCGTTCTGATAAAGAGATCCCTCTGGTTAATGCTATGCTAATTTTTAAAATAGCTTTGATATTGTCATCTGAAAGGAAGTCATTAGTCAGCTTGTCCTCTTTTCAACCGTGAATCAACCAATGGTCTGATAGACAGAGTATTCTAACACTTTTTCTAGTAATATAAACGATGTTACAACCTAGCACATCTGCTTTTGTAATTTTCTGCTCTTTGATGGATTAGAAGGCCTTTGCCCCACCTGAGTACTGTACTTGTCTTTGTGACAAGTGCATATGAGAAACATACAACAGAGAAAAGGAGAGACACACTGCCTTCGTGTGTACATTAATCATCTTAATCTGTGTGTTGGTAAATATTGCATCATTACAAACATATCAGGCCCTACATCTTCAGGCATATGCATAATATTATACTACGCATAATATATCATAATACTCATAATACTCATAATGCTCAACACAAAGCAAAGATTTCCACGTCTTGATGGACTCCCCACTGCTTGTCAGTCTGTAAATCTTTACAGCACAGTGTTAAGAATGGCCTCCAATTACACTGGAGCCGGCCAATTGGCTGCAGTGTTTTTAATCAATGCCGGCGGAGGTGCGCTGTTGACGGAGCACAAATCTCCATGGTTACCTTGGTGTGACACACAGGGAAGGGACAAGAGCGCCATGTCCTTCTCTTGTCACCTAAGCTGTGATGGACTAATGAAACATTGATCACTCACAGCTGTGACTAGGCATTCTGTGTGTGTGTGTGTGTGTGTGTGTGTGTGTGTGTGTGTGTGTGTGTGTGTGTGTTTTCCAAGAACAGGTATGGTAGAGGACATTTTCTTGCCCCCCCAACAGATTGAAGTGTTCAGGATAATACTCCATGAAGGACCTTGTCTGTTATTTTACATAGCACCTGGTGCTGTCCTCGGACAAAAATGATCAGCTTGTTTGATTATATTGGAGGATTACTCTAGCCTATAGCATAACCTCTGCAATAGACTTTTCTTCATCAATAGACTACTACGCATGAATTAGTAGTATAGGAGCATAATGGAGACTTACTCATGCCCCAAACCATTTCTTGTTTGTTTTCTAACTTGTTCTAACTCGTTTTACTCTTATTATCCACATGTCCTGTGCTGCTGTCTGCCCTGGTGCCAAATTACCGTGGTCCCTGAAGACCCTCCAGTTCTGCCAGCTTCTCATCTAACTCAACAGCAAGGTAGGCAGCAATATCCCCTCCCCACACACACACACACACACCGTCTCCTTTCACAGTGTGAACATCGGTTTTCATGCACTTGATTTGGCTGAGAGAAGATTTTGGACACGCAGAATGGCTGTGTTGGTAAATTCTGTGTTGCAAAACTGTCGATATTATTGATTGATAGAATGACCTGCAACATTGGTGTATGTGTGAAATCAGGCGTCATGGTTTGGACTGTTTCATCAGTGATTGATGTTCTGCTTGCTGAACACACTAGGCTTCATTGTTTTGCTGTGGAGCTGCGACAACCACAAGATTGACTGAGCTCTAGTTGTAAACAGACTGTTGGTAAATCTGGCAGTCCTAAAGTAAAGCCCCCACTGGCAGCAGTAACCTAATCCACCAGTCCCTAGCCTCCACACACACACACACACACACACACACACACACCCTAGCAGAGTAGACCATAGCAACTTCTCCCAGGTCTTGCTGTTCAGTCTACCTGCGCACCTTTCACCTATTCCTTTCCTCACCGTCTTTAATGACAGTCCCGGATGTGTAATTAAAACCTACTATCTTCCTCCACTCTTCAGCCCTTCTCCCTGTCACCAGCACCTGCTCTGAGGTGTTGTAATGGCTTCCCAGGGGACCCATCTGTTTTGCCACTATCAACAGCGAGGGATACTTGGAGAAGGATCTACCAGTCATGACATGACACACTTCTAATCTGTGCTCTATAGCCAGCTTGGTGCCAGATGACTAATGTTGACATTGAATGAACAGATCATGCCTTAAGCCCAGACAGTGTGGACTTAATGAGAGTGGAACAGCATCACTGATGCACGTGTGTGCTTCTGGGCGCAAATGGGTTTCCAGCACTTGTCGCCTCTTGGCATTTGGTAGCTGTCCTTCAGAGATGAGCTGTGATGTCAGCCAGCCTCAAGCTTGCTGCCCTTAAGCCATGTGTGTCATCACCAACATTTCATGCACTGGAACTCATGGAAAGGCTATGAGATTTAGTGAGAGAGATGGAAAGAGGGAGTGAGGAGTGAGTAGAAATCTAATTAGCTTCCTTGATGGAGAAATTGCTGTTTAGATAGGCAGCACGATTTGAAGAGTTCTCATCCTATATCTCTAATTCATTCTATCAGAAAATCATTGAAGTCTAGCAGGATATGTGATATAAGATTTATTCAGCAGGAAAAGATGAGAGAGGTATGACGAGAAATAGGACCAGTGACCCACACATACTACGTCAGTCTGCTTGACTTGTGTGTGTGTGTGTGTGTGTGTGAGTGAGGTGGAGAGGTGGGTCTCTGACTCTGTCTGAATAGACTCCTGCTGTTGCCCTTCTCTCTCTTCACTGTAGCTAAGCAACATGGGCCCACAGTCCCTTTACATAGGTGTCCAGGATAAATGCCCATTGGACCCAGACAACAAGGCACTCTCTCAGCTGGAGCTTTCTCCTTTTTCTCTTTCGCTTGCTCTTTCCCTTGTTGTCTTGCTCTTGCTCTCTCTTAGTCTTGCTCTCACTTTCAGAGAGTCTATCTAGATGTCATGTTTCATCTACAAGTTCATAAAATCACTCTGCCAATTTGGCCTATTGATTTTCCGTTGTGTGGTGAACCACTAGGCAACAGGATCACTATTTATTTAAATATAGGTTGCATTTTGTCTCTTTACATTGCTGATCTATGCTTATCAAAGTTTTCATAAGCTTTTCAACTTTGGATGAAAATGCTAATACCATTACTAAACCCTATTAATGACATATCTATGTTTTTTTAATAGAAGGCCATACAGGATCCAAAATCGTTGTAGACTGTTTATTAACAGCAGTAATGCCATCTGGTGGTGTGATCTGAGAAATCACACTCAGTGCAGATGCTCTAAGAGATTCATGTGTGTGAAATTCCCAGCTTTTATTACCCTGGCTTATGCAAGTACATCAGCACCAAGGGCCCATCCCCTTTGCTGACTACTCTGGTTGCCAACTGTACTTCGATACAACAATGATTGGCTGCCACTTCAAAAATAATTGAAACCCTTGTGAGTATTTGTCACGCTCACAACTCACTTCGTAAAATCTCTCACTTTAGGCTTACCCGCCCTACGAGAAGTAGAGAAAATGGTGGCTACTGGTAGTACACCAATTTGTTTGGATGCAGCTATATTCTCAAGTTCGTCTTACAACGCTCAAGTCTACCGTAGCCTTAACTGCTAGCTGAGAGCAAGGGGAAACTATGCTAGCTAGGTGCAACCAAGCTTGCAGCGTAAAGTTGTGTTTTGACATGTTACTGTGCCCCACGTGAGGGCAGGGCGGAGCTTTAGAAGGACAAGGGTCACGATTCGTTGAATTGAGATCTTGGATATTCAGTGATCATAAATTCTATGATGACAAAGTCACCTCATTATCATGGGTTTGCCGACATAGATCAAAGGACCCTCTCCAGTCAGTCAGGTTGACTTTTTATAAGAAAGGTTTCTCCTTTTCTCTCCCCAGTGGCCTCGAAGATGACAGCGTCAGTCTTATGCAGCAGAAGCTGGAAAAACAGGTAAGAAGCCAAATTTCATTTGCACAGGAATAACAACACACCATATGAACTCTGAGAATTCGCACATTTCTTTGTGATCATATTCTTTTTAAGACTTTGGCATGTCTACTCTTTTATACAGATTCCATACAGTTTCTTCCATGTCATGGTGCTTTCAAAGGACAGCTGATGTAGTTCATGACCACTCAGCCCATACTGGCCATTGTGCTGCTGCGTTAGTCTAATTAAGCTTTCTTCCTCACATGTAGATGGCGCTTTACCATAGGATGTGATATTGTAGGATTCACAAAGGTTGTACAGGGGTTATTAATGCGGGACATAGCAAAATGTTTGCTGGGTTGAGGGCTCGCCTCTGTTCTAGTTGTGAGCTACTGCCAAGATCTGGCATGAGGCCGACAGAGAGAAAGGGCTAAGACGACCTCGTGTTCTGCCACTGTGGTGCCGCCAAGGGGAGCCCACTGTTGGCAAGACTAGCTTCAACATGAGTGCAATGGTGTGCAATTGAATGATTAATGCGCTGGTTCTGAAATCTTGAGTTTTTCACCTGCCCTGTCTTGGAATTTGAATGCCTTTTTTATCCTTCAGCTGAGTTGTTTCCTTTTATTCCACCCATGACCTGACATAGCCCTTCTTCTGTCAGGCGATTGTTCTCTTGTCAACCCTTCCTCCTGAGAGTCTGTGAGACGCCTTATCCCATCCCCAACCTCGCTGTAGCGCTGCAGCGCACGTAGCTTTGATTTAAGCCGGGAGCCATATTCCGCTATCTCTCAAACATTAGGCTGAGAGAAAGGGAGGACCAGATTGGTGAGTTCAAAGAGAGAGAAGGATTTAGTGCAGGGAGCCTAGCTTTGTGTGTGTGTGTGTGTGTGTGTGTGTGTGTGTGTGTGATGATGTGTCCCACTGTGGCTCAGCTGTGCCATGCACTGATTCAGCTGAGTCCAAACAGCCTCACTCAAGTGTTCTCTGTCCTTACATAACACATGTGCACACACACACACACACACACACTTATGCCCAGAGGGTGATCAGACGTTGGCTGCTATGGTTTTTTTTTTTTAAAGAACAAAAAAACAGAAGCAAAACAATGAAAAAACAGCTCTAAAGTACCCACCTTCACAGAGTGTTTTTTTTTTTTATTAAAGGTTTGTCTATCCCCATATTAAATAGCCCAATGAAGACCATTTAAACAGTAATACCGGGAGCACTGTGACTGTGACCGTATCCCTCTTTAAGCACTTCACCTCTCTCTCTCTCTCTCTCTCTCTCTCTCTCTCTCTCTCTCTCTGCGCCCCCCCCCCGCCCTCCCTCTCTGTTCTGGAGCTGGAGCGCTAATGACTGCTGATTCAGTTAGCAACGGTGACCGCGCGTACACACACACACACAAACACGCACACTGTCACTCAGTCTTTGGCTGAGACGGACTCCTTTTCTGTTGGAGGACCATATAGTGCAGAGGAGGCTGTTAGTTTATTGATCCTCAGACTCAGTTCCAGAAGAGGAAAGAGGGACAGGGAGACGGAGCTATGCCCAGCAGGAGTGCTGCTCCGTGGGGGAGAGTGTAGCTTCGCGTGGCCTTGAGGGGAATGGGACCTGGAGTGTTTGTTCCATTTTGTTTGTTCCATAGAGAAACTTGTACACTTTGGCCCCACGCTCATTCAGGATGTCAATGGAACGGGTTAGTAACTTCTAATGTTTCTGTTTCTGATATTTTCAGTACATTTTTTTAATCTGTTTGTGGGTAACGACCTATGCGCATGATACAGGTGTCTGTCTGTTTTTTCTCTCTGTCTTCCTGTCTGTCTGTTCCTGTCTGTCTGTTTCTGATATTTTCAGTGTATTTTTTTATCTGTTTGAGGGTAACGACTCATGCGCATGATACAGGTGTCTGTCTGTTTTTTCCCTCCATCTTCCTGTCTGTCTGTTCCTGTCTTTGTGAGATAGAAGGAGCAAGAAATCCGGACAGCATTTCAGACACTCAGACACTTTGCACATGTGTTTTTGTCTTGAGAGTTTGTTAAGTTGGCCGGACATTAATGCGATGCTTTTGTGCGCTTCTTCTTTTAACTTCTCGGTGTATGTTGTGTATCAGCTCTTCTCAGTCCATCCAGGTCATATCATTGTTATCAGGTCCTTTGGCAAGCACACACTTCCTTGTATTTGAATATCTCCTCAAATCAATGTATGCTATTTACATTAGACCACTTTTCTTGTTTTTTAAGTCCATGTTTTGGCTCAGACAGGAAGGACCATGAAAGCCTGAATGGAGTCACATCCTGGTCTGAAAATGCCAAGTACCCAGTCTTTACAAAGGAATAGAATTACAATGGATTGGCTTAAAATAGCACAGTGTGCTCACAATTACACAGGGAAGACAAAACATACTAGTCTGACTTTGCCGGTATGAAGAATTAGCCGAGTCTGTAAGCCTACACCGTAAAAAATGTCCATCTTAATAAGTCATTTAGTCTTCAAGTCCAAGTCTCATTTTGATTCTAAAATTATGACAATGTGTGAGGTAATTCATAGTTGTTTCCAATGCAGTTTCACTTCTTTCAAATTGTCAGTACCTACCTAAGACACAATGCTAGACCAAGTGAATGATTTTTTTTTTTTTTGCTGTAGCCACAATCCTGTAGCTATCTGTAGCCAAAATCTAAAGGAGAAAAAAATAAAGAGTTTGAGAAGAGTTTCAGGCCAGATCCATCTTCAAAATGAAGGCCAGTTTTAAAACTTGATCATCAGCAAAGTCTATTTCTTCATCACCATTGTTGTGCATCCTGAAGTTTGGCAATATTTCCAAATTCACTTAGCACATTAACACTAATGATGTTCATTATGATAATCCTGCTTGATGTTTTATTCATTTGTCGCTTTTATTTATAGCCATAAAGAGAGCCACATGCAAATCCTGGTCCTCTTATAACAAAGTCTTTTGAAATGATAACGAATCTAGGTCCAGATAATAAAGCTCCCAGACCTCTGCGTACTTGGGTATTAAAGAACTAATGTATTCAATAATACCCTTTGTATTCCTTAAAAAGACCCCTTTATTTTGGCTCTTATGTATGTTATTTCTTTTTCTTAGCTGTTCTGTGTTGTTCATGATCATCCGAGGCTCATAGGAATATATTGTCCCATCTATTGTCAGGACTCTATGGCTCTGGCCGCTGTACTCATTTCTCAGACATTTTCTCAGTGCTGGCACAATGACGGATGAGTTATGAAAGCTTTTTGTGCTGGCATATATGAGACAAGACCTCCTGGTCTCCTTTCCAGCTCACTAAACAGCATCACTAAACAGGACTTGTTGTTGTGCGTTCCGCGCGCTAATTAATGCACTTACGTAATCCACCGGCTGCTTTGACCACAGAGACGGAGGCTTGAGGGGCAGTTGACAAAACATGACCAGGGTGGATTTTCTATCCTTAGTGGAGCCTCACAAAGTCACTAAACTGTATACCGCACTACACACCAAGTCTGCATAGTCCTTGGGCACAAATACTAGTTACTACTAGCAAAAGGAGTAAAAAAGCTCTCCCTCACATCACTCGTCTGTTTGTGATGGATCTGAGAGTGCAACTGTCAACTCCGATATGCCCACTGGCTCATTGCTGTCCCAAATCTTCATGCTGTGGAGAGTTCAGTCATGCTTTGAAACAGAATACAGCATGACACCAAACAAGACTCTCACAGCACCCGGGATTGCAGCTTTGAGCTATTCAATAAACCCATTCAAGGCACTCAGTGGGATGTGGGCATGATTATAGGGTTTTGTGTTGGCTTTATTCAACAGTTTGAGGTTATTTTGTTGTCTCTATATAGGCTTTATCCTTCAGGTTATTTTTTCTGTTACGTATGTCATCTGATATCTGCAAACCATTACCTGTACTGTACTTCTGCATTGTCAGTGTAGTGTGGCAATTCATCACTGCACTTATTATTTGAATAGAGCATTTTTCAATGTCCCATTTTTTGTAAGAATATTTAAATGATGCCCTTACCTTTTTTATTATGCAAAACCTCAATTTGTTTATTCCATCATGTAGCCATCCATTCTGCTGGCTAACCTTGACAGGCTGTTGGCCATTTTCCCCGTAGACCCAGGTGGTTAAAAAACATGTTGTCATATGACTAACTTGTCCAGGTCAGACTGATTGTTTCATTCTGCTGAGACCATCTGAAGCTCCAAGAGACTATCACGGCCCCACTATACCTCAACAATAGTCCACCGAAGTGTCGTCATTTCGAGGCTCCCGGATCATGTCCGGTTCCTTTTATTTTTCTCCTATTTCAAAAGTGAATACGATTTCCCGTTTACCATTCGTTAAATATGTGAAACCATGACATTAGAAATATCACAGGACTAATTTATTATATGTGTTATTGACTTAATCAATTTTTAAAAAAAATATTTGTTAACAAAAATGGATGTTGTGTCACAGAGAATGATTTTCAAAAAACAACAATTTTATTGCAGCTTCAAAACTGGTTCACACCCACCTTAACAAACAAAGAAATCAAATAAATCAAATCAAAGAAATAATCAGTGTGACATAGTTAGAGGCAATCATTTTACACCCCTTATTAATTTTCCCATTAGTCTGACAAGGCGATGGAACCGGAATTCCTTATTTGGGCAGAAAATTTACGTCACGCTTCAATGGTCTATAGGAAGGGGGGGAGGGAGCTAAGGAAAGAGGGAAGGAAAGCAGGGAAGATGACAGTGAGGTGACAGCAAAAGGACAAAGATGGAAAGAAAGGAGGAAAATTCAAGCACAAGAGCCACTTCTCATTGACATCGGAATGTAGTCTGTTGCCATGGAAACGCTCCTTTGCTGTGGGGCACTGACGACACGGAGCCAGTCAGTATGACAGCCAATAGTCTTTTTGTTGGCAAAGGTACAGTCATCAAAGGTGCAACACAGGTTATGTCATGACCTTCCTATGTCTGATGAGGGAAGAGTAAGGACACACTGATTTTTAACAGTCTAGCCATGGCCATACGTAACTCTGAATGATATCCTAACCTGTCTGTTTGAACTGTCCATCTGGGCTTGAGGGTTGAATGTGGAGCACTGTCCTTAAACCTGTCTGTCAGTGTATCTTTCTGGCTGTTTGAGTTATTAGGTCTCCGTCACCAATGTCCAGGAGCAGAGAGGACAGCTTAATGTGGTTTTGATGACTGATGAGTGGCTAATTAGCACTTTAACAACAGGTAGCTTCAACCAAGCCATCTGATTGGTCAAAGAGGCTTTATAACCATGCTGATGATTCCCATATTCGTAACTACTATATCAAAGCCATTATACCCTGGAGGGTGCTCTTTACTGTTATCGTGGATACTCTGATGCTGAAGGTATTTATCACTGTGGCATCACCATCATACCTATATCTGCAACAAAGAGCTCCCTCTTGGGAATATTTGCGATAGTCATAGGGTTTTAGGGGAGAGTTAAAGCAATATACATACTGGCTAAAGAATATCATTAATACCCTGTCACACTCTTTCTGTGTGTTTGTGTGTGCAGCTGTCAGCTGTGGCTTTTCCGGAGACTTCATCTCCAGTGTTATCTTGCTGGCCAGTTGAGATACCTATTGATAGCAGATGGTACAGGGTGACGAGCTTCTCCGAGGACAGGACAAATATGCGCAGTGCTGTAACTCAGGCCTGATGTAGCTGATCTTGCACCGGGTTATTTATTATATAGTGAGAAATGCAGATTGAAACACAATGTAACTTTCTATGTATTTGTTATGCCTAGTCTGATCTAAGCATAACCTAGTACTTGCTCTTCCTTGACCAAAGTGAAGAGGCAGTGTTCTCAAGCCTGGCTAAATGATCCTTGACCTTCTTATGACATTTAAAAGATTGCAGCCTGTTATAGATGTTTGCCATAGAACAATGGTTTCCAATCATGTGCCATCACGGGAAAAGTATGCAAGTTTTCATTCCATTCAAACACTACACTATTTGCTAGTTATACCCTCCCCCTCCTTTCTGGTTGAAGTTCTGCCATCTAATTAAATCAGCTGGTGTAGCGTTTGGTTGGAATGGAAACCTGCATACTCTTGGCCCTTGATAGCACATGATTGGAGACCACTGGAATAGAATGAAGTTCCTCACCATTGCTGTCGCCCTGCTCGGTCCACAGAGGGCGCTGCTCGAACAGAAGCAGCGGAGAAAGCGCCAGGAGCCTCTGATGGTCCAGCCCAACCCAGAAGCCCGGCCCCGGCGCTCCAGGCCGCGGCGTAGTGAGGAGCAGGCCCCGCTGGTGGAGTCCCGCCTCAGTATCACTAGCGACGTCATCATTGACGGTGAGGGAGACATGTTCTAACCGCTGTAATGGCTGACAATCAGGGAGGATGGAGAGGAGTGAAAGCTGGCAGTAGGTGATGCAGATGGACCCTGGCAGGCCCATGAAAGAGGCAATCAGGGATCCCGTGATGGACGACATAGCTTTGACAAGACTTTGGTTAGAGCTAGAGACAAAGGGAGGAGTGATCAGGAGAAGGGCTTTACTCTACATTAGCAGAATGAATTAGAGTAAAGTTAAAGCCGGGATCACACTGCTTCCATAATGTATTTATGTTGGTACAAACTGTGTGCAGAGTTCTAGGCAACGATCCCACGGTTAAAACATTTTGAGATCAAACACACACCAATCATATATCAGACACTTAAAATCAACTGTTGATGGCTTTCACTCAACAACATCCCTGTCAATCCTTTGGCAAACTAGTCATTTTGCAGCAAACAGGCTGACTCTCAGATCCAGCCAAAACAGATGAGCTGACACACTCAGACAAGCAGGACCAGATCAGTAGCACAAAATGAGCAACTTACAAGCTAAGGTTACAACTGACTGTTTTCCCCTGCCATAGGTATTGATGGCCCGGCAGCTTTCTTGGGTACAGACGCCCCTGATCTGGGTACAAAAATCCAAATACTCTCGGTGAACCAGTCCCAGTCCCAACCTCAGTCCCAACCCCAGTCCCAACCCCAGTCCCCTGCTGCTGAGGAGCCTGAAAGGGACGGGGACACTGAGACGCTGCTGGAGCCCAAGACGGACATCCATGAGTTGCTACAGAAACGAGGTGAGTCCTGGCAGAGCCTAGCCCCTTTAATGTAATTTTAAATAAATTTTACTTTAAGCAGAGGGTTGGTGAGACACTGTTTTCTCATTAAAACATTTAAAACCCATGGAACTCTTTATCAAGTTTACCCAGTGGACAGGGAAGATACTGTACCTCTTGGAGCTGAGAAGGTCAAGCAAATGTAACAGCCGTTGCGGCTTCATTTGCACACCGTTCGGTTATTTGCCTAGATCATTGACTCTGTGAGTCCCCTGATGCCACTCTACAAACACAAACACAAAGTAGCATCAGAGATCCTATCCAGTGCGCTGTTGCTTGGCCTGAGTATCTGATTCACATCCCTGGGCTTTAAAAACAACACCTTGGAGTATAGCAGGAGGTCTGTATGACATCGGGTGGAAAAGGAAAGTGAGAGTGAAAGAAGTAGAGAAACAGAGAGAAAAGAGGTAAAAATAGAGAGGAAAAAAGTATGAGGTGAGAAGAGTGGTGAGGGAGGAGGAGGTTGAGTGCAGTGTATTTCGGGTCAGGACGACAATGATTCAGCTGAAGTCTGAGAGCTCCATATCCACTTTGCGTTTATGTCATGACAGTCCTTTTAAATTGCTCCAAATTAGCAGTCATTGTAAAAAAGCAACAACAAAAAAAAACAGTCTTTTCTTATCCCTAGAAGCTGAAGCACTCTGCTGCTGCAGTATGCAGCAGGGACGCAGACAGTGGCGAGATTGATAGTGACGCAGTGAGAAATGGGTCATTTAATCATAGGCCAGGGCATCGTTCACACTGCAGTGCTTATCTATGGCATCATCACAGCTGCTGCCACCTACACTCTGAGAAATATGCTGTTAAATTTTGGCTGATAGCACCAGCCACTTGGCAGGTGTTTTTGAAGTTTATGGAAGATCCATTGTATTCAAGCCCACATTTTGAATGGGGTAAAACCCAGAGTGAGTTGTGGAACTCCTAAAATAGAGATAGAGAAAAGAGACAGGAACATTTGGATTAACCTGCCACTGTATAGCAGGTAGAGCAAAAATAGTTTCCCCACCCTGAATATAAACATGTTCACTTTCATTTAAAGCAAGGAAAGGGTCTAAGAGGTTGAAACTGTACACGTGTCATATAATGTTGGCCATTGACTTGTATCCAACAGTTGATGATATGAAATTCCTAGACATTTAGTTGAGTTTGAATTGAATCTTGGCTCGAATGATCAAAGTGCAGTTTTTTTAATTACCTTATCTGTTTCCTGGGCTACAGTGTGACATGCCACGGTAACAGACGTCACTCTCCTTCTCAATAATGCAAGGCCTCATTGTTAAGTCAGCCCAGTTTAGCACAGGGACATGTCCTCAGGAGTTCCAGCAGGTATTTTTGGCTCCCCGTCCTTGCATATTACCCCAGCCCCTCAGGAAACCAAGGAGACAGAAATAGGAAGTTTTGAGGTACATTCATATTTGATAACCCCATTCAATCAAAATATGTATTTTTGGCTGACTGCAAAATTTAATATTCTTCACATACTGTGTGGTAATTATCATGCAGACGAGTGTCTTTTTGGTTTGATTTAGTAGCTTTGAGTCTGGGTGTTGAAAAGGTTTCTGGTTAGCCTATTATGAGTCCTCTCTGACATTTCCAGATGGCTGATTTTAATAAGCTACTGGCCTACACAACTTTGTTTGGGTGTTTTAATTGGAGCCCTGGAGTCACAGTTAGAGAGAAGCTAACATTTGCAATCTGTATATCATGATGGCTCTTACGTTGGCATTGGGAGAGCTACAACTCCAGGGCTCATCTCTTGTGAATACCCCAGTATAAATATTATGTTTGGCTGTGTTTCTCTCTCATTATTCATCTTGCCTACCATGGCACAGGACATTGCTCTCCCAACCAACCCCTCCCACTCTCTGGTTGAGCCTGCCCAGGATAGGTTAGTCCAGGTGACTGGCACAGAGGAGGAGGTGCCAGAGAGGTCAGAGGTCAGAAAGTCTCCCTTGTCTGCCAAGGAGAAAAGAGAGCAGCTTTCCCAGTGGTGGGACAAAATAATTCTGGTTGTTTCTCTTCAATGCTAACGATAGTTTTTAGCCCCGCGACAGCATGGGCTCTATGGATTGCTTTGTCAGCCGGTCGGTTGCTCTGTAATTCAATGTTGCAGGGTTAGACTCTTAGTCTTGTCAGATTAGATATTACTGGGCAGGAAAAACAATATTATTTTTCCTAATTTTCTCCAATGTGGGGAAATATGTTCTTCAAACCTGACACTTACCACCCTGGGTTCAAAAAGTGGCTGGAGAGAGGTGTTAGTAGGATTATAGACAATATACAATGATGACAAGAATTAAAGCAGAAATATTATATTCCTGACATGCAAAACAATCCTCTCGCTAAACCGTCCCTCTCTGCTCTTGAAAAGGCAGTAAAGACCTGTTTCTATGGAAGAAGTGTCCGTAATTTACTCTTTGCTGCTTTCAAACTCCCAACAATCGTCTGACGACAAAAGGTTTGCCTGGAGTCATGACATTGATGAGGAAATATGTGAAGCAGATTGGAAGGATATTTGTTTTAAATCCCAAGTCCTAACTATTAACACAAGATTCAAACTTTTACAACATAAATGGTTAATGAGAACTCCTTGTGCACTACATCGTTTTAACCCAAATATCCCAGACGAATTAAATACAATGAAGATAAGGGCACAGAAGGATGGAAGAAGGTCATGGAAAATGTCTCTGTCCTAAACTATGTAAACTGCCAAATAGAGCTTGGTATATTTCTATTTACTTCAAGGCAAACATACAATTGCTATGCTTTGGAAAAGCACTGGAAAACCAATTATCAGCCAATTATTATTATCATTATTATTATTATTTTACCTTTTTTATGTATTTATTCATCACGTAAAAAACATTGGTTAATAAAAGAAAAAAAGATTTATTGTGCAACATATAAATATACCAACAGCAGCAACAACATTATTATTATCCAAGTCGTTTGAAGTCAAGCAATTCCAAGGCATACTTTCTTTGCAGTTATAAAACAAAACAAAACAATGTTCTAACAATCCATAATTAGCAAAGGCCTGAGGAAACTAAATTTCTCCCTGCTCACTGAAATCTTTCCACACCGAGAGACCACTGTCATTTTTTGACAGCGCATTAAAATGTGCTGTAGCGACAGCCAAGAGTTAGGTCCTGGCTGATAAATCCAATTATCAGTGAAGAGACAGAGATGTCTCTGGCTGTCCAGACTGGCTTCAGTCAGCTCGGCCTATTTTACCGTCTGCATGACTGCATGACCGCACAGAGCTCTCTGTTCACGGACGCAAGCCACGGATTTCAGCCTCATCTCTTGACGTCAGCCTCACCTTTTCACGAATTGACATGGAAAAAGTTGTACAGCAGACTGTAGGTGGTTCAGTTAGTTAGTTAGCCTCATCCTTTCATTTCTCCTCTTGCTTCTTTTGCTGTAATAGATCTGAAAGCTGTCTGGCCCATGAAAAAGAAATACACCTTTGAATATTTGAGAGAAAGTGAGAGTGATTTTAACTGCATAATGGACAATTTTGCCTTTACCATTGCTGAGCTGTTGCATCAGTTCTTGAGAAATTAGTTGTCGTACATCAAAGACCATTAGATAAGACACAAAAACTGTAAAGTAAGATACTCTTACTCCTCGGAGACAAATTTTTTTTTCATGAAAATTAAAGAAACTCTTGGGAAGAAATCAAATAAAGTCTTTGAGATTCGGAGTTGGCGGTATGCATAGAGCCTCTGGGATCAATTTTCCTGTCCTGCCTATCGTGAATAAGATTCCAAGCATGAAAACAGTGAAGGCGTTCATGAATCATTAAAGCTCTCTCACACCACTGCCTCTTCTCCCTCACCAGGTCTGTCTGGCAGTATGAAGTTTGATGAAGCCAGTGAGGATGAGGAAGATGTGGAGGAAGAACGGACACGTTCTCTGTCCCCTAACGCGGACACCACCAGGCCCGCCTCCGCTGCCAGCGGCAAGTTAAATTCAGTACGTGGCCTAATGAATTCACTTGCCAGCACCCTTCTAACCAATCCGTGTTTAGGTTTTTTGTTGTTTACTGTGGCTACAGTCAATGGAAGGTAATTCAATCTGTGCCAGCACACTCCTCAACTCCCCACTCATCACCAAATATTGTGTATATTAACAGTTATCTTACAGATGTATGTGTGTTTATTCTATCAAGGAGCTGGTAACCCCCGGGTCGCCCACAGGGGAGAGCTCTCTAATCGATGTGGACAACCTGGAGGAGTTTGTGTTGCGTCCCGCTCCACGCGGCGTCACTGTCAAGTGCCGCATCACCCGGGACAAGAAGGGCATGGACCGCGGCCTCTACCCCACCTACTTCATGCACATGGAGAGAGAGGACGGCAGGAGGGTGAGAGGAGGGGCCATAGGCCTTTAAACTAGAGTTGAAAGGAATTGTACATGTGAAGTAGTGTGTTTTTTGAGACATATAAAAAAAAAAACAATGGAACGGGGTCCTCAACGTTTTCTTTCGTAATTTGCTTTGCTATAAATTTAAAGGGAAAATCAGTCAACCCAAATAGTCAGTTTGCCTTTTATGTTTCATCAACAAAAAATATAGCAAAACTGGATAACTGATGTCCAAGGAAACAATGTTATGAGGCATTCTGTGGGATTAAGCACTGCATCACCATGACCAACTTTTCTCATTGTTTTATCATGGATTTAGTGGGGCTGGCACACTTCTTTCAAATTGTGTTTTAAATTGTAGGGACAACCTGTGTTTATATGTAGGCAACCAATTTTAAGCATGTAAGCCACAACATAGTCAGGCCAAAGAATTAATTACCTCTCAGCGGTGCAACCACAGGCATGATGATGAAATACATTTGTCTCTTTCTCTCTCTCTCTTTCCAGGTATTTCTGCTGGCAGGAAGAAAGAGGAAGAAGAGCAAGACGTCCAACTACCTTATTTCAGTGGACGCCACTGATCTGTCGCGAGAGGGAGAGAGCTTCATGGGTAAACTGAGGTAAAAGCACTTTTCCTCTTTGATCCACCTGTGCCCACGAAGGAGGACTTCGTGTCAGTCTCAAAATGTCACTGGTGGATAGTATATGTGGCTTACCTTCTAAAAGGTCACACTGACATCTGGCTAAGTCCTAAGAAAATTGTTTTGAGCCTTCCATGCATCCTGCCACCCCTCTGGGGTCTGAAGCTGGATTAAGGGCGTGTTTACACTTTGGTGCTTTTTTTGTGGAAAAAAGCTGGAAAATTGTATTCAGTGCTGATAATAAAAAACGGTTCACACAACACACACTTTGTTTCCATAACACCTAGCTGCATTAACTGCCACTATGAGCAAACAGTACTTATGTATAACTTATGCTGCCCCCGTTGTCTTAATTGTAAAGAAGGTGCCGAGTTGGAAAAAAGCAGAAAAGTGTGAACATGCCACTGCTGTTGTGTGTTCTAACAGGTCCAACCTGATGGGCACCAAATTCACGGTGTACGACAACGGCACCAACCCCTGCAAAAACCCTGGGACACTGCTGGAAGAGAGCAACACACGGCAGGAACTGGCCGCCATCTGCTACGTGAGTTAAAGACAGAGACACACACAAGCAATGTGTTTGCTTCATCCCCTGTTCATTCATAAAATTGATGTGAAATTGTCGCCGTCTCTGTTCCATTTGGCAGGAAACCAACGTGCTGGGATTCAAAGGTCCCCGGAAGATGACTGTCATCATCCCTGGCATGAACATGAACTTTGAGAGAGTCCCAGTACGGCCCAACAGTGTGAGTCTGATGTTCCTGGATTCAAGCGGCACTCTCCCTGTGAAAGCATCTGTCCACTCACTGTCAAAACAGGGCAGTGTTGATGTTCTATGTTTAGTGTAATTTTATATATTTATTGGCTTTGTGCAGCACGTTGATCAACTTCAGTTGTTGTTAAATGTGCCTCTTTAATAAATTCAAACTAACTAAATGGCAATTCAACATGACATATATGTGACATATAAGTGTATGTATATGCATATAAATGTGTTTGATATGTACTGTAAGTGACTCTGTCTCTATTACAGGAGCAGGAGAGCCTGCTGAGTAAGTGGCAGAACCACTCACTGGACAACCTGATCGAGCTGCACAACAAGGCCCCCGTGTGGAACGATGATACACAGTCATATGTGCTGAACTTCCATGGTCGCGTTACTCAAGCCTCGGTCAAGAACTTTCAGATCGTTCACGACAATGACCGTAAGTCTCTCTCTCTCTCTCTCTCCTTTGTCTGTTCAGCCATGGTGGCTATCGCTGCTCACGCTACCCAGTTCTTCTTCTGTTTATTCCAAACAAATTGCTATTGCTGATGCTGGAATCTCTATAACACCTCTCCTCCTGTACGGCAAGCTTTTTATTCCTGGGAAAAACTCTGGGTACGGATTAAATTACTATTGTGTTATATCAATCAGTGATAGTGTAGCAAAATGGACATCAGTTGGATAGTGCTGCCCGTCAGTGACGTCATTCCACTTGCCTCTATGTGGGAATGGGTGCAGTCCATAGTTTTCATGACATAGTTTTTATATCAAAATACAGTCACAATCACATAAAAGAGAGAACAAAGTAATCTTCTGTATGCTCCAAAAGAGAATAGCCTATTAACAAACCAGCATGCTCATAGGCCAAACCTATTTTAATCTTGACTGAACCAAGACAACTCCTTATTCAGTCTGCCACAAGATCCTTCATTAACAGTTTGAACTCACAGCGCTTCAAATCATTTTGCACTAAGTTCCATGAAGAGGGAGCAGAGTGCATGAAGGTACTTTTTCCTAATATATGTATTCGCTCCATTATTTACGCTCTTCCTCTCTATTCCCTATGTTACACATTTCCTCCACTGCTCATGCTTACATT
This sequence comes from Centroberyx gerrardi, assembly GCF_048128805.1. Taxonomy (NCBI): domain Eukaryota; kingdom Metazoa; phylum Chordata; class Actinopteri; order Beryciformes; family Berycidae; genus Centroberyx; species Centroberyx gerrardi. Next base: position 7,814,311 of record NC_136020.1, read on the forward strand.
ACATTATTGATTAACATGAGTATCTCTCTGTTACCCCCAACTCCAGCTGACTACATCGTCATGCAGTTTGGCAGAGTGGCAGAAGACATCTTCACCCTGGACTATAACTATCCCATGTGCGCTCTTCAAGCCTTCGCCATTGGCCTGTCAAGCTTTGACAGCAAGTTGGCCTGCGAGTGAACCACCACCAGTTCAACCATGACTAACTCCCTCACCACCAGCCCCACTTTCCCGTCTCCCCTCAAATCTCTCCTCACAGGACCACTCGGGATCACTGCACACACACTCACACATTCCCCAACAGTTAAAACACTCCTTTGCAAAGGACTGAACACATTTACATTGTTGTACCCGGACATTTGTATGGTCATAGCCACCAGCAAATCTGCCTCGGAGGAAAACCATGTACAGTAGCTGCCGGTGACCCTTGATGTCTTCTCTCAATATCAGTATCACAGCTCATCGCTGGACTCCGATCACACTGATGACACGAATCGGATATGATACTAAGAGGATACTGGGTAGGGATGTTGGTGCTCCCTGTTGGAAAAGTAAAATAAACAATCACCCCCTAAAAACTTTATCATCATAGCTCCTTTGTCATAAATGTTTTTTTTACTCTTTCATGCTATTTGAAAGGGGTTGTTGTTTTAATGTTGGTCTAGCCATTACATATCTGTGTGTGCGCACATGCATACAAACAAAAAGGGAAAAAAGACACAAAGCAAAACAGACCGCTCTCTTATGTATTTCATCTGTGCTAGAGACAGGCGCTCTTATGGTGCAAAAAGACCCTTTCATCTTATGATTTATAGCCCTAGCCATTATGTTTGACAAGCGGTGACATATGTACTAAGGATGCCTTTTCTGTTGCTTGTGTTGCCTTCAAATATGATTTCACTCAGTCTTTTTTACCCGTCTTAAATGTGGCCGTCTGGTTTTATCTGGCATCCACTTATCGCTGATTTTCAAGTCATATTCATCCAGTAACAGTTTGCCTGTGTGGAAAGTGCATTATTCAGAGAAGTATATGTCTTAATGTTTTTGTGTTTTAGTGAACAGTGTCATTTTTTATCACGTGATATTGTGATTTTCTTTGTGTCTTACCAAGTTGGATTCTCACAGAAAAGCAAGTGTAAAAGCGGAGTTGCACAGTGAAATAGAAAAAAGGGATTTATTATATTCTTATATACTGTAAGTTCATGCCTTATTGTTTGATCTCTTCCAGTGGTCTTTAAACAAAATAAAATACCGACTAAATGTCATTTCAAGACATGGAATTTTAAGATAATGGCTGTTGATATGCCAAACAAAGCCTAATCCGTTCATGGCTACACGTATAGGCCTGGTTCTAGACTAGGCTTTCTGTAGACATTTCCACAAAGAGGAACTCTGTAGTCTAAGACAAAATTTAATCTTCACTTAATGTACAAAATAGGGACATCTTCCTGATATTCAGTTGCAGCCTCTTTTGCACAATCCACTTCTCAGTTGTCTTAAAGCTTAGAAATCCTCCTCTAACTCATCTGCTTCTCTTTACCTCCTTTGTGATTGGTATAGATGTAATAAGGGAAATCAATAAGGTATAATGGCTTTTACCTGGATTCACCTCAGTGTGCTTCATGAAGAGTAAGTGTTTAATATTTTGTACATTCAGTGCATGTCTGTGAACCTGGAAACAGAACTGAACATTTCTGTATATTATACAAACGTATCTTGAGGGTCATTGTTGCGACAGAGCCAATGGGTAAATCATTTAGAGTGGCAGTCCAACCTCGGCCCTTTAAAGAAAAAGGATTTTCAATGGGGCATCCCACTCTTAATGCTGTTCAGGGTTTGACTTCATGCTATTTGAGCAGGGTGTTTCCCTCGCACAATGGTCTGTCAGACCCCTAGGTCAATTACCATTCTCTTTAACATGCAAATTACAAATACCTGCTTATTTTTAAAAGAATTAATCATGTTTCAAATAAAAAAAACAAAACTGTGTGCCAGCATTTTATGGAAGTCATAGTTTGTCATGTAATTTAGAATGATGAAGAAAGCGTGCAATGTTTTGAAGAGGAAAAAGGTTTATATAAAATATTTTGAAATATCAGATATGCTTTTACTACAAGAGACTTTGGTAAATCACATTCCATTCTGACATTTTGGAGATATGAATTCAGAAATATGGCTGTTATTTCAATAAATGAAAATATCAATGATCAGACTTGCTTATCACTTTAATATACTGAAAGATGAATGTATTCAGTAAACAGTTTATTTTCATAAACATGGCAGATTTCAATTTGATCCAGAACATCTTTGAGAGCAAAACAAATTTAATAATTTCCATCAGTGTAAACTGTTTGTTCGGTAACCAAAATAAACACATTTTGAAAAACAAAGTGCTCGCCTTCGTAACTTTGAAGATACACTACAACATTTCAACTCCTCTGCTTACATGTCTTCATTGTTGTGAAGTAACTGCACATAATCTATATATTTTATATTTAGCTAAGCTGAGGACAGTAACTAAGCTAACATTTGTCTGGCCTGGGAGAACAGCTGCAACTTCAAGTGATTTAATAACAGTTCTGGCCATCTTACATTTGGACAACTTCAAGATCTATCTGAACAATAAACATCAACAACCAACTAACGGCATCCTCTTTTTCACGCTGCCATATCAATCACTTTGGGCATCTCTCTGTACTTGATGAGGTAGTATGGGTAGCACTGACAGCTATCAAAAACTACAAACATGGAGGGATTCTCCAAGCTGTCGACGCAGGTGTCGTAGAGACAGTACTTCTTATACTTGGTGAGGGGCGGGGGGCGACGGTACCCGTTCCTTCCCATGCACACCTTCCCCACCAGCACCTTGGCCAGGAACATGTGGTGAACCTCATCCACCCCTATCTTGGCTGAATAGGAGTTGGAGAAGGAGGCGACGCAGGCGAAGTAGGAGCCGTGACCGTAGGACACGCCGTTGACTCCGGCCATCCGCGGGTCGAAGTTGTTGTGGCAGATGTCGTTCACGGCGTCCGCGTTCGTGCCGTGGAACAGATGCCTCTCCAGAGGCTCCTTCCTCTTGGTGGGGCGCTTCAGCATGTGGGACTTGTATCTGCAATGGAAATGTATTTGTGCTGCAAGTTCAAGCGTTTTGATGTAACACATATCTATTGTGCAAGTATCATGCCAACACAAACGTATGCATGAATATGCTACTAGTAGTAGCATATTCGTATTAGTAGTAGTAGTGGTAGTAGTAATATTAGTGTCCCCATGGTTTAAATGCTATTTCAGAGGATTTTCCACCTTGCATGAAAATTGTCAAATTTTAAGATGTTGAATATTGGCACAAGATATCGGCTATCGGCAGTTTAAATCTAAAATTTCTATTAGCATCAGACATTAAAAACCCATTATCAGTTGAACCCTAATTACTTAATTCACTGGCCTACAATTTTAGAACATAACTTTAACTTTAGTCTCTTCTATAACAGAGTAAGCAAGCGTTAAGTACAAAGAATGACTTCCCAGTCATTCCACTAATACCTCTCCATCCATGTTAACACACACAGGAAAAGACACAAACAGCAGCCGCACCTTTGGAACTTGTCCCAGTGGAGGAGGTTCTGGATTTGCTGGATGCCGATGATCTCCACCTTGGTCTCGGGCAGGCTCTCGTGGAACAGGTTGTGGACCTTCAGGTAGGCCTGCGTGCCTACCGGGACGTCCACCAGGCTGTACTCCTGCTCTGAGACCAGGCTCCACACCGGGGGGTACCAGCAGCTGAACTCCTCCAGAGGGTCCACGCTGAAGTTGGCCGCAGGAGGCTCACCGAGGGGCTGGGCGGGCCCACTCTGGATTCCTGTCCTGGGTGTGGGGGGTTAGAGGAGGAAGAGGAAGGGAAAGACCAAAGAAAGGGTTAGAATGCCCTATTAACTTGGCAATAAGGAGATATGGGACCATTCCAAAGGCAACATCTCACCAACTGACATCTGAAATGCATCTGAAACCCATAGACAAGTTAGAGCAGGTGATGAGTGTGCATGTTTGTATTTGGGTTCAACCGATAGTGATATTTTTCTAATTGAAGCTACTAATACCCAATACCCATATTTTCTGGTAATATTCAACATTTTATTTAGCCATTTTCATGCAAAAAAAAAAGTGTTCAGTGTTTCTAGGGCCAAATGATTGTGGCTGAAATGATAATCCCGATTATTTTGCTAGATATTGTGATCACAGTTTTTAATCACATTATTATTAGTCCTGATGACTTTTAGGATCTTATATCACCATCTTGACTATTTTCAACAACAGCTGTGATACACGGTTATACATGATTAACTATGCAGTGCTGCAAGTGTTTACCCAGAATTTTATTCTTGGCAGCATGGAAACATCTGACAAAGTATTATGGAACACTAAAACCCTCCATTGAAATCCTGGAAAAAAAAAACTAAAATAAAAACAACAATGATTATAATAATAGCATACTCATGCATATTTGTGAGAGATATGTTACATTAGAATCTTTCCAGGTCAATGGCTTCCCATACAAAACTAGTGAAATACTGACCAATTTTACAATAAAGATGTAATCAAACTGCATTGTATCCATTATATTTAAAGTGTGTCGTCTGATTTTTAATAACAGGACAATATTGGCCCGATATCAAACCAATGTATCGGTCGAACCCTAGTATGTATGTGAGTAACGCAGAGAGAGAGAAAAGAGGCAGGACACTTACTTCAGATATGGCTCCATGGAAGGAAGGGAGCGGTAGGCGGGCCTGCGGCGAATTTCTCTCTGGTATCCTGAGGCAACGTTGGTCTGGGTCATACTGGTGAAGTCCACCATGTACTCCTGTGTACCGATGTAGAAGGAACACTCCGGCTCCATGTTGTCCATCTTCTCCAGCAGCGACTTGGACACGTCCTTTGAAAAGACATATCAACATCAATGTGCAAGAAGCACGTTTTTTTAATGGGAATCGGTCACTGAAAAATGCACTCAATGGCGGAATCCAACTAAAATTCAAAATGAGAATGGGAACTAGAGCAAGAGAGGGCTGTGGAGAGTAGAGATAGATAAGAGGGAGACGAAGAGACAGTGAGGAGGGAAAAGGAGAGAGAGACAAAAAGGCTGTGAAAGCAAGAGAGGAGGGAGAAGTAGAGGCCTTTACCTCCTTGTACTCTTGCCAGTTGAAGCTGTCCCACCAGTAGATTTGCCACTTGCTGGGGAAGTAAGGGTTCTCGGCTGGGTCGTCAGTGTTAGACAGTCGTCTAATCCCGTCATAATTGGAGGGGTTGTCCAACTCCATCGATTCAAAATTCAGGCTGTAGCAGTTGTTTCTAAAAGGAAGGTAGGACACAGCAGCTTTGCGGGATTATGGGTCAAATCCAGTGACTTTTATTTGTTTTGGTCTGAAGGAGAGCTCCCACATTTACCATCATCAATACAAACTAAATCCTGACCTGGACGTTCAATTGCCATACACACACGTAGTAAATCCAGAGTATTTGATTATATTTTCATTTTGGTTATCTAAACACCACACATCACTGTTGGTGTTTTATTTTCTCTTATTTTATATTTCATATATGTGTTAAATGGGTTCTATGACACATGGGCCCTTGAAATTAAATTGAAACATGAGCATCGATGAGATAGCAGCCATTCTTTTCTTCGTTCTTGAAAAATATACTTTTTGCAGATGTGCGATTGTCAACAGAGAACGTCATCTAATAACAACACAAGCTCAAATTAGTGCTGAAACGATTAGTTGATTAATCTATTATAATTTTTATAATTGATTACTCCTTTTAGTCATTTATCAAGTAAAAATACCAAACATTTGCTTTACAAATGCTACAATTTGCATGCTTTTCTCCATTTCATATCATTATAAAATGAATACTTCGGACTACATAAGCACTTTTAAGGCATCATTTTGGGCTCTGGTAACTTGTGATGGCCATTTGTCATTGTTTTTAACATTTTATAGACTAAATGATTAATCGAAAAAATAATCGATAGATTAATCGATAATTAAATGGTTAGTTGCAGCCCTAGCTGACATCACAAATAAGCCTCCGGTCCTGCCCTCTTACTCACCCATCCTTGATGTCAATCACCTCCTTGTTGACATCGCAGTAGATCCTCTCCAGCAGGAGCTGGGAGGGAGGGGGGAAGTCGACCCACTGGTGGGTGGACACACACCACAGCTGCCAGTGGAAGGGGTAGGGGGTGTGGTGCATCTTACACTTCGCCCCTGCACAACACCGATTGAAGAGGAAATTGTCACAGATCTGGATGTTGCAGGAGCTCTTGGTGTGGAAGGGCCGGGAGACAGGTGCTTTGGGCGGGGCCGGCAGCTTGGTGGGGGTGCCTGTCGGGGTCTGGGTGACGGACAGGACCCCTTTCTTGGCAGGGGTGCTGGGCTGGGGCGCAGGCTGGGGCTGGGTGATGATGAGAGGCACTGGGACGATGAGCGAGGTGGACATCACCGGGCTTGGGGCTACCTTCTGTAGCTGACTAGGAAGGCTGGGGCTGGGCAGCGGCTGGGGGGCGTTTTGGGAGAAGGTGAGGAGGACCCTGGAGGCATTCTGGGAGGTGTCATCTTGCCGAGCTATGGGCTGGATGACCATTTGAGGCTGGAGGATGCTGGGAGGAGGAGCTGAAGTCTGTGCCAGGTTGGAAGCGCTTTCACTCTTGCTGGGACTTGCAGTCTTACCTGGCTTAGAGGGCACAGGGGTCAAGTGAACATTGATGCCGTATGGGTTGACAGCCCAGGAGATGTCGACCTGCTGGGATCTCATGGCATCCCACACTGGGAGGCTGGTGTTGGCGTCAGCAGGGATTTCCAGGAGGAGGAGAGAAGGGCTCGGGAAGGTGACCTCGGACGACATGGACGGGGGCTCAGGATCTGAAACTGCTGCTGCTGCCTTCTTTCTCTTCCTCCATTTGCTGGAAGAAAGGTCAGTCATCTTGGGAATCCTACAGAGGAGTGGTTGATTGATTATCAATTCACTTTTAATATCTGCATCAGGGATGTAGTGGAGCCTCAACCAACTTTAACCTTTTGATTTGTAGAGTAATTTACCCACCTTCTTAGGGTGACACAATTAAGATATACAATTCTGAGTATATATCATATCAAGCAGTTTGTAATTTATATGCAATGTAACGTCTTAAGGGAAAAACGCATAAATTAATGCTTTTCTGAAAACAAAGTTGATTTTTGTTCATAATGGTTGTCTCATGAAGATAATTGACTACAGGTCATATAGTTTACCCACCTTTTTATTTACATGTAACTATGTAGGAATATAACTTCAAAATCCCTAGCTATCGGCTACTTAGCTACACATAAAAGTACTATAGCTATAAATAGCTAATGGGCCGCAGGTTTTAATGCATTGGCTAACGCTACCATTAGTCATAGGCCTGTAATTGGTACTTCACCTTGCCGTGGAGTATGAAATCTTCACACAAATGATGAAAGTAACTCTTAAGGTGTGTTTTCAAATATTCAACCTAAGGTCTAACACAATAAAGCAAAAACTTTCGCTGAAGCAAAGGCTGACAAGGTCGACACGAGGTGGAGCTAGCTTAAAACTGCTTCAGCCCGAGTATTCAGTTAGGTGACCGCCTAATTGGTGGGTGCGGGGGTTCGAAGGTGCGGAGAGGAAATGAAGTGACCAATACTGCAAAAATAAATAAAGACATCCGTAATTAAATGCAATAAAGTTTAAATAAAATAAAAATTAAAAAAAAAAATACATTTCACATATACTTCAGAATATGTTTAAAGATGTTTCAAAATATACCAAAAAAATCTAGTTATTCAAAATATATTTTGGACACTGGAAGTAGGCTACACTTTATTTCTGTCCGAAAATGAATGTTAACACAAAATAATCCCTTACTAACTTCATGAAATTTACCAAAGTATAGGCTAATTTGTTTTTTGAATAGATATCACCTGAATAAAGTCCATGTTTCATCATAGTAATTACAATCAAATAAAGTGAGTTAGCCTACATATGATATTGTATTTTGTTTTGTATATTGTTTTATGTATTATAATCCCTTTTTCATTTACCACTTTCTCACCATCCTAATCTTTAGGCCTAAACTTAAAGTAACCATTCCTATTGCAAAACCTGCCTTGGATGTTAAAAGAAAGGGGAGTAGATGGTGTGCCATTGGGGTTATTATCAAATGTGCAGCCCCTCATCAGAGATGTTTCATTGAATTAGGCCAGCAACTAAACCTGTACCAACAGGGCTTGCAGGGCACACACCACCAAAAGTGTACCAAAAACCCCGGGTTTGCATGTAGATACATTTGTAATTGAATTGCAAATTTGCATGCTATCTTTAATAGCTGTACATCAAGCATTTTTAGTATTGATATCCTAACCTGACAGGGCCGATGCATAATATATGCTTGCCCTGGGGCCTCAAGGGGGATAATCCAGACATGCAACAACCAGAGGGCCCAACAGTCAATTCTACCCAATTCCCTCCACACCCACTCTCAACGCTAATTAGACGCATACCCACATACACTACATGGGAAGACTGATCCTCATAGCCTCTAGTATTCTGGCCTGCACAGCAGCTCAGAAACTGCATCGTACCACAGTCACGACACTAATGTGACCACTGGACAGTTTGACTTGCAGGATGGAGAATCATTTTTTGGAACTTTGTTAACCCATAACTCAAAATACACTTTTTTTTTCTTCAGTGTTTGCTTCGGGTTGGATTAAAATACAAGTAAAACTCTTGCTAAGCTGTCACTTTCTGTTTTGTATCAACATCTCAGACAATACATTTCAAAGCAGAAACCAGGCACAAGTACACCAAGTACATTTTCTGAAAGATGCACAGTGTGGCAGGACCTTTTGTAGTAGTTCAAATAGTGTAGGGCTGTCAAGTTGAGTGAGCTTTGGCATAGGAGGAGTAGTGAGTATGTTTTGATGAAAAATGAAGTTGAAAAACTGAAAAAGATGAGAGCACTGTATTGAGTAATGAAGAAAAATAAAGAGAGAAAGGAAGACATTTTAAATAATTCTGAGTACAATGAAGGCCTATGGGACAGTGCAGTACTAAAAGTTTTATAGCCCAGCAAGTCTACGTCTAATCACAGTATGATTTCAGATTCTGAGGCTTCTTTGTATACCTAGTGATATGAAATTTGGAACAGCTCCCATTCCTTTTGGGCAGAAGAAAACTAAGCAGCAGAGATGTGAATGTGAGGAATTTAAATGTGTTGTTTCCAAAGTCCAATAACAATATCTGCAGTCAAATCATTCACATGCATGCACATACAAGTTTTTTCTTAAGTTTTATTCAGTGATAGCATAGGCAAAGGTTTGTGCAATTAATTCTTCAAAATAAATGGTAGACAACTGTCTACAACACATGATAGAGTATGATTTTTATCATAAAATCAAAAGGCAAAGCTTCAACATTCACACAGGAAAATTCTTAGCTCAATTAGCTACATGCTCAAAAATAATCAGCAGCTGTCACAGAAAACTCCAGTGGTTCAATCTTCAAAGGACACTGCTTACAACCCAACCAGAAATAAGGGAAGACCTTCTCAGTGAAGGCATGCTTGAAGGTGTAGATGTGTGTGTTGTCAAGCGGATCATAGAAAGAAATCCTCCCCTTGTCGCAATCCAGCTGCACTCTGATTCTCTGGGGCTGCCTCTTCAAGTTCAGCCTCGTCAAAGGAGAAGTGCCCGCAAAGTACATTTTGTGGTAAAAGTACACGGACAAGTAGCCATTCTTCAGCACGGAAGACACTTTCTCTTTCCTCTGGACAGATTCTTTGGCCACGCCGAGAACCCAGGCGGTGTTTTCTCCCACTTCCACATCCCAGACGTGCTTGCCTGAGGTGAAGCCCTGGTGGGCCAGTACGCCGGTGTCAGGGTCGAACCTCTCCGGGTTGTCGGGCAGCTTCTGCTTCTCATCGCTGTCGCTGACGCTGGTGAGATCCTCCGACAGCTGGAGCCACGGGGCAGCAGTGTTGGGGTCCAGAGTCACCGGGGCTGAAGACAACAAAGCAGATTATTAGCTATCTGCAATGGCTGGAGTCTGCAGTTCAGTCAACATCATGACCTTCTGCCATCCTCCTGAATCCATGAAGCAGAGTAAACCTCGCCATGAGATTTCTTCTTATGGCCTGAACAGTGTGTACTCACTGTATGTGACGATCTTCTGCATCCTCGCCCACACAGTGTACTTGAGGGAGCTCAGGTATTTGGCCACATTTATGAGCGCTCCTGGAGCCATAACTGGAACCATGTCTGGATGCTTAATTCTGCAGGAAACAGAATTAGGCAAACTCTTCGTTTATCACACTTGATAATGCAAGTAAGAGAAAGAGAGAAAGACATAACAGGCTTCTTACCTTGTCATCGTCTTCTTGCATTTCTGAAAGACAAAATGATCGCAAATTAATAAGAGAACTCCTATCTTCCTACATGCTCACCATAGTGTTCATGCATTCTGCTAATCCAAACGTGCTCAAACGTACGTGAAGGAGCGAGATGTCCTCCAAAGCCATCTCCTCTTCTATGGCTCTGATGGAGTCAGACACAGAGGTTATGTTTCTGCTAATCTGTTCAATCATCTGCCTCATCGTTTGACTCTTCTGCTCTTCCTCCTTCTTCAGGGCCTCCATCCTGGCCTCTTCCTCGGCTTTTAGGAAACGCTGAAGCTTCTCGAACTCCTCGCGGGTCCGTCTTTCCACGAATCGCGCCTGGACCTGAAATGAAACCTGCGTTAGCGTGGCCTGTAAACGACCGGCACGGCCATGGTGTGATTTCTTATATCATCCACTGGCAAGAACTGCACTACACCTGAATGTGTGTCACAGTATCCTCATAGTTTTTCTTCATTTTGTCATAAGCCTCCCTCCTCGTCTGCAAAGAGCTGAGGGCAGACTTCATTTCCTCCTGTGCAGATAATTCAGGGAATAAAAAACAAATTTAAAAGCCTGTTGCTTAGAAACAGATTATCCAATCTTTAGACTAATAACATCCTTCAAAGACAACAGCTCATAATTGATGATCTGAACTTGTCAGCCTGTCGTTAACAGTCGTTAACAGAAAAGCAAATTTTCATTATTGCCCCTAATAATAATAATAACAATAATAATAATAATAATAATAATAAACCTTACTTATATAGCACCTTTCAAAACACGGTTACAAAGTTCTTTACAATAAAAACAGAACACATTACAAGCACAGAGAGATTAGAATGAACTAAAAGCCATAAAAATAGACACATTATAAACACAAAGGGAGTAAAAACACAAAATTAAAAAATTAAAACAATAGACATGAAATTAAAAACAAATAAAAATCAAGTAAAATAAGGAGGCAGCTCAGGTAAAATCAGGAAATGCTTTCCGATAAAAGTACGTTTTAAGAAGAGTCTTGAAAGAAGACACTGACTCAGACAGCCTTATTTCCTCGTTCCAGAGCCTCGGGGCCCTGATGGCAAAGGCTCTGTCCCCTTTAGTTTTCAGTGGACACTGGAAGGGACAGAAGACCTCTGCCCGAGGATCTCAAACTACGCAAACGTTCATAAGGGATTAAAAGGTCTAAAATATAATCTGGAGCCAGGTCATGAAGAGCCTTAAAGGTAATCAATAAGATCTTAAAATCAATCCTAAAACAAACAGGGAGCCAATGTAAAGAGGCTGAAACAGGTGTGATGTGATCGTGCCTCTTAGTTCTGGTTAGAAGAAGCCTAGATCTTTACCTTCACATCCACCATGGCCTCGCTGACAGGGCAGCAATCATGCTGTTTGTGCTTCCTGGAGGTGTGGCAAACCACACAGATGGGCTCCTTGTCCAGCAGGCAAAAGAGCTTCAGCTTCTCCCCGTGGAGTGGGCACATCTCCCCAGGATCACAGTACAGCTCTCCTGTCTGTGCCGGGACCTCCAGTGCCCCTCCGTCCTGGACGTAAGAGTCGCACAGGTTCTTCAGGGTGAGACTGGCCACAGGTTCGTCCAGAGACTCCGTCCTGCAGAGAGGGCAGTCGTGGCTCTGTCCCCGCGGAGCCCAGTACTGCTGCAGGCAGGCCGCGCAGAAACTGTGGCTGCACTTGAGCACCACCGGGTCCCTGAAGATATCGCAGCATATGGGACAGGACAGGTCCACTTCTGGGAGCGAGAGCCTGCCAGCCATTCTGCCACCCTCACTGCACTCGTGTTTTCCTCTGAAATGGAAAGTAGGGCAAAGGCCAGAGGCAGGGTGCAGGCACTGGACAAACAGAGACAGCCCTTGTTTACATCCAGAATCATTGCTTATTGCTTATACATTTTAGTCTATTCACTTTACCTTATCAAGGCTGCTGGAATTCATAACCACCTAAATGCAAATTTATTTGTAGTACATTTAATAGAAGAAAAGTTACAGTGAAACTTACCTGACACCCAACTCCAGTAGCAGACCTGCGTCTTTCAGAAGTAATGAAATGTGTGGACTTCCTGCTTCCTGTTTTGCTGAGTCACCCAAACAAGGCGGAGCCAAGCAGGCAGACAGTTTTAACCCTTAACCCACTCCAACAGCTCATTTTACTGTGCAAATATTGTCTAAGGGCGTGCTGATTCATGATCTACACTCAGCAATAATGAAAGCATTTCTCTCATGCTCAAATGAATACCAAACTAAACAATGCTGTATAGAACTATAAACATTACAGAACACTACAGAACATTAAAGATGCAAGTAATGCAATACATCTAAAGCAAATATGAAAATGTGCTTATTATGAAATGTGAATTAATCACATACTCTAGGGTGCAATACTTGCACCCTATAGTGCAAGTATTGCACTGCTGACTGTTCTCAGTGTGTCCAAGATGGTTTGTATTGAGTATTGAGAACTGCTAAACATATGACACCATCTAGTGGCGATTGGCAGCAAAGGGTCTGTTGGAATATTCCATTAGCCATTCCACTATCTTTTTGCTATCATCTGGTATTTTAATTTCTCATTTACCAGCAAAATACAACAACAATTTGTATCATGCCACCTCTCAAAGCTCAGGTTTTTTGAGAGTGATGGGTGTTTCATGAAGGTGCAGAGGGCAAATGAGACTGCTACTGTTAAAGTAAATGGGAACACTTCTCTGTGAATTCATCCTTAAATATTTATAGGTCTGTTTTAGTGAGAAAGGTCGACCATTTCACCTCTCCTTAGTCACAGTCAAGCATTTCTCGTATTACTTTCAGGATTCCCATCTACTTGTATCACATGCTGTGATTGTACAGTGCACATATCCTGTATTTGCTACTACTGTTATGCTCCAAAGTCTATTTTTCAGATTTATTGCATGACGTCAGACCACCAGCATGCAGACTTTATTTCTCAATTTGGCCACTTGGAGTCCAGCTGCCCTCCTTGATTGTAGCTCTCAGAATCCAACACATTAAGTAGAAACCTCTCTTGATTGTATGGAAGATGCTGCTCCTCTTCACAGCATGCCACGGTAGTTAGGTCATCGATGAGCTGAAGCTTGACACATGCTGTGTTTGGGTCTGTGGTCCCTCTCTGGTCTGTGATTGGAGAGTTCTGTACTCTGCACTGTTTCCTGAACGCAGCACTCAAATCACTTGAGTTACCGTAGCCTTCTTGGAAAGAAACAAAAACCTTGCTGCAGTCAACACATTCAGGCATCTTGGCAGAGTTCCCGCCAACTTTGCACTTGAAGGCCAATGTCAATGAAGGCTCCTGTGGCCTGCATAGCTTCAGAAGGGTCCCAGGACCCCGTGGTAAGGATAAACATTAGAGCTATTTTCAGAAACAAAAGAAAGAAAAGAGAACTCGTCAACTATCTATATGCAGTGGGCAGTGGGGGGAATGTAACTTCTTCATAGAGGTCATACTGTATTTGTATGAGTCATTCTTGGTGTGAGTCATGGTCTACAGTTTGTTGCTTGGATTTGGTGTGAGGAGAGTTTAACTGACTAGACAAGTCATAAATACATGGAAACTCAGAAAAACAGAATACAGAATAGTCTCACTGGCCTAATGTGCTTTTTTCCACATTTGGTCTTCAGGGTTAAAACCACAGCCTCACTTCCACCCCAACTACACATTAGCAGTGGTTCATCACAATTTGATGCTTTTATAATGTTTACATTTTACATTTATGTTTTAGGCATTTGTCCGATGCAACTTATCCAGAGAACCAAACTTTATGGGATAGTCTCTCTTACTACTAAAGTTACTTTTAATTGAGCCTCATTCTCTTCAGCTGGATGGCACTCATGGCCCCTTTGCTTTTTTGAGAACTGGCAACACAGATGGGCTGTTTGTCATCCATAAAGGAGTGTTTGAGTTTTCCAGCAGATGCTCTGGTTGTTAATTGTTTCACTTCCCTCCTGGAATGACTCACATTTTTAAGGCTAGGTTCATCAATAAAGCGTTTACTTTATTTGACGTTTATTGCAAGGCATCATAAACACACTTTAAACTTACTGCAAGCCTGTTACACACTAGTCCCACATTATAGCCACATCAGAAAATTACATGAATTCTTGTGCTTTATGATGCATTTTAACATGATTATGGTGCGACTGTTATGGAATTGGTATACAAGGTATTCAATGCTTAATTGAGGTTTTTGCACATTGTGTGTTATATAATGCACTCATAGTATGCTTATGCTGCCACATAATGTTTTATGATTAAGTAAACATTTACCCAACATTCTTTCCTACACACAATTGCTACAGTCCGTTAAAATGGCAGAACTGAACTTCGACTATTAGTGTTTTGTTGGGTAGAACTTCAGCTTCTTCCTCCAGCAGCTGTCCTGCTTCATTTCAAATGCAGGGAACTGGCAGAAAGCAGGAATACCAGTAGCATGAGCATGTTACTCATCTTTTCTGTACATCCTGGACTCCTGGAGTAAAAGCTGACCACACCTTTCGCCATGAAATGAAACCAGTAAGCCCATTTCCCCCGGTGTTGTCAATATGCATCACCACTAGATGTCAGAATGTACCCAGTTATGGAAAAGTAATGGTGAGTTCAGCCACATAAGATACTGAACTTCTGCTGAAACATCCAAGGGGATCCGAAGTGTCCTTTATGCTTTACATCAAAATGACTCTATAAAGAGACGAACACCAGGAGATGTGAGATATAATCTGTCTTATCTGCCCGTGATATGTCCTTTGAAAATGCCAGCGTTCCTTCCAGGATGAAGCAGTTAAACACACACATTTACCTGGATGTGATTGTCTGCAGCCTCTCCTCCCCCGTAAATTGGTTGTCAGCCGGTGTGACCCGGGCTAATGGTGATTCATTATTGCTCACACCCTGCTAGTGTTCACAGAGCTTCATTGGGGCCGGAGGGAGGGGAGGGGGCGGCTGTCAATCTCTCAGGATCTAATGAGCACGGGCAGGCGAACACACAGCAGAAACAATCCCAGTCAGACCTGTCTCACCGACTGATACCTTACAGAGAGCATCAGCACCGGCCTGACATCAACCTGACTGAGCTGTGAGGGGGAAGCGGCGCGACGTGAATGTCTCACCTGCAGACGCTCTCTGTGGATGGGACTCCTTCTTCTTTTGCATGGAGGAATAAATCGACGTCTGTGGCTTCGAGGACATATTAAAAAACTGTCAGAGCATAATGGTGTCATATTTATCTCCCCCTCGTATAAACCTATCTGCAAACATATGACAAAAAGTCAATAGTCCATTAGTCTGCTGTGCTACGCAGTTAGGCAGGACTAGTAACTAGTGAACAGAGGGCCATTCGTTATGGTGGATCATATGAGGAAGGAATGAGGGAGGAGGTAAAGAGAGAGAGATGGAGAAAGAGATTGTATTATTATATGGACAGAAGGTGTTAGCAGATGCATCTCCCCAGAGTCTCCTCTTCACATCACTGTTGGCTGTGTGCGCACACACGCTGCCTCGTCAACGTACAAAAAATACTGTCGGCTTCCATGTCATTAAAGCGCCATCATTGCACTCAAGGTGTTTTGCATTTTGCTGCGTCATGCCCCAGTGTGCCTGGAGAAACAGCACAGATCTGTCGAGCTAATTTTGCAACATGCTGATCTGCGCCGCAATCTTCCCCCTTTGACTGTAACCCTACCTGCACGGAGTAATACTTGGAAAGGTAATGATATTAAATGTTCCATTGAATATTGCATTTGCTGCAGTGAAAAGATTACAATAAGTAGGCAGCAGCTGAGTCCGTGTGTAGGGTGGAGAAGATATTACAAGATTAATCTCCGAGTTGAGTCATAACTGTAATTGCTACCCTGATAAGACGAGAGAAAAGGAGAGGGACAGGGGCACCAGGACTGAATTACACTTCATGCCATATCAATATTTGATCTTTTCAGAGTAAAATAGTTGTGACGTGTCGACAAATCATTTTCATGCTCTTCACATCGTGACTCATGAGCAGCGAGATCCAGCCGTCGTCAAAGGGAAATAGCACATCCATTTCATCAGAGGATGCTTTCATTTCGGCTCTTTCACACATGAATTGAGGCCTCCATATAAATTGGATTAAATGCACAATTTCACCGGGGCCTGCGAGGGGCTCTCACCAAAGACCAGTTACCTTTTTCACTCACATATTGATTTTCCCCCTTGGTAATGGTTGAGCAACTTTTGACAACAATCTCACACAGACATACCGTGAGGCCCAGAGCAGTAAAAAAAACAAAAAAAAGTTATTCCGAGTAAGGGAATTTCAAGTCATTTCCCTGGCAGCCATTTTAGATTTGGAGGTGTGTGGGAGGGGGAGACTGAAATGCCACACATGCATGCATACATGTTGCACACACACACCCACACACACGTGTACACAGTGCGGCCTACACATAAACACTCAGACGTGTCCACAAACACACATGTGTGCCGTATTGGAGTTGAATTCGATCTTATTGGAGTGGCTGGTGCAAAGCCTGGGGCTCAGAAACCTCCTTGAGTCTCTGGAAGGTCGCCAGATTCACAGGGAAACTATAGTTATCAGTGTTGCTCTCTCCCTCCCTCCCTCTCTCTCTCTCTCTCTCTCTCTCAAACACACACACATGCACATACACACACAGTCACCCAACCCCAGTCACGCACCCCAATGGAGTTTAAAGGAGTGACATCAATTCAATAAGCCAGGCCTGACAGGGACAGCGCAATACACCACAACACAGCTGCTCTCTCTCTCTCTCACTCTCTCTCTCTCTCTCTCTCTCTGCTAACCCATTTCCCCCCCCAGCCTCCCCTCCTCTTTAAACTCTAGCTCAGCAACGGAGAGTGATGACAATTTTGTTTTAGCCGGATGAATCCGCTGTCTGTGATGACCCAAATCTTTATTAGGTTTTTGCACCGCTCTACGTTATCAAAATGCTATAGAGAGTCAGGAAATAGTCCCGGTGTCAGGGAATTGCTCGCAATCATTTTCCGCCGGAATTGAGTTGCGTGTTACTTGTGTTTTTTCTTTTACCTCCTCAGCTTTTCGTGTCCTCCTGAAGTGGCGAAGGGGGATATTAATGGTGTCGCTCCCCTTCTGCGGGCGTCGTAATTCTGTCTTTTTTTTTCTGCATTGCGAGGCCTGATTCAGATCAGATGCCTCGGCTGCAGATGAGGCGAGTTGGGTCTTTGTGGTGACTGTGGTTGGACCGGGGTCATGCATTGACCGTCTCCATGTGGGTCATCTGGCCTGTGGTGGAGACGGGTCAGGCTTGTCACCATCGATGTGTCAAATCCACTGTGGCATAACACGATAGGCTGCAGGGGTGGGGGGGTGGGGGGGGGAAGCTGTGGATCTCAAAATGGAAGATCAAGAGGCAGAATGACATTAGCGGGAGCTCCAGGCCTGCAGAGTGTGCGGGGCTTCGACCAAAATTTGATTCTGCTCATCACCCGCATCACGACAAACCCAATCTGGTGCATCAAAATCCACTTTCTGGAGTGGAGCGAAAGCCTGTCCGCGGTGTTGCTCTCCAGGAATAAATTGGCCCACAGCTTCCCCTGCATTTCATCTCCGGAAAGGGAGGCCAGGGGTCTCTTTAGGGCTCAGATGGATGCGCACGCTCCTGCCGTATGACACCCAAAGGGCCTCCGTCACGTGATCGGGAGCATTAAGAGCTGCTGTGGGAGACAGATACCCCGCCCTCATTGGCTGTGTGGTCAGGCATATAGAGGAAGTGGATGGCAGTATGGGGCTGCACAATCCCCCATTGACCCCTACAAGTCCTCTATGTGTGTGTGTGTGTGTGTGTGTGTGTGTGTACCGGGGGTAATAAAGAGACAGGACAGCACATTAAGTAGTGTGTGATGCTCTTAATTCGCTTGATAAATGACCTGATAGCTGTGACCTGGACAAAGCAGTGGTTGAATACAGAGCCCACTTGAAAGATACAGGAGGACTACTTGGTGTATCTAATCTTGTGCTGAGGCGTCCACTTTTGAGGCTGTGTGTCTGGGAGGATAAATCAAGCGCACCTCCACTAGTTCAAATATTTGCCCCCGCTGCTTCGCCTGGTAGGGGATATTGGCGACCCCGCCGTTAATTAACATTCCTAAAAGAGGCTGCACACATCAGTGTGATCTCAGCCAGTAGGTGGTGTGACAGCAGTAATACTGTAAGATTATATTCATATTTTTTCTATCTTAGCCATGGGGTGGATTTGATTTCTATAAATCCCCATTGGCGGAAAAGGCATCGGAGCCGTCGTCTGACTGCAAGGTGTCAAAGCGGCCGTGAAATGCAGTAATCCTTTAATCTGGGCAGTCAGCAGCACTGCAAAGGTCCTTACTACAGTATACACAAGCGCTAACACACACACACACACACACACACACACACACACACCAACACCATTAATGCCACAGCTGCCACCAACAACACCACCGCCGCCACCACCGCCCACATGTCTTCTGTCATCGCATCCCACCTTGCATTGCTCCACGTTATCCCAGCAACCTTTTTGTCCCTCTGGTGAAATCACCGGGTTACTGTGAGAGCTCAGTAGCTATCTGCTGGTGCCGTCACATGGGAGAGGAGTCAGATAAGCTGCCAATCATATACAAGTTTCCACCGTATCATCCTATATGGCAAACGGGGGGGCCATGCAAAACAGAAGCTAAAATATCATTAAAAACACTATTTGACTCAGATCTGGCTTGCATCACGATTACAAACCTTTTCCATGACTATAAGTGGAGATACAGTGACACATTGTCTGTTTATGACCTATTAAAAATGAGTTATTTGAATGTGTGGGAGCTATCAGCATTGACATCTTGTTTGTTGAAGGTAGAACTGAACACCCATTCCTCCCAGTAAGCAGCCTGTTCCTACTCCCTTAGGTATGGGGTTTGAGGGGAGGATTTAATGGGGTTGGGAGGAGACACACACACACACACACACACACACACACACACACACACACACACACACGTTGCTTAGATACCAGAGGGCTGAATACATTGATTGCGCCTTAACACTTAAAGATGTACACTGAATTGGATTATGGTGGCTGTTTGTACCTTATTAGTCTGACATTTCTACTGGAAGAAGACGGTGTCCCCAGATGACTCCGAGGACGGCTGCATTTAAATGTCAGACTACAAGGCCTAATGATTTTTATGCCTTGACATGTTTTAATACGCCCATAAAAGTGGAGAAAACTAGTGCATAAAGTGGAAGAATGTGGAGGGAGCAGAGAAACAGATAAGAGACCTCCTTTATTATCACTGCAGCTCCTTTCAAGAAGATGAGACACAGCAAACTCCTCGAGTGAAACCCTGACTGAGTGTATTTGATGATAGCAATTGTATAATGAGACTATCCTGAGGCCTGGCTGAAGTTCTCAACTCGAAAAAATCACAGGTTCGGCGTGGGCGAGGCGGAGCAGTGTCATGTTTTGAAGACTTTGTTGTGGTCCGTCTTTATTCTTTTCAAGATTTCATAACTTTGCGACGGCCTCAATCGAATGAATGTCCCCACGGGTTTGAGGGAGGCAGGTTCCTCCGTTTTCGTTTGCTTCCCCAAAATGTCACAGCTCGACAACAGAGGAGCAGCTTTGGATTTTCTCTGAAGTTCATAAAACAACAGCGCTTGTTTTACATCATTTTAATAGGCGGTAACCCGTATTTAAGCCTCCGCTGCATTAATACGAGGGCTATAATGTGGCTACTGTCTGTATTGACTTGTGCTGCAGTACAGGACTTGACTTGCCCTGCGATGAGAGGCGCTTAAAACACAGGAGGTGCTATAATCAGCCATCGATCCGCAGGCAGAGGAGCCCTGGGTAGCTGCAGTGCTATTCAGCCGGGCCCTTCGATTTTGATAAAACAATGATGTATGGTGGGTGAGCAGTAGGGGAAACGAGCCGAGATAATTGTTTTGTTGGTGTTCGCTCCCTGATCACGCCGGGCCCTCGGTGAAGGTCATGCTTTATTGAGTGTTTGGCAGCACTTGTGACCATAACCATGCTGTTATGGGTAATAGTGTTATTGATCAAAGCCACAGCTTCCAAATAGTATATTTTACAACCTTCAGAAATCGCCCGTAAATGTACAGCCCAAGTTTTACAGAAATCTTTCCAAAAAAGTTGAGGTGGCTCAAAAGCTAATCCAATAGCCAAGGGGAATGAATTTCAATGTTCCAATGCAGCATCAGGGAGCAGCTTATAATGTGGCTTGTAAAGACTGATTAGCATGATGCTGGCAGACTGGTGGAGTGGGAGTCCAGTTCGGTACAAGACTAGAGGAGACTGTATCCTACAGGGGATTAACAAGGACAACACTGTCATAACAAGACAGACGGAGAGGCCGGCGTCTGGAGAGATGTAATGCACACTGTTGTCCTGTGGAAACCTCGTAACTCCAATTTTGTGTTTTAACTTCAACTGAAGGATTACATGCTCCTCTACTGGTTTATGAAACTCGTTCAAAACCCATTGGATAAACTCAAAAGTACATGGGGGTCAAGCTGAAAACAAGGCTGCTTTTCTTAGTACATTTTGGAGATACAAGGTTTTCACTGGACAGCAACAATATGTATATTAGAGAACAGATATAGATATAGATATTGTATATATACCTAAGTTTACCTAATTCTAATATGACTCTACGTACATACTGTACATACAAACACATACAGTATATATGTATGTATGTGTGCATATATATATCCCTAGAGAGAGATGGAGAGAGAGGGAGACAGACAGAGAGAGAGTGAGATTAACTCCACCTCAGAATTGACTGTCTGCTTGCTGATGGCCTCTCTGCCACTCTGACAGATTCGACGGAGAGCCGCACCGCGGTGAGTGATATGCATGATGCGGCCGCCGCTTCGGCCAGTTGTTTGCAATCTGTCAGGCCCCGGTGACTGATGGTTACGGGGGTGCTAAAGGTCAACGCAGTCTGGCCTCACCTGCTCGGAGCGGGGCTCTGTCTCAACCTCATTAGTGGAAATCGCAGAGCTCCTCTTGCACCAGACGCACCCTCATCTGTATGCCAGAAGACACTAATACAGACATCAATGTGGCTGGCGCGCTGCTCTGTCTGGTTGGCTCACATTGACCCACATAAAACACAAATGAAAACACGCATCCACGCAGCTGTTTGGGCGACTGAATTCTGCAAAATGTAAGTTGTGAATGCAAATGCCTCAGCTCAAAATGCTCCATTTATAATACGATGACTCAATATTTAAATATGCCTGACCCAAGAGAGTATTAATCTAAAGACTAAAGGCAATATTCAGAGTTTTAGGGGAGCTTCAGAGCCCATAAAATATGCCGGTTTTGTAGTTCTACTTACATATACCCACTCATCCAATTACAAAAAGGGAGACCATGCAGCAGACCGCATTGCAATGCTCCAATGTTTAATGCTTGCTAATGAGGATACAGCATTGGTATTGCCTGATGATGGATGAAAACTCATCAGCAGGCATTAAACGTGGCTCACTGCAATGCGGTTTATTGCACGGACTCTTTAGTTAGGTATGTGCACAGTACTGGAATTAACTCAGAAGATGACTTATTTTTGGATAAAATAACAATATAGAAATGTGTAGAATATACGCTATAAATTAAGAGCCTAGTCTTTACACTTTATCTCTCTCAGAATGTCCATTTCCATCCATAGCAAATTGCTCACTGCAGAAGCACATTCCCATTGAGGCGGCCGCATATGGTTTCATTAAAAATGGATGTTAATCAAAATGAGCTCAGAATATTGTGATCAAAGTTTAATCCCTATTTAAACAGACTCTACTTTTCCTTGTCTATAATTTCACCAGGCCATTCATGTCTCTTTCAAGCTGCTCTAACTCTCCTCTCAGTTCTTCCCAAGATTCCCCATCATCAAGTGTCATATGTTCTTAAATACGCCTCTCATTTACAAACAAGCCACTCGCGCTCAATCTGGAAAAGACAGTAGATTGATTAAAGTTGCCCGACTCGAGGGAATCAAATTGTGTGGACTCAGCACATCTGACACTCCAGGTAGGCGATCGAGCAAAACGCTCAAGATTAATTAAAAGATTTGACAGCTCGCTTCATTTCCTCGCCGTTTATTCCACTAATGTGCTTCATCTGATGAGCGCGAGCGCTGCAGTGCGAGTGCCTGCGATAACATCCGCCCTCCAGATGGTCCGAGCTGCGGCTTGTGTTGTCAGAGCGATGGACTTTTATTTACTTTACCACCTCCCGGATTGACAGCGAGCACCTGCAAAGGGCAGGACCGGGGCGCCCGCTAAGCTGATGTGTGTTTACACGCTCGGCCGACTCGGAGAGGAGCCCGCGACTGGAGAAATGAGGCCACGGGCCCCCGGTGCCAATCACAAACACTTAGCTGTCTCACTAAATCCCCATAAGAGAGAGTCGAAAAAATCGAGACAAATCCATCGCTTTTGCATACGCTCTCCGCCGCCCAGATTCTGTACGCCTGCCTCATTATTGCAAGTATTGCTCAATCATTTTTGACTGTGGCGGAACTGCAGCTGAGGCTCAGCCTCACTCAGCCCTGTGGCGAGGGCCCAGGCTGCCGGCGGTAATTTATTTTCTAATCGATTGGGACTGCAGGCCCTTCCAGACACTGACAGCCAGTGATCAGCCGGAGTGAGACAGAGGTGTTTTATTATGAGGATATCGATGTCTATCTAAATTCACTTAAGTACTGGCGGATAGGCCATCTTTCTAAAGCGCGTCGATGCATAAGGCCGCGGTCAGAGGAAGCCATTGTAGCGACTGAACATCCCCAAGTCTTCGGGGTCACCGCCGCTTTCCTCTTTCCTGGAGCCTTCCCTTTGAGGAGGAAGAGGAAGAGGAGGCGGGTTCAGCGTTCGGTCGCGGTGCCATTTCCCCCTCGTTCTCTCCCTCTCTCTCTCTCTCAATCGACAGATAAAAGGGCGGCGCAGTGCCAAGCAAACAGCCCTCAACCCACTGGCTGCAGACTAGATGACAGAGAACAAATCAAACAGAAAGACGCAGAGGAGGAGTGCTCCCTCAGGGCTTCAGGCTCCATCAGCGATAGCACTGATCCCAGTCAGTTTTTATCCTCTTTTCCCCTCCCTGCTTTTTTTTTTGTTGCTACTAATCCTATTGTTAAAGGTGAGTGCCGGGAACACCGGAACACTCCAGGCTGAAATACAGAACTCTGTGTTTTTTTTAGAAGCTGACATGAGGTTCATTTTACAGAAGCGGGCAGATGACATGTCAGTTGTTTGAGTCTTCAGCCCTCCTGCTGGCTCTCGCGTTCCTCTGTGCTTCTTCCATAGCAATTCCCTCACTAATTGGCTGTATTGCTTGGGCCTGTACGATGCAGTAAAAAGCACACTTCTTTTGGAGGAATTGGATTGTTTTGACTCGTCTTTGAGAACTTTGAACACTAGAGAAATCTATTTTCTGTTCGGAAGCAGGACGGCGTGGATGTGCGGTGTTTGTTGGAGTTAAAATATGGAAAACTATGTTTATTTCACCACAGAGCAAATAGCCAAAGGGGAAAGTGAAAATCCATAATGCCGACAAAGGCGAAGAACAAAGCACCAGTCAGAACCGTGCCTCTTGTTTTAAATATTTAATATGTTTTTCAGGCAGATAGACTACCGGACCATCCCTTTTGGCATTTTGATCACCACATGTGGAGGTTCCAAAGCCATTAATTCAGCAGCTGATGCGCTCTTGTGAAGTTGAGAAAGTGAGTCTGCAGGAGACACGTCAAGAGTTGAAGGTTGTTCTTGGTTCCACCCGGGGATTTATTTGATCAACATTGACCCAATACTGCGCTGAAGAATCCCTCACCCTCCCTCACCCTCCCTAAACTTGATGTGTAGTTCCTGCACTCTCTCCATCTCTATTAGCACACACACACACACACACACACACACACACACACCCACATACACACACACACACACACACACACAGACAGACACCAGACCTGGGTGTCTAATAATTCTTAGTGTTTGTTGAAGTACCATATGGGTTGGGTT
Source organism: Centroberyx gerrardi (assembly GCF_048128805.1). Classification (NCBI taxonomy): domain Eukaryota; kingdom Metazoa; phylum Chordata; class Actinopteri; order Beryciformes; family Berycidae; genus Centroberyx; species Centroberyx gerrardi. Next base: position 7,838,823 of record NC_136020.1, read on the forward strand.
TACTAGACTCTCTCTCTCTCTCTCTCTCTCTCTCTCTCTCTCTCTCAATTCAATTTCAGTTCAATTCAATTTGCTTTATTGGCATGAAAGTTTACAAACAATGTTGCCAAAGCATGAAGGTACAGAGTGTGTGTGTGTGTGTGGGGGGGTGTGTGTGTGCGTGTGTGTGTGTGTGTGTGTGTGCATGCATCTGTGTGTGTGTGTGTGTGCATGTGTGAGTGTGTGTGTGCTGGGTTAGCACTCCATCATATAATGACTATCAATAGTCATAACAGTTCAACAATAAAAAATACATTCAATAAAACAAGAATCAAAAACACAACACATTGGTCAACGTCTGTGTGTGTGTGTGTGTGTGTGTGTGTGTGTGTGTGTGTGTGCGTGCGCACATGTGTATGTGTGTATGTGTTGGTCACTCACTGTTCCTCAGGTTGTGGCAGGTTAACACATATTGTGCAGTCAGATCTGCTGTGTTTCCTTCTCCCAGGACAATTCCTAGTCTGGACTTGTCATCCAGCTCTTCGAAGTTGGGAATTGGGGGCTGAGTTTGTTAAAGAACATTTCTCTGGCTGGTTTGAATTTTTCACATTTTAGGAGGAAGTGCATCTCCGTCTCGACCTCACCTGTCGAACAGTGACCACATGTTCTGTTTTCTTTTGGTTGCCATGATTTCTTATGTCTTCCTGTTTCGATTGCCAATTGGTGGTCACTGAGCCTGTACCTGGTGAGGATCTGTCTCTGCTTCCTATCTCTGACAGTAGAGAGATATTCTGCTAATTTATATTCTCTGTTTAGGGTCAGATAACATTCTAATTTGCTTTGACTTTTGGTTTCTTTTTTCCAATGTTCCAAATAGGTTTCTTTGCATTGTTTAATAATTTGGTTTACACAAATTGGTGTTAGTAAAGTAGTGTTGGTGTGAGCCTGGTCCAGGTGTGGCTGAGGGGGGGCGGTTAGTCTCAGGACCAACTGACACAGCGGACTCTTTTCTGGGTTCAGCTCTTGGGTTTGGAGGGCTTTGGAGTGGAGGCTGTCTGGGGAACTGGATTTAAGGTGATTTAAAAATTTTAGCGCTCTCTTTTGAATGTTAATTGTTAATGGATAATGGCTTAATTCTGATCTGCATGCATTTGTTGGTGTTTTTCTTTGTATGTGTAGGATGTGTCTGCAAAGTTCAGCATGTAGGCATTCTGTTGGATGTTTGTCCCAGCTGGTGAAGCTATGATGACTGAGTGGACCCCAGACTTCACTACCATACAGCGCAATGGGCTGGATCACACTATCAAATATTCTAAGTCAGATTTTAATGGGAATTTGGATATAACATTTCATTTTGATTGCATGTAGAGCTCTTCGAGCTTTTTCTTTTAGTGCATTCACTGCCAGGCTGAAGCTGCCTGAGGCTGTTATTGTAAGGCCGAGGTAGGTGTAGCTCATGGTGTGTGGTATGATGGTGTTTCCTAAGGTGAACTGGTGTCTGTTTTCCTGACATCTGGCCTTTTTTTGGAACACCATGATATTGGCCTTTTTCAAATTGACTGCCAGGGCCCAGCTCTGGCAGTAGCGGTCCAGCAGGTCCAGTTGCTGCTGTAGTCCCTGTTTTGTGGGAGACAGCAGAACTAGATCATCTGCATAGAGCAGGAATTTGATTTCTTTGTCTCTCTCTCTCTCTCTCTCACACACACACACACGCACTCATACACACACACACACACACACACACACACACACACTCCTTTGCAGTCATCATCCCTCCTACACCAGATCTCAAACTTGATTATCTGCTACCACCAACATCAAATAACTACAAGAAGAATCACATACACTTTCTGCTTCAAGACATGTTTCTGCTGTATCGCATAAGATTGAAAAGCCATTAATGAGAACATACACAGGCCATACTGGCAACACAGAACTAAGCCATTAGAGATTAATGAGTTTTCGGGAGGTGGGGTGGGTGGGGGGGGGGGGGCATATGGAGGCGGATAAACGGCGGGTGCGACCGGGGCCAGACTGTCGGCTGGGAGACGAATCGGGACGAGAGCTGGGGTTTTTTTGCGCCAACGCTGTCACGCTCCGACGGCCACGCCGGGGTGTTCGGCTCCCGCAGATTAATTGTCAGTCGTAAATGAAGTTCCTCTCCATCCAAAATGCAGGGGCTGGAAACAGACGCTCCCCCACCCCCCCTTCTCTCTCTCCCTCTCTCTCTCTCTCTGACATGTTGGAGAGATGAGAGATTGTGGGTTGGAACATCAGGAGCTGTCAGGTTTGCCCTGCCCATATGGAGTCAGGAATCAGTTCAGTAGGAGGGGGGTGGGTGCATTGGTTTTACATGAGGAAACAGCCTTGGTTCGAATCACATTGAAATTCAGCTGAGCAAGTTCTGAGGCGTCACACACAGCAGAATCTACATTGTGCTGTATTGGATTTCCATTTGGTCGACTGGCAGTACGCTTCCCCACTCTAAAACTTTTTTGTTTTTTATCCCTTGGGCTCACTGGTAGGCATTTGGTTTCCAAATGTGGGGCGCCCAGATTCAAATACCTGCTAGAGCTGCATTATCATACAAATGCAGCAGTCCAGTAGTTCAACATTCATTCATTTTCAGTCTGATTGTTTCCCTAATCGATACATTTTCACCTTTGCTCTGCGGATGTGAAAAGCGCATGATGAGTAATCGCTATCAAATGGATTTTAAATGGAGATTAAACGTTGTATTAAGACCAGAATAACAAATGCAGCTGCGGAGATGGCAGCATCAGAGGTAAGCCTTTGGTCGTGATATTGCTTTATCTACAATAAAAATGAAAAAAGTATTGCCTAAAGTTGCTAGCCACTGAACAACTGTTCCTTTAGAAGAAAAACACATCCTCTCTCCTCGGGGAACGCTAAGGATGATCTTGGGCAAGCGAAAATCTCTTTACTTTTATTAGCTAGGGCACAGACGTATAAATATTAATATTCAACCGAGAGCTCATGCTTTATTAATGAAACCGAGCTTCTTGTGAAATTAAATCGGCATAATGGGATTCCGTTCATTACTTCACGCTGAATAGATGAGGGCCATAAACATCAGGAGATAGGTTCTGCTTTCAAAAGGATTGGATCATGGACTTTTACTGAGGTGTTTGTTTTTGCGGTGGGGGGATTCTCCACTTGCCGGCCTGGGGAGCGAGGCGGTGTGTGTATAGAGTGACATGAGCCCGCAAAGAAAATATGAAGTTAAGAAAGCGGCTGTCACCTGTACTGAGCAGGTCCAGTGATAAATGATCAGGATCAGAGGGGACTGTTACTGAGCTGTTTCATTACATACTGTAGGTGTAGACAGATTTGAGTGTCGGCCGTGGCCCCGCAGATACTCAATGCATGTGTGTGTGTGTGTGGTGATTTGACTGTCAGTCTGCCAAGGTAATGTAATGCATGTATAACATTGAAGAAAGTACATCTCGCTTGCTTCAAAACTGCCCTTGACTGAGGAAGACGCTCCTTTGCTGTCTGTTATTATCTTCTATCCAAACATGTTTTTGAGTGATTTGAGATGATCTTATGTCTTGGAGCAGTCAACTAACCCTGAGACACTTATTTTCTCTCTCCCTCCTCTCTCCCTCCTTCTCACTCTGCCATAAGTTCAATCTCCATTTCCTCCCAGACATGCAGCACAAATTGAATACTTTAAAAAAAAAAGGTGTTGGGGAAAAATGGCTGCTCTGCCATTTCCATGTCGCTCTCATCTTAGCAGCTCCTTTGTGGTGTTTGTGTCAGGGAAGGATGGAGCGGCGGAGCCGCAGTAACAAATGCCGCGGCTGCCTTCGACAGGCTGATTTCTTTTGGTTTCATCAGACTCCCGGTGCAGACGTGGCCCAGTCACTGCCGACCTCTTAAGGGCCTGCCGATGGCCAAATACACGAGGAACGGGGTTAGTGGGGCTGAACAGCAACATCATCCCACGCTCTGTGCAGGCTGACGATGACAACAGCCGGTTTAAACTAATGAAAAATAACGAGGACTCAATATAAAGAACATTTTTTCCACTCCAGCTCCTTTATATCGGTGTAAATTGTTTTCTGGAGCTCCCCTTTGTGCTGTAAAACACAACAGAAAATCAACTTTCGGACAGCAATGGCCTTTTTTCATCATTTTTTCATTGTTTGCCATATCTCATTTAATCAAGTGAGAGAAATGGTATCATTGGAGAAGCTCCTTGTGGATCATGCTAAAGCATATCACACACTTAGAGGAGGGCTGGGGGGGCGAGCAAATGGATGAAGTGTATTATTAATGAGTGGAATATGAGGAAGCAGCGGTGGAATGGCGTATCGTCATCACTGGGGAGCATGAGTCATACTAATGATTGACCAGTGCAAGGGTTGATGCTGTCCATGGAGGTGAAACCCCAGACACTGCAACATGATGCTGAACAGAACTGCAGCAATGGCTCTGTCACATGCACAGCTATTACTACTATTACTACTACTACTACAGGTTTGGGTTGCATGAATGAACACTAAATCACTTGGTGGGGGTAAAAGTGGACACCAGGCACACTTTCACACCCTGATCATAGAAGCCAGGTAAACATATTGTGCTTTTACACCATTTGAGCATCTGAGCATCTAAACCATGCATTGATTTCTTAAATTTTGTTGCTCTGTCAGTGTCTTTGGAGTGTCAACATGAGGCTGCTTTGCCATCACCGCTGAATACTGACTGCAAGATATGTAGTTTGTCATTTCTGATTAGAAGAGAATGATAGCATTGCTAGCCTTGCTCGCTGTCTCACATGATTAATTCTGCATGTTTTGCAGTCAGCGCTCAACAGCAACAGGCAAATATGCTTGTGTAGACATGACAAACACACTGACGGAGACAAACAGAGACGCAAAGTCGATGTCTTAAAGCACCGTACTAATACGTTATTCTGCTGTCTGTCTGTGCAGAGTATGCAGTGTAATTGCTAGCTGACTTCCACATTTTCCCCCACCTAGCGCATCTTTGATGTCTTTCAAAACAGCTTTCGGTTGCTAGGCAGAGGGTGTTGAGGGTGCATGCCCCTTCTCCCTGTTTGAACTTCAGGTTTTAATATGTGTGATTGACCGGAGGCTTCTCGAAAGTCGGTAACATTAGCTCCCCTCCACCCCTCTGGTACCCTCTTTCAGATCAGACTGAAAGAAGCCGCACAGTATGGTGGAGAATGGGTATAAGCATTAGTCTTTAGCACCAAGCTGGTCACTGATGACTGCTTTTTTTTTTTTTTTACTCTACTTGAATTCATAATGTTGAGTGTCCACCACAATGTCTAATGGCTCTTGAATGTGTTCCAGCCTATAAATTACCATTAAAGTTCTGAAATAGTGCATTATAATCCCATTTTGAATGGGTCTGAATAGCACCTTAACAATAGGCTCTAGCACTAAAAGGACGTTCCTGATAATTATAAGCTAAAGAGCCACTACTTGGCACTATGAAGCCCTTTCCCTTTGTAGAATGAGTCAGTGCCAGAGACTCGCTCAATAACCCAAGCCGGGGAAGACAGCCTGAGATGAAACATAAGGCCATTTCTCTGTGTGTGGAGTGGAGAGTTTGCAGAGGCAGCCTGACATCGGTATTGTACACAGGGTTTGTGGACAGTACTAATGGCGCGGGCTATTGATTGTGTGTGGTGTAATCTGTCAATCCGGTCTTGTCCAGCTGTGGCAGAGGACCTGGAGCTGCACTATAAGGTCATCTACAGCCATCTGCCGCTCCAAACACCCTGATTATACCCACAACTTATTACCACACCGCCTCTAAGAGGATACCTCGCCGCAAATGAGAACTGGCATTGATCTAACAAGAGAACTGAGTGAGAGAGAGAGATACAGAACGACACTCAGACATTCAGATAGGGTGTCTGCAGCTCATGAAAAAAGTCTTATAATGCCTCGAATTTGATTATTTAAATTCAATGCCTGAAAAGTCCTTGACTGCTCTTAAATACAGCCTTAAATGTAATTGTGGAGGTCTTAAAAATGTTGCAGTTTCTGACTGGTGCTGGTGATAAATTAACCGTCACTCAAACCTATATTTTGATAGGATTACTGTGTTTATTTTTCATTATCATGTGCACTTCAGTGGCAAAACTGGTCTTACATTTCACTTAAAATGGTCTTAAAAAGTCTTAGATCCAGCTCTAAGTCTTGATGAAACTTGCAGACACCTTGTATACTGTAAATGCTCTATGCAGAGATGCTGTTCATACAGTAAATGTGGTTTACAGTGCTGGCCTGTATAAAAACTTGAATAACAAAGACTGAGCCAACCAGTATTTGTCAATAGCGTATTGATTGCCATAGTTGGACTCACTTTTCCATGGATTAACATGATATTTTATTTAACTCTCTGTCTTTTGACTGGGCTGCTGCTCCCAGCTTGCTCACTCTGTGGGCTAATCCAAGTCTCCTACAGCAGCATTTTGTTGTTATATTTGCCCGTCCTTCTGTCTATCTTTCTCTCTGTTGGCATTTGGATCGGCCGCTCACATTGTCTGTCTGCTCTCTCTTTTTATTTGTAGCTGTATCTGTTTCTGTCTTTGTCTCTCTCTCTCTCTCTCTCTCTCTCTTAGCTCTTTGTCCCTATGGATCTCCCAAGCACTTTGGCTCTTAAGTGCTCTCTCTCTCCTCTCCTCTCCTCTCTCTCTGTCTCATCTCACATCTCCTCCTTCTCGTTCTCTCCGGTGAGTGCCAGGCGGACCGTCCCTGGAGTGACCTTGGGGTAATGAGCTCCTGATCACGAGTCAGGAAACCAAGCATTCCCCCCCCCCCCCCCCCACATGCAACAAAAAAAAAAAAACAGAAAGAAAAAACACTACACAGCTATCGTATGCTCAGCCCTGTGCTGGGACAAGTGAAGGGATAGAGAGAGAGAGAGAGAGAGAGAGAGAGAGAGAGAGAGAGAGAGAGAGAGACACACACACACACACACACACAAAGAGAAATAGTGTTGGAGAGGCAGGGCAACAGGGCAGAGGTGCAGATGAAAAGAGACTAGAGAAACTACTTCCAGCGCTGATATACAACTACCAGACCTCCAGTGTAAAGTAAGTGGATGTTTTTCTGGGTACACACATAGTAGTGCGTGGTTTTTGGGGGGTAAAGGGTGATGTAACGGCGAGGGTGGAGTGGTGGTTTCAGCACCGAGGCAAGCGGACAGGGACCGAAAAGTTTTGGAGCCTGTAAAAGAGTGAAGTCTGAGTCAAACTGTATTCTGGGCAAGATAGACTCGGTGTAACAGATGGTATGAAGGCAATCTTTTGGTGTGTATTGTGTGTAGTGTGTGTGGTGTGTGTGTGTGGGGGGGGTGTTAATGTGATTTCTTGAACTGTTTCTGAGTTGGCCGTATCAAGCCCCCTTGTGTTCCCATTGTTTTTAAATCTCACAATAAAAAAAAACAAAAAACTGTGAGTAAAATTGCTCAAGAAACTCAGTTAAAGTTCCCCTTAAGGACTATTAGTGATCAAAATACTGTTGTGCATTTGTTTTATTATGATGTTTCCCGTTTCAGTGAAATATGAAACAGTAAATCTGAAAGGCTTCTGTAGACATTGGCCGTAATCGCCTCTTCTTTGTTGGTTTTCCAATTTTAAACAGAATTTCTCCCCGAGGCTGTCGATACGAGATAGCCTAATAAACATAGGAAAACATAAAAGAATATTAAGCTTGAAATGCTGAAAAAATATCACCACAGATGGAAAGCTGGCTTGTGCTCATATTTACGCTGTGTTTGCTGTGTGCCGTGGGTAAACAATTGTAAAGCCCCAATAATCTACTACCCATAGGCTGTAGACTGTTGTGCTAAAACATTAACAGGGCCGTTTCTTCAGCGATTAGACTTCAAACATCCATATGTTTCTTTTATTATCGCTATCAGCCAAACGTATGCGAGCCTGATTAAGTATTTTTGTGTTGATGTGTATGTGTAGCTGGTCAAAGTGGGCCAGTTTTTTCCCAGGATGTCGTAATTTGGGTCAGGCCTGACTGGAATGACAAACCCCGAGAAGCCGTATTGTATCAGCGCTATGTGGTCCAGCAGACCTTATGCTTGCGTTGCCATGGCTATCTTCAGCCCTGGTATAGCAACCCAAGTCAGACCAAACAGTGTTCCTCTCTGTGCTATGGGCATTCCTGCTGTGGACAAAAGCTTCCTCGAGCTCATTCTCGCTCGAAATGAGGTGTCCGCTTCATTTCTTTAGAATCAACACATGGTGTGTTCCTAATGAAAGCGCTGGGGAGATTAAACATGAGGTGGAGATGAGCTTGAGAAACCAGCTTTGGTCCGTAGGAAGTCAGAGCACAATGTGGATTAAGCTGGAGGACAGCCAGCAGGGCCCAACTCATAAAACTGCTCCGTTTCTAAACAGCTCCTGGCATTTTCCTTCCAAGATGGCCATTTGGCTTCCTTTAGGAGACATTTTACACATTCTGCCCTTTTCTCTTGTTAAACACTTGCCCCACACACTTCACCACGTGATCTCGCCTATATGTCAAGACGACGCACAAAGCCAGCGCATTTCCCTCTGTGTCCTCGCAAATGCTTTCACGAGACTGCTCTCCGCGGAGGAGCCCGAGCAATAAGGCATAGAATTGCACTGTGAGGGTCCTGAGAAGACCGCCCCAGGGGGGAGGGAAGCACTCTGAATGGAGCCAATTCTGGTCTATAGGGCACAAGTGAGAGAGCGAGAGAGGGAGAGGGGGAGAGAGAGAGGGGAGAGAGGGAGAGAGGGTAGGGGGATGAGGACATACACAAAGATCCTCACATTGAGTGGCTGGTTTATTCTTGTGGGGTACGCATTGACCCCTCACATGTGGGATGAACAGAGTGAGCCTTGATGGGGTCCAGAGGGCCTCCGAAGAAAGGGAGGAGAGGATAAAGAGTGGGATGGAAGAAAAGAGTAGGGGAGGGATGCCAGGAAGAGAGAGGCCTGTCAAAGAATGTTCTACCACTGCTTCCAGTTTTAGCCGTCATATTGGAGAACTTGCAGTAACGTAGAACGGGAAAGTTGATTATGCGACCCTTAACTCCCAGTCCTTCAGCAGGTTCGGCGCCCGCTCACAATCACAGCCTGAGAGAGGCGATGGCTCGACACCGAGAGCTCGCTCTATGTTTTATTCAGCCCACTCAGAGGCTGCGGTGATGAGGAGCCGCTGTGAGAGGGCCGGCTCCCGGGGCTGTTGGGTTAACAGTCATGTGTGGAAATGCGAGGGTTCTCATAGAGACGTCAAGCAAGCGGCTCTCTCGTTACAGACAAGACCAGACAATCAAGGCTGTCTGGAAAAGCTCTAAGCCGGCGATGAGAGAATGTTCCTCTTGTGTGGGGTTGGTCCCCATTGTGTGAAGGAGCCCATTGACGGTGCTGCTAATGCCTTTTGTGGTGGGATTGGAATAGATGGGCCGGGGGTTTGTGAGCATGTTGCCTCTGAGAAAGTACATCCGTGAAACTCTCAATCGCTCTTTGATTGGAATCAAACTTCCACCAACTTTGCACACACAGAAAAAAAAATCATCTCCTCCCCTAGATTTGAACGGAGGTAGTTTTCCAGTGGAAAAATAAACCCCTAATTGTGACATTAAAGTCTAGGGCCAGGCTTGTACCTCGCTGCCCTCCTATTGGCTCGATGGTGGTGTTTGATCCTCAGAGAACTAATGATAACCCGAGGCTTTCCACCGCAATCAATCAGCTCATTAGTCTCCCACTCGGTCACACGCCCACCCACACACACGCACACACACACACACACCAGGCTGTTTACCCCACACGCTGTCCCCAGGCTTTCCAGTGGGGGACTGTATAGAGAGGGCAAAGGTCAATGGGCAGGATCTAAGGTATATTGAGGAAGTAAACATACAGCGTGACCTAAGACTAAAGGACTGTTTAATTTAATTGGATCCATTTGATTCTATTTCATATCCGTATTGGCCTGTGGCGCATGAAGCAGGATTGAGCCATCAGTATGCGGTTATCACACAAACAGCTCCAATATTTCCTCTAGTGTGCAATGCACAGGGTTTTTGGACAGAGAGTCCAGAGTTGCGCATGTTTAGAAAAAGTCAGACAGGGAATATGGGTCCCCGGGGTGCCCCTCTATCCCCCCCCCCCCCCCCCCCCCCAGTTTGTGTGTCCTAGCTGCAGTTAGCGAGCCACAGGGGAGAGGGTACTGTTTGTATCCCTCTAATGAACTGAGGGATGATCCTGCCTCTCTCACGCACCGTGTCACCAGAGAGAGAGTGGCGAACACAGAGAGACAAAGCGAAGAGTGGGAAGACGATGCTATCCTGGTTGTGTTTGCCATTGAGAGGAGAACAAGAGCACATTAGAGACATCTGCATATCAGTAAGCTCCGCTGTGAGCGCTGGAGCAACGCTATCGACGTCGTGTTTATCTTTTTAACATGAGAGTGCACAGGAGACATCCGCGCACATCTGCACCTAGCCTCACTCTGAGCATTCAACCCCATTCTTCCACAAACGCTTCTCTTTATGATAACAGGTGCGGCAGGAGCACAAGCAGCTTAATTAATGGTTCGGAAAAACTTTCTTGCCAATGCAGAACCTTGCTAAATGGCTCGGGGGGTAAACCCAGACGGGGCGATAAAATAGCATACAGCCAAGGCGCTGCCAAAGCTCCACCTACAGTAAATGCTGTAATCTATTGGCTCAATCAATGCAATCTCGTCTTATTTATCGCCACTCTTCGGCTGCTTTGTAGCTCAGAGTGAATTCGATCTGGCCGGCAGAGTTATTAACAAATATTACAAAACCATTTCTGGAGAGAAAATTAGATTCTTGCAGGGCATAAACTGTGTAGGTTATAAAAGAAGAAGGGGGGAAAACAGAGGAAAACAGCAGACATTCGGGGAACTGTGGCAGCAGGTCTATTTTTTTTTTTACCCCATCAGAACTTGAAAACACAGGGATTTGCTGTGATGTGGCCACTGATGTTGAATGGAAAGTTAAATTGATCGTGAGCATCGTTGTGGCTCTCTCCCTGCCACTTAGTGTCGGTATTCCAATCTCACCGCTAATTGGATTGCTAATGGTAATGCTGCAAGCGGGGTGGCAGAATTGTGTGATTGTAAGCCTTTGTATGGTTCAGCTCCATGTTCAACCAGGTTTTCAAGTGCAGTGATCACAGATATGGAAAATAATTGTATGTGCAATGGCAGTAACATTCGTCTATTCAACTGACTTAATGAAATTATATATTTAGCTATAGAAAGACGAATCTGTCTATCAATGAAATATTCACCACTTCTGCCTCTGCCTTCTTGCACGAGGCTCATGCTATTAGACTGGATCTTGCCACATCTTCAACACTTAATGCCAAAATTATTTTTAAACAGTTTATAAAGCCTCCTAATGCCAAAGGGGGCGTCTAATCCTTGGCTAAATCTCAGCAGGTTTTAATCTGGCCCAGTGGAGAGTTTCGGAGGCTCTGGGACGTCTTCCTGCTCCTCCCTCGGGGCGACCGCATCCTGGAGAAAGTGTGACTTGGAAACTTAAACACCTAAGATGGATGGAGAGAGGATTAGATAGGCCCACTCTGTGGCTGCAAAGACAGACCGAGGCAGAGCTTGTTTTGTGTCCACCCACCAATAGGTGATTAGAAACCAGGATCACTGAGCTCTAAGAGTGAGGGTGGGGGCGCGTTCGACAATGCCTAAAGGGGGTAAACTTTCTTCCTCTCCTTTTTAAATAGTGTATCGTCTCTCACATGCGTGCATGTCACAGCAATCCCTTCGGCTGTAACTGACTCATGTCTTTTGAATCTGGAGTTGAGATGTGAAAGTTTCGTCCACATGCGCCGTTCAAGGATGCAGAACGCAGAAGAAGGAGGAGTGAGAGGAGAGAGTCGAGTGGGAAGGAATCGGGAGAAACAGAGAGAGAGAGAGAGAGAAAGAGAGAGCGAAGCGAGAGAGAGAGAGAGAGTCATTAGTCATATCCATTAGTATTCCATCCACAGCTTGTTCTGTGAGACAGCCAGTCTGTCTAAACAAACAACCAGCAGAGGGGGGATGCCTCATTATAACTTCGCCCCCTTTTTTCTCACCCGGAGTTCACATTCCATCTGACCACAAACACCAGGCCAGGGCCGCGGCCTTGCCCTCTGTCTCCGCTGGAGTTTAGAGATGTTAGCGGGGCTGGCAGTGCAATATTTTACATGCTGTTCACTACAGGAGCGCCGCGGTACAGTACAGTACAGTACAGAACAGAACAGAACAGAACAACGCAGTCTCCTGGGAGGGCGAGGAAGACGAGAACACGAGATGGAGCGCGGCTGTTTGTATGTGCGATGTGTGTGTGTGTGTGTCTTCAGCTCGATGCGTCGTCTGGTTGGAGAGGCGGCGTTGCACCCATGAGACAAGCCGCTCTTCACACTCCTTCCGCCTTCCGTCCTCGCCAGTTTCTCGTCTGACTCCCTGAAGGAACTGTCACACAAACCTCAAACGGGGGGGAACCGCCTCAGCAGCTTTGACGCCGATGTTTTCGGACGTCCAGGCGGCCACCTCCGACGAAGCGAGCGTCTGCCTTCCACTTGCCATGCGGTGTCAGTTTGGCGTACTGACCCGCTCCTATCGCTGAGTGGGGGGGGGGGGGGGGGGGGCGCTACGTCGACCGCAGCAGTGTGTTGACACGCGTGAAAGTGACAGAGGTGGTCAGCAGAGGCGGAGGTGCCACCGCGCTCTGTACGGTTCGTACATAAGCCTTGGAACTCTCCTCTGGCCGGCCTAATGCTCAGTGGCAAGTTGAAAGGGCATAGTTAATGCCCCGGGTGCCAATGCTGTGCCCGCACCCCCCCCCCGCCTACATCAACCCCATCCCCCCACAGCTGGAACGAGCACAAACAGTGTGAGGAAAAAACATATTCATAGCCGACACAGAAAGGCCGCGATTCGACGGAGGGGGTGCCGGCGTCCACACAGCGGCGCCGAGTCGTGTGTTTTCATTTCCCAGGGGAATGATTGGTTCCCACAGCGCAGCAAAATGGGCTCCCCTTATTTATTTGTAAATTGCGCTGCACAGAGTATCTGCATTCATGGTTTTGGTAAATAAAGCCGGAGCAAATGCAGTTTTTCGCGGAGATGACAATGACAGCAGCGGGCACGGAAGATGCCGTGTGCTGTTTTATTCCAGCCGGATGGAAATAGCTTACTGCAGATGCTGATTGTGAAAAGGACAGATCAGTCCGGCGGACTTTAACGAACGGTACATTGTGCTCCTCGGCAGCAAGACCAAATGAGTTTGGCTTGAGAAAGGAGTATACTTTGAAAGGAGCGATAATTTGAAACATTTTTCCTCCTGACTATCATCTACAGTGGCTAACTTTATAGTGAAAATGAATATTTCAACACCCTTTAGACTATGTGCCTCCCTGAAATGTCGGATTTTTCAAAGTCCTATTTTCTCCCGCAGCAGATAACACCGTAAATGAGCTGGCCCTACTGTATGTCAAGTTAATTTTAGCTGTGGAGAGGCTATGCTGTCATAGTGTGCTTGTTTAGCAACAGTTGGAGGATGCACCCAAACAAATAAGCAGAACTCTTGCGGAAACACACAGATGATTTCTGAGAGATTACCGCGGGTTTACTGAAACCTCTTCAGCTAAGGAGCGACTGCGGTGAAGTTCAGCGAGGTGCGTCGTCCCCGTGGCACCGGCCCAAACACCTAAACGTGACTGCAGACAAAACAAGTGCGGGGGCCGGTTTTATTGTGGAATAAATTAGGCGGTGCGGTTGCTGTGTATTGAATTCCCATCAGCCGCTCCAGCTGACGTCAGAGGACCGCAGGCGGCGGATCTCTGCGGTGCTGCACGTGCCTCCTGGGTGACTGCTCTCCACTTAAAACTCTCTGTCTCTCTCTCACACACACACACACACACACACAGGCCTATACACACATACATGCACCATCCTGCATGCACACACACAAACGACTTGGTTACCTTCTGGGAACTGGATGCCAATTACATGCCAATTAGTATTATCGTTTTTTTTTTTTTTTTCGCTTATCAAGGACATCACATATTAAAAGTTTGTTCACAAGTTCATTAAGTTTGCTGTTAAGGCAGGATGTTTTTTTTGAGGGTTTGTTGTGAAAACAGGTGCTCAATTAACTTGCAGCCAGCTGGTATCTGGGATGTTTTAAAGCTCGGTTATTTGTTCGGCATTACGAGCTTCAAAGTTGTGACAGACACCCAGACGGCGATGCCAGTCGCTCTCTCCTAAGCTAATGTTAGCCTTGGATCAGCAGTTCACACTCGAAAAAAAATCGCCAAACTCTGACTCTGCAGGTTACGGACCAGACTTTCCCTCCAGGAAACTTGGAGGACAGTGCTAGATGGAGGCGCCGCGCCACCTCCCAATTCCATCTCCTCACGCCAAATGGCCCCAAAGACAATGCAATAAAAGTGAAGGATTTGCTTTGACCAAAAGTCACGTCCTTGACAGATCAGGAACGTCCAATCTCCTTCTGTCCACCACTCTCAATAAATAACCTTCCCCCTGCGTCCTCGATGGCTGGAAATAAGACTGTCACTGGGACCCGGGATATAGTGCATCTGGCCTGTCGCGACCAACGTTTGATTCATTGAGGGTCGCGCACGACCCAGGAGAGTGGGAGCTGAGTGACACTATCATTGCAAACCGGAGTAAACAAGTTAAAAATAGCGGTCCTTCTGTGTCTTTTAAGAGTTCTTCAAGAAACGGCTGTTTTGCTTCCACATTCAGCGTGGAGCAAGTAGATACATGTATAATTAATAGTAATTATAACAACAACATACGCTGAATGTACATAATATTCAGGACATCTTCCTGATATTGAGTTGCACAATCCACATCTCAGTTGTCTCAAAGCTTCAAAATCCTTCTCTAACTCATCTGCTCTGCTCTTTATCTACATCTCCTCCTTTGTGATTGGTACAGATTTAATAAGGGAAATGAATAATGGATAATGGCTTTTACCTGGATTCACCTCATCAGTGCACTTCATGAAGAGTAAGTGTTCCTAATATTTTGTACATTCTGTGTATAATATATATATATATATTTTTTAGAGATTTTTACAAATGTATTTGACAAAAAGTGAATCAAGTTAAGTTCAAAAACAACTGAGAAGTTTGAAATAAATATTAATTAGCAGGCCTCAAAAGAAAACTATTGCAAATGGGCATAAAACAAAAAAGAAGCAAATTCTAGGAACTAATACAACTACAGAACATGGAAGAATTGCTGTGAAGTTTGTGAAAATTGATTTTTGAGAGAGAGACTGAGACAAAAAAAAAACAGTCTAGCTTCTGTCTCCTGGCTGAGGCAAGAATACACCAAGAATTACAATAATCAATCATTGTCTAATCAAGAAGATACGCTAGCACAAATAACTTTCTCTGCATCAGCAAATGATTAAAAAGAGCCAATATTTGTATCTGAACCGATGCATGTCTGAACAACTAACTTGGAAGTGATCATCCTAATTTACATCAAAGTCAAACAGAGACTTTGTTTACTGATGGAAGGCAGAGGAAAGGCGAAGAGAGCAGTGAAGTGAAGGATTCATGTCTCACATGTAAGTATCTCCTTGTTTTGACACCGTAGTTTCTGAGAGGCGCTACGGGGGAGTTTTTGACATGTTGGAGAGGAGCTTGCAGTCGGAGGGTATTTCATGCTTGTTTCTCTGAATGAATTTTGATGGGCCGCCGTGGTCCAAGTGTCTTTAACAGTCCCGACAAGCCTTTGTTCTCTCCCCGTTTTCATGTCTGATCCCCAACAGCCCACAGGGGGAAGCTCTGTCGGGCCGCGCGCTCCCAAAGCCTTTCTGTTTGATCAACTTCTAACATATTCGAACAATTTAGGCAGGGATGAGCGCAGGTAATTCAAAGCCTGCCGAAAAAGTGTGTTTTGGAGAGATGAAAAGACACTCGGCTTCACGAGGAATAGCGAGAAACTCATCTTGCCCCATTTCGGTGCTTGCTGCACATTCCAAAAACCACCCTTCAGCATGGAAGATATTCTTAAATGAACCCCTAATGTGGCTGACATCTTCTATCCACAAATGTGTTTTGAAATGATCCTATCTTCCCCCCCCACCCATCCCCACCCTTTCTCTATTTGTCTTTCCTCAGGCAGTAACTTATTTCACCCAGTAGAGGCCAGTGTGTAGTTGATGAGGTCATCCGCTCAATACTACTGGCACGGTGGCTCAGTGGTTAGCACTGTTGCCTCACAGCAAGAAGGTCCTGGGTTCGAATTCCGGTCCGTGCCAGACCCCGGTCTGTGTGGAGTTTGCATGTTCTCCCCGTGTTTGTGTGGGTTTCCTCCCACCATTAAAGACATGTATGTCAGCCTGACCAAGGCACTGGCAAAAGAACTGGAGTTAGTCCCCGGGCGCTGTACTGCGGCTGCCCACTGCTCCTAGTGTGTGTATAGGATGGGTCAAATGCAGAGGATAAATTTCCCCACGGGGATAATAAAGTATACAAATACAAAATACAGCTGCAATACAGAGGCTTTGAACAGAAGGGTATCTTTCAAGAGCACAGACTATATAGACCTGTGCACATTCAGAGGTCACAGTGAAGTGGGAGACCTATGGATATCATTTAGTCCCGTCTAAGCCAGGATTGCTGGGAAGAAATCAATGGCGCAGCGGGAAACAAAGACGCACGGCGGTGATGTTTGGCGATGAGGTGAGGCTCCGTTATTGTTCGAGGTAGAAAAGCAGAGCGGTTAGGGAAAAAATAAAAGGAAGCCCTGCTCAATATTGTTGTGAAAGGATGCTGATGGTGGGTACCATTAACTGCGGTTATTGCAGCAGAGTGCAGATGAGAGGTCAGGGCCATTATGGGTAGATCATGGGAGCCCTCTGCTGACAGTTAAAGCCGGTCTCTGCCAAGAAAGAGAAACCAGTATCACCATCATCATTTCCACTGCATGTTATAAAGAAACACTGAATAACTGTGCTTATCTTCTATGGTTGAGTCATCAAATATAAACTGCCTTTCCCCCCCCACGTCTATCCCTTCATGGAGGGAATCGCACTGGGACTCATGAGAAAGTTCTAATAATCATTTAGAGCTGAAATCTAATTTGAAACACCCACCTACAGCTATTAGAGAAATGAAGCAATGACTTAGTCATCTAAGGCAAGACATATGAGTCAGATTCCAAAAGGCAAAGTTAATATGCTCTTTCACATTGGTAATGGACACACAGTAGTGACCAGTGATTTATTTTTGGGTTATGGCTCCTATAATTGAAGCGATGCCAGTTCACAACCTGCTGTTGCAGTGAACCTGCAGAATAATGAACACTAACACCAAATGATTTTTATTCTGCAAAACAAGTCATTTAATCTCATATTCAGTCTTAAAATCTAATTTCCTTAGACCAAGTGAAAAATTCTACCAGTAGGATGAGATAATATCACTTGTTTCCAATGCATATTCACTTATTTCAGAAAGAGTCAATATCTTGAAACAAGGCACAATAAATAAATAAAGACAAGAAAATTACACTTCAAGAAAACTGTTAGAAGAAGTTGCCAATTTGCATTGGCAACAAATGACATTTTCTCACCACATTTTTCCCCCGCTTCATTTAAGAAAAATAAGATTTTACGACTCAAGACTGGATGAAATAACTTGTTAAACCTTGTTATTTTTTTCGGTGTAATTTCCCATTCCAGGCTATTTTACGTGATTAATTTATGGAAGACGCCTAGGGGCTGCAAATAATTTCAGAAGCAAAAGGCAAACATCACATGATAATACATTTGTGTATAATAAATTGATTTTTCACATTCCTTACATCATCTTGAGAACACCCAACACCTCCTGGCAGATTGAGAAGCATGACATTTTGACACTCTCCTAATTCCGCCACACACTTTGTGAACGAGGCCGGGTAAGAAACTTCAGACCAGCGGTGAGCGCTTGTTGCGTCACACACCAAGAACACCTCGGCTGCGTTCGCTCAGCCTCAGACAGGCTGTCAGGTGTGTTTGAGGAGAAAAAAACAAACGGCAAGACAGAACAAATCCCTGACCAAAGCAACGGAGGAATCGTGTTATTGAACATTGCGCCTGAAAACTCCCATCTCTCCTGGGACCGGCGCACCAGCGAATATCAATCAACCCACTTTTCCAACTTCGAGGCGGCAAGTCAAAAAAGAGGTTTGAATGTGTGTACTAATTAATTCTCAACACACACCTGCGTCCAGTGTGTGGGCGCAAACTGAAGGGTCATCAACTGGTGTCCTTGGGAGAAAATAGTTGAAAATGACCAGTGATGATTGCCTCGTACCAAACCACACAGGTTAGTGATTAAAAGACCAAAACTCACTCAGTTGCAGTCATCCCTGAAATTGGACGGATATCGAGGTAATGCTGTGACTGAAAGGGCTGTGGAGACGGACTGTTATTGTTATTTTAAAATCAATAGGCTTTTTAGGCCTCCGCACATCGCTTGTGGGGGACTTGACTGAGAGTATAAATACGGTCGAGGTTGGTGACATCTGTCTCATAGATGTTGAACTGTGGCTATTTCTCTCTGCCACCGTGTGATCTGAGGTGAGCCTCGGCCTGGAGGGAAATTTACTACTGTTTGCCTTTGTGAGGCTTTCATAATCTGCAGCCAAGCTTTGTTCCCTGCCACAGTAGCTACAAGCCAACCAGTAGTGCTGCTGCTTCAGCACAATAAAGAAAACCTCAGTGTATCTTTCAAGAGCACAGACTATATAGACCTGTGCACATAACACCTATATTGTGCATGTAAGCATGAAGAAGCATACACAAAAGCACAACAGCAAACCTCTGATTCATAGTATGTGAGCAAACACTGTATGAAATGTGACAGGTAAATATATGTTTATTCTCCAGTTACATTCATGCAAGTAAGATGACACTGATACTGCAAACATGGCATTACATTTTTTTGCATCCACTTACTGTAAAATGCTGGCAAGAGCTGTCAGAACTGTCCAAGACTATTTGCTTCGCACGAGTGAATAAACACGATTCACCCACACTTTTTCAGTTATTGTTTTGTGTGACGGCAGACAATCACAACTTCTCATATTGAACATGTCACGTGGTAGCACGCTTTGCAAGCCGATGTCGCCACCGGTGTCACTATACGGCTTTTCCCCAAGATCCCCGAGATCTACTGGGTCTGCACTCACAGAATGCGAGAAAAGACAGATGAATATGAATGAATCCTTTGACAACACAGTCTCCACGCGCTGTTCACTTTCTCTCTCTCTCTCTCTCCGTTCCATACCTCAGCTCACATACATTACAATACTCTAGACGATAGCACACAGAGTTTAAAGTCATACCAAAGGAAATCAAATGTGTAAAAGTAGATGATTGATATAGTTGAATTTGCTACAATCAACAACCTAGGCTCGGTAAAAACAGAATATAAGATGAAGGGAGATGAACATCAATGTGCAGCTTTCTCTGAGGGATGCATGAAGTTATTAAAACTAGAAGAGCGCAGACCTCCACCAAGGTTCGTGCTATTATTGCTTGTTCGTGAGTCGGATACGGATCCGCTCCAAAATTTAATGGGTTTTTCCTTGGCCCATGCTACACCCTTCCACAAAGTTTCATGAAAATCTGGCCTGTAGTTTTTCCGTAATCCTGCTAACAGACAAACAAACAGACAAACAAACAAACAAACGGCACCGAAAATATAACCTCCTTGGCGGATGTAATAACCCTTCCTCACATATTTTACACATTGCAGAGCAAGTCATGTCCTCAATCATATGTACATTCAACATTGTACTGTAAAGACATAATACATTTACCTAATCGGTCTGTCTAGTAGAAGCTAGAATGTACGTACTTGTGTTTTGGATAAAAGCATCCACCAAATGGCACATGTTATGTCATGTCTATTCTCCATCATGCCACTGGCTGCAGAGTGCAGCACATAAACGCCATTGACGACTTCCCGCCACTTGTAAATTTCCAACCACTGACCTTGAAGCTCCTTTGTGTTCTATTTGGTGACGTCGGCTGTGAATGGTGGCCGTCCTTTGTCGTTTCCATAGATCTCCAAACCACGTGAACTACTTAATGGAGGATGTTTTTTTCCCCCTGTATGCATTGAAAATGAGCGATGGGCTGAATTGCACCCATAGAGATACATATACAGTATATGTACATGTTTCCAGTCTTCATCTTCTGAGTGTTATTCACAAGTGGTGAGCGCACATTGCAAGAGGAAGCCTGTGCTTTCATTTGGCACTAAACACTCATGTATAATTTGTGTAACACTGTCTTACTTCTGAATAAGAACATATGCAAATTATTACCCTAAACTGGGTATTATAAGCTCAGTGGGTGAAATAAACAAAACTCCCCCATGCGTGTGTGTGTATATTAAAGTAGTAATCTGTGACATTTTCATATAAATACATTTCTGTTTTGCTGCTCTCTATTGCCAACTGTTATAACTCAGTAGTGATTCAACCTACAGTTCATGAAAGCTTTTACAATTGCTGTTACTGGGTAGTTAGCATGATATTGTTAGCATGTTATGTATGTTGCTGTGATACATACTGTCTCAGCTTGGTATGCAGCTGTGGTCCTGCTCAGGTGTTGGAGGGGTTGCTACGACCGTAATGCTGTGTGTGAGAACCCGGTGTGGGATTACAGGTAACTGGAGGCTTTATCTCTCCACCAGCAGCTGCAGCCTGTAACTCCCTCTCAACCTCGCCGTGTGACGCCTGCTGTGGGGGAAGTGGGCGGGAAGCCTCTGTGGGGAAATGTTGGTGTATATGTAGGTGGTGGATGTAGGTTATGTGTGACTAGAATGGTTAGATTACATCCAGAGAGTGAGCAATAGCTTTGGTGTGTGGTGTACAATGACGAGTTTGGCACTGAATGTGAGGCCCTGTGTTGTAATGTAGACCATGTCTTTGGTCTTGGTCTCATGATTTATTTTTTTTAAACCTGCAATAAGCGATATCAGACCTTATAACCAATCCTGAAACTAATGTGTGCTATGTGGAGATTTCATTGAGACATAATGATATAAACCAATATCCACACAGAAGGCAGCTGTGTTGCTGTTCTCACCTCTTTTCTAAAGCGTGTAGTCAAATTCCGCTCCGGAACGAAGCTCCTCCCGGTCCATTCAGTAGCTTTTCATTTTTTAAAAACTATCATCATCCCCTCCCATTCCTGATAAAAATTCACGTAATGGAGGAATCGATGAAGAGAGCGAGTAAACTTAGTAAACTAGTAAACTTGCTACCTGCCTCTTCACTTGTCATTGTGGGACATGTAACCCACAGCGGGAGAAAGATCTGGCAAAGTGAGACTGGTAACCGGCGACACTTCTCCGTACATAAGGTTAGCTTAGCTGTTAGCATTTATGCACAGTGCTTTGCAATATATGTCCTTCGCAGGCCTCCGTAGCGCAGTGGCTTTGCTGTGTGTTATTTACAGATGTGCTGCGGTTTCCGTCGCCCTCTAGTGGTCAGACCATTTCGCTTATTGTAGCTTTAAATGAGCATTCAAAAGTGAGAGAAATGTGTTTTCCCACCATGAATTGGATTATATGGAGGAGAAGCAGGTAGTAGTCTGACATAGCACAGTGGAAAGTTAAGGCTGTGGAGTTCAGGGTGGTGGATGGATGTCTACTCTTTATTTCAACTCCAATGACCTGGGTTCAGTTCACACCTCATGTGAACCGAGTTTTCTACTTTGAGTGAATCTTCAGTGAAAGTTTTCCTTACGTAACCATGACCAAAACCTTAACCCTCACCTTAAGGCTGTTTGAACCCATGCAGAGGGCCACCATTCACCTGACCTGCTGAGGTGAAGGTGCATTCAAACTCAAAAGGGAAGAAGAAGAAAAGTTACAGAAATCTTTACATTCAGGAGTGAGTAGCAGTTATGTCTGTATGCTTCTTGACCTTGATTGAATATGAACCTTTGGGACTCGGAGAGGTTCTGATTTCATGTCAAGAACAGCATTGATTGGCATTAATACTTAACCTACAATATATAGCCTTGCAGAAATGTTATATGAAATAGACATTGAGACATTCCCACAGTTAAATCAGACAAACAGAGCTTTGAAAATGACCTTGCAGATTATGCTGAGCATCATTATGTGAAATGTGATTCATATGAGTCAGTTTTACTGTATTTTTCATGGGTTAGTCATGATTGGCATGCATAGCTGAGATGGCATTTTTTTTTTACCTCAATCCCCAGCACATTAAGCACATTCTCACTTTTGCGAAGGCTGTGATTTCTGTACTCTTTAATAAGCTGTCAATGCCTTTCCACTCCTAGAAATGAAATTCCGCCGTCTGTTTACAAACAAAATTAAAGCCACGGAGACGTGCGCGGTGGAGCTCAAGTGCACCGAAAAATACAAATTCTCTGGCTATCGCTCGGCTAAATACACTTTAGTAAGAAGTGGAGGAAGGGACAGATAGTGGGAGCGAGGCAGAGCGAGTGGGAAAAAGAGAGAGGAGAGAGCATGGCTTAATCAAAAGGCAGACAAAACTGCCCACGCTGCAAGCAAAGGCTTTCTCACCTGCCACACTTTAATGAACAAGTGTCTCAAGGTGCTTTCAGTGGGGTTTTTGAGAGGAAAAAACACACACAGACATACAGTATATAGATATATACGTGGTCTATTCAATTAGACAGACACCTCTAAATTGGCGCCTCTGGAGAGCAGGCAGGAGAAAGTGTGTGAGAGGAGGGAGGGTGGAGACTGTTGATGCTAACAGTGTGGGGCTGGAGGGACGGGGAGCGCTTGTTTCTGGGCTGTCAGCGGCTGCCAGGGGGATCAGGCTGCACGAGTCCAGCAGCCAGACAGCCAGGATCTGAGGGGAACAAGAAAGCATGCTATTTCTAGCAATCAAAAGGCACCCGAACGGAGAGAAAGGCGAAAGGACAAGGATAAGGTTGTGACAAGACGTTCCCCTGCAGCCGTCGGGGCTTTACACAGGTGATTCAGCTGGAGCTTTTCAGCCACTTCACCGAGGAATGGAGATTAGAGGCGGGCATGAAAATAGCAAAATGGATACAGTACATCCATATCGGCACAATCTCAGATGATAAAACCCCGTTGACTAAAAATATTCACATTGTGTATCCTTTTTCAGAGTATTCTCTCGTGGTGTTGGCCCGCCTGTGACCCCTTTTAGTTCCTGACACATGATATGAGAAACTGTGGTATGGATATACATGTAAATACCTTGACCACCACGCATTTTTGACTTTATCCAATGAGGGTTTAAAAGGGTTTCATAAGACCAAGGCCTGTAGAATTCTCTCAACCCACAGAAAACCATGTAATCCTTCAACTGAAGTGAAAACATGAAAATCTTTCAACATGACAACAGTGGTACACTTCCGTATGCAAATGAAGACGAGCCCACTGATTTAGTGAGGCAGGAGAGGAGGCTTCCAAAATAGCTTTGTAAAGCAGACAATGGTCTTCTTTCAGCAAACTCCATTGTATTTATTCACAGCAACTCAAATTTTAACACTTTCCCCCAATGTTTATTATGGGATTTTACCCTATGAGCCAGTGCCACAAACATGATTTCTTTTATGTGGGCATTTCATAACCCTACTTCCACTGAAAAGAACTGTTTAGTGCAGGACGAGGTTTAATCCACTTGTGTGGCCCCCTGGCTCTCTGCGTGTGGCCTTTTACCATGTGAAAACACGGGCGAAATCATAGGAAGCTGAATAGAGTGAGAGTGAAAGACGGCGAGAGAGAGAGAGAGAGAGAGAGAGAGAGAGAGGGAAAGAGAGAGAGAGAGGGAGCATTTGCAAAGGAAAGAGAAAAAACAAACAAGAGTCTGCAAATACACAAAATTTATTCAAATATGGTCTTTCTTTGTGGTCTGGCACTTTCCAGGAAGGCAATTACTATAAGTATAACTATACGACTTTCGCTTACCAATGACAGCAGCGGCCCCATAATGCCAGAGTTAAATGTAACGTCCTCGTACGGGTGGCAAATAAAAAGAGGGGCACAGAGGAGATGAGAGGGAGGATAAGCGAGCGAGTGGGTGTTTGGAAGCTGGGTATAATGCGTCGGAAGTAATGGAGGCATTCACGCATAGTTTGATGTCTTCAATTTCGGCTGTTTCAGCTCTGATGCACTCGCCGAGCCATTGTTTGTCATCCTTATTATTGTGTTTTTATCATTAAACAAGCCCGTCATTCAGCGGCTGAGCTCTGCGAAGACTTTGCCTCACACGCAATGCACACACACACACACACACACACACACACACATACCACACATGCTGTTTTTGTGGCGGAGCGGGCTTCCCTGGGGGCTCCTCCAGGCTGTTCTGAGAGATAGCGGGGACCCTCTCCACACACTCTCTCCCCCACTGTCTGACCTTTACAAAACACAAGTCAGAAAATCTGTGGCATTTTCCTCTAATCATCTGCACCTAAACACGTGAAAAATGATGGCGTTCCTCAATTAAGGCGTCCCGCGGCCCCCAGGAGAAATTACTCTTCTTCAAGGTGACGGCCGTTATCGCACCCTGTGCATTGGTGCGTTGAGGCGATGGTTCCTTCAGCTTTCTATTTTCTATCATTCGCCATGTATTTATCTAATTCGTTCCGGCGATGCCCTTTTCAGGACTGTTTACATTTTTTATCGTCTGTAATCCGCCGGTCTTTGTGAGCGCATTGTGGAGCTATATGCTTCACTTTACATGCCGCCTGCCGCTTTGAAAGGCCTTTCTCCCCGCTCTGTAGTCAATACACTTTTCATTTCATCTGTGCGGGAATCTCTCCAAAGCTCAGCCGAAGGAGCGCGCAGACGGAGAAACTCTTAAATAAATCCTTTCAATATGCCGTGTGTCTAGGTGAGGCATTCTCTCCCACTCTGAATCACAACTCAAACACGGCGATGGCAAAGCCACTCAGAAGTGGATTTCTTTGGCTGACTTCTCCCAAGGACACACAGCTCTATTCTCTTTATGTACCTCAAGGTAAACAAACAGTAAACAACACAGTCAATATGTTTCTTCCCTTAAAAAATAGTCAAAATAACCAGCCAAAAATGATCTTCCAAGGAAAGACCTTGCTGTTTTGTCTTTGTTTATTTAACCTTTATATAACATTTAGAGAGTCCCATTGGGATTTAGAATCTCTTTTTCAAGATACCTTGCAATAAAGCAGCTTCAAGAGAGACATAAAAGTTGCAGACCAACAATTTACAACCACGTCAACAGTCAGAATACAGTCAAAATAGAAAAGAAAGAGCAAGGTAAAACAAAATACAATCAAAATCACATAAACGAGGGAGCCAAGTGAAATCATTTGTACAAGCACTCCAAAATACAATAGTCCAATACCAGCAGGCTCATGGGGCCAAAACCTATTTCAGTCTTGACTAAACAAGCTCCTTATTTAATCTGCCACAAGATCCTTCATTAACAGTTTGAACCCGCCACCTCTTTCAGCTTTAAATCATTTTGCAGTGATTCCCATGGAGCGGAGTACATGAAGGCACTTCTGCCTGATTTAGTTCTGACCTCAGGGGCACATAGCAGAAAACAATTCCAGAAATCAGAAACAATAGTTTTGCACCAAGTTTTTCAGAGATTTAAGAACGTAAAGTAGCAGAACCAGCATGCACTTATAGATAAAACTGTACCAATGAATAGATAACGATGATCAGTGAGAGCTTTAAAGTCAGTAATAGAGTGTGTAAATCCCACAATCCTCACTACAAACCAGTGTTAGTTTGAATGTTTCCAGCCTGTGTCGTGTCATGATGTTCAGCATTAGATATTTCTTATTAGATATGAGTGTCTTCACATTTCATGATGGGTTGACTTAGGTTCTGACCGCTTTACAAAACATATAATCGGTGTATTATAGCGGTGTAGGAGTTATTCTTCATTTTGCAGTTTTGAATAACCGGCGTCTGATTCCTGGTTTGAAGGGAAGATTCAATTATGATTAGATGTGTCCAAAGCTCTTAAGTAGGATTTAGAATAAAACTAATTATTATAGGCAAAACATATCTCTCCTTACAATCTATTATTCAATTGTTAGAAATATAATTGACGGAAGCACTCTTAATCTGTGTCTATAGTGGACAACAGAAAAGTAACCAAGATTACAAAGTAACAGGTTCAAACTGGTAAAGAGGAGACACTTAATCTGCACCAGTGAGATTGAGGTTTTAAAATATGCTATCCCAAGATTCAAACGTGTGTGTGGTAAGGGAACTTTCTCTTATTGAGCATTAAGCGTCCTAAAGCTACTCAGTGCTTATCCAAAGGTGACTTTAGAAAGGTCAGTGGGTCTAAATTTCATATTACACAATTTCTGTATAATGTTGACTTTGTCCATGAAGTACCTACTGAAACCTACTTCTATCAGTGTATTTTATTTAAAAAAATTAAAGATTAAAGTGTGACTTTAATGTATAATAGGATTCTTGGAAGAGTGGCACATTTGGGCTAAAAGTAAATCCTAATAAAAGAATGAAAGAAAGTGAAAAATTCTAGCTGGGGCAAAGAGTTATGCTTCAGTGATAATCTCTTATTTGGCACAACTCCAAGTCTCGTGAGATGCAGTCAGAGAGAGTTGGGGAAGAGTTGCCTGGTGGTTCCACTTTTTGATTTGCTACCTCTAGGGGTAAAGAGATATTAAAAAACATGTATTATTCATACGCGGCTAACCGACACTAAAAGCACACACGTCCTAGCATAATATTTGTTTTCATCATTAACACACCAAAGAGAGGCTGTCGCTTAATTACATGCTCCCCATATGTATTTAGATAACTTCTCAGATTAAGAGAAGAATTGGATTTTGAGGGGCTAATGGCTTAAATTAAAGGAACCCAAACCCATTCTTCACAGAAGGATAATGGTGGAAATCTTTTTCACTCAGCCAAGATAGCTAATAACCCAAAGTGATTCTCCTTTTCTAGGGCCTTATAATTGATTCATTAAACTGCTCTCTCCTTTATTCCTGCACAGTCGGCTCCATCGCCTCCCGCCTTTGTACCAAACGCGAGCGAGGGATCTGATAGTATAAATAGACTCTCCTTTATGTACTCGGCAGGGATTACGTCGGTCCTAATGAGAGAGCGAAGGGAGGCGGAGAGCGTTTTGCGTCGGGTGCAGAAGCATCTTGTGTGTGTATTTGCCGGAGCGCGCGGAGGGTCACCGAAGGTCCATCGATTTGCGGCCCAGTATCGGCTTTCCTGCTCCGCTCACCTCGCCGGGAACCCACCTGGATCAATGGGGCAAATTGAGGGTTTGATAGGACTAATTCTCACCGGCTCATGGGCCACATTGACCACCGGATGCGTCCCATGTCTCGGCGTGAGGCTCGCAAACACAAGGTTCTCCCCCATTGCCCACTCACATAGCTCAAGGGGGAACACAGCTAGAGTCTCACCGTCCAATTAGTCGTTATAAAAGTCCAACACTCTCTCTCTAAACCAGAAACCACATAGCCAAAGACCTCATGTCTAAGATTCACAAACTCTAGGATTGTCTGAAATTTTATATCCAAATGAGCTTCATATTATAGTATTACTACGACCTCCAGGCCAGAAAACAAATTCCTATATTCCAGGGGCGTCGCTTCACTAAACCCTGAGGTGTGGCAATATCCCTGCAATATCTAATATCCCACTTAGAAAGACTACATTTCTGAGGACAAGTGGAGCAATGGCTGATGACTGACAAGACATTACTATTTGATCAGTGTCATAAATTAATAGATGTAGGTCAAGCTCAGAGGGAACACCGGGTCCTGAACGCTCCCCTGATGTGAACTCTGTTAGATATGGCTTCGAAAAGATAGCTGGCAATTTTCGCTTGATCTTTGCTCTCCATTATAGTCATAAAAAATGCAAGATCAAATTCAGACTCGCTTAGGCGGAGGCATGGCAAGTGCCCACACCTTGCCGTACCCAGAAAAATCATCTTGAGTGCTATGACAGCTTTTCTAATTTCATTCTTCGTGGAGCTGTACATGGCTGTGACATCCAGGTTCGGGCCATGGCCAAGCTTTCTCTCTTGACTCGCTCAACGCAGGCCAAACTTTCCTAGAACACCGGAACAACGCATTTCTGAGAATTCTACGAATTCCCTTCAAACGAACGGGGCGATCCTCCGCTGCAGGGTGGAATCCCACCTCTTTGTGGGCTACAGCGAGGGATGAGTCACCCAACGATACTCTTGGCTGACGCTCTCTGATAGTGGCTGATGGAAAAATCCCACCGCTTTAGTCAAACTAAAGGGGGGCGGGGTGTTTGAGTCATGAGAATTAGTGACTGAGTCGCGGTCCGGTTGCCTGGGGCAGGGATTTGGAGGGTGGAAAAAAAGGTGGTTGGTTATTTTCATTGTGTTCTATTTCTCAGTCGGTGTAGGTGTGTGTGAGAAAGAGAGAGAGAGAGAGAGAGAAAGAGAGAGAGAGAGAGCATTAATGGGAAAAGCACAAGTGGAAGTCCCATGCAGTGCTTCTTATCAAAGTGTTACAGTGGCAGCACACATGCCGACCAAATGATAGTCAAATGCTCCGATCCGTCCAGTCATCCATTACAAGTGCTGTCATGCTCCGGAAATAGGAGCCACTTGGTTGTGAGAGACTTCCTTTTCATTT
Organism: Centroberyx gerrardi; assembly: GCF_048128805.1. Lineage (NCBI taxonomy): Eukaryota > Metazoa > Chordata > Actinopteri > Beryciformes > Berycidae > Centroberyx > Centroberyx gerrardi. The sequence continues at coordinate 7,867,491 of NC_136020.1, forward strand.
ATTGGCCTCCAGAGGGGAAACCTGTAGTCTTGCAGGACAGAGGAAACAGTTAATGAAGTTTAATTCCTAGACTTATTTCGTTCTTTGACCCCCCCTGTATAGAGTTCTCATTTAAAGTCACCAACTCCATCCTCTGCCGTGCCGAGAGTCCACTCTTCTCCGTATGAATCACTGAGGAAAAGGCTTACTTATCTTTTCAAAAGGCCACAATGCCTTCTCTTAGAAAATGATCTTTATCGAGACTTTCAATGAGTTTTCACTCTGAAACTCTCCCCTCGCTCAGAACTCATTGTGTGCGCTTCTTACAGTTGGGATTCAAAGATTTTCTTTTTCTTTCTTTTTTCCGGATTAGAGAGATGAATAGTTTGGAATCTCTCTAAAGCGAGTCAACATAAAAATTGGTGGGATGGAGTCTGAAGTATTTAAATCAAAACAGGGTTTGTCTGTGCGCTGCCGCAGTCAGAGAAATAGAAAATCAATCTTCTGAAGGATTCACATGACTTTTACTGGCAGTGCTGTTGCTGGCATAAGGCTCATTATGGGCTTCCTAATGAGTGCCGGAAGGAATTAAATCATAGATAAAACACACGATAACATCTGATAATGAAGTATAAGGTTTGAATGCCACTTTTAAATTCAATAGCTTTTCACCGTTCCGTATATCGTGCATGGATTGAGACTGAAGTTTCAAGTAAAGCGAAGTGAAAACTTAGGAATGCAAGTTCACCGCACGATGGGATGGGGGCTCGGAGCCAGCTCATGATTAATTAAAAACGACAAACGGAAATTATTTCCCTGCCAGGCTCTACCTTCTTCAGTAATTTGAGCACAGAGGAGCATTTTTGGCATCAAGACACTTGGTAATTGCTTGAGTCTCACGCTGTCTCTCCCCTCAGAGTGTAGCGTGCGTTGTAGGATTTCACTCAGAGAAAGAGAAGGCAAAGAAGTGGAGGTTGAGTTGGCGCACTAATCCCACCAGAGTTACACAGTGCGGTGAAGCCGGTGATAGTGACAGGCTCCGCACTCCAGAGCCAGATGCAGAAGCAAACAATGAAGGAAATGAAGGCTTTTGATGCAGAATGTGCAAAACAAATTCTCGATTTGCAAATGCTGGAAGTTAATAGTAAGCAGTTCATTTGTCAAGTTTCAAACATCAGCAGCTCTGTGCAAATATTGGACAACATGCAGTCAGACAACCATAGAGCCGGCGCATTTTGTTGTTTAGCAATGTTGGAGCGGAGAAAACATTATGTGACACAAAACTCAGCTCTCTCAAACTACAAGCTGCAAGCTGACCATTGCTTGCACCCTCCGGCAGCTGAAAAGTGAACAGAGTTTTAGTTCCAATTAATTTCTTACCAACAAGGAAACTATAATGTAGCCATCATTTGCTGCACTTCAAAAAAAAAGTGACTTCAAAGTTGGTTAAAACACTGCTAGAAAACAGCTATTGGCGATGTACCTTGCATTTATGGGTCCATTTTGTTGTTTGGTGGTGTATTTCTATTATTCCCCTGGATAACTGGCCAAACGTAGACGATGTGTCATCAAGATATTTCCAGCACAGCTACAATGGAGCTTAATAGCAGAACATTTTCCAGCTAACTGTAAACATCAGGTTTTGGTGTCAGTCCCTCAGAATCAAAGAACAAGCGCTTCTTTCTAGCCATTTTGCACCAACGTTCAACAATAATACAGGAGAAATCCATCATAGAAGAGGCAGAAACACCAGTTCTCCACCCACAGTAGCACAGTAGTATGCAATGCAGGTGCAAGACATGTGTTTTGAGTAAGCGGTGCAACTCTTGCTTTTCCTCAACTAGAAAAACTCTCGCCCTGTTATTGCTATCGCTGCTGCTATCGTTATTGCTCTCTCCACCATCATGATGAAACCCACAGCTGAATGCAAGTTCAGGCACATCCTCTGGGGGTTCAAAAGGCTTTCTTGGAAATCTAGGAAATCACTAACTGAAGTAGAAGATAAGGCAGGTTGAGGAAAAGTGGGCTCACCAAAAAAAGTAAATTGCAACATTTCATCAGAAAATAACTCCTGGACTGCACTGAACTTCATAGATTGATGATATATAACAGTGTAAGAGTAACCAGGGGTAGATTTTTTTTTTTCCTTTAAAGAGTGTGTTCTCTCTCCTTCAGAATGCATGGACAGAAGCAGTGGATGCAGGTGGCCGTGATGGCGCTCCTGGTGCTAACGGCGATGGCAGCCGAAGGAGGCAAGGCTGAGAAACAAGGTGAGTCTCTGCCTCCTTCCACATGATGTAAACTGACACAGCGAGCCAACCATACCATGTGAATGTATATGAATTGTCATCTTGAAATGAGGTAGAATAAAGCAGATCACTCCACTAGTATCAAGCAAATGACATAGCATTTCACAACTTGTCGGTTTAGGAAAAGGGATTCTTATAATTTATATGAACTTTTCCTAAGTGGAATTACATGCTAACACCCCCAGTTGCCTAAATTGACAGGCAGGATTACACTGCAAAAAATGTCTATCTTACCAAGTAATTGTGTCTTATATTTAGTTAAAATCATATTTTTCTTCAAAGATAATTCCATGTGTCTCATATGCACTTCCACTTGTTTCAGGGAATCCACCAGAAGTGTCAATATCTTGAAACAAGGCAAACTAAGGCAGGTCACTCCACTAGTGTAAAGAAGATGGCATTTAATTCAAGAAAATCCTTGAAACTTTGTTGACACAGAAGAATACAATTTTAACACTCAATATTCGATTGAAAAACATGCTGAGATGGATACTTTTTGCAGTGTTGACTTTTAATCAACGGCAGATGCATTTGCAGATTTTTGTTCACATTTTAACTGAAGGATCACAGCTCTGTCTTGGCCCTAACTGTACTTGTGGCGACAGATTTGACCAGCTTACAATATCGGTGTGTATTTGACACTACAGGGAAGAAGGAGCGCAAGTCGGACTGCGGCGAGTGGCAGTGGAGTGTGTGTGTGGCCAATGAAGGGGACTGTGGGCTGGGCACCAGGGAGGGAACGCGCACCGGCACCGACTGCAAGCAGACCATCAAGACCCAGCGCTGCAAGATACCCTGCAACTGGAAGAAGAAGTTCGGAGGTGAAGGAACAGTGTTCAGATGCAGACATTACTGGGCAAAAACACAGAACTAATGGGCTGAGTGGGCTGGAATTTATAAGTTCTGCCTTTAAAACAGGTATTAAATGATGTATTACTTCAGCAGGAATTGACGATTGTTGAAGTTGCCTCCTCCTATATAATATAAGTCTCCCACCCCACTCACCCTTCACATCCCCTTGAACTACGGTGGCCTGGAATGCACACAAACAGTAATGTCCCATTTTCACAATAGAGATGAGTAAGCTAGCTAATTAGAGCAGAGATCCAACAGAAACATCTAGTGAAGAGGTGATATAGCCTATCACCATGCTAAATACTGGAATGACAATACTGCTTTGGCGTTTGCTTTTTGGGCTTGAGAACGAGGCAGTTTGAATAGTTTATGGCTGAGGAGTTTCTGTTCCAAAAGTAAGAGAGTTTTGAAAGCCAGAAATCTCAGCACCTGGCAAAGTAATTGTTGAGTCATTGATATCGATCAACAACTCTATCTCCCCCCTGCAGATACAGTATATTATGGTCATGTTTGTGCAGTAAAAAAAACCTTACTTATTTCCCCTTTAAGATAGGACCTCCTCACTGATCCTAGTGTGGCATCAGATATGATTATGAGAGCCTTGCTAAATAGAGGCCCCGTTTTTTTTTTTTTTTTTTTTTTTACCTATTTCAGTCATTCAGAAATCTTAATCCGAAGACAGGCAGGATTTTTTGAGTATTTATTTGGCTGCAGGGTCGCTGATGAGTCTCTGCGCGCACGTGTACAACCATGATAGCATTGTTGTTTTTTTTTGCTTACTTGTGTGTGACATCTCCAAAGAGAGCGTGGGCCGCCTGCCAAATTCCCAGCAGGCAGCATGAAAGCCCTCTCAGAGACAAATTATAGGTATGGAGGCACATGGTTGCGGCGTTGGATGTTTAGGAAGTCCCTGTAGGATTCCTGCAACAATGGCCCTGTCACTCCCTCTCTCCGCTCTCCATCCCTCCTTCCCTCACCCGTCTCTCCCCTCTCCCCTCCTCTGATGAGCACCCTGGGATCTCGGAGGCGGTGACAGGGGTCCCACGCTTTTTTTTTTTTATGTGAGAGGAAGCCGACGAATGAGTAACGAGTGTCACAGCCACAAGGGAGCCGGGCTGGAGTGGCAACAAAATAATGGAGGGAGATATGAGAGACACGGGCATACACACACTCACACACACACACACACACACACTCACGCACACACTCGTTCAAACATATTTCTATAGCTTCCACCAGCCATTGCTGCTTTTTCCTAGTACGATCCTGCATCCTTTGGGGCCGAGTTTAAAGGGGGGCTAAATTTAATATCAAATGAAGGCCCATATGTGAAATTCATTTCAGGAGGCGCTGAAAACATTTTCACCACCGTTCCGCCAAGATTATATCTGTCCATTATTTCCAGAGTGGACAGCCGTAAAGCTGTTTTGATTAGAATCATCTGTTAGAGGGCTGCAGCATATAGGAGATCATGAGATAAAACATGTTAGGGGCCATCTGCGCCTGCTAGTAAAAGCTGTGCGCATTAATGTTGGTCATGAAGAATCCACAACCTGAAAAGGGGAGTTTAGCAGTGAAGAACTTGTTCTCTACCTGCTCCACTGATCTTTGACAGTCTCCGTGGGTAAGAAACACATGAAAGCCACGTAAATGAGAACCTTTCATCAAACAGCCTGGATGACTCACAACTATTTTCCCCTACAGGCTCCGGGGGGCTTGTTCCGTTGACTGATTGCAGTGGGCCGCCGTTTTAATAACTTCATCCGAGCTGAAATGTGTCATTTTATGTAATTTGCTGCTTGATCAGTCGTATTCAGTCGCCTGCTACGGCCCTTCAGTGCTACTAGGGGAGAGCTGCGCTAAACAAAAGCATCTAATTGAGCGGCTGATTAATTGTTACGGTGTATTCACGTTGGGATCCTTTTCGCTTTAGGGGAATGCAAGTACGACTTCCAGGCTTGGGGGGAGTGCGATCTGGCGACGGGCAAGAAGAACAGGACAGGCGTGCTGAAGCGAGCGCTGATGGACGCGACCTGTGCCACCACTGTCACAGCCACCAAGCCCTGTGGGAAGATCCCCAAGACCAAGCTGCAAGGTATGCTGGGAGGCACAAATATGATGTGTCAACTATGACTGTCACCTGTCAGAATTCGTGACATCCACTGAAATTCTGTTGATAAGCCACCATGTCTTCAAAAATATGTCTGTCAGAGCTCCATTATTTTGACGCTACACATTGTAGAGCAATGCTGTTTTTCCCACGGCGCAGCTGAGGTCATCACGAGCCAAATTCAGGTCAGGCAGGCAGTCACTCAGTCAGTCAGTCAGTCAGATAACGCTTAGTGAGATGTCGCATCACGCTGATGGCGCTGACGCGACCTGTGTGTGCAGTTGACGTTATCAGCGTGGTAGCAGTAGCTATAGCTCCCGGCTCCAAAAAGCTGTGTTTTGTGAAAGCGGAGGACTTTATTGAAACTTTTATGATGCCGTGTTCATGATACTAAGCCCAAGGACACTCAATGTAAATTTGAGCCACCAAGGACAGGGAGCTTTCGAAGTTTAAAAGGCGCATCAACCGGTGAGTATCTGAGAGGCCAGTTGCATGAAAAACTTTAGGTGTCAAACTTAAGTTTGTCCCTTTAGGCAAATAATTCCCTGAGGCCAGGGGTTTCTTCAGGGGCGTTGCATGAAGCCCCTAAAATGATCTCCTGAGCTAACGTTAGAGCTCCACTACCAGCGTTGCGTCGCGTCGTGTTGTCATCAGCGTTGCGTCAACGTGACGTTCTCCCTGCTCCACAGAGTGCGTTGACTTTTGAATGAATTCACCAGAAAACAATCAATTCAACTTTATTTCAATGAGGGAGAACGCATGCGTCAGCCATCGAGAATTGAACCTCGGTGATTTTTTCGCTTGGACGCAGCCATCGGACGCAACGCAGACGCAACGCGAGCAGAGGAGATCTTTCAGTGCTGGTAAAGGAATCATTCCTTCGATGGCGCCCGATGGCTGTAGTGGAGCAGGGCCGTAGTGTTTTACAGTAGTTTCGGCTGTAACAATGCAGTTGAGTCCCTCGTTACCGTGGCAACCCCTCTACGTGACCTGCCGAGGCTCGGCAGAGATTGCTATTATTTTGAAACATCTACAAAACTCACAACTCCCCTTGCAATTTCATCAAAGTTTACATTTTTGTGACACCAAACCATGTCATAGACACTTATTTCATGCGGACTATGTATCATTTGTGTGTACTAGAAACGGACTGGCTGCAAGCTAGCTAATGGTAAAATGCATTGAACAAGCTGCTAACTTGGTGGATTTCAATCTTGCCAACAAGAATGCTGGAAGCATATTTGGCTATCTGGCTGAAGCCTCCTACACATAAAATATAATTTTCTTTGACTGTAATATTAATTAATTTCAAAATAATAGCAATATAAAAATGGCACAAATACTTAAGAGACCATGGGAGGCCCTCATGTTATTACTTGAATGCCCTGTGCCACTTCTTGCCCTAATCCACACGTGAGTTTCAAATCTATTTGACACTGAACAGATAAATGGTGCAGATTTGGTAGAGGGCTCCCTCTAGTGCCATCAATGTAAAACTACATTTATTGTCTGCATTGTGTGTAGATGCACATTTTCGCCTGTAAAGTAAGTACACAATTGCTTTTCTGCAAACAAGTGCCATCTGAGTAGAGACATCAGAAAAAAAACTGTTGCAATGAAAGATTTATTTAAAAAAACTCAATCCGATCTAATCTAATCTAATTCTCGTGTGATTAAAGTTCTTCTCTGTAGGTAGTGACAGTCTTTAGCCTACTCTTTTTCAACAAAAATCAGCATTGTGCCTCAATTGAAAAATCAACAGCCTAAATAAACAAAATAGGCCTTATCTATAGAGTATTGGTTATCAGAAGCATTTTTCTGCAGAGAATCAACAACGCAAATGTCCTGCTGATTGACGGAATTAATTCAGTGGTCACGGAATATAGAATGTCATCGCCATAATCAGTGTAGTGGTATATATTGAAGTGGTTGAGCACCCCCCCCCCCGCCCCCCCTCCCAAAAAAAAAGAAAAAAAAAAGAAGGTTAGCATTTTTCCCACAGTGCAGCCGAGGGCATCATTAGGCAAATTCAGGTCAGGGAATCAGTCAGTCACTCAGTCAGTCAGTCAGTCAGGTAACACTTAGTGAGATGATGCGCTTCGTCAGATGGCCTCTAGAGGGCGTTTTTGACTGTGAGATGCAGTGTTTCCCATACAGAAGCACAAAATCAAAAGTTGCTCACTGTATAGAAATGGATCTAAATCGTTTAAGGTTACCTTGTGGTATTTAAGTAACGTTAGTGGAATTAGGTCATTTAACCGTGTCGCAGTGCTTCAGTGCATAGAATTGAACACACGCCGTGGGTCTGTACAGGATCTGTGCTTGTTCAAGTGAAGAAGCAAGAACACGGCCTGGACATTATTAAACCTCCTTTAGCTGCCCAACAAGTCTGAATTCCTCATGGGCTTTGTTGCAAATGTAAGCTAGTTGGATTTGTTGAAATACAAACCAGCCTCACTCCCTTGGTGCAGCTCGTGGCCATTTTGGACCAGTTTAATAGGTGGAAATGTTTGCATTTACACTCCAAACAGTTACAGTACATTAAATTATATTGGTTTGGCTCAGAAGCAAACTACTGATATAAGGAGGAACGGTCCACTACTTCTCCTTACAATGTCAAATAATTGTAAACAGTTACAGGGAATGTTAAATTAGTTGGTTTGTTTAATTAATTGTAGCTAAAGGGGTGTTTACATCTTGGGTGCTTATAATCTTCTTTCTGTTTCCTTAGTTGAATTACTGATCTTCCTGCTAACCAACATGTTTTTATATTTTGTGCTGTTTTTTTCTGAAAATCAAAGGCAAGGATCTCTGAGGGTGTTAATTTTTTTATTTCAGTTTATTTAGCCAGAAATAAGACACGGGTTAAAATCTGACATGGACACAAATAAGAGAGTGTTGGATGAGAAAATGAATGTTTCTGGAGTTATACAATTAAATGACAGCAACAATAAAAGGTGTATTTTTCAGTTAATGTTTTCTACCCTGTGATTTGCCTATAAAGTGCGATACAAGTGCGAAACCCTATTCAATTTCTATGAGTAACGCAATAAATCAACATTTTCTGCTTCGTCTTCGCTCTAATAAGTTATGTGAAATGTATATGGTGTCAATAATTTTTCGTTACCTTTTCGCAGTTGTCAAACAACAGCAGGATCATGAAAATGTATGTTTTCTTCTCAAAATGCTAACATGACTCCTGTCTTGAACAGAAGTTTTCTAGCTTGTTAGCATTGTGGCTTCCAGATAATTCAATTATAATGATCCTGCAGTTGTTTGACAGCTGTGAAAAGGTTATGGACAATTAACAACAGCATACATTTCACATAACTTATTAGAACACAGAAAAAGAACCATAGAAAATGTTGATTTATTGTTTTGAATAGGGTTTCGCACATTTGAAATGTCATTCCCTTCTTATCCATTGATAGTTAAAAATTATAGTGTAACTTAAGTGGATATTTTTCTTGTCCATTGCCACGTCAGACTGATTGCATCTCGCTGAATCAAACCCTTTTAAATGATTTAATCTTTGTTCATATTCAGTCCACCAACAATGCAGTGGAAATTAACTTAATGTCAGTGCTGAGACGGTGTGCAGTGTGAAAGCACAGGTCAACAGGTTAACTCACTATTCAGCTGTAATTGCATGCTTTGAACTCAGTTCTTGTTGTTGTTTTTTTTTGCCACATTTTGCGAAATGGGCAGTTAAAGGTCATGAAAACACCTGGGGTGACACCTGATTTCAACTAATGGGAGAATATTAAGAACAAATTGGAGTATTTTGAATATATTACCATCTGCTAGGAGAGATTGGTGTGCAGCTTGTGGCTGAAACCGCTTTAATATACTCTAGACGCTGGTGATAAGACAGGCCCTGATTCATTTCAAGTGAGCAAACCCCCTCTGTCAATTTTGTAAACAAGGGTGCAATTGACTCACTGCGAATGTCCCATTGTCCAAACAGGATTATATAGAGTGCAGAATTACTGCCAATGGTCGTAAACTGTGTTCTTATCACACGCAGCAGACGACATGTATGCACACGAGCTTTGCTTAACCTCTCTATCGCTTGATCAAACAAACCACAGTCAGATAAAACCCCAAATTGGAGCGATAAGGCGATATTCAATTTCAGTATTCCCCAAGTCGTCTCTTGGCTTTCTGTGACTACAGTGTGTCTACTGTAGCACTGGCAAACTCTAACACGCCTGTCTGCTCTACTGTTTGTTTTAAGATTTCATGCCAAACTACATTTGACTTTCAAAGGGGGGGATCTGCTAAATTTTTCACTCACCAGCCCATCATTAATGCATTCTGACAGGATGTTCCTTAAGTACGATGAGCAGCTCACTGCACTTGCCATCTTTAATTCCTCCTGCTATTCAGCTGATATACAACATGCCAGTGTTAAACCCTACAGTATACATATATACATCTCATCTGCACGTATGGGAACATTTTGAACAATCTGTGCGTGTTGGAGAGTAGGTTTTTACGGTGTTGGATAAAGAGTAGGAGGGGAGAAATCGGGGTGATTTAGGTGCCGCTGAGTGACAGTAATCTGTCATTTCAGAGAGTGTGACGAACAGCATTTGCGGCGCCGACTGACGCTGTGATGTCAGGGTCTTATTTGGGTGACAAACACAGAGGGCTCGATGACAGGTACAGATACACAAACCATTCTGTCCTTGCTCTCCGTTTCTTGGCTGGTGTCGTGAGTATAATAGTGCGAATGTACGGAAACTGTTACAGTTAGGCCAGATTTGCGCGTTTAATTGACAGTGGGCACCCTTCTGCTGCTACTGGTAATTATCTGCACCGTTACTATATCCTATGGCATAAAAAAAGCCAAGAAAAGCCTATTAGGGTGTCACATGTAGGGAAAATTAAAATCCCATTAGAGACGGAATAAATGCACGTGCATTTTGGCGGCAGAATCAGAGGAAGGTCTTGTGCTTTATTTTCTCTCATTTTTTTAAAAATAAATTTCGATCTTCACGCTTGATTCTGCATGTACGTGTGCATTATGTATCGGTGTAGAATATGCGGTTTACATACTTAAAATATCTTTGCATGTCATTTGTGGGTGCAGATGTTTACGTGTGCATACGAGTGGAACGCGAGCGTACGGTTGGCAGCCAGGCGTGCGGCCGCTGTGTAGCGCATCAATTCTAATGAAGGCCGGACGCGTTGATTCACAGCGACAGCCCTAGGGGGAGTGAGAGCCGAGGCCAAAAGGAGAGAGAGAGAGAGAGAGAGCAGAGCGCGGATGACAGTGGCCGAGATGAAGGGAGACAGCCGGGAAGAGAGAGAGAGACACTGCTATCGGAGCGAGGTGTGATTCCCCGTGTCTGCCAGTGGGGAGATAAGCTCCAGGAGGCAGAGGGGTTACTGGGGGGGAAAAGAGAGTCCGAGTGGCGGTGGTGGTACACTGCAAAAAAAATCATTTCATTTAGTCTATTATTGAGTCCTAGAATCGTAATTTTCTTAAAATAAGTGAAAAAATCTGCCAGTGGCGTTAGATAATTTCACTTGTTTCCAATGCAAATCAACTTGTTTCAAGAATTTTGTAGAATCAGGTGTCATTTTCTTGATAGCAGTGCAGTGATCTGCCTTATTCTGACTTGTTTCAAGATGCTCATGACACTCATTTCTAGAAAATTCCTGAAACAAGTGAAACTGCATTGGAAACAAGTGTTAAAAACGAGTTATCTAACCTCATTGGCAGAATTTTTTCTCTTGCTTTAAGAAAAATAAGATTTGAACTCTGAATATGAGACTAAATGGCTTGTTAAGATGGATGTTTTTTTGCAGTGTAGTGGGAGAGGAAGGGGTACAGTACATGTTTTCTGTGTGTGTCAGGGGATGGCAGGTAAAGCCACAGCAGCCAGATCAGAGGGCTTGTGAGGAGAGAGAAGAGGCTATCTCTAGGCTGGGGGGGTGGGAGGGGGGGGGGGGGGGGGGGGCACGATCTGCCGGGCCAAAATCTGCAATTTGGAGCAGCCACCTTGGGTTCGGGAGATAGGCTTTTCCCCCTGACTGCCGCAGGTTGCTGTGATGGGAGGCAGCGTCTGTCATTTGCAGATTCTGCAGGAGACAATGCTAAGAGGCGCCTGGGGAGCGATCTGAGACTCAGAGTTGCGTGTCTTTCCTGTCTAGCCCAGGTGAAACGCGCACCCCGCGGAGTGAAAGAGAGAGGGAGGAGGGAGGGCGGTGGGAGAACAAAGAGTGATAGAAATGAAACATTATGAATACCTGTAGAAACCTCCCCGGTCCCCTTCCTCTGTTTCCGCAGAGCAGGAGCCAGACTCACATGGGGGAGGGGGGGGGGGGGGGGAGCGTTTTGGATGCCAGAGCTGATTCGCGGGTAAACAAAAGGCTTTACAGAGAGAATGTCTGGCATCTTTCAATTGGTTTGGAGGTACAGTGTTTGCGTCGTTCCCGCCAGACGGACAGGTAGTGTTACTCTGCCCTTTGGATGCAAGGGAGTCATTCAGAGCCAGACACAGTATCATTACACTGGAGCAGGTTCTCGACATCTGGGCTGGAGAAAAGGCAACGCTGGTCTGATTATGAGTCTGTGTCAGAGGCAAAGTGGAGAGAGAGAGAGAGAGAGAGAGAGAGAGAGGAGTGTAGTGCGATGTGCCAATGCAGCAGAAAGTACTCCAGCATGGCGTGAGAGTTCCCGTCTCGTCTCGTCGTCGGAGCTAACAGAGAGAGAAAACGCTGTTTCTCCCTCTCTCTCCCCGGGGAGCAGAATATGCTGACAGAAACAACAGGGAGGGGAAAAAAAAGAAAAAAAAAAGAAAAAACATTCCAACAAATGAAAACAAGCAAACAAATGGAATGGAAGAGCAATTTCCGTATTTGCATGGGCGCCCGTACGTCAAAGCCCTAACGCCCGTGGAAGTTTGCAACTGAGGTGACAAGAGCAGATTTCCAAGATTTCCTCGCTGCGCTCGTTCAGAAGGTTAAGAGGTCGATCCTCAGCTGAAATCTCATTGGCTGAGCGTATCTTGTAGCTGTTCCAGTTGCTTACCGACATTTCATTAGAGGATTTGCAAGGTGTCCTTTCAACATAATCCATTCATATAAAAATTTATTCAGGATTGAAGAAGTATTGATAGGCCTTTCATATTGTATATGATAACATTATATCTCTTTTAAGAGACGCTAACCCTAACCCTAAAGACAACGGTCAGTGTTTTTTTTTTTTGTAATCTAATATTGTATTACTTTTATTTTACATGATTTGGATTCAGAAAAGTGACACATATACGTTTTTGATATATAATATCAACATTTTCTTCAGATCTATGCTGATATCTTTTGCTGTGAAACCATGACAATGAAAGCACATCACGATGTTGAGAAGTCTTTCACTTGGATGAAGTGGGCTGAGCAGTGAGCCACAACAAAAGTAATGTGGGAGGATCTCAATTTAGTGGCAAGTAGGAACTTGCTTTGGATCAGGTACAGTCTGAACAAACAGGTGTTGATTAGCCAAGTTGACATCTCTGTTCTTCAGATGCCCACAGAACGCATCATTTCATAAGCTGAGAGGCTTACTGGAGGAAAACTGTACTTATTTAGAGATTAATTACTCCTTTTTGTTGTCTGCTGTCCCTTATGGGCTTCCTCACTTTCTGCCAAGCACCTAAGAAATATAAATAGAGACACAGAGGAGCATATGGAAATACGATAGATGGAGATAAGTGGAGAATCACTGAAGTACAGACAGGTTTGATTGACAGGGGAGAAAAGACTGTCTGCATGTATGATGATGCATCTGACAGATATATTATGTGTGTGCATACTGAGGGCTGATATCTAAATGCTGTTTCAGAGGCTTTTCCACTCTGCCAAAAATACAATTCTGGGGGAAAATACTGAATACTTGTCATTTTTTGGCATGAATATCAGCACAAAATATCGTCAATCAGAGACTGCAACCCAACAATATCACTATAGGTATCGTCCTTCAAAATCCCATATCAATAGATCCCTAGTGCACACACAGGCATGCATTCAGACAGAGAGAAAGACAAGAAGGCAGACAGCTTGACTGAGAGACAGACCGTCGCACACAGAGAAACAGATTCACACAAACCGCCCAACAGATTGACAGTCCCACAAACAGCAGGCCAGCCAAACCTAGATGGAGGTTGCGCTCTCCTCCTGCTCACCAGAGCGGAGAGGCCGCGCAGCAGAAAGCGACGCCATGGACTGTGGCGTCTGTCATGGCTGCCAGCTACCAAACCCACTGTTGTGGGAAGGTGATAAAACAGTTTTTCCTGTATGGCGCACGCCGAGCCACCAAATCAACCCCCTCCGGCCGCCAGCAGCAGGCTCTGCTCGTGAAGCGGGGACAGAGGGGTGGGGTGGGGGTGGGGCTGCTGCCTGCGGTGATTGCAGTGTCACCGCACCGCAACCTGCGCTCTAGGTGGCAGAAAACATCAATTAAAACCCATATGGTTGATTATTATAATCGAGAGAGGAGCGCGGATGCTGTTCGCGGCGTACTGCAAAGAAAAGGGGTTTGTTTGTTTTCAAAGGCCTCACCGCTGGCAGGGAAATTGTCAAAGTAAATAGCGTGGGTTGTAACCTTTTTTGTGTATCTGTTCTCGCAGACTCAAAGAAGCAGAAGAAGGAAGGGAAGAAGCGGGAGCGCACCCCGATGGACTGATGATGCTGTTTGTCCCAGGGAGGAAGAAGAAGAGGGTGGCGAGGCGTAAACTGCCCTAATTCAACACGGTTCCTCTTCGTGTGTCCTGTAGGTCGACAGTAGGAGCCTATAGCGTTGACAAAACCAGTGGAAAAAAAAAATGACTTGTAGTGACAATGTGTTTTATTTTTTCTTCTTCCTAGTACCTGATAAGAAACAATTTGTACGTTGCGATAGGAGATATAATACTCAGTGGTACGAATAATGAATATGGAAAGGATGTGTTTACTAGTGTTCTGACCTAATGATGTTATTTCTAGGATTATTTTCTCAAGAACAAATTGGATAGGATTTGTATTGCTATTGCATAGCCTAACTCTAATTTGGAGAGCTCTTTGGTCCATGTCCCGACTTAATGAAGCAGTTTGTTAAAAGTGAAGCTCTAAACATCTTCGCTTAATTCATTTGAACAAAAAGTTTTTGAAATGGCTGAAGTTCATGGTAAGATTTTTTTCCCATCATTTTGTAGTATATGGCATTTTTTTCTCCTGTTTCCAATGAGAATAAATATAGCCTGTTATCTGGAGACTGCATAATAGCGACTGTATATGTGTACAAACTGTAACTGTTCGTTAGAGTTTGTTGTCCTCCTGCTGCTCTGTTGTACCTCACTTTATATCCAGTCATTTTTACTCTCCAGGTCCCGCCTGTATGACATGAAAGTCCTGACATTGTAGTCTTCAACTGGAGTTAACATTCCCCTTTTTTCCTATTACATTCCCAACAAAAAAACAATAAAGGTAGAAAAGATGGCCAGAGCATTCGTCTTTTCCCCTGTGCACGTGCCTCACACAGTCAAATCCACCAGTGTTTTCAAACACATTTCATAGATTTTTATTTGAATTTCTTTCTGAGAGAGTATGGCACAATGTAACCACTCGATGCAGTTCATCTTACAGTGTCATAGGTGGCCAGTGATAGTAACACTCAGATTCATTGTCCAGAACAAATAATCAATCAAGAATGCATCAAAAGGAAATCAATACCATTGTTACTGTACAGGGAATATTATAGTGGGGGAAGGGGTAGGGGATAAAGGAGGGATTCTGGGGGGGAACATTCAGATAGTAGCTATTAAACACGTGTATGTACATTTCAACTGTACCGCATCCGAATTACATATAATGTATATCATATAGATATATACAATGCAAACAATAGACTCTTAAAAGACTTTTTTTTTTCCTATTGCATGAGGAGCCACAAGCCACAGTGAGTGAAAACACAATGAGCATCTACATACTTAAGCAACTGAAAAGATGAACACCTTGTATGTACATTTGACACTTGCAGCAGGCTACTGAAGTATTATTCTTTTTTTTCTGTATTCTACGTGTCCATCATGAGTCCAGGTGGGTCAAAGAGCTCAACCCTCAACACTTTGGTCGCTCCACGAATCCCCAAGATGTCTTGTTAAAATTGCAGGAGTGATAAAGTGTGTCCAGTGAGATAGCTGGTGCCCAGTTTCTCCCCGAGGTGAGTGCGAGCCTCACCCCTTTATTTACAGGTTAAATCAAAATGAAAGTATAATAAATATTATTCCGTCTAGGCCTTTTGCACCACAGTGTAACTAGTTTTACCTCCCCCCCCCCCCCCCCCCCCTCCAGGTATCCAGGTTTGCTTTTTTTCCTCCTTTCTGTCTGCAAAAGCCTTAAAGTCCCATGGAACGTTTTCCCAATGTTGAAAAGTTTGGATCCAGTCACACAATTTACAAGGCAGTGATTCATTTCTTAGCAAATGATGCCCTCAGAAATGCAAATATATATATATATTTATACCTTATACTTTCATAATCTTATCTGTCAAACACAGCTTTATATATCTCCATATTTCTTCAATAAACATCTCTAATTTCAGACAAAAAAACAAACAAAAACTTGTCTTCTAACATCTTCTAATTTGTAATACTACTTTTGTACAACGATAAAAGAAACAGAGATTTATAAAACGTGATAGAAAATGTACAGTATAATGATCGGAGTGTTTGTATGAATTCCAGTACCACGCATCGCTGTGTCGAAGTGAGTCTTTGGAAGCCTGTTGCTATTGAAAGACTGTTGAAGGAGGGAATACAGATCGACAGTCACACTGTGTGCCTCTTCCCTGATGTGTGCCTTGTGTTTTCATGAACATGATATTTTTACAAGTGTGCCATCTGATGCCTTCATGCCGAGGTTGCCTTGTAGAAAAATAAAACAAAGCACACTCACCGTACTGTATGACGCTCGCACACAGGCACGCGCGCACACACACACACACACACACACAAACGGCAACACACTGAAATATAAGACACAGACACATAGGGGTTGCACAGTCAAGCACAATTTCCCACACACATAAAGACAAATGTGCATGCATGTTCACACACATGCGTGCAGAGATACACACACACGCTCTCTCTCTCTCTCTCTCTCTCTCTCTCTCTCTCACACACACACACACACACACGCACACCTAATGTATGAAAAATCAACCAAATCAGCCCTCTTTGCCTCCAGGGTAATATGGTAATAAGTCACAACCTACTGTATAATGTATAGGTTTTGCTAAATTTGTTTCAAAGGTTTTCAAAATGAGATGATGATTTTCGATTGTTCAGTCTCAAAACTTTTATTGCCTCTACAGTCTGGCTATGAGGATGAGAACTACAGCAGTAGGAGCTCAGAGCTGAGAAACAACACCCCAAAAAAAAAAAAGTTCTCTTTGATAAGCACCACGCTGCAGCGCCACCGAACTGCAGCGCCGTCTACATCGCTCAGCGCAGACACACTGTATGGACGCACGAGCAAATTTAAGATAAAAGAGCAATTTGTGTTTATGTCATTCTGGGTAAGGCACTTCAAATTGCTCCGTACAATCTGGCGATATATTTTCCGTCTCAGATAAAATTCCCACAACGCCTGGCCGTAAAACCGTAGCAGCAGAGTCCACAGATGCTTAATTTGCAAGCTATCATCCTAATTAACTACTGTTCTACTTTAAATGCCATAGAATACTAACAGCAACGATTTAAATATATTACAGGTGCTACTGTCCACTACTTCTGCATGGCTGCTGCAACTACAACAGAAGATTCTACTCCACTACAGACATGGCAGATTACTCCTACGCTAAGAGTGAAAGCAGAGAAACCCTAAATCTGAGGTCGTCTCTGATAAACGTTACGTGTCATATGTTCTCCGTAAAAGGAGTTTAGCCCTTTGACATAAGCCGTGTGAAGAGGAGCCCAGCTAGCTCTGACGGCACATTATGATCTGTTGATTACCATAGAGACATGTTTATGTCTAGCCACTGACAGATGAACATGGTCATCTTGGATAATGTGCGTGAACATGCCATTGGAACGCACCTGAATGCAGAAAATGTGAAATGTACGCTCGTACGTACTGAGACGGAGCCAAGTGATGAACACAAAAGCACAAGCGCAAGAGCCACACGAGAGCGAGACGCAATAAAACCAACAGGAGGGACGGTAAACAGCACCGTGTCGCGCCGTGTTTACACCAGAGCGCGAGTTTCGTCTGGGACGGTCGAAATTCCTGCGGCAAACCCTTGGCTGACCCGCCGAGAACGGCTGACACTTCTCCAAACATGGTCCACATGCGGCGTGATCCTCGAGGGCCTGCTGTGGATTTTGTCACTGACAGACCCCCACACCACCCCCTCCCATCCCCCCCCCCGGTAACCATGACTACAAAGGCAAGCTTATCTGTGTCGTACAAAGTGTACACCTTGGGGGCTATCAGCCGGCTCCCTGCCTTTGCATGCGTGACAGCCGTTCTCTTTGACTCGCTGTCACCGAACGGTACTCTCTCTCGTTCTATCATAAACCCCATTCTCTCGCATTCCCCCGGCCCGCCTTTCCCCCCCCCCTCCTCCTCCCTGATTCACTTTCCATCACAAAAGACAAAGCCTGAGCAGGAATATCTTTTTGTTCTCATCTGTTCAATAGCTTGTCAAGGGGAGGGAATGGGAAGGGGGGGCGAAACGGTACGCGAGAATGCTGCTCTCGATGCTGAAAGTGCATCTCGCCAAGATGACCGCCACTTTGTTAGATGCGTCTCGCCCCCCTCCCCCCCGTCTCTCTCTCTCCAGAGGTGATAAACTGCCATCGCTTTCCGTCAAACACCCCACCGGCTGCTCAGACCGGGACCCCTGGACCACCAGTTCTGCTGGGGGGGCCACTTAACTCCCCTGCTGGTATCACTCACACGACAGCTTAGCGGAGATTAATCAGATATTCTGGGAAGGCTCTTACCCACTACTGAGATGTGTGACAGATGACAGACAGACATGGCTCCACTTATCACCGTGACGAATGGTTGGATGTTGAACTTGGATGGATGCCTCAGTTCCCGCTGAGACTGCTGGGATAGATACGCACGGACCGCTTGGGTACAGCAGCGTGCAGCTACGGATGCATCCAGTCCTTTTTGATGTGCGTGTTATTATTACATAGTTCTTTTATTTTTTTTTTTACCATTTTACCTTACGCTGACAGCAAAGAGTCAAAATGTAAATGTCGAATGCGGTAGCTTAATGCAAAATTAATGCTCAGATTTGTTCCGGCGACAATCTAAAAATACAAGGTTTGAATCTATGAGTGCGAGCAGGAGCGAGGGCAAAATGAGAGCAGAAGAAAGAGAGAATGAATAATGGAGTGAGCTAATGAATGCACATGTGATATACGTTGCATTCATGAACTCACATATGAGGTATGGGACTATAACGGGATCGGATTGAGTTGGGGACTAAGTGGGACAGGGGTGTGTAGCACAAGCTGAGCGTGTAATGGGCAATCTTTAATCTCAAATGTAGGTGTTCCACATCATCTCATAATCTGATCAGGCTCATGGTGAGTTTTCATTATAGCATCTGTCCCAGATCTCTCTTTAAGGAGACAGCCTTGAGGATCTATTCAGTGCGGGCGTAATTCTCTGTAAAGCCCCCCTACCAGCCACCGTGGCAACCTCCTGATAGCAAACGCTGCTACATATTCATTGCTCCAATTGGTGAGCATACATTAATGCAACTGAGAATTGTCTGAAGTTGAAATGACAGATGAAACGCACGGCTACGCACATAATGTGGCACAGTAAATGGATATTTTCTCATTCCTCTAAATTATTACCGTAAAATAAGCACCATGAATAGTTAATCTTAATACAAAAAAAACCCAACATGATGACTTGTATGGAATTAATTCTATCACACGTGCGTCTCAAATTGAAATGGAGGTGGGTTACAGTAAAGACATGGAAATAGCCCTTATTTAAATCACAAGGTTGTGGCCTGTGATTAGAAGTAAACTCCATTCTTGGAGCGCACAAACACACGCGGTTGTCGGCACACACACACACACACACACACATGAACACGCTCATACACAAGCACACAGGAGCGCACGCACACACACACACACACACACACACACTCATGCACACTTTGTGGGGTTTTCACAGTCATTGTCTGTACAGTGCAGTACAGTACATGCTGTGACAACAAATCAATCCACTAATCAACGGGATCAAATGAAGTCTCCCACACATCCACAGGAAAGCGTAAGTTACCCTCCTATAGAACGCAATAAGCTCTGAGCTCCGACCACCTGTTTCCCTCTGAATAGCGGATAACTCGACTCCAAACGTATAAATATCTTAATAGTCACTATGAAAGAAACATCAGACACGCTGTCAGCAGTTGTACGCAGGAGCTGAAATGAAATGAAACTAGTGGCAAATCAAAGAGTGTGACTGAACAATCTCATGTCACATTTTTCTATGTTTATTTAGTCATGACTTTCTTTTTGTTTGAATTTTAATGTTTTGGCGCATTCTCTGTTATGATGCATGACAGGATGTATTCAGTGAGATGCTAAATATTCTCTTTTAAAGCTGCACTAGGGACAATTTTGATGTAAACATACATCTGTCTTATCAACCTAAATCACAAAGTGGGACTGCATTTTAGAGCGTCCCATCCGCACTAATTGAAACCCCATAGAATCCTCCTATTTGCTCAATTGAAGTTCTGGTATCAGGTCAAAACGCCTCACAGAAAGTGATGAATCAGTGAGCAAAACACAAACCAGTGTCAGATCTTCTCTTGTTTTGGTTTGCTGACATCACTGCACATTTGATGCATGCTTTCTGGATATTAAAGTTAAACATTTTCAAACAGCTGCCTCTCGCTGCCGGCTGGAGCCGCCAATGTGCAAAGTTACCTAGTGCAGCTTTAATATAATATCCCATTATGTATTGACGGCAACTCTTTCCCATGGGCGCTCGCTCATCCCTGTAGATGGGATTGCTTCCAGCCATGATGTGACCACGCCAGAGGCAATCGAGACAAGCTGCCCCACTTTCCATCACACAGGCGGAAAGTGCCACCGGCGAGCGGCGTCAGCTTACACCGGGGAACGTGTCCTTGAGCTGAAGTTACCGCCGTTCATCTTGATCGAGGGGGATTGTCCAATCACACAGGATCGTCAAACGATCAACAGCATGGGCAGACACAGACAGACAGACAGACAGACAGGAAAGTAGGCAGGCAGAGGGGCACACATGGGTACACACACATGCACGCACACACACAAACACGCACGCACACACACAAATGAGTATACACTGATATGTACAGTTATCTACAGGTATCATCACTGAACTTCAAACTTTTGAGGTTTGTGAATTCAGTCAGCCCTATTTTCCCATTGAATTTTTCTTGTGTTTCTATACAGTGCAGCTCTCTCTACGCTCTTTTGTCTTTTTGATTTTCTTCAATCTCTTCTGCGGTTCACTGTTGCTCCCAAGGGTTGCATTACGCAGCCTCATTTTTTTTTTCCCCCTCGGCTTATAACTCAACTCTGAATATTTCAAAAGCAACTGTCAATATTCTGCCTTCCCTTTCTGCACTGCTTCTGCACAACTCATCTCAATACAACTGGCATCAGTTGAATTTGTGTAAAGTGCTACAACCGGTTATTGAGAGAGAAATTGGAAATTAATGATAAATGAGGGAAAGTAATGTCAAATGCTCTCTCGCTATCTTTATATCGCAAACATCTCTCACAATCAGACACATACAAACACACATGCACACATGGATGCACGCACACATACACACACACGCACGCACACATACATACACGTACACACACAACATGCACACAGTCAACTCACACTTAAACTTGTCTCCCGAAGTGACACATATTTATCTGGCTGACCTAATATTTCTGTATTGGCAGAGGAGAAGATGCTTGAATGTCTTTTTAAATGTGACGTTGCACAGAGCGTAGCAGGCTGGGTTGATGGTGCTGTTGATGTAGCACAGCCAGTAGCCAATAGTCCACACTGTGTTGGGGATGCAGCTGGAGCAGAAGGTGTTGATCAGCACCATCACGTTATAGGGAGTCCAGGTGGCCACGAAAGCCACCAGGATGGCCATGATGGTGCGGGTCACTTTTTTCTCCCGTGACGGCGCCGCTTTCTTCTTCTTGTTCGGCGGCTGCTTGGTCATCTTCACAATCTTCCGCGCCACGTGGTTCTGCCGCTCCGTGGCCGGGACGATCTCAACAGTAGCGTTGGAGGGTGTGTAGCAGTCACCCTTGGGCGATTTAGTCTTGATCTTGATGCAGGTCAGCTTGGAGCCCCCCGCCTTGGCCCGCTGGCGTGGGAGCGGCTGGCTGGGCTCGGCGCTGGAGTTGGCCCTGGAGGGCACCGCCTCCTCGTCCTTCTGGTTGGACGCGGCCACGCTGCCGGACGTTGAGTCATTGGAGCTCTCCTTCTCCTCTCCGGGGGCGCAGTTCTCCCTCGCCGCCTCCTCGCCCTCGGTCTCGCCCTCTGCAGTAGTCGAGGACGGCCCCTTGCCGTTCTGCAGTTTTCCATCGTGCTGGTTAGCCACGTCGTCGGTGTTCTGGGTCTGGCAGCGCTCTGTGTCTTCCCCTGGCACATTGTTGTTGTTGGGTTTAGGTGTGTTGTTCCTCCCCTGGCCAGGGGATACGGGCTCTGGATTGGCCCCTGATGGCTTCCGGTTGTCCTTCTTCACGCGGCTCTTGCTCGCTCTGGAGATCTGCCAGTAGAGCACAATCATGATGATGACGGGCAGGTAGAAGGCGGCGATGGCTGTGCCAAAAGTGACAGCCGCATTGGAGAAGAACTGGATGTAGCACTCCCTTTCAGGCACTGTCCGCCCACCAACAATGAACTGCCAGAAGAGGATGGCTGGCGCCCAGAGGATGAAGGACAGAACCCAGGCTGCGGCAATCATCATTCCTGCCATCTTGGTGGTCCGTTTGACAGGGTAGCTGAGGGGCTTAGTGACACAGAAGTATCTGTCAAAGCTTATGATGAGAAGATTCATGACAGATGCATTGCTGACAACATAGTCCAGGGCTAACCACAAGTCGCACACCACCGGCCCGAGGGGCCAGTACCCTATCACTATGTAGACTGTATACAAGTTCATAGAGCACAGTCCAATAATTAGGTCAGCGCATGCGAGGCTGAATAAAAAATAGTTGTTGACAGTCTGTAGGTTCCTATTAACTTTGATGGAAAGCATGACCAGGATATTTCCAATGACCGTAACCAAACTGAGGGAACCAGCCACCAACACGATGAACACCACCTCCACAGTCTTGTAGGCGCTTTCGCTCTCTTCCACAACTTCTGTTTCATTGCCTTCAGAGGCATTCCAGTAGGTGAAATTGAATACATCCATGGCATTTGGTCTTTTGTTTCCGTCTCCTATTCAGATGGAACCTACAAAAGAGAACAAAAGAGAAGAGAAGATTGGTAATGTGTTGATAAAACATGGCCGTAGAAGCTTTTGGCAGTTTATTGTCATTTTGACACTTTTGAGTGGCAGGTATAAGGTCATTTCTAAAGTACAATGTGTTGTCATGGTTTAAAAAATTGAAATTAGGGAAAATGAAAAGAGAATTTAAATGGATATGACAAAATTGCATTGGGCAATCAATGAATATTCTACCATTAACATACTATGTTATAAAGTAATTTTCAATCAAGTGTCAATGAAATATTTTAATATAACAACAGATACAATGCCACCTTTCCACTTGTGGAATAGTGTGAGGGGGATTCATAATTTATTAGTAGACAGCTAAAGTTCATTCTATAAAAAATAATTCCTTGCTGAACGGGTCAGTCTCTGAATAGTGTAATCATTTCTGCGTTACATCGGGTATTAGCTCTTCTAAAAGCAATTCACCAAACAACAGCGGCAATTATAACTATACACTAATTAGACTGGTAATTAGAAGCACAGATATGTGGCACTGATATCTTTTTTTAATCAGTGCGTGAATAAATCTCTCTTAGACACCTGCTTCATGATGGAAAAAAATAATATTACAGTCATTTTCAATAAGTCAAATGAGGATATTGCATCTGTAGCTTCAACATTCTGGCAAAAGTTTTTCATGCAAACAGTTATAGATATTCAATGTTTTATTGAATCACGATTACATTAACAGAGGTTTGTCTAGACTTTCCTCTGCCTGTCCTCCTATGAATACATTATCTGAGTGTTCTTACTGGCTTCTGCCTTGAAATACTGTGTTTTTCTTCTTTAAGTCTACCGAGTGGGTTTCCGAGCCTCAGCCTTCCATCTCCCATCCCCGTATGACACTCACTTCATTGGCAACGTTAGCACGTAAATCTTCTCAAAAGAGAGGGAAAAGTGTAATTATACACCACACAAACAGTGCACATTACAAAGAGTTCAATAAAACTTAAAGAGGAATTATTGACGAAATTGGAGCTGCCATTTTATCTTCAAAGGTCCATTTCCAACTTGCACTCAAATATTCTCTTCATACGGCACTATAAAATTCCTTTGATCCCCAAGTGACCCGCTAGTTCTCGCTTTTAACCTTAAACATTCGCTTGTGTGGAAGACCTTGCTTTGATTTATACGCTGCTCAGTTCTTCACTCCATAGGCCTTTGATATTAGGAGTAATGTGGTTTGTCTGCTCCTTGTCTGGAGCAGTTACGAGTGCTGTAGGTCAGATTTTATGACAGACTCGGTGGCCTATCGCTGGCTCTCCTCCACATCAAAGAACTCACTTCTCAATTTGACATAAATGTCGTCAGATTGCAGAAGCGCTTTTCAACTTTTTTTTCCCTGGAACTCCCGCGGTTCAAAAAGAACAAATCAAACTTCAAGTGTCATTCGCTTGGTTGACCACTGTTGATGGGACGCACTATGCTGCCTGAAAATCATTGTCTTAATTTTCTGAAAGTAATATCAATAATATATGTTGTCTAATGAGTTACTTTCCTGACATTGTACAGATTTAAAGAAACAAGCATTCCACTCTGAAAATGCAATCAATCAATGTTTTTGTTCAGTTGGGAGATAAATAATGAATTTGAAAATTATGAGATATATATACATTTGAACATTGACAGCTCTCGTATACAGAAGAACATCCTAACTCTAGTTAAGTTTAGACCATGCACTAGACTATGCCTATTATTAATTGGCTTGTCAATTTAGACCAGTTTCCTCTTAATCACTGGCTTGATTTGGTTTTTCCATGTCGTATCTTTGTGGTGACACTAGACTGCTGATTGACACAATGCAAAATTGATGTATCTCCATGTACCTTAAGTTAATGAAGTGTTACATGCTGTTGCAACTGGAGTGTAGTCTTTTCCAAGACTTTGCCATTTCAGCTTAATGTCCTTAAGAGTTGAGCGCAGTTGCTGAGTAACTAGTGAGCATTCACTTATCTGCTGTGCCAGAAATCCCTAATCATTGCATTAGGCATGGAGCTAAGCTGGCCTAATCCCCATAAAATGTTTAAGTCCACCGATTTATATTCAAAAACACCAACAATACAAATGGGACACACTTGTGGCTCGCTTGAGACAAGTGGATTAGAGAACTAAAGTGGATCAGTATAGATGGTCATAGCACAGTGGAGGCAGCTAACTCCCTTAGCCGCTCTTTGTCCACCTCCAGCTGCCATAAGCCTCGTCCCACACCTGAAATCTCTGCCACAACACAGCCAAAGCTCTGCCCCTGCCAGAGTCAACTAAAGACGCACAAATCCTTTTCAGCTGAATCCGGGCAGCCATGGTTTGCTAAAAAGGTCTCAAGAGAACCTGGACTTGGTTTTAAAGCTTCCATCCACATATTGTGAGTCACGCTAGCATCATCCTACCACAGAAAAGCTGTTTTATATTGCCCGTCAGGCTGCAGTTTTACAGTTTTGCTCGCAGCATTTGTGCTTATCTGTCCCATCTCCTAAGACACAGTAAGTCACAGTATGAAAGTTGTACTGGACAGAATAATAACATCTTTGCTTCAGTGTTTGACTGGTAGCACAGGTACCGGCATCCAGGCCTGCCGAGCATGAGTGCCATGCCATCGCCTGGGGAGAGCGGCAGTGGCGCTCTAGCATAGCTATCAATCACAGAGTTTACCAAGTCTCACTGCTGCTCCAGTCAGCCCCAGTTCATCTGGCAGAGACTGAGTGCACTCAGAACCATAAACAACACCTACACTATGTCCTAAAGGAAAATGAATATTCAGATTTTTCTGCTTTATCTTGTCACTCTTTTTTAATTGATGCACATTAGCAGACTCACTTGAAGTAAAAAAAAAATAAGCCAGACTTGATATCTCCCTTTATCCTCACAGCCCTTAAACTTCCAATATTGAACTTACTGAGTTAAAGGTGCGTCATTTCTGCCAGCCTCAATTTTCCCTTCGTTTAGTGCATTTAAAAAAAATTGCGAGGCCAGTCAGTTGCTGCCATGGGAGGATGTGAATAAATGAGTTTGAGTATTGTTCTGTATTCGGACTTAGGTGTTCCTGGAGCTGGCTCACTAGAGCTGAAAATTGCTTGTGCCCTTTGGGAAGCAGAGAGGGCTAACCTCACCCTTTCTCCAAAAACTTCTGTCCTCGCTGTATCTTTTCTAGTTGACTCCAGGCTAGTCAGATGACCAGGCTAGTCAGAAGAGTAAAACTGAAAAAAAACATTATTAAAGTAATAAACAACCTTGACGTTTTTGCTCAATTGACAGTAAATGATTGCGTTTTATTTGTAGGCAAATAAGCAGTTATTCAGTTCACTGCTTATGTCAGGGACAGACGAGGTGTTTTCATTTTTAACATGCTTGCTCTTGATGCAATGTCAAGCATGAATATGAGAAACCATTTACATGTGGGACGTGGGTGTGTTGTTACACTTAGAGTGATGCATTAGGCTGACTCCCTAGTGTCCAGATTCCCATTCCCCATCTCTGAGCACTGATCCAAGGTAAAGCCTGGTGCATTTGCCCCCAGCTTCTGATGATTAGATGCATTTTCATTGCTGGCCCTCTCCACGGGAGCGTGCGGGGTTAGGCCTTCGTTTACTTGCTGTTTGCAGAGGAGCATGACTAGAATGCAAAAGCTATCATCACTGCAGTACGGCTGGTCCACAGGGGGTACAGATCCGTTCAGCACTCCTCTCAATGGTATTACAGTCCATGGATATAACCGAGGCAGAAAATATCACTTAAGTTGCTCATCCTGAGCTCAAGGCTTCCCTATTCAGGAGCTAATCGTAGGGAAGTAAGCATGGAGGTCAGTTTTCTATCAAATGTTTGAGAGGTGGCTTAACTATAAGAAACAGTTTCAAATTTTGGAAATGTTTGAACTGGTTCACATATGTTCGGTGTGTATCGAGGCTGCACAAACCAGGGCCGTGCTAGTAGCTGTACAATGGTTTGTTAAGTAAGTCTTTTTTCCTTCACTGAGAGGCTCTCCTATGGCTTTTCACACTCTACTGTAAGGTTGAGAACCCGCTTAGGTAAATATTGGCTGGTTTTCTCCTGAGTGTGTGTTAAGTACTCTCCACTGGTGGTGTCATTCAGACACGGGAAATGGACAAATCTCTGTGATGTACACACACACACACACACACAACCGCACACATATTTGTAGAAATTCTAGCAGGAAATGAAAAAGGTTACGATAACCATCAAACCAATCCACCATCTCGATGTTCCAGTGAAAAATGCCTACACAACGATCCAAATCTTCAGCCGCTGCATTTTAATTACGCATTTGCATTCATTTCCTGGAGTCCTTCTGACTGTCCCGAGGGGATCAGAATGTGAGGCATGCTTTTTGACAGCTGCCTGTAAAGATTCAGTGTAAATATTTACGCTGAGCATGATCCACCCCTTAAAGAATATTTTGACAGGCGCCTGTCATCAGGAGTTACGCCATGCCAGCCTTTTGTGGCGAACGGCTTGAGAGGAGAGCGGTTAAATCGTTCTCCTGAGCAGGTGTGACAAAGCCTCTCAGACCCCGTGCCTCTGGAGTGGACATGAAGCGAGGGGAGTTAATGGGGAGTTAACAAGCAGGAAATGGCATTCAAGCTGGTGGAAAAACACTCTGCGATCTGCAAAAACAGTCAACCGCCAGGATCCCCCCAGAGAACCTTTAGGTGGCCATGTGTCACTGTGCGGCAAGTGTGGGGAACGAGATCAAAACGTACGCTAGAGAATTTGCATATGTCTTTGTGTGTGTGTGCCTTCACGTGTATACAGTGAGGGTGTGTGTGTGTGTGTGTGTGTGTGTGTGTGTGTGAAAACAGTTCTTGCCCACGCACTTCTCCATCTTCCCGTTTCAGTTTCCAATGCGGTCAACCACATCAAATCCAAGTGATTGCTCCACTCCCTCTTTATTTCTGTTGATGAATTGTCTTGGCAAAGAGCCCACAATTCTTTCACCCTGACCTTTAGACGCCACTGTCGAGAAATTATATTCATCCTGATTTACCACAAATTATCCTCAGCGTAGCAGGACTGTCATTTTAAGGTGCCCTCTACCCACCGACCCCCCTATGCAGCCGTCCCCACCCCTCCAGAGAATATTCAGAGATCTGCCTATTGATATTCCGGCTACTTTGTTATGGCAGCTTCCACGCCATCTGTGAAAAATGACAGTGTCACATACGACCTCTGCTGTTTTGCCAGACAGCCCGCCCGACGGCACCGCACCGATTCACTTTAAACATCCTCATTCCATCCAAAAATCTGTTAGAAGACACAAATTCTGGAGATAAAATTACTGGAAGCATATTTCAGCCGTCTGCTGCGCATAGATTAAACTAGCGCAAGTAAGCCAAGTGAAGTTGTTTTGAACAGATGCAGGTCAATGGAAAGATCTTATACTGTTCTAACCATAGCTGACAGTTCAGAAGCCGCGTCGTCTGGAAAATATCACACATTCCAGGCTTTCGGGGCGCGAAAACGCACTGGAGCTCAGCCAATAATGAAAGAACAAAGTCCTCAAGCGGGCTGGGAAGGTAAAGCAGACGAGTCAATTTTCTCCTGTCATATGGAGAGACCCTGCAGCAGCCATGACTTGACAAACACCGTCACGCTACCTACTCAAACGCTCGCAATCTCGCCTCTCACTTCACATTAACACAATTTATATTACACACATAATTTACCCACGACTGAAAAAAAGACCCTGCGCCATGTTTCCTCTGTTGATTTGGCTTTAATTAGTCAGATTTTCATATTTTTAATCAGAGTTGCTTCTCAAGAGTGGGAGCAGGGGTAGGAACTGCTAACCCACCTAAAAAGAATTTCATTAGTCTGGGTTTCAGTGGAGAGTTTTGGTGTCCCATGATGGTCTAAGTGTTGTTTCAGCTGCTTTTCCACCCTGAGAAGAATAAAATTTGGGTGGAAACACTGACTCCTTGTATTTCTTTGGCATTAAAATGGTCAAATTCAGTCTAAAAATATTGGTATCAGTAGGCTATTTGCCTTCATAAACCCATATTGGTCAAACGGATGAGGAAACACAACATAGCTGGGACTTTTTGCTTATTCCTTATTCCTTATTTTCAACTGGGCACCGAAGGCATTTGCAGCAGCCATTATCAACAGACAGACATATTAACACCAGCATCTGGCAGGCGAGTCATTTCTCTGGTGAAATGCTGCAGGCCACTGCCAGCTCACAACAGACAGCCTACGTGTTTGTGCGAGGCTGATGGTACGGAAGGCAAAATGCAAAGATGTAAACTCTCAGTACAGAATGAACCAACGCCGTGCATGGACAAATCCTTGAAGAAACCTATTGACATTCCCATTACCATTCCCATAATACTGCAGTATATGCCCGCTATTGATTATCTAATCTGTGTCTTATGTGGGTAGAAATAGAACACTGGTTTTTGTTGTTTCTGCGGTGGGGTCCCACTATACAGCGTAGTGCCTTTCTCCTCAGCTCATGTGAGATAAACCTGCTGCATCTTAAGCTCTGACTCAGATAACGTCAAGGAAATGGAGCCGCCGCTAAGCTTCGCTTGGCCAGGAACACCATCATGTGGCCACATTACACCCCGCAATATGGCATCATACCCTATTGTTGCTATCAGAAAGAGCATCTCCCAAGTAATGTACCGCCCGCAGAGAATGACAATATAGCCCCGTTTCCTCTCCCATACCGCCTCGGGGACTCCCCCGCTGTCCCCGGCTCTCCATACTATGCATGGCAATGAGCAGGCCCTGCTAGTCTCTCACGGCGGCTCATTACTGGTCTCACATGGAGCGCAGACTTGGGCGCACTCTCCTTCGAGTCTCCCTGTCTTAGCGGCTCAGTAGTCGCCTCACGCAGGTGAAGCGGAGCCCTGCTGGTCCTGCTCCGGGGCTTCCTCTCCCAGGCTTTGTTCAATTAAGCCCTGCTCTCCCGTTGTAGGCGCACCATTAGCTGAGTGAGTGTGTAGTGTCACATCTGCCAGTATGGGAATTTAGAGGAAATGACGGATAGGTGTTAGAGAAGCCTTATGTAAGTCTGATCTGTTAAGAGTTGGAGGCGGCGCAATTGAGCGGACTGGAATCAAATATCAAGCTGCGTTCTGTTCCGAACGAATGGAAAGGTCACCTTCTACAAGCGCGGTGCAACATTCCCCCTTTCAATAATGAGATCATATTATGCGAGTGCGCTCTCAGATTTTGCACAGTGAGTGGTTCGGATCGTGCCACCGGCTCTCATAGTCTAGACGCACTTTATGGCCGGACATTTTAACTCAGGGCGATGAGCAATTACCGCTAAGCCATTCACTAGAGTGTGCTTAGCAGGACGAACATGAGCCTGTGAATGTCACACCCAATGTGACACGCTCAAAGTGACACTCTTAAAGGTTTAACTGTTTCTCCAAGGTGTAGAATACGCAGTTAGTATTCAGCAGTTGAGGATCTGTCAAGACATCTGGGGCGGCAGTATTTGTGACTTGTCTCGGTCTTGTGCCAACTGTGACTCGGACTTGTCTTGGTCTTGGCAGCTATTGGATGTTGTACTTTTTTCTGCATATCTAAAATATAGAAAATGGGTGGTTTTATTGATAGTTGGTTTATTTTCTCAAACAGGGATTTCAGCTAGAAACCTGTAATGATCCTTGAACTTTTATGCATTGGTTAGTCAATTCCTATGCATTAATTAAATAGAACTACATCTCTGTTCATCCTTAAGAAACCCCTAATTGTTATTTTTACATTTGGAAAGACATGTACACTGTTTATTGCCTATTTTGGTCTATTTTGGTTTATTTTGGTTTATTTTTTTGGTCTTGAATAGGACTGGATTTGCTCTGGTCTCAGTCTTGACTTTGTTTCGACCCACTTTGGACCTGGTCTTGACTCAAACTAGACTGGTCTGGTCGTGAAATACGACTCGGACTCGACTGAGGTGGTTTTGACTACAGCCCTGTATCTACCCCCCCAAAACAACACATTTTCAGCTTTACCACTTGCAATCCTCCTAAAGTTTCCAGCTTCAAGGGGAAATGGAAGCCACTGTGATTTCCCTCTGCATGACGCCGGCTCTGTTGCTCACACTCTGAATCAGCACGCCTGTCTACTCAATCTTAATCGCTCTGCCGGCATCACTGTCACCCCACTACTGTCCTGTCCTCATTCCCCTGTATGTGTCCTGCCAGTGATGTATCACACTGGCACTATCCCTAGATAGAAAGCTCTGGTGCTCATTAAGATAGCGAAAGATAGCAAAAATGGAAAAAAGGCGGGGAAGGAGAAGGGAACGAGATAAAGTGTGTGCCTGTTGGATTTGTTCCACTTCATTGTTTCTGTATTTCAGCCACCCATCCCCCGTACTCCCTCTCTTTCTCCTGTGATGCAGAGTTTAGTGATAAAAAGCAGAGCTGTTGCCCTTGGATAGGTTGTTCTATTTACAGTACCTGCTCTACTTCTCACATATGTTACAGTAGGCCAGGAAATGTTTTCAGAACTGTGTACATTAGTCTACAGCAGCATTCAGCATCGGTAAGGACAACTGGGAGTTTTGATAGGAGTGAGATATTTTCTTTAAAGTTAGTGTCTTGTTTATGTGTGGAGTCACATCTCCAAACTCTGCTCTCCCATGTTCTTTAAATACAACAGCTGAAGCGAAGGCCGAGCGACTATAACAAACTGTCTGTTTCTGCGGAGCGTTGTGGGAATCGCGGTCAAAGAACCACTGATGTATGAAGGCTCTCTGTGGTTGTTCACTTGCAGCGGGATCTGTCTCGTACTTGTAAAGAGGCAACTTCAGCTCTGTGTCAGATAAGGCAGGAACGCAGTGTGTCACACTCAGGAACAAGTAGCCAACACCAGGCTTGGCAGTAATCTGCGCTCTAAAGCCTAGTGGTGTGGCTGGAAATAAAGCTGACAGATGCTAATCCATGGAATTCAACCTTGATCCAAATATCAGATGCGCTCATGACCAAAAATCAAAGTGCTGCAACCTGATGGCCCGTCAAGCCAGGTTGTCACGGAGACAGGCAATTTCGACAGCACCCATTTATGTGGCTTTCCCAGTTTGATTACCTTGTCACTGTCTCCCATTTGTCCGGTCATGAATAGATTCACAATAGATTAATACTTGACAGGTTGCATATAACCAAGCGATGCATGTAATTATTATCCTCACTTTAGAGAAAAAGATTAGAGTAATGTGGTAATGTAAGACTTGACACTGCAATTTGTTATGTTGTCCGGTCAATGTGACCTTAAGTGCCCTTTTAGAGGGAATGATCTATCTCTGATCTATTTCACCAAACTCCTCACACAGTTGTTTCAAACAAAGCTTGAATTTGCGCAGAACTCCCCAAAGTAGATATTATTGGAGGCCCCTTTTTAGCTTCGTTCACTAAGAGAGGAAAAAAAAGAAGATAATTAGCTTTCACCCTCCAAATCCCCACTATATTTCACAGGCGTTGTCATCAATTATACATGTTGTATATTAAATACTCCAGCTTCACTATCTGCCCTCCTCTCATTTGCATTGCTTGAGAGGCTGTCCCGCTTGGAATAGCCGTCCATAATGGCGACTGCTTAGTTAAATGATGTTTGTGAAGTTTACTAACTGACTGACTGGAGTGTCAGATAATGATCACAGCAACACGCTTGCTTACTGTAGGAGGCGTTTTTGAACTTGTGGCTGGAGAACGTAAGAAGTGTCTTGAAAGACAAGAGGCATGCTCCTGCATCAAATTTGATTTATTTAACAGTCATCTGTCTCTCTAATAGGGCTTGACATACAGGACTAGCTTTGACAAACATTGGCCTCATTATATGTGTATGCTATTGCAGGAGGAATAACATGAACTGATAACATTGTGGGTTGCTCACATCTTACGTCTCTCTGTCTGTACAATAAAGAAATGCCCGAAAAAAAAACAAAGATTCATACAGTGTTCCCCGGCCAAAGAGAGCATTTGTACAAATTATTGAAGCTCGTAGTGTGTAACAAGAACTGGTAATTTAAAAAAAAAATGCTTTGGAGAGGGTATTTGAAGAAGTGTCAGCTATGCAATTAGCCTTTCGTAGTCCGTCCTCCCTCTTGCTCGCAGTATCACATTCCCTTGTGCTCTGACTGACAGCTTTAAATCTCAGGAGGAAGCAAGTTGCTGGTCTTTAGTGCTCAAAAACCAGTCTCTCCACTGTTAAGACATTGCTAATTGGCGTTTCATATTTGCTGGAGCCACAACAGTGCGCCTGACCTAACATTTCATCAAAACTCGCGCCTAAAGCCAATCAAAACTTAGACCTTCCAGCTAAAGCGTTCATTAGCGGACCTGACACTGATGAGGGCTATTTTTGTTGACACTGGAGTATGCGCGGGAAGTCAGCCGCAGGAAACTGGCTGTCAGCTCTCATTCTGTTAATTGGGAATTTTGATGTCATGTCGCCTTTAGCCAAAATCCACTGAAAAGGCCAATCTTTGACCCGTTTTCACTGATGAGCACATCCTTAATTGTGCTGGCTTCTTTCATAAAACAAATCTAATGAATGAATTTTTAAAACAAAGGCTTTGAGCGAATGGGTCTTGTTTTAAATTTATGCACCAACTGGCAGAAATTGCGCAACAAGAACACTTAGTCAGTTATTCATTAAAGCCTGATTGGCCGATTACCTTTTTAATAGGCTTATTCATTCGCTTGCAACATACTTAGTTTGAGTTGATTCAAGTATTTTCATCTAATTAGCATTTTTCCTTGAGGCATCCTTCCAGCAACCTTTCTGTAACTGTATTTATCTGCTATATCAGTAAGATGGTCTTAGTGTGCTTGGCCCATTCCCAATGAGACTTACATACATGGCACTTCTGTGTCAACAGCCTGAGGTTGCTAAAGACAAGCAACTGAAGACATGCATGCTGACTCCTTGGTGAGAAAACGTCAGTTGTGTCATAGTCAATTAGAGGACGATGTCCATATTCACCCAAATGCAAGGACAGGGTCAGGGACTCTGGGCTTTCATGAAGTTTTGGCTTTGCTCCAAACAAGATTATGGAGTACGGTAATGCCGAAACTGTCCAATGAATGAGAAAGAGAATAGGACACCGCTGTTGACAAAAGAAAATGAACTATAGGTGTGATCGCACCCTAAAGCTCAGTGATATGTAAATCTTCAACTTGTTGAGTGACGCTGAGTGACTGTGTGACAATGAAGCTGCAATATGTAACTTTTCACCTGGAGTCAGCGAAGTGTATTTTCAGTCGAGCCCTCCTCCCCCTCAGCTGGCCAAGTTCCTGCCCCAAACCTTGCCACTCATCTTGACGAGCTGTCTACCGTGAAAACAGCATCTAGCCTAAGGCCGAGGTACCCGGCATCCCTAAAGCCACCACAGGCACTGAAGAAGCAGATGGTGAATGCAGCCAATCTGCAATGAGGAAAAAAGACGAGGCTGCCAGGCTCCCCTTGATAGCTACAACCGGTGAGCTGGTTGTGGCTATCAAGGCTGGCCAGCTTTACCTTCTCCAGACTGGCGCCTTCACCGGAGCTAAAATTGCTCATGGTCCTAAAACCTTAATTACTGTACAAATACAAATTTACACAATGACAACAGAATTGCAAGAACACAGGTTTGTTTGCAGTGCTCCTACAGTATGTTTGCTTGTATTGCTTTGTTCCTTCAGTGTAATTCCGCTTATCTTGATTGAAACTGTGGAGGTTAATGAGGCTACAGATACTGAGGGTGTATTCACCAACATCCAGTCAGGTTGGAGGAAATAAACATTGCTATAATCAGCAAACAGATACAAACCATCAAGCTACACGGCGCAAACAAATAGATACATGATGACCACACACAATTAAACACAGTAAACGGAGCTTTGCGATAGATCAGGCAGGACACTCGTTTAAGCATGCCACAGTGGCCAGCAGCTGATCCATGACACACACTGATCACAATCAAACGCTGACAGTACTCATCCGTGCTGCACTGCTGCTGCTGCTTTAATTGTGTGTTAGTGAATTTCCCCCCTATCCCCTGAAGCCTCCACCTGCACTGGTTTACGGTAATTAGTGATACTAGGGGAGAGTGGGGTTAAGTTGACCCACTGGCTCACTCTAGGCTATTGTACACATTTTTTGAGTAACAAAAAATGTATCACTCACTTGCGATAGTGAACTCTGGATTGGTAGAGAAAATTGAGAGTGATGAAGTGGGGGCAAGATTTCTCAAAAGAATCCGAGGGAGAACCAGCGAGTAAAAACCCACCTTTGCGTCAAAGGAAAATGATGAGTTTTTTTTTTCCCCATGAAGTGATGTGCTTCAGAATCGACCTCAGCCTCAGAAAGCCGGGGGAACTGCAAGGAGGGAGCAACACTTTGTATTTTCCTGCAACCTTGATGGGTGGAATGCTGAATAGGCCAAGTCTCACTTCAAGTAAACAAGCCTTGCCTTGGTTTTGATAGTAATCCAGTCCAGTAATGTGAGTTTTTTCTTTTCAAATTCAACAATCGTTCTGTTTACAAAATAAGAATAAATTATATAACTGAAACGAGGGAACAACTGTTTACTTTTTATCCCTATCCCTGATTTTTGTTTATTTGTTGTAGTTTTCTTGTGAGGCTCACTCAGTCTATTTTTTATTCATATTAGGCTACTGTTTTTTTTGCTGTTTTAAAGTATGGTAAATATCCTTTAATTTAGATGATTATTGTACTCTCAGTATGTTCACCGAGGCAGAAATGTTGAAAAATGTTTCACCAGTTAGAAACATTAAAATGTGTTAAATATGAAACTCCATCTGGATCGTTTCATATTGTTAAAATTAACCCTTAATGAAAATTAATACAACTGTTTTCAAAAGGAAAATGTGCTGTTCGACTGTATTTGATAAAGAAGTAAATTATTTTTAATTATTCTTGGTTTTACTTGAAAACGTGAATTGGTTAGGTTAGGGTTTACTCCCATAGGGCCCCTTTGACCAGAACCCTTACCCCTAAACTGGGGCAAGTTGAGCCAGATGACCACTTTTTTTTAATGTAAGTAATATTTCTATACATCTTTGTTGGAGATGCATTCATATTCATATTTGCTGGCGGCACAGTGGCTTTGCGTGGGTTTCCTCCCACAGTCCAACATGCAGGTCAGGTAGATTGAAGACTCTAAATTGCCCATAGGCATGAGTGTGTTCGTGTAGTATGGTATATGATGTATGTAATCTAGTTAAAAAAAAATAAAAAAATGTATAGTATGTGTATGATGTAATTAAGTATGTAGCCTATACGACATTGATGTGTGTATGTAGTATGTATATACGATGTAGTATGTATATGACATGTACTGTATATGATGCTATGTAAAGCCCTTTGAGACATGCTTGTGTGATAAAGGGCTATATAAATAAACTAGACTAGACTAGACTATTATTTCAGTTGAAAGTAAACATCCTGAAACATGGGTAGACATATTTTTTTTTTACTTCTGTATCATTTGTGCGGAGAGGAAATCTAAAGAAAGTGGCACATCTTACCCCACTCTCCCCTATGTCATGCTGAGTTATCATGTCTTGTGATAGCTCTACTGACAGTATCGTACAATCATTTTGGGATGTGTATGCTTGGTTCTTGTACTGATGGGGAGAGTGTGTGTGTGTGTGTGTGTGTGTGTGTGGTGGTGGTGGTGGGGGGGGGGTGTTACTCCTTACCAAATCTTCTTAGTATTCATGATTAGACTTATGTGGGCAGCCTCATGAAAAGCAATGTCTTCAATGCCAAATATAAATGCATTACCATTTGTTGCAATAAATGATTTAAATGCTAGGGCAGCCTTTTTTTCCGACTGAGCTAGCCAACCATTCCTGATGTCTGAGAAGCAAAACTTTTTAATTCAGAAATTAAGGCTAAGCGTTGCTAGAGGGATGGCTGCATGGCAAATAAGGCTCAGAAACTTCTGCATTAATAATAGATGTTAAAAGGTGTTTTATTCTAGGTGATTATTTTTACAAAAGCAGGCAGAGCCCTTTCCTATTCCAAGCCCGATAGTGTAAATCTGACCATGAAAACTTACAAGAGAGCCTCTTTTTCTCTTCAAACGTTGCTTCTCTGCAGAGATTGAGGACAATTTATCTGTGTAAGAGTGCCTACGCAAGTGTAACAATGACGATGATAAATTCAGATTAATTGCAATGAATTCATCCCCCATTTCTGCAAAAACCCTGTCATGGTCTGTAATTTACAGGAAAAAGACTGATTTTGATCCCCTTTGTTGTAATTTGATTCAGATGAGTCCTGGTTGCAGAAAAAGGATAATTGACCAGAGTGAAAGGGCGAGAACATCCTTGTCTCTGGAGAATACATTCACTTCTGTCTCCGCTCATGATTAGGCAGTAATCGCAGTGTCAGTCAAAGAGAGAAAGGTGAAACTAGAGGAGCAGAGCAGCAGTCGTTATACGCCACAGTACAACAGCCCAGTATCAACTGGGAAATCGTGCACAGTATATTCTGAATTGCCACAAATCTTGTTGGCTATGTGTTTACACGAGTGCAGCATTTCCTCCAAATGCTTAAAATGAAAATATCTCCCGTTTCAATATGACTCATTCTCTTAATCTCATTTACTGCATGTTCACTCATAAATTGTGTCAATAAATTGCGTTATCTACATATAGACTGCCAGCGACGAGAGAGAGAGAGCTTCAAAAGGCACACAACAATGTAATTGTGTGTGTTGCAGCCTGTTTCATTCAAAGGCTATCAGTAAGGAAGGCCTTTTGAAGCTAACAAATGATGAAATCCCAGAAAAGGATTACATTTTTGCCTGAATGTGGTGAAAACACATGGGCAAAATTCTGCCCCAACATTTGCTCCCATTATAGGTTTCTTTCACAGTAATTAGACACAATGCATTGGGAGTAGATGGGACAATAAGACTGGATCCATAGGATGGATTTTAATGTTGTAAACATGAATCTCCTTACACCTATTTCAAGTCGAGAGGCACCATGAAGCCTGCAGACTGTAATCTGCATTATCTGCTTTCTACATGTATCTCAATTACTATAAACCATCCAAAAGGAGTGAGAACTTCTCTCCCCTATTTTTAGACTTTAACCTTCACAATTTCTATAGCCATTTTCCATCCATTCAACTGAAATGTCATCCTAGCATACTTTATCTACTTTGCACAAAGAGATGGTTTTTACTGAGGTTCACAATGCACTTCACAATAAAAAGTAAGGTACAGAGGAGCTTATTATAGGCGGATATGGTTCTCAAGTGAAGAGAGGGCTCGATAAAGAGAAACTCATAAGTGTCATCCCATATTGGGGAATCTGTAACAATGCATATAGTCCATACCCTATAAAAAATAAGATTAGATATTATAAAATAAAATGAAAAAGAAAAAAGAGAAGAAGAAAAAGAGATTATAGTTAATATGCAATCTATCTCATGGAATCCTTCACTATTTCTGTTTAAGGTTTTTTAAGCCACAGACCTGGGCGATCAATTTGTTTTTTCTCCACTGCAACCTGTGCTTACCAAGTTGATACCTCCCTTAAGAATGAGAGGAGACTACCAAAGAAGACATTTAATTTGAGGTGGATAATGGAGGTTTAACGGTCCTTAAAAAGCCTCCTATGTTGTGTTTGCTTGGTTTAATGCTTTTGATTTGTTTGTTTATTCTCTCTCCGTGTCTCTGTGTGATTTCCCCTGGCTCCCCTGCGGAGCAGTGCTAAATGAAGTGTAGCCTGCACGCACACCCAAACTGGCACTGTCTCTCTGCAAGTTGGGGGAGAGGTATCCATCACTGCAGGTTCCATCTCAGAGGAAATGATTGATTTCGATTTGCCCTGGATCACATGATAAATCTGATGGTTGAGATGTATTTGTTTGGCTTTAAAAAGATTCAGAGGACAAGCCATCTTTTGGAAAAACAGGCCATATGGATGACGTAATGCAACCTCTGGCGGCCATATTGGAGGTCTTCAGCTCTTGGGCAACAGTGGTTGTGAACAGCTGGTTGTGTTTCTAAACACCCATCTCAGCTGAATAGAAATGAGAATTGAATTTACATGGTTAATTTCTGTGCTGTTTTTGACTGGGAACTGATCATTTTGCCACTGACACATCTGTGTTTATGTCAGTTTGTTAGCTAACTAACTATAGAGGCTACTGCTCACCTAACATCACTGTGTTATTGTAAACACGTCTGATTTGCACACTAGCTAACGTAGTAGAAACTAGCCTTTGTAGAGGCTAGTAGTTGCATGTTAACATTAAAATTGTGTGCTAAATTAGCCTGCTGGCTAGTTGGCTAGCTAACAAAGCCAAAGTAAAGCCAAACTAAACCTAACCCAACCAACTGTTTGTTTAGGTTAATTGAGCTGACTCTTCCAAACTACAACCCGTAACGCTTAGTGCTAAAGACAAGATTTAATTTGGAAACAACCTCATCAGACAAATCACTTTCTACTTAAAAACGTTAATGAATGGCTCTACAACCATACCACAAAAGCCTTTATCAGGTATCTCTCTTTTTCTTGCCCTGTTGCTATATATTTATCCTTTAAATGCACAAAGCCAATTCTCCACTGGACTTCCAT
Source organism: Centroberyx gerrardi (assembly GCF_048128805.1). Taxonomy (NCBI): domain Eukaryota; kingdom Metazoa; phylum Chordata; class Actinopteri; order Beryciformes; family Berycidae; genus Centroberyx; species Centroberyx gerrardi. Next base: position 7,906,851 of record NC_136020.1, read on the forward strand.
GATGGTGCCAGTGCTGGTTGCTAGGAGATTTGTGATGCAACTGCAAAGCCTCTATAGGATATTCAGGCCTCCGGGGCTCTGGTGGCTGCAGCCCACTCTTCACGGCGGCATCCATAAGCACATTGCTACTTAGTATCGATACAGACAGAGCCTGCCAGTGTCAGCACTGCTTTTTGAAATGGCCTAATTTCCACACACACACACACACGTAGCTACGGAGCACTAAACACTTCACACGACCAGACAGCCTTCGCTGATGATATTTTAGCATACATCGACGTGAGAGGACAGCCAGTTCTCTGCAGTTTGGCCTCTAGACTCATACCCTAGAAAAAAAACATTTAACTGTCGGCCTGCTCGCTCTCTCTCAGTCTACTCCCTCCCCCTCTCTCTCTCCCCCTCTCTCTCTCTCTTTCCTGCTCAGCTGTGTCCATCTCGTAATCAGATTAGGACATCATATTCGAGGTTGTTGGCCTAATCAGTGTAATAAAGGGTCTCTGAGAGCATTGCTGCCCATTAGGAGATTAGCATCATTAGGCTCTAGCTGAAAAGAGGGCTTTGTGCGTAGAGAGACTGTGCTAGAATCTGCCGGTCGGAGGAGGTGAGCATCCAGCTCTCAGGTGAACCTATTGATCTGTTTACTCCCATATGCGCAGGGCTCAGAGGGGAAAGCCACCATATGGGAGCTAAAAGGGTTGTGTTCTCCTGAAGGGCTGCTTCTGTTGCATAACTCCTTCCTTTCTCCCGCTTCCTTCTGGTTTATGAAAGTAATTACTGCGCTGGCTTGACTGGAAGCGGTGGAGGGGGGAAAGGTGGCAGTGAAGGGCGAGGGGGATCAGACTCATATGGCTCTATTTAAAAACAATAAGAGACATATAGTGGTTGGTGGTAGAATTCGTTGCAAGGAGCCACAGCAAGCAACAAATCAAGGTAGGTGTGGGGGATATGGCCAAAATATCATATCAAAGCTTTTTTCTTATTTTGATGGTATACAACTTTGGTTATACCACTAAATACACAATACACAAAACAATACAATACACAAAATAAATCCATTTAAGGATACCAAACAAGCATCCCACACAGGTTTCTCCTACATGCAAATCAAAATAAAATAATGAAATAGATCTGAATAAAATGAAGCTTGTTTATTGTAATAAACGGTATATGGTATGTCACCCAGCTCTAAATCAAGGCTCATTAATCCGTATGAGTGCACAGTCATTGTTGAAACAGGGCAAGTTTTGCAGGGCAATGCCAATGGTCAGTGGCACAGGGAGTGCGAGATCAAACAGCTGAGACCAAATGCAGCAAATTTGGATGAGCCGGCAGCGTTTGGGGAGGGAAAATTGTTGTGTTTTTTCCACTAGTGGGAAGCGATAATTCCATCTGGCTGTGACCCAGTCTTATGACTATTGTCAAATCTATTATTGCAGAGAGTTATGCATTTATTCTGGCAATGATGGAGCACTGAGTGGTTTTAATCTGCAGGCCTCATGCTGTCATGCTTTCATGGCGCAGTGGGCTTGATAAACCACTGCTAAGCGCTGTGTGCCCGCGATGTTAGGAAGTGAGCAGAAGCACTGCCAGGCATCGGTCCAGCTGGACGGCCGCAGCTAGACTCCAGGGCCTGGCATCAGTATGCTGCGCTCAGCCACACTGCCTTTATGTGACTGAGGTTGAGAAGGAGTGGCTGTGCCAATCAGATTTATAGTCCCAGATTAACAGCTGTATAGCAGGCTATTGGTTGTCATCCTCTTGTGCAACAGTGGAATTTATGTCTGCAGAGATGATCTCCGGAAATGTGCAAGGATTTCATCAAACTCGCACATTAACATTCAGCTAATGAATGTTCAAGAGCAGTGTGCGGGGTAGACGCTTTTCACCAGGCGTTGCGAAACTCTCCTCTGTGTGTGTCTACGTGTGTGTACGGAAGAGAACAGCCGCATGGTCTGTGGGCACTGGGCAGCTCTCTGCTCTCAGACACAGTCATGAAAGGACCATTATCAATGACCCCTGCAGTAATAAAAGCACTGGCTTTGTGCATGAGGGACCGGGGAGGCTGCAGCGAGCAGCCAAAGAGTCCAGACTTCAGTAATGGGTCACTGCACACTCTTAGCAGAATGCTCCTCAAAGCCGTTTTCTCTGCCAGCTTCCGTCATACAACGATAGTTTTTCTCACTACAGATTTCATTGATGTAATTGCCAGAAGTTCAGGAGTTCACATTTTGCAAGTTGCTAAGTGTCGAGGAGAAATGGTATAGCAATATGGTAATTGATCATTCTGCTGATGGCTTGAAATAAAATTTAGGGGAAATTAAATTGTTGAAAAACTTTATGAATGCCCAGAGATGGCAGGGAAATGTTAGATTCGTTTAAAAAGCTGGACTGAAATTAGATTGAGCCTGATAATGAAATTCTGTATGGGTTAGGGTTAGGGTTAGGGAGCTCTAAACCTGTTGTGTGTGTGTGTGTGGGTGCACACGCGTGTGTGTGTGTGTGTGTGTGTGTGTGTGGGTGTCTGCACGTGTGTTGATGGACAGATTGTGTCTGTTGCTACATTGCAGCAGAGGTCTTATCTGTGTAAAGCTGTACACTGTATGCAATATGTTATCACTGTATTGATCAAGCTTCAGCTATATATATCTATGCTGGATGTACCATCTATCTGTAATGTACAATATATGCAGGTAGATGACATGAGCATCCACAGATTTGGCGAGATAAGACGCTAAAATGTGTCAGTATACACTTTAGGATAGAATATTCCATCTCAACTGCTCTGTCAAAACTTAAAAAAAAAAAATGTTGAAATGACGTATTACTTCTAATAATAATTTACTGCCTTTGGCATCATTTTGTCACAGACAGAAGGTGATTTTACAGTCCCATTCAGAACTATAATTTGTAATTATGTGGTGGGTTATGATGTTATGATTCTGCCTGTGCCCTCAGATTGCTGTTTGACAGCCAGAGAATGATTAAAGTCACCCATCAGCCATCAGTCATCCGAATTATTCACTGAGCAGACAGCCACAGTGCGTCCAAAGACAAAAAGTGGAGGATTTAAACTGCTGCCTCTATATTCAAACATCCCAGTGGGATGACAGTGAAATATACTGTGCCTGAACTACTGTTGACATAAATAGATGAAGAAAATACAGTGTACTCTTGGCCTGTTGACAGAGTACAACCATTTGGTTCGCCTGAATTTAGAGTAGGTGTTGTAAACTTCGCTGAATTGAAAGCTTTAGGAGGAATGAGTGCGGCAACACTCCTGGCTCACATTTGGAATCCAACTGTCTGAGTGCAAGTATCACTACCAAAGAAAATTCAACACGTTTGGTTTTAAGCAAACAATTAATACCTACTGGTACCTAAAAGAGTAACAATGATCAGATACAACCACTCTGAAAAAATAGCAGCAACATCACACAGGGCAAAATTAATATGTGTCTGAATTGCATATTTGACCTTGCATTCTGTCCCTCTTGGACTATTGATCAGAGAGTGGGTTTTCCTCTCTGCTGGCCCTCTGATTGGCTGAGATGAATGAGACTGTGGGGTAATGGCTAGTGAAAGGAGAGTGATTTTCCATTATGCCAGAGTCGAAGAGAGGCCGTCTGAGAAATGACCACACGTGTGCAATGTTGATCACATCCAATTAATTCAGCCTGCTGCGCCCCCCCAGCCCTGCCTGCCTGCACTGGACAGCAAACACAACTTCCTTGCACTCTGCATGCAACAAAAGCACCCAGTTTAGAATGCATGGCCTGCACCAGCGGGCTCCGACAGCAACAACCCTGGTCACCCTGTGAGCAAGTGAATATGGCACTGGAAACTTAAAGGAAAAATACACCATTTGATATACTTTCATTGTTACGATATGTGATGTTCACTGCATTCCAGGAGTTATTTTGTGATGAAGTGATGTAATTTACTTTTTTTTGGTGTACCCACTTTCCCTCAGCCGGCCTTATCTACTTCTACTTCAGTTAGTGATTTCCTACATTTCCCAGAATGACTTTCAACAACCCCCAGAGAATGTTCCAGAACTTGTCACATTCGGTACAGGGGCAATACTGATGGGATAGTAACAGCAAGAGAGCAAGATTTTTACTCAACTTGCTCAAAATGCAACATGTCTTGTGGCTGCATTGCATTCTGGTCTACTGAATATCTCTCCCTCTTCTACAATAGATTTCTCCCAGTATGATAGTTAAATATCGGTGCAAAATACTGAGACATCATGTCATCTACGTTTGGCCATTTCTCCACAGGAATAAGAAAAATACACCACCGAACGACAAAATGGGCCCAGAAATGCAAGATCGCCAGCAGCTGTTTTGTTAATGCTGTGGCTGTTTATGGTGGATTTTTCCTTTAACTCCCTTGTGCCCTGTTCATAAAACAACAGGCAGAAATCGCGGCTCGCACAGGCAACAGCCCCTCGCCAGACGAAGGTGAACTGACATTCAGTAGTAAGAAAGGGGAAAATTAGAGCGGCAGGATAGAGTCATGTCTGGCACTCCTCCAGCTTAAGCATCTTAGAAAAACTTCTCTGACAATGTCCCGTCGCTCCCATTCAGCGGTGGGATTACTTAATACGATTACCAGGGCCGCCGAAACAGCCGTGGTGAATGTAGCCCGTAATTACAGCGAGGAGATGAGGAAGGTGTATGACAAAGATTAGAAAAGGTGAACTCCAGTGAGCCGTACACAACGCTCCCACCAGCTGAAAACACAGGTACTGGGTGTGGGACTGGAGAGCTGCTTAGTTTGATAGATGGGTCCTGTACGGAGGGTTCCCCTCTGGCCAACAGGCAACCCAGCTGTCCCCACTGCATCGCTTCACTGTTTTCACCAAGGTTTGTTTGTTACAGCAGTGAATTTGTCTATCATCACCAGAAACACAAGTCTCTCACCTTTTTTCCAGCTTGGAAATGATTAAAACTGACATAAACACCACAGAGTGCTATCACAAAATTTTCACCAATGCTTATGAAAGCGATTTCCCCACAGTGGGCCACTAGGTGGCAAGTGCAGAGTGGCTACAGATTTGACTGGAGTGAGTGAATCCCTGTCTCACCAGACATGACAGTCAACTAGAGCGCACTCTGTCTTTCAGCCCCTCTCTGCCTGCCTCTCCCATGTGGGACGCCATTAATTTTCATCACATGCCACATAGATGTTGACATTTCATTTACTCATCTCTGTTGGGAATCACTTCATATTAGTCGCAGCTAGCACATCCTGGCGGAAGATGCGACGCGTCCTTCCTGCTAGGCATGCCTTTGGGGTAAATGAAAGTGAATCTTATGTCCTCTTGAGAGTGAATTTGCAATCGCTATTATGTTATGTGCATACTGGTCACATGGAAATGAGACCCTGAAGATGTTTACCTGTTGCTCCTTTTACTCCTTTTAAGAATTAATGGCAGGAACGAAAGATCCATTTAATGAAACACACCGATTCTCCCAGCAGTCATGTGATTGCAAAGCCAGTGAATTAGGAAGGGAGAAGCAATTTAGGGCTTGTCTGTCTCCTGCGCAGTTTAACTGTTTGAACCCTATATCTAGACAATTGATCACCGGCCCAGTTGCTGAGCTGTCCTAATCATCATCCATCTTGAGTATTGACTAGGTTATATGAATACTATTAACAGTCAAGACAGCTGTGATTTAGGTGACGTGTATGCAGAGTCTAGGCTGTCACTCTTGAGGAACTATTATTTGGGGGAAATATGTGACTATAGGAACACTCAACACATGTAGACTCAATTTCTATGTTCTTAAGTGTGCTGTTTTAATCTTGTGCTGACACTGGAATCTGATAATGTGTAAGACTGCTTATGTCTCTGCAGCTATAGTATTGAAGGTTTTAGTTGTTAGTCAAGACACTGCAGTGCTGGAAGAGAAGCGGTTAATTAAACTTAAACTTAAATCTTAAAGCAACCCCCAAGGTGACAATAGCGATGGCATATGGTCTATGTACACGCTCAAATTGTTTTCACCTTGTATGTGACACAAACAAGATGATTAATCTTTTATGTGTGCATATGGCACCTAAGGGGCCTCAGTGCACAGTGGGTTGCTACTCAGATGAGCTATCCGCTGTGTTACCTGGCATCATATCATTTGGCTTAGCTACAAAAAATGCAATCTGCATCTCGAAAGCTGCACCACGCCACTCCTCAACCGACTCGTGCCAGTGCCATTTCATGGAAGAACACCAGAAGACAAAGCCAATCTTGTTGCAACGGATCAACAGGTAATAGAATCCACAATGTGACACGCGCAAGGTCTCTAATGTAAAAATAGAAATCTCTAGTTTCTATATCACCTATATCCCAAGGAGAGAAATGAGCCTTATCTCGGAGGAGGGTGGCCATCCATCAGCGATTTCTCTCGGTTTATCGGCCTGCCCAAGTCGAAACGCACAATGATGTCAGGCATTAATCAAATGCTGACACCTCACATTCAGGACTTAGACGTGTGCCCTTTCTTCCTCCCCAAAGCCGGTCACTGTCCTGCTGTGGCTCCGACTGCAGATTGAAAGCCGTTTGGAGCTGAGCACCACAGCTCACAATGCACGCTGTCAGGAGGCTGGAGCGGCGTACAGGAGCCACGTTGAGAGGCGAATTTGGAGAATTACTGACACGCAAAAACGGAAAGGGCGGAGACCGTACGCTGAAAATCCAACAAGCAACAGCATTTAAAACTCTCGCACCTTGGCTACTTCAATTCAATGGGTTGCAAAAGCTCTTAAAAGCTGCCCCCTCGCAGAGAGCAAGCATCGCCGCCCAAAACTCAGTATAATCCTGCCTCTAAAAATACAGCAAGACAAAGCGAAAGAGCTTCTTGTGAAGGAGTCGGCCGTCTCTCGTTCTCGACTCCCCACTGACCGCTCGCTCTTTCTGTTTAGACATTACTGAGCACTATTGACGTGCTGAATTGAAACCCTCGCAGCAGGGAGGGCTGTCATACATTTTTACATTATGGACACTGTGGGGATGGCTGACATTCTCCGTGGGGATAGATTCATGTCAAAACATTGATCCACCTTGGGCAGCCCAAGGTTTATCTATCTTGTTTCACCTGAGCGGAGCGAAGATTGAAGAAAAGTCTGTTGCCAATGTAAATGTTGCCTTGGAGCCTTGGGGAGACTTTTGACTCCAGTGGTTTGGTCCATAAAACCCTTTGGAGGGCCTGAATTATTCAGATGGGCGAATTTCTGGAAACAAAATAGCAGGGAGCCAGATGTGACCCTGGCACACATCCCTTCATTTTCTCTCTTACTGTCTCTCTTTGTCTGTCTCTTTTGCTCTCTCTCCTTTTTTTTATGTTGTGCCAGAATGCCCCATAGCTGCAGAGAGGAGATGTTTTGGATGCTCTATTTGTTCAGCTCAATGCTCTATTATCTTGTTGAAGAAGGCAAGGCGGGCCATTTTAAATCGGCATGACCTCGTGGAGACGGCACCTGAAATCTGCTATGATTTTTTCCAAAATTTCTGGGTTGCTCGTAACTGCGATCAGCAAACGTTGATTGTTTGCAGCTAAAATCATGAGAAATCTGAGTAGCAGTGCAGTTAGAGGTGGTATGCTCTCTCTCTCTCTCTCTCTCTCTCTCTCTCTCTCTCTCTCTCACTTTCTCGGTGCTGCCATCTTGGCGAGTGGGAAGTCACCCAGAAAATTGCATTTTTCATGTTACCCACACACTGACTGGCTGCAACACGTATGCAAATTCTGCCGCCTGTGACTCCTTTGCATTCTGTCAATGACTTGATGGGAAGGCAAAACGCTTGTAATGGAAGATTATGTATGTACACATATAGTGAGAGGTAATGTGTGCCATTATGAGTGTACCTTTTCTAATGATTATAGTGGTGATGAATGGTAACGATGTGAGAGAGTGGCCTTATCGTGCTTCCCACTGCTAATGCTCACACAGCCAGCCAGCCTTTATGACTGCCCTAACCTCCCTAAAGACAAACAGTGTACACAGATAATTCAATACCTTCTCTCATTACAGTACGACAAGAGTGCCGTTTAGATTGACACACTGCTAATGTCCTTCTTCCCTGGTTGCTTTTATATCACCCTCCTCCCCCTCAAGACAGGCAGAGGGCGACTGAGAAGGAGCTCACTGTCTCTTTTTTTTTTGCACTTAAACAAGCAGCTCTTAGGCCCGCCATGTTAGGCTCCTCTTCTGTGGAAAGGGGAAACTTCAATGGCTGTGTGTCTCAGATGTGCTTCAGGTGTTGTCAGGACACTCTGGGGAAACGGACACACACACATCTCGTGCTTGTCCTCGTGTTCAGAGGAGTGCTATATTGCCGTCTGCGCTGCAGCTGGCTCCCCCATTACCCACGATGACCCGCGTTGCTAACCCAATGTGACAGGCCCCTCTGCCCAGGATTACAGTAATAATGTGCTCCTGATCAGGAGAACTGGGCTGATCAGATATTCTCGAGCCCATGCAGGACCCCCCCCCCACCCCTAATGTGACGGCAGCTTGCACAATCACGCCTTTCCCCACCTCCTCGTATAGAGGGCAAATCCATACGACATGCATAATTCACCCTGCCCGATGTGGACCCCAGGAATAGATTTATCATCACAAAGTGAATAAATGGCCAAGTGTGAATGTGTTGAGTAAAGGAGAAGCATCATGCATCTCCATTCCCGAATGCAGTTTGTGCCTGTGGATTTGGCGCATGTGCGCACTGAAAGCGATATTAATAACACTTAGCTTAAAAAACATGATGCGAATTCTGCGAGATAAATTCATTTTTATTGCCGCTTACTCGTAACGCCGTGAATGTGTGAAGTCATGCGACGCTACCAACCACATATTTGGAGATGTTTTCTTGCCTAGAAATCCCCACAGGGCCAATCAGAGACAGAACTGTAATCAATGACCTGGTTCCAGTAATTACTGTTTACTTTAGCTCATTATTCTCTGAGCTTTGATTAAGCAATAGCCCTCATGTGAAGGATACATGGCCTTAATTGATGGTTGCCAGGACACCATACAGTATATCCCGCTTCTGTTGTGATGTATGTTGGAGGAATGGGGGTCAGGAAGTACGAGACGCCTCGGGCAGCTATTCCTGGCCCTCCCTTTGAGTCATTCACATTCTCTCTGCTAATTGTCCAACGGGTCAACATGTAACAAAAGAGGAACAACAGTCCTTTGGCAGACTAAGCAAATAGCAAATTGCGCACACATGGTGCTTCAGACAGCGGAAGAGAATGGTTCATATGTTGACATTTAGAACCTAATTAAAACCGAGGAGGGAAATGATCCAAGCATGGTCAGATGCTCATTACAAGCAGGTGGTCACACACAAAAACACACACAGGCGTACGAGCGTCTGCGCCCGCTCACACAGAAGCTGACACAGTTCTACACACTGCTCGCTTACTGTGTACACACACACACACATTCAGCAGAATGTCGCTAATCCCGACCGGCTGGAAAAAAAGAACTAATTTGAATCACGGGGATGCTTAGATGACTGAAATACACCGACATGCTAGAGAAATGCAAACTAATATTAAACATGTATGTATGCACATGTATTCCAAAATGCCTTCTACATTTTGATTTGCAGTTGAAAGTCTAAATAAAATGTATCAAACAAGAAATTCAGTTGTACACAATTATTAGAATATCTTTTGACATAATTGCATTATGTGTTCATTATGATAATCCTGTCAATTTGGGTGTTTGTACAGTTTGTACAGACACATAAATACACACACACACACACACACACACACACACACACACACACAGAACTACCCAAGGCTCAGCGGAGTCAGTTGTCACATCCAACTTATCTAGTAAGAACACGCCTTTCAGCCACTTGTTTCAGTCACGCTGGCAACAGTGGACATAAACCAAGCACTGGTCTGCAGGGTGAAGGTCTTTTCATGCAAGGGGCATGACACACACTGTAGCATTCTTCTTCATTGCCATTTATTCTGTTCAACATATAGAAGTCCGCTAATAATATCATACCAAAATGTTATGAATATCTGCATTAAGTTTAAGTGACTCTAATTAGCCAAATGGAGCTGGAGGTAGCCATAATATCACTGCACAAATCTTCCAATTTTACTCAGTGTGTCCATCAGAAACCAAATATGTCATTCCTTGTGACATCCAATCCCACTTCACTCCCTGAGCTTCATTTTAGCTCCATTACAATGTCCTTTGAGTCCTTCCTGAAAAAAAAACAAGACTGTGTGGAGCTCACATTTCTGTTTACCTTGCGTGTGCAGAGGCTGCTGTTATGATATTCAATGTACCTCGAGTAAAGAAAAAAATAAGGTCCAATAGACCAATTCCCCAGTTCATTTTCGTTCTCTTGTTCTCTCAATTTTAGGCAGGAAATGTTATTTGCCTCACAATAAAAAAAAAAAAATACTTTTAATGTCCCAATACAGATTATTTTTTATTGTATTACACCTTATCACAAGCCATAAAACTGCATTCAAATAAGCTGTATCACCCCAAAACTCTTTATTGTGTATTGAAAAATATAGCAAATCTTCTCTCCGCGTGCATCAGCATTTCTTCAGACTGCCTCTCCATCCAACACACGCTTGTTGTTTGGTGTGTGTTAATCACTTTGCGACCGGCTACTCCTCTCTTATTTTCATGGGTAATTGGCAATGCGGCGCATGTCTTACTGGAACCAGAGACCTGCAGGCGTCGCAGAAGAGGGGGAACGCGGGGCTTGAAGCTACTGAGATCACTGAAGCACGGTCCAGTGACTCCTGCCAAACAGATTCTTTATTTAAGACGTGAGTTCTCTTCCCTCATCCACCTACTGTATGTTTTTGTTTACTTACATTTCTCTCTATCAACACCTTGTCTCTGCCCATCCGTCCCTTTATTTTTACATTCTTCGGATTTCAAAATATTCATCTTAAGCCATGCAGGTCTCCATCTGTTTCCCCCTCTCCTCTATATTCCGCCTCATTCTGGAAACTCCTACTCAACATACTGGCGCATCGTATCTCGATTAGACTGCTGGAAATGCCTGTGCAATTTCCTGGAAGATTATAGTGATAGATTTACAGTGTATCAATCAGAGGAACGCTCGGCTCGGAATAGCTCGCCTTGCTTGGTGAGAGTTGTTTTGAACCCGAGTCCCGAGGAGCCCACCAGAAACATGGATAATGCAGTAACAAGCACTTTCAATCACGCACCCATGCGCTTTTGAACCTTTCCCTGAGCCTCCCCAGTCGTCCCCCCCCCCCCCCCCCCCCCAAGCGTGTCCTTTTAAGATTGTCATGGTCCAAATTGCATGTTTTCCATTACATGAAACAATGCAATTACAAGGGCTGAAAAGCAAAGACATCGCCGCATAACAGAGCGCCTGACAGCAGCCACCTCAGATGAAGATGAGCCGTTCCCCGGTGACTCTTGATCTAACGCGACTGGTGTTTCACTTGCTCCCTTCAACAAGCCGCTCTGAATGAGGTCACAGTCCTCTGACCCCAAGGCATTATTACCCAGTAATCATGTGTTGCTCTGCGCGGCTACATTTGTTATTTCTCGCTGACAGCCTAATGTTAGAAGAAAGCAATTTTACCTGATGGATGATCATAAGAGTGAGAGAGGCTATATCAGCCTCACGCCCCGCCAGTGAATTATGCACAGCAAAATCCCCTGGATGCCCAAGCCGGCTGCCCGCAATGCCTGCCTTCTCAAATATACTACCGGTCTATGTGCTCGACACGCTGGGTTATTATTGCCAGTGCTGTGAGGACTTTTCAGCCTGTCAAAATGTGCATGAGGCCTTTTCATTTCCACAGTGTTTACTTGTCCTCTTAAATCACATGGACTGTCAGTCCGATCCTTACTCGAGCCCAGTAGTATGAAAAATCGGTGATGTATTTTTAAGCAGCATGGCCAGGAGGACTGATTCATAGGTCTCAGGCCATTCATGATCATAGGAACCAATCCGCACTGCTCCTCTGGCCCGCACTCTCTCTGTTGAGCGACAATAGGGATAACGTGTCAGAGTGGGCCTCCTCAATCTTGTCACTTTAAGCGCGATCAATGCTGCTTTCCCACCGACCGAATGCAATTGGATACCAGCCCCCCTCTTCTCACACTAGGCTGAACATTTCAATCAATAACTGACTGGAGGCTAAAAACATCTGCAGAAGCAACAACAAATACCGAGGCAGAATTAAATGCTCGACAATATACTGAAGACAATGCACTCTGCAGGAGTCTCTCTGCAGGACCAGCACGGCAATGAAAAGAGGTGGATAAAAAACATAATGCCCTATGACAGTGAAGTCTACAAATACTGTTTCTTTGCGTAGGTGTAAAGGTTAAACGGTGCAAGTCTCAACACAAAGCAATCTCTCTGAGAATAGCAACGCACACGCAGGACTGAGCGTGCGCTAATTGCATTTCCTGGCTTGTCATAATAGAATAATTAAGCAGCATTTTAAACTAAACTCAGCTTTGCAAACTACACCTCATCAAACACAACACTCAAGCCCAATTACTATTGCATCATAATTAGCAAATCAGATTGCCTTTTCCCTCTCTCTTTTTTTTTTTGTGTGTTTTTTCCACTGCGCACAAATGTTTTTCCCTGCAACGCCATACATCAGTGTGGACAATTCTCGATGTACGGCCCGCCGCCGGGCTGCAGACGGGCTCCAATCCATAAAAGCAGAGGAGGGTGTAGCACCGAGCCTCGGGCCGACGTACCTGTAAATTAGTCTACCTAAAAAATTCAACGAGCCCAGGGAGAGGGTTCGGTACGTGCATCCCTATGTGCTCGGCCCTGGAAACGATTGTATTAATTGCCTCAAGGATAGTATGAGACATAGACCTACACTCCCTCATGCATATTTGACACTTCCCAGCAGCGGCAGCGCTCTCCGTCACGGGCCCCCTGTTGCAGCTAATGGATGATGCTTGGCGCGGCGTTGCATATGTATTAGCTACCGAGTCATGAGTGGGTATGCGGCGAGCGGATCCCCACGCGCGCCTATCTGTCTGAGCATGTGTTATTTTGATCCGGCCGGGGTGAATGTGGGGCAGGGCGGTCGGGTTACCGGTTCCTAATTGGTGAGGCTGCTCCCGACACTCTTGCACTCAGAGGCTGGCGCTGCCCTCTCCTGTTAATCTGTGCCAGGGATTTGGCTGGCTTGACACGCCGCTGACCTGACAGTCCTGCGGGACACGGTCCGCACAAACACACGCCAAAACAGACTGATAAATATACAGGCGCTCAGACACAAGAGCACACACACACACAGACTAGGACACACACAGACACAATCACAAACTCTCTGCCAAAAAAAAATAGACATAGATATGCAGTCACACAGACAGATGCACATACACACACACACACACACACACACACACACACAGATATATACTGCCAGACACCCACCCACACACACACACACACACACACACACCGTTTGATGTTGTTCCATCAACAGCACTGTCAAGAGCTCTGCCACTTCATCATGGCAGTGCTGTCCAGAACCATATCTCAAATGGAGATGCAGCACTTTGAACTGGGAGAGATTGTGTGTGTGTGCTGGAGAGAGAGAGAGAGAGAGAGAGAGAGAGAGAGAGAGAGAGAGAGAGAGAGAGTGTGTGTGTGTGCACATGCCATGTTGTGGTCTGCTGATAGTGTCCCCACACACTCCCAGCACGAGAAATGAGGATGTTGATATCAAGTGCTGACACATTGCTATACGTGCTGTCCTCTTTGTCTCTGGAGGTTGTCTGCCATGACAGAGTGACACTTGATCTGATGGCTTTTTGAGTCATTTGAATCGTATTCCTCAGCCACAGAAGGATACTCCTGTCTGATCAAGCCAATCACAAACCTAGCTCAAACACTATTTGTTCAAAGGGAAATATTTGAAAGTCAATTTAGTATGCTTTGCTGTGATTCACAACTTACCTGACACTACCTGAGTCTCCCTGATGCAATAAATACCACCCAAGCAGGTTAAACAAACACCAAGCAAACTATTTGACTGGGTTTGATCAGTATACTACTGTAGCTCTCTATCTTCAAGGTGGCAATGTGTGGGTGCATGAGACTGCAGCTTAATGCACTTGAATCGCCAATTCTTTACTCTTCACTTCACGGTCAAGAGCTAATTCAAGTCTATTGATGTAGGACAGGCTATTGTAATTCCAGAGGAAAGTCAGAGAAATGGATTACAAACACATTCTCACACTGTGGTAACGATCCAATGATCCAAGCATGGGCATTAAATCCATTTTAGGATTTCAGTACACAAAATGGTGGGTAGATCTACAAAAAAAAACCCCACCTGAAAATATGTGACAGGCGCACCACCCTTACTACAAATTATATATAAGGAATAAATTATGATGAACATGTTTAGAATAATTCATGCTACCTGGAGGAGGTATATGTAAGTATGCCATTTGTGTTATACATCTTAATGTTCTGCTACCTATAATATATAAGGCAGATTGAAATTCATGTAGTGGATTGATGCATAGAGCATGTCATGTATCATTACAGACTTAACACTTTTCTGATAAAAATTAAGGTAATATGATTTTGTGAGCCATAAAGACAGGCAGGTATACTAGTATAACAGCAAGATTTTAATGGTGTGGTCGTAATTTACAAATGACTTGCGGCTCATTCAGCTCTGAAGATGAGTTCATCTGTTTGGGGTTTGACCTGGTAGGAGCTGGAGCATGAGTCGACATGGCTTTCACTGTGGGGTCAGACTCTGTCAGTACTTACAATGGGTGGTAAGCAGTCCGTTGGGCTTTCTAGCACTCGGTTGGCACATTCAGCGTGTCTGTGTTCAGCGTAGCACCAGGGAGGCTTTTTTTTGTCAGAGGGAAGCGATGGACTTGTCTGGCTCCGGCTCCACGGTTGTTAGCCATGGCCACTGTAAAAAAAAAGCAAATTCAGTATGAGTACCAGGCAAGTGATGTGAGCGCCACCTTCACGTCATGTGAGGACGAGGGAGGACCAGGAGCTAATGATGCTGTTCTAAGGGTGGAACGGTAACACGGAGCCCGCCAGGGATTGGGGCTTTAAATTATACAGTCCAAACGCTGAGCACCTGTAACCCCAGATATACATAATATATACATTCTGCACGACAATCAAAGAAAATTATGGTGGCTCTGGGGTGGCTCCGACCGCCTGTGATGGAAATGAGTGCGGTCTAAGTTCACCTCATGTGTGTACCCCGTGTGCAAGCCGCGGCCCTCTGAGACTATTATCCCAGAGTGCCGCAGCACTCTCACTCCTATTTCCAGATGAGCCACTAACAGGCACGCCTCATGTTTAAATGCAAATTTGAGTCGCAGCACCTTGCAGAAATCAAAGCAGTTTTGAAAAGCTCTTCACCGAACGCTGCACGCTTATTAAAAACAATTCTTAACAAGCCACTGTTTATGTCTTTAACCGTTACGAGGAGCAAGAGAGAAGGAATGTCACACCTGCTTTTGAACTGCAGGCAGCGAAATAACTTGAGCTTAAAAAAAGTTGGAGGAGAAGACAGGAGCAACAGATAAGGGATAAGCCCTGTGGCTACAGCGGTGTTTAGTACACTAAGTCAATCTGTGCAGGTAAACAGATGTAGTATCGTGATAACAGTTCGTGTTTATGGCATGTCACTGCGTGCATTAAGACGCATTAGCCGTTCCCATGCTGCAGCGCGCCATTCAGACTGTTATGACTAATCACAGAGCAGAAGACAGCGGAGAAAATCACAAAAGCATTCCAGCTCCTGCTTTTGAAACGAAACAGCCGCCTTGAAGAACTGAAGGTCATTTCGGCAGAATCCAAACACCAGCGGCGCTTTACGGGAGGATTTGGAAAGAGACGCGTTGAGGCCGTGTGACGCATCGCTGTTGTCTCACATAGTTAGACAATACATTGTCCAAATGATTTCCCCACGGTGAAAATCTGCTTAATGATCTTTGTCTCTGGTGCTTTAATTCATTCATTATGCTAATAGGAAAAGTCGTTAGAGTGATCAGACATTGCATAAACATAAGTGTACTCCAGTGTTTCCTAATCATGTAGGGAAAGGATTTGAGGGCTCCTGGCAATTCTGCGGTATTGTAAGATGATGAGAATTATTCGGAAAATTCTCCGATGATGAAGAGGGTTTTAAAAATCTAATAGGCCTTGGACATGGATTGCATTCCCCCTGTTGCATTCTCCCATGCCAGCCGGCAGTGCATTCCCAAAGAGCAAATATCTGCAAGCTGAATAAATGTGCTGGGAGTATTACCACAACGATGATGTGCCGCACATTGATTGGATGTAGGGTAGTGGGTTTCTGTTTCGCATGACCCATGACTCCATATCCTGCTATGGCAGACTTACTGTTTTTGTGTGAAAGTGAAAATGTCCATCCAGGTTATAAAGATGAGTGCGTGCTCTCCCCGGGCGCCGCCTGAGTCAGGCTGCTGTCTTTATCCACACTCTATCACCTTAATCTCCTGCCATGAATTACCTCAACCTCTAGGGAGGGGGGGGGACTTTTATTAAATAAAGCTGCCGACCTGTCCCAACAGACTGTCATCGCTGATTTAGTCCCTCTCGAGTGTGTGAGGCCTGACTGAGAAGCACTAAATGTATGGAGGTGAACATGCTTGCTGAACTGCTCATCCACTACATGGGCCATAAAATCCTGAAATGTGTCTGCGGCGTACTTTGTGTAAGGTTATGGGAATGAGTATTTGCTGGCTGACAGATGACTGTCAGCCGGTGAGAGTGTCTGCTCCTAGCTGAACTAGCCTGAACCACTAGGTCTATATTCACTGTATAAAAAAGCATAGACTTTTGTTGCTGTTTTTTGTAACTGAGCTAATTTATCTGAATTATTGTGTGCGTAATTATATTATTCTGAGCTTTATCCTCCTGTTTTCACACTGGTAATCGGGTACCTTCAAGGTACATATTAAATTAGATGCCTTAGAGCTGGCTGGGCTGCCCAGCAAATCACATTTACATCTGATTAGGCAAATAAAAAAAATATTATGTAGAGATGTGTTAGTAAACACCAGGAGGGTGTGCCTGATCTTAAAATTTATCTGACAGGTCGGATTAAGCAATTTCATTCAAAACACAACAGAAGCACCCGAAAACAGTGAAACTTAGTTCTGATCCTAACTCAGCTCCCCTCTGTCTTTCACTGCTGATGGGCAGCTCCAGCCTACAGTACTTACAATGTTCAGGACTCACTTAAGACTGGCAACCCTTTACTGAAGGGGGTTTGCTACTGTCTACCACCTCTCCACTGGGTCAACATGCCTCCTTGTGTGAGCAAGGGGGATGAAGGGCATCGCCTGCACTGTAAGAGGTCCTAACGTGATCTGTCACCAGTGTTTGTGAGCAAGGATATGTGGTATCACACAATAAAACTCTCTGGTCTCTCTTCAGCCATACCCATCTTGCCTTTGCAGCAATGATTGATGTTGAGCCCTTATGGCATGTTGACACTGAGAGAGCTGAGATGAATGCAGGTAGAGTGCAGTTTCTACCTTCTTAAGGTTCTTCAGACAGTCTCGATTTCATCTGAATATGGATCTTGACCTCTGCATAGCAACGTAGTATAATGTCATTACATACAGAACTGTGCACAGAAGGGAGACGTGCCATGTGGGTTATGAGAATGATAAAAGCAACGTTTGATATTCACCTCAGTGTACCCCTCGGTGAAATTGCCGTTTTATGTCTGAAGACTGCCGCATCTCCATGAGATCCCCCTAAGATCTCAGTCTTAACCTTCTTATAACAAAAACATGTTCACACGGCTATGAACCGTCTTAAGTGCTTTGCAAAGACCTCATCGAAAGCATACGCCATAAAACAAGCCTTCCGGTGTTTCCATTTTTAAATACTCAGGAGGGAACGTCTGTAATGCAGTTTTCTCGTACTTGCTGTCCCTTGACTGCAACTGCCAAGGCCCTTCTCCGAGTGCGGGCTGCTGCTTTATTGCAGCATCAGCATTTATGATGGAGGAGGGGAGGGGGCGGGTTGCTTCTCCGAGTCTGAACCTGGCCATAGATCTCGGCGGACATCTTCACTGGCTCTTCATTATCGGCTCTCAGCCTTCATCCCAGCAGGGGGGCATGTGTCTGGCTAAAAAGCCTTGATTATGTAATTCAGTCTGAAAGTCTGTCTGTCAACCCGTATGCAGGCCTGAGCCTTTTCTCACACTGATGCTGCATCTCTTCAGTACATCTGAGACCCGTGCCTTCATTAGAAGTGATGGATCTCTCTGCATGTTATGCTGGTAAATGTTTTGCCTTTTAACTAATTGATCTAGACTTCCTAATAACAAGGCAGCAAATGGATGAGTGCCAGCATTTATTCAAGTGTGCATCTTGACTTATGCAGATATTGTGTCTTTTCTTTCTATGGCTTGATGCACCTGCTTATTTAGTCAAACGTTTTGGCTTGAGAGTCCCAGAAAGAGCGGCGCTGTAAATGCACCCATCGCTCTGGGTGCTGCCTACATGAATACAGAATCTAAACCAAACAAAGAGAGTGATTAGTGGCTCTGTTTAACCTCAGGGCAGAAGGCTCCTGTTATTAGACTGGATAATTTACTTAGCTATTTGCATTGCTGCCTGCCTCCCACCCCACCCCGGCTCCCATGTCCCAACACAGTGACAGTCACAGCTAACAGCGCTAATTAGGGGAACCACCAAAGGATTAAAGTAAGCAAGGTTATTTTGATAAAGTGCACAAGGGCTTTGCTGTCTTGCTAGTGCAGGTAAAGCCAGTGTCTGCCATTGAAATGACAAGTGTCCTGTTAACGATTCAGTAACCATCAAGGAGTGGAGTCTGTGCCAATCAGCCCAATTGTTATATTCACAATCAAACAGAGTAATTTCGAACGACAGAGATGCAATTTTTGTTGTTTAGCCGCTGCTGTCATCATCGTCAAGTTAATTTATTCAGTGCCTTGAATAACACGGCACGCTATCCACGCAGATATCCTCAGAATGTAATGATGTTATGGTAATGAGCGAGACGCTTCACTGCATTTGGATTTTCACCTGGAGCTGTTGATGCTTTTGCCCCGGCCCTAACCAGACGCTTACCCTAATAGCAGAATCACTGAGGAGTCTCTTTGATGTAGCCAGCAACAGAATCACTGATGAGGAGTTTGGATCTTTTTTTTTTTAATTATTATTATTATTAATTATTGCGCCTCCTTTTAGAATTTAACAAATGCATGTTCATTGCATTGTACAGTGTCACTCCTTCCACTGAACACCAACAACTGACACCACTGTTTAAAATTTAAAGTTAAAACTTATAGCAATTAGCATACATGAATTAGTTAGTTATACCACTTGGGTTATGTGAAAATTGGTGCAATAAGATCAAAATCCTTTTGGCTAGAGTAGCACCCTACAGCTACACCCTCTAGCTTGATGGTTACATCAGTAACAAGAAAATCTTATATATGTGAATCTTCCCATTACTTGCCAGTGACTTGCCAATGACTTGCCAATACTATAGCCTAAAACAACATGGCGAGGGCCTATAACCAATCCAATGGCTATTTTTCTGCCCCCAACTAACTGAGTATATTGCATTTGTTAGAATATGGCTTATTTTAGGATCAACAGTCTCTCTTTCCACATCCAAAATGAATGTAGAAAGTGAAAAATTGAAAATGGACCAGGAGAATGTGCAATACCAGACTTCAGAAGTCTGTAAGCCCATCAGGTTATTAAACTTTCACCAGGCACTATCTTTAAATGATAAGCAGCCCAGTTCACTCTTTGTCCCTCGACAAAACCTTGACAAATCACCTGCATATTTATTGAACTTTATTCCATGGGCCGAGATGGGCTTTTCAAATCCACGCTATTGAAAAGTGGGCTTTTACACTGTTCATCCTCTCCTCAGTGGAAATCATTTTCTTTGCCGGGTCCAGAATTTACAATGGGATGAAAAGATTTGGGCTGAAAGTTCAGGGCGGAGATTTGGAGAGAACGGTGCAAAGGTTAGCCAGCTACAGAAAAGGGTAAGATAAGATTTAAATAAACACTTGTCGAGGATCATAAAGGTTAGCGCCACACATTACAGCCGACCAGAAGCTCCTCACAATCTCTCACAAGGAGATTAGATGAAATTCCACTCTCCTTTGATCTGACACTAATCTTGATGGCAAGACTGGACATTTCATACAATCCCATTGTTTTTTTTTTTAATTATACATGTCTGGGAATGTATTTGAAGGTAAAATAAGAGGCAAGGCAGCTTTGTAAGAGACTACAGCGATGTGTAGTCGCTGGTGGTGCTAAAAGAGAGGTGGGACACCAGGATTTTCTCTGTTAGAACTGTAATTAAATTCACAATGAACGATTTCTTGGGAGGAGACTTATTTAAATTTAATTTTCCTTTAACAAGAAGCCGTACGGCTGGGAATATTGCGAGAAAAAATAGCAAGGAAATACGGGTTACGTTGTTTTCTCTCTCTCTTCTGACATACTGAAGATTCTGCTAGAGGCTTGTAAGTTCTTTTGTAAATTTGATATCATTTGTGGGACGTTTCAGGGATTTTAGGACAGTTGAAAGGGAAATTTATACGACTCTTGATAGCCATAATCCCAGGAGGATTAAGACCTCTCACTTTTCAGGAAAAAAGGTATTAAGAATGGAAAGCAGGCTGTGATTTCAGCAGCATAGCGTTGGTATTCTTATCAGATATTAGTGTTGGACATTGCAGATGGCTTGCATGTCTTTTGAAAATGTATATGTAATGAACACAGTGTGTATAAATTTGCATTCATTCTCATTTCCATTTTTGGAAAGAAGCACATGAAACCAGCGTAGACCTCATGCGAGTCGAGCTTCTTGTCTACAATTTCCTGCACTCTCCTCAGGGGTAAAACAAGGACATGCTGTTGTTAAGTGTACAGTGAAAAAAGAATTTTAATGCACAGGAGCTTGTTCCAACACAGACACAGACACCGGGCGGGAGTGGATAAAGGACAATTCATGTAACTGTCCCTCCAGATCAAACAAAAGCATGTTCCCTCACTGCAGGTGTACATGAACGGAATGGTGAACTTATTTTCCCTTTTCAGGCTATTCCACTTCTAAATTATGGACAAAGCCTAGAGGCTGCAATTATTCATTATAAAAAACTGATAATGAATGAAAAAACACAATAAAATATTTGTATATTACTTTTTCACAGCCTATGCATCATCTCCTAAATCCCTCTGCAAATCATCCTGTGATCCTCCGGGAGGTCCCATCCTCCGGACCGCTCTAGATTAATACCCAGGCATTCCTTTGGAATTGATTATTTCACTTTTTTTTTTTTTTTTTTAGTGTTATGTTTTATCTCAGCCCGGCAGAATGGCTCCGCGCCGTCAGAGAGGGCTTTGCCAGTGAATTGAAATCCTTCAGTGCAGGTGTGGAGAGCAGAGTGGTGAAGAGGCTCTTTCACTCCTGCACTCCGCTGATAACTTTTGCATTTGACCGTGCATTGTGCGGCGGCAACCGGACCCGTGAAAGCGCGCGCAGATGCCTCCTCCAAGCAGAGTCCTCATTCACGCGCTCACATGACTCGAGTGTTCAAATGGAGAGCGAACTCTTGAAAGGAAAATGGACGGCTTGCTGCACAGACCCGATTAATGAGCGCTTCTTATCTGCCATCTGCCCGCTTTGTTGCTAACTTCGGGGCAGCTTCAAACAAATCGAACTCGGTGAGTGGGTAGTGTGTGAATTCCTGACAAAACGCATTATGCATTAGCTTCATTGTGGTCAAGTTTGAAATTATTATTTCAAACAGTCAGCAGTTTCTATTTCTCAGTCTCAGGTTATAACAACGGAATGTTCTGGCACTCAAATGGCTTTATAATGAATTAGTCAAGCCTGGAAATGAAAAACCTCCGCTGTCAGCTGGATGGCAGTCAGACCTGCTCTCTGCCGGTGCAAAAAGAGATGAAGGTGCCTGCATGCTGATTTTGTAACTAGGTTATTGGTCACTCTTTCCCTCTGTCTCTCTCCTCTGTCTATTCTGTCTCTCCTCCTCCTCTTCTATAGGTCTGTCAGCCTGTGCTGGCAGTCCTGTTTATGAGGCACTTTTATATCACGGATGTTTAGATGATAAAAATGGATATCTTTATGGAAACATTTTTGTTTTGCTCTAATACTCTGGGTTTGCTCTTACTCTTACCGGTAACACACACAACACAGGAACCATTTCCATGCGACCAATTGTTGCCCCCCTCCCCTCCCTCCCCCCCTTCCAATTCCCTGTTCCTTGGTCTTCGCACCGCAGCCATTTTCTGGAGCGATTTCAGGGGATAATAGCACTCACAAATCATCCGCTGGGCAGTGGAGCCCATGAAATTGATGTGCCTTCATTTCAAAACAATGGACGCGCCTTATGAGGGGCCTCATGATGTCATAACTTTAGCGGCTGACAGGCCGGGCAGGTGTACGCGGCCCGCGCGATGGGGACCGGGGCCAATGAAACTCCAGTCGGGACGGCTTAATCAATCGCTGAGTCGAGGGGGATGGCACGGCCGTGGTGGAAGCAGCCGGCAGACACGCTCAATCACACTGCTCCCACTGAACAAACTGACAGCCTTTAGTTAGAAAACCAGGCTTCCTTATCTCCCTGGACTGGTAATGTTTCACTGTCTATCTGTGGCTATCTCTCTCCTGTTTCCAGTCCAGCTTCTTACCAAAAGACACAAACAAACAAAAAAAACAGAGAGAAAAGACCATGTTCCTTATCAACCATGCCCTTTCTGCCCTATCTGTACAATGTCATGTTAAGTTGCCCAAAAAACTTAAGACAAAAGTCAAATATATTGTCGCAGTAATTCAGTATGATGACTCTGACTCTATATACACAATATAGACAGCCTGATATCAGTGTGAATTAAAGAGTTGCTTGGGTTTTGTGAGAGATTGAGTAATAAATTATTCATGTGGTCCAGTGGAAGACGACTATAAATCTCTGGAGTTTCTGAGCTGTAAATTAGTGGCTTGGGCGTCGGTGGAGCTGCCACGCTGATTTGAAGGCATTGATTAAATTAAAAAGAAAGAACTATATTTTTCAAAGGGAAAATCTCAATGTGATCCATCAGACAGACCTTGCCTCTTTTAATTAATTCCTCCCCTGCTCGTTGACATTTTTCACAGAGGGTGCAAGGGTTAAGCACACCTCCTGTATGAAAAGATTAAAAAGCCACTTACATGCTAAAAAGAATTACGGATGACTGAGGAGCAAGGCTTAATTGGAAATTGATTGACTTGGCCGCCTTCTTACACACCTGGTCTCATAACATTTCACATCCCTCACGCATGCCGAGTTTGATGCATTTTTCAATAAGCAGCTCCACAGTGGCAGAACCTTTTCATACTGGCGTCTCTCTGTGGAGAAAATTGTGCGGTTGAAGCCATCTTGCCTCACCAGATCCAAGCCATCACTTCAAAGAGACAGGGTGGGGATGATCTTTGCATGACGGATGGAGCTTTCCTAGCTGCGAGTGCCGGGGAATGAGTCGCGCCGCGTTTCTGGGCTTCATGTGCCATTGCCCTCCGAGAGCGGCGAACAAAACCCGCATTCGGCATCGCAGAATCAGAGCTGAAATCAGGTCCTGCGCATCCAAGATGGATGCCTGGTGTCAGTTTGTGCAACACGGATAGCGTCTCAATCACACCTATGGCGGCGAATGCTGCGCTCTGCGATTTTCAAATTCTCTCATTTCACATTTCACATGAGAGAATCTGCATCATTGCATTGCAGATGCATTGCGTTGTGATGCAAGTGAATTAATTTATTTAATTTATAATGTGTTTTACCCCATTTTGTACTGGCTTTTCGTGATGTTGCCAAAATTAAAACATTCAAAGCTGCAATGAAAATGTATGCAACAACAATAATCAACTCTTTGAATTTCTGCCAAGCAACAATGTTCTAGGCTCCTAAGTGAATTTGCACAATCACTTTTTCTAGTTTTGTCATTTCTGTTGCTGGCTAATACTGTAATATTAAAGCTGCACTGGGCAGCTAGATTCTAAATGGCAGTGAGAGGTAAAAATGTGAACTGCAATACCCAGAAATCATGTAATGTGTCGTCAGTAAAGTCAGCACACTCATGTTTACCAACCGTTGAGCGTTGATTCATCGCTCCCTGCGGGTGGAGAAGTGACCATACTGACACCAGAATTTAATTTGGGCAAATAGGGCAATCTACTGGGTCTCAAATGTCCTCTATTGCAGCTCCACTTTGTGATTTAGGCTGATAATATGGGTGTAGTTTTACATAAACATCTTGCCTAGTGCAGCTTTATATTAGGATATTCCTCAAGAGTAACATTTTGAATCGTTTACATCGTTTACAGCTACATAAATGCGTTCCACATTAAGCTATGGGTGCATCAGTGGGTATTATAGTAGGATAGTGGCCAGCTCAGTGATGGAGGGAAGGCACGCATGGCTGCTCTACAGGCTCCAGACAGAGACTGACGGGGAAGCGTGGCGCGAGCAGACGGAGGAATCTCCTCTCGTCTGCTTACGTACGTCAGCCGGGGTCACTGCCATAGACAATCCTCAGATGTAAACGCAGCTAAGCACAATGGCAGACAGACAGACAGACGTGCACACACCTCTACAGGAACACGGCACGTCTCCGGCTGTCAGCCCGGGCTGCGGAGGTTAAGGGAGGTCAGGGTGGCAGAGCAGGAGCAGGCGGACAGCTTGTCAATGCTGTTGACAACAAGACGAATGAACCAATACTTGAGGGAGCAACAGGCCTACTTTCCTGTTTATTAACACACTGTACTGCTGCGCTTGGACGTCCCCCAAAACGCTACTTAGTCTCAGCTATTTAGCTCTATGAGGGCATGTTAACAACTCATTCACACATTCCCTCGTGAGCGAATCTGAATTTCTATTTTCTCATAACCATAACCTCCCTGCAAACCATCTCAGCTCCCGGGTTCTGAGTCTAAAGCCATGGATCTATATGAGTTGTTATTGGGCCAGGTTGGCTCAAGCTGGCGCATTCATTTGTCACCGCAGGGTGCCTCAGAGCAGAATTTGTGATCCCAGAGTCAACATTAACATTGGCTTTCTAGGGCAGGGGCTTCATTATCGAGCAGAGGCACGGCGAAAGACCATTACCGCTCCGGAGAGACATAGAACATGGAGAGGAGGGAGATGGAGGGCGAGGAAATATGAGAGGAGTGGGGATATAGGATAAGGAGAATGATGAAGTGGGACGGAGAATGAGGGAGCGTGAATGAAGGACGCCAGCGTGGGAGACGGAGGGGGGAAAGAACCGGGCCGATAAATCACCGGCCAATAGATAACGGGACGCGCCGCACCCAGGGGATTGTCCCAGCAGCGCGAAAAGTGACACCGTGATTCGCAATTAACTCCAAGCGGAGGAATGGGGATTTAGTTCCCTTCGGATTAATTCCGGGAATGTGATACCTGATGAGATGGCAGCCATAATGATCCTGTTGGGGTGCAGGAATCATTATTACCATTTAACTTGTATAATGGCGCTTCTCTCTGGGGAACAACTGCCAAAATCTGGGAGACTGAAGAGCATTAGACCTAGAGGTAGACTTGGATACCAAATGACCCAGAACAATCAACATGCACGGCCATCACAGGGCTTGAGTCAATTTATGTTCTGGTTGAGCTTCGTCTGTCTAGCCACTGGGTGTTTTTTCGTCATACCTAAGATACTTTCCAATCTCTAATCAATTTAGCCAAATGCTCAGAGATTCGAACGTAGCTCCTAGTAACTTGAAGAGCATTTTGTATCACAAGCTTCCTACATTCTCCCATCAAACAAAACTGCAGCAAGCAGTAATAGGAAGAAAGTTCCAAGCGACCTCAAGGACAAGATGACTCAGTCGGGCTTGATGCCGAAATCCGTGCTGAACACCAGCCACTTCTGCAACACAGGTCTTTTGAGAAGGCCGTAATTACACTGAACACACACTCTCACAGCTGTACACGCTCACTCACTCCCACAGACGTTTAATTTGAAGATAGGGCCATACTGATGCAGGGTTTGTATTAATATATCTGTATTAATATGTATGAATGAAAATGAGAAATGACTGATTCATTCCCCAATGAAGAGCCTTTTTCTGATGGCATAAAAAAAAATCATTCATCAGAATCGAGTTTACACCACAAATTCAGCAGACCTCAATGTCATATCACTCAACCTTACATTTTTTATATTTTCCATTCTGAATTTTGCATAATCCACGACCCCAGTGTCAGTAATAGGCCAATACAACATCATGGTATCATATCATATGGTTGGCTTTCTGATAAATGTTTCTGGCCCAATGTGAATTTATATATTTCTCATTATTTCTTCATTTTATGTGCACCTCCTTCACATTAATACAGTGTTACATGGATTCAAGGACATCTTGAGTACTTGGAAACTCAATACAGTGTGAAAACTATAGATAGCAAAGCAGACTATAGCTTATTTGCCTCCATTTTATTATTATTGTATTAAAAGCTGGGACTAAGCAAAGTGAAGATGAAAATGAGGAAGTGCTTTTTATCACATTGAACATCCTACTGTCGATGTAACTTCTGATCCAAAGCGAACAAGCCTCATTCTCATTCCGCTAAGCAAGAGGTTGAGCTGATTGGTACTCCAGTCCCATCCTCCATGCTAACAGCTCTCTATTATCAGGTGACTCGGGAATGAGCCCTCTCTGATTTGGCCATGTTGCGCGGTATTGATTGGGCTGGAAGGCAGTGTGTAAAATGGGAGAGAGGTGGGATGACCTTGTCTCTTCTACTCCTCTTCTGATTGACAAATAAAGTCGGGACAGCTGTGGAGATGCACCTGCATAGTAATCCTCTCTCTTTCAAATTGTCCAGTTGAAATGTGTATTTTGCGGTAAAGGAGCTTCCACAATGGGAAATTAAGTTTCTCCTACACACCAGAATTGGGCTAATTCCCTTTTCATTGCCTGTCCATCTGTTTGCTATTCTCTGCAGGTTGTTATTCTCTATCTTTCAGATAAGCTGCTTGAAGTTTTTCATATGTCTTTTCATCTCGGGTGTCTATGACTTCTGCCTTTTTTTGTTTTGGACAGAGCCGTGGAGAGTGTGAGCATAGGGGAGGGGGGGGCGCCACACACAGTGAATCTATCCCACAGTCTGTTTGTGCTCCACTGACACAGTGTACTCCCCGGCTCCCTCGGCAGTCCCGTCGCTGTCGAGTCAAATAACAGCATTTCAGATGGGCTCCTCATTCTGACACAGCTAGCCGACACGCCAGGAGGCCAAAGAGAATCAAAAAACCGGTGGGGATCTTTCTGAATAGTACAGAACTCGCCCGCGTGTCCTGCGCAGAATGCATCGGCGGAGGCTTACGAGTTCCGCCGGCGCGCTCGCGCGCACACTGGCATGGCTAACCGAAAAGTGCCCATTTTCCTTCTTGCTGGCATTTCTTCCAAAATGTCAAATCAGTCACCTGGAACGAGTTTACACCGCCCTTCGGGGATCTTCTTTTAGAATGTCAGGCCAAGCCACGAATCCGCACAAAAGCGCGGATAAAGCACAACGTCCGGTGGCTTCTCATAGTGGAGCCCGAGGGGGGTAAGCAAGACGCCCAGGTCTCAGATGACTCGGTCACGCTGCACTTATCAAGTGTACATGTAATCTCAGGCAGTGTTTTGTCTCCGCAATAACCCGGTCATGTTTATCTTGTGGAAGTATCTCATGACCCCGTTTCCTGTCCAACTCGGCTCCTTGGGACAGTACGTCTGCATACTCCACTGATTTCTTTCATACCGTCCCCAAGGCCCCTAAAAAGCAGGGCACTTGTCTTTCTGGGGAACCAAACAAAAAAAAAAAAAAAGACAGACATCCACCAAATGCCATCTAACAGGACAGCGGTATTTACTGCCATTATCTGGGCTTCGTCTCACGTTTACTTTTAGTAGGAGAGTGTAGACAGCCGCAATAAATCGAGCTTGCTGACCACATAAAAAGGAAACTACAGTTTACGGTGCCTCTGGGCATAGAGAGAAACACAGGATGAACTAAGTTATACCTGAGGCAATAAACAGGTCTTGGCTTGCAAAAGCATAAGAATAAACTCAGGCCTGATGCAGAATCCATAACAATAACAGACGATGATTGTCACAGGACGTGCTATAGGCTCTGGGACGGGACGCGTAGCAGCCGCCGCTTTCCTCCTTGCCGTCTCAGCTAGTCATGTAGAGTCTCCGCCGGCTTGGGGAAAAGAAGGATGTTTACCTCTGATTTGATCCACAGCACTACCCAGGATCCGGGACCTGTGTTTATCTGTTGAGTGTGTACACAGTATCGAGCTCGGTGTCAAGAAGTCTGTCTCTGCGGCCGCTTTAATTCACCTTTGATTTCACAGATTGTGCAACTGGTTCGTAAAAGTTTGGGTAATTTGCAGACTGGTTTGCCGCATTTTTTTTTATTTCTGCAGTGGTTACTTATGCATAAAAGAAAGGGGCATTTGCTGAACCTTTAGAAAAAGTCTGCATTCCCTGAGCCATTTCATCAAAAGTTTTCTTAAATTGCTGATTATGAATACCTCCAACATTCTGGCGAAGGTTCAGAGGGTTTTTGTGGTTTTAAATAGCCTACCTTCTTTTTTGGACTGGGATGAATGGGGATATCCTTTCCATGCCCCCCATGGAGAGATTCATTTGAAATAAACTGAGGGAGAAATTTGGCTTTGCATCTTTGCTGGCTGTGTTCGGGCATGTGAGGAAAGGCCAGGGGCACATTTGGACTCTGGAGAATAATGATTTAGACTGAAGAGCACATAAAGTAATGAAGCAGGGGGCGGATATTTAACCGAGTTGGACTTGAGTATCAATAGCCTGCCTGGGATTTAAAATACACCATTCTAGGTTTTGCAGTTATATCTGTTATAATATTCGGCGGTAATAATCAAGCGCAGCCCTTGGGCCAAATCTGAGCCTGAGAGGAAAAAAAAACCTACATGTGGTCTTAAGAAAGATATTATAAGACAAATTTCCTTTGTGGCAACAATTATATCTACCGGCATCAGTTAATGGAAGCCATAAGTTAATGTTGAATAATGCCATCTACAGTCTTATATAGATTTAATTAAAGTTGGACTACTTTTGTGAAAGCCTGTTCAGAAAGCCTTAATATAAAAACCACTTCTTGAAGAGGCTTTTAAGAAAGTAGTTTGACTTGAATATATAGAGTATTATAGTATGCAAATGACTTTATCAATGAAAAACTATATCAGAAGTGAGGGGGCAGTAATTGGTTATTGAACTTTATGGTGCCTCCATTTAGTGAGCAACCCTGTTTATCACCTTATGGATACCGTAGGATAGCAAGACCAGGCCTGTAATTAAGACAATAATACCTTCAGGAATACAATTTGACTTTTATTGCCCTATTCTAATAGGAGTCTGCTGCCAGCATCATATTGACTTGCACTTTGGTTGAGAATAGGATTAACGATCGGCTGCAACCTGATGCACCACAAATACTCAACTCTTGGAAAGGGGGAAATCATTGGTAATTCTAGAAAAGTCATTAGTTACCGAACTCTTCATGTGACAGAACACATATACGAGGACATGCATGTGTGTCCATGTCTACTGTTGGGGCAAGCCGGGGCATTTTCCGCCTCCCTTCGAATATGTTCAGACGTTCCCCTCCGTCCTGTTAGTGCCTCTGAATGATTTAAGGCGCTTTCGTGCCGGCGGTCGGGGAAGAAGCGGAAAACCACCGGCGACAGTTTGGTCTCACACTTTTTTTTAAGCTTGGATTCTGTCCCCTGAAATAGCAATAGCGCTCGCTCCTGTTGGCTAATTGCTTGTTAGCGCTCACGGCCCTGAAGAAGAAACGACACGGGGGCCACCTCAAAAAACCCACCCTCACGAGCGGAGCGGCATCCGCAGCCGCACAGCGAGGCGGAAAGGCGTCCTGCCATGGCGGCGTTGTTTACAAGAACTCGCCATTGTGTACACGCTAGCTGCTGAGGTTACAGCATGGAATTAGGGAGGAAAAGTAATCATCCCGTAAATTCACTCTCGCTTGTGTGTGTGTGTGTATGCTGGAGGTCAGCGGGGCAGCTCAGGCATGTCTTGGTGTCTCGTGTCTTACAATCTCCCATCATGGAGGAATTAGGCCTGCTGGCAATTGCAATATCCCCTCCCTGCCTCGGGTCCAATGGAAGCAGACAGGCACACTGAATGTTTTATGGAGCCAATGATAACGACGGAGCCCGAGCTCCAAGTAGCGGGCTAGATTTATCTGGTGCTGAGGCTTAGCGTAATTAAGTACGGGGAATGGCGGCCGACATTACTGCTGGATGAGCGGCGAGACTTCGGAACACCTGAGACTTTTGGAAGCCGTGTCCGGAATCTCCAGAGATCTTTAGGATACTACAGCCGCCGCCGCCGCCACTGAAGTGCTGTTCATATTTCCACTATGTGTGAAATGTACGGTTCTCTTGCACTCTAAAAAGAGGGAGATTGCGCAAACGATGCCAGAGGGAAAGCAGGCTCTAGCATCGTAAAGTTGTGTTGCCAGTGGTAGATGATAGCCCAAGGACAATTTGCAGTCGGTGCCGGCTTGATTAGAATGAAAGAGTGTTTCTCTGTAACACAAAGGCAGCCATAAGAATGCCTTGTTCTTTCTGCAGAGAAAAACAGGATATGAGAGAGAGAGAGAGAGAGAGAGAGAGAGAGAGAGTTTGTGTGGTATTTTTTAAAGTCTGGGTTAGATGTTTGTGTGCTGTGGCATTCAATGTCTTTGCAATGGTATCAACAAATCTTACATTTTCTCTGACTGCAGTCCAGTATCGCCATGGTGACCCGTTTTGGATGAGAGCAGGGACACTAGCCCACTTGGAAAGTAATTTCCTCACATGAGAAAAATGAAAACTGTTGCAAACCATTTACTGTCCAGGTCATGTACAGTCTTTATATGGTTAGTCAGTGTATTCCCTGAAGACACCGATCTATAATTGCTGTATGGCACCCCCTGTTGAAACACGGCACCCAACTACTGACCTTGTTGCCTTACTGGACTGAACTTTTTTTTTTTTGCACAGTGAAACGTATTATCTGAGTTTTCCATCAACTGCTGAACATTATATTTATAATACCAGAGTGAAACAGAGCTATTTCTTATCTTAGGATGGGTTGAGAAAGGTCCAAAGGTTCTTATGATCTTCTCTTATGCATCTAGAGGTCAAATTCTTCAAATGTGTATACTGTATATCCAATATTCAGATGGTCGAATACATTCTGGATTGTATCTTTGCGGGTTCTTTACTGCTGTATTCCACAATATCTCAGACAGCTGCTGAACTGATTTCACAGCATCAGATTTTATGAGCAATTACAGGGTCACTGCATCCATTTGTATGTTGATGAAATATGCTGACACGATGCTGTAAGTATTGCTTAGTCCATTGATTCAGAGTCTTTGTTACAAATGCAATTACACTGGTTTGTTTCATCTAACTCTCTCTGTCTGCTAGATAATGATCTAAAGCAGGAATCTCCCTCCTTCCATCCTTTCCAATCAATGCCACTTCGTGTGGCGGTTTAGTGGCACTTCATATTGTAAAGCTCCACAATCGCCCAGCGCCAACTGTCCAGTGTAGGTTCCGGTGTTTTTCAGCATCTGGAAATCTGCATGCTGTGAATAATGGTACAATATACTGCATGAGCACTTTTGCATAATTTTCACATTACATTTAGATGCATGTATTCTGATCAGGTTACATCTCCACAGTCCTATACAGTGTCAAATACATCTTCATCCTCTCAATCTTCTGACTGGCACAGCCTTCAGGTCTATTGATGAACACACACATGCAAATGTACACGCATACACACACACCTACACACACACACGTGTGCCTGTTCATTGTGGCGTAAAACACCTCCATAGAAATCTCCTCTCATCATCTTCTACAACGTTTCCACAGATTAGCAGTGCCATTCTTCTGTTTCAGCTCAATTAGACCACCTTCCCTCAGCAGCCAGCCACCGCTGCACGGACTTCTCGGCTTATCCGCGTCGAGCAAAAATAACATTTTAATTGCATAAGAATAAAATAAATAAGTGTGTAATGATAGAAAAAGAAAGCGATTAGAGCAGGAGCTCAGTGCAAATGGAGGAGCCTGCTGCGGTTGAAAGCGTGATAATTAGACATTCCTTTCTGCGTGTGCCAGCTCCACAGATTCACTAATGTGCACTGTGCAGCCGCTCTACAACCGAGAAGCTTATGTCCATGGAAGCAGGCACCCCACCTGCTAAATTTAACTTTTTACAAAAGCAACCTCGCCTCTAACACCGTTTCCACCACTGCCAGAAACACGGATTTAGGAATACGTATAAAATGCGCATTCATGGTAGGTAGAGATGTTGGCATGAGTCTCTCTCTCTCTGTCTCTCTCTCTCTCATCCAATCCATGTGTGAATGTGAATGTGTGAATGAGCAAGAGAGAGTGTGAATAGTGTTTATTCATGAATGTGTATGTATGCATATATATACATTTTAGGTATTATAAACATCATAATATCATACACATGTTTACAGCCACAGTTTCTATAGGTCACCTGTCATTTCAACTTGAAAGACTACAACAAACAGTGTGTGGATCATACTGCCCATGTCTTGTCTTCACCACAGGAGGTGCTAAGCTTTACAATTCAGACACATGAACTTTAACTATCTATTTTATAATGAGTGGAAATTCTATACTCCCTCCTTAGTGGTTGACAGGTACTCTTCTTATCACAACCCCCCTCCCAATACACACACACACACACACACATTTCTCTTTACTCTCATCTGCATTAGCCTACATGTCAATAGCCAATATTCATGCATAACAGCTGGCCAAGCAGAATAATATTGCAATCGATGCACGCCACCATTTGCAATCACAGTCAAGCCCATCAGCACCTCTGGTAAAAATTATGCACACTCTATAGTATCTGCATCTCTAATGTAATATCAATACAGTTAGGGAGGGACAGTGAAAGTAATGGAGCCACATGTCTGACCTCAGTAAACCTTAGTGGGATCGCAGAAAATGAAAAAGCCCATCAAATAACCATTTAGTCACTCTGCATCCAAACCTCATCCGTTAAACGCCATGATGTCATACAGGATGAGAGGTGGAAGAAAACAGTAAATACACAGCAACAAGTGAGTCTTGATCATGAAATGACAGAAATTATGATGGGAATGTGTTCATTTGGTGACACTCTGCCCAGGAATAGCCCACTGGCATCCAGCCCTGTGCATTTTAAGACCCTCGTATCTTGTGCGGATGTAAAAAGTCAATAAAACGCTGTGCATCAGTCGCTATAACACTGCTGGACTGAAGCCAGAGGCAATTAAGAACATATTTCCTAGTGACACTGAGGAAACTGTTTAGTTGCAACAGAGGATGTAGGTCATGGAGTCAAATGGCTCCTGTTATCAGAATGTGCCAAAACTGTAAGAAGATGGACTGTTGTGTTCAGTTTTGTCATAATCTACAATCTTTCACATGAAAACATTATTATACCGAGGTTCTTTATGGGCTAAATGGTGCTAAATGTGACTGTTATTATTCGCTTCTTTGCTATTCGAGTCATTTGATCACATCTAAGCAAATTGTTCTTCGACACTGCAGTGGCTCAAGGCGTTCTGTAATAGCACCAAATGATTTAAGAACCCTAAATGTTCTTTTGCAGCGCTGTTATTGTCCCATGTGAAAATATGATGGGCTATTAAAAAATCTATATCTATATCTACAGATGAACGGATGGTTCTTCAGTAATGCTTTGGTTCAAGTGGTTCTCTACTAGTCAGTGATGTAGTGGTAAATAAAAAGGTGGGTAAAGTATGAACTCCAGTCATGATCAACATATGGCAAACATCCACCAATTTTTTACAAAAAAGCAATTCTATTTTCATAAAAGCACCATAATTATGTTTTTTTTTCTTCTTAAAAGACCCAATCCTCCCATAACTCACATCAGTTTGATACTTACTATGATGAGTATTCTGAATTTGGATCAGAAAGATTTATATCAGCCTAAATAAGGAGGAAAAACACTATTCCACAAATAAAAAGGCTGGGTTAGGTGGATTTACCCTCCACCACTTCCCTGTTTATACTGCCAAGTGATTCCAGAACCCCCAGTGTTTAATTGTTCCACTATGGCCCTATTTTAAGACAATGGCGAGCATGGGGGCGGGTGATAAATCACAACTTTATCCCGCATTCCAGTGAGTAAATAGCAAAGCCTGCTCTCTTTATTTGGCGAGACACCAAATCACATTCCTCGGAGGAAGTTTGGATGAATGTGCAAGAATAAAAACAGCATCGACCTCCAGATACAGGCACAGACAACAACAACAACAGATACCAGGGCGACACTGGTCGTTTTTTGTTAACCTGCCATCTCGTCAAACAAAACCAATTACCGCCAGCGACTTAATCAAGGTCAAACCAGCGCGCGTATTCATACACAGCTGCACAACACACAATGCAAAATAAAGAACGAGTCCCTGCGCAATAGTTAGTGCTACAGGTGTACTGTGTATCTGCAGTGTTATTCTGGGACCCACCCACTAAATATCCAATTAACAACTCTCCTTGATTATATATTCTTTCAGCAATTAATCATATAGCCTACACATACTCTGCTTTGGTGCACTGCCAAATCCACACCAATGGTTCTGGATATCGCATTTTTTTTTATTTGTTTCTGGCTCCCCTTATTTCTTCAATGCAGACTCAGATAGTAGTCTGATTACTTTCCCCAGCAACGAGTACTGTAACGGATTACCATTGCAATTTCATGTAATAACATTACAGTTACCAATTTAAAAAGTCGTTACTCATGCTATCACTCTCTAAATATCAGATGGAAGTTGAATTATCCAAAACTATAGATCCTACCTCCATCCATCATCGTCGCCCTCTCAGATTGGATGAGGAATAGCAGAAAAGTATGCTTTCTCCAGGTGGAGATATTCCGACTACATTGGTTTTATCGAGCCAACGGATAAGAAGAGGATTGGACATCAACGTTATTTGGTTTCCCTGATCATTCCCACAGAGGCGCATAGGAGCGGTAACTGAGTTATCCTGATTTTTGAAGGTGAGAGAGGATGCAATCTCCAATTCTGGCGATGTATCGGAAAAGTATAGTGTGACAGATTACCGCTTCCAGTAAGAGTGAAGTAATATTCTCCTTGAAATGAGTAACAAGTAATGAGTAGCCTCATGGATTTTTTTGAGTCATTGAGTCAGAGAGACATTGATGACATTCAAAGCATGAATTAGTTTTAATCTTCCATATGAGCTCCACTGTGTCTTTAAAACGTGTTTTCTGTTAAATGAGACTCAGAACAACATAATCCGACTCAAAGCTCCCGTCTAAACTCTATGCTGCTTCTTGCGTTGCGCTTTTACGCACGTAGACTATGGCTGCAACGCGGATTGCCATCTCATTCCACACAACATTACAGTGGATCTCAATGCGTAAACACTACTGATATCGTATATTTTACAACATTGGACTCACATAGCACGGTAAAACATATATTTTGCACCCTTGCGTGACGATCAAGCACATGCACTGTCATCAAGAAGGGCTGAACGAATGGATGAGACAAACGAGAGAAAACTGCCGCTGGGCAGCCACATCATAACCTCCCATAGATCTGCATCTCTTGGTACCACATTGCCAAATGCGTGCATGCTCATAGGTGCCGTTCAGTGTAAAGGAAAGATCCAGCGAGGGAAGGTGATGCTGTGGCGATTTGTTTGGATCCAGTTATTTTGGACACGTGGAAAAATGAAACCAACTGCATGAAAGCATGAATGTGACAAAATATCTGCGATTTGGAGGACGCCTTTATCCAAAACATATTCCATTCGCACATGCATTACTGGTAACACTTTGGTTTTACAGAAAGGGAAACAGTGTTGGGAAACGACATTAATTCCTGAGAGGGAAGAGTGCAACAATGTTTATTGCACTGATGATTGATGAGACTGTGATGAGGTGGAACATAGCGCGCATTGTAGTGCGGGGCTGCTGGACATAATCCGTTGACAAAATAAATCTTATCATAAGGCAACAGCTGACTTGATGACTTGATACTGACTTTGTTTTAGCTGTGGGCTATTAAAAAACTACTCAAATAACCGTAGGTCTCCAGAATACAAAGTTATGCTCTGCGCCTTTTTCTATAGAGCTGATGCGCCATGGCACAGGCAACTGTGGATCAAGCGCAAAACATTGCCCCCTCCTTCTGCTCATCATGACAAGCGTTTCCAGCAGTCGATTCCGTCGTT
Organism: Centroberyx gerrardi; assembly: GCF_048128805.1. Lineage (NCBI taxonomy): Eukaryota > Metazoa > Chordata > Actinopteri > Beryciformes > Berycidae > Centroberyx > Centroberyx gerrardi. The sequence continues at coordinate 7,943,259 of NC_136020.1, forward strand.
TTCCAAGCGTTATTTCAGCCGATTCCCAGTGACATCAAATCTAGTATAATAGTCAATCATGAATATCAGATATTTTAACCTTCTTGCGCACAAAGTTACGCACTATTTCTCACCTTGGCTGACGAAAACCTATTTTGAAATCTCTGGAAGCTTAATGAATAAAACACACTTGAGAGATTCCACCATATTTCGGATTTTTACGCGCCGCGCACGGTTACTATTGCAGGTGTCGACTTGGCAGTGTCAGCAGCCTCGCGGTTATACGGAGACAGAGTACCATGGAGGTCTCAGGTTCGATCCCAACAAGCAGTATCTCCTGACGAAGTGTCCTTGAGCAAGACAGCCTACTGAGCCCCGTTGCCCGCTCACTAACTGGAAGGACAAGCGCTCCGGATAAGAGCGTCAGGTAAATAGCTATAAACTGTAAGATGGAGATGGAAATGTCGAGTTTGGCTTATCCAAAGAAACATACATGAGGGAAAATGACTGTTCGGATATTCGCTTACCTGCTTTCAGGCTGTCATGCTGTTTTTCTGGTGGCGTCTTTTGGCGTTAGTTGGTCCGCTTCATCACACCATAGCTGCACGTCTGAGGACATGCTTCTGGAGTCAGGCTTTGGAGACGAACAGCTCCTCGGCTGCACGGGAGAAAGTGGGGAGGGTGGAGAGAAAGTGTGTGTGTGCGTGTGTGTGTGTGTGTGTGTGTGTGTGTGTGTGTGTGTGTGTGTGTGTGTGTGAGAGAGAGAGGGAGAGAGAGAGAGAGAGAGAGAGAGAGAGAGAGAGACTAATATAAGGAGAAAGGAGAAGAAACGCTATAATGAAGTGGGCTGGAATTTCGTTGAATGTTGAAACGACGGTTGCCTGCGTTAATGCCCACTCGTTATTTGCTTGTAGATTCGGGAAACCATCGGTAATCGTTTATGAACAGTTAATCTTATTTATCACAAGATACAAAATGACAGAATCCGCTTCTCTAATCGAAAAAAAAATCCATCTTATACCACATCATTTAGTTTGGTATTGAGTCTTTACCTCTGATGTGTCTTAAAGCAAGTGGAAAACGTCTGCCAGTGAGAGGAGAAATTCCACTTGTTTCCAGTGCAAATCAATTTGTTCATTCATTTTCTTGAATGAAATGGCATTTTCTTTACACTAGTGGGAGTGTTCTGTCTTATTCTGCCTTATTTCAACATAGACACTTGTTTCTAGAAAATTCTCTTGAACAAATGAAAATGCATATGGAATACGCGGAACTCTCAGCCCCAATGCCAGTTTTTTTTTTTTTTTCACTTGTTGGAAGAAGAATACGATTTTAAGACTGAACATGAGACTAAACGACTTGGTATAATGGACATTTTTTTTTCAGTGTAACCTTGCCTGTAGTTTCCGAAATAATGGTATGTCCTTCCATTCAGGGGAAGTTCAGCTCATTTCCATGCGTTATAAATGAAAGAAATAACAAGTTGCGAAATGGCACCGCGCAAACCTTGCGCACACGGTTCGCTGCTTTCAGCACCGCGGAGAGCGCAAGTTTGGAGAGAAAGTCGCTAAGAGCAGCCGGTCTGAAACATCGGATTAAACGTATGCAGGGAGCAAACCTCATCAAACTCAATCTTCTCCTGTCAAAGAAGGCACACTGCAAAAAAAAATATAGGTTCATATTCAGTCTTAATACTATCAGCTATGTGATGTGATGTGAGATAAATCAACTTCACAGCTGAATACTTTAAATCACTCCACTAGTATCAGAAAAGCGACATTTGACCCAAGAAAACAAGTTGATTTGCATCAGAAACGAGTGAAACCATCTCACCCCCACGGGGCAGACTCCACTATTTTAAGACAAATAAGACTTTAAGACTCATTACTAGATTAAATGACGTAAGCTAGATATTGTTTTTGCAGTGCATGAACTCAATCCGGGCCGGGTGGCGGCTTGGTTAAGAAGATAACGGCGCTCGAGCTGCGTATTCAGCCTGTTTGTTTATATTGTCCAAATGTCTGGCGCCTGCTGATTATCTGAGAGCCAAGACCTGCTCTTCGTCACCTTCTGCATTGGCTGGCCCTAACTCTCTCTCTCTCTCTCTCTCTCTCTCTCTCTCTCTCTCTCTCTCTCTCTCTCTCTCTCTCTCTCTCTCTCTCTCTCTCTCTCTCCCCCTCTCTCTCTCTCTCTCTCTCTCTCTCTCTCTCTCTCTCTCTCTCTCTCTCTCTCTCGACAAATCCTAAAGGTGAATGACTCGTTTTATCAGGAGGAATCCGTAATTGATTGGCACTGATTGAAATCTGCCTGCATAACATTTGTTTTAAAAGGAGAGTGCCTGTATGATCAAGCTGGTTACATCATATTGTCACATTTGTGTACATGCAAAAATGGGCCTCTAGCATTTGGTTTACAGTGATTTATGTTATTTGTTAATAATTAGTATTCTTTCTTTTTTTTTACCTGCTACAGCGAAGATTGTTATGGAAAAACTGAGGATGGGAATGTTCTACTGACATCTACTGGGGAAGTCAGTCACTCTAAGACCTGCTGTTTCCTTTTCTCTCTCTCTCTCTCTCTCTCTCTGTGTGTGTGTGTGTGTGTGTGTGTGTGTGTGTGTGTGTGTGTGTGTGTGTGTGTTAGCAGGTCAGCTGACTGCCAACAAGGAGAAAAGTTGGAGCTTCATACACCAAACACAATCAGCCCTCTCTTCCTCCAGGTCCGCTTAACATATTGATGGACAGGTAATTCTAAAACCGCCTTCGTTTTAATGAATGTGCTCACCTGCTCCCGGAAAAAGCGCTGTTATTGTAGTTTCTCCTCTGCCTCTCCCCCTCCCTCCTCAGCTTGACAAAGCTATCACTCCAAGAAAAGACATTTCAGATTTCACGCCGTCACTGTTGAGACTTTCATGTGTTTTCAAATTGGGGAAGCAGCCATTAGACATAGTTTGAATGGTGCCATCCTCAACCTCAGCTGTCAATTAAGATTTATCAAGTGGCAGCGGTTTGGGTTTGGGAAATGTGTACATACTGTACTTAAAATTATTTAACAATGTGGCTTGTGTAACAATGACTAGTATAAATTGGCATGCTGAAATGTGGACAGGTTGCATATAAAATAGGATGGGCCAGCAAAGAAAAAGATAAACCAAATAAGACACAGAAGAGAGGCTATCGTCAAATAGTGACAGATGCCATGCGCAGTTTACAGTATCATTATAACTCCCACATAATGTATTTCCCCTGATTTTGGACTTAGCCAAACAAATGTAATGGCTGATGTAAATGCTCCAGCTAATGGGAGATATATGTTATTAGTATCATCGTCAGTCCCGTCTATTCTCATTACCAAATCCCATCTGACGACCAGATAGAGCCAAAGCCCATGCTGGGTGACAGTCAAAACACCCACCACATGCCATAGCTATTCCTATGCACAACACATCTGTGACACATGACTCATGGCCCGTGCACGCACACACACACACACGCACTGCTCATTACTCATATGCACTGTATGCCCACAGCATACAGATGAGCGTGTGTGTCCAGCCTACTGCTGTAAACAGGTGGGCTAGAATGGCCATGGGCAGGTCGTGTGCTGCGTGCGCGCGTGTGTGTCGCTGATGAGCAGGAGAACCTGAGAGGTTGGCTTGAGTGCCTTGCAATTAGCTGACAGGCAGGCGAAGGAAAACCCAGGCTTTTAATGGACTCACTATTGCCAAATTAGGAGGTTTCAAAGAGCCACACTGAACAAAGAGTCATCTAATGCACTATCCTGTGCATGGAAAATACATCAAAAGCCATGTACAGTGTGTATATAAAATAGTGTGTATCTGTCCCTTGAGACAGCACAGATCTTCTTGTTTTTAAAGTGTCCTCCATTGATCCACATCATAGTGATCCAGTGGTATCTCTCTCTCCCTCTTTACCTGAGTTTGTGGATTGCCTGAGGAGGAGGAAGTGTCTTCAGAGCCCTAAAGCAGCTGCTATCATCCTGATCGACATCAGTTTATCACCGCACTCTGCGTTTAAGCACTTCAAATGCTCTCCATAGTCAATAGGAAGTGTTGGAGATTACTGAACGCTTATTGATCATGGGACTATCAATCAATGTGGACAGCCCTTGAGAGACTTGAAGTTGCTCTTGCTGAAAAAACCAAAGTACCACTCTATTAAACGGAGAGAGGTAATGATCTTCTGGATGTTTCATGTCAGGTCATGCACTTCTCTAATATGGTGCCACTCTGTAACTCCATAAGAAGATTGATCTTGATCCTACAATAAGATAAACATGGCCGCCATTCGCTTCTTGAGTAAAGTCACAATGAAACAGCATTTTGAGAGCATCTTGCTTCCTTAATGTGATGTATTTCTTATTGAAACAGGATATTGGGGCAGGACATAATGCAGGTAGGGATCATTAAAAAGTGTAAACCAATGGGAGATCAGTTAGGGAGAGAGAGGCAGTTTTATTTGATGTGAAGGGCAGAGGGGCGGGATTGTTCAAAAATATGTGATGATGTTATTGGTTGGAATTTTTATGTACACCTCCTGGTACATGATGAAGTCACCACTAAAGATTTTCTGTTTTCCAGGGAGTAAAAGTAACAAGATTTTGATATAAAAATACAATAAAATAAAATTTTTGTCATTTTCTTGGCATAAATTGTCACATAGGTGTATGGTATGACAGTCAGAATGAGCTGAAAAGGTGAAAAAGTCATTTTTCATTTGAGTGTGACTTTAAATTCCAGCATGTAGGCCCTGTCAAAATAGTGGGTTTCTGCTGCCTACAGATTTCAGACCAATAGATTGTGTAGTGTAGTTGTGAGTAACAAGGTGGGGAGGCAAGTTGGAGAGGATAGATCAGATGTAGGAAGACTGGTACTTTGATCCCTTCAGTGATAATAATGAGTTACAAAGTGCTTTACAGACAATAAAACCTTAATAAATAAAAGCCAATAAGATAAACAATATAACAGATCTAAAAATAACCCTTAAAACGGTAAACATCAGGCAAATACAATGGGAATAGGTAAATAAAGAGTCTGTCTATAAAAATATATTTTAAGAGGTGATGTTCACAAGAGGTTTAGTTATACAAAGATTTCTCAGAGGCAGAGCTGCTCTGGAGGCAAAAAATAATCTCATTGGCTGAGTTAAACCTCAGTGGGCGGAGCCAAAGAACCACACTTTTCCTGGCTAGGTAATATCAGACTGAAGCCAAGCGCTGTGATCGCAATATTAAATGACATTTTAAAATGCCATCTATACCTTGCCAGATCTGTCTGCATATTGAAACTTTATTGTAGGGCATAAGGTCATATCATTAGTTCACAACATTGTCTGCAATTAAGTGCTTCTGCTACATTCAAAAGCTTAATTTAATTTAATAATTAATTAAGCATGTCTCTTCAGTCTCCTGGCAGAGAAGTGGTGCAGTGACTCTGCTAAGCAGCCAGATTCCCTACTTGCACATTCACTCCTACCTGACTGAATCTCCACTTCATACTATCAGCTGAATTAACATACCTGACATTTTGTTGCATCTGCTGCCAGTGAAATGCTCCATTTCATTTTAGTGTTGGGTAACTGATCTGTTATTGATGCTACTAGCGAATGTTGACACTCTTACAGTAGCTTGGGCCTGTCAATATTCAGAGTAGTTACCCAAATGGACTAAAGCCTTCTCTTAGTGTGACCAGAGGAGGTCAGTGATTAGATTTTCCACATGTACATCGGTAATCGGTAAACTGTGGTGATCCAGGGACTCGCCACACAACTTCAGTCTACAGTCCTAGTGATTTATCGCCTTGTATTTCCCCCAAAAGAGAGGATGGAAATGAGGGTTTTCTTTTGATGACACATTACCTGTCTGCTGTATTGAAAAAGTAAGTAAAGAGTAAGACAGGAGGTAAGTAATCTTATGATATATATATATATATATATGAAGTCTAGTGCTCTTGCTACTAACTGAAAACAATGCCATCTAGCCAAGTTATCTAGGTTAGCTAGTTAGCCTAGCTGACCTTCTAAGACCATGAATGGGTCATGAATGAATGGAAAATGTCATTGCAATTCATATTTTTTACTTATATTTTGACCATAGTTTCTTATTTCCCATTCTAGTTTGCCAGTTAGTTAACTTGCAAAAACCTGTGTCCATTTTATCTCAACCAATACTTTATTTCTGCCTCTGAGTGTTTGTATTTAATCCGCTCTTCAGACAGGGCTTATTTGCAAAGCCTAGGAGCCTGAACAGTAAACTCCCAGTGACCTTTGGTTTTCACCGATCACATTTGGTCTTTCTTCAGCCTCTGTCGTGGGCTAGCCAAGAGGCTCGTGCCTGAGGATCTCAGACTGCACCTCGGCTCATAAGAAGCATGTGTTGAATGTTAGCCAGTGGCTGATGCTGACATTACCGAAGCAGCCTTGAGCAAGGCACCAAAATAATATCTACTCCTTGGGAACTGCACCACAGCTGCTGCATCCTGACCTCACTGAAGAAATGGGATTAGAAGGAACAACACTATCATATCTTCTTATAGAACAGGTGAATCGATCTCTTTCCCGCCATGTGGTGAGTCCCTGCCCCAAAATTCTGGGGGTCTGCGGTGATATCAGGTAAATGAGCTACAGCAGGAACACTTTGTCTTAATCAGGCCTGGCAAGTCACTGACAAGCTGGGCTCACAATCCTCTGTGGACGACCAGAACAAAAGGCAGCGAGAGAAAGTAGGAGAGGGAACGAGAAGCAACACAATATGCACAAATCAATAGAAAGGAAGGGGAAGGCGGTTTACCTGCAAACCAGGGAAACGGCCAAGCAACTGTCACAGCAAATTTGATGTGGAAGGTAATTAATTTCTCCTACATGTCAGTGCAAAAAGAAACAGTGTCTTCATCTGTTTGCGTTCTTAATAGAGGAGAGACAATTTTCATTACTCAAGAGTTCAGAAAGTTGATGCTGTCGCTTTTCAGCCCTTGTTCCCTCTGCATGCTAATTCTGCACACCTGTTTACAGTTTGGCACAATAACGAGCGTAGGAACAGTTCTGTGTGCATCAGCATTTTAAAGTGTGTTTCACAAGAGCCTGGTCACCTGCCTGCTGCTCTCTACTATGTTTTGCTGAGCTATTAGTCTTTGTGTTTGGCAGTGCCATTAGGCAAATGGCAAATGTACCACTTCAGCAGTATCCAACCTTCTGATGGACACAACTGGGAATGCCTATGAAGTCTGCCTCTACTCCTCTATCCCTCTTAGGGCATTCACTCCGTTTTACTGTACTCTACTGTGATTCTTTGCCTTGTACTGAGCTTCAATGCAACCAACCCTAAGACCAGTCACATCAAGTTTATCTGATGATATTGGACAGTTCATCTTAGATTTGGGGTCATGTGTACCTCTCTCTGATCAAGCTGCTTCATGACAGTGAATGGGAGACAAGTCTGTGGACACAGTGACAGGAGCAAAGGTGATTTTACTAGTAAATGGACACATTTTCCAGGTTTACAACTGTCAGTAATCTAAAGAAATATAATTCTTGTGAAAGCATAAGCATTCTGAGTCTTCAGGGTCGATCTCCCACTCAGGGTCAGTGGAGCAGATATTAATATGCAAATATTGATTGAGCTGTCTAGTATTTTAGGGGGGAATTTCACTTTAAGCTCACGTTTGCTCTCCGTGTAAAGAAAGGGATAGTGGAGTAAAGAGGCTTACATCATGCTTGGGGTTAATTGCCCTCAATCCAGGATCTCCTTTTGAATTTTTCCACGTTTCCAAATTAGCTCATTAGCAATTCTTTGCAATTCTTTTATAGCGTCTTAATTGAGGGTAATTAACTGAAGTGATGGCATTAGTGCATTGGCGGACAAAGCATCAAAACCACTGCTAGAGGATGTAGCATACATAAATATGTCACTAATGGTGACATTCAAGAATAAAAACCCACATCCTCAACCTGTCTTCTTCCTAGGGCTTTAGCAGAGTGTGTGTTTCCTTTTCCAGACTCGTCTTTTGTTTTATTATTTTTTTTAGAAAATGTAGACTAGCAGGATTTGTCTCTCTCTGTGTCAGGACCCAGGGACCCAAACCTTCCCCCGGGGATCCAGCCCCCGTCTCCCAAGAGGGGTCACTTCAGCGGTACAGAGGAAATGGGGGGGGAAAAAAACCCAGAACATCCACCTAAAAGGATGCATTAACAATGAAATGGCAGCATTTGGTTTTAGAGGTCAGACAAAGGTAAAAAATCTAAAATAGCCTTCTCATACATACACACACATACACAAACAGACAATATATATCCATGCAAACACACACCACCATCGCCCAGCTCCACTACTGCAGCAGTAGCAATGGCAACAAGAACATTTCCAACAAATATTTGCGCTGGCTGTCTTGTATTCTCTTGAATAGACAAGTGTGTAGGTATGCAGTACTTTGCTGTTGCCACCTTTCAGCTCATATGGCAGTCATCTGTGGTCATGCATCCCTTAACCTGGAGGTCTCCCAGCCATCACCTTGCTGTTAGAATAAAGAGAGAATAATATCTGTCTTGGATACATGGACCTTTGTTTTGGATTTGGACCGGGTCTGTCCTGTTGAAGATATTCAGGTCCTTTTTAAATGGTGCTTCCATCTGTGACTGTATCGAAGGGAATAGGGGGGGACGCTGCTTTTGTGTCCGTGCAGAGGTCACTGTGGCCTGTAAATACCTGGCCTAGAGCACAGGCTCTGCAGTGCGGTGACTCACTGGGACAGTTGCTCTATTATAAAAATGCACGTAACAGGCAATTTGGCCTGTTTGCTACCTGGAGCTGAGAGACACTCATCACACTCATCTTACGTGTCTACGCAGGTCTTGTGTCCGTAATGGAAAGTATGCCTTTGCATGCAGAGAGGGGATGCTAAATCTCTTTGTTTGTCTCGCTGTGTCTGTTCTCCCTCCCTTTATTCTTCTGTTTTATCCCCTTCTGTCTTTAGTTTTTTAAATTGTCTCCCGCTCAGATAAGGCTGTGCCATTTCATGTGGAGACAACTGAAAATTACAACAACTACCCCAAGAAGTGTAATTCAGAGAAAGAGCAAGGCCCACTAGGCGCTCTGTAAGTTATGTGCCCACAGTGACAAGAACATTGTCTAATTACCAGTTAGAGATGATTAGAGTAAAAACAAACTCTCTGTGGCAATGTTGCAAAAGCTTTCAGAAGGGAAAATTGCTCTAAAACTTTATGTAGAGAAATTGTCTCCTTACAAAATGTGTACAAGAAGCAGCTGCAGTATAGGATCCGTGTTCTGGAAAAGTTTCTCTCTCTGAATTATTTAGTGCATAGATCTTAAAGGAACTTTTTAGAAAAAAAAAAAAAAAAATACTGCAGATATTTTTTGAAACAGGAGTTGGGTATAAACACTTGAATTTGCTCCTAGTGTGTCATTAAGTTACGCTGCCAAATTTATAGCGATTTCATGGGGAATGACAGACAGATAGCGTGACTCATAAAAATGCAAATGCTTTTTTTTATGAGAAATCCTTCGTTTGCTTGCATGCACTGTACTCTCGTATTGTGCGGACAACAACCAGCTACAAATATAAATTGGCACGGCACAGCATTTTTTTTGTGAAATGGCCAGTGTGCATAGCTGGGTTGAGAAAATGAGATTTCGGTCGGCACAAATCCCCTCGCTCTTTTAATCAAATCTGACCCGCAATGAGCTTCATCAGCCAAGGTAACCACACGTGATGGGGGGGAAAATGAGCTGGAGAGTGACGGAGTAGGAGAAAGAGAGGATGGAGGAAGAGGAGAAGGCGGTCCATGTCCTTATGGTGCAGATTCGTAAGGACTGTGGAGGAAAATAGTGCTTGATCAAAGATTTTCAGCCAGGCATGAGGTCCCTTTGTCTCTACATAATAAAGAATTGCAATTGATTGTGCCAAGCGGAGCAAGACAGCACGAGGGAAATTGGAATTTCTTCCCGGGGAATGTAGAAGGAGCTCCGTGGAGAAAGGAGAGATGACTCTGATCCCCGCCACACACTGTGAAACCGCTCATGATGGGGAATCCATGATGATCTGTCTTTCTCTGAAGAGAACATCTAGAGGGGCCATTTCCCCACAGCCAGAGAACATACTGTAGATGAGATTTGGTTGAATTTGCACAAACTGAAATAACCCCACCTCACTGTTTTAATTATAGCAGTGGCTCTAACCTTTTCAGGTGATGTCTGGGAAAAATACAGTGTATATTTGTGTCTGTCCCGCTGATTATGTGCTGCTTCCAGCTTAGAGAGCAGTGTTGGTTTTTTATGGCCACGGTGAAGTTTAGCAATATGGACGGCGGTGGTGTAATTGAAGAATGGATGCTGAAAAGTGCCGGCGCTTGGCGTGGAGTTTAAATCACCTGCTGTGATGAGGGTAATAAGAACCCACCAGAGGAAGGAAGAGAGATGGGCGCTCCTTCTATTTTACACTAATTACGCCGTAAATTTGAGCGGCAACATTAAGTATCGCCGAGCAAATCTAAAGGGAAATTATGCGGCACAATTAATTAGGAATCAGGGAGATGGTCAAGCTCTCTATTTTATATTTATGGCTAGGTTTTAATGCTGGCTATTTCATCTGCTCATTACTCCTGGGGTGGTTTAATAGTCAAGGGGGTTAGCAGTCCAATCTTCTGTCCTGGATCACTGAGTGGGTTTACACAGTGGCATTGGCATGGATGGGACTACAAAACCTCAGAGGATAGATAGTATTTTCCTATACAAAAGAAGTAAAGGGAGACTGAAAAGCTTACTGGTATCTGCGAGATACATGCCCTCCCTGTGAGAGAAAGCATTAGAGGTAATAAGGTGTGTGTAGATGCTAATCTTATTTCCTATTGCCCTGAACAGTAAGTACTAATCATTGTGTTTTGTAGTTAGCCTTGTTAAAAGTTTGGGGGATTTGATGTCCTCCCTGCTGCTGAGAGTAGTGCTTCACCTGAGTGGATGACTTCTCATTTCAGTGTAATGTGCTGAGGTTTGTTGTCTCTGTTTCCAGCTTGTTCTGGTTACTAATCACATCTAAAGAACAAGGGCAGAATGAAATAGGGCGCAGTGAGTGGATCCTATTTGTTGTACCTGTGAATAAGTTTGCCTTGGAGGGGGGGGGGGGGGGGGGGGTTATTATTATGATCTCCCTCTCCCAGAGACATGGAAGGCAAGAGTATTGCAGGAGTTCATCATCGCTCTTTCACAGTTGATCCTCAAGTCCTTGGGAGAGGGAAATAAAAGAGGCTGAGGTGTGGAGTGCATGCTGCCTGGCAGACAGCCAAGTGCTGACTTTGGTAAAAAAAAAAAAACACTGGTATGGCGCGCAGATGGGATGGAAGTAGCAATGAGAAGACATTAGCAATGACTGGATGTTGGTAAAAGTGGTCTAACTCTTAAGAAGTAAACGTGTGAATATGTTAATTCGATCAAAAATGCTTTTATTAACCAATACATAATGATTTCACTGAAGATTTTATTGATTACCTTTAAAAGTGGCCTTGATTTTTGCAAAATCGATGCAAAATTAAGATGGTTCCCACTACTGTCTGGCTGCAGAACAACTTGAAATTCCACCCACCTCAATATAAATCAATGGGACAAGGACAAATCTTTAATGTAGAAATATAAAGTCAATATTTTATTTTGTACAAGAAGTTGTAGTCAGAATAGCTCATTTCAATTCATCTAATGCCTCCCCTTATGGATGATTATGATTAAGATTATGTGCCATTAGGAAGATGAATTTCAGTGCATGTAGAGGGAAGTTTCTGCATAATCCTGTCCTTGGCACTGAACGTATTGAACTAGTTAATATTGTAATAAACAGCCCTAATTTGTAAAACTAGAGTGAATTCAATATCACAATAAAAACACTGATTTTGGTTCTACTCTGGTTAGTTAACATGAGCCACAGCTGTCCCGGGTAAATATGTCATTGCAGAGTTAGATAGAATTAATCATGATGAATTTCCACAGGTGTTCTTTATCCACCTTGTACCTGGTATCATTATCTTTACTCAATGGAAGGGAAAAACGCATCTAACGAAACGTAAACGGAAACGTAAATATTGTTTATCTTGCAGTGGAACCAATACGTACCATTCTCTTGTATGGAGAGAATGTCAACCTCCATTCAAAAATCTGGCAATTTATTGCTGCTTTGCTTATTGGCAAAAGTGCACTATCCTCAAAATACAACTGTAGACCTTTTCTGAATTGTTTGGAGCCACTGTTTGTTTCAGCATTCATATGAGCCACCAAGCAGCACATATTTCAATAAAACTTCAACTTTTAGAATTGATTAGCCAGCTATCCTCACACTTCTTCCACCAGAATGTATTGTGCAGGGCAGCAGCAAGCAGCGAGAACCAATTTTAAAAGTTGAGATTTTATTAAAATAAAGTGCTGCTGAGTGGATCACGGTGGATACCGATCTCTCTATACAAGACAGAACAGCACTTATCCGGGCTCGTCTCGTGGATGACTGTTGGGTGATATCATTAAAAATAGGCTGCACATGGATGGTTACCATGGCACTTGCACAGACATTTCTCCGGCTTTACTTCACACAGAACAAATGACGGGTCAGGTCGGACTTTTCTGCTGCTTTTCTCCATAGGTCGTGAGGTGGGTCAGAGCCGGGCTATTTTAACCCTCATCTTCTCCAGTTTTACGTCTTTACACAGAAACCTGCACCAGCTCCACCTTTAACCTGATATAAAACTCTGTGTATAGACAGCCATGTTTGTCGAGAAGCTGGGTTGGTTGCACGGAAAGATAAGGCGGAGTTAGCAGCAGCTGCCACGGCTTTGGGCGAAAGGCAGAAAGGCAGACACAAAGCAAATGGCCTCCAAAAGTTAACAACACTCAGTACATACCAGCAAAGTGGCTCCATATCCAGCTAGGTGTCTCCCAGACAATGACTGAGCCAACAGTACAGCTGCTTACAAACAAATCTTTTGTCAGTAGAATATTAATTACTTAGACAGCAGGCAAACGCCGCTCATGCAAGCTGTTTGTCTTTCAGCATATTATTGGGATACAGCATCTAACATAACGTTGTGTTCAGGACAAAAAATCATCAGAGCGTTCGTTTAGGCAGCTACCTCAAATATGGTACTTGCTTGAAAATGCTTGTTTACTTTGATAAACTCCAACAATGCAAACCACAAACCCCTCTTCCTGGGCTTCAAGCAGGCCAGCAGAAAGACAGCAGGTGAAGCATGTGATGCAGACAGAGCTCTCATCTAGAGCAGACAGAATCAATTTCATCATTTCCAAGCGGTGCTTCTGATATTTGAGACAACTTGCCAAAGGAAATACAATTAGCAAACACAATTAAAGACTCATTTTTATATTGCGCTGGATGGTTAGCTTGTTATTGCTGTCACTATGGTAATATTGATTTTTTCTGGACTTCAGTATGATTTCTGAATTTGATGAATGGCCTGTAAAGAGCCAGCGGTAGCAGTTGCTGTTTTTGGCTTCAATTTGAAGTGATTAGTGGACTTTCAAGCCGTCTGTTATTATTTTCTGCTACATAGTCGAGTGGTATTTCTGCTTTTGTCTTTTCTGCTTCTTTCTTCTTCCCCTGCCTTTTCCTCTCCCTTCTCCCTCTTCTTCCTCCTCTGTTTCTCTTCCCATTCCTTCTCCTCTTCTTCTTTCTCTTTTATTGTCTCTTCCTTTTTTCTGTTTTCTTTTTCTTCTTCATGCTCACCTTTATGGTATAAGCAATACAGTGTATGTTGAGCTGCAGTGCAGTACAATGCAAAGCAGTAGCACAGGCCATGGGACAGTAACAACTCCTGCCGTAATAAAAACAGAAACATTGGCTCTTAATGAGCTTGTATAGCGGCTCTTTAAGTGTGAAGTGAAGGCCCCCATATATCAATGTTTAAAATGGCTGTAAACTTATACAGGAGTTGTGTTTGCTCTGGGTCCGGCGAGCGAAGATAACAAGACACACAGATTTCATTATGCCTACTCAGCAAACTCCTCAAAGAGACGAGTCAAGTCCAATACTTCAGACGCTTGGAGCAGGTAACGCAAATCGATCAAGTTCACACTTTTATTGACACCGCAAAACAGTGGACACTTTTAGATGCACGCTCCGAGGGTTTTGTGGGCCAAACAAGTCAATACTGTTCCTCCAATCCGAGTTTTCTCACATTTACATTGGTCAAAAGTAAAACAGCATGCATTATTCATCGGACAACATTCTTGATTGACTAGCAAAAAAAAAAAAAAAAAAAGCAAATAACAGGCTGAACCTCCTCGCTCAGGCGCATTCCCATTCCATCATTTCACGATTCAACACGTTCCTCTGTCTTTATCTCTTTGTACTGAACTCAACAACGCTGGGAAAAAAGACTTATTACTACTGGGCCGTCGAGAAATAAACCTCGTGCCTATTCATCCAGTAAACCAGTTCTGTTTATTATACTCCATGTTTATAGGTGTTACATCTTTGTTTGTTCTGGTTGTCCTTTATAATGCCATGCGAGGCGGCTGGCTGTTGGCTCTACAGTTTATCAGCCACTTATGGTGTTGCTTTGCTCTCTGGTGCTGCGAAACAGACGGTTCTGGAGTAACTTTTCATATCTGGTGACCTTCCACCCCCCCCATCCACCGCAGTGTATCTTTGTAACAGTGTCAGAAAGGGGCAACAAGGTCATTGCTGTGTCTGTTTGCATGCTGTGTCTGTTTGCATGCTGTGTTGCTGTGTGTATGTGCATATGGTGTGTGCCGCATAGTGGTTTTGCTTGTTTGTTTGTTTGTTTGTTTGTTGTAGACGGTCCAATCTCAAATGAGCCATGCCGCTACTCACCACTTGATCAAATGCCAACTTAACTGGTGTTTTCGAAAATGGCCACTCCCTAAACGCTGTGGTAAATAGTAAGGATTCAAAGTGAAGTTTGCAACTGCCATTACTAACTATCAAAAAAATCCCAAAACATCCACATGCATTGATTAATTTCGCAACACTTATTAGTGCATATGATGTTGCTGTGCTGCAGCGATCATACGTTGCTTACCAAACATACACATTCAGCAGCCAAACATGCAAACGGAGCGGGTGAGGCGGGCAAACTAGTGAGTGAATATGAGATTAGACGCATATTTACCTACCTATGCCTCTGTTTGCGCTGAATAATGTGTCATTGCACAGACCTTCCACCCGCCATGTTTCACCCTCCAGCTGACTCATTGAGCGGCGTGTTATTTCGCACAGCCACAATGTGTTAAATTACGCTGCCTCCCATTTGAATTCAATCCAGGGAGCCTCTTAAATAACATCACTTCAATTAGCCTGCAGTGCTCCCACCTGAGTGTGAGGCTGTTATTAAAATGTCCCGAGCATGCTGGAGTCAACCGGCTTGCAAGGGGAAAACCCTCTCCAGTTCAAGAAGTAATATGCCTGCCTCTCTCTCTCTCTCTCTCTCTCTCTCTCTCTCTCTCTCTCTCTCTCTCTCTCTCTCAAAACACCACAGTACAAAGCACCCAGGAGCAGATGCTAATCACTCCTCATCTCCCATGCTATCTCCGAAGCCCTGGAATGAATTCTAATATCGCTCTTTCCACCGCACCATAAATAAATGCTACGGTATGTTGATTCCACACCTCTTGTCTACCTTTTGCATTTCCATTTTCCTCCGTGAAGCGAGGTGCTAAGGCGCGAAAGCCCACCTTACCGCAAATTTCCACAATAAATACGGAGTTTTTTTTTTTTTTCCAATTATAAGTTGTTTTGCTGTTTTTCTACACTTCATCTTCACACATCACACACACATTTCATCCTTGGGTATTGTTTGTTTTTCTTGCCAGAGATTTTGCCATGATAACGGAGGAAGAGCAGCGACTTTGTGGAGCTTATGATAAGTTTGCTTAACAAAAGGAGTCAACACCGGGTCTTATCTAATCTTAACGTGTGGACTTTTTTTTTTCCCCATCCGCCCACTCACCGTTCCTCTCAGGTCTCATTTAGTAAGTTAGAAAGGAAAATGGTCGTGATCCAGAGAGCGCCATTAGCCTCTGAACAAAGCCTGGTGGCCGTGATGTGCTCTGTGCTCTGCGAGTCCCCGCTTCGCTATACTTACACTTGACAAACCTCGCCTTCCAGAGCAGGATCTTACAGCGCAATTAGAAATGTACATCTCATTTCAGTGACAAGCCACTCTTCCCGCGCGCCACTCCTCTCAGCTAAACATACCCATCGAAGGCAGCCTCCTTAATGCTGCCGGGGCCGTCGCTCCTTTACAAGAAGCAGCACGGCAGAATGAACCTTTAAAGTCAAGCCAGCGAGGACCGGTGCCACATTTTAGTAGCCCAGCTGTCCCTGCTTAACAAGTCCCATTGGCCAGTGTCTGTCATTATTTCTGGATGCTACATCCCAGGTTGGGTGAGTCACGTTTTTATTGCAGTGCTGCTACAGCAATGCATCAATCTATATGATTGACTGAGGTGATGAAAAGTGAGCCTGCTGAATCTGTTTTTCTTTCTCTCTTCTTCTCTCCCCCCCTCCCTCCCTTATTCTCTCCTCTAGTTTGTGGCGATAAGAATGCAGGGAGTAATTATGGGCGAGATTTAGTGCTTTTGCATCAATAGCTCTGCCGGGCTGAATAAAAGCTAAACAGCAGCATGTTCTCTGCCTGATTAAAATTCCTTTGGTCCTCACTTTTCTGCCGTCTAATGCAACAGTTCCTTGCCCATGCTGTGTTTCCTATGTGAAAACAGGGTGACCACTCGAGCACGTTCTAATGTGATAATGAAAGGCACATACATTCCTGTAGGAAAATGAAAAGATTCAGTCTTATTACTGTCTGCAGTATAGAAGTAAAGACTATACAGTAGTGCAGTGGATGTCTGTTCTCATGGCTCTGCAGTTCAGCTACCCAGGTTTGTCATAGTATTTCAGCTTCATCACATCATCATGTATTAGTAGCAGTAGTAGTACTTTATTATTCCCACTCTGGAAAATGTCTTTTTACAGAAACAAACAATGGAAAAAACATAGAACCATACGCAAACAGGACACACACAAACCAAACAGCACATACATACATGTTTCTATACTAAGTCAGGCAAAAATCCACTGGGAACAAATGACTGTTTGACAATTTGGGATAATAAATCTATAACTGGGACGGCTTCTGTGTTGAACCAGTACATTGTAAAGTGGATGATTTGTGTCATCCAGGATCCTCTGAAATGTAGACATATTGTACAGTATATTTAGTGATTCAAAATTACATCCAAAAGCTGACCCGCCTTTCATCCTGATCATTCCCAGTCTGTTGTCATCCTCTTTTGATTCCGTTGATTCTCATTGGTTCCCTTTCCAGCAAACAAGGGCATGAGAACACTAACAAGGACACAAGGGCAGAGTCTCTAGTGTCTGTGTGTATTATGCTGTGCAGCTATTCTATCATGTTAAAAAATACATTATTGACTCTGTGTTCTACGCACGTATGCGCAGGCACACACACATGACATTTTGTAATTGCTGTTTAACCACTCTCCCTGGCCCCGGGACCCCCGCTGCGTGACCTGAAAGCCTCACCTCCTCCTCCGGGAGCGTCCGACGGGTCACCGCCCCCCTCGCCACCCGCCGCCGTAAACGCATTAACATTGTTCCGAACCATTAAACGGATTTTCGCAAGGCGTGGAACAAAAGCCCGAGTACACACTGTAAGACATGATTTAATTACTCGGAGACATTCCTGCGCCGGGCGATATTGTCATATCGGGGCCCCGCGTCTCCCCGCGGGTCACTGTCTGTCGTGGGGAGGGAGGGGGGGGGATAATATCACATTAATGCATTTTTAGCGTTTACCAAGCGGGCTTTCGTTGTGCCACAGCCACTCGGCATGAAGGGTGAGGAAAAAATGGAGGGGAGGCGCGCGTGCATACCAATCAGCCGTGACCGGGTTCCCGCTCGGCTTGTGAAGCGCGGAATAAAACGAGTGGAGGAGTCAATTTAAGTGCTTTAATTCACATTTATTCTCGCCGAGCTCGGGGAAAACACACCGATCCCAGTCCACGTTTCTAACTGATGTGTCCACCTACCAGTCTGTTACTCCGAGGCCTTGGGTGAAACAGCCTCAGCACATCTAAATGCATTTTTATAAGAGTTTGCGTTATTAAAGTTAATGCCGGAAGAGTTATTCTCACCATGTTTGACGCTGCTTTGGCTCTTATTTACATTGTTGTCTGTATTTGAGTGTTTTTATACGTTTTGGGAGTCCTTACATGACACTGGGCACCGAGTCTTAACTTTTGCCTGTGTTTTTCTGAACATGAAGTTGGGAGTGGGGATGGTCGTTCCGCTACAGCGGGGCGGCTGCAGAGAGGGGGCTGATGGGAATCTACCCATGCGTGCCGTCCCATTGTGACAGCTGCTATCACAGTGACGCACGAGCAGCAGAAGTGTGATTAAGGCGCACGGTTTGAGTCGTTGATTAATGGCGTGTACTTTTTCCCCCGCGCACGGGAAAAGAATATGCTCGTTTTATTGCTCAAGAATAATGGGAACAAAAGAGCAAAAGACACACAATGATATTATGGATCGCTTTTGTGGAGGAAAAGGAAGGACAGAAAAGCTCATTTGTTGTCCAGTGCACACGACGCGGTTTATTGATTGTGACTTGATTGAAAAGGTGTGCAACCAAGCTAAGATCTGAAGAGGTATTGAAGGTATCAATACACCAAATGTGTGCCATTTAGTTTCTTTAGAGCTCCAATTAGGAATGTGAAGTTTTGGTGTTATCAAAGCAGAGCTATGAAAATCCATTCAGGTTTTTCATACATGAAAAATATCTAAAGCAACACAATAAAAACCATCCAGCATAATCAAGTCACATTTTATTATTAAATATCTTTGTACATGTTTAAATTATATCTATTGGATTCGTCTATATAGTGTCCTTGGTAAATAAATCCTGACTTCACACAAGGAAAAGGCCATGATTTTATCTCCAAAAGTGCATTAGGAGGTGAAGTGTACTATAAGCGTCCTGGTCGCTTAACTATTAATGTCTTATGCAGTGCATGGGCTTCATTCTAGCTCATGCTGTACTGTTACATGCTTCTCTAGTTTCTTTCCCTTCCGTCTGAACTTAGACTGCCCTTTCCAATGAGAAAGCTTCAAATGATCTGAGTGTGCTGTCAAAGTAAAAGTTGAAAACCAGCAGTTAGCCTCTGTTTGCCTTTTTTCTGTGTACAAACCTGCTTTTGTCAACTCCTCCTGTAGCATCGCTGTCACCTGTTATTTACAAGAGTGGTGTCTGAGAGAAAGGACTGGAAAGAACTGAAAGAGTTGGCTCTCAGGTTTATTGATTACAGTATTACATCTCTGAAGGTGTTCCAAAACCCTCAGCTATTGCTGCTGAACAACAAGCTGAAACACCGCAGCACATTTTTAAATAATGAGCTGTTAATGCATAAGTTCTATCTACTTTGTTCTGACTTTGTAGTACAGTTTATGTGTGTGTGTGAGAGAGAGAATCAATATTAATAATATTTATTGTTTTGATGAATTGTCTTGAATTCAAATGGCAATCTATAATGCTGCAGCGCTCCTTGTTTATATTCTATGCCCATCAATACACACACATACGAGTCCTGTAGACTTCCATTAACAAGACTGATGTCGGTGTGAAGTGTGCATGCGGCGAACACAAGCGCCCTCGTGTAAACATGCGCACACCGCGGTGTCCCGTACGAGGAATCGATATTGAATTTCACTCGGGCCGGACGTCAAAATGTTTCGGATCACTTCTCTTGATCACTTGGCTGGCAAATTATAAAACCGCGAGAATCGGAAGCGGCCCCGCATTGATCTGTGAGGTCTTGCCCTGGGGTTACTTGTAATCTCCCCACCAGGAGCGCCCAGGTCCGCTCAATAGGGCTGGCAGGCTCAACAATCACATTATACAAGTGCCGCCTCAATGGGGCCGATACTGGACCAAGGCCTGATGCATTTCAGATGGAGAAGTTATTGTGTCGCGGTTAAAAGAGGAACAGCGCCCCCTTAAAACAGAATCCACATATGATATTCCTACTATCTAGCACAGGTATTTACAGCATGAACGCCTGAGTACCAAGTGTCTAATCTTCAATGTCATCAAGAGACATAACCAGCAGCTCTTCCATTGGCAATGAATTTGAGACGGACCTCGCGGACTAATAAAATGTTTGTTTGAGCTTTTAAATCAAAATGACCTCCATTTCATTATACTGCTAACAGCTACGACCCATAAAACGTGCCCATATCCCCATAAAAACACCCTGGGTGGGGACTGTCGGTATGTCCACAGTCAGCGTTCCTTTCACGGTGAATGGAGCAGCTGTCTTGCACCGTCCGTATGAAAAGGCCCGGCTTACGCTCACAAATCTAGACTCAACCGCCCCTGATCTTTTCAGACTGGATTTTCCCTTTAAATGTCTGGCAAATTATAAAGGCTGGCACTGTCTTGTTTCGGTTCCAAATTGTCTAGCTTCACACAAACAATGCGCCATAATGATGCGGGCGCGCTGGGTGCACTGACATTTCAGACTGTGCCACTGGAGTTAAATATAGAAAGAAATATACATTATGCAGCAAAATAGACCAGGCATTTTCAACATGTGCAATGCAATAGCTTATACAGTAAATGATCGTCTTTGAGTGAGTTTTGCCACGTTGCCTTGTATCTTTTGCAAACATTTACCTCGGCAACATATCCCAGGCATCGTCTTTTTCTCCAAAAAATGCCATGAGGTTCAGTAGCTGTCACAGACACGGTGCTGTAAGTCTATAAACTGGCTTTAATAGATGTCAGTTTATCTGGCCGTCCATTCGTGTCCTCTCTGACACCATCAAAGAGCGGTTTCACAGCACATTCCTCTCCTCAGTGCTGTAATCCATAGGAGGTATGTGAGCTGTGTTAGTTCAGCTGTCCGTCACCAGCCTCCCTCTGTCATCTACTGTACGCTAATTTAACTGATTTAGTAGACAGAGCCGAGCAGGATGCTGGGAACCTCAAGAGCGTTAAACACCGTCGCTGTCTCTCAACCAGTTTCAAGACGTTTACGCTCTAGTTAAGCAAATTACGTGGATCTCTGTATAGTGTTCACTAATGGAAAACAGCAATGAAATATTCATCGGAGTTAATAAAGCTAGCTCTTAATAAAGCATAATTGAATTCACTGGCTTGTTTGTGTAAACCTTTGCAATTACTAACTTCAGGAATATATTTATGATCTACAACTCATGTTTGGATTATTTATAGAAAGGGGTTGCGCAGCATGCCACCACTCTGTTGTAAAATCACAGCTGTAAACAGACCAGTGTGTTTACCCGCCAAAAATGTGACCATGGATTTATTAAGGAAGCTGTCTGGAGCAGAAAAAGATGGCGAATAGCGTAATCTAAAATGACACCAATGGAATTGAAGCAGAACTCTGAAAGATGTTACTATTTGCAATTGACAAATAAATGCAATGCAAGAGAAATGTCAGAAATGATGATGACAAACAGAGCACAAGGCACATCGAGCGCTTAGGGAAATTATGGCAGAGACAAAGAGGGAGAAAACAACTCTGGCGTAATGGAATTGTCGGGTGCTCACATCATCAACTTAATGCATGCACTTTCATTCATCTCATTCAAAGGTGATAGGCAGTGAATAGATGGGCCCAGTCAAAACGAATATGGAGAAGAAAGGGCAGAGAGGAGAAAGGAATGAAGGTGTGGCGGTCCAGTGGCTGGGGTGAAGCGGGACAGTCAGCCTCTTCTAACACGACTGCTTACAGTATGCTGACCTTCCATCATAACCATACTGTGTGTGCGTGTGTGTGTGTGTGTACTTATCCACCTACATGCCTTTCTTCTTCTCCTCCTTTCCTTGTTCCTCTGTCCTTCCATTCTCTTCCCTTTCAGCTCTTCATTTCAGACTAAAAAGTGAAATCAAAAGGA
This sequence comes from Centroberyx gerrardi, assembly GCF_048128805.1. Classification (NCBI taxonomy): domain Eukaryota; kingdom Metazoa; phylum Chordata; class Actinopteri; order Beryciformes; family Berycidae; genus Centroberyx; species Centroberyx gerrardi. The sequence continues at coordinate 7,965,223 of NC_136020.1, forward strand.
TGCAAAAAAACATTTGGAGATACGCAGGATCGGGTTTATTGCATAGCCCATCTGTTCCTCCTTTGAATTCGAATATTTCTCGTCTTTGATTGAATACCGTGTGTTATCCCCAGTCTCATACATTTTAATTATTCCCACCCTCTACTCTCGCCGAGGCACTATAGCTGAAAGTAGCCTGTAAAGCTGCACTCTTCGGGGCTTTGAATATTCTCCACTATAGGCTGTTAAAACAACAGCGGCCCAGAGGGAACCATCACCGAGGGCCATTCATTAGGCCATAAAATTGCTTTTACACATTAGCTGCTTCACCCTTCTTGATGAAGTACAATCACCGCTGGAGTTAATACTGTGATTTCTGCTCACCAGTATGCCAACAATGGTCAGATACTGCAGAGTCTAGTAGAAACATGTCTCAATTGACCCTTGCATTTATTAGAACTCCTATTTCACCTTGGCTATTGTAGGTCTTCTCAAGCAGCAGTGTGCATATGGTTATGTGGTCCTTGATTGCCTTCAGTAACCAGTGTCCTATTGAACCAGAACGGCTGTAACCGCATTTCCTTCTGCATGCCCCCAAGGACTGAATTTCCAGTCACTGGTACTTTAGTGAAATGGAGCACCATGAGTCTGGGAAATACACTATCTGATCAATGGCCTCTGAGTGGAACAGTTAAGAGCAGTGACAAACTGAATCGCTGGGTTTCTTCTTCTTCTGGCTTGCCAGTCTCATCTGCGCTCCCCTCCAATACACGAGTATTCTTGTTTCTGCGAAGGCCCTGGGCTCTGTTTTGTTTTCTTTTATAACTGTGCGTATGTGCGAGGAGAGAGAGCGGTTCAAAGGGCTTTTGAGGATGCAATCCAATTCTCTGAGCATGCAGCCTTAGTTCTCCGTCTGCTCCTCTTTTGTGGGAAAAAATGCTGGGAGCTTTTAGTCAGCAAGCACGGTGGTTTTCTTGTGTTTGTGTCATATCAGGACACAGGGTTAGATCACCCTCTCACAATCTGTTTTTTTTTTCTTTTTTAGTCGCTCAGATTCCATTGTTGCGGAGGTATATTGTATTTGTCAAGGACTAAAATACTGTTGCTGACCAGATCACTTCTTGTTTTGTTTTTCTTATGTTTTCTTATGAAATGGTCCGTCTTTACCCCTGAAATGTTTTTGTCGGTCAATCCTGCTGCCATGTGTAATTCGTGTAATAATGTGGGCAGTGGTGGCCTAAAGGTTAGAGAAGCGAGCTTGAGACCGGAAGCCGACAACCTTCCGGTCACAAGCTTGCTTCTCTAACCTTCAATCCCCCGGACCGGCAGGATAAATCTGGGTGGGGAAAGTGAAAAGCAGCGCTTGCCCCTCCCTCATTACCACCACTGAGGTGCCCTTGAGCAAGGCCCTTAACCCCAACCACTCCAGTGGAGCTGCTCAGTGGCCAGCAGATCAGACTGTGGTTGTACTGGTCAGCTTCCAGGTGTGGATGTGTGTGTGAATGTGATCTGGGCGTTCCTGAAAAAGAGAGCATTGCTCTCAGTGAAACTCCCCCAGAATAAATAAAGGTGAAAAAAAAAAAAAAAAAATTCCTCTGGAGAACAAACGGACATGCGCTCCATGTCAAGCCGGCAGCGCCGCGTGTCGTGATCTCCGAGCTAATCTGGAACTAATATGGCTTTGTTAGCTGGATTTCGGTGGTAAATCCGGGCTGAGCTCAGAGCAGAGTCACAGCTAACCTGCTTGCTGTCAGATCTTCGCTCCGTGTTTTGTGTTTTATATTACAGCGGAGACCCTGAAAACGCCTCCTGTTGCCTTCCGCTCACTGACATCTTTTAACACTCTGAATCTGACAGCCGTCTTTGTCTCTCCAGCTCTAATTCTGGGGGGACAAGAGAGACTCGTTCCACTATATTGGCTCCGCCATCTCTTTCCCTAACCAAGGTCTGTATGCCGCTCCCATCCTTATGGTTGTCCTCCACATGATTAAATTTTGGGATGGAGGGGGAGTATGGATCAGGCTGAATCCATCCATCTGTCAATGTGATATCTCAGACTGGTCTGATTTTGACAAACCTTTGGATGGATGATGCATCTTGTCAGTGCATTCTGTCATTCAAATAATTACATTGATTGGCCTGATGAGGGCGCTATAATTAAAGGTTAAAATTTTAAACCTCGAACATGACATTTCGGAAACCACTGCTCCGATTTTGACAAAACTTGAACTGATGATCCATTTTGGCACCATGTTCTGGCATTTAAAAATTACACTGACTGGCCTGATGGGGAAAATTAAAGGTCAAACTTTCAAACTTTCAAACTTTGAAAGACCATAAGTGTTACACCACGAGTCCAGTTTAGGTGAGACTTGGAGGGATGATGCATCTTGTTGCTGATTGGTCCAAGGGTTGCTTGCATCATTCATAGGTTTACTTTTGCCTTGTTATGTCTTAGTTGTGAAGGCCTTTCTAAGCGTAGTTTTAATTAGAATGCTATGCAATTAAAGTTACAATTAGTAAGGTTATGATTAACATGGTAGGGAACAGAAATGGCATTGCAAGTCAGAGTGTTGATGTACTCTTCAACAGCCAAGGGACCGCTCTCACTCTGGTTATTTCTTACTATTAAATGTGTTTCCTGAGATATGCCGCCATTACCTTATCTCCGTTTCTCCCCCAAAACATTGTCTATCACCGCTCTCCCTCTCTTGACTCTCCCTCACCCACATCCTCTTGTGTGTGTTTTATCTTCAGCGCCAGCGTGCGCATCCATCATCTCAGCGTCGGCGCGATTGAATAGCTCTCCGCTAGGTGCAGAGACCCCTGGTGTCTTCCCCGGACCAATTAGGAATGCATCTATGTGTTCATCTCCGAGCGCGGTATGTACTTTCCATTGTAAATGCTGATAAAGTATTTCCTGCCTTCCTCTTATCGCCCCCCCTCATACTGTAGCTTCAATATCACCCTTCAGATGTAAGAAATGAGAAATCCTTACCTAGAATGCTCTCTCTCAAATCCCCCAATACAGTCTGAAAGGGAAGTTAAGTAGATATATGATGCATTCTCACTGCGCCCATTGAGTCTGTTGCGGCTCTGAAAAATACAGGATTTATAATCTGTTATCTGCAAAAAAGAAAATAAGCTGCGTTGTGTATGTTGCAGTCAATGACATCACTTGAGGAAAAGAGTGGAGGTGCTCTCACTTGCCACCCTTCTAGAAATGATTTCTAGGGATCATGCAGTTGTGTTCGACTGTATAAACTGTGCGTTGCTTGATATTTAGGATATTAAATAATGAACATGATGTCAGCAGTGACATTAAAGGAAAATAGTAGGTTATTCATCCGAATCTGTGATCAAAATGCAAAGTTTAAGGATATTAATGGGGAAGTTTTTGTCTCTAACATTTCTTCTGCTGTTACATTATCAGCACCTTACAGTATAAAGGTCTTTATGAACTACTTTGTTGAAACTATCACAACTTCTCATCTTTTAATATTACTTTATTTGACACCAATAAGATAAGGGATCCGAACAAAATTAATGAGATAAAGGTTTAAGATGTTGGAAAAAAAAGAATGTTTCATGGAAAAAGTGTAAGATGTGTTTGGACAGCGCCATCTAAGTCATAAATCAGCCGGGCCGACCATAAAAGCAGAACCGGGCTCTAATACATCATCAGAGGAGCGGGCGGCGTGACGTTCTGCGAACACAGCTGCGTTAATTAAATGCTAAATAAAGCCTCGCTATTATATTGAATTAGAATTCATTTTACATAAGCAATTACTGGGTAATCTAATAAGTTACTGGGGGGGATACCTGACTGACTGACTGATGAAGTTTGTTATTCTCTGCCAAGGACAGCGGGTTAAGGAAAGCCCCTCAGGCATGAGCGGAGTTTGAATGGGTGCTGCTGTGGGTGTCTGGCACCCATGGCCAACAATGGAGAGAATCGCTTAGAATGTAGTAATATTGATAAAAACTACTCATATGGCAAAGAAGCATATTATGAACAATCAATGACTATTTTCCGTCGCTTATTCATGCTTATAACCTTTATCAACACAGTCATTGACACATTTGCAAAGGTGAAATACGTATATTGGGTTGGTGCAATATGGCAGATTTTGAAAAAAATGACGATGTTGCTGTTACATTGAGGCACTTACATGACTTAATGTGAATTGGTAAATAAATACACCAAATTCCAGCTAAACGCTAATGTTGTTTTGACAGATCACGGGCAATTAGTGCTGTGTTTTTTGCAGCATAATAGTAGTGAATTTTAACTGTAATTTCAGTATGCTGATAATTATTTTTGCCCTTTTATACCTATAACATGGATGGGTAGCTTGCACCCATATGCATGAAGGACATATGGGTGTCGTCACCCAGTAGGAAGGTTCACAGTCCTGGTGACCCATCCAGGGTGCTCTCCTGCCTTCTGCCCAATGCATGCTGGGATATAATAGCATTAATTCATGTTTTTATTTCTGAAAGTGGGGTTAATGGAATATATAATAATGGAGATTGTGATGCCCTTTGATGATCTGGAGGTTATAGTTTACTTCCCACTACATTACTGGTTGCCTTACATCAAAGTGATTACTGTATGTAATAGGTGTGTAATGTGTTTTGTTAACCTTTGCACATGCACATATCTCTTGAGGGACGCACATTGACTGCTGATGCACACTGGAGGTCTTCCCTCACATTGACCTTGAGGAGCATTCTCCATCAAAGCGACTTGACCCGTGATGTTCCTTTTATACAACCCCTCAGTGGCGAGATCCCTCGTACGGCTGTAAAATCCCAGCGGCGGCTAGGAGAAACTCGGAGAATGCTTTATCTGGCTGGAACAATATACCGCCACAGTAAAGCCGACTCTGTGGAAAAGGTATTACACAACATCTGATTCCCTCCCTCCCTCTCTGCCTCCCCCTCTCCCCCTGTTCTCCACTGATGTGTGTCACCGAGTTGCTCTGTTGCTGTCTCCGAGTGGAGAGAGGCAGCGGCTGACGCAGAACAGCGTTTGGCGCCTACTTGAGAGTGAAGGAGCGGCGGCATCCCTGACACTTCCACTTAATTAGCAGCCGCGTTCTCCAACCGCTTAGAGAACTAGTGCCGTTGTCAAAAAAACCTGTACCGTTTACCATTAATTCAGGATCCTGATGTAATGTTAGCGGTGGCCTCCTCACTGCTCCACCTCTTGTATTCATGTTTGTTTTTGGATGCACCGTTTTTTTGGTCTTTTTTGCTGCGCCGCTTTGATTTTGAGTTAGTGGAGCGGAAGAAGGTTTTTCCTGAAACATCTGAAGTCTCCCCTCGGGGAAGGAAGCAGGTAGAGTTGCTCTCTCAGCTGTGTGGCACAGTTTCCCACCCCATTCATTACACAACCCCTCGCAAACAAGGCTGTAACCAAAGATGAATCCTCTGCACTCTCTGCCGCTTCTGTCCCCAATGTATCATTCAATTATAAGGCTTCTGGCATCAGATAATTGAAAGCTGCACTAGGCAACTTTGCGTGTCGGTGGCTCCAAATGGCCGCAAGAGGTAAGTATTTGAAAATTTTGAATTTCAAAACCTAGAAATCATGGTGATGTCAGTAAACTGCACACAGCACACTCATGTTTACCAACCAACTATTATCCAGCTGGAAAATATGCATGGAATTTGTTGTATGAATGCATTGAATTCATACTACAACCGGAGAATATTTACTGGACTCTGGTGCTCAGGGAATTTCTCCTCGTCGCGCTTTGAGGTTCAAAGAGTCTAAGGATCGGGTCTTTGTTTTTGTTTTGTTCTTTTTCCGCAGACGACCAAAAGCTAAAGCACTCCTGCGGAACATCTTGTCATGTTGTTGTTTGGTTATGATATATAGAGCGGCGGAGATAAGTGTATTTCTTCTATTTTCTCCCAGCATCTGAACCAGTCGGTGTGTGATAAATGAGACGAGCGCTGGGAGGGAAAGCCACACCGTCGCCGGTCGGCTAATGTTTAGACAGACGTTGGAGCCGCTTCTTAACAAAGTAATTGTCGCGAATGTTTACAGTTTGGCGATCCTACTAATCTCATAATTCCATTAATCTCTGTTTGCTTTTCATTAAAAACAGGGGGAAATCCATCCATCTAACAACCCAGCGATCAAGGAGTCTCGACTCCAGTTAAGTGACGCATTCATGTTCAAAGACAAACTGGCCAACTTTTCTCACGGAAGTTATCTTCGCCCAAGTATATCAGAGCATAAAGAGATAGGGGAGAAACTCATTAAATGATTATGTGTGAGTTGTTTGGCAACACTGAATAATTCATGCTTATTTGATTGCCGCGTATGAAGGATTTATTGGGAGGAGGTGCATCAAGGGAGGAGATGCTTGTCGGGGTTGCTGAAGTTCAAATTCCAAAGGTAGAGCGCTGTTTATGTAGAGCAACAAAAGGCAATATTAAACAGCCACTGTGGTATTTGAATCTGTTTATTATTATCATTATTTTTATTACTTCTTCACATTACTACATTTTTCACATTGCCTTGTTCCGCGTACTCTCTCTGTGTCACTCTTTCTCCATCCATCGCATCTTTCTTTTTGCTTCAGTCACACCGCCAGTGAGACCGGTCTGAAGTCAGTGCCAGAACTCATCACTTACTTCCCCTGCTCCCCATCTCTGGACCATGACTGGCGTCTCCTAGCAACTGCATTTGATACAGTTTCAATCGCATCCCTCCGAAGAACAAAAGGAGAATTAGCTTTGAAACACTTAAATTAAGCCCCTCCTATATTTGAATGATTCATTTTCCGTTCTGAGGAGCACATCCACCGTTCACGGCTCGCAGCAAGGCATTGGGATTCTCCATACTGTTGTCGAGAGCCCCGCTAGATTTGTCACTGTAGTGAGGCAACCAAAACAGCACACAGTCTGCATATAAATAGGAACCGCCTATTTCTTTACACCTATGTTCCCTATTTTGAGCTCCAGAAGGGTCAATATCAACTTATCTGCTGGACAAACTCCGCTCCACCATGTAAAGCACCAGTTCATCCTCTCCTCAGCCAGTCCAGCAGGGGAGGGGAAAGGGAAGCGGACCTGTCAGGGGGTCATCAGACATCTGGCAATTAAGCCGAGCGGCGAGGAGAGAATGCCCATTATCTTTATTTCACCAACCTGCTGGCTTAGTCCAGCGGCTCATTTGAAGACAGCCCATCAGGCCGGGCGGAGAGAGATACCGTCTCATCCATTAGTTTGTCAGCGGGGGGTTATGTGCATAAACCTGACATAAAATGTAGAAGTCAGACGCCGCCGCAATTCAAAGACAAGGGAGGCCATTAGGTAAAGGCCTTTCCTGCGGAGAGACATTCATAAAAGAATCAGCAGGTCTGCACATCTACGCCAAGGCAAGGAAGCCGAAGTCCTGGAGCTGCTACAGTGGGAATATGTACTGTGCTGTATGAATGTGTGTTTAGGTGTCTAGTCTAGTTTTTAGCTTTGCTGGATACCTGTATTTCTAGTAGAAATTGAGAAGGAGATAAGAAGAAAATAAGAAAAAACACCAAATCCAAAGTAGTTTTTATGGCCCTCTAAACTCATTTTATGGTGCTGGCTGGTAACTTCTTCTGGCAGACTTTTGGGAGGTGTTTCACCAATCACCACCGGTCTGAGGCATCGTCCCACTTCAGATGCTAAAGTTATACCTGCCTGCTGTTCAACAAAAAGCCGCATCAGGAACCATCTGGACTGCCTTCCCTTCAGGCGGCTATGAGCAATTTCAAGCTAAGACTGCCACAAAAATGGAAATATGGCTCTTTCATCTCCCCAAGGCTCCTGCCTCGACTCACATTTGCTTAGTTTTGTAAGTTGGATATTTCAATTGATGATGCGCAGTGACAGCTCAAAAAACTGGCATCTGAGCCTAAAAGATCTCAAAACAGCTCATATTAGGGAAGTTACAGAGAGAAAATGTCTCTCTTACTCCCTGGCATACTCGCTTTAGAGGAGAGCGCTCTCTCTTACGCACACAGAAAATATAGATATATAAAGCTGCACTAAACCTTTAAGCTTTCTTTCTCTTTTCTCTTCTCTTTCCTCTAACGCCTGCCTCCACTCATCTGTTTATCCACCCCCAAACTATCTGATTCTTTGATGCGAGTTGAGTTTAGGAGTTTAGGAGTGTGTGTGTGAGCGCCTCTACCTCACACCCTGCACTCCAGCCTCGCTCCGCCCAAACCAGGAGCAATACAACAAACCTGGAAATGTTGCAGCAGAGGGACCAGCATACGCCGAGGAGCATGAATAAAACCGGTGCTGTAGCTGTCTCAGCTCTGTTGGTCAATAAGTTCCCTCCTTCATGCCAGTGTAACTTATCGAGTGTTTGATGGACAATGGCGCCTCTGCCCAGGAATGGATTTTCTGCCCAGTGGTGAGGGAACAACCTAAAATTTTAAAAAAAGAAACACAGGGGAAGAAGACGAAAAGAGTGGCACAGTCCAAGTTGGAAAATCAAGGAGTGTGCGAGCTTGTTGTAGAGCTTGTCGCAGAAAACAGGCGTCCTGGACAGCAACGGGTGTTCTCCTCCTCCTCCTGCTCTTCTCTCCGTCATCTCCTGTCCGGCCAGCATACCAAAATGTTCTTTATCGACCCGGACCAGCAGCAGAAGCAGCATCGGCGGCGGCATTGGAGAGCGCTTACGGCTTAAAGGCCCCCATGGGAGCAGGCCGAGCTTCGAGGTGTGAGAGAGGGATGCCGGGACGCTCTGCCCCGGGACCTTGACATCCTACACCGGGGGGCGGAAGGCGAAGAGGCGGCTCGCGCTCGGTCTCCATTCATAGCATCTCCCTTGCACATCGAGACGCTGGTTAATATAGAGAGGGGGATTACATTATCTGGAAAGAAGCTTCTCATGACTGCTCATAACTGCAGGTATACATGCAGCGAAGCCTATTCAAGGCTGCAAATGAGTCGAGGGTGCGATTTCAGCCAATAATGAGTGAGGTATGTCAAAGAACTCATCAAGTCGAGGCAAATGCGTCTCAAAGGCGTAAGCGTTTGCGGACATTTTAATGACAGAAAAAACGGAGCGTAGCGAGGCCTCCTTCCTCCCCAGGCTGTCTGCAAGTAGCACAAACTCAGGAACCTGAGTAAGTGTGAGCTGCTGAATCATTCATGGCTGGAGGCGATCACACAATTTCCTCCTTTACCCCGGGATTCAGGGACGGAGAGGAGAGAGGGTTTGAAAGTGAGACAGCCCCTGATCCCATCCTTGCTGGAAAGGTAGAAATTGCTGGCCTTTTAGCTGGAAGCCAGTGTTTTTTTTTTTTCTTTTTGGCTCCTCATAGCTCTATATGAGGCTTGTATATATTGTAGGATGTCCTTGATATAGCGGCTTCAGGCTCTGTCGCCATGGAGATGGATGCATTAATGGATTATTTGAAAATCGAGTCTTTCCCCGCATGGGTTCAGTTTCACGAAGAGTTTGTTGTCAGTGGGGAAGGAGTGTGTTTTCTGAAGATTTGAAAAGTTGCCATGTCTACACACATGTACACACATAATGTACACACACAATAGCCAGCATTCTTGCATTTGTAGAGCCCTTGATCAAGGACAGCAGGTGTAAAGCTGTTGTAAAGACAGGACAGCTGGTTGCACAGAGGGAATTCATTTAGATGTGTGATAAAACACACTGATAAACCAGGAATACCTGGAGTAAAGGTCTATTTCAGATGTTGTTCTTTTTTTGTTATTATTATTCTCAGCTGGAGTTAAAGTTCCCATCTAGACGATTTTTAATGGCCAAAGTTCAAGATATGAGAAAGCAAAGTTGACATTATTAATAGATCTCAACAGGGCTGGGACACTTAATTTCCCCAAACACAGACAGCAGAATTTTCTATAAACAAATCTTGTGTTGGATGCTCGGCCATTTGTAAGGTTTGCGATGCTTTACTCATTAATTCATGCCCCGTAACACTAGAAATCACCAAGCACCCACCATATGCATTGTTTAGAAGAATCTTTTGTCAGCTACAGGGAGATGAGTGAGCCCACTGGGATCCATTATCAGTGACATTACAGCAGAAGTTGGAAAACCACAACTTCTCAAAACTTGAAGTTTGGGCTGTAGAAATGGTTTGTGTGAATTCACTTCTCCCCAGCTAAGTCAAAGTCTGGTGTCAAAAATCCCTAAATATCCTTTTTTTTTTTTATCTTGATATGCCTGGCTTATTAGGATGTTGTACCAGATGATTGGTCCTGGTTGCGTGTGTCTCCTCTCAGCCAGAACGAGTTTATGAAAAAAAGTGAAACAACAGTGAAACAGCACTGTTGTTTTGACAGATATTAACTCGAATGTCCCGAAAAAAAAAGCAAACTCACTTGGTCATGTGTGTGGTTTGAAGTTAATAAGGTTGAAGTTAGTAACAGAGCTGACAACAAGAACAACAGAGGATGCCATTATGCACCATACACACAATACACCCACCTACACACTTGTATAGACATAAATGGCAAGTGCAGCTGATGCACTTCTTTGATTTCTTTGAGTCCAGCCTTGGCTCTTTTAACTACAGTCTTGTCTTGAGTTCTTTTGTGGAGTTTGTGAACTTCTTCAGCTTGAGTCTTCCTCCGCGTGGCAAGTCGTCGTGCTCCACTGTCAGCGCCAGATAACAAACCCAAAATAGTAGCCAATTTCCTTGCAAGTGAACCGTCAGAAGTGAGGTAAATTGGTGGTATAACAGGCAACGAAAACAGCGGATATGTTTATATATTTTTATCGGGCGCTCTAAAAGTCGACTTTTATTTCGCTCCTGCTATTTCATTTCAATTTTGCGATATCTTGTTCGCACTCTTTGAAACTTTAATGAACTCACGGCTGATTTCTTCTCCATTTTTCACAGCATGAGAGTTTGACATTCCTTTTTTTTTTTTCCCCTCCAGAAAAATGGTTTGGCTCAGTCTTCATCAGATAATAAAGAAGAGAAGAAGGTGCTTAGACTTTTATTAGCGCTAACATTTATCTCATTTGGTGACTGTTATATTTCTCTAGGGACCGTCCTAAAACATCTTTGTCCAGGCCGCCAGCCCATAATGTCGCATGTATTAAATCAAGCGTTGTAGGGACATTTTCCACACCCTATGTAAAATAGCACTTATACTGAAGTGTATGGTGCTTTTGGGATGGGGAGAGATGGCCAACAGCTTGCTTCATGGTGTTTATGACAGCAGAGAACCGGTGACAGAGTATAAGAGGGAATAAGGGAATTCTATAGCTGTATATCTTTGGCATTTAACAGTAGAAGCTGATTTAGATAAACGACTACAGTATACATTCAATACAGAGACAATGAGCCGTTATGCAGGTCAGTAATTCTCAAAGTGGGGTGCGGAGTCCCACAGGGCTCTTTGACGGGATCCTAGCAGATTCTAAAAAAAAAAACAACAACAAAGAAAATATATTATTGGGCTTTTGTTTCGAACTTGACCTGTCAGTTTAATCAAATGAAACAATGGCCACAGGCTACCTACGATTTGGTTGCACAGGCATGACATCATCCTTCTGTCAGACACAACACACACGGACAGGCCCGGCTGCCAGTGAGCATGCTTTGAATCTTTGGTGAGAGAAAAGGGCTTAGGACTTGTGAGTGAGCCTGGCGACAGCACTCATGTATAATTGATTAAGGCATTTTACAGGACTGGGACTAGATTTGCTTTTTTTTAAAAATTCATATTATATCAATATTGTGGAAGGCCGGGGCAACCCCCAAAGCGGTGTGATATGAAAGATTATATAAACACTTAGAATATTTTCATTATCTGCTCTATGGAAATGATTAAGCGTTTAGTTAAAAGCTTTAAAAGAAGTTGAGCTCATCAGCAACACCAAAAATTCCCAATTAAAGCAGTTTGAATGCGGATTTTGGCATAAATGCTTCACTCGAACACTGTGTTACATGCTAATGCTTATGATATTTGGTTGATTGTTCTCTGATTATCGATTGAGCAGGGAACACACACTTAACAGATGTGGCGGTGCGACAGGTGGTAATGCGACAAGTTTTTAATAATGCAATCCGTGCTCTTGTGACCCTATTCAGGAATCTTGGTCATAAACACACACACACACACACACACACACACACACATGCATAGACGCCATCTGCTCTTCTTCTGCGTCTCTATCCCTCTCACCGCCGCCCGTGAGGATATAGATGGTATTTTTAGGCATGAGCAGTCGAAATGGCAAACATTACGGAGCGATTAATCAAAGCACACTGTCACGTTATGATTGCTTTGTGCGAGAAAATTGCTGTCATGTTGTGTGCCGAGCGTAAACATGTGCTGCAGATAGGATGCAGGGCCTCTGCTGTTCCTACATAAACATCGCTCTCCCCGGCCTGTGCTGATCTGTCTCCAAACAAGCCGTCTGATTCCCAGTCTAACTGTTCTCAGCAGGTACAGCCGCAGGCTCTGCTCCCTCACACACAGATGCACACACACACACACACACACACACACACACACACACGCACGGTCAGCCTCAGTAAAAAAAAATACTGGCTTCTGCTCAGTATATTCTGGCCATATCGCAGCCGTGCTTCTGCAATTTTGTCCTTCTCCATTCTTTCTGGCCATTTTATTTTTCGCTCCATCTGTACTTTCACTCACTCTCTATCTCGCTGTCAGCAGTCATTTCATAGCCCCCCCACCCCCTCCTGTCTGTCTAAACCCCCACCCCCCCTCTCTCTCTATGCAGTACCCAGGACACAGCAGCTTCTGTCTCACCACAGCCCGCCAGCTCAGTCTCTGCTTCACAGAATCAGATATTTGCCGCGATTCTCATTCCGCAGCCTCCCTTTTATGGACGCCCCACCCAGGCAAACATCATTCCATCGACCCATAAACCCGAGATTTATACCAGAATTATGCTTCTGGTTGAGTGTTCACTCACCGCTTATCTATCCTTTATTGCCTCCACGCCAGTGAGTGCTGGATTTTGAGTGTTTGGCCGGTGGCCAAGATGTTGACAGATATGACTTGAGGATTCTTTCTGGATTGTCTAGCAAACATAACAAGGGCTTTCGCTGCAAAAAACTATATATTCACTTTGAGGGGGAGCGGGGGCGGGAGGTACTTGTACTTGATGTTTATTGCACAGTATTTCAAAAAACACAGATGATTACATCCTCTGAGATGCGGCTGTTACACAAGGAAAGGGATATCTAATTTCAGTAATATTCAGTTATGAGCTTTCCTTTCCTGCCAGCAAGTGTTTTGTCAGAGCAGACGCATTTTTCAAACGATGGAAATTTCATTTTGGAATGAAACTGCTTCTATGTTATAATGCGTCTGCTCCCTGTCGGCCGTTTATTTAGTCCTTATACCTCCTGTGAGGGCCGTGTACCGCAAACGAGTGGGCTGCGGTGTTATTAGCCCGGCTGAAGGCGGAGGCCGGTCAGCCAGACGATGGAGACGCTGGTAACAACCGGGCAGCTCACGGAGTCCGCAGGGCGCACACACTCTGAACGGGCCTGACTCACCTCGCCCGCCCACACACACACAGTGGGCGACCAGATGCTATTTGAGCGTGCGTGCGCGCGTGTTTGCGCGTCTGCTATCAGCGGCCGACCCGTGACCCTGCTGGGTCTGTTAAGTCTGCAAGAGGACCAGAGGATTAATGAGAATTGTGCGACCGCCTCATAGTCGCCGCCGCGGGGACCGGCCGCCGCTAATTAGATACACGGGAGGAGGAGGGAAGTGGCAAAGTGCCCTTGTCCGACCGGCCAGATATCACACAAGGCTGCAACAGGCTCTGTAAGCTTCTGTAATTTTTCACACACTGTAATGGAATGTGTCTCTAGACGAGTAGGTGTGTGTATGTGTGTGTGCTTCCGAACACACACCTAGCCCTCATCACATTGCATTACTATAAGTCTGTCCAAGTCTCCTGATGAAAAGCAGTGCGAGGAGGATAAAGAGGCAGCAATCAGCCTCAGTTTGCCTCGTTACCGAAAATAAAAGCAATTGTTGGGGAAATTGCTCTTGATATCCTCATGACGAGTGAGGGGAAGGTGAGCTGCTGGTTTCATGTGCAGGTGTGGAGTTTTGTCAGGACTGCAGAGGCCCTGCACAGCTCCGGGGCAGGCGGGTCTTTCGGTGTAGAATATTGGTATGCGCGTCCTCTTCAATCTATATCCAACATAATGCGGTGTGACGTTCTGCCTCTTTCATGTTGGAATCTGCTTCTCGTTTTATTTTCTTTCTCCAATTCCCTTTTCCTCTTTGCTCAATCTGTCCATTTCTGTCTTTTTCATCTTTCCATTTTCTTTCTCCTGCACTTCTTTGACTTGAGAAGCCATGAAAAGCAAGCCAAAGGGCTGGAAGGTATTTCAATAGCTACCACTACCTATCTGTTTTCACTGTGGTATTGTATTGTATTGAGTGCTACTGTATGTAACTTGTACTTCAGTCTCTTTCCAATCCTATAGCGTTCCCTCGGCTTACATGTGTTTGCTGTTATACTTGTGCATGTGTGTGTGTGTGTGTGTTTGTGCACATGCATGCCTGTGTGTCTAAGTGTGTGTGTGCGAGCTGGCCAACTGGTCCTTGCTGTGCTGTGAATGTAAGACCGTAGTCTCCACTCCATCCAGCTGTCTTCCCAGTCTCCCATGGGTGTCACCGACACACTCTGCCAGCCAACATCTCACACACTCGCACACACACACACACTCTCCCTTTCAGTCCAGGCTGCATTCACTCTCTTTGCTCTCGGTCACGGTTTGTACTTTCTGTCTCCGTACGTCCGTACGCATATATGTTTCTCTTTGTATGTTTCTCTCTCCCACTGTCTCCCTCTCTGTTCATACACACTGACTAATTCATTCATTTTAGACCCACTGTGTCTTTCTGCCTCAGCATAGAGCATCTCCATCCCATCGTGTGGCAGCTGACACTTGGAAAAAAATGCAGAAGTGACAAACAACGTACTTAACTCTGCCGTAAATACCGCTTGGGGAATTAAACCTTCAAATAATAATCCATCAATACACAATCCAGGTGGCGCGCAATTTATTTATTGCTACTGTTTTATGGACGCATGGCCTCCTTTGTGTAAACAGCATGGCAGGTACAGTAGGAATCATACGCGGGAACAGATGGGTTCCTGCAATCATAAAACTTAACACACAGCCAAAAGACACGCACAACTGTGTGTGAGGAGGTGGGATGTTGACATGCACACTCCTCCCAAGACCGCGTTTCTGCTTGAGTTGCAGTACAGGGTTGGATGCCCCATTCAGGCGCCTTTTGTTTCACTCTCGCTGTTCTTCCCGTGCGCTGTCATTACCTGACTCGCACCAGTTTGACTGATTTTACAGCTGATTGAGCAGTTTGTGCAACCCGCTGGTGGCCAGGGAGGTTTTGTTGGAGTGTAAAGAGGGGGAAGGCGCGTCTGGCTCCCTTTAGACACTGGCCAAGCGTGACATCCTGCAAATCGCTGTGATTTTCAGCCATGTTTCGATATCTCTGTCCCGTGTCGTCCAATTAACCCTCGATGCTCATGCCTGTTGATGGGCAAAGGTTATAAATATATGCTGCTTTAAAGAGACTATCATACATTAGTGGGTCACGTAGTTTGATGTCATGTGAAACTGTAAACTAGGCTCGATTCAAAAAAAGGAGCTTCCAAGCAAGATAGGCAGCTAGGTATCGCTTCTTTTTTGCAGATATTTTCAATAATGTACAAATATAGAATGGGTGTCACAGACTATTTCTTGGTCTATTCAAGTTACCAGATAATGATGACGGTGGTCAATCTTTATCATCAGCTACATTATATAGTGAGATTTCAACCCCATGATACAGTTGTTCAGTTACAAAACGAACAACAGTTTAGCCCTTCCACACCATCTGACCAACGTATAGATTAAAGCTTTAGCGCTCAGAGGGAATGGTGACCATCATTCATCTCTGAGTTAAATGAAACTGGGGAAACGATGTGTCTCTAAAGTGGAAATGTCACCAAATTTGTCCCCAGGCCTGTTTTCTGTTCTGTTCTCTCTCTGTCTCTGTCTCCCTCTCTCTCCCTCTATGTGTTATTGTTCCTAGAAGAAGCCCCGGTGCCCTCCTCAGCTTGATCAATCACCTGCTCACAGGAGCTTGAAAGAGAGAGGGGACATTTGTCAGCCAGAGCAACTGAAGCCCCTTCCCAGCATCCACCTGCCCCCTTCACACTGGCAGCCCTGTGGGCACAAGCCCCGCATCGATGACTCATTGAATTTTCTGTGTGTGCGTGTGTTTATGTGTGTGGGCCTGCATATGTATCTTTGCAGCCCTCACACACACGCATGTAGCCGCCAGAGCAGGAGGAGAGAGTCAAGCGGGAGATTGACTTTAGCAAAAAGAGCAGACGGGCGTCGCCGGCTGAACGCTTGAGATGTTTCCTTCATAGCCCGCAGCTTTCACAGCAGATTACTGACACTGTCTGACTGGTCCTCAGTTTAGTGGCCAAGGGCCTGTCCAGAATACTGATCATGCCCAGCGTGGGGCTGTGTGACTGGGGGTTCCAACACCCCTCCCACCCCTGTCATCAACAACTAGGACAGAGAAGATCTGGAGCTCGTTTTCACATCCAACCTCATTAACCTGACACAACATCTCTTAAATGCCTTGCCATTGTGAATTTAGGCCTGTGGTTTTTCTTTGCACTTTGTCACAAAGTTTTGGTTAGACCAATGTAAAGGTTTGTCTGAAATTGGCCTTTTATTAAATATTTGATATCGGCCAGTCTGTTTTGTCCACTGCTGATCCTGCAGAAAAATCAGTAAAACCTGCAATGAAATTTTATGTTCTTTGCACATTTTCAATTTAATGAATTCATTAATTTAATTGTTAAATAACGGCTTTTTTTTTAATTAATTATTCATTTAAAGCCAGTAATGTATTCCAGATTTCCCCCTACCATTGAATAGGTGAGGTAGGTCACTCTGCCTTAAACAGCTGCTAACCCATCTAAAAGGTTTCATTTCATTTTAGAGTTTTAGTGCCTTTAGGGCCTGCCACTAAAAATCTAATATTGGCAAGCCATGTTGTCAACCTCCAATATGATGGAGGTTCATCCACCAACAAAGCTTGTCTTTGTTAAAATAAAATAAAAGCCACAATCATTAATGGAATTTGTGTGGGAACAACCCATCTCTGGTGATAGATAGCACATACCCTTGCTATTTAACCACATGGGGCATGGGATGAGCACATGAACTGATAATAAGTTACCTAAAAGAATTTAATTTGAATGGATATTGGTGGAGAGCTTGAGCGTCATATAATAGTCGAAATGTTATATTTCAGAGGCTTTTCCACCCTGCCAACAGGAGACACTGAATATTTGTATTTTTTGGCATGCAAATAGTCAAACATATTAAATATCAGGACAAAATATCACCTATTGCCAGGTTCAATACAAAAATATCGGTGTAGGCATACAAAATACAGAACCCTTGTATTCATATTTAGTTCTGCAGCTTAAAAATGTCTATGTGAAAAATGTCTTTCAGTTCGTAGTTTCTTCATCGAAAGCTAGCTAGCTCGCTAACTAACTTAGCTGGTTAGCACTAGCAGGCAATACAATGTTGTCACATATTCCCAAAACACGTCCAACATGATCCCACACTGCCTCTTTACGATCTTTGTTGCGGTACTTTTTGTCATTAAGCTCCAGATATTCACTTACCACAACAACCAATTTCTCCACCAGCACCGTCTCCATCTTTGTTGTTGTTGTGGGAAATGGCCAGCCTCCCACGTAGCATGAAACCCAGCCTCTCCTTCACTGTGACTGGTTGGCTGAGAAAAAAAACGGTTCACGTCACTGAAAAAGTTGAACATTTCTCAACTGCTGAAAGCGCTCCGCTCTGCTAAAAAAAGCTGCCGGGCACAGCGCTTCCTTGAGAGCGACCGCCTTTTGTGCACCTTGCGGCCGCTCCCCGTGTTTGACCAAAAAAAAAAAACGCTGCGTGTGAACACAGTCTAAGGTGAGTGTTTGGAGAAAGTACAGCTCCAGAATAAATCCATACTGTTGAGCCGCGCCGGAGTCTTTGGTGGTTTTCCATCAGTGGAAAACCACCCTCCCCCCCTCCCTCCTGCCTCTGCCGGCCCTACAGAGTGCAGCTCATTGATAAGGGTTTCTGTCCTTGTCACCAAGGACTGATGTCTTTCTGTCAACTCCCAGGCAGCCCTGTTCCTCATTCCGCCCCATTGTTTTGCTTCTCTTCTATACCTGACAGATTCCCTATCTACCCGCCTCCCCTCCCTCCTCACCCCTCCCTGTCCCCAATACCCTCCGTCCCCGAGGGGCGTTCACTGCTGCCGCGGTGCCAGCGGGCACAGCTTAGAAGTTATTGTCTCAATCAGCGCTGTTTCTCTAAAGTCACGTCGCCACTGTCTTGTAGCTCTGGGAGGACGTCCGTCTTGTGAGTCCCTCAAGCTTTTTTTATAAACTTACAGTATTATAAGAAGAAACTATATTCCTTGTTGTTTTAATATGCAGTCATATGAGATCTGCATGCACGTATGTTCATCATCTCTCTCTCACACACACACCACACCAGCCATTTTGCAATTTCACCACCCACCTCCACAATATAGCTGTGACTGCGTCTCCTGTGGCTTAACGGCTCTTGTGTTCATTAGCGCTGTGCAGTGGCGTGTCAACAGCTCTTATTTACTAATTAGCAACTCATGACAATAGCCCGGGCGCACAATGGAGGGGACAATGGCGATGCTCATCTCTGCCGCGCACCGTCCTTCCGTGTGCCCTTTGAAACGTCACACCGCCGCGACAATGTGAAGTTTTAGCCATTCAGCTGTGTAATAAGCCGCTCTCCTTTCATCGGAATGCACGGATGCAGAGCACACCCGAGGACGGCGAGCCGCGCTTTTGTCTTAGCATCACGAAAACAGATTGCAAAGTGGTTGTGATTCGAGATAGAAGAAGTTAGTTGGGGAGAATTCTTCCTCCAAGGTCAAAGCGTTGCACCGACTGTGCCTGGCCGGTGGGAATGGAGATAAAAATGTCAAAGCCGCTGTAAATAAGAATATAAATAATAAAGTCTCCCGCCGAGCTTGGTTAAATTGGACGGCAAAGGGGTCGTTTTCTTGCCGTGCCTCAGAGATTTTAATCTCTCCCGCTAAATCTTTTCCACCTTCTCTTCCTTTGTCTTATGGCTGCTCCCGGGAGACGGTACACACTGTGGCGGTGTGATGTCACCAGGAGAGGACGGGCCCTGTGGTCCGACCTCGGGGCTGCCAGACTTGTCAGTCAGTGAGGAAGGTTCGTGCATTTCATTAGTTTATACAATGCCTTCTCAACTCTCAGTTTGAAGATAGGGAAAAAATGAGCCAGGAGCCGATTCTTCTAAAGTGCAAGGAGAAAATAAAGACTATCTAACCTTTCCAAACCTTCCCAAAACTTTTACCGTAGGTTTTCGGCGCCTCATTGAGTATGCTAGGGAGGTGATACCCCATCACTTCACACACACACATATATATCGGAGAGAGAAAGAGAGAGAGAGGGAGAACCTGTCATGGCAGAGGCATGATTGAGAGAGCGAGAAGGAACTCTGGTCATGTCAAGACTGAAATGATAAGGAGAGAGAGGTAGAGAGAGAGAGAGAGAGAAAGTGAGCCGAGTGAACAGCTGGAACCCGGGAGAGAAGTTACGACATGCGCTCTCATAAACAAAATATGAACTACCTGCCTGGCCAGATGCCCTGCAGCTCATCAGCAATGCAAATGGATCGCGCACCTTAAAGTTTTCTGCTGATGCCCTAATGCGAAGCCCCCCCATCATTCTTCTGTTATTGGATTATGCAAGATGAGGGTGGAATGGGTATGCAAATGTATGCATATGATTGCAGGTGAAGCGGGCGTCGTGATGTCCTGCAGCAGAGTGCGGCGTTGGGCTGGAGCGCTCTCTGGGAAAGGTGTAACATCGGTATGGGCTGTTATGCTCCTGTGGAAACCCGTTACACAGCCCAGTGGGCTCCATGTCAGACTTCACCCACCTTGATAAATATTCCATACCTCTGCATCATGCTTACCCTATGCAACATGAGCTAAAAAATGCATGAACACCAGGCACAGCGCGGCGGTTGGCGTGCCGCTCCGTCCTTGGATTTTCTTTTGGACGTATCTTTTGGACATTTCTTCCTTCATCTGCATCTGTTTCTGGTTTACAAGTCGCCTCCCATTTGTTTTCTCGTTTCCTCCCTCGTTATATCTATCCTCCCCCCCTCCCCCCCCCTCCGTCTCTCTCTCTCTTTCCAGATTCTTCCCCGACCTCCTCGTGTGTCTCAGGCCTCGGTGAGTGGGCGCCGCGGCCCGCTCTGATCCTCCCAGCACTCAACCACGCCTGACCCTGATGCATCACCCGCTCCCGGGCACGGAGAAGAGAGAGACAGAGGGAGAAAATAGACGAGAGGGGAGCTATCCATCTCCTCCAGCAGTGTACTGTACAGTAGATCAGTGGTGTTCTCCTGCTTTCATCTCCCAACTCCAGCAATCTGCCACCTGGCCTCTGCACAGAAGCTCTTCATCTGAGCCTTGGAGCCTTCTCCCTCTCTCTGGTTCTCTCTCCTTCTCTGTCTCTCTGCATCTGCATCTGTCCAGTCTGGATCCGATCTCAAATCAGACAAAAATGCAACAGCAAATGCACACGCACACACAGACACACACACACACATGCTCCCAAACATTCTCGTTATGAAACAGACACATGTAATCCTTTGTGTTTTTTTGTTGTTTTTTTACTGATGGGATGTGGATTTTCAGCCTCGGGTGAAATTTGCTTGTTCAAGGATCTGTACAGCTTCCACCACTTCCATTACGGTTTCCCTTGATCCACGTCTTGGTTGTTAAGGGGGAGATCACTCACTTGTGCGTACGGGGATGGAAATTTCCAGGCCATTGTAGCTTGGTGAGTCAGATAGCTGTGGTATCCACACATGATTTCCCTAGACGCCCATATAGCATTGCACCCAAACGCATGGGAACCCAGTCCCTAGTGATCCTGACGGCCTCTACTTGTCGTTCCTTGCCGACGTCACACGATGAATCTCGAGCCTTCCTCACCCAAGCGTCTTTCGCTGACCCATGGGGGTTTAAATCCTCCGTTCTCTTTCCATTTATCACTGAAAGTCCATTAAGCTACACTTTAGTCACATTAAGCTGTTTTTAGCTGGGCTTTAGCCTGTCGATGGCCAGCTCTTACGGTTTAACACTTTGGGGCATGCAATTCCGCGCAATCTTCATCCAGTGAAGTACAAGTGACATCGATACAGGACGGTGTGCAGATGGGTGAGGGTATTGCTATTGATTGTCCAGGCATTACTCCCTGCTGACAGTAAAACAGCTCTCTTTATCATTTTTCAATGGTTGACCCTCTAAGTTGGTTATGAAAACCTTTTAAGAGCAGGTCATGCACTGGGCCTTAACTATGCTCAGGAGAGAGACAAAAGGGACATTGAGTTAAAGCACTGGTCACTGAGAATGATTTAACGTCATCTGTCTTAACACTCGCTTCAGTGCGCTTCACTACCTCTATCAACCTCTTTTTTCTCGTTTTCTTCTTTTAACCTCACTCACATCTCTGTCACTGCCTCCTGCATTCCACCCCAGGGCGGCTTCCTCTGATTGTCTTTCACCCTGTAACTTTTAAAAAAAAAATCCATTTGTCTACAGCGGTACAAAAGTACTTCTGCTTTCCCCGCGATTCTGCATGCACTTCACCACATTTTCACTTGAAGTACAATCCATCCACGCTGTTGAGAGGCGGCTCTCTAAGTATGCCATTCCATTAGCTTAGAAAAGATATAGTGCGTTCGTGCGGGTCTGGTCGGTAAATGTTGCAATTACAGTGTTATAACTCTGTGGCTTCAATGCATTATGACTCAAGGTTTAGTCGAGAGGCAATTAGCTTTGGAAAGAAAAAAGAATCAGAATAGTCTTGGTTTATTACTTTGGAGACATGTCTTTTGCGAAAGGTGAAATGGTCAATGTATTATAAAGGAGTGACTGTGAGTTCTCTGATTATTATGCAAGTCCTTTACATTGTAGGCACACTAATTATAATCCTAACCTTCGCCCCCCCCCCAACACAACGCATGGCTCATTGCCATTGAAGTTCAGAAAACAGTCTTGAAAAGATGCTACTTTTCTGAGTTTTCTGTTCTTTTGGAGATATTAGGACCCTAGTGAAAGCATTACACACACACACACACACACACACACAAATCCTCTGTAGCCAGAAGCTGTTGCAGTAGCTTTTCTGTCTCATTTGGGTTTTTGTGTCATTTGTGACTGTGGGCTATTATGTCAGCTACGTCTCCAGAGTTGCAGGGCTGAGGTGGCTCCTGCAGGATGGCACTGAGCTGTCGGAGCATATGGTGAGAGGAAGCAGTGCTACAGAACCTCTCTTCAAAGCGAGTAGGAACATGCCACTCACCATTTGCATTTTTCCCCTATTGCGCCGAACTGTCAGCAAATGTAGCGTGATAATATCACTTTACATTTTCAAATTGCATCATCTCAGAGCTTGCTAATCTAACATGCTGACAGAAATGGCTGTTTTGACTCTATGGCTCCATTTTGCCACTTACTGTGCTTAGCTCCAGTCTCTCTGTGAAGCCTAGAGTTAGCACTGACAGATCACATAACAAGGGAATTTGCATTGTTAGGACAACCGATAATGATATAATATTCAATCTCTCGCTGCGGGAGAGAGAGAGAGAGAAAAAAAGGAAAGAGTGAAAAAGCACCGAAAAGTAAAGGGGATTTGAATGGAAATACAGTATTGTAAGGATTGTGAGGTAGAGCTGAGAGGCTTCCTGCAGTGATCCCCAGCGGGAAAGCTAGAATTTGGGTAAGTCCGAGTCCTAGCCCTCATTAGCGATCAGTGTCTTGGCCACCAGCCTGCCTGTATCACTTGACTATGTGAGTGGTAAACAGTGGAACCAGCCAAGTGAAAACAGGCAGGGGGGAAGCGTCTGAAACCGACCCAGGAAGGCCGCTTTTATCCCTGGCTAAGAGTGGTAGTCGGTCTGGAGACATAGGGGAGTCTGAGAGACGCGGGCCTGCCAAGTGTCTCGGAGGGGTAGAGGTCCCTCACCGCGGTGCGGAGGAGCTGGGCATCTGACCAGCCATCGCTCCACCTGGACATGAAGCCGCAGGTAAGTTGGCAAGACTGAGACTGCAGTCAGCCAGTCAGAGGTGAGTCAGTATCAGCGAGAGGAACACACGGAAAGAGATATTCTTGGTAGTTATTGGAAAGTGTGCCAGTGAAAAAATCCAGGTAACATTTGTGTCAGACTTTTGTTGCTATTTGTGTTTGTTTTCTTCTGGGAGATGGGCTTGAAGCTCACATATGGTTTGTGGTGAGGCCGAGTTCAGTTTGAGGCTGTGCGTACGCAGTCCACACACACACATGCACAGACGCACACACACACACACACACGCACACAGGTGTGCCCTGTGTGTTGTGTATGCCCTGTCAATTCCAGAGTAGTGCCTAACAAACAGGACGGTGTGGTGTGAAATATGAAATATGCCTCACAGCAAGTCCATCTGGTTACCATAGCATCCTGGCTAAAGCTCCTTGGTGTCCAAGGCAATAACTTGACACACGTCTCCCTCCTTCCCTCCACCCCTCCATCCCGCTCTCCCTCTTTTATTGCCTCCCTCTGTTTTTCCCCTCCAGCTGGCTCTTCTCGGAGCGCATATGTGAGCCCCAGCACTGGCATGGGGAGGTGTCAGTATTTGCTTTCAAGGCGTTTAGCTAATGCTAACGTGCCCCAGGGTGATGAGGGGAAAAACAAGCAACAAATGCCTCTCCATATGGGTGCATAACTAAGTGCCTGGCATGGCTGGAGCCTGCTAGCCTCAGCCTGCTTCATCATGGCTGGTGGTTTTATTGTTCCTCTACTCAGTAGTGCTGCAGAGCTTATCCCCTAATGAATCAAATAGAAGGGATTAAATGGAAACTGTTTCAGTATGCTTCAGTGCCTCAATATTATTCATAGAGCCATAGCAAAGATGTATTATGAATTAGTCTAGTCACATATCTGACAGACTTAATCTCATGCGCATATTGTAGAATCCCCGTGACCATGTGAGCGATCATATCAGCAAGGATGGCGCTTGGGGAAACAAATTTTAAAGTTCTTTGGGTAACAGTGGGAGTGTCTTATGAGTGGCTGATGCCTGAAGGGATTAGCTGCAGCTTTCTATAGATAGGACTACCACCGCTCTGAAATTCAACATATAAGTGACCGAACAGGTACTGATGGTATCCAGTTGAATGTGTGCATATCTAACATCTTCCTGATTTGATATTAGGATTTTTTTTTCTATCCTGTCCCTTGTTGCAAAGCAAACAAATGGTGGGTTCATTGCATAAATGTGTGCTCCAAGTGCCAAGGCACACTCTGGCACCAAGCTGGATTTTTTTTTAAATTGAGAAACACTGTTAGAATTCCCTGTCTATATTATATTCAGAGTGTCACCAACTCTAAGTGTTCAGAGCAAACTATGGGCACTTTGGCCCAGGAGAAGGTGCAGCTGAGCATTGAAATGTCATCAAATGAACAGGCTTTGCTTGTTAATTAAGCTACCTGCCACATCACACAGGAAAATAACTTCCTCAGACCATAAATTACAGCAGCCTCTTATTTTATATGCTAATCAGCGGGTTTATCAGCAAGGCATCTGGCTGACAATAATTTGGTACTTTTTCACCGTGTCTTGTTCAGTCTGCCACCAGAACCTATTTGTAAATCCCTCCGTTTTTTTCACTTGGTTCCAATGGAATCTGAATGCTCTAGTTTTTCTAAATGGAGTGCTGAACTGGATTTACAAACACAACCAAATAAATTTACCTGAAATGCTGCATGGTGCGCGTTGCACTGTGGGATGGGCGGAGTGATGTCATAAGCTTGACATCCTTTATGCACGGTCACGTAGTAGCTATATATTTCGCTTCCATTTTGATACCAAAAACTGCAATCCATCAATGTAACACAATGTGATGCAATTCACATATAGAAGACAGAGAGGTTGTGCAACTTAAAGTCCCCATGAAATGAACTTCCATTACTTTTACTTCTTGGAAAACAGTATCTTTCATGGTGACCTCATGCTGCACTAGTAGGTGTAAATATACATTTCTAACCAATCAAACCATCGGATTTATGAACAATCCCGCCCCTCCGCACCCCTCCCATTAAATAAAACTGCCTTTCTCTCCTTCGTATTCCATTGGTTTAGACTTTTGAATGATCCCTCACTGCATTATGTCCCGCCCCAACATCCTGTTTCAAGAGGAAATGCATCAAATCCAGGAAGTAAAGATGCCATTCACAGGGTCTTTAACTTGCACATTTCCCTTACTTCTTTATTCCCTGCGCCACTGGCAGTCCCGGCTGACAACGCTCGGCTGAGAAAGTAGCATTCGTTCCCACATTAGTGCTGATTTCCATACATGGGCTCAGCTCTGCAAATGTTTCAGCCTGTCTTTTCCTCTGAGATGAGCAGCTGCCCGAGGGAGTCAAGTCAACAGTTAGATGCCTCTAAAGGGACATTTCAATCACAGAGCGTCGACTAGGAAAATGGAAAACAGCGTTTTTCATGTTACACAGTTTGATTACTTTGTTTGTTATTGCTGTGTGTTTGTGGAATTGAAAATGCATCAGTGCATGACTGTGTGTTTGGATGTGATTGTGCGTGTGTATGTGTGTTTGTGCGTGTGTGTCTGAATGCCTTGCCATATTTATTTGTGTTATTGTCAGTGAGTCCATCTGCAGAAACTTTGATGCCGTCTTGCTGTACTGTATTACAGAAAGCCATTAGTTGTGCCTGGAACTGATTATCGCCACAGGAACGAACGGGATCGTCTGTCTACTACAGCGTTTACACCCACACATCTTAATGGCCCGGGCTGAACTGTCAGACTGCCTGCTGATCAATAGCCGTGCTCAAGTGTCCTCAGAGGAGAAGACGGGCAGAGAGAGAGAGAAAGAGAGAGACACAGACAGACAAATAGAGAGAGAACGAAATAAGCACATAACACGCAGAGTGTTCATTTCTATCCCTCATTTCTATTCACACTGTAAACACTGCGGATGGCACCGGTGATAAAAGCAGATGTCAACTCGTATTGTCTGCCCGCACTCTACACTGCAGCGCTGCGCGGCGAGCAGACGATGAGGGGCACTTGAGAGTTGAGCTACTTCACCGGCCCGATGCATCCTGAATGGAGCAGCGTGTCAGGAGCGCTGCAGTGGTGGCGTCAGCGACGGACGGCAGCAATAATGGAATGGAAATTGAGCATATGCACTTCAAAAGCGGGAGGCTGGGATTCAATCAAAGCTGCTTTCGCTGGTCAAATGAAATCAAATGAAAGGAGGGTTTAAGGTATGAGGTAAAAAAAAAACACAACTAGGTGACTTACTGCATAGGTATAGAGTGGATTGTGCCTGAAAAATAAGTGGTGTACAAAGGTACAACACAATAGATGGAGTGATGTCTTTCTATGCCTTGACAAAGTAAAATAAATAGATAATTGTATAGTATAGAGATTTATTTTTCATGTGTGCTTCTTCGCTCTGGGCCTTGGCTGTTCAGGCCGGAGGGCATTCTCATAATTCACACCTCACCTCTTGCTATGTCTGTACTCATCATTGACCCAACTATGCAATGATATCTCCCCATAAAATCGGGCTTCAGCCTACAAATGCTCCGCGCCCGACCTTGCACTCTAGCTGCTTATTGTTTTGAAGGCGTGACCCTCGATTTAGCACTGCCATTTTCACCTCAGTGTGAGGCGCACTTGACAAGCAGCCAAGCCTGCGAGCGGTTTTCTATTCTTACCTTTAACCTGTGTGTTTGACTTTATGCATCGTGTTACTGACTGACTTGCATTTTGTGGTGCACGACTGGCAATATTGGTGTGAATTCAGCCACCAAATCGTTTTTTGGTTTCTTTACAAGGAAGTCTGGAGGGAAATAATGTGAAACAGGAACAGTGAGTGTGGTATATACACACAACCAGCAAGCAGAGCCATACCAATTCGCTTACTGAACAGCCTTAATGTTGTTTGCAATATCAGATCCGTTCATTATGTATATGGGAAGTGTTTGGCGTTATGACTTTCCACTATAATATTAGTCAATTAGCAGGCATGTGAATGTAGACCAACTGAAGCTGATGAGAGATTTTTTTTAGGCCACCGCTGTGACCCATAATAGAGTCTTTAGAAGTCCTTTTCAGGCTTTATTTATGCATTATTTAAGGCAGCAGTGTGTGATACAGTGACCTACTATAGAATAGACTATTTTTAACACCAATTACCCCCCCACCTCCTGGGAGAGAGACTGAGACACAGAACGAGAGAGAGAGAGATTTCCTTTGAGGTAGAAAAGAGATTTTTTTTGTCATACGCTATGGCAACCTGCTATCTCTGCACACACACACACACACACACACATCCAACCCAGCCTCCATGATGATCGACAGACGATATCTCATCTGCGTGACCGTGTGGGCGGTGGCATCTCTCTTCCCTTTCTCCTCCTCCTGCTCCTTCAATTAGGGAAGTCTGTCAGGCAGTACTGTGCCGTTGAGCCCCACACACACACACACACTTTCACACTTTCTCACACACACACACACACACACCAGATAACAGACCACTTTGTGACCCAATATAGGCACTCGCCAGTGACACGTTCATGGCGAACCAAGTTAAGCGCTTCGCACACCTCGGTCTTGAATTAGCAACAAGTGTGCCCAAGTGGTCACCTACCGTTTCCACGGTGACCATCCTTACTCCGTCCTAATATGGCGAGGAAGGTGCACCTTATGGAATCAGCCGGCGTGCAGCAAACCGATAGCTGCGGCCACTCACTCCATGCTTCTATTTAAAGCTTCTTCTCTCCTCCTCGTCCCACCTCCTGCTTCTCCACCTCCAACACCTCCAGCCGCTGTAAAACAATCAGGTGGGCAGGGGCCGATAAGGAATGAGGGAAGATAACAAGCCCCGAGGGGGGGGCTTATCAGTCAAATTAGTGCGTTAATGGCTTCAAGGTCAGGTTCGGACGCTTTTAAAAGCCAGCTCATGCTTTTAACACCCTTACACACTCTCTGTGTGTAAGAGGAGCAGCAGAAGCCTAAAGGTGTCGCCCCCATCTGCGGATAGGGAGCGGGGAAGGTCCTGTGGTCCTGTGGTTAGAACAGGATCCACTGCAAGAGAGCAAGAGCCAGTGTTGAGCAGAGTGGCAGTGCCTTACTCTGATGTGTTACACTATTATTCCTTTTCCCATTCATGAGTAGTGTAATGAATAACTGTTTCAATGTCAGTAATAATGTCGCAGTTACCAATCACAAAGATAGGCCGTACCTTCTGTTATCACCTCCACTGAACATCAGATTGAACTTAACTTATTCAAATGCCATATTCCTCCACTATCACTCGTTTCATTTTCATCATAATTAGTTGTCGTCCTCTCACACATTTAGCTGGGTTAGATGAATTGGCAGAAAAAAGTTTACGCTCTCTGAGTCTCACTACTTTGATTTTATCGAGCAAAAGGATAAAAAGAGCGTTAGACATCAACACTGGTTGATTTTCACACAGAAGCACACATAAAGCAAATAACTTCATCTGATTTTTCAAGGCAAGAGAGGATGCAATCGCCAATTTTAAGTAGGCTAGTGAAAAAGTAGTGTAACAAATGACTGCTCCCAGGGAGTAATAACTAAAGCAATACAATTACCTTTGAATTATGTAACACCTTAAAGCGTGATTGCTGCTTGTTTGTCTGTCTAAATGCCTGTGTATTGCACTGCACCAACCTCACCAAGTCAAATTCCTAGAATGTGAAAATGTACCTAAATCTGATTCTGATTCTAATTCTTACCTTTTTGAGTAATGAGCCCAACACTAACAAGGACACATTTTTTTCACCAATCAAGCTGAATCTGTCTCTGGCTTAAACTCACGAATCTACCGCATCTGCAAAATTTCCCCATTCACATTTTCCCCTTACTGTTCATTTTGCATCCAAAGACTCTAGAACGGGACTAAAGGTTTGTATCCGGTGAATTCTGGGGAATATACATATATATATGTGAGCTCCTCTCCTCTCTTTCGCTCCTGTGTGAAGCACAGCCTGGCTGCTGGAGCTGAGAGCTGTCCTCTCCCTGTCTCATCCCCTATGCTTTTCTCTCCTCATTACCAGCCAGGTCAGCGGCATGACCCATAGTGGTGCCGCATATATTTGTCAACATACTGTACGTTTCAGCCGGCTTATTAGGATAGAGTGCCTGTGCCTGGGAGTGGGGATGGATTCATCACACACACACACACACACACATATACAAATACACACCGACGCAGGCACTCTCACGGTCACACATGCACATATTTGACGTAAAGGTGTGTGTGTATATATAACAATACACATACGCACACACAGAAAGATAGACAGACACACGCAGACACACACTCACTTTTACTGTTCAGAATTTCAATTACAGCCCATACCTGCCTGCCCCATGTTGGGGATGAAATGCCAGGCAGTATGACAGGAGCGGGTGGATATTACGCTTGTGGAGCTCATGTGGCGACCGAGGCCTGCGGGAGTGAGAGAGAGAGAGAGAGGTAGAGAGAGAGAGAGAGGGGGGTGGGGGGTGGGGGGGGGGGGGGGGGAATATTAACGGGGGAATAAAACGATGGTGACAGCAGAAAATGGCACCGCGCTCCAACATGGTGCTTATGGATTCATTTGCTGTGCATGGAGGGGAGCGAATGAAGGATGTGAGGATAGTGATAGAGAGAGAGAGAGAATGTGTGTGTGTGAGTCAGAGAGAGAGAGGCTCTGTCACTGCAAGTCTCTCTGTATGACACTTTGTCACCACTTTGTCAGCACTCTATGGTTGTGTCTGGTTCACACGAGGCCTGCGTTATGTAATAATGTAATGATCCCTACTTTATGCTATAGGGATGATACCTGTCATGGTGTTACACTGACACACACTGTCAAGGATTAAATTTTAACATTTCACCCAAATCCTAACAGCCTGCAAAAAGGGGGTTTTCTCCTATAACTCAGCAGCTTGTATGCTAACTTATTTTATCTCTAAGAACTTCTCTGAAAAAGTATATATATATATTTTTTAGTGGCCTTCTGCATTCCTTTGATCATTTGAATTCACCTTGAAAGATGAGTTTTTCCTCTTTCACCCCTCTCCCTTGATACTGCCTGCAAAACACAGCGTCTGCAGCGGAAACCATCCCATAATAGAATTAGATGGCCGCGCTCTTTTCCCGTCAATTATCCGGCCGCTCCTCCATGTTAAGACTGTTGTCGGCTCCTCAGTCATCTTTTCTTCCCCTGGACCTTCGCGAGGGGGATAAGTTGAAACGCTGTATTGATTCCTGCCGTTTCTCACATTGTTGCTTATCAGCCCTTTCAGCGGCCGGGTGGTTTCGCTCCTGTTGCTTTAATTCTCTTTTCAATTTTCCCAAGTCTCCTTCCCTCTCCCTCTCTCTCTCCCTCTCTCTCTCTCTCTGAGGCAAAGCTCAAGTGGATCCGCTGTACCCTGTCTCAGATAAAGTGGGCAGGGTATACAATGGAACTGGGTGTAGAAAGTAACTATACAGACAGTTTTGTAAAAAAAAAAAAGACAAAAACAAAAAAAATCATCAGTTTTTGTTGCAGTTGCATTGATAAGAAGTGTGAATAAGTGAAAAATGCGAAAGTGTGAGACATCAAAGACCCTCTTAAACACACCCGCCAAACCCACTGGGATTTTTTTCTTTCTTCCTTTATACTTTCTTTCCTCTCTTTGCTTGCTCGCATTTCCCACTTTTCATTTCCGTTCTCCTTTTTCATTCCCTTCTTCCCCACGGTGTGGACATTGATCCACACCGTGGGGGGGATCCACACCTAAAGTGAATCCTATGTCAGTGCCATGCATATATATACGGGTTTAACCAGATAGAATCCCACCTGACAGGCTGCCCTCTCTCTTGTCAGCGAGGGCAGATGGTTCCCAAAGCTTTTCATATCACGACCGCCTAAAAAAGGAGTTTAGCTGTCGGCCAACTGTTTATGAAGTAGGTGGGGGAGAGCTCGACGTCTGACCTGGTCATTCATTCTCTCACTGTCCTATCTTAAGATGCAGTAACCTATTCCTCCCTTCGCCGGCTCCGCCTGGAACCGCCTCCAGCACCGTTGGGAACCTCGGACGCCACACTGGGAATCATTGAGCTAGGTATATTGAAGAAAGGAGTAACAGCAGGGGGGGCTGCTTCACTCCGATGGCCCGTCCTCTCCTTCTGCCACCCAGTTCAGTGTGGCTCTCCCTCCAGGTGCACAAACGAAGAACAGATTCACTGCGTCACTCCCCGGCTTTGTTTCAAGTGCAGAACTTGAAAGGCTTCAGACTCTCCCCCCCCCCTATTAATTAGGCAATTGAGAGATCTAAGGCATGGCGGTAATTTGGGTTAAAACGGCAATGTGTGTCAAGCATTTATCCAAATGGCATTTGCCATCCACAACAAAGATAGCGGGCAGCTGTGATTTGAATGCGAGCTCTCCTCAATGTTTCCTCCTCTCACACACGCACAGGCGTTTATTAGTGGGTGATGAGCGGATTGGTTGGCTCGTTTTGGTATACGTGCTGTTCTCTCTACCCAATCTGCTCAAGTAATGATTTGGATCTGAATGAAGGGTACCCAGCAAACACGGACGGACCCGGACGAATCAGTGAGAGCCCGATAGGGGCCAGATCAAGTCATATCATGACTAGTCAGATCTGGCCCAGAATATCACCCTATTTCAACTCACATAAATCCTAGAGAAAAAGACTTTGCCACTGAAATCTCCACAAGGATAACTAAATGGTTGTAATCGAGGTCAAATCACGAATTTTTCAGTCTGGTCCGTTCTTATCCAAAATCTGACTATCTGACCAGCACTGTAACATCAGAAACATAATTTGCGCTGATTTACAAGCTGTTTTTGTTGGAAGATTTCGCGGAGGCGTAAAAAATCAAATAGCCTATTCTTAATTGCGAGGATAACACTGCAGCAGAATATCTGCGTAGGTGACCAGTTGACAAAGCACTGTTCAGTCACTGTTGCAAGCATCATACAATGTCATTTTTTGGGGGGAATCCTGAAGTCGTAGCTCCGTCTCACTTGCACACCTTCGGTAAAGAAGCTACGAGTGTTGCCAGATTGGGTCAATTGGACTGCTTTTGGTTGCATTTTTGGGCTAAAAATGCACTTTGTGCAGGAAAATGGTACTTTAAGCCTTGAAGTAGTTTAAGCATTGAAATGTAGCATTTTGGGCGGTTTTAATGCTTTTTGGCGATTTTTGAAAAAAATTGGGCGGGTTTTTGCCAAACTATCTGGCAACACTGGCTACGACGAACACACTCGTTTCTCCAGCCTGCAGCAAACCTTCAGAGCGAGTACTTTTAAGTAAGTAACATTATCTTACTTTCATTAAATTGACGTTTGAATCATGCGAAAACTCTTTAAAACTGGCAAGGAAGTGTATATGTAATGTACTTAATTGAAAGTAGCTTGCTAGCTAACGCATTAGCAAGGCTAGTGACTAGCAAGCTAGCTGTGTTGTACTGAAATCGATCGGATGTTAGCAAGCAAGCTGCCTTTAGCTCGTCGGCTACGTAGCTAGCGTTAGCCGGCGTTAGCCTGTTGCTTTCCTCCTGTTCTGTGTTTCATATTTATCTTTCTGCTATTTCAGGTTGTTCACAAACAGTCTGATGGCAGGGATGAACATGAGGGGGACAGGGATCAAGATGGCCTTTGGGCCTACAGCCCTGTTCTCTATTTTAGGTAATTACACCAATGTTATTGATATGTGTTTTATTTTGAGCTAAAAGTTAGGTTTTGAAGTTCTGACAATATGTTAATTATTTTCAATTACAGAAGCGGTGAAACGGTGGGACAGGTCAGCAACTGACCACAATGTCACCCTCATAGTTGGTGACTATCTCAAACATGCCCCTGGGAGGTCTGGTGGGGGGGGGGGTATAATAAGAGGAGTGCAGCCAACAATGCAGCTTAAGATACCCCATCCCCATGACCCCATGACATTAATGTGTTAATTGTTCAAGTTTAATTAATGTTTTAATAAATACATATTTTCACAATCTACTGTTGTACTGCAAAATGACTGAGTTAAACATTAGTATGTAGATGCGCATTTTAGAAGAGAAGTATATTTGTGATCACATATTTATTGCCCTTGCAGTGTTTCCCCTAGAATTTTTTTCAGGCCTGGTGGTACACACCGAAAAAACCCTAAACAGACAAGGCGCGCGGGATGGCATATTGGCGCGGTCGGCTTCGGTCAGATGGCGCAGCAGGCGGTCTGCAATTTATATTTGTGTTCAAATTTTTGTTCGCTTGGTATATTCAAGAGTTAAAACAAAGTGATCACAAGGAGAGGATGACTTAATAAGCTGCATTTATTGCATAAAAATAAGCTGTGTAACCTATGACCTTTGCAAAACATTAGCATTATGACCTTTGCAAACATCAACATTATGTCTTCCATCTTCTTAATTTCTCCCTTTCTTCACCAACTCCCTCATATCAAAGCTGTCACGTTTATTTGTTTGTTTTCTCAGCAAGAGTCGTGACTTGTGATCAGGCAATAATTAGGAAAGCCTAGGGGACCTAGATCTCTCTCTCTCTCTCTCTCCCTCTCTCTCTCTCTCTAAATAATGACATAGGCCTAAATAATTAATAATATAATATAATTAATAAATTAAATAAACAAACCTAAACATGCAGTGTTTCCCACAGAATTCGAATGTACTTGTGGTGGTAGGTGGGTTGGCAACGGGGGGGGGGGGGGGGGGGGGGGGGGGGGGTTGGAGTGCCTTTTTATTCTTGTATTCTCTTATATTGTCAATATATAGGCTAATATCATTAAAGGATCCCACTACCTGGATGGCTGAAAAATTATCTAATGTACTCCATTTTAAATAGTTCCATTTGTCAAACAAATAACTAACCTGTATATATCTAAAGTACTATACCTGTACCAGGTCTATATACCAGGTCTATATATAGTCTGAGTTTGCCATTTGTGTGGAGGCTCCTGTTTCTGTTTAGTTACTTTTTTCTGTTTAGTTACTTTAACTTTTACTTTACATTATATTTTGGGCCCACAACAGTTATATTTTCATTATCTTTTTTGTAATCCACAACTGGTTTTGTTACCCTTTTGCCTTTGTTTGGGTAAATAAAACCCTTAATTTTGCACTCTATTTTGTGTCCTCGTGCCGGCTTGCTCGGTCCATCACACCAGGTAACGACACAGAGGTTATTTCCAGGACGTCATCTCGATGACTTTTTAATGACCCTAACCGGCCGTAGAACCGGCTGTTTTAGGCCGGTTCTACGGCCTTTTTCATCATGACGTAATTGGGCTTGCTGGGTACGGTTAGATTAGTTGATTTACTTTCTTTCAGCCTCAGAGATTTCTCTCTCATCTCCCACACCAAAGTTTGGTTTGCAGGGAAAAAAAGAAAAAAGCAAGAGAAAAAAGAGGAAGAAATGATTGATTTTAATGGATTTTGCTGCGG
Organism: Centroberyx gerrardi; assembly: GCF_048128805.1. Classification (NCBI taxonomy): domain Eukaryota; kingdom Metazoa; phylum Chordata; class Actinopteri; order Beryciformes; family Berycidae; genus Centroberyx; species Centroberyx gerrardi. Next base: position 7,999,875 of record NC_136020.1, read on the forward strand.
GAAAAATGAGCCGAGTTCATTAAATAACAATGAGAGAGCATCACAATGTAACTTCAAACGATCCCTTATGAGTAGGCTGTTTTTCTGTTGCGCAGGCATTGCAGCCATTTAATAACTTGTCTGTTATTCATGAAAGAAGCAGCCGTAACCTTGAACAAGTCTTGTTTTCAAAGAAATTAATTTATAGCTCAAAACGAAGGTAGCAGAAACTGGTATGGAATATCGCCCTCAGCTCTGGCATATCTCTACTTATGTGGTGGCATCTCTGCGGAGGAGATCCATGTTGTCCCCTTTTAACTTCATTTCAGCTGTGCTTCATTGTGTGGTAAATCTTCCAGGTCCAGAAGGCAGGCTCAGCATAACGTTGCCAGTGATAAAAAAAAAAAAAAAAAGAGAGAGAACACTTTGCTGCACTTGTTTATTAGCTTTTGTCTGGATTTTGTATTGTTCCCAAAAAACTTGTTCGCTTTATTGTACAACTCCACTGTTAATGAGCAAAATATAATCTAGCCTTGATTAAGAAATTGAATGTACTGCTACATTTCAGAATAGAACTCGGCGGGGGTCATTGTTTAGGTTGACATGGATTGCAGTCTACCCCGTCTAATTAGATTCCCTTATCTAATTGTTCCCCTCATGCCTCTCCCCGATCACTAATTAATCTATTTGTTTGGCGGAAAATAAAGATAAGTGCATTCTCAATCGCATACTTCTACCTACCTGGGAATTTCCTTTTTGCAGGAGGGATTTACTTGGAGCTAGATTATTAAAGTCATGCTTTAGCACAAGGCGTATTAGTACACCAGCTAAACTGTTTACAGCAGGCGCTCGTGTCTAAGGAAATCAATCCAGAGTTCAGGTAATGTACAAGTCCACAGGCGAACCAGTGTTCACTCAGACTCTTTTATTCAGGAGCACCGGGTCTCTCTGTGGCCTTTGGCGAGCGTTGGGTGCCGTGGGCAAATGACCTCCCGCAGCTCCGCGTCTCCTTGTAGCAGTCAGCTCTCGGCCTCTTCGCTCTGAGCCCGGCCACCGCATCGTCCTTTGCCTCCTTACCATCAGAAAAGCAGCTCTATCATTTCTATCCAAAGGCTTCATATGGAAACGCACGGTTTTTCACCCCCCTGGGATGCTGGGATGTAAATAATTGTCACAGCAAATGGACCAAAGAACTGTGCGACGTCCTTGTATTTGTACAACAGCGGTTGTAACAATGGATTCTCACGCACTAGTAGCCCGTGCCGCCCTCTTAAGCCCTCGGGGCTCCCTCACCATTAGCTGCTTGTCGACAGCAAGGCTATTGTGTGTCAAACGCTTTCTAGCAACTTAAGCGGTGTGTAGAGCACGCCGCTTTTAGCCTCTCTAATGCAAGCCTTGGTTTATATCCACTATCAACAACCGTAAGACATTTGCCCACTCGGATGATATCAAGAGTCACATCACACACCCAGCCTTTTATCCCACGCACACTGAGGGGAAAGACAAATTTTGAAATTTTTATGCCGAACTAAACCGGTAATCATCGTTATTAAATCCTACCCATTTCCGTGAAAACGTACGGAAAGCCCGCAGTAATCCCCACCGAAGCCTGGGATTGTGCCTGGGCAAACGATGCTTCATTATGCCCGTCTCGAGCGCGACCATGGGCGAGAGGCTAATGCATGCCTGCTGACCCGGAGTCTTTTACAGTCCGCCGGCAGAACCTGTCCTGAACTGCTTCCAAGCCCCCGCCGTTTGGCAGCAACACGCAGTCCTTCATCTTCCTCAGTCATAGGGGAGGTGTCAGGGAGCGCAGAATAAATCGCCCCGGTCACGCGGAGGCCAAGGCCCGAGCGCCGGAGCTCGGAGTCGACATGAATAGGACGTCCTTTCTCTCATTAGGTGGGCCTCATCACATGTCCTTCACACGTTAACGCATTCAGACGCCTTGGCTCGAGAGGCGAAACCATCCCGGGAGCCCCGGCGAAAGCGTCTAATCTACGAAACGCAGTCATGTGAGACGTTTGGGTTGAGGACGACTGCCAGAAGGAGCCCTGAAAAAAGCTATTGTGCGGCGTAAAACTCTGGCCCATTTTCTTACTTCAGTTTCTCTTTTCAAAGAAGGCACTCCATTATCTACCCAGACCCTTCTCTCTGCATCTATTTTCATTCAGTCGGCCTGAAGTCACTCCTCTTTAGGCACCTACTCGGCATACCAGCAGTTGGCATTCATGATTACCTGCCATGCCCAGGCTGAGCGCTGAGCCTAATTAATTATACATGTAAACCAGGCCTTATTCTAAACAGAATTTTCCACTGAATGATACAGGTGTCACTCAAGCCCAGCGAGTCGCGGCCAAGTCAGCGAGCATCAGCTGCCGCCGTACTCTCGGCTAAAGAGGCAGGCAGAGGCAACTGTGTGAAAAATATAATTTGTTTAAAACGCGCATTTGTCATCTTGGAAATTAGCATTGGATGAGGGGCAAGTCGCATTAGTCACCATCAGAGAAGAGAGGAGACGGAGCCTTGAAAAATGGGGATTCCCCGTCTTATAATACAGTCAAGCAGAGTCGGACTAAATTGCATTTCTCTGCTTGAGAGTTGCAAAAGTGTTGTAGCATAAAAAATGGGAATCTGGCATGGCATTTATCATCTTGTACATCAAGTCTAAGCTAAGAAGAAACTCATAAATATCTACTCGATTTTCCTCTTTTTACTCGGAATATGACATTTTTCTATAATATTTGCATCCACAATAAGACTCTCTATCCGATATTTGCCGTTTCTCCTGAGAAACGACATGATAAGACCAGATATACTTTAAAACTCTGCAGCAGCGTTACATCTAGTTACTGTATGATGACATCTCCCGCCCACTCCCACACTCTATGGAAGGCTCCCATGGCTGACAGTGAACACAGATGTAATCTTTCAACTCTGACACATGCTTGATCCTATTCCGGTGCCAGACTGCGGCACCATCTTCCTCCGGTGTCCACACACCCCAGCCTCATTCTCATCCGGTGTCACTCCTTCCATCCCTCACATCTGCCCGTCTAATGGCACCGCGGCCTCTCTCTAGACACTTCATTATGATGACAGACACCAGGCCGACGGGCACAGACTGTGTGTGTGTGTGTGTATGTGTGTGTGTGTGTGTGTGTATACGCCTGTGCCTCTCCAGCAGTAGGGAGGCCAGAAATCTCCCAGCTAGCCCACTTTCCTCTCTCACACGTAATGTCTTGCTCAATGACCCCTTTTAAACCTGGCATTAACATGCGCCCTGGGTGAGCAGATTGCACTCAGAGAGAGCGAAAACACATAAAGTCCTGGTGTAAATGCATCCAAGATGTGTTGAAGATCTACTCTGAAACACATTTGGTCACATTAAATTGTAAATGCAGTGCGTCTTCAATCCACATATAGCAACTATGTAATCAGAAATAAACGTTTAAGTGCGCAAAAATCAAGCAGGTGTTTGCTGTCCATTTTGAAGGATGAAATTATATTATGAGAAGAACTGACATACGTGGCAATCAGGCGAGGGAAAGATACATCAGATTTCAGTGTGTATACCGGAGATTTGTATGGTGGCGGCTCCAAATGTCAGCAAGAAGTAACTGTTGTAACTGTGAATAAAATGAATTTTAATAAACTGTACATAGCAGTCTGGATCTAAGATCTAATGTTGGTGAGACGCATGTTAATGGGAGGTAAAGGAGGCCTATATCTGCTATTAAAGAAAAGGTGCATGTGCAAACAATATGATAACTTGGAATCAGCACGGCTGTGTGGTTTTCAACATATCTCTGTGTCTAGTTCGGGTCCACGTGCATTAGTTTTACTTTACAACACATGTCAATATGCTGTATGTTATTAGCATACGTTGTGTTGAAATGGTAAACTGAAAGTGAGAAGCATACATTATCAAAAAGGTCATTTTGGTCAAAATATGCAATTTCTAAAGGATCAAGAATCTCAAGAAAATCAATTGAGCCCAGAATGACCTTTTCAATAATGTATGCTTTTCAACTTCAATTGATCATTTTGTTGTTTATGTCTATGTGCAGCTCTATGCCAAATCTTGGCAGTATGCATGCCTCAACAGCCACTATCTACTATCTATCGACACATAAAAAGCCAAACTAGTGTGTGAGCAGCCTACAAACGGCATCATCAGTGTTGTGGAGGCAGAGACAGATTCCCCCAGAGGAGGTCAGTGGCTGCACCGTCCACCATCAGGGGGTCTTTTTGTTCTCTAATAGCTCCCATGTTCTCTGCTTTAATCGCTTAATTAACTACACTTTCTGCAATTCAATTAAAGGGAGTGCAGTGGTGTACAAAGTGTGGAACAGCATTGACCCTTGAGGCGATCCAGAGTCCCTAGACAATTAGCTGGCCTTCCACTAGAACTGTCTGAGGGGGCAAAAGATTATTATTTGAACCTTTTATGGAACAATTCAGTTGTGGCGGTTTAGTGTAGCTGTGCAGAGAGAGTAGGCAATATAGCCGCACTGAAATAGTGTTCATGTGGATTGAGTTATATTATTGAGATTGCGATTGAATCAATTGAATGCTTTCATTTCTTTATGAATAATTCACTCTCGACTGACTGAGTTCTATAAAGTAAGTGCTAAACCTTGTCTATAGCATTCATTTCCATACCGTGTTCCCTGACTGGCAGGTGGACAGCTGTCTGAGCAGCGCCATTATTTTAATGACTACTGTGAAAGTTTCTGTGTGAATCCTGATGCTTTAGGAGAGGAAAATAAAGCCGTTTCCATGCGAAACAGTCTGAACTGTGCAACCCCTGGGATGCTGAATAAGTTGAACAGTATTCAGGGAAAAAGCACTTAGCGGTCTCCAGTCTGGTATTCAAATCTTGGATCCGAGTTCATTTGAGGTAAAGCCCTGTGCATTACCCTTGATATTTAGTATTTAAATGCAAGCCAACCAATCTTAAGCGCTGGTGAACACTGGGTCTAAAATGAGAAATGAAGGGGCCACGCCATCCACCTCCTGGCACATTGTTTACATGCAGCCTGATCTAAAAGGAAATTGAATGCATAATTGCCTGTACATCTGGGGCAATGCCTTGATAATTAAGGTGGGGATAGATGACAGGATGCTGCGAGAGGGGGGCTGAGGCCTTGATTGGACCGCCTGCCACGCCCGGTGTGATCACACCGGCTTTATTTGGTCCCGTTGAAGACGGGGTGGAGACGAGCAGACACATCTCTGCGTTCGCCTCTTGCGTGTCCCTCTGTTTTTCCAACCCACTTTTGGCTCTCATCATCAAACTGCAGATGCAGCAGAGTTCTCCTCCCGTAATGCAGCTCTTTGGGAGTTAATTAATGGCCTAATTAGGTGAACTCATTAGTGATGAACTGTAATTCTCTCATTTCATCTACTCATTAGCCGACAATATTCATAATTAGTGGCATTAGGACTATTATTGAATCTCATGTCGGCCAGCGTCAGGTCTCCCATTCAGTGCTGCGGGCGTCCTGCTGTGTAGTCAGTATAAGGTCTGATATTGACTTCACAAATCAGGCGGATGGGTACTAAAGCTTTCGCAAAATGAGCATGTGGACAGAAACGGTGTGTTGTTCCCACCACCAAGGTCAGCGCGGGTCAGATTGCTTATGAAACAGACCGCATCATCAATAAATATGCAGCGCAAAGGAGGCCGGCGTCTCAGCGGTGCTGCGTGTCTCTGGATACACTGAACTGCATTAAGTCCTCCAGGGAACTGGAATCACAGTCATTAGCAACCAAGCAATTGTTCAGACATCAACAGCGCTCACCTCCGCGTGGCTGTGCCTCGCCTTTCCCAAATGGCTTTCAATTCCTCACAAAAAAAACACCAATGTCCATGTTCACATGTAACAATGGCTCTTTAATTTGGGGCATTTTTCATTCTGCTTATTATCTTGTATTACAAACCTATTTTCGGCACGCATAGAAAGAGGAATGCAACTCGCACAACAATGAGGGCGAGTTTATTTATTTAATTCCCCATTAATCATGCCGAGCTAAATAATAAGGCGGTGTGGCAATTCATCACAAATGTGAGCAAGTGCTGAAGCCTCCTTTCAAATGTTTATTGTGCTGAACGTTGACACTGTTTTGGTAATTGTAATTAGGTTTCGGCTGCGCTCCAGTCAGAAACCAAGGGTGTCTCCTGAAGAGGGATGGTGTGGTTGAAAACGGCGATGAGTGTGTTAATTACCTCACCGGACCTGCCTGACAGTGACTTGCCATGGCACACATTCTGATTTATGACAGCGGCGAGGAGGAGACACAAAATTGTTTTCCTTCTGTTTTCCATCATCTGGAAAGGAATGGGAGGTGAGTGGACGGTTCATCGCTTGATTAATTTCTCCTGCGTTCTTTGCATGCAGGGATATAAAATCGGAATAGATTTTGCTCCAGCAAGTGTGCTGCTTAATGAAGAGACTGCTTAACAAAGTCTCACAGTGCAAGGGAGAGTGGGAATACAGCAGGAGAGAGGAATGACGTTAGCGAGATATCCTTTTGGGTCAGGGAATCCTGAGCAGTTATCATTTTTCATCTGAGCGTCTTAGTGTTTAGTGTTCAGTCCTTTAGCATCTACTGACTTTACGACCGTGCAGCCTCAGTTTACTTTCTTTGAATTGAAATTAATTTTCTCCTCTTGTTCCGCTAATGTCCCTACTTGCAAAATAAATGAATAATAATTGGACCTCCTGTGCTTATTGCTTATTGGGAAGAGAATAACAAGAACAGCTGAGGTCAGATTGGTTCACATTCTTCCCTTTCCACTCTCTCCTTTCCTTTCCTTTCCTTTCCTCCTTTGAGCAGACAACCATCAGCTGCACTTGAGTTTGTTTGGGGTTGGAGGGAGCGAAAGATCTGGCACTGCACTCGCCGATCTTAATCAGCACGCCTCCTCCTGTGGCTGCACTGAAAAAACGGGGGCTGCCTAGGCAGGCGATGATTGGATGCCGCCATTTTGTTGTCCTGCAGTGTTCCTCTGAAGGACCTCGGGGCAGAGACGGCTTCTTACACTCTGGGAGGAATCCAAGAAAGTATATTCCTGTAGACAGACAGGCACCTAAAACTGAGCCAAACTCGGTCGTTTTTAAATTAAAGAACTCAGATTCACAAAGCGGTATGAGCAGTGTTCCTGAAATGGAAATAGATAAGCAAATCCTTTTGAATGACTGGGAAGCAAGACTGTAAGAGAATGCAGTGTATAGTCCCAAGACATTATGGAGTTATTCCATTTTGTCCCAAGGAGATTTTAGAAGTCCACAGCTGCCCCCACAGGCCATGAAATGAAGTTGTGGACTCAACCAGTCAAAGCTTGTCCTCTTTATTCCTAGTTATTTCCCTCTTCATTGACTCTCGGCTGCTTTCATAGCCAGAAGTGCCCCCTTTTTGGATAGAGTTGTTCAGAGGACCAGCACCCCTTCAATTATTCTCCAAGAAAATGCAAGCATGGCCGTTAATCCGGCCCCAGACCAAGATTAACTCTCCTGCTCCCTCTAACTCTCCCTTTTGTTTGTTTGTCTATTTCACGCATGCCCCCTTTGCTTATCTCCTGGAGTGGTAAAAGCCATTTGTTTTGTTCAGAGTAATTCAGGGTGTATTGGAGTGTGATTGTGTTGCTGAGAAGGGCTGCCCGGGCATAGATAAGCATGTCAGCTCATCCTCTGAGCTACGGCGACTCACAGCCATGGAGTCCAAGACCCTTATAGACCCCTATATTATGTATACAATGAGGGATGCAGCTGTCATATAAATGCATCAGCCGCACAATAAAGCTGGAGGTTATGATTGGGTATTCGGATATTGGACATTTGTGTCCTTCCCCCAAGGGTGTTGTCGCCCTGCATACAAAGTTTATAGGTTCAAAGCAGGAGAATGAACTTTTTTCTTCCACCATTTCTTCTTTTGAGGAAGACAGATCTCTCTTCCTGACATCAGTTGGATATTGCATAATTCATTTTAGCTTTTTTTTTTTCTTTTTCCTTTATTTTCCATACATTTTTTTAATATGAATGTTGCTGGTTAAGAATGGTCAACGGTCTTATCCACAGTGACTTACCATTAGAGAGCAGGTAAGGGTTCCTGCTTAAGGACACTTTGAAAAGACACATGGCTGTTGATGGTCACATGTTGGCTGATGCAGGGGTCAAACCTGTGACCTTTCAGTTACGGGACGGTTTCATGGCCATCTCACCTGCCACTGCAACCCTCCAGTATTGATCTATCTCTGCTCAGTCCAAGATAACTGCATGTTTGCTTGCTTTTTGTCATGTATAGAAGTCATGCCACCTAGTTGTGCCAATATCCCAAAAAGACTCAAATGAATACTTCAGAACAGTAATGTTAACTAATCAATTATGGGAGTCGTTTAATATTTAGATGGGTATTCTTATTAAATTAAATTACAAATGTAGATTAGCTCTTTGATGTGGATTTTAGCTTCTGGATTTTAAGAGTTGCCTGAAAATATCATTTGTACAACCCAAACACTGACTCAAAGCAGGCCAATGAGTAATATTCCTACTGAGTTACATTTGAATAATATTTGCATCCAAAAAAACATGATGGCCACCCCTAACTTGCAGCGCACAATAACATCATCAGAATTCAATATGTGGTGCGATGGGAGTATGATCAAGGGAATTCATTCAATATCAGAATGTGTGAGATGGCGCCTTTGATGCAAGCTGGAATAAGATTGGAAAAGTCCACAAAGAGAAAGTCCTCAGCAAGGCTCTATCGCTGGCTCCATCAGTCAGTCAGTCCGAAAAAATATGATACGTAAACATCCCGAAGCCGCGTTTCCTCTCATATATGGAGCGTGCGGTGATAAAGAGCCCACATCAGGCCAATCATGTAGCACATCCCACCACAGACCTGAAGTTCACTCTCATTCAGGTGAAAAATGGCCTCATCTGTGAGCGGGCCTTATCTCCCTCACTTGTGACCTGCACTCACTCCCCGAACCAATTTACAGAAACATCCCATCAAATGCCCTCCGCACCACAGAGACACAGAGAGAGAGAGAGCGAGAGGAAAGGAGAGATACTTGTTATAAAAGGCATAGTTAAAGTTCAATAGACCTGTATTGTTGAAGGTTTACAATTTATTTTTTTGCAACATACAATGACTGCAGACTGAACCGACACACTGTGATAGCCACTGCTTCCCTTCACTGTAGTGGTAGCTGCCATGCAAAGCTTTGGCTAATGATGCACATCCAATACAGTGCATTGTAAGTGAAAATAAATGATCAAACTCCCCCCCATCCATATGCATTTTACAGTAAAGCCCAGAGGCTTAGTTTTAAAACCCTGGTGTAAAAGGCCAGTTTATTCATGCAGTAAGCTTACCCAATACTGATCAATGAAACAATTGATAAGGGACATTCTGAGGTTTCCAAGAGCCTCCTCTGAGCCCCGGGGGTTAACCTTTCGAAGTCAACTTGTGATCGTTCAAGTCCTGCAGACGGAGACCTGAGGACTATCAAGCCGCGCACAGATCAATGTGTCAATTCTACACGATGCCAATCAAAAAGCTGCAGGCTGAGTTTAACATGATGCTGTTAGATACATTAGTTTCTCAGTTAATGTAGATTTAGAAACCAACTCTTGACCGACCAATATATCTTACGAAGGCAACAGAAAATAACAATATGTTCCAGATTTTTGTTCAGCAGGCAAAGGTTATTAAAAAAGTTCTGCACATTAACAGCTGACCTGAGGTTTTCCAATGATAGATGAAGCAAATTAATCTTTATAGGCTCGGATTTTCAAACACCATTACATCTAAGTCTCTTTTTTCCCAGCTTTTTTGACACTGGGAACCTTTTGATTTGCATTAAAACTGCATTAAAACAGATATCACCTTGTTGGAAAAACTTATTCGTTCAGGTGATAGCAGATCAGCATCTGATTTTCACATCCTGTTGGCATCGGTGTTTGTTTCCTGACCCGGCGGTCCCTCCGGCTTATCGGCAGCCTCATCCTGCATAAGAACATTGCTGTGAGTCAGCTGACATTGCGGCTCACACCCTGGGAGAGAATAGAGGAGAGGAGACTGATGTGCTTCTGGGGGGGGGCGGGGGATGGGGGGGGTCAACCTGAGCTCCAGATGACAAGGCCAATATCAATGCTAAAAACCGTTTTCAGGTCGACCGGTTTGTTTTTCTGTTTCTGAGAGTTGAGCGACTGTCGCCCGTGTCCCCGGCGCCGGGAGCGACCTACGCGGCCGCTTCCAGGCAGTGGCGCTTTGCATGAAGGAACGTGCCAGGTTGTGTCAGACGCCACCTGGACGGGGACGTCCGCAGGCCACCGGGAGGGGAAGCTGCACCTTGTGATCTGCATCTTGGCACTCTCTGAGCCTGAGGGGGCCGACGCACTGCATTCATTGACTTTCAAGACCACGGTCGTATAAACGCTGAACTCCCCCTTTTTTGTCTTTCTGTCGGCTGCTTCTGTTACTTTCCCTTTAGGCTTTTTAGCATTGTGTTGATTAAACAAATTCGACAAAAACAGCCACAATAGCCCGATGTTGGGCGGAGACTGCGCCTTATTCGCCGTCACTTTTTGATGACTCGGGGCACTGCTGCACGTACTGAGTCAGCTGACTGTCAAAAAATAACCTTTTGACTGCGTCCTAACGTCATTAGACCTTAATTTCACTGGCGATTACCTGGTCTGCTGCGTTGCGCCCGGGTCATGTAAATTTCTCTGCAGGTGAATGCATCAGGCCGCAAACACACTGCAACAGCACAAACCGAATGAAAACGAGATGCAGCAGTGGAGAGGATTGGAGGTTTGGGTTTAGAGGGGAGGGGGGGGTGTTTTGAGTTTAATCAATCATCCCTACTAGAATCAGAGTCTGGAGGAGGGGAGGAGGGGAGGAGGGGAGCCGTAGTAGGTGGGGATGTGGGGTGTTTCGCGATGGAGGAGAGGAATCCCATTTTTTCTCTTAAGGGGCTGCGTAGAGCCGGCTCATTTTTCACCTCTCTGGCTGGGTGCGACTCATTCATTCATTAGGCAGAGATATGGGTGTGTGCGGCGGATCTGTGGCGCCGCTTCATTACTCTCTGAACCACGCTGCAGAATATTTAATACCCACCCACCCACCCACCCTTCTTCCCCTTCCCCTTCCCCTTCCCTTCTCTCCCTCCCCAGCACTGCCGGGGGAATGATGTGTGTTCAACATGTTTGAGTTTCTGCTCATTATAGCGGTATGATCGTAACTCAACCAAGGGCGCTACAGCTACATGCTGGGAGAACAGGCGAAAGGCAAAGAGACGCCGATCCGGCGAGGGCGGCACGCGCGGCCTTGTGAGGGGAAAAGGAGAGCCGTGCCTTTGATTGAAATGCTGATAGCTGAGGAAGGCGGAACACCTTCCTGCTGACAGCATGTCTCCACTTAAAGCTTTAAATCATCTGCCATTCAACCCGTGAAAGGCCAAAATATGGGAAGGTTGGCTTTGTTCCCAGGTTTTGCCATTTTAAAATGCATAATCACAGTTTTCAATGTATTCAGTCAGTATCGATTAGGGCACCAAGACAGCTTTATTACTCGAGCAATTGGCGGTCAAAGGTCCCTCAATTAGCCTCCAGTGCATTAGACCCATTAACATGGCTGAGATGCGGCCATTAGACATACCTCACCTCACCTAATTACTGTCATTTCTCTCTCATTTGGCCACATCATCCATTAACTGAGGGTAATAGCGTTGCAATTATTTCCCCCTCTAGTGACTTGCGGTCAACTTTCACGGTGGAGTGCAGTAATTTCCAGATGTTTCCAGAAAATCCTCAATGTCACTTTGTTTACATTAAAAGGAGAAGACAGATGATTGCGTATGAATGTGATGACTGATGTGTTTGTGTTCGATTCAGTTCTAACGCTGGTGGTTTTGGTTTCCCAGTGGAGTCTGACTGTGACTGCGAGGGTTTCTGTGGGAAATAGATGGCCGGTGCTGACGAGTGCAGCTTTGGCATCTGAGCATTTGTGTGTTTGTTTATCAGGAACGAGGCAGCAGCAGCACAGAAGACACAGATATTCTCCAGGGACTGATTGAGCTGAAGCCTACTCTCTATCTCAAGGGGAAACCAGGTCTACTTCTATTATACATACTGTACCTCATAGCTGCACATGCAGCGTAGAACCAATTGCCACACACACACACACACACACACACTGACTCACAGACACTCAAAGGCACAAACACACACAAATACACACCGAATCCACAACGGCAAGACCGGATTCACTTATTTCATGATGGGCTTTTTATCTCGCATTATCAAGTGATTTCTGGGAATTTTATCTCACACCAAAGCGCCGCTATGATTTATCTCTATAGAGTGCCATGATAAATGATTCTCCAGAGTAAAAATACTATTTGTGTAATTGGATCATTCTTTGGCCCGCACCCCATAACTCCTCCGTCTGCTGCTGGTAGAGTTATGTGCCCTGGTGGCAGGTAATGTTTTTCATTATATGCCAGGCCAGTTTTATATATAGAAAATGGGTGGGAAGGGACTGAGTCTAGCCTGGAGCCATTTGCTTGGTTAGTCCCTGTAGGTGCATCCAATATTGATTGCCTGAGAGTAGAGTGCTCTATCCCCACAGAAAAAGCATTGTATGTGGGGAGCGGAGGTGCTGGGTGTTCTCGCCCCGGCTAAATTTAGCAGGCAAAGCAACACCCGTGATGACAACCTCCTAGTGGAGGTGCCATGAAACACAGTACACTTCATAGCCTGTGGAGCTATGGACACACACACATACACACACAAACACTCAAAGGCATTTCCCTGCAAAACCAAAGCAGAGACTCGGGGGCCGGCTTTCATCACGTATTTAAAGTCTAATTGGTTTCAGTTGCTGAAAAGGCTATGCCCTCTCCAGATACTTCAGAGGGTTTTGTGACAGGGTCAGCGAGGTGAAGGAATTAAAGTAGGAAGATGTACCTCCCAGGAAATGTTTGAGGGTGTTGAGGCTGTTATGTAAAAGCCGCTGTTGGAGTTCAGTCGTTAGATAAGAGCGCACCCTCCCAGATAAGGCTTTCCTGCACCTCAAGAGAAAAACGTACCTGCATATTTATCTCTCCATTTACTCTCCGTCTGGCCCTCTCGCCGTCTCATCCTCTCCCATCTCTAGGTATGGGTTACGCTGCCATGGTAGTAAATATTTGCCTGAGATCTCTTTCTGCCAGCGAATCAAGTCTCATTTGCGGAGTGGGTGGGCATATTCTGAAAAAATGACAGGGTTTATCTCCATATTCAGGGCTCCGCTGAATGATGAGTACTGTCGCTCTGCAGCGCTCCAACATATTAATTCACGTCAGAAGTTCCTGTTTTGCATTCCAGAGGTTAAGTCTGGTCTCATCCGACTTTCACTTTGAGCTGTGATGAATCTGCTGAACAGTTTTTTTTCTCTCTCCTGTAAAGGTTGAATTAAATGAAAGCGCTGATTTTTCGAGCCGTCGCACAGTTTCTGGCAGTCAGGGTCTGCTGCCTGGTTCTGTCTTTGCACAGCAAGTGATTTTTCTAATCAGCACATTTCACATGAAAACGATGTGGATCATTCTCTTTCATATGCGTTTAATCATGGGGAGAAAAGGCACAAATGAGACAAGCTTGTTAAGGCCGGTTGGCTCGTCAACAAATGCTACGGGGCTCGAAGGAACAATATGAGGTTTACACGGCGTGGAAAGTTAGGCATGGGCCGCCCGTTATTTTCCATCACGATGACACAAACAAAACAGTAGAATTCTCAAAAGGTGTTGGAACTCGAAGGCGTCGTTTGCGGCCATAATTTGGCATTTGGGAGAAATATTTTCGCCAAACATCTCATTGCTCATTAACGACCATGGCTGGAACTGAATTGGCCCTGGCATGAGAACAGCTTGGTGCATAGTAATAGGGATGTTCAGATGAACAACTACAGCCGAGCAGACTGGAGGAAAACCAGGAGTAATGCATCAAGTGAGGGGAAAAAAGTGTTTGGTCAGCATGAATACACCGTCCCTGGTTTTCTCCCTCTCATTTTCTCCTCCTCCTCAAACCAGTTAAGGCAGCATTCAGCAAAATGTGTCATTAAGGAAAGCGGGGCCTCTAAAGTTGTAGCTCGCCCAGATTCTGCAGGGTGTTTAGAGTGGGCAATTTAAGTAATTCACCGTGGAACGAGGAAGACGGGAGGGTACCAGCCTCATCAGATAGTCACCTGGGGCAGGAGCCTGGCTTCTGCCCACACAGGTAATTACAATTATGCAAATCAAGCACAGTGTCAGGCCCTGGAACAAAAGCACAGCCATATGCAGACTGAAAGCCTCGAGTAGGCTCCCCTATACATTTATATACACGCCAAAGCAGGTACACTGACATTATCATGCTAATGCATCCAATAAGATGGGCTAATCATCGTTTCATTGCATTGTAAAACACGGGCAGCCGGTACAGACGGACGTATATATGGGGAAATCACGGTTCTTTAGAAGGAATCAGTCTCTGAAAGGGGCCTGCAATCTTCTCCCTCTTGTCCCTGCTCCAGAATACTAGATTGCTTTAGCAGGAGATTGAGGTAGTGGGAGTGGAGATTAGGAGAAAAAGCGAGAGATAGGAGGAGGTGATGGGTTTTGGACCGGAGCCTTGTGAGGCTCAGGTGATGAAATGATCGTGTTTTCTCTCATTCATTAGTGGGCAAAGCAAGTTGCAAAGAGGTGTGTTGCAGTGGCTCCTCAGAGTAGAGTGAAGCATGGAGTTTGGAGACTGAACATGCTGAGCTGAACGTACCCACATTACCTTTGTTCAATGATACATCCCTTATCTTTTTTGTGAAGTACAAATACTACAGAGCATAGCGCTAAACAATTACACATTAATTCTCTTAATGCAGGCCAGAGTCACCAAGTCTTAGTCACCTAGCAGCTTATCTCTCTCCTGTAGCATGCAACCTATTTATTTAACCTTAATTTCACTTCAGAGTCACATTGAGGCAAGCCTCATTTTCAGTGAGTTACATAGCAGAAGAAAAAAAGAGAAAAAAGAGAACTAATACACCAAAATACACCAATAAGATAAAACAGCAATACAAAAACATTCATCAAAGATAATTACAATTCAATCATGGTAAGATTTCAAATCAGATTTTTAACATTATCCAGGTTAACCAGTACATCAAGTTTCAAAACATGTGGTGTGAACCTACTGTATAGATAGTACCTGATCTCAGCAGTGGAATTACGTATTTCATTAAATATTTCATTAAGTATTTCAACAGCAACCTAAACTGTACAGGGTGTTTCCAAATACCTGCATGTGTATGAGCAGATGAGCCAATAAAAAGCTACAATATAAGCAAAATGCATATAGCGCATTATGATCTTAAACTGACAAGATCCCTTGGCATCAGATCCATTGTCCTGGGTCTTGAGTGTGACTTTTCTTTTTTGCTCTATTGATGTTTTTCTTGCCATTACCAGCACCCCTTGACTTAAACCGTGTGCACAATGGTTTTCCACTTTGTTACATGCATGTTTGTGTTAAAAAAATTGGTCCAATATTAAATTTTTTGTCAGTTATCCATAACAATTTCAGTCCATCTCAGTCCACTCTAATCCCAAGGCGTTTGGATTAGCCAGGTTTCAGTATACAGCCTTAAGCCTACAGTCAATACGACATGATCTGCCCTGCAGTCGACATACTGCATTCGGTTGCCTGGTCTGTATTGCCTATAGCGTATACAGGCCGCCGGGCTCCCTGAGCAGCCAGGCGAGTGCTAATGAGCCCATCTCCCATTAATTTAATTTGGAGCGTGGGCTCATCCATGGAGCTGCGGCTCCGTCTGCCTGACTCCGCCGCTGCTCCCGGCTCCAGGGTGATTAACCTGTGGAGAACTCTACAGCATGGTGAGGGGATGCTGGCACAGGCCGCTGCTGTACAGGTCTCCCGCCATGCACACACACATTTACACACACACACACATACAGTATATGTCTTCTCTAGTTCTCTCGCTCTCACACATACACCCATATCACACACGTATTCCCTCGTAAACATACAGGCACACTCATCTGCAAACATATACACATCTAATCTGCATCTGAATATGAGCAAATATCATCAATGGATCTCACACTTGCAATTCATTAATGAAGTATTTGTATAATCTGGAAATGTTCGGTTATCTCAGCAGAGATACAGGGAGGGAAAGGTGTTGAGAAAGGTGTTTTACTTTTGTTAGGACTGCCTTTCCTATTCAGGGTCTTCAAAAGTAATGGTCCTTATCTGCTGATAATTTTTCCTTATCGCTTTCACTGTGCCTTCAGCTGGCAAAGTGTCTGTGGATTGATGAATCATTGCCGAATCAGCAGAGGAGAATTCATTATGGGTCACCTTGAGAAATGACAATTGAGCTGAATGACAAAGCAAAGGTCAACTGTGAAAATGTGCAATATCCATATTGTCAGCATTACTTAAACCAATTTAGAGTAAAGGACAAACTTGTGAGGTTCAATTAATATTTTCGATCATGAACTAGAAACCACACCACCAAGATTTTTATTTGTGATGTCAATGAGATGAAGCTGCCTCATCAACAATGAAGAGGAGAATGAACCACAAAATGTAACTGTATTCCTCTAAAACCCCACTGGGCGCTCTCATATTCAGTGTTTCCATCTTTTCTGAGTCATTCTCAGTGGAACAGTAGCACAGATCACAGATATGGAGATGGGACAAACTTTTCTCTCTCATTTCGGGCTGCAGGAGACAGTAGTGACTGTTAACTCATACAAATGGAACAGTTTTAGGGAATAGGAATGAGAAAACCTAAATGTGTCAGTATTTCCCTTCACGATTAACAATTGAATAATGGAATAAGGCTCCACCTGTGGAAGTGCAATGTGTCACTACTGAAAAATCGATGTGATATTCTTTCTGAGGTAGCGGAACATGTCGTGCTGCATCATCGTACATTGATCTCATAACTTAAGTCAAGCTGCATGCCTTACTTTGGGTTTGCAGCCCCCTGAATAACAAAGTTCATCTGCCACAACAGAGGCAAGATCCATCGATTTAGCCGAACAGTAGGGAGAAAATGTGCTTTGTCCTCTGCAATGCAACACTACAAGCCCAACAGGTATGTGGTAATTCTTTCTTACAAGACTCAGTGGAGACTTGGGAATTTATTGATATACTTTTGCAATGAATTTACCCCCAAGAAAAGTGTTGTTGTTGTTGTTTTTTCCTGAGTTGCTAGATCTAAACCTCATGAATGGAAGATATACGTTAAAAATATAATATACTACTATTGAAACTCTAAAGGGATTTATCAATTTGCCCATTTTCAGACAACATTTATCTATCTAAACCTCATGAATGGAAGATATACTGTAAAAATAGGATATTCTAGTATTGTAACTCTAAAAGGATTTATCAATTTGCCCCTTTTCAGACAATCCACTTTTATTTGAATATATGCAAAGAGAAGAGGGACTTATGGAAATTGTCCATGCCAATCTGTCCTCAAGTCCTTCTTCCCTGATCTCCCCTTGGTGGATGAACTGTTAACAAAGGCAGAGAGAATGGTGCTGAAGTGCACAGAAAATGTTTATGCACCAAATCCCGTTCGTCCTCCCTCTCCGTCTCTGACGCCGCTCGCTTTGCCTAAACTTTCTCGGAGAAATTGGATGATTTCCATTTGCACTCGAGTGAGGCGCTTTGGGAGCGGGCCTGCGCTAATCTGCTCAGGATTCCCTCTGTTTAACTCAGCGCTGTGACATATTGACGAGGGGATTTCTCCTTTCTCTGTCGTGTTGGAATAAATCATCTCACCTGACATGAACGGAATACGTTCAAGCTATAGAAAATCATTATTTATCCTTGTACTCATTTATTACCATTACAGCCAATCGCGTTCTTCGGTACAGCCACTGTGGTGCCGCCGTTCAGCCGTCAAATTTATTCAACCCCATCCATGACAGGCAAATAAATTTACGAGGAGAAAAAAATTATTTTATGATGAACTCCCGTAATGTATGATGTGGTAGGGTGGATTAGCGATGACGCGTGGCATCGCTGTAATGTGATAGCGCCTGCAAGAGGAGATGAAAAGCTAATGATGGTGAGAGGTGAGATGTGCGGGTGATTGGCTGCTTTTTGTGATGGGGCTCGACTTTACTCACCGATGACAGGAGCCACAAACCAAGCCGTGTCCCCTAAGGGATCCCGTAGTAGAGGGGGGAGGGAGGAGGGAAGATGGAGGAGGGAGGGCGGGGGCTGATAATGGCTGAGATAGGCTGGAGGCTTTGAATGAAAAGAGATAGATAAAGAGAGAGAGAGTCCCACCCGTGAAGAAACCCACAGCTCGCGGCGCGCATCGCTCACACGTCCAGCGGAGAACAGGGAAGCGGGGGCCCCGCCTGATTTGTACCTAATAAAGTTGTCACATCCCATCAGGCCTCACATCTACAACGGGCGGCACGGGCCCCCAGTCAGGGCCAGTCAGGGGCGATCAGGGGCAGCCGGTAGTGGACAGCACCGCCGGGTGATGGATGGCGGGACGGGAGCGCCGCGTGACGGGAATGATGGAAGGTGATACAGGTGAACGACGGGCGGCCGCGGGGCGTTTCTGCTCGATTTATTAGGGGGGTTGTAAGCATGCGAGAACGACGGTTGACGATCTTCCGGGGCGGTCCAGTAACCTCACACCTCATGAGAACACAAGTGAATTTACAGGGATGCAGTCCACTCCCCCGGAGCGGCAGAGGAGCGGCAGAGGAGCTGTCTCGGACCGCGGCGCCTTCACACCTCGATGCCTCGAAACCCAACACTTATAATGACTGCTGCGGGGAGGCATGAATGCGGTTCACATCGCCGTGCGCCTCTCTGCTCGGAGACAGGTCCTGTCCAGCACCCCGGCTTATTTCCCCTTGCCCACGCTCCCATTATGGGAGGCAGCAGCCGTGGCCTGACCTCTAGAGGGAGGCAGTGCGTGGAGTCGCGGGAAGCGGCACATGTCCGCCCACAGGAGCCACATATACCGCTTCTCTCGAACGGGGGAGAGTCAGCCGCGGTTCGATCGCACCGCACGCCTCGCAGACGGGATATTTCCAGAATGAGCTGTAGTGGGCTCCATTTGTTTCAAATAAGATCAAAGGGCTTTGGGAGTTTTAGCGGTCGCCATGCCTGTACAGGAAGATCATGCACTCACAACTGTGTTTATTTTCAAAGTGCAGCCTTTTTATCCCTTTATTTATTCCCTAAAATCAATGACAGCAGTATGTGAGAGTGTTGCTTTTCCAGATTGATTTTAACGTGCAGGTGCTGATTCCACAGGTGCTCCGGTGAACAAGGAAATTGCATCCATTGCAAATGTCCTGGACTTTAAATCTAGACCTAGAATAGTTATAATATCCCATATCTTACATGACTATCCATCGCCTCATAAAGTAATGTTCCTTCATCTCTGCACTGTAGGCATCAACAGAGATTTAATTTCTCTGGAGAATACACTCTATAGCTTATGGGTCTATTGAACGGAAAATTATATAGCACCAATGCTTCCTCTACCCTGAAAACACACTCTCCTGCTGTTACCCGTTTTTATTACTTTTCCAATCTGCATTTTTTATTCCTACTCTACTCTACTACTAAATTCATCACATGGAATTGATGCGGTTGCGCTCCCTTATCCAAACTTTTCAAATTGTGAAGTTGAAAAACCAGATGATGCCCGCCCTCTCTATCATAATACATTTCCCCCTCAAGTTTGGAAACCAAATTTGCTTCATGTGTAATATCGGAGTATAACGGGCCAGCTGTGATTGAGGGGTTGGAAGTCTAAATCAATCACAGTTGGCATATTACTCAGACTCATGGAATTGCTTTCATCTGTAACTTGGTGAGGATGTTGCATTAAACATGGGGGCAAACTTAGATCTTAGTTTAGAGTTTACAAAATCAATTAAGCAGACCACTAATGTCCTAAAGTGGGATCAATAGTGTATTTAGACAGCTATGAATAGCCAAACTTAAGTATATTCCAATAGCTAAAGAGTAAAATGGTCATCAAAATAAACTTGTGTTTTGTTTTTTATCCATTTAAAATAATAGATAACAATAAAGCGCTTGCTGAGGATATCACTATACTCACATAGTTTACATACTGCACATGTCTTTTTACATCTAATATCATATCTATCATATCATATCATATCATATCATAGCCATTTTGAGAAGAAGAAACACAATCCATTCATGAGTTTTCTCACACTCTCGGTATCCATGTGTTTCTCTAAAAAAACTAATGTTGGAGAGTTTTTGGACAGTTCCAAAATATGAGAGCGTGATTTGCATGAGTTGTATCCATGTGTTCCCAGGTCATGACAGTCTTGGGGAAGCAGATGGCTTAGTAATTGCTGCCGTAGCAAACAGAGCTGACATTTAGGCAGCTCTCAGGACGTCCCCGGGATTGTGCTGATGCTGTAGAGTCAGGATACCTGCGCCTGCTACAGTCACAGTAGGCCTCGCTAATCACATTCCTGTTAGCCGTGACAAAGACAAGGCCATGTACACCTGAGAGAGATGGATCACTCCAATTTAGTAACTATGGATTACCAATCAGCGCGCTACACACCCTGACAGTGGTTAAAGGTGGTGGGGATGGTCTTGAAAAATACTGTTGAGAGGGAAAAAGTGCAGATTGCAAGAGGGGAAGAAATAAGTGTTCAAAGTTGAGCTGAACATCCACCTTTCCACTTGAGTTTACTATTATATAGCCAGAGAATAACAACTTTTTCTGTAGCCTTGGTCAGTCTCCTGCATCTGCTCCCTCTCTGCTGATTCCAGTGCTCCAATTTGAACATGTCAGGTGCCATTGCAAACTTGAGTCTTTATCTTTTACAGTCCCCTGTTAGTTTACAGTGTATTCGATAGCATCCGAAAGCTTTAGATCTCTGCTTTCATTTCACATTGAGCACTGTGGATATTAGTGCCTATGGGGTTAAAAGGTGAATAAGAGTTTAATATCCCAAGGTAAGCACTCACAGCTCACTGATGAAGAGAAACTGACCCCATTATCGGGCATTAGCATTCCACCCTGGATACCCCTAGATGAAGTATCCTCTTCATCCACACACACACACACATACAGTACACACATTTCAACAAGCCATCTGGCACAGTCTAATATGTACTGTTTCAGCTCTAAAGCCTTAATTATGATCTCTCTGTAAGGAGGGTAGATAGCCTCAGTCCTCATAAAAAAAATGCTTTAATTTGATCTATGCAAAAGATCTGGAACTGACTTACTGCAGAGGTTACGTCTATTAATTATCTATATCGGTTCTTTATCTTCATAAATCACCTGAGAGAGCTGCATGATCTAGCAATTAAGAGTCGGGGAATCTGTGCTGTAAAGTGAGCATTAGCCTCTGCGATATTTTGGATAGTCTAGACCCTTCCGGACTTTTTAATAGAAACAGTTGCATACCAGTTCTGCTGCCTGGGCACTGTTCTAATAGAGTGAAAAATGGAGGTGCCATGCTGTCATGCCTGTGGGTAGAACTACTTTTACATTTTGTGTCAGGGGGAAACTTTTTCTCTGGCATCCATACATATACAATACTGTATAGTGTTTCCCTTACTTCCTGCTCCTATTGTATATAAAGAAATGTAGCTGCATTTATGTCGATCCTTTTCAAAATAATGATGCATTTTCTGAACACTTGAAGGCCATAAGTGTAGGTTGGAGGATATGTGATGAGATACTGGAGCAGTAACACCTAAGATAGCCACAGAATACCAGTATACAGGCATACTGCTAGCACTTATTAGACTGCTGTTCATTTAAGGCACATATGAACTTGTGATTACCCAGTCAGGGACTCATTTCAGTCATGTATGTCACATTAGCATAACAAGCAGGAGAAACGTGGGCAGTAATCAGCCGTGTCCTTATCCCCGTGTGGGGAAAAAAAACACTCCAACCTGCACTCGCGAGACAGTTTATTACAATCACATAAAACAGTTTAATATCAGCCTCCCAGCCTGCAGTGTGTGTGTGTGTGCATGTGTGTGTGTGTGTGTGTGAATGGGAGGTGCTGGGAGGAGGGGTGTTTTAAAGGGGAGCTACGGTGTGGGAGGGAGGAGGATGGGAGAGCAGTAGAATCTCATTAGCGACATTTTTATTCTCGTCATAGAGCCATATTGAATTTTCTCCTTTTATAGTCAACTTCATCCTCTGGCCAGATTGGTTTTTCCTGCTACGAGCTGCTTATTTCATGTAATGATAGTGCTACAACTGCTTTTTTCACCGCCAATATTTCACGAAGAGCGACCGGAGAGAGGATGTATCCAGTCGACTTCGTTGGCAGAATGAGGTGCGAGGGGCAGGAACCGGCGGGAGGGAGGGAGCGGACGTGGGAGGAACTAGTGGCGAAGCGACAGCTAAAAGGCAGTTGCACGGCTTTGAACTTGTTGCCCTGCCCTTGATCCTTCACAGATCAAGGTAAAAGTAATGATTGTTTCTTCCTCCCCCTCTTGCCTTTTTGTGTTTCTGCAGCTGACCCCCTATTCATCAGTGACTGATTGAGTAGTTCTTGAAATGGCAGATGACAATGGCGATGGCCCTGAAAGTGCAGATTGCCTCCAACAGGTGCTGCATTGGATGCTTCTATTCCCCCACTGCCTGGGCTGATAATAACGAAAATAACAGGGTCGATACTGATGGAAACATCAAAGTACAAAAAAACGCTACCAGTGACAATAACCACTGGCTGTGTGGAGTCGCCTCTCTCTCTCAGACACATAAAAATGTGCATACAGGCACTTCATTGATCTCTGCAGGGAGGTCAGAGAAGAGCTTCAACCTCTGGAGCTGTAGGGATTCAATGACTTGCTCAAGGACACTTTAGCAAGGAGGAGGCTTGCTGACACAGGGTTTAAACCTGATGGTCTCCCTGTCCACTAGGCCAACCTGCCACCCCCCAAATGTAAAACTCATCAAAGTGACTGTCAAACAATTCTAATAGCTACCTTGTTGCCCTTTTTACACCTAAACTCAGTGTCAGCTTCACGAGGGGGCACCAGGGGGTAGTGCCCCCCCACTTCATTCACTGTGCCCCCTCACGTGTATAAAAGCATGTCAATGTTTTCTCCCATCAGTGTAAGGCTAGCGATGACTGAAATCCATTGTAAATGACTGAAAAACTGAAATCCATTGTAAAGCTTTAGCTTTTACAACGCTGTGACCTAACGCTTTACGTTTTTACGTTGTCGTTTTACGTTTTAAGTTGTTCAAGTTCAGCACCTCCAGTCGCAGACTATAGCTCTTCTTGGTAATGCATTTTCTACTTAAGTGAACTTTTATGAAAGCCTGTGTAGGCCTAAATAACATTGTTATTGTGTGCATACTGGCCACTGACTGGTGTAATTATTTGGTATATGCAAATCCATGAAAATCCATGCCCCTGGGAGAGTGTTCTTTTTATTTAACATTCAGTCCGCAAATACAAACACAGTGAGATTATTTGGATATTTTGTCTGTGTTGTCAATTTGCTGTGACCTCGTTATGTGTTACCTTATGTGTGTTTTACGTAAAACATTTCGGTCAATGTAAAACATGCGTGTCCTTGCATTTATTTACACCTAAGTGATTTCTCCTTGTGTTTTTAGTCAGATTATTAGGAAAGCGAAGAGAATGCATTATTTTTGTAATTTTTTCTTAAAATTTTCTCCTGGGGAGCATACCACCGAATGGTTTCACTTTCACTATGCACAACTACGTTGCCACTTGCCAGTAATTTGGTGCCCCCCCACTATAAGCCTCTTGCCTCCCCGGATATTTGTTCTAGCGCCGACACTGCCTAAACTGCAAAGTCTTATTTCTGTGATCTACATGGCAGCCACAAAATCTCCAACTAAGAGACTTTCAAGGCATCCACCAAGGTGTTTATTGATTTAAATCTCACTAAGTAGGCCAATGTCACTAAAATAGTAACTAATGGCTAACAAAAGCCAGTCAAATATTATGATGCAAGCATAATATTTCCCACACTGTATTTGGAGAGTTCTGTATTTGTGTATTTTTCATTGCAGCTTCAAAACCCATCAGAATCCACCTCAATGAATAAAGAAAGGCATAACAGAAGAACCCCTGAAAGCAAAAAATAGTCAATATTAGCACTGGACGTAGTTAAAGGCAGTTCTTGCTATTCTAAGGTAGTCTTGCCCTTTACACCTTTGCCTTTCTTTATGTATCTGAATGTATAGGATCTTTGTTAAATTTCTCTCCCCTATTTTCTTTGTTTTGTTTCTCTTTGCTTGTTTCTTGTTGTTAAATGTAAAATTTAAATGTATTGTTGTCCCCTGCTTTGTATTTTATACTGTGGCTCTGCAATAAAGAATGATAAATAAATACAGAAATAAAAACTACACTCCTTCTCTAGCAATAATGCTGCATTCAAGTCGCATGGGAAACGGGAGGTGCAACCTTCCTGCTTGGAAAGACTGCTCACGTCAGCTTTCAGGTGGTAAATAAATACTTGGGAACGTGGGGGTTTGGTGATACATCCTGATCCTGATTTCTCTGACTTCCTGAATTCTGAACCTCACACTTCGATCAAGTGTAGGAAATACTTTTGCCCTTTTTCTAAAAGACTATGGCAAGACATGCAGATTTGAAATTGTTAATATTTATACTGAATTGTGTTAAATACATGCTGTCTGGGTTCTTTGATTGTAACTGACGTGAAGAAAAATATATTTTTTTTAATGACAAATCTTTTTTGTAAGCAAAACTCCATATTCATGAGTGTACGTTTTCTAATAAAAAAAAAAGCTTATTTAAGGTTTTTATTTAAGTCCTCAAGCTATGTTTTTTGTGCAGCACTCTAGCAACATAAAAGCTGTGAGAGCTATGGACGTGTATTTATTTTGAGATTTTTGTATTATCTTTTGAATATTTATATAGCCTATAATTATATTTATTTTATGTTTGGCAGGGATGGAGGGGGGTGGTCACTGTTGTATTGCTATTTTAATTTCATATCAAATAAATTAACACATTCATCACATAAAACTCATAATAAAAACACATAATAAAAAAACTCCACAAACTACCAACCAGCCAACTACTTGCTGAGTTTTTTTTCCGTTTGTGGTTGACATTGCAGTGTTTACTGCAAAACATAAATACATCAATCAGTAATTGCAAATGTAGTAAGTGATGAAAATAATTCTCACCAAGAGCAACCAAAGTCTACAGAAACACTTCGATCATTGAGTTTGGCAGCTTCCAAAAATCATGGGAAATAATGAAAACTCCCAGGCCCTGAAGGCAGCATGAAGCTCTTTCCCCTTTAATGTTAACTTCCGGGTAACGTTAAACGGCATCGGAAACACTTGTCGCTTGCAGAAAGGCGGATCCCTCTCCACTATTTTGCCTTTGGGAACTTCTTTTGAAGCTTTTTTTTGCCCGTCCTCTCCCTGCACTCTGTTAGTCTCAGTTAATAAACCCAACAAAAATTGCTCTTGGAGTTATTAAACCATATTTTATTCAGTCAAGCCCAACGACCGTCCCCGCCGCGACGACAGGAAGAGTTTGTCAAATCCAGCCAGCTAGCTAAGTTATCGCAGTAGCTTTAAGTTGACAGCTACCTGAAACAACAGGAAAGAAGCCACATCGCAGCCTATTGCTTTTTTTAAATAAAGGAAAATGGGAGATAAGGAATTGATGTGGGCATTGAAAATTGGGGACCTGGACGAGGTTAAAGCTCTACTGGTAAAGGTAAGACCCTTCTGATTTGTCTGTTTATCGAGTAATGTGCGACAATTCAAGCACTTAAAATTTCTGATGCTGCTGTGCTAACTAGTTAGCTAACGTTAGCTAGCTGGTGTAATGTTAGGTCATCTAGCTAGTTATCGCGGCTGGTTAAAACACTAAATATAGTTAAGAAAGCTTGAAATTAGTTCGACATCAACAAATCTGTTATAACACCTTCTAGATAGGACTTTGTATACATGTCGGAGTGCTTAGTTAGCATAGTTAGCGACATATTAGCTAACGTTTCGCTAATACCGGTGACAGGCAGGCACTCGGGCAGTGGTTAGCTAGCTAAGTACTAACGTAGCTCCAACCATAGATTAGCGTTAGTTAACATGCACAGCTAGTGTAATGTGGTGTACAGCGTCTGTATGTGCACAACATCATGTTGAGTTTAGCTAGCTAACGATACTACTTTACGCAGAAAGCAACCTGTTGGTAAGCTAACTAGCGAAAGCATCAGCTAGTTCATGTCAGGAACACATTGTGGATAGACAGCTATATCCACTGTAACATAAATGGCAGTCGTTGCCTAGAATGCATAATATATTGTATATTATATTATGTTTATGATTGCTGTTTGTAGGAAGGGTTGTAACGCCCTTCCTGATAAGTTCAGCTAATTGCTAGCTAGCTAATCGACCGCACAGGCCCGGGCTCCCAGACATAGTTAATGTTAGTGGGCGGGGGTCTCAGCTGTAGCCGAGCAAATGAAGGCCTAACCCGGCTATACTGGCCTTGCTAGCCAATATGATATGTTTGGAAGTTGTTGACGGAAAATACATTGTCGAAAGTTACAACTATATTCTAGGCCACACCGATTTCACTAGAAAGCTGTAAAAGCCTGATTTGGTTCTGTGTCGCTAGAAAAGCAAGTGATCTTGCCTCTGCTGCAAGAGGCCATATTTGCTTTTACAAAAAGGCCTTACAGTAAGAAAGGTAACGTTAATGCTGAAACAGCATTCTCTGAGTCATTTTTATACACAACAGCCATTTAGTTTAGCTTGAGAGTAGCATTCGAGTTATATTCCAAAACATGCCTATTTTTGGTAAAAGAAAAAAAATATCTCAATGTCTCTGATAGGCATATAAAGAATATCTAGTCTGTTATCTAGTCTCTCCTCAACCAAAGACTTAAGCAACCTACTCTCCTTGTAATTCTCCCATCAGCCATTTAAGAGTTTAATTTCCAAATGTTTAATATCTCAGTTTGGAATAAAACTACCCTATTTAAATTCAAATGTAGGCTTCGTCTGGTACGCTGTTTGCCCTGTTCTCTATTTTAATTTTTTCACATCACATTGCACTGATACTGAAAACCCTGCTTGTGGTTTTGAACCTGCACCAGCCTGGACAAGTTGTTAATCTTAAAATAGCCATGTGGTTTCAAACTCTGAGTGACAGAATGTTTCAAAGCAACATGAAAGCTACATATTGGTGAGAGAGGAAGTTGTTTTAACAAAGTCCAGTTATACTCCAGTATATATTAGACTCACATTTGAGGGAGAGCCTGATGCACAGTACAGATTAATGGAAAGTCAGAGCCATATGTGTCTTATTTACCAAGAGCCATGACTATTTATTTATACCAACATCCATGACTATTTTATGATTGTTACAATTTGCTTGAGTGAAATTATGTGGTCTAGCACTTTACCCATTAGCTGTACTTTTATTGTGTGTGTGGGCCCATGAGATACTCTGATAATTGCTGACATGCAAGAGAAATATCAAGTGTTAACCAGTGTGTTAACCTAGCCACCTCGGTCAATCATTCTTGTTAATCTAAGGTCATGATTACAATTGCAGCATTTTGAGGAGAAATAGGCTATTTCAGTTGAGGCCATTCCATTAGCAGAGATGGATTTTCCATCACCAAAAAGTGTTTTCTCATTTCTGATGGCTCTATTGCAACTTGTAGGCATTTCATTATCTACAGAAGTCTGGATATAAACAACTGCAATGAGAGTATTTCAATTTTATCAGCCAGTGGAGGTGCCATTGAAGGTAACATTTAAAAACTATTAAAAGAGGTTGAGGCTCGATATCCATAATTGCTAATGGATTCAGTGGGATTGGGTGTAAAATGAAGAAGTGGAATCACATTTTCACTGTGTGTTGTACTTGACCTTCAGGGGAGTTAGTGATAAAGGTGAGTGAGTGGCAGTCAGTGGTGCAATGTGGATTAGGATGTTGCTGAATTAGTCAATGGTCACAATTCAGAGCCGAGCAGGTTTCAGCTCATGCTCGGTGTGCAGCTGGTCATCTAAAATTCATTTGGCCTACTATAAGGCAGAGGGGTGGAGAGAGAGGTTGATCGGGTACTTGACACAGCAGAGTTTGGTGGCCTGGCTTAGAGCCTCATAAGCACACTGGCCAGCAGGTCTGTATAACCAAGCTTCAGAAATAAACTGGATTCCATGTTAAAGGAGTCTATTGCATCTGTCTGTCTGTGGGGATGGAGCTCTCCATAAGCCTATCAGAGCAGCTCGCATAGTGGCACCAGCCGTAGCTAACCCCGTCTGTAACCCTTCCTAAGCCAGACTGATAATCAGGCCACCACAGCTCTGAACCAGGGTCTGTGCTCATTCCCTCACTTGATTGGCTTGTTGGCTTTATTAGATTTGCTGTTGGTGGCCACAGAGGAACCGGATAGCCAAGCTAGCTCTGTCAACCCCAGATCAGGTGTTTCATAGAAGGGTCTTGTGTAACAAGATATACCTCTGTCTTCTAGGAACTTGGAGCACATTGTACTGCTGTGTTCTCATATGGAGGCCTAAGTCTGAGCTAGTGAATGCTTTTTGCCTCACCTACCTCCATCCTTCCGCTGTTAGTAAATGGTAGCCTATACAGTTCTGAGAAAAGTGGGCACTGACAGCCGAGGCTGTGATTGACATATCTTTCTATTAGGTATTGTCACTAGAGGGCTACCTGGCTGGTCCACACAATAGGCTGTGTGTGTGGGTAGTGTGGAAAGGGACTGAGGTGGGGGTGGTGAGTGTGTCTGTCTTTTCTCGTAGCTGCAGGGTTGACAGTTTGAGGTCTAACAACACCTCAGCAGGGAAGTGAAGGGAAGAGGATTGTGTGTGCATAATTGTGTTTGTTGCTGTCACAAAATTTCAGTGAGAGCTTGTAACAGCGACTGTTACTGTTTCAAGTAAATGAGGGTCCACAGATCTCCCTTTAATGCAAAATCTTGGCTTGTGAATGCATCTTTTTATTTATTTCAACTCTTTTGTGTGTGTGTTTCTCATTTCTAGACAGAGGATGTGAACAGGACCCTGGAGGGTGGGAGGAAGCCTCTGCACTATGCTGCAGACTGTGGCCAGGCAGAGATGCTGGAGTTCCTCCTTTCTAAGGGAGCAGATGTCAATGTAAGAGCCACAGCAACCAGCTTGCTAGTGGAGTGGGGGATTTGTCAGCTCACCTCGCACACTGTGTTTTGCGTTCATTTGCCTACTGACCAGGGCTGCAGTGATACAAAAAACAACAGTGCCTATGTCTGCCTCCCCTCGTAATCAAAGCCTATGGCAAAACAGATTGATTTTACTGGAGCCTTATAGGCTTGTTTGAATAAAAGCAGTTGGACACAGATTCCTGTTTAGCCCAGCTTATCATATTCTATCACAGCCATAGTCGGCCCTCACACTCAACAATTGTCTAAACTGGCCAGATCTCACATTCAGCCTGATTGGCCCCCTGAGTCTCAATAGTCTCTCCTGCTGTTGTGGTGGGGGATTGATCCGCATCCACTAAAGCGCACTTATCCCTTCAACAGTATTGACATCCACAATTCTGGATGGGGCTCTTTTGTAATTTGTAGCTTTTTCTAACGGTCTCCTAGACCTCTTCAGTAACGCATGGAATTGCTTTTTCAAATGTGCAAAAAGAAGCAGGAATCTTTGACCTCACTTACACTACTGGCCGTGGCCAATAAACAGAGCATGTTGATGAGTGTGAAACCAACTATTGACAGCCAAAAAACAGAACCATTTTCAGACTTGGTTATTGTTTGTTATTCATAGACCAAAGGGGACTGTAACAAGTTTTTTCTCGAGGCACCTACTTCAGCAATGCACACCCCTCCCATTATCTGACTGATCACAGCGCCTTTACAGACAAAAGGAGCAAAAGGTGCACCAACAAAAAGTCTCCCCCTTCCTCCCTGAGCCCTAAAATGTTGTAGAGAATGCAGAACTCTCTATTCCTGTTGATAAGAGTCCAAACGTGTGAAACGTGTAAGATAAAGTTACAGTGTCAAAGTGGAGTGTGATTTCTGCCCATAATTCATGGACATAAGGGAGAGGGAGAAGTAAAAACCCCTCTCTCCCAGGAGTTATTTCTTTTGATAATGAGAGTGATGTTCCCTTGCGTAGGATGCAGGCTGTGCCAATGATCTGTTGATATATGAAGCCTGTCTGTGCAAACCTGTTATCTTTCTTCTCCTTTTCTCTCTCTCCCCCTTTCACCATCTTTCTCCCCCTCCCAGGCCCCAGACAAACATGGGATCACTCCACTGCTCTCTGCCATTTACGAGGGTCACCTGCCCTGCGTCAAGATCCTGCTAGAAAAGGTTGGTACTCTCTTTTGAGCATGCAGTCGTGCATGCATATGCACACATATGCACACACAGAAGTGTCCTGGCGTCCTTCACACATCAGTGCCTATTGATGTGTCAGAGGCTCCATGTGAGCCATGACTGCTGATGAGGTAACTCATCTGACAAAAGGCCCTTTACCAGAGTCCTGTGGAGGCTGCACTGGAATGTTCCTAGAGCATCACACAGTACTGCTGCTGTTCACTTGTTTTGTGTGTGTGTGTGTGTGTGTGTGTGTGTGTGTGTGTGTGTGTGTGTGTGCGTGTGTGTGTGTGTGTTTTTAAGCTGTTTCATTCATGGGCTCACAACCCCTAGATCCATCTATATCTCTGTCCCTTCTTTCCACCCCAACCTCCCTCACCCCCCATTGCTTGAGCTCTGGAAGCCTCTAAAGTGGTGCTACCTCAGTCAGATACACACACACACACACACACACACACAGACAGTCACAGCTGTGAGGAGAGAGACAATACTGGGTCAGGCGCAGGCACAGCTGGCATAAGCTGTAGCAAAGCAACAGAATAACAAGCACACAACAATAAATGTCCAACCCAACCATCATCATCCAACAGTGGAAAGCAGATTTGTGCAGTTATATTACAGTCAAATGGAGAGCCTCGTTTGCACATGCAGAAGCTTTCTTTTGAAAAGTCAGCGCTTCTTGCAGATGTCTTGCCTGAGTATTTTGGCTCAGAAGTGCATGCACGCCAGATCGCGTACATATAAATGACAGATTTTCTACTCGTCTAGGCCTGTGGAGTTCTGTCTCACCACTGCCTTTGCCAGTAAACGAGCCAAACTGCAGTGAAATGGATGCCCCCTTGGGCGATGACTGTCAAACCAAGCGCAGCCACAATAGGGACTCGTCTTTCAATTCCTCCTTCAATTGTGTCTTTTGTCTGGTGCTCATCTGTCAGTCAAGACTCAGACGTGTCATTGGAATAAACCAGGTGTGTATCGTTGACACAGTCCTGATTTGATATTATCCTTTTCGTACCTGTACCTTGGCTGAAATCGTCCGATACAAAGTTTTAAGTGGAAGGCTAGCTTTTCAGTCACATCTGGTAGCTGTGAGCCGTTCCAGTGCAACACTACATAGATGCCAACAACATGAGCTTAATTTAAGCAATGGGCACTGCATAGGTTTCTAACTGCTTAACATTACTTGAAACAACAAAACTTAACTGGACATAGTGAGTGTTGCTTTGTGGGAGAGGCCTAGAATGGAGAGGACTGTATGATGTCATTCAGATGGCTTGCATGCTTTATGAGCAAAGTCTTTTGCAGACTGGTGTGTGTGTGTGTGTGTGTGTGTGTGTGTGTGTGTGTGTGTGTGTGTGTGTGTGTGTGTGTGTGTGTGTGTGTGTGTGTGTGTGTGTGTGTGTGTGTGTGTGTGTGTGTATGTTTATACATGCATGTGTGAGTGTGTGTGTGTGAGAGAGAGAGATGAGGTTCAGGGGCTCAGGGTGGTGATATTCCCAGTGAGTGAGCAGCTGTCTCTTCCCAGCCCTGCTAAATGAGGCAGGGTAAATGAAAGCTCCTCCATAGAGTAGTTTCACGGAGGCATCATCTTGGCTCAACGAAAATAATAAAATAAGTAAAAAAAAAAGACTTCACTCTGTCTTGACTGCTTTTTTTCTTTATATCCACCTGCTACCAGTCACACATGTCCACCAGCCGCACTACGTCCTTCCTCTAATCTACATCTAGCCGAAATAGGCTGCCATGCAGACTACACCCCTGCCTCAGAAATGGAAAGCCCCTTGGGTGGACATTAAAAGCCTTTGTCCGTGGTATCATACGAGAGAAGACAGGCAGGCCTGCGTGCCGGCCATGGCTCATCTGAACAGGGATTACAGTGTAGGGCAGAGATATGAGCGGACCCACATTGCTGCCCCCCTTGTGGCTCAGCATTCATCTACACTGAGCAGCGGCGGGGATTAACACCCCAACGCAGCCAAAAGGTCACCAGTCACCACTGGGACCCGATCTCAATACCTCTCCCCCTGGAAGCTCTGAAAACTCGCCATGTGTCTTAACATGAGATGAATAGGTTGTCCCAGAGCCACACCATTGATTGCTGGTGCACATCCACTCTGCCTGGCAGCACCCGCAGTGCTGCTGCCACCATATTGTGGATGGATAAAGGGAGCCCACTGAGAATACTGAATTGCAACTATGGGCTATTGTGATAAAGATAAATTAATTTTGTTTAATCTCAGACATTTTTGTGTTGGCATAGAAAATGGCTCGGTTCCCCGGAGCATCATGGGAGCTGACCCCTGCCCCCTGGCTGCAAACTGCGCTGTTGTTGGCTCTGAATTATGAAAGGCCTTTTTAACCCTGTGGGTGACCGAGCCGTCAGGTCTGGGCCGAAAGTGCTGACTACAGCCCAGAGAGGCAGTTGCCGGAGACGAAGGCCAGTTAATTATGAATCAACAATGAAAGGGCCCTCCGTAACCTCAGAGGGCGCGCGCACACACACACACATATAAATACACACATGTCCCTTCGGCTTTGACTAACTGCGGACCTGGCAATTGAATAAGAATAAGAACTACAGTATTATTTAGTCAAGGTTATTGCTAACCTCGTCTTCTTTTAAACTCTGCCAGCATAAGTTTGCCTACTTGTGTGCGTTTGATATGGAAAAATGGCAGGCGACGATTTATCATGTAGATAACGGGTGGGCAAGGCTACAGGAAATGAGTTGTAGGATTGCACAGATGACCATTTCCTGCCCTCTAAATTTAGCTTAGAATGAGCTCTGCTGTCGCTATATGGTGTTTGAAGGTGTTAATAACTGAAAGAGATGCGTTTGGACTAGACCTGACCCATACTTCCCTCTGTGCAGAAGCCCTGGTTATTGTCAGGCTATTCCTCTGGCCTCCATTGCACTAATTTGCACCATCCCATCAATTCCAACCAGCCTAAAATGACTCTCCTCTCACTGTTCCAGCACCTTGTTTGTTTGTTTGTTTTATTTTTTCTATCTTGGCCGAGGTTTGGCCCAGCCTCCTAACCCCTGCCTGATTTCCTTTTTCAAGCGTAGCTGACACAAGCTGCTTCAATGCAGATATCGATCCCTCCCTCATTCACTGTGATGTAAAATATGCCCTCTTACAGGCCGGCAGTGTTTGACTGGTGCCGGTAGGTCAATAGACTGCTAAGCATTGCATTTATAATATCCTGAGCGGCATCCTGGCCCAATATATTAGGACTTATGCATGGGAGACCTTTCCATTCCACTCAATAGTGGCATAATGAAGACTTAATGGACACTTTGGCAAGCCAGTGGCATTACGTTACTCTGACCCAGCACTGCTTTGTATGGCTCCATAGTCCAGGATGATGATGCATCTCAGTTTGACTGGGGTCGCCCTGGGAGTCCATTCCTATTCATTAGGCTCGGTCTCACTTGGCCACTAGCTTCTCTTTAACTGGATAATGTTTGGACAGTGAGGTGTTCATGAGGGATCATTATTCAAGTTGGGCGAGCTCATTACTGTAAGTGGTGTCAGGAGTATGCCACAGTGCTGGATGGCCATTGGAGATAGTGCGGTGTATCCTGAGAGGCAGGAAAAGGGAGAGGCATGGGCCAGACCTATTATGGTAACCCTACAGTAAACACCCCTAGGGAGTGTGAATCCATGACAGACCTTCTGGAGTGCTGTTTGGGGCGATTTAGGTGTGTGGTGAGAGGTAGAGAAGGCTCATTATAAGGCTTTTGCCTCAAATATAGTATACTCTAGGCATGTAATTGTGTTTGTCAGGTAGATGCCTCGTTTGTTTCCAGGCGAGGGTAGTGCTGATGGCGCAAGGGTTAGGGTCAAGGTGTGATGCTGTTTCCTACAGTCTAAATGAGGCCTGTAGAGTCAGTTACTAGGTATGGTCTGGAACAAGCTACTAATGACTTCCCCAGAGCTGGAGAAAGAGGGGGAAAGGGAGCCGCCTCCTATCTTCCCATCCTCCTCTTCACCTTCTCAACTCACTAGAGTGGAGAGCACAAAGATTGGTTGCCAGATTCCTGAATGAGTCACTAGCTGATTGTTTTTTTCTTTTTGCTTTTTGCTTTACAGATTGAACCAAAACCAGTTTAATGGACTTTCATTCTGCTATTCATGTCATGTTGAAATTTGTGACCCAACCCAGGCAGCACGTTGCAGCGAGAGGAAGTTTTTGTACTTCACCAAACAGTGTTAAGAGATAACTGTGGAGTGTTGACAGATGCAGACTCCCTAGAAAAGTGAAGCATGGTATGAATAGACAAAACCCTCTCCCACTTCCCCTTTCTTCCCCCTACCAATTAGAGATGTAGATCTGACAGGTTACCCACTCAGCCCTGTTAAATCTCTCCAGCTCGGGATGCGCTCTGTTGCTCCTGTGGCATGGTATTTGCACACAAACACCCATCCTCTCACTCCCTGGCACTCGAACTGGGTCACACCGCTCCTCTGATGGCCTGCTTCTCCACGCAACAATGGAGTCTCTCTGCCTTGGCTCTGTAAACCCTTTGCTAAGAGGCTAAAGTTGGCAGGCCAAACAAAGGGACGTCTCTCCACTGCATGCCCCTCTACTCCTCCGCTGCCCATTAAATCTGTTGTCGCTACACATGTATGCAACACGTTGCCCGTCTCATTCCCTGCCTCCTTTTTAATCTGTTGTTTTCTCATTAGTAATCCGAAAGATTCCCTTCATTCTCATTCACATTCACTCCCGGTTATCCTTCAGAGCTCGAGTGGAGCTGCCTTTAACTCTTTTGCTCTCTCCGTCTGTGACTGTGATTTGCCAATGCTGTCTGAGTCGAGGTAATCTGACAGGCTGCTTTGTGATTGAGTGTTGAGTAAGAAGGAAACTGAAGTGATAAGAGAGAAATTACATCGTTATTGTTTCAGGGCTCTGTTCCTTACCTTGACCCCTGACCTCTGCGGAGGTGGCATCATACTGCGAGCAAGACGTGGGCCCCTCTTCAGCATATTTAATCGCCATGTTCCCTCTCCTCCACAGGGAGCTGACAAAGAGCGAAAAGGACCGGACGGCCTCAATGCCTTTGATGCTGCCGAGAGCGATGCCATAAAGGCTCTCCTGAAGTGAGACACAGCAGCGGAGGGGTGGCTGGACAGGCGGATGAACGGACAGACAGATGGACGCAGTGGTCCCCGGACAGAAGACGGACTCGCCCCTTTACCCTGATCAACCTCTGTCTTAGCACTGCTTTTGTCTGTTTGTTGGGGAGGGTCATTTTGTCTGGTTTTTGATTTTCCTTTACCTTTTTTTTTTTTTTAATTTTGGGGGCGGGATTTTCTCTTCCTTTTTGCCTCTATCGGTAGCCATTTAACAAATGGACTTGTCGATCATGTCTCCCTTAGGGACCAAATACTGAGGGAACGCGCTCACACACCTGGACCCTGAAACTCGGCGCAGATAAAAAGCAAGATTCCATACTGAAATACAAAAGCAAAGCTTAGCACTTAAGTACACAGCTCTCATTTGCAGTCCGCTCTTAAAACTGTGTAAAGAAATCAAACAGTAATAGTTAAATAGCGTGTTAATATTTTTTACAACTTCAATATTGAAAGTATTGTATGGCCACTTCTTAATCTCATGAACAGCAATTGCACTGTACTGTATTAGATAGATTGGAGAGAACGGTTGTAAAGTTTCATTCTATTAACCTTTCATTATATGTGGCCTCTCCTCTACCTTGCTGTGTGTTTTCTTGTAGACCCAACTGTCCATCTGATCCTTAAAAATTTTGGAAATGTTGGAAGAGATAGGCCCGCAGGTCACTGATTTTCCTTTTCTACTTGGCCCTTTATCAATTACATATCAAATGGCATTTATGACCAATGTTCCTTTGGCAATGAATAAAAAAATATTCTAGATTCTTTGACCAATCACCATGCTGGCTATCTAAAAAGAGTTGAATGTTTTAAATAATCTGTTACTCAAACCATTTTTGAAGCAAAGTATGTTAACAGCACATAATAGGATGAGGGATTTTAGAAATGTGTTCATTTTGTCACCCCTGGAGTGAAGAAGTTTGAGACCTAAAATCCCTTTTTGTTGCAGCCTGTTTGTGTATTTTGTATTAGATGAATTGGGTGGGCTCTGAATGATGGGTAATGGGGGGTTAGAGTTGAAACTGGATGGTGGGGGCTATTAGTGTCCCCCTTGCCTTGGATTGGGTTAGCAGCCCTGCCTGTTTCGCTGCATGTCAAAACTGCCTCTGCTTTTATGCTCTGAAATGGTCGCTGTCCTCTCTTGGTTGCTTTCAAAACAATTACTACAATGCAATGGAAAAAAAGATGCTCTTGCTGACTTTGTTGTGACAAAAAGTCTGTAAAAACAGAAATAAAAATATCTATAAAAAAGGGTGTTTTTCCATCATCTGATTCTGTCTCAAGTAAACTTTTTCATATAAAGTTGAGTCCTCCAGATGAAAGTACCCTCCTTTTAAACAGTTGAGTTGTGTACCACAGTACTGCCCATCTGAAAATACTATGCAACCACAGAGTATATCGAGGGCTTGGAGCCAAAGGGGCGTAAGTGCGATTTTGGGCAAATATGAGTATTATATATCAATTGAAAGGTCTCTGTGAGATCTTTTCCATGCCAAAAGGACACAACTGAAATCATGACCCATAAGTTTTAATTAAACAAAAACTGAAAGCTGTAACAGTAAAAGTAGGGTTTTGTTTGCTGCCAAAAGGGCGTAACTGCACTTACGCCCTTTTGACACCAAGCAAAACCCCACTTTTGACACTGAACAAGCATTGTGGGTAGAGGATTCTAACAGCACTTAGGTCAACTCAAAATGCATGCTGACGTAAGTAATGCTAGCATGGCAGCATTATCACATCATTTTTAGTATCCTATTCATATCCTAATTAATAATCTTGGTCAATATTAGATGAATGTAAATATGTTAATATTCCCATGAAATACTTAGGCCTATAGATTCAAAATGTTATTTTATAATGTTAGGAGTGTGAACTGGTCAAGATGAGCTCTGATAGTAAGACTGCTGGTAGCTGAAGTTATCCCTCAGTGTTATGAGGAGTTTTACAGGTCTTTGAATGTGTCCCAGGACACATTCAAAAATGTATTATACTAGCAAAAGAAGAAAAAAAAGTAGTAGTTTAGAATCAAAAGTAGTTTCTTATGTCTATAGAGGTTTATTAAAAAGGTTTATTAAAAGTTTTTAACAGAAAAAATGTATTAATCAATTTGATATGTTCCATGTAGCTACAATTTTAAAGGCCTTGGTGAAAGTTGCTGAGCATTACTTCAAGATAAAGATATTCATTCTGATCTTGTTTTATATTTCAGTGTTGATTGAAGTGTAATTGCTAGATTTGTATTAAAATGAATGTGTTTTACAATTGTTTACTTACATACGCCCATATTCTGCATGGCTGTATTGGGACAATGTTTGTGCTAAAAAGGCGTATTTCACTCTTTTGCCATTTTTAAAAAAGTGAACAAATATAATTCAACTTAAACTGTAGCAGTATTGTTTTTATAGTAATGCTCAATCTGATAACACAAAAAGTTAAAATATTGTGCTTAGTATGTGGTAACGGCAGCTGATCAAAGTTTGATCAAAATTAGTTTTGACTCTCCTGTAAAATCTACTATAACGCACTTACGCCCCTTTGGCTCCAAGCCCTCGATATACCCTGAACAGCATACCATGTCTTAATGACTTGGAGAATTACTTGTGTCTTTTGTCAAACTCCCGGCTACTCAAGTCTTCTCCACTTGTGTTATGTGTCAGGAGCTCATAGATTGGTGTCCTGAATGGATAACAAGCTGCTGCTATTGATTCCTCATTATGCTGTCTGGATCGTCTGGATGCATTGAGTGGTTGGAGTATTATTAGAAAGAATATAGAATTCACTTGTTCAGTGTACAGTCTGGCTCTTAATAGTTCGCCCTTAGAGGTGTTTGCTCAAACAAGTTCACCTATGTCCAGTTGATGACAGACACAGGCTATAACCACAGGATATCATCACCCAACAAAATACTTTAATATCTGAATCCCAAAGAAAATCACATGCTTCACCTGACATCAATAAATGGCATTAGAAAATTGCTGAGCATGCAATAATTTGACAGCTGGCACTGATAACAACATTGATTTCCCTAGACTTTGACACCTTGCGTTTGATCTACCTTGCTGCCCACAGACTGGGCCAAAGGGTTTGTTTATCATTTTCAAGCCCATTTGGTTTTGGTCGACCTGAACTGGCTGTCCTTTCAGACCATTGTTCTGAGTACCATGGAATGAGATGAATGTCTGAAATAATGTCACCACTGACTGCTTTTCCTTGGCATCAGTCACAGTGACTCCTGACCCATCCTGTTAGTGGCTAGGAGGGAGAGTGTGCAGACTGAATTGGACTCTTGTCACGAAGACATAGCAGGACAAAGTTCATTTCCTAGTATAAGTGACATCATGCTATTTCATACAATTCACCTTGGCTATTCTCATAGCCTTGGGCAGTCTAATCAGTATTTGTGAACTTAAGCAACTCTGTCCCAAACATAAAAACAGGGAACTCTAATCTGTATTGTC
Organism: Centroberyx gerrardi; assembly: GCF_048128805.1. NCBI lineage: Eukaryota > Metazoa > Chordata > Actinopteri > Beryciformes > Berycidae > Centroberyx > Centroberyx gerrardi. The sequence continues at coordinate 8,038,875 of NC_136020.1, forward strand.
ATACCAATCTACTGCCTCGAGCTGTTCCATTAACAGTGAATCAGAGAGTGACTTGCTCTCCCACTAGGTTTGTCTGACTTTCTAGATTCAAACAGGCTTCATATTATAATAGGGTAGTCAGTTCCAATCCAGAAAATGTAGCTTTATCCCCGGAAAATCATAGTGATCATACCAAGTACTGTCATTGTCACTTCTTCAAAACCTTTTTCAGTTCATTCTCTATGGATGTGAGCATGACCACTGCATCACAAATTTGTGGGTGGGTTAAACTTGTCTCTATGGGAGACGCTGGCGAGTGTGTACTAATAGGAACTGGACTGTCACACAGCACATGGTAGGTATGACACATTTCAAAGCTGAAAATTCAGTGCAATTACCCTTTGAGGTTTACTTACCATGAGCTACTTTTGAATGGCTTGATGACAGACCAGCCCATGATCCAAAGTTTGTATTTGGTAGCTGACATCATCTACCTACTCCCTCTACTGTTCAGCCCACAATAGTTCTGCTATGCTGCCTGACAATCAATAGATTGTTGCAGGCGAGGCCTTTCCTGGTCTCTGGTACACAAACCAAGAGGAACAAAAGTGTTACAGAAAAGAGTACCATACCATGTTCTGCCCTGTAGATAAAGCACAAGCTCAGTAGGTAAGGGTGAGCAGTTGCAGATGTATTAGGCATTATGAGTGCGACAGGGTGGCTTAGTAGCTAAAAGCTAAAACCATCCGTCAACCAGATGATCTGGGTTCAAGCCCCTCGTCTGCAAATAACTTCCCTGCTGGAGTGTCTTTGAGCAAGTCGACGAATCCCTACTAGCTCCAGGAGCACTATTCTGTAGCTGACCCTGACCTCTGACCTCCAACCTCCCAGTAGAGGAAGCAAGGGAAATTACAGAGAAACTCCCTACAGGGATCAATTAAGTATGTATCTTTGGGTCTTAGATGCTTAAAACAATAAGTCAATGTAGGTGACTGGGGTGCCATGGTCAGAGGAATAAGGGGTACTGACGACCCAGGGCCCCTAAAGTGTCTGGACTAAAATGCCTTTCATGGTCCTCAAGTGTATATTTATGAATACTTTATACTTTTACTTCACACAGCTCTCATTTTGAAACAGGGTTTGGTTGAAATCTACAAAACTGCACACAAAACTTTCCCAAAAGTGTGATATAACAGCTGTCGTGTTATCTGAGACGAGCTGGAACAAGCAGGAATAAAATTTGGCAAGGCTGATCCTGTGCCAACAAAAACAAAATTGTCCTCCCTAGACAAATTTTGAACCGGGACTGCTGGTGAAATTATGGTTATAATAGGCATTTAACGCTCTCACGGTAGCGCCCAAAACCCATGATTGCAATTAGAGATGTGTCTGATAATTGATCAGTAAATGAATGTGTGGAGGCGTGTTTGAGTTGTGGATGGGTAGAGATGTTTGTCAAAAACAGAATAATGGTGGTATTAGAACAAGAGGAAAGTGGAGGGGACCCCAGAGTCACCCCCAGCGCTTAGGGGGCCCATAATTCCTAGCTACACCCCTAGTAGGCGATACTCCTCGCAGAAAAATCGAAGATCTCATTCATCTGCAACCAATGCATGCTTACCGCCACAAGCAGCAGAGAGTGAGAGGAGGCGATAGCAGCATGTAACCCAGCTTCAGCAGGTGGCCAACAGTTGCATCAAGACCTGTCACATGAATGTGACCAGAGAGTTGCTGCAGACTGCGACACTGCGAGCAGGGTCTGTGAAGTGCCTGTTTGAGGATGGAGCGCTTTGTTAATCAGACAGACACATGCCTCTGTAGGCCACTTGCCGTGTCTCTCTGCTCTCGCCCGAGAACAAAGACAAATCAATTATTGCATAGTGGGGAAACATCGAGATAAACTGACTTGGCTAAGTTTTGACAGCCTCGTCTCCCCGCTTCCATCCTCTCGCTCTCCCCTTCTCTCTCTCTCTCTCTTTCTCTCTGCCTCTGCCTCTCTCTGTCTTATTTGTGGACCGCTCATTTAAATCGCTTTCCAACCGAACAAGCGGGGAAAATTGAGGTCCGCTGTTGATTGACAGTGACATTCTTGGAATATAAAGGACCTCATTTTTCCCTTTGTCTTTGTCGAGCCAGCAAATACTCTTGATGTCTGCGGAAGAGAGGCTGTGATTTAGGCTGATGATAAACATGAAATGAATCATCAGCCCTACATTTTCATTTAGTCGGTGAATTGCTTTTCTCAGTTCACAGGCATCTGTGCAGGCTCCCTGGGCAACTCCTGTGCTTTCATGTTTCTGTCATGCTCTGTTCCTGCTTATCGTCATCAGATTGGTCTTCAGTTTACACTGCAGGTCTCACAGTGGTCATGTACTGTATGTAGATCAGTGGTTCCCAAACCTTTATACATCTTGACTCAACATATAACCTTTGCCAAAATCACTATAGTGTGTCTGTAGTACTCAAGAGAGTTTATAGCTTAATCTATTGTATCACTATGATATTGTAAATTTTATTATGGGATTACTGTTGCTCTTTAATAACCTCAAACAGTTATTGCATAGCAGATAATATTTGAAAAATAATAGGATACTTTTAACAAGTTCTTGGACCATCCAGAGTATTCATGATTAATTTGCCTCAGCGTCCCAGAGGCAAATGTCTAGGTTTATTCGAAGAGTCACTAAAGTGTGAGCTCCAAACAGGGATACTCATCAAGCTTTTCATCAGTCCTCATGACAAGTAATGATGGGTGAAACAAGAAGTCATACATCACAGCTTACAGGAATCTATTGAAATCCATTGTATTGAACTCTACTCCCACCTGCTGTTTTGCAATGAAAACTGCAGAAAATTGTCTTCTCATTCTGGGGGAATTCTTCCATATATAAGTATACAACCTTTTTCCATTACTATTAGATTCTAATCGGAGATAATATGTTGTAAAAATTCATTTTAAAGCAACATTGGTGATTATGTGTGAGTCACGCAAAATGCATAGCAGTCCTCAGACAGACCTGGGAATAGAAGCAGATTGATTGCTGAGTGTCTGTAAGACATAATTACCAGCTGCAGTAATTAGCACACACATGGCCATATACATATGTGCACGCGTGCACAGAGATGTACGTGCGTGCACACACAGTGATATGCGTGCACGTACACACGCACACACACACACACGTCCTGTTTTTGCATTTCATCCATTTTTTCCCCACAGTTGCTACGGAGACTCCATGCAGAGCAACACTTGCGATCAACCAGCTCGAAATGGTGGTTAATGAAGTAGCAAATCCAAATCATTATCATAATTAATATTTGTCTATGTACTCCTGATTGCCCTTTGAGTCTCTCTCTCTCGCTCTCTCTCTGTCTCTCTCTCCCTCTCAGAATTATTATTGACTCCATGTCACCTGCATTAGTTGAGCTTATGACTGATTTTCAATAAATCTATAAGTTATTTCCCTAGTTGTAGTTCATTAGTCACGTGACCTGAAGCTAAGCCAACCATGAAATCAACCATTAAATCAAAGCAGTCTCACATATTGAAAATCACTAGGCAAATGTGTATTATGTTTATTCTTTTGAATTTAGGTCATTTGTGCTGTTTTGAAAAGAGCAGTTTTGCTTTGGGAGCACATGCAGCATTTTATGCATATAAGCATTTGAGTTCCTTCAGTATTTTAGGCACCAATCTCCCCTCCTTTGGTAACTGAATTTTTGATTTGTTTTTGTTTGAGCGTCTGAAGCACTGAACTACCAACCGCTGGCTCAAAACAGCTTGGCTACAGGAGCCAGCTGCTTGTTTTTGTATTCAGTAGTCTGGGCTAGGTACGCAGACAAGGGGTGAGGGGTCTTCAAATGACGGATCTGCTGAGGAGAGGGCCGAGCGGTTCGCAGGATATAATTCAGTCTCAGCCATTATTGGCAGCCACACAGTGAGAAAGATGCACCGTTCCCTGCATGCTTGATATCTAAGTGTATTGTAATAGCGTGGTTTCACTGTGAATCAAGCACATTACGTAACTGGCAGGCTTTCTAAAATAATCTGACTGAAACTGTTTATGTCCCTGTGTTTTGTATTGACGTACATACAGTAATACTGTCATACAGTAATCAGTCGCCAGATTAATGGGTACACCAGTCAGTTCAGGAAAATGGCTCACTCCTACAGACAGTGAGTCATGTGGCCAGGCAGACAGGCATTGAGAAATTCAGTCACTTCTTTACATTTTTACATCTTAACCTTTACATGCAGTATCAGGGGGTTTCCAATTCTAACTCAGAAAATGATCATAGCAAGAATAATGCAAGCTAAGAATGAGTTATAGTTCACTCAGTGCCGTATAGGTGCATCTAATAAACTAGCTCTAATTTCTGAAATGTCCATCTGTTTATGTGTGTGCATGTGCATGTATATTCATAAACAGTTTGGGAGAATGAAATAAGAGCGGTGGATAGGAGAGCTGGTTGCCTTCATATCAAGAGTAATCACACTTGCACTTTGAATTTTCACTGCCAGACTTAAATTAGGATTCAGTCCAGCGGTCACAGAGCGGCTCCGTAGGTTTGCAATGAACTGGGAGATCTCGGAGGTAAAGATGGAGGAGGACTCAGGATTAAAAGCTGTCAAGTACAAGAGCCGGTACGGGCCTCTGCCTTCCCCTACCTGTCTCCTCTCCATGTCTCTGTAGCTTCAACCCAGGAGAAGAGCAGGAGTGAGAGGGAGGAAGACGGAGAGTAGACTGGATTGGAGAGTTACATCATTATCAAAGTCTCAAAGTCCGTTCAGCAGCTTCGGCAGCGGTAGACTTTTTAAAAGGAGGCGGTTGTGCACTGACACGCACATAGATGCACACAAGCATAAATCTCTCACGGGCTATTTACTTATCAATCCCTCTTTGTTTGTACTCCAAGCCAATGTGCGGTGAGCCCGATCCAAATCCCACTAGGTGCCTCCGTGCAAATGTTCTCTGCTGAACAGTCATTTGTAGAGAAATCGATGCAGCTAGAATGCTATTAGGAACATTTTAATTGGGAATAAAAGGGGATTCATTATTACTGTTATGACGGCTGAGCACCCTGGGTGCAGTGTGGCTGCCAGCCACGGTTGTGCGTGCTGCTGAGCGCAGGGACGGCCTGGGTAATTTGTCTGAAGGCATTGCTCCCGCGTCGCATCTTGACGTTCTGTCTCAGTGACTTTGAAAAAGTTCTCTTCAACCCACCTATCTCCATCCTTAAACTTTCTTTTTCTGCACAGCCAGACATCGATTTAGCAAACAACTGCCCATTTTGGATTTTAATGTCTTTCATGCAATGTTCTAAACAATGAAATGGCTTGTAGCAGGGGAATTTTTGTGGAGGCAGCTGAAGACAAAAGGCTGCGCGGTTAATGGAAAGTTTTTAGCTTTTGTTTTCTCCTTTTGCATCCAGGTACCTTCTTCCTCAACACACTAGCTGCAAAGTTATCCTGTATGTTGTTGTTTATGAGCGACCTGCCAAGCAAGACACTCCTGTTGTTTGTCCCACTCCACTCTGTGCACCTCCACCTCTCTCCACACTCCATCTGGACCTGCTTACAATGTACTGATTTCAAATTCAACTCAAACCCTCCCCAGTTGTGCAGACTGTGTTGCAAGTAATCACCGTTCCAATGAGCCTCTGAAACCTTTGCTCCACCTCCTGAGTCCCTGCAATCGATTCACAACCAGCACAGCCTGTTCCATGCAGCAGATTAATAATGCAGTCACTGTGCTAGTATATAAGTTTTGTTCTTATCTAATTTTGTAGTGGTGAGAAAGTTTTACCCCTCATAAATTCTGAATTAGTTTTTAATGTATGGTGCATGGCCAAACAGTAGTTTATGAGTTGCAAAACCGTTTTGACTTGCTTATATTTTAATTTCAGGTATTGCTAAGCCTCAGTTTGTACACTTGCTGTAGAATTGGTGTTTTCAGTGAACCACAATGTCTGCTCACTCACCTTACTGTGTCACTTATAAATAAAGCATAAGTAAAAAGTATACAGAGTCAAGAAGTCTCACTTCTCTCGGCGACCTCCTGGGATTTGGGCACACAGCGGTGTCTAGATTTTACCGAAAATGGTGCGATAAACAAAGAACACCCAGTCAGCTGCAGTCCTGAGGGCAAAAACACCTTGGTGACAAGAGAGGTCAGAGGAGACTGGCAAGACTCGCTCAAGCTAACAGGTGAGCTATCATAACATCATAGTACAACAGTGATGCCCAGGAAGGCATCTCTGAACGCACAACTCGTCAAACCTTGAAGCAGATGGCAGAACACCATGCTGCGGTGTATTCTGTCAGCTAAGAGCAGGAAGATGAAGCTAAAGTGGCACACCATCACCAAAATTGGATATTTGAAGAGTGGGAATATGCCGCCTGGTCCAACAAATCCTGTTTTCTCTTGTGACATGCTGATGGCTGTGTGAGAAGTTAGCATCACAGCATGAATCCATGGATCATTCTGCCTGGTGTCAGGCACAGTACAGGCTGGTGGTGGGGGAATAGTGTGGCTTTTCTTGGCACACATTACACCCCTTAGATACCAATAAAGCATCATTTGAATGCCACAGCAACCTAAACATTGTTGCTCATCATGTACGTCACTTCATGGCCAAAGTCTACAATTTCTTCAGGTGGATACTTAGAGCAAGAATTGTCTCAAGATGGTTCCAGGAACAAAAATCATGACTTTGGTTTGCCCAGATCTCAAGCCAATAGAGACCTTTGGGACGAGGTGGAACAGGATGCAGCATGAATCTGCCACCACAAAATCTGCAGAAACTGTGCAACGCTTTTGAGTCGGTATGGACCAAGATCCCTGTGGAACACCTTGTTGAATCCATGCCTTAAAGTATTCAGGCTGTGCTCCTACCCAGTACCAGCTAGATGTACCTAAAGCAGTGGCCACTGAGTGCTATGAACTCTCTTGGCCAATTTCTGATGAGTATATCCTTTGACAAAGACTTAAGAAGGTGGCATCAGGCGTTTTTTCTTAGTCAAAATGAATGAGTACAGCCTACCCTTTGAGTGCTCAGATGGAGTGTGAGTGGCCTCTGCAGCCTGTGGTGCTGTGAAATCTTTGAAATATCTTCTTTGTTTTTCCGACTGATTCATTTATTTTACTCGTGGTGCTGTTTATCTGTCTGCGGCAGAGTGATAGAGGGAGCGGAGAGTGACTAATAGAACAGGTAGCACTTGAGGCTTATGACCGAGTCCATTACGCCGGTGCTGATGTCTCCACTTGTGTCGTCCCCTTTGACTAATGCCAGCGCCTGACACACAGCCATGGATTATGATCATCTCTCTTCCTGCCATTCAGCCACATATCTAAGTCCTATTCTGTCTCTCAGTTGGGGCCAGAGAAGAGTAAGAGAGAACAACAGGGACACACTGTAGCTCTCTCTCTGCTGGTTGTTATCCACTGAGTCATCTTTCATCAATAGACACACACAGTACTCCTTCCTCTTTTAATGGGGGTTTCTGATGTTTATGGACTTCACAGTGTGAAAAGACATTGCTGTTGCAATAGAACCAAGGAGATATTAATGCAGAGAGAGAGAGAGAGAGAGAGAGAGAGAGAGAGAGAGAGAGAGAGACATGCAGCAACATGACAGAGGGAACTTTTGGGAGCCTAATCATCAAGGACTCGTGCGGCCTCAGTGGCGGAGCGCTGCTTCATTAGCAGTGCAGTAAGCACATTAATGTCCTTCAGACACCCATACGCTCCTTTATACAGTGGTTCAATAGCAGAGCCGGGTAATGGGACGCTCCAGCAAATATAACAAAGGCCTGCCCTGGATTTTGTAATTAATCAAAAAATAGCCAATACAGTAGAGAGTTAGCTAACTGGCGCTCATCTCAATGCTTCACCCCCTTCCTGCCGGAGCTCTTCACAAGGGGACAGTTTGATCTGTGCTCACCAAGTGTGTGTGCGTGTGTGTTATATATGCTTCATGCAGATGACCGAAGGTCAGACAGGCTGTATGTCACGGCATTGATCAAGCCGTTAAACAGTCAGCAGAGTGCCGTTTGTCGTTGTTATCTTGTTAATAAAGTGTGCTGTTTTTATTGCGCGGCTGGACCAAGGTGTCAAGTGCACAGGCTCCTGTTACACTGGGCTATGAAAGGCTTGGAAATGTTTTTGCATTTCCCCCCACAGCCCCGGGTTCCTTTGAACACGCCGCAGTAGGAGATACCGTATCGTTTTTTCCCTGGTTTGTGTTCCGCTGTTTTGGCAAAGGTAATAAATCAGTTTTATCGTTGTGTCTGTGTCAGCCTGACTTCCCTCGACCTGATATATCAGCATCTACTACACACAGACGACGTCCGACACACGCTCTCAGATGCCTGGAGTAGCTGCCTTTTCTTGACTCACCATTCTTCTCTTCACTGATAGGAAGGTGCACTGGAAAGATCAAGGTAGACGTCCCGTAAGCATCACCACCTCGCTCGCTCTCGCCTGTACCTTCCAGATATATTTGCTAAGTTTAAAAGACTTGAGGATTAAGCAACTTTGGACCGCTATATTTCTTCAACTGTACACCCCATACTGCCAGCTGAAGAGAGGTGGTGCAGTTTCAGGCTCATATCAGGAAGATTCATCAATATCGAGGCCCAGGGGGCTTCCGCTCAGGGCTGTCAACCAGATTTCAGCCAATTATAGGGCTTTTTTCAAATTATCTCTGAGTCCTACATATCCCCCCTGCTCTGTCAGAGCTGGCACTAGCTGGTGGCTAATGGCTGCTGGCAGCCAGGGCACTTGTTTAACCCATCAGCAAGAGCTTCTCAGGGGGACTGATTATGCTTGTTTGCATCTGTCTTCTTTTTTTCACTCGCAGATGGAATTAGAGGGAATCACAATGCAGAGGTATCACGGGCGCCGTAGCGGGCTACAGGATGGCGGGCTGAAATTACAATGTCAAACCCAACTGATGGCAGCGGCTCGGGGTGTAGAAATTAAAAGGAGGAGGAAGTAAAGTATTTACTCGCTCCAGTGGTCTCTGTACAAAGTGACAGCAGCGCAAATACCTGTACACCTTAATTTTCCCTTTTGTTCTCTTACTGGGAGTTAAGCTTTTCCTCCGGGCTTTGAGGGTAATTTAATTGTAATCTTTTGAAAAGAATAGATTATGTGCACTCTATTAACCTTTTCAGTGCCTTAGTCTTTTACTGTGCACTTTATGAATATCAATGCGGCATCCTAGCACTTTACCACCGTGTTTTCCGTTGTAGCTGTCTTGCACTGTAATGGATGTTGGGGACAAATGGGAACAAAACGGCATATATCGAACTCATAGAAAAACGAGCACAGCTAGATGTACAAAGGAAATACACAAGGTTGTTTTCTGGTAAGGGACAGATGGAAAGACGCTGGGTGTGAGGGTAGAAGAGAAATGTTTTACTGGGCAATTAAAGTCAAATCAACTGTTCCAAAGCACATCTGCTAGACATAGAGTCAGGGGTTTGATGTGATGCCGATGGAAAAAACGTGTTATTTTTGACTGTTGGATGGAGATATTTCAGTGTGTTGTTTTTAATTCAGACAATTTGCTGTGCAGGGGGATGCGATGTTGAAACATTTTGTCATTCATAATCACATTGTTTTTTAGTGTTTTGAGTTATTGCTCTTTTTTATCATCGCTGAGGCTTAAAAGTGTTCTTAGCGAAGGGCTCGTCCCCGGTGGCTCGCCAAACTGTTAATCACTTTGTAGTGGCGTCTCATCTCAAGAGGATATTGGAAATGGATTTTTCCTCACTTCTGAGAATTCCTCTGCACACTTCCCTTTGAATATTCTGCGTCCGTACCAGTCCGGATGCAAGTCGCTTCTTTAACTCACGCCAGACTGGAAGGTTAGCGTCTTTGTCAAAGGGCTTCGCTTTGACAAAAACTGTCCAATTAATTCAGTCTCCCACAGGATAGCCGCGGCCTGGACACATCAGACCAGGCTATTAGAAGGAGACAGAAGGGGCAGAAACGGTGAGCCGACTTACCGTCTCATTTGATCAAAGTCTCTCAGATGGTTGATCAGAAGGTTCTGTTTCAGGTCGGCGAGAGACGTGAGACTTTTAAAAGACACTTTCAACAGCTTGAAACAGTGAGGGCGGGTAACAACTTGAAACTGCAGTCACATTTCCTGTATTGACATTTTGCAGATGCCCCACATGAGCTAATTGGGTGTGAATACGGAGTCGGTTATTGCTCTAACTCATAATAGTCCGTGCAGCTCTGCAAGCTGACCTTTTTTTAAAAGGACACTTGAGAAGGACTTTCTCACTTTGCTCTCTCTCCTTCCTCTCTCTCTCAACATGCCTCCGTCTCAGTCTTTTGTTAACATTTTCTCACTTTGGCGCAATGCTTCCACTCAGACTAACATTAACAGAAGGCATGAGACAATATTCTCCCACCCATGCCTCTCCCCTCTTAAGATTATCTATTTCTGAAATGGCTTCGCAATTTATTCCTCACGGTCCAGCTGCCATCTGGCTATTATCTTTACAAGTGGTAGGCAAAACTGAACAGCAGGCAACGGATTTCTATTTTTTCTCCCTCCTTATCTATTCTTATGGCGTTCCCTTGATGCCCCGAATTTATCCACAGGATCTTTGGAAAACTAATATCACACTGTAAGTTGTGTTTGAAGGTTAATATCATGATTAGCACAAACTTGTTTATTTTGCTGATGTCTTCTGTTCTGCAGCAGAATGGTATAAGGGCAAAGTTGATGGGACGTGCCAACTTGTCATTATAATGTGCAGACATCTAAGGAATTATTATGATGAATAATCAAGATCAGGCATCCTTCCTATGTGGAAGACTAATGTTGTGGTGATGTGACCTTAAAGCCAGCGTGCGCCCCCCACACTACCCACTCTCTGGCTTATCAGTGTCACATCCATCACTACAACCGGGCCATTTAGCTCCGCCATCACCTCTTCAGGCACTATCTCCCCGGGATCACGTACAAACAAATTGCACCGAGATCCCGGCGTGGCTCGGGACAGATGGGACGGAGGGATGCCTGTAGAGGCAGACGATGCCAAACGTTTGCCTTTTAATGCGAGGAGTGGGTAGCAGAGAGATAAATTCCGCTTCCTCGCCTCGCCTCGGAGGCCAGCGCGCGGAGTCCTTCGACGGAAATGGAGATCCGCCTCTATCTTTCGGTCTTGATCACCGCGCTGTGCTCTTACCGTGCAGATAACAAAAGGAAGGGAAGAAAAAGACGAGGAGGAGGAGGAGGTGTTCGTTAAAAATAGACAGAATTTAAGATACTAAATTGAGATAGCATCTCCTGAGAGAGGACTAAAAAATTGTGCCAAATCACACCAATTTTAGAATACGATTAGCCATCTGATATTCTTATGTCTTAAAATTGCCTCCGTTTTCTTCCTCCACGTCTCCAAGGAAAAGAACTAGCTATTTATTTGAATTTCTCAATCAATAAGTCATTATGTGCCTTTCATTGGTCATTTACTAGTTTTAAGTGACTTCTGTCCCTCAGACAGAAGACTTAAGCAGATCATCATGAGCAGAATGAAAGAAAATAAATACTCAGCTCTCTACATACTTCAGGCATTCTGCTGTGTCCAGATAGATCCTATATAGTGTAAAGAAAGTGTTGGTGTCTAGTTAACATGGCTTCATATTGGAGGTTACAGACCACCTTGTCCTCTTCTAGGCCTCATCTGATCCTGTCAACATATTTTGATGCGCCACACGCGTCTCGATATTGATTTCCCAAACAATTATTTGGGCACAAAGTGGATCTCGAGTCATGTCAAAGTTTTATCAATACGCCTGAAAATTTAATGGAAGAAGTTCAGGCAGCCATAATTGTTTTTCACATCAACACACAGATGTTTGCCATCTAAAACCTGCCAAAAAGACACAGTGCTTTAACAGAGACTTTCAAAGGACAAGGCCAGTCGAGATGTAATGCTGGCAGAACAGCACCGGCTGAGCAGCACCTTGAGTGGAAGCAGGTGGCCTTGAGGTGATGACTCAGGCGGAAACAGTGGCGGGGAGGGGTGGAATATCTGGGATCTCTGCTTAGAGAACTGGTCTCTGAGGGGTTGGCGAAGGACGGAGATTGCCTAGTCACCGAGAAAATCGTCATCAGCTATTATGGGAAAGACCGCCTTATTAATGGGCCCTGAGGTCTCTCTGGGAAATCCTGAACACAAAGGAGGCCAACGCACGAGTGAAGAGGGATGGAGAGAAGACTGTCAGGGAGGAGGAGAGGGGGAATGTGAGGCACGGTGACTTAGCGGATCCGGGTTTGATTCCTGACCCTTTCTCATTGTGTTTGCATTGGTTTCAAGACATGCAAGTCAGTTGGACTAGGACTTTTATCCTCTTATTCCTTAAAGTATAGGTCCCTGTTCCTATTTGACATATTGCATGTCATTTTCAATTAATCCTTTGTATTCATCATTCCTTAGCTGACCATATTCTCCAGATAATTCACCTCTCAGACAGTTTCTATTAGCTCCACGGGGCGGGCCATTGGTCACTTTATTTATCACTACTTCTGGCGTGAGCATTGCCAACTTTTAAATTTCAGTCAAGCAGTAGGCACCGAGTGCCAGACAGGCCCTATGGTTCAACTTGACTGCCGAGCTTTTCGGTTAATGCTTCTCCAGAGAGACCTGGCCTGCTTGGCTAGAGTGACCCATTGGTTTTTAATACACATCCTTTATCAGCGACATGTCTCTCCAGCCCTGACTTGCAGTTCTGAATGGCGACTTGAGTTTGCAAAGTCAGCTTTTAAGGTGAGACTGAAGCACATCGCCAGTGGTCCTGTTTACAAAACTCTACAGTAAGTATTGATTTTTATAATGGAAAAAAAAGTTGTATACTTTAACCAAAGAAACACTTATTATTGTTACTGCTGTACAAGTTTGGAAAGTCATCATGACAACTTGAGAGATGTGCAAATAGAAGCACACATCAGGACCAATAGGCCTCAGTCTGATGCCAAGGCTCCACAGAGTATTGACAACAGTAAAGTTAACAAGCTCAAAGAGAGTCGTTCTATTCACACAAGGATGATTTAGCACCGTGGCAAAGTTGATATACAGACCATTTCATTTTTAATGCCTCAGTGCCTTCCTTTTCATTTGTGGGGCTGTTATACAACCCAAACTCCCATTAAGTGTCTGCTCCTTCGTAATTAAACAAATATTGTATCTCTTCAAAAACTGCCAATAAGCACATAAACAGACTAATCAAAAGGCTATTACATTGTTTCTTGCTACACTATGAGCCAACCCTCAAGGGGGTGAAACATTGTCATTTATATTATTTCAAGGCTGATTATTTGGTGCTTAGGGTTGCAGTGTTATTGCAGAATTGTGGTTGAGCATTCATAAAGTAAATACTGCTTTAACTATCCAAACTATTTGAAAACAGCAGAGCTAAAGTTGGCTTCTGTCCATCTTGTCTGGCTGTGTTTACATGCCTGGGATCCTGTGTGTGTGTATGGGGCCAAGTGTGTCACACTGTGATGCTGAGCCAGAGGCTTCCAGCATGTTCTCTGTTTTCGCCTGGAATATTGACCAGATTTTACTTTAAGGGCTGTAGAAGATATTTGTCTTGTGCTTTGCTATTTTCAAAATGCCAACACTGTTTTTTGTGTTACTTTGGAGACCTAAGTAGCATTTGGCACACTATAGTATATTTCTGATGTAGAGGGGGTTTGTGTGGTGTGTGTGTGTGTGTGTGTGGGAGGGGGTTTACAGGAAAATGATTAGTTAAAAGTAAACCTGCTGGCACTGAACAGCTGATTAATCTGCAGCAGCGGCACTGGTAGGCTTGGCAGAACGCTGCAAAGTTTGGAATAGTTGCGAACCGCTGCACCCTCAGAGTGGAACGAGGGCTGACATTTATTGATTACATGTGATGGAGAGCTCATTTGGAAAGGTTGGAGCCATGTTGCCCGACGGGAACTCCAGTCATTTTGTTTGTCTAACAAGCTGCGCAGCCGGGATTTGGTAATTTTTCTTCATTAAAGAGGAAAAATTATATATTTGATTTATGTTGAATGCACAGAGGGGTTGCACATATTAGCATAAAAAAAAAAGATGCAGCGGGACGATTACTCAGTCCTAATACACAGCACAGGTGACAGTTATTTCCTCCTGGCTATGCGTTCATGCAATCGTGCTCACAGGCAGGCTCGTGCGAATATGTGTGTGTGAGGGAGTGTGTGTGTGTGTGTGTGTGCGTGTGTTTCAATCTTGATCTAAACAGCCAGCTCCCCACCCGAGGGATGCTTCCTATCAGCTAGTAACTGAGTCATCATGACCTGCAGGATCAGAGGTGAATGAACCTTTCTCACTGGTGTTTTATCCGGGACCCAGTATCCCCGAGGGTCCGATTCAACCCACAATTCTTAGAGCTTTCATTGACACAAACACTGGGAAATCCTTAACGAGAACCTCCCCCCCCACCCCCCACCCCCCGCCCCCGCCCCCGCCCCCGCCCCCAACCTCTCCTCTCAGCACTTGCTAATGAAGGGAGATTAATTGGTATAAGGGGTCGTGCCTGGAACCTTTTCAGGTCACCTCAGGCAGATTCTTCAGTGAGATTCTCCCACAGTTTCTCACAGCCCCATCCACTCGATCTAAGTCCTACCGAGACGGCAAAACTATTCGAGTGCATCCGGACTTTATCCGCATCAAACTCACCCCGGTGTTCGCCATCCTCCCTGTGGTCCTGTCAGCGCCGTCGCAAACTCCGGGACAATCCCTCTCTAGGAACACCTTTGTTGAGACACTGTGTCATCCCCGCCGCGCCCCCGCCCCCGCTCATGCCCTCGCTGTCGGCAGTCACCGGCTTTTAATTGCACGGCCCCCTGCTCCGGCAATTATGTTGTCAAACGCAAAAAAAAAAAAAGAGGAGCGAGCACAAATAATGTGAAGCTTACAGCGGCTGGTCCCTCTGTGCAAGGCTGATTCATCTTGATCACGGGGTGACATCGCTGTGAGAGGAGAGAAGAAAAAGAAAAAAACAACAACCCAGGAAGCAATTGAGCATACAAAGAACATCGTTACCTCATTCTCAAATGAGGAACTGTGGAAAAAAAGGAACTTTGTTTTCTGGCATGCCACAAATAGCGCTAAAGTTGAAAGAGAGTTCCTGAATTGTTTAGTTGCACTTACAGTATATAAATAAGTCCTGTGTAGGGGAACAATGAGGGTGCAGGTCATAATTATTGAGGAGTCACTCAGTTTAATTATACAGGATGCTCTGTTTACCTGTAGGTCTCCAACACTCTTTGAGAAAGTGCTGAACTTTAATGCTAATTCCTCCTTGTGGGTAGGAGTGTTGAATATGGGTTATGCAGAGGGTGCTGAGGCTGCTTGCCGAGGCTCGGGTCTGCGCTCGACGCCATGAATTATTCAGGCTTGGAGGGAAGGTGTGGTGTCTTCAGGGAGGAGTTTGCCTACCTGTAGGTCAGAAGTCTGAATCAATGGCCTGGGTTTTTCTGAATCCACAGGAGCCCCGCAGCAGAACCTGGCCCCCACGAGGTGAATCTTGCATCCAGGCACCACCACTTCAACTCTTCTAGCTCCCTAAAACTGGTGAAGACCTCACGCTGACAAACAAACAAACAAAGCTCTCGTCGGGCATCTCCGTGGAGTTTTATTGCAATTCGAGGGTTTTCATCATACCCGCTACAAGTATGTGTTCCATATTCTCTGATGCATTAGGATAGGGATTGTTGAGTCATGCTGAAACACTGGATGGAGCAGATGGATGACTTCACAGCAGAAAGTTCAGCAGAAACGGCATTTCGAGAGTATCTAACTTCCGTATCGTGACGTATTTCCGAGTGAAACAGGAAAGACAGGCGGGACATAACGTTGGGAGGAATTTGATTTGAACGTTGAAAAGTGGGTGTGTCATAACACCCGAAGACACACCGAAGTACCGTGCTGTTGCTAGCTAGCTAACTAATGAATCTTAGCCTCTTAGCTCTGTGCGCTAAAAGTTGAAGATTGATTGATGGGTGGATGTCATGATATCATTGGTTGAAATTAGTTACGGGCATGCTTACGTAAGCACACGGCATATTTTGTTTTACGGGAAGAAAACATGATTGAATTTTGATATAAGAATACAATGAAATTGATTTTTGGTATTTTTTTTGGCATATATTGTTAAATAGGTGCACAGTATGACCGGGGATGTGATCTAAAAGGGTTAAAAAGGCATTTTTCATTTCATCTCATCTTTAACGTCATGGGTTCATATAAAGCTGAGATTCTCCGTGACCCGTGGAAGGTAAACAAAACTAAACAACAACTTGAGACGCTTCATCTCATCAACTTCACCCACCAGAACCGATAAAATAATCTTCTCCACTTCCAACCCGAGGAATGGGGCACAACTTTTCTCTTCTATTGCAAAACTCTATTGAGATTCTGAAGCTCGCCACTGTACGCGGCTCAGACTTACTTTGTGCTGATAACACCTCCATGTATAATAAATATTCTGTACATGATTTATTTTCTATATTATATTAAGGCTTTATCGGTACAAAGCAAACCTCAGCCGAGGAGAGCAGCGGTACGGACCCTGGAGTGTGTCAGCTCCCTCTATAGCACGACTGGCTTTGAGATGCTGCAAGGAGGGGGGGGGGAGGGGGGGGTGCAGGGATTTGCTTGTTTACTGTGTGGGGAGTGATCAATGGGGGGTTCACCAGCAAACTCCCCATGGGCGAAGTGGTCACCGAGCACTGGAGAGCATCCGCAGGAAAAATCTATACAAACCCATCGCGGGCCTCGTTTTCTGTGTTCACACCCACCCACACACACCCACACACACCCACACACACACACACACACACACACGCACGCACGCATGAATTCATAGAAAATTCGACGCCGCACCTCGCAAATTCCCCTGCCTCTGGCGCGAACGCACGCGCTCACATGCAGATGAGGGATGAAGTGTGCGTGGCGGCGGTGCGGAGTGGTTGTGGTGCGCTTGACACCGGGGTCAGAACAGTCATGACCGCCGGGGCCCCCCCAACCCCGCAGGTTGAGGCGATAAACAAGCAAACACACCCAAGCAGCGCGGGCCCAAACGGCCAAACGACCCCACACAACCCTTCTGAAGGCGGGGGAGCAAAAAACCTGAGGTGCAAGTGTGCCGGTGTTTCCCTGACAGAGAGATTGAGTCATTGCGAGTGTAACCGCTCCGCTGTGTTCAAGGCCGGGTCGCTGCTATCATGGCTATGTCTGTGAGGCATTGTCTGCCGCTCATGTGATTATAACTGAAAACTGACCTTGATGCTGAGAGCGAGAAACCTCACATCTTAACACCAAGAGAGAGGATTAGAGAGAGAGGGGGGGAAATGAAAGAAAGAGACAAAGACAGGGAGGAGAGAGAGCCGAAAGAGCGAGAGGGAAGCGGAGAGACATAATGGAATAAGTTATAGAGCAGACAAAGATGGGCAGATAGGGAGCGCGGCGAGATAAATAACAGAAATGACTGCTGGGGAGGAGAGACACATCTAGGGCAGCGCTTTTCACAGTCTGGGTTAGTACCCAAAGTTGGGTCACAGAAAGATTAAAATGAATCCGCAAGATTATCCTGGAAAATGTGTGACATCAACAGTTGGAGGATTTTGATTGAATAAATTCCAAATTTTTTGTGTAAAGTCGCTGCCTCTGTTATGTCGCCGTTTCCTTCCCAAGCCCCTGCATTGTCAGGGAGGCTAAATTAAATGCTGAAGGCTACAATCAGACGGAAGCTTATGCTCCACAATGGACCTTAAAATCAGTTTGGATCATCAGAAAAAAACACAGTCGAAGAGCCACTGTTTTGAAGAGATGGGAAGGGAAGATGTGGAGGCAGCAGCCCGGACTCTCAGATTGACAGGTTTTTAAGAAGCATGGTGCACAGAAGGACACTCTGACCTCCTGTCACCTGACTCCATCCTTTCCTACCACTTTTGGGAGGAGAGGAAAGGCTGAAACCATCAGCGCCGACAGGCCATCTCTCAGCCATCAATTCATCGACAAGCCCGAGAAAATCAATGTCACTAAAGATTTTACTGTTAGTGCTGACATTTGGACATGTTATTCTTCCATTGGGCGGTCAGAGTTTTCCCTTAACGAGAAAGCAGGCAGAGAAACGAGTATTCCGTGCAAGGGACTTAACTTTTGGACATAACTACCGAGCTGCCGCCTTTATAGCAGAGCTGTAGCTGAGTGGCGAGGCAGATCCCAGGCTATTTGCTGTCGCTGACTGGTCCTGAGGATGTGAGGGAACGAGCGCAGCGACCGGAGCGAGTCTTCTCCGGAGGAAAAGCCTTGATGGAAGAAGCTTTTAGAGCTGACTTTACAACGATGCAGCTAATGAGACGAATGAATGAGACGGCAGGGAGGAGGGAGAGGAAAGGAACGAATCACATTCACAGTAAACAACCAGGAAAAATGAAAACAGAGGGAGGAGAGGGATGGCCTATGGACACAAAAATTTGACAAACTGTTAACCCACTGTGTGCATTCCTAATTATGTGTGCACGTGCGTCTGTGCGTGTGTGTGTATGTTTATATATGTCTGTGTATTTGTGTATGTGTGTGTGTGTGTGTGCATGTAGGTGCGCTGTAATGTATTTGTCCATATACATAAATGTGAGTGTATACGTTGTTTGTGCTTTGATGAAGGGCTCAAGCTTTGAAATGCAAAAATGCAGAGTTTAATTGTATAAGCCAGTGTTTGTGAGCGGAGGATCTTGCAGGAGACCGGCGACAGATCTGATCTAACAAGGCACTTTGCTCTGCGGCAGACAGCTTTGAGGGGATTGAGAAAAAAATGTGAGATTTTAACAAGGGAGAGATTTGGATTTGGTTAGCTTTGTGACTGCCTGACAGTCACAAAGACGCACGCACAAAGAAGGGAGAATGGCAGGTTCAAGCTGAGCTCCCTCCCTCCCTCCCTCCCTCCCTCCAGATGTTGTTTTGAAATCGGATGCAGAGAGTCAAAGACTTGAACATTGTCCACGGCTGAAAAGAGGGATCCCAATTCCAATCATAAGCTGAGAGGTGAAAGATGTTTGAAAGATGTTTTTTTCTCATTCCCAGCTGTTCAATGTGCTGCACATTCACATCCTTCCTGTTGTTTTTATTGTACTGACAAAGTTATCATAGATAGATGTCACAAATCCACTTTGGTATGTTTTGGTATTTATGTTCCAAGTAATGGCATGTAATGTATATGTGTGGGTCTCATTATTCGGCAGCAGAGTGAAGTCTTTTCACTGATCTGTCAACAATACTCAGCTGTATATCCCGGTAAGTAGGCTATATTACATAACGGTTTAGCAGATGTGATGGACTGGATGTCCCAACGTCCTTGTTATTGACCCTGAGCACATAGACAAATCCAGCTGTCTGGATGGCCCTTTAACTCTGAACACAAGCCTGTATCTAATTTGATGTGCTATGTAGTTTATTAGTAGGAGGAGCAGCAGTAGAGGTCGTAGTAGCAGTAGCTGTAGTAGTAATTGTAGTAGCAGTAGGATTATTAGTAGTGATAGTGGTAGTAGTAGTAGCAGGAGGAGGAGGAGTAGTGGTGGTATTAATATCAGTATTAGCATTGTTGTTGTCATTGTGTATATATATATGTGCATATGTGTCAATGGCTGTCTTTATGGTCACCCCATATCTTCTTTGACCAACAAATCACACACAGCACCAATACATTTTCAATCACCCTCTTCCTCTCCATCTCAATACCTATCATGTTTTCCGAGTGCAGGTTGGATAAATCTGTGCCTCTGCCTCTTTCCACTGAAGTACTGTATGATCAGCAGGAGGCAATAGACTGATCCTGCTATTATCCATCTGGGGTCCAGGCTGCAGATGCTCTGATGTGTTGCACGGCTCTCCATTTGTGGGTGAGAACATACACCCCCAACTCTGATTGTCTCGCCTCCCACTTCAGCCAACTAACTCATACACACACACACACACAGAGACCCCATACCTGGAGCTGACCTCATCTGCCGGGTTCAGCTCAGGTCTTTCCCCTCGTCTGCTCCCCTCTCCATCTTTCACTCACCTCCATCCACACGATGCCTCGCAGGACAGCAGCTTTGTTCTGTGAACCAGGTGCAAGAAGTTTGTTTTTTCTGCCTGCCCAGGTTGAGGAAACCGCCGCAGGAGACGCAGGTGTCGGATGCAGATCGATGCAGATGCAGAGGCGCGGCCTCGGTCTTGCAGTTTGCAGATGAATGGAACAACCAGGTGCGGGTTTCAGAACTGTATGTGGTGTACGCTGGACACTGCGCACCAGCGAGACAGTACGTAAACAACTGTAATGTCACATTCTGAAGTAAAGCATTAGCAGAGGCTTCACTTGCAAAGTCACTGCATCTAATATCATTTGCCACCAAAACCTCCAAACTCACTTATATCGACTAGATTTCGGAGGACTAATTGTAGCAATGACTGATGACTGACAGTATATTATTATTTCCAATACATTTGTGGTTAATTTAATTTAACTTGATCTCCATTGTAATGATAAAACTACAGTAGAAGATCCAATTTGTATTCACTTCGGCCCTCTTGGCTTCACTGTGGTTTAGCAGATGTGATGGACTGGATGTCCCAAATTGGCACAATGACTGATGACTGGCAGTGTATTATTATTTGGTCAATGTGAATTATTATTAGGCCACATGTCGCCAAACTGTCTGGTTAGAGGGAACATTGGTCCCGAAAGCTCCCCTGATAGTTATTCTTTAGATGTGGCTTCCAAATACATTTCTGGTGATTTTACTTGGTCTTCATCTCCATCATAACGATAAAACTAGAAGATCCAATTTGTATTCACTTCAGCCAAGGTGTTGCAAGTGCAAGAGGTACAAATATTACCACAGCAACACTACCACACCAGAGGCACTGTATGTATTGACACCTGCTGTATTAAGTGTGAAAATATGAAGATGAAGATGAAATGATCAACCAAACCCTGGAATATCCTCCCACCGAGTTAGAAAAAGAGGGAGAAAAGGCTAAACCATCCCTCTTATCCCTGGCCAACTTCTTGGAACTTCCTAGAATAAATCAACACAAACACTTCCAGGAAAAAAAAAAAAAAAAAAAAGCAGATTTGTTAGCATTCGTACGTGTCAGAGCTTTTTCATTATAATGTTCTACTCACATGCACCGGGCTCTTGGCCTGGTCAGTGTCGGTGCCTCCGGTTCTAGTGATGACAGCTCGCTCCCTGGGGGGTGTGAATACGGAGGTGTTGATGATCCGCCCAGCAAACACACTCTCGTTACCCGTGGCCGGCTGATGATGGAGTCTGATTCATCATCACGGTGACAGAGGTATCACCCCGCCCGTGTGTTGCTCTCTCACCACGACTCCATAAGCACCTCTCATTAGCATGCAGGAGCCCGCCGACGCAAGTGTCACACAGTGTTGCTACACGGGAAATGAAGTATACGCACCTATCATTCTAGTTATTAGGCAACACAGCAGGTGTTGGGCAGCAGGAGGACGATAGTGTGATGATAATGAGTAGGGAGGCTGCCCTTCAATCGGAGGTTCAAGCCCCCATGTCAGCAAGCATCCGCCCTGCTGAAGTGTCCTTGAGCAAGACCCTGAATCTCTACCAGCTCCAGCTGCTGCTCTGTAGCTGAGCCTGACCTCTGACCTCTGACATCCCTGTGGAAGGAGAAAGCGAAGAGAATTTCTCTACGGAGATGATCAATGTATCACATTATTATTAATAATTTTCCCTGCAGTTGCTGTTTTAAAGATAACACAGCCATTCTATTACATTCTGTGCAATGCTCATACCATTGCAGTATCTTTTCTCCTTAGTGTGTGGCCATTATTTTACACTAAAAAGAAAGTTATGTATTCTGTACATGGAGGTACATGTTGGGTCAATGTTTGACATTTGGACCACCAATCGGGTCATTACAGACTAATTGGTCAAAAGCTACAAGCAAGAGAACAAGGAGGAAATGAGCAACTTGAACTTTACCAACACTATCTATTAATTTCAAAACAATTACAAAGCCTTATTTGGCCTAATGGCTAATCACTATACTGTATTGTAATAAATACTGGATGCCACAGTAATGAGACGGGTGGCCTATTTAGTCTGGAGCGGCTCCTCTGCTGCTGCCGGCTCCTCTCTGGCGTGCAGTATATCAAGTAGACAAGTGCTTTTTGGGCTGGGAGACACCCAGCACCCACCTGGGCCAACCATAATAATGCAAGCTGTCCAAGACACACCGCCTCCATTCTCACACTCAGCGCTGAGACGGAGACCGTGTTCCTATTCAGATCAGCCTTGATGAAATCGTTGCCAGAGGCGTGATGGACAGTTGAGGTAATTATTCTGCTTGAGGTATGATGATTAGGTTTCGTGGTGGAACACTCACACACTCAGTATTTCTGTTTAGTTGTTTTGATGTGTGATGCGCCTTCCGCCAGCTAGGTAGAGATGTGCTAGACAGTCTATTCTCACACCGGCTTCACTTGTTGTGAGGGCTGCCATGCCGCCACTAACTATGGTCAATCAATGGACTTGGTCTTCAACTTTCAGAAAAGTTATTTCCAACACTTCAGCTCAACAAACTTTTCCTTATCGCCCTTGCTGGATCCTGCTCTCTGAAAAACAACATGTCCATAATTTATCCTCATAACACCCTTGTCTGTCTGCAATTCCCTCGTCTCCTGTCTGTCTGCTGTTCCTCAAATCTCTGTTCTGCTTTTACTGATTAATTTGGTTAAGTGCATTTGGAACTTCAAATAATATTGTAAATAGTGTTTGACTCTGCCTTGCATTTTTATTTCATTTATGTTACTCTCTCTCTCTTCAACCTTGCAGATCAAGCAAGAACAAATTCTTATTTACAATGACAGCCTGGCAAAGACAAAAAGCCCTTTGAGCAGAGCTTTGGTCGGGGATTAAAAAGAATTAAAAATGTCTAACTCCTGTCCTCTCGAAGGCCTCGGCTTGAACGTAGCAGAGACGAACTACAGCAGAGCAGCAGTGTTGTTCAGAGCGCCGCTCGGCTCATAGCTGGAGGCTTTCTTCCGGGGAAGGTGCTGTGTGTTTCTCCAGCATCGGATCCAGACTCCTGCTGGGTTCAGGCCCCGAGAGCTGTCAGTAACACTATCCAGTACATTGTAACCTGGCTTTAACTGTGGGTCAGTGTCTAAAATACAGCAAGCTCTTTCCCTCAGTCTGGATCCCAACACGAGAGGCTGCGTGGGTCCTGGGCTGGAAAAACATAAAAACCCTGGCACAAGTCTGAGTATTTATTTGTACAATAGGGCGCTCAGGTGGATACCTATTATCCAGACCCACAGCATTAGATAAAACTGCAGCTGCAGAGTTTTTGTGCGATAGCAAATTGACTATTAAGCAAGCCTCATGCAAGTTCAGTTCAGTGGCCGCATATCAATTTGCATATATGAAGCATTCCAGTGATTTACAGCACAGAAGCAATTAAACTAAAGGATGTCTCGAGGGTCCCCACCTGGTTTGAACCCAAACAACCCTTTGATCTTGGTTAAGTGGCTGCATTCATATTGCCAGACCTTATCTGAATAGAATTCAATTATTTCAGAATTCACGCAGCGTCACCAGAAGAGTCGGAGAGCAGCAGCAATCACTCTGCAGGATCTTGGAGAAGTTTGGGTCTCTCACAGTGTGTGTCGTAACACTGCCCCCCTATGGCGAACAAAGGGAACTCGTCAATCAATATGTCTTTTTGCAGTGTGTCTGTCTCTGCTCATAACCCCGCTGATTCAGGGGTCAAGGCATATTTTTTTTTTCCGGTGCTACTTTTGTTGAATCTCTCCACCTCCAGGCAAACAGAGGAGTTATGAACTGCAGAGACGAGTGTTTTTTTGGCTATTGTTTTCCCCCTCAGAACGCCATCTGCTCTTACCTTATGCGTCGGTTGTGTGAATCACATGCAGACAAGTGTTACAGCTTGTCCTTCAGGGCTTTCCTTCAGCCTCCTCATCCATTTAAATGTATTTTGTATTCTGCGGACTAGAAAAGAGAAGGGCATCATACCTCGGGTGCCCATCTGCTGCGAGCGAACATTCAAACAAACATATGGTAGCAGTAGAGCGAAATGGCAAAAATGAAAGTCACACAGCAGCGTGTAAATTAATCAAATGTTTGAGTGTAGCTAAATTAACAAGGTTTTGTTTTATGTCTCCTATTCAAGCAGGCCATTCCTAAAATAGCTGCTTCTGCTCCTCACTTTATTTACTGCCATCATATTTAGATAGAATGATTTTTTGGGGGGCATTAAAATGGAACATGTGAGTTGTCGGCAGCCTCTTAGATGGAAATTATTACTTTTTTCATACCCATTCCTAGTGCAAAGGTGGTGTTGGCCCATTTGGATAAAGCAGATACATTATAATAAAATCTTCATCTGCTAATTTTTAGACACCATCTACTCACTTTTACAAACAGCAGACCTCTCTAAAGGCAGTGCTTGGGCATTGAGATAAATGGAGGTATGACTCCCACACGTCCACTCAATATATTTTTCGCCACAGAAATGAAATGGCAGCAGCACTCACGGTGTCATTTATGATTGCATTTTGTGACTTGAACTGTTGATGTGAGGTTTTTGTCAACAGGGAATATTTTGCTGTCAAAATTTGGTGGAGCTACCATTCAGAAAGTGGATGATAACCACACAGAGGTCTCAGACTTAAATGTTTATTCTAACAGCATGACGGCGATAAGGAACACTGGGCTCTTATCAGCATTCTGCTGTTAGAATAAACTTCCACTTTTGCAAAATTCATTCAGTTTTTGAATAGTTAATTGTTGCACTGTGATCAGCACCAGTAGCCTAATCTGCAACACAAAGAGAGGCAACTGACTGGGTACGAGTGCCTTTCCTTTGAGCTGATTTTACACGAGGCTATCATTGTCATATCAAGTGAATCAGTGGGTTTCTTATTTCATTTTAGCAGACACAGCCTCAGAGACCGGCCCGTGAAAACAAAATCCTGCACACCTACACAGTGTATTTATACGCCGTGGCACCAGACTGAGGAGTGTGAGTGTTATTGCAAATATTCAGTGACAACAAAGGGCAGAAGAGGCTGTGGAGAGGAGGCTGTAGAGGGAGGAAAAGAGTCTCAAAGACAGCCTTGAATCAAGATGCTCGGAGCGTGCTGCACAGTGTTGTCGATGTTGACGCATACCTGTGTTTTTGTCTCAGTCTCTGCTGACATTCATCATCTGAGAGCAGGTTCAGATTGACCATGATGGTGCACTTTACCTGAAAAACATCCCACAAGGCTTTAAAATCTGGATTGTCAAAATGTGTCAAAGCACAAAAACAAGATTTGCGTCATGGGAGATACAGATATGATTTACATATTTTGTGATTTGACAGAACACAGTGAGCTGATGAGGTGCCATGGTGCTTGATTGCACTTTCCTAAGGAGAGCAACCATCTGTTGTGCCAGCATGGGTTTTATTCTGGCTCATGGTAAGCTATCATACCCAGTCAATCAATCAGTCAGTCAGTCAGTTGGCCAGTCAATCAGTAACCGAACCAGTCGGCCAGTCAAGCAGTCAGCCAGTAGCTGAGAGACAGTCCAGCCAACAGAGCAGGCGTTCCCCAATTCCTGATGATTTCCAGATGACAGCCCAGACAGCCTGGCCTGAGAGAACTTAGCAGACACACACACACACTGACAGAGAGAGAGAGAGAGAGAGAGAGGATGGAGGGAGGGAGGAGGTAGCAGGAAAATGAGTAGAGAGGATGAAGGAAGGAATGTTCCTGCACATGAAACTATTGCTATGGGGAAATGCCGCGGCTCGACTGCCAGTGTGTTTTCATCCACCTTCCTGATGGCTGTTCGCTCAGCAGCATGTGACTGCGACCGCGTCCCTTAGAGAGAGAGACAGAGAGAGGGAGACAGAGACAGGAAGAGGAGTGTGTGTTGTGAGATGATCAGCATGATGCAGTGGTGGGCTCTACTCTCTGTCCTCTACCTATCTGTCTACCTGGCAGCCGCTCAGCACTGCAGGAAAGGTAGGTGGACTTATCATTTGGGAGTTTATGGTCTATGGACTGACAAGCTCCATACATGCAGTACGACTCTATCATCTCTCCTAGGCCTGCACAGGAATTTTATTGACAGCAAGTTATGAGAAAACTTTTTTGTTTACATATAATATTCAATGTCCATAATTGTAATGATGTGTGTGCTTGTACAAAACAGAAATCATGTGTCTTTGTATTGTAAATGCTGCCAGCCTATTGCAAAATGGAAATAAATAATCAAATTAAGACAATAAATCAGAGAAAAATAAAAGAGAGAGAGAGAGAGAGAGAGAGAGAGAGTGCATGCATGAGTGTGTGCATGCATACATATGTATGGATATGAGCGTGTGTGTGTGTGTGTGTGTGTGTGTGTGTGTGTGGGTGAGTGCGTGTGAGAATGTGCTATTAGGGGAACGTTACGATGTGCATCACATCCACAAGTAATTTTCCAGCTAAAAACGGCCGGCCTGTTGTTACTGGATCCACTTACTTCGGAAATTCCTTTACAAACACTCACATTCGCTTTGCTTGGAAATCTGTGTTTTATTTATCCAGAGATCTGTTTGTCCAATAAGGATGATTCAAATTCGGATTAGTCATGTGATACTCAAAACCTGTGACAGGAGAGAGATGGGAAAGGAAGGAGTTTCAGTGGGGATTTCTAATTCACTGCATTAGACAGGCTGCTGGCCTTTGCACCTGGGCAGAAATAGATGAAGCAAGCCAGGTCATGTAGGTGTATCGCCCTGCCATCTCCCTTGGGTCACAGCTCCTGATGGGTGACAGTGGGCCAAGATATGGAAATGGCACATATATTTCCCCAGTTTCCCCAGTGATTGCCAAATCCCGTCTTGACTGAGTGATAATGAGTCACTTTATTGCAGCTGATTGCCAAGAACATCTACATCTGTGTTGACGTATTGTTATTCAAGTATTATTAAGATTTACAGCATCTCATAGATTTGTCTCACATTGGGAGTGTTGATGGCAAAATGTGTGTTTATATTGTGAGGATTGGATTCTGTATTTTAGAGCTGCTGGACTATTGCTTTGTATTTATAGAGGATGTGGCACAGTGGCGAAGGTTTTCTTCTCTCCTGTGTCCTCGCCATCCCCTTCACCCTAAGCCTGAGGGATCCAGACGTCCATTTTGGTTTTTTTGGTTGTTGTTTTTTTTCTTTCATCAAGACATCCCTCCAGCCAGGAGTACCATTTAGCTCCCGCTAATTAATGGATCTTTGTTGTTCCCTCAGCTCCTTGCAAGCATTTAGAGGGAGATTACAAGTTCCCTGTCTGTGCGTAATGACATTGGGGAAGCCTGCCCATCCAAACACTTATTGTTTAGGAGCACTGGAAAGGGAGGGGAAGCATGAGGGATGAACAGACTTGGAATGAACAGGGAGAGCTAAGCTGTCACCCAGAAGGACATCTAATAAGTTAGAAAAATATATATATATATCAGTTTATGTCTCCCTGTAGGTCGCCGGTTGTTACAAAATACAAATCATCTATTACTCTTCAGTTGGGAATACAGTGGTAGGACTTTTGATGGGGAAATGCTTTAATTTCACAGTATGACACCACCAGCAGACATACTACTTAGTAGTTGCACAGTATTTGAATATGACTCAAGTATCGCAATACCAAAGCCTTATAACACCTGTGATACCAAAAATTGTGTGTCATATTATCTAAATTGTCCTAAGTATAAATGTATCTGTGTCTTAAGTGTCTAAAGAAAGTATACAAAAAGGTATGGTCCATCTAAATTAGTGCTGCTCCAACCATATGAATATTAATCAACAAGTACATTTTATTCCAAACAAAGACCTACCTGACACCAGGTGTTTAGAACAGCAAATGTAAAAGCTTTCAGAACTGGATATAGGTTGAATCATTATAATGTTATAGCAAAATGGACATTTTTATGAAAATGTTGCAGATTATTACTTCAAAAGGTAATTGCTGATGGCTCCAAACCAGTGATGGATGCGTGATTGACTCAGTAAGTTAAGCTGTCATTCCCATGATGCTCCATTCCTTAACGACATAGCCCCGGCACTAATGAGCACGCTCTCCCCTGGGTGTTGTTTTGATTACACTGACTATGCACAAGTAAGGCTGTGGTTTATCTTTGCTATGTAATGTATGCATAGTCATTCCTCTGGTGCTGATGGTGCACTCTGGACTCACTCACTCCATGGCGATTGTAAATTTTCACCCATAAGATGCGATGCACTTACAGTTAAACGTCAGTGGGGGTTGAACCAGACAGGAGGGGGGGAAGGGTTCAAGCTAAATTATCTAAATTATCTAGTTGTACCAAAGTGCTGGGCTGTATTTCTCTGACATTGGCACATACAGTCCAGACTCTGAGCAGATTCTGAATGGTGGCCAGTGAAAAAGTTGGTAAGACCTGGAGCTGAGGCTGGCAGTCGCCCAGGCAGGAAGCAGGTACATGAGGAGATCAGCCAGAGAATGTGGCATTGGCTGACCTCAGATCTGCCTATAAAGCTAAGTGTGGCGGGACGATGCAGTACAGAGCAGATCATTACAGGAGAATTGCGGGCCAGTGCACTATAGATGACACTGTAGGATGATGAGGATGAAGCCCAGAGTTTATATTGTATACCTCATTAAGATTTGTTTCCACTGGTTTACACAGGGAGCCAACCAATGGATGGCAAAAGTATGTGAAGCGCTGGAAAAAAAGAGAGTTAGATGTCTGGAGAAACTCAAAGGAAGTTTTACTTCAATTCATTATGCCGCGAATCCCCCTTTCAGTTCTAATCAACTTTGCTTTTCACTTCACTCTCCTGCAAGCAGTGTAGCCAAATTGGACTTGGAGTCTCACACAATAGAGACAGTCATACTAAATGAATGGATAGACTTAAAGAGTTGGACAGCAATCGTAGACATGCTTTAAACAGTATGGAAGGTGAGAGGTGTGGACGACATCACTCTGCGTCCTTGTGCGACCTCTCTGCTCTGTGGATGCTGAAGCATTGCTCAGACACGCCCAAGCATATGAGATAGTGTGTCTGTGTCCACTGCTTGTTTTGACTCCTAATCTGGCTACTTATTCCAGCCTTGTTTTGGACTTGCCCTCCCAAAGACCTTCCACTCCCAGGGGGAATCTCCACTCGCTGTCAAGGATGTAATGCAAAAATGAGAACGCAAATACGGTGTTGTCAGAGCGGGCCGGTTCATAAATCATTCCTTGGACACAGCTATGTCCTCCTGAGCTCATTAAGAATTTAGCTTTTCATGTTTAATTTTTGTATTTTAAGCCAGTGAACCAAAAGATGCTTCTTGGAGTGGATAAAAGCTGGGAAATCTTTGCGGGCTCCAGCCTGAACTTCCTCTCTAAAAAAAAAGAATTAATCATCGCTTCCCTTTCCTCCCTTGCTTAAGGTTATTTTTTGCAGCAGTTCGTATAGTAGTTCATATTATAAAGAGTATATTTCAACATAATAGGGAGACCATGCCTCTCAGCTGCAGTAAATTTGAGGTATGTGACCAGGGCCTCCTCCGGGAATCTGCTGCTGGTTATCACCTCCAGTAAAAGATGGGTTTCATGGTATGCTATCATAAAGATGGGGGGGGGTGGCAGCAACTGTTTCCGATAGCTGAGAGCGAGGTGTTTCATTCCAGGCCTATCTGGACACCTCAGGTTATGAGGTCCCTGGTCTGCTACACACATGCCCTGACACTTTGAAATCTGTCCAAATGTGGAAAGCAGCACCTGCACCTCTGAAAGCGGGGCCGGGTAACCTCTGGGATGTCATGCCACAGTGTTTAGCTCTGTCAAAGTGCTCAAGGCTCGTACATACGGGAGCATCTGCGGCTCAGTTGAAGGCCAATTACTCTTTGCATAGCTGGGGCGAGAGTCAATCTGACTTGCATAATATTTGAGCAGTGAAGTATCGGTGTTTATTCAACCTCGGGCCACCCACACGCACGTCACACTGGGTAATATGGTGCCTCATTTCTTGAAGGTCTAATTGGATTTGTCCCCTCTTCTGTCTTCTAGCTCTGTATCCGTCCGCCTTTTGGATAAAACGTGGGACACATTCGCTCATCAACCCCACGTTCCAGCGCTCGGTGGAGGATGTCAACCTGCTCTTTGAGGTCAGTTTAGGCCTAATGGAG
The DNA here is from genome assembly GCF_048128805.1 of Centroberyx gerrardi. NCBI lineage: Eukaryota > Metazoa > Chordata > Actinopteri > Beryciformes > Berycidae > Centroberyx > Centroberyx gerrardi. Next base: position 8,069,108 of record NC_136020.1, read on the forward strand.
GTGTAACGATGTCGAAATGGTTCATGGTTCTCAGACTAGAAACCATTTTGAATCTATTGAGAATGTCCGTAGATCCCCAGCCAAATAATCAAACATATTTGTGGTCCGTCATCTTCAACTGTAGAAGCCTGATGATTAAAAAAAATGAAAATGAAAACACTGTGTACCACTGCTATCCTGCTAATGATTAGTAGGAATGTGAAATATGTGTTTGCTCAAAGGTTTCATTCATGCAGGCGAAATTCATTTATTAGCTCATCATGTTTTCACTTCACTTTTTCCATACACACAAAAAATGTTTGCATACAATGTAACAACATACAGTACATGCTATGTATTGACATATATGATAACAACATATATGAAAACATATCTTTTAACCATATTAAGGAAATTTACATTTACAAATCTACATTACAAAATGGTCATTCATATTGGTTCTATGTCAAATACCTTTGACATAAATAAATTAATTGATGTTATCTCAGGATATATCACCCAATAGTATATTTTGAAATATAAGCTTATGCATAAATAGACTTACTTACTTTTTGAAACAGCTACAGTATATATATTTATGAATGAGCATGCTGTTGATGTATTTTAGTAAATTTTTAAATATATTGTGGACTCTGTGGTGTATGGTCTTATATATTACACTTAGGTATGAGGTATCATTTAGTTAAATGGTTAGTTAGCTAGTCATATAGGTAGGTATGTAGTTAGATAGGGAGAGTAAGGAGGTAGTTAGTTAATTATATATATGGGTTCACAGATAGGTAGGTAGGTGGTTAGTTAGGTGGGTAGGTACGTAGTTAGTGAGTTAGTTATAGGTAGGTAGTAGGGACGGGACGATATGGGGTTTACGATTCCATACAACCACGATGTAATAAATAAAAGTTCAATGACAACAAAGTATGACTGTGCAGAATTGTGTTTATTTCTGAGCTATGAATCTTTAGCAACAATTTAAAAATGTCATTACAAAGTGTGATTACTACAGCAGAATAAAATGTAGCTGATATCGCGATCATTTTTTCTACCCTACGATACATATTGTCACATTTTTGTATTGCGATATATCGTCCCATCCCTAGTAGGTAAGTAGGTAGGTAGACAGTATTTTAGGTAGGCAGATAAGTAAGTAGGTATGCAGTTAGTTAGTTAGTTAGTTAGGTAGGTAGGTAGGTAGGTAGGCAGGTAGTGAGTTAGTTGGTTAGGTAGGTAGTTAGGCAGGTAGATATGTAAGTAAGTAGGTAGGTAGGTAGTATACGAGCTCCTCAGTGTTTTTCGTGACAGTCCAGAGACAAACACTTTTATGGACCTCTGTGTCCCAGATCCTGCTGGCAGGACTGCAGATCGAAGGCGAGGAAGAAGCCATGCTGCTCCCAGATGAGGAGCTGGCCTCCCTGAGGCGCGTGGAGAAGCTGGAGGTCATCTGCGAGGACGTGCTGCCCAAGCGGCTGTCCGACATCCGCCGCCTGACGGCCGAGCTCGCTCGGCGCCTCCGGCCCCTGAGCGGCCAGGACTTCGAGAGGACGCTGCTGACCATGGTGTACGCCGCCCAGACGGTGGCTCGTATCAGCAACCAGCACCAGAGAGCGCTGTGGACCGACGCCCTGCTGCAGCTGTTCAGAGCCATCCAGAAGGACCTGGCGCCCTCTTGAGGAGGAATCAGGAGCTGTAACTGTATGGACGTGAATTATGAGGACATTATATTTATGGCCGTGTTGACAGCAACATATTCTTTCACTGGCTCATGGTCACTGGCTCACTCCATTGTGCTTTTTTAACTTTCTGGACCCTAATTCATGATATTATATGATACTACAATACTATATTTGTGGAGGCATTTTATGACTCTGACCTACAGTACAACAAGAAAATGACACAAAAATATGACCAGCAGTATATTACTCTGACAATACCAGGCCGAATCACTTCCTTTCCACTGTGCTGTCTGTGTATATCTGTTTGATTTCACATAATCGCTCTAGAGGGCATTAGATATTTGGCCCTCTCTGGAAAGATTGCTCAGCTTGTTTGATTTGCCAATAAAAGCCCTTTGAATGAAAACCACAGAGAATGTGTAGATCAATACTCCTGATTGCTCATTTTATCAAATTGGAAAATGTATGATAGATGTTTGCTTCAAAGCTGCTCATTTCCTCATTTTGTAGAATAGGTACTTGTTGTAATAGGCCTCCATGCAGTTCACTCATTGGAGTGGATACAAATGATATATCAGGTCTGTGCTGTTTTGCCTCTTTGACTGTAACACAGCGCTCAGTCAACTGATTTTACATTTTAGTATCTGCCTCAACTCAGGCTTACACTCGATAACAGTTGCTATCCAGCCATGGAAACAATGTCTGTCATTTCCTGCCACCAGACCTGCAAATTCCCCACAGCACTTGGTTTCTGAAAATTTATACGATCACAGGATTTTTTTTCTGAGTCTCATGCTGGCTAAAGAACATGTCAGCAGTCAGCCCATGTCACCGGACTGAGGAGGAAGTAAAGACCGCGGTGGGGAATTTCCTTCCAAGACAGAGGATCAGCCCTCGCTCCCTGCACCGCTCTGAGGCTGCTGATCTGCTGGATGCTTTTGGCCATGACTTGACAGATAATAAAGAGAATTTCTGAGGAAAGAGGAAGAAAAATATATCTCAGGTGACAAAGATTTTATGCCCTGTATCAAGTCTGATTGCGTTAGTTGAGCTTTATTATAAAACTGTCCCACACTTTATGCACACTATATGCGTTAATCTTAACTGTACCTCAGAAAATTAACATTTCAAGATTATTCATAGAGCTTATGCCACTTCTTACATAAGATATAAGGTGAAATTACAACCTAGCTATTACTGTCATATTTGCAATTCAAATAGTCCTGGTACCTTCCTGCATATGTTCTGTCCTTTGTAACCTATAGTAATTAAAATCCAGTATGTACCTAACCCCTGTCTGTGCTTACTTAATGACACCAAAGAAGTTAAAAATTATAGAAAATGTTATTTTCTGGCTTTACAGCTGCTAAAGACTATCATTAGTAACTGGTTTACCCCTAATATTTGCATGAAAATGATTTGGATACACTCTTTCAAAACATTGTAAATCTTGAATGTATGACTGCTAAACCTTCAACTGTGGATGCATGAAACTGTATTAGATCTAATATTTTTTTCTTTATTGTATCTTCTTCTATGCAATAGCATAATATCTGTGATCTGTAATGTTTGTATGTTTGTATGCAGACTTACAAAAAATAATAAAAAATGTTGATCACAAAAAAAAAAAAAAAAAGCTGTCCCACACTTAAAACCTGTGTGTTCCAGGTATGTGACCCTGATCACAAAGTGTTTGTAATCATATGTACAAGCCTCATCCTGTTGGTTGGTACTGTTATGCTCCAGTACCTCACAGATGCGCCCACCTTAATTGCCAGAGGATAAAACTACTTTAATATGCAGCAGACATATCCTTGTATCCTTGTAACAAAGTATGAGGTGAGTAGCATGCATAAAATTGCATTTCCAAACAGCTCTTCGCATTTGTTTTAACCTGCTCGGAGAACCTCTTAGTTTGAGTTTACATCAGGACAAATTAGACTGTCAGCTAAGTTAGAAACCACAGAGAAGTAGGCTATATTATATACTTTCCTGAGATTATGTTATTATTCTGGCACTCATCCCCAATGCTACTGTCTTGCAAATTAATTATTTGCAAATTCTGTTTGATACAGGTCTGACAGCATGATACATCTCAGTTACAGCCTAGGCTTAGTTGTTGCTTCATTAGCCTCCTCTCTATTTTTCTCTTCAAAAAGAGCCCTTGAATATTTTTACAATATGCCTCTTTGTAGGCTGAGTTCTACTGTACTCTTCCTTTGAAAATTCAGTATAACTTTTCAAAGTCCAAAATCTCAAAGGTTAAAAATCCTTCTGTAACTCGTCTGCTTGTCTTCATCTATATTTAGAAAACTAATGGGGATCCAAATAAACAATAAACAAGCTACATCTCCTCCTTTGTGATTGGTATTGATTTAATAAGGGAAATCAATAAGGCATAATGGATTTTACCTGGATTCACCTCATCAAGAGTAACTATCCCTAATATTTTGTTTCCCCTAAATGCAGATTTTGAAATGTTGTGTATCACCTTTAGGAGGTTATTGCATGTTGAGAGAGCACCTCCAAGTGGCTGAACACAGAATTGCTTTGTTAGTGTTCTCCATCTGAAGCTGCATGTTCCTGGTTTTCAGCTTGATCATATGAATATCCTCCTTCCCATCCTTCTCTTAAATGTGACCTATTGCACCCAAATAAAAGTAATTTCTACCAAATTCCCATGGAACAATTCTGATCACAATTGTCAGACATGCCGAGGAATCTGCACAAGGCATATTTTGACAAGAACAATGCTGTATTACGTTTAGATGGGTTTGACCTGCCAATCAAATTAAACCAAGGTAGAGATGATGGCCTGTGTTAGTAATAGAAACCCACAATAATTATGTCATGTAAAGTATGACATCATGTAATGTAACATGACCTGACCTCTTGCCCAACAGATGGAGAGGTTAAAGGGACGATCGCTGATGACTTTTGGCGAGGATGATCGGTGCTTTTGTAGAATCAGTCCAGGATGGAAGTTGGAAGTTCAGGATTTTCCTGCATTTAGTTTAGTTCATGGACCAGACATGACATGAAAAATGATAATAGCAATATTCAAGTCTAAAAGTATTTCAAAGTCAGCCTTTTTCCAGTGTGGTCCAGGCAATCCATGATATATAATTACATCATACTTGATCATGCCCACTTCCCTGCTGTGTGATGCACCCTCCATACCCCCCAATACCCCCCCATACACCCCTCATACAAAAAATACTGTAACTACAACCTGTATGTTGTTAGTTATCAGTCTGTGCTCACTAGGTGGCAGCGTTACCAAGTGTACGACCTGCTTCCCTGCTGGATCCCCTCCAGTTTTACTCAGGACCCACTCATCATATTGTCTTGATTTATTGTGTTGTGGGGCATCATGGGACAGAGGGAACTGCTGTTAGTTAAAGCCATAGTGCAACATCTCTGTAAGTCCTGCCTTGCCTGGGTTTAGTTGATTCGAGTCTTATTACTCTTTGGAATCCAACGTCCTCAGTCCATGTTGTGGCTAGAAGCACACTGTAAGATTTCCCTTAAGATTTCTTGAACTAATTAGGTACATTGTTGTTATGCCAGCCAAAAGTATAGGCTGCCGCGAGAGAAGAAAAGCTATGATGTGGCATTTTCACTTTGATTTCTTTTTGTTTTTGTTTTTTTTGTTGTTTTTGTGAGGTGGCTTAATTGGAGCTGAATCTTGTCAAAATTGTGTATTGTGTGTCTACTCTGGTTGAAATATTTTGATATCAGCTGAACACCCTGCTGCTTTTACTCAAGCTTGTCAGCTGCATATGTTTTCCCCACAGCTGTCAGACATATTTTCATGCCTCAAATCCCATTATTCTGGCAGAAAGAGACCAGTGAGAGAGAGAGAGAGAGGGACCAATGAAACATCTCAATGTGTCACAAATGCACACACTGTACTTTCCTGCAGCAAATTAAACAACTCAATACCTTATCCATGTGGTTTAATAAATGAGCGCATGGCAACCTGCCACGACAAAAACCTCTGGAAGACTCTACGGATTCTCTCCTGTCTGCCAGTCAGATGACTTGCGGTACGACTTGGCGTCTTCTCCCCCGTTATTATGAGAAAATAATTCAGGATCTCTATCGGAGGCATCAAACACACTCCGGACACACCATTAAAAACATTCCTCTGGCAAAAATCAGCAGCAGCCCATACGGGGCCCGATTCCATCCTTTGAAAAGCCTTTGAAAGAATATGTTCATGTTAAAGCAGGAATGTGGAAAGTGGCGGATTAAAGTGGGGTTTTTTTTTATAAGCAAACGTTTTTTATCAGGCTGATCACTGTCATTCCCAGTAGGAGTAAGAGGACAGAATGAAGGCTGTGACTCAAACACTCCAGATGTAAGCCGAGCATGTTGGGAGGTGATTTATGAGCTGCAGCCGCAAACAGGGTGAGGTCATCAACGTGCGCCCATCAGCACCCTCCTTTGACCATGCCAATGTCAAAGATTTTGCATCAAACAGACTTGACCCTACAAAGTCTTTTGCATGATAGCGTTTCATCAGTGTAAAGCACCTGCTACAGTAATTCCTTCACCTCTGTTATTCTGACAGGCTAATGCGGCATGTATAATAGCAGCTGAGCCTAGCTTAGAGAGAAGAGAGACGGTGCCAGCAGGGGGGGACTGTGGAGGGGTTGGATGGACAGGGGTGGGATGCGTTAGTCAGGGATTGGGATACCTCACTGTGTCAAAGAGCCAATTACACAGCGTGAGCGAGGACAGAGGGGGTCCGATTCAAAACAGCCTGCCGCGACCTCACGAGAAGATCAACACGGCATTACACAAACACATCAGAGCAGCTGGGGGAAAACTCCTGGGGAAATCACAAAACATGAATGAAACGAAAGAAATAGCATTATATTTAGTGATTTAGTCTTGTTATTCTGAAGTGGTGTGTGGATAATTTTGTCATGATGATTGGATTCAGACCGGCGCTTCACTTTCATTGGAAAACATCACTTTTGTTGTTAACAATAGTCATTTAGCATTCTCCCAAACACTTTCCCCCTTTCATGTGGTTCCATGTCATCCAAACAGTGCAAGTCAACTCTCACAGTTCTTGGATACCATTCAGCATTCCCACCAGATGGGTTTGTTGGGCATAACAAGGCCTGGAGCTTCCGATAAGCGATGGGAGAGAGCTGGGAGAGAGTTGGGAGAGAGTTGGCAGAGAGCGGTGAAGCTGGGGGCATGGGATGGAAGATAATACTCTCCTCCTCTCCCAAACTCTTATCGGACATTGCTATGAAGAGGTGCGGGGTTCACATGGGAGTTGTGGTATGCCGTGTTTCAACACAGCTCCCTGGGTCCCTAATTTGATTTAGCTCGGTGCAATCCAGCCGCAGGTGGGGAGGTCTGGAAGGGAAGCCTCGCACAGCACATGAAAGGCTGATAATGGCAGTGCATGAGTGATTGATAATGGCCCTTCGTGCTGAAGATGTCCTTGGTAATACTAGCATCTCACTCTCTAACAGGCTCTCTTGAGATCGCTTTTTCATTTGGAGGATGAAACTTGTCTTAATCACCCAGCCAGCCTCTAAACAGCCCATTTCCCACACTAGTTTTTGTGATTTAGCTACCGAAAGAAGCAGTCATGAGGCCGATATAGATAAGACCTCTCTTACTTTCTCGGAGTAAACAGCATTGCACCCATTTGGCAGAGGGCCAAAAGGCGGGAGAACCACACGCACACTGCAGTAAATTCACATTTAAACTCGTCACTGTCGCTGGAAACGCTGGCCGTGACAAATAGCATTTTCCATCTCATGTTCTCCTCACAGCCCTTCGCCTCGTCATTTACTTACAGACACATACAATTAATGGAAGCAATTTAAACAGAAAAAAGAAACGGCTACAGCAGATCTCGTCCTAATTGCGACATGCATCAGATGAGCCAGAAGTGTGTGTGTTTGTGTGTGTGTGTGTGTTAAGCCGCCCTCTCTAGTGAGGGTCTGTTGATTCAGTCAAATGGCTCTTGTCATACTTAAATCCATTGCCTGCTGATTAAATGTTACAGCAGAGGGTAAGAGGGTGAGACCCAGGATCACTGTGGCATAAAGCTATCTAGAATCCCCCAACCGCCCTGTAATTGAATGCCAGAAGATCTTCAGCAGTGCATCACATAGCCGCTATGCCATTTTTTGCTCATTCCCCGTAATAGAATGCCTGTGTGCTATTTCCTTATGGCCACATTGGCAGACCTGCTTTTGATATAAAGTCTTATAGACACATCATACAGCAGAACTGTGGGCTTCATGCAGGAAAACCTTGGCCAGGATTCCTCCCATTGTAGCTTGGCAACTTTGAGAATAGCTCTTATTCTAGCAGTGATTTCTGAACTGGTTGTGGTCCAAAGATAGGTCCTGGCGGAACTCCGTGGAAACAGATACAGCATGTGTGAGTAATGTGTAAACAGCCAAGGCGTGCGAGGCGGACTCGTGGGTAGTAATCCACCGTATAAACAGAACAAAACGTTTGATTTCCTCCTAGATTTGAGCAAACGTAGACGTAACGAATGTTTGTTGATACTCGGTCTCGCTGCTCTCGCATCCGCTGAACTCTGTGATCAATGGTAAGTGATACAGCAGCAGCAGGTGGCCGGGTCTCAGACACTTGACTGTAAATGAATTCAAGTCAACGGCGCTCGGCTCCCTGGCAGATTTCCATGTTTAGAGAAGAATTAATCATTAAGTGACTCAGAGGGTCTGCGGTCGGCGGGCTTTGTTTTCACTGCGGCCACCTTAGTTCGGTTTTAATGGACGTTGCGCTCTAGTGTAAACACGCTCAGGAAACGAAGCGTTAGGCCTTCAGCATATGGGGAATAGACGTGTTTGTTTCTCACAGAGCAAACCGTGAAATGTGGCGTGTTTGTCTATGTCTGTGTCTCTCTGAGTGTGTGTGTGTGAGTGCGTTTCGCTTTGTTTTCTATGTGCGAGGACTGATCCCCCCTAGACTCGCCCCCAGCGAGTCCGCAGAGGCCGCCTGCCCGCTCCATTCTGTGTTTGGTGTCAAACTGACTGTGAAGAAGTATACGGGGCCCCTGGGAGTCATATACCTACCGTTAACTCGCACTCTGCTTATCCTCTCATTTCAACACGCAGTCTGATTTGTATATCATCTGTATACGCTCCTAAAGTAAAACAAACCGTGTCACCAGAAGTCCTTATCCTCACGCTGACCTTATCGCTTCAGGGCGCGTCATCGCTTCCCCAAAAGGCTCGGCAGTTTATTGCACCTTCTCTGTCCGGACCTCATATGTCTTTGTTTTCCTCCACAGTGAGGAAACATGTTTACGAGATTAAAAATGATAGAAAACAAATAAAAAAAGATTTGTTGGCTTGGTGACTCCCCCCCCCCCCCCCCCCTCCAGTTGCATTTTATGACGGTCTAATTGGAAGAAGCAGATGTTGGTGTAGTCACAGAGCGGCTCTGCAGATGCTTTCAGTTTGGAAGTTGGACTGCTGTCTGCTGAAGCGAAGTGAAGCTCCACGCACCACACAGTGCAAACAGACACTTGCTCCAACATGTGGAGACTGACTGAACATTGTCTTGCTTCACAATTCAGCTGCATTCAACTTGGATCGACTGAACTTTTAACATCGGTGTCAAAATGTGTGAACAGTGGGATTCTTGCGTTACAGAAGAATCCGTGATTGACGTTTCATGAACTGAGGTATGCATAGCTGTGGGCATTCCTGTGAAAATAGCAGCGTACGAGATGGCGCTGAACGCTGAACCTGCTCCTTGCCCTCCCATCAAACCCAGCCGACTTTACCCAGGAAATCCTTGTCTGGTCGCTGTGCCAAGACTGCCCAGAGTCACAGAGCATGTTCTCCAGCATCTGCTCTTAGTCCAACATGCGGAATACAACACAAGTCCCTCATCTGCCTTTCAGGTGCCGCAAATCTTTCAAAAAAAACATGAAACATCATAAAATCATGAGATCATCGAACGCTTAACATTACTGTGATAGATGGTTTGTTTTTTGACATGCATCTGACCTCATGGAAAAATTCTATATTACAGTTTGTGCTTAATTCACATTCTTTTTCAATGATCTCTAATACCAAACAGAACTGCCTCGCTATGCCAAGAACACTGTTTTGAAGTCTATGCAGAAATGTGCAATCAATACTGATCTGTCAGTGCTGCTACTACTGTCTGCAGGTGGATTGTGCTAGTGCTGCATGCCCTGAAAACAGTTATCTCCATAAATAATAGCACAATCAGTAAGTCAATATTACCAGATACGGCAATTAATCTGACAGTGTAACTTCATAAATCCCTGCATTAAATCTTCGCTGAATCATAATTACGTCTGCTAAATAATACTGTGCTATCACAATGCACTATGAGGTGCTGGATGAGGAGATACAGCAAAGTGACTGGCCTACTTTTGTAGAGATGGACACACATGTAATGGATGGACCTATGAACCTATTCTAAAATTGTGACGAAGATGTCCGCCCCTAAGCCCCCTGGGAAAACGAGTCCACAGGTTAATGCTGACCGAATCAATTAGAGCACTGAATGGAATTACCTATGCATAGTCCTGGTCGTTCACTCAGCTAATTAGCACTATTCATCTAGTGGGAGGGGAGACGGTCCCTTGGCACTCACCGGGTCGACCCCAATTAAATATCTCGGCTCTATATGGCCCCTCGCTGCCTCCCTCCTTCTCATTTACTTAAAGTCTGGAGGGCAGTTCTTTCAGGTTATACATGTATACACGGTTTGACTATTGATCTGGACCTGATGTCATCCCCTTTTGGATGTTTAGAAGTCTGTAGGGGGGGTCACCCTGCAGAAGTAATAACGAAAATTAAGAGTGGCAGGTCCCAGACCTTGTTGTAATTGAATTGTTGTGTGGCAGACTGAAACAACCAGCAACTCAAAATGATATAGGGGAGGGGAGGGGCTGGCTGGTGTGGACATTGCTGAGAGTAAGGATTCATTATGGCATGAGTGATATTACTGTACCCCCAATGATTGCTCTTCGATTGGCAAGCAACGATCGGTGCTGAAATCGAAAACTGAGAGTTGATGAACTATGTTGTTTGTGTATGGGTGTGTTTGTTTTGTTCCCATTTTTGAGTAACCACCAAGTCCTCAATGATACCTTAATAATGCCCCGTCTTGTTCACATATGTTTATAATCCCAGCGATTGCCTGATTGTTTGGTGTAATGAGCCTGTTGCGTATGATGAAGCGCTGACCTTGAACGCAGCAGCAACCCTCCCTGTGAGAGTGAAGTCATATCTGACCTTCTATCACGCAACCTCCTCTCCAAGTGATTCCAGCATCGAACTTAGACGGTATTACCATCAGCAATGTGCTTGACTGAGTGATTAAAAAAAAAAAAAAAAAACTTTAAGGAGGTTACGGATAGTTTGATTTCCTCCAGTGCATTCTCTCCCTGTTACACTCAGTTGCTGAAAATGCTGCATTTCCAAGAAGCCCGCAGTATCGCTCTGGCACAGTAAACGAGTGAATATCTAGGCTGGAATGAGAAGAATGGTAAAAACTGGAAATTATACTTTACCACTTATCTTTCTCAAGCCTTTCTGCTTCATTGGGTCTGTAATTTTTCTGGAAGCTAGTATGGGACTTTTTGAAATCACCGGAAAATAACTTTAGGCAAAACTGAGTTCATTTTGCTTATCTAAACTGATAGAGGCTCATATATCACTGGAAGGGAAAATAGACTAGGCAATGTTTCAGCTTCCGTTTTAGGTCTGCGGTTGTTATTAAAAACCACCGTCAGTTCCAGCAAGCAGTAACGCTAATTAAAGGTACCAATTATTCAGAGGACACCGTCTAACTGCTAATCCTGAGGATATTGATTGAACTGTCTGGGCGTCACCCTGCCTTTGATTGGCTTGGTCTTTAGGGGCCTCCGGATTGAAATGTAGGCACAGATAAATAATGGTATGCTGAAGCCATGTTAATAAAGCATGTCAGCCACCTGCATGACTTCATTCAGTCCAACCGGCCAAACCCACAGCATAACATGTCAAGCAACATTTCAGGTTGAGTCTTTGTTGAATGCATTCATAAAATAAATTTATGTTGCTTTATTTAAAGAGAGCACTCCAGTTTCATCGGAACAGAACAAACAAGGGATTTAGAAATGGTTTCATATGGCAGATGAGACGAAAGGAGGAAAAACAGTCACAAGTTAACCTAAATTTGAAAAGTGCCAAGCTATGAAGGCACGCAATGTTTGGACACTTTGCACCAAGGGACAGATTTGAAAAAGCTGATGACGTCAACCCAGGCAGAAACTGTATGCACAAAGTTTATTCAAAAGTGATCTGGTAATGTAACTCTCCGCAGAAATCAAGTGTCACGTTTCTCCGCTTTCTTTTAATGCAGCGTCTGCAGAGCGTATGTGTGAGCTCACTGTTAAAAACCTCATCCATCAAGATGAGTAACAACAGAGCCAATCGTGGCTCTTTAAAATGAATTAAAGCTAATCGAATTCTACTATGCTGATGACAGAATGCTCTCAGATGCTGATTTATCTTGTGATTGGTCATGCTCGTCAGCTGACCCCTGACCTCAGGAAGCATATAAAACAGCAGGAAGTTTACACAAGCCCGATTCATAAGTGATGGGAGACACAGGGCCAATATACCCTCCCGGTTCCTGCGGTCCAGGCAGTCCACTTTAATCTGATAAATGGGTCTTTGTTTCACATTAATTTATACAACATGTGGATGTGGGTCTTTCACAATACATAGGCATCTATGCACAGTTACTTATGGAGAACAGTCACAAGGTAAGATGAAATTGTATGACAATATTAATCATGTGAGTCCTGTCCACAGAGGACGTAAAACACAAACACTGAAATTCAATTTGTTCAAATTAGAAATACTTTTTCACATCATGCAACAAGACAGAGGTTAGAAGCATTTTCTCAAATTTATTTTGTTCGATTCCAGGAATGGAATTTGCTGGTAAATATAGCTGTGACTAATGCAGTGGAAAAGCAAAACCATAATGTTGCTCTGAAGTGGAAAACAACCCACAATTTTTGGAAAGCGAGTATATCTGGCAATGCAGTGCGGCTAGATTGGAGGCTCGTTGTGCTTCCAATGTGGAAGCAGCTGCATGAAATCAACTTTTATCCAGAAATGATGCAGATAACACACCGTCAAAATCAGAGGTAATATTGTGCAGATGATTCGTGGTGGAGATGTTAACCTTTCTTGAATATCATAACGTGGGCTCCCATTCAGCCTGAAAGTTGTAACACAAAAACTCAAAGGACTGGTTGCAGAACCATTCGTTACACCTTCTTATAGGTGAAAAGAGTGGAGCAGTGTGCTGCTGTTTGAAGCGTGAATGCGTCTAAGAGTTACAGGGCCAGGACATATTGAATCTTTGACCTACAAGATGAGAGATCATTTGAACCTCTCCTTCTATTATGGGTTTCCTTCCACAGGTGAGTGGCTTTGGTGGGTATCTGGGGGGCGGTTGGTAGGGGAGAATGGGGGGGTGAAGGTGAATGGAAGTGAGCTTGCAGCTCCTCTGGGACGGGATAATTCGAGGTGGGTACCTGGGAACGGCTGGGGGTTCACGGTTCACGGTGAGTGGTTATTGGGATTGCGGCTCCACGGGGAAGTCTTTGACGTGTCAAAGGCTTTGCCGCCGTCTCCCAAACCGCTAACGCATGGGAACTGACATCATGCATCTGTGTCTAATGCCGGGGTCGGGTAAGGGATACGACTTGACCCCTGGCCTTTGGTGAAATTCAGCCATTCGTTACGCATCGCTGGATCAGGGGCTCTGGCTCCTGGCACATCTGTTCATAATGCAGGTAGCGTGTGGGGGCCGGGGCTTCTGTGAATCCGAGGCGATCTGCTGATGTATAGAAATTGATGGCAGTTGAGCCGCGTGCTTCGTGAGAGACCCTCAGTCTGCTGAGGTTGTATATCTTAGGAGGTTTAACCACTCTAATGAGTCAGAGGAAATTGAACTTTGAACTTTGAAAAATCTCAAAGAACCGTGATAAGATGCTTTGAGAGATAGTCGTCAATGCTTGAGCGATCTAGCTAAACCGAGGGATTTATTTTTGTCTGTTGATGCACTCGGCGCCCATCCATCTTCACACTTCAAATAATGTCATGATTGTTGCGAAGTGTCCCATTTAGCTGTCTACTGGTGTTTAAAGTGATTATGAAAAAGAGTCTTTAGGGAACATCAGGTGTTTACATTTTCCAAGATGGATGGCACTAGCTCTCTTCGGCTTGAAAACTTTGTTACCTTTCTGTTTGGCTTTCTGTAATGGCAGACTTCCATATGCCCACATAGTGCTTTTGATTCACACCATTCACACCATTAACCGTCGCTGTGTTTTGACTTGTTGAAGGAGTTACAGCGACAGCAGAAAAAATCTGCATCCTCTCCATTTCTCCAGTCGGTCAGAGAGGTCAGCCCTCTGATTGACACTGGGATTGTGACAGGCAGGTGACCCTTGACCTTTAATGAAGGCTCAATCGGAGAACCATGACCATTCAGGATTGACATTGACATGATCTGCTTAAGGGTGGGAACTCCCACAGAATGCATATTGCAGTTTGCCATCAGCTGCATTGAACAGAATGGCAACTATTGAGTGACCTTGTTGCTCTGAGCCGATTGAGAAGGAAAGCCCTGCGGAGAACCCTCTCTCCGTCTGATTGAAATTCTACTGGAGGAGCTACAAGAAGATCTGAAGTCACCAGCGGCGATCCACAATGACAGTCAAATTACAGGAATTCAGATGAAGAAGATACAGCGGACATCAATCCCCCTCAAGGAGACGTCTGCCTCTGTCTCCGTCCTAAGCTATCTGCTTAAGTCATGTAAATTATGATAAATGGCGCTGGGGTGGGATTTTCGTGCTGCAACAGGCTTTTTCCTCTCCTTTTGAGGAGTGCCTCTGATTGGTTTGCAGGATCTCATCAGCATCCATCACTGAGGGTGTTCACTGTCAAAGTAATCACTGTAGATCTTATCGAAGTTTTGATCCGCTGGCCAAATCACAACCACACTGCTGATCGGAGGGTTTAGCTGGAGGTTAAACCAACAAGCTCCTGACAAGAGGGAAAGTTGTTTTTCCAGCTCTGGAAACCACCAGGTACCCTAATTTTAAGTGGAAATCTGGGAAGCTACTTTGATAATAAAGAGGAGGTTGATTTTGCTCTGAAGTCATTTTCTTGACACCATGCACCAACTATGAAGTTAAATTATTTACCAACTATTTAATCATACTCTTGCAGCAAATACCAGGAAATAGGAAAGTCTGGTTTATGTAGACCAGCGAACAGCCTTCATAAATAGCTACATTCTTTCCATTGGATCAGGTTTATGAATTTATCTCCATATTCCATAAACTGATGAACAATCCAACCCTCCACCTGTTTCCATCAGAGAGCCAAGCCCTGTCCCTTGCTCTCACTTGGTTTTTCCCTACTTGTGGAGACGCCCGGTGCGCTTGGGTTCCTGACAGCAGTCATGTTTTGTGTCCATGTCAGATTCTGGGAACTGATAGACGAGGAGAAGTTGTTTTCAAGTGTTTTTTTTTTTTTGACAAAGGAACAGACTGCAGCTGCAGCAGTTGTAGCGTTCAGGCCTTTGACACTGTTTTGATTCCCACACACAAAGGCAGAACACTGCGGCAATGCGTCAGTGTGCACATGTAGGATAAATCGGAAGAGATGGACACAGTCACAATTTGGGGAAATGAGGGATGAAATTCAATAAAACGCAGCAGAAGGCACAGTAACGGAGTTGAAGTTACAAATGGGACTTGGCATGGGAAGTTAATGAGCTGTGGCACGTGCCTGACGAGCCCAAGTGGATTCGGCTCCGTGATAATGATGGTGGATGAGAATGGAGCGGGATGAGCTGAATTGTCTGGCGTGTAGCGTAATGTGCCGTCTTTACAGCGCTCCATCTTCTGGTCTGTCTTTGTCTCGCTGTCTTTCTCTGTCTTTTTGGCACGCTCATCATTTGAATAACTTATGTAGCTGATAGCATCTGCTGAGTAAATCCACGCAGCTATTTGTTTGCACTGTGAATAGCCGTCTTCCAGTAAGACAAGCATGGAAGGATATGGAGAATTACATGAATTGTCCCCTTATTAGGTAACGCAAAAGTGACAGTGTAAAAGAACATCTGCACTCTGGAGGTGATCTACTGCTGATCCATAAGGATAGATAAGTGTGAGTTAAAGCTTTGACATATCTATATTGTTATCATGATTTGAGATGCATCAATAAATGAAGAAATGATCATCGCAGAACCCTCCTTTGTCCTGATAAAGAGCTTTCTGGTGTCTCTGTCAGACACAAAAAACATGAAACTTGTATAGCTGTTTCCCAGACAGACGTAGCTACCGTAATGGTGGTTGTGTAATGCGTGTGTAGTGAAGTTGTTTTGACAGATGATCAATTATTTAGGTTCAAATATTCCTTCCAGCTGGTTATTTTTTTGCTCAACATGGCCATATTCCCCATGTGGAAGATGTACTACGAACCTAAAGATCGTAGGTTTGAACTCTGTCCTGCTGCTCATGGAGCTCAGGATCACAGACAGTAAAGTAGCTGGAAGCAGGAAGTGGGATAAATCATAGCCAGACTCCGGTATGTTTTTTTTTTTCTATGGAGGTAAATGCCTAGACTAGAGAAATGTAATTTGATTTATTATTTCCCCCACCCACTGAGATAGAACTGTGTGACAGGAAATAATGGGAGATGGGAGATAAGACGTGCATGTGTGTGTGTGTGTGTAGAGAGAGAGTGTGTGTGCTACTCACCCTGACTGCTATGTTCATAATGAGTAGTAATGCTTCAAACTTAAACCTTAAACCCTACCCACAGAATGGACAAAACATGGCAAAAGAACTAAAATAGTAACTGTACTGCATTAACTCTTCACTTTTATCTTAGAACTTCAATAGCGACTGATTCCGCTGCTCGTTTGATTATAGCAAGCATTCTACAATTTGGTAAATCCTCTTATGTGGTCCCACCGCAATTTAAGTCATTTCCATTGTGTGCGTTTGGTTAATGTAGTGTGTTCCTGTGTTCCTTTGTGCCTCCTTCACGTAACCATTTTGCGCTGGGAAAACTGAATTTTAACGTGCCACCAACGCGTAATTCGGTGTTAACAAGTCCTGTTCATTTCACATATTTGTGTGAGATCAGGTTGACCTGCTTCTTAATGCCTGTGGTGGCTTTACAGATGCCGGTTCCTCCAGCCTCAGGTTATAAATGCCGTTTCATCAAGATGAGGGACAAGTGTTGGGGCGTCACCTTGCCCCAACTGAGGGGCAGGAGGACTGGACTAGCAAACACGTTGCTGCCTCAAGGTGAAAAGTTGCATATTTGTAGCTTTAAACACAAGGTTGTCAATGTCACTTCAAAGACTACCTGATTGTCTCTTTTCCTTCCCCTCGCTTCATCACTCTCTCCTCTCCTCCTCCTATCTGTTCTTCCCCTCTTCTCTGTGCCAGGCTGTGCAGCAGTTGTTATTTCTGGACCTGCCGTTTCATCCGCAGCGTGAGATCATGCACCGCTGATGTCCTTCTGTTATGGAAATGGACCTCTCGCTGAGCAAGTCACACTCCGTCTCCCCCTCCGATGCCGAGTCACTCCACATTACAGAGACGGACAGCCTCAGTAGTGCTGACTCCAACAGCGCACAACGCTGTACTTGTGCAACTATACAGTAATGTATGGATTCCAGCCGACGGTTTCAGAGACTGAGACTCAAGCTGCTTTGACGTGGAGCGTGACTCCGGCAGAATTCCTCACCTCTCTTTTCAGGGGTGGCTAACCCTCTCGATTAATCTCTTGGAGTGAGCTGTTGAAAGTGAAGGAGGGCGCCTATGCGGTTCAGCATTTATCAGATCCGCCCTTTGGTGCCTGGCAGCTTATTAGCAACCCCATTATTCAAGTTTCTGCCTTTTGTTTTTCCTCACTTTCACGGGCTTGTAGAAGTGTCGGCCGCAAGCATGCGCTGGGTTCACAGATGTTATGAGCGCATGCAAAATCAGAGCAGCTGCCCCGGTGGAAAAATAATATGGTTTTATTTCTAGTGGTAACACATGCAACACACAAATCAATCAATCAGGGGTTCAATCGTGCATCAGGCTGAAAAATGCCATGCCCATTGTTCGCATGCTATTTCAGTAATGATTGTCAAGAAATCTGCAACCAGTTAATTGGGATCTTGTTCCATTACTTTTACTGGAGTGTATGATATGGCAGCCTGCTGCTCTCTTTGCATGCTTTTTGAATTAGATGATGTCTTTGCACTCTAACTTTTTTTTGCCTTTTGTACTAGTTGCTACAAAGAGGTGTATTTCAGACAGTATTGTGCTTTGGACAATACTTCAAATTCATACCATCTAACTTTATTGATAGGTCAATCTATTCTGCCCAATTGTGGGCAGTGTGAGAGGCTCCAATTGCATCTATGTAGTTGCCTTGTGCAGCGTTACTGAATTTTTAGAAAATATTTTGCTAACAACCATGGTGCGGATGTTGCATTATCCTCGCTTCACATAGCCAAAAAAATGCTGAAATGCTTAGCTACATATGGCTAGCAAATGTTTATTTTTTTTATTGCAGCTTCAAAACCATCAGAATCCACCTCAACAAATAAAGAAATGGTTAATAGAGGAACTCTCGAAAGTAAAAATAGTCAATATTAGCATCGGACCCCTATTTTAACAAGTTGACATAGCTAGCTGGCAAGCGCTAAATAGGTAGCATTAACTAAAATATATATGTAATTTACAAAAATAAAAGTACATTCGAGCTTACCATCGACCCCAACCATGGATGCAACCGTTGTTCAAGCATCGTTTTTGAGACGTTTATTCCTGTAGTCTTTCAAATCAAAGTTGTAGAGAGCTGGGAAGCTTTGAATGGCTGCAATCAACTTCTCACCAGCCAAAAGTTCAGCCGTGGCCAGCCTGTCTTGGCCGCCAAGCTTGTCTGACTGTCCACACACAGCTCTATAGGAAATGAATGGACTTTGATGATTTGTTGATCGTGTTGCTCGCAGTCTGAACGCACAGTTCAACAAACAAGCAAAGAAAGAACAATGACAAAAATGTGTTTATTGAGACAAAGTTGTGGCAGTAGTGACAGTGTATTAGTATGTTACCGTTGGCTCTGTGAGAAGATTATATCCCATGAAGTGCATGCATGTGTATGTGGAATGACGAGAATCACAGGGGAACCACTCTGACCCTGGCCTTTCCCCTGTGCATTTACCATCAGTGTGACAAATGCATAACATCTGCAGCACTAACAAGGGACAGGTTGTTCAAAGGTGTGTGTGTGTGTGAGAGAGATCGAGTTAGAAAGAGCACACATACACACACACCACCCCAACAAACATACACACACACTCCACAATCCTCGCCACCTGCGCCTTGTATAACAGAGACACTGTATCAGGTGTTGTGTGACGGGATTACATGTCAAACGCAAGGCAAAGATTGATATATTTTTGGAATGCATCAAATGAACCGGACAAACATTTTATCACCCGTATCTTTATGGAGGATTTACGTGCATCTAAGAACCGGCCAACGCTTACATGGAAACACATTGCTTTTTGACAGCAGGAAGAATTCAAGATTTCTTATCCACTGAAGTCCAAGAGAGTTGTAGCTGCAAGATCTATGGTTTTTTTCACAAGGGCAATCCCTTCCCATGTCCCCTATAATCATGTCTCATGTCAGATATTACGCTTGTCTAGTATTTGCCACCCAATGACGTGCTCTTTGGCTCATCACACTCATTAAGTTAATTTACTGCTGAAGCTCTGTAGTGGGGATAGTAAGGGATACACCTCATCTCTCTTTCCCTCTCACCCAGCTCTCTCTTTTCTCCCTATTCTCCACCAGTGAGGAGCACAGTGAGGCTTTACAGCTCAATGAAAAGCCTGTAGCGCTCGGCTGGGCCATCGTGACAGTTTAATTGGAGAGGCGTAAATCAGCCCCGCGTGTCAAGGAGAGGGGTAATTATTTCCCTCTGTCTCAGCTACCAGCAATCCCCTCTTTCCTCCCACATTTTAGACACTTTTTCCTCTCTGTCTCTATCTGACTCATGCATCACAAGACTCACACACTCTTGTCTCGAGCTGCGATTTTACCAACAGGCCTGGCTCTCGTTTTACCTTTTAGCCCCGGCGCTAAAGTGTGAAATCCTTCACATCCTGTTTCCTACCTACAGTAAAATGTCACGAGCGACAGTCGGCCCCAGAGCAACACAAATGCGTCCATTCATGGAAATGCAAACGGGGCATAATTTACCTCTCTGGAGCTGAGTATGGAAATAGAACACGCACAAAGGCATGTGGCTAGTGGACAACATGCGGTAACACGTATCATTAATTTATCCAGGGGCTGAAAAATCTGGCCAAGTTTTTCGAGACCTCCGACTCCTCTGGTTTGGGTTTGGCACTGCACTTCAGCTCTAGATGTACAAGCGAAGTGATGGGATAACACACAACCCATCTTGAGTTTTGTATAAGCTTTTGTGTCCATGCAGGTTTGGCATTGATTAGCCCCGCTACATAGCGCTTTTAACCCCCCTTTGCTGAGCAAGCGTTCTCCATTGACCCCCTTTAAAGAGGCGGTGTGTTCAGTGCAAGGTTTTTTTAAAAGGTCTGAACATGATACGCTCTCTACACGGGGGGTTTGCGTGCTCCCGGTTGGAAATGGAGCGAACCTCTCCGAACCGAAAGCATATAAACATCTCTGTGAAAGCTGACCGCATTGGATATGAAGCCTCTCCTACAGTATGGCATTTCCTTGCTTTGTAAATTGATGATGAAATCCATAACTTCTGGAGCGAGGCTAGCCATGATATTACAAGGAGGAAATTTGAATATATGAGCAGTTTGGGGAAGAATGCATCCGCAAAGGGAAAACGAATGACTCAGTGAATCTTTTTAGCAATTTTCAGTATTAAACTTCATATCTGAGCTATAATTTCTCAGCGGAGTTTGAAATATGTTGTTGTGGTTGTTCCAGCACATGCTTGCGATCGGATTTATCACTGTGGAAAAAATGGCAATAATGATATTTAATATGTGGGTGAAAAGAGAAATGAATGGAAAATGTCTGGTTGATTTAATTCATATCATTTAAGGGAAATTAGATATGACTGGAGCAAGAATTTGAGTGTCCACAGATAAACAGCCTGGACTCTGATGGTCTGACCTTACTGGTAGCACACTGCCTTGTCTCTGTGTATCTGCCTATGTGAGGTATAAGTCCTCCACCTCGCTGCTTGAGCTGCTCATGTTAAAGTGATCTGTCCGCTGTCTAGTTAGCGAAGGGAGGGAGGGAGGGAGGTGAGAGAGGGAGATCATGGAAGGGAGGGGTTGTGGAGGAGGAGGAGGAGGAGGAGGGGGACTTCAGAAGGGAGTGTGTAATAGGACACCAGCCCTCTCTCTTTTCGCTCTCCTTCCTCTCTCCTCTCCTCTCTCTCCTTCACTCTCTCAGTCAAGCCTGTCCTGTGGGCAGTTAGATGGACTAGCAGCATTTTTCTTCTGTGGCAGAGTCACTGGAAGACCTGCCTGAGACTGGAGCCAAAGTGTTTCGAAAGCGGGATAAATAAATAAGAGCTGGGTCTGATTAGGTACCTTGGGCAGTTGGAGTGGGACCAGCGCCGAGGGAATCCCCCCTATAAGGTGAGTCCTGGACCAGGGACCGGTCTCTATAGGTAGTGAGTCTACTTACTGTAATAGAGGGAATCACACAGCGGATGGAGAGAGGAGGTGGTAGGCAGGAGGCTAACAGGTGCAGGGTGTCTCTGGTGAGAATTGGTGAGATCAGAATGGCTGGAAGCGTTAAGACTGCTCCAGAGTCTGCCAAAAGACTTCATTTCACTTGCTGCTACTTCCTCTAAATCATGTGTGGTTAATGTTACATCAGACTGCTCTTTGGTGCATTTCCCTTGTTAGGGAGTGGTGAAGGGGTATTATCTATTTTAAATATGAACACTAGTGCCTGTTTTTTATGAATGTCTGCCACTGATGTTTTAGCATTTTCTCGGAGAATATCCAAAGTATGAATCATGACTTTGTTGCAGCTGCTGTGTGTCCTAAAGCTAAAGCCAATACACACAGAAGAAGGAGGGTTCTTATTGGGTTATTTGGTTAGGGCAGTGGTTCTCTATCTAACTGTAATGACTCAGAGAACCCTCTTATTTGTGCAAATCAGAATAACCCACTGCAGTTCTTAAAAAAAAGTTCCTTTAAAACTGCTGGTTTGCATTCTTAAGGGTTCTTTTAGAATGTTGCTATAAAAAAAACTTTCTAAAAGTGTTCTTTATTGCACCAAAAAGGGTTCTGCTATGGTAGAAACCTAATAAACCTTTTTCTGGTTCTATGTAAAAGCTTTTTTAAGAACCTTAAAAGAGTTGTTTCTAAGAGATCTAAGATTTGAATGCTGGTTAACAGAGGATTCACATCTTATTTCTTACAGTAAGCCAGCTTTTCATATACTCATCCAGCTTTTCTTAGCTGCGCCTGTTAGTCATGTGTGTGTTAGGGAACGTGTGGCTGTAACAGAGCTGCTGACCGCTGAGTGACAGGGTGTGGTGTGAACACACTCCGTCCCGTTAGAACCAGGACAGAGTGTGTACAGACAGCAGTTCCTTTCTCTATATGGGATTAACTTTTTTTACCACCGTTTTTATTCATGTTGTCCAAGTAACACCTTAACAAAGTTTGACAGAAAGGACTATTAAAAAAGACCGAAAGAATAAATCTATGAAACCTTGATCCAGATGGGATGACCTCAAATTGTGTAATCGTACTGAAACAGGGACAGATGGGAACCAAACAATCACATACTCCTTTAGGGATTTGAAGAAAAACAATTTGGCAACGCAGCCATTAAATGTCACACTTTCATCAATATTAGTTTTTGAGCGGTGCCTCTCAAATGGTGGAAAATTCATTAGGCTGTGAGCCAAGGAACACACAATAAACACAATTATCATTATACCCCTCTGAAAATACATCTCTCCACTCAAGCTGACCTCCTTTGTGGAGACGTTTAATTGTCGTAGCTGAGATTCCTGGCAGCGTCGGCTCTGCTGGTATTTCTGGGCTGTGCAGGGCTCAGCAAGACAAATTAATTGGAGGATTTATTATTTGTGCTCATGGCTGCAAAAAGTAGAATGCCTCGCTTATTGGGAGACCAATTAATCCACGCAAGCGTTATGGTTCTTCCACAAGCGCCATCCTAAAGCGAGGAAGCTTGGGGGCTTGGGTTCAGGTCATTCATTGTGGGTCCGCCATGATGAAATTGGGGGAGGGACTATGGATCAGCTACATAATTTGTTCGCTCATCCATGTGTCATGCACAAAATATCAGACACCACTGAGCCGATTTTGATAAAATCTGGGGGAATGATGCATCTCACCACTGCATTCCAGCATTGAAAGTCACGCTGATTGGCCCAAGGGGAAACTACAATTAGATTAGAATCAAAACAAGGTGACATTTGTAACTGATTGGCCCAGAAGGGGACTTCATCATTCATGAGGGACGACATGTTTACTGCCTTGTATCTTTGGTGCAGTGATGGTATCACAGGGCAGCGATCTGTCTGAAGCAGAGGAACCTGGTGGGGTGTCATGGGAAGCCTGTGTGCTATCTCAGCCTACAAACTCCTGACACTCACAAGCAGCCAGCCGGGAGCCCGACTCCCTCGCGCGATGACTTTAGCAGCTGTGAGAGCGATGTTTCCGTGCCAGAGCAAAGAGCTTCTGCCTGGGAGATCACCCAAGATCTCTCTGGGTGTGGAAGATGAGCAGTTTCAGGATGAGGGCTGAAGCTAGAGCAGAACAAGGGGTGAGCCCTGGGCGAGGGTTGGAGGCTGGTTGTGGGTGAGGAAGGAGGGACTTGGGGAGGGTGTGTGTGTGGATGATGCAGGAGGATGAGCGCTGCAGCTGAGGGCCGGGCCCGTCTGCATAAGCAAACCATGCTGTTTTATTTCTCTCAAGTGCAGCCAAAGAGATCTCACTCTGCTGCAGTTTTCCATATGCTATCCTCCTGCACACACACACACACACATGCACTTTTACCACATGATCTGAACAGTAGAATTTCATCTCAGCAATATATCACTCATGCCTTGGTCCACCACACACCCAAAACTCAACCTATTTGTACACTACATCCCAAACTGAAAGTTTCATAGTGATCATGCAGCTTTCTTTTTTCTTACCCATCAATCTTTCATCGCTCATCTATAAACCATGAGGGCAGAGAGCCATCCTCTTGTACAGACATCATTTTCCCCTTTCCGTCCTCCATTTTTATATGTAGTTCAATGCAGCACACAGGTAGTATAGCAGCCAATTTAGGTGGTTAAGACAGCAAAGTCTTTCTGTAGCAGAGGAGATTCGCAATGCAGGAGGTAGCACCCCCAGGCAGCACCTGTCCTTATCAATAATTGAGCTGCTCTTGAGTCCTGTAATGGAAGCAGAGCGAGAGGAGGCAGAGGGGAGTGTTTCTCTGGCAGCTCTTTTGTGCAGATTTATCTCATCCATATTTAAGAGAGATACATCTGCAAGGATATAGTGAGTGATGGAATTTAACCGACATGTTATGCTCTGATCTGTTTCATTCAGCATTGCTTCTATTGCTGAGTTTGCTGTGCTCTTCATTTTCTGAGTCGGCATTGCTGGACTTATCAGACTGATAATTTAACTGTAAATGTTGATGAAGGTGTTGTATATTGTCCATTCTTGGGTATGTTGCATACGTTTTTCCCTTGCAAACTGGATTCCCTTCAAAACAATGAATGGTATTGTATTTAATTGAAACAAATATAATGAGTAACATTTTCATATGAATAAATGCCTGTTTTCCTAATCTCTGTTGCTGATTAATAAAACAAAAGTGACTGTATTGACTCAACCTATATCCGGTTCATAAAAGCTTTTAGACTTGCTGTTCTAAAAACAAATAGGAGAATGAACTGGGTAGTTAGCAAGAGCAGCAGTAGCCACCATGGCCGAGCAGACAAAGAAAAACAGAAACTCAAACTTCATCAACAGAAAATCCAAAGAAAAAGAAAAAGACATCACACTGTGTGCCGACACGTGATCTCTGGGAAGTGCAGTGCAGAAACACCACAGCAATGAGCGCTTGCCGCAAAAGACGGAGACAAAATAAAAGAAAAAACTAGGAGGATGACCACTTTAAAAGGAGACGGGACATGCATAAAGGGACTGACTGAATGTCAAAGGAAGGAACTTTCAAATTAGTCTGTTTTCGGTTTATTTGTACAAGGGAAACACTCATCTTCCTTGATGCTCATGCTGTTTGTCTCTGAATAATATCATGTATCCCCCTCCACAGGCAGGCAGCGGTGACTGGGTGTGGTTCCTGAGCGGTGCAGTCATGGGCAGGCCGGAGGGGTTGGCCAGGCCGCCTCTGGTGCCGGTTATGGCGCTGTCCCTCCTGGCTCTCTCTCTCCTCTTCGCCGGCGTCTCCAGCCTCCCTCAGCCCCAGCCAAGAGTCTTCCTTCCCTTCGAAGGTAAAGAGGAAAACACAAAAACCCCAAGCACACACACACACAGTCACGCAATGCATGCAAAGCATTCAACTGGCCTTCGTCTCGTTTGAGTCTTGTTGTGTTTCTCTGCAGCTGTAATGAGGTTGCAGTGATGCCTTTTGTTTGTTGCGTTAATGCTGAACAAATGGTTGATAATAACAGGAGGCCAGAGGCTATACTGTGAATATCATTATGGAGTAGTTTTTGGCTTACCTGGACTTTACAGATATTGTGCAACTATACTGTCTTGTGGATCAGATTAAGGTTAGATTGGATGTTGGAAAAGGTTCCAACATGTACGCGCTAATCAAATGCATTGCACACACACACACACACACACACACACACACACACAGCTCCTCTCTTACTGTCCTGGGAGCTCCGTGACAAGAAGATCCTTATCCTTCCATTGTCCTGCTGTGTGTGAGCGGTGACGGTCGAACCTGTGTGCGAGGTGGCTCCGCTTGTCGGGACTAGCCAGAGTCTGGTCTTAGTTAAACTTTAATCACGCCACTCTGCACTGGAGGCCCGTGGGCATTGTTGCTGCCTCTGGTTTTGATTCTCTTGTTTTATTTAATTTCTTTGACAGAGATGATTATATGAATTTTTGATGTTCCCTTGAACTGAGAGTGTGGGGGTAAGCAAGTTTACTTTGTGCGTGTGTGTGTGTGTGTGTGTGTGTGTGTGTGTGCGTGAGTGAGTGTGTGCCTGTGTGGATGGGCTGGGCGATCACTCATGCCGCTGCACTGTGAGTTGTGCAGTAACCTTTTAGCAGTGGCTGGATACTGTGCAGGGGCTGAAGGAGATGTTTGATCACCTTTCACTACCTCTAGCTGTGGATTAGGCAGCTGAGTGCAGCTGAGGCTGTCCGTCAGAATGTTTCTGTGGTCGGACAGTTAATAAGCCTCATAGCATGCGGCTGAAGCAGATGTAATTTTGCTCTCTTTTCCTTTTATCTATCTTTTATCTATCTCAGACTTTGACTAAATTCGACCTACTCGCCCCACATATTCTTTTCTCCTCATTCTTTCCTTTTATCATTCTGTCTTCCCGTCTGTTTTTCTTTTCCTTTCATTCTCTCAGGTTTTTATCTCTGATTTTTCTTTCATTCCAGCTGTCAGAGAGACAGTGATCTGGCCTACAGGCGGGGTAAAGGCTGTCTGGGCTGTGTGGGGTGTGAGGTGGGGAGTGTGGCAGCTTGGAAAAAGCCTGCAGTAATGACTGAATACGAGGAAAAAACGACACCAGCACTATCTTTGGTTTTGAACACTCAAGTCACATTATTCCCCTCAATCTCCTATGTTTCCAAATGGCTGAGTTAAAAGGTCAAAGGTGGCCATGCTGAAAATGAGCCAATCCCTATAATCCTGGAATGCAAGTCCTTTTCCAGGTGTGGATTTGATTTGACTTGTGTTCACTCACTTACTGTAGTCGTGTTTTGCTGCAGGGAGAACCATAAATGGAGTGTTATTAGTTTGTTTGACTTTGGTAACTGCAGTGTACTAATTCTTTAATAGACTGGGGACCTTATACCTAATGAGTGTTTATCATTATGATGATAAAACTGTGTGTATTTAACTGTGTCATAATTACCCTGGGATTCATTCAGGTGAATTTATGAGAAAAAGAGCAGCAGAGGAATATGCCGAGTGGGAGGACGTTTCAAGGAGAGAGTTTATTCAGAGCTAAACAGCTGACTTCAGGTGTGGTTTGCATTCCAGCTGTGATTTAGATGGCTGCACTTAGCACCTGAGCTGAAACACCAGGGGAGTCGTGATTGGATTCACCTTTGTTGCTTCTCAGTTAGAAATCATTTTGAATGAAGGAGGATGGGGTTCATATTTCCCCCCTGGTTGGAGGAGGAAGTTCACCAAGGCTGAGCAGCAGATGTAGGGAGCCTGCAGAGACACTTAGGCCCAAGGTGGAGGCTCATCTCTCCCATAAACACTCGCCTGGAAGTCCTCAGCGATGGAAGAATTCGGGGTGCCTGGGCTCCGTCCAAACCGTTCAGGAAGATGAATGAAGAGAGGTGGAATAGAGACTGGAAGAATGGCGGCCCGGAGGGGAAGAAGGTGCAGGTGGTTTGGCACCTGCTGGGTGGCCAAAAAGGTCAGTCCTGGTCGCCGGATTGTGCTGCTCCCAGATGTAAAGACCTCTTTATTATTACCGTCTGGAATTAACTAAACCCAGGTCTTGAGAGAAAATAAACCATCGAGCGGGACGCTTGGGTTGTACACGGATTTGGAAGCTGGAATAGCCTCCTCCTCTTTCTCCTTGTGTCGCCGCTGAAATCCTATCTAGGGGTAAGGCAGGTTCACGGGACTCCCAGTGTAGCCTCACGTCCCGCAGAGAAGTTGCTGCCTCTGACATTCCTCTCTCCCTCACACTGCTTACTCTTGTCTTCCAGAGGCGAATGCGGCGAGACGACAACTAAAACCGCATAATAAACAGTGAAAAATGCCGCCCGAGAATGCAGCTAACCCAAATAATAAGCACTCAGACACTGCCTTTCTCCTCCGGGCCTCAGATAATAAACACAGGCCTCCTTTCTTACAGCAAAACTGTTTAGGGATTACCAGTGTGATAAAGGATATTTGCACTTGTGGATTTGCTCTGGATATCCTTTTTCCTCTCTATATTTGTTCTGGCCTCTGTTTTCATGGCTCACATGACATATTTGGTGTCTCAGAATAAGGTTAAACTGCTAATAGCATAGAGCTCTGAAAGAGAAACTTAACTGCAATTAGTATTGCATTAAAGTGTAGCAACTTTCAAGGAGACTGACACCCAAAAAGACAATAAAATCGAGTTTTTTGTTTTCTTTTTTTGTTTTTTAAATTTCTGAAAGCCTACAATTTGAATAGACTTTACTATGAATATTTTGATTGATACATGTAAATATTTGATTGATTTTGAAGTGATTTTATCATTTTCCTTCCTTTTTTTTCCTGTAACAGGAATCCACAACCCTCACCAACCTCAAGCCAAATTAATTGTTAATCAGATGGTAGAAAAACATATTTTTTCTACCAACAGAGATCCACCATATCCACCTGTTTGTAAAAACAAATGTGAATTGGTAAGAAACTAATATCAAGTATATAACTGATTTTAGTGGCATCAGATTTTGATTAAACCAAAATGAAAAGTGATACTTGGCTGACTTCTCTTTCGTAAAACGATGCCAACTCTTCCCAGAAGCCTGACTTGTTTAGAAAAATGGGGAAAATGTTTTGACTTGCTTCATAGCATCCATGTCAATGCATTCTTACACTGTCTTCACCCATTTAAGGTATATACTCTCCTTTATGTGTGGCACCTCATGCTGAACCTCGTATCAACAGCTAAAAGCTCCAGCTGTAAAAGCCTGTTAGTGAGCTGTGGCTACCTGTGTACAGTGTTTCTCTTTGAGATGACAGACAGGATTAACACACTGCCTGCTGTTCATTTCAGACATTGTCACACAGCTCAGTGTGTTGGTTTAAATACTCAGAGGGGGCATTGTTAGAAATAGTGTTATACATGCTGAGAGATATTGTTCATTGTGTGGTATTACCAAATTACCTGCAGCAAGGCATACACACTGTTGTACCGCTCACAGTGCTTGTGTTTACTGTAAATTGGGAGGAGGGTATTGCTCAAAACAAGCTAATGAAAGAATAACAGCACATTTAATATGCTACTGATTAAGCATTGGTGCTGCTACTGTATTAGAGTTTGGCCTTATCGTTGCCAAAATGCCATTCCAGGAATGGTGGGATGAAAAATTGAGCCTCATTCATCCCGCTGGTTGGCAGTGGGGGCAGTGGTCTGTGTTTATGATCTGGATCATTTAACCTCATCAGTGGTCTCACCCTGTTCTGGCAAACCTCCAGCATTCTATACAGTATTAACTTAGAAATATACAGTATGAATGTCAAGCCATGAAGGATGTTTATTTGAAAGAGTTTGCGTGCATGCTGTGGATTTTGCACACCCACATGCGTTCGCTCACATACTTGCATGTCTTTTATGACGCCGTGCGCCTCTGTGTTTGGCCGAGAGCCTGGCCGAGCGGAGCGGCAGTTGAGACGTATGAGAGATTGATTAAGACGATGTTTGTAGTTTAACGAGTGCTCCCTCACACTGGTATGAGCCACACGGGCTTTGTTCCCAGCCAGAGCGCCTGAACAGAACCAGCCGTGGAGATCAGGGAGCAGGCATCCCAGCCTCAGCCCCGGCCCCGGGCCCGGCCCAGCCTCAACGCCCCCATCAGAGAGCAGATACACCAGATCCCTCTGCTTCCATAGATTAGTCCTCGCTTTTATCATGCCTCATTACAACCTCCACTCACCCCTCATTATTCATATGGGATGGATGCTGCTCGTGCTCCGTAGGTGGACGTCAAGCTGTTAAGGATGTTTACTTAATGGGACTGTGGGAGTGTGTGTCAAGGAGTATTGTATGTTGTGTGTGTGAGTGTGTAGGTGGGTCAGAGAAAGAGAGAATGTGTGTTTGCACGTGGTAAGTGGTTGAATGCGCATTCCTTAGACTTGATTACATGGTGGCAAAACTTTCCGCTGAATCACTGTTAAAACTATGTGGTTTTCCAGCTCTGTGTGCTGCATAACATTATAAAACAGAGTCTACAAGGTATTTGCTGAGTGGATACTTCAAATACCTGAAAACTGCCAAAACCATTTGACCATTTTGAGATTTTCATCAATCTGAATAGCACAGTACTTACTGTATTGTGCTTACTAAGACTGGCTTCATAGCTGAAGATAAATCACCTAACTTTTCACTGCCCTTTGAGGGATTTTATGGAAACGTCTTTGTATGGCCTTTTAACTGAGCATTCATCCAGTGATACAGACACCAGACCTGGATGGGCAAAGGCATGCAGTAGCCTTTTGGGGTCAACAAAAGGTCAGAGATCATGGGGTCAAAGGGCAATGCTGACAAGCAGCCAAAAGTGGGCAAGTATGTCTGTGTTTGTGCTTTCAGCTCAAAGTAATTCAGTGAATTCTTTTCTAATGTAACAAAGCACCCCGTCTCTGTTTTACATTAGACCTGCACTTTAGCAGATGCATCTCCATTTTCCAGTGGTAAACATAATAAAGCCTTTGAAGTAAAATCAGTGATGCTCCGTGATTATGGGGAATTCCTGGCAGTGCAAACCAGGGACCTGTCAAGGCTGTCGGCAGGGGAATACAGAGATGTACAAATAGCTGGGCTGACTGTGTGTGCGTGTGCGTGTGTGTGTGTGTGTGTGTGTGTGGGACTGTCTGTGTGTTCTCTGTGCCTGTGCGTATACATGCATTCATGAGAGTGTGCTTGTATTCCTCAGTGTGCATGCGTCTGTGTGTGCAATTTCCTTGTGTCCTATAGGACTTCCAGCTAATTGACGGCGTTACAGCGCGGACATTCTCTGCCGGAGGTGAGCGGGTGCAGTGAGCGACAGCTTGCGATGCCTCGGGGCGGACAGTGTGCGAGATGTTTGACAGCTCCTCTGTCAGCCTGCCTTTCTCTGCCTGTCTCTGTGTTTTGCCATTCCTGCGTCTGACCTTGCCACCCCTGTTGAATGTTTTATTATTCCTCCTCCACAACATGTTGAAAGGTAATCAATGGACATCAATATGAGCAAAGACAGTATCTTTCCGAGGACGGACAAGGTCAAATGGAAATTCCTTTGGTCAGAGCTTTGCATTATCACAAATCAATGACATTTTCTTATGGAACAGTTTTTGCAGATGTGTTTTTTAAGATTCTTTCCTCTGCAGCGTATTGCAGGTATTTTCCAAGTTTAAGTTGTTGGATTGTTCAACTTCTCTTATACTGGTACCATTAAGCTTTAGAGCTTTTCCATTGGCTGAGCAGCAAGTCATGAAAAGGAAGAAAAGGAAGAAAAGTCTAGAGCAACACTATAACATTCACTATCACTGGAAGAAGGCTTAAGGCAGATTCCTTTTCCATTATTACAAATATTTGAATGAATTCTCTTTAAGCACCTGGATCAAGAAGAGATAAATGTAAACATTCTCTTTCAAGAGCCTACGGACATCTGCGAGACTTTCAGAGAAAAATGCCAGAAAAAAACAGGTGCATTTGGCATTGTCCCCCTCCCCACAAATCCTTCCCATTACTTATCACCACAGAAACAACCTCTCGACCCTGGTGATGTCATGATGTCACTGAGGAAATGTAGCTTTTTAACGTGACAAAACACCTCGGCCTCAAACGCGGCAGAGGAGTCCCACCTGGTGTAGCCTTTCCCCCCTTTCCCTGTGGCTCTCCTCCATGACTAGTAAATCCATCCACTCTGAGAATCCTCTGACCCATATCTCCTGCCAGCCTCCCCCTGGACCTGAGAGTCTCCCTGAGCCTCCATGACAGTAAAAACACTGTGATTTACCGGCCGCTGGAGGTGAGAGGTAACTGGAGGCTCCTGGTGTGGGCAGGTGAGAGGTCACGGCTCGGTTGGCCAAAAGGCCGAGGGCTGGGTGGGTGGGTGGAGGGGCGGCGGGGGGGGGGGGGGGGGGGGGGGTGACTGCCTGTGACAGGTGAAGGGGGGAGGCCAGGTGCTAATTAGGGCATCGGGAACGCAAACTAGCTCGCTGGCGGGCTAGCATGATAGACAGGTTAGCATCTCGGGTTTCAGGTTTCCTGCAGGGAATATTAGCCAACACCTTAGCGAGTCGGCCGTGCAATGAAGCCCCCAGTTGACGTTGGTACTGGATAACATCACTCTGCCTCAGTCACACACACAGCCAACAGGGGAAAGTATAGTCTTGGCTCACATGTCGTATTTAGACATAGTGTCTGCTTTGGGAAGTCAATGTGAGAGAAGGCATACATAAGAGCTTAGGCATTCCATGCGGCCATATGATTCCCATTACAAATGTCTGGATATAGAAAATAGGCGACAGGCAACAATAGGAAAATTAATGAGACGCAGTAGATATAGAGTGTTTTCCGCTCTGAGCCTAACACTGGCTCCTCTCCATGAAGAGCAGTTGCAGTGCAGTGAGTCTGTAGAGTAAGTGCGTGCTGTTGATGTTTGCGTGGTGAGTGAGCGCTCTGTGCAGCCTGCCTGGGAATGCCGAGTATGCCTGTTGGATAGACAATCGGACGACTCTGTCAGCCAGCACAGGACGTCCTGGGTGGTCTGCGGACAGGGGAGCTCCTCGCACTGGCATGACACCTTAACTTTCCCTCTGCCATATCTGAAAATATACCACCAGTCGTTACTGTATGGCATCGGGTATACCAAGTCCCCAAGGAGAAACGGACAGACACCCCTGCTCGGGCTACTGCCATTCTTTATCTCTAGAGGGGCTCTGTCAGTTGCCAGGATAAAGTCTTTTACTGGCGCAGTATGTGCAAGTGGGCCAACACTGTGTTCGGTAAGTGCAGCCATCCAGAACTCAACTGAGGAGCTCTTGGCATTGTCTGGACAAAGAGCAACGGTATTTGGCAGAGGGTTTGAAGTCAGGCTTCTGTGATGAAACCCACTCCATCTTGTGAGGAGAGATGAATTGGAAGGGGGCGGTCTAAGCCCCTGCTCCAATATTTATTGAGGCGGGTGATTTAGGTCCTCCCACCGGCTGCCCCTGACAACCACAGGACAGGTTCTCCTCAAACTGAATGGAGACCGAGCCTCATTAGAATGGAATTAATTTATTCATGCTGCCCTTTCAGGTAGCAAGCCAATAGAGGAGGGCTGATTTGCATGGGAGACACAAAGACTGGTTTGTAATTGGCCCGCTGCCCGACCCTGAAGTGTTAATGGGGTGCAGAGACCTTTTGGCTTGTGTTCAGACACTGGTGTTAATCAAAAAGACAGACCACTCCACACACCCAGTCAACTTAGTTGCCCCTGTTGATCTCTGTTTCTCAAGGGCTAAGCCAATGTTCCACACTGAGCGGACAAGATAATCCCATATTGTTTCACTGTGGTTATTTTATCACCTTTTCATGTCAAGCAGTAGTCTCCCCTTATGCTAGTAAACTCTGCAGATGGATCTTCATGTGGTCACTGCCTCGTGTGGTAAACAGTAAGGGAAATGCGCAAACGATACTACTATGTTATTCCGTCTAAACCACTTCTGCCACATTTCCTTTCAAAATAAACCATGATGCTACACAGTCTAATTTCTCGTTCTGCCACCTCTTGCTGTGTCCCGTCAGATACTGTAGGAAAAGGAGACCCAGACAGTTGGCACCAGTCCCTGAACTCAGCCTGGGGTGATCCGAATCTACAGTCCCTCTCATAAAGATCCCCACATACTTTCCAGCCACTGTGAATCTCTAATTTTTACGATCCAGCATTACGATGAACTGCTCCATGTACGGAGATCCCAAACCAAAACCATGGCAGCGTTGTTTACTGCTGGAAGCGTTGCTGTAAAACTCAGTCATTTGATCACACAAACAATTTTAGAGGCCTAGTCTGTCAGAAAGTGTTATGGGCTGAAAACCTGAGGGATGCTTCCTTGCGGTGTTGCCTTTCCCCTTGTGGCTATATAATCACAAGAGCAAACAGCAACTCCCCTCTCTCATCTCAGAAACGGCAAAGTGAGCACTGCAATCTCCTCTCCACTTTAATTGCTGCCAAACCAACAGGGGTACAATGACAAGTCCCTTCCCAGTGCCCACATTTCTTTCTATTTCCACTTGGCTGTTCACCACAATCACAAAAAAAGAGAATGTTCTTTTTTTACTCTGTGGGACTTGGTAGCTTGTTGCCTCTCTGGGTTATTACCCCAGAGCTTGTGTCCTTGAGCGATCAATTCTCTTACAGTTTACAGAACACTGGATTACACGCCACAGCGATCACAGCTTGTAGTTGCTTCAGACACCTTTTCTGTAGAGCTGTATTAACAGCACACACAAAACGTACATCCTGCAATCTGCGGTCTTGGACCAAAGGGCCATCTGTGTTTTATGTTGGAATGCAGAGAAGGACGTCAGTTATGCATCCACTGACACAGCATGTAAAGTGCATTCATTAGGCCGCCTGTGACATCACTGACCTTTACAAAGCTAATCCTTTAGCTTTCTTTTATGAATTTACATGACATGTCTTCCAACATGTCAGGCATGTGTTCTGCCTTGAGATTAGATACCACTGCGGCCCGCTCTGCAGCAGTGTAGCAAAGACCGCAACCCGCTGTTTAATATTGAATGACCCCTGCGGTCTCCCTGCCCAACAAAAGGCTTTTGTGCTGCTTCCGCTTGACCAGTTCACACAAATAAACCACTTCAAAGGGAGAGAAAGTCTTAGCTCTCCGGTCGCCACCTCGGCCTATCCGCTAACCCCGCTGTCTGGTGCATGGATCAGTATGGATTGTATCACCACCCCACCAATGGGGCACCATGGGTCAAAGCTCAAAGTCAACGGAAAGACGTTGGGGATGCTGTGAGGTCTATGGGGAGCTGTAAGGCCCACCTGCCCACATACATAATAGAAAACCCACCAACTGCCAATGCTCAACCCCGGCTTCCTCACTCTGTCTCTCTCTCTCTCTCTCTCTCTCCATCCCTCCCTGTCTCCCTCCCATGCCTGCAATGAGGACAGCAGCCCTGTTTCCGTCCTCCCAGCTGTGGCAAAACAACACAGAATGAGACATTTCATAGCTGACGTGAACTCAGCTTGTCCGACATGCCAACCCGCCCTCTTCCCTCTCTTACTGTCAAGGGTGGGGTCCTCACATTCGCATTTTTCCAAGGAATGTCACCCCAAAAGGCACAGATCCTCTTGTTTACACAGAGCGGAACAGGTCTAGATATTCTATCCCTCAGCATCATCGGCATGCTTAATTTGCACCCCAGACCACACTGTCTACAACAAGCCGTTTGAGGATGCTTGAGTAATGATGTCCACAAACACTTTTGACACTTCCTTCTCTGAAGTGATCTCAACTAGGAG
The DNA here is from genome assembly GCF_048128805.1 of Centroberyx gerrardi. Classification (NCBI taxonomy): domain Eukaryota; kingdom Metazoa; phylum Chordata; class Actinopteri; order Beryciformes; family Berycidae; genus Centroberyx; species Centroberyx gerrardi. The sequence continues at coordinate 8,104,303 of NC_136020.1, forward strand.
GAATGCGTATAAACTCATGACTGATGAATCACATGTGGTCAGGTGATTTATTCATCATTGAGATAAAAAACAAAAAATACCAAAGCCGCAATTCCTCTTTTGTATTTCAATAAATTGTTCCACTGTCTTATTGTTACAAAAGCATTGCATTGATTATCACTCTGTGGATTTATGTGTAACAGCAGTATTACTGTATGACCATAGAGTCCATAGAGTTTTCAATGACATTATAAGATCTTATTTTGAAAATACATGAAAGCTGGTAGGTGTTTGAACAGATGACACTGAGGGAATATATTGGTTAAAGGACACACACACACACACACACACACACACACACCCTCCCTCACTCACTCACTCACTCACTCGCGCACAAAACACTAGTTGCAGCCATATCCCAGTCTACAAAGACCTCATTCGTGGGTTATGAGCTGGCATTGGTTTTGTATACACTCTGGTATATCCCGGTCCCAATGGATATATTGTATGACTATGAAAAACGTTGACAATTCTTGAGAGCAGCCCCCTCCCTCTGACAGAGCAGGTGCACCATCAGTAATGTAAACTTTTGATGTTGGTCTGTTGCAGTGCAGGCGTGACTCATAGGTTTGTGTGGGACTGGGGGCTGAGCACTGAGAAGATACTGGATCCAATGGTATGTGCAGAGGGAAGGCTTCTCTCTCAGGGAATAAGTGGAGGGGTCCATGTGACACACACACACACACCCCTGCTGCGTCCCATCTCAGCACCGGGCTTAGAGGCCTTCCACCCTCACAAGGGAACATGAAAGTCTCCTATTTCCCCCCACTGAGAAAACAATACAAAGTTCACCATAATATTAACAGTTATTTCACCCCACACCACACCCCTCTGAACAATTTGTTCCCCATGTGGAATGTTCTGGAGGGACGCTGTCAAAAGGAGAGATGAAAAGACAGAAGTGTATCATATAATGTATAATGTGGAAATGAAACAGTAGGGTTTTAGTTTAATTCTACAAACATTTCTCAGAGGCAGAGCTACGGAGCCCCTCTGGGGTCACATGGTAAAAAAAAAAACTCGATGTGCGAACGGCTTTGTAAACTATGCGAACGGATTTCAAAACCGTGCCCTCGGATTCACAATCCGTGCGAACGTGGATTGTGAGGCAGAAACACTTTTTTACTGGTTGAGTTAAACCTCAGTGGGCGGAGCCAAAAAAACAGTTTATCAGAGTGCAAGTTAGCTAACTGGCAACCTCGAAAGGCAGAGAAGAAGCTCTGGTTAAATAACGTTATATATAAAACATAGAAATGACAATGACTTCATTCATTCATGACTATGGCAGTCATGATGTTGGAAGGTCAGCAGCTAGCTAACTAGCTTAACGAGGTAGCTACAGGCTAGCATGGCTAATTTGAACTTGGAAGGTCACCTAGGCTAACTAGCTAACCTAGATGATTTATATGGCTAGATTGCATTTTTTTCAGTTAGTAGCAAGAGCAGTTCATAGTATTAGCTACTGTACCTCCTCTTTTACTGCTTACCTTTTCCACTGAGCTCTGAGTCTTACAGAGCCGTTACTTAGCCAGGAAAACGGTGGTTCTTTGGCTCTGCCCATAGAGGTTTAAATCATGAGATTATCTGCCTCCAGAGTAGCTCTGCCTCCTAGAAATGTTTGTTTAACTAAAACTCCAATCTGCAATTTACAAAGTCAGACCAGCCATTGTAAACAGCCATCATTAATAACTGCATTCTGCCACCGTGCGCTCCAGGAAAAACAGAAGCTAGCTGAAAGGTTGTTAAATCAAGACTTACGTCCAAGCATAAAAATGAAGTATAAAGTGATCCAAAAAGTTTGAATCTCCCTCAACTGCTTATTTTGGGAGGATGTAAGTAATGCGTTTTTTGGCAGGGGTTTAGAGCCCTGTGTTTTTAATTAGCTGTTAGAGAGTCCTTCGCCCTTGGTGGCACGCCTCACTTCCCAGTGCTCTGGCAGAGCTAGGCATGTAACATCTTTAGCCTCTCCAGAGCCGGGATAACACCGCGCCTGCACACAGCTCAGTACGATGCTATCTCCTCGGCTTTGAAGCTCCAGGCTGATGCCATCTCTCTTCTAGACGTTTCTCTTTATTAAACACACACTTGCTTCTCCAGCTTGACAGGACCCTTCACTTTCAATTTCATTTCTGCCAAGTCAGGTGAAAACAAAGCGTCCTTTGTGAGCGTGTTCTTCATTACTCTCCAGAAGATGCTCTTCGATGAAACAATGTTCAAAAATGCCGCTGTGCCATATAAAGCGATTTACCTCAACATTGGGGGATGAGAGAGCGAAGAGTCGTGGGAAGCGCTCGACTCGGCTGCGACTGGAGTGGTTAACTCGTCTCTGTTTGAAGTTAAACACTCCAGGCTTTATGTGGCAAACGCACCAAACAAAAGCCTGTGATCAGAGAGAGGGGTGGCACAGAAAAGCCACTTTCCTTCAAGATAAAAGGCCCCAGCCTCAAAAGCGTATGTCGCACAATAATGAAAATGTGACTTTAGCCCGAGGCATTGACGGAAAGTATAGGCAACCTGTTTGTTGATTAGAGGAGGGAAAACAAAGAGAGCTCGGAGAGGGTCAAAGGAGGGGAGGAAATGGAGGGTGTAGATCTACATTACTCTCCACTCCTGCCCCCCCCCAAAAGCTCTCAGTACAGATTGAAAAAGTGATAAATATGCATGAGTTTGGCTTCAACAGTGAAGGGCTTTGATGGTATGGTGGAGAGTTCTCTATCTCTGGAGCGAACGGGCTCAAAATAACTGTCTGAGGATGTTTACTCCGTGTGTGAGAACAATATGCGCTTTTAATGAGTTGGAGAAACTCTGGAGGAAGGCTTTTTTTATACAGTATATATCTCCCGCACCATATACTCTGTAGTCTGGGCTTCCCTTGAATCTGCTGGGTGAAAGTGAAATAAACAGGATCTTCATGTTGTAATAAATTCTTGCAAGAGCTGTTTTGATAGCTATTTATTCAGTGACTTTGCATTCAGACTTTCACCCCTGAATGTTCGTCTTGAAACCTGAAAATCCCAATTTAAACTAGTCATGCACAACCTTAGTGGCTATGGAGTGTTTTTCTTAACCTTTTTCTGTGTGTGTCTCTCAGACCTGCAGGCGTCCCAGTCCTTTGAACACTACAGTCTGTCAGACAAAGCCATGGACTACAGGATCCTGCAGATGGACGAGGACCAGGACAGGATGTATGTGGGCTGCAAGGACCATGTCCTCTCCATGGACATCAACAACATCACCCACGGCACACTGAAGGTCAGCACATCCATCTCATTACGGTCTATAACTAAGTGTTGATTCTCCACACATATATTCTTGTTAACATATGAATATAAATTTCAGGTGGAAAACGTTCTGATGCAGCGCTGGCATCTGGTATCTCTTCTCTCCAGCCACGAAAAAGGGGAAAATAAAAATGAAATTGTCTATTCAATTTAGTAGTGTATTTAATGGCTGAAAGCATGACACACATCATAAGACTGCTACAATGGTGTTATTATCATCCGTGTGATTTTATGCAAATTACTATATATTTGCCATGATCAGAACCATTTATGGGTTAGTCAGAAGAGCCTCTAAATTGGTTCAGTTCCCTGAGATGGATTCATAAGCTGTCTGATAACGCAGACTCAGTGCGCAGTGAAGGAGTTATCGTCAAAGTAATTGACAGGCATGGAGAGCATAAACAGATGGGAAAGCATTTAGGTTCCCCCGGGGAGTGCTGCGCCACATCCATTTTGCCAAGTAAATTGCTTGATATATTCATTGAGCTAGACCTTAAAGCACCTCTCCCAGGTTTGAGAACACCGCATTTTCCGCCAACTGTCACAGGCTGTAATCGCCGACTGTTCCACTTTGAAACTTCTATCGAGATTTAAAACTTTTTATAACCCATTTTCAAGATTTTGTTGTGGTTGTTTTGTTAGTTTTCCAAACAATTTGCCTGTGATTTTCTTTCATTCTAGTCTGATAGAAACCGTCTTTCTCAGCTGGCCTCAGCATGTTGTCCACTGGTCCCTTATTAAGCCGCTGCACTGTCTCTCCCACCAGGTGTTTTGGCCTGCGTCCCCCAGCAAGATAGAGGAATGTCAAATGGCTGGCAAGGACCCAACGGTAAGGACACTCAGCCTCCCAGAATCCTGATCTTGGATAACTTAGTTCTTTTTAGGGTTTAACCAATATGGGTTTTTGAAGGCTGATACAGGTACCGATAGAATACGATATGATACGATAAGATACGATACGATACGATACGATACGATACGATACGATACTATACTGATACCGATACCGTTACCGTTACCGTTACCGTTACCGATATTTTTAGATTTAAGCTGGTAATAGTGGTTATTTTGTGCAATATTCAATATCTTTAAAGTTGACCATTTCCATGCCCAAAAAAAAGTGTTTCAGTGTTTTCACTTCTATTCTTGTAGTGGAAGAGCCTCTGAAGCAGCAACCATGGGACACTAAAACTCTCTGTTGAATTAATAATAATATGAAGAAGAAGTAGCAGCAGAAGAAGAAAACATTCATGCATATTTGTGTAGAATCAAAATGCATCAGAATCAGTTCAGGTTAAGGGCTTCCCATAGATAACCAGTGTAGTAATTCCACAATAAATATGCAATCAATCTGCATCATATCCATCTTTTTTTGCCACAATGGTCTGATTCTAGACTTGAGGTTGTGTCAGCTGTTCCCGGATCAGTTCCTAGAAGTGGGTCTACACCGGAACTCTGTGCTTGCTGCCTCCGGGGATTTCCTCTCCCATCTGCGAGCTTGTGTCAGTATCCCGGGTCCGACCACATGTGTAGCAGGCTGCAGATGTCTAGCGGGTCACTGCCTGGCCCGGCTTGACTGAGTCCTCCTGGCATCGGCCCTGTTTGTCAAGACGAGAGAGAGGAGGCGTGGGAGGAGGGCCGCGGACTGCCGTAGAAAAATAAACCCGAATCAAAGCTCACAAATGGGACACAGCTCATTGCTCTTCTGTCTAAGGATTTCATAACCCGGCCTGATTTGTGCACAGAACGGAGCGGCGCTTTCTGAGCCGTAACAAGATTTAAGGAAGACGTAAGACTCTGAAGACTGATGCCTCCTCCGCCTCTGTTTTCTGCTAATTGGGCTGCTCTGAAGAAACAACATGCACAGTGGTCTGCAGAGATTGCAGTGCAGAGTGCAGCAGAATATTGAGTGCAGAGGAGTAGAATAGAATAGATGTTGGGAAATATTGCTTCCAAAGAAGAAACTACCGCAAGAAACTGTTTACATGAACTGAAAACCTAACGTGTAAAGTTTCAGTGCATGTTACCGCAAAAAGCATTACGCTACCACCAACGCTGCCCATTTGTTCTTACATGGGCCAACGTTTCTCCAGCCTCTGACAGCAGCCGAGGTACAGTGCCAGGGATTTATACAACATGGTATTGTAGGAAGTAGAGGAGAAGCTGTTTCTAGTCACTGGGTGATTTGTGCCGCTGTGGACAGGCTCCCACAAATATTTGGGTGAGCCATCTCTGTGTGGAGCCCCTTCTCTCCTCTTCTCTCTTCTGTCATCCCTTTCTTATTTGCACCCCTGCCAAGCCAGCTCTCTTTCTCCAACAGTTTCTACTTTCTCTTCCTGTCTTACCCCCCTCTTTCTTTCTCAGTCACTTTTTCCTACGCTGTGCTTTTCTACCCTCTCTCTCTACCTCAGTATGTTCCAGTCTCTCTCTTCCGTAATGCCGTTCTCATTCCTCACAGGGTTGCTTTATTTGGGGATCTTGAATCCGAGCGCTCCGTCACTTTGTTATGGTTACCCTCCCGATCTGTATATATTAAGTTCCTCTTCTCCGATAGAATCTGTGGTCACCGGGCCTCCAGAGAGCGACCGCACATTGTTTCCGCCGGAGGGTGGCATGTAAGGAGAAATATAGGCTGAGCCTCTCCATGCAGAAGACCTAAACCAGATTAAGTCTGTTTGCTCCTGGCTCAACAGCCTCCACTTTAAACTCGTGCGATTGCCACTTGAACTCGGGGCCGTGAGGCGATGCTGCTCATCTGGAACAGTCATAAAGGATGTGTGTGTGGATAGGAAACGCAAGAGGAAAACAACACAGGACGCGGCTGCATATATATGGCTCTGTAAAACTGACATTAGATATGGGCAGACCCCAGGGTGTGTGAGGGTTGAAGGAGAGTGTGGCGGAGATGGATGGGTGATAAAAGTCAGGAGAAAGCGAGACAGAGCGAGCGATAAAGAAGGTGAAAATAACAGATATGGGTGTGTGATGGCTGGAGATGCAGTTGTTTTTTCGGCGATGGCTCTCGGCGGACTGAGAGCCGCAGCAGCTGCCGTTCCTGCAGCGATGGCCAAGTTCCTGACGGCTCCCTGGATACTTGTTCTTCTCCTCTCCAGCTCTCTTCTCTCCTCTACCCCCTTCTCTCTCTTCTACTTTCTATCCCGCTCCTCTCTATCTGCGGGCTCAGACTTAATTACCCACAAAGCCCAGCACTCCCGCTGCTCCCGGGTGTTGGGAAGTGGAAGTGGAGATGGAGAGAGATCAGTAGTCGGCCTCACCTAGAAATATTGTATACGCCACTGACGCTCTTTTTCCACTGGCCTTAATACCAGGGCAGGGAGAGCTGGACTAGTTTGATTGTGCAGCATGTGATTGTATAACCGTTTCATAACAAGCGAGATAAGTTTGAATTACTTCACTCATGTGGAATAGGATACTTCAGAAGCGATAAACAGGTTCTGGATTTGGCGTACGCCCTGGCCCTGGACCAGGAAATAGACCTCATCTACTGCTGTGCCTGTCTCAGGATTACTGATGTGTCATTGCTGAAATTAAAAAAAGATATTGAATGATAATGAAAAATATTTTTTCTTAATTGTACCATGAGAGATAAGTTGAATGGTTTCATTACAAAATGCTATGTATCTATTTTGGAATATTATTGTTAGCTATTATTCATTCCTCAATATCTCAAAAAATGTATTTACTGTTCTATAAGAAAAGTCTGAATACATATAAAAAAGATAACATAGAAATAGCCAATAGTGCGTTTCAGTTTTAGAGTAGGTGAAACACTGTAGGTTTAACATTTCACTCGAATTAAACATTTTTATTGTGATTTCTCACCCACTTTTTGTATTCACCTCCTCGTTTGCCTGTGTTTTTTCCAGCATGGCTGTGGGAACTTCATCCGGGTGGTGCAGCCTTACAACAGGACCCACCTGTTCATGTGCGGCAGTGGAGCTTACAGTCCCGTCTGTGTCTACATGAACAGGGGCCGGAGACCAGAGGTGGGACACTCAACCTAACTCCTGCTAAGGTTTTGGGAGACCGGCCTGTTGGTCAGCTTAGCCGTTAACTGATAGCATGGAATACTGGAGTATTAATTTACTTGTTACACCCTTGGACCAGTAATTCATTACTCTACTCGGTATATTACATTTCTGTTACACCCTCAACATTGGCATCGCGTCCTCTCTTACCTTCATAAATCAGGATAACTCTGCTTCAACTCCTGTGGACGATCAGGGAAACCAAACCAGTGTTGGTGTTGAATGCTAATGTGATCCCTTTGCTCAATATAAGCAAAGTAGTGGGAATACTGCCACCCAGAGCAAGTAAACTTTGCTGCCATTTCTCATCTAAACTCATTTAGTGTGTGAGAGGATGACTAATTACGGAAAAGCACTGGGGGATTTGGGTGGAATATAGTTTTTGGATACATTCTGGTTATTTAGAGGGGGTGGAAACAAAAGTAGTGAGTTATATTATGATTGGTAATTACAGTATTATGACTGAAATTCTGTTATTGGGAGAAGTAAGTAATGTCATTACTGTAATGCGCACCACCCAACACTGGAACTGTATGAATTGGGTGTCCGCCACAACAGTTCACACCGGATTGCTGTAATCTCATGACAGTTTAGAGAGAGATCATTTCTTACAATAGCACATTCTTTCACAAAACGATTAGGAATTTGTGTGTCATCGTATGGTAAGTTTCAGAATCCACAACTTTATGCAAAAAGTCACTGTCACCTTACTCATTAGTCTCTCTGATACCAGATGAGAGGAGATGCTGAGGATAAGAGGGAGAGAAGGGAATGATAGAGGAGGATGGATGGAGGGCTTTTTTCTTTCTTCTCTGGGCACTCTGCTCTCGTCTCCGGCCACACAGCTCTGGAAGTGAGAGCGAGGAAGCCCTCCAGGAGAAAAGTGCTCACTGAGTGAACAACATTTAGCCACAGACTGCGGACGGCTGCCAAACGCTAATAAGCGGAGAGCTCCCAACCAGGCTCTTTCCGCACTGCGGTGCCTTTTGTCATTCGGGGTTTTTGTTTGAAAGGAAGACTGCTCTGTTTTCAACCTCTGAGCTCCAACATGTCAGTGTCTCAGACAAGGGATCTGTTAAGTATAACAAGCTGCTGTAGCGGGAAAGCTGACGGTAGGCTCACCATGTAGACCTTTAGCCTGTGAACGTGTGCCAGACTAGTGTGTTGTCTCCAAACCCACTGGCAGGGCAGGTCAGTGGTGTGTGTTTTTGTGTCTTATAATTATGTCACCACTGCTCAGACACATGATGAATGGCACACTGCAATAAATGTCCGTCTTAACAAGTCATATAGTCTCATATTCCGTTTTGTTTCCTCTTAAAACAAGTGAAAAATTCTGCCAATGTAGGAGATAACTACTTAGTTTGAATGCAGTTTCACTTGTTTCAGGAATTTTTTTTCAGAAATAAGTGTCAGTATCTTGAACCAAGATAGAAGAATAAGGCAGATCACTAGTACATATCAAGAAAATGACACTTCATTAAAGAAAACACTTGAAACAAGTTGATTATCATTGACGTTGTCTCACCCATCGGAAGATCTTTCACTTGTTTTAAGAAAAATAAGATTTTCAACACTGAACGCTAGTTTAAATGACTTGTTAAGATGGATATTTTTTGCAGTGTAGAGTTTAGCAGCCTACCAGACAGTGTCAGTCCACCTCCAGAACCTCTCAACTCTTAGACACATTTTCCTGGAAGAGTGTTCCTCGGTTGACGTCACTCACATCCCCATTAAAGGAAGCTGCACTGGTCAGGAAGCTCTTCAGTTTACCCAGGTTACTGTAAGAGCCGTCCGGACGGTCCAAATCCTCCACAAGGAGGGGGTTGAGGATTTGGCAGCTTCCCCACCTGAGATGGAGAAATGGCTATCCAACACATTAGCAGGGGAATTCCTCCTCCCCTCCCAGATGGAATGTTCTTTTTTAAAGTCCCACATAGGCCAGTTAAGGTAGACAGGCCAGGACTGTCTCTTCTTTTAAACCAAAAGGAAGGGAAAGTTGAGCAGGGCTACCTTGTGGAGCATTTGGTACGCTCATAATCACATGTTTATTGTGGTAGAGGGCACTGGGCAGAATATCCCAGAGTTCTCATATAAAACTATCTCTCTATCTCTCTCCTCTCTGGCAGGAGCAAGTCTTCCACATCGACTCGAGGAGCGAGTCTGGCAAAGGACGCTGCTCCTTCAACCCCCAAGTGAACACTGTCTCCGTCATGCTCAGTAGGTGCCTCCTGCCGTCCTCAGTCTGTTTTTCTGTCTCTCCACAACCCCAACACCCTAATACACTGCAAAAAACGGCAAGCTGTCCAGTGATTTTAACTTGTTTCCAGACCTATCAAGCTTATTTTTGTGATATTTTTAGTCAAATTATCTCACTGCGCTGGCGGATAATCTTGCTGGTTTCAATAAATTTTACTTGATACATGCCAAAATGACTTCTTTCAAGAAATCATCATAAAAGAATGAAGAAAACAAGAAACTTTCTCGAAGACAATTTCACTTTTACCAAGTAAATGTCCTGAAACAAGTTACATTATTCTGAAAACAGTCAGAAACCAGTGCTGATGATTTCACGCAAAAAAAAAATCCCAAAATAAGCTTGATAAATCTGGATGCAAGAGTTTGTCAGACTGTCATGTGGCCGCCACTATCTCCTTATCAGTGACTTCACAGGCCGGGCTGCACCCCCCTCACCCTCCTTGTCCTTTGATCTCTGATTGGCCGAGGGGTGTCGGGTTGGTGTTGACACGACTTAAGGTGACATGTTGCACGAACAGCTCTGCTTTCCGACACCCGAGCGTCGCCGTGTCAGCAGCAGCCTCGCCTGGCCAATCAACAGGCTCAGGATGTCCCGTTACAAGGCGGACGGGGTCCAGAGGGGGAGAGTGGAACAGATAAGACGGGAGGGGAAGGGGGTACCGCGCCTCCAGCCTGCCAAATAGAGTCAAGGTCAGCGGCAGCGCTGTGGAGGCAGTGATGCAGCGCTCCAAGCCTCTGTGACTCAGAAGACAATCCGAGCCAGTGTCTGCACTCAATAAAAAAGGCTAAAAAAACAGGCTCTATCTGCTCTGTATCTCCCCATCCTCGAGTACAAGACCCTCTGCGGCTGTCTGGGTGCTGTCGACACTCTCTCCTTAGAGCAGGCCGGCTTGGATGCGGGCCATGTAACCCCCCCCTTCCCCTAAATCCCCCTACTTACCCCACATCCTCCAAAACACATGGCCTGGAACTGATGGAATGATGAAGTGAGAGTAAAGGAATGATAAAAAGCATAGCGCGGCTGCGGAGAGCACACAGTCGTTTATTAGCACACTGAGAGAGTCAAACACACAGCTTGTAAATCTTATGGTAATTCTGTTCATATTTATGGTCATCATTTAAAACAGCCTAAGGCATATTAATCAATCAAGGGATAAAATGCTGCTGGATTTTAATCGATATTCTGTTGAGAGTCTACGAGGCTGTACAGTATATATATAGGGCCCATAAAATTGTGCGAGCATATTTTTGAGTTTGGTGTGTGTGTGTGTGTGTGTGTGTGTGCGTGTCCAGACCAGGAGCTGTTCTCAGGCATGTACATCGACTTCATGGGGACAGATGCTGCCATCTTCAGGAGCCTGACCAAGAGGAACGCAGTGCGGACAGACCAGCACAACTCCAAGTGGCTGAGTGGTGAGCATGCACACACACACACACACACACACACACACGCCAAAAACTGAGGAACTAAACCTTTTCAATTTACACAATTATCTGAGTTTATTTTGGTGAATTTATTTATGGGAAAGGTTATCTGACAGACAGTCTGTCCATTTATAACTTTCTTTCATGCAGAGCCAATCTTCATTGACGCCCAGCTGATACCAGATGGAACAGACCCCAACGATGCCAAACTGTATTTCTTCTTCCGTGAGAGGCTAACAGATAACAGTGGAAATACTAAAAATATCCACACCATGGTGGCCAGAGTGTGTCCAGTGAGTGTCTTTGTCTGTGCCCAAATGAATGGATCCTGTATGTACTGTATTGTCGTTTTGAGCTGTTTTGTGCAAGTGTTGTTTTGCTCTTTGTGTGCAGAATGACATCGGAGGACAGCGGAGCCTGGTGAACAAGTGGACCACCTTCCTCAAGGCCAGGATGGTGTGTTCAGTTCTGGAGGAGGACGGCACTGAAACCCACTTTGACGAACTGGGTGAGTAAAATGGAGGAACACGCTCTTTACATTTGGACAGTCTGCTCTCATGTGGTGGTTTTGCTTGTATTGGAAAGCGCACATTCTCCTTCTATTTGCTGAGTGACTTCCCTGCCCCTATGTTATTTTCACGGCCCATGTAGCAAGTTCAAAACAAACTTTGTAATTTCAAAAATACATGGCCGTGAACTGGAGACCGCCCTAATTCCTGAAAGCTTACTTTCTGCACATATACACGGTTTTCAGCGATGACTCTCTCCACAAACAATCCATAGCACTTTCTTTATTTGGTCTGGATTAGGATATAAGACTTTTATCAAATTTCGTAACACTTTTTGTGTTGTCTTTGGTCAGTTTGTATTGGTTTATGAGCATAACTTCCCAGGGCTTTCTTAACCTGGGCCTCGGAAACTGAAAACACCAGCTCGCAGCACTTGAGACCTCCTTTCCATTCAGTCCGCCAGACTAAATCTGTCAACATGACCATTTATTAATTCATACATCCATCACTTTGTGGTTGTCTTTGCTCCACGGATGGGGTGATAAGGCGTATAATGAATTTGTTGAAGCAAGCGTCTGTCTCTGTGTATGTGTGTTTGTCCATGTGCGCACATGTGTGTTTTCCCTTCCAGAGAGCGTGTTTTTGCTGGAAGCCGAGCAGCCCAAGGGCCTGTTGGTGTTTGGAGTCTTCACGTCCACAAGGTAAGACCGGCGCTGACGAGGCCAACCGTAACATTCCTGCGGCCCTCGGCGGTTATGCTAATCACTGACTGGATATCAGCAGGAGCGGTGCGCTTGTCAGAGGGACTATGAGATAGAGCCGTCATGTGTCTCGTTGCTGAACGGCTTATTCAGGTGACGACCTATCCATTACAGTGCGGTGGCTTCAACATATGGCCTTCCCCTTGATGTTCTTTCCCTGTGACCTAGCGGTGCATCAGTACCATTTTGCTGGCCAAGTTCAAGTGCTAAATTTAGAGTACACATTGATACGGAATATATTGCATGCGATGTATTGATGGATGTATTCCACCAATACCGAGTAATGGATCTCAGAGGAATTTTTGGGTGCGGAGTGGATTAATTACAGAATATTCCAGCATAGATGACATTGGAGTACCATTCCTTAGTTTTTATCTCTCTCCTGACATTTTATCTTAAAATCTCCTGTCAAATTGTATTCTGTGGTGTTCACTTCGCAACTGAAGAATTTAGACAGAAGATATTCACTGCAAGTGCACTTTCCTTAAAATAGATTCTCCAAAACTCCTTAATGCAGCCTGAGGATGAGGAAGAGCAGCGTGTTTGAAATATTGATCAAAGTTTTACTCCGGGGTCAATTTAACACAAGCTGAAATAAACAGTGATTATTATTCAAAATTCAACAAACTGTACCTAACTCTCACCTACAGTACCTCACTGAATCCTTCAACATCTAAGTGTGCGCACATCTTAGGATTTTCATCTTCACAATATTTTTTATTATTATGTTCCTTGTGAAATAACAAATTGTGACACCCTTCAAATATTTGGACTCCTTCTGATACCGTATGTGCTGACCTTCCACATCCAGGTGAAGTAATTCAAGATAACCGCACTGATTAAATTCTACATATTCAACAGAAAGTCATAGCCGGTAAGGTTGCATGGCAAGTTTGGAAGTTTACAGGAATGGTCACTTGATCCATGTGTTCTGATCTGTAATTGGTTTCATCTGGTTAACCCAGGGTGACACAGCCACAGGCCCCTGATCCACTTGTTACCCCCGGATCATATGAAGGCTGCAGTAGTGCAGCCCGGCTCGCCGAACACAGCCAAACCAAACAGCGAGGTCCTTGAGGTCTCCCTGCACTTTGTTATTCCTATCTCCGCACTGTGTTTCTTCCTCCCTCTCCGCTTTGCGCGATATGCCTCTGTTCCACCTTCAACAAAGCCTCTTTTATGTGTGGTTTTTAAATGACTGGGTCAAACCACATCAGATCCTTCAGCGGGGGAACGAGGCGAGGTGTCCCCGCTGGAGTGTGGCAATGGTTCCACCCAGATTGTATGGCTTGGACATCCTCAGACACAGCAGGGTTGATGAAGAGCTGCAGTGTAATGTTTGAGCTGGGTGGGTCTCTAGGTCGTGGATGTTGCTTCTCTCTGTTGTGTTTCACGGAAAGTATGCGCTTCATTTCCGCAGCTCCGTGTTTAAAGGCTCGGCGGTGTGTGTGTACAACATGGCCGACATCCTCACCGTCTTCAACGGGCCCTTCGCTCACAGAGAGGGGCCCAACTTCCAGTGGGTGGCGTTCCAGGGCCGCATCCCTTATCCACGGCCTGGAACTGTGAGTTCAGTGTTAGGTCATTCATGTACTGACATTGTATTTCATCCGTTAGACCCTCAGTATCATTCCATGAAGTCTCATTGTTCATTGCTCAACTTTATCTGATCGTTGAATTGATGCAATGTAATTAAAGTAATTAAATTAATGTAATTTCACTGGTCAGAAGTGGAAAATGATATGAGAATGAGTTCATTTTTCACACACACTCCTCCCCTCTTTCTCCAGTGTCCCGGCGGAGCCTTCACCCCCGACATCCAGACGACCAAGGAGTTCCCAGACGACGTGGTGACGTTCGTCAGGAACCACCCAGTCATGTTCAACCCCATCTACCCGGTGGGCAGGAGGCCTCTGGTGGTTCGCACCAACGCTGACTACAAATACACCACCGTGGCTGTGGACCAGGTCATGGCTGCAGACGGCAACTACCAAGTCCTCTTCCTGGGCACAGGTAGGGATTCACACAGACCAGACAGTATCTAGCAGGACACAGCCAACTTCAGCATTATAAACTGATCTTTTCTTACTGTATGACAGTCTGCTGACCACAGAGACAGGCATAAAGTCATGGCAAATGTTGTGACATGATAACATAAAAGCAAAATACATTTTTACACTACAAAAATTATCCATCTTAGTAAGTCTTTTGGTCTAACATTGAGTCTTAAAATCGTATTTTTCCTGAAACAAGTGAAATAATCTGCCATTGGGTCGAGACCAATTTCACTTGATTCCAATGCAAATCAAATTGTTTCAAGAATTTTCATGAATCTTGAATCTTGAATCACACTCAGTGACATTGTCAGGATGGCCGAGTGGTCTAAGGCGCCAGACTCAAGGTAATACCTTCCCGTGTAATGGGGTTTTCTGGTCTCTGAATGGAGGCGTGGGTTCGAATCCCACTTCTGACACATACTTTCCTGAATTTCCCCAACGGGATCAATAAAGTCTTATCTTATTATCTCCATACGTGATCTGCCTTCTTTCAAGATATTGGCATTTGTTCCAGGAAAATTCACAAAAAGGTGAAACAGATTAAAAAAACATTTCCTGCTTAGCTGCCCCACCTCTCTGTGTGTATCTAAACTACATCCAACACTGTACTGAATGAAGTTTTGTTCTTACAGTTGTAGTTTCACTTTTTCTGTATCACAAAACAATGCAGAATATCACTCCACTAGCATCAAGATATTTTCACTGGATTCAAGAAAATTCTTGAAACAAGTTGATTTGCATTGGAAACACCAATTGTCTCACTCCAGGGGCAGATTTCACTTTGTTTAAGGCTTTAATACCGGATTAAATGACTTGTTAAGATGAATATTTTTTTCAGCGTAAGCAAATCTAAACATATTGACCACAACCTGCATCTTGGCCTCAGCATGTTAAAACATGGCAGCATTCCCTCTTTTGTAAGGCAGTGGCGCCCCCACAATAACCTCAATCACATAATTTTTAATTTAACCAGGCAGGTCAATTAGAAACAAGCTCTAATTTATAACGACATCCTGAAATAGCAGTACTCCACTTTAATAAGTCATGTTAACACAATCCTTATCTCTTATGAGTCATTACTGAGGTGTTTCATAAGCAAATGATTATAGAGGGACGTCCCATCGCCACAGTTGGTTAGCAGAAAAACAGATGACAGAGGGGATTTGACACAGTGGGTGTGTCAGCAAATTCCAAGACTTGACAGATAGCATGAATAGCGTTACAAATAGGTCACAGATAGGGAAAGGTCCTTTGAGAGAGGACTTTGAGCTTGCTAATGCAGTAGTACACACTGGAAAAATATACATATAACAAGTCATTTAAACTAGAAAAAGAATCTAAGATATAAGATAATATAAGATAATTTAACTTGGCAAATAAACTTGTTTCCAGATTTGATGAAGTGATATTATCTTCATACTAGTAATTCAAAGATGTTTCTAGGAAATTCCTGTGGAATTAAGTGGAATTATGTCACCTCATTGGCAGAATTTTTCACTTATTTTAAGAAAAACACATTTTTTGAGTAGAAGACTCAATGATTTGAAGATGGACATAAACAAATTTCATTCTGGGGGAAACAGAGAATATAAACCTGAAATTGTTTACAGTGAAAATGCTGGGGTTAAACAGAATAAAGGCGAATCCATCTTTGTGTGTGTGTGTGTGTGTGTGTGTGTGTGTGTGTGTGTGTGCACGCACGCGCGTGAGCACATGTTAGCATTCAGCAAAGCGGCCCAGGGACTCTCTCTCTCCCTCACAGCTGCTTGTGTTTATCAGGCAGCCTCCCCATTCTGTTTCTCCTGCCTGGATTCTTGACGGGGAGCCAGAGCTTGTCTGGCCGCGGCCCGGGCCGGAGACCAGGCTTTGTCTCTGGGACGGGGAGAGACTCTTATCAGCCGCTTCCAGGAGCCGCTGCTTGCCGTAACTCCCTCTCCCCTCGCTGCATGCTCACGCTCCCAGGACAAAGCGGTGTTGTTGATGATGGTAGCGTTGCGTTTTTGCCCTCTCCGCAGCCCTCGTCCTCCCCTGCGCATTAGTTAAAGCACTTGCATTCCCCGGTCCACTGTTGGTTTTGCTGTGGATGCTGGTCATGGCTATCATGCCCAATTCAAAAACAAACCCGAGCGAGGGAAAACAGACTTGGAGTTTGTTTGTTTTTTCACGGGCGGTTTTTAAGTTGTGTTCTAGTTTCACTGACCTCAAGCATTTCTGGGCCTTCTTGGATGAGGGTGTGTGTGTGTATCTCATGTGGTTGTTGAGTGATCGTCCTGTGTGTGTGTGTGTGTGTGTGTGTGTGTGTGTGTGTGTGGTTACTGTTTGTGACCCATGTCCGCTCTCTGCCCCCAGACAAAGGAACAGTGCAGAAGGTGATCGTCCTGCCATCCAATCGTTCCCTGGATGAAGATCTGATCCTGGAGGAACTGGAAGTGTTTAAGGTCTGCCGTCTGTCTTCCTGCCTGTCTCTCTCTCTCTCTTTCTTTCATTCCTTTTCTTTCCCAGCACA
This sequence comes from Centroberyx gerrardi, assembly GCF_048128805.1. Taxonomy (NCBI): domain Eukaryota; kingdom Metazoa; phylum Chordata; class Actinopteri; order Beryciformes; family Berycidae; genus Centroberyx; species Centroberyx gerrardi. The sequence goes on from NC_136020.1 coordinate 8,121,189, forward strand.
CCTCACATCAAAGGCAGGGAGGAGGGCGTGCTTGGCCGCAACACAAAGGCCAGGGGCAGACAGACAGAGACAGGGTGGCGTTGGGGAGATGGATGTTCTGCGTGCTGCAGGGTAGAGTGATGGGAAACATGCTGACAGACCACGAGAGCCTGGCCGTTGGCCTGGGTGAACCTTCACACATGCCGCTTTATCTTTGCCCACTGATCCAGCTCAAACCGCTAAAACCTGTGATCACTGGAAAACGAAAGGCCACGGCTGCTTTAATCTTCAAGTGCACCTGGACCGCGCCGGTCCTTCGATCGGAAGAGCAATTTTGATTTATTCTCAGAAGACAGAATGAAATTCTCCTGGAGAGCTACAGACATCTGGGGAGGGACTGATGTAATGGGGCTCCCTGACTGGTTCTGCTGCTCCATTTGTTATTCAAGGAAAGCCTGAGAAACTGATGTTTGTCCAAATAAATGAGATATAAGTGTGAGAAAGAATATTTTGACAGAAATAACAATCAACAGAGAGAGCGCTGAACATGGTGCCTGTATGTGTTTTTCAGAACCAAGCTCCCGTTACAAACTTGAGAATATCCTCGAAAAAAGTAAGTATCCGTCTAACTTTGGTTTCTCCATACATCAAGTACAACTTTATTGTTTTAATATGCTATTGATTTGTCTGTGGCTACTATGTAATGCATGAACCAGAAATCTCCTGTGCATAATAAGCCTCCTAAAGGCAGGAGAGGGGACTAATAAGGCATAATTGTTTCGGCGCTCGGCCTCATTTTCCTGTCAGCCGGCCACTTATTAAGACAAACAGGGTGGCTGACATTTGAACTGTTTGCATTTCAGCAACAGCTGTACGTCAGCTCGGAGTTCGGGGTCTCCCAGGTCTCCCTGCACCGTTGTCAGGCTTACGGCTCGGCTTGCGCTGACTGCTGCCTGGCCAGAGACCCCTACTGCGCCTGGGATGGACTCAGCTGCTCCCGCTTCTACCCCACCGGCAAAAGGTACACACACGTTTACACCAGGGTTCACAGACGAGATTTTCTGCCAAAGTTCAATATCTTTAAATTCAAATAGTTTCATGCCAAAACATTTTTAAATTCCCTGAGAATTCTATTCTTGGCAGGGTGGAAAATCCTCTGAAAGGGCTTTTAAACCACACAGTGAATTTTCCAGTGTTAATAATACAATGACAATTATTTTGAGTTGACAAGTGTTGACTAGAGAGTTGTTTTCCCACTCATAGAGCTGATATGGCTTTTGAACGGCTGTTCAAAACTAGGACCCAGGATAATAATAATAATAATAATAAAAGTATATTCCTGTACACTTGTGTGGAATCTGATCAACATGTTGCATCAGAATTAAGTCAGGTTAAGGGCTTCCCATAGACAACTAGTGTGGTATTGGTCAAATATACAATAAATATGTAATCAAACAAACTGCATCATATCCATCATATTGGAGGTGGGTGACACTGATGACCGATTTCCAATTTTTATTTAAAGACCAATAAATTGGCAAACTGATATATCAGTCTAACCATAGTTTACACCAATGCACTGATTGGTTCTATTGCAACCAGCGAATAATTTATGTCATCAAAGTATTTCTCATATATAGGTAAGATGCATGAACTTGGCACAACAGCTCTGAATACTGTGAGCACAGAAAGATCACAGCATTGGAATCCTTCAGCACACACTTTGATGTTAATGTCACTAATTCTGCGTTTGTTGTATCCCCTCCGTCTAGACATAACACAGACAAGGAGGTATGAGTGGCACCTCTCCTCTAAACCGATCCCTCTCTGGTTTCTTTTAGGACCAGCTGTGTGTCTCGGCATTCCAGTCAGACGCAGGTCAAGTTTAGTTTGGTCGCGGAACAAACGCGCAGCCCCCGTTTTCCTGCAGAAAATGTGTCTGAAATGTGTCAGCTGTTTACGTCCTCTTTTCCTCTGGCTGTTATATACGAGCGTGCACCGCGGAGTGGAATAACACAGTCAAATGTTACTCATACTGTTTTGGCATGGGCTACTCCTTCCCCAGTGGCTGACAGTATCACATTAACATTTGAGGAGGAGGAGGGTCGGGATAAAAGTATTTGTAAAAATCTGCGCGTTAGAGTGTAAAAATCTGCATTTAGCTATTTAGTGTATCCCATGCAATTGTATTTATTCTTTTCAACTGTGAATTCTTCCTTTTCAGGAGAAGCAGGAGGCAAGACATTATGCATGGAAATCCACTCACACAGTGCAGAGGATTCAATCTGAAAGGTAATTTAGCACTTAGGTACCTGAGATATATATGCATGAAGTGGCATTTTTAGTGTGACATTGGCATGTCATTATACATACTGCCAGTCCAGATTCACATTAACTCCAAGACACATATGTCCTCTCATTGTAAACAGTGCACATCTGATGGGATTAACTGTCAAGAAAAAGGGATTATAGTGGTTTATGTAGAAGCTGTATCTGCAGGTGTGTCTGCATGTGTCTCTGCACGTGTGTTCGAGCCTGTTTGTGAGCACAGGTACTACATACTTCGCTCTGAATATTCACCCAGTCGACTGGCAGGGTGCAGCTTAATGAGAGGAGAGGCTTCGCTCCCCAGAGTGCTCCATTTCCGCCAACGGTTTACATCTCTAAATTAACGTGAGCTTGTGGGACCAACCATATGGCCATTACCGCTAATTAGTCTCTACCCTGTCATTCATCCAGCTGAGTGATGAACCATTCCGCTGTAACAAAAATAACAAATGACGGCTAAAAAGACAAAACTGAGTTAGTCTCCGATGCATGAAAGGTTACATTACTTCATGATCCGTAGAAACTAAAGTGTGCCGGGTGGAGTTTGGTTGTGCTGCAGGTGTTAGCCTAAGCCTTTAAGTCAACGCTCCACCCTCACTGCTGGGACTTGAGACAGATATGCATCCATCTGTGGGGTTTGTGTCTGTCAGCAAATGACGTGTGATGTTCCTCCCTTGGCTGTGTGTGTGTGTGTGTGTGTGTGTGTGTGTGTGTGTGTTAGCTTACAGGAACGCGGTGGAGATGACGCAGTATGGCGTGAAAAACAACACCACCTTCCTGGAGTGTCTGCCTAAGTCTCCCCAGGCTTCTATCCGCTGGCTCATCCAGCGGGACAACGACAGGAGGAAAGAGGTCAGTTCACGGTCAGAGAGGTCAAAGGTCAACATCGCAGCCTGCCTGAGCTCTGAGACATCACAAACTAATGAGGAGCCAAGAAATGAAATGAAAAAATCCCTAGAGATCTACATGAATAGATGTCTTTTCTTCTCTCCATCACACTTTGGTGTCTCAAGGCTGTTCACATGCTTAAATATTACATCAAACATTAAACATGTCATAGCAATCAAATGAGCTCACACGCTTGATCAGGGCTTGTATTGCCTGAGGAATGACATTGTGAGCGTGTACTGGCAACGGAGCATTACAATGGGTGGTGATACAGATCAAACATGATACGGACCTTGACTAATGAGTGGATTCCCAGCGGGGAGACATTTTACAAATATTTGACACCCCTTAAACAGTTAGAACACCTCGGAAGGCTGTGACAGATTAAACAGAGCAGTGCAAGAGAGCGCCTGCATGATAAAGGCACATCTTTTATAGATTTAGCTTTCAGTTCTGTGGAGTAGGCTCAGGATAACGGCTATTTTATAGCCATTTCCCCTCAAGAATTGAATTTGGCCTTGAAATAAATCATTATAGCTCTGTGGGTTATTATCACTGGAGTCCTTTCCAAGCAGATTTTATAGTCTACAGAAGAGGAGTAATCAGTGCATGTAGTTTTGGGTCCAAGTATCAGTTTAATCTGAGGGTTGTTTTAAATCCAAAAATAGGTTTAGTATGTGCTGTGAAAATCAGTCTTTACTCAGAATGGATCTCTGGTGTAGTTCACTGCTACAAGCCATGTGGATGGGGTTATGACACCACCTCATTGTGCCCTTCCCAGGTGAAGCTAAGCGACCGCGTCGTCTCCACCGAGCACGGCCTCCTCATCCGCTCCGTCCAGCTGTCGGACCAGGGCCTCTACTACTGCCTGACCACCGAGAACGGCTTCAAGCGCACCGTGGCCAAGATCCGCCTGCGGGTGCTGAGCGAGGCCATGGTGAGCGTGCTGACGGACAAGCAGCAGTCGCCCTGGGCGTGGGCCAGCTCGCTGCACCCCAAGGCCCTGTTAGCGGCCTTCAGCCCCGCGGAGAGCCTGGCCGTGCAGCAGTACTGCAAGGAGAGGAGGGAGCTGCAGAGCCTCCAGCTCCGGCAGAAGCAGCAGCAGCAGCAGCAGCAGCAGCCTCAGCAGCCTCAGCAGCCCGGGCCGCTCAGGGGCGACCTGGCCAAACTGAAGCCCCTGCTGGACCGCAGGAAGAGCCGCAACCGCCGCAACCACCTTCCAGAGGTGTGACGGGGGGGGGAGGGGCTTTCGCGGTGTGCTGCACAAACTTATACACACACGTCTTCCTCTGACTCTGTACCCTACCCAGAAGTTATGGATGCTGCAGATGTTACCAACTCTCCGCTCAACCCGCAGAGCCGCGCTGTGTGATGTAAGAAGAGGATGAGGGTGTGGGAGATATGGGCGTTATTCGGGGATATTTCTTTTCTTATACAGAATGCGTGAGGAACTATGACCAGATGACTGTGAGATACACACACACGCACACACACACACCCACTCACACATACACACACACACACACAGCATTTGTTTCCCATCGCAGTCACTCCACAAGCTGAAGTGGCCCTTGGTTGGTTTATGAGCCTCTTATAAACGGCGGTCTCAGCTGATGATAATACACCTTGAGACGCAGCTATAGGCAATGATCTTATCATATTGTAGATATTAGAGGGGAAATTGGGCCAGCTCGCTATGGACATTTGTTCTATGTCAAAAACAAAAGGGAGGTAAGTTGAAACCTTGCTAATAAAGAGAGGAGATTGAGAAGGGAAGTAAGAGAGAGAGATAAATCTGCATGTTTGACAGTGAGTGCCCTTTCTCTTTATCCTAAGTGTTATAATAGTATTTTATTAGATTCTACTCACATTTCTACATTAACTTTTAACTAATAAACTATTTATGCTCAGCAAAAACGACATGTAAGTTAATATTAAACCCACTCCGGAGAAACAGCTGTCATTGTAGCCCTCCCAGCATTATATAATATACTGTGTTATACAAGCACTGTCCATACAAAGCACAGATGGTAAGTGGCCCCAATAAAAAATATTACAAGGCTATACATTTAACTTTATTAGTGGACGGGCCAAACTTACCCAAATAGACATTGTAGTAGAATACGGACTAGAATAATGAAACTCTGTGTGTGCCGTTGCAAACATCGTACATGATCTCTCTTGTATTTATTCATACTACTCCGACGTTGTACATTTGCCTCGCAGTACATCGACTCTCTGTTCTCTGCATATTGTATTATACTTTCCTCGTTTCCAGCACAGAAGCATGTTTATGTGTATGAAATTCATCAGTAATGACAGAAATGTAGAGTGGCTACTCTTAATCCTTAACAGACACGCACATTTTAGTTTTTGTCTTCAGGTAAATGGATGCTAGTGTCATACCTGGAAATGAGAGTCCTCATCATCGATGCTGAAAAGGAAAATGTTCCTTCTTCGAGTCCATGTTGTCCACCTCCTGTACAGCAAGGTGGACGTGCTTTTAATTCTGAAATAATAACCGTGAGTGAGATAGCTTGTGAGATAGTCCGCTTGACTTTCTCCTTTTACATATGTGAATAGCCTCTTTTTTTTTTTTTGCATAGTAAATGTAGATAGAGATTATTTGTTGTTTGTGTACAGAGTTTTTTTTTTGTTTCATCCGTTTAACTTAATGTCGTGCCAATTTTTGTGGAAATGTGTTTTCATTGTGACCCTTGTGTATATAATTTCAACATATTTCACCAACTAACTATGAGCGTATCTGCAAATTGCAGAGATACAATATATATTTTCATTTGGAAACAACACACCCTTTCTAGTCTAACCTTCCCTCCTCCAGCCCCCTGCTCCCCTTTTAATAAAAATGTGTGACCAGCATCATGTCAAAGTTCAAGTCGGTGTAATTTCAGTGTTATTATGAAACCTATGTATTTCTATTTATTAATGTAATGACAGCCCGAATAAATCTGTTTAAATGAATTTTAATTTCACACAGTGATCACAGAATCCATTGTCAGACATTGTTATCAGTATCATTTCTCAAAATGTCAGCACACTCTTTCTGTTAACAGTCATGACATCATCCCTCTGTCCGCTCAGTAGATTCGTTGGTGTGGCACATAATGCTATATAACAGGCACATATTGCTTTTAAGATACATGATGGGCGGAATTTTGGCAGCCTGGAAAATGTATGGGTTTAATATGCGGTAGCTCAAGTGGGTTCAGGTTTTTGCCATCCAACCCAATACATTTAAAAGGGAAATGTGCGGCCTACAGTATACCTGGGATACCCCAAGGTTGCAAATAGCCCAATCCCAGAGAGACGAGTAAGAGCTGTCTCAATGAAACACTTCCTTGTATGTGAGACTTGTACGCTCCAGACTGAACAGTGGAATCAAGGCAAGCCAGGAGGCTGCAGAGGGTCATTTAAAACCCATAAAACTAGAGAGAGGGCTCCTGCTGGGCAGAAATACTGCTTTCTCACCAAACAAACCCAAGCACCACACATAACCACAGCATAATCATGCCCTAGCACTTCGTATTTTGATTTATGGGCCACTCAAGGTGAAAAGGAAACTGAATCATTTTGCTTCAACATGCACAATAGAGAGGTTTGTTTCAGCCAACCTCAGACTGGAACAATCCTTTGAGACCAACAGTAGGAGTATGGCACCCAATGCAAATCCTCTTTTCACCTTTTATTCATTCTGAAGGCGCCACTTCAGCACAGGATATTAATATTTCAGTTATGCGATTAAAGTTTAGCTATCATGTAGAGGTACATTTCTTTCACAGGATGTAGAATAAAACCTATTTCTCTCTCTGTGGAGATTAATAACCTTACAGTTCAGAGGAGTCTCCACTTGCTCTCGAAATCCCTGACTTGAGATTTAATGTTACAGTGGTTATTGCAATTAAATGAATAACGTATGAAATAATAATTGCCAAAGGAATTCAGCTCTCGAACTTTACAAAATCACAGTATTCCCCCCCACACACACTTGGTATCAAAGAAAGAAAGATTGTAAATAACAATGACGTTACAAAAAGTGCAAGTCAATATCAAAAGGTCAAAGGTCGGATAGCAGCGTGAGCGCACTGTGCTCCACACCTCCCACATTAAAGGCAACTCGGCCTGATTCACTCACACGGTCCTGCTTTTGTTTTTGTTTTCTACACAGCTCAGTACCCACAAGGAGATAGCACTGAGCAAGAAGATGGCCACACCCACGCCGATCAGTGTGGACTGTACCGTCTCCAGCAGCTCGATGCGGCCGATGAGCTCCTTCTTAAACATCTCCGCTGTCGCTTCATCCAAAACAGCCGTCTGGTTCCACAGATGGAGAGAGAGAGAGAGAGAGAGAGAGAGAGAGAGAGCAAGAGAGAGAGACTGAGTAACATGCACTCCCCAGATAAATCTGCTGACCATAAATTATTGCAGGGCTTCATTTTTTTTTTAAATATCTTACCTCATTCAGCCAGGCAACAGGGAATATGGTGTAATTCTTTACTTGCTTAAGCACCCTGGATGGAAAGAGTTGGTTATTTGTGCATTCAGTGCATGATTCTGCCTCGAACGTTGCTAAAAACTGAACTTACGTGATGACGTCCGATGGTCCATACATCATATTCACTTGCAGTCTCTTGGCGAACCCCAGGGTGAACCCAGTTGTCTGATGGAAAAACACCAACAAAATCAGGTTAGCATCGTGACTGCTGGAGCCAAAAGCTGAGGCAGCCATCCGCATGGAGAAAATGTACACTAGGGCCAAAGTAACTTATTAAAGCTGCAATAAGCACCATTTTCTGACCACTAGAGGGGGACAGAAACCGCAACACAGTGTAAATAACACACAGCAAAGCCACTGCACTACAGAGGCCTACCAAGGACAAACATTGCAAAGCACCATGCATAAATGCTAACAGCTAAGCTAAGTGTCGCCGGTTACCAGTCTCGCTTTGCCAGATCTTTCTCCCGCTGAAGGTCACATGTCCCACAATGACAAGTGAAGAGGTGGGTAGCAAGTTTACTAGTTTACTAAGGTTACTCGCTCACTTCATCGATTCCGCCATTATGAGAACATTTTCAGGAATGGGAGGGGGTGAGGGCCGCTTTTAAACAGCTAGTTTAAAAAAAAAAGTTACGGGAGGGAGTGGGAGGAGCTTCGTTCCAGACCAGAATTTGACAACAAGCTTTAGAAAAGAGGTGAAAACAGCAACACAGCTGGCCCAAGTGTGTGATTGGTTATATGGTCTGATATCACTTATTGCAGGTTTAAAACTGAAACTTTTTGTGTGCCACAATCTGATAATTCACTTCATCAAATATATCTACATAAAGGTAAAAGGTCATAGGCACTTACAGGTTCCACATCCAGGTAGGTGACATGGTGCTCCTCGCTGGGACTGAGGCCCAGCACATCCTCTATCAGGTAGGGGCTGCCATGAAGGAAGTGGGGCAGAGAGATGTAGACGGGGGCTCCTGTTTAGACAACGAGGGAACAATGAGGGTTCAAAATGCACAAACCAAATGCAAACACCTTCTCTTCCCCAAAAGCTGCTGCCGGTTCAGCAGTTGAACCTGCAGGTACTGACCGTCTCGACAGGTGCTGACGGACAGGACTCCGGCCAAGGCGCAGTCCCTGGTGACCACTGGGTCTGTGCAGAAACACTGGTTGTCGGGATTTTCCTTAGGGGAGGCCAGGGTGGAGGGGGGCAGGGTGTAGCGGTACACCTCGATCCCCTTCAGATCCGCGAGTCCCTCAAATTTGGCCGACACAGACCTGAGGACCGTGCAACAGAGAGGTTAGTTCAAGAGTCTTCCATAACCATCATGATGTGGATCAACCAACCTAATGTACCCATGAATACCATGTTTTCCTGATCCAAACGCATGTGGTGTTGCACAGCTTGAGGGCTACTTCTCTAGTACATTTCTAATAGATAACATACATATACATACTGTATACACTTTGGATCAGACTGACTCATTTCAGTAGAATGGAAGTCCATTGCTATGGTTTTGTTATTGGCCAGCTCTGACCTCTAGTGGTTACTGAGAGTAAGATGTCCAAAGGGTTACAGTGCTCAAATTTGTCAACAATGGGAGGTTAACATTACCAAAACACAGTTCATAAGGCTCAGGTAATAGAGCCATCATTACACATCAAATCACATTACTCCCACAGAATGAAACTCCTCATCACCTGCAGATGTCTGAAACGAAGAAATAGAGAGGCTTCTTCTTGTCCACAAAGGGAGGGAAGAATGAAGCATCTGAGAGAGAGGGAGAGAGAGAGAGAGAGAGAGAGAGAAGTCTGTCAGAAAGGTAATGCGTCTTTGTTCAGAGCTATAAAAGCATGTTATAATTGTCATCTTTTCTATAATCCCAAACAGTAGGCATTGCTGCATGAACCGCACCTGTTCCGTTGATCATGTTACAGTATGTGTTGTTCCAGAAATCTACGCTCCTGTTGGACAAAAGTAGACTTGTCAGACAACTTTTTATCATTTGGCATGACATGGCCTCATTTGCCTAAAGAGCAATGCTTCCTGGATCCTCACTTGTCGAAATCTATACAACCTGATTGAGAGATTGTTGGGTCAACAGGCTAAGTCTGCTCATTATCTCCTTAACTTGATCCATAATGAGACTCACCTCTTTCCCTGCCACCTGTCAATAATTCCCACTTTTGAGATGTCATCCTTTCCAGTGTAGACATTGTAGAAGCCATCAAAGGTACCATTGTACTAGAGAAAACACACAGGTATGTATGTATGGCAAGTGATTTCATTATTAATGTGCACATGGGTAGACTTTGTCTCTTCTATGTTGTATTATGGAAGTATAAGTCTATAATATTTGCTTGCTTACAGGTACAAAAAGGCCCACACTTCCTTTCAGTATGGGGTCTGGGTAACCCCACAGGAGTTCCTTGACTGTGCGTTGCTGGAACAAGGAGGAATTGGTTGACTTGATTAAACCCTCCAGAAAAAAGTGCAGGTTTTTGGGAACCAGCGAATACGCACCCTGAGGAGACCAGAAACATCGATCTTTATCTTGGAAGACATTGAAAATCAGCAAATTACAATCACTTTATTGGTGATGTCAAATAAAAAAGCAACATTATTGTAGTGTAATGATACACATTACTGTCAAACTGCTGCACACACAATTACTGCTGCTGTTGCATCAGGGGAAAGGCCAAAAAAATAATCCTCTTTTATGACTACAGATACTACATAATTACTTGGAATAATTGCTTACACATGATTTGAGCCATATCAATTTCCAAAGAGCAATCTTATCACCAGCATCTAGTGTTGTTACACCACCAGTCACCATCAACCTTGTTATGTTGAAACCTTTTTACAGTCTATGGTTGAAACATACTAAATATGGCCGACTGCAATTTGCATTTGCTTTTCACGTGTTTTTTTTTTTGCCAATTTGAGCTGAACTGTGCTGGCACAGCTAATTCTTCTCTCACACTTTTTTTTCTCACTTCAACTTGCTATAGTGAATGGTTGCAGGCCCAAGCTGCCTACTGCAATGCAGCCCAGCTTGACTTGGCATAGCTTGGCTTGGCTGACAAAAGGTAACTATTAACAGTACAGCTAAGTGCAGTGTAGTATGGAGTGGAGTGAACTAGAACCCCCTCAGTCAGGTATAGAAGATGAGCCATCGCCACACAGTGGGGTGACACTCACTTACAGCCACAGCCAGGTTCAGGGAGCTGATATTGTCTTCTTCTGGTCCCACTGACATGGACGGCTCAAAGATGGCGCCCGCGGGCAGCAGGAAGGACACAGTGTGATTGGGGTGGGCTGTGATGTTACTTCTGGGTAGGTACCTTGTCCTGAAGGAGGAGGAGAGGGACACACTTATCACACAAAGACAGACTTTTCTTAGATCATATGAAATCAGATTTGATGAACCAAATGACTTGAAAATGATTGGTTTTACAGCTGCCAAATGAGGAAGTGGACAACATTCATGTGTGTATATGGTTCAAATCAAATTTAGAACACATGATAAGCAAGAGTACATGCAAGACAAAAGGGGTAAACAAATCAACCTTACCTGTATGTGTAAGGACCTTTCTCCATCACCACTGGTTTTGCACCATGCTGCACAACGTCCAGGGGGTTTTGCACATCAAAGAGCCAGAACTGCCTGTACACCAATGCCTCATCAGACACCCAGTTGTCATAGGCTATCGTTCCGGGCTCGATGACAGCTTCCTGCACCCCACAGACACACAGACAATCTATTTTTAAACAAGCTTCAAAATTGCCAGCAGGCCAGCAGCCCCACTGCTGATACATCTGAACGATTTTGGCTCTTTTACCAAAGACACGAATGCCCTATAATTTACACAAAAAAAAAGGTCTTAACCATTCAAGTTTTTCTCTATCGTGTTTTTAGCCTTGCTGTATCCTTGCAAATCACAGATGCTGCTTTCTGGAGCTTCTTGTTTACCAGTTGGAACGCCTCTCGCTCCATTTCTCCTGGTTCACCTTGATCATTGCACATACACATGCACACGCACACTCTCGCTGCCACTCCTCTGTACCGACCCAGGGTGAAACTGAGCACCATACCTTCTCCAGTGTCCCCTTAATGATGCTGTCCCCCACTGGGATCAGGATGCCTCCCAGGATGGCTACCACCGACCCAACCACCATTCCGGCGATCAGCCCACACCTTCTGTTACAGCAGCCCATGGCGGTGTGCGTTTCCTTCCGTCCGACAGTCCGTCTGGCCGCCCGGCAGGCTGTTCTCCTTCTGTCTCTGTGTTGGTGGTGTGTGCTTGTGTGTGTGTGTGTGTGTGTAGCCTGTCTGTGTTTGCGTCCCGGCTGCAGCGGCAGCAGCAGAGGCAGCAGTACCGTCAGAGGAGATGCCGGACCAGACAAGGCCAGGTAAAGGTACATACACCTTTGAAACTCCTTATTGGGAGGGAAGGGACTCCTTATAAAGGGAGTTACATAATTGCTGGAAAAGGTTGAAGGTTCAAAGGAGAGATGGAGCTGTGCCCCTTCCAGGTATCAGTAAGCACTATCTGAGAGTTGATACCAGCCACATTGGGTCACAGTGTAAGGCTGCGGGGGGGGGGGGGGGTTGGCTGAGAGGTGGAGCACAGGGAGGTAGTGGGTAAAACGAAGTTCAGGCATTTCTAATCCCAGACCCATGCCATTTTATTTTTCTCAATTTTATTTTATTCTACTCCTTCCCATTCTGTTCTTCTATTGTATTCTCTTTATTCTACCCTCCTCTCCTCTAGTCTCCTCTCCTCTCCCATTTATGGCTCATGCCGCTCGTGTGCCTTGGTGGGCAAGATGTAATAGTTGCCATCAGAGAGAGATTAAAAGAAATCTGATAAAACCAATTCTACTTATGGAATTGCTAGATTTATTATCAGCACCAGCACACAATTCCAAAAGCATATCTATACTCATGCTTATGAAGTTTCACGTGGGATAATAAAGTGAATTGCTCTCTTCCTCGTGCAGATTTTTTTCTCCAGGCTTATCTTGATATATCACTGCAACATGAATGAGCACTTTATTGGGTGCTGTACATGTGTCGTCTGAGAGATGTCAAAGTCCTCCTTCACACTCCAAGAAAAAAAAAAGTTGGTTTTGTTGGTTCAGTTGGTTTTGAGTGATATTGTTCAAGCCTCATTTTCCCTCAACTCTATCCTTTCTGCTCTCTATCCCTTCCCCGAAATAATAATTGCATAGACTGGCATAGCATGCAGTTAGCTTCATTTGGTTTTGCCACAAGACTGGGTGTCCCTTGTGATGGCTGAGCCGTTCTGGCCACGCCTCCAGGCATATGCACTTTAAAATGTTAATGTAATGTTAAACCCCAGGGCAATATAGTGCCGTGCCTGTGGCCCAGCCCAAAAACTGGCACCCCCCGCCTCTGCAGCACTGTCAGTCTACTTTTTACCACTCGAGGGCAGCACCACCATTCCTTCACCTCATGTTGCAAGTCAGGAAAGCCTGGTTTGAATGTCTCATCCCACTCAGTCTCAGCCCAGTCTCAGTCTGTCTGTTTTAAAGCAGATTCTTGACGAAACAGAAAGCGTCTCACCTGACTGACTTCATCTTGTAGTTCTTGGAAGTGCAACTGCAACATCTGAATTGGATTTCACCGTGTGTGGGCACAGGCTATGGACTTTCTGTTCCTCTGCCAGCTGCTAAATGTGTTAATGTCTTTCAGCGAAAACTCATCATTGATGTGTTTCCTGGTTTCCATTATAGGATCAACGAGAACCAATGCATTATTCATGTGACTCGGTTATTCCCAAAACAGAATTTGTGATTCTGTTTGCATCTGTCTAAAAATAATTGTGCTTATGGCCACTTATGCTAAAGATTGTTGTTGGTTGTTGTCTTGAAAAGGCCCACTTAGTCTGCTTGCACTTCTTTCCTGTAATGACAAGGAACATACTCCCTACTGAGGACCTAGTTGACATATCTCTAATTTGACCATTTCTGGAGTATGGCAGTGCGCTACTGGTGGGGAGCACAAGAAAAAGAGTAGTGAAAATATCCAAAAACTGCAAGAGTATCTCATTGCAAGTCCCTGCCCTCCTTCCACAGGATGTGCAGGCCACTATTAGACTACTGACATCAGACTTTTTAATAAGGAATAATTTAAATGTATTTATTGTTAACTATTAATTTTAGTCATATGACTCAGTGAAGGAAATCTTGTGCATGAATAGGCAGCCATATGTCGATTTTACTAAAATGTGAAACACCCTCTTTATAATGCATCCCCCTTGTCACAGTTGCTCCTGCCAACAGTTTACTGTGAGCCAGCTAATGCATCCCTGCACCTACAGATTAAATGTGTGTTACAAACCACTTTTTCTCAATCATCCAAAACGAACGCTCTATATACATAAAAGGCAGTGTGCAAGGTTTTGATAACTGGGAAAACTGTCCGTTTCCAAGAACATGCATAATCATCATAGTCCATATCTATGATGTTTTCTATGCTAAATAAAATGACATAACCTTTTTTGCCTTGGTCTCTCCCCACCGCACCTGGACAGGGCCTGGATGACAAAGAGGGAAATCTCCAGCCAGCGTAGGAGGATTAGAATGGAAAGGTTGCCACCACTAATTTGCATATACTCTACACTAAACACTAAAAAGCCACATTTGAAAAGAAAATTGTATGGAAAGGCGATAAGAGATCATGTTTACACCGTAGGAGTTTATGTGGATCATTTAGCAGTTTACACCACCAACCTACAGAATGTCAGTTATAGGCTGAGTTAGGGGTTTGAGTCCCATGGATTGAGCAATCCATAATATCTATCAAATGTTGAATGCCAAGCTTATTTTGTTCCATCTTTCTTTTTGTTTCACAATCAACATCTTTTGTTCAAACCATGCTGCTTGTAGCCTGTGAACAACTATACTTAAATTAAAAAAATACCAATATAGAATGCTATGACCTCCAGTCGGGGATCATCAAAAGGCAATTCAATCACCAATAAAAGCAAAAATCAATTATATTCTCAGAAAAGCATAAATTTATGTCTTTCACCCTTAAAATGCCCTATGTCCGTATCACTTTACATCAGTGTGATGCTATTTACTATGGTGTATAACTGAGTAACTGGTTTACCCTCCACCACATCTCTGGTTCTAGGCTATTCACTAAATTAACCTTTTCCATACGGATTGAGGTCTCTGGTGTGTCAAAATAAAAGTCTCCAGATCAATTAAGTCAAATAGGAGCTTTTATTGTGTTAACAGGAAGTGAAGCTACGGGTTTGCAATTGTAGTCTGTGGGAGCAGCTCACACAACACAAGTCGCCGCTGCAGCGAATGGAGGCGAACGGGTGGAAGAGACATCGCCAAGGAATTGTTTTGCTATTGAATTATCGCTCCGGTGTAACGAGGAAATTGACACTAACATTTTTCAGCGGATAGAAGAAACGCCACATCTTTCTGTAAAATTCGAATCGCTTCCTTTTTTTCCCCCTGAAAAGATCCATTGCCTGTCATAAAAAAGGGCGTGTGTGCGGGGTGAAAGCAGTTTTAACCCTTGAATGTGGGTATTGTATATAGGCTATTTTATATATTTTTTACGCCGTCTGGGTCTGAAGGACACACTCGAAGATGGGATGCACACTAAGCACAGAGGACAAGGCGGCGGTGGAGCGCAGTAAAATGATCGACAGGAATCTGCGGGACGACGGGGAGAAGGCAGCCAGGGAGGTCAAGCTGCTGCTGCTCGGTAAGGAGGAAGAAGAAGATGGGTGGGGGGGGGCTCGGTCGATGAACTTCGCTGTGATAGCCACACAGGAGTGGTAGGATATGGAGAAACCCTGCCTGCTTTCGAAACCAAACAGTCTTGGCTAATGTTTTACTTGATACAAAAAATTAATAGTCAGTGTTTAGGTGGTGCCAGTTTTGAACTATTACAGAGTTTCAATTCCGCATAGCACACTCCCTACTAGCTATAACCGTCATCTGTCAACTTCGGTAACGTTAGCTAACATATTCCCTTACCAATAACAAAAAATTATTGATTTAATGGCCAAACCTATCAACAATGTGACGTTAAGCTGCGTTTAATTAGATTTGTTTGAATACGTTTTCTGTTCTGTAGACAACTAAATGAAAGGCAAGTTATTTTTGCCATTGACTTTAGCTCCATCCAGCCATTGGACAACAGCAACATTACATTGTAGCTCCGTTGTGTCTCTGTGGACCATTTGTATTGACTAAATCCTTTCAACAATGGCACATTTCCTCTCGTCTAGTCCAGTGCAATGCAGTGAAAATAGGCCTATGCCTCATTAGGGGCCCAGACTTAACTGAAATGGGGAATGATGTGACCCATCAAAAGCCCTAAAAAGTTAGTGTTCTGGCATTTGAGGCTGCTTAAAGGTTAATTCCGTGTTATTTTCATATACACCACTGGTGTGCATCATGTCAACACTTCCCAGTTAGCTGAGGGGCTGATGGAAAACTTTGGTTTCCCACTTGTATTGTCTGTATTGACAAGGGAACAGTTTTTTTCCTCCCAGTCTATATAGGCTAAACCCAAATTTTCATCTCACATGACAAACTTCATGTGCAGTGACAAAAAAATATCATTTGGTTTTCTGGTAGTAGCCACACAAACATCAGCAAAAATTAGCTACCATTAAAGCTAAATAACCTTGACATGTTATGCAATTCTCTGTGAAATTACAACATCAATGACATCAGTTTGTTTGATGTTAAATGCTGATGTTGTGGTTGCCCCATGACTCCCAGTCATTTAGCATTAGCAATAGCCAGTAGTTTTTTGTGGCTACTACTGGAGGACCACCAAATCATTCCAGTGTCACTAGGTTCTTTGACTGCTATTAGGCCCAAAAAACTGTATGAAAATTTGGATTTGGATTTTGTCAAAGGATTTTTACTTAAACAAAACTATCTTGGAAATGGGTTATGAATGGTGCAGTACACCGCCAATGTCTTCTTTGGCTTTCTACTTCCTGCACATTCATTGCACTTGAGGTTTGTCACTTTCTGGGTCTTTCTGACAACTCTGTAAGTGCTGTGATGTTATAGTCCTGAGCTTAGATTGCGTGTATTTAGAGGCCATCCATGTGTAAAATAATGGCTTTACTTACATGGGTGGGGGGGGGACACTGTT
Organism: Centroberyx gerrardi; assembly: GCF_048128805.1. Lineage (NCBI taxonomy): Eukaryota > Metazoa > Chordata > Actinopteri > Beryciformes > Berycidae > Centroberyx > Centroberyx gerrardi. Next base: position 8,138,067 of record NC_136020.1, read on the forward strand.
TTCCTTGTCAATACAGACTGTTGTTGAAAAACTTTTCCATCAACCCCTTAGGAGGCTAGCTTTGGGAAATGTTGACATGCACACACATGGTATGTGGGTTACCGGGGCAAGTAGTATGAATACGATGCCATTAGGAAGCAAACACCTGACAGAAAGCCACTGAACAATAGCCGCCGATGGCTTTTCTGAACAACTTCTAACCCAGAGCGAGTTAATCAGCATTTCTTAATGTTCTTCTTTCCATAATTCAACAGCAAAATTGCATTACACTGACGTTTTATTGCTGTTCATTGGATTCTTGTTCTGGAGGCTCTGGAAATGACACACTCTTAACATTTCTTTGGAACTAAATCACATTTAGTATAAAGTTAGTATTGTTGGGTTTGGGCAAGCATATACATATTTTCTTGTTAAAGGTAGACTGCATTCCTCAGGTGTTTGTAGTCCAGATGGGGCTTGCTGATTCAAAGCAAGCAAGTTGGGTCAAGTTTCTGCTACGTTGCTGCAGGGTGGAACACGGGTTATCATCAACCGTTCTCCTGACACACCATATTGCATTAGTGAGCACTAAATGCTTCCCACTGTTATCTCAAATAACCATTCATATTGTTTTTGGTAGTATCCTGTTATGTGATTACGGACCCCAACATCAAAGCACTTAATTGTCAAGACCTGTTGTTCTCCTTTTAGTGGTGTGCCAGGACGTGTGGCTTTATGGATGGATATTTTGGCACCATTACATGCCGTTTGTGTTTGATCCATTCATTTTGGTAGCCAGGTAACGCACACAGCCTCTTCAGGTTACTGCCAGAAGTGATATGTAACAGACAGACAGCCAGGGAGTCCGGGAGAAAGGAACAGAGGGCCCGTAAGCTGAGTATACTGCTAATGACTGAAGCATTAAAAATGGAAAAGCTCCACTGCAGTGAAGCAGAGGCCAGAGTAGGAGTTTGGTTTGTTTACCTTGAGAATAAACAGTCGGTGAAAAGATACCATTTCAAAAGTTCTTGATTTGCAAGCACTATCTCAGCAATTCTGAGGTATTCTCTTTTCAAAAAACTTGTCCACAAAGACAAAAACTCAACGATATCAGTGGTTTGGCAGTAACATAGGGCAGGGCCGTATAAATGTGTTGTATGCTACTAGTAGAGAACCACTAGTCTTGTGTTTATCTCACGGAGTCAACCCCCACCAGATGTTGCAGTGTTGGTGTGTATACACAGTACATGGCACAGGCTTGGTGATTTGGTGGGTGGCAGGGTGCTATTTTATATGGTGACTGCCTAGTTATACAGCACTGTCCTAAATGTTGGTTCCAGGCATAATAAGGTGTGTGAGCTGTCAGTGTCAGCGCCATGAAGTCATTACACTGACGTAGAGACCTTCATTTGCATGAAAAATGATTTGAATCTTTGCGAGTCTGTGTGCAAGTTCGAACAAGCTGGCAGGCTCAGGTGTCTTGCGCAGATAGTGAAGGTGATCTTTTCGCTGAAAAGCGAACATATTTCCTATTCAGCTCTTACTCTCTACTTGGCCCTCATTTTATTTCCATCATCTCCAGGCTCCAATTACTCTACTATTCATATCTACATGCTAAAATAGATTACAATCTCCTCAGCCTAATTACTCTTGCTATAGTTGTCTTACGACTGTGCGGAAAGGTTTTTATTAATAATCTTTGGCCTTTGCCTAGCTTTTGTCACTGCCTTCTCCTCTTTGTTAATCTTTTCTGATCAAATCCATATATATATTTTTTAGATTCTATAAGTGGCATTGCCAAACATTTTACAGTGTAGCATGAGAGTTACTCCTATTGGAGATGAGGGGCCTTCACATTAAGCATGGACAATCAAAGCAGGTCAATTGCTCGTATTCCTTCATCACTGTCACCATCACTAGACATCTTGCTGAATAGTTTGGCCCGTGCCAATGTGTGGGGAAACAATCTTTTACCCATTGATTTGCTTGTTGGCAGATCGATTCCAGTGATTTAGCTTGGTCATTTCTCCCAGTGGGTAACACTGCTTGGAGGCTCCTGGAATCCTTCATGAGTGACTCATACTTAAATCCCCCCAGAGGGAGAGGGAAAGAAAAAAAAAAGGAATTGAATAGTGAGTGAGAGGGAACAATAAATCGTAATGGGAAAATGAAAGTGACAGAGAGAGAGAATGTAAGGGAATGTAAAAGAGGAAGAGTAATATATGTCCCTGAATGAGAGTGTGAAACTGAGAGAGAAATGGGGATTGACGAAAGGAAGAGAGTGGGGTGGACGGTGCCAGCTTATGCTGCTAATGTGGCATCACTAATGTGGTTATCACACTGTTGGGCCAAACCTCATAAGCCATCGTCAGTCCTTATACTGCTCAGTAAACCAGAGTGGACACTGTGTTAGCCTGGCAGCCCCCCTCCAACCCCAGCCCCTAAATCTGCTGACCCAGACAGATGAGCCCTCATGCCATAGATCCGACCCCAAAGCCAGCATGAGCTGCAGTGAACGTGGGGCCTCAAAAGGAGAAATCCCTACTACCTTTAATTGTGTTTGGCATGCAAGCTAGCATTACATACAATTTCCAAGAGAATAGCATTGACATATGGCCAATCTATAAATGGAGAGGGCCCAGGCATGGTAGCCATTTTAATCACATTTGTCTCCATACTAGCATACTGCTATTGTCATCACACATTCCTTATCCTCCCTCCCTTTGTACTCAGGGGAAAATCACCCAGGGGAAGTTCGAAGAGGAAAGATGCGTTGGTGGCTGGTTGATAGAAGAGTCTCTGTTCTCTGTAAAAACCCTCCATTTTCACTGGGAGGGTTGGCTTGGATTGTCTTAAAAATAGTTTCAACCACTATGAACAGAAAACAGCTGCTCCAGTGGTTTTTAGGCTGTAGCTGTTTTGGGGTGGGTGTATCAAAGCAGTGGGTGTGTAACATGACTCTGCATGAAGGCCAGCAGGTCACGCCTGGGGTTCCATATATCCTTAAAGGTCTGTGTGTGTCAAATCAGGACGACTCTGCGCTTTGTGCTCCCCAGGCCTAGAGGCTTTGAACAGACACGGGCCACACCCCTATGATATCACTGCAGTTGAGAGGACAGAGCCAGGTCACTTACATAAACGCATACCTCAAGCCCCATTCATTACAATGTAGACTTAGACACTGAATTTATGGGATTTGTCCAATTTGAACTGTTGGAACAGTTAATATTAGTAGGTGCTACTAATCCATTACCAAACTTGCTCAGCTGCTGTTTTAGATTTCTGTGAGCTGGTACTGTGTTCCTATGAGGGCTTTATACTAAGAACTTCAATGTTAGAAATTATTTTGAGTCTCACAGCAGAATAGAAGTTGTATTTCTCTGAAACTACCCTGGAAACATTTGCACTGTTAGAGTATGATTCATCAAACACCAATGGTATTCAGTCTGTGTGACACAAGGTGATTACAATAACCCAGTATTTCTCAACACATCTTTTATTTCCACTGAATTTGAGTGAATTGCTGTGTGTGAAACACTTTTGTTTCAGCTTCAAATACGAGCGCGCAGTTGGAAACTAGACAGCCTATTTTGTTGACTGTGCTTACAGGAAATTTGTAAAATAATTATATTTTCATGAAATTGTTGATGTGTGAGCTGCACTGGGCTACACTTTGATTGATATGGGGTCTCTCTTGCATGGCAGCAAGCACTGCTCAGAGCACCCTATCATAAAAGAGCACAGTATTTGGAAAAAGAAGCCTTAGTGAAAGCCCTAGTCCCTACTGAGAAATCAAGTTAGGATCAGTTAGCTAAACGTTTCCTCTGGAGGGAGGGGCCTCTGAACTGCAGTGAGCTCATAGTATGCCTGAAGTGGATTTTCATGCGTTCTATATGAAAGGCACTGTGTCGGTATGTGAAGTGGCTGTGGCATTGTGGAAAAATGCTCTTGGGAAGGCCTAGGGATACAACTGTGCCTGCCAGCTCAGTGCCCAGCCATGCCCAGTGAAGCAGTGTATCTGCCGTCTGTGTGCGGGTCCCACAGGGATTCACACAGCTGAGTGTTTGGCCCCAGAGCACAGGGAGTTGCCACTGTACTGCCCCCCCCCAGCGCTCCGGCACCAGAGCGGTGACACGTAATTAAAATAATGTGTCCTCAGGTGAATCGCATCCAATTATACTGAAGGTTAGGTGCCAAGACTGTAGTATCAGCATGCAGTTATTTCTTAGAAAGAATTACCAGGAATTCAGACGGATACTATGTACACTGAAATAGGCTACATGGGTTTTTGTTATTTCTTTATGTTCAAATCTTTAGAAATAAAGCTCTGTTGGCGTTATTACTTATGGCATTAAGCAGGCTTGACAGTGAGTGGTATGTGTCAAACGCGCTGTGTCACCACGTTTATTTTGCAACATAAAGAAAAGTGGAACTAGATTAGGGAGATGATTTACGGTATTGTGCAAGACCAAACCCCATCATGTCCCTGCTGACAGTATCACGAGGTAACAGATAGTGCTAGATTTCATGATATGATCCTACTTCCCCTTTTTCTGTTTCTAGAGCTGAGAGAAGCTGGGGGGTGTTTACTTGGGGAATAGCCACTCTCCAGTGGTTTGAAAACTCTCCCCTGGTGCGAGAGCTTTACGTCAATGAGGAACGGCCAATTGCCTTGTTATGGCCAAGTCTGCGCTGCTGTAATATGAGGACATTGAGTGCACATTAGCAGATCTAATATAGGTTATGGTAATATCCATTAGTGCACAGCAGTATGAGGGTAATGTATGTGGTTCATAAGACATCGCAGATGGCTAAAACTGGTTCGGGGAACATTTCAATAAAACGGCTCATCCAAGTAACTGGTTATGGAGATATTCGGTGCAGTAGCTGAAAATGTGTAGCAGATGCATAATACATGCTCCTGCTGGAAGCCAACATGTTACACACACACAACGCCAAACCCTCCTCAGGTGACTGTGGCCTCACGCTAGAGATGTCCTGGGTATAACGAGAGCAGTTGCCATGGCACTGTGACGTTTGAGAGAGAGCACCCTCGCTGGTCGCCAAGCAAAAGCCATGCCGACGGTATGATCCCCCCCTTTACACTCTCTCTTTCTCTCCGCTGCTCTCGTTGCAGTATTGTCACGTCAGTCAGCTACACTTTCGTCAATCTAATTAGCTGGCAGCGATAAGTGCTTTCCCTTCCTGAAGTGACATGATAGTTTTTTACACTTCACAACATTGTCAATAGTAATCTATTTTATCGTTGGTCATGCACCATGTTAAGGCCAAGGCCCTTCATGCAAAGAGGGGACGATGTGCTTATGCTTGTTCATAAAATTCTAAAGACACATTGTGCTTGTACAAGGGCAGATTGTACAAGCGCGTGCACACACACACACACACACCCTCTCTTGCTGACCCCAGGACGCGTCAGAACCCATCAACACTGAATCATCAATACATTAGACTGGAGCTGACTGTTAAATGCCCGGAGCTGAGACCACATCAGAGCTTTAATGACTGCTAAAGCCTCTCATGACTTAAACACTCAAGTCATACGTGGGCCTCCAGTTATACACATGCTCACACACATACACTCACACACTTGTCTCTCAGTTTTCTCCTGACTGGGCTAGTTATGCTCAGACTAAAGTTGTATGGTTCCTGGACAGATTGTTTGGCCACATTGCATCATTATATAAATCCTTTGTAAGTGCTGTTGAAATGTGGAGATAAAGTGAGAGGGCTCGTTGTGCTACTGGCTGGTTAGCATCAGAGTTGCAATCTCCGGGTCAGAGGAGTAGAATCTCAGGCAGAGAAATCGTCAGGCCGCCAACTGAGCACCATTGCTTTGTCTCTCTGTCAATAGCTTTATCTTTGTTTCACAGCGTCCTCGATGTCTATCATAAGTTGGATAATTAAACAGCAGGCCTCTTAAAGGCAACATAAACTAATTGAAACATTTCCATTTTCTCATACTTCTCTCTTCCTCTTCACTCACTCTCTACCTCCCTCTCTCTCTCTCTCTCTCTCTTTCTGTCTCTCTTCCCCAGGTGCTGGCGAATCGGGGAAAAGTACAATTGTCAAGCAGATGAAGTGAGTTCATTTCGCCATTATCTCATCTAATCATTCTACACGCTGAACAATCAAAATATACTTTTTTTTTTTTCAATGCATCCACAAGGACTGGTCTCAGCAGATATGATTAATGGCACTGCACTAGATGTAATTTTCAAAGGGTTTTATTCATTTACCACAAGATAAACAGTGTCAAACACCAATCGTGCTTTTATACTGTATTTCTTAGTAATGTTGTGCTCTGTGAATCGTGATACAAACAAGCATGATGCATCATGGATCATAAGTAATATAGGGCAGACCACCCAGCAGAATACATTAGGATAGACAATGCTCTGTGTGAAAGCCCATACATCATCCGCACTCTGTGTGTCATGCATATGAATGTGTGAATATGAATTATATTATTCGTAAACACCTTTTGGATAGACTCATCAATCAACAGACTTACAAATGTTCATAGCACAGCTTTTGCTATTTTTTAGCAGCTGTTGAGCCGTCATATTGCTTTTTCTATTGGTTCTTCATTTATGAAAGACGGACATAGCAGTAAAAACACTATCCATGTAGAAATGTTATTTGCAGACAGTAGGCAGTGACAAATTGACTGGAACACCAGTGTGTCGAATGGTAACATGGTGTCTTTCTGATTTTAAGGGGATGATTTGCAATATAGTGCGTGCTCATTTATAGCATAATACAGCAGACAGATTTACATTTTGTGACTTAGACTTTGTGGCTTAGACTTTATAAGGCTCTATCTGGGTAGATTGCAGTATATCAAAGATTTTATATGCCAGCTGACAAAACGGTTAAATACTTTCTATCTTTTTAAATATTTAAATCCAAATGGTTCATTTTTTTCTAAATAACACCAAACAAACATAAAGTAACACTGAAAGCTAATGAATGTGGATATTGAATTTTGATTTAAATAATTTAAAAAGTCAGATAGAACCTTATAATTCCAAACTCACGATTTTATATTTTATGCATTTAGCTGACGCTCTTATTCAGAGTGTCTTACACCGAGTGCAACAGTAGAATAAGCTTCATTTCCAGATTACAAGCAGCCAAAAATGTGGAGTGCAAAGATCGGGGCCATAGATCCCTGACAGTATTCCCATGGCCATGAGAATGATCATGTTAGATCAGAGTGCTAGAAAAGAAATAAATAAGAGCTAAGGAGAAAGGTAGAAGGGATTTTTTTTTCAAGAAAACAAGTAGCCGACAATGAGTAGAGAGGGAACATCATTCAGTGGTTAGAGGGTGACGTGAGGTGCTTCTTGAAAGGATGAGTTTTCAGTCTGTGACAATTGGCAAGATTTATAATTTTGGAACAATGTGGTTGATTTCCACTGTAAGAAGCAAGTTCATTCAATCCAGGAAAGTCTCTTGACCGCTGGCCACCTTTTTCCCTTCGCAGGATCATCCACGAGGCGGGCTACTCAGAGGAGGAGTGTAAGCAGTACAAGGCTGTGGTCTACAGCAACACTATCCAGTCCATCATCGCCATCATCAGAGCCATGGGGCGCCTTAAGATCGACTTCGGTGATGCTGCGAGAGCTGTGAGTGACTGAGAGGGAAATGGGATTTGGTCAACAAAGTAGAAACTTGAAGTGAATACAAGTGGATGACATCCCCAACACTCTGTTAGCAAACGTTTGATTGTCCCTCTTGGAAAAATAGTCTTCGCTCAACTTTTGAATGCAATCACAGCAGTGTTATTTCAGGGTGTCTGCAGGTCCTTCAAAACGTCTGAACATGTTTTGAATCTTTTTTTTAAGTTAGAGGCCTTAAAACTCTTAAGTAAGGTGAAATATTGCCTTTGAGTCTTCAGTACGGGTTCAGATGTCTTTAAAATGTTGCTTTTTCCCAGTGAGAAAAGGTCTCTAGTGAGAAATCTCTCTGGTATTACAGATGTGTACTGTTAACTGTTTTGCTTTTGTTTTTTTTCACTTACTAATTTAAATTGGGATTAAAAAGGCCTTAGAAATAAGTTTAACTTGCAGAAACCTCTAGTCACCCTGTATTTTCTCTGTCCCCTCTGCCTCTCAGCCACAAGGAAACTGGAGAACAAATGATTTATTTGACGCCATATGTCTCCAGCTGTCTCCAAAATATATTTATAAACATGTTGGCATTTTGACTATTAATGTTGATTATGATGTGGATGTAGTGACTTTGATAGTTAATTCATGATGTTGACACTGACCCAACTCCTCTCTCAGGACGATGCGCGGCAGCTGTTTGTGCTGGCGGGCTCGGCGGAGGAAGGCTTCATGACGGCAGAGCTGGCCGGGGTCATTAAGCGTCTGTGGAAGGACGGGGGTGTTCAAGCCTGCTTCAGCCGCTCCCGGGAATACCAGCTCAACGACTCGGCGGCATAGTGAGTCACACACACAGACACAGACAACAGAAGCAACAGTTGCAGGACTCACCAAAATTGTGAGTCATCCACATATAAGACTCAATCAGCAGCGGTCCTACACACACAGGTCTATGTCAACAGCTTCTAATGACGTACTTGAAGTACTTGCACTCGTACTTGTACTTTCCAGGTCCATTTGCAGCACATCACATGAACCAAACGTCCCAGCCAGAGCCATTCTATTGCAGACGCACACAAAGCTTCTACCACAACTAGCCAAACACAAGCTAGTCCGGCCTCCAGCCAAGCTCAGTAAGCAGAAAGCTACCATACCTCTGTCTGGACTTTGAGTTTTAGACTGTCAATATTTGCCCTCTCCTACCAAGCCTGCAGTGTGGCGGCTGGAGAGAGTATTTAATCTCTGACCTTACACTTAAGGCTAGGAGCATTTTGCTACATGGTTACCTGCCTGGAAATAAATAAAAATCACACCAAAACAAAAGATCAGCAAAATCCTCTCCTCTAAAGCATTTTCTCTCCCCTACTGAACTATTCAGTTATTTTTCTTGAGCAGTTTGTATTGTGTACACAGGGCTTAAAGACCTCCGGCCAGGTGCCGGATTTCTGGCATATGGACGTTTTAGATTCACAAACTATTTTCAACAAAAAAAAAAAAACTCACTCCACGTGGGTTTTTGTTTTTGATGCGTTTTATCCAATCATATTCAGCAAAGCAATATTTTACATTTACCAATGGAATGCGAGCAAGTTTTTTTTTTTCGAATGAACAGCAAGCTACTTTCTATCACAATGTATCACCGATTCCGTGGTGTAGCACAGCTGAAATATGGAAACAAAGTTTATGTAAGCTGGTGAAGATGCACGCGTCACTGAGAGAGGAGTAAAAAACAAACGGCGATAGGTATGGATTGAATAAACGGGTGGAGACGGGAAACTGTTTGACACTTGGTGCAACAAATTAAGGGAACCGGGTGTTTGTTCTGCACTGTGTGCTCAACAAGCAGAAAGAAAGTGCTCTTTCCACTTGAGGTAAATCCCAGACACAACGCCGCTGTGCACGCACTCAGATATCTGACCACACCGGGAGCGACAGTTGCAGCTGCCACTCCGCTCCAGCAGCAATGACAGACCTGAACGTGATCTGTCTTTCACAATTTACAATCGTCATTCAGCATAAAAATGTGGCATTGCTTTGGCTGTTCTCTGCAGAGCTCCCCAGGGGTCACCTGGTAAGAAAAAATAATTGATGTGGAAATCCATACGGGCACCGATTGGTAAACCGCGCACGGCTCCATGCGCACGGAATAGTAAACCGTGCACATAGATTAGTAAACCGTGCCCTCGAATTAGTAATCAGTGCGCACGGAGTCCTAAACCATGCCCGCGGATTAGTAGACCGTGCACACGAATTTGTATTATGTATTGATAACGTCAAACAGGGACACCACAGCGGCCCACAGAGTTGCATATAAAATGTTATTAACATGCTTTTTCTACAAGCATGATTTATAGGGAGTAAATGGGTTTCATATTGTCACCAAAACACACATCGGATCATAAATTAGACCTACTGATGTGATTAATCAATGATTATGGTTTACATATGGTCTAGGTGCCTAATGGCTATTACAGCTCACTATATGTATGCCAAGCTGTGTGTAATGGCTCTGGCTCACTGTATATAGGCCTAAAAGTCCCTCTTTGATGTTATCAACGTAGATATTACAAATCTGTGTGCATGGTTTACTAATCCGTGGGCACGGTTTAGGAGTAAATTGTAAGAAAACCGTGCCCACTGATTTCTGCATCTTTTTTTTTTTGTACCAGGTGACCCCTGGGGGGCTCCACAGTTATCCTTATTGCACTAGGTTTATAGATTAATAATGCCGTGTGTTGAATATTCATTCATTCAGCACAGAAATGTGTCAATTGTTTTCGATGTTCTTGTTATTGGACAAATTTTATAGAGAAATAGAGAAATAAGTGTAGTGTGCTGACTACACTTATTTCTGTATTTCTGAAATGTCCCCCCCCACCCCCAATCTGTCAGGAACATTTCAGGCTCAGAATGTTTTTTTCGCTTTAAGCCCTGTGTACATATTGTGCAAGAGGCCTTCACATTGGAACAAGTGATGTCATCACAAGGCAGCTCCTGTGTTTCGTTGGTAGAAACCCCATTTGCCTTGTTTTGCTGTTGCAGAACAAACATCACCAGTTACCTCGCTGGCCAAGAGAGCTGCAGTTGTTGGCCATTTTCTAATTGGTTCTTCTAATCCTGCTGTCTGGGAGCTTTTCATGAATAGGAAACACCATTACTAAACCTTTTTGTATTTTTTTAGTTCACTAATACCTTGGAAGACAAACAAAAGGCTTGTTTGAGTGAAGGGGAGATTACTTGTATGTGTGTGTGTGTGTGTGTGTGTGTGTGTGTGTGTGTCTACATGCACACAGAGGTCACTAATCTCCTTCTATGGCATTTCATCTGCAATAACCTTGAGGTTTCAGTTTGGGTCATAGTGCATCCAGTGGAGTGTGTGAACATGTAGGCTTATGTGTGATGTGGAGTAACTTGTGTGAGCACAGCAATGTGGTCAAAACTATGAGGTACCCACCAGCTTGGTTCTCAGGGTGTCTGCAGGTCCCTGAAAACTGTTTTAGATTTAATTATCTCAATACAGTACAGTCGAATACTGCATTTGAGTCTTAAATACAATTTCAGTGTTCACATACCTTACTTTTTTGTATTCTTCAGCCTGATTTTTAGGGGAGATCGGTCTTAAAATTTTACTGCCATTAAAAAGGTGTAAAAAAAATCATAAACTTAACTTGCAGAAACATGTAGTTACCCTGGTTATGCTGTAAAGTAGTATAAACTACAGCTGAAAGATGAAACATCACTTGTTTTCAGTCTGAAATATGAAATGGTTTTATCTGACGTCTGAGTCCCTATTGTCTTGTCATCCTTGAGAATATGTTGGGAGCTGTTTGCTTGACTGGCAGTTACATGCTTGACCTTGACATTCTTGACACTCTTTCTCCCACTCGCTTCCTCTCCTGCTCTCTATCTCGCTCCCCTTCTCTCTCCGCTGCTTTTCTCTCCTCGTGTCCCTCTCCTCAGCTACTTGAACGATTTGGACAGGATATCCCAGGCAACCTATATCCCGACTCAGCAGGATGTCCTGAGGACCCGAGTCAAGACCACAGGCATCGTGGAGACGCACTTCACATTCAAGGACCTGCACTTCAAGTGAGAACTTCCTCCCAGTAACCGCTGGGTTCGCTTAAAAGCGTCTGAGTGTTTTACAGGATGACTTAATTAGTTTTCCTTCCTGTTATTGACTCACGCACTCCCATAGAAATTCCCTTTGTACATGTACAGCTGTAAGGTATTGTGACACAACTTGCGAAGGTGCTGTGCACATCAGCGCTGACTCATTTCATTTCTGGCCCTCCATTGGCCAACGCAGACGGGAAGTGGAAGCAGTTAGGTCACAGCTCCATGCCTTTTTTGGCTATTCATTCATACACTGTCCTTGAGGATATCTGATTTGAAAATGCTTTTGCGCAATAGTTTGAGTTGCCAGCTTAGAATGCACCCCACAATATGAGAAACCCATCTAGATGTACATTATGTCTGGCTGCATTATAGTCTATTCCACTTCGGTGCACCTTTACTCAGAATGGCCCTACATCAAGCATTGCAAAGCAGGCGATAAAGTACCCCACATTTATGCTTTTGGCTGAGCAAATAGGAAATATAGTGCATAGGGTGAAATTCTGCCCCATCTGTTCTGAATCTTGTGTTCTCTGCCATTACTCAGTCATCTGTGTGCGCAATGCACAAGCATTGGCCGGCCACTGTGTGCTAACACCATTTTTCACTCATTAACACCACAACAAGACCAGAAACCCCCTTAACAGCCGCAGTCATGTTTCCAACCGTTTATTTTCGCCCTTGGGGCTAATAAAGGCTGCTTATATGCACGCTGAGGAACGTGCTGTGTTTACATTGCGCTGCTGCTTTCCTCCCCGCAGAATGTTTGATGTTGGGGGTCAGCGGTCTGAGAGGAAGAAGTGGATCCACTGCTTTGAGGGCGTCACCGCCATCATCTTCTGTGTGGCCCTCAGTGACTATGACCTGGTGCTGGCTGAGGACGAGGAGATGGTGAGTGGTTCAGTCGTTGAGATATGAAGAATGATGATAGCAGGCGTTTTGTTTTTTTTTGTCTTTGAACACATCACATTCGCCTGAAATGTAGATGGGTAAAAGAAGTAGGAATATAGGAGAAGTCCAGTTTAAGCATCATTCCAAATTTATGAATCCGTGTTCACGCATGACTTGGCCTTTCCGGTGCAAAGCGCAGTGACCGATGTTGCCTCGCTCTCTCCTCCAGAACCGGATGCACGAGAGTATGAAGCTGTTCGACAGCATCTGCAACAACAAGTGGTTCACAGACACCTCCATCATCCTCTTCCTCAACAAGAAGGACCTGTTTGAGGAGAAGATCAAGAAGAGCCCTCTCACCATCTGCTACCCAGAGTACGCTGGTAAGACTGGCAGCACTTGACAGGAAATTTTCTGAAGACGGCAGATGGAAATTGATCGAAATTCTCCCATCAAACTCAAGCAGTAAGCCACGAGAGGCTTTGTAGTGATTTTATCACAGCGACGAGGGGTTATTAAGCATGACTCAAACTGCATCAAATGGCTTATTGGTTTCGGGAAATGGCAGTAATAAACTGTTGCATTAAAAAAGAAAGAACGCAAATGTTGCATAAATGTTATTTTAAATTGATAATAACTAAAGCTTACTTAAGCAACACATAAGTACCGATATGAGTGGTGATTTCTGATTAGTACATTAATGTTTAAATGAAAAGTTATGCAGTCAAAGGTGTGCATTCAGCCAATCAGACCTGAGGACCTGAACTATCTGTTTTATACATGAAAATGAATCACTGAAACTCGTAGATATGTTTGATTGAAATTGATGCAAAATGGCAACCTGTCTTAGAATCTCTTAAGCACGTAGGTTTGCTAAGTAAACATATGGTGAAAGGAAAGCATCGAAATTTCACACAATTGTTAATTCCACCTTTTTTATCAAAACAAAGAGCGGAAAGCCCGGTTGGCAGGAAGCAGTCTACCCATGTCTGTCAGTCCTCTATAAATCCACAAGATTATCCCTTTTCAATGCCTTTTCCTATGTTGTGACTTCCCGACAATTCCGCTTCCTGCCCCCCCCCCCCTTCTCCTCCAGGCTCGAACACGTACGAGGAAGCGGCCGCCTACATTCAGTGTCAGTTTGAGGACCTGAACAAGAGGAAGGACACCAAGGAGATTTACACCCACTTCACCTGCGCCACAGACACCAAGAATGTGCAGTTTGTCTTTGATGCCGTCACCGACGTCATCATCAAGAACAACCTGAAGGACTGCGGCCTCTTCTAAAGCCGGCGACGATGCCGACGACGACAACTTTTTTCTTGGTGAGGAACCCTTCACAACCCCCGCTCAATCTTTCCACTGACATATAACTGCCGAAACACACCCACGCCAACACACCCACACACCCCTGGCCTGGCTCACATGCGGCGGACATGTGTGTGTGCGCACGTGTGAAGAGCCACGATCAATGTTTCTATCATGGATGAGGGCACTTGAAGTTCACCATAGTATCAGGACTCAATGGGAGATGCTGAGGAAACTGTGTCTTAGTTTCTAGCCCTAGGAAGAGTCTGTTTTCTTTTTTTCAACGCGTTTAAAGCTTCAAATGATTGTGTTTCCACTGCTTCAGCGTTTGAAATTATGGAGAGTTGTGGCATAGCTGGAGTTGGCCACATAGATGCAGCATAATCCATCATAATCAAATACTTGCATAATTTAATCACTGAATCACTGAAATCACTGCCTTCTTTTATTGGAGGCTTAATTAGATTTTCTGCTCCATTTAGATGTTTGTGAAATGATAGTGGCAAGGTCGAGCTCTCCCAAACCTCTCATTAAAATGACCCCCTCCTCCCCCCCTCTTTTCCCTTTTCTTCCTTCCTCTCTCTCTCTCTCTCTCTCCCCTCTCCTCAGGCAGCGGAGCCAGCGTATTGAGCATCTTTTGGTGGGGAAGATGAGAAGAGTCGGGAGGATCAGTCACGGACCAGTGCTGTACTATATGCCACTTTTAACAGCTTTATTTATGTTTTTTGTCTTGGAACATTTTGAACTAGCGTTACGACATTTGTGTAGGATGTTTGTATCATTGTAAAAGCATCACCGCAATTTTTCACACACTTTTTTGTCCTTTTTTCCTTTTTTTTTGAGGAGAAGAAGGAGATCTTTTTTTTTTTTTTTTTTGCTGTTCCTTTTGCCGCCATCTCTGGAAAAGGAAACTTTGCTGTTGGTGGAAATACGCCTTTTCCTCCTTCCCTACAGCTAGGGGGAAAAGGGGTAGACTTTGAGTCCAGTTTGTTGGTACTTGTGCCTTCGCATGCCTTTTACTGCGGTCGTAGTCCAAAATGCTTGTTCTTTTGCCTGCTGAATTGTTCCAAACATAAAAGAGGTAAAAAACGTTTTCATATGTTGGTGTCCCCGCTATCTTCTATGTGCACACCACTGAGCTATAGTGGGAGGAGGAAGATTCCCTCTGGTCTAAAGGTACATGGGTCTCCATGGTGACCGACATGTAGCCCCCCCACAATCCCCTACCCCATCCCCCCGCCCGCCATGACGACGGAAGGCCACGCAGGCCGATCACGCAGTACAATACTGAGGTGTATATTGTTACATTTACCCCGCCAATATGGGGTTCTGGTTTTTAAACAGTGTACAAAATATCCATTCTCAACCATTCGGAAAATGGTTAGTTGAGGCGCTGAGCTTATATTACGCTCAAGTGTTGAAAAGAACTACAAAGACCAGAGTAGGCACATTTTACTGTATATTTTAATGTATTCGGAGGAGAGTTACGGAGCCTTTGGTGTCAGAGAGAAAGACTGAACCGCAGATGAGACGGTTGTAAAGATGAGGAGGAGGAGGTGTGAAATGTTCGGGGGGTTCAAACACCTTTCTTGGATCCTATTTATCGAGAATTTCCGAGTAGAAGTGCTGCTCTAGGATCAGGCGCGTCTTTCTGGTGATTATAAAAAGATGGTCAAAAGGGGGGGCCTGGTCTGTGATTCTGGATCAGCACTGCTATGCCAAGAAATGTGATAAATACGGTCTTGGGTCTGTTCATATAAAGAAACTGCCACAACTGTCAATGTATGTGTATGTTCTCCGCGGATGGAGAATCTTTGTAGACTCATCTCCCTTATTTTGCTAATAAAAACCATTTACAAACCACATGAAGTCGCTGTATCATTATGCATTTTCGACAAATACGTGATGTAGGTTTATGCCAATGAAAGCTAAATGATTATCCCATTAGTTTAATTAGCTGCTACAGCACAGGGCTGGGTATATGAATATCTTTCATTCTGCTCTCCCATCTCAATCTCTTGGGTCTTTTATTTAAATGTCATGCTGGTATCACATGCTCTAAATACCTCAGAGTGGTTGGTAACGTCACGCCTGTGAATGAACTGAGAGGGTTTCCTTTCAAACATTACAGAAGAGTCCTGTTTTCTTTCCCCATACATCTCAAAAACAAAATCCACTTCATCGGGAGCCACTTTGATCAATAATAACTCCTTTAAGCATGGCTTTAAGCTGCTTTAGAATACACATTTTTATTTGTGCATGCCAGTTCACATGCCTATGGATGTGAACGGCATTTCTCATGTGGAACAAGGAATCTTGTTATCTCCAAACAGGGATTTTCAAGTCAAATCTGTTTTTGACAATTAGAGACATCGCTGTCAGTTCTACACACAACATCCCTCACATTTGTTTTCCCCTGGGGTCTATAAGGCCAAATTGCTTGCAGTATTACCCAATGCATTGACTTGGTGAGAGAGAAATCGAGTTTGGCCACACAGACAACGCTGACCTGAAGGGACTGATACAGAAATCCCCTATCTTTTTTTTTCTTGTTTGCTTATGACAGTGAGGCAAAGCGCTCAGCGAGACTGTCTCCACACTCCCATTAAGATACATGTATTTGAGATGTTTATCCCCCTCACACAATTTGCAATGTAAATGTGCAATGCAATGACATTAACTGCTCATACCATCAGTGACGGCCTCCCTTGTAACAATACGTCATTTGACTCGAGGGATGCCTTTAAGAGTTGCGTGTTAAGCGATTTGGGGCGCCATAAACACTTTGCATGTATTTGGACACACACACGAACGCGCTGATTTGCATCAGTGTGTGTGTGCGTGTGTGTGTGCTGGCAAGCACCTGTGAGGCAGTGTTATATATCCTGACATTTACATGTTTGAGCTGCTATTACGATTTGGCAGAGAGGTGGAAAGAGAGTGAGAGAGACAAAAGAGGAGAAGAAGAGTGTTATGCTGTATTTATGTGAAGCTGGGCTGGGGGGATTTGGCTCCCATGGGTGCTGCCAATTGGAGTTGGGTGTGTGTGTGTGTGTGTGTGTTGGGGCAGTGGAGGGGTGTTTATGCCGTATTTTTAGCACCTTCAAAGATGAGAGAAGAGAGGGAAAATAAGACAGAGTGAACGGGGGCGGCCATGATGTTGCAGTGTAAAAGCAACACGAGCGACACTGTTGAGGTTTCTCTCTGCACTGAGCAGAGGGTGGGGAACGTTTGAAGTGTGTGTGTGTGAGAGAGAGAGAGAGAGAAAGAGGGTGTAAAGAGATGGAACAATAGAGGCATTATTTCCGTGTTGTTCCACTGCTGTGTTTACTGTCTGCTTTCCCCTCAGCTGGTTTCTCTGGGGGCAGCAGTTGGCAACAGAGATAAGACAGGCTTATCAGCTCTGCAGCCATGTTGGACAGGACGCATTGTAACACTGAACTAGACACACTTTCTGCACATGCTGCACATGTTTCCACTGCGCACACACACACACACTTATAGGCACACAGAAGCTCATTCATACATAGGCCTACAGTAGACGTACAGAAAAGCACAGCAGGACATCAAAGCAGGCAAATCATGTAATGTGTTGGCATGCCGGCTCTGGCACCGGCATGCATGTAGGTTATTTTATGGTCCAGCAAACTTTTTTTTTTTCTCTCTTCTCGCCTTATCCTTCGCTCTTGCACTTCAACCCAGTTGCTATTTTCTGCAGTACACGTTAGGGCAAATTAGCAGTGCGAGGCCACCAGGTTCAACAGGCCTCCTCCTCCTCCTCACTGATATGCAAGACGCATGTTCAAGACACTCTGCGTAATTTCCCGTCTTTCATCTGTGGAGAGTTGTGTAAGTCGTCACGGCTGAACCTGGTGTGACCAAGCCTAGAGGCATTTGAAACACTTTTTTTTTATTATTATTATCTGCCCTGTGTAATTACCAATCAGAATTCTGTTTGATGTTGTGCACGGATATTTATCTCATGACATAACATTTAGAGGAGCCATTTTTGAAAGGCAACTTCAGTCATCATCATTAACCCAATTAGCTTTTTCATGCATTTTGTGTGTGAGAGTGCTTGACAGATTGTGTGTGTGTGTGTGTGTGTGTGTGTGGGTGGGTGGGTGGTTTGCGGGCTGTACGAGCTGGATGTGTTTACGTCTGTTTGCCATGTACAGGCTATGCTTAAATGTGTTGTCTGTGTGTGTGTGTATGTGCATGAGTGTGTGTGTATGTGTGTGTGTGTGTGTATGTGTGTGATGTTGTGCGCTCCAGCTGGATGCCTGCTGTCTCCGCTCCTGCTCGTCACCTGATCTTTGTTGGCCGTGTTCTTTCAGTCCGCAGAATCCAGCTTTTATCTCCACACACACACACACTCACACACACACACACACACACACGTACACCTCCCCGTGATGTCATTGATTCCGGGCTCCATGGCAACAGTGAGCGAGGAAGCGAGAGGAGGGAGAAGGAAACAGAGAGATATTCTTTTAGACTGGCGTTGCCTTCAGCGGAGGGGATGAAGTTGTTATAAATAGCTCCTGATGTTTCTAGGTGTCCGGGTGGGTGCTGGGTGGGTGCTGGGTGGGGAGGGGGGGCGAGACAGGGTCGAGGTATTTCATAGGGAACATTGTGTCTTTGTCAAGTGGCAATCTCAGCGCTCTCAGGGCAATCAAAGAATGACGCCAGTCGTCCGTGGCCTTTAGAGAGGCTGTTTGTCAGGAATAGGCATGTTATTTCAGGGCTCTATCAATGCGGTAGGTTGAGCAGAAAGCAGAAAGAAAGTGCTGTCGGTGAAATAAAAAAGTGCTTAGGACTAAAAATGTCCCGCAGCTGGCATGGGCTCCGCTCGGCTCCGTTCAATTGATACGTTTCTCTTTCTTGTCTGTGCTCGATTATTCCGTTTTTATCCATGTGATTAGTTTAATTCCTTCCAGCGCTCTAATTTGTTCTGCCTCGTCCTTGGTTTCTCTGATCCTGCTGCTGCCCGTGTTAAATTCAGTGTGGATTCTGTCTCAAAGAATTCCTTTCTGCACTATAGTTCGGTAGGCAGTTCATGTATGTGTGTGTGTGTGTGTGTGTGTGTGTGTGTGTAATTGTGTATGCCTGTGTTGTATGTTTATATGAAATGAAGCCTGTCCTCACACAAGCCTTGTTTAATAACTAGTAAAGGCCCAACTGAGTTCGGAGTTGAGTTTCAAAGCTCTCTCTCCCTCTCTCTCTCCCCCTCTCTCTCTCTCTCTCTCTCTCCTCCCTCCACAGTCTGAACAATAGTCCAGTGAGAGCAGCACTGCGGGCTTTGATGAGGACTGTTTGGGATTAAACAGCCCATTTCCACCCTCTTAACATTCCTGTGTGCCCACTGCTGAGGAGCACCAGTGGTCCAGCCAGTCACATGAGCTTCCACCAGTATGGCCGACGACTCCAGTTACAGTAGTGACACATTTCCCCCCCGGTACTGAGGAGTGTAACTGTACTATTTCATTTTCAAATTACGGAGAAGTACTGAGTTATTCTGATTTATGAAGGTAAGAGAGGATGTGCGTGTAACGGAAAAGTAATATAAAGAGTAGTGTAACATATTCCTGCTCTCGGGGAGTGATACGTTTTGAAATGAGTAATAATAGTAGTAGAGTTTTTTGAGCCAAACAAGGTCAGTGGCCTTTGTGTTCATTGCAGAGGGATGCAGGCCTTGTCCACATCAGAGTTAAGATAATTCCTGTCATGTTCCTATGCGACTCTGCTGTCTCTGCTGTCTCCCCCCCCCCCCAACACACACACACACACACACACACACCCTCCCCCCGCTGACTCAGTCTGTCCGTGGGCAGGCTTCTGCTGCTTTTCCCTGTGAATGAATCACTCCTTCGCAGGATCACGGCACAAATTATTGTTTTGTCCTACTTTTTCACAATCGGGACAAACACGCAAACCTCCATTCATTTGCATGCCAATCGTCACTCCAGCGTGGCGACGCCTTCTCGCAGCGTTATCCGCTCTGTCCACCTGCACCGGGTCAGTGGAACAGAGGCACCCACTCAAATGTGCATAAATGCATCTACGTACAGTAGATATATGCTAATGGCAGCGCCGGTGCTTTCAGCTGAATACATGTTGTCATCTGTATTCATCAGCTCGTGATGTGGGGCATAAAGAGATATAGTTGTTAATGGAATGGGGAAGTGGGGGGGAGGGGCATGCAAGGTTCAGGCCAGCACTCATCTATATTTAATCCAGTAATTGGTCATTTAGAGGCACTTCCACTGGAATCCAATGCCTAATTACAAAGGGAAAAAATCTCCTAGGCAAAGCACAAAATCAATAGGAACCGTAATTATCAGCCTCTCTCTCTTTCTCTCTGTCTTTCTGTAACATTTTAGTTGCCACATCTGTGTTGTGCCAGAAAATTGGGTTTAATTATTCATCACTCTATGATTGCCCACCCGCACGCCCACACACCCAACACCCATCACCCCACCCCACCCACACACACACACACGCACGCACACTGCCTCAGCTCTGTATCCGGAAATTGCTGTCAGGGGCGTCGGGCCGAAGCAGTCTGTGGTCTGGGAGGGAGGAGGGGAGGGAGGAGGAGGGGTGGGGTGGGGTGGTGGGGGGGCGCTGACTGTCAACAGTAAACAGTGCCAGAGTGAATGCACCATGCCCGCTGTCCACTTAATGGCTTTATGTGGTGCCACAGCACATTAGCAGGCTGCACTGCAAAAACACCCATCTTAACCAGTCATGTAATCTGCCTCCGAGGCTTCACATCGCTCCTCTCTGAGAACAAGGGGGAAGTCCTGCCAAAGGGATCAGATCATTTCACTTGTTTCCAATGCAAATGAACTCGTTTCAAAAACTTTCTTGGCTCAAGCGTTGTTTTACCTACAAGTGAAGTGAGCCATGTACATTCTGCCTTGTTTTCAGATACTTCCACTTCTAGAAAATCCCTCAAACAAGTGAAACTACACTGGAAACAAGTGGGAATTTCCTCACTTGGGCGGAGTTCTTCACTTGTTTTTAGAAGAAAAAAAGATTATAGGACTGAATATGAGACTATATGACTTGAATGAATTGAGATGGATATGTATGGAGTGTATAGAAAGGGGAGTACAGCAGGGTTGGCTAGTGTTCTGTCCTAAATCTAATGTGTAACAGTTTGGTAATGGACGCTGTGTCATATTTCTGGCTCATGCAGCACCAGACTCAACAATGGCTTCCTTCCTCATAGCTCCCTCTAGAGATCGTCCTGCTGCACTGCATCTGTGCAAATTACGACGTCACACTGTGGCTCCCAATTAGTGCAGTCTCCCTGAGCAATAACATCACAACTGTAGCGACATCATGGGGGCGTTCACATTCTGTTGGATTGCACTATGGTGACCTCCTACATTCGCAATTGCCGGAAGACGCATCTCTGCAACCAGTGATGTAACACCTCAATGTTGACACATCTCCGATTGATGTTTCCCGCAACCGTGACTCAACCCCCACCCACCACTCACAGATAATCTCATCTGTGACTAAACAGTGTAGCAGAGATTATATGTGTCCGTGGGGGTTTGTATGTGTGTGTGTGCCTATGTCTGTCCCATACAGCAAAAAAACAAACGAACTTGTCATTCTTCGCAAATCTGTTTCCCTTGTTCAGAGTTAATCTTATCTGTTGTCCCTAAATTATTCATCCATCTTCATCAAACACCCAGTCGTTTCCTCTGAATTCTGACATTTTCTAGATTACAGCAATTCTTTTTTTCTGAGTCGAAAGCATTTTTACGATCCTGTGAGCCCAGAAAAGGTTGGAAATTGACCCAAAAGACGAGCCATTATGTTTCAGTTTCAAAGGAGGTAAAGATCAGATTCATTTATACACCTGAAAAACACATACACACACATACACACACACACACACTTGAGAGATACTTGGTACTCAGACACTAAGCAGGGTCAAAACAGGAGAAAGCTAACCAAGGGGAAAAAAGAAGAAAGTGTCATGGGTCTGCATAAAAAGAAAATTCTGCAAAAGCCATTTGAAGGATGTCTAATCAAACTGCAAACGATGCTGGTATAAATAGTCTGAGTTGCAAGTGTGTTATTTGACTGGAAGAGCCGTAAAACCTCATTAACACACTTGACACCATAACCTTACCTGGAATAATTTCTGAGGCTTTTTTGTTTTTGTTTTTGTTTTTGAAGAGGGAAGTAAGCTATTTATAGAACCTGATGAGGTGTGTAAAATGTATTCGGGCTCGTCTTGTTTTAGATGTTTTCCTCTGCATCCGGGCGAAGGTCTGAGGAGGAAAACGACTTCAAAAAGTGGATTTTTGGAATTTGGAAGCCTTATGGTGTGAGCGCAAAATTAATCCTCAAACAGCTGCCATCCAGCGTTTCACCAAAAAATAAAGAACAAAAAGATGATGGCTCCAAAACAGGCCGGCTAAACGCTCTGCCGAGCAATTAACCTGTAGCGTTGCTTCGTCCCATGTGGGAGGGAGAGAACTCACAATTAGGGAATATGACTCAAACCCTTACATAAAAATGACTACTGAAGCGGAAACTTGTTTGAAAAAAGCCCCTTTTTTAGTGAATTTGGTGAATGTTTGTGATGCTTATGACATCCTACTCTTGGTATTTTGCCTTGCAATCCATCATATGGTTAGGGGAGGAATGGCATAACAGTCCGGATAACATAATGATAACAGGTATCAGTTTATTATTCATATCCTCTTGAGAAAACTAATTCAGCATATCTACACTCCCATCACCTTCACTAATGAAAATTAGGCTACTAAACCCCACTATAACTGCAGTTTTTCATCCTGCCAGTGACTAATACAAAGTTCCATTAAACTCCCTTTCCTGGAAAACAGAGCATTGATTCATCATCCTTTATAGACTTTCTGCTTTGTTTACTCATTCCTGCAGGTTGAAATCCTCTTCTTCCACATATGAGGAGACTGAAGAGGATGTTTTGGACCCGATGAAGGTGATCTGGGTTCTTGGAGGTTGGCCTAATCATGTACAGGGTCAGGGTGGAGTGCAGCTGTGGTAATCTGCTGATGGCTATTTAAAGCCTGCTGGCATTACCCGGCTCTCCGTGTGATGACGATAAAGACCCCGTGTTGCTGTGGAAACAGCACATCAACCAAGGACATGTGTGGTTGGCATCCATCAGAGGATGCGTCTGTGTGTGTGTGTGTGTGTGTGTGTGTTCTCGAAGCCCACTCCACCTGCTTTCCCACAGTATCATTTCATCACAGTGAAAGCAGGCCCCGGCCAATCGCGTTTTCCGAGGCTCAGCGTGCTTCAGAGCAGAGAAAAGAGGCAGGGGAAACGAACAGATGTCCCCTTGAAGTAGAACACTGTTTTTTGATGTTCCACCATTTAAGCTGCTAGATTTTTCCCAGAAACCCCCTCAGTGGGTCCTCGGGTTTGGACGAGCGGTTTTGCCCGTATAAGCGGGGTCAGCCCGTGAAACGAAATCAGCGAGTCAATATTCTGAAATCAATATGTCATCTGTGGCTCTCGTCCCGCTGTGCAGCAGCAGTGTGGTTCCACCCAGCGAGGGCCGAATGTGTGTGAGACACAGCGAGTGAGAGACTAAGTGACTGATTGAATAAGTGAGGAGTGGGAAATAGAGTTTGCTTCTGACTGCCTGCTATATCTCTCTCTCTCTCTCTCTCTCTCTCTCTGTGTCTGTCTGTCTGTGTGTGTGAGGATGTCAGATAAGCTGCAGCATAAGCCATCGATCTGTGCTGTGGGGTATGTTTGTTTTACTCCCCCCTCCCTCCCTCCCTCCCTCCCTCCCTCCCTCCCTCCCCGCAACGCCCCGCTGTTTGCCCACAGAGGGGGATCATGCCTGCTGTAGCATAATCAAAACCGCCGCCTCCCACTCCCGAACGATCGCCCTTGAATCTTGTCAGACAGAGAAACTCATTGCAAGTCATATCACAGGTTTTGTGGGTGGGGGCGGGGTTTGCGGGCCTGAGTTATTAGTTATTTTGCCGCGCTGTGCACATCTGAGGAAACAGGAATTAAATTCTGCTACGTCCCATTTTCTGACGCACGCCAGTAATTAGGGAGGCATAAGTGGATTAAGCTGTGGCCGGCCCGGGGCGGTGATATGGCTGTGAAATGTATCTTCAATCAGTCGGCTGATAGGTCGATCACCGGGACGCTGTGAGGAGGTTAGGGATCAATAGGAGAAACTAACTAAGGCGTGAATCGCAGGCAGAGGTGAGGAGAAGCTTCTGGATCGATATGGCAGTCACTCAGCTACGGCCTGCAGCCCTTCACCATGTCAATGATGAATTCTATGTGTACTGTAGTGTGTGCGTGTGTGTGTGTGTGTGTGTGTGTGTATGTGTGTTTCTAACCTTTGTTTATCCAGGGAAAGCTGACTGAGTTCGCATGATCTTTTCCAGCAACGTCCTGTTTCATATTTATACAGTGAAATGGAAGAATATCAGTGAGCGGTGAATTTGAAGCTCCCAGCTAATATTTATACAGTCACACACACACACACACACACTCACACCTGGCAGCTCCACATGGGCAGCTGGGGGTTCGGTGCCTTGCTCAAGGGCACATCAGCAGGTGTGTATGTATGTGTGTGTGTGTGTGTGTGTGTGTGGATTCAAACCGGCAATCTTCAGGTCAAAAGCCCACTTATCTAATCTCTAAACCACTGCCGTGTGTCTGTGAATTTATGTGCGTGTGTGTGTGTGTGTGTGTGTGTGTGTGTGTGTGTGTGTGTGTGCAACTCCTACTTATTGGTTTTCGCTGTGTTGTGTGTGTTTGTTTCTCCCCCTGCTACAGATTACAGAAGCAGTCACAGGGGGTCACTCTGCATCACAAGTTCCTTCCTGGCACTCCACTGGACTTTTCCACCAGCAGATGGCAGCATGGCTGCTTCGCTCCTCTGGAGGCGCTGGAGGAATTTCTACCGGAGCAGAAAACACATCAATCCCCTGAAACTTCCTCTTGTTAGCCTTTGAATCATTAATTTATAGGATTCTGGGAGTCTGTCTGTTTTTCGGCTTTGAAGAGAATAAGTTTGGGAGGCAGCGTTTGGGCATCAGTCAATTTCAAACTCGAGGATGCCCAGTGCCCATGTTCAAACCTTAAAGGCAACAGGTTTAACATCCAGCAGCACAGATCTTACAGCAGAACAGACACAGAGTGAATTGATTTCCTCTGCTGAGTTTCCAGTACTTAGAGGTCGTGTCTTAGGGAGGAAGAGGTTAAAACCTCCGTCTGGCCGACAGTGTGTGTTGGTTTAGCTGCCAGCCTGCTAGTTGACAGTGTTTTTCATGCTTCAGCGGAGCGAGAAGAGAACATGCGTTCTCCTCATCGGAGGAGCTCGCTCACACACTCGCCCATTATCTGACACACAAACACACAACAGAAGTCAATGACATGCCAAACTCACACTAATGCGCAGCGAGACCAGTTTGCTGCTCCCTGCACTCAGAACACACACTTTGTTGTTTGGGTAATGCTTCATTTTATAATCCGCCTTAGGCTGTAATGACTTTGTGATAAGTGGGAGCAACTTGTGTAAATAATATGGATTGCCCTCTGGAAGCAATTTAGACACTGCAGTGCCTCTCTGCTCTCTTTCTGCAGCAGAAAGTAATATGGGGTGAGTGAGGGGTGGAGGTTGCCAGTTTGAAACCCAGGACCGGGTGGGGATTGGGAATGAGTGGATGAACGCTCTCCCCTCCTGCAGCAACTACCATGGAGGCGCTCTTGAGCAAGGTGCTTAACCCCTAAACTGCTCCAGTGTGGTGATACTGTGCAGCTCCTAGGTGTGAAGGAGTGTAAATGTATAGAAAAGATCATATGTGCTCAACAAAACCTTTCCTGGATAAGTAAAAGTTTACATTCCCTGCTAAAGAACTCCCTGCTAAACCTCTACACTTCCTAACTTCATGCACATTGGGTATGAAAAGAATGGTTCATATACTCTATAATCTTCCAATGTAAGAATGAGCCCAGTGTGAACTACAGTAGCTGGGAGCGAGACCACGCGACCACGCGACCACGATAAAGATCAGTAATGAGTTTCAGAGAGGGACAAAGAGTTTTCAAGAGCAGGGGTGAGCAGGGTGGGAGATGGAAGAAAAATGGATACGGAGACGATAGCGTTGCAAAGTTCCACCTCTCCTCGTGGCCCGGGATGAGGATCGTTCATCCAATCCTATCAGCGCAGGCCACTCCAAAGTCGGATTGAGCCGCGGCTCTGATACTGATTCTCTCTGTGACTCTCCATAATCTCTGTGGATTACAGAGCCGCGCCTCGCTCGGATGAACCGCTGGCTGTTTCTCCTGGGGAGGCGAGGGAAGAGGCAGCCTGAGATTTAGAAGTATTTGTAGATGGTTGATGTACACAAGCTCTTGATGCCTATTTGCATTATTCACAAGTGCAAATTACTTATTTAATCCGGCATATATGTAAAATGTTTGATATATTTGCATATCATGCATATTCCAATTCATTTTTTCTTTATCTCAGTCTGTTATTTTGCACACCCTCCTACATTACTGCTGTTTCCATTCATGTAATTCTACTTAATACATTCCACTGTTGTAATCATTGGTTCTGTTATCTTTAAATGCCCCCCACTGACTCTATTCTTTTTTTATGTTTTATTTCAATGCTGTATCCTATTACTGTTGGCTGCAATAATTGGGTGAGATTATTCCACTTGTTTCCAATGCAGTTTGACAGTAATTTTTTAGACACAAGTGTCAGTATTTTGAAGCAAGGCAGAAAAAGAGAACGAAAATAACACTTGATTCAAGAAAATTAAAAAGTTAATTTGCATTGCTTTTAGAAAAATGAGATCTTAAGACTATATTAAATGATAAAGATGGATATTTTTTTGCAGTGTAGATAGCTAGGGTCAAGATTGCATAAAGTCTACCATTTCCTCTGTTATTTCTTGTCTCTTGGAGTGTTATAGGGGCCCTCTAGAGGCCCACTGCTCGAACACTAAACCTGACCCACTTGGCTCCCAACTACCAAGAGCACTACCTTGATTGCACCATCAAACAAGAAAAAACGATCAATTTCAATTCATCATGACTGTGTTCTCCTGCTTCAGGAGAATAAGTCACGCTCCCCACACACCTCTTCTAGCTGGTAGATGCTAGATTGGTGTAAAAACAAAATAAAATATTCCGAGCCTGACAAATGAGTAGTTTGCCTCCGAGTGCAATGTCAGGAATATTTATTTTCCAGGTTAATGAAAGAAGAAAATTGAGCTTGGAGCTTCCGATGGCAGGGGTAAAGGAATTCATCTCAATTCAGTCATCAGTATGTATAAAATGGTGTGGATTTAGCTTGTGACAGATGAGCGATGGGTAGAGGTGGAGGGTGTGTGTCTGTGTGTGTGTGTGTGTGTGTGTGTGTGTGTGTGTGTGTGTGTGTGTGTGTGTAACCTAATTACCAAGGCACATCAAACAGTATCACAAGATAGTGCAAAACAAGATTGGCCCAGAGTAATAATTCTCCCTTTACAGCCGTTTATTACCAGCTGGATGATGATGAGAAAGATTTTATTCTAAATGATCTTGGCAGTCTGTCCTCCAGCATGAAGCCGGTGGCCAGAAACTTCGGGGGCGAATTTTGACCCCCAAGTGACTTGAGTTTCAAAGAACAGGTAAAGGCAATTGAGAAACATATCAAACATCAAGTCGTTTTTATCCTCTGCAGATTTAGAGAAGGTTGTCTGCGCTTTTATCTCATCTCCTCCCTCTCCTCCTTCCTCAGACAAAGTGGCTCTCATGTCTCCAGCTCATTAAGAATGCAGCAGCGAGGGTTTTAATTGGTGCCATATATCCCCACTTTTAGTATCTCTACTTGCTACCAGTTAGAGTGAGATTTAGAGTTGCTTTTAAGATTTTACTGATTTTTACTGAGATTCCGTTTAAAGCACAGGTAGTTCTGGTCCCTAGGTATATTGCAGACCTCATGCAGGACTCTTCTGACTGTTCAAGACTAAAGGTGTTTGTGTTTTTGGCATCAGGGCCGCTGGAGACTGCAGAACCTGTGGAACTTATTGGCTAAATAATTCAGTATAAACTTTTAAAGGCATGTTGCATTTTGTGTTTCTCAAAACACATTTCCCATTAAAGGATAAGTTTGCTGATATTTTCAGAGGAGATATTTTGACAAACCCCATTTGGACTCATTTTTAGCAGCAAGAGGCCTAGCAACAGAGTTCCCCTTTTCAACCGACAGCTGACTCGGGAGTCAATATTCTCTGCAGGTTCAAGCACTACAGGTATGAAAGAGACAAATTATATATAGGTCCAAAATCCCCTAACTTATCCTTTAGCCCTGTTGGTTCCTGTGGCAATGAGTTGAAAGAAAGAGAGAGTTGAAACTATGCAGTTAGAATAGTGGAACTGGAAGTTGTGTATATTATTTGCAAAGTGAAAACTGTTTTGTGCCATAAAGCAATCCAGCAGATTTCCCACGTCCAATCCAACTTGCTGGCACTCAATGTAAAATGCAGTGTAGAGGCCGGTAGAGGCTGACAGTCTTAGTAATGGTCTCATTTGTTTATGGTAATTATACCATAATTATACTAATGTCTCAGAATTAATGCAGTAATGATTTATTGATGTTAAAATGCTACACGTAGCACCTTTTTTAAAACATAGACCTCAAGTAATGGTTTTGATTTTACCCACATTTTCATCTTTTCTTGTAAACCCCATTTTCTTTTGAACATGTTTCCCAATCCCACCCAACATTATCATCATCATCATCATCATAAGGGGTTATATCTTATTTCAGCAGGAAGGGGCTGACTTTGTCTCCAGAGGGGACTGCAAGGTATCAGTCTCTCTGTCCTGCCCCCCCACCCACCCCCTCACCCTCCATCCACCCTCCATCCACCCTGAAGGCCGTGGGTGTTAGACTGTTATGAATGCTTTGCGCCGGACGATAAATGCGTCGCCAGGTAATTAATTAGCGGGCCCCCGTGTTATCAGCGCACACAGAGACCAGAAACACTGACAGTCAAGGAGAGAGAGATCTGTCATCCCTTCCCCTTCTCTGTGTGCTTCAGGGAGCTGCAGATGCATTTGGCACACACACAAGTCATGCACACACACACAAACTACACAGGACTGTCCTCTGTGTGTGTGTGTGTGTGTGTGTGTGTGTGTGTGTGTGTGTGTGTGTGTGCATGATTTCTTTTGAGTTTGCCATATCTCATCTCCTCTTCACCTTGTCTGTACTTTCACCTCAGTTCCCTCTGAGAAAAAAAAAAAAAAAAAAAAACTTCTCCAGAAAACTTGAGGCGAGCTTCGGCCGTCTCCCTCCCATAACACTCAAAGCCTCGGCTGGCCTTTTATGAGCCCCTGCGCAACCTATCCACCTTTGAAATATGGCGAGATTGAGAGAGGAAGTCACCGGATTTATTTCCCTTTCATTTCATTTCTTTCTTTCTATGCTTTTATCCCCGGGAGATACAGGGAAAGAGAGACAGAGACAGAGAGACAAAGGGAGTTGGGAGTTGTTTCCCCCCCCTCTGAATCCAAAGAGAGGAAAGAGGCAGCGGGTGTCTCTCTATCCTGTCCATTGCAACACTTGTTAGACAGATGGACATGCACACACACTAACACACACACACACACAGATTTATGCACACACGCTTTCACATTGACTCATCTGTCTGCATCGCCCTGTTCCTGCATTTGCTCTCCATCTCTACTCCACTCCCTAGATGAGAGTGGAGTGGCACTGGGTGCAGATTGGAAAGATGGCGTACGTTGCGCCCGGCACCCTGAGGCGGACCGAAGTGGAAGCCAGCGGTCCAGGCAGACAATTTGCGCCCCGGCATGCTCGTGTCAGGACCTTTTACAGTCAGCGCTCTCGCTGACCTTTTCGCAGGCCGGCGAGGGGCTTATAGGATCCTGGCAATTTCCCACTGTTGTGTTGAATTTGTTTCGCTGACCTTCTGCGGGGGCGGATCCGCCGTGGCTCCGCACTGGACGACTATTAGAAATCCGTGGAAGATAAAGAGACAGAGATAGCGATGGTAGTCACACCGAAATACACCCACACGGTTAATGGGTGAATAGGAGTAGGAATGTCAGCGTTGCCTCAGGATCGTATCTCACCACTGGCAACAATTCAGAAATCCTCCCGCTCCTCAAGCCTTATCTTATATCACTCACACTGATAAGCTGCTATCCGCAAGGAGAAAAGAGGAGGAAAGGGTAGAAAACAGATCTGTAAGGGACTGTGAGCAAAACAAGCGCTGTAGAGGAGAGAGAGGGAGAGAGAGAGGGCAGGAGGGGTCAAGCGAGGCGTGAAAGGAGGTGGGAGCAAGGTGGCACTGCAGACACTCTAGGAGGCAATGCGGCTCCATTCAAGTGAGCAGTAGGTGGGTGAACAAACAAAGCTCTCCAGCTTTTCCTTGATGATGAATTGTGCCCGAGTAAGAGGCTGTGCATTTGTTTTTTCTTTCTCTCTCTCTCTCTCTTTCTCTCTCCCCCTTTCTTTCCATCTCTCTCCCCATCCACTTTTGCAGGCGGAGTGACACCCGCTCAGAGTGCTGTTTGCCTGGAAATGCCTTGTTCCTGATGCTTGACTAGAGAGCAGCAAAGTGCACCTCGCCGCTCTCCGCCGCTCTCTGAACACGCATTAGCGCCGGGCAAGATGCCGTGACGAGTAATGTGCATGACAAAAAAAAAAAAAAAAAAAGGGGGGAGGGTGGAGGGGACGGCTGAGCCTGCCCCTGCAGTCAAGGACAAGTTCAGCGGAGCGGTATCACACTCGTGGCATCTGTGTGTCGTCGTGACCCTGCCCTCTGGAGGGCGACATCACACACTGCAGCTCCACTTCAGTGACCAGCTCTGTTGCCGTTCGCACCGGTTTCATCTCCCTCTCACTCTGCCCACATGAAAGAGGCGGAGGCGCTGGTGTTTACTTAAGATACTGTTTAACAACAACTTTTTGTCGGGAGCGCTGGAAACAAGCGAGATCGATGAAGTCTACCTCACTCTGTGCGGCAATAATGACTGTTTACAATAATTCACATTGCCAAGGAGCGTTTTTTTAGACTTGAGTGTAACTTCACAGCATAATCATTTCTTTGATCTTTGGCTAATGTGCCCACTTAACCCCCTATCTACAGTCAGTGGGAGAAATGCAAAGAGGCCCTTCTACACTGCAAATTCATATCGCTCAGCCTCAGTACTTAATTCCAGCTTCTTATTACCGCACCAAGCGGGGACATCAGAGCCCATTTAGAAGGAGGCTTTGAGAGCTTGTTTTTGGCTGCAGTCCTAGTTATGAATTTCTCATTGGTATTCCTGCTCTACAGTTGTTGTTGACTGAAGTAAAAGCTATTCCCCGCAGAGTGCCTGCCTCTATCCTGTAACACTGCGAACTAACAGCAAGGGATCTCGGCTCTATTAGCTACAGCCACGATTCCTTCATTTGTTTATTCCGTTTTAAAATCGACGTTTCGTGCGAGCCGGTTGTCCCTCAAGGCACTATTGTGGGACCCCACCAATTTCCCGTCTGCGCCCCTGTTTTCTGCCATGGCTGTTGATTCGTATTTATCTAGCTCTTAATGTTGTCCCAGTCTGTTTTTAATCAGGAGCCGTGTTTGGCCGAATCTAATTCAATTATTCATCATGTTTGCTCACCAAGCTGCTCTGCCGCAATGACACTATTGATGTGAGTAAAACTCCATCAAACTAAGAAACAAGAATCACCTATTCATCAGACTTCTGGTTTTGGAGGGTTGTATTGTAGTATCGCTCAGGGTTTCATGTGTCACACACAAGATCAAGGCTCATGAAAATGAGATTACTGTAATAAGGCAGATTTTTTAAGCCAAAATTTGTCTTGTGGGGGTTTAAGAGGAAAGCAGGAAGGAAAGACAGGCCAAAAGAAACATAATGAGAGTAGGAACTATCTAGCAACTGGAGAAAAAGTAAAAATAGCCTATACACTCAACATATATATGTGAGTAAGTATATATATATGTACTGAGAGGGATGAGAGATGGGCAAAATTTGGCCTTGTCACTGCCTCTGTTCCATCTTCACATGAGATGTCAGTCATGCATTTTTCCATCTCCTGACAGCTTTTTCTCTGCAACTAGGTCACTTCAAATACGGCTGTAATGAGAGAGGTACAGTTTTATCATGGCTTGCCACACTTCTCCTCCCTAATTGACAAAATGACAGCGTGAGTGACAAAAGGACATGCTTCTGTCTGTGTGTGTGTGTGCGCGTGCGCATGTCTGTCTGTGTTCCCAAACTAGTGATGCATTACAGCGCCGTGCAGTATGTCATTTCTCCCGAGGGCTTTCAGCCTCAATCTTCCTCATTCTCTGTGGGTCTAAATTGTCATGATTCTGGCTGTTATTTAATAAAAGATGCAATCCTGCACAGCACACAGCCAGACAAAGGCACTTTCGTAATGATATATTCAGCCAACTAATAATAAGGCCCATCGGGGGGGGGGGGGGGGGGGGGTTAATGCTCTGAAAACCCAAAAATCCTTCTCATCTGTTTGCTGCATTGAGTACCATGGGGGAGAACACGCAGCCTCTACTTACTCTACACACTACATTACTTTTCTTTTCTCTGTGTAGATCCGCCATTAACGCTGTGGGCCCAATTATACATAACACTACAGCTGCCAAGACATCATTTTTAGCTTTTTTTGGGGCATTCAAATGTATACACTTTGTGAAAATAAACTCTGCTGCATCACAGACCATGACCTTTTCTTTAAATACGGTGTTATTCATCATGTCAAAAGATGAAAACAAAAATATCATTATACTTATTTTAGCCAAAAGATCAAATTTAACCCGTGTCAAGTATTGACTGACCTATAAATCTTTCAAATGGGCTTTATTTTCTTTTACAGTAATAATGAGCAAAATGGGCACTCATCTCTCATTGTGATTATACAATGATTTATCATGTTGGTGAGTTGTTTTTGTGTATTACATGGTGAATTCTAATTCTTTTAAACATACGCTGATGAAGCAAGCGCATAATTGTTGTGATAGTTCAGATTTTGTGTCAAAATCAATGCAATAAAAAGTGGGAGATAAAGCTGACCTTTCACAGTAAGGTGGCGATCTCTGTGAATTACTCTATGTGTATGTATATGTGTGTGTGTGTGTCTGTCTGTGCATTTTCATGTGTGGTTGTGTGTTTGGTTGGATTTTTGCTGTTTACCATGAGAACCAGCATCAGTTTCAGCTCTAATGTCAGGCTTTTCATTTCTCTTTGAGGCGGAGGGGAGGAGAGGGGGAGCGCCCGCGTCTCCACAAGTGTGTGACGTCCGAGGGAATTAGAGATGGAGCTTTGAGGGCCATCGTTCCTGGTGCGGAAAGCAATCTGTCAGCACGGTATTAGGAAGGGATATTTCCCTCATAACTGAGACTGGTGCGCGCTTGGTATTCTCCTACGGAGTCAGTGCAAATAAGGGGAAGGGGAGAGGGAGAGTGTGTGTGTGTGTGTGTGTGTGTGTGTGAGACAGAGAGAGAGAGAGAGAAAGAACCTGTGAAACAGAGATATAAAAATGAATAAAAGGAAGCTTTTGCATTTGACCGAAATAAAGCCTGGATCAATTTAACAAATTTCAAAACACTATTTGCCTTATCCTCTGAAATTTATATTGACATAAGAGACAAACAAAATCTGTTTGTTCCTTTTCCAACTGTTCTTAGCATTGCTGCCCTGATCTGAGGTAAAACCTCCGGTGCCCTGGGTTGCTCTGATAAGAGCTACCGCTGTTCACCGGCTCTCTGCCATTTAGCCCATAATGCCTTTCTTTATTCCACAAAACAATCTGGTTCTGTGGCACTAAATGCTTGGACCTCAGCTTGAGATAAAACACAAAGACCCCCTAAGGTGTCATCTGAGCCCTTGAATCAGACCGGCTGGCTATGAGCTGGATCAGAGCATAATCAGTGTTGTGGCACCTGTCGGAGACGAGGATATGAGTCACAGGCTGTCAGGTCAGCTCAGGTGAAAAGATGCTGAATGCACAATGAACGGAAACAATTCTCATTCTCCTGCACTGGCAGCATATCAAGGAGAACTGACCTTTTTTTTTTAAGGATAACAGAATCAAACAATTAACAATCTTTTTTGCCAAGACATTACACAGACACTAAAAACTGCTAACACTTTACTCCATACATCAACAAAATGATTCTCAAGTGTTAAAAGCTGTAAATGAAGAGAGGAGGTGTTATATATTAGGTGGATATATTGCTGCCTCCTTCACTATAGCTTTAACCTGAGAGAAGACTACATGGACACGCAGTTCTTCTTTTAGGCTTATTTACAGGATATTTTTAATACCAGAATGAGACAGAATTTACCTTTTTAGTCAAATTTGTGGCAATTTCCTCCTAAAAATTCTTAATGTTATTTTGAGTACTTTGTGAGTAGATTCACTCTGCCTTTTCAGGGTATGGCTGTAGTAGTAGTAGTAGTGGTAGTAGTAGCAGTAATAGTAATAGCTGTAGTAGTACATTAGATTAGATTAGATTAGATTAGATTAGATTAGATTAGATTAGATTAGATTAGAGTAGATTAGAGTAGATTAGATTAAACTTCAGTGATACCCGTGGGAACATTGATACAGATCTTCATTCACAGGTTTGAATGAATCTGCAGTATTGGATTTATAGGTTGGAAGCGGATGTGCATGTGCGCATCACTAGCTATTCACATTATTAGGTGTACAGATGCGAGAACACATATACAGAAATGTGTGCAAATGTGCATGTATATATCCTACAGTGGGAGCTTAAGCAAGATACAGACTGCAATAAATAGTGAAGCCACATAACAAGGCAGGTCAGGTCCAACAGGTGCAGTCAGTGTCCCAAACAATTTTATAATTTCTTGGTCCCATCCCAATCCCCCTCTCAATTCACGGTGGTGAAACGGGGAGGACAGACACGAACCGACAGGCTTGCAGTGCACATCACCCTTACCTGTCGCCCTGAATGACGCCAGCTCCCGGGCGAGCTCATTGGTAAACATAAGGTGTGTGTCGGTAGCCAGATGGAGAGCAGGGGAGGCTATCTGCTCTCTCGCTCACTCACTCTCATATCGGCCTGACTGGATAAGAGCGGATCCAGACAGTCAGCACAGGAGTCCATTTAAGGAAGGTGATGGGACTGAAGTAATGAGGGTCCTTGTAGAAACTCTGGCTCTGTCCCCGCTTCACCCTCCCTCTGTCCTCCCCCCCCCCCACTGTAGCACCCATCCACCCCCAAACCTCGCCCCTGATCCCTGATCCCAGCTTCCACCCACCTGTGACATACGAGTCGTCCCAAAACTGCAACAAAGCCTCATATCGACCGCCTCTATCTGTTCGCCCGGTGCCCACATCCTCGTGTTTGAGTTTTCCTTCCTTCCTTCCTTGCAAGAAAAGTTTCTCTTGTTTTATATCCTCTCGTCTGAGCGGAATTTTAATTCGGTTGACACTCAAGGCTCGGGCGAGACAAGGCTATAACTCATCCTGTCTGAATGCTGATGGCAGAATTTAGCCTTGAATGAAAACATTGGGGTTCAACTCTATCGAATGTTCAAATTATCTACTAAGCTTTAACAACCTTCAGTCCCAGGTCATATGTAAATTTAATGAGATACTTTTAATGGACTTTGTAAAAGTCTGACATCTGTCTCACTCCAACATTTCCCGCCGGTGTGTCAATTGGTAAAGTCATTTTACACACTGTAGCTGTTTCACTTGCAACCAGTGATGTAGTGGCAAATCAAAGAGTGGGTAAATTATGACCTCCAGCCGGTCGTCATCATGAGGCAAACAACCTCCAATAAACAAAAATCAAATATACTTTCAGAGAAGCAATTTACATTTCATTTACATTTATTTACACTTTCGTTTCTTTAAAAGACCCTGTCCTCACATCAGTTTGATACTGCTCAGTATGATGTCTAATTTACCTCATAACAACTTATGTCAGCCTATAAAGGTGTAGAAACTGAGTTCAGGTGGTTTACCCTCCACTGCATCCCTGTATATAACATATGCCTTTAGTACTTAGTACAGTTATTGCCTTAGATTTGAATAGCAGTTGAGGCAGCAGTAGACTGAACATTAACACAATACAGGAGTCGTGGCAGTCAATACATGTAGTTGCGGACACATGTAGAGCCGTGAGAAGGTTATGGAAAAAGAATACAATGAAAAAGAGAAAATTAATTTCACACTGTCACGACCTGGCTCTGAAGCCATGACAAAAACGAGAGGGGGACGCAGGCTGAAAGCCAAATAATGAATAATTTATTTAAATAACCTATATAATCACTAATACAAACTAAACTAAGGCAACAATGAGGTGTGTTCGTCAGTAGAATCAGTGGTGAGGGTGCGTGTATGCATGTGTGTAAGGTGTCATGTCAAAGAAAGATGTTGAATAGCTGCAAACAAAAACAACCATGCACGGTCAAGACAGAGAGCAAAGAAGGAAGGGGCTCTCAAGCCAGAAAGGCGGGGTCTTTATAGAACGGGAGCACCGGGCCCAGGTGCTTCCAACTACGATCATCACACTCCGCCCTCCAGGTACCTGCTGCACTATAGAAATAAACAACATAGAACATGAAACAAGCCAGGGGACCGTCACACACACATTGGAGTGGCAAAAGTAAAAGTGTTAAAATGCAAATGTGAATATGTAGCAAATCTAACGCTTGAATGGAGAAGTAGGTTGGCAACTCCAAATTACTAGAAAGAAATATGAGAAATGCAGAGAAGTGATAATAAAGGTTTGTAAAGAACGAGACGCCTCAATTTTTTTCAGTCTTTTTTCTCATTTCCTTTTTTGTTCGTCAGATAATTTAGGGCGCTCCAAGGGGAAAAAAAGTTGGGAAAGGTTGTTTTGTTTTGAGGAGCAGGGTTGTGACCGGAAGGCTCAATTCCATGGATAAATACAATATGGATGACTTCTGGAAAGTCGCCTACATTACACAGGTTCACGGTAAAGCACTTTGCAGAGCCGAGTTTGCTCTGTTTTATCTGTCTGACATAGCTTTTAGAAAATCTTCCTTCAGCTTTAGGGCTTTTTTCCTAAATACATTGGAGCCAGGAGGAGTTAGCCAAATCTCTGTAACCCTCTTCCACCTGCAGCCATGTCTCCCCACAAGCCCCCGGTGTCTGTTTAAACCAACATCCTTATCATTTAGCAAATTCATCACTGAGCAAACACCATGATGTATTTCCCTGCGTTTACACAGCTCAGTGAGAGCTCTGCCTGCGCTTTACTGTGGGAAAACCCTTTGATCTTAGCGTTCCTTGTGATAAATATTCATCGCGATGGTAATCTTGTCAGCTCCTGTGTTTACGGTTGATGGATCTCTTAGTTATTTTAATTGCCTTTCATGAATATTTCCCATTGACACATCGATTCATAAGCTGTAATAGTGGTTAGCAGCGGGAGGGGATATGATAGGTGGATGATGTATACTTCCGCTGGCAGCCTCCAGGCAGCTGCTCCATTCTGAGTGACTGACGGCTCTGGCTGAAGGTAAGAGGACTGCTAAATCTTCACCGCTGCTGTGGAATCAGTGATTATTCTTTCCTGCAACAGGGAAGCATAAAGCATGCTGCCGGCGCTGACAAGGCTGGGGCTATATGGGTTTGGACTGGGGCTAGGCTCCGGGGGAAACTGTCCCCTCTGGCACGGCATGGATACAAGGATTACATCTGTCACTCACACGGATGGTCAAGGTGAGGATTAGGGCCCAGACTAAGTGTCCTGGATGAGCGGGCTTTTGGGGCATGCTGCATTCCTCACATGCTGCAAGAGCTGACCGCACGGACAGGCGGCGGCAGATAAGGGCCGGGCGCAGGCAGACACTTGCAAATGAACGGTCACGCGCCGAGTCACATCGAAGGAGATGTACTTGGGAAACAAGTCGGCGTATCTCGGCGTGGAGAGCGGCTCGCCACTCTGACGGCAAGCTGTCCTCGCTCCCCTGAACCGACACGCCTTCACACATGCTGTAGCTCTCCCCGAGGCAAGCGAAAGCAGGGTGCAGTCTACAGCAGGGGTCACTGTTGAACTGAAGCACTCATCTGAGTTAACATTCATCCTTCTCTCGGTCTCTCTCTCTCTCTCTCTTCCCTTCCTTTCCCTCCACTGTCAGAGAAAATTTAGCATGACAGAGCAGGAACAATAACTTGATTTAATATCTGGGTCATGTGAAATCGTCTAATCTTAGCAAAGAGAATATTTATTGACTGGAGGGTGAGTGACTTGCAGTGTAAGCTGCTGTTAAAGGATAGATTGGGGATGAATAATTAAGTTGTGGGATGCATCTGCATGACAGATGAGTACAGTACAGCACAGTGAGCTAGGTGCTACCTTGTCAAAAAGGCTTGAGGGAGGATGGGAGCACAGTGATGAATAAAAATAAAGCAGGTGATTAATGTGGCAGGTTTGGAGAGGATCTGGTTTGGAGTTTTCAGGTTGTGCTAGTTAGTGAAAAGCTGATACGACGGGCCTGGTTGACATCAGAGGTGGAAGATTCTCGCTTTTTAGCACAAATGCCTTCATACGAGTTCATAAAGCAGCAAAGGTCTTCAGAATGCACAACTCATCTGCTTTTATTTTGAAAATCTAGTAAAAAATCATCCTTTTAAAACATGTTTGAAAACTGAGAAGGTGTAAAAACACTGCACAGTGCAGAAATCCATCTTAGCAAGTTATTTAGCTTAGTATTGAGTCTTACTTTTTTTAATACAAGTGACTAATGGGGTGAAATAATTCCTCTTGTTTCAAATGTAAATCAACTGGTTTCAAGTGTTTTATTGAATTTTGATACTAGTGGAGCGATTCAAGATATTGTCACTTGTTTCGAGAATATTCCTGAAACAGGTGAAACTGCATTGGACACAAGTGAAACAATCTCACTCCATCAGCAATTTTTTTTTCACTCGAGGAAAGCAAGACTCTAAGACTCAATACTAGACTACATGATTTGTTAAGGTGGACCTTTTTTTTTTGCAGTGCAAGGCTTTTATTTACAAAATGCAATTCTTTTTTTGACGATTGAATCTAATTTTGATTAAAACGAGTACATAGCATTCTGGAAAATAACCATTCAGTTACTGATAACGAGAGTCACCAAAAAAAACGCCTTAAAGCCTCTAGTGACAATAGATAAGTGGAGTCGCTGCTGACGGTAGACTGTTCATGAATTCATGGAGGTGTGCAGGCTGAAAATTGAAAATGTTCCACCAAATTGAAAGAGCTCTTTACCTTGAATATTGAGTTATAGTCTTTCAATGAGTTATTTAGGTCTCTGCACACAAATCTGCACTGCTTTATTCGCATAACACAATGTATAATGAAGTGCATCACATTTGATCACCTAACCCTTCAAAGTGACCAGTTCCTCGTAAATCAGACGACCTTTTAACCATTTTTGTGCGACAGTGATGTAACAGTTACTCCTCGCTGCATGAGAAGAGAGGCTCCTGGGGAGCTGATCAATGAGGGTCTTCAGACGGGCCACTGTGAGCAGAATACAGAAAAGGCCTCTGGGAAAACTGGCCTGGGGTCGCCTAATCATTCAGCGGCAGACTGAGGCTCAGTCAGTCCGCTAGCTGGAAGCGAGAGATCTGTCTTTTAAATACAAACTCCTTCGCTCCGGACAAACAAGGACTAGGGAGGGCGAGGGAGCACTAGCATGCGCAGGAGTTACACGGCCCGAATATTAATCGGATGCCGTTTGAAAGCCCCGCTAACCTCTTGAGCCCCTGCTCTCGCTGCTCTCAGTATTTTCTGAACTTCAAGATCAACTCTGCTCTCGTAATGCCCTTGCATTCGCAGAGGTGGCAGCCGGTGTTGTCGGTGCCACTGGCTGCAGGCGATACCCGAACACCCAGCCTGCTGCATGAACTTTGGATGCCTCCTCTGTCTGTAGCAGTCGTCGGGGTACTTTCACTTCTAGACCCTGCCGCTCTGGTGTTTGCATGGTGTTTAACACAGGGATTAAAGAGTACTGCTTATCGCCCGACTTAATTGAAGATTACGTAAGGCTGTGATGAAACACCCACAGTGGAATGTGTCTGTAAAAGAAGAGATGCTCCCATGTCATCTGAATAAGATGAAGACTGAGAATGCATGCCATGAATGCCTGCACAGAGAGCCGCCTCTCTATGGAGACGCTGGGGAATGTGGATGTGCATTCATCTAGGCCAAAAAACAAACACCTCCAACCATAAATAGCAAGATAGAGTGTATTCTTGCATTTGGAGAATATTCAGTGAATGAATGCATGGATGAATTTTAGTGTCATGCCACCTAAGTGTCACATTATATGAACCACGAATGAACCAAGCCCTGTGGGAAAGGCCCTGACTAATATGTCCTGGCAATGTCTCACAAACTGGCCAACCAGTGTATTCACCCAGCCAAATCCCAAAAACAAACCCAAATAGCCACTCAAAATGCAACTTCTGTAATACTCATTTACACAGACAAATAAAGGCACTTGCATTTAACCGCTGATACGATTTTATGAGAACATATAGGTGTATATTATTACTACAAAAGCTGGGTAAAGAACAAACAAATTCTGTTTTACAAAATATTGGCATCGTGCATGGACATAATCTGTAAAGGAATGAAAGCCTGTATCTTCTAGTTTGATGACCTGTCTCGCCGGTTTGTCAGATATGCTTTGTGACAGGATATGAGGGGCGGCTTGTGAAAGTCTATCAAACTGTCAGGCTGCTGATTGCATGGCGATAGTGTCATTGCTCCTCACTGATGGATGAGGGACCCTGTGAAGACCGACCGCCTAAGACAGATGACTGACTGTGATTGCGCAAATGTAACCCCCACTCCCCCCCCCTCCTCCCAGTGAAAGGGGAATAAAAGCTCCATGAGCAGTGGGACTCTTTCCACGCTTAAAAGCCGCTAAAAGCCCTCGGCGTGGGAATGGTACTTATTGCTCTGAGCTGGTAGGGAGGGAGGGATGAAGGACAGAGAGAGAGAGAGGCGAGGGGGGGTGGGGGTGGGGGGGGGGTGGGTAGAGAGACCAGCACCTGTGAAGTGGTGGTCTCCTGAGTGCCGGGCCCAAACTACACTGGGATGCTGACTAAATCGTCCTCTGTAAAAGCCCCAAATATATCCCCCAGTCACCACAGAATCGGGCTGCACTATGGAGCGAGGAGAGGGAGAAAAAAAAAAAGCATAATAGAGGGAGGAAGGGGATGGGGAGGAGTGTGAGGAAGAGGACAGGAGAGGAGAGGAGAGGAGAAGAGAGGGCAGCTGAGTAGAGAGAACACAATCAAAATAGTGGTCATGTTAAAAGGTAAAACAGTGTTATAATGGTACACTGTTATAGTGGGCAATTAAATCAAAACAGTGGTAGCCCCATAGACATGGATAATATCACTCTGGGGTGTTTTGTTGCTACTGGTAGTACTATTAGGTGCATACACTCTAATTCATCAGTGAATAGAGGGCAGGCTTTTCTGCTGTGGAGCTGCAGCTCCTAGTGTAACTTTACATAAGTTATACACACTGTTTTGAGGCTGGTTAATAATTGCTCTCACACTGCAAAAAACACATCCATCTTTAAGTCATGTAGCATTAACCAATACATAGGATTTGCAATCCTTTGTGCCATAATCCAAGGTGAGCATTCATACAGCAGCCCAATTCAGATGTTAAAAGAATGATGTACTAATCCTGAGATGGTGACCATAGTCTCAAAATCGTATTCTTATTAAACCAAATGAAAAATTCTGCCAATGTGGTGGAATTTTGCAGTTTCACTTGTTTGAGGAAATAAGTCTGAAGAGTTTGAAACAAGGTAGAATAAGGCAGATCACTCAAGCTGATTTGCATTGGAAACAAATACAATTATCTCACTCCATCGGCAGATTTGTTCACTTGTTTGAAGAAAAATAACATTTTAAGACTCAATACTAGAGTAAATGACTTAAGATGGCTATTTTCCGCAATGCATTATCTATCACTCTGTCTCACTTTCTCACTCTGTACAGTATGTCTCTCTCCAACAGAGTCCCTCTATCCTTTTCTCTGCCAATTCCTGCAAAGCCAGAAATGATGTTGGCAGCTACATCAGGTTGAAACACACATCTCCTGGCTCCCCTTTATCCTTCGGGGGGGGGGGGGCGAGCGAGGGGGGAGAGAGGGACGGGCCGGACCTTTCCTGGGCTGCAAGGTCGAGCAGATGGCAGCAAAGTAAACAGGTCAAATGCCTCCGACGCAATCGGCCTGATTAATATGAGCTGACCACACCAAAGGCCTGGAACGAGCAGATTCT
This sequence comes from Centroberyx gerrardi, assembly GCF_048128805.1. NCBI lineage: Eukaryota > Metazoa > Chordata > Actinopteri > Beryciformes > Berycidae > Centroberyx > Centroberyx gerrardi. The sequence continues at coordinate 8,180,339 of NC_136020.1, forward strand.
GCACTGTATCAAGCGGGACGGGGTGAAACAAGCGGCCAAACAACCAACAATGACTCTGCTGGAGCTAGAATGGCCATATTCGCTCAGGCAAAGTGGATAATAACTTCCTCTTTCATTGGCAGTGGAAGCCATCACCAGGCAATTTTGCTTTATTCCTGACCAGCTTTAATTACCCCGCAATGAGGCCTGTCATAACCATTACATCATGTAGCAGCACAGTGTAGCAATCCCAGGGGCAGCATCACTGGCTGAGCCAATGAACTCCCATCTGGTGGCGAAGATGTGACTGATGGGCGAACAGAGTGATTTCCTGGAATATGAAACTCCAGAAACCAACGGCACCCGCTGTCGGTCCACTGTGTGTGTGTGTGTGTGTGTGTGTGTGTGTGTGTGTGTGTGTGAGTGTGTGTGTGTGTCACACTTCCAAGCAAATATGACAGCTATGTGGGCGGAGCAACTACAAAAATCTGGGTGCTCTAAACATACACACGTCATAGCCACATAGTCATACAACATATTCTAATCATCCCACGCTTGTGGCCTCACTGTGCCGGGACCAAAGCCCACCCAGTGTATCTCCCTCCGCTCAGTCCCACTCTGTTATTCCAGGCCTTTTGTTGATGCTGCCTTCTCCTCCTCAGCACCGATTCTGCCACGCGCAGAGCATTCCTCGCCTTGTTCAAACACTGCCTCCAGAATTCCTGTCCTTGTTAAAATACTCCCTTCTCTCTCTCTCTCTCTCTCTCCCTCTCTCTCTCTCTTTCTCTCAATCTCCTCTGCACGTCTGCGGTGCTCCCACCTCTGGAATGCAGAGGCACTTCTCCAAATCCCAGGGAGGAGAAAATGATGCATTGTCTGTCGCTTTATTATCGTCACTGCTCAAGGAGAGCAAATTTGATTCAAGGAGGGGGGGGTGGGGTGGATAATAATTCGAATGCAGTGTTGAATATGGCTTCATGAATAAAATCACCACGTTTACTGTTTTGTTTTTCTCCAGGGGACGAGACAGGACGACTTTTAATTTGGATTTTTAATTCCCAGGTTCGAGACGGCAAAAAGGTTCAGCAATTTAGTCTCATGTTCAGTCTTAATATCTTCCTTTTTTTCATATTATTCATCTCATATAGATGAATTAACGAGATAATTGCACCTGTTTCCAAGTGTGTTTTGAATTTTCTAGAAACAACAGTAATTATCTTGAAACAAGGCGGAATAAATGACTCTATTCAAGAAAATTCCTTGAAACAAGTCTCCTTGCGTTGGAAACAAATGCATATCTCACCCCATTGGTAGAAATTTTCACTTGTTATAAGAAAAATAGGATTTTAAGACTCAGCACTAGATTAAGCATCACTGTATCACACTTGATGACTTTGTGAGCGCTTGAATAACTGAGTAAGACATTGTAAGAGGTTTCCTCACAAAGCGGATAGTAAGTGTTAAGGATGTCACTCCCATGAAGGAGAAGAAGCCACAGCACACTTTGTTTGAAGATGGATTATACCCAGTGAAATAATAACTCCAAACTCCATTTGCTTTTTGTCCCTTTTTCTCTCGCTGTAGATAAACGCAAGGGGATTTTGGTCTTAGAAGAAATTCACTGTAATATTTTTGTCATAAGAAATTGCTCTCGCTTTCTCTCTCCCTCTCGCTCTCTGTGATATTTGCATTAATGTGCATCACTAATGCGTTTTGAGCTCTTTGGGAAATGCAGGGAGCGAGATGCTTCTGAAACTTGTATATCCTGAATGGAGAGAAATAAGTCGACTGTTAAATATTGAATGACAACATTGGCGCCCTTGAAAGTGTCATAAAATACAAACACTTTGTTCACCAAAGAACGACAGTGTGAACGGAAACAGAAATCTTTATTTTGTCAGAAGATCACCTGAGGCTAGATGTTCAAACAATTAGTCAGAAAGGGGTTTTTTTTTTAAAGACTGCTTTGGCAACAAACTATTTGAATAAAGTGACCTTTTGTAGCTCCTTGTCCAGCCAGAAATAGACTGTAATTGATGTAGTCCCACTTTCAAGGGGAAAGGAATGACACTGCGGCTGGAAAAAACAGTAATTTGAGTGGAGTCACATCTAACTTCCTAAAGCCTACACTTAATATTACATGTTACACTAGGGGAAGAGTTACAGGCTGATACACTCTGATGGGCAAGTAGTTTGTTGCTCACTTCTTTCAGAAACTGAAGCATTTGAACTGTACTCTTTTAAAGCAGTGTCAAAAAGAAGAGACGTTTTTGTGGTATGAAAAACCCCTATTATTGCTGCTCCGCTGCCATGCCAGTGGAAATACCGCTACTTTCTCTCTCTTTTTTTCCATGGAAAGCTGGATTTGGGAAAAGCCTTGCCTCTCTCCTCCTCCAGCCTTCACATCCGGGTCAGTTGAGTTGGCTGGAGCTTGATGCTGCCTTCATGTGCACCTCGTAAACCCCTGCACTTCAGAGTTTGGAAGTTGTAATTGCTCATTTCAGCGCTTTTAATTACTTTTGGTCGAAAATAATATTAATAATAATGATAAAAGTCGTTTTTTGTGGCTGTTTATTTTAGAACTCGACCTGTCCAGAACTGTTTTGTGCTGCAGTGGCGGAATGAAGAGGAGAAAATGCATGATAATGTAATTATATTTTAATTAAATGAATAGCCAAAAGTTGTGGTGCACATTTTACTACTTAGTGTCAGAAACGTGTTATAGACAGTTATCAATGTTAGGCTACTATTGTTCCACTTTATTGTTTTGCTGATATAACCTTACCCGCTCCCCATCACCCCTCACCCTTACCTGGGTCTGTCTCTCACCCCCACCCTAACGGCTATAGTTTTTTCTTGTTTCTCCATCTTTTGTTTGTCTTGATTGTGAAGCACATTGAAAACTTTGTATCAGAAAAATTCCATTAAATAGGTATTATTATAAACAATAATATTGTTTCCATGCTCTCTGCCACAAAAATCTCACATATTGGCAACTCGGGCTATCTAGAAATGTCCGACTTTCTAAGTCGTATTTACCACTTTATGGGGTCGTTCATGTGCGCTGAACTTGTCAACTCCGATATTTCCGACAGCACGTGAAGGCAGCACAAGTTGAGCAGCTCTCAGTATTGCAAAGGCAGGCTGATCCAGCTGCTGTGTGTGTGAGTGTGTGTGCTGACATGGATACAACTGGCGTTTACTATTGAAACTGGATACGATACAGGGATACTGGGGGACTTACAAGAGCGATAAAACTTCTTCCATGGCCGCCCTCATGTGAATTTTCCTTGTTTCAGCCATGTCCAAAAGCCTGAAGAAGAGGAAAAACCACTGGACTAACAAAGTCCATGAGAGTGTCCTTTGCAGGAATGAGGAGGGGGAGCTGGGGCTGGAGTTGAAGGGCGGCGCAGAGAATGGACAGTTCCCGGTTATCGGTGAGGTTCTCCCGGGCGGAGCGGTCTGCCACAGCGGTAAACTCTCCCAGGATGAACTCCTGCTGGAAGTCAATGATACCCCGGTGGCTGGACTCACCACCAGGGACGTCCATGCTGTGGTCAAACACTGCAAGGACCCCGTCCGACTAAAGTGTGTCAAACAAGGTGAGGTTTTTGGATAGAATTATCACGTCAACTTCGCGAAATTTTGGTAATTTTTAGGGCAGTCCTTGGAAAGCCGTTAATTTTGAAACACCCTTTTGTGTGTTGACAGCATGGCTATTGTCTCCCAAAACTGAAGGAGTCTCCTCTAAGCTCGATGCTAAAAGCAAAAGACGGCGAACTTCAAAAGGAAAATAAACTTTCCTGGGTGTTTTTCTGTTGTTATAAGTCTTCTGGGGTTTCGGTGTGCGCGGATGGTTATTTTGCTGCACAGCTGTTGTTAGAAAAAGGTGTTTTGGTTGTGTTTGGGTCGTGTTGGTAAGTTGCTGTTGCTATGTGTATGTACTGGTGTCTGGTGCTATGGCTTTTAAGGGGGTGTGTTATGTTTGTGGCAGTCAGAAAATGCACATTCCGAAGTGTAACACATTGTTGACAAATAATAATTGAGCTTGTATGTGTTTTCTGAACACCCATCGCGAAAAAGAACTATAATCCTATATTTTAGAGGGATGCTATACTCACTGCAAAATTGCTAAATGTCATGCAGCTGTCATAGCTCAACAAATTATACAACAGAATATCCAATAGCACTATTACCATGCGTGATTAAAAAAAATGCCATGAAGTAGCCTACTATATGATCAGTACCACAGACACACAATTAGTCCTTTTAACAAGGTAGTGATGCCATAGGAGATAAAGATGCCATAAAGTACCAGAAGATCTCTATAAACTCACTGGAGAGCACTGCAGACACTCATTAAGTGTCTATAGGAATATTAGTGATTTTTCATTAAGGATCAATTAATGTCAAATATGTGGGTGTGGTATCTAGTTGTAACCTATGAGCTTTTGTGGTTGCTATTTTTCATGAAGGAGAAGAGTACACTACACTTGCTGTTTAACCTTCAAAATACAAATACTACTTCTACTAAATTTGAAACCCAGGAATTAAATTAGACTATATTGTCCAATTGGTGCAGCTTTGAGTAGATTAAATTTAAATGTGGGTGATTTATCTATCACCCAACCCTAACGAAAAATAACTATAATCCATTAATAGATTTTGAAAGGATGCTACAATTATAAGCAAATCCCCAAGTCCCTATATGAACATTATATTGATGCCATACGAAATCAAAACACCATCAAGTATGATAAGGTCACTATAAACTTCAGTACCATAGACACAGCACAAGTCACGTCAGGAACATTAGGTGTTCGATAGGGAAGTACAGCAGCTTGCTTATGCAAGCACTGTGGTTTCACTAGAGGCGCATGAAGCAAAGCATGTGCTGTCAGAAGACTCCATAGTTGTTTGGGAAATATTATAATGTGGTATCAAATGTCATGCACTGAAATTGAGAGGAAATATTGAGTGGGATTGTGAACTGCACTGTGCAACTACACTATGCAAGTCCTAGTGCATCTGTAAGACACGATAAAGCCATATAATCATTTTGAAGATAAAGAGGGCAGAGATTCTCAAACCTCCGACCTACAACACACACACACACACACACACACACACACACACACACACACACACACACACACACACACACTGCAGCTTACGATATCCACCAAAATAGCCCAAGCCATGTAAATTGCTAGCCATAAGTCATGTAAGGCGCTAACTCCAAACCCCATCCGATGAAGTTTCTGCTTGTTAACTTGTCCAGTGGATGTAAAGCTTTTATGTATGTCACGGACACACTTCTCTGGCCTTCCGTCTGTTTGATCCTCTCAACTAATGACATCGGATGTCTTGCATTGGTAGCTGGGAGAAAGATCTGTGCGCTCTCATTTTGGGTGAAAAAATCAGCAAAACCCTGTAAGGAGCTTTGGATCAAAGTCTTGGCCTGTGTGTGTGTGTGTGTGTGTGTGTGTTTGTGTGCGCGTGTGTGTGATTTTGCATCGCACCAAGGATTTATTCAAAAGGCAGCTAGGCCTATATCAAACTAATGTGTTCGATTTTTTTCCCCAAGAAACACTTATATCCTCTAGTGATTGCTGAAGTGATTGACATTCTCTCGTTGCTCTGCTTGTGTTTGTTGGATTGGTTGTTTACAGTGTCAAGTAGAGTTTAATTGATTGATGAGCAATAAAGACTAGTTAACAGATTCTCCTTGCATTTTGCTAGGGCAGCTTCCTAATGTATCCATACTCACAGTGGTGTGTACAATCACAGATTTTGTAATTTTTTTTTGTGGCATTGTAAAGCCCCTTGCAGTAACCGTGAACTCTTTTGATGCCATGGATCCCTTATCCAACAAGGAAGAGTAGCAGCAATATTATCACAGACAGCCAGGCCTGCAAGAGGCTACATAAGTCCACCCGCTCTGCTCTAATATAGTCTCAGAAGATTTTGTGAAATGAGCACAAACTGAAATGCAGATTACGTGTTGTGGGCACAAATTATGTGAATATTACGTTCCTCCACTACAAAAGGATTATGTTACAATACCACAACTTGAACACACCATTTTCTTCTGTTTGTCACATGAAAAGGTTAGCTTACGATTAAGTTTAGGCAACCAAAACAATTTGGTTAAGGTTAGGGTAAGGTTTTGGTTATAGTTACATGAGAAAAACTTGAGCTGAAAATAAAAACTTGACTCTCAGTGGAAAGCTTCTTTGCACAAGTTGGGAATTGATCCCGGGTCACTGCTGAAGGCAATTATACTGAACAAAAATATAAACGCAACACTTTTGTTCTTGCTCCCATTTTTCATGAGTTGAAATACAAGATCTAAGACTTTTTATCTTAACAGTTTTATCTTGAAAAAAGACATTTATTAGGCACTGAACTATGGATCGCAAAGTGTTGCGTTTATATTTTTGTTCAGTGTATATACACCCATCCTTCACCCTGACCACAACACCCTTACTTTGCACCGCACTATTTCAATGTCAAACTTTTCTAGTTGCGTCACCTTCACGTAATCCTTTTGTGGTGGGAAAACGTAATTCTCCCACTATTCGTGCACAGAGCTCATTTCACAAAATTTTGTGAGACCAGGCTGTCCCATTGCATATGTGTTGCATTCCTAATTCTGGCTTCCCATAAGGATATTTTCCTCTTTTGTCCATTATTGACAATAGCCACTACAGCAAGTAGGCCTAGACAAAGTGCCAGCCATCACACTAAAAATCTCAGATCTTGGATAACAATAGAGCCATGTTTCACTAAAACAGTCATAAATTGTCCCTTGGTTTCCCTCTCTTTTAGCCTCCAGCTAAGGAACAGGGTCGCTGACCAGTTTACATGCATGGTTGATCTCCAAAGGATGTTCATGGCCTTTTTGAATAATACATCAAGTCTCTTTTTCAGTGGTCCACTGCTTTAGTAACATCACGATTCAAACCAGCAGTGCTCTCCCCTTCTTTTGGGATATCTTGTCTGGATTGCCAACTTTCCTTACGGCCCTCTGTAATTAAAAAGGCCAGGTCCCGATTTACACGCTTTATCACTTTTCTGTTATGGTGACTGTGAATCGTATTTATGAGAAAGATGAAGTGCGCTTAAGCATTCAATTTCCTACGCACTGTAATATGGCTTGAATTTTTCATGACATATGAAATCTAAGTGTCTTATCCCATTTTGTCCACGTACGCACACACACACACACACACATACACAATATTAGGTCTTTTATTAGTCCCCGGGGCGAGGATTAGATTAGATTGCCACCAGCAATCAAGTCTGCCCTGCAGGACATAATTAAGATCTCCACACCACACTGATGGGTACATTAGAGAACATAGGGCACAATTACAGTCCCAGAGACACCCACCGGATTACAGTGAATTCTCACTGGAGAAAGGCCTTATGGGTAACGCAAGGATAGGACTTACTCCTTCCTGTCGCTCGTGTGGCTATTGTGGCTACTGCAGAGTCGATGCCAGTGAAGGGTAAACTTGTATTTGTTAACCCTCTTTGCTAAATCCATCCACTCTTCCCTCAGGCTTGCCCTGGATAATCTGCGCGAAGGGTAAACATGACAGCTCTCCCTCTCTCTCCCTCCCTCTCTCTCTCACACACACACATACGCAGAAATGCCCAGCTCAGTTTCCTATCTCAGTCACAGTAAAGGATTAATGCAACCAGCTATGGAGACTGGCGCTGCATCGTTCACTGCCACTGTAGTGAGAGGCTCCTACTGTAGCTCGCTCTGATAGAGCTGAGAACCATATGCTGATGGAGCCTCGCTGAGAGGCGCCGGGCGCAGGTAAGAGGAGACATTTCCAGGTCAGCCGGAGGCGCTCGGTGTGCTCGCTGGGTGCCCACTTGGCATTGGCTGGTGTTGGGGAAAGTCGTTTTAGCAGCCTGGGAATGGGTGGATTTAGCAAGGCAGGAACAGTTAGCGACCGTGGCAGCACCTTCCCAACATCTTAACACTTTGTTTTTTTTGTTTTTTAAGAATTCATGCTGACCGCCTTTCTCATTTATCACAGTGTCTTCTCATTTAATGTGACGAGGAATTAAGAGGGAGTGGGGGTGGCAGCATTCAGCGGGTAAGGAGAGACTGTGGAGTTGGGAGGAATGGTGTGCAACTTGCTGTGACATAAAGAGTGAAACTACCTGTCTATTATTAAGCATTCTCACCGGAAACTCCCACAGCCTTACAGATGTTAAAGCTGCACTAGGCAGCTTCGCACTTTGGGCGCCCCCAGCTGGCAGAGAGAGATAACTTTCTGAATTTTTGGAAGACTTCATTACCCAGAAATCATGTAAAAATCTTTTCAGCAGGTTCAGCCATCTTTCTTGAGTCCAGCTTTCTCTTGACCTAGCGCTTGATTGCTGCTGTTTAAGACAAAGTATGTACAAAGTATTTGTATTTTGTTTCCAAGTTTCACTTAGCCACTTCTTGTACGGCGAGAAAATTTCCGGCCAGTGCCCATACCCGATTTCAGAATTTCATTTTGACAAATCGGATGAATCTATGGCGTCTTAGGTAGGGGAGACAGAATGGTCTTCTCAGTCGTTGCCTCATTTTGTGATTTAGGCTGATAAGGCAGATGTATTTTTACAGAAAAATCTTGCTTAGTGCAGCTTTAACGGTCCTCTGACAGACATATGAAGGGTATACGACTTCCAAATTCTCTCTTTCTCTCCTATGCTCTGCTCATCACGAGAGTCCACTTGCAGCAAAACTCTACTCCACTAACAACAGTAGAAATGCATGACCCCAACACTTGCATTATAGTATACTGTTACAGCAACACTAAATGTCAAAGCATCCTAATTATGCACATAGATGCATGTACAGTGAGTTTACTGTCTTGTGAAGTGTATGCTGTACAGCCAGAGGCTCTGTCTCTGTCTGAACAAATATGTAGGATAAAGTTATTTATACACCATCAGCTGAAACCGAAGATGTATCGTAAAGTAGGCTATCCGGACCGGCTCGGGGGAAAACCAGCGTGTTATGACACTATCAAGTCAATGGCCCATGCCCAAGTAATGGAATGATTGATGTGAGCGATGATGAGCTTGGACTGGTCACTGGTCTGCTGGGGGTTTAAAAGATGGGATGGGGCAATTCCTGAGAAGGTGTGTTGGAGAGTCGGCTACACTGTTGCGTTGCATTGTGGTAATGATTCTCAGTGCAGTCAGACCCATCTATCTTCATGTCAGGGTCCCACTGAGAGTGTTAAGTTGCACCAGCAAGCGCAACACAGAAAGTGTTGATGCACACACACACATAGATACATAGAGAGCTGCTATACTCTAGTGCGTGTGTGTGTATATCAGCCTGTCCCCAAGGCCACGGCACCACTTACCACTTGCTGTTCAATCATGCTTGACGGAGGTTGGGTGGGGAGATGCTGCTGTCGTTGCTTCTGTTACACTGTCTGACTGCCAGGCTCACCTCTGGGGACAGGTAATGATAAGGCACACACACACACACACACACACACACACACACTTAACTGTCTTTCCCTCCCTGTCAACATCAGCCATCTGCTGAAGTAGGAAGGTTGCAAACTGCTGTGTGTGTGCATGTGTAATGTATATGTGTGTAGTTTTTCGTGAGTGCACGTGTACACTTGAATGCCTCACTACATTGGTGTGTGTGTGTGTGTGTCTTCTGCCTCTGTAACAGTGAATTAACATTACTTGAATGTCTCAAGCAATCATTCTCCTCACTGAAAGCCGTGGAGTTTCTCTCAGTCGTTGCAGTGAATGGTGAAAAGAGCGAGACGGACTCTATGCATTCTTTATAGCGTGATACTCTCCATTATCTGAACTCTGCAAGTGGCTGGAGTCTGGAGGTGCAGAGGAGCGTAGAAATTTATAAAGAAGTCCTTCACCTTTTCTTTATAACGAATTGTATGTGAATGAGAGACTGTGTGTGTGTGTGTGTACCTATTTGTTCAGGAGTCCATTTCTGTTTCTCTCGGTCTCACAAGCCTTCTGGCTCTCTCTGCCTCTATTTTCTGCGTGCGCGCTCAGGTTTATGTAAGTGCATGCGTGTCTTTCCAGTTACCATGCAAGCCAACTAGGCTACGCAGCTGTCATTTGTGCTTGACAGCAAAAATACTTAAGTGTTTTTGTCCCTTTAGACAACAGTAATCAGTCATTTACACTGACAGTGCCTTCGTGAGAGAAGGCCTGCAGGGATGTTAGGAATCCACTGGAACCCATCAGATGTTAAAAGCTTTGTAAATGGACCAGTTGCAGTGTGTTATATATGAGAACAAGATGTCTAACCTTTATTATGCATTGATGTGTAATATACTCAGAACGGCCTTTTTTCTAAGGTTTATCAGGTTTATCTTTAAGCCACTAACAGTTAGATTCTGTGATTATGAAATTATGTGATATTGTTTTGTGTGAGAGTCTCTCCAGATGGGCTAACATATTCCACTCAATAACTTGAATCTAAATTTGCATCATACATTACAGCAATCTGGGTGTGCTAAACGCAGGAGGATGCTATGCACTGGGATTTCAACTTCTCATTTATGATTAGAGGGATGCTGAGAGCGGTAGCAAACACCCACACATCAAACGCACCCACACACTGGCTTAACAGCACCACTATTCGCATCTCAACCGCAGTTCAAGTCTAAGCAGGAGGATGTTTAGATGTACAGTGGTGGGAGAGGGAGCTTTGCTAGCTGCTTGGACATTGGACGAGCAGAAGCGCAAGAAATTTGAATGCCGATCCAGCGGGACATTAACAAAGCTGAGATTGCACACAGGCAGTGAATTTTAATGAATAACAGAGAAACCACTGTAAGGCCAGTCTGTTCACTTGAGAGTTTGTATCCACACATGAAACAGGGCTGCTTATTTTCTTTTGACATTGACATTGACATTGACACTTAAGCAGGCAGTGTGCACATACTGTATTTTGAGCACTAGATGGACTAGCTGTGTGTATTTACAAATGTATCATTGACTGCCACAAGGGACGTTTGATTTGTCACGGTAAGGAAAGCACATTTGTCATAAAATAATGTCCGTTCCTAATGCTTGCCATCAAGTTTTGTGACACTTCTTCTGTCCAAAAGATAAGGAGATTCTCATCTTTGCAACCAATCAAAACTGTCAGCTCCAGTAGAGTTTTTTTTTCTTACATGTAAAAACACTGTGTATTCAGCCTCCTTTGGGCGGCCTCCTCGCTATCAAAACCCAATCAGTGTCACCTAGAGGAACAGTGCAGACCCAGCACTCAATGCTGCCGTTGTGGGCAGATGATGAAACAAGAGTAAACATCAGATTCTGGCTGTGAAGCAATGATGAATCACAAAGTGGCTATGGATTGCTTTTTTCTAACCTGTAACAATTTAGCGATGCCCCTCTGGATAACACAGGATTTATGTAGTGGGAGATACTGTAAAAAATCATATTCCATGGACGTAAAAGTTAATATTTGTACATCCTGAAACTACCAGTGGTTTTAGAATGGTATGAATATAAATTAGATATAAATGGGATATTTTGGAGTGAAGGCATTGGGGAGGGTGAAATAAGCTGACCCGCTCACAGAGGGACAGAATATTCAGCAAACTCCTCGGCCCACGCTAGTTGTTGCTGAATCACCAAAAAAGGGAACAATCAATATGGAGCGATTCAAGCCTTTTTGAGGGCCTGGGGGGTTTAATGTCTGTCCATCCCTGCCTGTTTGACTCTCAACAAGGATGGGGTAGTGGCTTGTCTTTTTATTTTGTGTGTGTGTGTGTGTGTGTGATCCCTTAAAACTTCTAAATAATTTCAAGTATTCAGTGTTTCCCCTAGAATTTTATTATCTTTAGAAAAGCCTCTGCAATAGCATTTAGACCAATGAAACCCAGGATACTACAACTGCTAGTAATAATAAAAATGAAAAACATTCATGCATACTTGTGTGGAATCTGATCAAAATAGACAGCCAGTGTAATATCGATCAATTGTACAATACTGCATCATATCCATCATTATCAGCAGTGGACGACACAAATTGACTGATATGTAATTTTTAATAGAAGGCCAATATCTGCCTGATATATTCATCTAACCGTGTGTGTGATCTACAGTGTTGCAAGCAAGGATTTCAATACAGAACTGACAGAGCAGCGGTTCTGAGAAGATAAAGAACCTGCAATAAGAATGCAAGCAAGACATTGATTTAGTGCTGGGCAGCATAGATCCTACAAGGACCTGTGGGACATATCATTAGCAACTCTGTTCAATAAAACTTGTAACTATCTCTGTGTTGTAACAAGTCCATAAACAAGTCCATAGATTGACCACATTTTTCTTCTCCTGCACTCTTGCAGAATTTATTGAGCCCTAGTGAGGATTCAAATGTCCTTTAAGGCCATCCACTGTCTGTGCTTGGCTTTCACTTGTTTTGGGGTTCTTGTCAAGTATCATACTTTTATTTTCCTTCAGCAACCTCCCACCACCCACCCTGTTAGTTTTGCCTGCAGCGAGGTCACCTCCAGCTGCTTTAAGCCAACTCGCATTAACGCTCCTGGGAGGTTCACATATGCATCTGTCTCTCTCTCTCTCCCTTTCTGCCTCTCTGTCTCTTCCTCTCTCCCGTTCGCACACCCATTTCATCCCCTTTTTCCATCGGGAATCGAGAGAGGCACAGCATTAAATGGGTCCAGTGAGGGAGGGAGATGAAGAGGCCGACTGCTCAGCTCGGCCCGTCTGTCCTCGGCTCATAGACATTATTCATGCCTTCCTAATAGTCAGTGGGAGAGCGACCTTCCCAAAGACAGCCATGAGAGATAGAGAGACACACCTGATCCTCAATAGACGGAGAGAAAGGGAGGCAGGGAGGGAGGGAAGGAGACAGTTGATGGACAGCGAGAGGAGAGCGCTTGGCAGTCTGCTTTTCACACTATTCTGGCTTTAATTCTATCGACAGCCATAGCAATGCCATTTCCCGTGTTCTTCCTCGGTCCGTCGGATGGAGGACACGTCAACTTCGGCTGTCAGCTTATGCTTGCTTTAACACTACATCCCCCGACAAGTCATTTCTAACCTTTTCTGTGTTTTCAGTTGTATAGAATTCAAATTAAACTCACAGGGCCCCCATTCCACTTCACTTTTAATTGGTTATTCATCATTTCATAAAGCTCTTCTTAGACAATGTGCTTTAAAAATAATGATTAATCCAATGTTTAAAAAGATATCTCAAAGAGTAACCAACAGATTTGGATGAAATTTGGTGGACAGATGGCCCAAGGATCAGCTGATATGTGTTTTCCATATGTGTTTCTGGGATATAAACAAGAGTAACATATATATTGATTTTCAGAATATTGGCTACTCTGGGCACTATGTTACTACACAATGATTGATCAAGTTGATAGTAGTAGCGATATATGTGATATATGTTTTAACAACTGTTGTAATTCTTCACAGCTCTACGGTTTTATGCGCTGTAAGATTTTGGAGGGTAAAACTGATGTTTTGGCGGTGTAAGGTGGGTGTCTGGACTGTCCTAACGCTGAAGTGAATAAGGTTCTTTGGGGCTTTGGCCATACTGTGCTGTGGCCGTGCAATGTTCTAAATAACCCATGGCTCTCGGCTATTATTTTCTCCCCTTTGCTTGGATTCTTTAAACATTGATTTTATGCTTCAGGAGCTCGGCGCACACCAAAAATATGCTGTCCAAAATATGCCCTCTCTGGCTTTACCTTCCCAGCGCGGTTGAGTCAGAGGCTCCAAGCTTGGTGTTTGTACTAGAAAGCAAGACTTAGACCTCACCGCTGATTGAAATCTCTCTCCGCTCAGGGCTACTGAGAGCAGATTTGCGCAGAAGTTCAGATTTCTATTGAATTTTAAAACTCATAGTTCTACTTTTTGGGCCAGGCAAGATTAGCTAGTGATAAAGAGTGAGAGGAGCATCTAGCAGGCACACACACACACGTCCTCCACGCCTTCTCTTTGCCCCAGGGCCGTAGAGCCACACTGTGATGCCTCTGAGCCGTAGGGAGTCAGAGGTAGGAGGGGGACCAGGCAGCCGTCTGGCACCGCAGCATCCATGCCTCTTCCAACCGGAGTCTCTGCAGAACCGCTGTTATTCACCACAAGGTATGCAGTAATTAGACTGAGGTCAAGGGAGTGTGTGCCCCCTCTCCCTCCGTCCCAACGCGGCATCCTGTCAGAAGTGGGATGGCAAGTGTTGCTTCGCTTCCTCCAACAATTAAAAAACACACTCCGGTTCTGTACTCCCCTCCCTCCAGTCCCGCTGTCTGCATTCCGCCTTCATTAATATCCCTCTCCCACCCCTCCCTCCCTCATCTCATTCCCTTATTCTGCTCTTCCTTTTGATTATTTTCCCTGTGCCTCCATTTCTCTTTCACTCTCTTCATTTCACTTAACTCTGTTTTTTTCCACTGCCTTTATACTCAATCCGCCTCTCTCTCTCTCTCTCTCTCTCTCTCTCTCTCTCTCTCTCTCTCTCTCTCTCTCTCTCTCTCTCTCTCTCTCTCTCTCTCTCTCTCTCTGACTTAAAGCCCACTCTTTGGTCATAACTATGGAATGTGTGCCTCTTCATCTTTTCAATGGAACAACAGTGAAAGGCCACTGTTTACAACTCTCGTGTTGCTTGTCTAGAATTAATGCTATCTCACCATTCACACTCGCCATTTACACACACATATAGATACACACAGCTGAAAATGACTTTACACACTGACCACAGAGGACACTATAGTTCATGCACTGAATTACAAGCTTTTCCCATCATCTACCCAGGAAAATAATTGTGCCAGCTTTGTTTGAGGAGCCTTTTGTTCACATTCTCAGTACGCTCAATTTCTTTCAGATTCTTGTGCCACTTGGGTCAAACAGCAAATATGACATTTGTTTTTACCTCGCAGGATGACTGTTGTGTATATATATCTAAACATACTTGTTCCCTCTGTGCTCTTGCATACTTCATCCATATGCCTGCTGCATATCCTCAGGGTAACTGATCCTGTGTAACCTATTGGTTATAAGCTTTCTTTTTTTACTGTAAGCTGTTGTTTTCATTTGTCTGATGTGTTTAGAAAAGGTTTAGATAAATACATTGTAAAATGTCTAAAAACATGGATGTCAGTGGGAAAATCACTAACACTCTCACCCTCAGTTCTTGAGAGATATAAAAAAAAATAAAAACAAAGTTTTTTCTTGGGGTAGGGTGCTTGTCAAAAAGGCGCAATAACTTGAAGAAGATTCTCACTCAGTGAGGACAGCAACTCCCAAAGACAGAGTGCAACCTTTTTTCTCTTAAAATAGCTCTCTTTATTGTTAAAAACTGACGTGTTTCGTCATATTGTCTTTTACAATATGTTGAAAGTGACGCGACACATTGTGTTTTACAATATGTCAAAACGGGACAGTTTTTAACACTTGCACTCTGTCTTTGGGAGCTGCTGTCCTCACTGAGTGAGAATCTTCTTCATGTTATTGAGACTTTTTGCACCTCTATCCCAAGAAAAAACATTTTGTTGCGCCGGCACAATAGATACAAGTTTGGGGAATTTTTGGAGAAGTTTTCTGTGTCACTGACAGCCAATAGTGTCGTCGTCATGTCTGCTTCCCTACTATCCTTGGTGTCAAACAGGGTGGGAAATTCACACCAGCCGCCAGACAAGTTCTGACAAATTTAGCCAGTGGTATGTTAGTTTGTCTACTCAACCTTGGCAGGTAACCAAGAATTGTTTCAAGTTTCTATCTTTTCTAAAAAATCTATTTGACTGCTAATATAATAAAAGGCAGCTGGTGAACTTTGGAATCTGCCAGCCACAGTGGCTGGTGGAGATAAAAGTTACTTCTCTGGTGTCGTCTGTGAATGTAAAGGCCTGACTGTTGTTGCTGGCATAAGATGCATTGACACTCCATTGTAATACCGGCTTCTCTAAGCTCTTTATACTGTCCAGTAGCCCTGGGCTTCGATCCAGTGGCCCAGACCAGTGTCTCTATTAGTCATGTTAGCATGTGATCCAGAGGCTGACTTGGCTCCAGGTCCCCGTGGCAGACTGACTGTACGCTACATGGGTTCAGCCCTGGCCTGGCCCTGCAGCCATTATGATGACTGATGGGCCTCCATTGTTCTAACTTGAAAGGGACCATAGTTATTCTAATGAGGCGTGGGAAATGAGGGCCGCATTGCTGGGCTTCCTTTCTATCTCTCCACTCATTTCTCTCTTTTCTCTGTCTGCTCTCTCTCTCTCTTGCTTTCCCATCTTCTCTCCGTTTCCCTCTTTCTCTTCCTGTGCCAGCGTGCTATGTGGGTGTCGTCATCCTGTCCCCGCAACGCCCCGACCCCATGCAGAGTGGAGTTATATGGCGCTTTGCTGTATCTGTGAGTGAGCGCTGCAGGGAAAACCTTGGCACGGAGTTGGCCGGTCCCAACTCGGAGCGCACTGCCAGTCACAGCATTACCTCTCCTGAAAAGGCGCTTAGCTAAATAAGTGGAAAGCCCCCCTCGCTGTATGGACACACAGCAAAGTAGTTCTGCATCTGCATGGCAAAGAAAGTGTCCACTGGCACCTAATGCTTCTTATTTTTCCAAGCAGGATGAGAGTAAACACAGCAGTCTGAATTGCTAGTTGCACTGTAAATCAACTGTGTTTTGATCAAAGCTGCTTACATCATACTTGCATCCAGGTGCACCATATAATCTACCTGCCTGTGTGTATGTGTGTGTGTTGTAGTCCGGGCTGAGTGGGGCAACATTCTGGTTGAATGCCAGTGACTTAACTGGGTCCCAAGGTTTAATTAGATCCTTGTTTATTGAAAGGTGGCCCCAAGCCCAGACCTGGGGCCTGCGAAGGAGAATGTAAATGTTAAACTAATTTGGAGAACACCATCAGACAGCAGTTCCCCAAATAGATCCAATCAGTGGTGCATTACCCAGTCGACTGCCATACACCAGAATGCCAGCAGAGAGTGATACTATTGAGAACGCGGCCCTGTTGCAGTGGCTTTCGGCCCAGGATCACTTGACTATTAAACATCTCCCTATTCCGTTTATCGCACATATTGAAATAGACACAATGCCACACACAGGGCCTTTGATGCGGTTCCAGGCTCTTTAGCAACATTAACATTCACCCCTGGATGAATCGGTGTTGTTAATGACTCAATATGTCATTTTCAAAGATGCGCCTTTCAGACTGCTAATGTTAATAGACAGTAAATCACCACTGCGTTGTTGGCCATACCACTACCCAGATTTCCACCTCCTCTAGATTGTCAGAACCAATTTGGGCTTCTCCACTACACCTACCTGCATGTACCTGACTGGTACACACTGAATGTGCCCTCTCCAGTTAAGTTATACAATGGCTGTCTGTGCACAGAGGCATAGAGACATCTCTAAATGCTCTGAAACAGAACGCTCTCTCTCTCTCTCCTCTCCACTGAATGTCTCTCTTGAGAGCTGGAGGAAGAACGCGAGCCTTGGCCTCCTGTCATCACACATTACAGTCTTAGTTGATTTTGCACTGTGCCCCTTACAGTTACACACTGGTTTGTGAGGGAGATGAGGTGTGTATGCGTGCGTGTCTGCATGCACATGGCAGCTATTGGGATTGTGTGTTTGTGTGAAAGAAATAAAAAAAGAGAGAAAGTGTATTCCCTAAAATAATTTGCCAGACTTTAGAAGAACCTGACAAGTGTGTATTTCCTGCTAACACACAGCACACCTCGTCTGAGCAAAGGCATGGTCATTATAACGTCTAGAATGTCTACAACATGTTATTAGTATGTCAGGGATGCTGTGTGTGTGCGTGTGCGTGCGTGTGAGAGTGTTATTTGTTGTGATACTTACTTGTTCACTCTCTAGCCCTAACATCCAAATCCTCTCATCTTACAACTGTGGTGTATCAACATGCCAACAGAGTAAGGAGTTAATCCATGTGCAAATACAGGCATACAAGCTCCTCTCCCCTCTCTCTCTCTCTCTCTCTCTCTCTCTCCCTCTCCCTCTCCCTCTCTCCCTCTCTCTCCATCCCTCCTGTTGCTGTAGAGTAGTAAACGAGCTTCCTACCACTGACTTGTGTGAAGTAGCAGGGAGAGTACAGACTTGGCACATGGACGGTGCAGCCTTAGCCCTCGCTACTAATGAGGTCAAACAGATATACTCAGTTCCCTAAACAGCCCTGTCCAAGACATTCCAGCACGGCCTGAGCGCAACGCTATGCACCGGAGCAGCCTGCCCCGAAGGCATGAAGGGATTTCTGCTTGTCGGGAGAAAGCCATGTTTACTGTGGTGCGGCGATTTATCACAGTAGCCAGGCCTAAGGCGAGGGAGTTTCATGCCTAACCACCGTTGAAGAAAGAGTGGAATTTACCGTCGTGATCCTGTAACTTATCGTAGCCGGCTACGAAACGGCCACTTAAGTGCATGAGAAAATGTTTTTTATTCAAGATTAGTACTAAGCAGTTTATAGCCAACTGATGTTGACTGCCAAGCTTCCGGTCACAGTGCTTGATATGCACCTGAATATCTGGGAAAGCTTGCTGGTTGGCTGCAAAACAAGATGCTGTTTGTTGTTGTATCTACATAACATCTACATTCCCAGGCTTTCATTGTGAACAAGAATTGATTCTTCATTGGCCTGCTTGGTTAAATGATGGTTACATAAATGTGATTTGTTCAAATATTAGACCATATATTATTTACAAGGCAGCAGAACAAGTTGACTAACCATTTGTGAAGTTTTCCAAAATGCTGTGTCGCTTCCTAAAAGCTATAATCTAGTGAAAAACATTATTTACTCAGATTTGCTAATTTTCTTTGATTTTTGCCTTGCACTGTTTAATGAGAGAATTATCCAGGGAGTGTAGATTTGAGTGAGCTTAACTCTAAAGGAAGCAGAGTGTAGACTGCGGCACACACAGGCAAGCACCCTTGCTAACATTTATTTAACATTTATTTTTTTTAAGAATTATGCAATTCAATGAGAGCACATTTTGATTCACAGCAGTGGGCTGTGGAGTTACAGGAGGAGGGAGGGTTGATACCTTTGCCACTTTATTAATTCAAATTCTTTATCAACCATTTTAGTCGTGATCAAGCTTTGAGATATGTCCGGTGCAATGTGAAATCCTCCTTGCTAGAATGACACCTTACAGTGAGCTGTATAAGTTTACTGAGTCTATCCAGAGGAGTGTCTTGTCCCCTCCTCCTCCTCCTCCTCCTCCCTCTCTGAAGTCAAAGGGAGTCACAGCCACTGGAATGTGAAGAATGCAGCCGGAGCAAAACAATGGAAAGTGAGCGCTTATGACAGATGTGCAACCTCATCTAAGCTTTAGAGAAACCATCCAGGCAGTATATTGTTTCCCTTCTTTTTCCACCGAGTAATAATAGGACTGAGGAGAATTTACATGACAGCAGTCAGTGCCTACAGCAAAGATATCTTGAGGTTAAACGACAATTGCTCTGTGAGATGGTTCTTTGAGGAAAAACTCTCCGGTTTTATTTGCTGCCTTTCTCAGAAATAAGCAAAACGCCTCTTTCTGCTCATTATACAGTTTTATCGTTTTACAGGGGTTTTTTTTGCCTCCTTGTATCTTAAGTCATCACGTAATGAATGCCTTAAATCAGGTCTGTGATCCAGAAGTGAACGCTGAGTCATTTGTACCAGACTGTTGAGATTTAATCAAGCTCAACAGATTGCCCATGGAATGAAAGTTTGTCTGCACAAACTTGGCTGTGTCTGTCACATCAATAACTTGGCCCGGAACATGAGGGAATCACCAGCCCCTGTGGGATATGCGAGTCATGTGGTGGGTGGGCCGATGTTCGGACGGGATCCAAACGGCTCCGGAGTGCGACCTCAGGAAGCACCCTGACAGTGAGTAGCCAAAGGGCGAGCAGGGCCACCCTCAGTGCCGTAAGGGAGGGACGAATGGGTAACATGTCCTGAACTGGGAGAAATATGATGGTCTATGGTCTGTCGTTTGTATGGCACTGTAGGTGAGGTGCTGATGTGCGCCACAATATTCTGTGTTTCTATGCAAGTTGCCCATATGTTTCTGCACCAGTGCCACCAAGACAAATTCCTGCACATTTATTGTACTCGGTGAATCCAAAGTGATTCTGATCCGCATTCGGATTCTGATGGTTGACTGGTCGGCCACATGGGGAACAAGCTTGCCGCTCGCCTATGAGTGATCAGCTCTATTTTAGCCCAGATGGCCTCACCGGGACAGCAAAGCGGCAAGAGGCCCCGGGACCCAAGGATGATCCATCCTCTTTCCAGCTCCCCCCAGATGGACAGATTCATCACCAGTCCGACAACAGAGAACTACAGGCTATGAACTCATTAATAAGTGCTCAGCAGCCGGGATGAGCCGAGAACAACAAGGCAGTCGCTTTATTTCACATCGCCTTATTTATTGCCTCCGTTGTTGATTTATTCATATATTTTTTTTATCTTTGGTATTATTAACTCGGTTACGGAGTCTCAAGGCTCTAAAACATTCAGCAACGATTGCATTGATTCAGGCTGAGGAATGGGAGTCCTGGGAGCAACTGCGCCCGAATAAAATCTGCTCACTCAACTTATCTCTCCTCTCATTCTTCATGCTGTGACCTCACTATCTCCCGGTCTCACTCCGGAGAAAAACAATGAGACGGTCCGTGGGATTTAGCCATGAGGAAATCTGTGTGAACAGGAGGGTTTGTTGTGCTGGTGTTTTGCGCGCCTGTTTCGCCTGGTAAGCACATAAGCCATCCACTCCCTGCCTTGTGTTTTCTTATTGGCTTAAAGCAATTAAAATCCCTTGGTGGTAGCGAGGGCTCACCCGGAATCAAGTTGAGAGAATAGAGAAAAGGGACTGTCTGCTTATTGTGGAGGGATTACTGCCTGGTGGCTAATAAGGAGACCTACCTACAGTCAGGCAGATAGTTTGAGGCACTGCATTGATTAAGTTCTTCCGACATTACTTTCACTTTGTGGAATGGCACTATTGGTCGCTGAGAAAATGCTCTTTTTTTCCCTTAATAGATGCTTATTTTGCTATACTGAGCTTTATATCAATACAGCTTTGAAAGCAGCAGAACAGCCTATATATACTTTGGGCTCGGTTCTACAAGTATCTGAAACTATTTGAAAGATGCTGCGCTATTCCTCCGCAAGAAATGTAATCCTTTGGTGTTGTGTTGATGATGATTGAACATGCCGTCTCTGTTGACTGGGTTAGCCTTGGCATATGGTTTACATCATATTGTATCATTATTATTTTTGTGCTCATTAAATCACTCAGTGACATACAGTATCATGCCCTTCAGATGGGACATTTTCATCTTGGAAGAGACGAGCCTGCTCCCGTCAGGATGAATCTGCTTCATCACGGGATGAGGGCAATCTGTCAGAATGTGTTTGTATTAATAGGCGTTTACCATTCCCTCCAAGGGCTTGTACAGGACTAAAACTTGCAATTTTAAAAATGCTGTGTTATTTCGGTGGTGAGTGGGGTATAGACTGACATTAGAGCTGCAACGAGAGGTAACCATTTGAAAAATGTGAACTTCAGTACCCTGAAATCATCTAAGGTCACCTCAGTAATCTGTACGCTCATGTTTACCAGTCTGGCTGGTCTTTGATGCCTTATACCGAAGGGATGGAAAAAGGGAGAAAAAGAGAAGAAAAAGATCTAACGTTGGTGAGTCCAGCTTTCTCTGGACGGAGCGCTCACTGCTGTTTAGGAGACAGTTTGCATTTCACTCTTTCGAATTGTCACTTCTTGTTCCACCAACATTTAATTTTAGCAAATAGGGCAAATCTATGGCATCTCAATTAGGGAGGATGGGGCACTCTTCTCTATTGCAGCACCACTCTGTGATATAGGCTGATGAGACAGGTGTATTTTTACATTAAAATCTTGCCTAGTTCAGCTTTAATAAACTTTTAGCAAGATAGATTTGTTTTTTTAACCTTTATTTATCCGGGGAATGTCAGCTGAGCTTGCTTTGCTCTTTTTCAGCAATGCCCTGTTTCACATTCACACAGTTCCACACATTCACACCTGGGAGCTGGCCAGTGCAACCAGAGACTTCTCCTGTTAGGCAGGCACTGTGTGTCTGTGGCCCAGTTCTTTCCCGCGGAGCTGAAATTTGGGTTGGGATTCAATCAGGTAGAGGTGCTGTTCTCAGCAGATCGGATTTGGAGAAAGCAGTGCATCCCAAATTTCATCTGACAGAGAGAGGCGGGCAGGCTGCGGCTCTAAAGAAAGTGAAAATGAAGGTAGACATTTTTCAGAGGGCCGTAGAGGAGAACAAAGTGTTCTGCATAATGTCAAACGGCTGCAGGCTGTTATCTTTCCATGAATACTGCATCTCCGTAACCTTTTCTGGGGCTACTGTCTTGTAGGGCTGAGGGAAGGTCAGAGTGAAAAAGCTGTGTTTCTGTGGACAGCGCCGGCTTTCTTACCACACACATTTACAAACACTTTCTTTTTCTCCAGTTGAGACCCTGTGTCTGGTTGCTGTCTTGTCTCATGGAGAGGTGGCCATGCAGCACACACCTCAGGCTGTCCAGGTCTCTCTGCTGCTCTCTCTCCCTCTCTCTTGCTCTCTCCCTCTTTTTGATAATAATGGTTCTTCAACACTGTGACTCCATTCTCACACAACCTTGACATGGAATGAATAGTTAGCTACACTGTGTTTTGATGCTCATCTCAAGTTGCATTTTTCTCTCTATCTCCCCCTTCTCCTTTCTCTGAAGTAGAAGATTTCAAGGTTTCTGTCGTGCCCGTTTGTCAAGTTAATTTATGGCAATGTAGGCAAGTGACTGCTTCGCTCAAAACTCAGCACAGTGGCCAATACAGCGGGGACTCAACCCTACTTGTCCATTTTTCAGGTGACACAGATGGCACAGGCTCTTCATGCATCGTGGCAGCTTTCCTCATGATGTATGGCAACACCTGGGCAGTGTATAGAGTTTACAGTGCAACACATGGCGAGACAGGGGAGCGTTTAGTGTTTATAGTCTAATGTATGGGGAGTGTCGAGGTTTTAGCATCAGTAGAACACTCTTAGTCACTAAGCAGCTGGCACTGTTACTCAACAGCTCCCAGCCCATGTCAAGGCATAGCAGATCCCTTTAACACGCTGCTGGAACTGCTGTTTTAGTGTTGTCGAAACAGATGGGTGTAAGACGCACACACACACACACACACACACACGCACGCACATATATAAACCGTGCAGATTATGCAAGCTCACACCCACCCACTCTGATTCTCTGCGGGGATTCAGATGGCAGACCTGGGACTGCAACCTTAGCCCGACCCCCTCTTGACATCGCCGAACGACAGCTTGCCTTAGCCTGCGCCAGAGTAACCTCTAGTCTGTTTCACCGTAAGGCCAAAAGACCACCAGACCGCCACGAATACAACAGAAACAACAAGGAGGATGTTACTTGTCCCCTCTACCGCTCCCTGGTATCGCTCTGTACGTGTTTGTTTTCTGTAAAGCAATGCAGCAGGTTTTCCTGTGAAATTCGACCAGTTACCACACAATGTAAAATGCAGTGTAGAAGCATGTAGAGGCTGCTAATCAGGAATGGTCTCTGTTTATGGTAACTGCCCTAATGTCTCAAAATTAATGTGGTAATTTAAAATTAAAATTCATCGTTTGGGCTCTTGGCTTTGTCTTGGATCATAAAAAACATACAAGAAATAATGTCAAAATCAACAGTTACGAAAACAGTCATCTGTATTCAAATTCTGAGCTAAGTTGCTCTTTACAATTCAAATCCACACCCCCAAACACTGTGTCATCTGGTGTATAGCCTGCTGTGATGCACGCATCTGGTGAATAACTGTATGGTTTCAGCAAAATGACTGGTAATGGTTTGTTGCTAACCAAACACTTCAATATTTGCCTTTCTCTCCCTCCGCTCCCTGAGACCCCCTGAGGCATCTGAATCTAAATGCATATGCCTCACTCTCTGCTGCTGCCTCCTGCATATAGTGTGGCAATCCATCGCGATTCATTTCCATAATCTTTAGGCTGTGTGTGTACGTGTGTATCTGCATGTCAAAACATCATCTGTTTGAGCTGCGGGGGTCAGAGCAAGTGATAGGAAGCTCTCATCGCATCTCCACTCCATAGGTAGTTTCCTGTGAAGTTGTGATGGGATGCCACTCATGAATCTCCATCTGCTAGTCGTGTGTGTGGGTGTGTGTGTGTGTGCGTGATGAATGGTGACATAGTCCACAGGTTGGCATTTGCATAGCTGCTAATGGCCTGTTATAGCTTGGCATTTGGGTAACAACAAGAGGCTTTTAGCCTGTGCCGATTTATGAAGTGACACATGCATTTTATATTCACGGATGCACCTCAGATACAATGGGCTCTATCCAAGTGCCTGTGTGTGTAGGTGCACAGGTTTGTGTGTGTGTGTGTGTGTGTGTGTGTCTATCTGACGTCTCCTCCTTCAGACAAGTGCTTACACCATTCTCATTACCGTGGATACTACCTGGGGGGGTCATCTTTGTGAGTAATTAATCACCCAGTAGCATGAATCCTGGTCATCTAATTACAGATAAATTAGACGGAAGTAATGTCTGAGAGGGAGATGAAGACTGTGACTGGCTAATATGAATCCCTACAATCTCTATTCCAGTGTCTGTCTGTCTGTGGCTCCATGTTGTAACTGTTCAGAGGTACTATAGCGTGGAAATGGGAGTCTCTCTCACCATCTTCCTGTTGCCTTTTCTTGCTTTCTCCTCTCGCTTGCCTCCCAGTGTGTCCCATACTCCCAGTGTGTCGAAAATACTTAAAGGAAAAATCCACCCTAAAACACTTAAACACTATTAGTTGGTGATGTATCTTCCATTCCTGGATCCATTTTGTTTGTTGGTGTATTTTTCTTATTCCCATGGATAACGTGGGCAAACATTGTCGAGATATTTCCAGTGCAGCTACAATGAAATTGAATAGAAGAAAAATCTTCAGCGATCTAAAACATCAATGGTAAAAGTCAGGTTTTGGTGTCAGTGCCTCAGAATCAAAGAGTGAGGGCTTCTTTCTAGACTCATGATTTTGCACTGATGTTAAACTCTCATACAGGGAGAAATCCACTGTAGAAGAGGCAGCAGTCTCAACAGACCAGAATGCAACACAGCCGCAAGACATTGCTTGTTTCATAGCGTGTTTCCCATATGAACAGGAGGTTGCATAAGAAAAATAGCTTCTCAAATATTAATATGCTTTTTACTTGTTTGCTTTACAAGTTATTTAAGGTGGAAAAATGAATATCCACACAGAATATCCAATATCAAGATAACTTAACTCTGTCATGTACACACATACTCCAGTCACAGCTAAAGTTCACATCCGTTCTCTGGGGGTTGTCGAAAGGCATTCTGGGAAATGTAGGAAATCACTAACTGAAGCAGAAGTAGACAAGGCAGGCTGAGGGCAGATACGACAAAATAGTAAATTATAACACTTCATCACAAAATAATTCCTGGAATGCATTGAACCTCACAGATTGTTGATGTATATCAGTGTAAGAGTATCTGAGGGTGGAATTTCCCTTTAATGTGATACCTCTCCCCACACACACACACACACACACACACACGCACGCACGCACACAGGGTGAGAGAGTGTTTCAACTCGGTGGGTACATGGTTGGAGCCCTTGCTGTGTAAGCCTCATAAGCTTTGGTTGCTGGGTAACACTGGCTGGCTTTCCATCCAAGTATTTTTATGCAAATTATAATGTATGAGATTACAAAAGCTGAATAGAGACAGCAAAATTTGATACAAACTTCCCCAATATCGGCAAAAAAAGTTTTTACTCTCGCTTGAGGCGGAGAGGCTTTTGTCGATAAAGAAATGATCTGATAAACAGAGATGGAAATGCATTTGAAGAATAATGACGTAGGCTTGGCACGATTGCTCCGACGAATGGTTCAATCTCATTGCAGAGCAGTTCAAAAGTGGCTTTGGGCAGTCTGAAATGTGAAATATCTGCCCAGCATGACGCCTCAGAATGGTCTCTATCATGTGTAAGGTGCTCATTGTGGTTGTATGGCCATTAATGGTGAATTAGCCAAGTGCATTTCTTTGTCTTCGTCTTCAGGCAGCATGGAATATGACCATTACCTGACACCAAAGAACAATAACAGCTTTTTACTAATCAATTCTTGAACGACTCTTTCTATTCTTCTCATGGATGTGTTTTCTCTAGTTCTATATTCAGGAAGTCTATTTATTTGCTTCAACTCGGCTGGCAGGAATGCAGGTAATTTGTGTTTTATTTTTTGCGACATTTCAAAAGTTTGCCTTAAATTCGCTTGACAGCTGGATGGAAACACAGCTACTGTCGGTGAAATAAGTTCACTCCCAGCCTCCAGGTGCTTTGCAGCCGCTCTCTGTCTAGCTCACTCACTCTGTCACACACACACACACACACACTACCATTCCAACACTTAATCTATACGCTTCTCTAATGTTTCTTTCCTCTTACTCCCTTTCTGTGTCGTTGCTCTCCCCTGCACCCTACATTTCTCTCCGTTTCAGCTCTCGTGGAATTTTATTTTCAACCTTCTCTCTTTCTCTGTTAATTTCTCAGCTTAACCTCCTGTCTGCACGTGTGCCTCCTTCTGTCCCTCTCTGCCAGTGTGGCAGCATTACTGAGAGGTGAGGAGAGGAGGAGGGCTCGCCTGTTGCCAGTGTTTAATAAGCAGGTTTGCGCGGCACTGGGACTGTCAAAGGCTCTGCTGGTGTAGCAGTGCCACTGGCAATTATGGCACAAGGCATCCAGGGCCACGGCTTGTCCTGGTGGAGAGAGTGTGTGAAAAGAATTATGTGTATATTTGTGTTTTTGGTTGTAGACGTTTGTGAGATTGTATGAATAGGACTGTGTGTATAGGTGTGTGTGTGTAAGCATTCAACATACCAGACACTCATCTACGCTCATCCCACTATGAAAGCCCTGCAGAAACAGGGCAAGACGCCCACTCTCTGACTAAGAATAGTTTGCAGTTTCAACAATATACCATGCATTCGTTTGTTTCTCAATGCCTTCTGTGTCCAGAGGGCATAAATCATATTGCTTGATGGTTTTGCATCGGGATCCATTATGCAAAGGGATGTTGATGCTGTTGGCCGCACTGCATCTTGTTCTGTGTGTGGTTCTGGCTGTTAGCATGGCTGTTAGTTATGGCTTTGCTACTGTGGTTGCCCCCAGTGTTGGGAGACACACAAGACACACTCTCTCTCTATCTCTATCTCCATCTCCATCTCTCTATCGCTCTCTCTCTCTCTCTCGCTCTCTCTCTCTCTCTCTCTCTCTCTCTCATACACACTCATACAAACATGACATAGGACACTTGTGCTGTCTGGCATTCCCAAAAGCACAGCAGGTGCTAAAAGGTGGATGTAATATATTGACATTCACTTTTTCTGACGCATATAATCTTTCACTTCTCATGCACAAACACACACACACACATACACACACTCACTGCCATATACAGTGGATACAGTGGATAACAAAAAGTCTACACACCCTTTCAAATGTCTTAGCTTTTATTGCCTTATAGTAAGCAGCAAAATCAAGGTAAAAACAAGAGACTACTTATTTCTGAGTCTGACAGTGTATTAGGCTCTGTAGACTTTTGATATCCGCTGTACATAATCTCTCTCACACACACACTCTCTGTCTCTGTCACACACAAACACGCACAGTCACACACATTTCACTCTCATTTAAACTGAAACAACATAATCTCATCAACATGTCTGTTGTTGTGAGTAGGGCTGCAGCTATCGATTATTTTAGTAATCGAGTATTCTACCGATTATTCCATCGATTAATCGAGTAATCGGATAAGAAATACTTTTGCTTTATTAAAGAGCAATAGTAAATATACAAAAGAGAAAAGCTGTCCGCACGAAGCTGTCCATACGACACTGTGATTTACTGAAAACGAGGTGAAATAATAATTATTATTGATATTTATTACTAGGCCTAAATATCATACAAGTTCATAAGACTGGCTAATGTACATTTATTTACTATGTTGAAGGGTTGCCCTACACCTGCTGACCCTACTCACTGCAATCAAACTAAACTGAATATACCTGCTGTATTGGACTGGTGCATTTTAGGCTCCAATTGCTACTTACACCACCTGATATTTTGCTTTCTGGGGTATTTTATGCATCACTGTGAGGGGAGTAGGTGTGTGTGTGTGTGTGTGTGTGTGTGTATGTGTGTGTGACTATCATAATAATAACATGACTGAAGCTCAGGCTTTCACAAATTGACTGCAGCATTTTAATTTCTGTGGTTATTTTCTTAGCTAACTTAGCTAACTTAGGGACATCATAACTAGCCACCATATTGATTTACGTTCTTAACTAGCCATTACATATAGCCATAATTAACGTGCATTCTTTACTAGCCTTCATCTCATCCCGTTTTAATATTAAGTGCTGACTCCGCCCACCCGGGCCAGTTTCGGCGTACGCCGGTAGCAATTACAAGTGGACCCTATCCTACAGTCCCTGCTCTCAGCGGAGGGAGGGCGCTACGCTGTGTGTGGGAAGCGCTGTGACCGTCAGACCTCTCTGGATTAGACAAGCAAGTAGAGAAAACCGGCATCAGCCGAACCAATTTATTGCCAAATGCTTTGGGATTCAACACATTAACATTGCTTCCCATGGTCAGAAAAAGTCGGCAGATTTGTCGCTAGTCGCTTTAGAGAAATAAAGTCGCCAGGGGGGTCTGAAAAGTCGCTAAGTCTAGCGACAAAGTCGCCAAGTTGGCAACACTGGATCCGAAACTTTGGACACTTTCTGTCGTTTTCTCTGGCCTGTCTCTTCTCTTCGCCCCTCGCTATTTTCTCTCTCTTTCTCCAGCGCGTTGTGCAACAGTAATAATCATCCGTGCGAAACACTGAGTGTGTATATAGTTATATGGATTAAACGAAGCTTCGATGCAAAGAATTTGCATCGAAGATTTTTAGTAATCGAGTTACTCGAGTTTCTCGAGGAATCGTTTCAGCCCTAGTTGTGAGCCTATGTGTACCTTTCCTCTGGCGCAGTGTATTGGGGCAAGGCTTCTCTTATCCAACCCGATCATCATTCTGGCACTATAACATGACCTCAGCGAATCGCAGTGAAAAAAAAATTCATTATGCCTCTAATGCTCAAATTGAAATCACTGGGAAAGATTGTGAATATGGAGAATTATCTCACTCTGAAGACTGATGCATGCACATCAATGTGTCCCAGTGCTCAGGTTTATGTTTTTTCTTTTTTTCTTTTTTTCATAAGCATATCTTAATGGGATTGTTGCTGATTTGTACGTGCTCGCTCGCTACTGAACGAGCATGCTTTTATGTTAAGCAAGCGTCGGGATATGAAGCGCTGTCGAGTGCCATTTGTCTGGAACAGACACACTGCCTACCTCACCGGTGATAAACAATACAGCCATAACAGAGAGCGCAGTGTATCTGCTCCATCCAAGTCTTTCAGGTGGAGGATTATGGGCCTAAAGGGGCTCTGTATTGTTCCTAGACAGTTGGCCTGCGTCTGAATTAAAGCCTCGAGGCACATCAGTGCTGAAGGTGACCTGAGGAACAGACTTAGTTAGGAAGAAGTGCTGTTGCTGCTGCTGCTGCTGCTGTGTGATGCATCAAAGCTGAAGCTCTGCCCAAAGGACGAGTTCATCTAGGTGCAACAGCAGAGGCAGCAAAACACACACACTTGTAGTGAAGTGCAAGTTATTTGTGTGTGTTTTGTAGGTGTATGTGTGTTTCTGTAAATCCATATAGTAATGAGCATGTATGTGTGTAAGTACATTTGTCTACAGTCCTCCTCTAATCGTGTGTTTCCATGAATCCATGTATGAATTACATGTGTAAGTACGTGTGCATGAATTATTGCTTGTGTCTACAGTTGTCCAATTGTGTGTTTCCCTTACAAAAATACCTATATGAATGAGAATGTGTGTAGGTGCATGTGTCTGCAGTCTTCCAGTTGTGCGTATAAACCCATATATGTCATGAGCATGTGTGTGCATCAATGTGTGCGCGTGTGTGTGTGCGTGCACGCGTGTCAGATATGACATCCTCATCCATAACAGCATGACTTCCAGTGAACCGGCGTGTGTTTGGGGAGTTCAGAGGTTGCGGACACTCGGGGACGGTTGGGGGGGAGTCTGGGAGAGAGAGGCGAGTGCTGAGCCAGCGTCTGGTCGCGCCACCGTCTACCGGGAGGTGAATAATATCAGTGTGGCGAGGCTACGAATATAAGCTGCTCATTTGCGAGCTAATTGCACCGCCGCCGCCGAAGACAGAGCCTCCGAGCGGCGGGCACCAACTGATTAGGAGCGATTAGGATTGTGATGTCACATGAGCAGGGGAAAAAGTTTGACACAAAAGGAAAGGGAGACGGTTTCTGGGATCAGGGAGTCGGATTGAGCTGTACTGCCTTTCGCTCCGTAACATAACATAACTCACTGTTTTATAGGTGTCTGTCATTTTCCAGTGGAGGGATTTTATATCGGATTGACTATGCAGCCCATTGACTTTGAAAGGAGGACACCTGAGATGTGTTGCCTGGAGCTAGAAGGAGAGGGAGGGGAGGTGGAGGGGTGTTACCTCTGTATTACCTGGACTGGGTCCACTGGGCATTCTCTCTGTCTCTATATATGTCTCTCTCTCTTTGTCTCTCTCTCTCTCTCTCTCTCTCTCTCTCTCTCACTCACATACGTATGCCCACGCACAGTCAGTTTGATGTGGCAGAGAAAATGAGCGTGGAAAGTGATGATAAAGCTCAGCAGGGGAAGCCAGTGGAAGGCCAATGAGAGGACAGAGTCTATTTTTATCAGATGTGATTATTTCACTATTTGAAATTCAGGTTCTTTTTTTTTTCCCACAGACATCAGTTTTTTCTTATTCTTGGTTGAGAAAAAGACATCAAAGTCTTTTTCTGGGGGGGATGGAGAGAGCTCTGCATTATCCCATCCGTCGTCCGCTCTGTTTTACTCTATCCCATTCAGAGCTCCTGAATAATTAAGGATATCTAAGAGTAGCCCTCTAATAAAAGGTAAAAGGCTTCTCTGCTTGAGTGGAAATGGCCACAACAGCCTCTCCACTCTATCTCTATCTTGGAGGGAGCTAAAAAGGTCATCCTAATGGACACGCTCAACCTTTTGTTAAGTTATTACAATTCTGCTGTCACTGTCTATTTCCAGTGCAGGTAGTCAAATTGTTTTGCAATGTGAGTGGATAGTGCGGACAAAAGAGTAGGAATTCTGTGTTTGGAGTATGAGCCATTACTCCCCCTGCTGTGTTTGCCAGACTTTGATTACCGTCCCCAGTGCTGGCCTTATTATAAAGGACTCTAGAGGTAATCCACAAGTAATGAGAAAGGGACACAGGGCGGCTAAATAAAATGGCCTCCTCAACAACACTCCAGCGCAAATTTACTCATAGAAAATCAAGTCACAACTTTGTTTTGCTTGCTCATGGACTTGGATAAAAAAGAAACTTGGATAAATAAAGTCAGTTTTTTCAGGGAGTTGAGTTTTTGGAGAGCCTTTGGTTTCTTTGCCTGTGTTCTTCCAAGCAGTCTGGCTGTCGTAAGACCTTTGACTTTCGAAGTCTGGACTTTGATGTTTGCCTTGAAAGAAAGAGCTGTGCTGCTTGTTCTCGTCTGAAGGCGCCCATGATTATATACTGAAGACTGTATTTGAAATCATGGATCTTGGCAAATCCCACCTGCAAAATGCCAAACTGACTGCCTTTGCCAATAGTGGTTATATCGTGAAATGATTTCCTTCAATTCAGGGTGGTCAGGGTGAGTTTGTGGGTGTTAAAGTGCTTTCTGTTTAATATACTTCATATTGTAATGTCTGAAATATTAAAATATAACTGAATAAATCCTATACATGTTCAGTGCTGGAGCTTTCACCCTACATTCCCCTGTCACCTCACTAAGAAAATAAATGCACACAAATTCATTTCAAATCTTTGGTCACATTCCCAAAAAGTGTAGCGCCGGAGGATCTATCAACCTTAGGCGAGTGATAGGGAGAATGTAAATAATTTGGAATGGAATCGGGCTGAAAAATGCTGCACGACAACGTTGTTTCAACACCTAAAGAAGAACTGATAAAGCACATATAGAGGACGGTACTATCGTCACCCATCTCACCCACTGTCCATCCTCTCTCCCTCTCTCTCCATCTGGTGTGTGTGCATCAGAGAGGAACTGATGGTCTCGTATGCAGAATGAAGCGGAGGCCGAACCAACAGCGAGGGCCAGGCCTGGAGACCTCCGGCCAATAACGGCACTCTTCTTATGGAAGTAGTGCTGGCCACTCTCCAGAATATGCGCGGGCACGAAAGTGTGCCGTGTTCCTGGCAGCTGCAGTCGCATTTACAGTCCGTTTTACCGAGCTGCATCTCAGTCATTTGAGCCTGTCAGTCCCCATAGATGGCAGTCTCGAGCCACAGTCAGATGCAGCTACCCCTCCTGCAATGGGAAGAGACAGACATGATGTAAACGTTGAACACACACACACACACACACACATTCTCTCTCTGTCTCTTACTATCATCCTTGCACAACCCCCTTTTACACAAACGCACGCTTGCATGCAAATTTAGCATTCGCCTAAAAAAGGATAGAAGTGGGACAGGAGACATGAGGCAGAGGAATTGTTATGCGTCTCTGCCAAGTCAGTGGACAGAGTACAAATAAGAGCTGAGAAGTGGTCTGGGTCTTAAACAGGCTCTCAGCCTCGCGTAATTCTTTCATCTTGTGTGCTCAGCTGTTCAACAGATAATAACAACTCGGTGTGTTTTTATTTTTTTTCAAAAAATTGAGCATGAATTAAGAGAGTTAACCAGCGAGGGGCTTGGGTATTTCTCTGCAACCTGGTTGGTCGGTATAATAGGAAAGGATGGTGACAAGCGTAATCGATCCCTGTGAAAGTGGGTCTGACTCTGGAAGATACTTCAGTGTTATATCCCCATGACAGCAAGCATCTTCCCTGCTGATCAGTCCTTGAGCAAGACACCGAATCCCTACCGGCTCCTGGGTGCTGTTCTGTCACTGATCCTGTGCTGTGGAGCGGGGCAGGCAAAACAAAAACGACAAATTCCTCCTTTGAAGGATCAGAAGGGTTGAAACAATGACAATTGTGAAAAAGGGCCGGGGTAAAAAGGCATAATCACATAAGATGTGAAAGTGCTGTGAAGGAGGGCATATCAAATGGGCTGCATGATTATACTGCACTGTACATTTACAGTTAAGCAAAAAGCCTTCATTATGCCCTGACCTTTCCATTACTTTCTCGTGAGTGTGAAACGCCACTGTAATTTCATTCCATTTAGGAAAGCTTTTTAGCAGAACAAACTTAAATCTTTGAAAAGATGTGTTGCGTGTGTATTGGAGAGAGAGAGACATAGTTAAAGAGAGCAAGGGAAAGAGTGAGAATCTTGAAATGTTGAAAAATCTTAAAGAGAGCAAGGGAAAGAGTGAGAATGTTCCAGATATATATGTGAGTGGATGCAAGTTAAACATCCGAGCCAATCACATATTGCCTTCAACTCTTTAAATAGCATCCAATGGGTGTTTCTCTGTTCAGTGTCAGTTGTTGACGCTGCAGCCCCTGGAGGCCCCTTGTATTCCCACCATGCCATCATTATAGGCACGTGTCAATTGCACTGACACTAATTCATTGTGATTGGTTCCTTCTAATGAGGTGAAATGGGCTGACATTTCACTTGACAATCAATCATGAGCCAATTACCCATTTGTAAGCCTGCCTGGGCGTCCATGTGTCGCTGGTGAACAGTAGGCTAGTTGATGGTGCACTAGGGTGGGGAATCCCCCGATGACGCCTTTTTGATGGGGTTTAACAATCAATTACGGGTAAATGGTGGGATAGTTGAACAGATGGATACAATGAGGTGTTAATACACCTAATAATAATACAACTGTCATGCATCTAAATTAACTGTTGACTTTGAAATTACTGCTGAAATCACATTTTAACCGGTAAGACAGATATTTGTTTTTACCCATTTAATTCTCATTGTCTTATTTTTCTGTAATCTTTAATTAATTTCTAACATAGTCACTGTTTATATTATTGGCTTTTATTTGTTGTGTAATGCACTGTAACTATTTTAAAGAAGTGCTCCACAAAGCATACTCATGCGTGTTGAAGCTGTTGTCTTCATCCATCTCCCCATACCCCTCCTCGAATTCCCATAATGCATTTGACCTTGTGCCTGAATGATGCTGGCCTGAGCGAGCCTGTGCGTGTGAATGCTTGTGTGTGTGTGTAGTGGAGTGTGTAGGGTTAAACGGGGCTGGGGTTGATCCTGTCTGCCTTGGGTTGGCCCAGCTCTCTGCTCTCCTCTGTCCACTGAAGCTGAAAATAGGACTGGGGCTGCAGGCTCTCTCTCTCTCTGTGTCTCTCTCTCTCTGTCTCTCTCTGTCTCTCTCTCTCTCTCTCTCTCTCTCTCTCTCTCTCTCTCCCTCTCCCTCTCCCTCTGCACAGCTCACTGCTGGAGCACAGCGCTGGACAACATTGGACTCTCCACATAACAAACCACATTTTCACAACCGATACAAGCACTGAGTACTTTATTTCGTTGACCATTACAGGAACTAGCATATCAATTTGTTTGATCAAATTATGCGCTGACTGTTGAATAACAATCTTTAATCAAATTATAAATGGTAATAAAATAGATATAATAGACTACATAACATAGGCAAGAGGATATACCTACTCTCTTTTTTTCCCATTGGTTAAACACAGCTCTCTACCTCTCTTTCCCTTTCTCTCGCTTGTCTCTATGGCACTTGAGTATATGTTAAACCTCTTGATGTGAGTTGAAGTGAGAGCATATGTTCTCTCCCACTTGTCACCCTGAACTTGAAATGTATTTACTGCATTTGTACCTACACTGAAGCCACTCAGAGTCAAAGTAATTAACGCTTTTTCCCTAATTGCTGTGTGCTTGACAACGTTCTTCAGGTCCTTAAGCTAATGATAGTCACCTGCAGATCGGTAGTGATTTGATCACACGCCTGACAGCCAGCTGCATTAAACCACAGCAGACACAATCCATCAGAAAATTAGATGGGTGGCTCAATTCGAGTAAGACGGCAATCGAATAGATCTGCTGAGATGAGGAACAATATATGATATGAAAGTCATTGATTCCTCTTAACCTATCCAAGAAAAGGTTTTAATGAAAAGAACTTTGGAATCGGTGCATTGCAAGCTATCATGTGTGTACGTGCTTCACTCAGCTATTCCCTTTTACATACAGCACAAGTCTTTTGGAATTCATCCATGTCTGATGACGGGGCTTTGAGATATTTTAGAACTTTTAATATCTGTATTCTCCACACAGACACCCACCAGTGAATCATCTCCGGCAGTCTCTCTAATGTCTGTGTGTCACTTCAGTTCATTTGTTTGCTTTGTTTCAGGGGGCTGTGCTGTGTGCCGTCTGTCTTCACTTTTTAGTGCTTTCTCTGTCTTTGTTTTGTACGAGACAAGTCACATCACCAGGCGAGCCTCTTGCCAATAGTAATACCAAGCGCAAGTGATACAACAGCGCTGGCATCAATTAGGCAAAACACGATGAGAGCGCGGCAGCACATCAATATTTATTTCATCTGCAT
Source organism: Centroberyx gerrardi (assembly GCF_048128805.1). Taxonomy (NCBI): domain Eukaryota; kingdom Metazoa; phylum Chordata; class Actinopteri; order Beryciformes; family Berycidae; genus Centroberyx; species Centroberyx gerrardi. The sequence goes on from NC_136020.1 coordinate 8,216,051, forward strand.
ATAGATGAGATTGGGTTTTAGGGAGCCATTTGCTGATGAACCTCTCCCTCCCTCCCTCTCTCCCCAGACACTCACTACTGAGACCGCTCTTGTTATGACAGGGAGGAGAGGCGGAGGGTGCGGGGAGAGAGCTGGAGGGGGAGAAAAGAGCCAAGGTATAATAAGATAGAAATTCCAGGGCCAAAGGTGTTCACTCTCAATGAGGTGGTTCAATTTGCTATCTGACGGCTTAGGCTCCATTTCATTTCTCTGTTGCGTCGCGGTAACTGGAACTGACGCCCCACCCCGTGCACAAACATTTATGAAGAAGAGGCTAATTCAGAAAGGTCAAAGGTCAGCTCCTGGCAGCTCGCCGGTCCAGGCACTGGGAGCGGTATCAGGGGGTTTTGACATTGATGCTGACGGACTGTGGAGCAAGAAGCCACTGCTGCAGAAGGGCCGGAGGGCTGGAGACTCAATCGCATGTCATGCTGCCTGTTTTCCATTGGCCTCAGGGCGACTGGGCCGCGCTCGCAGCCAGCATGGGGTCTCACTGGGAGACTGCGCAAATTTCTGCCCCGGCCCGAGACGGCGAGGGGAGAGCGAGTTGCTTGTTCAGGGGGAGACGTTAGTAAACCAGTCGATGGAGCTGTCTCTGGAAGTTTGAGTCCTCGGCAGCCCTCAGCTACTTGAACTACGTGAACCAGCATGCAACAGTGATGGGACATGACAGGTGGAATTTCCCCTTGTGGTGCCTAGAAAAAGAACATGAAAACAGAACTACTACTACAAAAAAAAAAAACACCCACAAAGACGCTCTTGTGTCATGTATACACCTGCAGTTATTCCCTCTTCTTGTACACAACACACGCACTCACGCTCACACGCTCCGAGATTTTCAGTGCATCTACAAATAGGTCAAGAGAGTTATGTCGATTAATAGGGAGTGAGATTGAGAACACAAGAGAAAGATCCGGGGCTAAGTCAAAGATGAGCTACGAGAACCGCTCCTCAGAGAGGCTCATTCTCCTCTGCTCTTGAAGCCGGGGAAGCTTTTATGTCAAGTGCTCTTTCTCCAAAATGCCCTCCCCGCGGCTGGAACAAGGATCGAGCGCTTTAGGGAGCCCTAGACAGTAAATGGGCAGTATAGATCAGTGGTGGAAAAACACAGTGTTTCTCTTTTCATCAGCTGCATTGCCGCAGCCCTTCAAACTGAGGTCAATTTCCTCCCGGCCCACCCTCAGCGGAACAGAAACCGGCCTCGACTTTTGCGGACTGGAAACTTGTGTGTTGTGTTCTGTTGCCGCATTTACGCGGAGGGAGATGGAGAATGGTGTCGCATCTTTTGTAATTACCTCCAGACGAATGGATGGCGCTGACCACTGCTGAGTAATTAACCTCTTCTCAGATGCAGAAAATCAATGCGGTGCTTTGTGCGATCATTGTTGGGAAAATAGACAGTGCAACATTGGCTTGTTTAATTGTTGATTTTCTCTTGTCACTGTCTCTCTCTTTGATGGCCTTCCAGGTAGTGATTTTCCCTCAGAATTTAAGAGCCTTAGCTGATCAATTAGTTGATGTTTACTCGCCTGAATTTTCGGAGATAAATCTACTGCACTTCTGTGTCTGTCATTCGCCTGGATCCGGCCCCATGAATTGCTCATTTTTTGTTTTCGCTCATATTCGCTACATGACATTTTAAATTTTGCGATTCGTGGGACTCGCACAGCTGGATTTGAGGCTGCTTTTCTGCATTCATTGTTGCCTGGGATATTTCAGTCCTCAGTCAGGTTCACTACTGACTTATCAGGTTGTAAAGATTTTACATTTACATTTTAGCCGTTCAGCTAAAATCCTAACCAGAGTGACTTAAAATGATAAGCAACCAGTAGTAGGGAGTGCAAGGGTCCCTGACAACAACATACTTCTGAGTCAAGGACGATCATGTAAGGCAAGTGCTAGGAAAAGAGATAAGAAAACGGAAATGATTTTTCAAGACAAGAGGGGATGTGATTCGTTGGGGAGACTGGCTTGTGAAGCTTGTGACAGAAGATGGGGAGTGACTCTGCTGTCCTGATTGGACTGCAGGGCATAGGCTAGAATGTAGAGCTGGACCAATGCTTAGAGGTATGGGGATGCAGCTATTTTAGCAGCCTTGTTCGTATGCCAATTCAGTGCAAGCAGCCACAGGCAGCCAGTGATGGGAATGTGTGAGGGGGGTGACATGGGAGAATTTAGGGGAAATGAAGATGAGACAGGCTGCAGTGTTGACCTGGATGAGCCGGGAGAGTAAGTAGTTGCTTTACTCACGTGGGTACATGTCAGTGTAAGCTAGCAGCATCCAGTGACAAATTGGTGAGTCCAGTCAGAGTGTCTCCAAGGGAACTACCAGTCCTATAAAATCTAAAAAAAAATCAAATGGTTACTCGGTTAACAAGCAAATGTGAGCGATTCATGGGGCTGGAGCTTGTCTGTTGAAGCTGATTTTGAGTCTTCTTTAGAATGGTCAAAGCATTGCAGACTTAAAAAGCAGCTTCAGGATTTTCATGGTTTTACTTTTTGTAGACCCTGTGTGAAACTACATCCACAACAAATCTTCAGAGTCAAGCTAAGACCAAAAGCGGAGACACAGCTTCATTCCTATGCAAATGCGAAGCAGTTGAATATACATTTGCATGATGTATCTTCAAACTATGCAGATGACCTTTTACTTAGGACTGTGTCCCAGATACTCGGTGCTTAATAACGCACTGTAGGCACTGAGGCTTCCGAATGCATATCCCTTCCAGAACTTCCCAAATGGCTGCTCAGTGAGTGGTCCCTGTACAGCGGCGGAGCGCTTTAGACGGATTCATGTTGAAATCCTGTTGAGATCTGACCTGACAAGGGTCCCTCTTGGAGTTTGATTACCTCAGATGATCTACACACACTACAGCATCTAGTCCGTGCTGCACTCCAAACGTCCTCAGCCAGAGGGTTGGAGGCGAGGGGGTTTTGTGTTGGCTGTTTGTGTGTGTGTGTGTGTGTGTGTGTGTGTGTGTGTGTGTGTGTGTGTGTGTGTGTGTGTGTGAACTCTCTAGTGCATGATAGTTTCCTTGCAATGTATGGGTTTATCCATGAAAGGCATTCTACTGGGGGATGTTAACTTAGAAACATGACTGAGGAGTTCTCTACTTTGCTCAGTAAGCTGTGATCTGGAGTCGGGCTGCCAGATGCAATTGGGTGAAAAGGCCTTTGAAGTGTGCTGTGATTGGCTGTGTGTGGTGGCTATTTTGACAGCACAGGTTGTGTGTGTGTGTGTGGAGGGGGGGGCAGTTGGTGAAGCAACAGTAACTCTTTTGGTCACACCAGCCTAGCTTTCCATAAATGTCAGATGTAAACTTGTGTGTGTTTGTGTGTGAGTGAGTGAGCAAGAGAAAGAGAGAAGAGAGAGATGTGTGTGTGTGTGTGTGTGTGTGTGTGTGTATAAACAGAGAAAGACTTGGCACTTGGCAGATTACTGTCAGCCCTTGCGAGTGTGATGCGTGTGTTTGTTGGTGTTTCTCTGTGTGTTTGCAGTTGTTCCCGTGTGTTTGCATGTGTGTGACAGAAAACACATCACATCACAAAGCCAGTATCTGTGTACATTAGCCCTCTCACAGCTTCCTCTCTTTGAAATTAAATTTCAAGCAAATATTTCGTCGACGTTTCCCCTCCGAGCCTCACAATGTCACAGTTCATTAAAATGTAATTGAAAAGGAATATTCAACAGCTTACTTTGCACATACACCACTTTACCCCATTACACTTGCTAAAAAAACATTTACATAGAATATCATCTCAGCTCTATTTGCTCCCAGGAAGCTACATGAGCCGCTTACACGGCTGCCTTATCATTTCCCATAATTCATCTCTGCCACCACAAATAAACATAACAGGGAACGTGGGATATGCAAAGCGTGATTCAGCAGCAGCGTTTTTAATCTTTCTTCCATCAGCCTCCATTACCAGTGCTGCCAAGCTCAGCGGACCAGAGCACTCCTGGGCTCTGATTGGGTTAGTTCAATTAGATTGGCCCCAGCAAGGTGTAATAAGAACTGTGCTGTATCAGTGACAAAGCGTAGGAGTAAGCCCAGTGGCAGCCATTACGGCTTGGCTATTAGCTAGCGACCCATTAATATCAATAAGCCCCAATTTCCTGGTCCTGCAACTGTGTTGGAGTCCTCGTGACTCATCCATCACTCAGTTCAACCTGACACCTAACGCCGATGGCCAAGCTTGAAAAAACAAACTGTAATGTCCCATAGCCAGCCCACAACCAAAATGGATCACGTCTGATCATCCTAGAAAAATAAATTGTCAAGGTCTGTTAGCTTTAAAGTAAACGACAATCATTGGTGGGGATGAGCTGTGTGTATCAGAGGTGTCTCCCCTCCCACTCCTCTCCTCTCCTTTCTTTTCCTCTCCTCTCCCCCAAGCCTTCTGTGGACCGGTATGGATTTTTACACAGTTCAATAGACGTAAATGGCTCTATCATGGGACATCAGTGATTACTGGATGTGGGCCCCGCCTTTAAATGAAAGCCCAATTAAGAAGTAAAATATTGATCCTCCCCGGTCCCTTGCCTTCCACCCCTCTCCTTCTCTCTCAGAGGGAGCGATGGATCTGTCTGGGTCCCGACCAAGTCGTCGTCTTTGTCTGGCTTTTCTTTCAGGTTCCATGTTTGTCTCTCAGTTTTTCTTGTCTTTTTAGCACTAACCATCAGTTCTCAGTGCTCAAGCAGTTTGGTGTCTGCATCCAGGTTTTCTTTGTGTTTGATCATGAGTTAATCGATGCAAGTGTTGCTAACTGCTTGATTATTCCACCTTCTTTATAAACCAGGAGCATGCCTGTATTACCGACCGGGCATGCGGGGCACATGCCCCGGGGCCCCAGACCACCAGGGGCCCCAAAATATTCGGAGTCCCGCGTCCGTGTTCAATACATTTTGCAACATTTCACTAATTTCAATTGAAATGTGCAGCCAAGTGGGACCCTGACACACACTTACCTGCCTCAGGCCCGTAGGCCACAGTTTAAAATGATTACTGGGGCCAAAGTCACAGCCTCTATTGATATTGGGGGCCCTAAACACGATTTATTTTGATACGGAGGCCCCAACCACAACTATTAAACTGCCACCTATTGATTGTATGTTTATGGGCAGTACATTTAGTGAATATCATCTAACTAAGATACAGAGCACTAATTATATACACAGGTGGAGCAAGGGGGTCTAGGTAAAGACATCGTCAAACCTTTTCAGTAAATTTCAACATTTAACTTTTTTTTTTAGTGCTTCATTCCTGCCACCTGTCACCTCGTATCCTTAAAGCCACAACCTGCAATCCAAATGTAAACAAAGGGAAACCCCACCACCTAAAACTAGGAACTAAAGCTAGCCTTGGGGTTGGACAAATGTTATCACTCTCAACTTGAATGAGCGAGCTCTAGATAGAAGGAATGGCAGTTTGTAATAACTAAATCTGAGTTTCAGATTACTTTGAACCTGTAAAAGGTTTACATTTGTATTGTTTGTGCTTACCGAGAGGTGGGGGGCCCAATAGGACATGTAAGTAAGTAAGTAAGTAAGTAAAGTTTATTTATATAGCACCTTTCACAGAGCAAAGTCACAAAGTGCTTCACAGGAGTAAAATAGTTAAAATAAGACCATCAAATAGTAAGAAACAATAAAACATAAAAACAGAGGACATAAATACACACAGAAATACAGACACAAGAGGCTAGACAAAGGCCAGTCTGAACAGATGAGTCTTCAGCTGCTTTTTAAAAGTGTCAACAGAGACCGCAGATCTTAAATCCAGTGGAAGAGCGTTCCACAGTTTAGGTGCCACAATTTCAAAGGCTCGATCACCTTTTGTTTTGAGCCTAGAGCGAGGGACAACCAGTAAGCCCTGGTCAGAAGACCTAAGTGACCTGCTGGTAATGTAGGGATGGAGTAGGTCGCAGATGTACACAGGTGCCTGACCATGCAGGGCTCTATATGTGATTACAAGAACCTTAAATTGAATCCTAAACTTGATTGGGAAGCCAATGTAAGGAAGCTAAGATGGGTGTGATGTGAGACATCCTGCTGGACCTAGTCAACAGCCTTGCAGCAGCGTTCTGGACCATTTGTAGACGGTCCAGGGATGACTTGCTGAGGCATGTGAAAAGGGAATTACAGTAGTCCAGGTGGGATGATATAAAGGCATGAATAATCATCTCCAACTCAGCTTGTGACACAACAGACCTGAGTTTGGCAATGTTTCTAAGATGGAAAAAACATGTACGGGACAATGACTTAATATGTTGATCAAAGTACATAGCCTGATCAAAAATAACACCAAGATTTCTAAGGTTAGACCGTACAGTTGAGGAAAGGGACCCAATACACTGAGCAACCTTGGAAACGATACTGTCTGAAGCAATAATAAGAACCTCAGTCTTGTCTGCGTTAAGCTGTAGAAAGTTGTTGGCCATCCAGTCCTTAATGGCAATCAGACAATCGTGCAAAACAGACAGTTTGCCAGTTTTATCTGGCTTAAAAGAGATGTACAGCTGAATGTCATCAGTGTAGCAGTGATAAGAAATACCTTTAAATTTGCTAATAATCAGTCCTAGGGGAAGCATATATGAAGCAAATAAGATAGGACCCAAAACAGAACCCTGGGGCACACCGCAGGATAGGGCAGCAGTTGCAGACATGTAGGGACCAACCGACACAGAAAAACTCCTATCCGAGAGATAGGAGGAGAACCAGTCCAGGGCGCTCCCAGAGACACCCACCCACTGCCTAAGCCTTTCGATCAGAATGCAGTGATCTACAGTATCGAAAGCTGCGCTAAAATCCAGCAGCACCAAAACGGAGCATTCACCCACATCAGAAGACCTCATGATATCATTGGAGACTCTGAGAAGAGCTGTTTCAGTGTAGTGCTTCTGACGGAAACCAGACTGGAACTTATCAAGAATGTTGTGTGCATTCAGAACAGCAGTGAGCTGTTTGGCAACAACTTTTTCTAAAATTTTTGAGATAAAAGGCAACTTGGATATAGGCCTATAGTTTTTGGGCAGGGATGGATCAAGGTTAGTTTTTTTTAGGAGAGGCTGAACAACTGCATGTTTAAAATAAGATGGGACACAACCAGATTGCAGGGAGCTATTAATAATAGACACCAGGCACGGACCAATAGACCTAAGTACATTTTTAAACATAGACGTTGGTAAGATATCTAAGGGGCTTGAAGAAGTTTTCATAGTGCCCACCAGGTCAATGAGGTCTTGCAGGGAAATGGGAGAGAAGCAGTTCAAAATTGACGGCCAAGTTGGGCAGACGGAAAGGGGAGTGGAAGAGGGGATGATGCTTGCCCTAACATCTCTAACCTTATCCACAAAGGAGAGTAAATTACTGCAATCCTCATTTAAAAATACAGGCACATCAGGGGGTGCAGGAGTGACAATGTTGTTGATAGTGTCAAATAGGTCTTTAGGATTTCATTTACTGGAGGATATTAGGTTAGCAAAGTAAGAAGCCCTCGCATCCTTGACCATATGGTTAAAGTCAGTTAAAAGGTCAATAGATACGGTGAACTTGGAGCTTGGTGGATTTCCACAGTCGCTCCACCCTCCGACATTTACGCCTGAAACAACGAATAGTGTCGTTTAACCAGGGGGATGAATTGACGGAGGGAACAAGTCGAGATTTACGAGGAGCCACTTCATCCAAAATGGAAGAGCAATGCACATTAAAGGAGTGGACCAGACAATCAATGTCAGCGTGAGAAGTCCGCACTGCGCTTGGGTCAAAAGCTGTAGAAAATGTATCTGCTGAGAGGCGATTTAAGATGCAAGAGCAATTTACTCGTTTACAGGGCAGATAATCAAAGTTAAAAGACAGGTTGAACGAAACACATTCATGATCACGTGTGTGCCCAGGGGCCCTGTGGTTGGTTAATCCAGCCCTGAACAGGGGTTTTACTGTTAAGGGGGTGAGTGCCTTTTTGCACTCTGCTTTCCAATCAAATTCTTTGTTTCACTGCTTTGTTCTTTGGTATATTTAAGCAGTTTGCCCTGAGAGGTCATGCTTTACAGTGATTTTACAGCAGCTTAGAGATGTTGAGGCCCCATGTGAGAAAGAGAGAATGCTATATTTTTAATCTAAGACCATTTAAGGCAATTATAATGAAATATTCTTCCACCAAGCAATTCTTGGAACAGTAGCTGAACAAAGTGGGCACAGCATGTCCTTGTGGTCAAAAATAAACAATCTAAATATCAGTGTGATAAAATCTCAGTCTTTACTTCATTTTAGAATTTTAACTAATCATGACAGATATATTTAAATTATATGATTCAGACGCACATGTGCATACTGATTATAGGCCTAATTAATTGTGTCCAAAAATGTGTGTTCAAGAGCACTACATCATCAAAGAATGTAGAATTGCAGGAAATGTGATTTAAAAAATGTCACATTTTTCTGGAGGAGGACCAGACCCCCTGCCAATTTGTGTCCTCACCACCTCCCAAACCAAACTTACAGCCTTGAGTCCAGTGAATTAAAGTCAGCCAATAATCAAAAGAATGCGCTGCTGCCAAGTATAACACATGAGAAAAGTCTTGTAACCGTGAAAATTAAGTTATACTTCACCTCTCCTTACCTCCTCTTTTAATTCTAGAAATGTCTAATGTCTGTGTGGCATCTTTGCCCCTTAGGCATAGACGTACCCAGATAGACGAAGGGAGTACATGAAAAGGGATAACAGTGTGTGAGAATTGTCTCTGAGTGCTGTCTTTACTGTGTGATGGAAGTAATATTGTTGTCAAGGCAACCAAATTGTTAAGCACTGAGTTTGTCTGCATGGCCTTTTTACCGCTCTGTCCACCGCATATGCCTTTGGAGAGCTTCAGTGCCTTGGTGGGGGTGAATTTCTTTGTCTTCCTCAAGCTTTGAAATCTTTCAAACAAATGATGTGTTTTTGGGGAGACACTTTGACATGTCGTCTGTTCACTGGTTCGTCGTTTGGCAGGATACGGATCCTCGTCATGAAAAATAAGTGGAGTTTTCCTCCTGAATGAGCCGCTGGCACAGTGACATTAGCATGTTCAGTCCGGATGCACCGCTCCAGTCGGCTAAGGTGAGGCTATTTCATCCTCTCTTGAACTTCACAGCCTTCATATGGGAGCAGCGATGTGTTCACTATGTATGGCGTGTCTGCCCATCGTTGGTTCCTCACTGGGACGGCGCTCCCATGTCAGTATTAGAGGTGAACAATTACACCTCCTCTGTCTTCCTCCCCACCGTTTTCACATCCTCCTCCGCTGGGTAGCTGTATTATGTGCTGAGATGAGCAGCCTAGTGTCAGACATGCATTGTACGCGATGGCAGGTCTTTGATAGGCCTATCTGTCTCGTCAATCCATCTAACCTCGTCGTTCCCACCGGCTTTATCAGGCGCACGAAGCCCTTCCACTTGCTCCTTTGATCTGCTGACACTACAAATGAATAAATAAATACCCACTTCTGTGGATAATGCCGCTCTGCCTCTGCGAACGGAGAAACAAGGAGAACGAGAGAGAAGGGGGGGGGGGAGGGGGGGAGGTGGGAAGAGAAAGAGCCTGATAGAAGAGAATGTGAAAGAGGGTGGGAGAGACAGATGGAGAAAGAGAATAGCAGAGAGGATTGAAAGGAAGGAGATAGAAGAGACAAGTTGGGTGAAAGTCATTACACAGCCACGTTCGAGCAGTGGCTGGTTTTGAAGTTTAATTCTATTTGATGTATTATTGGTTGGCCATGCAACAGCGGTTTTTACCGTGCTGTATGGGTTGACATTTTAATGCCTGTCTCCCTTCAAGTATGCACCCTTGAGCACTGAAAAAAAAAATGTTTTTTGCATACTGCAAACCGTAAGCTTTCCTTCGGCCCATTTGCACATGATGCATAAGGAGTCATACTGTGAACGACAGTTCCAGTATTCTACCGAATGCTACCACCAAGAACCCATCTGTGACCCCCTTTATACATAAACATGTGTCCCCGTTGATCAGATTGTGACTGGATGGTGCAACAACACGCAATATCCAGGTGTAAATGCACCCGAGATGCACTGAAGATCTGATCACCCAAACCAGCTCCGGAGGTGTGCAGAGATGCATTTAGCCACACTGACAACAAAGTATAAATGCAGTGTGTCTCCAATACACATATAGCAACTATGAAAATGGGAATAAACTTCAGCACTTCAGATCTATCAAGGAATTGCATGCAAAATCGACCAGGCGGCGGGCAGCTTGGATAGCAAAGAACTTGTCAATAATGGATTATCAAGATACTAATGCCAACAAGATGAGTCTTTTACTGTTTTAATTTATAGGGTAAGTGATGTGTGAAGCAAAGAGTGTTTCAATGCGTATACCGGAGATGCATTTTAATGCCAGGTGTAAAATCTAGATGCAGTCTGGATGCAAGACGCTGTCACTTGTACCCCATTTGCACCTAGTGTTAATCCCTACAGTTTCTTCGCATTTGTGAGAAAGTACCGCCTACGCAGTGGAAACGCCACGACTCTTTCTGAGGTTTGCCATCCACTCAGCTTCACCGAAGGACTCCGGCACAATCTGCTCCTACCAGTCATCGCTCCTTTCCCTCAGCCGTAGTGAAGGAGTCACTGCAGTCGCATTCACAGCAGCAAACACTATTTGGACAGAACCGACCTGCTGTCATTTCTGTTGCCTCCTATGAAAGAGTCGTGAAACCCTTTCCACCTCCACTAAAACGTAAATACAGGCTGTGTCACATACGGTGTCACATCTATTGACCATACCTGCCATGTTTGTTTTTGTTGATGCCACCTCCCTATCTACTCGCCTGCAACAAATGAGACCAATTACAATACGGACAAAATTCAGGCAATGAGCGCCAACTGTAAATGCAAAAGGTGTGATAGGATTGATCATTATCCAGATAGCGTATCCGCATTTTGCCTTTTAATACCAGGTGTAAATAGGGCCGTATTTGTCTGAGTGTGTGAGGCAGGGTCTGTAATATGTGAGCCAGGTAACAGCCTGCTCTGCCATGCTGTTCCCCATCGATCCACTGCGCAGTGCGGCCATTGGAAGGCACAGCGGCATGTGAAGGACATATTCCATTTCCTGCTCCAGCAGCACTATCATTGCAGGAGATAGCCTGTCTCATTCCCAGGCTAAAATGGACCAGGTCTCCCCCCGCCAGGAGACAAATGCTGCACACACAAACACACACATACAGACACACGCAGGTCAACAACGGGTGGGCTGAGTGAATTTCCATGGCAATGGATGAGCTGAGACTGGTCAGCATAAAGCAACAGCAGGAAGGTGTGCTAAGTAATGACCTGTGGGAGTTGGACGGATGGAGAGACTGTGTGGGTGTGTGTTTTCGCGTGTGTGTCTGTGTGTAGAGGTAAAGCCTCATGAAAGCCAGTTGGTATCAGTGAATTCCAGTGCTTTCACCACAGCGCTGGCATCATACATGTTTATTGACAGACTAATCAACAGAGCGCAGTGTGTGTCTGGTGGAATTGGCAAGGTTTTAAGCCCACCCTGATCTTCTAATTAGTCTGATTATCCAAACAGCTGTCTGCTAGTGCCCCCTCTCACTTAAACACGCACACACACACACACACACAATCATTATGCTACATATGTGAGTGCCCAGGGGTGCCCTCAGAGCAGGGTGTGATAAATATTGTCAGTGAGGCTCTAATGACAGCGCTCCAAGCGCTGACTGACTGTCGGCAGACCCTTGATGCTGCGTTTTGCTGCATAGAATAGAAAGTTCTCCGGCTTTAGTAGGAGGCTTTGAAGAGGTGGTTATCACAATACTGCTGAAATCTTTATTCAATACTGTGTGTTTGTTGGTGTGTGTGTGTGTGTGTGTGTGTGTGTGTGTGTGTGTGTGTGTGTGTGTATTTTCCACGCACATGCGTACCGTGCATTTATGCCCGTCTTAATGACTTTGCGGGTTTGTTCTGAATCGCTATTCAGCACAGAGCTACTTTTGAGCATAGAATTCGACATAGAAAGCCGAATTTTATTGTGCCAGTGTTGAACTGTGGGATGCATTGTGCTTTTAGCTGGTTTCAATAGACTCGTAAATTTCAATTTACTTTAGTTTAGTGTATTGCCTCTTTTAAAGCACTGCTCTGTGACTGCAGTACATCATCCCCCGTTGAAACATTGTTGCCTCAGAAGTGATTTATTGGTTTGAAAAATGTTTTCACTCTGAAGTTCAGTGTCTGATCCAAGGATTGACGGGATGCGACAGCTAAGCATAACCACGCAATTTGAGGCTGTAAAAGGCTTGTTTGCTTTTGTTAATTTCTTATCACCTTTTGACTTTCACAAATCATGTTCATCTGCAAATCAAACATATGTGAATAAACCAAGAATGATCAAATAAGATCCCCAATGCTTCTTCACACGTGCCATCTTACTTTCCGATGCTAAAAGAAAAGGAAGCTGGCGATTTGTGCGGAGCTGCCGCCTCCGTGGGGATGAAGGCTGTTTCCGAGGGCTTCACCTGAGTTCACATCTGCAGCGCGGCAGCTCGACTAGGCTGGGCCGGGCTAAGGCAGTTAGCTGGTGTAGCACCTCTATCCCCAGGAGGAGCCAGCTGTTCTCTTGTTTTTTGACTCTCCACAGGCTGTTCTCTCTCTCCCTCTCGCCCTCCCCGGGGAGTTTCATGACACCTGCTGAGCTTAAATGGCGTATTCTCCTCCTCTGCCGAGCAACAACGGAGATTTTCGTTCACCCATCTGTTTAGGAAACTGTTATCATGCCTGCTTGTGGCTCAGAGCGTGCTGAAAATGCTACCTAGACTGCAAAGAATTTCCATTTTAACAAGTAAATTAATCTTGCACATATGTAGTATATGGTTCCAATGCAAATGAACTTGTTTCAGGAATTGTCTTTGTGTCATTGTGTCTTGATTGAAGCGATCTGCCTTATTTCAAGACAGAAAATTTCAAAACAAGTGAAACTGCAGTGTAAGCAAGTGGAATTATTTCACCCCCATTAGCAGAATCTGTAATGTTTTAAAAAAAATTCTGATTTTAAGACTGAATATGAGCCTGAATGTCATGCTAAGACGTTTTTTGCAGTGTATGATGATGTCTTCTCTGCATGGCACCGTTTCTGTTGCGTGACTTCCTTCAAGGTCAGACTTTCATTTTATATGAAAAGAGAAACTCGTTGGTATTCCTATGCATGGATGGTCCGCAGCGGTTGAGATTATTGTCTTGTTCAGCTGACTGGCCCGTGCAGCACCGAGCGCACTGTTCTGAAGTGCTGTCAATCCCTAGCCCGTATCGGCTCTCGCCACCTCCTCTTCCTCCTCTTTCTCCCTCCTTCCCTCTGTCGCTCCTGCCTTCCCCCACCGGCAGCGTCACTTATCAGTCGTGTAATGATAGCCGCGCTGTCAGGGCTGTAAGAAGTGATGAAAAACAACCTGGAGAGAAGGAAAAAAAAAAGAGAGAGGGAGAGAGCATCACATGTGTTGGGATGACCCCTCTCCAGCCTCATACACCTCGCTGACTCCAGACCCAGGGAGCCGCTGCTGGAATTGACCTCTCTCACGCTGTCTCACACACACACACACACACACACACACACACACACACACACACACACACACAGAGAATCTATTCCTGGATGCATGGCCACATATTGTGCCATATTGAAGCAAGCGCACAGTCACCAGTGTGTCCTAGCCGTTGCTCAGGGCAAGGGAGACTTATTATTACAGCTCACCTCCTCTGAGGGTCCCATACAGTATTTGACAAAACACACAAATGTCAAAGAACACGTCTTTGATTCATATGTAGCTGTGTGTGTGTGTGTGTGTGTCAGTGGATATCAAAAGTCTGCACACTTTCAGATTTTCTTTTTTTTATTGCCTTGGGGCCTGAAATGAAAACCCATTAAATCACACTTTGTTCACTTCCATTTGGATATAGCAGGCAGCTGTGTTTGTGCGCTTGCAAATGTACATACGTAAATATAGAAAAAAAGATATGCAACCAAAGGAAAAGGGGGAGAGGAGAGGGAGATGACTGGAAAGATTGCATGACCAGAATGGCTAATATCGGAGACACAGGAGAGTCACCAGACTCCAGAGAAACTGCTGACGCTCCTGTTATGATAGAAGTCAGCTGTGTTTTCTGATGGTGCAGCAAGCAGAATAAACAAACAACAATCTAATTAGCAGGCATACGGTTTTGAGGGAATAAGACAGCAGCTGTCGGCATCGCCGCGTTCGGCTGAAACGTTACGGCATTTAGTCTCGCCACGTGGTCGACGGCGGTGGTAGAAGGTCAGCGCCGGGCCATGTGGTCCCGCTAAGCCGAGGGGAGGGGTGGGGGGGCATCTGGTGTGGCAGGGGACGGTTTATTATCTAGCAGAGGCACATAAAACGGCCATAGTGCCTTTTGCCGCAGACGGGGGGCGCTGTAGGACCTGAGAATGCAGGGAACCAATAGAAAGAGGGCTCTCGGTGTGATAGGTCCCCACCGCCAGAGCTGCACTTCAGCGGTCGCTCTCCCTCTCTCGCTCACACACACGCACACACACGCACACAGTCTCACACTCACACACTTCCCCTCCCCTCCTCTCCTCTTTCCCACTCTCTCTCTCTCACACACACACACACGCGCGCTCTCTCTTCCCCTCGCTCTCTGGCTGTCGCTCGTTCTCCCGCGCTCTCCCGTTTCATCTCCCCTCTCTCTCCATCGTGGAGTGCAGAGAGAGGTGATTGTGCTCCCAGGCTGCCTGAGAGTGAGTGGCTAGACCGGGGCAAACAGAGACAGAGAGTTGGGGACCTGAGGAACGGAACAGGACAGGACAGGACAGGACAGGACAGGAGAGGGGATCCTAGTGGAAGATCCAGCGGAAGATTTCCTTCAGTGGAGATTATATGCAGCCCGGTACCTGTGGAGAGAGGACACTGACACTACTGCCACTGGCTGCCCAGGCTGCACAACCGCTGTCCGTGCAAGAGGTGCCATTTAGTGTGTCACTGTGTAAATGCGTGTGTGTGTGTGCGTGCGTGCGCGCGTGCATGTCCCTCTGTTCACCTTTTCAGTATGCAGATTTATTGGCTTGGGTTCTTTTCTCATGCAAATGTGAATTGGCTGGTCGTGCTGCTCCATGTCTTTGACAGAGACGCAGATGCAGCCAGGTCTCTGTGATTCAGGTTTGCATGATTATACCGAAACGCTCCGTCAATTAGTTCAGCTGTGATGGATTTGTGTATGCCGTTTGTGTATTTTTGCGCGTGTGTGTGTGTGTGAGACCTCTCTTGTGCACACACACGCGCGCACAGTGAGTGACGGTGAAGGAACCAGAATGTGCTAAATAATACATCTTCCCAATATGCCAGAAAACTTGTACTCTCAAAACTAGGTTATCTTTGAATCAATCAGATTATGCTAGCCTCATTATACACATTTGCCTACAATTATATGCACAATTTCATCTACCTGCTGTGTGTGCGGTTTAGGTTTTGATTGCATGTGTATTAATGTATGTACACATCTGTCTGTACATGTGTGGTGACATGCATGCTCTCCAACATATCATGCTTGGATGTCATCGTCTCGAGATGTGTGTGTGTGTGTGTTGGGGGGATTGGGGGGGTAGGCTAAATGCTATCTGGCATTGTGCCAAATCACTGCTTTAATGAGGATGTTGAAGGTTAGAGGAATGTCTCTTCAGTCTCCGTACTTTCTCTCTCCATCTCTGTCCATCTCTCTCCTTCCTCACCTACAGTATATGCAGAGTAACAACAATGAGTGCGTTTGTTAATATCGCACCATGAGGAATCCCTTAAGTAATGTCAGTGGCACTACCTTTGCTGTCCTGTCCTGCCTCCATTTGAAATGTGATTATATGAGTGTGTGGCAGAGAGTAGATGGATGGAGTATCGGGGGGGGAGGTGGGGGTCGATGCTTGTTTTAGCTCTCTCTCTCCCTCTCTCTCTTCTCCCCCATGGGATTTGCCCTTGCCTTCCCTCTCTCTTCCTCCCGCCCTCCATTTCTCCGGCGTTCCCTTCCGTCACTTTTTTCCCTCCGTCCTGCTGAGCAAGCAGGATGGAGGAGGACGGCTACTGGTGTAGAATGATGGTCCATTCACAGAACTGGGACTGGTGGAGCGAGAGTGGGAAGGAGGGATTGGGGTGAGGAGGGGAGGAGGTGAGAGGAGAAGAGGAGGGAGGTAAAAACAGCCCCCCGGGGGAGTCTGTGGGTGATTTATGTGTAGACATTTCTCCACACGTGTTTGGCCACCGCTCCAATTAACACCTCCACCAATCGGTGGCTGCGCTTGACAGATGCTGAATCCAAGAGAGGCCAAAGTGTATTCATTAGTGTTTGCCGTTTGTTTATAAGATTTAGTAAATGCAAATCGTTTGTGCGCCATGCTTTTCTGTGATTTCTGGGTCATTTGCCGCTGCAGTATTTTGTGCCACCTCTGCTTACTCTTAAAGTTTGGGATTTGCAAAATTTCTCGTGCACGGAAAATAGTGTGAGTCAAGCATTTTTTTTTTTTTTTTTTTCTGGATAACTTATGAACATGTCCAGGTGTCCCCATTTTCTGTTCAAGGGCTGAATAGGTTTTCCTCAAGCCATTTTTTTTTTTCTCCCACAAGAAAAAAAAAATAGTTCTACATCTACACAGCAGCCTTTAAGAATGTACAGCCGTCCAGGTGGGAGTGATGGATTTGATGGAGTGTTGTTGTCCCATGTGTTCCTCCAGGGGGCGTGATAGACAAGGACCTGCGCCACTACCTCAACCTGCGCTTCCAGAAGGGCTCGGTGGACCACGAGCTGCAGCAGATCATCCGGGACAACCTCTACCTCCGCACCGTCCCCTGTGAGTTACCTTGTCCTCCCTCTCACCCATCCCTCCTCTCCCTCATGCCCTTGTCACCACTGGCACCTCCCCTTTCTCCTTGTCATCAACTCTTCCGAGTCACTTGAAGTAGTTTGTGTTGGGAAGTGGCTGACTTACACGAGCAAACCAGAGACCTTCCTGTTTGAACCTGAACATGAATATTCCAGCTGAAATAACCATGACATATGCGTGTTCATTATAATAGATTGTGATGGGTTACTCCGCTTCCCTTCCTGCCGCCATGCCCCATTAACTTCAGTCCCGAATCTCCCTAACGATCTGGCTGTGGTTGTAATCGATTAGCTGCTGCAGTGTTGGTTTAGCTGGAGTCAAGCTTGGGCAGTGTGTCTCCGGCCGAGGGGCCTTATAAAATTGGGAGTCGACTCCAGCCTTCTGTCTCTAATTAGCATACGGTAACTGCATCACGACAGCACACGCTATTAAGTCATTTTTAAACTTAATCAATGTCATTTGGGCAGCTGAGCTGCGGTGTTATGCAGACAATCTGAGATAAGGTTTGAATTGACAATGGGTTTTTAGTTGATGACAGCATGTAGAAGGAATATCTGAATGGTAATCTGGGTCTTGTGTGTGATGCTGGAATGCAATATAACCTGACATGCAGGCCTTTATCAGGTTTATTAAGTCCCACTGCTTATATGGGCTTAGACTTAGTGATGCTTAATCCATATTGGATTCTTCTAATGATTCTTTTATGCCATTTGTCCACACAACATATGCTCATTGCCGTCAGTCAATGGGCTGTGATATTAAAGTGCGTGTGTGCATGTGCGCTTATCTGGGTATACAGTACTGTGTGTGTGTGTGTGTGTGTGTGTGTGTGTGTGTGTGAGAGAGAGAGAGAGACTGTGTGTGTATGTGTTAGTGCTGCATTAGCCTAGCCGTGCCATTAGGCCCAGCTGTCTGCTGGCTAACTCTCCCCTGAATCCTTAATGGAGGTGCATTCTTCAAGGCAGATTTCACTGGAACCACTTTTCCCTTTCCTCCTCCGAGCAGAAGACACAGGAGGAACAAAAAGAGCTATTTGTTTGCAACAGCAGCGTAATTTTCTCTGATAACCGCACACAGAGCCGCTGTCAGACAGACACTGGAGATAGAGGAAGAGGTGAGCGGCAAAGACTGAGAACAAATGGCAGAACAAATAGAGGGAGAGAGACTCAAAAGGGAGTGGGAAGAGAAGAGGAGAGGCATGATGGGACATAGCCTATGATAACCGCAGAGGTAAATGGACGGCAGATAAACTGTGGCAGACACAGCGAGAGGCAGAGAGAGGTTAACTGGGCCATTTAATGAAGCCTCAACAATGGGCCTCAGTGCTGTTTGCTGCTGCTGAGAGGAAGTGGCTTAGTCATGACTGAGCTGGGCCTTTTATATGTGAATGACCAGACGGCATACGGACGTGCGGATGGATGGATGGATGGATGGTGGTTACTTTTAAGTGGGGTATACAATAAGACATCAAGCAACCTTCAGTTTAAGTTGACAGACAGACGGATGGACGGATAGATAGATTGCTAGACACACTGATAGATGGTTAGATCTGATTGATAGACAGATACATTGACAAATAGACAGAAGGGGGGTGGGAGTCAAGACAAGACGCAGCCTTTATGGACAGATGATGTGGAGGCTCAGGAAGAACAGATGACACCAGACCAGGGCAGGAGAGAGAGAGAGGAGAAAACCGATCTAAAATTGAGAGACAGAGTTAGATAGGAGCCTGGTGAGATCGAGGATAACTGATGAAGCTAAGGGAGACCAAGGGGAGAGAGAGAGAAAGAGAATTGCAAGTGATAGATCTGAGGTAGTTCATCACAGCAATTTAAACATAACCCTTGAGTGGTGAAGAGAAGACATTTGCAGGGGGACGCAGGCTGACAGGCAGACAGTAGGAGAGTTACTGCCACTCATACCAATAGTATTGTGGAGCTTGGATGGAGCCGGGGAGGGCAGCTAAGGCTGTGCCAGCTCTTAGACAAATTGCCTGGTTGAAATCCAAGGTCAGAGCGTTAATAGCCTGAGCCCATGTGAAATCAAGCCTATCGCCTGGTAATCCACATAGATTTGATGGGGGAGATAGAGAGGGGAGAGGAATAAGTGTGCGTAGATTAGTCGTGATGCCTAAGTGGGCTACAGTGAGGCAATGAGAATGCTTTTTCAGTGAAAATTGAATTGGAAAACGGGGGAAATTGCAATGTATGCATTCGCAATGTATTTGACTTTCATATGAATTCACACCTGAACCCACACTTATTCATAGACAGTGTGTGTGCTTTATTCTGAAGACTCCCAAGCTGGGCAGAGCTATATTTGAAAGCGGTTTTAAATATTTGAACTAATTTCAGAGCGCTTGACTTAACGTGCATGTACTTAGTGTAAACTTGTCAGACATTTAGAGTAAATAACTTCAAAGTTGGGCACATCACTTGAAAGATAAAAAAAAAACAAGTGCCTCATGTTTTTCCCAAATGCTTAATAGATTCATCTGGTATTTTGCCTGCCATATTCTCCGTCTCACACATACGTGTTTAACCCACGTTCACACAATCTTTCCTTTTTCGCTTGTGTGCAGAGCAGCTGTTGCAGGGGAATGAATGACTTGAGATTAAAAAATGTGAAGGTCATCAGGATTATGCTTCTCTTTTTCTCCAGTTGCCAGCCACTGTCTCTTCCGTGGCCTCATTATCTGTCTTTCTCCATCTTTCTATTTTTCTTTTTTCAGGTTTTCTTGCCTTCTTTCTTGCTCGCTTCCTTCTTTCCTTCCTTTCCTTCACACTAATGCACGCGTACTTGACGTTCTCGTCTCTGCCTTTACCGCTCTATTCTTGGCTCCATCTCGCATGTTGATACATCGTGTTTGTGTGTGTGTGTGTGTGTGTGTGTGTGTGTGTGTGTGTGGAAGGTGGACACAGTAAAGCACTTAGTGGGCAGCAGGCTTGGTGTCTATCTTTGACTGTCTCTGAATAACAGAGCTGATGATCAAGAGGGTAGGTGGAGGTGGAGAGGCGGTTAAAGAGAGTGTTGTTTGTGGAGAAGCTCTCTCGGTTTCTCTTTGCCCTCTCAGCTCTCCTTCCCTGGCATGGCACTGACATTGACTGGCGCTCATGGTGCGTGTGGAAAAACAGTGATGGCTAGCATTAGCCACACATCATGATCCGCTCGGGGATCCGCTCGGCCCCATTGATTCTTAATGGGCGATGCTAGCTCGGCTAACCTAGCATGTCAGTAAGGCGGGCGGCTAGCAGCCAGTGGTTTGATAACAGAGGAGGGAGGGGTGCTTACGGATCAGCCCAGTGAACATCCGCTAATGGAGAGTTAAGTTTTATGAAGGGTGTGATTGGAGATTCCCACATCTGTCTTTAAAGTGTTTGAGTGTGCACGCTTTTGTGTGTGTGTGTCTGTGAGTGTGTGTTAGCGCAGTGTGGCATCGCAGTGCTTGCCTGCGTGAGTGAATGTCTACTGTATTGTGCATGGGTGGGCTTACGTTCATTCATATATGCATGTGTGTTTGTGTTGTATTTACATGCGTGCACAAACAGCATATGTTTCCGTAGCAGGAACTAGTGCGTGAGCCTGAGAGTTAATGGGGAGCTGGGGCAACTGTGCAATACTGATGGTGTTTACTAATGAAAGAGAGAGAGGGAGAGAGAGAGAGAGACAGAGAGACTGCCAGTTTGTCTGTCTATCCAGAACCATTGGTTTGATCATCCTGGACTCTTGTGTCATAGCAGGAAGTATGAATCTCTCCCTCTCCTCCACTTTGTCTCCTGTTCCTGTCTTTACCTCCTTCATTCCTTGTCGCTTTCTCTTCCCGTGACTATCTCTCTTCCATCGCTCCCCTCCTCTGTGCCTTGATGTGTGCATTAAGTTACCAGCCAGATATCTGATGAGGATGTGTGGATTGAGTTACCAAGCTCATTCATTTTCACTGTGCTCAAATTGGTGCGGCAGTCCAGAATTGATTCCATAAGTGTGAATTCTGCATGAAGTTATTGGCCAGGTATCTGTGTTGCCCCCCCCTTTACTCTTGTCACATGTCTGTATATCTGTTTAATAGCCTGATGTCTGATGGATGACAGTAATAATCAGGATAATAACAAGAATAACGGCTCCCCAGTGCCCCTTCGTTCATTATTTAGCGTCTCTGTGAGAAACCTAATAAACGTCAGGAGGGTGACACTGTGAGCCTCACGGTGGAGCTGGGACAGAGAGGGCCTCGCTGCGGAGCTCCAAGCTGGGGCTCAGCATGGAGATGAAAAAGGAGCAGATTGAGGCATCTAAGATAGAGGTGGATTTGAGGTGATGTTGCAGTGTAGCTCGTTTTATTTGTATTGTTGAGGGGGTGAGAACAACACCTGGCATTTGTTTTGCTTATGCTCTTTTGTGTATTAATTTCTCTCCGTGTCTCTCTCTCTCATCCTTCTCACTTTTGCTCTATTTCTCTCTTTATTTCTCTCTCTCTCTGACAAAGGTTAGGGAGATCAGACAGATGCCCTTAGTCACGAAAAGCTCACTTTCTTTCATCCCTCCATTTACTCTCTCTCTCTCTCTCTCTCTCTCTCTCTCTCTCTCTCTCTCTCTCTCCCCTCTCTTTCTCTTCTCACTTACTCATTGACTCATTGGAGGCAGGGTGGGGTTTCCATGGCAACTGTTTCCACTCCCCGTCTGCGTCAAAGGCTCGACTCCTCTTAAACTCTCAACCCTCTTTCTTTTTTTCCTCATCAGCCCTCCTCTCGCTTATCCCTCTTTCCCCTCTGTTTCTCTATTTCCCACTCTTAGCAAGCAGCGACTGCATGCCTGGAAGGAACAGCAGAGTGTCAGAAAAGTCTGGAAACATATGGAAACTGCCAAGTAAATGAGCATCAAAACTGCTCGTCAGAAGTGGGATTTGAACCCACACCTCCGTTGGGACGTCAGAAACCGGCGAAAACAAGCGCAACAAATTATTTCTATGATTCCTGACTTTTTGGAAACCCTGTGCTGTGACAGGTCTATGAAGCCATACATGATCTGAGCTGTCTGCTGCAGGGCTCCAGACTAACTTTTCCTCATGCGCCACCAACTTAAAATATTAGTGGCAATCACATAATGTAGTGGCGCACTGGCACCAAACCTATGTCAGCATAAATGTACAATAAATTCAAATTTTTTCACCTCAGTTGCATTTACAGATCTCCTAATTGTTTTGGTAATGAAATACAAAAACCTACATGTGCTGAAGAAGATACTTTGTTTTATACTTTAAATATTTGTATCCATTCTTGTTTTTCTGTTTTGGTGATTCGCCTACCTGTAACCCAAAACCCTCAATAGTATTGCACATGCTAGCCACTCTCAAATTTCCCAAATTATCAATGTTATTATACCCTGCATTCAGTGTCATTGAATATCTATCAATAAATAATTACCCATAAGTAACCCATCAAATGCTGCTTTTGATTGGAATTCTTAACTTCTTTAACGGCTTTTCAAATTATCCAGTAGTGATGTAGATGTATATACAACAGAATTAGTGCATCAACCTCTATGAAAATTAAAATTAAAAATTAATACCTATCAATCTCACTATCAATCTTACCCCTTACTCCATGAGAGATGTGATTTCAATATATTTTGCATCACCTTTTGAATCTTTGTTTTCCATCCGACTGTTATTTTACGTTGACAGCGGCAAGCTATTGAAGTACGTGTGACGTCACATAATCACTTTCTGGTCTTTGGTGGCAGCGTTGAATTTACATATTAAGAGATGGGCAGGTGAATTGTGCGCAGTATTGACAGTTGAAAAGAAGTCCTTTGTAATCGTTCTGCATACATTAGGTGAGTGGAGACATGTCTGTTTTTCCCCTATTTTGCTTATAGCGGCGAGTGCGCATTTCACAAGACAGACAAGAATAGGCACTGAGATGCTGTAGAATTACAGGGTGAAGGAAGGCAGTGTAAACAATTAACAATAACAAAAATTGTCCTGAACTTGCAAGTCGCACAGGTGCGACCTGTCACTTTTTTCCCCTCACAAAGTCTAAAAATAGTCTAAAAAATTTGACCAAATGGTCGGACACTGGAGCCCTGTGCTGTCACTCATCCTAGCTGTGTGTTAGAAGGCGGGCTCTTGTGTGTGTGTGTGTGTGTGTGTGTGTGTGTGTCTGAAATTTGACTGACAGGGCGGGACACAGATGTGGATGCGCCGGGTGGTGAGCATGAGATGATGCCTGATGCTCGTCGGCAGCTGTGGCCAAGAGAGAGATGAGGGAGAAGTGTGAAATGTGCTCCTTAATTGGCCTTTATCACGCAAAGACCCCCGCCCCTCCCCCCAATCCCCCTCCATTTGTGTGTGTGCGTGTCAGTACAGTAATCAAGGAGGATACAGTACAGTCTGAATCCACTGGATGCTCTGCCCACAGCGACTCTGCCATGATGCTTTCATGTGAGCTGTCTGCGCGCTCCTGTGTCCTCTTCAGTGTAATGATCTGAAGTCATTGGGGGAATGAGAGAGAGACAGAGAGAGACAGAAAGAAAGATAGTCATGTGAAACCTTGATCCTTCTCAAGGGATTTGTGCTGCATTCTGCCTCTAACCCCTGTTGAGTCCAACTCATCTGGGATTTGACATGAACCAAGACACCTGCAATGCAGTCACTCGCAAACTTTTAGTAATGTAATATTTCTACTTGCAAACTTTTTTTATACGAAAGCATTCGTGACACCTGGAGTGTCTATCTATCTGGACTTCGGGCGTGCCGAAGCATTCATTCTGTAACTTATTCACCCATTTTGAATGAGAGCTCAGGCATCCGCGGCTCAGCACTGGGATCTTAAATGGAGCCCAGTTCCTCTTTGCCTCCTCACTCCTATGACATGTGACGGCACGCTGGATTTTTCCTGGCATGCGTCCGTGAGGTAGCAGTGATCGAAAATGACAGCTCCTTTATGTCCGAAGCTGGAGATGATCAAAACTGGTGTCATCAGTCAGCGGGAGAGAGAGCGAGAGATGGACCTTGGCTTACTTAATTGTGTCCACAAGGAGTAAGTATGTCTTATTTGCACGGTGCCATCGCCACAGAGCCGTGGGCATAAAGAGAGAAAATTCAGCTCAGCCAGTCAGAGATGCGTTCACTTTTTTTATGCCTCTATATCAGACTTTGTCAGCGCATAGCACTTGAGAATCTCATGCTCTACAAATCACGTCTGTTCTTTATTGAGCAGTGTCGAATTAATAAAAGAAAGTGTTATTTTGTATTTGTATTGTGAAAATGTAACTTGATCTACGAATCCTCGCACCTTAGCTGCCAATTTTCACACAATCTTCTCATATTTAGAAAGAGCAATACGTGCTGTGGGAGTGTACCGAGAGTCTGTGCTTATTTTGGACACCCAAACCCTCCATTCCCTCTTGTGGTAAAGACTGCAGTTATTGCCTGCAGCCTTATTACCCACCTGTCGAAAAAACTCACTGAACTAGCGGGTGGAGAAATCCCTTTCATTAAGTGTGCCTACAGCGTTGTTTTTTTAATCAGTCGTCGGCCCGCCCCCCAAAAAATTCAAGTCCCAGCTGCGTTTCTCCAACCCGCCCTCACAGCTCTGTCTTCGCTCTAAATGGCTCCATATCCGTTTTGGCAGGGCGGCGTGGCGTGGCGCGGTGCGGCGCGCCGCACTGCAAATCCACAGTTCACCGCCAGGCCGAGAGTCTGCCGGCCTTATCTCCGGAAAGGTAAATGGAATTCCAAACCTCTAACCATCGCTTTAAAGCCGGCCTTATCTTGACAAAAGAGTTTTCCCCTCCTTTAAACAATGACACAGAAGAGATTAGGATCGAGGTCGTTCTATCAAAAACAGCTTGCAAGTCCTGGTACATTGTGACCAGTCATCTCACGTACCTGCAAAGAGAAAAGCAACAGAAGCGTGTGTGTGAGATTGTGTGTGTGTGATTGCTTGCAAGCTACTGTTGGGGACCTGATTGTGTTTGGTGGTGTTGTTAGCTCTGGAAAATATAAATTGCAGAGAGTTTTTGAGTCTCAGGTACGCTGCTGTAGAGGGGAGGTGATATTTTATGTGTTGGGCAGGAAAAAGAGTATATTGCAGGAGAGATGGATGAAGAGGGAACTTCTGCACACTAAACAGTATGGGTTTATGTCCGTGTGTGTTTGCATTTGTGTCAGTCTATCTGTGCCGTAAGCAGGGTGAAGTCAGAGGGAAAATCAGATGAGTGGTGCAGAGACAGACTGTGTGTGTGTGTGTGTGTGTATTTGTATGAGGGCGTAACAGGTTGCTGCGCATGCACATGGCACAGTATAGCCCCACACACTAAGATGCCCTCCTTCCTTTTGCCTACATCCTTGCCCGCCACTTTCCATCCCTCTGTGAACGGCGGCCCAGGTCTCTCCCTGTAGAGCGAGGACAGAGTGGGGTGTTTGATTTGGTTCACAGAGCAGCTCGGGGCCACGGGGACCCGGGGCACTGCGGCATTAATATTCATGGACGGAGCCTCCGTGACTGAGAGGGGCGTTTCGTGGCGAACTGCGGACCGAACCCTCCCCCCTGAGTGGAGCCGCCCGCACACAAACACACAGGCAGGATATCTATTATTCAGCCCTGCTGGAGCCACTGATGCACACCCCCACAGACACAAATACACTCAGCAATACACCACATCTCCCCATCATCTGTTGCATGATTTTCTGCGTATTTGTGTGTAAGCGTGTGTGTGCTTGTGCGTTTGTGTGTTGTGTGTACGCCTGTGTGTGTGACATGAAGATGAAAGCGTGACAGCGTGATCGCCATTACTCTGAATTGAAATATTTTTACTCCTCTCTCGTCGTCCCCCTCAGCATGTTTTCCTCTCCCCTGGAAATTCCCCTCATGAAAGTATGGACTTCTGTCACTCCCTCCCATCTGCCTCCCCACTGATCTCAGAGCATGCGATGGGCCTCAACCTGAAGCAGAAACAGTTTGAATCGCAATGATTAGCGCCATCCACTATAGAGACCGAAACAATCAGCAAGGCCACGGAGGAGAGAAGAGGATCCCCAGGGTCTGTCTCATTAGAGAGAGTTTCACTGTCGCAATTCTGTAGTTTTAGCAGCATTAGGCTTCTCCATCCCTCATGTTAATTACTGGGACTGCATGAGTAATTGGCTCTTCCTGGATGCTACCCCTAAGGGAGAGGAAGGGACTGAGGAAGAGAGGGAACGGGGCAGGACAGGGAAGAGGGAGGTCCGGTGGAAAAAAGGGTACGAGAATTTCGCCAAGAGCAGCAGGACTCTCATTTTTGGGACTTTACACAGGTATTAAGTTTCAATATTTGCGGGTAAGATTAAAGGGATCATTCTCTCCCCTATCGGGCCTCTCACCAAAGAAAAAACTTCCTCCACCCACCGACCCCTTCCAGTCCTTTGCGGAGATAATATTTGTTCTTTTCCTGATCCCTCCTCCCCAGCGTTTTTCCATCGACTCTGGTCAAATGAGCGGGGAGACTCCAGCTGACAGAAAGACGCGCCGTCGCCCCGGCTGACCGCAGATGATGACCCGGAGGGGGGTGGAGCAGAGACTTGACTGAAGCCCTGCAGCTCGGGCTGATTTTCACCATCATGTCCACCGTAATATTGAAGCAATAATCTAGTCGGCGAGGCCTCCGCAATCAGAGATCCAATCTGTCTAGCCGGTGTTCTCTGTGGCTTTGGATAATAACAAGACAACTGCTCAGTCTGCTTAGCCACCGTGCCCGCACAGACATATCACGGCTCTGATTCTGTTTATCCAAGCCTCTAATGAAATATTCCATCTCCGCCACATCAGTGGGATGGGGAATTGAATGTGCAGGGGCCGCGACGCTGTCTCAAACTGTGACCCGCTGAATGAGGAAAAGCTATCAGAGTGTCAGATTGTCTATGATAGCATTACGCGCAGCGATCAGCGCAAATAAGCTGGACACTACCAGTATTCAATTTGGAAGGTAATGATATTACGCTGGTAAGTATATGCACTTATCTCAAATAGCATTACTATGCATGACACCGGCGGTGAATTGAATAGATTGATGCTCACCGCACCTTATTCGATGTCAAAGCCGATTTGATGTCAGGCTTTTTATGTGTGTAGGTCTCTATTGGCGCAGGTGAAGCGGGTGGTTCAGGAAGAAACCCGCGCACTGTCAAAAGTGAATGATGGGAGATTTCTTATGTGAGATATAACTCTGTTTTATTCCAAAGCGCTCGGTGCAAAGCCAGGTGTTTCAGTCAAGCAGCCATCTTCAGTGCGTACAGAGAAAAATCCTAAACCAGAAAATATGTACACAAGTCACTTGTTAAGGTCACAGGTCAACGCCATACAGCTAACCAATACGTTCGGTTGGTGTGTTTACCTTTTATGTTATCTTCAGTACTCTCTATTTGTCTTATTCTTATCTATATCCTGTTTTCTGCTGCTGCGACGACCCAATTTCCCCACGGGGATCATTCACGTTTCATCCCATCTAATCTTAAAACACGATTACAACATAGCTCTCCCACAGGTTAAAGCCAAAATAGGTAGAGCATGGTGCCTGTATATGAAGTGCCTTGGTATTGGTGAATCTGACCTTGTTACTCACAAAACAATGTTTTTTTTTAATCCTTTATTAGCAAAACTTTTGTAGACACCCACATCTCCTCCATGGATTACGTTACTGCACTCTTTAGGTTTGGTTTTGATATCGTTTGGAGTTAAATGAAAGCGCATGACATCTAGAGGTAGTCGCACGATAACTGTTTCTGTGATAATATCATGTAAGAATCCACAGTAAATGGAAAATGGACATTAACTGTGGCTGAAATTATTATCTTATTGATATAAACCACCACCAACCTGAGACATTCCCATTACGGGACAGGATTTCTAATCATTAGTCTTCCCTGCTGCCTCAGGTCCTGGTGGTTGCAGTCATTGCAAACAAGTAACTTGGCCAGCATTAACTGACAAATGTAATGATATTCCGCCAGTAACTATAAGCTCCTAACTCAAACAGCTCATGGTTATTTCATAGTTTACAATACACAATGCCAGTGGTGAATTGAACAGCGAATACCAGCACAGAGCTGAACGGTCAACTTTTATCACTATGTGCAGCAAGTTATCTCTCAATAGTGCTTTGTTTATCTTTTTGGTTTTTTCTCTTTCTGTTTCACTCTGTTATCCTTCCTTGGCCTAGAATGTTTCCACTGTGCAATATTAGATGGCAAAAACGGTGAGTTGTTCAATTTTCATGTAATCATCCAATTCCACAAAATGCATGCCAGTGCTTGTTTGATTCCTGCACACACAAGAGAAAATTTGCGGCGTCTTTTTTTGTTTTGATACTCTGCACATTCTCCTACCAAGGAAAAACTTTCTGCTGTTTTCTCATATTCCGCTGCTACCTAGAATATCGGTTTATTGAAGAAATAAAGGATGGCAATTTACTTCTCTCTGCTCTCCTTCACCTCCCTCCTCTGCTCTCCTCTCTTCAATTTTGTTTGCTTTGTTTTGCAATGCGCTTCAGTGCACAGGAAGATGCTTTTGTTGCTCAAGGTTAGATTGTTATACTGATCAACAAAGAGCAAGTCCTTGTTTTCTTTTGTTTGACATGAGCAGCACACCTCCCAAGACAAACACGTACAGTACACTCGCTCGCAAACACACGCGTAAACATGCAAGCAAACACACACACACACACAAACACAATTACCACTCCGGGCTGGAGTTGAATGTGCTGTCCAGGCCGAGGGACAGAGTGTTAAGTGGCTAACATGTCTGGATCAGCTGTGAGGAGCCATGTTGCTGCTCATAAGATGGAAGGAAAGGCAAAATCCCTTGAGCAACACACACATCTGTCGCTGGAGTGAGGTGCACACGTCTTGTCTCATCACAGTCTCTTGTCACACACACCCACACACACGCTCTTAAACACCCACACACACAGGCGTGCGTTCATACACATTCATACACATTGAATTGTGTCAGCCCTAGTGTTACACCTTGCGCCTCCTGCTTTTGGAAGTTTGCTGCAAGTGTACATTTCAGTGGATTATTTACTCATGGCCTGTTTACTGGATAATAGCATGACTTTCAGTGTGCGTTTGTATGTATGCGTGTGTAGGCGGGCGCGCTCTCGCACATGTGCGCCTAAGTGTCTGCATGTGTGTGTGAACTCAGCTGAGATCTCAAAGCTTAATCTACTGTGTGCGCTCCCTCCGCAGACAGACCTATTCCTCTACCGAAGCAGCTGAGATAAGAAAGTGAGCCAATGTTTGTATCTGAGATGCCTGGGAATAATGTTGAGGCTTGAGTGATGGCATCTGTAGGGAGTTGATGAGAGCCAATTATGGGCCAATTATGCTGATTAATGGGATTATAGCTGGTGCCTCTCTTGATTGATACTTGCATATGTAAATAGCTCCTTTCCTCCTCAAACCAGAGCAGGGAAATCCAAGCTTGCATGAGTAAGCCTTATACTTCCCTAAGTGCTGAACAATACATACACTGCTAATGGAGAATAATTGCCGTGTGTATGAAACAAACACTTACGGCTTTTTGAAACTGAGCTAGCCACTTTTTTTTGCGGTGGAGAGGTTTGCTTTGAACAGGAAAGTCCACACAAGACCAGAATGATCAGTAAAGCCCTTCCGGCTGTTCTCCACTGGGCCGTTTGACTTTGCTCCACCCCGTCTCCTATTTTAAAACCTTAAAGGTAGAGTCGGGCATTAGAGGCTCCGCTCACGTACAGACGTGGAGCTCTCTCCCATAGACACAAAGACAGCAGAGAGCGGCCCTGTCCTCACATCTTCTCTCCTCTCTCCACTCTCTCTCCCCGGGGTTTGCTTGAGAGAAATGAGACAAAGTGATACCTCGCTCATACAGAGAGACCTCTAGTGGTGTTTTCCCCATGCTGGCTGTGCATACGTGTTGGTCAGGTGTGTGTGTTTCAGCGCTCACGTATGTTTGTGCCAGTGAGAGCCGTCAGACAGTGAGAGTCAAAGCGGTGATATCTGCCTCCTTCCCCTGCCAAGCCACAGCAGCTCTGCCAACAGTCATGTGCCCGTCAACCAACAAACACTGTTCTGCTTGCACTGGCTCCTCCAATATTTATGACAAAAGAAAAACAAGACATACACTCCTATTGGAGAATAATACAATCGAATGGGGAAAATGGGAACCACCTGTGTCTGTGTGTGTGCGTTGTATGCACGTGTCCACATGTTTTATGAGTGTCTACGGCTGTATTCAGTGTGCATGTTTATCCTCATACACATACAGTACATGTAGTAGTTGACAGAAGTCTCCCATCATGCATCTATCCTGCAGCCTTTTCTTTTTGAAATGTTCTTAAGAGTTGCATTATAACACAGAACCATGAAACATCTGTCTCTTAAAGCAGCTGATTGACAGATCATTCCTTGTACCTTCTGGCAGATGACAAGAAAGACAACAATTCAACAAAAAAATAAAAATTAAATAAAAATAGTCCCCACCAATTACCACCAATTGAAGGTGGGACAAGAGAGCATCAGTTGGTACACATCTTTAATAGTGCAATATGAGCCTATATAGCAGTGCTGGTAGTAATGTGTGGAGCAGCATGGCTGACCCTGCGTATTGTGTACAGTGCAACAGGGAGTTTGGCTCCAGGTTACATTCATTATTGATGCCCACATCAGGGCTGGACGCCTTTCACCAGGAGTCAGGTAGGCCCAGGTGAGCTAGCCTCCGTAACTCACACCAACTCTCCCAAAATCTGTGTGAGTGTGTGCGAGTGTGTAACATGAGACAGATCAAAAAGCCCCAGCATCCGCTACTGTATACGTTTAATGTCATCACAGAAAAAGTGCGTCTCAGATTTGATCCTGGCACATTAGCTGTCTAGTGGTGTACAGCCTTCTTGGAGACAACTTCTCTCATCCGTTTGTGTGTGTGTGTGTGTGTGTGTGTGTCTGCGTGGGCGCTGTACCTTGCTCTTCTGCTCTATCTATCCCTCTGAGAGGCATTGTACCCACAGCGTGACTCATTTGGGCGCTGGGCAGCTCAGAGCACACACTCCCTCTAATCTCCATGCTCCCCGGAGCAGAGAAAATGGCTGCACTTAGCCAATTAGAGCACTGGGACTGGATTAGGTGGACAAGCATTAGGCCTGTGGGAGGAACAACACTGATGGAGGATGTGCGCACGTGTACAAGAAGGCAAACACGCACTCAGACACATATAACACGAACATATATACGTACAGCTATCAAGACATGGACATTCTCTCATTCGCTCTCACAGTAAATAACATGCACCCACACACAAAAATGCTTGTGCACAAAAAAACACACAAACAGCTACCTGGGAATTATCTAAAGTGCAACCACGCAAAGACACTCTCTAGCGAAGGAGGAGTTGTTTGTATAGAGGAAGGCGTAAGGCTAACAAACCAGCAGAATCAATACCTCGATGCTTCTAAAAGGGAACGAGAAGAGGATGAGGGCCTGCGGAGGACACTTTGATGAACCACCAAAGTGTTTGGTGCAGTAAACAGGTACAACACAACCTTCATCTGCTCAAGTCAACGCTCCCTCCCTCCTCCGACCAGAAATGGAAACATAACGCTCCACACTTCAGAGGCCGTTAGCAGCCCACTGCTATCTGGAGCAAAAACGGAAAAAAAAAAACACAATGAGAATGCTGGTGAAAAAAAACAACTGGAAGCAGGGAGAACGTTATCGAATTGTATGTGACACCAAGCAGGCCGACGCTTTCTGTTTGCTTAGCTTTCTCAGCCTGATCTATGTCTCAGCTAATTTTCTGTTCCTTTTTCCCCCCCCTATTTTTTCCTGCTTTCTCACATTCCGTCTTTCTCCGCCCCTCTTTTTCTTTTTTCCGCGGAAGAAGTGGATTTAATTCAAACTGAGCCAAACCAGAAAGAGCTTTGATAATTCTTGCCTCTTCCTCTTCCTCTCCTCCCTGTCTCTTTCTATCCCGATGCCTCTATATTTAGATGGGTGACTTTACTAAGCAAATAGGTCAAAGCTGTTGAGAAATACAAGAACGTCACATTGTGCGGGATTCCTCACGACTCTTCCTGGGGCTTAAGTCGAGGCTGAATGGCTGGCCTCGTTTTGCTGTACAGCATGTGTCACGGCTCGCATATGGGTGGATTCAGGTTGAATCTCGAATGTGGGCCCAAACATAAATCTCCTTGAATCTCAGTGTATCACTAACCCAATCTCTGTGGTTAAATCCTCTCAACAGTTGCCAAGGTACACAGCCAAATCAACCAAGAAATGGCTGAAAAAAGGGAAGATGAGTATCCTGGAATGGCCTAGACCTTAATCCTGTACAAAATCTGCACACTATAGAGGAGTTAGCCTAGAAAAGCCTGTTGCAATTTGAGTGAGCTTGAACTCCTCTGCAAAGACGAATGTGAGCAAATTTCTAAATCCAGATGTGCTCAGTTTGCAGACAGACTAACCGCTGTTATCAAAGTAAAAGGTGCTTCTACAAAGTACTGATTGAAGGGTGCGCTCACTCACAAAACCAGAAATCAATAGCCTTTTGTTTTTACAGTCAAAGTGAACGAATGTCTGATTAATGGGTTTTCATTTCAAGCCTCAAGGCAATAAAAAAGTAGACAGTTTTTGAAAGGGCGTGCAGACTTCTGATGCTCGCTGTGTGTGCGGGACAGAATGACCACAAGCTCTCCATCGCCCGTTTTCCCTCGCTGTGAAATTGACGCGCGGCACCGTGCGCTCATACCGCGGTTCTGGGACAGATCTGTGCAGAGGTTATCGTATTCATCTGTTTTCCCCCTTCCCTCCCCTCTGTCCTCCTCTTCCCTCTCTCCTCCCGCGGCTGTCTGCTCTCTGCGGAGGGAGCAGTCCAAAGCTTTAGTCCAATAGGCTTTAATGTCACCATTGGCTCCTGTGACATTTGTGCTCAAAGGCTATTTTTCACTTGATACCGACTGACTGTTGACAAAACTGAGAGAGACACCGGCAACGAGTGCGGCAGCGGCTGGTGTGTGTGTGTGTGTGTGTGTGTGTGTGTGTGCGTGCACGTGCTTGTCCGTCCATCTATAGAGTCTCCATTATTAGTATTCAGAGCTGGTAGCTTCCTGACACTATGTTCCTTCACGCCTCTCCTAGAGGATTTCCGACACTGTCTGTCTCTCTCTCTCTCTCTCTCTCTCTCTCTCTCTCTCTCTCTCTCTCTCTCTCTCTCTCTCTCTCTCTCTCTCTCTCTCTCTCTCCTCGTACGCCCTGCTTCCAGACACCAGCCTACGTTTCCTCCACATTGCCATGGAGACAGACGTGATGTCAGTGCTGGTCTGCGGAGGTTTGTCAGACTATAAACTCATTCCCCCCCCCCCCCAATAATCAGCATCACCGTAAAGATTGTGGAAGCACACATTACCTGTTTGGCCTAACCGGCTCAAAAATCTCATGTTTTCACGGAGCCCAGGTAATCGATGATGTCCCAGATGCAACGAGACATTTTATTTGGCAGTAAAGGGAGCCAGGGATTGGTCATTTGGTATGACATTCTGTACTCAGTGGAATAGACACAGGTGGTAGAGTGCTACTATGTGCTGTTATGAGAGAGGTTAGGCTGGAGAGACACTACACGACTAAACAGACTTCTTTCATTCACTCTCATTCTTTCATCGTAAGGGAAACACACTTGACAAGGAGTTGGACTCTGGTGAAAACATGATCGCTCATGCTACTACAACACCGAAGCAAAACCAACATGAAAGCGGAGCATTTCTCTTTCCATTCTTCCTGTATTTATTCTTTTTCTCACACTTACCAGCTCATTTGCTATTGGTCTCGGTTCAGATTTCAATCACTGACCTGCTCACGCTACTGGAGCACGGCCAGATGCCCAGATGCGAGTCGCAAAAATCAAACATGATTGAAATGATTGCGACGGTCCCAACACAATCGGGAGGCGTCATGTCGTGCGTCCCCAGCCTCAGAGAAGGTAATTGTGCTCTGCTGCAGGGTCTCGGGTGTCGAGGTAAAGATGTTACCTGAAACAAATGGCAAAAACACTGCGCTCAAGATTGAATTAGGTGCCTGCCATCGTATGTAGAATGAAAATCGTGGAAAAAAGAAAGGCTTTGCACACTTGGAGATGACTGGCACACAGGTTAGGGTTGAATGAGGAATTGCTTCTCAACTTCTTGTAATTTCGTGACTGATTTATGAACGGTTTATGGTCTGATGTTTGCAGTATTGAATTGGGAGTATGTTTTTATATTTAAGATTTCTTTATTATTATACTGTTTAAAAGTGTTTTTGGTAGTGATTGAGATCCCTTTTGTTTGGATGGCGATGTGGTTTTGTTATCTCCAATGTTATTTATTCATCTAATCTTAGTCATATGTCCTTAGTTGATCTAATTGTTCTTCACCCGATTGCCACCAGCTGTGAGAAACGTATTAATTGCATACATAGAGGTTGTTGCCTATTCTCACTTATATACTGATGACAGCTTTATGCTGTCTTCTACTGCTGGTTTGTTAGAAGTACAAAACCCCACTCAAAAGAAGATTGGGGATGCAGTCTTTTTTAACTATGCTCCTAAACTGTGGAACACCCTGCCAAAGAATATTAGAGAGGCGGGCTCTGTCAGCATTTTCAAGCAACTGCTAAAAACGTATCTTTTCAGCTTAGCTTTTAATCAGCCTTCATTTTAACTGTTTAATTGGATTGTGTTCTTTTATCTGTCTATTTTACTTGATTTGATTCTTTTAATGCAATTGCTTGTTCTTTTATATATATTTGATCTTTTTATCTGTTATTTACCTGCCTTCTATTGATGTAAAGCACTTTGCATGTTGCGTATGAAAGGTGCTATACAAATAAAGGCTATTATTATTATGATGAAGCATGTGTATCCTCATGCTGATCAATTAAATACTTTTCACAGACGCTACCTCAGCCAAATTGACATTCAGAGACCTATTTGTTTCAAATAGCCCAGATCTTCTATTCGGCTTTGTACTGGTCTTTGGTCTTGTGCTAATACAATGTTTATCCCCCACATGCCTTCATGTATTTAAACTGATTAAACCAGCGCGCTGTGTGAAGTCAGCCTCTGTCTGCTTTGTGTCAGACACCTTTTGCATCAAGCCCCACGCAATGTTTCAGCACACTTTGTAAATGTTTCTAAGGCTTAATTTTCCCAGGTAAATCAATGAGTCAACAAATGGTGTTTTCAGCACGGAGGAATGAATATTGGAATTGTAAATCTGCCTCCTAGGCACACTTTAATCGTGCATAATTTCTAAATGCGCTTCAGCGGCAATCGATATTAATGCTGTTAACATGCATAGCTAACCTGGCCATCAGCAGTCACAGGGATGCTGCCGTTACTTCTGCTAGTGCTTAATGGGATCATGGGATTAAAGCAGCCATAGCACAGTCAACAAAACAAGACACGTAACACGCGCTACACACACACACACAGTGCACACTGTACATGCATGCATACTCACTACACACACAGTAAACTACTCACACATCCACACACACACACACACTATGTACAGACACATTCTTCTTATTGACACACATGGTACACACACAAACTATACAAATGAAATATAAGAACACTTTACTGACACACATAATCATGACACGCACACTAAATGCACACATACACATCATACACACACATACATAAACTACACACACACGATACATGCACACGTGCATACAAACACACACACTGAGGAGGAATTTAGGCGATTGCCATAGTGATGTAGACAGCTGAGAGGAAGAAGATGAACTCTATAGGGTTCATGTAGATTAGTGCTCAGAGGAGGTTTCATTGACGACTGGGTGTGTGTGGGGCAGACGTTGTGTGCATTGGATATGTGTGTGCGCGCACGCGTGTTTGTGTGTGTGTGTGTGTGTTGTTCCGAATGAGAAGCTAATGATGAATATATGCTGCTCTCCAGGGCTCCTGTGAGTCGATTCAGCCTGCTGCTGTTCTTTGATGAGCCCACACACACACACACACACACACACACACACTCTCTCTTTCTCTCTCTCTTTATCTCACATATTGCACAAACTTGAAGGGTTTGCAATCGCGCACACACAACCACACGCCTACAAACACACAATAAAGGTGAATACAGACAGGTGAGTATACAGGCAGGTGGAAACCCTCACAAGCAGGTGAATACGCAAACAAATCCACACAGCCTGAACAGTGCTGGGCTTGTTACTCATTACTCATTACTCAGTTACTCCCTCAGAGCAGTAATTCATTACTTGTTATATTTAACAGCCCAAAATTGGCATTGCATCCTCCCTTATCTTCAAAAATCAGGAGAACTCAAGTTCCTTTTCCTGAGGATGGATCGGGGGAACCAAACATGACCTTGATGTCCAATGTTCTTGTCAGCCTTTCGCTCGATAAAATCAAAGTAGCGGGAACACTTTTATCCAGAGAAAATAAACTCTTCTGCTGCCAGTTCTCATCTAAACCAGTTTAGTGTGTACCCACAAGAGAGTGATTTATGAGGAAAACAAACCGGGGGATGAGGGTGGGGACTTGATATATATTGATATTTAGAGCAGGTGATAATACAAGCAGCAACTTATTTTTTGCTTGGTAACTGTAATATCATCACTGAATTTAAAATAGTAATTTGTTACAGTACTCGTTGCCGTAATGCACCCAACAGCACACCTGAATGCCTCAGTCGAGCGATTACTGAAGTTAGCCTCGGGGCTGAAACTCAGCCAAACTCTCCCATAGGCAATGTATTATATATTCACCATAATTCATGCGGTGAGATTCCCCCCGTTCGCTAAAAATTATTCCATCTCCCTCTGCGTTTCTTCACAGAGATGGGCCTATTTATGGCCGAGGCGCAGAAGATGGTCCTTAAATCTATCTCCAATTAAAAACCAGGCTAGCCCCACAGTAGCAGGGATTGCGTAACGCCCGGGTTCTGCCATTATGTAATACAATGCAGACCAAACAGAGAGGACTACAGTATGTGGCATGATTACTGGCACAGATGTCCCACTGTATCATGCATGGCCAGGAACCCAAAACCACTCCAGCTTTGTGTCTCTTTTATACAATATAGTTTATACAGTCTGTAAAACAATCTGTCACAGTTGTTATACTGAATGAAATCAGAGTTATCTAGTGGAAAACCTACACTGAAAGTAGAAAATATCAGGGACATCTTCTTGATACTGAGCTGCAGCCGTTTTGCACAATCCACATCTAATTAATCTGCTTCTCTTTATCTACATCTCCTCCTTTGTGATTGGTATAGATTTAATAAGGGAAATCACTGCAGTAAGGGATAATGGCTTTTACCTGGATTCACCTCATCAGTGTACCTAATATTTTGTGCATTCAGTGTATATTGTTCTGGATATGAAACAAACACTTACAGGTTTTTGAAACTGTTTTGCGGTGGAGAGGTTTGCTTTGAACAGGAAACTCCACACAAGACCAGAATGATCAGTAAAGCCCTTCCGGCTGTTCTCCACCGGGCCGTTTGACTTTGCTCCACCCCGTCTCCTATTTTAAAACCTTAAAGGTAGAGTCGGGCATTAGAGGCTCCGCTCACGTACAGACGTGGAGCTCTCTCCCAGAGACACAAAGACAGCAGAGAGCGGCCCTGTCCTCACATCTTCTCTCCTCTCTCCACTCCCTCTCCCCGGGGTTTGCTTGTGAGAAATGAGACAAAGTGATACCTCGCTCATACAGAGAGACCTCTAGTGGTGTTTTCCCCATGCTGGCTGTGCATACGTGTTGGTCAGGTGTGTGTGTTTCAGCGCTCACGTATGTTTGAGTCAGTGAGAGCCGTCAGACAGTGAGAGTCAAAGCGGTGATATCTGCCTCCTTCCCCTGCCAAGCCACAGCAGCTCTGCCAACAGTCATGTGCCCGTCAACCAACAAACACTGTTCTGCTTGCACTGGCTCCTCCAATATTTATGACAAAAGAAAACTTTGTACAGCCTGTGTATATTAGCTTTGGCTCACGTGCCCTACAAAACTAAGCACTGGATTGCAAATGCTTATAGTTTGTCCTATAAAACTAAGCACAGGAGTGCAAACTTGCATAGTTTATCTGTACTGTCAAGAGTTATCAGCTTTATATTTCCTCTATCTTTCTTTCACATGCAGCCGTCAACTGAAATGCTGTTTGAGTTTGTTCTCCAGCGGATTTACTCGTACCATAGTTTCCCCTTTTAGGCATTTGTTTCACCAGATGTGAATTGGACATGATGGAACGGGGAAAGAGCACAAATTGCGCGTGGCTTGATCAGATTTTCAACCAAAAGAGCCACTGAAGCACAAAACTGTCACAGTCGCTGTCATTCACTCTGTCCCTTTTTTCCATTTGAAACACGCAGCTGTAGCCTGAAGGAAGGGACGAATCAAATAGGAGAAAAATACTCCCATTAGTGTGTTCACTGTTCAGCCTAAAATGTCAGCGTTCTTCTCGGAAATATTGAGCAAACTGAAAAACACATCTGCTCATCTTCACCTGCCAGAAAGCTCCTCTTCCTCAACTCCCAGAGTGTGTGCTGTTCATCTGCAGGAGGGATAGTGACCCCTTCAAGTTGCACTGTAACATAAAATATCCACTGGTGGAAATGTGACACCCTCTCTTAGATGAGATGTTACTTTTATTATTTTTATTACTCCCCGAGAAAAGTAATTAGTTACACTGCTCGTTACATTACTTATGTAATGTTACCAGCAGATGTATCTAAATAATGACACAAAATATTTCTTATGGTTTTTAATAAAGATAGAGCCTACAGCATTAAATTCCGACTTTCCTAGTCATACTCGTAAGATATTTCCAAAATGACTTGAAGGCAGGATAAGACAAGGGGAATCTTTCCATAGATATTATGCCAATAAAGAGGTTAAAATGTAATGCAAGGAACAACCTGTGTGTTAGATCAGGAACTGTAATGTGATTACTGAAATTGGAACAGTAATGCCTTACTTTACTCTTTACAAAGTAATGTGAAATGTAAAATGATGGATCCTCTCTCTGTTAGAAATATGCAATTATTAACTTCAGGTAATGATATTGTAGTAAAATAGAATTTAGCATTTTGGAAATTAACTCATTTCTGCCAGAGGAGAGAGTTTAACCTTTATTCAACTCTGTTACACTCATCCCCTCTAAAGTCACCCATCGCAATAGATTTCTCAACTGGCAAACTGGACCCACTATGTGTTCCAGGTCAGCAGGCACCAATGTTAAAGGTGTCATTAATGCTATAGCAAAAACTAGAGTCACCTTCCCCGACTCAAGCCCCCAGTTTTGTGCTTACCTGCTACCAGCCGAGCCAAATCAAAAGCCAATTTAATCTCCAACTCACTTTCATTAGTGAGGTTGTCGATATATAGCAGCGCAGACACAATGTTCCCTGCCTTCATCATCGGCTCCCTCACAACCCTCTGTTCATTCAAACTTTAGACTTTCCTGTTTTCTGCTTTGTTTTGTTTTGTTTTTAAGAGGGGGGGAATGGAACGAGACTTAA
Source organism: Centroberyx gerrardi (assembly GCF_048128805.1). Classification (NCBI taxonomy): domain Eukaryota; kingdom Metazoa; phylum Chordata; class Actinopteri; order Beryciformes; family Berycidae; genus Centroberyx; species Centroberyx gerrardi. Next base: position 8,255,531 of record NC_136020.1, read on the forward strand.
AAGCTTCCTCTCAAACATTGATTGTTTTTTTTTTTGCTTTTTTTTGCCTAGCTGAAGGTATTTTTGTGTGAAGGTTTTTGTGTGTGTGTGTGTGTGTGGGTGCATCACAGCTAAAAGCAGGCTGAGAGTCCTTGTTGCCGGGTGCAGTAATGGTTCACGTGTGTGTTTCTGCTGAGAGCCACTTGAGGAGAGGGAAAAGCTGCGATGGCCTGGTGGAGCAGGTAATAACTGCGATGGCGGCGAGATGCGCTGTTGTTTTCGCCTCCTCCAATCATTAGACATTCTGCTCAGAGGCATCCAGACTTTGCTCAATGACTCTCAAGGTTGGAGCGACGAGGGGAAAGGACACCACTGCAAGGACTGCAAATCCATCCTGATACACTTTCTAGGAATGGCCACTCCTGGTTCTCTGAATCTGTGTGTGTCTCTCTCTCTTTTTATCTCTCATTCCTCCTCTTAATCTGCCTCTCTGTATTTTACCCACCATGCACCTCCCCACCTCTCTCTCCCTGTCAAATACTAATGAAAAGAGCTCCTCGGGCCATTAGGGACTGTGTGGACAAGGTGCAACATGAACATGTGTTCCTGTCCTGCACACACACACACACACACACACACACACCCTCTAACCCTCTGTACCTGGCAAACAGATCTATCTAATAGCAGTTCCCAATAGAAATGCAAGCAGTGGCTCATTTGTCCGAGGTCCAGGTCTGTTCCCACAAGGTCAGCCGCTGCGTGTAAACCAATACCGGCTCTGTTAAGGGACAAACAGCACAGAGACAGGAACGCCGCCTAGATTCCCTGCTGGGGCTCAGAGCTGATAAGCTGCTTCTCAAGATGTATGGGAGCATTACGACCGCATCTGGTCGAAGTAAAGGAGTTCAGTTTGTTTGTTCCATTGGTTGCTTTAGCGAAGTGTGTGTTTGTGTGTGTTTGTGTGCATGTATCTATTTATGCAGTTATGTGTGTTGGTGTCTCATTCTCTCATTCTGTCTCTGTGCTTGTGTGTGTGTGTTTAGATTCTTTGATTAATCCCTTTATTTTGGCAAGGGAATCTTCCTGAGAACAGCGCTTTTGTTTTCAAGAGAGCCCTATGAAGATGAAATGCTACATAATGCAAAGTACCTGTCAGTAAGTAGGAAAGAGAAAAGGAAAACGAGACGCAAGCAGAAATTCAGCAGAATAGTCATATCAGTCCAAAAGAATCAGAAAGGAGATGACACGTTTACCTTAAACAGGGTCGTTATATGGTTATATGGTCCTATGGCAGTCCTTCAGCTATTGCCGAGGTGAGCTGTGAAAACTGAATGAGTAAATTTAATTTTCTAGTTTCCTGCAGTTTATTTGATTTGTTAGGTGCGTAAAATATGAAAGCTGATTTTTATCTTTGTTCTAGTGGTGACAAGTTCTGTGGTGACGAGCTTGCATTTCCATAACTAGATAAAATATATTCCTGACTTTGACTGAATATGGGAAGAGAGAGGTAAGGTAGTATGGTAATTTCTGCCGCAGTGCTTAATGGATAAATAAAATAATAGACGGTGCCGATCTCTCTCCTCATCACAAATGATGACCATAGCAAAGAAAAACCTAACTTATGATACTAGTACAATATCCATCAGCCAAAATGATCCGAAATACACTATTTTATACAGGATCCAGATGTTTTAAAGCAGAAGATGCTGCATGTATGGTGTGCTTTATGTTCCCATTGTGTAAACCCAAAAGGTGTGAAATAGAAGCACACCATGTATTACTCACATGAAAGATATTGCAGTTTTTCACACTGTATCATATACTACAGGTAAATAAAAGCAGACCCAAAACTGAGCCCTGTGGAACTGACTATTGGGAATTATTGGTTTAAAGTATTAACTACTAAAGACTCACTGAGATAATTATGAAGCCACACAGGCCATTTTGTCTAGTCCTATGTTGTCTGATTTATTCAACAAGATTGTCGAAAGCCTTAGAAAGGGCAATAAATGAGCTAACTGCTTTTGTTTTTTTACTCAGGGTGGTAGTTATGCCGTCAGCTTCCATGGGGCAACAGTTTCAGTGTTGTGCCCAGGCCTGAAGTGTGTATCTGCCTGCAGGCCTACATGTTTATGTGCACATGCATGTACAGAAGTGATGTGCCTTGTATATGCATGATGCTCTGCTCTCCTGTATCTGCCTGTCCTCTGTAACGTTAATAAGAACATCGGTCACACAGATCAGAGACCACTCTGCTCGCCGCTCTCCAATAACTCTCTGACTGACTGACTACTGAGGAGGGCGTGTGTGTGTGTGTGCATAGACACGCTTGCAGGCACGCGTGTGCAGATGATGTCTCTGTGTGTGTGTGTGTGTGTGTGTGTGTCCATGTGAATGTGTGTGTCAGAGAGAAGAGGAAAAGAGCTAAAAGAGGCATGCGAGAGAGCTGAATGAAGGCAGGAAGGCAACGAGGGAGAAACTAGACAGCAAATGAAGCGAGTGAGGAGGCAGGTTAGTTGGCAGGAGAGGAGAGGTAAAAGGCCGGGCGTCGATTGAAGAGCTGGATGAAGGAAAAGTAAGATGCTTTTAGGAGCTAAAGAGAGAAGAGGACCAGCGATATAAACTATAGAGTTTGGACTGAGTTGTGGTAGAAGGGGAGCCACGGTTAGAGGCTCCGGTCTCCTCCATGAGGGTTCACATCCCTTCTTTATTGCTCTTTTATCTGCAGCCCATAGAGGAGTTTGGACCAGGCAGGGAGGGGGAGACTGGGGATATGGGAAATGGGAGGCAATAAAGGTGCCATTGATGTAGAGACATCACAGAGAGAAAGAAGCTCCATGAAGACCGGTGAATGTGGCTCGTTACTATTATTATTATTATCTGAGTTTGTACACTGCGACTGGAGAGTGATACTTTTGTAGTGTAAATGGGCCTTTAACACAGTTTTAGTCGGCCATCTACAGAGGGAGCAGTTAGAGGTAGCGGTCTATTCAGTATTTTGTCTCTAAAAACATCTCTCTTCGGCTAGGTCTCATTGAACCTATACGTATTTTTCACTACAGCAAATACAGCCACACTAAACTTATACGTGCGCGTGTCGTTTTCCCTGTCTGTTTGTCTGTGCAGAGGGAGTATATGTGCTGCACGGAGGGAAATAGCTGGGCAAAAGAAGAACAGGACAGGGGTCCTTGCATTATTCATGGTGAGAGCCCGGGGAACTAGGAACAGCGTGTGAAACGATGTCTAGACGTCCCACACTATAAACTAGTCTGGGTTAGACTAAGCTAGTGCTGTCTCATGATTGGCCCAGATATAGGAAGAAGATTAACACCAGCAGACAGCCGTGGATCAGTCGCCAGTGTCGAACACAGAGCTGGGAGCTGAGGGCTCTGTTCGGATATATACCATTACCAGCAATTTATTGTACTGGCTAAGAGATAAGAGGGGGAGCAGAATGGAGCAGACTTTACCAGAATACGGCTGATTCCTCTCTGGTTTTTTACACTTGAATGGAGCCGAAAATAGACAGAAAACAGTCATAGGAAGAGAGTAAGCCTGCGAGGTACCTGTTTTTCAATCACATCTGATTAAGGGTACTCTATATATGCAGTGCCTTCTATTGGCAATTCTCCTATAATACAATATGATACGATACGATACAATACAACTTTATTGTCAGTTTACACTGAAATTCGTTTTGCATCCTTAGGCAATTCCGTTCAAGAGATTAACACAGATTAAACATACAGTTACACATGACACTTTTCATAGACGCACAAAACACATGAAAACAATCATAATAATCATACATATCACATTATATCCTCTGGATTCAGATCTCAGTTGGCAGCACACTGATTTTGGTTTAGCAACAGGATAGATTGATGTATAAAAGAATTCTTCAGTCTGTTGCGTTTAAATTGAGGGACTCTAAATCGCCTATTGGAGGGCAGAAGTTGGTATTCTCCGCTTAAAACATGCGAGGAGTCAGAAGAGATACTGTTAGCAAGTCTGAGCATGCTCTTGTTGTGATGCATACATCCTGTACATTGTACATACAGTATATGCTTCGTTCCTCTCCCCAGCACCACATTTTAGCCAACGCTACCCGCCCATTCAACGAGTGCCATGTTATTTTCTCACATTAGGTTTTCTCATATTGATTAGTGCAGTCGGTTTTCTTCCAGTCTTTGCAGAACAGGACTATTGTAGGGAAAAGGCCTGTGAAGTGCTTACAAGTACTGTATGACCCATTATCTGAGCGTGTCCATCAGCAAGATAGAGGGGAGTGGGAGTGAGAATTAGAGAAGAATGAGAAGGGACAGAAAATAGAAAAAGAGATGAGAAAGTGAGTGAAAAAGATAGAGGAATCGGAATGAGCGGGAGAAGGAGGAGGAGGAAGGATATTGCACTTGGCTCCTTACCCCGTCAGAAACCAGTCATCTGATAGGTGATGGAGGGCGTGAGAGAAAAAGAACAATTGGCAGATGAACGGTGTGTGAGGGGAAAAAAGGCGCCCATAATGCAGTCAACCTGTCAGGACATCTGCCAATCACCAACCTCTAGCAGCTATTTTCACAGCGAGCAGATGTATTTAAGGATGATGAGTCACATCGAGACGTAAACAAAACCCAACTCTCGTTTTTGGCTGTTTGTTCCTACCAATATAAGTCGATACAGACCTGCGAGGTAGAGGCTGCAAAATCAGTGTGTTTATAAGCAGCGGTGTGTGGTGTGAAGGAGCTGTGTTAAACAGAGAGGAAGCCTTGATTACCATGGTGTTTGAGCCTCCACCCCTCCAGTGCCACGCTCTGATTGCACCCAGGATTGGATCATTTAGGCTGGGCTGCACACGGCCTCACCCTTACTCCCCTGCAACAGCCTCCATCCCTCTCTGCCAGCGCGAAAGTGACATGCTCCCGTGCTCCCGTGCTCTTTCCTGTTTGCCCACATCAGGGGAAAAAAAGCAGCGAGGAGGAAAGGTCCATCCAAATGTCAAGTAGTTTGTGCTTCTGTGAAAAATGCATGTCGGGCCACGTCTCTGCTGAATGCAGCCTTGGCATCGGCCTCTGTTATGTCTCTTGACAACTGAGTCGGCCGCTCTCTAACACTCTCTGACTCACACTCTTTTTCCCTTTGCCAATGACAGGCCCAAGTGCTCCGCCGTGGAGAGCGGGACTGGTGGTTATTCAACTTTTTTTCTTTTTTTTTTGTTTGAACCGGGCACCGAAACACAGGGTCTTTGAGATGGCCGCGCCATAAAAGAAAGGTGAAAGAGGTGGGAAGGAGAGGTACTTGAAGAGGTGGAGAGGAGAGAGGAGGTGGAGTGAGGAGGATAGCGTTGAAATCTATTTCTTTTCCAAAATTCCATTTCGTTTTGTCTGGGTTAAGGTCTCCACATTTTTAGAGGAGGTCAAAACTTGTGATCACATCATTTTTCTACACTGGCAGTAGTCACAATATGTATATACAAGATTTTTTGTTTGCTTAAGTATTTGATAAATGTGAGCAGTGCTATTGTGTGTTGTATAGCACTAAATACTTATTTTTTGTTAACTTGTCCTTTAATCAAAAGTGGTTTGGCCTTGTCTGTCATTCTGCCCTTTGGAATAATGAATGGCTTGTCTTTCAAAGTTCACTCTGAAAAGACAACAAAGCTCTTTGATCTGTAGCCTTGATGGTGTGCATGGCAGCCATGTTCAGCAGACCGTCTCACAACAGTTATGAAAACATGGCTTATTTGATCAACACTGTGGGAAGTGAGTGAACTGATATTCACAAGCTAACCGTTTCAGCTTGTGCAGCTTTTAGTGTTTGCTCACGTGGAAATAACTGTCTGCAGAAGAGTAATTGTGATATTAGTTTAACAAGCACTTTTGGCTTTCATCCATTTTGACCTCGGTATTTGAAGGATAGAGAAGTGAAGGGGAAACGGGGAGGGAAACGGTCTTTGGAGGCTGCACTTCATCAAAAGAAACACATTTTGTTTTGTTTTTTTCAGGCCCTTCTGCTCAACTAGAACTGATTGTTTTGTTTGTCTTTTAACAGAACATTACGTCTGTTCTCTTAGTGTCTGTTTTTCAGGAAGTTCATCCATTGCAACATTTTGTGGCTCTTTATCTGTAAGCTACATGCTCTCCATAGTTATGTATACATGGCTTTACCTGCGTGTGACCATGAGCAGTATCAAGCAGGTTGAATTCTTTCTCTCCCTAACTTCTGACTCAGCTCTCCATGCTTTAGCACTGGGATTTGACCAATATGGGTTTTTGAAGTCTGGTAGCAATACCAATATTGCTAAGTTGCTAATATTTTGCACCAAGAGTCAATTTTACCAGTATTCAGTGAAGAAGAGTATTCAGTGTTTCCACGGAAAAGCCTCCGAAATAGCATTTAAACTATGGGACACTAAAGCTCTCCATTGAAAACCAGGATGATGATAATAATGAGAAGAAGAATATTCATGCATGTGGAATTGGATGAAAATGTCATATTAGAATCAATTCAGGTTCAGGGCTACCCATAAACAACCAGTGTAGTATTGATCACTTCTACAACTAGAAGGGCACTCAGAGAGCGCAGACCTCCGCCAAGGTTCGTGCTATTATTGCTTGTTCGTGAGTCGGATACGGATCCGCTCCAAAATTTAATCGGTTCTTCCTTGGCCCATGCTACACCCTTCCACGAAGTTTCATGAAAATCTGGCCTGTAGTTTTTCCGTAATTCTGCTAACAGACAAACAAACAGACAAACAATAAACAAACGGCACCAAAAGCATAACCTCCTTGGCGGAGGTAATAATCAAACACACTGCATCATATTGGAGATGGACGATGGTGACTGGCCGATATCTGATTTTTAATAAAAGCCCAATATTTTGACCTAATTGACCTAATCCTATTTAGCACTTTATCATAGATCATCATGCTCATTGCTAATTTTATTGCCCATCCAGTGAAGTACGTATGTTAATTAAGTATTATGGCACCAGGAAAGGACTCGATCTATATCCCAGAGCTCCCAATCATGACGATCAGTGTAGGGTGTATCTTGTAACTCAGTAATGCATTAGAGTAATAACAGTTACGAGTAGTGTAACAAATTACCATTTACATTTTTGTAATATTAGTCACCAATCATACAGCTATTTTTGTAAAAACCCCTCTAAATATCAGATTGAATTTTAATTATCCAAAAATATATCCCATCCCCCATTTGTTTTCTTCATAATTACTCATCGTCCTTTCAGCTTTGACAAGAGAAATGACAGAAAAGTGTGGATGTATCCCCACTACATTGGACATTAATGCTACTTGGCTTCTCTTATCATTAACAGGAGAGGTAATTGTGTTACCCTGATTGTTGAAGATGACAGAGGATGCATTGGGAGTTGTAATGGAAACGTAAGATTACTGCTCCCAGAGAGTGAAGTAAGTACTACCAGTACTAATGATGCTATGTTTCTAATGACTAACATATAAATAATACATAACTTTTTTGAGTAAGAAGCCCAACACTGACGATGATGAGGCGGGCGCAGCCGCTGCCACAGAGCCAGGCTGTATCACGCTGAGGGCGAAGGGTGAATCAGTAGCCCAGCAGGTGAATTATTCAGGTGATGAGATGTAGACCCTCAGCTCTGAGACCTGGCCAAGGCTAACATTCATTTAGACCTGCCAGGCTCTATTCGGCTCTGCAGCCCTCTCACAAGCTGCTCCCTGCCTCTTTTTGCTGTCTCTTTTTTTTTTCCTGGGGTGTGAGCTTATTAAATTGTTATTTTTCGTTTTCTCGCCCTCTGATCCTCTGCCTTCCCTCCTGCTTTCTCCTTCCCTCGCTCAAGAATTGTATAGTAGAAACTCTGCCAATCTCTCCCCTTGTTTTCTTCCCTCTAAATTGGGCTCGGACTCCAGCTTGATGGGTGATCAACATGCAGAGGAGAATGTAAGCATCCTACAAAGCTCGTTCTCCATTTTATCCTCAGGTGATATCTAATGCTGTTTTCACATTGTGACTAAAAAAAAAATAGCCATTCCAGTTGATATTGTGGGATGTCAGTCAACTGTGACAGCAAACTGCCTTCTGCTTGCCAAGGTGATTCTGACAAACAAGAAGTTTGACCATTCCATGTGTATTGATATCATAAAAACTCTTCAATAGTATTGCCTGACTCTTCATTTTAAATGTCATTTAATTTCAATAGGTTGTAGTGTGCTTAAGTTATTAAATATGATTCCCACTGTAAAAGAATTGAAAGATAAGCAGGGAATTGGAATAGCTCAGCCAAACCAATATTTGGCAGTAGATCTAAGTGTTTCGGAAGTGTTTTCAATTTATCATTAAAGGAAGAGGAGACAAGAGCAGGTGCACAAATGCATATGGCCACAAATATTTTGCTAGATATTTCAACATCTGGTTTGTCTTCACTGCCACGCTAGAGGATCAAAGTTTGGGAAAATTCAACTTTTGACATCAAGTTCTGTCTGCAGATGCAGTAGGCGGCACTTTAAGCCAGCAATGAAAAGGTTTACCATTGTTCTTCTATTGAAATCAATGAACATTAGGGATGTGATCAAAGTCTGTGACACCAAAATTTGCAGTACAATAATTTAATATTTGCTGGATGTTTAATCAACACTATTAAACACTATACAGAAGATAAAAAGATAGTGTAAGCCACTATGTGTCATCATAGAAATACAGTTCAAATTCAGATAGGGATTATGATGATAATATGCCTATTTCTTATGATTTGATTGATGTAAAATGGCCTACATATGTGTCAATCCAGGTCATATTGCATGCCTCACGTTTTTCTTTACCTTTGTCTGAAGACAGGACCGGTTGATTTAAAACTATACAGTAGACTATATCATCTGTATAAAATTCATCACCACGGACTGCAATAACTAGACAACACTAAGAGTTGGCTAAAGTAAACACGGTAAATTGAAGTCGTCAGAGCTACCGCACATCTCCTCAAAACAATATCCTGCTGCAGTAACTGCTGATCAGAGAGGAGTCAGTTCAGTTTCAGTGTTTTAGGGTGAGAAACAAGCGCTAGCCAAATGCTGGCCTAAACTTCTCCACTCTACTTGACACTTCAGCTGATTAACATCTATTGTTTTGAGGTTGAACTTCTGTTTGCAATGACAACTGTGGCTGAAAAACTTAAGACGCTACCCTGAAATTAGGACACATCCTGATCGTTTGTTATCACTTTACTAGTCAGGTTGTTTACACTCATTATTTCACATTAGTTTCACACTATGTTACCACAGTCTAAAAGTCTGGTGCTGTCCATGGTGCCCAAACTGTGTACCAATGGAAAAATATCAATATTGTAATTTGGCTCGACCCAGTCCAATAGCAAATGAGAACATAAACACTAAAATAATCCATGTGTCCCCAGTAGATCCTTTGCTCCATGCTAACTCTTTAGCATACAATATGTTGAGTGATATAGGCCACTAACATTGTCTCAAAAATGAGGAAATAAGAACTGAGAAACTAAAATGAAATGAGAAACTAAATGATAAGTAATTTGAAATTATATGCGGCCAAGTCTGGCAGTTTTGTGTGGGGAAATTGGTCAAATTTACACAAAATACGATACAAAAATAACACACTATTTTAAACTACCAGCAACTAGTTTCCCTGTTTACAGGAAGTGAAGGTGGTGGGCGATGGGAGACTGTGTGGGAGAGTGTGTGTGCAGCTAAAAATAACTACGGAGCAGGTGAATACATGGTTGATCACCTGAAATAGTCCCAAAAATAAACCTGACTGCATCGGCTGTACTGAATGAATATTTCATTTTTAAACAGGCCATATAATAAAAAACACAAACAACTTCTAATGAATAAAAGAATGATCAACCGGGGACATGATGGATGGTTTTGATGTCTTATGTTCTCATCACTTAACGGGTAAATTGACCAACTGGCTGATCTCCTAGAAGCTTTGTGTATTTCTTTAAGCGTATAGCCATTTCCAAAGTAATTTTCAGTAAGCTTTCATTTGCTTGACATTGTGTAAGCTGAACAAGTAGTTCAGTGGAGCTTTGACTGTGCGTAGTTATGAAAACAAGAAATCTATTCCCATTATAACGGGAATAGATGGAAGGCAAGCCTACTTTCCTTGAAATTTTTATAGTCTGTCATTTTTTACATTATTCGATGCAGTTCTCTCTCTCATTGAATCTCAATTTTCCAAGCCTCTCTGTATATATTTCTCCCTCTCTGTATCTCTCCCTGTCTTTGTCTCTCTCTTTTTCCTCTCTTCTCCCTGACATATTTCCTGCAGGGATCTGAGAGGCTCAGATTGATCTACAGCTCACAGTGTGCGGTCAGCCCCATAGGAAATGTTTGTGTAATGGGTTCTATACGAGTGCTGTCATAGCAGATGAGGATCCAGCGCACTCGCGGCCGGTGTGAACACGGTGTCGACAGACAGTAGCAAAGCCCTAGCAGGAACCGCTAAGCCCCTTTTTAATCCCTGCCATTTTGTCACTCCCATTGGGTCTCTCATTAATTCAGCATGATTGTGTGCTTTTCCTATGGTGAATCATGAGCGTCAAGTGGGCAAACAAGGTAGTCCCTGATTTAAGCATGGATGTAAAATATGAAATATGCATATGAAGGCATTTAGGCCATGGCTTATGTATGAGTACAATGTTTGCAACAGCGGCTTCACGTGCGTACAGCATGAAAGATTTAAATGTTAAGCTAATAAAGTTTCTGAGCAGCCAGCCTCTCCACAAAGATTTATTTTCTCTTAAGGCTCTCCTCTTCCTTCCTCCTCTCTCTCCCTCCCTTTAATGCCCGCCATGTCTTCAGATGCCTACAACACACTTCGCTCTCTCTTTCCCTCACGTCCCGCGTTCAGACGCAGAAATCTTCAGTGCCTGCCTCCTTGCGTAGGACCGCGAATTGTCTTTGCTGAGACAAGAGGCTGAAAGCGCAGACATAAAAATACTTAAAACAAATACTTAAAACTTCCCTCCATCACGCTCTCACCTCTCCTGTTCCTCCAATTCATCCGCTACACATCTGTCTCTAGTCCTCCCCTCTCCTCCATAATTCCCTCCCCTATATTTATTTTCTTCATCTCGCTTCCTTCCTCCTCCTCCCTCCCGCTCGCTTTCCTTTTCCTGCCTATTCTAAGTCTATGGTAATATGCCAGTGTAGTCTTGCCTTGGCCCCTCCGTCACTCCACATCAAAGCCTCGCTTGTTCTCTCGCTCTCTCTTCTTCATGGTCTATTACTCTACCCTCTCTTGTTGACAGAGAGATGCTGTTTAGTGTGTGTGCCTGTGTGTGCGGCGCGTGTGTGCGCTTGTGCGGGCATAGTTAAAGGGACTTCTCTGTCTTCATTTGCATCCCCCGAAGGACTGGTCCCCAGACTCTTGAGATGTTTTACTTCCATAGTTGACAGTGGACCCGCCTCGCAGTATACAGGCAAAGAGGCAATCAGTCAACAGCGCTTTTCACGGGATGATGCTTTCAGAGACCCTAGTAGCTCATTTGGTTGAGAGGGAGAGAGAAAATATGTGTGTGTGTGTATGTGTGTGTGCGCGTGCGGGAGCTCTGAGGCTTTCATTAGCTTTCCCAGAGCTCATTCACACCAAACAAAAATGAAAAAAGAGCGTCTGGTAAGGAAGAGGCAGCCCGGGTAAAAACGGGCCGAGCAGCGTTTGTGCTTTGTTGATGTCGTCCTCCCAGCATAATTCATGCTTAGTGAAATCTAGGACATAATCTTCCTCTCTTTTCAGCCTCAGCAGTCCAGATAGCGGCGGATTTACAGCGTTACAAAGCGGGAATTACAATAACGCGCCGCCTCTCTGTCTCTGTCCAAGTTGGAGTTAGGAGAGAACATCAGGACGGTTCCTCTGTCGCCGGCTGGAAGAAAGATATTACGTCGACAGCGCTACTTCTCATGGCAGGGACTGTAATGTCCTACGGTCCAATAGACCAGTTCAGACAGCCAAGTCACCACAGCTATATGAATTGTGACCACAGATCCATTTCAGAAACTAAGCTAGATGTCCCTATATATATTATACTGTACGCTGCAAAAAATGTCCATCTTATCAAGGCTTGTTTCACAGGAATTTTCTAGAAGCGAGTGTCAAATCTTGAAATAAGGCATATCACTCCACTACCAGCAAGAAGATAAAGTCACTTGATTCTAGAAATTGCTGAAACAAGTGAAACCGCACTGGAATCATGTGAAATTATCTCATCCCTTCGACAGATTTTGTCACTTCTTTTAAATACACTACGATTTTAAGACTCAAAACTGGATAAAATGACTCATCAAGAAGGACTTTTTTATTTTTTCAAGGTGTTTATGTGTGTGTGCCTCGGTGTAAGATCTATTTATTTTCAGCAGTGGCAGGTTAGGGCTCTTGCTGCACCTATAACTGTATGAAATTACCCCTCCTTGACAAATGAAGCCAAAAAGCAGATAATGGTGATCCATCTGTCAGACATCGGCTCTGCTCCAACCCCCTCTGAGCTAATGACTGCTCTGTATAGCATCCTGGGCGGCTAAAATAGATAGGTACACGTTAAACACCACACCTTTAGAAAATAACCCCAGATGTCGTCGTCCCCTGTAGTCAACAAATGGAAGTTAATTGGCTAATACGGGTCTATTTGCCTCCGAGGCCCATTTCTCTCTTTTAGCGTCTAATGTAACGTAACTGTCTGTCCCCCTCTCTCTGGATAGCCTGACCCATGTGTGCCGAGTGGGGATGCTGCTCCGTAATCGCTACTCGCTGGAGCATCAAAGATGGCCTATCAGGACCGTTAAAGTGTTATGCCGTTTGTGACGGAGCACAAATAGCCGAAACGTCTCGCCCATCTCCCCACTCTCACTTAATGCCACTTCAGCCGCACAGACATTTTGCCCAGAGGACGTTCAGCCCACCGTGACTTTGAGCAAAACTCTCCCGCCACTCGACGCCGCCGACACCGCCCCGGCGCTTTCATTTTAAAGGGGTGACATGCACGCGTCAAATTTGTCCGAGGAGAGGCACTCAGAACTGCAGAACGATTCGCCGGCCCCTTTAGGAAAGATGATGGCTCGTCGTGCTTTTGCATAATTTGCCATTTGATTCTTACCCGGCTCTTTTCTTTTAAAGCAGATACCCATCAAAGGGAGGCAGATAATGAACAATGGCCTTGTCAAGCAGTGAAGCCCGAGCCCGCCCTCCTCTTTGATTCGTATGTCTTATTTAATATAGCGCAGCAGGATGGCGGTATTATAAGGACAGAACAAAGCTTCCAACTATTTCTTCCCGCCCTTCTCTGTCTTCCATCCGTCTTGGATCTGTTACTTCCTTCCTTTACGTCTCTGTGTGTGTGTGAGACTGTGTGAGTTTGCAGTTTGGCGCGTGTGTGTGTGTGCACATGCAGGCTCATGTGCGTGCATGTGCAACTGTGAGCAGAGGTAGTTAACCTTCGCTGCTTACACTCCCCCTCAATCTGTGGCTGATTTGTCATGCGATGGCCACCTGTGAAATACCGCCATATTTCAGCGTCTTTAATGAGGCACGAGCAGAGCGGGCAGTGGCCGCCCAGGCAAATGAAGGGCTTAGTGGCACCGGGGCTCCAAAACAGATGGATTAGAAAGACAGGATAAAGGCTTATTTCGTCATTTTAATCTTTGGGTTGAATGGCGCATACCTGCTTTTCTTATGGAAATTGACACAAGAGGGTATGCTGCGTGTATTCTCTCTTTTTTTCCACACTGCAGAATCTAAAGAATTTCTTTTTTGATTAGCAACTGTAGCTCATTGGTCTGGTGAAAGTGACTGCTGCCAAGATGTTCCCAAATGCATACTCTGCATTCTGTTATTTCTTTCTCGCCAGCTAAATCACATACTGTACACACAAACTCATAGACACACTCTGTGCACACACACACACACACACGCACAAGCATATTCTAACAAAGCTGGAGCCTGGCACATCCATGCTGGCACCCTTGAAAGCGGAAGCACAGCGATATAAAACCCTTCTGATATTTCCCACATAAAGCCGCGCAGTATGTCAGAAGTAGTGTCTGTTTGAAGCTGACACATGACATGTACATGCTTGTATCATGCTTAAACAGGCACCGACACACACTCTCGCATACGCTCTCCGACACGTACAGCACACACATACGTGCACATACACACGGAGCACTAAATTATCACGGCAGCAAGCGAGCCCACACAGGCAAATCAGGCGCACCGTGGTAAAATGCAGGTGACAGATGCTCTCAGTGGAGTAGATAGTGTGGTACAAATGGAGAAAGTCTTGGAAGTACAGCGATGGTCCCATCACTCGGTGGATGCTGGAATAGAATGAGAGGTTTATCGTGGTTGTAGGGAGGATTAGACTGTAATGAAATTGGGATGGGAGAGATGTGTGATTTGGAACGGATATGTCAGAGAACGGTGTGATCGGTGCAATCTCTCTGTCTCTCTCTCTCTCTCTCTCTCTCTCTTTCTGTGCCTCGCTCGCTGTCTCTCAGTCTCCCTTGTCTGCACTTGCTGCTCGTTCTTTCTCTCTCTCACGCGCACACAAATTCATACACACATCCTCTGCCTGAACATACCGCTCAATAAGAGATCAGGAGGAGGGAAGCGATGGTAAACCAGTTCTCCTCCCCTCTTCCTCTCTCTCTCTCTCTCTCTCTCTTTCTCTCTCTCCCTCTCTCTCCCTCCAAGGTTGTTTGTGTATCTTTCCTTGGCAGCGTTTGTGAGCAGCCTCTCCCATGACACAGGATGTCTATTACAAAGCCTTTAGCCCGCTGTAGATTAATGGGAAATAATGAGAAGGGGGGCATAAATATGCATTGCCACCCTGTTGGGATAAGCATAGTGCTTTCCCCACTTAATTTTGCTGCTTCACTCATACTCACACACACACGCATGTGCCTATACTCTATACGCTGCCCCATTTGGATCTTGTCACTATGAACCCCCCCATGAATCTGGGTTAATAGTAGTGGGGGGTGGGTGTGAGGAGGTGGAGGGAGGACTGGAGGGAATGAAGGGACCCAAGGTTGATAAGGAGACCAAGATTCAGTGTGTCAATTCAAGCCAAATGTGACAGATTTGAAATTCCCTCTTGCCTCCTGAGTGATGTGCTCCAGCAGCTCGTCTCACTGGATGCAGCCCCACACCCGGACCTCATTCTTTTTATTCACAAAGACAAGGCTTTCTCTCGGTGTTCGCAGAGGATAAGGCTTCTGTTAGATCTCAGTGTTGCTGGTCAACCGGGTGGCTTGTTGGGAAGGCTCCGTGCCAGAGCAAAAACGCTGTGGTGGCGCGATACTGTCTGGAAACTAACGGTGATAAATGGAAACCTTCATTTGGGCCAAACTGTGTGCACTACCCCCTCTGAATTTAGTCTAAATGGAAGGTCTTGCTGTAAAGCTTCAAGGTGTGGACAGATGGAGATGTATTTCATGTATTGGCAATAAAGGTGAAATGCTGTTATAGCGGTCAGTGTGCGTCCGCCTCTTAACTCATCTTAAATTTGGGTGTACAGATGGTTACTGAAGGAAAAGCATGTGATGTATTGGCGATAAAGCTGAAATACTGTCACTTTATACCTACATCCTTTGCTTAATACCTGAATACTGTGATTCTGCTGAAATAGTTGCAGTGGTTCGTTTTATTGTCTCTGAATGCGCCGTGACCGCAAGAAAAAGTTTTTGTTTCACTGTGCACTCGTATAAGGTGCAATGACAATGAAGTTGAGTCGAATTGAATGGAATTGAATTGAAAGCGCACTTCAGCCTCGCTTGAGCTCTCACTTGTTTCTCCTCTCTCTCTCTCTTCTTCTCTTCTCTTTCATCTCCCATGTATATCCCAGGATTCGTTCTAATTAGTTTCCCGTGTTATTCTGGCCTTTTGTCTGGCTTTTTTGCTGCAGAGAGTTTGGCACATTTCAGAGCTCAGGAGTAGCCGCAGAAATAAAGACAAATAAAAAAAAAATACACATCAAGGGCACAATTTAGAACATCAAGGGCACAAGATGCTTCTGTGTGGGCACAAAATAGACCTCATGCACTTGTTTCGATTGAGTGCTCAATATGCATATTGTTTCCTGGTTTTGGTTGATTCATACCCGTAGCTTCTTTTTTTTCTTTGGTTGTACACACAATTTTGTAATTGACCAAATGGCCACAATTTAAGAAGACCTGCGTATGTTATTTTAAAAGCGTCTGCTCGAGTTGCTTATTCACCGTGTTTCAAACTGATTTTACCCACTTGCAGTAATTAGTCGAATTGGGTTGATTGTGTTAACTTATTTTTTTTAATTAGCCTGACATTTTGTACTTGAATCAGGCTTTTAGGGCACAGAGATTCGTGACTCAAGTTTAACTTCAGGGAAAAAACCTCAAGGGATGAGTTTTCAAGGCACTACCTACCAAAAACACTCGCCATGCAAGGCAGTATTGTTAGTAGGAAGCAATTGACAAGGACATTGAGAGCTAATGGGCTGTACTGTCTGCAGACCTGAAGGACTTTATACTTTATAGTGAATCGGTTGCAAGGATTTGTATCGGCGAACACTTACTATGTGCATGTGTTTTATAACTATTATGCCTATATCTATTGCAGCTTCACCTCCAAGCTTTCGATTCAGCCAGCGTCTCTGTGCTTGTCAGCCCGGTCTCCGGGGGGCGACCGTTTCACCATTTCTCTCTCTTTCCCTCTCTCTCTCTCTTTCCACCTATCCATCACTTTTTTTTTGGGCCATTCCCACCTGTCAATCAAAGGGACGTCCACCCATCACGATGCCCTGTCAAACCACCTCCGTCCCAGTTTATATTCTCTGGGTAATCAGGCCGGGGTGTGGGGTGTGTGTTGTATTTCCGTGCCCTCCCCTCCCTCCCCATCACCTCCCTTCGCTCATCATCATAGATTTGTCAGGAAGGAAGACCGCTTTGGCATATACTGAAGTGATGCGACAGTCGGAGCGATTATTTGTCATGATATCGCCGTGGTTCATTTTATTCCCAGTCCAACACCATTTTCTGGGTATTTTATGTGTATGCTGGGCATGGACTGTTGAGCGAATGGTCTGGGAAAAGCTTGAAACCTATTTATTTTTTTTTTTTCTGCTGGCATCACTCATGATTGAATGTAATGAATAGGACTCGCAGACAGTTTCAGAGAGAACACTGAACTTTTCCATTTTTATACACTGAATGATGGAAGTTTCAGCGTGCTTTCTCCCTCCTCTCGCCTCTCTTTTTTTCTTTATCTCTTAAAAACACAAACTCTCCATCCCTCAACCTGTGTCTGCCTTTTGTTCTGTCAGTCTGTCAGCAATATTCATAGTATCTACTGGAGGGACACCATCATCTAATCATGTCTAACGTTGCCCACTCCATTGATCAGTCCGACATCATTTCTCCCTGTTAGCATCCTTGTCTTTTGTTTCATTTGTTTTTTCACTATTACTTTTAGTCTTTCTTTCTTTCTTTCTTTCTTTCTTTCTCTCTCTGTCTCTCTCTCTGTCTCTCTCTCTCTCTCTCTCTCTCTCTTCTCTTCTCTTCTTCTGGAGGTGGCAGGCAAGTCTAGCCGTGATTCAGCCGGCACTGAAGTGGGAATGAGCTGTCCTGTCGCTGGGGACCGGGGAGGACATGTCCCATGATGCTCAGCTCTATACCACCCCCACGGGATTATGGGCGAAAAAAGAAAATGCCTGGCTGACCGCTCTCTCTCTCTCTCCCTCTCTCTCTCTCTCTCTCTCTCTCTCTCTCTGACACTCACACACACGAGCACATGGCAGTTTCGTCTCTGCATGGGAGTGTTATTTCAAACCGCATTCTTACATAAGGGCGGTTCATTCGTCCTCTCCCAAGACATGCTGCTCTCTTTCTCCCTCTCTCTCTCTCTCTCTCTCTCCCTGTTTCCTCTCTATCTCTCTCTCCCTTTCTCTCTCTCTCTCTCTCTCACAAGCACTCGCCTTTTTTTTTCCCCTGTGCTTTTTGAAGTTTCGTGCTCCTCGGCTTCCAAGCATCATCCATCACCAGCTAGTAATAACTTCATTCTGCATCAGAAGCCGAGACTTATATTATTCTCCTGATTATTTCACTTCCTCCTCCCTTCTTCCTCCTTCCATCTCTCTCTAACCCTCTTTCATTTTACCCATCCAAGACATTAAGGTCTGCGCAGACACACTCGTAAACAAACAAGCGTGCGCGCTGCATCTCCCGAGGCCAAATATCAGTTTCTGGGAGGTGTTTTTTATTTTTTTCTCTCTCTCTCTATCTCTCTCTCTCTTTCCTGCATATGTTATTTATTTTTGCCTTTTTTTTCTGCGGGCGTTTTGAGTTAAGGGATGTGGGGCTCTGAGGGTCCGTGATAAGGGGCTTCCATCGGCTGCATGCAGGGACTGGTGGGGTAGGTGAAGACTAAGCTTCATGCTGCGTGGTTATCTCCCAGTGTGCGCGCACGCACACACACACACAAACACACACGCACACAGAGACCTATTTGCATACACACACAGATCTATATGCATAAACACACTTTAATACATATGCATCAAGGAGGTTTTATAGTAGATCATACAAATGCACACTTTTGAACCCCCCCCCATACACACACATGCATATACACATATATACTATACACACACACCTACATACAGTACATACTATATATACACACCTACATACACACAAATATGCACACACACACCTACTTACCATATGCACGCTCTGACTTTGATATATATACATACAACTGCACACTTGAAGCCTTTCCTCCACACACACACACATGCAGACAGATACATGACACACACCAACACACACGCATGCCTATTGTACATACATGCATACTCACACACCCGGATATTGTCCACACACTCAGACTTAAATATGTCCACAAGCAATCCACAGCAATTTTGAAGCCCACCTCCACACACACACACACACACACACACCTCAGCCGCACGCACGACAGTACGTACATTCATTCTGCTCACCTGCCATTCAGGAATGTGTGTTCCGCTGCCTTGGCGTGTGTGCGGCCCACGCGCTCCATTCAGCCGTCATTAGTGCTAACACAAGGAGGCAGATTAATGCGTGACGCTTGCAGCAGGTGGGAGAGGGAGAAAGGTTAGCATAACAGGAGTGATGAATGAATCACTTTGAGCGTTTTTCGTTTTGTTATACTCCGCCGTTGTAGCCGTATTTTGAAGCATTTCTCCTGCCGCTGAGAAATTGTCTTTTAGTCTCAGTCAACGTGTTTTGATTTTTTTTCCCCCGTCCCACTTGCCAAATTGGTGTGGCGCATGAATGTGTAGCATATGTCTGAATGTGATTAAGTGTATTAAATTAAGCCGTGGCCAGATGGGTGCGCTGGTAATATGACGCTACCTCATGCTTTATGGTATGCATTATAACCTTATAATGCATTTCAGTGTTGTGGCAGCGGGGTGAATGTGAATGTGAATGGAAGCGATGTAGAAAATTGAGAAAAGCACTGCCCTCTTTCCTGTTCCGCACAACCGCCATTTTTTCTATCCTTCCTCTCTCATATTTCCTCTCCATTTCCTCCTCCTTCCATATTTTTTTTCCTTCTCTCCAGTCACCTCATCTTTTACCTCTTTTATGAGTTCTTGTTCATGTCCCTCTTCCGCCTCTTTTTCTCCTTTCCTCCTTATGTCCCCCCCCTCTCTTCCAGACATCATTTAGCATCCCCGAGGGCTGTAGAAATATACAGGTGATGGAGAAATTCGGCAGTCTAACTCCCAGAGAGACAGACGTGTCCTAATGGAGTCACCACACACTCCCTCTCCCTCAGCTATATGCATCAACAGCCGTGCGCCGTCTTATTTTGAAGCATTTCTGCTATTTCGTGTTTGGAGCCGAGCGGTGTTTTTAATGGGCACGGGAGCTCGCACACCTTCTGGAGGAATAAATGCGTTGCCTAATCGCTTGGCCTTGTAGGTGGTGATGGAGCGGCCCGCATGCTCGTTTCAGCGCTGGTCATTTTTAAGGGCAAGATGATCCGTCTTCATGATAGAGCTTGGCAATGCAGTTTGGAATTGACTTCGGGGAGCAAACAAATGCACACATTTTCTCTCTCTTTTGGCTGCAGAAGTATGAACTGTCGAAACGGTCAACTATATTTAAAGAATGTCCTTCTTTACTTGGACAGGTGAGTGACCCCCACCATCTGTGTCCTTGGTGTCATACCTCCCTCTTTCTTCCTCACCCTCTCTCTCTCTTTCACTCTCTTCCCTTCTCCCCCCCTCTCTCTCTATCCCTCGGGGGGGTGTCTTTTCGTATTTATTGTTATTAAGCTGCTTAGTGTTCTCCCGTCATCCATTCATCCATTCAGCCCCGTGACTGTGCTGCTGCCTTTTGATAGAGTGCTTATACATATATTATTCATTTGATTGACTTCCCCTAATCGCCTCAAAAGTGCCGGAAATTAATCATTCCAGAAATCCCGTCATTTGCATTCTATCAGGGGAGTTTTGGTGGCGGCGTTCAGGGAACCACTTTTTTTTTTTTTTTTTTTCCCTCCATGTGGCTAGGAGGATGTGGAGCTTAGCATCCAGGGGAGCAAGTTTGGAAAGGTGTGGACCAAAAGGGAGACACACCGAGAGCCAGCGAGGGCCCACTTTTTCACGGGCAAAAAAAAATCAATGAGGCTGGATATTCAGCACTACTCAATGGCTTTTATGGTGTCCCATAAAAACCCCCATTGAAAAAGTATATATGGCATGAGACGATTTCTCTGTGGGTGAAATTGGATTAAGCCTGGTGTAAAACGGAGAGTGTCTTGCCTTTATTTCTCTATGAGCGCTCCCTCTCCCCCCATGCTCGACTTGCCCAACCCACAGCCATTAAACTCTATAGGAAGAGAAACCTAATTACATGGCTGAAAGTGGCCATAGTGAGCACTATTAAAAGGATCCAATTAAAGTTTGTGCAGAGCTGGCAGTGGCATGCTGGTGGGGGATTATTTGTGGAGGTGGAAGTTGATCTGTCGCACGCAGTCATCTATTGGCTGAGCTAACGTAGATGGACGGCGAGTGGGAGGGGCTTCAGAGTAGCCAGGGTAATTGGATCCTGTATTAATGGATACTTCTGTCAAAGAGGGAATGAAACAGAGTAACGGTGAGGGAGTGGAGGGGGAAAAAAAGAAATGGAGAGAGGGAAAGAGAAAGGGGATCATGACAGCAGGACTTCATATATGTGAATTCTTAATGAGTTAATACCTTATAATATCATTTTAAGTCCATTTATGTACTTTTAATGTCTATTTAATGAGGAGATATTGTTCACCCCTGTTTGTTTGTTAGCCAGCTGACAGACAGACAATCTCAAAAACAGATTTTGAAAGATTTTGGTGGTGATACGGATCTGGGATTTCTGCCATTAGATGGTTTTTTATCAATAACTATGACACTAACAAAGATAGAGACTTGGTATCAAAGCCTAAGGGCATTTTTTCAGGATCAAAAAATCAATTTAACCTGTCATTTCATGTAGAAATCATTTCTTTGGGTGTAACGGCAAGTTGGAGAATTGTTCAGCGTTGGTGGAGGTTTTCGCTCTCCGAGTGCCTTCTACTTACATGATTTGTATGAGTCATCAGAAATGATTGCTGCTAATTACTTGTCTAGCGTTTGATATACCAAATTACCTTTGTTATCAGAATTCCCTCTCCATATTTCCCTCTCAATCCTTTCCACTGTGGCAATTAATGGTAATATTTGTAAAAAGAAAAATTGTCTCCTCATAGCTAATAGACTTGTCTAGTTCAAAGAAAACACAGAGTGCGCAGTAATTCTTACACACACATAGGAAAATAATAGAGTTCACCCCTCTTCCGGCAAACCGCCTCTTCATATGTTGCCCTCACCACCACCTAGCACCTTTTTACTCCGCTCCACCCTTCAGTCCACCATCAGAGGAGTGCACCTATCTAAACACAGCCTTCATTATTATTTATAGAAACATTTTCCTCAAACCATTATTTACTCCGAGCATAGCACGTTACTCTGGAAGCTTCCAGGAACACGTTTTTTTTTTTTTTTGCCCTGAGCAAGTAACAGGAAGGAAGAGGGAACTCATGAATAATTTACGTGGTGATTTTTTTTTTATTATTATTCATTATTCATAGTTTTGTATTAGCTTGGATACTTTGAAAATCCTTTGGACAACTTTTTGAGCGAATTTCAGTCCGGGCTTGAAAGACCACTGATGCCCAGAATGCAACACTGACAAGAAAATCCATGCCTGTTTTGTTTTGTTTTTTTTCGGGTGTCATCCCGTTTTCATTTACCTTTCAACGCAAGAGCCGTCATTAGAGCCCTCTCAAGTCGCCGTACAGTACCTCAGCACAGTGTACACAAACAACACTTCCAGTCTAAAGGGAGGTTGCAGTGAAAAAGCTTTTCCAGCAGCTGAGGTCATCCTCTTCACTGTCACTGTGTAATTGCTGTGCTGGGGGAAGCTCCTCGCGACAGGAGAGGGCTTGAGGGAGAGCTAGCTTTCTGCCTCTTTACTCACTGCTCCCACTCAGATTTATGTGCCCTTAATTGGAGTCACCGTTAAACAAATGGCATGGGAGGGGGTGTGTGGGTCGGGCAGGGTGGGGGGGAGGGGGGGTTTGAAAAGATAGGCACGTTAACACCACCAGCTCTCAAAGGCACAGCTGCTAAATCCACACCGCAGGCGTGATGGCGTATCCCTGAACTTGTAATCGGGGTCTGCTGTCTATCTAACTGAAGAGGTAAGACTTGCAAAGCTTACACACTCACACACACACACACAGCTGCTGTCGGTCCAATAGCGGAGGACGGCGGCTGGAGCGACGGCACTGCCAGATAGCTTAACCTCTGGTATTAAAGGGCCAATAGGCCTCAGTATGAGATGATTACCACCATGCGGACTCTGATGATTATTCTAGCCTCGCTGACCCGCAGGACTGTCGGTTCAAATCCCCGCCTCTGTCCGAGAGGTTTAGCTCTCATGGAAACACCCAAATTGGCTCTCCTGACACGGCAGCTGTTGTCGTCGACAGAACTGGAAGGGCGGACGGTGGATGGTGTTGCTTTAGCGAACGGAGGAGGAGTGGAACGGGGCTTGATATGATACGTGTCGGTCTGTTGTTCTGGTAGAGTGGCCAGGCGGAGGCTAACCAGCGGTGACGGGGCGTTATAAATGAATAAAAGCAGCGCGAGCCGTCCTGACAAACAGATTGTGTCATTGGGTGGTAATGTGCTCCAGCCAGCGTGGCCCTGGCTGGGGGATTAGGCTGACACAGCAGCACGTTCACATCCCCTGATCACTGCACACACACATGCACATAAACACACACCCTGAAAAGCACCCACCCCAGGGCCACATATCCAAATGGATGACATCAGCTTCCCCTTAATCTCTCTGTATCTCTGCCCCCTGTCTCTCTCTCTCTCTCTCTCTCTCTCTCTCTCTCTCGTTCTCTCTCCGGCTCTTCCTCCTCTCCTCTCTCCATACCTGCCCGTTGTTGGCGGTGTGTGAGCGCGCGTGTGTGAATGTGTGCGATGATTCACCGGTACTCCCATGGATTCAAAGCAAAAGAGGAATAGCTGCAGAGAAAATGAAACGGGCTTCTTGTGTTTTCTCTGATTTTCCTTTTTGGATCTCTCCAGATTAAAGTTGGTCGGTGTGAACGCTCGCCCGGCTGCTGCCAGCAGCAGCAGCAGCACCGCATTCACTGTCAAGTGTCTCCACAGCTCTGAATTATTAGGGTGGGTGTCTTTTTTTTTTTTTTTTGTCTTCTTCGTTCTCCTCCCCTGCAACATCAGGACTTTGATTCCCATGGAAGTTCAGATGCAGAGCAAGACCAAAGGCGATCTGTTTTAGTGGCATGCTGGAGGAGCAAGAAGAAAGAGAGGGAGTTTGAGATGCGATGAAAGGAGCCATTCACATCTTCCCACGGGAGAGACAGAAACAAGGAGGGAAGGAGGATAGAGGAGCTAACTGTGATTTGTTTCTCAACGATAAGAGAAATCATGATGACATCTCTCTGTAGGGGTACGTTTTTTCTTTACAGTGTGTATATTTATCTTGGCCGGCTCGGCTGCGTACTGTATTACGTTTGCCGGGTACATACGCTGGCGTATGTTAGTTTGATCCGGAATTGTCAGGCTTACTTTGTGACAGTCTTGGTGGTTTCAGCCAACTTGGGATTCACTAGCGCGTCTTGTCCAAAATGGATTTGATATAGCACTTAATCAATACTGAGGGCTCTTTACGATGAGAGCTCTGTGACAAGCCGATCTGTCACTGTCACGGACTCTGCGATGCTTTATCACTCACTGCACTGTTTGACTGCTGTGCTTGGGCTCTGTCCTCTCAACATCTGTATTTAGTTAGGACTTACTACTCACCTAGTACTAGTAGGTTAGCATGAAGGCCTCATTATTGGAAAGGAAATGTACATTTTTCATACTCCCAACCCATCAGCTGCATCTGACATATACTTGGTATCAGGAATCAAACCAGCAGCCTTCATGTTCTAGGTCGATATCCCTTTAACCTCAAGGATGTGAGAGATTAAGCTTACATTTATACTATCTTCCATTGTCTTTAACCTCATGTTAACGAGATTGAAGTTCAATACATAATATCCTTCAAAGAGCATGTCTGTACTCCCAGTAGAGGCTTCCTTTCTAGTGAAAAGAAAGCTCTTGAAGGGAAATTGCTCAGAGAGCCTCAACTGCACTCTTGAGTTTTATATACCTTGGCCTTGGTGACTCTGAGCCTCTGATTGGCTAGAGTGCGTCATTATTTTTGTATGACCAGGAAACCTGTCTTTCTTCTGGATAATGTAATAACTTGTCAAAATGTTATAAAATGTCCATCTGAATGGGTTGAAAATTTAATAAAACATGTTAATGTAATACGTTTCTGGATAATGTAATGCAACATATTTTTAACTGATGATGTAATAATTACATGAATAACTCAAATTATTACATTCCTCTTATTCATACTGGTTATCAATAATGTTATTACATCATCAGTGAAAAATGTTATACCGCTTTATGAAGTCAAAATTGCCAGTTAATGTAATGAAGTGATATTACATTACCCGTGAATTTATTTCATGAACAGGTTTTATTACATTTTCAATCCATTCAGAGGGATGTTTTATTACATTTTGACAAGTTATTACATTATCAGTAGCTACATCCTGTTCTAACTTACTGCTGTTACAATGTGACCATGCAACCTTGGTCTTCTTGTATCAGTTTACAATGACACTGTGATGTCTGACTTTGCAGCGTTTTTTTTTTTTGAGTAAATACCTTACCTACAATAGGATTCAGTAGAAAATCTTTTGGATATGTGAGCAGTATTGATTCAGTTTGGAAATGCCTATTGAGGATTTGGTGGAACACAAAGTGTTATTGTTACAGTAGTTGTTAGCCAGCAGGCGTTGGGCATTGTGAGCTGACAAGCAACAAGAAAAGGTTGCAAAGGGAATATCATGCAAAATGTTAGCAGTGAACAAAGCCCAAGTGACCTTTTACTCTGAGAAAAGATGAATAAAAACTATTTATTTCATCTTTGGGAAGGCCATGGTGTAAGCAGGATAATACACAGCAAGGAGCAAACAATTTCTCCAGCTCATTTCAAGTGTTTCTTTGTCTCTGTAATGACCATTCAAATTATCTTATTTAAAGGATGCCTTGTTAACTTGATGGTGTGACATTTGTAGATTACAAACACAGAATGGATGTCTTTCAGTCAACTTTTTTGTGTTGTAGTATATGAGGTCAGCGATCTGTGGTTTCCTTTTTTCATTTTTGTCTTTTGTGAATAAGGAATGTGACTGAGGTGGCAGGCGAGGAGATTAACACCTTTAACTCAGCACTCGCTATGTCATTGTTGAAATAACCGCTAGCCTTCATGGTGATTCTCTCAATGCATTTTGCCTTTCACCATCTCTTTATCTCTTTAACTTTATCAGTCCTCTCCACTTGGTTCTCCCTCTCTCTCCCTCTCCCGGGGGGGAGGGGGCAGTCATCAATATCTCTGGCTGTGTTACAGGCGGCCCGACCAGCACCTCCTGGAGGGCAGAGCTATTAATGGAATTCAGGGGAGGGCAGCAGAGGGCCAACAGGCACAGGAGTATGGTTCAATGCCTGGCTTTCTCCAATGTATCCCACATTACCGGCTGTCAATAAGCAGGGGAGAGACACAGAGTCGGTCTCACTGAACTTCACTGAACTTGAATGAACCTGGAATCTCAGTAAGTGCAGAGAAAAAACTCACTGGGTTTGGTGGAAAACCGAGAGTGAGATTGTGTGTCTTTGCCAAGGTGCAAAAACATTCCTAGTCAATATGATTAGATTGTAAAGCAGCTATATTAACTTTTATCATCAGCTCAATGAAAACAGCAGCCATGCCCGCACTCCCTGCTCAATAGACTTTATTACAGCTTAACTGATATCTAATCACAGCTGATTAAGGCCCTACACTACATCATTTGTGAAAACAGTGAATAAGCACATTGCATCGCCACACTTGCTGCCTGTGAAGCCAAAGTGCGGTGAAAGCAGCTTTCGGTGGTGTGGTGTGGCACTGCGGTTCAATGTCCTCCCTCAGTCCAGTGCTCTGTCTGTCCCATTTGCCCAGCGGCAGTAGGCAGGCGCTGAATGGCAAGCTAATCCATCCCTCTAATGCTAGGGCATTAGGAAGGCCCGCCACTTCCTAATTGGCTAATGGTTAGATTAGGGCGGTTACAATAGGCCATGCTGACACCGCCTTGGCCAGTCACAACAGAGGGATTAGGGTGTGAATGGGCAGACCTGCCTTACACCTCCGGCCTGAGGCTATTGCCCACACTGGCCTGTCATAACAACACACACAGGGATGATGTACACTGCTGCAGGCTAGAGGCTAGCTGATCCTGTCTCCAACCCCTGTCCCCCCATTCTCCATGCTGTTAACACTGTGCTACACACTCACACACACAGACACTTCTGATTCACCTGAGCCAGGGATTCACATTTTTCAATGGATTGAGTGGTTTATCTACAACATAACATTAAAGCTAGACCTCTTACAGACCTCCTTCTGGTTGTATAGCAACAAGAGCTGCTGCTGCTGCAATCAGACCTACACTGAATGTGCAAACTATTAAAGACACTTACCCTTTTCATGAAGTGCACTGATGAGGTGAATCCAGGTAAAAGCCATTATCCCTTATTTATTTTCCTTATTAAA
Source organism: Centroberyx gerrardi (assembly GCF_048128805.1). Classification (NCBI taxonomy): domain Eukaryota; kingdom Metazoa; phylum Chordata; class Actinopteri; order Beryciformes; family Berycidae; genus Centroberyx; species Centroberyx gerrardi. The sequence goes on from NC_136020.1 coordinate 8,282,767, forward strand.
TCTATACCAAGCACAAAGGATGAGATGTAGATAATAAGAAGCAGATGAGTTAGAGAAGGATGTTTAAGCTTTGAGACGACTGAGATGTAGATTGTGCAAACGAGGCTGCAACTCAATATCAGGAATCTTTCCCTAACATTTAGTAAATTCAGTGTATAGTAATGTAGCTGGCACAGAGAAGAGGAAAGACGGAGAGGAGCAGGAGGATAGATGAGGCTGGGGCAAAGATGATTGACTGCAAGAAAGAACTAGAGTCCATCCATCTGCCACCTCACTGCGGCTGGGACCTAGACCACATATTTCAATATACACCACATACAAACTCCACAACACATCCCTGTACAGTCAGACCAACACACACACAAGGAGATAGACTATACGCACTGCATTTTCCACAGATAAGGGCAAAAGCATAAATAGGTTTCTTTTGAACTGCTTGAGCAGCCTTTGATTTATCTTGCCAGACACTTTAACAGCTTCAAAGGTAGACACGTAACTTGCTTAAAGTATTCAAATGTATTCAGGTACTATTTTGGCCAGGTCTGCCTGCTCCAGGCTCCGAGAACGAGAAAGAGCTCAGAGGAAAGGCCTTGACTGGCAGCCAGAGAGCAGCAAGGTGTCATGTAGTACCGAGCCTCAGGACAGGAGGACCTGAGAGAGACCAGGCACATTCTGTCCCATTTCTCTCTCTCAGACTCTCTCTCTTTTTCTCTCCCTAACATGCACACACACACACACACTTACCTTGCTTTCAGCCTGTTATAGTACACTTACAGTTTCACATCTCTCTCCCTCTCTCTCTCTCTCTCTCTCTCTCTCTCTCTCTCTCTCGCGCAGACTCACATTATGTCCCTCGCTTTCTCTGCCTCTCTTTCTCTCTGTCTATATTTACTGAAGGGGCGTTTAGAGTTTTATTATGATCCTCATTAGCTCACACCTCGGCGAGCGCTAGTCTGCCTACGTTTCGCACGCCGCATAAAACGAGTACGTTACAGACAAAAGTTTCCATAAAGTGCCTTTTTGTTGTGACATTTTTTACATCTTGCTATGTAACTCTGTGGAGATGATTAGCGTGGATGCTCATGGTATAATCAGTTCCTCAGGGTACAGAATGGGCCTTTACACACAAATTGACTCTCTGTCATGAACACACAATACAATCTCTTCCCCGAGGCCTGAGGATATTCTCTGGATATAAAGCCTTTGTTTGAAATGGAGGCCAGTGTTTCTGCTTTCCAGAGATTGTCTGGGTCCCCACTGAGCGCAATGATATAGCTCACTGTTATCATAGGTTCAAATTGTTGTGCTCAAGTTATAGTGTTTTTACAGGGCAATGTGCAAACATGCAAACGGATATAGAAGTCATACCTTTATCTAATGCAGTGTGTTTTATTGGAATACAGAGATTGCTTAGAGCAGAGCTATGCTAATGTATTCTGTAGGAGAATGTTGAATGGTTCCAGTATGAAACCACTAGCTGTGACCGGGACGTCCAGTAATGGTGCTTAGTTGTACGGATGAGAGCTGGACCTAAGGCCTGCGGTTGTGGAGTCGAAGCTGGCTCCAGGATAGCTATGAGCTAAAAGAGTCTCAACCCATGCTGCACCTTAATCTGTTCTCTCATCCATCACATCCCTGTTTCTATCCATCCCCACTTCCCATTTCCAGCCTGCCCACTCCCACCGCAATCTCAGTCACCATTACCCTTCCTCCCCTTCTCTCTTTGCGCTCTTCCTCTGCCTTGTTCGCTCCCTCGTATCCTTGGGAGTTCCCGAGAATATTCCCCACACGGAAGATGTGGTGGCTTCTGAGTTATTACCGGCCGCACCGAGGGACAAATGACTTGCTATCCGCTACAGTCATCAGCGGTGATCTGTTTGTGTTTTTCATTGCTCTGTTTGCAGACTGCAAAAAGCATCAGGAAAAGCCTTGCTAATCTTCTGATATATCATCTAGTTTTTCTCCTCCTCTCTCTCTCTCTCTCTCTCTCTCTCTCTCTCTCTCCCTCTCTCTCTCTCTCTCCCTCTCTCCTAACAGAACAGGGACTTGATGGATAGGCAGGATGTCTGTGCAAAAAAACAACAATGCTCATTTTTAGTATTTTTAGTGAGAGTTTTCCACACTCCTGAAATGGCCCAAATCCAGAAACACACCTGAGGGAATTTGAGGACCCAATCCCCAGTAGCCTGAAGCCACAATGATGAATGCAGTGTTTAACCTTAATGTGTTTCCCAATGTGCTGTAATCAGGGCATTGTAAATTACAAATATATAGCTTCCTAAGAATAGCCGTAAAGAAGAACCTCTCAGTTGAGCTTTATGGTTGTTTTTTCCACTTGCTTTATCATACTTCTAGTCAAGATCATTATTTTTGCGTCTCAGAGAGCCAGCTATACTTTGAGAATCGCTGATTTGCAGTACAAGATCATGACCCACATACAAAGGACTGAAAACGGAGAGGCATTGTGGTTGCCTCCTTTTAGAAACTGTCACCCTAGAGAAGTCCCCACCACAAGATGCAGCTAAATATAGGTCTGCAACATCAAAGGTCCTCTTTGAAGTGTGTCTGTGTGTGTGTGTGTGTGTGTGTGTGTGTGTGTGTACAGCTCATTCAGTAGCTCTGCCTGTGAGGAAGGGTAATCTGTGATGGCTACACAGGCCCCCGTGCAGACAGACACAATCAAGAACCTCACCACTGGAGGTGCCACACGCACAGAAATACACACACACACACACACACACACACATTTACACTACAGGTTCTCCGGCAAATAACTGCTGCTCATTTGCTAAGCCCTTACAAAGCACTCAGTCAGCAGGTTCCAGTTTGATGTTTCAGCTTCAAGGGTTGTTGTTGATGCTGAATTTCTGCAGAGAGTTGGGGACTGAAGAAATGCACAAAGGGCGACACTTCATTGCATGTGATAGTCATACATGACAGCTTGATTGCTGGAAGAGGAAAATGACTCCGCTGTACTCACATACAGAACATGACTGTACTGTGCTGTACCACTTTATTACAGTGCAGTCTCAACAAGACGAGTTGATCATAACGTCATTTGTGGGTTTGCTTTCTCCATTTAAGGACTGATTAATCAACAAATTGAGCCTTAAGACAACTTTTGGCAAGGCTTGGCAAGCGGCTTAATGGCCTTAGTGGATTCATTTTCTTTTCATTACACTGTTTCATGCTTGGATGGCCAGCGGCATCAAGAGATGATGGCAGCATTGTCCAAAAATCGGCACGCCAGAGAAAAAAAACCACTGGAGTGCGTGCCAGATTGAATTTAGGCATTCAATTTACACCTATCCAGATGTCGCTATTGTCACATCAGGATAATATGTGACAGGTGATAAGAGTTTGGAGCAGCTACATGAAGAGGGCCTGGCGACCACAGGGTTCCAGCTACACCCCTCGCCTTCTGGAAGAAACCCTTTTTTGATTCAGGAGAAAACAATAATAAACCTTTCATTTCATTCTCTCGACTCTCGACTGCACCCATTCCTCCCCTAGAGCAGTGTAGGCCACCATTAGTTCTCCCTCTCTAGTTGAAGGTGTGGTAATCAGTGGTGCAGTGTTTGGTTGGAATGAAAACCTGCATACTCTTGGCCATCCATTACACATGGCTGCCCACCACTGCCCTAGAGACAGACTATTAGAACCGTTACAGGCATTTTTGAATTGGCAGACCTTGTGCAGTGAGGTAGGACGGACATCAGTTGGCCTTTGAAAGGCAAGCCACCCCGTGCCACATACCAGGTGTGATCAGTAGTACAGTTGTATCCCTGCTAACATCAAAACACACAGATGGGATCGTTCAAAGCACTTCACATGCTGTAGTGAGGGTCTAACAACTGTGTTCGCTGGCTCCTTTTCCAGTGTGAACAACCCTCGCTCAAATGTGGAAACCTCTTCAGCACCTCGGGGGTAGAGTACCTCTGTGCTATCACAGCCGGCATCAGTTTTAACAAGTCTAATTAGCACACCGCGATGAGGAAGTATTTAGGAAGTCATTTGTACCTCAATTTGGCATCATAACCACTTTCACACACACCGGCGCACGCTCTGTCAGTTACTGGAGGAAAGAGGAAAGATGATTGTCATGTCAGTGGAGCTTGTCTTAAAGATGCTCTTATTACTGGGCAAAATATTTTCATCACTCCTGTAGCTTCTTGCCATCGCAATTGCAGCCGGTTGGAAGAACTGCAGCTCTTGTCAGAGAGTCCTCGACATGCTGTCAGCTCCATGCAAATTGATTTGATTTCTCTTCTTGCTGTCCAAGTTGCATCACTTAGCTCCTGAAATGGCACCTAGGCACTCCCCTCCACCAAAAGCACACTGCTCAAATATTCAGTTTAGCCCGCATGAGAAGAAAAGGACAGAAAGGAATAAAGAGGCCAGTTAATGAGACGAGCTGGGTCGGGGTCACTGTGTTTCCGTTGACTGCTCCGTTATGTTCTGATCCTTCCTGAAACACTGACAATGACTCAGACTCGTCTTTGAATTCTCTATTCATTCAGCGGCTGTGAGGTGTTCACAGCCCCGGCCGCTCTAACTGTGCTCCCCTCCTCTCCTCGCTTATCTCCTGCAGGCACAACCAGGCAGCCCAAGGAAGGAGAGGTCCCCGGGGTGGATTATAATTTTGTGACCGTTGACCGGTTTATGGAATTGGAGAAAAGTGGAGCCTTGCTAGAGAGCGGAACATATGAAGGTAAGGATTTTATGAAGTCACACTCCTCTGTATGTTATTGTGGTCATCCCTGTTTGTAATATTTCTAATTGGGGAAGAGACTATAGATTGGCCCCGGTCCGTCCGTCCATCACGCACAAAATCATCATGCACAATATCCTAGATGCCACTGATTGGATTTTGATGAAACTTCAGGAAATGATGTGTGTCATTGCTCTATTCCAGAATTTTCAAAATTACACTGATTGGCCTTAGGGGGGCGCTACAACATTTCTTTACTTGTTACTGATTGGCCGCAAGGGGTTCCTGCATCATTTGTGGGAGACGACATGTCAACTTGTTTTTCTTTGATTCAGTGGGGTACGTTAGGTATTTTCTCTTGGGTATGAGTGACAGGTTTTAAAATGAATGTTGATGTTTGCCATTGCCCTGTCACTCCCTATCCATATACTGCACACACAGAAATACTCACACATACACACTCACAGGTATGGATCATCCATCTTTTGGCTTTTCAAAACCTCAGCGCCATCACTCATGACAGACATTGAAAAAGCCTTCTTTGTTGTGAATGAGGAGAAGCCAGAGCATACATGCACACACACACACAAACACACACACACACACATACACACACCTCCCACATCACCTTTATGCTGGCTCTTTCTTGGCTCTCTCCTTGAGCCTTAATGGCTCTTCAGCTGCTAATCAAAACAAACAGATACTCTCCATCCTCTCTGTGCTGTGGTCAGACCGGCCGGAGGCTCGGACTCTACACCACTCTAAAACACCGCCCCCGGTCTGCCCCGCCGCCTCCAGCTCTCCGGGGACCTCTGTCTTTATACAAATAACACACAGCGGCTAACTTTCTTCTCTCCCACCTGACTAGAGTTCCTGTCGTCCTGCCACCGCTGCAGAAGAAAAAAAAAAAAACGAAATTGCAGATGGCCAATTTAACGCTCGGTTGCCAGAAGCGATGTTAGATCCTTTCGGCGATGGGAGCCGTGCATCACTTTCAGAGGACGGCTTCCGCGGGGAGAGGGAGATAGAGCTTCTTCTGCGCTGTCGCTCCGCCATCATTCAGCATTTTATATATTTTAATAATTTAATGGCCAATTAGACTGGAGAGAAAGGGAGAAGGGGCGAGATTGAAAGGGAGCGAAAGAGAAGGCTGTAGGGGGATTGGTTGGCCGTGAGGAGCGCAAGCTAAATGTTTAGTTAAGTTGTAAAAGATAAAAATATCAGACATTTGGCTGATCATGGGTCTATAAATGCTTGAAAAATGCTCTCTATATAGAGGAGGTGGAGATTTTGATCATGTTATACAGCATTTCTTTTGAATTTTCCGTCTTTCTGTAATTATGCAGTTAGATGGATTGAATTTTTGAATTTGTAAATTGGATTAATCAGGTTTTTCATTCTTCTTTGTTCTTTCTTTATCCAGTTTTATCAGTATGTAGGTGGGGCTCTTGGGTGAAGTCATTGAAGTTCTTAGATGCAACAGCAATTCTACCACTTACTTTGACTTCAAAGTCAGGGTGTTCGGTGATACTGCGGGTTATTTCAGTTCACATGATCACACCACTCGCTTTCTTTTCGGAGGCGAATCTTCAACTCTTAAAATCTCCAGGATTTGAGTCTGTGGTTCGTGGTTCTAATCCCGACAGTCCCCGTAATCTTTTTACAGCTACTCTCCTCCATTTTTCATTGCGGCCTCCATGTTTTCCAGAACTTGAACAAGATGTTTCAGTGGGTCGTTCCTATCCGGAGAGAAACACACAACTGATGTTTTTTAAAATCTCTCCGGCTGCTCCCCGAACTGTCTGCAACACGCAGTCGGTGTTGGAGTTTGTCTCTAATGCTCAAGTCCCGTACATTAGAATAATCTCTGTGGATTTTCACACACATCTCCTTCTCGTGTCTGTTTTTTTCTGCCAGGCACACTTGAGTGGAGCTGAAGAGATAGCTAGTACGGGCTAATCTAATAGGAAACCCATTGAGAACCACTGCAGACCTCTTCGGCTTTCTATCACGCTCTGGGATTAAAAAGAAACCTCAGAGGCACACAGTGGTTGATCTCCTGAACCAGGACACCCTCTCAGACTTTAGACCAACATGGCACTACAATTCAAGACCGGTATCTGTGTCTATGTATGTCAATGTCCATGAGCACAAACCATATCGCTGTTGTCAGGTGAAAACTCTCCAAAATGTCAACTTTTCAGGAACTAAGAAAAATGGCTTTGTTTTTAGCTCGACGCCCATGCATTTTTCAGTTTATCCAATGGGTTTTGAAAGGGTTTCATATGCCAGAGGGTTGTAGAACTCTCTCAACCCATAGAGGAGCATGTAATTCTTCAATTTCCAGCAAGTTAAAGCACAAAAAAATCACCAAAATTGGAGTTAGGGGGAGGTTTTCACCCGCCAACGACAACATGTATCCTCCGTTTGATGGAGAGTGTTGGAGGGACAGTGTTGCTGCCAGCAGACTGACCCAAGGACAGTAAACAAAGTGTGAAACCGATATAGAAGCTGGGTGGGAAGGGGTCGTTGAGTCAGAGCCAGCTAAAAAACTGCAAGTTCCCAGAGGAGGGCGGCTGGCTCTGACCGGAGACCGGAGCGGAGAGAGAGACACGGTTATTCACTTAGTCCAAACCTCCAAACCACGCACACAAACACACAATCGTACGCGACAGGAATCCCTGCATGCTCTGATAAGTGATTGATGTGCACAGTAGAAGAAGGAAGAAGTCGGCAATAATAAACAAGCCCTAACAAGGGTGAAATTGGCTCAGGGGGTGGTGTTTGTGAGTGTGTGTGTGTGTGTGTGTGTGCGCGCGTGCATGTCAGAGTGTTTTTGTTAGCGGATGTGCGTCGCCGTGCACAGATCTCGGAGCTGCTGTGAGATTGTAGGACATGATGTGAACTTGAGCCCCCAGCTTGTATGTTCACGGATCAACTGGCTTCGACATGGAACAGCATGTCAGCTGGCAGCACACCTCATCCTCCCAGCGGATGGTGCAGCGGCGTCACGAGCCTCCGTCTCTCCATCCCACCTTTCTCTTTCTCATTTTTCTTTCACCCCTGGGTCTCTTTTCTGCTTTTACATTCCAGCAATTTCACTCGTGTCCTTTTCCAGAGCGACTTATGATTGCAACAGTTTGTGTTTTAAAAAAACAAAAAAACAAGTCAGGAGCAACAGGGAGCGATAAAGCACCCATCTCCTTATCGCTCCCTTTTTCTGTCTTAATATTTAATGGAAATGGAAATGTATTCAAAGGTCTTTTAATGTCCTCGTTCTCGCTTGGGATCACCATATGCTTGAGTATTGACTTGTTACAAGCTAGAGGAAAGGTACCATCAAAGGAAACAGAACATGTACAAGATACAAAAATGTAGCATATTAAACATGTAGCAAATTAAACTCTTTTGTGTGTCTGTGTGTGTGTGTGTGTGTGTGTGTGTGTGTGTGTGCGTGCGTGTGTGTGTCCAGATAACTTTTACGGCACCCCGAAGCCTCCGGCCGAGCCCAGCGCTCTGCTGCTAAATGTAACGGACCAGCTGCTGCCGGGCGCCAGACCCAGCTCCGAGGGCAAGAGGAAGCGTAACAAGTCAGTCAGCAACATGGAGAAGGCCAGCATCGAGCCCCCCGAGGAGGAAGAGGAGGAGAGACCCGTCGTCAACGGCAACGGCGTCGCCGTCACCCCAGGTCAGCCCCGACAACGACCCCCGCAGGCGCCGAGGCCGAGGTCGGAGGCCTCGCCGCGACAGCTAGGTCCAAGGTCACACACCGGGTCAGGCCGATCTGCAGAAGTCTATAGTCTTGCTTAAGTCATAGCAACCGTCTCCCCTAGGGTGGTTGCCTAGCAACAGAGAAGCAACAGATTGCTATTACATGGATTTCTTGGAAAATTAGTTTATGGCAGATTAACACCTTTGACTGGTTACATAACTGTCTGGATATGTAGTCTGATGAAGGGATGGGATGATATGTAAAATGTAAATGATAATTCACTCTCATAATTACCGATTAACCTGTGCAGTGCAAACAGTTTATGAAGATAAGCATTGATGCCATTCCTCCCCGCAATAACATTTCATTTAATCTCATTAGGTGTCATTATACAGTACACTGTCTCAGACCCAGATAGCCTGAGGGGACACAGATAGAGTGTGTTCCAACTCAACAGTAGCCTGTGGGGTCTTTAAAAAATCAAGTAGGACATTTTATTAAGCATATTCACTGTGTCGAATCAGCCCGTCCAAATCACTGTCATCCTCTCCCCAAACTCTGAAAACACTGCAGACAGAACTGGCATTTCATATGCTGAGCACCAACTTCATTCAGTAGCTTTTGTTTATAAAGTAATACACAAACAAAGACATTTCTTTGTGCAGACATTTCTTTCAAAATGTGCAGCGTTTCATTATCTCAGAATAGAACTCATCTCATTCAGAGCAAGATGATGAGTAAGCCACATCTGAATGTTATCTTGTGTGTAGCATTCTATAGAAATATGAATGTGCACTCATACTGTACACACACACACACACACACAGTGAAACCTTGTAGAATGCAGTAGGATTGTGCCATGATCACATGAATAGATGATCACAAAGGAGGCATTATGAGTTTGATTTTGTGAATCCAAATCCATGCTTGGGTCCTGTGACTTTCTAAGCTGGGGTTTTATGGCCTGAGGACAGCCTTTGTATTTATCAAGCCTCTCGCAGTAGGACATCAGTCAGACTCGCATGACAATTCGGAGACTTCGGAAACTATGTTTACTCATATGCATCAATATTAGTACAAAAAAAGTGCTCACACCGTATCTCTACAAAGATTTAGGAGACGTTCTGACCTGTCAGGAGTCGTAAAAAGGTGTTTTAAGGAAAGAATTGGGGTAAAAGGATGAGATTTTGGTTTTCCTACCGCAAGGAGCTCAAGCAAGGTAGGCGTCTTTATTTGTGAAGAGAGTTTTCTCAGATGGAGTTCTCTAGATATGTCGTATTGTGTCCTGTAAATAACCCGGAGTGTGATTGTTATCTGCTTCTCAAATGATGTGGGTGACTCTGGATTCACCACTGCGAGCTGCACGAACATTCGGGCGCAGGAACGATTTTCAGCTGATTCCTATCGGTAGCGCCGCGATGCTCGATAACTGCGGGCTCCGGGTGCGAGAGTGGGCTGCTGCGCTCAGCTCAGCTCAGCTCGGGAGGAGTTTTGTCTCTGTAGATGGGCAGTGTGGGCTGACCGGGAGAGCTGAAGGGGAATCGATAGAGCACACCAGCCTCTGTGATCTGAGCAGATAGCTACCTCGCTCTTTCCCTCCCATAGATTATCTCTCAATCCCCTGCTCTCGCGTTTTTTTTTTCCTCCCCCCTTTGCTCCCTCTCGACGTCCCTCCACTAGCCGTCCTCTGGGATGCACACACACACACACACACACACACACACACTCACCATCTTCCCTCTCTACACACACTGCCACAACTCAAACTAGGGCACCCCAGCCACCTCCTCTCTCTCCATCTCTATTCTCGCCTCCGCTTTCTGTCTCTCTTCCTCGTTACCTCAATCATTCTCTCTCTCTTCCGCTCACCTCTCTCCTCTCTATCCCCCGTGTCACTGCTTCCCTCTACCCATTTCTAATCTTCTTCTCCTTCTTTTTTCTGCCGCGCTACCTTCCGACGGTCCCCCGACGCGCAATCAGTCTGTTCCCCTCGCTGCAGCTCTCCCAACCCTCTCTCTCTCCTCGCTTCGCTTCCTTCGTCTTTCATTCATCTCATCCCTCTCTCCTGCCTGAGTGATAATGTCATTCCTGACTCATCGTGCCCTCCTGTGCCCTCAGAGTCGAGCGAACATGAAGACAAGAGCACAGACGCTTCGGGGGACATCGCCCCGCAGGGCGGCCCGCCGGAGGCCCCCGCAGAGGGGCCCAAAGACGAGGGACAGTCCCCCAAGATGGTGGCCCCCAAGCTGGAGGAGAACGACGAGCTGGGGCCCCTGCCAGATAACTGGGAGATGGCGTACACAGAGAAGGGAGAGGTGTACTTCATAGAGTAAGTGTCATGGTGCCTCAGGGCGGACATCTACATTCACTTCTATACACACACACACACACACACACACCATATAGCTGGTGGTTTAATGAGATTTAGAGGTCCCCTGAAATACATTGTTTTGGCAGGGGAGAGAAAGGGTAAAGTTGGCCAAGCATTTAAGAACCTTTCAAAGCAACAAGCGTCTGGGCACACACACACACACACACACACTTTTGCATTGCTGCAATGAACTCTGTTGGTTGGTCTCACTGGCTGTACCAGAGCTACGTTATACAAGCTCTGAGGTGCAATTCATTGGAGCTGTTAGTTTTTTACAGCCGCAGTAAAGCTGTGGAGGTGAGTCTTCATTACATCTGAATAATGGAGTTGCTGTGTGTCTCGTCATGGTGGGGTGGGGGATGAGGGGGGTTGTATATGTAGATATGCATGTGCGTGGACATGGCTATCAGCGAATGAAGCTATAAAAAGGAATGATTTCTCTGTTACTAAAGCTTTTATTGAATCATTTAATCATTTAAGTCATTAGACTAAATTTCTCCGCAGAATCGTCTGAATCCCAGTGCGTTTTGCCGCATCATAAACTGCAAGAAACTACACAGCGATGCCAGACTAAGAAATGAGGCACGGCCTTAATGCCGTTGTCAGCCAGCCAGGCGCACGTTGCCTCTTCATGTGTATTTGCCACAGAGGCAGACTTTTAATTCCCTCCACTACAGACAACTCGCCATATGTCTCCTCCCCCAAACAGCGAAACCTCATGCTCCCACATCCATCAGGCACATTATGGAGCTAATGCAGTTAGCCCGCCGAATTTGTAGCTTCAAGTTTTTCCGGGGGCGAACTGATGTGGTGCCAAAGTGATGCCGGTTGCCAAGAGGACGCTTGCCTTTGATTGGCCTCCATACGAGATCAATTTATTTACCCACAATCCTTGAGGAGAGAGGCAGCGACGGAGAGGAAGGGAAGGAGGGAGGAGAGAAAGTGATGATGATAAAGAGTAAAGATGAAGAAAGAAAGGGAGGACAAGAAAGAGAGGCAAGGCAGGAGAAGTAGTAGTAGATATTTATATTAACAAATAGTAATAGAGGGTAATGGAAGAGAGGAAGGAGGAGCAAAGCAAAGAGTGAAATGCATTGGTGTAAGAGTGGAAGGAAAAAGGGAGGAGGGCAAAGAAAATAGTTAAAAAAAGAGGGTGGGATAGGGAAAAGAATCACAATGAGAGCGAAAGAGCCAATACCTTGGAAAGAACAGAGATCGAAGGAGGAGGTGTTCAAGCCAGCATCTTCCTGTGGTATCCCTCTTTTTTTTTCACCTTTTCACCTCAGTCGTACTGTAGGCACTTTGTACAACCCCCCCTCCCTCTCTCTCTCTCTCTCTCTCTCTCTCTCTCTCTCTCTCTCTCTCCTCCCTCCTGTTGTGCGGTCGCCGTGAAGGGAGGCCATTGTGCCTCCGCCGCCTCAGATGAGCTGAGGAGATGCATCAAGTTTCCCTGGCACATCATCATATCTGATCTAGATCCAGCTCTCTCTCTCTCTCTCTCTGTCTCTCTCTTTCTCTCTCCCTCTCTCTCTCTCTCTCTGCCCGAGGCTCTGGATGAATCTGCCAAGCCCACAGCTGTTCCCCTCCATCACTCCCCCAGTCACCCCTCTATCTCTTTTCCTACCCCCCCCCCCCCCCCCCTCCTCTGCCTCGCCTCTCTCCCTGCTAATGAGAAACAGTGAGCAAATTAAAAGTATCGATTGCCATTTTGTTAACCTAAAGCTTTTTTTTTTTTCTCTGTCTCTCTCTCTCTCGTCACCTTTTAGAGGCGAGCAAAGGGAGTCTCTACTTTCCTCTCTGAAATGATTCTCTGGCTGAATTAAGAATCCGCCACCCTCTTTCTCTCTTTCTGCCAAACCTCCTCTCTCTCGCCATCTATCACACTCTCTCTCTCTCTCTCTCTCTCCCTCTGTGTGTCGTGTCTTCACAGCCACAACACCAAGACAACATCGTGGCTGGACCCGAGGCTAGCCAAGAAGGCAAAGCCGCCTGAGGAATGCAAAGAGGATGGTGAGTACTGTGTCTCTATCTCCTATCTTCCTCCTCTTCCATGTTCTTTCTCGTCGCGTTCATTCATTTTAATCACACAAGTTGCCTCCAAGCAATCCTTTTTTACAACATTTAAACCTCGCGTGTGTCTTGATAGTGATATCATTTCTTTCCAAGACTCATCACACGCTGGACTTCAGTAGGTCAATGCCAGGAAAGTAGATCTGCTGACTTGTATTGTGTGCAATGTGGATGGGTGTAATGACGGTGCCGGTGTTGGGAAAATGATTTTTTTTAAGGATTTGCGTGCCACCTGAGTTGTGTGGTGAGCGGTGCTGGTGTGTGTCGCTGCGGATAGGAAGCCCTGTAGTGTGTGTGTGCGTGTGTGTGTGTGTGTGTGTTAAAACACAGGTCCGGAGGGGCTGGGGTTTACAGAGAGCTCTTTATCCTCAGCTGAGAGAGGAGGGAGACGTGGAGTGTCCTTCACCCAGCCACCCACACACACGCGACAAACACACACATGCACACATAAAGCGCAAAAAGGGAGAGGGATGAATGTCATCGCAGCGAGCGTTTGCAGACGAGCGTACATATATATGAGTGTGTCATCTATCTCTTTCCCTCGCTCTCCCTCTTCCCATCCTTCTTTGTTGTTTCTGTGTGCGGCCGGGAAGAGATTTATAGCCTGAGTAATAGACAGGGAGGCAGTGGAGCTGGGTAGAGGGACTGGAGTGTGAGATGGACAGAGGCAACGGTTGAGAAATGACAGCTTCGTTTGTGTGTGTGTGTGTGTGTGTGTTTCTTAATATATGTTCCTGGCGGGGGAGTATTTGTATGCGTGTTCCCGATAAACGGCATAGTCACACAGCTAGAGTTTCTCCAAAAATACATTTGGCCCACACGCATGCACACAGACACGGATATGCGTGCACAAACAGAGTGAGCGAGTGCCAGAGAAGTGCAGTCCTGGGTCAAATAGTATTTGCAAATAACTCTTGGTGTTTGTTTTAACCCGCCTGGTGTGCCAGATGAGTGGGCTCTGCCACATTGGACAGTATGGAGAGAAGCCGAAAGTTCAGATGTTACCACAGGAAAGTAGTTCACAGTCAAGAATACTTTGCGTGATTTACGACTTACCTCGCACTCTCTGAACTGTCCTGACTCAGTAAAATGTTAAGAATTATTTGCACATATTATTTGACTCAGGCCAGATAGAGTGTTGATAGAGGGGGAAATGGCAGCTGGTCTGAAAACATTTGCACTGTGTGTGGCATTAAACATGGGAACTGTTTTGTGTTGACACATTGCCCCTTTAATCCTTCGAATAGAATTACCATCGCAATCTTCTGCTTAATTCAAAGACTCTGCCTCCACTGTAGTCGCTTAAACTCCCCTTTCCCTCTCAATCTTCAGACATGAAAGGCACAAAGATCTCGCAGATGATGAAATGACACAGAAACAAAGGCAGGGAGGCCTTTGAGGAATTAGTCGAAATGTAATTGCGGCTTTATCTCCGCCGCTTCCAATCCTATTTATCCACCAAGGACATTCCACGCGAGGAGATGCACTGATGTTTGTGAAGATTGTTATTGATCTCGTTGGGCGCCTCATCCAGTTTGTCCCAAGCTCGGAGAATCGGGGCGAAGCAGGAGAATCCGGTGTGGAGCGACATGGTGGCTCTGGGTCTGTATAAGCAAGGTCTCAGTGGGTTGGCTTGCTGTTGGCTGTCTGATGAGATAGCCATATGAGGTGTGTGTGTGTGTGTGTGTGTGTGTGTGTGTGTGTGTGTGTGTGCGTACTGTAAGTGTGGGTGTTTTGTGTACTCCAAACTTCGGCAGCCTTGTGACACTGCTACCCCCGAGAGCTGAGTTAGGGAGAGAAAAGCTGCCTCGGTATATTTGGTATTGATTGGTGGAATAGGTGTGTGTGTGCTTGTGTGTGTGTGTGTGTGTGTGTGTGTGTGTGTGTCTGTGTGTGTATGTCCATATTTGGGCCTGAGCCATGCTCTGATAAGCGCTAACAGGATCACAGGGTGGGGTCTGTGAGCTGTGACGGGACAACAGCCTGAGAGGAGGAGGAGGAGGAGGGGAAGAGGGGTGGGGGGGGGGCTAGACCGCTAACTGGAGCTTTGAGTGTGGAGGGAACAACACACACACACACACACACACACACAGCAAAGACAACTTGTTTCCTCTTATGTTTAAAGCCATTCGCAACATATACAACCAGGTTCTGTCAAGCTATGCAGGGAAGTGTCTGTTAGATTTGGCGTGCCGATTCCTGCGTGTTCAAAGGAACGCCGGCGCCAGCGCAGAGAGCAGTCGACATCACAGGCGCCTTGTAGTTACATAACGAACTCTATATTTCTCTCTCAGCCTCCATCTTTCTCACCTCCTCTCTCTCTCTCTCTACCTCCATATCCGTCTCTGTCCCTCTCGCTCCCTCCCGTCCTCCTATCTCCTATCTGCTTTGTTTTGGTAGAGGAAAAGAAATAGGACAGGCTCCATACAGACGCTCGCTGTTTGCTTTAATTCCCCTCGTTCTCACCCTCTTTTTAAAGTCAGCTTGTGTTTTCTGCGTTGCCAAATATTTGTTGGCTGGGAAAAGGAAACCAGGCAGTCCCACTGTTGTCTCACTTGATTCTTTAGTTATTCAATGTGCCTGCCTGTTTTTCGCCTCAGGTACACCAAAGCAGGTAGGGAGAATCCCCCTGATAAATGAATTAAAAGCAGAGAAAAGCTGTAATCTGCCGTTCGTCACTATTTCCACGTGTTTCATCAGACGACAGCGTGTCCTATCTGGAGAAGCTGAGCACATACAACACAGAATGTATATTGATGAGCGATTTGAACGTTGAGACGGAGAGGGATTTAGTCTTTGACGGCGCTAAGGTTGTTAAGCATTTTACAATGGCTCTTTGTCTCTCGCCTGCCCGACTCTGCCTCCCCGGCTCCCTGCAGACGGCCCTCACGTGCATACAGAGAGCGCCGGAGCTCGACGTGTAATTACATTCTGGTCATGTGAAGCGCTGCCCGGGCAAAGAGACAAAGTTATCATCGTCTCTCACAGGCCCCGCGCTCCCTTCTCCTCCCCTCTCCCGGGGAAATAGCAGAGGCCTTGTCACCTCTACAGGGGAAAAAAAACGCTGTCCTGTTGTGTTTGCGTGTTTCCTGCAATACATCATCTGTTACGTTAGAAGGATGCTACAAGGCAAAGATGCTCCGGCCGGGGAAATGTCGTCTCTCCTGTTCACTCAGTTGTCCTTTTAGCTGGCTCGCCGGGGACTCGCAGATAGATGCGGTGGCGGCGGGGTGCAAGGAGTTATTCGGGGACACTGAACGGGTGTGTTTCTGCGTGCACGGTGTGTGTGTGTGTGCAGTACAGTGAGCGTGCGTGCAGTCCTACAGGTGAGTTATTATGGAAGGAGAGACGCAGCGCCCTCCTTCACCTTGAGACTCCTGCAGCAGTCGGAGTGGAGTAGCAGGGGGAGGGGCCGGCGTGGCTGTCGGCAGCGTGATTGATGGGTATATTTTGAGAACATCCCCACCAGAGCAAGCCTGAGGCCTGGAGATTGGGAAGAGGATTCAAAAGACTCTGGTGTGTGGTGTGACGTGTGTGTGTGTGTGTATCTGTGTGTGCGCTGATTTAGCTGTCAGTGTGTGCATATCGGCTGTAATGTATTTTTTAACTGTTATATTTGCTGTAGCTGCAGTCTTATGTAGGGCTCTCCCTGTTGAGGATTACTTTAAGGCGTCTGTGCTTTATTAGAGTGACAGTAAGATGGGAGCAAGAGGGAGGCGGGACATGCAACCATAAGTCGGATTCGAACCTGCAATGTTGGGAGTACATGGTAAATATCATAGCTGTCTGATCCACTAAGTTTCTCCTGGGCTGTGTATCTCTCCCTGTCAGACTAATTTGATGCAATTAAACATGTAAAAATTCGATCAACTTCAAATTAGCTCTGCCAAACAATCTGACATTAAGCAATTCAGAGAAATGCAGAATTATGTAATTGCATTTTACACTGCTGGTCCCAGTTTTGACTCACATTTCAGTCCTTTTTACATTTTTATTTGTCTGTTTTGACTCTAATTGAGTTAGGAATTAGTTTAATCTAATTAACCTTAATACATAATTTTATCTAATCAACAGCATCCGAGAGGCCATTATAAAACAAGCTACTTTACATAATTATCCTATTTAACACATAACAAAAGATTCTCGCGAAATAGAACTTTCTCTTCGCTACTCCTGACCCCATAGGGATGAGTGGAAGTTGTAGCGGAGTAATGTTGCAAATGAGAGAAAGGAAAGCAGAGGGGCGGGGGAGTTTCTCCAAGTGTGTTTCTGCATGTACCTCGGTAAGTGTTTCGCCTAGAGCTAGCCAAATAAACCAGAACATTGGAGGCAAAAGAGGGGAGAATTCCAACCAAGTGCCAAGTCACAGTTCAGTAAAGTCCATTCCTTTCCCTGGTGCGTCTTGATAAGCGACAAGCCTTGTGAATTCGGTCGGGCTCATTTGAATTCTGGCATTTAACTGTTCTGTTGTCAGTCTCAGACAGGTAGACGACGGGCATGTGGGACTTTCCGGTAGAGGGAATGTAAGGACACAGATTTCTCCACACAGCGTAGATGCATTTAACAGGAGGAAAACGAGTCGCGGAAAAACAACAGCAGCTAATTGAAATAGAGTCGAATACACAAGAGGAAAACACTGCTGCTTGAAAGTGATGCAATGAACTGATTTGTTGTTGAATCTATGGCTGTTGCTTTGACATTCCCCGTCACAGTGGAGGCGTATTGCTTTCTTAATCATCCTGGAATAAACTTAGATCAAGCAGCATTTGCAAATATTTCTCAGCATTTGTTTTGACCTGCTTTGAGTACCAAATGGGTGGAGTTTAGTGCATCAGGACAGTTTAGGGAATGTTAGGTATGATGTTAATCACAGAAATGCATATTAAATTGACTTGCAAATATTGTCCTGTGGTTGTCTTAACCAGTGGTTCTTGAGGGTGTTTCAGGGGGTCCCAGCAAAATTAGGAATACTTAAATTTCACTATAATATAATTCACTATAAATTATCACAGTTTATAAAGACCTAATCATAGGTTTCACTTTCACCATTATTATCTCCCCACGCACAGTTCAGTTATACAATTCAATGCCAAGTCAACAACAACAAAAATCTTCCCACATGGAAGTTCCTGGGACAAAATCTTACTAAAGGGGGGGTCTGTGGCATGAAAACTTTGAGAACCCCTAGTCTAAATGTTCTAGTTCTCATTGCAATACACTATATGGCAAACCCTCCCCTATCTTTGGGACTATCAGTTGTTTATGTTGATGCAGTCACATCATATTCTAACCAGATATTCAGCCTTAGTATTGTTCGACAGCCATTAGTGTGACTGTGCTTCTGTACTCGTCCCTAGGGATGTGTTGTGTTTTGACTATGGAGTTAGCATATGTTTACGCATATACTGAACATGTCCACCTCATGTTAACTCATATGCAGTACACCCCGTCTCATTAGTCTGGACCACACTTGCCGACGAGGGGGGTGACATTCATCCGGCAGCCCAGTCACGCTCACCTCCGCTCTGCACACACAAGATAATCGTCCCCTGCTGGCCCAGCCTCTGTCCCTTAAACAGCCCATTATTCTCCACCACCACCCTCTGTTTAACCCCCCTCCACTCCTCGCCCCCCTCCCAAACTGAAACCGAGGCAGCTAAATTGCCCTTCCTCTATGCCAAGCCACTGCATTATGTGTTTATCCATCAACAGGCTTAGCAAGCCTTAGAAAAATATTGCCTCTGACAACGCTAATGCGCCTGCCTCAAAGGACGCGGCCTCCCTTTCTTTGCGACTTTGATTGTGCTTTTGATTGTGACAGGCAGTATAGTGATTATCATTACAAAAACAGGGAAATGTCTCTCTTGTTGATTGGAGAGGGAGCTGAGTTTATGAATTATAGGTTGTACCGGTTGAGGAAATATTGATGCTGACTAGTGTTCACATCCTCTGTGAATACCATGTCTGAGTCACAATCAGTTATTTTTGGTTTGTTTAGTATGCTGAAGCTAGTTCCCAGAAAAAAAATGAGAGTATCGTCAAGCGCTGTGTTGTGTTCCCTTTTTATGCAGTGGGGTTTGCTAGATTTGATGATCTGACAGACAGGTCAGCCCTTACCTATCTATCAGAAGCTAAGATGAGGGTTACTCCAGTGAAATTCCTCCTGATCTCCACAGTGAACTTCTTTTCTGAAAGGAGCAAACAACCCAGTCCAATCTTAAAATGAACGGCTTCAGATTTCTGCAAACATCAATATGTATCACTTTGAACTTCACAGGTAGTCTGGCTGTATGAATACTCAGTTTGGCCGGCAGGCAGAATGTTCTCTGTATGTTAGAGAGACACATAATGATGGAAACAACATAATGCCTACATGTATTACTTTATATCACATAGCAAGGTCTGCCAACTAGTCTATATCTCAACAACTCCACAATAAAATGATAAAAGCGAACAAATAGTAGCCTAGAGAAAATAAACTAAGTGTTAATGGGTAGGCTTAATCCTCTGTATAAACAATGTTTTTGTAATTTTCATTAGATTCTTTCTTTTTTCTTTCGATTTCTTTCTTTCCAAGTTTTGCTTTGAGGAATAGAGTATGGCAAGGGTAGAATAAAACTGTTTATCTAAAAAATATGTTTTTAACACTGAAATGTTTAAGGTATTGGACAAAAGCTTATACAAATAAGAAACACCTACATGCACACAACACAAGTAAGCTGGCTAATTAGAGCAGAGAGTCTAGTGAAGAGGTAATATATCACCATACAAAACACTGTAATAAGAATTCTGCTTTGTCATTTGCCTTTTTGGCTTGAGAATGAAACGTGTTGCAATGCCAGTCGCTCACAGTTGAAAATGGCCATACTCTGTGTTGTTCCAAAACAGAGTGTGGGCTTCAAATCAAGTTTTGAAAGCCAGAAATCTCAGCAGTAATTGTTCAGTCACTGGCACTGATCAACAACTCTATCACACCCCTGCAGATACACAAGCATTATGGTAATTGTGTGCTGCGGGACAGTAAAAATATTAGTTGTTGCACTTTTAGATGCTTTTACATTTTAGGTTGGTGCATCAACAAGGTATTTTCACTTCGGCACATTTTTTGTACGCTCAGAAGTGTGAGGTTTGGATAATTGAGGTTGTACTGTACTTGTAGTTGCTATGAGAAATGAGAGCCACAGCAGTTGGCTGTGAAGCAGTGCTCACCTCAGCAAACAACAGACCGTGCATCGCTCTAAACTCCATTTATTTGATTGGAAGCCTATGTATTGTGCTGCCGATTGTGCGCGCTCAAATTGCTGTTCTTACAATAACACACCTTGGCCATTGGACTTTGTGCTCGTATTGACCGGTGCAAACTTTCATAAATCAGTCGAGGGAAGTTTTCCACAGTTACCGCAGTGCTTGAATTTGCGCCGCGTTCAACGGTGACATGATAAATGGAGGCCAAAATATCCAGTGGTAAAGGACTTTCATTTTTGGTGACTACAACTGGCTCGAGGCACCGTGCTGAAGATGATTCAGTTCAGCCCGGCTACCTCCTCAAAAGACGGGAGAAACGAAAAGAATGGAAAAAGGGGAGGAGATGGAAGGAAATGGAACATGGGTAAATCCCCGTGCCGTCTGAGGGCTGCGTGGCCGCCACCCTGTTCCTCAGACCAAATTAGAAAAGGCGGGATGAAATATGCATGAGCTTGTGAGCATGAAACTTTACTTCAAAAAACGGCCCTTTCTGTGAGGCCGCATAAGAAAACGTTTTTTTTATTTTTTTTATTTTTGTATTTCATGGTCTTTAAATGGCGTGACTGAGGACGAGAGGACACTTGAGAGAGCAGAACATAGAGAAGAGGCGCAGATGGAGAGAGAGAGAGAGAGAAGAGGGGGGAAAGAAGGTGGAGTAAAAAAGAGATGGATGTTGAGTGGTAGGGAGGAGGAGAAGCGGGAAGGGGAAACGGGGTGAGGATGCCAGGACGCCTCCTGCTGGTCTTGAGCGGACCCACACCCTTGATTGCAGGCGAGACTAGAGGTCACACACATTTTTTTCTCAGGCTTTGGGGCTCCTGCATAAAGGTTCCTACTTGAAAATTGCACTGCAGCTTGACAGTTCCTCCCAGGACGCATGCAGCATGACAGTGATAAGCAGTGCTGGCCTTATATGGCACTCACACACTCTCACACACACACCTAGGGAGTTAGCAGTCCATTGCTAGCTGCTGACAGAGTGGTTATAGACGGCACTCAGTGGAGCTAGACAAAAGCGAGCAGAGAGACAGTCCTCCCAAGTTCAGCATTTATCAGCACACTGCTCAATGGAAGTAACAGCATTTCCACGGGTGTGAGCGTGTGTGTGTGTGTGTGTGTGTGTGTGTTCTACTACAGCCATTACACCGCATGAGCACCTAAAGTGGCTGGAGAGAGTGAAGCGTCAGGTGGTGTGTGTGCGGTGTGGATGTACAGTGCGTCTTCCCCTCCACCTGCGACTGAAAGCTGAGACATTTCTCCCTGCCTGCAGCTCCTCCTGTGGACGCTTTAATAGAAAAGGCTTTTCATTAGACGAAGTGCACTGCTGAGATACATGACAGCACTTTGATCTCCTGTGTGTGTGTGTGTGCATGTGTGTATAAAGTAAGTAATAGTGTGCGTGTGTGTGTAAACTAAGTAATATAATGTGTGTGTGTGTTTGTGTGTGGAGCTCGGTGAAGGTGAGAACATGAAACGCTCTCTTTCATATTTAATGAGTGGAGATGGGGCTAAGGAATGTTGCAGTGTTCACAGGAGGAATTCCCCTGGGCTGTCAACCTGCTTGCAGCGCTCTGTCTGTTACATCAATCTCAGCCACGTGTGTGTGTGTGTGTGTGTGTGTGTGTGTGTGTGTGTGTGTGTGTGTGGTAAGTATATGCATTTTTATGAGAGCGCGGGCAAAAAATAGAGTGTCCTACTGAAAGTTTAATAATTTGTATTGAAGGGATGGGGGCAGGGGTTCAGGGAGGCATGTGGCACGTGCGTGCAGCATTGTTTAGATATTCCTCCACTGCGTGGGAAGACGGGGGATGGGGATATGCCGAGCAATCTATTGAGTCTATTTAACTGGGCCAAACAATAACATTTTTAATATTGTATGCCATGACTATGCAGCATTACCGAGCGTACTCTGTGTGTGTGTGTGAGTGAGTGTGTGCCCCTGCAGTGCGAGCGTTTCTCAGAAGCAGCAGCCTCGCTCTGGACTAGCCACAGGGTCCTCGGGAGCCCGAGGTGCTTTAGCGCTCCCGCTGGTTGCTACTGTTTCTGATTAAGAAGCATTATCTCCCCTATTATCTCTGCTCTCATCCTGATTAGCTTAGCATAGGCACTAATCAAAGCTGGTCTTATTCTAAGCTGAGCTGCACTGGAACACACTGTCCCCGGGCTTCGCGCCGGATTCAGCTGAGATGCTAATTAAGCAGGAGCCTCGCACCACACCATCATGGGTTTGAATGATCATGCTAAGATGCTAATATGCTAAGATACTGGATTCTCCATGTGGGAATTAGCTCAAAATACTAATTGCTCACATCCTGGAAAGCGAAGCAGATGGGGAAGTCCTCCCAGACATACTTTTGAAGAGCCGTGTTGGGTCAGTGAGGCGTGGGCAGCGGAGAGGGGGGAGAGGGCAGCGCTGAAAATCCTGTCCAGTGCGATGAGGACTGGGTCAGGGTTTTGAAGAAAGATCCGCTTTGATCACTGAGAACAAAAGCAGCACACTCTGCGGCACGCTCCCCATAGAGAGGGAGGTTGAGAGAGCAAAAATGTGTATGATTGTGCATGTGTGTGTCTGTGCCTTTGTTTTGTCTGAAGGTGGGTGGCAGTTTGGTGCTTCAAAGTGTAGCTGTTGTTTTTGGTTAGAGGAGGGGGGAAAGGATTACTGACCTCCCAACAAAGATGTATCCAATGGAAAGCCTCTTCCTCACCAAGCATGCCAGTCCCATGGTGCTGGAGATCAATGATTGCTCGAAGTATTATTAAATATATATTGCTCAACTCTCTCAACACATTATTAATTTACATATAACGTGTTTTAATGGTTCAATCCATCCCTTACACTTGAAAAAATCGTTTTTTAAATAATGAATCCAAAGTTATAATATTGACATTCATACTCTGATATGTGTCATTCCTGTTCTGATACACAATACACACTACTGTTTCTTTTGACTACTGTGCTTTAAAATGAGATGAGCATATGTCATTTGTCAGTAATTGCATTCAGTCTTCAGTATGTAATGTTTTGAGCCAAACTGTAGTACACCGATAGAAATGTGTTCCAGTTGATATTGAACACCCTCAGGGTTTGTGCTTGCTCTAGTTGAAGCTGGTAATCTATGCAAAGTTCTTGCATCAAAACACAATATTTACAACATGGAAAAGATGCAGGGCATAAATATTTTACAAATTCAAATTCAGCCACTAGATCCATCAATATTTAGTGTTATGTTGCGACTCTTTCATGGAGAGGGATGCATTTGATGCACAGCTTTAGACAGACAGTAGCCTCTTTAAATCAATCAATGTGACAAGATGTTGAGAATATACAGGGTTGTGTTTTATCTCGTGTCTTGTCTCCATCAAATTTTTATAAAAGACGAGATTTCAGCCGAACGCATCCAGAACATTCGCAAGCCTTGGGGTAAAACACGAACATTAAGCCTGCTCAGAAAGAACAACGATCCATCCAATTAACATGTTATGGCGCCATCAAGTCCCTGGCAATTAACAGCAGTACAATGATGTAAACTAATTCTGCCACAAAGATTTTTTTCATGCAAGATCAATATGTTTTTGCAAGCTCGTTGAATAAACAAGCCCTTCATTATTGTTGTCTTGCTTTTACAGAGCTTCCGTACGGCTGGGAGAAAATCGATGACCCCATTTACGGCAGCTACTATGTTGAGTAAGTCGGATACATCTTTAATATGTAATGGCGTGCTTTTGATTTCCAATGTAGCCCAGTGGTGCTGTATTAATCATATTCATTACGAGCGTGCTGGCGCTGCGGCCAGGATGCAGCTGCCCCCTTTGTCTGGCCACTAATGGCTTACTGTTTGCGGGCAAAGGGAAGTTTATTTGTGTGTGTGTGTGTGTGTGTGTGTGTGTGTGTGCGTGTGCGCTTATCCATGTTTCTATCTTATCTGTCTGTCTGAAACACTCCCTGTGTATCTATATCTGTAGATTGGATCATGAGCAGAAATCAATGAAAACATTCTGTGCATGTGTCCGTGTGTGTGTGTGTGTGTGTGTGTGTGTGTGTGCATCCTCATCCATGTGCATCTACCTACATAGCGGCTGCTGCAGTAGCTTGTCAATGCAGTAGCCTGTCCTCTGTATTGAACTGAACGTCCCTTCGCTGTTTGGAGGTGTCATTTCTCTGGCTGGATGCGCTCCACTCCGGGGCGTAGGGACGAGGGTCTATTTTTAGACAGGCAGGGGGAGTTGTTTGGCTCGCCTCCTCTTAAGAAAACCTTCAACACGCCACCTGGCTACACACCGGCTGATATTCTGATATTCTGCGTTGCCCTCTTGCTGCCCATACTCACCCTGTGCCATCATATGCCAACATCATGAATGAAGTTGCCAGACCTTGAAATGATGTAACCATATAAAATGTAGTCAAGCTTTATTGTAATTTGCACCGTGTTACTGTGGCATTCATTAAAAGATAAGTTGGGAGGAGAGAGAGAGATAGTGATAGTGTGTGTGTGTGTGTGTGTGTGTTTGTTGGGTGCTTGTGTACAATGCAGTCTCAAAGAATGAAGGAAGTATCTAATGATGACTAATTATTTCACACTGGCAAATTAACAGTATTTGTAGTCATTGACTTTCTCCCCCATACAAACTAAATTAAGAACGACGGGGGACGTTAAAGGAAATTGCTATTTCCCATCCAGGTTTCAGGAAACCTCCCAGTTAATGATTCACATAATGTTGGTTATAAGACCGGCTGACTTTCAGAAGAAAAGCCCCTAATCAGTCGCTTGTTCATTTTACCCAGCAAAACCATTCTGCGGCTCTATTACATAATCTGGGGATTGGCCATTTAATTAATCATCATAGCAAAAGCCACTGTAGCGCGAGGGTTTCAGATCTGTGCCGAGAGGGGGACTAAGTTAAGTGTAGCGGGATGGTGAGAAATCTGAACGCTCTCCTGTTTTGTAATCACGTAGTCATATAAACCGAAGGACCCAGTTTGAGAACCCAGTCCTGGAGGCTAAGAGGAGACTCCAGCAGCAGCAGCAGATGCAAAGCCAGGGTCTGTCTTCACTGCCCCTCCCCACCATCTACAGAGGTAAGACCACCGCTCAGTCGCTTATTTATGTTTCTATATATGTATGCTGATTATCTGTATATGGAGAGACTATTCTTGCATGATAGCAAAGTCAATTTAAATCAGTGATGAAGAGTATTTTGTTAATAGTAATACTTTTTGTCATATAAATAGTGCTCTAAGTGAGTGTGTGTGTTTAAATGTGATTCACTGTCAGCTTTCACTAATCACTGCTCTGATACTCACTGCCTTGCTCCTCTCCGCCTACCATTGTTTTAGTAGCAGTAGGAGGTACCTCTAGAAAAACTGTCTGGACCGGTGAAGTGGAGGTTTGTTTCCGTAGTAACGTAGTAGTCGACCGCTCTGAGTTGAGAGCCTGTCTCCGTGGTTACACTCCCTGTGTACAGTCCAGTGAGGCTCTCTCTCTCCTTCCCTTCTCCACCTCCTCCTCCTTGCTCCTTCCCCGCCCGACCCCGATGCCAGTGGAGGATGGCAGCCACTGCTCCTCCCTCCCCAGATCGCCCCTTGCCCACGTCGCCCCGGCGCCGGAGCGCTGCCACAGCCTCGGCGACCTCTCCCGCTCGCCGACTCCGGGTCGCAGGGCGGCCGTGTGCGGTACGTCCTCCTCGGCCAACGTCTCCCCGCTCCGGCGTGTTCTGACTCGGCGGATGAATACGTGCCTGCACCACCAACAGCAGCAGCAGCAGCAGCAGCAGCAGCAGCAGCAGCAGCAGCAGCAGCCGCTTCACACCTCCGCCTGCACTGTGGTGCTAGAGCAGCCTGTCTGTAGCCCCTTCTCCTTGTGGCACTTTGTCAGTAAGTAGGCCAGGAGAGAAGGGAAGGAGGCTTGCTCTCGCTGCCTGCGCTCGTTTGACTTACTGTAAGCATGCTAGCTAGCAAGCAAGCTCTCCCCTTGAGGCAAATGCGGGATTTGTGTGGCGAGCGTGCAGCGTGACATGTCTTAGTGCGTCCCTTATCGCCTGGCGTAAGCAGGCAGAGAATGTAATCACTCGGTCTATGTCTGGACCAGTGACGGCAAACAAAGGATGTAAACTAACACACTAGCCACGTCTCCTTGCGAGGTGAAAGGATGGGAGACTTGGTTGAGTGTGACTAAGCTTGTTGGCTGAGATCCCCTCATTCCTACATCAGAAGCCCTCCTCCAGAAGTCTCCCAGCTCTCCCTCCTCCTTTGATTCAACCCCCCCAAGCATCTTCTCTTGGACCTGATCCCTGCGTGATTCCTGACAGCATGTCATTTGCAGAATTTCGCAATTGCTTCTTCCTTGGTAACCTTGGGATGGGACAGACGTACTGCACCATGGATGCCCCCTGCCCCTTTTCTGCCCACTGTA
Organism: Centroberyx gerrardi; assembly: GCF_048128805.1. Taxonomy (NCBI): domain Eukaryota; kingdom Metazoa; phylum Chordata; class Actinopteri; order Beryciformes; family Berycidae; genus Centroberyx; species Centroberyx gerrardi. The sequence continues at coordinate 8,309,286 of NC_136020.1, forward strand.
TATTTTGCTCTGATATTCTAAAGTGTTTCCAGCTACCAAAACACCTGGCATGGGATGAGAGGAACAGATGATATTTTTACATGTTTGAGTGTGCCAGGGAAGGATTTTGCATTTGCAACGATTGTAGCATACCTGCATCTTTCAGCACCACAGCCCCACCACTGTCTCTGTTCTCTGTTTTACAATAAAATCACACCCTGCCAGTTTCCCCATCTCAGTGGATAAGCCTTAACCGTACCCCTACCCCATGAAATGTACCAGAATTGAGGTCCATTGTATCCCTACTGTGAAGCATATACAATACGACGGTTGTATTTGGTTCATCAATATATGTGTGTCCGCGCATGTGTGTGTCCTTTACAGAGAAGCCCCTGTTCACGCAGGACCCCACCCAGCTGAAGGGCAGCTTCCTGTCCACGGCTCTGCAGAAGAGCAACATGGGCTTTGGCTTCACTATCATCGGAGGGGACGAGCCTGACGAATTCCTCCAGGTCAAGAGTGTCATCCCCGATGGGCCGGCCGCAGCCGACGGCAAGATGGCCACAGGTAAAACTTCAGACACGACACACAAACACACGCTCACAAACAGAAAATGTACACAGAGACACAGAGCTTTGCCTGATAAGAAGTACAGTTCTACACTCAAACACACATACAAAATACATACATACATACATATTTGCTACATGTATGTATGCATATTTCTCTATATATTGCATAGTGCATATTCTATGCACATGTGTGTGCATTTGCAGGTGCAACTTGCCACGGTTGCATTGTGCCTCTGTCTGTGTGTGTGTGTGTGTGTGTATGTGTGCATGCGCCATCTGCAGAGCTTTGTTCTTCCATTAATCATGATGGGGACTTTATGAACACCATAACTCCTGGCTGTGGCCACATGGGGGAGGAACTGCGGCACATCACAAGCGCATACATGCACAGATACACGCACGCGCACACACACACACACACACACACAGAGCAGCTGTAGTAAAGGTCAAGGGAATAGAACTAGCAGGTTTGTCAATGCTCTCAGCATGCACTGACGTGTCTATCTACTTCTGTAGGCTGGAGCAGAAACAGAGCTTACACCGCTCATTTATCAGAATACTAGTCTGAGAGTTGTCTCAGTATTAACGCCAGTACTGTCCATGTGCTTTGGACTGTTTTATTAAATTGTAGTTGCGTTAACAGACTTCTTTCAGAACGTTGGGTCATAAATTTCATGTTTTTTTTATATGTGTGTGGGCACAGCAACGCTTGTATGTCCACGATAAAGTTCCCCTCGGCGACTAATAAAGCTTATCTCGACGATACTGCGTATGGAGCGTTTCGGGTCTCTCCCCTGTCTTCTCATCCCCTCCTCCCACTTTCTCCTTTTTTAATTTCCCTCGCTCTTCCCTCTATTCTCTCCCCAGAAATAATTACGAGAATCCTCCCACTTTTCCCACCTCCGGTCCCCTCTCCTCTGTCCTCCCTCGTCGCCTTTACCCCTCCCTCGGCTCGTCTCCACTCCATCTCCCTCTTACCATCCACTCCCCCCCTCCGCCACCACCACACACACACGCCCCCCCCCAGACTCTGTGTCCTACTTCTGCAATTGCAGAGCTACCTCTATCACAGTACTCAGAAGTCAGTGCCCACACAGAGGAAACCCAGGCCTGCAGAGGTGTGAAATTCCCAATTCCAGATGGATGATTTGTGCCACTTTCTCCACTACGTGATTCCACAGCCAGGCAGGCGTGTTCAAGCACAAACATATTATACAAGTGTGTTTTTTATCTGACGGACTACTGCTAGACCACATATAGCTATGTGCTGGAACGGGATTTTGTAGAATAGTTAACATATTGCCTTTGAATTTATTTTTGTTCATGTAATTGGAGTTTCATAGCAATGATATTTTTGTGGTTTTGGGGAGCATATAGCTAGGGAATGAGAGAGGCTTAGTTTGGATGCTAGAGGCAGTTCTTAATACAAAATCTAGGGGGTTTGTTGGTGTGTTTCAAACTTGGGAGTCTAATTGCTGCACCACACATTCAGCACCAGAGGGAATTCTGCAGAACTGTATCCATATACTATGTGGTCTATTTGCATAAGCTCATATACAAAAAAAAATGAGAATAGCACCAACGTTTAGCATTTTAGCTGATTCAACATAATATACTGTAAGTCATAATGCATTATACATAGTATATCATAATCGCCCACACAAACACACAATTCAAAGAACAAAGACCTCAACTTGTGCGTAAATTCTTGAAGGTTCAACTTCAAGCCTCATCTGTAGCATGGGATACAATTGAGGATTAAAATTGAGGTGTCCAAAATTTTGGCTTAGTGGGATGACTGCAATTCCTTGAAATGTCTTAAATTATATTATCTAAACTCAGGGTTTGGTGGAGAGTTAAATAAAACATTTTAAGTTTTTAATTCAGTTTTAGAATGGTGAGTTTTCTTGCTGCGCTGTTTTTCTGGTGACAAGTCAGCCCAGTCACGCAGACTTATATTCTAATGCGTCTACAATTTTTTCATTTTCATGTTTATATCAATTGCAAAATGGATCTTAACTTTAATTCTAACTAGTATTAAAAAGGTCTCAAAGTCTCAACTTGTATGTCAAAACGTGCACATCCTGTCATTATTGCAATTACATCTGCAAGTTTAACATTCCAATGATGCAGATAGTGACTTTGGCCTGCACGTCACCCCATTTGGACTGCACTACACACACACACACACACACACACACAGACCCACACACAAAAAGCCCACAGTCTCTCACAAACGCGCCCCCCGCTGAGACTCTAAACTGCACTGTTATGATGGCCTCGTGTTGGCAGGGCCAGAGAGACCTCTCGTTATGTCGACAGACTCTTGAACACACCATTAGCCTGAGATGAATATGTCATAAGGAAAATGTGAGGGTTGGACAATGAAAGATGGAGAAGCTGGAGGCATGGGCCTTGGTCCCATAGTGCATGGGGTTTATAGTTAAGGTCAGTGTGATTTAGAATATGCTGGGGAATAGTGCGTTTTTATGATGGATGCAGAGAGGGCTGTTATTCATGCAAGGGTCAAACACTGTGTGTACCTTGTGTGTCTGAATGAGCAAGAGTGTGGGTCTATGTCTCGGTTTTCTATCTTTTTGAGTTTGTGTTCATGTTTGTAGCTTTGTGTGTCTGTAAGAGTGAGTTGATGCTCTCCGTCTCCCTGAATTTCCTCCCTGGTCTTACAGAATGAGATCTCTGGGCATGGCGAGGGCACCACGAGGTCACGGCACCATCATTTGTTTTCTGCCAGTGTGCAAAACTATTGATTCTGACACCGGGGCTCAAGGCAAATGTCGGCCGCGTTTACCCGGATTAATTAAAAAGTCCCTCACGTCACGTTGCCTCGAGGTGTGAGCTTGCTCTGTCAATACCAGCGGAGCATTAAAACTTGGAAAGCATTTCTCCACGGAAACGGGACGTAGTCTGCGCTGAGAGAGAGAGAGAGAGTATTTCTTTGATATCTTAACTTCAACTTCCATTTAACTGTGCCTCTGTCATTCAGAGGGGTCAGCGGTGTGGTCAGCAGCTGGACTACAGGTTCGATTCCACTTCAAGAGTCAATCCAGGAAATCAATATGAATTGCCAAGTTCATTTAGAAAAAGTGGCATTGAGCCAACCATTAGCGCCAATATAGTCTCCTGCTCACGTTTGCAATTGGGATTGAGGTTGCGGTTAGCAAGGTGAGGGGCAATCAGTTAACACATGCCTTGCTTTGTAATCATGAAGGATCTTTATCTTTCTCTCTCTCGTTCTCTCTCTCGTTCTCTCTCTCCGCTTCACACCCATACTCTCTCCCCCTCCTCTCTATAATTAGCATGACAATTATGTCTGTAATTGGAAAATAATTGTTTTCATTATCAACCTAGGTAGTACTGGTTGTCAGACTTTAATATGGATCACCTTGTGTTCCCGCTCACCCAGTGTTTTAAAGAATGTGGTACCTGCCTGCACACAACGCAATATTCAATAATCTGGTAGAGACAAAGATAAGGCACAAGGCAGGGTGGAGAGCGCTTTTGTGCCGGGACATTTAATTGTCTTCCAAGCTTTATCTACAGTATATTGCAGCGAGCAAATAACAGCTGTTGCCCCCGTAAGTGGTGAACATTTTAGCCATTTGTCAACTACAATATTTTACACTTGAAAAGCAGGTAATGACATTATCTGCGGTGACGTTATCTGTAGTACAGGAAATGTTTATGGCTCTGAAGGGAGTCCAATAAGAGTCCAGTGCTGATATACTGTTGATCGAGGAAGAGCTGTAGTCCAGTGTTGTTAGATGAGGTTTTTCCCAGTGGTTCAGCTGCTATTCCTCACCATGACGTTTCTAGCTGTTCGTTCTCTCCCCTGCAGGTGATGTCATTGTCTACATCAATGACGTGTGCGTCCTGGGCACCACCCACGCTGACGTGGTCAAACTCTTCCAGTCGGTGCCCATCGGCCAAAGCGTGACCCTGGTGTTGTGTCGCGGCTACCCTTTGCCCTACGACCCGGAGGACCCCGCCAACGCCAACAACACCACCACCACCATCATCTCCCCGCTGGGCATCATGGAGCAGCGGCCCATCATGGTCAACGGCAGGACGGGCTACGACAATTACCTGGACTACATCTCCCGCACGGCGCGCTTCGTGGCCGACCCCGGCCAGGACCAGGTCAACGCCCAGCAGCAGCTGCTCGCCCCTCACCCGGGCGACACCCACTTGGACGGCTCGCTCCCGCCCACCACCGGCACCACGCCGCCCGACAGCGTCTCCATGGCATCGTCGGGGGCCACCCAGGGGGAGCTGCTGACCCTGACCATGGTGAAGGGCGTGGACGGCTTCGGCTTCACCATCGCCGACAGCGCCACGGGCCAGCGGGTCAAGCAGGTGCTGGAGCCGCTGGGCTGCCCCGGCCTGTGCGAGGGCGACCTGATCGTGGAGATCAACCAGCAGCCCGTCCAGGGATTCACACACACCCAGGTGGTGGAGCTGCTCAAGGAGTGCGGCGTGGGAGCCGAGACCAGCCTGGTGATCCAGAGAGGCGGGGCAGGTAAGAGAGACGGCTGTGGGTAGGGATGGGGTGGAACATTGTTGGCTCAGCAGATGAGCTCGCATCTCTCCTCATCTACTCTATATCTGTCTTTCTAGCTTCCTATCTGCCTATCCATCTATTTCATCTTTTGTCGTTGTAGCCAGGTGTGTGTGAGTGTGTGTGTACACGTGTGTTTCTAGTCCAAAGACCACAGAAACCTATTATACAGTCCAACTGACTGGCTGACGCACATGACGCACTCTCACATGCCCTTCTTAGTCTCCTTTCTGTACTCGGGGACAAAAGCGCTTACCTTCAGTTTACTTGCAAGAATAGATGCCACTCCCCAGCATACTTAGCAATACTTCCTAGCATACAAATATCCATTGATTGGAATTCATGCTTTGTTCAGTGCTGAGTCACTTTCAGTGGGGGTTTCATATGTATGACAACCTTTCTTTTCTGTCGGATACAGATAAAAAGCCCAAGATTAAAGCATGTCAAAAATAGCAGCAGTTTGTGCCTAGTTTTTCACTAAATTCTGCACTGCAAATTTTTCTGAAGTGCTTTTTACCCTGTGTTTTTCTGAATGTGTGGCCTGCTGACAATTGTAATTATGCACTCTGTTGTGAGTCACAGACAGGGTTATTATTTGCAGAATCAACAGGTAGCAGACTGTATTCTAGTGTGTGTGTGTGTGTGTGTGTGTGTGTGTGTGTGTGTGTGTTAGGGGAGTTATTCTAGAAAATTCTGTGCTCCCTTCCTCAAAAAGGCAGAAAACTTAGAACACCTCACTGTTTTAAAATGGCGATATCCCTGACATTGTAAGGGAGAGAGGGAAGATTCACCGCTGCGTTCTCGGAGTGTGTGTAAGGCTCTAAGAACAGAACATAAGTAGTGTTTAAGCCTGCTGTGATCTGCAGCCCTACGCCTAAGCTTGCCTCCTTATTGAATTGTGGAGCTAGTACATCTTTGCCAGTGATGACTCAGCCAGTAGACTGGGGTTGAAGATTAAAACGCTAGATTTTAATTAAACTAGAAACACACACAGTAGTTCTTTGTCGACCGAGAGGGTAGGATCTGCGGTTGGAACCTTGCAGACCGCGTTGTGAAATTACTTTTCTCTTGTAGTTTACGTGTCCTTGATTTAGCTTGGCATGCTGTAAGTGACGGCACATGGACTTTAGTGCTTATAGGTGTTCATGATGCTGGCTGGAAGCTAAGCCAACTAGAGTGGAAAACCAATACTGCTGTTGGAACCAATTTATAGTTCTGAATTTTGCCTCTTGGTGTTGTGTAATGTCACATACCAATCATAATGCCAACTGCCTGGTGCCACAGACACCATGGAGACTCGCACACAAAGGTCAGCAGCGTCCTCTGAATTGATTTATTGCCATTTATTTCTTTATTAGGCTACCCATGTCTCTGTCAGCGAGCAGGGAGCCAACAAACAGGAGGAGAATCAAAAAGAAGATGGTGGCTTGGAGGAGAGAGGAAAAGGAGGATTTTCTATATTATCGATACTGATTTCTATATTATCGATACTGAGGCTCAAAATTTTGAGCCTCAGTATCTCAGTCAGTACCAACGCACACACACACACAGACACACACAGGAAGGGTCAGAAGTTTTGAGCCACCATCTCAAAAATCTCCAATCTGTCAACACACACCCACACACACACACAAACGCACAATCACACACACACACACACACAGTCTCCCATCTGTGCAGGAAGCTAACTGTGAAGCACTTCTGCCATCTGTCCGGGTTCCTCACTCGCAGCAGAGCGTTAGAAGGTCGAAACAAGCGCTCCCATCTAAAAGCCGCCTGTTGGCCCGTGGAAGAAATGGCAAACTTATTTACATGCTGTATTTCATCTCATTATTCCAAATCTGGATGTGGCTTAGCTCCACTACACAACAATACGCCAGGGTGCAGTGTCACATCTGTTTGTGTTGATATCCGGTGACATGACAAGCTGTAGGAGCTAGAGGTGAAAACACCCAGTACCACCCAGTCTGCTCTTACAGAAGCATGGTGTTTTGACTGCGTGTGGCGCATGTGAGCAGAAATGAGTGGGGCTAAGAAATAGAGCCATAACACCAATATGCCTTCAGGGTGGGGGGCAAAGATTAAGTCCATGCCATTTTTACACATCATCTTCATGATAGAGATGAACAAGGAGAGGTGGAGCTAAGCAGGAACATGCTAGCATACTTATCCACTGCTCATAGATTCCCACACAAAACTGCATATATTTAGATTGTTGGTGAGGCAATGTTGTCTCTGCCATTCACAGACTCCAAAATAGTAAGAGCTAATTACTTTGTAATGCTAACAAGGATAAAAAGACAATGGTAGCATCCTGCAAGTACCCAGATGGCCCATGTGTTTGTCTTCTCAGGCTGGGATCACACTTAATGCACTGAATACATTCTTCTCTAATGGAGGTTCATTGATTTCAGTCAATGCGTTGTGATAATGGTGTCACATTTATTGGATTTATTGTACTTATTTTTTGATTATGCACTCATAAACTAAAACCAATGTTTTTTTTTGCCCTGTTTTTTGCTAGCTCTCCATTAAGTTTTTTGTGATGAACACATTTTTGTCAGTGAATCAGAGCTGCAATGAAAGTTCACGTTAATACTACAATCGATACCCACATCTAATCAGTTTCAACTCAATACGTTTGAGCCAGAAGATCCTTGCTGTGAACATTTGTGTTGCCGCACACCGTTCTCAGCAACGCAAGTGCAGTTGATTAAGTGTGATCTCGGCGTAAGACTCCAGTAGCTTACATCCCCAGCACCCAGGCCTTAACCCCCTGTCCTGTCAGATTTGAGGTGCAGCTGATTCTCCCCTCCCACCCAAGCTCGTCAGAGAGGCCAGCTTCCAGCGTTTAGCCAAGCTATTACCCGTCGTAATAAAACTGTCACCATTCTGCTGAAATGATGTTCCACCTCTCAACGCAGCACAATTTGGCCCTCTCCTTAGGACCACTGGACACTGGCCACACAGTCTAATTGAACTGGCTGTTTCTCTTTCTAAGGCCTTGCACCACTAGCCGGTGTAATAGAGAGGCGATCGCTGATATCCGTCACCAAACAACTGTCACACTTGTCTCTCTGACAGACTGTCCAAATATTTGCCTGTTCAGGGACGAGCACACAGCTCATCACTTTCTTTGAAAACACAATCTGAAGCGGAAGGTTGAATGAGCACAGGGGACTGACTGTGTATGGTGTGTATGGTGTGTGTGTGTGTGTGTGTGTGTGTGTGTGTGTGTGAGTGACTGCATTTCTTTTAATGACTGTCCGAGTACTCCAGACATGGCTACCACCTCCTGGCAGCTTTTCCTAGACAGAGAGCCCTCTGCTGGCCATGTAGGCCATAGACACACACACACACACACACACACACACAGTCGAATAGAGGAGGGTTTGACAGCACTTTTAAACCTTCTTAACTCCCACACATTTCACATACTCCCACAAGGCTTACACACACACACACCACCCACAACCAGAACCCAGTGGCACTGTTATGGTTATTTTATGGCGCCGTTGCTATGACGATACACTCCTGATGGCCGGCATCAGAGATCATAAATGATCAGCAAGGCGGAGAAGGTCCATAGACTGAGCGTCACCAGCAACCACAGGCACCAGTCAATCTCTCTCTCTTTCACACACACACACACACACACACACACACACACACACATCTCTTATCTTTGTCTCAGCTGCTGAGTTGTACAAATATTCAGAGAAAGAGGGTTAAGGAAGGAGGGAGGGAGGAAGTGAGGGGAGAGAGTATAATTCAAAGAGGCAGAAAAGGAGAAGGGAGGTGAGCAGAGAAAGAATGAGAAGGGAGTAAAACTGGGGGAGAGCGAGAATTAAAACGGGACACAGCTGGCGTGTGGATGAATTGTAGCCCACAGTGCTACGCTCTCTGCTCGGCGAGGCTCGTCTTGCTCGGCTTGGTGTTGTCATGGACACGGTACTCAGCCAAAGAGCGTTGCAGCGAGCTGCTGTTGTAATGCAGAGTTTAACATCCTGGATTTAAAGGTGCTGCGTGTAGCATTTTAACATCAATAAATCGTCGCCACATTAATTTTGAGAGATTAGTATAATTATCGTAAACAAAAGAGACCACCGGCGAGAAGATTGGCAGCTTCTACACTGCATTTTACATTGTGTTCCGCCATCTGGAAATCTGATTGCTTTACAGCACAAAGGGATATTACTCTACGGCACGGTTTGTTGCAATGGCAGATGGTGGAAGGAGTAAACAGGTGTGTGTGTGTTTGAGAGTGAAATAGTAGAGTGGAACTGGTGTGTGTTGTCTATGTGGCCCCATGAAATGTGTCATCACTCCCACAGCACTCAGCATCAGAAGCGAGACGGTGGAGCCGATTTGACCGGCACTTCACCATCCAGATATGAAGCCACTTATGATCAAACCATCCAGTCAATTAAGCTTCATCACCTTGAAACAGCCCACGCTCATAATATAGTTATGGTATTTAGCCATCCCTTAAATTTGAGTTTGACTCCCGAGCTGTTTTGCCTAACAAATGGGCGCTCTGTCTCTCATCAGCAGTAATTATTGTGTCTGTGTGTATGTGTGTGTGTGTGTGTGTGCGTGCATGCATGGCAGAAGGCCTCATTAGCGGCTATCTAGACCATTAACAGGCTGCGTCCTCATTGCCACACCAGCAGAGACGCAGGACTGTAATTAGTTGTGGAGACTTTCGGCTCGTTCACCTAGACACATGCCCATTTAGCATTCCCTAACATGCCGCATTCTCCCACACTGCTGCACGCCCACACACTCACACACACGCTGAGCCACATGGTTTGATTTGTATAGGCTGTACACAAATACACACACGACAGGCAGGCAGGCAGGCAGGCAGGCAGGCAGGCAGGCAGGCCAGCGCGCACACACTTTACCCATTTCTGTCTTATTCACACGCATCCCAAGGCAGCCTTATGCACACAACGCTCCACACACTTGGATAACTCCCTTTTCTGTTAAATGTGGGCTATTATGAATCTGCTGTCTGATTGGACCTTTCTCCCGGCCTTGGTCATGTACACAAGGATAACCAGAGGCCACTTGTATTAGCAAGCAGGCCTCAGGTGAGGTTCTCCTTTGTAGAGAAAGAAAAGAAGGAGGGTTTGATTCAGTGAGCCTCCTTCAGTAACCTAGAGAATCAGTGTGGAACTAGACAGTGATTCATTGGCTGTGTGTGTGTGTGTGTGTGTGTGTGTGTGTGTGTGTGTGTGTGTGTGCGCATATGTGCATGCAAGAGAGAATAGTTGGAAACAAAGAGACAGAGCGAGAGAAAGAGCGGGAAGAGAGAGCAGGGAGAGAGATGAGTTCGGCATTCTGCCAGTAGACCACTGAGTGTCAGCCATGTTCACACTCACAGCTCTGTTCCCACCATCCACCTCTCCAAGCCCGGAGGAGCTGCCCGCCAGCGATCAATAGCCAATCGGATTGGGCCCGGGAAGACAGCCAAGGGCCGTGTGCGTAAAGAGCTAAGCCAGATCGGAGCAGAAATGGAAGGGGTTAAACAAGGCCAGTGACGCTTGGACTCACTGCCATCAGAATTAGATCAGAGAACCAAAGGTTAGGCTCTGCATCGCTTCACTGTGTGTGGGAGGACTGGGATTGCTAACCTTGGTTGCCTCTTAAACAAATCAAGCACTCTTATTTGGGTTACATTGAGCTGGAGTGATTACACGGTGAGTGCGGATGAATAAATTGTTGTTTTGAGCTTTAATGTCATGCAAACTCAACCATGTACCCTGCAAATCATTTCATTTGTTGCACACAGCTACATTCAGGTTGCTATTGAGCACATCAGGGCAACATGGAACGGGCTTTCAGATAGAATGGATATTATGTAAAGTTGCCAGCCTCCCTCATGGGATGGAGATACATATTCATAAAGTGCTGAAAGATTTACACACGCTGCCATCGAATCTGGCGTTATCAGAATCTTATTTAAATAATTGAAAGGACTGCTGTTAGCCTCTCGGTGTGAAATTAGCCTATACTTATGTATGTCAAATGGATGGGTTTGTGTGTAGTTTTTCCGATTGCATGTCTCAGTGTTTTCTGCTGCCTTGCATCCACACACTGGATTCTTATTCAGCCAAATCTGCAAAATCATGGTTGCAGTAGAAAGTGCTTTTATTGATCTTATGGTGTTTGAAATAATGGATAGGAACATTTTTACAACTAATCTGATCCTTGTACAATGGATAGAAAGTGGGAACTCGCCCGGCTGTTTTCGAGAGTGTACATACTGTTTGAGCATCTTCTTTTCATCCTTACTTTGTCTTCATGCACTAGAATCTAATGGAAGTGGGGTCGTTTTTGAGCTGTGTTTGTATCATTACTGCCTTCTTCCGCATGGAGCGTGTCTTCTTGGTCTAATTTTGAATTACTTGATACGGATCCTAACCCTGCACTGAAAACTTTTAGCTCTTTCATACTTCAGCCTCAGAACCAGCCCACATGAACCACTTCTTGGTTGTCACATTTTGAAGGTTTTGTGAGTTGTTGGCACCGAGTCTGAATAGCGCGGCTGTTGCCAGAGGGACCAGTCGGCTCTCTGAAGACTCTTCCCAGTTCAGAAGTCTCTAATTGGAGTTGAAAACGAGGCATGACTCCAATCTCATTCATCACTACCTAGAGCTGTCCCAGGGCTTAGATGAAGGAAACACGCACTTATTGATACACACACACACACACACACTCCCATACTGTAGTTTTCTGGAGACTGTCGCTTTCCCACTGGGGAGCGTGTGGAGAGGTGAGATGTTGTGCCCTCGTGTTATACTGCTCTTATGTGCATCAGGAGGGTGACCTTCAAGATGGGATACTGGAGGTCAGAACCTTGGATAGAACCTAAAAGTGCAAGTTGGACACAGCAAGTGTGCATGTAGCTCAGTGTAGCAGAGCTGACAAGTCTGATTAGCATTCAGTCTGAGAGCTTTCAGCACCACGGACAGCTCCCTTCACCCATTCTCTCTCTCTCTCTTTCTCTCTCTCTCTCTCTCTCTCTCCCTCCCCTCTCTCCTTCTCAACATTTAGCCACGGGGCATACTGACACCCACGTCCAACTAAATGTCTGGTACGCCTGAGTTAACAGTGACTCTACCCCGAGGATTACCTCGGTCAGTGATGCCTAGTAGTGCCCCCACCCCTCCACCCCACCCCCCCCACCCCCACCCCCCCCTCTGTCTGTCTAGCTCAGGTTCTCTGGACTGCTCTGTTCTGGTCGCTGTGTCCTTCACACCGGCTCAGCTGTAGGTATTCTGGAGAGAGAGAGACTCGTATTGATTGACCTTCTTTGGGGGCGAGAACACAGTTTTCATAGTAAAAGGGCTCTCTATCTGTCCCTAGCTGCAGTTCTACTTTTCAATATATAGGCTATTTTCTTGTTTGGGCTGATAGAATAGCGCCATGTGCATTGAAATTGGTATTGAATTCTAGATAAACTATCGTCATCGCTTTGTCTAAAAATCTTAATTCCCTTGAAAGATCGGTCTGGCCGATTATGACCGAGAGACAAAAAGACGGTCTGAAAGAATATTCCTCGCCGGATTTCTTTGTCTGGTTTTTGTTATTTTCTGTGTTGTCACCATTCTACTGGCAAAATGTTTTTACAGTGTAATTGGAGTCTCGCCAGGCCAAGGCTGGGAAGGCTGGCACATAATTCGAGCAGTCACCCCTTAATTCGATCCTTTCTATTTGCATACGCTTGTAGCTTCCCGGAGGGGAATCTGTGGCAGCACTTGAAAGACAGGAAGGAGGGAAATTGAATCAGGAAGATGGAGCATGCAGGTTTTTTTTACATGCTCCTCTGAATTTCACTGTGGAAATGGTTCTGGAGCATATGTTCCATTACTGTGTGTGTGCGCATATGCATGTATGCACGCACTGATGTTAGCTGCCACTGTTGTGCTCTTCCATATAACTGCAGAGAGACTGTTGCTTTCTATCATCCAAGAAATACTATACATTGTGCTTGAAGAATGTTGTTGTAAACAGCATAAAAAATGCCCTACCTTTTTAAAGGTCAAATTGAGATGAATGGGGAAGTCTCAGGGAAACGTATGCCCTATACCTTGCCGCACTGTATTGCAAACTGAAAATGCTTTATAGTGAGGTGCAGTCATCCACTCCCAGTTTTCCATTGCAGTGAAAATCACAGCATTCTCTAATCCCACTGCCTCCTCATTATCACTGCTGTGCCCCCTGGCTAAAGCAACACAACATGATAGATTCACAAACCTCCTCTGGTAACACTGGTTATTTAAAACCAATCCCAATGGGCGCCGGTGTTTAAAAACAAGACAATTAAACACATGAAATATTTACTGAAGATATATGGAATTGTCTTAAGGCGCCCATATGTGTGGTCAGGCCACATAACTTTTTGAGGTGCTGTGACCTTACTTTACCTTATTTATAAAATCATGAATCACAGCTAATGTCCTGCAAAAATTTTGTATTTGCCTTTTTTCCTTAATTGACAGCACTTTTCTCCACATAGAAAATGTTAGATGATATTATTGATTTTTTATTTTTTGTTAATTCATGAAAAGATTACTTTTTTGAGATGCAAGGTTTTCTGCAGGGCACTGGTAAATTATATTTAAAGAGTAAGGACTGAGACTAACGCTAATGCTGTGGTTGATTTGTGTTGCTAATGTAGCTAATGGAATAGATGAATTCATTACAGCTCTTCAAGTCATTTTGGTTTACACTGTGTGAGAGTGTTTTTGCAGCCTGTTGATTACTATCATGTTTTATCAAGTCCACCAATTAAATATGAAGTCACCCCACATTACCGAGGGTGCTTGTTAAAAAGAACCCCTTTTCTGAGGTCTTATGCTAATCTCTCTTTCTGCATTCCACTAAATTCCTCATGCCTCTCATATATTGATTTGCCACACTCTGTTTACTTTTTCTTTTATCTCCTTTGAGTTAATTCTTCATTTATCCTCGCTGCTGTTCATAAACATTTTTTTGTCTTGTTTTTAATTCTCATTTGGTTTACCTGTAAATCAGTGGATCAATATTGTAGGTAGATTTTTTTTTTCCTGATTTCAACATCCTTTAAAATCTTATGGAATTGGCTTTCAAAGCAAAAAAACAAAATCTGAAATCTCATGCTCTACTTCTACCATCTTTTTAGGCTAAACCATTTTTTGTTCTCTCAACATTGCAGGTCACTATTCACCCTGGAAGACCCCTAAGCAGGTAACATGCATCGGCTCCCAAAACCTGGACTGTCCCCATGTCTGCTTCTTAATCATTAATATAGATTTTTTCCTTTACGTACCAATGGCTGCAGTGTGCATATGTGCTTATCGGAATGACTATAATCTTGGTTTTTAAACCGTGGCTGCTGGTGTACTTTGTAGGATTTAGGAATGACTCGTCTATTCCCCCTTCCCCGTACTAACGCTACTGATGATTTAGCATTTGTATACCCCGGTCATTTCTGCAATAACCAGCCCTTGATATTTGACCCTTCTTCATTGTTTTATGACGGCAAAAAGGTCAAGTAGCCCACTCACGGATATAGCATCACTAGACTTCAACCTGCGAGTCAGACCTGACTCATAGCCTGACTCACTGCCATCAGGGTTGTCTGCACTCACAGCGTCTGAATTAAGCTGCTGCTCTAGTGATGCTGTGTCTCTGATCTAACTGGGTTGGCATGGTCTAGATGCATTTCCATCCCTCTTCTTAAATTACTGATGGGAATTAGTTAATTACAATAATCTCATATCATTCATCCATTCTTTCTTTTTGCGATTTCATACTAACCTAGATTTGCTTCCTGAGCTTTTTTTTTTTTTGTCCTTTTTATTTACAGTCTGTATTTTCAAATGTGCAATGTTTTTTTGGTGGGGGTGCAAGGGCCATCATATGCTGTATCTCTGCACTCCTAGCTTGCGCACAGCTTCTCAGCCTGCTTCCTCTGTCCCTGAAAATAATAATACGCTACTACAGTATTATCCACTGTCCCCAGAAACAAACAAAGAGCAGATTCACTTTAGTCTGTCTGTATCTATCTCTGTTTCATTTTGTGTGTGTGTGTAACCCATTCCATGCCAGGACGTCCCCCCCAGCACCGCTCTGACCAGCTCCTAACCCCAGCTCATTGGTCCAGTCGCTGCCCCCCATGCCAGATCAGCCGACAATACACACAACAGAGGAAAACCTCCGTTGTGCTCAGTTAACATAACAGCGGCTTCCAAGACGCTCGTCCCCTGGAATCCCCCTCATTGTTCATCGTTTCTGTCCAATCAATCTCTTCAGTCTCCCCCAGATTAATTGTAATTCCAAGCTCCAAGGGAAATGCTGTGAGCGTCGCAGAGTAGCAGACAGCATGCAGGGTCCCCCCCCCCAGTGCTTGTTTTTTCACCATCTCTCTCTTTTTACCCCCTAGTGCTCATTTGTTCACTGCCTCCACCCCCCACCTTCTCTGCCAACAGCTGCTAAACCCCCTGCACACCAGAGTTCAGTCTAGGTTTAATTGGATATCATTTGTTACAGAAAGATTTCTGAAGCCCAGAGAATGAAATATGGAGGAATACGACTAATAAGGGAAGAATAGGGAATAGCTTAATTGTCATATCGACCTGAAGTCTTGTGATGGCTCAGCCTGCAGCCCCCCAAGAGTTCTGTCAGTAAATGAGCTTATCAAGATTTGCCTGTCAGATTCAGCCATTACTGTAGGTAACGGCTATATAATATTGGACCATGTGCAGGTGCGTTTGGTTTATAAATGGCTTCAGTAGTTCCTGTGTAGTGACTTCAAAAGCCAAACTGCCTGCAGTACGCTCCATTCATCTGGTCAACTAGCTTATACCCGTAGTGTGCTTGCTTGAGCAGTCTTAATCATAGACAGAGGGAAAGAGAAAGGGAGAGAGGGAGAGAGGGAGAGAGAGATCATGGTGCAGTAGTCTAGTCCCAGCCTTAATAAGGTCCCCTGTCTCAGCAGCCTGGCCTGTGCAGACATGCTTCAGATCAATAGCAGACATGACTGAAACCACAAAGACAGGAACACTTTGATTCTGGCCCGGTGCTTTTATGGAGCTGAGATGTATTCTCGGTACATCTTGAACCAGACGCCCCGTAATTCTCAATATTAAAGCATGCCATATGCAGCCAGTCTCACCATCTCAATATCAAAAGCTTGTCATTCCCTCTGGATCCGTCTCTCACACTTTCTGACATGTCAACATGTCATCTTGGCTATCTGCTTAGTGTCATGCCGTGACTCAAGCAGCCCAGCTATCTGACACATCAAGGTTGACACTCCGACTGGCTGGTGTTGTCAAAACTGCCTGTGTCACCTCAAACACTTGACAGCACACTCACAACTCGGCATGTGCTTTGGATGCAACATATGCAAATTGGGCATCTCATACAATATGTCAGTATACTAAGTTGTACATTGTAAAAATTAAGAGTAGCCTGTGCGCTGGCCGTGTTGCAGATTTTTGGAATAAGATAATTTGACACATTTTTCACACAATAATTAGTCGTCCAGAAGAAGTGCTGCCCTCCTGAGAGTGACTCCCTCTATGTGCACACATCCTTGATACATGCATACAGTGATCTAAGTGTTATTTCTTTTCTGCAGCCATATTTAGAGCAGGACTAATCATTTCTCACAGAGTATAAAGCTACATGCGGTCCCTGCACCCCCAAATTGCCTGTCCCCCCTTCTTTGTCATGGTGCAAAAGTCAGACTGAGACACAGCGACATTCTTAGCCTGCTCCTGCCTTCTTCCACTTCCTAGAGCTGTTGTTCCTGTGAGTTTTGAATAATTAACACCATTACCCAGACCTTGTGCCTTGACATCTAATTGTCTCTCTCATCTATGCTTTGAATAACACCAGCGCTCACATGGTTTAGCTGCACAGAGAAGTCCACTCACACTATGATCTCATTAATGAAAGATAGAGATTAGAAATGTGTCACTTGTGTTTACTACTAACCTCACTACTAACCGCCTGGCTGCCTGCCTGCCTAGCTTGAATCCATATGAGGCCTCAGAAACACATCAAAGCCAAACTCCTGGCTTCACTTCGGAGGGTTACCGCCGCAGCTAGCGGGCTATGTGCGAACGTCAGGAGTGGGCGAGGTGGGAGGGCAGTACTGACCCCGTGCCGCTGTGCTTTGCAGGTGCTGGAGCAGTGGGAGTCCCAGCAGGGCCAGGGCAGCCCCGCTCAGACCAGCCTGTCGGCCCCCGTTGTCCCCCACAGCGCCCCCTTCCCAACCCACCACCTCCACAGGGCCTCGGTCCCAGACTCAGCCGCCGAGGCCCTGGCCCTGGCCAAACCAGACCCCTATGACCTTTATGAGAAGTCCAGGGCAATCTATGAGAGTAGGCGTAAGTACCAGACCTCGTACTGCAGGAATAGCACTGTGCAAACACTCATTTCTAACACTGGTAAAGAGGAGAAGAAGAGGGACGGACTCCTCATTCACAGGTGGAGTAGTGAAGATTCATATCACTCTTTCTCTCTCTCTCTCTCTCTCACACACACACACACACAAACTCAGTCACAGATTCACGGTCTTAGATCACCTTCTGCTATTGCACACAAAACGTATTGAAATGAACTGACCTCTTTCTATCAAACTGAAAGATCCGTTGCTGAACGTAAGCAGAATTTGGGCATGAGTAGCTCAGCATTGCACAATCATCAGAAACTTTGCGGACGCACTCCCTCAGACAGAGTGATTACGTTAGCATTTGCAGCTACTTACCCTCGTATTATCTCGTCTGACAATCTTCCCTCCTTAAGTGCCCACAGATGAATCCAAGTCAATACATTTGTACTTGGGGCCCAACGCCCTCCTCCCCTCAGCTGACAGCCTCTTTGAGCGGCTGGAAGGATTTTTGCATCCAGACGTTGACGTTCCGCCAGCCCACATCATGAGACGAGATGTGCTCATGAGTAAACACTTCACACAGCAGCCAATCGTCTCGCTGTTGGCACAATGCTTTGCAAAATGCGTTTTTCCTGGGTATGATTTCATCAGGATGCGTCATCGCTCATGATTTGAGTTTTAGGGGATAAAGGCTAAAAATGCACATATGCTTTTTATGTACGTATGTGTATGAATCGTCAAAAGTGCTTGACAGAATGTTAATAGATGGTATCAGTATGAATGTAGTCTTGTTACTCATGTGTGGGGTGTCAGGGCAAGTGCCGGTTTCTGCCAGGTTCCTCTGGGTCTCCTCACGCTGTTCTTTGAGGTGGCCATGACTGACACTGAAGAAGAGAGGAGTGATGTGCAGTCTTATGTAAGGCACCTGTTATTCAAGAGGACGTGGCTGTCGGAAAGGCTCCTTATCAAAACCTCTCAGGCTCTCTCTCCTTCTCTCTGTCTTTCTTTGTCTCTCCCTCTCTCCCTCTCCTTCTTCAGCGGTGGATACCGTGATCAGTGTAGCATTCAGCGTTGCCATCCATTCATTAAAGGTCAGGAGTCGGGTTTGTTGAGACGCGGCAGGGAATCAGCACAGACAACTTTTTAGGAATGCTCCATTTGCCTTTCTCGCTGTTGTGGGTGAAGTGGGCCGTAACCTTTTTTTTTTCCAGCATCACAACCTCAGGCCACTTTCACTCAGACTCCTGCTAGGCGCTGTGAGCAGACACTTGTAATAGTGATTCATGTTAATTCTCTTGAGTCAACATTTATGTAAATCTATTGGATTAATGTTGCCCCTGATTGGAGGAAAGGCATGTGAGAGAGCTGGCCAAAGCAGTGATTCACTCTATTCCTACAGTACCAATCATGGCTAATAGTTCAAATTAGCTTTTCCTTTTCCTTTCATTTTCTTTTGCACCAAGTGGAATCAATTAATCCAATCAAAATGATTTCAGGTAATGTTTGTTCTTACCTGTACTTCATGGGCCAGTGAAGTGGATGAAATCTGCTTGAGAAACACTGTATATGGTTTCTGTGGTGAGAGCTGTGCCACTTCTCTTTGTAGTCCTCTGTGTAGTCATGTATACTGTGGTTTTCTTTTTCCCATCATTCCCACTGAGTCCCAGCAGAGCGCTCTATGTGTGATTAAAACAGTTACAATAGGAATCAATTTTTCATTCGCAGTCACTTTCTGCGGTTGAGTTCACTCCTCTGCTTTGCAGATCATGGAATTTTGTGAAGCCCCTGATTGCAGATCAGTGCTTGCATCCCACCTCACACTGTAAATAAAGGGATGGGCATATTACACGCTGTAAGCACTTCCTGACTTTTATGGATGATGCTGGGATTTTGCAGCGACATTAATGCTGAGGCAGGGGCTTTTGGTCTTGTTCTAGTCTTTATGTGAGCCTGTGTGTGTGTGTTCTGGTATACTATCTGTGTATGTCTGGTATATTATCTGTGTATGTGTGCGTATTCATCAACGGTGTGTGCATTTGTGTGTGTCTGTGCATACGTTTGTGTGTGTGTTATTGTTTATGGGTGCTTCCTGCATCTTCCCCCCATCTAGAGCCCGGCCAACCGCGGACTGTTTTTCCTGTGGACCCCTCAGGTAAATATGTAGTCTCTGAAGGGACGCTTTCAAGAGACATAACACTTACACACTGAATTCCATTATGTTTAGCAGTGTAAAACCTTCGGGCAGAAACTGAAGAGTACAGAATATGAAAGGAAAATGTTGGTGCATGTTCCATATTTAAATGCCTTGTTCTCAAAACTCAAAACATTGTGCGTACGAGGCGGGCTAACAGGATTGTTGTGCTGTGTGTGGTCGCGGTGCTTCAGCAGCGGAGTACCAGGACATCGAGGTCCACCTCCGCAGACAGAAGTCCGGCTTCGGTTTCCGGATCCTGGGTGGGGACGAGGCGGGGCAGCCTGTGAGTCCGGAGACGTGTGAGAAGGCTCGTATGGCGATGGGCGTGGAACCCTGTCATTTTCTCCTCTCTAACCCACTACACACACTACACACACCTAACCCTTGACCTTTGACCCCTGAGAGAGTGATGGCTCTGGCTGCTTTGGTGTCGTTCACTGTCTATTAAAGTAACAAACATTTAAACCATGTTATTCAGCCATTTACTTATCGATATAACAACCACCTTAACAGTGTGTTCACATAAAGCCACTGCATGTGACACTCACACACTATTGCAGTAAACCCATCTCACCGCTGCTTCCTGCACACATAGTGACAGTGGCTGTCTAACAACAGATTCTGATCGGGGCGATCATCGAGAAGAGTCCGGCGGACAGAGACGGACGCTTGCGGCCCGGTGATGAGCTGCTGTTTGTGGATGGGATCCCAGTAGTAGGGAAGCCCCACAGATACGTCATCGACTTGATGCACGGGGCGGCGCGCAATGGCCAGGTCAACCTGGTCATCAGGAGGAGGCTACAGGCAGCAGGTGAGAAGACGTGAATGGAGTTAACTAGTGGTCTTGCTCTGTTTTGTTCTAAACCAAATCCCTGCGACAAAGGTGTTTCCTCCAAATGAGATATCCACTGTTTGAAAAATGTGACATTCACTCCTACAAAATGACTGCTAACATCAGACCAAAGCTCATTATAATAGCATGAGGCTATTAGCTATTTTATGGCTTTTTCTACAAAATATCGATTTTTGATATAGAATCTATTTGAAATATTTAGTCATATTTGTTTGTGGTAAGTTAGTCTGCAGAGAACAGCTTTAAGGTACTGGGTTATTAAGTGAATTGATCTCACAGTCTTACCTCTCGTGCCTTTGTCCTCTATTTCGTCTTGCACGTCCTCCTCTTCTCTCCCTCATGCCTCTCTCCTCTCCAGCTCAGTGCTAGCTTCATGTCCTTTAATGATTTAGGAAAACAGGATTTAATCAGTCAGAAAACCGAAGCACTAATCTCTCTGAGTAATTATACTGAAGCCTCCCTACAAAAACACTCACACACTCTCTCTCTCTCTCTTTCTCTCTCTCTCTCTCTCTCTCTCTCTCACACACACACACACACACACACACACACACACGCCTTTACTTTCTGATCCCCCTCATTCCCTTATTCAAGCCACTTGCCTTTGTACCTTTGAGCCTGGGGACCTGGGGGCTGGGACAGCGCTGCCTCCTGTGAACTCCAGTCTCCCCTGTTCCTATCATTACCACCTCCCAACACACACACACACACACACACACAACACACAAACACACACTCTTCTCACCAATCCTCTTCTTCCCACTCTCTTCCGCCCTCTCTGTCAATTTCTTCTCACCAAAGGCTACTGTCTGACTCATGCCTGGCCTCCTCTGCGGCCCTTACTTCCATCCTAATTGTCTGACTCCCACTGGCACTTTGCGAGGTGTCAGACTGCGCTCTCTACTCCCAGCTCCCAGTTCTGCCTGCACCTTATGCCCCACTTCAGGATTTACACAATCCATTGTCTTTTTGTGTATTTTGCATTTTTTTCTCATAGGATAATTATTTGTACATTTGTTGCTGCAAGGACATATGTGTGTGTGTATCTTTATTTATACAGTTGCAAGGCATAGAGTGTGCAGCAAGACTAAACCACCAAAAATATTCTAAGGATAGAGAAGTATGATCACCCAGCATGCCCGGACGCGCACACACACACACACACACACACACACCACTGGCAAGTGCAAGAAGCCCCTATCACTGTGGGTGGATTGACAAGATGTTGTGTTTTAATGATGTGTTTTACCACATTGTGAATGTTCTTTTCCTCTTCTGTTTCGAATTGCTGTGTTGTGGTTGATTCTTGATTCTTCACAGGGATGAGATTCAACGCTGACATGTTTTTCACCCAGTTTTTTTGTTTTTGGGGGGGGGAGGAGAACAAAGCGCTGATGCACTGCCTGCCTGTAAAATTGATTGTTTTTGCACATGCAGGATTATCCTCGGATTCTTCCCAAGCAATTATGTAGCACACTGTTATTTTTCAAAGTAACAAATAGCAGTACCAAGAGTGTCAAGAATCTTAATTTTACTTGATTTAAACATGAAGAGATTTAGTGGCTGTGTGAGCCGGCCTGAGTATTGGAGCTCCTGAAAATGGAGCCTGTGTTTGTCCATGGATGAGTTCAGTATGCAGATGAGCGCAGCCGCCTGCTCAGCTCTCTACCTCCCTCTACAGGTGAGTCCTGTCCAGAGAACGGCCGCAGCCCAGGCTCTGTCTCCACGCAGCACAGCTCCCCACGCAGTGACTTCACCTATGGCAACAACACCGGTACCACCGCGGCACCCGGCGCCGCCACTTCAGACGGGACGTCGACCCCTAACACACAACCCAGCGATGTCATCATCAATCGAAAGGAGAGCGAAGGCTTCGGCTTCGTCATCATCAGCTCGCTCAACCGGCCCGAGACGGCCGCCGCCAACAGTGAGTCCTCTGATTGGTTCAGTGGGAGTCAAGTAGATCCTAATGCATTATCAGTCATTCTCTATTCTGTATAACAAGCACTTGAAGTGCAAAGGCTCGTATGAAAGCTCTTAGACGCATGCAAAGCCTAACAGATAATCTTTATATAGCTTCAAGATAAGTGCCAGACCTTGAACTAAAGTTAGCCGGTGGAAGAGGTCAAGGCTCAATAAAAAATGAAGCACCTCTTCCACTATCATCTAACCCTCCATCTCAATTATATATGCCCTCCCACGGTACGTCAGTCACACAGATCTGTGCTATGCTGCCGTGAGCTTCGCTGCTTCGCCCACACACACACATGCCAAACCCCGGCCGGCTTACGTAAGCCCGGGGTGAAGAGCAAAATGAGAGAGATGGAGAGAATAGTCAGTCAGTCAGTGGTGTCTGAGCACAGGAAGGCATAATCCTCCAATCTGCGCGCGCGTGTGTGTTTTTACCTGCGGTGTTTGTGGATCCTCCACCAGCTGTGCCCCATAAGATCGGGCGTATCATCGAGGGCAGCCCTGCAGACCGCTGCGGGAAGCTGAAGGTGGGAGACAGGATACTGGCGGTGAACAGCCAGTCCATCGTCAACATGCCGCACGCAGACATCGTTAAGCTGATCAAGGACGCGGGCCTCAGCGTCACCCTGAGGATCATACCGCAGGAAGGTGAGAGAACACGTGGACACACACATGGACACACAGAATACAGAAGGACTTGAAACTGCAATGCTTTGGATAGATCGTGATTTATGGCAGCAATTGATTCGGCTTTGCTAAATGAAAGTTCTGATACAAATTCTGCAAAATGTGATTGTGTAAAGATTAGCGGGCACTTGCCATATGCAGGAGTTGTGTATTCCCAGTCTCTTTATTGAATCAACACTCAGCATCCAAACACTCTTGCATGCAAATGCTTGAACAGAGCTGCTGTCTCTCTCTCTCTCTCTAGATATCTATCTGTCTGCATGCATGTTGTGGCACAGACAGGATAAAACACACTATTAATGGAACTTAAAAGTAACTGTTCTACGATTCTTGTGATTTGAGCTCTCTGACTCTCAATCATTCTTGCTGAATCCCCAGAGCTCAGCAACCCCCCGTCAGCCCCCAGCTCAGAGAAGCAGAGCCCCATGGCCCAGCAGCACAGCCCCCAGACGCAGCCGGGCACGGGGGCGTCCCAGCCCAGCCCCGGAGCCCCGCAGCCCGGCCCGGCCGCGTCGGAGCCCGGCCCCGCCGTCAGCCAGCCCAGCCCCATGGTGACCCAGCCCAGCCCCATGCCCCACCAGAGCCCCGTGACCCAGCTGCCCGCCCCGCCGCCACAGACCTACGTCCACGAAAGCAGGTAAGGCAAATGTCCAAACTTCTCATCCACATGCATACCTTTTTCATTCTTAGTTATACACAGGAACCTCACAATATATACTACCAGTAAAAAGTTTGGACACACCTGATTGAATGTACTATGTTTTTCATTCTCTTAAAGCCATTTTGATCTAAAAGCTTATGCTTAAATGCTTGAAATTAGTTTCTTAGACAAATATAAATAGTGAAGTTGATGTCTATGTGTGAATTTCTTTCCAAAGCCTTTGCCTTTCCATCAAGGCAAAGGGCGGCTACTTTAAAGAATCTAAAATATAAGATAGTTTTCATTTATTTAACACTTTTTTGGTCACTGCATCATTCCATTTGTGTTATTTCACAGTTTTGATGTCTTTACTATTATTCTAAAATGTGAAAAATAGTACAAATAAAGAGAAATGCGTGTGTCCAAACTTTTGACTGGTAGTGTATGTGGGAAATACTTTGTAAGGATGCCATTTAAAGTCATGGTAACTTTCCTATCAAAGTGGCAGTAAACATGTCAGTGTATTTTGCTTATAATGAAAGAGCTTTCATCATTATGCTGCTTTACAGTGTTAAATCTGCAGCTGTCTTGATTCTGGGATGCAGTGAAGCATTTTTTTTATAGACTAGCCCTCTATCTGTCTCTGGGGCAAAACACTTTCCCTCTGAGAATAAAGGTACGAGTGAGTCATACTCTTCCATTCCCCCTCTCTCTTTCTCTCTGCCTCCCTCTCACTCTCTTTGATTCTCTTAATCTCTTGTTTTAGTTTCCTCCCCTTCTCCTCCTCCATCTGTTTCACTGTTTTTCTCTCTCACACTCTCTCTCTCTCTCTCGCTCACATTGTCTTTTTCAGCCTTCTCTCTCTCACTATTTTGTCTCTGCCCTCTATTCGTCTCTCACCCTTCTCTCTCCCCAGTTTGTTGTATGACATCACTTAACTCTTATGGACTGCTAAATTATTTACATAAATTGCTTCTTTATAGAGGTATGTTGAATATTTTAACAAGAACTACAGGGGGCCAAAATCTACAGTGTCATTGCCTTTTCCCACAGAATTTCCAAATCTCTTTGTACTCAGCCAAACGCATTGGCAGTCTGTGAAAGAACTTGTTTTTATTATAAACATTTTATGTGATGTGTGAGAAAAAACTGTTTAATTTCCCCACTTGAGTCGTGTTTAAAGGTTGTCAGTACGAACCAAAACAAGCCGTTGCTGTCAGCTAGTACTGGGTGACCCAACAGTTTGTCAAAAAGCATTACGCTCACAGCGCGCTAAGTGCACTCAAACATAAAAGTAATGTACCGTGTCCAAATGTAATGACAACAGTAATAGAAATCCGACTTGCTCCCCCCTCGATGCATTCCTTCACTCTGACTGGTCTGTTAGTTACAGGTCGGAGGTGAAGGCGAGGCAGGACGTTAAACCAGACATCCGACAGCCGCCGTTCACGGACTACCGACAGCCGCCGGTAGACTACCGGCACCCTCCGGTCGCAGACTACCGGCAGCCGCCCACGTTGGACTACAGACACCCGCCGCTGCTGGACTACAGGCAGCTAGCCAGCGACGCCAGGCAGTTCACCATCCCAGACTACCGGATCCCACCGGTACAAGTAAGGAGGTTTTCCACAGCAAAAGATTGTTTTTAAGTGCTGCGCAGTTCATCCCATCACAAGCTCTCATGTTGCAAATTGGACTATCAATCCTCAGTGCCAACCACATTTTCTGTTGGCAAGCTTCAGCATGTTGCCATGTATTTCTACTGATGGAGTCACTATTTATAAGCCAGAAGTGCTATAAATTTTCAGATCCAATGGAAAGTGCGACAACTAACTTCATCACTGATGTCATATGATGAGTTTACCTTCTATGAACCAATTTCTTCAAATTCTCATATATATAGTAATTTGTTATCTATTGCATATGCTGTATTTTGCTATTTTTTTTATTTATTATTATATTTATTATATATTTATATACATATATATATATTATATTTATATACGTCTCTCTCTCTCTCTATATATATATATATATATATATATATATATATATATATATATATATAGTATATATTTTTGGTGTATTTTTCTTTTTTTCCACAGTATGTTCTATTGATGTTATTTTACACACACTCATACATGATGTAATTATATTTTCTGAGTACTTTTCATATATTTTTACTTAAAACTGCACTAGGCAAGATTTTGATGTAGTTGGGCTGCAGTAGACAAGAGCATCCCATCCCACCTAATTGAGATGCCATAGATTCACGCTATTTGCCCAAAATGAAATATCAACACTTCCCTACCCACAGGAAGTGACAAATTGAAACTTCCTCTAAAGCGTGAAGTATAACCTGTCTCCTAAACAGCAGCGAGCAGCGCTCCGTCCAGAGAAAGCTGGACTCAACGTTAGATCTTTTTCCTATTTTGTCTCTTTGGTATTCTTTGCATCACATAAAGCATCACAGACCGGCCGGGCTGGTAAACATGAGTGCGCTGTGTGCAGTTTACTGCCGTTGCGTCACATGATTTCTGGTGTTGAAGTCAAATAATTAAATTTCAGCTGCCTCTTGCTGCCATTTGAGGCCGCCAGCATGTGAAGCAGCCTCAGCTTTAATATTTTATGGTGTTGTTATTGTTGGTTGTGTCATGTTTAAATACCCCCACTTGCTCTATTCTTACTGATTTATTTTTCCTTGCTGTGTCCTAGTACAATTTACTGCTGCAATGACCCAGTTTCTCCACAGAGATCATTAAAGTTCCATGTTATGTAATCTTATCTAATCTCGCTGTATCTTATCTGCAGCTGCCTCAGCTTCCCCAGGACTTCGACTTCTTCACGGTGGAGCTGGAGAAGAGCGTGAAAGGCTTTGGCTTCAGCATCCGCGGAGGACGGGAGTACAAGATGGACCTGTTTGTCCTGCGCCTGGCGGAGGACGGACCGGCCATCCGCAACGGGAGGATGAGGGTAGGCGTGGTGATGTCACTTCCCGTACAGAAGCCATTACATCCCCCAAAGCGTTAAGCTGCTCTTTATCGCTCCGGATTACAGGGCAGAAGCTCTCTGTAATTGTCTGATGTTATCAAGGCAGCAACTATCATTTTCAGGCCCGGTTCCAAAATAATCTGTCAAAATAACTCGGAGATGGTTCCTCCTTTGAGTGGAGCGGAGAGTTTTGCAGAAGTTTGACTCCTCCCAAATTAGTCCCTGAAACTCATCTCTCCTCTGTATTTAGTAACACATAATATTCAAAAAGATAAAGATAGATAAGCTAGATAAAACATTTAAGTGGGCCAGCGTAAATTGTACTTTCATGTTTGCTCAGCTGCATAATTCTCCCTCTAGGTATTGTTGCTACTGTACTATTCGGTCATCATCGGTGAAAGAAGATCCATGTTTTCTGAATTAATATAAATATCATAAAAATATAATATGAATTAGAATGGAGTGGATGGCTCCCACTTTCCCAAGGGTCCCCAATTCCTCTACTGTTGTGTAAGTTCCCTATACTAAAGCATGAGTCATTTGCTCCATTTGCTCTGCTGCCTTCAGAATATATGGAGATGTGGCTTGGCTCCCCACCACCAGCAAGTAGACCGCAACCTTCACAGCAGCTTTTCTGTATTTGCCGATGGAGATTATCTTGCGACCATCACTTCTCTCTCTTGATCTCCTTCTCTTTTTCTCCTTCTCCCTCTCTCTTGCATGTTCTCCAATCTTTGCGTCTGGGGCTGATAGCCTGCGCCTGCTGTACATTCCTTATCTGTAATGAACCTGTCAAAGATAATGTGTGCAAAATGCCCCCGGGGAGGTATTACTCTCCCTCCTCGGTGGTGAGGTCGATGGAGTCCGGTGGGCCGGGACGCAGGGCCCTGGGTGGAAAGGAAGGAGGGATGGCTGCGGGCCAATCTCTCTTCCACCACCCTGATTTATGATATTTTTGATTATGAGTTCCACGCGCCGCTCAAAGTCGGCATACAAGCTGGCATGAACTCTCTCTTAGATGAATGGCCAGAGAGACAGCAGTATTACTGCAGGTAGGATAATCAAAGGCAAGCAGTGAAATAAACTTGGGCTGGATTTAAAAATGTGTTTGTCAGTGCTGTTTAGTAGCGATGTAGTATTCAGCGTTGACTCCGTCAGACTCCGACACACTGCTGTTGAATAGATTGTGAATTCCAGTAGAGAACAGGGTGCAGGCTTTTCTTTCCTATGTAAAGACTTTGATCCCTCTTCCGACAGTGCACCTTGATGCAGACTGTTGGATGTACAGAGGACTCATTAATCTATGCTTAACTGTAGCAAATGTGATACATTTGTTAAAAGTACTTTACACCCCTATCGCCTTGCATTTGAGTGGAACTTCACGCATACTGAGGTGCAGAAACCGAGGGCCCACTTGCACTGTGACTCCCTGCAGTTACTTTTTGAGTTTAAGCCTGTTATTTTTGCTCACCGTTGTGAAAGAAGACAAAAAATCTGTATTTACCCTTCAGCTATCCTTGTAATCAATGGGCTGCAGGCCACAAACTAACCAACTACCTTGTGATTTGAACAAAGTACACTATCTAATGCTAACAAGCCTTTTTACTTAACTTACGTAAGTGCCAGTGTGTCAAGTGACTGGTTAGAAATATTACAGACTATCATTGAAAACATTTAAGTGTCTCTTCAAGCAGGTAAGATCTCAATAAAAGACTGTGCTGTAGTAGAGACTCAACCGCAGTAGAGGCAACTCAAGGCCAACTTCATCTCCACCGCAGCCTCCACACACAGCACAGTATTCACATGCCCTCCATTCAACTCTTGCTCCGTCTCTCCCTCCTTATTAAAGATGAAGATGGAGATCGCTCTCCTCTGCTGTCAGGAGGTGAGGATTAATGAGCGAGTCGTCTTGCCTTCCACCTCTCTTCAGACCGCTGTAATGACACCTAATGACTCCCCCTCTCTTGCTCTGGACTCCGCTCCTGACTTTCAAATTAGCCCGGCCATTACCAGAGGACTCCTCCATTTGTTAGCGTAATTGGCCGGCACGTTCTGTCCCGCTGCCGGTGAATCCTCCCCATTAGTCAGCCCCGGATCCATCATTTTGAAGGGCTGAGCAGTGAGAGCCTTGAAGGAGGGAGGTTGACCTTTGACCTCTCCCCGCGTACTTCAGAAAGAGGTCGCGACCTCAGTGTAGCGCTGAAAAGGAGAGGTTGTCTAGTTAATGTGTACATTGGCTGACTGCGTTAACTGAGCCGCTGCAGGTGTGTTGGAGGCTGTATTGTCATAGACGGGCAGGACATTGGTATTCAGCAGGGTGTTGTAATGAGTTCCTTAGCCGTCCTACAGGAAAGCGTCTGCCATAATTCCATCGAAATGACATGTCGAAATTACTGCGGAATTAATTAGAACTGACACCAATTCATGGCTGGTAATGCTTATTAACGCTTACAGAAGCTCATGGGAAAGCCAATGAATTATAGATCCATATTGATCCTTATAAATCACCGCCGTCCACAATAAATGAAGCTTATTAATATTCTACTTAATATGTACTGTGCACATCTCCAAACCTGCCGAGAGATAATTGCCTCGGTTTCCAGCCGTGCAAACACCTTCGATAATTTGCTCATCTATTTGCGCGGTTGTGAACTCCGGCGGGTTTATGCAACATGGTGGCACACAGTATATTTTTAATTTAGCGGCTCTGTCATTCACCTATTGTTCGTTGTTATTTACAGTGTGCGCCTCGTAGCACGATACATCGTAACAATACAACTCATGCATATTCTCACTCACCAACTCCCCCATTCACTCACAAACACACGCTTCACTTCAGGTTGGGGACCAGATCATTGAGATCAACGGTGAGACCACCAGGGAGATGACCCACGCCAGGGCCATCGAGCTGATCAAGTCCGGAGGCAGGCGTGTTCGTCTCCTCCTCAAGAGGGGTACAGGGCAAGTCCCCGAGTATGGTGAGTACCAACACTTTCCTCCGTAACACCCCCCCTCTTTGCCTCCAGGACCATTTCTTACCTAACTTAAAGTGTATTCTCTTCACTGTCTAACCTAATATCACTCTTGATAACAATTCAGATTAATATTACTCTAGCATGCATCTGTATTCATGTTATATCTTCTGTCTGTAAACTCTGTAATCTTTATACTCTTTATGCTGTATTTCTCTTCAACTTTACTGTTAGTAACTAATTCTTTTATGTCTTCTATCTTGACTAACAGTAGTGTAACTTCTGTCCATTTCAATGGTCTAACCCTAATGATTGGTCTAGGTTGTTACTTCCCCTTCTATAGGAATGGTATCTTCCAGTCTCTCCATGTGCATGAAAAGTGACAAGCATGGCTCCCCCTATTTCTTCCTAATGGGCCACTCTAAAGACACGGTTTGTGACCATCAGAATGTTTTCTTCTCTCTGCCACTTAACCCTGGCTTTGTGTGCTGTGGTTTTGAGTGCAGTGTGGTGTTTGGTTGTGACTGACCAGAGCGACTTGTTCTATACATTTGGATAGGTGGAGGTTTTGCCTTTTGGCTTAATAATCCAGAACAATTCATGCGAGCCGCGTGAGGCTGTAGAATTAGCGAACATAACTCCCCACCTAGAAAGACACCTACAGATAAATCAGCAGCCAACAGCTACCTACAGGCCCTAAAATATAGCAGTATGAATGTGCACCCTGAGTCAGCCAGAGGAGATGAATCTGAAATATTGCGGCAGATTATTTACTCAGTGAAATCTCGGCGCGGCACGAATCGGGCCAGGGAGGGGTGGGGGACATTTATTTGTGTGACACCATGGGTAATAAAGCTCCGATGCGTCACTCACTCCCATGGCCTCTGCGCCGGCGTGCCGCTCACTCTTCCGTATCCTCTCACCGGAGCGTCGGGAGAGAAAAGCCGTTTTAGGAGAACACCCCGGCACTAAAGCCCCCGGTGACATACATTCATCAGCCGTTTGGCTTTGGCAGGCGCCCCGCAGCCTTTAAACACAGGAAATAGTGGGCGATGTAGTTTCCCGTGTCTGACGCTCAGCCGCCTTTTCTGCCGGCCCCTTCATGACAGGAATTTAATCTCTCTGTGTGGAGGGGTTTTTGTATTACTTGCCCTCGGAGGGGGGGGATATAAAGCCTTGAAATACGCACACAGGGAGTATTACAGTGGTCAGCCAGAAGACACCGCGCTCAATCACTGGAGATATTCCTGTGTTCCAGGCGTCACAGCAGCCTAAAAGTAGAAGAGGCGTTTAACCCGCATGTTCTGCGTGGGCTTAATTCTGCGTTTTACAGCTAGCACTTTATTTGCATACTGGGAGGTTATGCAAATTAGCCACGGTGATCAATTTGGCTATTTTAAAACATTAGCATGCTAATGTTCAAAGGAGCAAGATGTTTATTTTTGTTTTGGGCTCTTATGTGCTTTTTAGGAACAAGTAAATGCAAAAAAACGGATAAACAAAAAGCAAGAATATAAGAGTGTGATTGTGGCATAAAACAATATGATTGTGGGCATGTGCATGAATACTACTGTGTGTGTGTGTGTGTGTGTCTGTTGTGATTATGCCATTATGTGTGTGTGTGTGGTGAGGGCTGCACCTCCAGTTCTTTTTATGCTGCTTTGCAACAGTATGACTGTGGAATAAACATACATAGTTTGTAATGTGTTTGGGTCACTCAGCGGAAATCTGAGGAGACCAGAGCCATAAGTGAGCTGACAGCAGGCATTAGCACAGTGTGTGATAATCACAGGTTTCGCGCACGCACACACACACACACACACAAACGCATATCCTTTCACAATCCCATTGGGCCACACAGCGGTCACAGGGAAGCGGATGTCACTTCAATGTGCCAGGCAGTGGGTGAAAGCTGCCTGTGATGAGCGAGTGTGAAATTCCAGCGCACTCAGAAATCACCAGGTACTTTCTCTAAACTCTCAGCTCCGATCCAAATATGCTTCAGAGCTGCGTGAGAGTCTCGTCATAATTGGGCCTCACGGTGCTAGTGTAGCTGGCCCAGCCTCTGCCCCCTGCCTCGCCCATTGAAAATGACTGATGGCCCAGGGACCAAGACTCATCGGTGCAGAAACAGAAGCTAACAGTCCGTGAGAGTGGAGGGTTCTGGAGAAGCGGGCTACAGATTCACTGCGCTGGCTGCTGAGCTCTTAAGGCTTGAGAGAGAGAGGCACTTGGCCCCTTAGGTTTTCATTCTCACTAAAGCACCACCCTATTGGGCACATCATCCATTTCATTAAACCTGTTTTCGATTTTCCGCCAAGGTTTTAGATTGGCCGGGGCTTTAAAGGGAGCTAGAGGAGGCAGATTGATGTTGTCTAAAAGTAGAGTTGCCCTGTGACACGTTCGGAAGTAGGTTGTAGTGCTGCTTTGATTTTTACTCAAGTGCTTTAAGCTTTGTAGAATAGCTGTGATTGCTGTGAGCGTTTTTTGTTTTGATTTGGTGTTAATTTTGCATTTGAGCGTGTGGGGTGGTTTGTGTGCATGCTTGTATGGAGGGTGTGTGCTTGTGTGTTTTCCCATTATTAACTCTCTCTGTGTGTGTATGTGTGTGCGTGTGTGTGTGTGTGTGTGTGTGTGTTCCAGACAATGCCGCCCCATGGGATGCTCGCCCTTCAGCCTCCCCAAGCCTGTCGGAAGTAGCCCCTCCCATCGACAGCCTGTCCATGTCATCACCCTCATCTCATCTGGCCCCGGCCCCCGACCCACCTCACCTGTCGCCCCTGGACGTCCCGCGAGACCTGGTGGCGCGAGAGAGCAGGACGGAGCGTTCCCAGAGCCCCCAGGCGGCCGAGCTTCTAAATCCGGATCCGATCGGCCAGGGGAGGAGGGCGGCTACGCCCAGCGGGAGCGGCAGAGCCAAGAAAGAGGGTGGCAGGTCCACCCACAAGGGCAGCGGGCACAGGGGGCAGCCCACCACCGAGGGGGAAGGGGGCAAGGAGGAGCAGATCGGGGAGCCCAAACCTTCCAGAAGCTCCAGAGGGAGGTCCAAGGAGAGGAAGGCTGGGGAGAGCAGCGTCCCCAGCGGGAAAAGAGAATCCACCCAGTCCCCTAGAGGATCCAAGCTCCCGCACGCAAACTCTAACGGGAACAGCAGGGAAGACGGGGAGCGTAACGGTGGCGGGCAACAGGGGGAGCCGGAGCAGAGCAAGCCCAGGCCCAGGGAGCTGGAGCGGGGCCTGGGAGAGAGCCGGCCAAGCCACCCCAACAAGAGCACCAGCAGCGGCGGCGGCAGCGCAGCAGGGAGGAAGGCCACGGTCTCTCCCGGGCCTTGGAAGATCCCTGGATCGGACAAGCTGCCCAGCACCCTGCGCTCAGGCACGTCCACGTTGAGCAGATAACCCCGCGGCCCCATCACGCTGGTCCAGACCGGGCTGAACTGCAGCAGGCCACGCTCGTCTGAACTAACACCACCGCATCTGGACCGAACCGCCCCATCCGAACCCATCGTCACCCCTCCCCCTGCCCTCGCTCCTCCCCTTTCGCCCTTGTCCCCCTCTCTCCCCGTCTCTCCCATAGACCTCAGAGGCAAAACCAGGGGGGGGCAGGGTGATCTGGACCATGTGTTTTTAGAGGAACTTTTTTTTTTTCTTTTTAATTTATGAAGCTGTACTCTAAATTATTTTGAGAAATATTTTACACCCACCACCTTAAGAACTGGAAAAATCATCCACTTTTGAAAATCAAAGAGAGAGAGAACCAAGCGGAATGTGTGTGTAGCGTGGCGGGGGAATCATCTGGGGGTACAAACTTTGAAGAACTCGATTTGGAAGGATGTATGAATCCCCGCTCCCCACTTCCCCAGCAGCAGAACTGGGGGACACACATGCAAATGTAAACCACTGACAGGAAGCCACTGTTGGTTGCCATTGCAGTTTTTTTATATATATATATATATATATATATCTACACAACGGAGTCTATTTTATGAAATGGAATGTTAAAGAAGGTTTGCCTGTTTTTGACGAGAGAGAATGAAACAAAGATCGACCGCAGAGATGAAACTTACTCATCAACAGAACTTTGCCTTAACAAAGACTGTATGGGCCTGAATCTGTCTTGAATAATCTATCAGATGATTATAGACATAGATATATTATAATGAATATGAATATGTGGGATCATTTTGTAAATAAGATCATCTTTAAGCGTACAGTACCTTGGTTGAGCCGGTGGGAATTCCAGCCCGAGCAGCGACAGAGCGGGCTGAGGAACGCAACCCGGACCAGTATTTTCCAGCACTCCAGCTTCTCTCCACACGCTCCCGTTCAGCCCTGTGATCGCGGCTGCGGGTCTCAGCAGGCCCCGCCGCGGCGGACCGCGCGCCCTATTTGCGCTCGAATCGTCCCGAGGTCGGCGGGAGTGTCACCCACCACGGTCGATTCCATCCCCCTCATTTCTGTGCTTGACGAACAAAGCGGTCTGCGGAGGTGCTGTCCAGCCGGACGCCGAGGAGAGGGAGCTCATGGGATACCAATGGGCAGAGTGCCTTAGACTGACACAGAGGTTGGCTTTGAAGTCAGAGTTTCAACTCCAAAACACTTGAGAGGGTTCAAAATAGGCTGCTATACACCATCGGTTTCACCAATATAGATATTAAACAGTATTTTTTCAGATATGAGTGCGATGTTATCTCACAAACCAGTGGAATATCATTTATTTCACAAGATTATGTATGAAAATTAGTCCATTACCGGAGATATTGACGGTCCTTGTTTGTGCAAGTGGTTCACTTTGGGTCATAGTAATTTTCATTACCGAGTTCCTAATGAGGTCTGACACTAATAATTTCCGTGAAGAATCTCTTAGATGAGACGGTGTAATCAAATGTCAGTACACAGCGACGCTTTTCACCCAAACGAAACTAAATGAGTAATTCTGATGCAGTCTTTAGAGAATCAATCTCAGTTGTCAAAGGCTCGCTCTATATTTGCCTAACAGTCTGTAACCTAACTTCATTTGAAGATGAAACATTTCTATCATTCCCAGACCCACTGAGAAGAGATTGCACCTGACACAGCTTTTGTCAAACTTCACCTCCTGAATTTGATTTGTTTTAAGTGATTCTGTGTCTATAATTTGTGACATTAAAATGTATATTTCCGCTCCATCAAAGCTCCATCAAAGTTAGTCTTTCTCTTGCACATATTTGTCCAATAACCAGACTATTATGAGATCTACAAATTGTTTAATTGACGAACAATCCCACCCTTCTGTATCTTCTTTGCAAATGTCAATTTCCCAGTGGTAATTTTCCTCAAATTGAGCCAACATTAACAGAAAAGAGAATGATAATAACAGAACAAAAGTCCCCTCTCCTCCCACTGGTGAGGGAAATGCAAACAGCGTTTAAAGAATAAGAGTAAGGGAGGCAAGTCATTCTGTTTGCCATTGTAATCCATAATTACACAAGGAATAAGCTGAATGACTTTAAAGCACAATCTCGCACTGAGGGTTTGGAATATAAATTATTGTGCCGGGGAAAGGAGGAAATCAGCGGCCGGGCACAAACGGCTCAGCCCTTCAATCATCTGCAGATGGTCCTGAAACGGCCCCAAACCAAATTTCTCACATTTTTCCGACTAAAGGTGGCTGCTGCTGCCTACATGTTATCATGCGCACTTGACCGGACTGCTCCTTTTATTTTGTGACTTACGTTTGAAGTATAGAGACAAAAAATATCTGTGTACTCTCGCTCCGTCTTTGCACAAATCACCGCTTTTCACATCTGAGCTGTCTCCATTGAGCCAAATTGTAAGTAGTTTTCTATGGAAAAATTAAAAGTCAAAAAAATAAATAAATAAAAAAGATCTAGAGCTATATCTGCAAAGTGGGTGTGTTGGAAGAACGGCACATACATGGCACCCCCCCCTCCCCCCTCCCCCCTCCCCCAAACGGCTCAGTATCACTGTGTAGTGTTATAGCGGTGTGTAGACCCTGAACAGATATCTCTATAAATATGACTCAATGTACTATTGATGGTCACAAAGACTGTAAGTGAGCAACTATTTTTATGAAATGCAACACTATGGATATATTAACTTTTGCAAAAATCTTGTTTACTTGTATGATATTCTGAAACGCTGTCAAAATAAAAGAAAATCTTGACACGACATGAAAGATTCAATTAGGAGATGCTGCTGTGTGTTTATTATGGCCATTGGTTTTTATGACAGTATGTAATTGATATACTCACTGTATGACATATGAACTGGGAATGGGTGAGATGTACGTTTATACATATAAACAAAAACTGACTACATCTCTGTAAACAGGCACATAGAAATGCTAAATGCAACTGGATGCAATGTAAAATTCAGTCACTATTTTTTATAACCTGATCTAACAGTATTGAATTTCTTTTCAGGGTTTTGGCAGAGGCTAATATGTCACATAAAACATTTTTTGTGTTTTTATTAACATCTGTTGTCAGGTCATGTCAGGTCATGTGCTGAAGGAAAACTCTGATGTCACTCCTGCAGCCTCTTTTTGAGGTGCTGTTGCTGTTGCAGTGCCTCCATTTGGCCACATGGAGGCATTGCAATCCAAGAGAGAGGCAAATCTGCATATATTACTATTAGAAAATGGTTCCAGGCATTGCCTTTACTGGTTTTTAGTGCTCAAGTGGATATTTACTGTAAATGCATGTAATTACTGACAGTTTGCTATCCAGGTTGAGCAGATACATTTCCATGAATCTACGAATAGAATAATCCATTGTTTTGTAACCTGTGTGCACATTATCCATGTTTCCACTAGAGGTCCTTCTAGACCAGACCTGTTTCTATGCTGTTAAGTTTCATAATCATTCTACTTACATAAACTCATTAGTGAGATGTTTCTAGTTTGAAAATGTTGTAGGGGGTTTTACAGGCCAGTGTGATGTTATGATTTCATAAACTACATCACATTGTGTTGTATTTAGGGCTTTGTGCCACTGTAATGCATATAGTCAGTGAAAACCAGTAGGCCTACTTTCATCTATTTTCATCTATTTTCTGCTCTCTTGCCTCAGGTCACCATTTTCATCATCTTCAACCTCTAAAGCAGCTTGTAAAAATTCAAAAGCAATATGGTGGAATCCTCAATTGGATATCACTGTGCTTCTCACATATACCTCCTGTTGAAATAGACATACCAATTGCTGTCATTAATTAAAGACCAGATTTAACAGATTTTAGCAAACCTTAAAGTTGTTTTAATGTCTAAACCTGACCTTCACCTGTCTTCTATCTTTGTTTCACTGTGAACTTAACACCAGGTCCAATTCTTTCAGCATCATTTCCATGGTGTTTCACATACATTACTTATTTCAACAAGAATCTTGTTTTATGTGCTTGAGTATTATAAAGTAGGTTCTCACCCATATGCATAATCCTATGATCCTCATATATGACACACAATATAATCCAGTAATACCAGTTAAAATGGCAAACAGGCCTTGTGCTCCTGTTCCGGGCCTTAATAGGCTATCTGTGTGTGTGTGTGTGTGTGTGTGTGTGTGTGTGTGCGGAGAGGCCTGTTCCTCCAGCAGAGCGGGAGGTGAGACAACAGAAAGCCTGAGTGAGAGATGAAGCGCCACAGGAGCGGGACTGCCAGCTCTCCTGCAGAGGCGGCGCGGGGCGCGGCTGCCGCCTGCCGCCTGTGTTCTCCTCAGGAGGAAATCAATCCCGAGCCAAACTCACGTCTCCGCTGGGAGAATGACACACTGAGCGCAGGCTTTAACAGACCGACATGCACTTTCCAACGAGATAATAAGGACATTAGAGTGGAGGATGCTGATGAAGACCTGTAATAACCACCATCGACAACATGCTTTATACAACATCACATGCTTTATATACTGACTTGAAGCCATTAGTAATGTTTATCAGGAAGATGCTGAACCTTGTACCACCTAGTTTTGTCAGTTAAAACTGTTTAAGTAACCAAGACAAATGACTGTTTACTGTTAGTTCACATCCTGGATCTGGGTCTCAGCTCTGCTTCACAGCACCGGATACTTCCCTAATGTATCCCCCAAACACACACACACACACAAAGATAATTGACTGTGGGCAATAACTCTGACTTTCACAACACTGTGTTTGATGGATGGCTTCACCCTCTGTGCCGGAGTCTTTGCTGCTCTCTATCACTTTATTGCTCAATTCTTTAGCGTCTGATCAACACTGAACATCATTTATGCCAGTAAAATAAGCGCAGTGCAGACATAAAACACAAGTGACAGCGGTTTCTCCGAGAAGTAATGTCTTTTCCTGCAACAATACTTCTGTGCATGATGGAGCGTATCCTTTATTCTTGACTTTTGCGCACAAATTCTGCAACAGTATCTCCAGTGAATAAGTGGCTCAATATCTAGGTCTCCCACCTTAGCCTACAGCAACGTAGCTGAGGCTGCTGTCTAAGGTGAGGCTGAGTTTTCTGTGCTGCATAAAAGCAGAGATGTATTCTTCCTTTATTTCCCTGTCATTTCATGTGCTGTGCCGTGTTTTGATGGAGAAGTGATGCAGGTTTACAAAGTGGGGCAGCGTCCGTCGGCTGGACAAAGATTCTCCTCAAATCTCCTTGATGCAACTTTCACCCAAACCTTTCATGCAATAGTCTCAAATAACTCCAGAATGTTTATTCTACCTGTCAAGATCTTAACGATAGGTGCATTAGTGGAGAAAAATAATCAACTTTTAGGAGTTGATCACACGGCAGGATCACAATCCATATGACATCCTGGCCATATATCTGTGGGAGCGCTCTTTAAACACACCACAGCACTCTGGGTGGTCTAATAGGACTACAACTATTAAACATATAATCTATCAGCCACCACTCGCAATGCTAAACATTTTATCAACCATTAGTTACAGTACAACCTGAATTGTGGTTGAATGGTTACACACAAAGGCTTTTGATGGAAACAGATATAAGGGAGGAGCAAGTAATGTGTTGCACACAAAGGATTACCTGCAGAAGAGAGGTAGGTATGTGGTTTGGATGGTGGACTGTTGCTGTCTGATTTCCATTAAGGGAAGAGATTGTCTTGTTATTTCTCTGTTGACAGAGTAAACACATGATATCTGCACTTTACAGGATGCAGACGCAACAAAAGTGGATCATATTGGCATGTGAGGGTCATTGTTGAGTTTGTGAGTCAAAGCCCAGTTTGTATTATCTTTGAATAATACACGCGCGCACACACACACACACACACGCACACACCTTTAACTCCTCTGTCCAGTACTGTTGGTTAAACCTGTTCTACCATGTGTGATGTTGTATCATCCAGTCATGTGTTCATATTTTCACAGCTGCATGGAGATGCACCCTGTGACTTGTGTTGGAGGAATACTGTGTCAGTAATATTGTGTAATTATTGCACAGTTGTACCTGAAAGCAAAGCCTGTGCCCTTCAGCTAGGAGCTGTGAAACTGTCAAGGTGATGATGCAGATGAATACTGACGCAGGACAGACTGAGTCACATCATCAAAGGTATGGAAATGATTTACTTTAAGCTGCTGGCACCCATACTGGAATTCTCCCATTGATTAAATGACTCACAGTGTAAGTCCTCAATAGGCCACTGGCAAGGAAGCATTATTTAATACATGATACTTAGATCAGCCTCGCATATTGTTATGCAGGTATGAATAGAACGGCCTGTCATGACATGATGTTTGAGCTGCTGGGTGAACAATAGGATCAGTTTAAGAGCAATTAACAGACAAACACAATGTGAGGAAAAAAACCTGCTACTGTTTCAAAGAAATCAGAGACACTTATGAGAAGTTCATCACAGTTATGTCACTGAAACCTGACTGTTTGGGTTTGAGATGATCAATTTGATCTTTACCTGATTCTATTGATCGTTTATGACCAAATTCCAACCCTTTAAGAAATAAATGGTGGATGATTCCAAGTGCTGGATACTGCAGTTGAATGATTTGTTGCTATATAACAACAAATTTGCAAGAACATGATATAACCTGTGGTCTGGATCTGCCCTTACAAAAAATAACTATTATAATTCTACAACAATTTTTTGAAGTGTACTATGCAATATCACAGCAAAACTATGAACTATATACACTATAATATCCTAAAAGAATATTAGGCCTATAATACCATAAAATATTTAAAAATACTATTAAGTATGATAAGGTCACTATAAACTCACTATTGAGTACCACAGACACACTTATAGGAATATCATGGTGATTTTGTCACCAAGGAATCCCATCTGAGAAGATTTTTGTTGTCAGATATGACTTGGGACAGAATTATATCACTGTCTATACTGAACTGAGTGAAACCTCTGATTAAAAACAGTCATCCTTATACATTCTGTCATTTCTTGCTCTAGTGAATTAAATAATACTGAACTTTAACTATACTACTCCCCATTTTATTGGCCTGGAACCCACCATCAAGGACCTGCAGGTTGCCGGACCCTACTTTGGGGAACTTAGCAAAGGTACGCCAAATTGCATTTAAATATGGTAATTTAAAGTGTCCTTGCATTTCGGCAAGTAGTACCTTGGAGAACATGACCTAAGACCCTTTACCAATCAATAGGAGCCAGTCTTAAGTTCGGCATACATCCAATACACCAAACAGCACTTATTCCAATAAAATTTCACCTTTTATCATTGGTTCGCCCTTCATTCCCACAAACGTCTTCCACCAAAATACATCTTGGTGGGTAACGAGCGGAGTGAACCAAATCTAAAAGGTGATGTTAGTGAAATAAAGTGCTGCTTGGTGTGTTGGGTGTGTGCCGAATTGAAGAGTGGATCCTAACAATTCATAATAGGTCTTAATTCACGTTTTACATGTAGTATACATTACCGACGAGGAAAGCCACATTAGCTTGACAGATTTTTGAATGGACTTTGGCGTGACGTTCTCTCCACAGACAGAACGGAGGAAGCAATGGTGTTGGAGAACACGCCCTGCCCACTCTGTATCCCATATCAGGTGTAGCAGGCTATCTAGCTGCTGTAGTCTGCAGAGAGACAGGCAGGCAGCCGGTAGGGCAGAACCGGGGGTCTGACAGGGAAGTATCCCAGCAGCCAGAGCCCAGGGGCGGCCGGTGGGAGGAGGCAGAGAGTCTGCAGCTGCCGCACAGCCTCGTTGACAGCCGCAAGAGCAGGGAGCCGCTATAAGCCCATGGTAGAGGTGAGAGGACTGATTTTTATTATTCTGAATATCTGACGTGATGTTTATCAAGGTTTGAATTGTGGAATGCCGAGGTGTGCTGCTACCGGAGCATCTTTCATGGGTTTTGTCGGCTGTGGCCGGAGCCAACGGAGTGAGCATCTAGACGCCGGGGCTCAAAAGCTGAAAATATTTCCCAGCACACCCACTCGTTTGGGTTCGGGATATTGGCGTGTTTGTCGTTTCTTGCTATTAACACGCATTAGCTGTGTAGAAAGAGTGCACGTTGGTTAGCATGAAGCTAGCCGTTCCCGACAGAAGGGGCGGCCAGCGGGGCAGTTCAGCCGCAATCAGCGTGGAACAGCTGCGTCAAGCTAGCTGGAGTTAGCACGCACAATACAGGAAGTAAGGCATGTGGCCTTCAAGGTAAACGCGTAAAATTGACAACGCCAAAAGAACACAATTGCATTTACATTTTAGGCAGTTAAAGGATGCCTTCATCCAAAATGACTTACAATGAGTGCAATGGTAAAATTATCCTGAATCCTCAGATCACTACCCTAGCAACCAAAAACAAGGTAGCCTGTATGTCCTGCATGTATGATTCTGTCTCCCTTTGGGCCAGTAAGTAAAAATGAAAATGCTTAGGGGAAAACTGCTTTTCCAGACACCCAAGATGGTGGGAATTCCAATATAGCATACACTGAGCAAGGGTAGCTAGATATCTTGGGCCATTCAGTGTAATTCTGAAATTGTTTGAATGCAATGGTGAGCTGCATCATGCACCCACGTTTTGTCAAAAGTGATGTTTGAGAGGTAATGTATGAAGAATGAATAAATTAATGAACAGAGGCTAGTAGGCATTCCTCCAAATTGTCTGGAATATAATTTGTAATTAAATTTTCATTTGAGTAGCCTATGTATGAGCTCTTGCATGAACCTATGAATATATGCTGTAGAAAGTAAGGTTAGATAGATATCAGTTTTCCAACAGAAATATCAGCCAGTCAATGTCGTCCACCTCCTATATCAGAGGTCAGGATATGATTTGCCTCAACAGCTTCAGGCCTGCCTCATCCTGTCTTAAAGACCTGCCACTTTCAAGGATTTCATTTGTAACTTTAGGGGGAACACTGAGTACATGTAATTGTTTGGCATGAAAATGGTCAAATTCCAAGATATAGTATATCAACTATCAAAAGTTTACGACCAAAATATCACTATTGGCCTTCAAAAACCCATATTGGTCAAACTCATAGGTCAAACTGTATCAGAAAGGACATTTTTGGAAAATAACATCAATCGAATTTTCATCTACTACAGATTCCACCTATAAATACATTTATTTTGGCTTTGGTACCCTTCTTAAAAAAAAAAGTCCCCACAAATATGAATCAATAATTTTATTTTGAAAAGTTTGACCGGAAGTGATATTTTTATATTCGGCCTGGCTTGACGCTGGTTTATGGAGAACGTTGTTCGGGGTCTGTGAAAATATTCGTCTCGGTAAATTATGGCCAAACGGCAGCAGCGACAAACAGCTGAGGGTGTGTAAAATAAACATCTGTGCTGATTCCGTATTTACACAGCGGGAACCC
This sequence comes from Centroberyx gerrardi, assembly GCF_048128805.1. Lineage (NCBI taxonomy): Eukaryota > Metazoa > Chordata > Actinopteri > Beryciformes > Berycidae > Centroberyx > Centroberyx gerrardi. The sequence goes on from NC_136020.1 coordinate 8,351,921, forward strand.
GGGAAGCTCCGCACCATCGTTTTCACTGTGCAGTGGTTTCCCATGTGGAGGCGGGTTCATTGAATTACCTCTTGGTGGTGTGGTCTTGTACAGCGGTCTGAATGAGATGTGATATGTGGAAATGAGACGATGGAGCTCCACTGGATTCTCCTGACCGTCGGAGTGCAACAGCGGCATGTAGAGTTTAGGCCTTGGCTGTTTCTGTGGAGGGAGTCGAGGCCCCCCACATAGACCACACTTAGATTTTGATAAGATTTTTCTCCCAGTAGGGACTCCCATCTGAGAAGATTTGTGTTGTTAGACATGATTGAGTGCAGAACTATCCCAACTGTTTCTACTGTAGACAGGGAAATAACAGCTGGGGAGAATTGAACTGTCATTCCTATATCATCCCCTCACTGCCTTATCCTCCAGTGAAATTAAAGTGGTGCTCATTTTGCTGGAAGACACCCCCCACCCCCCATTAAGGGCTCCCTGGGGGTCCCCGAACCCCACTTTGGGAACCGCTGGCCTGGCATACTGTACTGTCTGCATGCTGACCACTTATTGTGTGTGTAGTGCACTGCTGTCGCCCAATGATACAACATTACAAATGCTCATTGTTTCCTTCGGCTGTAGTGGTACATTAAAGAAAAACAAAACGCTCCCATTGTGCTAGAGGCCCGGCTGCATCCCTCATCATCTGTTATGTGACCTTATTTAGGCATAGGTCAATGCATTGGTGAGAGAGGGACAATGTGTGCTTCTTCTTTACATGGTATATCAAGTATAACCACCCATCAGCCTATATACTATTGACTGTATATGGAAGTGGGAGTGAAGTATACTTCCCTCCTCAAATACCACCATTCCTCTGTTATGAAGAGCAAGCCTAATCTGAAATGTCAGTATCATATGGTGCAGACTATGAGCGGATTTTCCTCTGGGAAGGTGTTCCGACGTTCCGGCGCCTTATCCTCATCCTAAACGTTGCTCGTCATCAGTTTAACGAGGATGAGGCCGAGTGAGGGAAGTGTCTTGGCGGTGATTTCTGAATCAGGGTCACCAAAAGGCCTCTAATTATTATCAGGAGATGACCTATATGTTGTTTTTAGATAAGTGTTAGGTAAGTGTCGTAATGTGCGCGTGCACGTCCGTGAATGTGTGCTCATTTGTGTATTAATAGCGACGCTAAGTCTGATCAGACTTGCTGGCAGCCTGATAGCATTGTATTCCTAACTAAAGTCACACCTATAGCTGTTGCTGTAGCGCATGAGGTGGCACTGGAAGTTTTTTAAACACTCGAAGTTGATGTCAAAAGTTGTTGCCGTGTGATTTCCTAATCTTAACAAAGCATTGGGCAAGGCTGACCTAGAGCCTCAGTTTCCTTTTTTTTATCTTCCAGGGTCATAACCTTCTTTCTCTATTCTTTCTTTCTTTCTTTGATGTCTGCAGTCTCTTGTCCTCTCTGTTGCCTCTCCTCCTTCCTCTCTTCTTCACATCGCAGTGAGGCAGAGCCACATTGTCTCTCTCTCTCTCTTCTTCATCCCCCTTTTTCACTGTCTCTCCCAGCCCACCGTTCTTTCTACCTCTCCACATGTGCTGTGCTTCCTCTCTCTCTGTCTCTCTCTCGCTGCAGCTCTCGAGCAGGGCGTCATAAATCTTTTAGCAAATGTGTTTGTGCTCTTTCCAATCCTCCTCCTCTCCTCCACGCACTTCCATACCGCAGAGAGCAGTATAGCAAGTGCCGAGGCATGATGGGAGAGCGGCATGGGAGCGCCAGGCATCAGCATCCGTCTCCTGTTCAGCTTTCATCCGTTCTTCTCTCCTTTTCATCTCGGTGTCGACTGCTTCGGCTGCTTGGGAAGGCCGTAATATAAAGAAAGGGTGTGGGGTGATTGCAACATGCTTCCTCTAGAGCGTTCTGCCAGTGGATCAACAGCCACCACAAGCATGTAAATCTCTCAGCAGCTCAGTGTTGTCAGTTAGGGCAGGTATGGGGTGAGTGGGTTAAAGTGAAATGCCACATTGAGCACCTTTTGCTGTGTTTTTCATGTAAACAGTCTACATTCTTAGCATTTGCAGCTGACTTACTGTGGGGAATCCAAGGAATGATGCTCTTCCTAAGCAGATGCCACGTTGTAGCTTTAAACATCAACTTGGGGTAAACATATCATCACCTTTTAAAAAGCTCTCGGAGATATTTAAGGTGATGGGTGCGAAATGTCATCAGGAGGTGTCGCCAAGGTAAAAACTTTGACTGGAGGCTAAATACAGCGCAGTGTCAGGAAAAGTGTCCTCAGTGGCCATTAGGAGAATGAATAATGCAGACCAATGTAAAGAGGGGAAGTAATGTCTGTGATTAGCCCAGTGGGAGGAAATACTCAGATGTTACTGGCGATTTAATGGTTTTTGTACAGAACCAACGGGAAAGAATCATCTGATGTTTTTAGGAAGTTTTCTCTATTTGTGTTCTTTTTAAAATAGTTATGTATTATTTTCACGCTCATAGCAATGTTCTCTCCAGCCTCAAGCTCTTCCTTGATTGCTTGTACCGTCGTCTCACCACCAGCACGGTTCTGTTTGTTTGGATTTACCTTGTACTCGTGCCAGACTTGCCAGCGAGAGAGTTGGCGTAGAGCTAAAGGCCCTCAAACATAAATCACTGTAAATGTCTCATGATGAAGAAATGGATGCTAACACATAAATGATAAATGCCGTGATTCAGGAGCTAAGCATCGATGAATAGCCTTCTAAAGAGAATGGCGAATAGAAAAGAGAGGCGTTTAATGGAAACGACCCTGCTGAATGGGAGGGGGAAGCTAAAACTAGCACACAGCGTGAGGTGTTGGCTGTGCCATTTCTTCAGCACCGGGCCCAGCCGGGCGGTAAGGATAGGAACGGTGTCCCTGCACCTGCGGCTGGTCGTCCCTCATGGGAGGCCCCAGATAGGCCTGCAGCAGCATTCAGTGCCATGGGAGTGGATGGAGAGGATGAGTAGGAGAAAGGGGCCGGGGCACCGTGAGGGAGGGGGCCTGTAGGTCCCAAACCCACCCGAGGATTAATGGTAGGGCTGGGTGATAATATCGTATAATATAGATATCGTGATGTGAGACTAGATATTGTGTATTGTCTGGGAAGTGTTACTTCTTACTGGTCTTTAAGGCTGCATTACAGTAAAGTGATACAGTTTTCTGAAGAGTAAAATGAACAATGATTGGCTTTAACTGCTCATCATATCCACATGACTTATTACTGATTACTAATGATCATTACTAATTTTCAAAATTTTCTTGTGTGTAAATATCTTATGAAAGCACAAATACTCATTCCCTAAATATCGTCACATTATCGATATTGAGGTATTTGGTCTAAAATATCGTGATATTTTGATTTTGTCAATGTCGCCCAGTCTTAGTACATGGTCCTCTAAGGAAAGTCATATTCTGTTATGACTGGGCTAAATGTGTCAAGATATTATCCGCTAAGTTGAAGGCTCAGGCAGATGCTGTAAATCAACATGTCACCTTGCTCCAGGGGCCTCTTGGTTGTTAATAACCAAAGGGATACTGTAGAAGAGGGTGAGCCTGGGTGCCTGACATTGAACCCCGCAAGGACATGGGTGCTCGGTTAACAGCACGTCATCCGAGGGTAATTGAGAGGATTTAGAGGTGCTGTCTGGCAGCGACTCCTCGGTGTGAGGAGATGGAGCCAATGAAGACCACATAGCCTGGCTGGACACACACACACACACATTAAGATAATGTCCTACAGGATGCAGATTATTGTCAACTGAATCTAACTGAAATAATTCCTTAAGTATTCTTTTACTATTGAGTCTTGTTTAAGCTTCCAGAAGAAGGCAAGAGTTAGTTTTTGACCATGTTCTGTATTTAGACCTTGCCAATAAAGGCATTTTAATTCTTCTCACTTCAAGTTGAGTGCCTTGGCGTCTCGTATCGTTCCAAGCTAAACCTGGACTTCAAATGCTGATAGTACTGTAAGGGAATTTTGAACATTTCCTATTGACACTAATTCCTGGTCCAGAACAGTCAATATTAGTTCACCCGAAGCTAGATTAGACTATATTTCTCTACCAGTATTCATACTCAAGCCTGTTCGACCTTAAGTGCTGATAGCTTGGGCGGAGGGAGAAAGTCACACCCTCTCTCTCTCTCTCTTTGTCTGTGCGTCGTCCGGTGGAAGTTCCCGACTGACGACAAATCAAACATGCGTCCTGGCTCATAAGTCGTTATGCGATGAGAGCCCGGTGATGAGCGGACGGTTCGGCTTGGCGAGGCGTTGCAACATTCCTTTCACGGTTACTTTGATCTGAGTGGTTGAGGCCCGAGTGACGGCTCTCCAGAAACAACACAGCAGGTGCAGCAGGGCCGGGGCGAAAGCAATTCTTCTTCAGTGACAAAACTGTAACTCGGCAAGGACTGACTTCAGTTCAGCAAGCAGGTACTGTACAGCCATACTGTGGCCTCAGGGCTGCAATTTACCTTCATGCGTGCCGTGTCATTGCAGTTCTAATACAGGTATCACTCTTCACATGGAGGTTGATGGTATAAGAGACAGGAGTCATCTGTTATTGAGTAATCGACCACCAAGTAGCTTATATGGAGTGCAGTGCAGGAAGCATGGGTTGCTGAGCCCTGGAAGTGACACCCCAATCCATCCAACGAACTCCTCCACACTGACAAAATAATCTGTAAATTCAGTCAGACATTGTAAGACAGCTGACAAAGACGATCTTAAAGCTATTTCTTCCACAAACCGTGTATTTGCACACAGTTTGGGAACTATTTTTGGCAGTGCAAGACATATTCTGTCAGCCATGTTACTCCTTTTTATATCCTGCCATGGTACATGGTATGTGGGACATTGTCATGGTGGCATCTGTCTGTGTGTCTGTCAATAACTCAAGAAAAATAGGTTCCCATTATAGAGCAAATGATCTGATTAGATTTTGAAGCACATCATGGGATAAATTTGCACATAACAAGGAAAAACTACTTAGCTAGATACATAGTTCACCACACAGGTGTTATGTGAAGACAAGTATGTGTTGACATAGAAATATTTGCTAATTAATGCATGAATTGGCTTAATTAATGACCTCATTAGCAGAGCTGATCATGTTTAATATATCATGGTGATTGTGGCGGGACATTAGGCAGCTCCAGTGCCTCTTGTTATTAAGGTTGTGAGCCCCTGGTAAGTGTGACACCAAGAAACGTTTCATTTCTAAATACCAAGGCTCCTCAATGTGAGATGTAGAAATTTAGAATTGCACTAACAAGTCTGTCTTCTCCCTGGATGAACAAGACTCCATCACAGGTAGTCAGGACCGAATTCACACACTGACTGAACGACTGGACTGACAGAACGCTCATGCCTGAGGCCATCGCGCCATATAGTTGCTTATCAATGAGTGAAATATGCCCTTTTTCATTTTTTACTGACTGCATAGATGTCCTCACAGGTCACAACTTGGTGTGGTGTCGTTTAAGGCAGTAAATGGATTGGTCCTGTGGGGCTAATTTGGAGTGATGTTTGTCTCAGACCCCATTAGGGATGTCGGTGGCAGGGTGGCCCAACCTGGCTGGCCCAACCTGGCTGGCTCTGTCTGGGACTTTTGGACGAGCGCCCAGGCTCCTATGCATGGACAGTATGGCTGGCGGCCAAGGCCATGCACAGCTCCCTCTTATCCTTTTCAGTCCATTATTTCCCTGAGACCTGAAATATCACCTCACGCTTTCCTCTCACTTGCCTGCTGATTGGCCGAGCTCTTGTGCTTTCACAAGAGCTTATTGTGATCACATCCTCTACACAGGCGCCGCAGGGCGTCACAGTATTGGCTGGGTGCAGAGTGGGTGAAAGCAACCACTCCCTGGGCCGCTTTGAAGTGAGCCTCGAGTGGTTTGTTTAAAGTGAGAATGCAGTCACATCAAAGACAGTAAAATAGCCCAGGGGATCATTTAATAAAGCCCATTAGCCAGTTTTCATTGACAGTATGGTCTTTTTATTCTCTCCAAATGCATTTTCTGTGCATGTCGTGACCATCACTTTTTGCTTTTAGTTTGATGGAAATATTTGAGAATATAAATAAGATGTGCTTAGCAGCTTGCATGCCTTGATAATCAATCACTGACAGGATTGGACAACTTCATAAGTTGTGGGCGGTGATGATGAAATGACAAGATTCCACTTGTCACAGCTGCCTGTTAGCATCCGAAATCTAAATCTTTCCAATAAATGGCCAATCTGCACAACCACATGTCTTTAATCACACACTATGGTTCACTAGTCTAATAGCAGTGAGAAATCAAACTTTACCTCTGTTCTGGACCACATCATACACACTGGAGGTAAGAAAAGGCCCTAAGTGGCCCCTCGGAGACCACATCCTCTAGTTCTACTCCCAGGAAGAAAGCAGCCTCTCCTTTAATCTCTTCACCCAGCCTCGTACCCAGCAGACAGCCAAAGCTGATTGCATCCTCTTTTCCCTGAAAAAGCCCCCCCACACACACATACACCCACACACACACACACACCAACAACTTTATCCTTCTGGCCCAGATTCATTTCTCTTCGATTCACCGTTAAGCGAAAAAAGAGAAACAACCACTCCTCTAGCGCCTTTGTGTGTGTTTTAATGGTTTCTCTGTCTTGATTTATAGAAAAGTAATGAGATTTTCATGTATGCTGCAGCTATTATCACCGCTGTATTGGATTGGTGGAGGCAGTGGGGGTGTGTGTGTGTGTGGGGCGGGGGAGTCTAAAGGGATGTTTCTCTGTGTCAAATTCACCAAGGATAGAAAGATTATGATGGTATAGTGTTGAAACGCCATCGCTTTAAACCTTCTACCATATCATAATCTGTCCACCAGCAGCGTAATGCCGAAATAATCTGTGGATGTTCATGCTTCTCCCCAACCGACCAGTGTTTGTGTCCTCCGCCGCCGCTCTAATCTGCATATGGGGTGGATAGACGGATGAGATGCCCAGACAGGTCACCAATGACGCCAGATCTCCCCCTCATTAATTATAGACTCAGTCCTGGCAGCAAAACAAGGCAAAGGTATCGAGTATGTGCGTAAAGTAGTACATTACTCTGAATTGTTCATGTGTCTCTCCATCTCTTGTTCGCCGTAATCTATCTTCATCACCCGATACTTGATCAGGCCAATCTGTCACAGATATAGGTTTCGAGGCTGGCGGGTTCTGTGTTGCTCCCAAGCACGCTCACGTCATGGAGTAGAAGATTTGGTGTAGCCATGCCGTGGCCTTGAGGCTGCGCTTCACCCTCATGCATGTAAATGCAAGACTGATGCGTACAACTCTTGGCAAGGAGGTTGACTTGAGTCCTCTTTTATCAAGTAATCGATCGGCCCAGATCAAACGGCAGACGGCTCATATGGAGTGCAGCGCAGGCAGCATCGGAGAATCAGCTGCTGAGCCCCGCAAGTGATATCCCTATCCATCCCTCTTTCCACATTAGGAAAATGAGCCTGCGGGATAAGTGACAGAGCCGCTGTGCCCTAATGCCCCAGCCTGTATCTGTCTCTATGATAAGGGGCTTGAAACAGAGTCACCAATTAAAGCCCGTGCCCATCTCCGCCACATGTGTACATATATGTGCCTGTCAGGCTGCTGAAAGGAATGGCCTTTGCCAGCCACGGTGACAACGGCTGTCTCAAACCAGTCATTAACAACCACTGGGCTCTCTGCAGCTGACCTTTGTCTGGGCATTTTGTGTCCCTTTTAAAATATTTTATTGGTTGACAACTACAGTTATAGACCAAAGTTGTCACTTTATTGCAGATCAGTTCACAACAGTTTCAGGCATTTCTCACGCTCACACCTTTGTTGTAGAGTGTCATAATGTCATGTTTTAAAATCTGCACAGTTTTACAATGCCATATATGTGACATCTTTCTAGGAAGTGTCATGTTTATTTAAAAGGTTGGGAAATCAAGTGCCTCAGGACTTAAAGGCGTATGTTCTGAATGTCATGTTACTATGTGAATAAGTTTTAAATCATACACCACATAGACAAACTTATAGGCCTTCTACTTTATCCCTAGGGTAAGACTATTGCCAATGTAGGAAGCCAGTGAGATTTGTTACTCGACGGAGGTGCTTGAGAGTCATACCATGACGATGGTGCAGGTTTCTGACCTCTTGACCCCGCCACAGCGCTTTGAGTACTGTTCCTGGTCTGGGTTTGAGCCAGGCGTAAACTGACACCACAGCACCAAGAGGCCCCGTCACTCAGAGCCTGCTGGTGTAATTACAGAATCCCTCTACCATCAGGCATAATGTAGACGATGCACCGATGCACATGTGCCTGCACACACACACACTCTCTCACACATCCAATCTCCTGTGGCGAGATATCTGATAGTGAGCAACGACCTTCATTTGTATAGGAAATTTTGAAAGTGACTCCGGTTAAAAGGGGGGGAAAAAACCAAAGAAATTCTCTTAGATTAAATTAAAGAGACTTGAGCTTAAATCTTTGAAGCCCACAGCTAATATAATTAATTCTAATTAGATTAGCTTTTAGCTGCCCACAAAAAAATGAAGTGGAATAAAGAACCTGCCTGACTTGTTTTTGTGTGGTAATGCAATCATGGACAAGGGCCCTTTAAAAGTGCAGTGTAATGAAGTGGGTTTGTGTCCAGTGTAACGTCTCAACCTTACATACTGTAGCGGAGGAGTTGAGATGGAGGAAGCAGGAAATTATGTTTAATGGTGATGCATCATGGAAGGAGTGCATGGACTGTGTGTGTGTGTCATGCGTTGGGATTTGACTGTTTGAACTTTTTCAAACATACAGTATGCGAGTGCTTTAAACCAACTCATCTGGACGAGCGCTCTCATTTTTCCAGCTATTTCTCCTCCCACTGCTAGTCGTAATAAAGTCACTCAAGTTTATAATATCTTTTTCTTTTTTTCCAAGAGCATTAATAATCTAATCTAATGAGCAGGTCATTAGCCCACCCTCGTCCACTCCCTCAGGGTAAAGGCAAACACACACAGTAGATAGCAGAGAACTCATTTCCTCTACACTCATTCTCACAGAGACCTGGGCCGGCGGATGCCTTCACACCGCGTTGAGCCTGACAGAGCCATACTTGGCGTTGAGACTGGACGCATAATCATTTACTTTCAGCAGTTTACCGAGCTCATCCCGCCATAGTTGGAGTTCCCCCTCATCTACTGATGACCAACACGCCTTCCTCGCCGATTGTCATCAGTCTCTCTCGGCGATGGCTAGACTGATTGTGTCTGGGGAACTTGTACAAGCAGGTCCTGCCGGCTCCTGCGTTACTGCTGGGATCCTGAGATGGGACTCGCTTGGCAACTGGCAACCCTTTAAACCCGAGTGTCTCCTGGCTTGTGTTTACCATTTGGATGTGGCCCCGTTGTCTGAGAGGCCTCCATGTTGGCATGGGCAAATGACGTCCCGCAGTTGCTGCAGACTTTAACTGTGCCTTTTAGTTTTTTTTTCCCGCTGTTGGCACTGTGTTATTCAGCAAAAGGGACTGACTTATCTTTTGTGTTGCCTGGCACTGGTATTCAAGTTGACTAATGTTGCCTTAATTATTGGCTGCCTCTCGCTGATCTCTGTCTTTCTATTTCTCCCACACTCCCTCCCTCCCCTCTTGGCTTGGCCGGCTTTTGTCCGTTTATAATGTTCTTAGCCAGTCTGCAGCTGTAGAGCTCGACTCTCCCTGTGTCTCCAGCCGCACTCGACTGACCCACTAATGGAGGGGTTGTGTGAGGAAAGGCCCGAGGCAGCAGAAGGACTGCAGAGCTGCGGCTTAAAACAACCCGCCGCCGACAAACAGCGCGGACCTCCCGGGGAGAACAGCTTTGAGGAAAAGCACTGAAAAACCCTCAGTCAAAGGAAAAAGGAAACACGGAATAAGGCCAGAGTGCGACAGCATTAGCCGAGCATGACGGTAAACCTCTGCGGCTGAGGTACATTCCTATGCCCTAAGCATCTCCAAACTTTATTTTGGAAATGACCCTGAGTGACTTTGGACATGATGCAGTACTTTGTCAAGATGCCATCATAACCTGAGAAGCTGCTCCTTTGAGGTTTTTAATGCCGTCCTTGCTGCCCGCTACTTTGACCTTTCCTTTCAAGTGATAGTACAGAGTCTAAAAAGGATGCTACCTTATTTGTCAGTGACAACACAACGAGGCTAATGCAGACAGGCACAGTCTAAGCTTTATTCTGCTTGTCCTTTGCTATCCGTATGATTGACGATTATGAGTTAAGGGATTTATTTGAGGCCATAGGTTTTCTGTTTTGCATTAAAAAAAATGTCAGATTATTGGAGTCTGGGTTTAAAAGCGGAGCTAGAGTTAAGAATTTGTTGTTTAACGTGTTTATTTGTATTGTGACAAAAATGAACAAACAATACAGAAACACATTGGCAGCCTCTGGGAAGCGGAGCTGTGAGAGAGCATCCATGCATGCCTGGATGTGTCTGATGCTTCCCTGAATGTTGTTTCCTCTAAACCCGAGCATTGCTTCTCCTGTTTCTGACGTCTGAAATGTTTCGAGCACGGTCCAAAATCAAGTTTCAGCTTGCACCAACCGCAACTCCAAAACTATTTTACCTCGGCCATTAATCCCTTTGTTTGTCTCTGTAAGAAGTGACAAAGTGGACTCTCCTTGACATAACCAGTGTGGCTTCTGTGTCCATGTTGGCTTGCAGCAGAATGTGGCTGCACACCATCAGCCTAACTGATGGGCGGGGGGTATGACCTGAGAAGAATGCCCTGGTGTGTGTGTGTATGTGTTTGAGGATCAGGGAGCAGGGGTGTGCGTGTCCACCCCAACACTTTTCTAGTTGCAGGAACATTTCCATTGTCAGGCGTTAATCCACAGTGACTTCCCGCCCCCCCTCTGCCCTTGTCCCAGCGTCCCCAGGGAATCTCTCTGATGTGCTCTCTCTGAAGCACAGTGCTGGTATGCCGGCCGGGGGCCTCAGCAGAGGACCTTGGCTGTGACCTCCAGTTTGGTGGGTGCACATGCAGGGCAGCAAACCTGTAGATATTAGGCCGTGAGTTACAGAGCCAGGAGGAAAAGGGATGCAAATCATCTCCATAAGAAATCTGTCCATATCATGCTTAATATTGGATGAGTTTTGTGCACTGAAGTGAAACTGTTGGTAGTTTTGCTTTCACCTGGGTATTGAACTCTTTGGTTCGAGTCTATGCTTTAGTTTCAACCTGTGACACCTACTGCTCTACTGCAGAACATGATGCAGGCCGGTGGAAAAGAGTAAATCAAAGGGATACACAGGTCCACCTGTTACGTGGTTGATGTACTGTATGTTGAATTTATCATAAAGAGTGTGTGTACATTGGTGTGTGCATTTATGAGCATGTGATGTGATTCTGTACTGCATGTGCAAAGAGACGAATGGACAGAAAGTAAGTAAATACAAGAAGAAACTGGAAGAAAAAGGTTGTGTGCATTGTTTATCTGGGCCACGTCTGGCTCTGGAGGGTTCGGTTCCTGTCTTCTGTCCTTCGGCAGACACTGCTGGGAATCTGCAGCCCAGGAGAGAGGATGAAAGAACCGCAGCAGAGGGAAAAACACACATACGTCTTGTCTTGTGTACAAATCATAGCTCCACTGAACCACTAAAAGCACTGATCAAGAGTCAGTTTTTCGCCAACAAAGTGCCAACTTTTACAAGGGCCAACTTTTACAAGTAGGCATCCCATTAGCTGCAGCGTTTCAACAGGCTAGTTGGCAGAGGCTAGACGAGACCGAAAGAGCCGTGACACCCGGCCCGCTTCCCTGATTGGCTACAAAAGAGGATGATGCTAACCGGAGACAGGAAGCTTGTCATCCACTCCTAACAGGCCCGTGATATATCGGTGCATCGTCGTCCTGGTGACACACAAATGCACATCAACATTGGCAGCGTGGCTGTGAGCTTTTAGCCCACACATCCAACACAATGCTTTGATCAGAGAGACAGAGCTGCAGCCAGCCTCACTCTGAGTCACAGGGAAACCATCGCTGAAGTCACATGACGGCATGAATTGCTTTCCATTCTTTCCGTTTATTTTCTGAGGGAAATGAGGGCAAAGTCTCAGACAATAAAATGTTAAACTTGTCAAACAGAAACGGGAGGTAGCTCCGATTTGTCTCAATACAGGCTAGAGACAATGTTCCTGGAGGAGCACTGATAACTCATATATATATGACTGACAAGTACATTTTCTATTACTTCAGCAAAAGACATTGAAATCCATAATAATACTGTACTACTCCTGTTTGTGGATTATATATAAAGCTTAGAGGTTAAACAAAGGGCTAAATTGCTTGTGACATTTTTTTCTACACACACTGCTACGGTTATGTTGCATGTATAACCACAAACCACAGTGGCTTGTTGATTTCGAAGTTCACCATTCACTTTCAATTTCCACTTGCCCAAATTGTTTCTCGAATCATATTACAGATCATAAAAATGTTGGTTTGCACCCCTACTAAAGAGCCTGGTAGAATTACAAATTTAGGAATAAATTAAGTTAATAAAGATTAATTAAAGAATGGGTTTAATTTTATTTCTGTGATCTGAGTAAAACATTTTACTGTGTCTTTGTATGCAGCCCAGGCCACAGTTTGAGAGCACAATGGTGTGCATGATAAGCCAGCTACACACTCATATCTTTCAGTACATTTGAATGCTATGTACATTTACACTGACCTTTTCTGTTGTCCAGGCTTGATAAACTTCCAGTGCACTCACTCATTTCCTAAAGTGCCAATAAAGGCCCGCTGTGGCATTTTTATCTCAGTGTGGTTTTGACAGGCTTCATATGCGCGATGCACTCTGCCTCACCCCCACACTGCAGCGCTCCCCGCCGCCCGCCCGCCTGCCTGGTTGTGACTCATCTCTGGGGTCGTGGCATCCCTTCCCCCTGGGAAGCCGCTGTCCTCCAAGACCTTGGGAGGAGATGATGAGTGCAGTTGGAATTAGCACATTACATTTAACTGTAGCTAACCAACCAACCAACACACCAATAGCAACAAAAAGTAGAACATCACATATACATTGTAAGCCAACCAGAATCACATGTTCAATGTAATTGGGGCTCAGTTGGGTACATTAATTGAACCCACAGGCGCCCCAAATGCATTTAGACCGATCAGGCTGAGCAATCATTGTGGAGAAATCCCTGACTTGACGGGAAAATGAAGTGAGCTTGGCCAGCCTACTGTATGTGAACGTCCGCTGCTCCTTCCAGACAGTCCACTAATAGTTCACTGGGGGCAAGCCAGTACCTGAGCTATTGACCACACTGAGCCCCCTGACTGCCAGCAGCCACATCAGCCTCTGTCTTGTGTCTGTGTTGTAATCAGGACTTTCCCCCCATAGGACCTGGCCGCCTGCCACCACTAAAGCAGTAGACACAGCACCTGATTTATTGTATTGAGTTGGCCCAAATAAGCAGACACAGTCCATTACACTAGTGCCATTAGAGTAGGAATTGATCCAATTAGGTCCCCAAAGAAGGGAAGGGGGGGGGAGACTGGACATTCAATAACACGTCAAAATTCATTGGAAGAATGAAGCGAATGAAAATAATTTTATCTTAGGTAAATGTCTGTCTTTTGTGAGCCAGGTGCGCTAGCCATTGTGTAGAGGCATTGTTCATTTTGCCCGCCTTTCAATGCGTAGAGATTGTTGTGTAAATGTTGCGGCTTGCCGAGGCTACTGGGTAACGCGGGGTTGGATCAGTCCCATGTAAATCTCATCAAGCAAGGACAACCCTGAGTTGACACGCCAAGCCACGTTCTGAGAAAACCCCTCACACACAACTAAGACCTTGTGCAGAACAGTGGAGATTACACAAACAAAAACCCTATGCAGTGATGGCTGGGATGTCATGCAGTGTCTCCAAAACAAGGTTAAAGTGTGTCTAATCCTCTGGTTTTATCTTTGGGAACAGCACAGTGGAATGGAGCGATGTGAATTAGTTGTACGCACTGTGCTGCTGTGGTTTGAGAGAGGCAGAGATACGGGAGCAATAGGGTCACAGTGTCCCACCTCAGAGGAGTGTGTGTGTGCGTGTGTGTGTGTGTGTGTGTGTGCGTGCGTGTGTGTGTGTGTGTTTTCCTTTTGTGGTTGGTTCAGAGGGTGAGGGTTCAGTGATTACTCATATCTTTGTTCCTCATTCACTCTGTTTCTCACTCTCACACGCTTTCTATCACTTATACACACACACACACACACACACACACACACACACACACACACACACACACCTCCTCACTAAGAGCCCAAGCCGTGTCGATTGATTCATCTGAAACCTTAATGGTGTTGGTTTAAATGAGATGTATGTAGCCTGTCATTGCACCTTTCACCCCCCTTCTCCCCAGGGGCCCAGACCTTGACTTGGTCATCCTGGCCCTGTACATGGTTGTAGAGACAGCCAACACCACACACAGCCAACACCACACACACACACACACACACACACACACACACACAGGTGCACAGACACACACAAGCTACATCTAATTGCCCCTGAACATTGGCCTATCTCTGGTATGAATATTCATCTCATTTGCATACCAGTTGCAAGCTTCTTCCAGCACTCTGAAGGTCAGGACAGAGAACCAGCAGCATTCAACATTTTGAATTTGTTGAAGTGTGTGTTTAAGGTCTGCCAGAAAAATGTCAGGCCGAAGCAATTAAAGGCTATACCCTCACCCATAACTTTCTCCTTCTCCTTGTAACCTTGTCATCACATTAGTGTGATTCACAGCCCAGTTTTGGCCTCCTCTGCACCGCCTCACCACTTAGACTCACCATGGATTCACACACGTTATATAAGCCTCACAAGTGCTTCCTGATACGGTCCCTAAACTATGTGGCTGCCTGCCCTCGTATTCATCGTCTCTTCCCTCTCGCTCCCACCCCCTTCCTCCCCTCCGCAGAAGCCGTCTGGCGAAGGCCGGGACCTTGACGAGCCGGGAGAGCAGACGACAGACGGACGGACCAGACTGACAAACGTCTGCGGCGGCACAGCGGGCAGCAGCATGGCGTCGGTAGCGGACTACTACGCCGGCAAGAGCGTGCTGATTACAGGAGCCACGGGCTTCATGGGCAAGGTGCTGGTGGAGAAGCTGCTGAGGTCCTGCCCCGAGGTCAAAGCCCTCTATATCCTGGTCAGACCCAAGGCCGGCCAGTCCATGCAGCAGAGGGTCAGCGACATGATGAAGTGCAAGGTAAGGGACAAATGTGCACTCGGGCGTAATGTGTCATAGAGGTTTTACTATATTTGTCTGGATTTAATGCAACAGCTGATTGTGTGAGGGGTAATTGCTTCTAATCTTAAGTGTCGTCGTCGTCTGTGAGTATCCCGCTAACATTGGTAGCGGACTTTGAAACACTATTGTCAATAAGTAGGAAAAGGAAGCAATAAGAAAAGAACAACTCTAAGAGAAAGTGGCAAACCTGCTTCTATCAAACCATTACAACAGCAAACTTAAGGTCTGCAGCCCAGGTGTTATGTATTTTGACATATTGTCTAGTGGGCTGTTTATTCAAATTATCATTCAAAAGAGGGATTGGTGTTGCGGTGTATATATTACAGAGCCATAGAAATTTGCCTGTGAATTATAACAGCAGCAGCTGTTGCCATGGTGAAATGAACTTATTGACCTCAGAAGAGTCCAATTGCTCATCGATAAACTTTAGGAGAGAGAGAGAGAGACAGACAGAGACAGAGCGAGAGAAAACAGGGGTTTGATCGGGAATACTAAGTCGGGGAAACTGAATGGGAGGTTGAAAATGACTGGAATGAGAATAAGAGGATGGATCAGAGATGAGGAAGAAGATGAGAGGGTTAGGTAGGAGAGGGGTTGTAATGAAAGAGACGGATAAGGGAGAGAGGAAGAATTGGGGGCAGGGTGAGGAGATGAGAAAAGGACATGAGAGAGAGAGAGGGAGAAGGTGAGGAGGGAGGAGGAGGAGGACAGGACAAAGTCGGAGCAGAGGAAGATGAGAGAAAGAGGAAAGGTAGAGGGGGATGAGAGGAGCTCCAAATATGGTGGTGTCAGCTATATCAGGCGGAGCGGTAAAGCATGACTCAACAAAAACCTCTAAACTATGTTGGGCTTAATGAGGACTGAAGGATTGACACTGGACACGTATTGATGTGCTCAGAAACAGCTGCTGCAGGCCTGCGGTTCTGTTCTGTTTGGGTGTTATTGGCCTCAAACTGTCAGAAAACCCAACAAAATCACACTGTATTCCCCTCTCTTTTTCTATCTCTCTAATAGCATCTATTTTTACTGGTCTCACAGAATCATTGTGCTGCATTCATTATTTTACACATTGCTATGACACCGGCAGAGCAGCTGTTTTTGTTTTGTTGTTGTTTTTGTTCCTGCCCGATATGGCCGTTTTTTTAAATTTGCCCCCTAATTTAGCCCCGCGCTTGTGTTTCTTAGAGTTTCTTTTATTTCCCCCTCCATCTGTCAAGGTGAACCCGATGCCTCAGCCATCCCCATGTTACACAATACATCTCTCAGCACTTAATTAGCTCGCTCCGGCACAACAGTAGAAGCGCCAGTTAACAGCACCCTGTAATTTCTCCACGGCAGAAACGGGGAGAGAGTGGGCGAGAGAGAGAGGAGCGAGCAGGCTGATTTTTAATTCAAACGCCATTTCGAATGCACGCTCCCTCCTCTGCTGTGGCTTGTGAGGAAGAAAAGAATAACTAACAGCGATAATCAAACGGTTCTCTCCCTCCCGCTTCTGTATCCGTTAACATGTTAGCAACACAGCAGAAAATGGGAAGCCTAACGAGGCCAAAACAGAGGAGAGCGCACAGACTCAAGGTAATTAAGTAGAAAAAAGGTGGTGTCAAAAGTTGCCGTATCCCAGAATTCTGTGCATTTCGTTCAGAATGTGTCCTCCACATGGGGAATGATTAGAAATCAGTGAACCTGACATGGTCAGTCTTACAAAATATAAAAATCTCGACATTCCTATCGCATATAAACTGACTGACTATCTAATGTAATTTAGCTACTATTCAAGTATTTAAACCACATCTTCAGCCACTTTCCCACTTCATTTATCAACTGTAATTTTGTAAATGTAAATTTGCAATATTTCTCTATCTCATCACACAAGCCTAATTTATCTGTGATTTTGCCAACACTCTAAAAGCGTCTGCTATTAGGACACTGCTTTGATGCTGCTCCTGGTACAGACTCACTTGTGCTCGGTCTGCATTCAAAAGCGATGCCATTAAATTTCCATGACCAAGCCTCAAGTGCCAATTGGTATTCATGCCAGCCCTCAGGTCAGCATTATTCTATTCAGAATCAGGATATTTCATCAAGGCGAATAGTGGTTTTGCCTCTCTGCCCCTTTCCACCTCTTTTCATGCGGCATGCCCAAATGGCCTCTCTTCTCTTCCTTCTAGCCACGGCAGTATCATTCAGAGACCACCTGTTGCTAGGTAACGGCCAACGACCTGTCCCCACCGTGTTTTAAAAGGATGCTATCAGGGGAGCTGCCCCGAGCAGGAAAAGGACAAGCGGATAGGAATCTCATTGTTCCCTATGCATCTCCGCCGCTCCGACTTTGACATTTAAAGCACCATCTGAAGTACAGAGCGATTCAAAGGCTCGGTGGCTGCTTTTATTCTGCGGGAATGTTTAGACGCCCGCAGCCCTTGCCGCGGTGCTGGGCGCTGAATGGCATGTCAGGCACTCGGTAGATGTAGGGCTACGGGGCGCGCAGGACCTCTCTCCTGCTCCTCGGCATGCCTTTCCCGCCCACCACCGACTGTTGAACCCAGCAACAGTCTTACGCTCCGTCTCTCTGGCTGCGAAGCGTCTTCATATTGCGAGGCCGGCTCTGTAGCTGCAAGGGGATGGGCTCGGGGATGGGCTCGGATCTGGGTGGGAGAGATGGGAAGAGGAATGCTTTAGGTAGGAAGGGGAATTGTGTGGAATTTTGCCTACAGGGCAGGATGCTGGATGGGGGACGGTTTGGTCAGTGTTACTGTAGAATGGCTGTATTGATGATTGCTTCGGAAGCTATTCCACACATGCTGATCAGTGGGTTACGGCAGCTTGGACCCAGATGGCTCTATCTGATGCTGAGTTTTGTGTTTGTGTGTGTGTGTGCTGACTGCTGCAGGATCATCTGAGGCATTCCTTTGCCACAGTGCACCTCAGCCCAGATTCTGCCCCACCCAGCTCTCCCTCATCAGCCTCCGTCCACCCATCCCGCCTCCTATCACAGCCTCCTCTGATTAAACAATGGCTACCTGCCTTACGCTGTTCTACAAATGTACTGTCAACGGTTGCCAAAGGGGAATGTGGCCGAGTGTTTGCTCACAGTATTTGTTCCAACATGTCATCTAATGGGTTGGAGAGCAGTCGGGCAGGCCGGGTGCCGAACAAGTCGCCTATTGAACAGATGCTGTGTTGTTCTTTCTTTGGCAAATACGAGTCATCTCCGCTTTTGTCCTCTTTCTTTCTTCTTGCCCCTGCTCCTTCGTTCACCCCTGTTTGAAATAAAGGGTCAGTTTGTGTGAAGACGGAGTGAGAGACAATGTGCGCCGTGGTTGTTTTTTTTCAGTTTGTGTGTGTGTACAAGAAATTATGACGAAAATGCAGCCACAGGCAATGTTTACTCAATACCTCTGAGAATTGTTCATTGTGAATCATAAAGATTATGAATTGCTTGTATCCTCTGTGATCTAGCTTGAGCCTTTCCCGTCTTGCCTCACCAAAACCTCCAGTGAGAGTCAGTATATCTTCAACAGTGTTGAGTCATGCTGGTGTGGTCCGCTTCCTTCCCATTTCATCTCCCCTATCTTGGCATGTCAAGTCATGACACGCCCGCCATTGACTCACTACAGATGAAGGGCAGGGCAGAGTTGAAATAGACTGTAGGACAGAATGAGGCATGGGTGTTTGTTACTGTGTTAAACATACGCCTATCATTGTAAGTGAGTTCCTGTATCACAGTAATAAACAGTTCATGTCTGGAATACCACAGTGTCTACTTCAGTTCAAGCTGTAGTATGGTGATGTCACTGTCGATGCAAAGGAATTAGGCCCCGCCCCCGCACGTATTTTCCCTGTGCACTGTGGCTTGGTATGGGAACAAGAGGGTGGGTTATGAATTGAGGGAGTGTTAGTAAATGTGTTTCTACTCAAATAGGCCAGGACATGGGAACTTAACTTAGCTGGCTCTCAGCTTATATATAGATATTCATCATCAGCTGTACAACTTCACTGAAAATTACTATTTTTGGGAGCTGTGGCACCAAAGAAGTCTCACTACTCTACTGAATTTGATGCAGATGAAATATTGGTGAAAGTGCAGATCATCTTCGTTATGCTTGTCAGTCACTTCTTCTTCCTTTTCTGCTGGAGATCATATGTGTTTCTAGGAGACTTGGTATTGCAGTTATAAATTGTTGATCCTGGTGCATATTAGAGCCCCTCGGATGCACAGTAACATACAGTGCAAGGGGTTCATGCATTTATAAGGATAGTTGCAATTACTTGACTTTGAATTTTCTTTCTCTGCTGTGGTCTTTGCTATATGCGCAGATCAGAAGTAAACCCTAGAGAGAAAACTGCCCACTCTGCTCCTCCCATCATTATGGCTGATGTGTGTGTTCACAGATAATGTTTGTTGGTGTGAGACTAGCATAATGAGAGGATGTTTGTGCCAGACAATGACGTATGCTCTGTGTGCAGTGCATCTCAACCCCCTCATGCCCCGTGCTTTGTGGTTTGCAGCCCTCTGCCCATATCAAGCACTGATCCAACATGACTACATCGTTGTATTGATTTCCTCTTGTTTGCAACCAGAGAGAGGTGATCTTTCCAACAATATAAATATTCAAGATGTATTGATTCCTGGCCCTAACAGGCGGTGCTGTGTTTCCACTTGTGGAACTGATGAAATCCCTGCCTGAATTGTTAATGTCAGCTGTCAGCGCAGGCACACCTGAAGCATCTCTCTTTCAATCCTGACGAAAGCACGGGGCCGTTCTTGACCTGCTCTGCTCCCATCCCGCCCCGCGCTCCTGATTCAGGCCCAAAAGCTAAATCCTGCAGTTAGCGTGTGGCGGTGTGCATGGCAGCGTGTCTAAGGCGTGCCGAGCTCTGTTTAAACAGCAACTTTTACAGATGAGAGGGAGCGGGCTGACTTTGGGCATTTGTTGTGCCTGAGTCCCACCCAGAGATGGGGACTCGGAGGGGGAGAGGTTGCGGCTGCCAGCCTGGCACAGTGCTGCTCCTCATTTGCGGCTGGTTGGCAGGCGGTACAGGAGGCGAGCAGGCTGAGAGGCAACCAATAGGCCTGCGAGTCTCCCCAGAGAGAGGGGCAAGGGGGAACCAATGCTTTTGCGTATAATTAGGTCGCAAATTAACTCCAGTTTGCGAAACAAATTAGCACATTAAACGTCGCTGGTTTAGTCATTAAGGCAGGCCTGACACATGCGTAGTGAAGAGCCTGTTCTTCAGGGGGCCATTGTAGCCCAGTGAAGTGTCCCCACAGTGTATGGAGAGTCTGCCAACCACCTTTCTCTCTCCACATCCAGATGGTCCCGCAGCCATCTGTGGGAGAAGCCCCTCTGCAGATCTGGTGTGATAGTTTTTACCACAGCGCCATTGTTATCAAGAGGTGTATTCAGGTCCATCAGTCAGGGGTGAGACACTTCACTCCTCTACTGTGTGCTATCACTTCATCATGGTGTACAGAAAATCATTTTGTACAATGCATAACTGTTCTTTATTGAGCACTATCTACTTAATTTAAGAAGGTTAAAAATTCTATTGTGAAAATGTAGCTTTCACTATGAACCTTCACACCATAGCTGTGAATTTTCACATTACTCCCACAATCCCCTCCAACATATTCAGAAAGAGTCATATGCCATTGCCATGAATGTGCCATGGGACTGTACAGAATGCGTATTAAATCAGAATCTGTAATAAAAATCTGCACAAGAAACATTTTTTGACTGTCCATGTTTGTGAGGACTCACTGTGTTGCCTTGTGAATCACTTTCATAGAAGCAAAAACTACTGGATCAACTATGGAGCCTTGGGGAAACACCTTATGGCAATTTGTCAAACTCTGATAACCTGCATGACTAAACTTGAAGAGAAGGGGCAACTTTGAAGGACCCATAATTTAATTTCTCTGGAATTCTGGTATTGGGTTTAGTTTGATAAATGGTGAACACTGCATAAACAGCTGGAGGAAAGGCAAAGGAAGTCAACAAATGTATCTTCATGAAATATGGAAGCTTGGACCCTTAGGGCTTTACTATGGGGTTCGGAATCGACTTGTCCCTGTATTATTATTATTTGGCCCTTTTTAGATGTGTGGGTGTGTGTTTGCGTGTATGTGGGTGTTATTGATCTGGTCAGGATGAATGAGGCCCTGCTTCATTTCCGCACAGGGGCCGAAGGTTGGCAGAGGCTCCAGGGCCCGGTGGCAGGACAGATGAGAAGCTGCTCTCCATATCCGAGAGGATCATGTTCATCAAGATTACAACAGCCCTGCAGTATCTCTGCCTTCAGATAAACCCTGAAACCAATCTGATAGAGAACACACACATTATGCACCATGCACAGCAGCATCAGCCTGCTCCCGGGGTGTTGCCTTTCAGGCATAAGTGAAAAAGGATGCTTTTGCGCATTCTGGTTTGTTCTGTTTGTGTGTTGCACGCACACTGGCAGATGGACAGCACATGATTGATTTGCTCTGCTCTATCACGATGCCATGTGTCTGTACAGTTGTTGCAGTGTGAGAGGAGCTTTCCGTGTAATCTCTGGGTTTGATGGCAGCAGCACTTTGACCTAGGCTCTTATATTATGCTCGCCCTTGCATAGCACTCCTCAGCCTGAGCTTCGGTCTACAGAAGAGCCTGAACACCTCACCAATCATCTTCATGGCCCTGAATGGTCGATACAACTAGCTGTTAGTGTCAGCATCAAGCTCAAAGAAGCAAAACGCAGATTTCACTTTTCTTTGCCGATTCCTTGCAGTTTTTTATGTGAACGCATGGGCCATACATATCATAAACTGTCTTATTTCTGTCGGTTTGCTCTTGGAGGGCAATAAAATTCTCCTTGGCTCAGCATGAGGTCACTGTCTCTATAAGGCTGGAATGCGATGCGATCGGCATACCGAACGCCGAGCACAGAAATTCTGCATTTGCTGTCACCGTAAACCTTATTACTCTGTTGATATTGATCGTCTCAATTGAGTTGTGTACGATGATAGCCCAGAGCCTGGCACGAGAAAACCCTCCATTTTCATTAGTTTGCTTTGATGAGCTGCGCCCTGCATCCTTAAAGACTCCCCTAAGCTCTTAAGAAGCTGTGGGATTCAGGGTTGGATAATTTTGAAGAGAGCTGGCATCGTCTCTCTTAAGGGGGATTGTTCCTTGAATGTAACTCTAATTTATCTGTAGTCAAAGTTTACCTCGCAATAAAATCTATACAAGGATATATAAAACGGATCACTAAGTCCAAATCATTTTGCGCATTTTAATTTTTTCAGAATAAGCATCCTACATCTTCTTGCCAGAGCTTGCTTGGCATCCAGATGCGTCCCAACGGACATGCAAGACTCAGCATTTCAAAGACAATTATAATTTAGTGTACAAGTTTGAGACTCATACAATTCAGCTGCCAGCTCAGACCGTAAAGGTTTTGGGATTTGTGCCCGGGTGCAGTTTGGAATTGTGTAGTGACACGGGCTGATTAACTCTGTTTTTGAACCACCGGAAGACCGCAAGGGAGGCGAGGACAGGGAGCGAGTGAAGAGGAGCGCAGATGAATCCTTTTTCTCCTTGGCAAATGTACTGACAGCCCCAGGGATTCGTCATGTCTGTCCTTCTCCAGAGCTTCCCATGGGACTCCTCATGTCTCTGTCTTCTCCCCAGGGTTAGCATCTCATCCTCAGCCTGAACATGCCCCCCCACCCCCCCTCCCCCTCCCTGGAGCTCTTGTCAGTTCAGCAGAGGGAAAAGGAAACCTCGGCCTGGTATCTGAGATATAATGATGGCTCCTGCCGTCCTCTGCCATTTAGGGCCTTTAGTGCTAATGCTAATTGTCGACAGTGCTGGAGGAGTTTTAGTCATTATAATATCCTTAGTGAAACTGTTTTTTTTCCCCCTTTTTTTGGCAGCAATCCTACCCACTTCCTATTATTCAACTAATTTAGACGGTGCATGTCAGGAAATGGAGGTCAGCGCTGAGGGTGCAGCCGTTAATTGCTTCTGTCTGACATACTTTGGCAGACCTTACCTAGCTACTGTAAATTTTCCGGCCTGCTCGTCCCCGATTGGCTGTGTCCGGCTGACTCAGCAGGGAGAGGACCAACGGTGGCGCAGACCCAGCTACCTGTCAGACTCCAACCGATGTTACCACAAGAGCAGGGAGAGGGGAAACTTGCGGAATGTGTTTTGTGTTTTTCAAACCCAAGCACTTAAAGCCGCGTCCCACCAAAATCTGAAAGTGTGTAGACGGCGGTGACAGTGGTTAACTCCGCTCCGCAGCACATCAAGTCCTGCTTGTACCCACCATTTATGAGGACCACCTCCAAAAAGATGAGGCAGAGTGGGCTTTATGGTACCACTACCCTCAGGGACAATAGCAAAGGCAGAGAAAACACAACAAACTCGTTCTTGTTGCTTTGCCCTCGCTGTTTCTCACTGTATTTGTTCCCCTTCTACTTAGCCTTTCTCGCTCTCTCGGTCTCTGTCATCCCTTTGCTCCGGGGTGCAGCTCTCTGTGAAGGGGGCTGTGAAAGAACGGAGCCCAGTTAAAGGGCAGTTAGTGAGAAGAGAGGCTGTTTAAATGGCATCTCGGGTTGCTGGGCTGAAAGGAAAGTGCCATTAGTGTTGGGTTTCTGTGCAAGTCCACAGAGCGGCTGCTTGGAGCACCCTGGACGAGGATTTACTGCCCCCGGGGTCCTTACAATGGTGGTGTCTCTCGCGCGGGGAAACGACAACTGGCAACCACATGTACAAGCCAGCTCCACCACTGAGGCAAAGGAAAAGTCATTCAGCGGACCTGATATTTTATAGATGGCCTATATTGTCCGTGTTCGGGGTTGGACGTCTTGGCTCTGTGAAGTATGGCTGCATTTGACAGACCACAAGATCCACCACTAGTCCTGCTGTGGCTGCCATATTCAGGAATGGCTGTGGTGACATTTTTTTTTTTTTTTCCTGTCACCAAAGGGCGAGGAAATGCAAACTGGTGGGGTATTGTCTTCCTGCACAAGGCCGTTTGCTCACTTATGCCCGTGGGCTGCGGTGGTAAATGAGAGCAGTGGTAGGCTGGCACAGCACCACAGATCATCCAAAGAGCCTCTTGACAAAAGGACACCACAATCCCACAATGCCATTCTCCCCCCGTGTCCATAACAAAGAGCGCTCTGAGGCCCACAGTCTCCGTCCTCATCCACCCCTCTGACCCTAATGCACTCTTCTCGCTTTCCCTCCTCCCTTCTGTGTCTTTCCCTCATGTAACTTTGGCTTAGAGGTACTTCCCAAATATCTTTTGACAGGGTTATCAGCCGGGCTAGTAATAGGAGTAGCCGTAGTAGTAGTAGAGTGAGACTGTACACTGGAAGGTTGTGGTTTTGATTTCATCCTGTAAGTGTACAGTAAGTGATAGCATTGTACATAGTGAATGAGCAGCGTATTTCTGTGTGTATCAGCAGGAACAGTTTTGCCATGACCTAGCAGTGCTGATAAGAGTGAAGTGAGCAGCCGGGAAAGAAACTGATCCCTTGCTCTCTCTCTCTCTTTCTCTGCCTCCCCCTCCAGTATAGCCTTGACAGTATAGCCTCAGTCAGTAAAGCCCCTGACCTTAAAAAGAAAGTCAGAGTTTCATTTGTTCCCATCCCCATGTCATACCACCCCTGTGACAACCACAGTCATTTTTCCAATCGCTTTGCTTTTTCCCCAAAGCTTGAATGACGCAACAGTTTGTGTTTAGATTGCCTCCTCAGTCAACCCAAGTCTTCTCAATGCGGCCTTGAGGTGGTTTTCTAAAAGTTATTTCTAGTTGTGAATTGCTAATGTGGCTTCTGTCTCCGCAGCAGCTGCGAGCCTCAAGGATGTGACAGTCAGACTACCAAAGTGATGTTTGGCTGTGACTGTATTTCTACATGAAAGGGCAGCGTGTGTGTAAAAAAACAAAAGGAATAGCCTTTTGCTTTTCTGGGCGATTCAAGAATGCATCGACCTGCTGATCCACGAGCGGCCTTGGCAAAGCCATCCCAGATTGAAAGCGAAATGCCACTCTTCCTTTTGTGATTGACAGTGTTCTCAGTAGGTATCTGTATAATCTCTCACACTGCGTTCTCTCTCACCGGGGTTTGTAGCCTCCCTGATAGCTGCATGGCAGGGAACGATCGTCAGGACTGTGAGAGACGAGTTTAGTTTTGTTTTTACAGTGAACTCTTACTAAGGACTTCCTGGTCAAACTAAGTTTTTGTGGGTAATGGGACGCTGCCAAAATCTGGGTGTTATTTGTGTTGCCTAGTTACACACCCTCAAGAGGAAGTTTGACTGAGATCATTACATGCCATCAACAGCTCCGTGAAGAGTCCTGCAAAAAAGAAGAAAAAGTTTGTGCAGTTAAATGCATATTGATTTATACATTTGGAGAATTTTTTGTGGCAAAGCTCCACATTCTCACACACTCTTCTGTGTGTGTGTGTGTGTGTGTGTGTGTGTGTGTTACTTCACCTACAGTATATTACTGCCAGCTGTGTGCTTAGAGCAGAGGGAGGGGAGACATTTGAATCCAGGTTTCCAGCGCTCTATGATTTTTGCATTACATAATGATTGCAATACTACAATATCTACAGAAATCATGTCAGTGCTGTAGAGGAGAGCCACAGAGCTGCTGTGATGCCTGATTTTTTTTTTTCCCCTTTCCATTAGACGTGGTTTTGGGTTATGGCATTACGTACATCAGGACTTGTCCTCAGTTGTTCCTAATCTGGACAACATCGGCAAGTCGGAAAAGGGAGGGATAGAAATACAAAGAGGAAGATGGCTATAGATGGAGAACATGAATATAAACAGCTGTTTGAAGCTGTTTAACTCAACATCTGTCCCCTTCAGCAAGAGTGCTCCGCTTACTAGGACAGCTGATACACACACACATGCAGAACGCCAATTTCATAACCGAGAGAGCACGCACTTACATGCCAATCCCTTCGCATCCCCTCTCTCTCTCACCCTCTTTCTCTTGTTTTTCCCCCTCATGCCATCATTCACTAGCTATCTGTAAACTGTCTGTGTGCAGCTGCCAGACGGTGAAATGCGAGCCCCGTTGATTGGAATGCGACACTGCTCTGCGACACCTGACCTGAACTGCATGGGGAGATGCGTGACATGATATGACATCTGACTGACTTCCTCTGTTGCCTTTGATTAGCGTCTCCCAGAGCTGCTCAACCAGCTCAAAGAAAGCACAACAATATACACACGCATTCATTTCATTTACAGCCTGATGTACAGCGTGCGCTCCACAGGGAGCGCTGTGGCATCGGGGTTGTTTCAGACACACGCTCGTAAATCTAGACCAGAGTTCACTTAATCCCCCCTCTATGTTGGAATGTTGTCTGTGGCCCTCAGTGAGCAAGCAGCAGTGTGAACAGGTGGAATAATATCACACACGCTGGGCTTTGTAATGGTTATGTGTGATGTATTGTGCAGAAAATATAGTGCATGATTAGAGTGTATGATTGACCCCACACACACACACACACATTCCCACTCCCACACCCCACTTGTCATCATCAGTCAGGCTGTTTTATGCAGTCATTGGGTTTTTGACAAGAGGTATGAACTTTTGGATGTCAATTCAAACACAGGGTTTTTAATCTTTTCGTCAAATTCTGCTGCACAGAAGGACAAATATTCAGTCTGAAGTGGTGGGGTGTATGAACAGTATGTACCGGGCGTGGAGAGGACATTTATGCGTACAACAGGGAGTCCGTTAAATGGTTTACTTTCTGGGCTCGGCCGCTGGCCGGTGTGTGCCGTTTCCAGGGTTGGGCGTCCGACAGGGAAAACACCTCAGTCTGAGTCATGGGACTGACAAACATCATTCACAAAAGCTCATTGGACCACGGCAGCACCGCATCACCTGACCTGACCATCAGTCAGTTTTGTACTGTAGGTGCCAACCCAAGCCTTCTGCCGCACCTGCCGCCCACCTCGACCAAGCAGCCATCAGGTGACAATGCAAATATTGACACTGTCACAACTCCTTATTTGAATTGGGTGATTTAATGAGCACCGATGTGGGCAGGCTGGTGGTCAGAGACACGGGTCTGATTCCTGTGAAGTGTCTTTGAGCAAGACCTGGGTAGCGCTGTTGGCTGTTCCTCCTCTCTGACCCATCTCATGACATCCATCCATCCGTTTATTATTATTGTTTTTTTTAACAAAACAGGACAGACACTCAGATCAATGCATAACAGAAGCAAGTCATGATATCCAAATTTGATAGGGATACGTGCGTGCGTGTGTGTGTGTGTGTGTTAGGGGATTATGCAAGCTAACATATTTGCTGCCTTTGCTGACTTGAGACTATTTACATTGCTGAAGCTTGTTTTGTGATGCTGTTCGTTTGCTGTCAAAGCTTCAGTCACTTGTGTTTGTGATGCTGTTTTAGTGCTGTTTTAGTGCAAGTGCTGTCTGCTGTCAAAGCTTCAGTCACTTGTGCAGACGACCCGCCCTACAGCTAGTCAGCCATGTGCAATATGAACATAATTATTACTGGCATTAAAGTAGGCCACTGTGTTCGTCATGCAGACTTGAACGCTGCTGATGACTAAACTAGCATGTGAGCTTATGTTTCCATCTCTCTCTCTCTCTTGTGTGTGTGTGTGTGTGTGTGTGTGTGTGTGTGTTTTGCCACGTGTCCGGCAGCTGTTTGACCGAGTGCGGGAGGACAACCCCGACTTCCACCAGAAGATCATCCCCATCAGCAGCGAGCTGATGCAGCCCGGCCTGGCCATCAGCCCGGAGGACGTGGAGAAGCTCACCGCCTGCATCAACATCGTCTTCCACTGCGCCGCCACCATCCGCTTCGACGAGCCGCTCAAGTGAGGCCCGCGTCCGTGGATTCACGCACACAAGCACGCTCTCATCTGCTCTTTGCTACCCCTCTTTTAAACACAAAACACACACACACTCTCTTTCGACACACTCTGACTCATCACTGCCTTCTACTGCCGTCTCCTGTCATTATCCCTCTATGAATCCTTTTCGGAAGCATATTACTTACAACCTACAGTAAAGCCTTTGGTTCAGAGAAATGTAAGAAAGCGGTAGAAGCTACAATGGCATCCATCTCGTTCCTGTTGGGTAATTGTGCTTTGTTGCAGAAAGTTCCCATTGTGGAGCGTCACCCCAGAGGATGTGCTGTACACTGCGCTGGCTTCAGTGTTTTATTGATTTAGAGCAAAGAGGAAGCTGGGCCGTTTACAGCGGGGTGAGGATGTTGAGAAAGCAGCGGCTCCATCATGGGTCTTTTTTTTGTTTTGATCATCTGTCGAACAATAGATTGTTTCGTCTTTATTCGAAGAGAGACGTTGCTTGGAAATACTGTAGTTTGTGTAATCAGCCCAGAAGATATTGAATTTGGGAAGTTGCTGACATAATAACGGATGGAACACAAAATAATGTTCACCAAAACCAAACAAATGGTTTAAAAATACAATAGCAGTTTCAATAGCATTGTGTGTACTTTCTGCACAATATAGCTTCTAGCCAGCCAACATGATGCCAGTTAGGCTGAACCCATTGATGAAATGCAGCTTGTTATCAGACTAAGACGGTGGACATCGTGTCATCTCTCTGCCACAGCCCCAGTCTGCTGCGCTGTTGTTGAATCCTGGTGGGGACAGTGCTTCATCGATATGTTATGGTGGCATAGTTAATGATTTCTTCTGCAGGTGACAGGTATTACGCTGTGCTTTAGCTGGTGTGCTGGTCTCTGATCTGCTCACCAGGCTCTATAACTTATGTGGTCTTATGACTCACCTGTGGAGAATTGCACTTATATGGCCTCCTCCTCTTCCTTGATTTTGAATGTGAATGAGTGACTGAAATGATATCAATGGGTCTATATAAGGTTAATTATCGACCCAGGAAATATTTTAGCCAGGGTTCAAAAAAAGAGGCCACACTGCTTTCTGCAAAACACTTTGTTTTATAAGGAATGAATGATCATCAGCAGCCACAATAAACTGTATCTCTGTGATTTATAGCTTTAGGACTGGCTCTAGCAATGGACAACACAAGCGATCCGTTTTGATCATTTGTATCTCTTGAAAAATAAACAAGGACACACAGTGTCATAGATGCAAAGCAAGCAGCTGCTGTTGCTCATTGCCATAAATAAATGTTTTCAAGTCTGCACATTTCCATAAATTGTTCAAATGTGTAAATCATGGAGATGTACCGAGTTATCCTACCTTACTCTCTCTGGTTCAGTTGAGAAAAGAAAAGTGTTGTTTTGCATCCTGTGTGTCCTGTGCTTCATGAACCAAATCCAAAATTTCCAAACAGTGATTCTCAGCATCCTGTGTGCCATGGCTGCTAATGGCCTCTAGGGGCAGATAGGCTAACAGTGAGTGAATGAGTGAATATATGAGTTAGTTACTTTCTGGATCCATGAGGTGGTTTCACGTCTAAAAATGGTGTACAACTCTTTAAACGGCAAGTCCATATGGTCACCTACAGGTGCATAAAGTCTAAAATAAGAAGCACTTTAACAGAAAGGGAAATGGAATCAATGCACTATCAGGAAAAAGGAGATTGCCCAAACAGGCTTATGATGGCAAAAAGAAGATTTTAGTATGTTAAGTGAGTAAAAAAGTGTGATTTAAAAAAAGAAGTGTGCTTTGGAAATACTACTTTTCCCTCCGATAATGTGCGGATTCTGTTTCTCCTCCTGATATATTTGCTGAAAAAGACATGTAGAGGAATTAGCCTTGGTACCAAAAGTGACTTGTTTGAATTCTAGTGGTAACGTGTCCTGGGGGATGAGGCTATTAATCCACTGTGGACGGTGCGTGTCTCTCTGTGCTTGGTGTGTATATGCATGCGTGGAGGTAGATTACTCATGTCTGGGGCGGCGCTGGACAACCGTCATGGTTGGGCTCCCTGAAGATGGGTGTTGGGAGGCGGGACACCTATTAGCTATGAGTGACAGCTCAGTTAGGGTAAAGCTGTCGGACTGCACTCCACACAGCTTTGTATTGATCCGTTACTGCTTTCGCCATCTCTCTCTCTATCCCACTGACTGGCTTTCCTCTCTCTCTATCGCTTCACCTTTCCATCTTTCTTTAGGAGTGGCCTTCACCTCTCGCTTTTTCTTTCCACCCCTCTTCATCTAGCTTTCGCTCTCGTGTTCACTCTCTTTCTGCCTGGCTGT
Source organism: Centroberyx gerrardi (assembly GCF_048128805.1). NCBI lineage: Eukaryota > Metazoa > Chordata > Actinopteri > Beryciformes > Berycidae > Centroberyx > Centroberyx gerrardi. Next base: position 8,382,429 of record NC_136020.1, read on the forward strand.
CTCCCTTCCCCTCCCATCTCTCTGTCATCTCTCGGAGCCATTACTCTGTAGCGGCCGGCAGCCTTGTAAAGCGGTGCAGGGGCATAAATCAGACGTCGGCCTCCCTGTTTAAGAGTCGAGACTCGGGCCGGGGCTTTTCAGACTGACACCTGGGGCCGTTCCTATGCAAGTCTTCATCCACACTCGGTACTGAGCGTGCCCGCCGAAGCTGCGCCAGGCCTCGCATCCAAATTAAGATACCAAAAACAGTTGGGTGATGAGTCAGAGGCAGGAAGGGACACAGCGGTGCCTCCGGCTTTCCATGACTGTCCTGCCGGCGCGACGCACTGCATATGGTTCCAGACGGTGGTGGGAGGATGGGACGCCCACACAGTGCTCGTCCTCCCCTAACCCCCCCCCAATCCCCCCATCTCCCCATCCCTCCCTCCCCACCCCAACGCCGACTGTCACCGCCTCGCTCGCTAACAAGCTGGCACTGCCTGACCACATCGGATTTATGCCGGTGGACCCGTCGCCCACCACACACAGACACACACACGCACCCTCTCACTCTCTCTCCATCTCTCTCTGCCTCTCTGTCACACACACACACCTTCTCAAGCATGCAGGCACCACCCACACAGCGCCAGAGAAGCACTCTATCTCGCAGTGTCTGGTTGAGCTGACCCACAGTTGCTCTCGCAGTCCCCCCTGGGCAAAATGGGCTCTGCACGCTGTTCCATTACCACTGCAGGAGTTGTCATAGGTCCTCTACAGACTGGTGTTGATGCCAAGTGATGGGAAGACGAGTGAGGTGGTGTGTAGGCCACAGTGGAAGCGCCTCGTACGGGCGTAAAGCCAAGCAAATGTTTGCTGATAGATGTACTTATGGCCGGATGAGAGGTAGTATAAGCTGAAAATGGTGTTAAGTGAAAATTATGAGACTAACACCTTTTACCAAGAGAGGAGCTCTTTTTTCCCTCCTCTGTCTCTTCCTCTTCCCCTCCTCTCAGTGTGTGTTTGTGTCTCACAGTCCCTTTGTGCCGTTCTGCTGTGGCTTTATAATCATGCATTAATATTCCTAGTCTGCAAATTCTATTCCATTGAATGGAACGCTCAGCGAACGTCAGCGAGCACAAACATTCTTGCATGCAAATACCTAAGCAGAGATGCTAGAGCTCTCTCTCTCTCTCTCTCACGCACACTCGCACACCCTTTTTTCCCCACACGCAAAGACACACTTGCGCAACCTTTCCTCCCACGCACACACTCGCACACTCTCTCCTCCCACGCACACATACACACACTTGTTGACACCGTGTATCTCTCCTCTTTCTGACAGACACGCCCTGCAGCTGAATGTGATCGCCACACAGCAGCTCCTCAGCCTGGCCCAGCAGATGCACCACCTCGAGGCCTTCATCCACATCTCCACCGCCTATGCAAACTGCAACCGCAGGCACATCGACGAGATCATCTACCCGCCGCCCGTCGAGCCCAAGAAGCTCATCGAATCCCTCGAGTGAGTGGATGGGTTGTTGGTTTTGGTTATGCGATCGATTCCAATTTAGCTCGGTTCATGCCAGGAAGGATGTTGAATTTGAACCGTGTTTCCAATCATCAGTGTTTTTTCTCAACACCTAATGGTGTGTCAGACTGGGTAAGATGCATGCCAGTTGATAAATGGATATGCCATCTAGAAAACACTACAGCTACTTAGATAAATGATAAATTCACCGCAATACCCAGTAGCTGCAAATCCGAATGGTTTCATACACCAGTAGATTCAAGATTGAATATTTTATTGCCATATCAACCAAGGTTGCTAGGGATTTGTCTCAGTCTGAACATTCGGTACACATATACATGCACCCCCCATACAATACCCATTATTTATAACAGCAATAAACACACAAATCGGTCACAAATCAGTATAAAATGGTAACAGAGTGACCGACTGACTCCTCTTATTTCCTGGCTCCAGGTGGATGGATGACAGCATCGTGCGTGACATCACACCGCGGCTTATCGGCGACAGGCCCAACACCTACACCTACACCAAAGCCCTGGCCGAATGCGTGGTGCAGCAGGAGCAAGGCAAGCTCAACATCGGCATCATCAGACCTTCCATAGTGGGAGCCAGCTGGCAGGAGCCTTTCCCTGTGAGTCGCCCTCCTTCCAGCATCCCTCCATCCATCCATCCATCCATCCCTCTTTACCTCCCCTCCATCACAGACTGTCTGTTAGCCCAACCAGCCAAACCAGTACTATACGTGTTGTAACATCTTACTCTATGTGCGTCTACTGCCAATGTGCCACAGCATGTTCAGTGATGAAATACCCGAGAATAGACTCACATCTTGTCCTCACACCAATGAAACACGCTCAGTGTGGTGTCAGCAGCAGTACTCTGCTCATTCTGCTGCCTGCGGTAAATGTTAACCAACACGTTAGGTGCTCACAAACAACTCGGTCACCGCTGCCAGACCCCACACTCATTACATCCCCACTGTGACAGTAAAATGAATGGAAATAAGATATTGATCGATGTAATCCCACACCGGTCGATGCCTCTCCCCTGTGGGCTTTATCTTAAGTGGCCCAGGATTAGAGCAAATTGGTTGGCTGAGCGCAGGTTTGTATCGGGGGTTGAGGGCCTTGTGCGATGCCACGGTTCACACGGTGTCCTCGTGAAACGGGATCTAACCCAAACAGCTGTCGCGACGGGACGGGGCGGGGTGATCAGGAGGGCAGAAATGGGACAAGCAGGGGACAGTTGACAGGCTGATATTCGAGAGCCCACGTTAGAAGTGCAGGAAAGTTCATGTAAAGGCTACCTTGAACGTTCAGAGGAGGATTTTGATGCCGTAAGTTCAAGTCAAGTAAGTCGCTTTCTGACTAGCTGCTGCTGCGGGCGTCCCAGCAGGACGTCTTCAGCATTCGGATTCCACCGAGTTGAGCATTTAAGTCACACTTCACATAAACTGCCTGGGCGACATTTCAAACCTCTGTTTTTAAAATGCCGAATATCAGCCACTATTTGAACTTGAAGGTGGAATGAGGGATAATATGGAGACTTAATGGTGCATTTTATTGGTCTGCACTTAGTAGCAATTATACTTAATAGCAATTATACGTTATATATTTGGTATCACCACTTTTTAGTTAAGTTTGGTATTAACTTAATTAGAGCTCGTTTACTGTGGTATGTGGTCAGGTGAGGACTATGCTTAGATGCTTATGATTGCTCAGAACATTCCCATATAATAATCAAAGGAACTTAAATCCACTTAAAAATGATATTACATTAGTAAAATCACAGAAAAAATGCAGGAAATCCTTGTTTTTATCTGGTATCAGGAGCTGTAGGCCTTGTGTTTGAGGACTGGGAATGCGATAGTTCCTGGCTCCGTGTACAGCCTTCAGCTGTAAGCCTGGCCTGGCAGCGACACTTCAAAAGGCCTCACTCACGCTTGGCCAGGCAATCGCCTTGGCAGCCCGCGCCAGTAGGAACTGTGCGGCAAGGGGGATGGGACTGCTTATGTATGTGTATGTGTGGTCTGTTTACAACCACACACAATGTAATATGCATATAAGTTCCTTTGTTTTCCATGTCCTCAGAAGTCTACCGTTCAAGTGACATATCAGTGGTAAAATCCCAGTTTCGGGTCAAAGATGCATCTCCTCCTTTAGACTGGCTGGAAGCCATCAACAGATTGCGGTGCTAAAAACGCCACTGGTCTGTCATCTTCTGTGCGCTTATCAGCAGCAGAGCATATTATTAGACCCAGGATAAGCCTCGACTTGGGCCACATAATGGGCTCCAGTCCCACACAGGAGGAACTGCAGCAGTCTATAACCAGTGGCTTCATCCATTTTTAATGGAGTCTAATTGAAGTCGACAATCACGGTGTTACCCTCCCTCCCCCATCCTCCCAACGCAGGAAGTAGCACATCCCCGAATCGCCGATTCAACACACACACATACACAATCGCATCAGCGTTGCCGTTAGGATCTATAACGTGATGGTGTCGTTTTAGTGTTATGGCAGTTATCCACAGAGCACTTAAGACAGAGCTCTCCCTTTTCATCTCTAAGGATTATACTAACACACTTCCCCTCTCTGTTCTCACGCCTTAGGGTTGGATCGACAACTTCAACGGGCCAAGCGGGGTCTTCATAGCTGTAAGTAAAAGTATTTTTGCAGTTTCTTATTCTTGAACCTGAAAGCCTCTTGAACACAAAGCCTAGTTTCGGGGTCCTAACCCAGTGTTGTCCTGTATCAGGCTGGCAAGGGCATCTTGCGCACCATGAGGGCCAACAACGATGCGGTGGCCGACCTGATCCCCGTGGACGTGGTCATCAACCTCACCCTGGCTGCTGGCTGGTACACTGCAGTACACAGGTTAGTGCTGCTTCCAGGGTAAATACCATTTAGGTAGATCACAGCCGAGTAGCTAGTCAGCTAGTAGCGCCCTCCTCAAATGTTGAAATGCCTGCCCTATCACACATGACGTCATATCCTTTTTTCAACGAAGATAATCTATTGGGACAAATCAGATGTGACTAAGCCTGACATGTTTTCTATGACTGTCATGGATACAGACAACACCTCTTATCTTTTAACCACACATTCTATTGAGATGACAAAGGGTTTAGTCAACCAAATGGGCTTACAATACATAAAATCCAAAACACAGTCGCGCTATGTCGCTAGGAATGGCAACACAAGAAGCTAATCCCAAAGAGTTTCTCTACATAACACTATCCATGATTCCTTGCAAACATCAAGTACATGGAATATAGATAACTCCTCTTTATTGCCATAATGGAATCATGCAAATAAAATGTCCCACTTTTATTATCAAGAGACACACAATCCATTGTCATAGTTTTACATTACTATCTCAATTCAAAATGAAAGTGGTTGCTCTACAGAGGTATATAAAGCTTTCACACCTTCACCAATTGTAGGGCAATGGAGTACTTTCTCAATGGAAACATATGTCCAAACAGTCAGAACTTAGCACCATTTTCAGGCCAGTAGGGGTTACCACCACAAGTTCAACTGACAAGAATTACAGTACAAGAGCTCTAAAGCTTTCTACCACAGTCAGCACTGACTTAACTCAAAGTCCCACATCACTTACGCGACGTTGGAGCACGTAGATGCATGCCAGCACTGCCACTAAGCATAAAAATAGTCTGTTGACTCTTATGAAATATGAAAGTGTGAATTATGGACTCAGGCATTGAAAAGTGTGTCAAGGGCCAAGATTAATTTCACTCACCCTGATTCTGTTTCTCAGAGCATAGGTATATATCTTGTCAGCACTCTGTTTTGAAGGTCTGCATGAACTCCATGGGTTGTCTCAGTGCAATATGCAGACAGAGACTCATAAATTAACTGTGGTTTACCCAGGTTTTGAATTTATGATTAACTTTGTATAGCACCATTGTCACATTGCTTACACAGACTGTGCACTGACTGCAGTGTTACCAGGAAATTTATGTTTATGTATTTTTATGACTGGTGGCCTCGGCATGCTCGAGGCATTCTGCTGACCTTCTACTCCCACACACCTTGCAGACCTAAATCAGCACTGGTCTACAACTGCACGACCGGCGGCATCAACCCTTTCCACTGGGGAGAGATCGGTAGGTACATTATTTGTGTCTTGCTTAAGGGGAACGGAAGCCTGTCACTACGGTGGCATATTATAGAGCTGTTTTGTCTGTGCCTGCTGGCCTGCAACAATATTGTCGCACCGGTTTGCTTTTCATCATCACAAATCAATACTCCAATGTTTTGACATGTTGTTGGCCCTGTGCTGTAGTTAAGTTGTGCTGTGTGGTTGGGAGTCGTACGGAGAGTGTCTGCCACCTGGTGGAAACTGGCAGAAGATGAATTTAACAAATGGAGGGAATTAGTGGGACACTACCCAAAAACATATTTCATTACTGTATGCAGATCTGCAAATCCGGTTCTGTATATATTACAGCTTATATATAGAATTTAGATTATATTATCTAATGTCATAGAATTTAGAAACAGACATACTGTTTCTAAATTTTAGAGACTTTTATCTAATGATGTAGTTCAGTAGTGTTTGTGTTGATGTTGTGTTCGTGGTGGGAGCCTGCATGATCTGTCGTCTGTTCTTATTTGAGCGCATGATAAATACAAGTGGTGAAAACGCACAAGGAGAATGAAAACTGTGATTGTTTCCATCCCAGCGGTCATCAGGGGCATTGAGATTAGAGGGCTGTGGGTGTCGGCTGGCAGAGACTTAAACACAGCAGGGTGACAGGGGACCCTCTCTCTCTCCTGCTCTCTCTCTCTCTCTCAGATTAGCAAATATGCTCCCTTCACCGTGGAAATTGCTACCAGATGGCTTGTAGCGGGATTAAGCCTCATCACTGCAATTCACTGTTATGAAAGAGGGATAGTGCACACTAATCTCGCTGGCCCAAATAAGAGCTAGGAATGAAGCTAATCAAAAACAAGAGGATCAGCGGAGGCCAAATAACAATAGATGCACTCACGGAAAAAAAATATGCATGCATAGCCTAGTTGCTTCCTGGATGTGTAATTACAGAGACGGGTTAGGAGGAGTATCCAGGCCATTTGTGTGCTAGAGTGGTTCTGAGTCCCACCAGCTGCCGGCACCTTGTCGCTGGCATCTCTGGCAAAGTATTGTGGGTACTCCAGCACAGCGTAGCCCTAGTGGGCCATCTCCATGGCAACTGTCCTGGAGCTTGGAGGGCAGCTGAAGGTTAGCGGTGATACTCGCAGCCGGGCTGAATGGAGCCAGGCCACATCTGGCTGTCACCTTGGATCTGGTCAACTTGGCCCCTGCAACCACTACATATCGGTTGCCATGGCAACTTGCAGTACGGGCTGTGTGTGATGTAATGTGTGAAGTCACATGGCTCCCTCCTTTTATCTGTGGATGGCTGCTGCCGAATGCTGGGAGGAGGGGCCGGCTGTGCTGCCTAGCGGGTAAAATCATTCTGTGACTGCGTCTGCCTGATAATCCATAGGGAACTGGAGCTAAAAGTCACATTATTATGAACGCCAGCCATGATTCCTGGAAGTCATGGAATCTGCCTGATGTTCACCTATTTCACTGTTTCTGGTGACTGATTCTGGTAAATAAACCTGTGAACTACGAAAGACTATTCAAATTCTGTTATTTATTATGAATGACCATCTTTTATTTCAGTGCATCGTGTGACATCCTCTAGTATTCCACTGGCATTTATGGCATGGCTAGCCTTTACCAGAAATCCTTCAAAAGTTAGATGGTTTATTGTCTTTTCCATTGTCTACAAATCAAGTGAAACACCAGTTTATTGTCTAATCCATCCCTTCATCCATGCGCCCCTTGCAGAGCACCATGTGATGTCAACCTTCAAGAGGAACCCCCTGGAGCAGGCCTTCCGCAGGCCCAACGCCAACATCACCTCCAACTACCTGATCAACCAGTACTGGATCCTGGTCAGCCACAAGTTCCCCGCCCTCATCTACGACCTCTACCTGCGCCTCTCTGGACAGAAGCCCCAGTAAGACTCGCAGCCTCCTGTCGTGCTGAAAATCTAAAGCGGATTACCACAAGTTCCACTGTGGTGTAACCTCCGACCTCTCTCTCCCTCTCTCTCTCTCTCTCTCGCTCTCTCTCTAGAATGATGCGTATCTTTAACCGTCTGCACAAGGCCATCGGCCTGCTGGAGTATTTCAGCAGCCAGGACTGGGAGTGGAACTCTGAGAATATGAACATGCTGATGAGCCAGCTCACCCCAGAGGACAGGAAGGTAGGCTCATCCACACACAGGCCTCCAACGTGGGCCACATATTGCTGACAGATACCTCTTAAGGTTTGTTTTCCAGCTTACTTATAGACTGCAGGGATCCATCACATAAGACAATTCAGGGAGTGTTGGAAAGTTGAGAGAATTACAGGAAAGTATTAGCGAGTGGACTTTTCCTGCGACTGTCCACTCACCTGACACTATCTGAATGGTCCTGATGCGATAAACCCCACTCATCCGATACTCTAAGCAGATTAAAGCAAACACTGAGAAATATTAGCATCTACTATTTGACCCTGGTATGGTTGAGAAAGCAGCCAGCTTGGGGAATTTGCCTGCTGCTCACTGGGAATATACTGCATTATAATACCAGTAGTAAGCCTATTGCTCCCTCTACAGACTGAGAGTGGAATTTCAGGCATTGAGTAATACCACAAGACATTGTCTCAACAGCCTCCCATCTATCCTTCCTGTCTTGCAGACGTTTAACTTTGATGTGCGTCAGCTGAACTGGCCGGAGTACATTGAGAATTACTGTATCGGCACCAAGAAGTACGTCCTGAATGAAGACATGTCTGACATTCCTGCTGCCAGGCAGCATCTGAGGAAGTAAGTAGCCAAGAGAAAGCAAAATAAATCCAGAACTAGCACTGGGATGATCAAGTTTACTGCAAGGGGGGATGTTGTTTAAAAAAACTCTCTATTTATGTCTGCATATTCACTACCAGTCAAAAGTTTGGACACACCTGATTGAATGTTTTTCATTCTCTTAAAGCCATTTTGATCTAAAGGCTTATGCTTAAATGCTTGAAATTAGTTTCTTAGACAAATATAAATAGTGAAGTTGATGCCTATGTATGAATTTCTTTCCAAAGCCTTTGCCTTTCCATCAAGGCAAAGGGCGGCTAATTTAAAGAATCTAAAATATAAGATAGTTTTGATTTGTTAAACACTTTTTTGGTGACTGCATAATTCCATTTGTGTTATTTCATAGTTTTGATGTCTTTACTATTATTCTAAAATGTGGAAAAAAAATAAAAATAAAGAAAAATGTGGTGTGTCCAAACGTTTGGCTGGTAGTGTAAGCTGGTGCATCAGATTTCTTACCCCTTATGTTGCCTCCCTCTGTCTCCCTCCCCCCAGGCTGAGGAACATCCGCTACACCTTCAACACGCTGCTGCTGGTCTTCATCTGGAGGGTGTTCATCGCCCGCTCCCAGATGGCCAGAAACATCTGGTACTTTGTGGTCAGCCTCTGCTTCAAGTTCCTCTCCTACTTCAGAGCGTCCAGCACACTGACCAACTGAGTCCCCTCGCCGCCTCGCGCCAGAGACGGCGGCCCTCGCCCCTCGGCCCTCAGCGGGACACCGAAAACTGACCGTCCACGAAGGGACACTGCAGGTCCTCCTTTTAGTCTGGACAAGCAGGCGGGGGCTGCGGTGGGGCGAAGCACTCGAAAGGGAGAATGAGGTCTACTAGCCATGAAATGTATTTGTTTAGTTTGGAAAATCTCTCGTCAGAACCCGCACCGACCCCAACACCAAATTGTGTCCACATCTAAGTGTCGTCATTCGATTTCTACCCACCGTCTTCTTCTCAAAGTGGCCGATTATATATGCAACTATAAGCCTTTTGTGTAACTTTTCCATATTTTTTTCCAGCTCATAGATTCCATCCTCTTGAATCCGGGTACATTGCCTTGAAAATTGTGATGACTTTGTTTGCATACTTGAAATACGTCAGTGCTTCGTTGGAGGATAATTTCTGTCATTTCCTTTTTTTTTTTTTTATTCTGGTGATATCCAAATCCTCTCTTTAATACACAGGTGATCTGGATATCTGTATGTCTTCATTGCATTATATTGTATGTACTGCCTGTTGACGATGACACACACAAACTAACTGGTGGTTGTTATCTGTTTCAAGGCCAATCCAGAGATGATTGAGAGAAAACTCGGCTATTAAATTCTGACCACACAAGACAACTGTATTACTAGAAATATCCGACCATACAGATCTACCACCTTTCCTACTGTTGAGGTTCATTGAGTTACTATCACAAACGATATATATATCAGTGTGTCTTTGAACATAAACCTTGTTTGTTTTAATGCTCATCCACTTTTTGCCTGTTTGTACAGCAGTTTGTACTGAAACTAAGTTTACTACTTTTACATCTTTATAAATACTTGCGTCAAAGGCTAGTCTGATGTACGTGGTAGACCTTGGCAGTGTATTATATATAAATAAGAATACATCAGAGTTTGGAAGATCTGTAAATAGTTGAACTTATATATTATTCTTATAGACTACCAAAAAAAAAAAAATTGTATTTGACTGTTGATTTTGCTTGGTGAGCGTCTTCACAGGATCCCACCACAGAGCTTCCCATAGAATCTACCAAAAGTGTTACGTGTGACAGGCAAGTCTGATTTTTACTAAAACAAATAAGAGATCCGTGTACAGTATTGTATATGTTACAAGTCTTGACTCTTAACAGAATACAAGTACATACAATAATGAGCCTTTATGGGAGGAAAAGGGACAAAAACTGATTAAATGTGTTTATGCAAAAAGCCCGTATCTGTGGTGTAACCATGGTGACTGTCCTCTTGATTTCAGAAAGGGACGATGAACCAAAATGTCTGCAGTCGTACGAAACCTATTAGGCCTGTGTGATGAAGAGGTTTCATCATAATCGTTCTTACAGAGCTACAGGGCTATTGTAATGCTGTCCTTGTTGTGGAGTTCGCTCTTCTGTGTGTCCGTTTGACAACAAAGTGCTGTCTCTGCTGTTTGATGCACTGTTGGTAAACCCCAGGCTGGAGCTACTGTCATGTCTCTAATGAACGGCGACACTTACGCCATTTCATCTCATCTCTACTTTCTAGTGTCATTTGCAAAATGTTGGACCACCTTTTTTTTTTTTTTTTTTTTTTTTTCATGCTCTGAAAACATTTCATTCAAGTCTGCTTGGCAAAACTGAAATAAACTAGAAGAGAACAAATGTGCCAGTGTGCTGCAGTCCGTTAAACTTAACAATCTTCTACCTCACCATGTAGAGTTCTTTCCATAAAAATGAACACAAACAAATGATCTGACGCGTTCTACTGAGGCATTTGGTCTTTCGATAAATAAAGGTTTCAATGAGGACAAAAGATTGTTGGCATTTCTGACCCTGTTGCATATAGAGGAAAAGTACTGCATCTAAATTTGGGGTGTTACATTGTAGAGAGGCTTGATTTCCTGTTTTAACTGTAGAAGATGTCCTGGTTTGAACTTGGTGTTGCACTGTGTACTTTGATGTTTGCAGTCTTCAGATGATCTCTTCATCTATCTCTTCAGTCCCAAGCTACTCATAAACTTTCCACCCAAGACATCCAGACAGAGACTTGCTGAAAGTGAATGCCACTAAATCAAAAAGCCTAAATATAAAATATACAGTATGTATCTGTAGACACATGACTGTATAAACCCAGCCATATAGCCAGTTTTATATTGGCTGAGATCCGGTTCAAATTTGACTTTTGATCCATTGCACGCTTTGAATTTACAAGATTGACTAATCAAGCATCATTTTGTTTTTCTTCCTGAAGGCCATTCATATGCTCTTGTGACTTCATTGTCTACTCAAACTAGTACATGCTTTGAAACAAAATGGTACTCCTACTGGCTTCTCACATTTATGGGTATTTAAACTTTAATAGATCTGGAATCAAACGATAACCAAACGTTCACCATCATCTGTTGCTACAGCAAATGGAACAGAAAGCCTGAGATATTTCCAAAGACACACACACCATCACATGGCATCCAAAGGAAATAATGTACAAAAAAAAACGCATGTATGACTGCAGTAATAGGGCACGCATGATGCATTATTATTATCCAAAAGTCTGTAGTGAAATATACAATAATGTCTCTATCTCTACAGCACCAGATATGAACAGATGTGAAGTCCACTATTAATCAAGTGAATGGTACAGTGTACAAACCATAAAACAATCTTTAACATGTTGCAATATATTGTAAGTCAGCTTTACTTTTACTTTGCAGTAGAAAAAAAAACACATTACATGACATGTAGTAGAGTTGGCATTTAGCAAAACAGTTCACAACACTTCTGAAAATGGAAGAATAATAAATAACATGGAATTCCCACTGGAATGACAAAGCAGTGAAACTCAGTATTCATTCATTCATTCAGTCAGTCATTAGTCATTCATTCATATGGTTTAACAGGTCACCTCCTCAACATAAAACTATGGAGAAGCCAGAATGCGCAGAGTGATGGAACAAGGTCCAGCTACTCCTGAGGGGCGTCGTCAGCCAGCAGAGGGGTTTGGTGATTGTTCATCTGGTTGTGTGGCTGCACAGCCTGGAAACAGAGATAGTTCAGTAATACCACTGTTAATTTAATCGTGGTACAGGTTAGCATGCTTTAATACACTCTGTGACATCATTTATTCTGATGTTTAGCAGAAATATTGCTCACAGTAATGCAGATAGCCTGATTACTGTGCAGGATGGGAGCGTGTGTTGTGGACACCGGTCAGGACTCACCTCTCTGGGCCTGTAGGCTCCCAGCTTGAAGCGACAGCAGACGACATCAAAACAGAAGCCAACAAAGCCATGGAGCATGCCTTGGGAGAGAGGGGAAACAACAGGGACGGATGGATTGGATGAATTTTAATCCAGGACACCTTTCTCTTGTGTAAATTATTAATTTGATAAATTGGGTGCATTCTGATATGGCAAAGCACACTGCAAAAAATGCTGAATCTTAAATCGTTTGGTCTCATATTCAATCTGAAAAACGAAGTAAAGCTTATGCCAATGAGGTGAGATTCCGCTTGTTTCCAGTGCAGTTTCACTCGTTTCCGGAAACGAGTGTCTTGAAAGAAGGCAGAACATGATATATCACGCCACTATTATCAAGAAAATGACACAAACCTTGAAATAAGTTGCAAACAAGCAAAATTATCTCACCCCATTGGCAGTTCATTTTCACTTGTTTAATGAAAAAACACCTTTTGAGAGTCAAAACGAAGTAAGGTGTGATTTGAAAGCAGACTTGCCTGTCGTGGAGAAAATGCCCCCGATAATGCCGCACAGCCGCACCAGGAACTGCCACAGCGGCATATGCTGCTCCCTGACCGTCACCATCAGAGAGCTGGTGTCATACTTGACGAAGATGCCGGAGACGCCGTGGCTGCCCGCTGCGTGGTTTATCACCCGCTCCTGAGGAGCAGACAGGACGGTGGTTAGGTTTTTGTCTTTCAGTCAGCCTCTCTACTTCTCTCTCATTCTCCATTCAGTATGGATTTGTCTTTAAGAAATTATATTGTCAACATTATTAATGTTTGGGAGATGCAAAACGCAATATGTACGGTGGGAAAAGAGAGTCGGGCTGTATTGGATTAGCAATTATGTGAGGGATTTTTGGTTTATTCAGTTCTGCTGTTGTTGCTGGTGTGTGTGAAAGTGTGTGTGTGGGGGATTGGGTGAAGTTTTACAGTGTTTTTAGTTACTTTTTCCTCCGTTTCATTACAGAACATCAAAAACCTCTCTCTCAGCCCCTCTCTCTTCCTCCCAGGCTCGTGTGTCAGCATGTGCTCAGATCTGGACAGCCAGTGTGCACACTCACCCGCTCAGTCACAGCAAACTGGTGTGTGTCTGCAGATATCTTGTATGTGTGCAGCCTGGTGGGCACCACTGTGATGAAGTACTGGAACATCTGGTTGTCTGGAATGGCAACACACACAGCAAGGACTGTTATGTGAAGAAAACATGTGAATATTTCAGTTTTTATGAATAAATATTGATGTAAACTGCAGCTGAAGAAATTCTAAATAAAACATCTGTCACAAATGTTGCCTCCACAATAAAACTTAGCTCCATCCAGCCTTTTACAGTGCTTTGAGTAAAGGGAAATTATTTACCCTAATGCCTAATTAGCTGATGTATCCATTACCCAATACATCAAACCAGCAACATCAAAGAGCAGCTAAGGAAAGTTTTAAGGTCATTTCTGCGAAAAGAAAAAAAGACTCAAAACCTCAATAATCTTGCGGTAATTTCTGCCTAAATGCTCTTTGGTAGGAAACCAATCCATCATATGTTTTTCTCTGGCATCTGTGGGAGGAGCAGTAACTTACTGTTATTGGTGATCTTCTCGGTGCCGTCCAGAGGATTGATGATGCCTGGTATCTCCTCCCCGAAAGACAAATGGTCTATTCGATGGGAGAAGTTGTACGCTGTAATGCAACGATGAGAGCCAGCTCAGATTCAATCAAGGCAGTGGAGGCTCACTGAAAGCCCTCTACGTGGAAGTGGAAAAAACCAGGCCCGAATCAAGTGGTGTTTGCAGTAGATCAATTTGAAAAACACATTGGTTTCTCACAGGATATCTACTGATCAATCAGACCAATTTTGACCATTGCTGAGGAGGGAAACTGTCTTTTATACCAGTTAACATTTGACCTTCTGCAGCTGAGGAGCATCAGGACACAAGCTGGGCCTTGTGATGTGATCAGAGGAAACTGACACAGCTCTGTTCTAACTATCCGTCCTTAAATGTAAGCATAAAATGTTTCACAGTAACAGTCCTACTAGTTTTCCTGTGAAAATTCTGTTGCTGTGTGCCATACTTTATTGATCCCTGTAGGGAGACACTCTTTTTCACTTGCCCCCTCTATAGGGAGGTCAGAGGTCATCTCACACCTTCCATATCCTGTACATGAAATGCTCTAAAAGAGTAGTTTTAAAAAATACTACTTTGGCTGCTAAAAACATTCTTGTGGAGTCTTTTTTTTATTTATTTACCAGTCCCCCTGGCAGGAGAGACAAGTTAATTTTGCCTATTTATAATGAGTATATTGCAGCATATAAAACAAACTGAAGAAAAAATAATGCAAGTGTGGTTATAAAAGCAGTATTATTATTATTTAATTAAGAAAATGGACATACTTTCATGGCTTACAAAAGCTGCAATGTGCGCATGGCCCCGCGGATGATGAATAGGCCTGAAAAACACAAAATGTCAGAATTAGAGGACTGATGTCAACGATACGGCAGTCTAGTTATGTCGATTTTTTATATTTACACAAATTCTACACATGGACTACTGCAGTCCCATGGCATAAACCTTGCACATTCTTTATGTGGATCTGATGAACCTCTAGCTAGCTGACAGTGCCATGTTGACAAATCAAACGGTGTCTTACTTTCCCACGGTGATGTGGAAGTTTCCTGCCACCTTGTTGACGTAGACATGCCCATGTATCCTGCAAGCACTGTGGGGATCCAGAGAGGCATCCTCCCTGCACACACACACACACACACACACAGTTCACTAGCTGTACATCTTTACATATTATCCACAGCTGTCATTATGAATCGTTTATTTGGACAACTGACCGTGGCGGCAGGGCAGTAGGCACTCCCTTCAGGACAGTTTTGTAGAGGACCTCCTGGAGGGCATGTTCCTCTCTCAGCCTGTTCTGTATGAGAAGCAGCGTCCTGCACAACAAGTAACAGGTTCAGAAACTCCAGCGCTGTCAGACTCAAAGCCACAGTTGTACACAGAAACTACATCTGGAATGCGGTTACGCAAGATTCCCTGACCGCTGCCAAGTCCTAAGTGCTTCAGAAACTACTTAAGAATCTGGATGGACTAAAAACTGCATTTCCCCATTCCAGTGGCTCTACCTTGTTTTACAGTCTAAAGAGCTTTCTGTTTATAGCAAGAAAAAGTCAATACAGAAATATTTTTATCTCCCGGAGTAATATGATAAAAGCTTACCTGTGCCACAGTCTCTGTTGCGGGGACAGTTCAAAGACGACCTGACCCAAGATACAAAGAAAAGAGATGCAGTTGTGACATCTGAATCTTTTTGGATGCCCCAAATGATAATATCGGCTGCAACAAAATGCTTGTCTAATTCCTCAGCTGTTCCTCCTTTGTTCGTGCTACATTCCACTAATTAGCAGTTAAAAAAGGTGACTAGAAGACCCTAATTTTAAGGACAAGCTTCACTCACAGGCTCATACTGAAGGCCATTGGATGTGATCATGGTCTCGGCCAGGTCCAGAATGTCTGCTCCAACATCTGCAACCACAGACAATTAATTCATGTCATCAGTATATTATTCTACACTCATACATACATACATTTGGGCTGCACTTCAATGAATAGTGTCCATATTTGAATGACAAAGGTTGGACACTTACGCTGGCATTTCATGGCAACTGTGATGTCAATGTTTATTCTCAATTTGCTGTAAAAATAAAAAAAAGTGAGAGTTATGTCCGGTTCTGCAATCGTAATCTACCATATAGCTCTAAGCATACAATGTACAGATCAACAGAAAGTCACACAATTCATTCATTCTTTGAACATAAGCTTACCTGGAGAAATCCTTGTCCACTTCATATTCATACTTCATCCAAGTGTCCCGATAAACAAAGAACTCTAAAATAGCCAGAAGGGCCATGGCACTAAAGGCTATCAGTGACACTGTGGAGGAGACAGAGGAATAAACAGGTAGGTTATTGTTCTACATGGTATGATATATTGCCATGGGAATGATTTTTTTTTTTTTTACCTGTCCCTCCTGTGGCTGAGGTCTCTACATAGCTGTCTGGGACCTTGGGGAAGGCGTCCAGTTCCTTCACCAGGCCCAGGGCTTTCTTCTTGGACAGACGCCTCATCTTCAGGTTCATGGCAGCTCTCCACCTCCTGCATCACAGAATGTGGAACAGCACATCAGTATTAGATTCAGCACCGGTCTACAGTCTTTAGCTTCAATGGGTTTATGGGCAAACAGACTTTGATGACGATTACACTGTGGGCCAAACAAATGGTAAGAGCACAACTAGCACAATAAGCTAAGTGTGTAAGTAAATCAAAATATTAACACACCTAAACAAAAAAAAGAACTATAGAATCCTATAATTCATTTTAGAAGGATACTATACAAATATTCAGTGACACAGTAACGTCCCTACAGTTTACTATAGGAATATTACAGTGATATCATAAGAGATAAAAATAGCATTAAGTACAATAGGTTCACTATAAACTCACTATTAACTACCACAGACACACCAAGTCCCGATATGAATGAACACTATATTACATTACAGTAGGACGATAGGAGATATTAAAAAAACAAAACATGTATAGGTTACTATAAAGATAATATTGAGTACCACAGTCATACTATAATTTCCTATAAGAATATTATAGTGATTTTTCATAACGGTACTACTGACAGCTATCCGCCTAGCTAACGTTAACAGGAACACACATATCAATGCTCTTTCATAATATCACTCCTTATCTCCCACCTCTGTTCTCGTCCAGAAGGTGAATCATGGTGTCCATATTCAAGTATTAATAGCAGCTCTGCCAGACATAAAAACAGACATATTGAATAATTTGTTACTGTATGATATGCGGCTGTAGACCAGTAAACCATGCAAACTAAACGCTGTCTCGTTTCCTTGTTTGGGTAAATCGTGACGTCACTTAGCGTGCAGCGTGCGCGCTCCGCACCTGTGAATGCGCAGTGAACAGTGTTGCCATTCAGCATTCACTCACCAGGTGGCGCTTTAACACAAAAATGTTGCCCTTTGTCAGAACCACTGAAAGCAGGTACTTTGATAAAAGGAATAGAATAGAATAGAATAGAATAGAATTGAATAGAATAGAATAGAATTGAATAGTCTGTTTGGTTGCTTATAGCATTAAGCTGGATATTCTTTCCGGGCTTTAGAAAGACTAATTATTGTTTTTGCATTTTTTCTTGGGGAAGGTTATTGACAAAGTGCAATGCTGCAGCAAAGGTACTGGTTGGAGAGTGAAAACAGAGTTGGGATTGTCTGCTGAGTTTTGATGTGTTATAATAATAATAATCTGGTAGCATGGACACAAACTATAAACTTCAGTGTACTGATTCCAATCATTTAACACTCAGACTGGTATATCAATAATTAGATGTGTGTTAAAGGGTTATTTGGAAATGTATAAGCTCTTGCACCAAAAAGTAATGCTAGACTGGCTGTTTGCCCTCCTTGCAGTGGTTCTTTCTCCCTGGGTTTGCTTCCTATTCTGTCATGCTTTACATCAGAAATATCATATGTTAAAATACTCACAGTTACATGCACCTTCATGCTATTTAGCAACACTCAAACAACTGTCATGCTTCTGGACTTGCACTGGATTGTTTGCATAGTCAACTCTCAACCTACAGTTTATGTATTGCAGTCAGCCAATTTTAAGGCTAGGATTTCCATTTCACCTTTAACAGATGACTAAAGGTAATGGATAATGCTGCAGAAGAAGATTTTATTTTTTTTCTGTAGGTTATTACCTGCACAATAAAACCCATAGCAAACTATGGAGATACACTTACTCCTTGCATGTTAATACACCTTTAATAAATTCCATTCATACTTCATACACTTTTTAAACTCGCTAACATGTTCTTCCTTTCCAATGTCTGTAACTGTGCTGCATCTGTGATGGTAAACTTTGTTTTTTGCAGGTCAATACATATAGCAACATTAACTACTCCATAAACCAGCCCCAAAAATGTAATAATATTTACTACCGGTATTAATACTTTTTTAAAATACTAATACATTCATTATTTGATATTGTAATTGATGTTGAACACGTTCAGATTAATTAAACCTGTCAAGTCTAAGGTCATTGATCATGTGTTTTAGGACTATGGGATTCATGTAAGAAGTAGAGAAGTTGTTTATGACCATCCATCAACAGTGACACTAACCCATAATAAGGAGCACTGACATCCACTTACAAGGGATAATTAACTTCAAGGAGGGGTATTTACAGGCATGCAATGCTTTTTTTCTTGTGGTGGATCTTTCCTTCCCTGCACACCATAAATAAAGTTCTATACTGCTCAGACCGGACTGAAAATAGAGACAACCTAACGTGAAGAGATGATAATGATCTGCTACAACCCTATAGTGCAGACCACTATAATCAGTGTGCAAAGAATATGTTTTCCTCTCACTGCAGTTGAGCATGCACAAGAACAACAAAACAATTCAGAGATCTGCAGATTAACCAATTGAATCACATGCGTCTCCTGTGCGGTGAGTGCTACTGAGTCCCTGCATGCAGCAAGCCTGCTTGCCTATGCAGAGCAGCACAGATGGGCGTGTGGGGGGATGGGTGCTGTCAGCTCACAGATCAAGCTGTGGGTCGGTGGTCCCATTGCTATTCACCACACAAGCACGTAGGGCATGTCAGACATGCTCCATGGAGACATACCAGGGGTGAATTTTTGTGTTTTGGTTTTTGTCCTATTCTGCAATGTCTAAGGCCATAGAGGAAGAATGTTAACTGTTTTCACACCTCTTGGGGAAGAGGTGTGAAAGCATTATGAAAATTACCTCCTAGATTGCTTTACTTTTTTCTGATGAGACGGCAGCTTTGGGCTGTGTGACGCATTTATGCTCCTTTTTACTTCATATCAACTGTGTTTATAGGTCACTGATAAGTCAGTGGTGAGGCTGCATGTTTGGAACTAGATCTTAAATGAACATACCCCCTGAAACTCACAAGAAATCATGTTTAAAGTAAATCTTTAATTTTACAGCTCTGAATTCACATATTGCTAATTGTAATATTCATATAATTTAGTCCCTCTTAAGGCCTACCAGGCCCACCATGCTCCCTGGTTTAACTTACTATCATCAGTCTGGGTTGATCACAAGATTCAGACTTTAACCATGACAAAGTGCCCAAAACAAGACCATTATGTCATTCCTTTGTTGGAAAAAGTTTGGGTCTTTTGTTGGTGTGCCTACACAACCAGATGGAAATGAATAATTTGGAAATTGACGTCAGAGGTGGGATTGCCTAGACCGGTGGGTTTCGTGTGTGTTCGGCTCTTTCCTCGGGTGTTTCCGGGCGGTGGGTTAAATCCCCGCCCCGCTTCATTCCTGCGTTGTTTGGGGACAGTAGGAAGATGGCGGCGGCCCCGCTGTACTGTGTCTGCCGGCAGCCGTACGATGTGAGCCGGTTTATGATCGAATGCGACATCTGTAAAGACTGGTTCCACGGCAGGTATGTAGATTATATTCTCCTTTAGGGACGTAGTCCATCTGACGGGACAAACACTCAACGTTTATTTAAGAAAGGCGACGGTTCCTTAGCGGTGTTGACTGCTAGCTAACTTAGCTTGCTAACGAGCTAGCGGTGGGCGACGGGGGTTTTAAAGCGTCTATTGACACGACTTAACGAAAGAAAGTGGCTTTTCATTTTCTGAGATAGTCTTGAATTTATTTCACTGTGCGGTCAATACGTTAAATGTGCGACTCGGACCTGCTCTTTGTAACTATGTTGACAATTATTGACTTAAATAGAGCCTCGGGGCAAGTAGTTTTTACCTAGAAATATGCGGATCTGTCTAGGATTGTCGAGCTGTGTCAGTCAATCTCAGTGATTAAAAGCTTGGCTGAATCAAGATCTGCAAAGACTGCATTTTGCTCAGTTACCTATAGAGACTTCGGAGTGAAGACGCATTTTGGTCTAACTTTGATTTGACGGATTAACAGCCACTTTAGCAGTCATAGTATACCAGTGTGTGGATACAAGCTGAAAGTATGGCTGATAACATTAGGCTATTTAAGGTAAAGGCAAGCGGCCAACTTGGACAGTTGTTCATTAAACTTGTTAACGTTACATTTCACCAGGAAATGTCAATTGTTTGGCCACCATATACGAGCTATTTTGGGAACAGGTCTGGTTATATCCTAATTTAAAAGAGTTCACGTATTTCAAGTTGTTCATGTAGTTATAGCTTTTTGTATTTTGTCGTGTTTTTTCGTGGTTATATTATTGGAAAGTGAGTGGGAGGGAACAAGGAGCTTGTTATGGTCGGTCATTTGATTGACAGCTTGAGAAATTTAAATCCCCCTTTCAAGCAGAAGAGGCACATGGCAGGAGACCCCTAGTGGCGGACAGGGGAATATTTAAAGGTACCAGGCACATGTCCCTGGAAAGCTCAGGGCTTTTTGTGTCCCATTTTCTACTTTGGTAATTATGTGTCCTCATGACCTGTTTACAAGTGGACCTGTGGTGCTGTAGATTCTTTTTGATTCATGGTGTATGTGTGGGTGGTGGCTGCCAATATAATAGTTGGAATTTTGTGGTTGTGTAATGCAGGGATGGGCAACCATGTGCCATGTAGGGCCAAGAGTCTGCAGGTTTCCATTCCAGCCAAAGACTACAGCAGGAGATTACACTGATTAACATACCTTCAACCAGAAAGGAGAAACTAATTAGCGAAATCACCTTAGGTTGGAACGAAAACCTACATCCCCTCGGCCCTTCATGGCACCTGGCTGCCTATTCCTGGTGTAATGCAACCTCATTGTGTGTGTGTGTGTGTGTGTGTGTGTGTGTGTGTGTGTGTGTGTGTACACATCAATTGAAATGTCTCTTGTAAGTCATACTTGCTCTACTTGACACCCAATAGCTGCAGTGACCACCCAGGCATGTGTTCAAGAACGCTGTATATAGGGTCATTCCGTGTCAAATCAACCAAATTCCAGAAACTTCGCCGGCTCGAACTTTTGATTTTGATAATTTTTCTCCTAGTGGAAGATATACATAAATGATGAAGAAAGCCCAAATATTAAAGCTCACTGATCATTATTTACTGAGTTTCGCCCAATTTTGTAGAGTGAGGGTCAAAACGATAATTTTCGCCAATGATTTGGAGCAAGTTTAGGGGTCTAAAAGCGACACTGAGAAAGGTAGCAGAGCTATTTTTCTTTTACAGAGAGACTTGGAGGTAGACTACAAGATTCTGGCAGTTTTCAGCACTTGATTTTGTGATGTGTGCCCATGGCAGTAGCTGAAAAATGAAGAAAAAAAAACCTTGCCCTATTTTTTTTTATGAAGGAAAAAGATACATTTCCAATTTTTATATTCTTTTTACTTGAGAACCTCTTCTTTATGGACACAAAAGACTAGCTTCCTACCATGTGTCACACAGTTGGTTTTTGACCTTTGAAAACATGTCAAATTTGACTACTTAATTCTGGAGCTATATTCACAGGTCATTATCTAAGAGAAAAAAAACACCCGGGGCCTTGCAAATGCATAGACACTGAGATATTTCTATTTTAAACCAGGAAGGAAAAGGATATTGAGGTATCTTTGACACTTTTGGAGTGATTGATATTTAAACTTTCAGAAAAATCACTCACTCATGTGTTTTTTCTGTTTTTTGGCTGTTGCCATAGGCACACATCACAAAATCAAGTGCTGAAACTGCCAGAATATTGTAGTCTACCTCCAAGTCTCTCTGTAAAAGAAAAACAGCTCTGCTACCTTTCTCAGTGTCGCTTTTAGACCCCTAAACTTCCTCCAAATCATAGGCGAAAATTATCGTTTTGACCCTCACTCTACAAAATTGGGGGAAACTCAGTAAATAATGATCAGTGAGCTTTAATATTTGGGCTTTCTTCATCATTTATGTATATCTTCCACCAGGAGAAAAATTATCAAAATCAAAAGTTCGAGCCGCCGAGCTCTGGTTGAGTTGACACGGAATGACCCTATAGACTTCGGGGCAGCAGGGTAGCCTAGTTGTTAAAGAGGCTATCCTTCATGTGGAGGACCCGGGTTCAAGCCCCATGTCAGACACCATGAAGCCTGCTGAAGTGCTTTCGAGCAAGACAGTGAACCTTCCTGCTGTTCAGTAGCTCACCCTGCGCTCTGATCCCGGGAAGGGGGAAAGCGAATACAGAATTTCCCTTTGGGGATCAATAAAATAGGCCATCACATTATTATTATCAAATTATATGTTGCATGACCGGCCTAGATAACCAACGAGATCTGAGTTCATGTTATTGTCACCTCCGTCAATGTGCACCCAATAAGTCCAAGGCCATAGGCTGTCTTACACGTGTGTTTCACATGACCCTTTCTTTGATCCTTTGAATCAGCCTGTGTGGGCGCATCTCCACGGCAACTGTTTATGAATACAATAAGCCGTTTTGCTCGTGTTGAAATGACGGAAGCCATTGCGTAACCACATTAACCGGGCTGCCAAAAACTTGCCGCCCAGAATTTGTGGCGTATCTGAGCCAAGAAAGACTGGCTGTGTGTCTTGTGCCAGAAAGAATAGGAACAAATGTTGGAGCTTCCCCCATTGATGACTAATAAGCAAACACACACATACACACCACCGCAGAGCTCCAAAAACAGCCTCATTTCCAGCCTCTTTCCCACGAGGCTGGCCAGAAGGAAAGGGATATTCTCTGGCTGTGGATGATGGCTCGCCGATGGAGTGGAAAGTGGAGGAACTGAACCTCCTGCTGCCTGTTTGTCAGCATTGCTCAGCTGCCATGTCTGTTTCTGTTTGTGTGAGAGACTTTGTCTCACTGCCTCAGTTCTTGGAGAATGTCCCTGTTTTCCATCACCTGTCTCTATCAACATCTCGCTACACAATACAGCCTGCCACTATAATGGGATGAGGACCCAGGCATGGTAATCAGAATGCTGTGTGCTTTATCAGTTTGGGACAAGTGACCAGTAAGGGAACTGGGAAGCAGAATGTGGCTGTATTTGTTAGATAAGGGGTTCTCAAATGTTTAATGTCACAGACCCCGACATGGATAAGATTTTGTTCCAGGGACCCCATATGGGAAGATTTGTTGTTGTTGGCTTAGTATTGAATGGTAGTGGTGCATGGGGAGGTAATGATGGTGAGAGTGAACTATGATCAGAATAGTCATTGTTATACATTCTGTAATTGTCATAATTTCTAGTGAATTCAATTATAGTGAAATTAAACTTTTCTTCATTTTCCTGGGAGCCACCTAAAACTGCCTCAAGGACCCCTGTGGGCCCCCAGATCCCACTATTACAACCCCAGGTTTAGATTACAAATCTTAGTTCGAAGGCCGTTGTTTACCATAGAGAGCCTCAGCTTAGAAGACCTGCCTCTGTAAAAGGGCACGTTATCTTTAAAAAGAGAAGCTAGTAATTTGTGTCATCACTGTGGATGTCAGTGAACTGGAGATCGTCAGCGGGTCAATTCAGATCACAGACTTTACCTCGGTCTAGGTGTCAGGCACTCAGCCCAGCTTGTGTCTGGTTTAGGCATGGACTGTGGGGGTGTTGATAGACCAGTGGGTAGATGGGACAGAGGGAATGGGGGAATGATTGATGGGCGCTCCACCAAGCCAAGTTCAATGCATGATCCGTCAATGTCGTACAGAGGGAGAGCGCTCTAAAGAGAGATGGATAGCCTCTACAGAGTGTCTTTTTAGTGTTTACACCAAGTGGATGGATGGATGAGCGGAAGGATTCTGCTTTTTGCTGTTTTCATTCATGAAGGAGACATTTTAGATTATCTGTTTAGCTGACTGATAGGTTAATGAGCCAATGTAA
This sequence comes from Centroberyx gerrardi, assembly GCF_048128805.1. Lineage (NCBI taxonomy): Eukaryota > Metazoa > Chordata > Actinopteri > Beryciformes > Berycidae > Centroberyx > Centroberyx gerrardi. Next base: position 8,406,667 of record NC_136020.1, read on the forward strand.
AGAGCTGCTTCATAGCTTCTGTTAAAAGCTGTGTTTACATTCATTAGCAAGACTGTCTCTAGGGCCCTGGGAAACTGCATTAGTTTTAGTTTGATCAATGTTGATTAGGTGGTCAACAGCATCATGTATTGATTGGCAGTCAGTTTGAGTTAAGGTATGTGGATATATAGCAGCTCTGCTAATGATGATTCAAAACTTGGTCCAGATTTGGCCTGATTGAAGAACAAAACTACCACTCCATTTATATAATTTTACTCTATTTGGGGAATAGGTTTGGAACTCAAAGAGGGATTCATTCATCGACTGCTAAGTCAGGATAATTTGGATAGTTCAGTGCTGCCATAGGAAACTCACAACTGTTTACTTCTGAGTCCATGCTATGTTATGAAAAAAATAATGTATGTCATTGTGATTCAATCATAATGCATTACAAAATGCATGCTGAAAAGCGTGGAGTGTAATGCATCGACACGCCAGCTAGTCTTTAGGTCAGTTAGGAGTGGATTTGTTGACTGATGTATTTCAGTAGAAAGACAGAAGACTGATGACTTTGTAGGTTTTACAGGGGCCTTTAGTGTCTTGAGACGAGCATGTTGAAGACGTGTGAAGGCAGAGCCCCAGTGCTAGGAGCCTCAAGGCACTGCAACCTGCACCAAAAACAATTAAGCTGTTAAAACTCCCCGGGGCTCTCTGACGCCCCATAAACACCAAAGTGATCCTCTTTTGTTGTTTTCCAGCTGACTACAGAGGCCCCGGCCTCCCTCAAGCTGTGGCCACTGCAGGGATGTTGTCGCTGTTATGGTCAGCTAACCAAGATGATTTAACCAGTAAGGCCAAAATGACAGATCCTTATCCATCTGTCAGGGCTCAGTGGCTCCAACTGCTGTCCGCTGAGTCCATCACTGTTTATGTAAGCATTCGCTGAGTGCATTACGAAAAGGGCTTGAGGGAGTCAGGTGCCCCTCTGGGGTAGATAAAGATAGCCAGGTGTGTTTAACTGCCCCCATCTCCTCTCTATCTCTACCACCCATCCATTAGGGATCTGCCAGCTCCCTAATGTAGGCGTGTCAGCGCCCCATGCAGAGCGGTTATTTAGAGCTTAAAATAATGGCGATGCCCGCCTCCAGCCATTGTGTTTCCTCACTGATCATTGAGGACAATGAACCCCTCACAGTGCATGGACTAATGAATAAGCCCTCTCAGTAACACAGGAAGGAGGCCCTTGATGAGAGGAAGTGGAGGGAGAGGGGCTGTTGATGGCAGGGGTTTAGCAAGTAGACAGATCTCCTCTCATTCAGGAGGGGATGTTTGGCTTGGTGATCTCTGCGGTGCTGTCACAGTCTCTGTGAAGCAATGACGCTCCACTCTGAATTAGGCAAGGTTTTGTTTTTATCTTTATGGGGCATACTGTCTGTGCGCTTTATCACATTTTGTTGTATTGTCACAATAACTTTTGTTACTGTCCTACAACAGATTATAGCAGTATCATATCTAGTGTTTGATTTGTTGTGTTCAGTTGTCTCCAATCTGAACATCCCACTCATTGCTTTCCAAGGCTGTGAGACTCAAGTAGATACAAGAGTCTGTTTGCACACTCACCAGCTTTGCGATGATGCAATACATCATCATGCCTGCGCAAGGCAGGAAATACTTAGCCCTCTCTCCTTTTCAGCTGAGTTTCCTCCCTCCCTCGCATGCAGTATCTTCAGTCCCGACTGTTTCACGAGCTTTGGGCGCCTAGTTAAGCAGTTAATCATTGGCGCAGGTGACACGTAAGCTGAGTCAGGCCAGTGTATGTGGCACAGTGCCCTGATTTCCCACTGTGGCATTACATAAGGAAAGTAGGAAGGAAGAGGAGGACAACGAGGCCACCTCAACTCTTTGGCTTGCATCAGCTGAGCGCACACAGCTCTCGCACGTCTCAACAAATCCGCCGGCAGCGAGCTGTGACTCATGCTTTCCCCCAGCGAATAGCCGCATGTCCCAGCCAAGATTCCAGATACATGAGCTAGGCTTAATACCACAGCCAGCACTGTACAGTATTGTTGTTGGTCATTCCCCTGCTCACGTGCAGGGGCAGGACTGCTATTTTTTAGCTATTCTGCTGTTTTGTTTTGTTTTTTAAACTGTCATTGACATTTGACATTGTGATCTTACAAAAAAGAAAAATAGTTATGATGTAAATGGGCCCCCTTAATGGCAAAACAAAGTATGCCATTTGTTACTATACAACTACAACTCATTGTAAGTTGCTCTGGATAAGGCCGGCAGCTAAACGTCTAAAATGAAGAAGTGTTAACAGTTTTATACTTGCCTGCGTTAAGAATGATACCTTTGGAAACTATGTAGCCTAAAGGTTTTCCTGCTGTGCAACCAATAATAGCACCTGGTTGTATGTAGTAAGTTAGGGAACGGGAACTACTGTTGACATCCTGTTAGTACAGCGATGCTAAGGGGGCCAGCAGTCGCTGGAGCTCACCACTTCCTGATGAGTTAATGGCCCCCGGCTTTGTTTCCTTTACAGTTTCCTGCAATTCCTCTTAGATCAAAGCTGATAGTGGGCCGTGGTCAGCTCCGTCCCTCCTGCAGGCTGTCCTCTTTGAAAACAGAGGTTGTATCAGCGACTGAAACCTGTCGTTTATACCCCGTGCCTCTATGCTAGCTGTCGCCTTGGAGCTAACCCCTGGAGCCTGAAGGAAGGAGTTGATGATGGTTTGATGAGGGCAAGTGCCCTAAGTGACATTCAAACCATGGTGCTTGCATGTTTTGTACTGGATATACAGGATAGTGTAATTAATGTGTCATTACAAGTGACAAGAGCAGCCCATTAGAATGGTAATAGGGTTTAATTGCAATTTTCTTAACTAGCCTAACTGAAAACAAGTCATGTAAGTTGCATAATTAAATTGGCCTCAGTCATGTGAGAAGTCAGAGCAGTGTTGTTAATTGTTGTCTGGTGAGTTGGTTAGATGAAGATTTGTTGAAGTGACCTGAATTGTCCATGGTTGTTATTATAATGTTGATTCAATGCAGTTTTTATCTGATCACACCAGGATTAAGTGACAAGTCTGGAGGCACAAAGCATGGTTCTTGATTGCTAAATCAGATTTTCCAAACCACATATGGAAATTGTCAGGCACTGTGATCATAACTCTACATAGTCTGGACACAGTCCTAGCAGTATGCATATAAGCAATGTAAAGAGGTGGAGAGGAAGAATGGGGGGGGAAAGTATTAGGGACAGACATTTAAGTAAATACAGCCACAGGAGATGTATAACAGGCATTTTCAGGTCAAGTGGGGACAACAGCACTATGATCTTATCCAATCTTCATGATCAGATCTCAAAAATCAAATTGAACTGACAAGCATAACTGTAGCCTGTGGTGCAGATGTTATGCACAAAGGATCCTGTCTTTGTTCACTTAAGCTTTAAAAAGTGCTAGCTGAACAGTGCACATGCAAACATGCAGCCTGTAATTTTTCTAGCTCTAAACAACCATTGGTATCCATTCAGGCAGAATGGCAACTCTCAGTGGCTGCTCAACCCATGCTGCTCTGGAATGGGGCTCTGGTATGCAACAGTGGAATGTGTGCATCTGTGTGTGTGTGTGTGTGTGTGTGTGTGTGTGTGTGTGTGTGTGTTTGTGGGTGTGTGTGTGCTGCTGCCTGTGGTTTGGCTGTTGCAGGGCAGTCGGGGGTAGCGGTATGAGTGATGCTGACACTGTCGCAGATCCGTGGGAGAAAAACGCAAGGCTATGTGACAAGGCGTGCTCTTTGTAAATAGCAAACAGTAGATGCCCAACACAGGTTTTGCCTGCAGCAACATGGCCAGCTTTGCTAGAGTCCTTGCATTGTTGTTGTGCAAAGGCTATGAAATGCGCTTCAGGCCACAGCTGAGGGAATGTTCCTAGAAACTGCTCTTTTCTCAAATGTCAGTGATGCTTTAGTTTTAGAACATTTGTTGAAAAAAGGAGTTGGGGCAAATGTCATCCTCCACACACAAACTGTACTCTGCTATTTCTCACAGTTTGCTTATCTGCATGTCACTCCTGACATCTCCTCCCATAACACACACAGGGTTTGTCAGGGTGTGACTTTAGCTTGGGTGTGATATATCTGTCTTAACTTGTCGAGGCCAGACAAAGACCTAGTGTGAAAGGACTTGAGGGTCTCCTCAGGTTCCTCAACACTGTAAATCATGGACCATTCTGGTGCTCTTTTTCCTGATGTGTCCACCTGAAATGCACTCTTGTTGCTTGATAGTATTTTGCGGGGAATTCAAGATTTTAAGAAGCTTGTCCTGTCACTACCTTTTTTCACAACATCCAAAAAGATTTCATGAGATTGCCTTCCATAAGCCTTAGTAGTAGGAGCAAATAAAAATGTTGTTTGAAAGGATTTGCGTGTGATTTTTGGTGAAATTCTTAAGATCTTCATTCACTTTCACTAGTATTGCAAACAAGAGGCTAGAAACAATTTCTTCAAAACAAAACTGCTGGCATGAAAATGAGCTAAGAGAGAGTTTAGCTAGGGATAATTTAGGATAGACTTCCAAACATCCTGAACCTTGTTTGAACATGTTCCAGGAAGTGTAAACCCCTGTCCTAATTCTGTGTCTCCTGTCCATTTCCAGCTGTGTGCAGGTAGAGGAGCATCATGCAGTGGATATTGACGTTTACCACTGTCCCAACTGTGATGTTGTACATGGACCCTCCCTGAGTGAGTAACTCTGTCATTAGTGTCATGCTTCCTCTTTTCTCTCTCTCTCTCTCTCTCTCTCTCTCTCTCTCTCTCTCTCTCTCTCTCTCTCTCTCTCTCTCTCTCTCTCTCTCTCTCTCTCTCTCTGTTTGTCTCTCTTCCTCACTCGCAGTCCTAATGTATTCCATCCATCAAACACTATCCTCTGTCTGTCTCTCTTTACATATCTGCATCACCCTCTCCATTCATTATTTCCCCTCTCACCCCCCTCTGTATGGTATGACTAGCCACAGGGGAACAAGGCCACTCTCCACAGCAGTACTCTAGTCTGATTTTTAGGGGGGTGGGGGGTGGGTTAACCCCTGAGAGCCCCGGGGGCAGACATTAACAGGCTAATTGAATGGTGTTGTAAGCCCTCCACTTGATTGGACATGCACCCCTACTCCAGCCCTTAGCGCAGGGGTTGAGTGGTGAATTAATGTCCTTATGAAGACTGGTGGTAATATGCATTATTACTGCAACTTGGGAGAACAAGCTTCATAGGGGCGACAACACGAGGAAATCAGAATGAAATAACCCTATAAAACTTTGATATCATCACGTCAATCGCTGGAGCTAATGGTGTGGTGTTTGTTGCAGTGAAAAAGCGCAACAACTGGCATAGACACGACTACACCGAGCCAGATGATGGAACCAAGCCAGTGCAGGCTGGCACCCCAGTGTTTATCAAGGAGCTCCAGAACAGGACCTTCGCCAGGTAGATATCAAGTGGGACACATGCACACACACACAACCACATACCCAACAATTACCCTACCTGTCAACCCAACCACCAAGGGTAATGCCTCTTTGATACCAGTCCAGGTATGCCCTCATTCATACCTGAATAGAGGTCAACGGTCTGCTCACCCCAAAAAATGATCTCGACAACAGCCCGCCATATTAAAATTTTACCTTTTGTGAACTGTACAAGACATCCTGACGTTCATGACATGGCAATAGATCTTATTCACTGAACTTGCTGTACTGTTTCTTTCAGTGGGGAGGAGATTATGATGCAGATGAAGGGTGAGCAGGTGACACCCAGGTACCTGGAGAGGCATGGTTTCAGCTATCCCATAGCTGTCACCGAGATGGAAGGCCTGGGTCTCAAACTACCACCACCTACCTTCTCAGTCAAAGATGTGGAGCAGTATGTGGGTAAGGACACTAAAGAATAATCAATAGGTGTGATGGGGCAGCATCAAGCAGTTGCCATCAGAAGAATCAAATTCATAATAATGCATAGTCTGACCTTTGAGAAGGGTATGGGCTATGTGTTTGGAATATACAGTACTTGGAATATACAGTAGCCACATTCTGCTCAGTGGGTAATGAAACCACCCACCACCAGCCAGCAAAGTGTCCATCATCGAGCAGGCGCCATCTGTGTGTCAATATGAACAGGTTGCCAGGTTCATGGGGTTTTAACCCACTTATCAGGCATCAGGCGATGGCTGAATGAGTTCTAAATGAGTGACGGCTAAGCTTTCACTGCCCTCTCTGTGACCACTAGGCTTCCTTATTGAAAGGGCCTGGTACTTCCCGGCTCCTATTACAAGCCCATTACCAAGCCCACCGGTGTTTTTATCATTAAGTTCAGATTACAGACTCCCTCTCTCACTTTATCTTTCTCTCCCATGCCCTATTGAGCATTAAGCCAAGGCACAGGTGTTGTGACCAGGGACTGAGTCTAGGGTTACATTTCTTACAGTTGGGAGACAATGGGACAACAGGAGTGGACGCTGATGTCTCCTGTGTCTCACTAGCATCCAAGCCCAGCCCATTTCAGCACACAGCCACCCTCAGTCGCCTCACCAGGAGCAACCCGCCTGCCTAGCTACTGTCTGAAGCTTGGCTGTCCGAATTTTAGGCACAGTGCTAGAGAGTCGATTAATATGCAGTGGTAGTTTTATGATGAGATTTACTATAACTACTATAACTACTTAATGCTTTAAGATACAGAGTTCATATTAATACTACCCATGTGCTATGTGAAGACAAGAGCGTTGACAGAAATCTTTGCTTGTTAATGCATTAATTAGCTCAATTAATTACCTTGTTAGCATAACTGGTAATGTTTAATATACTGTATCATGGTGATTGTGGTGGGACATTAGGCAGCTCAAGTGCCTCTTGTTGAACTGTAGTTCAGTAGAGCCATGGAGTATGGACATTATAAAGGCTCTTACTCGTGCGGCTTTCTGCTGTGGGAGTTGGATGCTGGTGCTTTGGTCTGTCGTCATGTGGTTTGCAGGCGGCTTTGTCCCTCACTGTGTGACTGACTGCCCTTACTCCAGCTGTTCTCTGTCATCAGACGCTGGCCAGCTGGGCCCATAGAGGTGTGTGTGTGTGTGTGTGTGTGAGAGAGAGAGATAGAGAGAGAGAGAGAGAGAGAGCAAGGGGGTAATAAAAAAGGTGTGTGGGAGGGGTGTGGGGAAAACACAACAGCCAGCTGTCTTGCTACACACACTGCACACCAGCCCCACTTCCGGCCCCTTGTGTCAGCCTCGCTTCAGCCCCGCCAGACGAGTGTGATTTGTAGCCTCCCAACTGTTGGGTGGTGTGCTTCGGGTCTCTCATTTTGACTCTGTCCTTCTCTTTCTTTTTTGCACGCCTTTTCTCTCTCTCACACATAAACACACCACATGTAGCCTACACCCTCTCTCACATCTATAGGCATATTTTTTCTCTCGCTCATGCAGACATATGCATTAAAAGCAGCAACCCTCTCACCTCCACCCACTTCCCCTCCTCAGGGACTGGTGGTCTGGACAGATTGACAGATTGTCTAGCTTGCCTCTGTGCAGCCCCTCCCCACGCTGCCATATTGGTGCCAGTTTCCCTGAGGGCTTGTTCTAAAGACACATGGAGATGCCAGCAGGCCTCCGACCCCAGCGATCCCCACGCCCACTCTGCAGCCAATTAAAGTTGAAGATGTTTTTTGTTATACAGTCACTATTCAATCCTTGTTTGTTGTCAGGCAGTGCCAAATATGAAACAGTGACTACGAGACTGCTGCTTCTCATGTTATGGGGACTGAGCAGTAGGATGTTATGATGTCTCATTGCTCATCTCCAATCCAGGTGGCGACAAAATCATCGATGTGATAGATGTGGCGCGGCAGGCGGACAGCAAGATGAAGCTCAGCGAGTTTATCAAGTATTTCTCCAAGCCCCATCGACCCAAGGTCCTCAACCTCATCAGCCTGGAGTTCTCTGACACTAAGTAAGCTATGCTATGGTCTTTATCGGTTTGTTGGCCAGAGGAATAGCCAACCATGTAGATGGCATTACTTACAAACACTAGCTGTCCAAGCCGGTCATGTCACAATTCTGAAAATGTGTATAGAAGTCAACATGGGCTTTATGGTAACTATATCAGTGGTTACTTTCTGTAGCAATCTTGGCTGTCTCACAAAGTACCAAGTAGGAGTAGAGTGTAATGTTGTTTATACAAAACCCTTGTGAATTATGAAATGTATTGAAATTCCCATGTACATGCATTCTAAAACCAAAAGTGCAGTGGTTTAGTGAAATGCAAGCTTAGTTGCATAAATCAGAAAAAGAAAATTCAACAGTTACTTCCAGCCAATGGAATATATTTTCCCATCTCCTCATTGAGGGTCATATGAGTCCACTATATGTGCAAGACTTACAGCCAATAGGGTCATCTTTATCTGACTATATGATAGCAGTATTAATAACTGTGTTGAACCCAATCCCTCCTTTCTCTTTCTTTCCTTCTTTGCCTTTGCTCCACCTCCAGGATGTCAGAGCTGGTGGTGGTTCCTGACGTGGCTCAGAAGATGTCCTGGGTGGAGAACTACTGGCCAGACGACTCCTTCTTCCCCAAGCCCTTTGTCCAGAAGTACTGCCTGATGGGGGTCAAGGACAGCTACACTGATTTCCACATAGACTTTGGAGGCACCTCTGTCTGGTACCATGTTCTCTGGGTAAGTGTGTGTGTGTGTTAATGTGTTTTGAAATGAGCTAAATGTGTTTGGAAGCTAGTGAATCAGGATAGGGTTAGATCACAAGTCCCACAAAAACAATGCGGTTCTGACTAAACCATTATCGATGGTTTAGTCTGAACTGCATTGTTTTTTGTACCAGGCCCTCCTTACCATTCGTCAAGCTCACTGATTTTTAATTAAGTGGGTTTGTACATTCAGAGATATTTAGGGCAATCACAGCTGATTGGCTAGCGCTTGCTGAAAGGTCACCTCGCTTCTCGCATCACATCTCTTCATCAGGCAGCTCCAGGGGCAGCACTGCTGTACCCATGGTGATCATCTAGCGCTCCCACTGTCACAAGCTAGAGATGACAATCACAATGGGGGTGGTGGTGAATGGCTGGGTCTGGGTGTTTACATACAATAACGTCACTACAGTTGCTCAGAGTCTCAAACATTAAAGTTAGCCAGGACCGCTCACCCAAACTCCTCCTCTTCTGCCCTGCAGGGTGAGAAGATCTTCTACTTGATCAAGCCCACTCCGACCAACCTTGCACTATATGAGGCATGGAGCTCCTCGCCCAATCAGAGTGAGGTGTTCTTTGGGGACAAAGTGGAGAAGTGTTACAAGTGTGTTGTGCCCCAAGGAACCACCCTGCTCATCCCTACAGGTCTGTGTTTATGCCTCTGTAAGATTCTCTGTGCGCTTGTATATGTTTGCATGTGACACTGTTACTTTTTATAGCCATTGTCCCCAAAGGACCTCTACCACTGGCTTCTCACAGTCTTGGATGATCGCCCACTTTGTGGTTCCCAAGCAAAAATTACACACACACACAGAGTTATCTGTGTCACTACCGTTATATCATAGCAGTTGATTCCTGGCTGGCTGTACTGCAGCAGCTCAGCTGACCGGTTGTCTAGAAGCCTGTAGTCTTGTTTGTCTTTTCACAGAAAGACTCCAGTCCATACACACACACACACACACACACACACACTGAAAAGTAAAAATAAAATCATGCTTCCCATGGCTCCTGCCAGGAAAATACAGACTTCTTGAAGGACCTCTCTCATTGCCAAGGGAAAATAACAGAGAGAGAATTTCTTGCTGAGCAACAACCTAAACAGTGTTTAATGACCATAATTACAATGGAAAAATGAGAGGTCTTATGTAATATGATTAAAGTAGCAATGTTGCTGTTGCTCACAACTTTCACTTTTTGCCAGATCTCCTGCATGTGACTTCAAGTTCTTACATTCCTTTGCAGGGATATAGCTACTTTAGTGTAGTGGTGAATTGGAGATTATGTTGAGAGGGGAAAAATATGTTTATCTCTTTCTTGTTATGAATAGAATATGACTTTCATTCACTGAAGTGATGGTTAAACCATCGCTAATGTCTCCAGTTATTACGGGGATCCATCCATCACTCTCCCGATGGATTTGTAAAGCCCACAGCACTCAATCGCTCTCCCACTGCACCAGACAGACAAAGCTCAGTTCAGCCTGTCAACTGTTGGATGTCCTCAATCAGCCTTCCAGCCGGGCTTTCTCCAGAGGCTGAAGCAGGGTTGTAAAAGAAAGCTTTGGGTAGAGAGGGTGTGGAGAGGTGGGATTTAAAGGAGGTCAGAGAGCACACTAGGCCAGTCAACCACAGCATTATCAGGCCTGTCTATCAGGCTTCTCCCAACCCCCCAGACTCTGTTTTCTCTCACTTTGGGCCGTATAAAGAGCACTGTTTATCTGAAAGGACACACATCATTGTAATAGCTCTTAAGTCAGACAGCCTTATCTCTCGTTAGGTCTGACTGTAGGAGGATAAGAAGTGTATGTGGGTACGTGCATATGTGGTGTGAGTGTTAGGTGCATGTGTGCATGTTCAGCGTATGGGTGAGGTATTTCTGCTGTAAATATCTACATATTTTCATGCATATCTCTCTCTCTCTAACCAACACACTCACACATATAGTACACAATCACAATCATCATATAAATCAGTGGGTCAGTGGTTTAAACTTGTGCTGTGGCGCCCCCTACAGGATGGATCCATGCCGTTCTCACCTCTCAGGATTGCATGGCGTTCGGAGGGAACTTCCTCCACAACCTCAATATTGGCATGCAGCTCAGGTAAAAAGCTATAGAATGGCTTGATTGTGCAATTTTTTTATTCATTTATAAATTAATTTATTCATTTATATGAGTCCTGCTGTATTTTTTTTTCTTTCTTTATAACTCAACTATATTGTATCCCGTTGTCTATGTGTCGGTTCCCAGGTGTTATGAAATGGAGCGTCGTCTGAAAACCCCTGACCTCTTCAAGTTCCCATACTTTGAGGCCATCTGCTGGTATGTGGCCAAGAATCTCCTGGAAACCCTAAAAGGTGAGAGTCAAATGTTTGGTTTATGTATTTGCACCGTGATAAAACACAGAAGTAATAAAACACAATGATAAACACAGAAAGAAGAGAGTAATTGGGGGTGGTAGCCTAGGAGTTAAAGACGCAAGCTTGACACCAGAAGTTAGCTGGTTTGCATCTCAGACCAGCTGGAAAAATAAAGGAAATGTCAATGTGTGTGAATGTGAAGCAGGGTGTTGTTGAAGAAGAGCATGTGTGCTCAGTCAGTGTTCTCTGAATAAACAAAGGTACAAAACATTTGTACAGGTGAAATATGGGACTTATAAAAGTATCAATGTAACCCAGTGGTTAAAGAGACCATCCTATAATTGTAAGGTCCCAGGTTTAATCTCCCACAACAGCCATGCCAATGTCCTTGAGCAAGACATGTAACCCCTACTTGTGTGAATGGCAGGTATTCAGGCAATGGCTGTCAGAAAGTTCACACTGCACACTAACTAATAAATATGTAACGGTAATACACAAACTAGTTGACAAGTTTGTTGATCGCAAAACTTGTCATCAACAAATCTCAATGCAGAATCCCACAACATTTGTTTTCAAGAATGATGTGCGTCTGATTTGGATAATTTATATTTCAGTGCGCTCAGCTAGTATGCACAAAATGCCTACAAGATCGTCAGCTGTATGAAAGTTCAGACATAGCCAGTGATAGTCTTTCTCAGATTTTTATCTGGTATAACCCTTGTATTAACCTCTACTTTCTTTTTTTCCCTCTCTCAGAGCTACGAGAGGACAACTGTCCGCCTCCAACCTACCTAGTGGAGGGAGTCAAGGCTTTAATCAGTGCACTGAAGACCTGGTTGAAAAGAGAGGTGAGGGGTCAGCCACAGTGTCCTGGGCGCAGGTCTGGGGCACCTGACTTGAATATCTATCTATCCAAATGGTTTTCTCCATAGCTGAGCTCCAGTAATGGACGTCACCACTGTTGGCTCCTTATCCTCTGGTTGCACGTCAGTGGCCAACAACAGACTTCTCTCTGTTCCAACTCTTTTGTCTCAATGTGGCCTGTTGTGGCTTTGCAGGTGACTGAGCCCACCAGTGAGGTACCGGACCATATCAGGCCCAACCATCTCATTAAAGAGCTGACCAAGGAAATCCGCTACCTGGAGGTAAGGAACGATAAGGAGGAAGGACTTGAAGAGAGGAATAGACCTTTGAACTTAACGCAGGTGCTGAAGGCAGCTCTGATGAGTATTGCGGTCCTGGTACTGATTTAACAGTTAAATAGAGTTGAGATGCTTCAGTCCTTTATTTATGGGCGCTATCAAATTTCATCAAGGTGTATCTAAGGTCAAGGTGTAATCTGATATTTAAGAGCATTTGGGTCCTTTGTGTGGCCAATTTTATAGAACTATGAAATGCATTTACATTGCATATTGGCAAATAAACATACAGCTTTTACCACTATGAGTTGTTTTATTTTAAATCATAATATCCCACACGTCTTTCCTACTGCTGGAAACTCACAGTAGGCCTTACAGAAGAGGATGGTGCCTCCCCACTCTGTCCCCAACCAGTTCATCTTCTGTCTCTCCATTGCAGAGGTTTTATGATATTGGTGGTTGTATTTTTTGTTGACGCAGTGGTTTGTGTGGGGTTGGCATTTTCTCCTGCTGGTGCCAACATTTTCTACTGCTTCAGGCTGCATGCTGCTGTTGTTGTCTGATCAAAAACCCACTCCATTTTTCTTGCCCAGAATACTGGAAAGAATTGCCCAGTTATAGGCTCCCTTGAATCACCTACGGAGGCCCATGGGGGCAGTAATCACATTCAACTCAATGGATCAAATGTGAACAGGGTGAACATTTTAAATTTCACAGGCATTTTATGAACTTGGAAGGGCTTTTTGTCCCGAGGCCCATTCATTTCTGACCCTGGTAGACACTTTCTTTTGACTGGATGTTATGTTTTCTGTGTCCATCTATAGGAGGAGCCAGGCAGCGGTTGCAAGCCAGTGAAATCTCAGGGAAGTGGGTGTGGAGTAGGATCTGGATCTGGATCAAATGGATGCCCCGCCACCCGCTCCACACTGGAGAGGCTGTGCCAGGCCCGGCGGGCGAGGAGGGCTGCCAGGCGGTTGAGGGAGCAGCAGCAGCAGCGACAGGACCCCAAGGTGCCCTCCAACTTGGACATCTTGGAGCAGCACACCAGGGAGGTGCTGAGGAGGCTGGAGGTGGGACCGCTGGACGAGGTGAGCACCAAGGAACAAATGGCAAACAATAGCAGAATATATGAAATGTCTTCTCATACCAATTAGGATTTACTTGTTTGTGAAATGATTGTGGGATTTCAAACCTGGTGTAGTGTTTGGTTGGAATGAAAACCTGCAGACTTTCTGCATTCCATGGCACATGATTGCCCATCCCTGCTCTCCTGATAATTACAGTGACAGCAATGACAATAGATCACAGTAACAGGAGATGTAAACAAATGACATTAATACATGCTACTGTCCAATACAGTGTAAGGGCGTTTTTACACTGTACAGCTTTTCATAAACTGCCAGCAGATTTTTTACATCAGTGGGGAGTGGCAGGTTTTGGAAAAGTGCTGAGCCTGGCTTATTTTTAGGCAGAGTGGAGTGCTTTCTAAAGAAGGAAGAGGCAGAATTACACGCTTCGTAGGCAGCTGACAGTTAAAGACGACAATAACCAGAGTGAAAATGGAGAAAGTAGCAGTAGAGAAAAGTTAGTAGTTGTTACTCTGATTATAAAGTTAGTGTAGCGCTCATTGTCTGCATTGTTGGAGTTTCATTATTTGCTGATAGTGGCACCTGCTACAGCTAGTCATTATGGAAACAAAGTGCTTGTCGGACAACCTGCTTTTCATTATTGCCATACTTTTTTCTACAAAAAAGGAGCGTAGTGTAAACACAACCTAAGTGTATGTGTGGACTAAAAGATTGAATATGCGCTGCCTGTACTGACTGTTTGTGTGTTTTGTTTGCCTGTACCACCCAGGACCCAGCGTTCTGTGCCAAGGTTCATGGGAAGCTCAACAAGGTGTCAACTGCATCGGCGGCTGCTGCTGCAGAGTGTCTAGATGACAACCACCTACGGCTAATGCTGGTCAACGGCAGGATCATCCGGTGAGAGCTCACTTCTCTTTTGTCAACATGCCTACATTTGTGCCTCGGAAAAGACGGAAAGAAGAAATTAATTTAGCAACATGATTGTTACTAGTCTACAGTCGAGATCCTCTATATGTTATGGAGAACTGACGGTGAGTAGTGCAGAATGTTATTCAGTATTCACCCGTGTATATTTGTGTGTGTGTGCAGAGATGTGAGGCGGCCAGGCACGGGGAGCAGTCCGGTGAAGACGGAAGGTGAAAGGTCATCGGTTGGCCATGGCCCACCAAAGAGTTGTGTGGATATGAAGTCGGAGAGAACGCAGGCCGGCCAGGAGCAGCACAGCACAGTAGAGAAGGCCACACTCCTCAGTAAGTCACCGATGGCAGGGATCATGGAAGCCATAATATATCGCGGAAATTGTGGCCACTTGTGCATTCATACACAGACTCAGATTGTCCAATATGGCATTAGACCTGCGGCATGGCATGGTTTCAAAATAGTCCAATGCAGGCCCAGTGCAGACAGGCTGGGGGCTTTCATCAGTAAGTGGATTCATTGTCAACACCTTTAGCTGATGGTTTTCTTCCTGTGTTCCCCAGGGGGTCTGGAGAGGGTGAAGACTGAACTCAGGGAAGAAGCCTCAGGACACTCCAGTGTGTCAGACGTGGAGTCAGACAGTGACTCTCAGACAGAGGTAACTCACTCAACTGTGTTATATCACAAATGTCCTCACACCGGCTTTAGTTTATATATGCATTATCAACACATAAGGAGGAAAATCCAACGCATGTGACAACTTCATTGCAACACAATGCCTCTGCACCATAATGCTGCAGTGATAACAGATTTTCTCAGATGAATTTCCATTGGAGAGCAACAGATTGAATGCATTACGTATGATGCCAGCATCAGAAATATGACATGCATAATGTACTGTAATGACACACAAACATTTTTCTGCTATTGAACTTTGTGCTGACATTTCATGTTATGATACTAATGCATCCTTCTTTCTAACTTTCAACCCTTTTGTGAATGTAGCACAAAGCGTCATCATCGTCGTGCTCTTCAGAGGAGGATTCGGAGAGTTCCCAGGAGGAGGAGGATGAGGAGGAAGATGAGGAGGAGGGGGGCTCGTCTTGGCAGAAAGGCTCAGGGCACACCATAGAGCTGGACCAGTCTGGCCAGAAACTCAGGCACAAACACAAACCACTCAAACGGTGAGGAACACTTGTGAAGATGTTGAAAAGGCTCCTGTTAAGACATCACTTAGCAGTATGACTACATGCTAAACAAGTTCCAGAGCTCATAAAAGATTATGCAAATACATGTTATTCGAACCAAAAAATGGATATTAGTTTTGTTACAGAACTAAGTTTGCTTTTTTCTGACATAATGCCATTGGCTCAAGTTATGGAATCATCAAGTCGATCAGGAGCACAGTGGCACCATTCATTCATTGAGTATACAAGTTGTGCGCTGAGTGGCAGTAAATGAGCGTGTCCTTTCTGTGCTTCCTGCAGAGAACGTCCTACCTCACCCAGCACAGAAGAGGCCATTCAGGGGATGCTGTCTATGGCTGGCCTGCTGTGCCCCTCCAAGCCAGAGAAGGGAGCCTCCTCCCAGGAGCCCTGGTGGTCCAGCCCCGGCCAGCGCTCGCCGTCGGAGCAGATGGAGCCGGCACAGCACCAGCGCCGCCTCCAGGGGGACAAGAGCCCCATGGACAGCCAGGGCAACAGCAGCAGCGAGGCCTGGGACAATCAGGGGCTCCCCAGCCCTCTCAGCCGATGCCACGCCACCAGCCCAGAGACAGACTACCAGTACTGTGACCCCTCCATGTCTCCCCCGCTGCACCCCTCCAAGAGGCACGCCCCCAACCCCCCACCTATCAGCAATCAGGCCACAAAAGGTTTGGAGATCAATATTTTCTTCACTCTTATCCAGTGTTTAAATGTATAAATATAAACAAGAGGCACTTGAGCTACCTGCAGTCGTACCATAACAACCATGATTTATTAAACATAACCAGCTATGCTAATGAGGTCATTAATTAAGCAAATTGGTACATTAAGTAGCAAATATTTCTGTCAACATACTTGCCTTCACATAACACATAGTCGGTATTAATATGAACTCTGAATCTTAAAGCATTAAAGAGGTACAATAGTTTCAACAAAATCAGTTAATAATTAATATGCAAATTTATGCAGCAAGATGCTCCAAATTGAAATCAAATTGGATCATCATCTCTATAGAGGGAACCTGTGGTGTAAGTTTGAAGTTTCTATACACAGATGGCACCATGATGACATAATGTCCATGTACCATGGTGGCAGGACATAATAGAACTAGAAAAAATGGGGGTTATATAAACATCTGCAACCGACAATTCCAATACTAGAACATGTTGGGTAGAAAGTCTGGGGAAAAGTAGGGAAGACAGCATTATTAGGCTGTGCAACATAACTTACTGCAACAGAGAAAAGAATGAATACAGAATTTATACGATTTGGAAATGTCAAAATCTTAAATATATGCAGTATGAAATGGGAATAGTGTGTAAATATAGGCAATATACAGTATAACACTGAGAAGAATATGGGCGAATAAAATGTGAATTTCCAGCAAATACACAAGATGTGCAAAATGTGAGTTGTATTTGCATTAACAAGACTGAAGAGGCCATACATATGTACAGACAATGTCCAGGCTTGTAGACATGTGTTGTAAAAACCATACACTTGTTTGCTTAATTCTAATGCTGTTGTCTGCTGATTTATCACAGCCATTGATATGGGCTCTCTTTTGTACTTTTCAGGCAAGCGGCCCAAAAAAGGGATGGCTACTGCCAAGCAGAGACTGGGGAAGATCCTGAAGCTCAACAGACACAGTCGGGTCTTTGTGTAGCACTCCAAAACATCATAGGCAAATGTGTATGTGTGGGGGGGGGGGGTCCTAAATGGGCACAGCCCCTATTCGGGAAACATCTGTACATTTGTTCCCAGACACTTTTGTGCTGTAGAAAGGAAAAGGAAAAAAAACACTGCCTGGAGACGACCCTAACTGAAAGACTCTTGACACGCAAAACACACTCACTGTGCATGCTTAGGAGACAGGGTATTGGATTCACAATAAGCGAGTGCACGGCTTCACTACAAGCACACTAAAAACAAACAAAACAAAAGGGAGCTAGAAGCAGCGACGAAGACGAGCATGTTACGGACTTTTCTGCTGCAGGGAAACGTGGACTAAAAGCTCCTGCGGGCATTCAAACGGTTAAGGAGATGTAGCAAGTGTACCGGAGGACAACTATGCTTGCTTCGCCAGGGAAACAGCCAGACATCTACTGCTTTGGATGCCAAAACATCTGCATCACATTTACTAATACTTCCTCTCTCCATTTAAAGCATTTTTCCCCTTCCCTCCCACTTCCTCCATGGCTATCTGCAACAAACTGAATAGGATGGAGCGGCAGGTGAAATGGAGTCGGAGAGGTTGGTTTCCTGGAGTTTGAGACGCTGGTATTGAAGCAGCTGGCTCTCCGAATGGTGTCTGTATTTCTAGTCGGGGCCTCCTTTGGCCTCGTTGGGGAAAAACTTGAGGTGCTAAGGAGGAGGAGATGAACTGAAATTTCAAAATGGTGCTTATCGTTTGTACTTTTCTCCACTCATGCTTCCCCCTTCCACCATCGCCCCTCCCCACCCATCCCCCCCCCCAACTCCCTTTATCTCAATCACACCAGCAATAATGACTTTGTGGAGAGAGGAAAGAGTGAGAGAGGCAGCACGTTGGTGCATCCTTCCCTCATTCTTTGTTTTTTTACCAAGTAGGAATTATTCATTTTGTGGGAAAAGCCCACTCTCGCCAGTGCTAAATAATTGCATTATGATCTTCTGTGTTCCTACGCGTTACTAAGTTGCACAACTGAGTGCATAAACAAATACTCTCATATCTGCACTATATTATTATGGAATTAGAGAGGGGGCTCTCTTGCTGACAAGCTCTGGCTGAAGGGAAGCCGACCCCCAAAGTGCTGCCTCTCAGTGAAATTTGTTTAGAATAGGAATATGAGAGTCGTTCACTTGGTCTAAAAAAAAAATGGTGAGAAACGACTCGCATGATATCCTGCTTAATTTATTTCTCGTTTTATCTGTGATGTTGATTTCTTTTTTTTTAATGTTATTTTTTATGGATTCTGAATGATGTATTTATTAATTGAAAGAGATGAATAATGATTTTATTATATTTTGACCCTAAACCTCGGCTATTCTGAGGACGTTCCTTTATAGGGGTTTCTCTTTTTTATCTTTAACACATACTTATTGTAAATGTGGACGTTTTAGACTTCATGTGATCATCATCTATTGTGTAGCAATTTGCCTACAGATCTTTTCTTACCTTCTATTCTGTCATAACTCTTTACCCCCCCCAACCCCAGTTGAGTAGATCCTGTGTTGCTTCTCGTCTGTTCCGGTTCCCTCTTCTCCCTGTAGCCAGAGGTTTTGGGCTACGTGCGAATAGAGAATAGGTTAGGTTGTGCATTTTGAATTCTGAGAAATGTCAACTTCCATATCTACACCTGAGCTCTTTCAACTAGTGCCACTTTTCATTTAGCAAAAAAAACCAAGTATTCTGAGCCACTGTGGTCAATCCAAAGTAGTCATTGTAATCAGAAGAGATGAACGTTTGAGGAACTTCAATGGGATGAGTGAGTATTTTTTTAAATGATTCCGGTGAGGCAGTGCTGATGTGAAGTGTGTGTTTTGCTCGGGGTGCGCAGTTCTTCACTCTCAGGGAATGATGCCACGGACATAACCTTCGATTAACCACCAGCCACATCATGGACGCAGACAGGATGTTCTTCCCAGTAGACTCACTCAAAACTTATTGATATCACGTTTTGGAGTTGCTGAGGGTTTTCTTCTTTCTTTTTTTTGATTGGTCAAGAAATGATTTTGTGGTCGTGGTCTTCAAGTCGATCAGTCCATAGGACAAGCTGTGCTTAACTTTTACCTGTCATTGTACATTTAGGCTAACTCTTGCATCAACTTTTGTTAAACTGAATTTGGTGTCGTCCCCCACCACTCGACACATTTCTAATTGTTCTGCTCAGTGTTATCCTTTAACACCCTAGTTGAGGTGACGCTAAAAGAGGTATTTCACCCAATGACACCCAAGCTAGCTGTTGCCAAGTAGCTTTAAGACCACTCTTTGAACAGTGTCAGACTTCTAAAGCTTTGCTCAGGTTGACTTGTAGTGCACATGACCTGCGAGTGACTGTGTGATCTATCACTCAGCCCTAATGAGGTATTTCACATGATCCTGACACAAAGAACCCACTTAAAAAACAAGTGTTAATCACATTGCCAGACTGATTTCCTCCTTTACTTACACTACACTTTAACCTTTCAACTCTTTGCATGTCAAGTCATTGAAATCACGAGAGCTGGCCCGCAGGCAGGGTTTGTTTTAAGCTGTAGTATTCATCGTACACGATCTGTTCCCTTTTGCTTTTATATGCAGATCTCTTGGCATTTGTGTTATGTGCGTTGGTTCTTGCAATGGTTTGTTTTTCAGATTTAGATGGCTTATGATTTAAAGTATACAAACACTGGCTAACTGTGACACTGTTAATGCATTGCATTTTGTTTCTGCATTTCAAAAATTGCCTGTAAATAAAACTAATGAAATAATCTACTTGTCTTTTCTGCACATCTGTTGAGCCCAATATAACTGCTGACTAATTTAGCCCAATAATAGCTCCACCTTTTAACAGTTAATATTTATATGTTGTGTGGTAAGTTTTAGGACAGGCACTGACATTTATACCATATACTGCAACATTTACACATAAAATTAAGACAATTTTGCATATTTGTAAGATAATTTTATTAGTCTATGTACAACAATGCCTTTCAGCTCGTTCTGATGACTTCCAGGAAAACTTGCCCAGTGGCCTGACACACAACGGGATGATCTACAAAGAAAACAGATAATGATGTTTACAACAATAGATACATTTACCAATACACACAATCGTAAACCTTCGACAACCCCCTTGCCATTTTGGGTGAGCACTCATGTAGAAACCTGGCTGGATGCTACAGAACAGGTATGTAACAGGGCTCCCTCTATTAGAGGTTTGGTTGAATTGGGACCACAACATCATGACATCCCAGAACCGCCCGCTCACCACTGATCGGAAATGTACTTCTCTGCTACCTCGTACCTACAGTGAGGCTTGCACCTAGTTCACAACATTACACCCAATCAATTCTGACCTCACTAGTGCAACAACAACAGGCCAATGGGAAGGCTGAACTGCACGGGTGAAATTGCCCATTCAGCAGTTCAGAAGCCAAATTGTGCCAACAGTCAGAACCCCGTTACACCTGACATTAATGTGTGTCCCAGGTTATCGAGGTGTAAACACATACAAGACACACAGAAGATTTGATTTCCCACACCACCTCCGGAGGCGATCGCAGAGGTTTTGGCCACATTAACAACAAAGTGTTAATGCAACACATTTCCAATCCACATATAGCAGCTATGGAAATAAAACTAATCAAACACGTGGCAGAAAAAGGAACTATCAGCATACTAGTGGATGTTTAACTGATAGGATGAGGTATTAACTGGAGGATTAATACCTCAGATGGATAGAAATATTAAAAAGGGAAAGTGATGTGCGAGGCAAGCCTTCATTTTTGCAAGGGAAACATGAATCCAATTTCAGAGTGCATACCAGAGATTCATAACCCTAACCCTATGTCAGGTAAATCATAACTAGACACAATCAGCATAATAGATGCATGTCAATGCCAGGTGTAACGGAGGCCGCAGATTTAGGTTTTGAAATTTAAAAAGCTTTTGATGCAAGTGAGTTGGTCCATATACTGAGCTATTCATAAATGGTATATGGTGATTTAATTAAAAATTTAGTGGTAAATTGTTTTTATGTTGCATAACACTAGATGGTTATGCAATAAGACTGAAATTGCTCTATTCTGTCAGAACAAATTGTGATTGCCAGAATTTACTGTGTGCCATACATCACTGTAGTCTCTCAGACCTCTGTGCATACTGGTAAGACATCTATTTACAATATGTATTGGTAATGGAGGATGTACCAGTATTCATTTGAGTGGAGCACGTTGCAGATGTTACCTCATTCCTCATCATCTGGTGGGATCCCGAGCTCCTCATCTGTCCATTCGGAGGCAACAGGCCATGGGAAGTGACCCTGGAAAAGAAAGACGAGAGAATGTTACCATACAGCAATGTCCCCATTTGCACCTGGAATTAAAATCCCAGGTCATATACATGAATCATGCTTCTGTCAAGTCTGGGCAACAAGACATATTCAATCACCAGTGTAAATACACACTGAAAGTATCAAGATCTGATTTTTGCAGCTACCGCTATAGTGACAGGCTTTACCAGATATTAAAATCCCAGTATAGACAGAATAGAATATGAACCAATATTCTTGCAAGGTAAGCAAGTCAAAGTAAAATAAAGGGTGTAAATATACCTTGGGTTTAATTACACTCATTCTTCATACATCTACCTGCATTTTAGCCAATTGTACATGGAGCTGGAACTGACTATGGGAGTAATATCTGTTTATTTGCAGGTCCACTTACCAGCACTGCGTCGGGATCATGCCAGCAGTGCCAAAGGATCCAAAACCACATGGCACCACTAAGAAGCTCTGACTGAAACTTCTGACTCTTCGTTAGTTGGGGGTATTGCCTGTACTGTGGCTCAATGTGCGGCCCACCACCAGCCCTGATATGAAAAACACATTTAAATCAGGATTAGAACATATGGAATACAGACTAACAAAGGTGAAATTCATTCACATGTGACAGTCTAAGCTGTATGAACTTGCAGCTGTAAATTATATTTAAGCTGAAGAGCTAAGACAGCTAGCTTAGGTGCTAACTTAGGCTCGCTGGCTTCACATTACTCACTTTCTGGTCATTATCCTCTGAGGACCCCGTCTTACAAGCTGTGTCCCAGCTCGAAGGACTCCCAGCGTCCTCCCTAAAGAAGACATGGCTGCTTATTTGGCGAACTAACGTTATATTCTTCTTTTAGACGTTGTTATTGTGAGAACTAACGCACTGGCCGTCGAGATGTCACCTTCCCCTTGTCAATAAACGACATCCCAACAACGACAGCTGTGATTGGACAATCAGTGATGACCGTCGGTATTCCTCTGTGCTGATTGGTTGCGATGGACGGCATAGAAACTACATTTGTGAGAAACTACGCCCCCTTCTGATCAGTTTATGGAACTGCTTGGACTAAATTTTCCTGTTGGTTGTCAGAACTGTAGACGTTTTTCGGTTATTCCTGACAAATTAAAACCAAAATATAACCAATAGTAGCTGCCTCAGATTACACACTAGATTTCGTTTTAAAGAGGCCCACATATTTAGCCTCATCACTAAAGTTGTGTCAAAGAACCCTGGTCCTTTCTATGGAACACTATGGCATCTCTGAGGTTGAGTGAACCTTCTTTAGCCACCCGTCTACTGCTCGGTCAAAAGATTAATTTATATTTCACACGAGATAGTTAATGTCATTACTGTATTTTCATATCATTGGCTCGTGTAAATGTATACACACGGGGCTGGAAAGGTCTCTCACTGGACAAATAGTTTATATAACGCCATGTGAATTACCTGATTGTCCCACTAGATGGGGTTAAAGGCTAAACAATCGGTTCGTGTGAGAGGAACTTGGGACAGTATATTGAATACGTTGTGTGTTACATGAAATGTTCATCCCTTTGACGAGTTAAACTGTGTAACATCGCAGTGAAATGTAGCAGAGGGAAATGAAGTGCTTATGCAACTGGGATGGATAAAGATTGACATTCAGTGCTTCATATCTCAAAGACAAGTGAAATGGCTCGGGTTTACTTCGTGGGCACTGAAGAATTTACTGGGTTCACAGAGTTCGTTGAAATTTTCCATGGTAAAATGTGTTGTAGCCGGGCAGCAGGGCCCGACAGCTGTAAAAACACCGAAATGCAAAATCATGGATATACAAGTCACCTCTCAGGCTGCTGTGGTTGCAAATTAAATATGAACGTTACATTCTCTGTATATCTTAACAGGAAATGAGCTGAAAAGATATTCAGCCGAGAGCGCGCACGGCGCCGCCGCCCATGACTGCTCGCTCCGTGCACGAACAGCAAAACCTCGACGCCATCTTGTTCCCAGTCGGTAACGTTTTAACAATTTCGTCTAGCGTAAAGATGTCACGTTTTCGCGCAACGCAAGCAGTCCTAATCCTTTACCGTGAGCAGAAAATAAACTCTCCTGTCCGCCAACCTAGCTATTATCCACCGGGATGCGTCATTTTAAAATGACACACACACTACTGTATCACAATGTTATCTAATGGCGTCTGGGCTCCGTAGATCTCCGGTTGCGCCCCTCTCCCCTCACAGCTCAGAACCCGCCCACAAATACTATCTACATGATGTCATCAGAAGCCAACCATTTCTCAAAAAAATGACTAATTCATGCATCAATTGGCTTAGGACGATGTCCATATTGAAGAACGACAAATATTCATCTCCCACCACCTCTGCCCCACAATTTCGACCAAGACCTAAATACAGTCGGATCATCTTCAGCCCAAGACGCGCTAGGCAACAAAAAACGACTGGCAGTGTCACAAGTGGCCATGGATCATGTATCCTCTCCGGGAAAATGACAGTGACCTTTTCGCTGCGTCCTCTGATTTCCACAACCGTTTACGATCATTGCCGTTGACGTGAATGGGAACGGCTCGGTCGCCCCAAATCTAATCTCCGTCCAAGTTATTTCAAACAAACCTGTCGGACAGCAGCAGTGTAGCGGAGCCGTCTCAGTGCGCATGCGCGAGGGGCTGCGGTTCAGACTGATCAGTGTGAGAGTGGGGGAGGGTCAATAAATGGAAACGGTGATGTGAACAGGCAGCAGCCAGCCTATCTCAACATATGATGTCAAAGGGATTTCTACAGACATATTTATAGACAGATATGACAGTAATCGATTTACCATGGAACAATAAAACTGTCACGAAAATAGCTAGAATTATTTTTTCAATGTCAACTGTGTGTGAAATCATGTCCAGTGATATAGTAGTAAATAAATCAAAAAGGTGGGTAAACTACGACCATCAGTTAAAAAAAACGACCATTCTACGGAGAAAAATCAATGACATTTTCAAACAAGCATTGATTTAGGGTTTTTTTTTTCCCCTTAAAAGAGCCTATACTATGATTTACTGTGATTTCATTTCATTCAGATTCATGTCAGCCTAAAAGATGGGTAACCTGAGTTAAGGTGGATTTATCCTCGAATAGACTACATCCATTATATCAGTGTAGTTTGCATGCTTTCATTTTGACTCCAAGCCAAAAACCGGACTGTTTACAATTCAGCCACAGGAACATAGTTCAATAATGATGTGCGGAATATTTCCCCGTGTTTTGTAGCCTGTGCTCTCCGTTTTCTTTGTCCGTGTTTAATCTCGCTGGTCAGTGTTTCATAGGCTATCCCTCCCGAGCGTCAGTTCAATAAAGAAAAACACTGCTCTTGTGTAAGGGGTTACATAACAGCTTAGTTGCCTCCTACCGCGTTGGGTAGCGGATTTAGGTGCTCATTTTCAGCCATGCTAGTGGGCTCTGGGTGAATTAAAGGGATATTTAGCCTAACACAACATTTTACTTTTTTATTTTGGGCTCATTATGAGCTCAACACCCCATGATAGGCCTACTTTATGTTCAGGGTAATGATGTACTAAGCATAAACTACCACACTGTCACGACTGGCCTACATTCAACTTCTTGGTCTTCAGTGTCTACTTTAAGGAAGCCAGGGAGAAGTCAGGTGTATTTTGGGTGTATTGTCCCTTTATGTCTATTTATAGATCTGAACTAAAATGAGTGATCCAATCAAATGTAAGACAATATGCTATATATACATTTATAACTTTATATACGTTTAATATCAGTAAGAAGCTTTGTAGTGATTAAGTGTAATATAGACCTATGTGATATATTTATAGGCATATATGCACTGTGACAAGTTTACTGTACTGTACTGCCTCCCAGTAAACTAGTTCATTAACAGGCAAAGATTGTCCTAGGCTTTTCCACCGTGAGAGGAAAAGGATGAAACACAGGAGGGAAATCAACTAACAATTAAACAAAACTTCCTGGTGAGAACATTCCCACCGCTGACTTAATTTTCACAAAACAGTGAGGATAACATGAGCATAACGTCATCAAAAACAGCACATTGTGTATGCATTTCACAGTCTGCTGCACGATTTGTTATAAAAAAAAAAAAAAAAAACAGTGAAGCAACTCAATACGACAATGGCTTTCTTATGAATTACATTACGTGTTTTTAGTTCGACACATAAAAGTAAAGTTTTCTACTGTCCTGCATCCGAATTGTCTGCATGAAACATCATCTAAATAGTCCAGAACGAGAGCAGAGCGTCGCTGACAGAAGCCTGGAGGAACGACTTTCGTGAACGCGCATTTCGAACGGCCACGGCGCCCCTGTAAAACCGGGCTTGTAGCCCCGCAGGATGTGGAGGCGGAGCTCAGGTTAGTGGTTGGGAGGGGGGCTCGTGGAGGAGGCGGAGTCTCGGCAGTCCTGCCAGGGCCGCCATTTTTGCAAAGGGAAAAGAGACTGGTTAGAGGGGATCTAATTTCTAACAGTCGGCGTAGGTAGGGCACAGTTTTAACGGTTCCGAACTGACTCCAAGTCAAAATTGAGTCCATATTTACCACCGGAGGCAAGGATTTTTGACAGGAAAGGACTCTTTATAGGGCAACAACAAATACAAACATTTTAAAGCGTTGCTAGTGATCCGCAGTGTGTGGACAGAAGTATTGTTTTGGTTGTGGAGGCTCTGTGGATAGCGACGGGGGTCTCACCCAGGTCCCCTTATTCGTTATTCAAGTTTTCTAGAGTGGACATAAACGGTAAGTAAACTGCATTAGACGCTAGTTGTAGGGTGAATCAAAGTCCGACCTGAAATGCTATTGTTGGCTTAGGTAGCTGCTTGGTTACTTGGCTAGGCACATCATGCTGATGCTGGCTAGTTGTAGTACCAGCTGAGTTTAGCCTGCTAGCTAGCTGATTAAGTTAACGCCGTTAGCTCGTGGTGTACATGTAGCTATGTCCATTTTCGTTTAAATATAACATAACTAAAATGTTACAACAGCTAGCCAGGTGACGTTAGTTCTCAATGTGAGTTTGAAGTTGGCTAGCGTAACGCCAAGAGAAACATCACTTGCTAGCTAGCGCATGCTACTAGCTCAGATTAGCTTGACATACTGAATAGGGCTCTGACTTTTTGCTGATAGTGTGGCAATACACGAGACGTCACACGCTAACAGTTAGGGGGTAAATAATATAATAGTGAATATTCTTACTTGACCATACAGTTAGAGCAGCGTTGGCACTAATTATACGTTATGAGTCGACGAAAACGCTGCAATTAGGTTAATTTATCTCTTCTAAAGCTATCGTAACGGAAAGTATGTTTTGTTCCAGCATATAGGCAGTCATCAACAGTTACCAGCACAGTTAGCCAGCCCATAGAAATGTAGCATCAATAAACGTTATTCCTACGCTGAGTTTGTATGATAACCATATAAAGGGGGCATTTGGGGTTTAGATTATCCAGCTAGTTTGACACAGTGACACCGCAGGCCATATTGCGCACGGTTTCATGCGTTTGTTTAGTTTTGGTGAAAATAACTCGCTTGTCGGTTATCTACCCGCTCTATTTCCAACCAATTCAGTATAAGCCTACCATTTTAGTGTATATTCGACCCCTTGCACACAATAGCGGTTAGCAAACGTGCTAGGTCTGTTTGGCTAGCTTACATTACTTAAATACCATGTTTGTAACACCATGTCACCCAGCGTGAAAACATTAGATTTTAGTTATCGTTACACACTTGAATCTGTCTTGTTGGCCCCCGTCCTGCTCACCCCGAGCAGAGCATTATTTCCGTTCAGAGAAATGTCATACAATGCCACTGTTCAAAGCCAGAGGACAAGGAGCTCTTGTATGCATGTAAACAGAAATATGAAGATATTTGATCTATTATCTCCTAGTCATAGTCAAGTTCAAAGCAAGAGCAGCTGTTGAAATAAATGCCTAACGTTAGTTAACAGCGAAGCTCGCGGAGCTTTTGCCAAATCGCAATTGTGTTAAAATGAAATACGGCTGGACCTATCTAATGTTAGTTGAGAAGCTGGCGACTTGTGAGTCGACCCTCTTATTTTGTTATCATCGGGCTTAAAACGCATTTCGTGATCACTTAATTTAGATTCAGGGTGTATGTGGTTCAAATGCTGCAAGCGTGGGGGAGGGGATACTCAATTTGGGTATAGCTAACTCGCCCCAGTCATACATTTTTTTTAACTTCAAGTCGATGAGCGAATTATATTGTTAGCAACGCTAGCCAACACAAACTACCCTGTCGCAGTTAACTATTTTGCCTGCCATAAATATGAATGTAAATGCGGGTTGGTTTGCTCAGAGCACTGAGCTCACTACACTGATGTTGCTCGCTCTTGTCTGTGACGAGCCATGTAATCCACTTCATTCGTGTCGGTTCTAGCTTACTTGGCTAACTTTAACCTACCACGCATTATGTTGTTAGCTTGCGCTTGCTACCGTTAGCTTCGTAGTTTCCACTGTTGGTAATTACAGGCCAAAATCAATTGAATGTGATGTCTACTATCGTCGTGTCTGACGTTGCCGGTTTCGCGACTAGTATTGCTTTCTT
The DNA here is from genome assembly GCF_048128805.1 of Centroberyx gerrardi. Taxonomy (NCBI): domain Eukaryota; kingdom Metazoa; phylum Chordata; class Actinopteri; order Beryciformes; family Berycidae; genus Centroberyx; species Centroberyx gerrardi. Next base: position 8,434,683 of record NC_136020.1, read on the forward strand.
GCGATCGGTTACAAAGTTAGATTTAACTGGTGATTACTTAGTACTTAGCTAGTTGCCTGGATAATCTGAATGGATGGTGTTATATCTAGCATGCGCTACATCTCGAGAGGCCATTGCCGAGCATAATTGCTAGCCCATTAGCTTACTGTCTTACTTTCGACGAGTTCACAAAAAATGCTAATGATAACAACACAGAGACTGTACCGACAGGGTGATACTTAAGGTAGAATGTGTGAAAGAGACGATTGATAGCATTCTTGGGGATTTTCTTCTCATGGCGAGGCTCCCCTGGCTACACGATTGTCTCGCTGTCCTTAGAAAAGCGCTATGAAAATGGCGACTGGACTAGGGTGTTGTGGTAACATAATAGCAACGTTATACCCTCCACACCCCTATCGGTAGAACTGACTGCAGCGCCGACATACTCACTGGAAAGCAACTACACAACACATGATTTTTATTTTAGTTCAAGTCAGGCATAACATTAACGCCACTAACGTAAAACAATAGATCATGCTTCGCTCGCCACAAACTGTGCTCTTTTGACTATTTAACATTAAGAATCACTGACCCTATTGTGCCCTTTATCAAAACGGATAGCATGGTAGCCCTCTAATATGCGTCACGTCATATGCCATTGCTTGCATTCTGTGTTGTAATATTGGCTGTTGGGACGTGTGGGTTATTGTCAACGAAAATTAGCCATAGTGTTGGCATATTAGGCAACATCAGCCCTGCTGATTTTTGAATCTGACAGCACTATTGTCAGAATTTATTTGTGTTGCACAAACGCATACAAATACAGCTCTTTGTTACAAAAAACAGTGTATTGTAACCCCACTCTTGCCACATACCACCTTTCTGAAATAATTTTAAACATTCATTATTAACAGTAAAATATTTTGACTATATCCCTCATACCCATGGCTAGCATTTACTCTTAACTGATTTCCTTGCATCCCCTCTGGTGTTATAGAATTGCACTGAATGTTTTATTGAAACATTGGGGGGGGGGGGGGTAAGCGATCAGTTCTGGTGGGTAATAATTAGTGGTTGTTTAATTTAAATGTCAGTTCAGCTGGTTGTTTTGATCCATGTAGTGAAGTAGGGAGTAGAACAAGAAGGTCACAGACAGGGATAGGTTGGACGATTTCTTTGCATTCTTCTTAATGACTATTGGCTGCGACTTAATCCACATAATGAATAACCCAGCTTGTGCACTCTATTTTCATGGCAAGTGAGTTTCAGTGGAGAAGTTTAGTCACTTTATTAAATTCCAGTAGTAAATTCTCGTTAAATTAATACATTTAGAACTTTTGTTGATTGTGTGGCGTGGCTGGCTGCTTACCTGAGTCCTGTAATGAGTGTTTGGGGGTTGGGCCCGACGGGGTCAGTTTGAAACAACAGCTGTGACTCTGTTACTCTCCATCGACATTGACAAAGACCCCCTACAGTCTGTATGCCCTTCCCCCTTGAGGTCCTCACAAGCCCACAGCAAAGGCCTGTCAGGAAAGCACTCCTCAAACGTTGGGTGCGAAAACGAATGGTCACCTTTGTTTGGTTTTCTCTGCTCCTAGATGAGATGGTATAAGTTGTTCGAGGCCAGGGATCACATTTGAACTTTCCCACCTTTGACACACTCACCACTGCTCTATGTTGCATGTCCTAAATGGGAATGTCCTCATGTTGTAGGCCATGAATGTACAATTTGTCACTGCTACCATTAAATGTCATATAACCATAGCACCATCTAATAGAGAGAATATAAACATTTAAATATACAGGGAACCAAATCGAAGCTAGGTTCCAGCCTACCATTGTCAAGCACTTGGGCTCTCACAAGCCCTGCGGTGGTGTGACACAGCTCTGTCCTCTCCTCGCAGTCGGCCTGTGGGACAAGCTGGAGACATATCCATGGTGCAAACTTTGGCACTTTCTTCTGCTCAAATGCCTGTTCATGACTGTTGCCAAGCATGCCTTTTTCCTCCTTCCTTTCCCTCCTCAGTGTTTGTGTTAGATGAATCGAGAGAAGAAAGATTTCAAGACTAGTGAATCTAATCGTTGTGTTCAGTGTGTCTTTTGAGTCCTCTTCAGTTGCATTGTGGACCAAATTATCAAAGGCAAATATGTGATTTTCATATGAGTGAAGCTGTGCAGCTGTTCTGTGAGGAAGTGTATCATCGCCCTCACAGCTGACTGGCACTCTTAAACTGATGGATCTGCCACACACAGGTGCTAGTTAGGCTAAAGCATCTGTCAGCAGCAGGAGCATACCATAGGATCCTTCCTGCTACATGACATAGGCCTCCAAAACTCCTCCCTCTCTCTTCTCTGTGGAATAGGCTACCAGGAGTCATCCAATCCCAGGTGGCTATATGATTAATTTTTGATATTTTCCCATATCATATACACCACTCACCTAGGTCAGAGCCACTTAGAGGGTCTTCACAGCTTCAGCTTCTCTCGGGAAGCAGCCTAGAATTGGTCCATTGTCAGATCAAGTGTTGACAGGAACTTTGTGATAAGAAAAGTTACTTGTTACTCATGGACATGGCTCGGGTAGCAACAGCAGAAAAGCAAAGGGTCTCCATCTTGTGTGGAGGGGTTATGAATACTAGATGAGTGAGGGCCCTACTGTGCCTAATCAGAGGCTGCTACATAATACACAAAATCCCCAGCCACCTAGCTCTTCCTCTTAAAGGAACAGAGGCCTCTGCCCTGAAACTGATGAAGTATTCTAGCTTTCTTTCATGCATATTAGGTATTTATGCTTGTTATTTAATGGTATCTGGCTTGATTTCAACAACATTTCTACATTGCTATGTTGTTGTGGCCATTTGAAGTCTTTGCCTCTCCTCAGTCCATACCTATCTCTGTCTCCAGGATCATACAGCTGACAGCGGTAAATACCTGACTGTCTGTATGTGTGCCTGGTTGCATTAAGCAGCAAAGTGTGTGTGTGTTTGCTTGCTGTGTTGACAGAGATGGAAGGGAGGTGAGCTGCCCCCCCTTCCCATAGGGATAGAGCAGTGTGTGGCAGGTGGCAGGGAGACATGGCAGTCTCCGATGACACACCTTTCCGTTCACCCTAACACCTAGACAGACACACAGAAAACTAGTAAGTGTGATAAGTGCAAAACTTTCAGTGTGTTCAGTGGAGAGAGAGCCACAATAAAGAAGTCAAGCAAGTGCAAAGGATATCTATTGCTGTATTGACAGATTGATAGGGCAGATGAAGGCCACAGTCGCATCGACTTTCTCTGTGCCGCTCTCCTCCTTCACTTGGAAGAGCACCCCTTGTTTTTGTGTTCCTCCCTATCCCCAGACAATAGACTCAACCCTGAAACAGTAGCATCTCTGTTTAGGTAGTGGAGCCTCACCCTATGGGGCTAAGCTGTGTGGCTGTGGCCATGTCTCCAGTGCTCTCACTTGTGTGGTGCCCAGACCCTGAGAGACCCACAGACAAAGCTGCCTGGCTCTGAGGCCCAGCACAGTCACGTGGCATCCCAGCTGGGAGGAGGAGAAGCCAGGGCTCAGGTGACCTGTTTTTGTGCTGCTAGCTGGGCCGTAACGGATCCCTCTTTAAACTAGCAAGCTACCTCCCCAACAGGTGGCCTTAGGGCTGAGGCTGCTGAAGCTGCAGCCCTGCTACTTCTCCCTAACCTGCTTCCTGTTGCTGTGCTTTTGCTGCAGCTATGTTACACTAGTGCTCATTGGTAGTGGCGCAAGGCAGGCTGGGAGTTGGAGCAGGATGGGAGGAGAAAAAGGGGATGTGGCGTCAATGTTGGTGATGTAACATCACTGTGAGCCAGGCGTGAAATCGATCATGGAGCGCTACCGTAATGGGACCTGAGTGGCTCTTACTGTAGAGCCCTTATTGCCCTGCAGATGATGATTAACCCCTCCCCATTTTCTCTGTACATATGCATACGCATAGCTCACATTTTAGTTAGCTGCACAATGCATTCTCAAAGTGCTGTAATTAGCGGCCAGCTGCATATGCGCCTGCCTGGCACTGTCCAGTGATCAGGGTAGTTCTCCAGATCCAAGGGACAACATAATGTATATCGGCCTTCACAAGGCTCAGTCACACAGAAATAGACAGAGAATCAGCTTGACGTGAATTAGTGAGTTTGATGTTGTCAGTCATCCCTGTCTAATTTAAAAATGTTGAGTGGAGCTCTCTCTTGACCACACATAGCCAGGCTGTGATACTCAGTGAGCAGGAGAGAGAGGGAGACAGAGAGATGGTGCCCCAGGGGTCTTCTGAACAGACATTACTCAGACTACAGGAGGGCTGCCCCAGCTCTGTTGCCAGACCCCAGTCTTACTGACTTTAACTCACTCACTCCCTGGCTGTTTGAACTGAGCACATAGGATACTGAGGGTTTTGACTTTCTTACCTTGTTTGTTTTATTGGGATGATAGCTCCTGCAGCTTTTCACTTTAATAATCTAATATCACAACCATATTAAAGATTGTGAAGCTGCAAAACAATAAAGTAGGCTCTATCTTTACACTTGGCTAATGCAGTCCAGTGCAGCATGTGACAAACTGCTTGTGCTGCTGTTTTTAGTGACTTCATGCCCTGTGTGTAATGGGCATGTAGTGGAGACTTGAGGGCCTCCTGTACTTCCTCTCTTTCTCTGTCAGCTGGCGGTGCTGCTGGCCCTCGGCCATTATTGTTTACTGGTTGCTGGTTAGGGTGTTCTGCAGAGCAGGGGCATGAACGGCACAACACCACTGTCTCCTAATCATCTGCCTTTAAAGCCGCTTTTCCACTGCATGGTACCGGCTCAACTCGACTCGCCTTTTTTAGTTTTCCATTGGGCAAGTACCAGGTACCAGTGTCCGAAATTAACTTTTTGACTCACTGGCCAAGGTGGCTGGTAGATTAAAAAATCCACCGGCCATATATATATATATATATATATATATATATATATATATATATACATACATACACATTCGTTTCAGTACATTTCATTGAGATAAGGTATTATGTTGAATACAAACTTAAAGAAGAGGCCAGAGCAAAATTTGAAGCAAAATTATTTTAATATATTGATCAACGGTTAATCAATTGAATATAACTCAAGAAGTCTTGATCTCAAAATTCTACTTAAGTATTTGCTATTAAATGTACTTAAGGATCAAACATAAAAGTAAATTTGAAGGTTTTGTAAACCTTTTGGATGCTTAATCATTTTAATCAACTTAAACCTCCTCATCAGACTCCTCACTCTCTACCCTCTTTGCACGGCCCATGAAGTCTGGCCTCCTGCTCCTGACAGAGTCCTGGTGCCACAGCATCACAGCTTTTGTGGGATCATACTCCCTGATCTCTGGAGAGGACAGCTGGACCATAAGGAGATCTGACAGTGTATCAGACCTTAGGTTGGACCGCCAATCGGTTTTCACCTGTTTCATGGTATTAAAACCTCTTTCACATTCAGCTGTGGAGGCAGGGAAGGACTTACTCCTTGTAAATATCGCCACATAATAGCTATTTAGTTAGCCTAGCGGTAGCTAGCAGCAGACCGGCGGCAAGTGACAGTGGAGTAGCTGATGTCCCGTACGGTAAACAGTCCCGCTAAACTAGGAGAGCTTGAGACGGTCTGTGGCTGGCGCTCCTGTGTGTGTGTGTGCGTGTGTGTGTGTGTGTGTGTGTGTGTGTGTGTGTGTGTGTGTAGGAGCTCAGCCCCGCCCTTGCGAAACTCCGACACAGACGTGATCTCTCTCTCTCGCACTCTCTCTTTCTCTGTCTCGCTCTCTCTCTCTCGCTTGCTCTCTGCGCGCCCAACACCAAAATGCGGTAGAGACTCTCAGCATAGTTTTTTGTTACATGACTATTTTGGTACAAACATTTACCCGCCATGTGGCGGATAGCCTTCCGAGATTTACTCGCCAAACGGAAAATCCACCCGCATTTGGCGCTTGGCGACTGTTAATTTCGGACCCTGCCAGGTACCATATTACCTGGTACCTGGTACTTTTTTTGGTAGCACCTCCGTCGAGGTTCCAAGCGAGCTGAGGCGATACCAAAAGGTGACGTGAAAACACTGCAGACTACTGATTGGTCAGAGAGAATCGTCATCATTGCGCATCAATGCTAATGTTAGCTACCAGGTTAGCTTACCATCTTGCGCCGCCTTTGAGCAACCAGAGTCGTCTCGTCGTCTGAGCTTTTATGTAGGATTTCCCAAACTCTCCTGTTTTCTGAAATAAAATCTGTCTCCTTGCTGTGACTAACAGCCACATACCAAGAATCAAGAACACCATCCCTTCGATATCCTCCATTGTTGCTGTGTGTGTCGCGTTGAAGATGACGTCACGGCAGTTTCATGCAGCATCGCTATGACGACCAGTTGTTGGGGGGGACTATCTGCAGTGGAAAACCAATTGGTACTACCAAAAGCGAGTAGAGTCGAGGCGAGTTGAGCCGGTACCATGCGGTGGAAAAGCGGCATAAGTGTACCCTAGACACTGGTCTTTACAGTCTGTTGAGCCATTGGTTTTCACTAGCAACATCACAGTTCCTCTTGAGTCCACTCTCTGCTCTCAATGGCCACTAGTGTTTCTCGCGCGGACACACACATCCATATCCCCTGCTGTATTGATGTATGACTTCACCTTCAGTGCTGGAGTGCAGAGGGAGAGCTGGCAGGCATGGGCACAGTGATTTATGAAGGACAGGGCAGATGCGATGTGTCCCACTGTGGGTACTGTGAAAAAGAGGGCTAGGCCTACATTCCATCTGGGTCGCGCTTCCTGTGTACATGACTATATTAGTTTGAGTTTGTTTTATTTGTGTATTCATAGGCTGAGTCATTGCCGTCAGCTTTGAGGATGGTGTGAAGTCACGTCAGCTTGGCAGGGGGGCAGTGGGATTCAGTTGGAATCCCTTACTCTCTCTTGCTCCTCCTACTTATCGAAAAACATAATCTGCCGAGACTTGGCTGCGAAAACGAGAATGAAAACACTGTTACACATACAGCAGTGGTAATAAACTGGGGAGAGAGGGAAGCTGTTGTGTGTAGCTGTATGGTGTGTGTTATGGTGTGGGTTTTCCCTCACCGACTTCAGTGCGGTTCTGTCTTAAAAGGAGAGTTATTCCCCACACAATGACGTGACTGTGTCCCCTCGCTGAGGAGGGAGGAGAAAGGAGAGACTGGGTTACGCTATGTGCTCCACTCCGCCACCCAGAGTCCACCCAGGTCCAGGCTGTGTAGCGTCACTGTCAGACAGACCCCATGTACACCTCCCCCACACTGCTGCCTTCTGAATTCAAGGGGCGGTGGATGATTTCTAAAGCTCCCTACAGTGCAAGGAAATCTGTTCAGAGAGAGGACATGAAAGGTGGAGACAGTTTTAGAGGAAGAACTAGAGAGCCACAGCAAACCTAGCAAACCACTTCCATCTTGTGGCTTGTGTTTTGCTATTACCAATTTTTGCTGCGTGTCTCCTTCAGTCTTAGTCCTCTTCTACTCACCCTCCCCTACGCATATTCCCCATTTTCCCCACCCCTCGCTCGTCTCTTCGGTTTCCATAACGGCTGTGGATGTGGCCAAAGGTGGCTTTAAATGGTCTCTCCCGGCCTCCTTGTAATTAGGAGCTGTTTCTGCGGCACTCCCCTTCCCCTCCGCTCTGCTTTACTCTCTCAGGTTTATTTAGGAAGTGCACAGAGGAGGGAGAGAAATCCGGCTGGGCGGGGTGACTGGGCACAGGAAGGGGGGTGGTGTTTTTTTTTTTCCTCCTCCTTTTCTTCTTTTCCTTTTTTTGGCTGCATTTCTCTGGTGTGACGGACAGCTCTGCTAAAGGAAGTGGGAGGAGCCGTGAGAGGCAGTCACAGCGCAGCTCAGATTTAGTCAGGAATGCTGCTGTACTGTACTTGTTTTCTTTTTTTTCCACCCCCCTTTTGTCAGTCTTGACTGTGTCTGGCCGCAGCGCAGTGCCTGTGTGTGTTTGCACACTGCTGCTCTGAGAGCCTCCTTGTAGAGGAATGTTTGTATGGACAGGGCGGGGGGGTTATCTGTCTGTTTGGTGGTGGAGGTTATGTATGTGTGAATGTGAGCTTGTGTGTGCATTCCTTAGCAGTGACAGCAGGATTCCCTGGATGAAGCGGAGACGGACCTATTGGATGTGGGAACAGACGGCCCGCTTCAGAGGGAAGCTATTTACCAGCACTAAAACATACTGGGCCTTTCAGATAATACAAAAGCGAGGATCTGTCATCTCAGTGTTTGTTGGCCACCTGCCCCATCCTTGTTTAAGGAAAGTGTTCTGGTTACAGTCAGCTACCATCGTGAAATGTCCCTGCCCTTGATAAAGCCCTGCTATTTAACCAAAACATTTTACACCCAGAATCAGACTTGTAAATAAGTCCCCCAGAATACTGCTGAAAATGTATATGAGAGTTGGTGAGCTAATGGTCCCAATAGAAACCTTGGATGACATACATAGACACACAGGGGTCTTCACTCTCCTATTAATTAGGCCTGGAGCTGACAGCTGTCGTGTCTGTGAGCTTCTGACCACTCCTGCTGGCTCTACTCTCCATGGCATGGACATGTTGGTGACTCTAACTTCAGTTTGTGCTGTTGGCAAATCACCGTAAAAAGTGCGATAAATTCTAACCCTAAAAACATCTTTGCCTTCATTTTAACAAAATATACAGTTTTTATGCACCCACATTTTCACTGCATCTAGCATCTGTCTTAACTGTTCAGTAATCCGTTTACAACAGAGCATGGTTGACAAGTTGACAGCGAATCACACACCGGAGGTGACCATGTGTGTAAATTGTGTTGGACAGAAGCTAGCATACAAGACGCTAGCATGTGAAAGCTAACATTACCTGTGAATAAAAAGCGATGGCTTCTTGCAGATTGTTGCTTATTTGAATTGATTGGAGGAACGGCATCAGGTGTCAACCTAGCAAATTTGGTGAACCCCACATAGTGCTGAGTTAAAAGTCAGAATGCAGTCCACTGCATAGGTATTAATGTTATTGTAAACAGAGCAGTCCGATACATGGCAATGATATAGCCAGGCTCACTGTAAAATTTCCTCTTGGGCTTTGTGCAGGTTGACACCCAGGTATTATACAACAATGACTATCCACCGTATTTGATTAGTGATTTTGGCAGTACTCAATCATTAGCTTCTCTATCTAGCTTGCAGTCACAACAGACGGTTACACTCCCACAGTGAGAACAAGGGTGGTGGGACAAAAATGCACTGCATTTACTGTAATTCTTGCCGTAAGATACACAAGTATTTCACCCGTTTCTAAGCTGATTTTGAAACCACTAGGAGCAAGTCAAGGTTTCATAACCATGCTGAAAAAGCTGGAAAATTGCATTTTTCAATGGAATGGGCTTTCACTTTGAGGCCTAACTGGGTATAAAACATGATACATAACATTATTGTCACAATGTCATTTACAATTCAGGTGGAGATTACATAGTAGGTTGTAAAGCCCAGTTGTGTCGCGGTGCACTGATCAGTTGTTCACTTGGCTGAAACAGTATGTGAAAAAATTACTATGGTAGCCGTTTTACCGTTTAAGAAAAAAAACATTTAAAGCGTTACTGTAGCATGTTTCTCTCTGAACAATGAGAGTTCCCCTGACAGAAGCAGTGCAGTCAGGGTTGACAGCTTGCCCTGTGATGAAATATAGCTTTCCTAGAGGGAGACTGCTGTGTGTGTGTGTGTGTGTGTGTGCACATGCTTGAGTCTGTATGTGTGTGAGGGGTTCAGAGGACATGCTCAGGCCAGAGAGGGTTGATACCTTGTGGGCATGCATAGACGGATCTTTGTGTGACTGTGTGTTATTGCTTGCTTAGGGTGTGAATTATGCCCCCACTCTGTACATCACATATCCCTACTCTGTAGCCCCTCTCCATCCATATCCTGAGCTGTGATCTGAGCCTTTGTTTGGCCCCAGTGTGCATGGGCAGGCGGAGGTGTGACCTCCAGCCTATTTTGTCTCGGCATCTGTCCCTCCCACTAATCCCGCTTATCAACAGAGCTCTCTGTATCAGGGGCAGCCACACTGACACATATGCTCCTGTCTGGATGCACATCAGACACAAATACATAGCATTAATATTCCCATCATTGCCCTACTGTGGATGTGTGTCCTGGTTTTAATAAATATGTTTTGCTATTGCCAGTGTATAGCTAGTCGCCCACACCAACCTCCTACGAAGGGAGCCGAGGGAGACTACTTTCATTGCCTGACACCTAATGTAGTTAATTATTGACGACTTCATCTTTCAGTGCATTTTGTCCATCTGCATTGCTTGAGACTCACAATGGCAATGTTAACGCTTAAGCTCTCGCATCAATAAATTGTGCGTGGTTCTAATTACATTGTGAAGGATATTGTGTGTGTCTTTCATTGGGAAGAGTGCATGTGCGAGTGTTCAGAATAGAGCAGTCCTCTTCAGTGGCAGGGGGGAAAAATGGCTTCTGTGTGTTGTTGCGTTTTTCTCCCTCCTTTCATGGCGGCTGGCTGCTCTACGTTCTCGTGCTCCCCTCTGTGGGAGCTTTCTTGCACTGCAGCTTCCTGCATTCCTGACAGACAGTGTGTAGAGGTCGCATTTGCGCAGTTCACAGCAGCAGTTCAGGCTTCACCTTACAATATCACATCCTCTCCCTTTCACCAATCAATACCTCGGCTAGCTAAGGTAGACTAGATTTGTCAGAGGGGAAATTCCTGTCAGACACTTTTCAGTGTGTTAATTCACTGGTCTGAAAGTCTGAATCATGCAATAACGTGTACTGGAAATACCCTGTTTTCATTATGACTTGTAATTTCGGGTTTGCTGGATATTGCATTCTGGCAAGGGCTTTGTTCTTGGTATGAAAGAAATGACACATTGTTGAACTGATCTATTTATGCTACCACTGATGCCACTACACACTGCTAACTGATTCTCTTTGTTTGTCCCCCTCTTTCTATTGTCTCTTCCTCCATCTCCTTTTTTCCTTGTCTCCTACTGTATTTTCAGGCCTTGTGGATGCACTTAGATGTCTGCAATGAGTGCTGTGGCTGGCATGCCTCAGTGTTTTGGACTCCTATGCTCTGGACTCAGTAGGACAAGAACCGATCAGCAGAGAACGTCATGAGCATAGTCATCCCAGTAGGGGTGGACACGGCAGACACCTCATACCTGGACATGGCTGCAGGCTCAGAGTGAGTAACACTGATGCACACACTTTAGAGTCCCACTAAGCCTTCTCTATTCACACCCTCTACTCCCCCTCGCGCCCTGCTTTCCTCCCCTCATTCATTCTTATTTTCACACTCTCACCACCTGCCCCTAGCTTCTTTCGTGTTCTCTCTTTCTCGCCAACAGTTCATTCTCACTTTCACTCTTTTTTTTTTTTTTCCTTTCTCATCTCTCCCCAACGCATCCCTCCCTGCCTCTGCTCTCATCTCTCACCCCTCTCTAGTTATATTCAGAAGTATTGAACCCACACTCTTATTCATTGTAATGTAATTTCCCTGTCATCCCTCCGCATCTGCCTTAGCATGCCCCCTGCTCCCCCTGTCATCTTTTTCACTTTAACTTGCTTAATTTCTCTGTCTGTGTGCCACATTGATGTCCTCTTATAGATGATAACTGTTAATGGGAAAGGAATTTGCGGTCAATCCATGGAGGCAGGGCCCAACACTGGCTCCATAACGCTGGTGTCTGCTCTAATGGACAGTTCAGCTCTGCCATTGATTACACACACACACACACACACACACACACACACACACACACACTCACCCATTGCTCATCACATAGACATTGTCAGTGCTCAGCTATTAACTACTAACTACATCTTCCCACGTGAAGCTGGCAGTGAGCCCAGAATGTAGATTTATATGTTGTCTATATGTTCAGTGTGTGTGTGCAGTAAAACACAGAATATCATTTGCCGTGATCCCTCTCTGATGGTAAAGCGTGTGTAGCTATTCGCACATGTGTACACTGCATTCAGTTGGCAAAGCAGAGTGGTGCATGGAGCCATGGCAACAAGCCTCCCCATGCCCCTCCTCACTCACACACTTTCCTATAGTCTTGTCAAGGACATTGCCGTGGCTTTTTCTGGTCAAATAAATGAAGCGAGAGGTTCTCCTATGACTAAAGAATATCACAAATACGTCATTGGCTTATGAAGGGGCTCCTGTCTCTTTAAAAGGGGGAGAACCCTCCCCTCTGCCTTCATCAGAGCTGTTGCAGCGACAGCTTGTGTTGCCATGGTATCTGCCCCTCGCACCCCTCCCTCCCCTCCGCACTGCGCAGGGCCTGTTACCATGGTCACCAGCCTGAGTGACAGGTGGCTCTCACACAGTTAAGGCGTCTTAAATGGTCCCATCACGTCCCCCTGCCCCCTCCTCTCCTCTGGGCTCTTTCAGGGCTGCCTCTCTGCCCTGGGCTCTTCTGCTCCCGGGGGCAGGCGTAAGCCCTCGCTTTTCCTCTCTCACTCACTCTTCCTCTCTGCCTGCCCTGTGTCTGCTTGCCCGCTGCAGATTTATTTAAAAGCAGATAACAAGCTTGAAAAGGGCCTCCACCTGCTGCTGTGCAGGTTTCATGCAGACCAGAGGGACAGAGCCTAGCTAGACGCGCACACTGTTGTTTGGGGTATTGTTGGTGTGCCAGCCGAGTCTGGAACAGCAGGGCTGGCTACTCCACCAGAGGAGCAGCGTCACGTCCTTTCCACATCCCCCTGAAGCCTGCAGCAGCCTGACCAGCTGTTGGCTAATGCAGTGTGTGTGTGTGTGTGTGTGTGTGTGTGTGTGTGTCCACAGTGACACACAGAGCCCAGCGTGCGCGCACACGCTGACAGAACACAGAGTGTTGCCATGGCAGCGAGTGGGAGCTCTTTGGGAGAGAAGGCGTTGCCTCTGGCTGTTCACTGCTGCTCTTTTTCTCTCCTTCTGTTGATCTCTCCATTCTCCGCACTCGTCCACTCTGCCACTTCATCCTCTCTCAGCAGGTGTGTGTGTTGCACGCATGCCTTTTGAGTGACACCCGTTCCCTAATAAGCACTCTCTTGAGCTGTACAAGCTATGATTAGAACATACCTATCTAGCTGTCACTTTAATTGAAACTTCCATTCCAAAACTGTCTTTCTTTTCATCACACCCTCTCTCCTATCCTCCTCTCTCTTTCCTGTCTTTCGTTTGCATGATGCCGGCCATAGCTGTTTGTCTGATCATGACTGGCTGTAGCATCTGCAGCCCTCCCACTGTGTAATGGATTGTATGTACTCTGACTCTCTAGTCTCTCCTTTCCGCTTCCGTGGAGTGGAGACATGAATGATACAATCCCTCTAGCGACGCACACATAGATTCAAACGCGCTCACTCGCTACCCATTAAACAGGCATGCTCACTTATTTGCCTTCTGTCTGTCTCTGTCTCTCACTCATTCACTGGTGGGGCCAAAGTATAAAGACCAATCTAGACTCATTCACTTGACCTATAAAAAGATTTATTTTTGATAAAGGAATGAATTTCCCCCCTTAGCCACTAAATGATGCATGACTCCACCAGATCTCAAATCCCTTTATTATGAAGTGTAGATTTAAGTCTGGTTAATCATTCATGGCAGAAAGTTACTGAGCATACGGCATGCGCTCAAGTAGTTCAGAAATTCTCCCTCCCTCTTTTGAGTCAGACTGAGTTCTCTCTTTACCCTTGAGGGTTTAGAGAAGTTTGTCTGTGTGGCAGTTAAACTACTGTACACACACACACACACACACACACCCCTACCTTTCCCCGGGCCCGCCTCCAAACCTCATGCATGCACTTACGTTTTCACTTTGACAGTGAATACTTGAGCGGCAATACACACAGGAAGTGTTGCACAGTGCTCTTAGAGCATGCAACAAGAGCAATAGGGCTGAGAACGGCCGTCACAGGTACCGTATCACCACTTTACCTCGGGACACACTTTAGGAGGGGGAGAGTTGGGGAGGAGAAAGACGGAAGGAAGGAAAAGGAGGTGTTTCTTTGTATTTAAAATGCCACCCTCTTTAATACTAGCTCCAGCTACCTGATTACTTTCTGTATCTCCTCATGGTGTTGGTGGTGCGCACTGTACTACTTTTCCTTCATGTTGTGTGCTTCAAAATATGTCTGTTATAGTCTCAGGGTAAGGGAAGGAGAACGGTGTTACATAGACAGAAATGCTGCAAGGCCTGTTCAGAGTCCCTATGGTTTTTTGTACCCATCTCACTCAGTGTACCTGAGAGGCTGACCAGTATGCTTAGTGAGCTTTTTCTCTTCATGTACTTTGCCTTGTTCATGGAAAGTTGCTGGCAGAGGCATTGAGCCCTCATGGAGGTTTGAGTCGCTGGGAGGTGTGTGTGTGACTTAGTATTAGAGAAAGTAGAGTGGGAAACAAGCCCATCAACAGTCACACATGCACACCCTGAGGGGTTCTCTGTCTCTCTGACCTTGGAGCAGTTTTCTGGACAGGACTCGATGAGAAGGGGAGGATTTAGTGATGTTTTCACATGACTTGACCGCTAATGTGTGTGGATGTCTGACTATCACATGAATAACTACTGCAGCTTACCTCAATCTCTGCTCACTCCCATTTTTTTCTCAAATGCACCTTGCTTGTTTTGTAGCTCCAAATCTCTCCTCTGAGTCCTTCTCTTCCCTTTCTTCTTCCCTCTTAAATACCTCACTATCGTGTCTCCTGCTATCCGTTTTTGCCACTTCCCTCTTCCTCTACAGCCACCCCCTCACTGCCACCGAAGAATAGATTAATCATGTCACAATAAGGGTGGGTTGGTCTCAAACGGCCAAACAGGCTCTCTCCCACATTGCTCTGTCATCTGAGGAAAGTGGATTTACCGGTTTGGTATGAATAACCTCACAGAAATGATTGCCAGTTTGTTGTTTTGTGTGTGAGTGGGAGAGGGAGACAGAGCACATGTTTGTGAGTGAATGTCCACCTTCTAGATACGGTGCTCAGGGGTAAAAACGACATTTATAGTGGAGTGGATAAGGCCTTTTTATTCTGTTATTCGCCTGGCTCTCAGGCCTGAGCAGTCCAGCTAAGGTGATATGACAGCAGGCAGGGCATTGCTGGATGTGCGAAGGCCTTTGACTGCCCCTGGCCCCTAACAGTCTGACTCTCATAGCCGTAGCACACATGCATACTCATCCTCATGCCACTCTTACTTTTTGTCACCAACAGTAGCTGCTCTGCTTCCTTGCTAAGCAGTCTGACACACACACACTTCTCACACTATTGGAAGGGAACAATCCATGAGTTATTCACAGTTTTATCTTCTCATGTAGGCCTACGTTTTTCAGTTTATAGTAATATCGCTCCATGTAACTGTGTGCTCTTTGTTTTTGTTGCTCCCAGCAGACCAGAATCGGTGGAGGCCAGCCCTGTGGCGGTGGAAAAGTCCAGCTACCCACACCAGATCTACAGCAGTAGCTCCCACCATTCCCACAGTTACATTGGCCTGCCTTACGCCGTGAGTACACCCAAACACACACTTGGCTTCATCTCACCATCTTATACATGACCTACATACCTTGAGCCCGCCCTCCCCTGTTAATCATCGGCCGAGTCGGCTAGTGGCTAGCTCACATTTAGGCTGAAATAGAACACTGACCTGTAATGTGCTGTCTTTCTCAATCCTTTTGTGTATACAGGATATTTATACTTTCTCCCTCCCCTTCTGCTCAATTTGAATGCTATGACCTGTGAAATCAGTAGTCTATATCACCGTAAGCACCTATTGATCACCCCATTAGCCATCTAAGTTAGCTAACTTACAAAAGAGTTTTTTTTCTTTTCTAATTCAATGTAAGAAAATAGGTTATTGCGAGTCAGTAGGTCACTACCATCACAGTACATGCCAAGCATGCAAAACTTTAATTTCCTAATGTAAAGCCAATCTGACTAGACTGCTTTGTGATTTATCACTACAGTAAACCCTACATACAGCATGTGACCCTTATCCTCTGTCTTCTGTCCTCCTTCCATCAGGACCATAACTATGGGGCGCGGCCCCCACCTACGCCACCGGCCTCCCCTCCCCCTTCCATGGTGATTCGACCGGGAGAGGGGGGGTTGTTTGTTCCAGGGGGCCAGGACGAGGCGTCCAGGGGCACCACGCTCAGCACCTCGGAGGACGGCAGCTACGGGGCCGACATCACCCGCTGCATCTGCGGCTTCACCCACGACGACGGCTACATGATCTGCTGCGACAAGTGCAGGTATGAGCCTCATCTACTGTCGACTCTTGCCTTTTTCATGGCTTTTGAGTTGTTGTACTTCCTGTGATAAACCATAAGCAGGTACTTCTTGTATTTGGACTTAACTCTTCATTAGGACCCAATTAGTTGATGTCTCAACGACCGCTAGTCCTCCTGGGGTCCAAACTCATTGTTAAGATTAAAGCAAACTACTCTTCACAGTGATTGAATAATTTATTAAAAAACCCTTTGCTGTGCTCTTTCCTCTTTCTTCCTCTTCAGTGCATGGCAGCATATAGACTGCATGGGCATCGACAGGCAGAACATTCCTGAGACCTACCTGTGTGAGCGCTGCCAACCACGGCACCTGGACAGAGAGAGGGCCATCCTGCTGCAGACCAGGAAGAGAGAATGCCTGTCTGGTAAGCAAGACCACAGTGATGGATATACAGGCCCTAGTTTCCTCAAACATCACTTCAGACCCTAATGTTGTTTTTTTTACTTTTGTAAATTTGAATAAAGTTGTATCGACATGAACAAAATGGTACAAATTCCTGAGATCATGTTGTTAGTATGCTACCAAATCCCACCCACTTTTGAGAGCTGCGTGACCTGCCTAGAGTTTCTATCCAAGACCATAGATAGATCTCTCAGTTCTGCTTTTACTGGCTTTCTTGCCGCAGTAAATGGCCAGCTTGTTAGTGAGCAGAGCAGGATGTAGGCTGTGTCAGGCCACAGCCTCCTCCCCCTGCAGGCCATGCCAGGTCTAGTTCAGCCTCATCCTGGGACACACTGACACCTGCTGGACGAGTAACAAACTGTCCATTCCCAATCTGTGCAAACTGCAAAGACCTTGTATAGACAAATATGCTATTGGAAAGTCATTGCTTCAAGTCTGTGCTTCAACTTGTGGTTCTGTTTGTGCCTGAGCACCTGTATGAGGAACAATGGTTTAATGTCAAAGCAAATTACCCTTTGGGAACAGTAAAGTGTCTTGTCTTTCCTTTTCCTCCCTCATCATAATTTGGCCAGCTTTGGTTTTGCCTGCAGCAATTGAAGCTTTATAAGTGAGGCTTCTGGTGATAATTTGTTAGTTCAGTGCTCCTCCATGATAACTAACATGTATTTGTTTGTTTATCTAGACGGGGACACCAGTGCTACAGAGAGTGGAGATGAGGTGCCGCTAGAGCTCTACTCTGCCTTCCAACACACGCCCACCACCATCACCCTGACTACCGGGCGCCTTGGCAATAAGCAGGCTGATAAAAAACGCAAGAGGAGCGGTGATAAAGACCCTCCGGCAGCCTCCGCCCGAGCTAAGAAGGTCTGCTTTGAGTCATATTAATTTATAATGGAACCAGTCAAAGCACATTATGTATTATATACTGGAACGTTCAATTGGTCATTAAAGATTTACTTTCTTTTACTTCTCTGGCAGGCCTTCCGAGAGGGGTCCAGAAAATCCTCCAGAGTAAAGGTAATCTCACAGAGGAGCAATACACAACAAGTCTATAGAGTCCTCTATTAAAACTCAAGCCATACCTAACCACTCTACTGTTCCTTCTTAATGCCTTCCCAGGGTGCAGCTCCAGAGCAGGAGCCGACGGAGCACCCATCTCTGTGGGAGAACAAGATCAAGACGTGGATGGAGCGTTACGAGGAGGCCAGCAGCAATCAGTACAGTGAGGACGTCCAGATCCTGCTGCGCGTCAAAGAGCAAGGCGACGGCAAGAGCCTGGCTTACAACACGCATCCGGCCTCTTTCAAGCCACCCGTGGAGGTAAAGCACAGATGAATGCAGTTGTACACACACAGTCATGCAAACATGGTGATGATCAAACACACCCACCCCAAAATTGCCTGTGAGCATAGCGCGCGCACACACACACACACCTTGCCACACAAACACTTTCACATACTCAAACACACGACCAGCCTATAGCACAAACTTTCTCTTTGGATTTGGCATCATTTGATCAGTGCCTGTCCAGGGTCTTTGCTCATGTCCTGCTGTCTCTCCCCTCCAGAGTCAGGTTCAGAAGAACAAAAAGATCCTGAAGGCAGTGAGAGACCTGGCTCCAGACTCACTCATCATCGAGTACAGGGGCAAGTTCATGCTCCGACAGCAGTTTGAGGCCAACGGATACTTCTTCAAGAGGTTAGGGTGCTTCACCAGTCAACAAGATTCCCCTATGGATTTGGTTCTTGATGCGTTTGGCTCTATAGTCTGAGCATTTATTTAATGTAGTTGGTTACATTGTGGTGCCTGTTTGTGAATTATTACCACTCTGTTTCACGCGTTTGCCTCCCTTGTTTTGCTTCTTAGGCCGTACCCATTTGTGTTGTTTTACTCTAAGTTTGATGGGCTGGAGATGTGTGTGGACGCTCGCAGCTTCGGCAACGAGGCACGCTTCATCCGACGCTCCTGCACCCCTAACTCTGAAGTAAGCAGACAGCCCAGAAAATTAGAATGGAAGAATCTGTGTTTTCCATTCCCTATTTATTTGTTTATTTATTTCCATTTTTGAGCCAGCTAATCGTATCCCTTATGCAACGTTTAACATTCTGCCCACACCCTCTGTGTTCACCAACCATTACCTTGTTTTCACTCATATTTTGCTCAATCTCCCTCAGGTGCGGCACGTCATTGAGGATGGTATGCTGCATTTATACATTTATTCATTGAGGCCTATCACCAAGGGCACAGAGATCACCATTGGCTTTGATTTCGACTATGGCAGCTGGTGAGTTGTCAGGAGTAAACTTGACAGGCAACACGCAGAACCACATTAGCAAGGCAAGAAAATTTCACCATCAAACTTGTCTTTCTCTTCCTTGCTTTGTCTCCCTTCCTCTTCCTCCAATTTCCTGTAGTAAATACAAGGTGGACTGTGCCTGTGTGAAGGGGAACCAGGAGTGCCCGGTGCTGAAGCACAACCTTGAGCCCATAGAGAACCTGGGCTCAGGAAGCCGGCGCCGAGGGAGCCGCAAGGACAAGGAGACGGTGCGGGATGACCAGGGCCAGAACCAGAATATGGGCTTGGATGGCGAGGGAAAGGGCAAGAGCATAGTCGACGGCAAGCAGAGGAAACTCTCTCCACTCCGCCTCTCCATCTCAAACAACCAGGCAAGGCTACACCTTCCACCTGCTATGTACATTGCACTAAATGCACCCAATCTCCCCATCTTTACTGCTATACCACTCATGTGTTACCTGTTTAGACTTTGTTTTCTATTGTAACATAGTTTTCCTTGATATACATTTACCTAAGATTCATGGTGCTATGCATGTCATTTTTGTTTGTTTGATCTTGGTGAAGTGTCTTTTCTCTGCATGTTTTCCATTGTTAGTCATCTTTTGTTACTGTACGTCCTTTTTAGTTCCCTCTTTTCCCCGGCCAACAGCCCTTTATGCATCCACCATCATTTGCCCCACCACTGAGGTTTTTTACATCATAGCTCAGTTTACAGGCATTTTGCCCTTTCCACAAGACACTGGTTTGGCACTTGTCTGGCAGAGGAAGTGTGTTGCACTGTATTCCTCTGTTGTCCAGAGGTATCATTATGTTCAACAACAGCACAGAAATGCCTCTTTATGCCACAATAGGATTTTGAGTCTCTATTTCTCCTCTATTCCAGAATAGCCATTTGAGCTTGCCTTGGCCAAGTCAGATTTTTTTTACTTTATAACTAAAAAAAAATAGCAAACCCTTGCTAGTCCCGTTTGGCCGTGTAGAAATCATGCCAGCATGTCAGATAGTTTTGACCTATGCTAGCAGTTTCAGAAGGAGTATGAAGACCTATGAAGTGAGGCTGTGGTTTAGTCAGCAAGGCAGCTGGGTGCTTTATGGAGACAGCGCAGAGTGCTGTCACAGCTACAATGAGGAAAGGTAAGGCGAGATGTCCCAGCAGAGAAGATAAAGTGAAAGGCATTGCTATCACAAACATGCTCACTTATAAAGCAGGGCACATAGTATGTCAGCTGTACACAGGATTCATTCTGCAAGAGAGTGCTTGGACAGCTTTGGATACCCTGAAAACGGAACAGTTAGCAGGAGAAGCACAAGCAAGTTCCCTCAAACATGATTTTGATACAGTATGGCACTATATGACCAAAGACAATCTCTGAGCAGGTGTGTGTTTGCACATAGATCGACCACTAAATCACCCAACCAATGCTCAGTCCAGTTAGTTTCCTCTATCCTTCAGATTACTCCCCCTGCTCCTCCTTCTCTCCCCCACCTCCCCTCTTGCCTATCTCCCTCTAGTCTGTAGCCAGACTGAATGATGAGCCTTGATAAAGCGCCACCCCCCCCTCTCCCCTCCTCTTACAGGATCCTGAGTTATATGAGGATCTAGAAGACAAAACCTCCGTTAGCAATGAAGTAGAGATGGAGTCAGAGGAGCAGATTGCAGAGAGGAGGAGGAAGATGGTAAGTGTGCCAAGCTAGGGGCTACAGCTTTTTTTTTTTTTTTTTTTCTTTTTTCCCGCCATGCAGCCACCCAGCAGAAATACCCAAAACAAAACTAAAGCTGTCCCCTGTTGCTCTGGGTGTGGACTTGCCATTTGTCTGCTTAGGGGGCTGTGGCTTACATAGGGGCAGCTGTCCTCTTTTAGTTTTCATAAAACTACCCTCCACTCCATCACTCACCCCTTGCTAGCACTCCCACCGCTGTCAATGCCCCTGTTGCTGTTTTGCTCAGTCCTATTTCTGGTTTGTTTTTTTTGTTTTTTTTCCCCTCTCTCCCTCACTCTCGGCATCCGTCTTCTTCCAGAGGCACTTCTTTCCTCTGTTGAGGCTCTCACAGGACTGAAGCCTTGTGCTTGTCTGTCATTATTCAGTGGCTATTTTTTTCTCATTTATTTGCCTTCTTTTTTTCCCCAAAACATCATATGACACATAATAGGCCTCCAGAGCCACGGGTCCTGTTTACAGCACCATCTCTTGTCAGTGGGAACAAAACCAGTGCATTGGGCCTCGTGCATCCTGGAACTATCCCCAGTGTGCATTATATTTTGAGTATAGCTCTCACCTTCAATACAGCCAGGAGTTTGAAATGGCCAATTACTGGTTCGACCTCTCTCTCCACTCTACTCTGTCCCCCTGCCAAAGAGCCCTATGTCCCTGAGAGATGGGATCACACACACACACAGGTTGGCACGCTACACATTGACACACACACACTCTCTGGAAATTACCCTGCAGTCAGCTCCATTTCACACGGTGGACCCAAGGTGTAAAGTGCTGACTCATCTTTGGCCAACGTACAGTTCTGCTAATGGGCCAGAGAGAGAGAGGGATGGATGGATGGATGGATAGAGGGAGAGAGGAGGGGCTGCAGAGGGTAGGGCCTTGTTGCCAGGGCCATATCGACTCTGGGAGATCCAATAGGCTGCCTTCTATGCAATGTGGCCCAGGAGAAACCCCTGTTGCTGAAGCGAGACTGGTACATTCACACACTGACGATCACAAACGTGTGTGAGTGGATGCATGTGGGTGTTGTAAATCCTAACCATGCTACAACAAGGTGCAGGGGAGATAACAAGGGTGAAGGTGTGTGTTAGGTATGATATCTTGCCTACTTAAACAAAGGCCTCTGTTGGTTGAAAAGGGATCCTGCCATGGTGTGTAATGTCGCCCTAACTGAATGTGTCCCAGTTGCTCTGTCTTAGACTACATTGTGGTTCACTAGTGGCATAGAGGGCTTGCAATTTGCTTGGTGGTTGGTGACTGGACAAGATAGTTATAGGTGGAGCAATACAGTTTTAATTAAAGTCTGTAAGAAGTCTGTAATGCGATGTAGACATAGAGGGGTTACCATAAGGATGGAAAAACCCTTGGAATGGTTTGGCAGGTATGAAAGGCAAAGACCTAAGAACATCAGCCATCATGTCCCCATGTGAGAAAATATCCCTTTTCTTATCTAGATGTCATTAGGAATGACCTCCAGTATTTGACAATGAGCAAAGTCTTGCTGTGTTACATTCTTGTCACAAAGTGCATCCCTGAAGTAGCACCATGGTCGCCAGGTTTTCAGTCCTGTGCACTAGGACGTAGCTATGTCAACCGCTGCCCAACACCTACGGTATCTGACACAGGCGTATCCATTAGCACCAGAAGGTCAGGCAACCCCCACTCCAGACCAGTCCAATTTTTGTGTATCCATGTGCTGGGGGGACATGTGTCTTCTAAACCGGGCTGTCTCTTTATTGAACATTCAGGCCAACCCAGCGGAGCAGTCCCATCTGCCTGTCGGGGGGGCCTCCAGCTGGAAGGGACTGAGACACAAGGAGGTAAACTTGACCCATACAAAACCAACCCCACTCCACCCACCTATCAGCCTCCCTACCTGCCCCCACCTCCTAGAGGCCCCACTGACTTACAAGCATACTAACTGTCTCCTCTTATAGACCCACATCTTCAGCCTGACCAATGCAGCAATATGCGTGTTGTCTCAATATGTGTTATGGTACGAGTCTCTTAAGTATTTCAAAGGGGTGTTCTGACTGAAGGTGGTGCTCTTTATTTTTTTTGGTGGAGGCAGCCTTGGCTTCCAAGGAGGGAGCTGGGCAAAATTGTCTTTGTGGCACAAACACACACATATGTACACATGATCATATTAGATGAGCTATACACTACAACCTCCTGGTTTGTCAGGGTATGTATCCCAGTCAACCTTTGACATATCCTCACAACATGTTTCTTGTTTCTCCTTTCTGTCTTTCTCCCTTTTTTTGTTTCTCTTATTGCGGAAATGACAGGTCTTTTTCCCACTTGTCTCTGCACTCTGCTATTTTTTATCCTGCCAGCTAGACCGGCTTTTTTGCCTTTTCTGTGTAACACACATTAACTGGTTGCATCCCTACCTCTGGGCCCTGTGGGAGAGTAGTACTCCATGGACTAATGCTTCTGCTCTCTCCTCCTCTCCCCCCCCCCCGCCCCCCCAAACCCCACCTCTAACTCTCTGCAGACACGAGAGGAGAGGAAGATGGAGGCCATCCTGCAAGCCTTTGCCCGGATGGAGAAGAGGGAGAAACGCAGGGAGCAGGCCCTGGAGAGAATTGGTAGCAACAAGTCAGAGGTCGGGTGCCGCAGTGACATCAAGGAGGAACCCCCAGCCACGCCTGAGACGGCAGATTCCCCAGCTGCCATGCAGGTGAGAGTACAGAAAATGACAAAATAAACCCTCTTGTTCTGTGTGTTTGATGAATGCAGGTAGAGTGACATAAATAGTTGTACCATACCACCATACCAGATCTGGCTAGGTTGTAATAACATGTAATTGTCCCCCCCATGATGAAATGTGTGGTGAGGGCAGGGATGTTGGGTATGTTAGGATGTTAGGTCCAATTGTCCCAGTACTCCTCTTTTATCTTTCTATCTATTTCTGTTTTTCGATGTCTATCTATTGATTCCAGGTAGGAGGTTCTTTTACAAGCCAATGTCTTGTAATTGCCTTCTTACTTGCTGCCATAAGAATTTTCTAATAAATATTTATCCCTCATCCATTTCCATGCTTATTTTACCTAGGTAGAAAGAGAGACAAATTAATTCAATGTCAAAACCTAATATAGTAGTAATGACATTATGAACATCAAACCACGAAGTCTTTTATAATGGGATGAGTCCAGAAAATGTGGGTGTGATCTGCCATACAATGTCTACACTATCTTAAGTCTTTGCTGGCACAAAGTTTGGATCATCTTATTAGTCTGTCTTTTTTTTAATCTTAAATTGCTTTTGGATGTCATGATCTTTGACTGTGAATAGACAGACCAACAGAGATTGTAAAGGTCTGTCAAGCGGTGATGGTTCAATATCTTTCCATTTGGCTTCATATTCAGGGTTACACGAAAGGACCAGAGGCGTCATCTGTGCTACTACATAGTAGTCCTTCAAACATGGTAGGGCCATCCCTCCCCCTCTCTTGGCAACTACAATGTTTTGTATCTTATTCTTGGACTTTTACTGTTCCTTATAAATCTTGTTATCCGCTTATCCCACTGTCGGGGATTTGCACTGGTAATGGTATCTTGGTAGGATGTTCATTTTGATGGTCATTATTCTGTTGCCGAGATCAAGCATAAATTAACCTCACCTGTCAAGGTCATCATTAATCTTTTGGTTAATATGTGTAATTTACATTATAAAGGTGAGATGTCAGTTTTACATCTGACTATTTGATGCTTGTAGAGTGTCAAAGTTGTATTTGTTTTCAAGCTCAATATTAAGGGCATAACCCGAAAATCCACTGATCCGATTTTGATGAAACTTGGGAAAATTGTTAATCTCACTAAGCTTTCTAGCAATTAAAAATTACTTTGACCAATGAGTACATTGCAATTACAGGTCAAAACGAGGGGACACATTTGTTACTCATTAGCATAATTTCTGGGGAAGACATGTTCACTGTTGCCTTGTTTTAATAAATGTAATGATGAATGCATTGACATCTTGATTACTTAACATAATGACAAATCCTTATCATAAACTATATTGTAATGACACCATTTCTTCTCTCTTAGCCACTGCTGGAGGTGAAAGAGGAGCCAGGACTGAAGCCAGCCAAAGTCAAAGGCTCAAGGAACAGGAAGAGTTTCTCCAGGAACCGCACACACATCGGCCAGCAGCGTCGGCGAGCTCGCACCATCAGCACCTGTTCTGACTTGCCACCTGGCTCTCCAGTAGAGTGCATTGAGCCCCTTGCCAATGAGGCCCCCGAAGGAGAGATGCCCATCGCTCCAGAGCCTGAGGTCATCTCCTCCCAAGCCCCGGACGCCAGCCCTCCACACAGTAGCTCACCTGCACCTGACAGAAACCGCTCCGGGCACAAGAACTTCAAAACTAAAAAGGTACAGCTGCATTTCTATTTCTGCCTGGGCAACAATAATGCCACCACTACTAGGCAATTTTGTGATTGTCAGACACTTTGCTAAATGTTACATATTCACTAAAGCATCTTCTACAGTGTTTCCCACAGGTTGCCAATTTACTTGGGTGGCTTTGAGCCCAGTATCTCAAATTGTCAGGCACTTAAGTCTCTCACTTTAGTAGAAGCTAATCAGACTAGCGCCATTTGATACTGCAACAGTAGCGGACTATTATACTTGCATCTGATTATTGCTAGTTTTGTGAGGCAAATATAACATTCAGCTAATTACTAATAGCTTATAGGCTTCTTAACATACAATATCGGGTCCATCATTAGGCTACGTTTCAGACTGCTTTTCTATTCAGTTTATGCTTGCACAGACACTGTGACTTTTGAAGGAGCACACAATGTCTGACCAATACCATGTGCTGTGTAGGCACAATAGATTCTGGTCATTGGAGTTCACCAACATGCTTCCAGTGCTTGACAGCATTAAAATGTTTGTTTTTTTTAAACTACATTGATGAGAAACACCAGGTTTGAACCCCAGCTAAGTGCATCTTACAAAAAACAGATTTAATGCTATCGAGCACTGAAAGCTAGTTGGGTAGCTACTTATATTGACCATAATTCATTGAGCTTATGCCACAGCACCTGCTCTTGCTCAAGTAGTCCATGCTCTTTCGATTCGCGCTGTGTCTATGCTGACGCTAAATTTGAAACAAAGCTTGTGAAATAAACCTAAAATAAAAATTGTCTTGGACAGGTGTTAATATATCTGGGCGGACTGCCCAAATATAATCAATATATGGGAAACCCTGATGATTGTCAGACACTTTATAAATGTCATATCTTCACTAAAGCATCTTCTATCTCTTTCTGCAGCAGCACTTTGTGAGTGAGTGGGTGGGTGAAAAGCAGCAGGAGCGGGTGGCGGTGCGAACCCCAGAGCCGACTCCGGAGAGGCCGCTGAGAATCAGCAGCGACCCTGAAGTCCTCGCCACCCAGCTTAATGCCCTACCGGGCATGGCCTGCTCGCCGCAGGTCTACAGCACGCCCAAACACTACGTCCGCTTCTCCTCACCGTTCCTGGCCAACCGCAGCCCCACCACCCCCGGGGTGCCCACTGGGCGACGGCGCTCCAGAGAGCTGCCAGAGACGCCACCGACCACCGGCTCCTGCAAGAAGGTACCGTGTTTTACTTCAGCAATTTGTGGCACCCAATTAGCTTTCACAAGGCATGTCCATTTACTCCTGAAAAAGTGTAAGTTACACTGATTATTTTTTTTCTTCCCCGTGATTAACTGAAACAACATCTTAAGGTTTGAAGAGTTATGTGGGTCCGTCCTTAAATTTGATATGAAGCTAGAAATGGTCTCCTTTTTTTTTTTTTTTTTTTTCTTCCATCCATCCTGTTGACCCCATTTTTTAAAAGTTGTGATGTCTTAAAATCATTGGATCATCTGTATTGGTGGCTACTATGGTGAACGACATGTCACTAGTATGAAGAGGGACAGGCCTACCAGGATTTTTCATTCAAATGTGTCCTTTGCTGAGTTACTAAACCTGTCCTCTCTTACAGCGATGGTTGAAGCAGGCTCTAGAGGAGGAGGGCTCTACCAGCCCAGCCAGACGACCAAGCCTCCTCATGCCCAGTGAGGGCCCTCTAAGCCCCTCCATCAACGGAGACTCTGACAGCCCTCTACCCTACAATGGCAACTGCTCACTACCAGGTAAGCTAGTTATAAGTATGTCTCTGTGAGAATTATTCTTTTAATGGGTCAAAGCTTTGGTTATATGCATGTGCTTTCTAGTGGTAAGACATATTCAGCCCCACTTTTAGGAGTCGCACAAAGTTCACTTCACAATAAAAGCACTTGCAGAAATACCCAGCTACAGCACACACTATTTTCCTTCTTACAGAGTTGCCCACACCTCTGAAAAAGCGGCGGTTGAGTCCATTAGATGCCTGCATGTCTGAGAGCTCAACGCCCTACGGCTCCCCTTGTGCCACGCCCACCAGGATGGACCAATCGGAGGCACCCATAACTCCCCTCTTGTTGGCCACCCCACCACGTCCCCGTACTGAGGAGCCCAGTGCAGAGCCCTTGCCTACTACTCCAACACAGACACTTAGTGCCCCTCAGGAGGTAAGAATGTCTATATTGAAATACCATGGTTCTCACACATTCTCACACTTGCATACAGGAAGAAAGGGAGTCAGGTGTTTACATCTGTCCTTGTGTGTGCAGAGTGAATCTTCGGTGGACAGCTCCCCAGAAGGCAGCCGCAGACCCAGTACCCAAGAGGTGAGTGGAAGAGACGCCAAGAGTTACCATTTCTCATGAGGGTTAGGGCTGCAGTGACTATTTGACATCGTTGATGATGTCAACAACTCAATTTGTGTTTGTTTTGGGTTATTTTGGGTGTTTTTTTCAAAATGACCCGGTAACTCTAGATGCAATATTGTTATGACATGAGAAAACATTTCAAATGTTTAAGCAAAACTAGGGATGCACCGATGCCACTTTTTCAATGCCGATACCGATTATGAGTATGAAAGTTTAAGTATCGGCCGATACTGAGTTCCGATCCATTACTTTTACTGAGCAGTGCAGGCTTACTTTCTTAGTTTGGGGTCAATGGACAAAATTATTGAGATAAAATCCTTGTTTTTCCCACTGTTTGAGAAATACAGGCTTCTATGTGCCACAAATGCATAAAATCAAGACAGTTTGCTTTTATTTCTTACATGTTACTCATGGCTTTCGGTATCAGATTTTAGTCTTGGGTAAAATCTCCGATACCGATATTCCATTTTAGCCGGGTATCGGCACCGATACCAGTATCGGTATCGGTGCATCCCTAAGCAAAACACTGCAGAGGTCTCAATTAGTAGTAGCACAGTGCTATCTTAACCAAATGTTGGCTGTAGTGCAATAGTAGTAAAGATAACGTTTCAGTTCTTATCACCTGGCATGATGCTGATGATGCAATGGCACAAGTAACTTAATTACTAGAATCATTCTCAGAAAAATCGGTCATCATAATAATTGTTTGTTGCAGCCCTAACATTGGAAAATAATGCATTTTCATCCATTGTGACATGCAGTCATGTAATGATGATCCCTCTCTCCTTTCCTAGGCCGATCGTCCCCCTTTACTGCTCTCCTCCCCCTGTGTCAGGGCTCCCAGTTCAGACGGGCTCCCAACAGAGGGCAAGGTGTCGGTGCCTGTGAGTCCCCAGCCTCCCACTGCTGAGTCCATGGACTGTGGTGGAGAGGACAGGGCCGATGTTGGGGTCGTGGAAGGCAGTAGTGAGGCCTCCTCCTCCACAGAACCAGCTTCTTCCTCCTATACTGGCTGGATAAAAAGCCCAGAGAGAGGCCCTGCTGGACCAGCTGGCCTGAACTTCTCTCCAGTCAACTCCAACTTGAGGGACCTCACCCCCTCACACACCCTGGAGCCCCTGGCAGCTCCCTTCAGGCCTGAGGCTGCAGCTGGTGCTGCAGGAGGGGCCACTGCGGGGACGGTGCCAGTGGTTGGCTCCTCAGCCCCCTTCAGTGAAGGCCAGGGGCAGCTCTTCTACCCCTGCTCAGAGGAGGGGAGTTCCTTGGGTTTCTCTCGCTCACTGAGTGGGGACGGCACCGGAGAGGGAGGGGGGTCGTCGCAGAACCCCCCACAGAAGAAAAAGGTGAGCTGCAGCAGTCTAATTATTGTAAGCCTCTTTCAGCTGTCTTTTACTGCTTTCCTTCCTTGGAGTGTTGCATATATGGCAAGATGAGACAAAACTTTAATGATCCTTTAATGGGAAAAAAATGTTGCAGCAGCAAATGGAAAATAATATTTTTTTTAAATGTAAAGAAAAATATATAAAATGGGAGTTAAATAAAGATACTCATGGACAATTCCACACTAGGAACATATGAAGTAATTTATGGATGAGAGTAGCGAAAAAAGTATGGATTACAGCACTAAGCAGGTGCTCAAAATAGCAGTAGTATTTCTTGGGACAACAATGAAGGCGAAATATGTACCGCATAGTGAAAGAGTGAAAAACAATATATGCACATTTCTGCACATAACATTATGTGCAGAAAATGTGCTCATGTCCACATTAAAGGGTCTGCAGAGGGTCATATGTACATAGAAAAGGTTTGTAGGCAAGTAGGAATCCATGATCAGACGCTGTTATTGCACAAATTGTTTTTGGCTCACATTTTGCATTGCTCACACCACTAGACAATGCGGATCAGATGATCTCAAGTCAGGATGAAAGGAAATGACTGCATGCCACAAAGTGCCCTTTTTTGTCCACTGCAGACTGTCCAAATGCTGCCCTCTGCTGGTGTTACAGTAGACTTGCTGTTTTATTTGTAAATGACGTCATGGTACTGCATCTTCCCAGGTGTCCCTGCTAGAGTACAGGAAGCGTCAGCGTGAGGCTCGTCGCAGCGGCTCCAAGACCGAGTGCAGCTCTCCCATTTCCACCGTGCCGCCCTTGACCGTGGACGCCTTCCCTGTTGCCGTAGAGACCACCAGTGAACCTTCTCTACCCCCTGCTCCCACAGCTCCCAGCAACACCAACAACGCCCCTCTAAAGGACCCCCAGAACAATGAGGAGGCAGAGGCTCCTGGAGAGAAAGGAGAGAAGGAGGGGGGAGAAGGACAGTGGTACGCGCTCTAAAACATACACTGAGTGTAGAAGACATTACGGACACTTTGCTGTTATCGATTTGCACCCCATTTTGTGCAATCAATGTGTCATGTATATCAAAGCTTTAACAATCCTTTCATCGTTCTCCTCCGCCTTATCTGTATCTCCATCTCCACTTTATGATTGAAGTGGGTTTAATAGATTAAGGATCATAGCTTTCACATGTATTTAACCACTAATTTTATTTTGTTGAAAGAGCAGGTATTCTTAATATGTTTTTACATCTAAAAATGTATAGTATTTTTCAGCTTGGGAAAGAGCAAAATTGGCCTCTTAAGCAGAATTTGAATGTGGGTCAGTGGCAACCAGCTAGATCCTTTGTCAATAGTGCCCCAAGTGTCCATCCTTCTGCATAATTCATACTGTGTTCATATTGTGCTATGTAGTGTATATATACTTTAGCTTATATGGTCTTGCTGTCCTACAGGGAACAAGGTTGTGATGTTACTGATGTTTCTCCTCAGGACGTCGTCCACCTCTGTGGAGCAGGCCCGAGAACGCAGCTACCACAGAGCTTTGCTGCTTAGCAAGGATAAAGAAACAGGTGCGAATAATGACAATGACACACAGCCATCCACATTAAAAGTCTTTTCTAATTTCAGACATTTTCACTCCTTTGTAATATTGTTCAACCTTGTTCTAGATGGAGAGACAGAGGGTGGTGATACACCAGCAGTAAGGGATTGTCCATCTCCGAGTCTTCAGAAGACCCCAACACATGCAGTAAGAAAACACAATCTGTTCCTTCATACCCGCATGATGTAAATCCCACTCATCTCTGCTAGTCATCACAACAAAGTGGTAACACTGTGTGACTTGGCCTGTTTCTCTCCCCCTCCAGCCTTGCTCTCCTGGCCCTGCTGGCACCGGCCAGCCTCCCAGTCGGCCAGCTAAGGAAGAAGAGAGCGATGGTCAGCCTCGGACGCCCAATCCGACCAGCCAGCCGCCAAGCAAGCCCACAGGCCCCAAGCCAGCCCCTCTGACCCCCACCAAGCTGCATGCCTCCCCCCTACCCTCCTCCCCCGTCCACTACCCCGGTCCCTCCCTCCTCCACTCTCCCAAGCCCCAGCCTCAGGGCTCGCCCTTCCGCAGCCAGAGGGCGCTGTTCTCTACCCAGCCTCAGACCCAACCCCAGCCCCAGGCTCAGACCGGCCCAACCCCTTTCCCCCAGTGCAATGCCCTGAGCGCTCCCCCGCCACCCCCCCCTCCTCCACCAGCACCACCGGCTTCGGCAGCCTATTTCCCCAGCCAGAGCGCCTCAGCCGCTGGGCCCTTCCCCGGGTTCAAGCCTGCCGTCACGTCCCCCTATCCTCCTGGTTCCCAGCCCCTGATGCAGACTCTTCCCCATAGCGTGCACTACCAGAGCTCAGCTGCCCCGCCTCCTCCTCCCCCTCCACCCCCACACCCGATCCCCGGCTCCACCCTGCTACACGTCAACCTGCAGCCTCCTCCCATCCAGCAGCACCAGCTCATGCTGACGGCTGCGCCTCCTCCGCCTCCTCCCCCGCAGGGCCAAACCTCCCAGCAGCAGCAGCAGCCTCCCGCTGGCAGCACCCTGCTGTCGCTCACCCCTCCACCTCCTCCTCCGCCACCTCCCCCCGCCCCCTCGACTGGCGCTCCCATGCAGCCCCACCACTTTCAGAACTTAGGGGGTTTCCAACCGGCCTTGCTGCACCCCGGTGCCGCCGCCAACCCTTCGGTGCCCCCATCCAACTACCCTCCGCCCCACCAGCAGACGGGACTGCCTCCCCCTCCCCCTCCACCCCCCCAACAGACTCAGCCAGGCCCGGTCCAGGCGCAGCCCTCAGCCTCCCAGATGCCTAGTGGGACTCGTGGAGCCCCTGCGTCCTCGACCCCCTTCCACAGTTCGGGGTACCTGGGCACGGGGTGGCACTGACCGCCCTCCCTGCCGTGGGGCCTGGCCGCCTCTTACAAACTCTGAGAGGGGCGTGTAACATAAGCTGTAGATATATTTTCTATGTACCTGAACACATGGCCAATGGAAAAACAGCTGAACGTGGGATGAAAGGGTACTTTTTAAAAAAGGACGGGAAAATTTAAAAAAAAGGACCGTGAAATAATCTTCAAAGCAGACTTTGTATAAAAATGAAGATGGACGATCCCCCGGTGCTCATAACCCTCTCTCTGGCCTCCTTTTGTTTTTATATATCCTTCCTGTGATGGAGTGGAAAGCTCTCTGTCCTGTGTCTTGTTTGGACTCCTGTTGTAAGGCCCCGCACTTTGTTTATCAATGGACATTCCAGCCTATATCCCCCCCTCCTCCTCCTTTGTCAGTTATTCCTTTCACTTCCTCTTCCTCTCTTGTCTGTTGTCTGCTCTCTACACCATTTATTTGTTTAATCTAGTGGCTCATTATAGCGAAGAGAAAGCTTTTTGTATAGAGAAAAAAACACAGAATTATTTTTTTTATTCCTCTGTCTAACAACAAATATCTGTGCACCGCTGCAGAGATTCAGAAAAGACCCTTCTGGGAGCCCGCTTCACTGCCCCAGGAGGCTGCACTCATACGCACGTGTGTGTTTGTCTGTATGTGTGAGTGTGTGTGTGTGTGTGTGTGTGTGTGTGTGTGTATACACCTGCGTGCATGCACACTGAGTGTTTGTGGGATAGGGTGTGAAGGAGTATGCCTGCCTGTCTAGTGTGAGAGTCAGAGGTGGAAAGCACGAGAGAAAGAGTCGTAGTGTAATGAGTGCTTGTAGTCTTCTGAGGTAGCCAGAGTGGTCTCGCTCATAGGTAGGACGTTAGCGGTTTATTTTTGAATATCAATGGTTATTTGTAGAAAGTGTAATTTAATGTATAGGTGGTTACTCCAGCTTTCACCAGGAACAGGTTGTAAATATTTGCTTCTTTTCTTTTCTATGCTTGTACAATTCGCTCCCATCCCATTTTGGAATATGGTTGTAAATATGAATGCTCTCTTGGCAAAGCTGAATGTTTCTGTGACAGTAGCATTATTTTTATTTTATTTTTTTCCTCTATGGACTCTTCAACTTTGTCTTTTTTTATTATTTGTGTGTGTGAGTGTATGTTTGTGCGGAGGGGAGAGACTCACAGACACTGCACTGGTTGGCTATTTTCATGGCTATTTTCATGGTTCATTATAATAAATCACTGTAATGACAGTTTTATACCACTCGTCGTGTCATGTGTCTCTGTCTGGGTAAACGCTCCGCTGCCGTCTCCGCTGCCAGCCTTGTTGACAGGCGTCCACTGTGCTTTCTGCCTCCAGGACGGAAGACGGAAAGCATTGAAGGATGGCAACAAGCTGCTGCCGAGAGGCTGAGATATACCTGTGAGAAAGGCTTGTTCAAGCCTGTTGTGTGTTTGGCCACAGCACGTTTGTCTGCCTTTGGTTTGTTTGGACAATGGCAAAAATTGTCTTAGAAGATGATATTTTAATGAGCAAATAATAGGATACAGCAAAGTAAATATAATATAAATGAGAATATAGTGAAGGGGGATTTATACACAGCATAACTGAGTTACAATGCTAGAAAAGTATTAAGTAGAAATAATTAATGTGAAGTACTGTAATGTGGAGTAACTCCAGTAGCTACATTTGTGCAGCACTTTTATAAACAAAATGCCAAATTGCTGCTTTTTAACTTACTGTGACTATCATTCCTCCCTCTATTAGAGATGCGTATTACAGGGGGTGTCAACATTCATGTGAGCAGTTGGCCTTGCACACCTCTCCCTTTGATCCAGGAGGCTGTGTGCATATCAAAGCTGATGCTTCCATCTCAGCCTTCGTGATTACGAGGGCTCTCCTGCCCTTTTGTTTCACTAAAGGGAACAAATAAGCATCCCCGCTCCCACTCAGCATGTGGAATTGTCTTTCTACTCTCAGGCCTCTCCCTTATTGTTAGTAGCCGTTGAATTATTTATTATTTTCCAAAACAAGTTTGGTCCACAAACTTTTAGACTTGACAGCTTCAATGTAAGATGAAAGCTCATTCCCCAAAGTCATTCACAATATTTCCATTTAACTGTCCTATTTATATTTCACAAGGTTTTGACGTCCTGTGTGAACTGCGGAGCTACCTGAAACTCACTAAGCTGAAAAAGTAAAAGGGTTAAAGTGCCAGGTTGTGCTTGCTGAAGGATCGGAACGGCTGGCGTTGTCAGCACTTTAAGTCCTCAGAGACACTTGTCTCTGAAAAGGCAACGGAAGGGTAAGTCCCAAATTTTTATCACTACTGCTGCTTTCTAAAGGAACGGGAAGAGTAGAAGGGAGAATAATGTGACATCTGCACTTCATGATCTGGGACCTGATGATCTAATATTGCCATCAACATTCAACTTATTCATTGTTGAACATTAGATATAATTCCCCCCAAAAACTTCTCCTTGTTTTGAAATAGTTTGTTTTAATAAGTTAATTTTAGTCAACAGATGTAAGTACATAAATTCTTCAGGAAAATTGGCAGTTTTCATGTTTATTTTGTTTCATACGATGTGTTGCAATGTCAAATTTACATGATAGATATGGATAAGAGTCAGTTGCTGTGATTCCATATTATTACTGGCTCATCTGGACACACCCAAATAAAAAGGGTTCAACATGTCTGTCGATGTCTGGTCTTTTGAGTTAGGACGAGAAAAATATTACCTAGACTTTTTGTGACCAGAAACCGTAGAATGTGCCCTTCTCTTCTTGGAGCAATACTCTTATGTTTGAGCTTGGTGGGACAAACACACAGGACCCCTTCAGTTACATGTGGCCACAGCTAAAGGAACAGATGGCGGAGAAAAGGCGCAGAGGGAGGCACGTTCACAAGGATAATGTTGAAAACCAAGCTCTTTTACAGCTGTGTGGCAGTGGAAACAACTAATTCTTTATTAGGAGGTTGCTGCTGTTGTCTTTTGACTCTTATCATACATTAACATCCAGTTTTTCTCCATGACAATAAATCAGAATTGTAGTCGGCAGGTAAGGATATCCAGTGAACAGCAGTGTTGTACGCCAAGGTAAGACCCACTGTTCCTTCAGTGTGTTTTTTAGATAGACAGTGAAGAAAGACAAGAAACAAAGAGATACAACAGTTATCAAAGTTTCAAGCCTAGTCACAGTTCATGCTGTTGCTTAGCACAGCACACTGGATGGCTGAATCACTGGGGTACGCTACAACCGCTTTCCTTATGCCCTTTAGTACTACACAATACTGTATGGCACACACTAATAATGGACCAATAGCTTGAAAACACTGCATCATCAATTGTGTACATTTCAAAGTCAAGACAAAGTACAGGGACGTATTCAACATGTAGCTATACACAGAATATAGATTTGATACATTTGACATATTCGCCTATTCAATGCACTTCAAATTTTCTTTTTTTTTCTCTTTTCATCAGATTTCTCACCAGCAAAACCTCTAATCTCTACCTTCTGATTCTATCACACCAAACATTTGTTAATCAATAAATACATCCAACTTTCTGTTCGCTCTGTTGCTTCTGCTGTTAAAGGAACTTCATCCCAGGCCAAATGCTTGTGTACTTGTATTTTCTTTAGCCAACACTCCTGCGCAGAAGCCGCTACCTTCTGAATCAGCCAAAGGTCACACACCATGTCAAACCCAAGTCCTGACGGAGTCCTGTGCATCGAGTAGTTATTCAGTGTTATGGTATACTACACTGTTGATGTGACGACTTGATAACAAAGAGAAGATCTGACAGCTTTGACCTGAAGTCTTTTTAGTCCTCATTTGTGTCGGTCAAAGTCTGCTTAATTTGTTGTGATTTAATTCGATCTGATCGGCCGTCCCTCCGTGGCTTTAATCCAGCAAGAGTCCCGGAGCTGAATTACTGCAAGAAGAGTCCTTTAATTTTGGAACGACAGCCCGGATTTTTCAGCTGAACCTGTGAACTGACATCCTGCCCCTCTTATCAACATGGAGAAAAGTCTGAACTGAAGACGATGCAGTGGCACTGCGTCAACACAGGTGAACTCAGAGCAAGACGTGTCGTTTATCGCGGCGGTGAGACGAATGAGATGGCTATTTTACAGGGGGGTCCGTTCAGAGAGGGGGGGGGGGGGGGGGCGAGAGGCATCCTCCTGTGCCCCCCTTCCTCTTCTTCCTCTTTGATCTGTTCATCATGCCCCAAAACGTCAGCTGTGCATCCCAGCCGCAGGCCGGACTGGGAGAGGGAAGCTGGATCCTGAAGTAACGGCACGTCTAGGCAGCGAGACCTGCGGGCGACAGGCAAAGTGATGTGGAGTCTGCCGGAATTAATGTGGTTTACAATAAGGAATGAGCGCAGATCAGATATTCCCTCTGATGTACGCTGCAGCAAGCATACAAATTCATCTAATTGATTAGGCCTGGTAAATAGCCTGCCACTTCTTTGTTTTGCATTTCATCTTCTTTCTTGCGGTGTTTCACCTGATTTTAATTCAATCCCTTTTTTCTTTGAGAGTGGCTTTTAATGAAAAAAACAACACTATTAATAAAATGTATTATTATATCTAATAGTAGTAGCAGTAGTAGCTGTAGTTGTTACGTTATTTGTTAATGTTCTCACATCTGTTACTATATGCTTAGGCTCACCCAAATAAGATCCTTACCTGTGTGTGTGACTGCTTTGCCATTGCCAGGCATTATATGGCATTATTACCACTTTCTGTGGGAAGAGAGAAACCAGTTAGAGTTCAGCATGGAAAAGATATAGACATAGACGAATCTCTGCTGCTCCATGTAGGCTACTCTCAACCAGCAGGTGGCAGTATTATACAACTAATAGAGAACCCCAGTCACTAGTCCAGTGTTACAAAATAGCCTTCGCCTCCAAAGAGACTTCATATGCAAGGACAGTTGACCAGATCAGGTATGGATACACAGTACACCCCTCCTGTGTGTGTGTGTGTGTGTGTGTGTGTGTGCGTGTGTGTACATATGAGCGATAAAACAATATGAGATGTATTATTAATGAGTGAGGGAGTCTCTAAATTGGACAGGTGCCACTGTTTTCTTCATCCTGCTGAGAGAAGAGATAACAAAAACATCCTTCACTTACACTCAGTACAATTCCATTCCCTCTGATATTTGACAAATTGCCTATTTTCACTTTCCCCCTCATATTTCATCTGCATCTCTCTCTCTCTCTCTCCCTCTCTCTTTCTTCACACGGTTTCGGCTCATTATCCCTCCGTTCTCCGTCTTGTCCTCTCTCTCTGGTCCCTTGGTTGATAATGGCTTCTTCCTCCCAGTCACTTTGCTTATATGTGCTAACAGGCAACTGTGGCCCGGCTGATAGCGTGGCTGTGATTCATTTAGACAGGCTGGCAGCAAGCTGTGTAAACAGCCATTAGTAATTCATGACTCTGTCCAGCATCCCCGGGCTTCAATTAACCCTTGCTATTGCTGCATTCTTTCTCTCTGTCACCCATCGTTCTCTCCCCCCCCTCTCTCTCTCTCTCCTCCCTCATTGCCTTTCATCTCCCTCTTTCTTCCTCTGCATCGTCCTCTCCTTCTCGCCTCCTCACCCTTTCAGTCATTCTCTTTGAATCTTAATGCGGTTCTCGTCTTTCCTCTCTCCCTTTCTCCTCCTCGCTATATGCCACTTCCCAATCCAAAGTCCCACTGGTGATGGAGGCAAGCGCAGTAGCCGAGCAGGTGCCATGTAACACCTATCTAATGTATGCAAATTCACTTGTGTGTGTGAAATTATGCGAGGAAAACTTGGAGAGAACAAGGTGCGTTTTGCTGGTTGGGATTTGCGGCATGGCGGCAGGATACAGGTGCTGTCTTTGATGTGTGCTGCTCATTACTGTATTGTGCTTTGGTGGAAAGGCCATCATCATAATGTTTTGCATTTGTTGTTGTCTGGAGGGAAAACCCGTAGTGGATGACAGAGGGCGTTACAGAGAGGAACAAAGAACTGACTGAAGACAGGATTTGCTTATCCAAACTGGCTCAGACACTTGGTCAAGTCTCCCATCTCAGGTACAGGTACGGTATATCCCACCTGTCAGAGCTTTCACTCCTGTGTCTCTACTTACACACTGTCTAAATAGCAGATTGGTGTTTTAGTTCTACAAACATTTCTCAGAGGATGAGCTGCTCAGGAGGCAGAAATAATCTCATTGGTTGAGTAAAACCTCAGTGGGCGGAGCCAAAGAACCACAGTTTATCAGAGCGCAAGTTAGCTAACTGGCAAACTTGAATGTAAAGAAGGAACTCGGGTCAAAATATAAACAAAAATATAAATGCTTTTTTTCATTCATTCATGACCATGGAAGGTCTTGGAAGGTCAGCAGGCTACTTAACTAGCTTACCTAGCTAGCTATAGGCTAGCATGTATAGTTTTAACTTCAGCTACACTTGTTCACCTAGATAACGTGTTTGCATTTTTTCAGTTAGTAGCAAGAGCGCTAGGCTTCATAATATTAGCTATCTTCTCTCTTTCAGAAAAAAATCATGAGGAAATCTGTGGTTCTTTGGCTCCGCCCATGAGGTTTAATTCAACCAGATTATTTCTGCCTCCAGAGCAGCTCTGCTTCTGAGAAATGTTTGTAGAACGAAACCTTCAATTGGCATCAAATAAAGATTACAAAAATACTAAAAGTTGAGTTGACCCCCCCCCCCCCACCCCCACCTCCCCTTTAAAATGATCCAGCATCCGTGGAATAATGACACCAACTGGATTATCCCCCAAAAAAGTGCAAAGTAAACCCCAGCCTGCCATGCACTGCCTGTGTCTAGCCACTATCTGAACCATGCTGTGAAGCGACCGGCCTCTTACTGTCTCCCAGCAGCTCCTCAGACATCAGACTGTCCTGGCGGTTGCCCAGGACGAAGGCCAGGAAGGAGAGGATGAGCGCGTCCATGATGCCCATGATGGCCAGGATGTAGGCCCAGCGCACCGAGCAGGCCCCCAGCGTGTACTTGTCCGTCTGCTCGCCGCACATCCGCTTCACCTCGTCGCTGTCCCAGCCATCTGGGTAGATCATGCAGCCCAGAATCAGACATGTACCTGGGGGACAGACAGAGAGAGGGAGAGGGGAAGAGGAGGGGGAACAGGGTTTAAGGTTTGCTGTGTGCTTAATTGTCCACCAAGGGAGGACTTTAAGTTGGATTCAGGACGCTGCATATTATAAAAACACCTCGCTCTTTATAAAAAATGTAAAAGCGCACAGCATAAGAAATGTGCAATATACAGTGTACTCATGGGATGTAGTGGAGTGTAAACCCAGCTCAATGCTTTACACACACTTTTATTTGCAGAATAGAGTTTACCCGCCGTTTGAGGCTGGCAAAAATCTTTATGATGTAAATTCACGGCGTACATATCAGTAAGCAGAATCAAACTGATGTGAGTTATATGAGGATGGGGTCTTTTAAGGGGAAAAGGATAAAATAATGCTTTATATGGGTGGTTGTTAAAGAAGGTCACAGTTTACCCGCCTTTTTATTTTCCCCTATATCACTGAGTGTGCTCAATATAAAGACACATAAAAACATATATCCACTTTCATTCATTCGTTCATTCATACATTGTGTACATTTTCTATGACAGTGAAAGGAAGAGACAGTTATGTCCAGACATAAAAGTGGAAATAAGAGAAGAGAGGAAAAAGAGGTGACACAGCGATGCAGAGATGGGGGACGAAGAGGTGAGGATTGAGAGAGAGAGAAAGAGAGAGAGAGAGAAAATATGTTTCCACATGTCACAACACTCTGGCTGCCTTCATTAGCCTTCTACTGCATGGCTGACAATGACAGACTGGGCTGTTAGAGAGGAGAGTCATCTAACAACAGCGCTGCTGTCAGTAGGGAGCTGTGTACACACACACACACACACACACACACACACACACACACACACACACACACACACACACACACACACAGGTCAGGCCAATCAAATCAGTTGCAGGTCTAGAGGTCTGTGTTTCTGTGTTGACAGTGCTGCCAAAAGCTAAGTCAGAATGTCAGAGGTTGTGTGTGTGTGTGTGTGTGTGTGTGTCGGGATAGCACACACTGAAGGGAGCTGCCAGCAGATTAAGCAGATGGATAATCTCCGGATATGACAGAGCCTTGGTGTCCCCCCTTCCTTTGCTCCCTCTCTTTTTTTTTTATCTACCTTTAGGTTTCCCTCTACCTCCCCCTCCCTTCCTGTCCTTTCCCATCTCATCTACCTCTCCCTCCCCCCCTCTCTCTCTCTGGCCATTGTAATGAGAAAGGATGGAGAGAGTGGGACAGGAGCAGAGACAGTAGAGGCAGAGAATGAGCAAGAGAGTAGAGAGCAGCGTCTCGGTGAGTCACGGCTCCCTGCTGCGCTCTCCCTTTCCTCTAATCTCTGTTTTTCTGTTAGTCATGAGTTAAACTGCAACCAGCCATCCTGCTTGTGATTGTACCAATAACGGCGGCAACAAGCTACCATAATAATAACCAGTATTGATGTAAAAGCGCTCTAATCTATATCCCACGCCTACATTTCCCAAGAGGCAGCGAGTCTATTGACTTTTCCGGCAGCCTCCCTGAGTTTGGAGATCAATGTTCTTGGAGAAAAAAAAAAAAAAGGAATAATCCAACCTAAAACAGCATTTGGTATGTTGTTCCTGCTGCTGCCTTCATGTGCTTCTTTTAAGCTCCTACTTTTGAGTTTGGACGTCACAAATATCTTCCCATTTTTGAAGAAATGATAACTGTACCCTGTGTAGTTTTTTTTTTTGGTGGTGGTTTTATTTTAGAAATCACAGCACAAAGCTGCGTTCTGCTGCAGGGGCAGAATAATGAGAAAATGCACACCAGGCATGTCGTTTTAATTTATTAAAAAGTTCTTGTATTGATCACGTCTATCATCGGGTGTTGACACGGCTTCCATGCTTTCCGCCTCCTGAACGTCACATCTCAGCAACTCGGCTATTATAAAAAAACTCACACGTTCCCAGTCGTATTTACCGCTTTGTTGGGTCGCTCAGGTGCGCTCAGGTTGTAATTACTATATTCCTGACAGCAGTTGAAAGCAGCATTTGATCTTTGGTACAAACATTTTTAGTCAAAATTTGCATACAAGAAAAAGTCTCTGCCAAAGCCTGAAAGACAGGAAGACAAGGATCTAATCTGTGATGCCTTCAAGCAAACATTTGGAGCTGTTATAGGAGATTTGTGGACTGGCACAGGTTTACTATTTTGGGATATGGGTACATTGGCTCAACTGCAGTATGATTTTGTTTTTGGTGTAAAGCTCAAACAAACAATACCTTCCATAATGCAAATAGAGCAGTTTAAAAAGTGTCAGAGGATCTCACATGTTAAAGGCCTGACTCCAGATTTGGGGGTTTTCATGTTCATAAACACTGACTGAACTTTTGAAATACAATATCTTTTTAGGGTGGATTTTCTCTTATTTATATTAGAGGATTTGGCACAGTGTGTACACTTCTCTCCTGTGTAAACAACTTGCTCCTGCAGGCTTAAAGCTGTAATAATAATAGACTGGGTTCAACTGCATGCTGCCTCCACCGCAAATCTTTACAGAGCTTAACTGGAAGAGGAAGAAATGTCAGATCAAAGAGACACTATAGGTTGTCTTCCTCCGTCTCAGCTGGTTGCCTCATGATGTCTTTGTCTGTGCTGTGGCGGTGAAACCAGTCGGGTCTAAAGGTTAGGGCCAGCCTCCCATACCAGGAAGGTCCCAGGCTTGATGTATGTCTATCTACAGCCATGTGTCCACTCACTCACTGTATGTCCCTCCGGATAAGAGTGTCAGCTAAATGACATAAACGTAAATGTAATCTAAATCCCACCTAATCCCACTGATTGATCTCATCATCATCCCAGCAGCTGTTACCTTCAATACCTAAAAATCAAAGCCAAAACCATTCCAACAAAAAAGGACTTTGTTCCCATCTGCAAAAATGTACTGAAATGTACCATCTAAAGTAGACGGAGTGTAATCTTTCAGCTTTAGCAGACGTGTAATTTATCCTCCAGGGCTAAAATCAAAGCTAAAATGATTCAAACAAAAGGAGTGTGTTCCCTTTCCCCCCAGAAAATGGATTCAAATGTACTATCTAAGGCAGACTGAGTACAATCTTTCGGCTGTAGCTAAATTTTTTCCCCCTCTTCAGAACAACACACAGCAACATTATACAGAATCCTACAAATAATGTGTGGCCTGCCATAACAGGACCAGGCCGGCGCAGATGGATAGATTTTCCCTCATCTCAACTTCCCCGCAGCTCTCGTCGCCACCGAGGGAAAGCGGCAAACTGCGCGCTATCCTCATCCCTGTCATAAATAATTAAGCATATTATGAAACCCTCCGACGAGGAATCGTGTCAGTTCATTTAGAGTCTTCAGATGAGTGATGTTTTAAAAAAAAAACCCTCCGCAACCTAAAGGCTTAGGGTAACATTCATAGTTAAAGACAGAAGAGAGTTGTGTTCCTTTGAGTGGGTCTCGGCTTATAACGTTCAGCCACTTCAAACGATCTAGGTCGGCTGCGAAATCGAGCGCGCGCCTGTTAAGAAATATTCAAAAAAACGGACTGGTGGTGGTGGAGGTTCTTCTCGCGCGAGGCGGCTGGAGGTGCGAGTAACGAGCCGGAGTTCACGCCGAATCCCTCAGAGCAACTTTCGGACCCGGAGGGAGAGGAAGGTCGATTACTGCACCGCACCGCATCTCTTCTCCACGTGCTTATGAGACTTGTTTGTCGAGCGTATTTCTCTCCACGGGCCAGCCTGTGCATTCCTGATTCCTCACTGGAATGGACATTAATGCACGGGTAGAGTAGGGTTTGGGAGCTGTGGGGCTGCAGCAGGACGATCAAAAGGAACTACAGAGCCCTACAGTCTCCCATGGGTGCTCTCTCACCAGCTCATCGACTCTACACACTGGTGCCTGTGCTGAGGGGATTGATTAAGGAGACAGGATGGTATATATAGTACAACTCACTGTATTATATATGTCATTATTTAATAATACATAATATGATACTTCATTGATCCTCTTCGTTGAATTTTTTTCTTGCAAATTTCTGACCTTAATCTCAGAAATTCTGAGTGTTTTCTTGCAAATTTTTTTCTTTTCCACAAATTTCTGACTTTAATCTGCAAATAATTCACCCACAATGGCCCTAATATTCTTCCGTAGAGGTCAGAGGTCAGGGCATTCTCTCGACTCACTACACCAAAAAGTTTCTCAAACATCCCTTTGTTGATTTTGAATGCCTCTTTCTCTCTCTCTCTCTTTCTCTCACACACACACACACACACACATGTACACAACAACATGTTGAACACACTCATCTCCCTCTCTCCTCGTAGGCTTCCCAGCTGACAGCTGTTGGTGGCAGGCAGGTTGGCAGCGGCCCTGGGGGCAATCAGCAGAGGAGGTGTCACAATCTAGACCTCGCAGTCTCCTCTGTCCAATCGCCACATGCTATTGCACACACGCACACACACACACACACACATCAAGCCATTGATTACGTTGCATTTCACAGGCCCAGCTGTCTGCTCTGCGCGATTCATGTTGCTTTAAATGTCATGGTTATTGAGGGTGTGTAATTTGTTTGTGTGTGTGTGTGCGGGGGGATAGGATGAAGTGGGTGGTGTTGGGGTTTTGGAATAATGGCAGAGAGAGAGAGAGAGGAAGAGAGCATGTTTGCGGACACATATGCGCTCTGCATCAAGGTGGACCGTGGCAAATGATATTAATGGGAGTTAATTGGGGCGGAAACCGACAGATGCAAGGAGGTATGAGGACACTCTACCTCCTCCTCTTTCACACTCCCTTCTCTCTCTCTCTCCTCCCCCCTGCCCTGATCCCTTCTGCTCTATGGAGAGAAGCCTACATGTGTGTGTTTCAGCTGAAAGATAATAAGGAAGGGGGTGGGGGTGGGATGGGATGATTTGCAACATGAATCCTGTGCAGTCTGCCGCACTGCTCCCATCCTCATTAACACCTCTTGTGTTCGGTCCACTAACTCGCACGGTTTGTCCCTGCCGCCGACCGCTGCCACGGCAGATGAATGAAGCCACAGCAGCTCCCGGCCGTACGGCTCAAAGGATCAGCTGAGCTGGCACACGATGCATTGTGGGAAGCACAATATGGGGGAATCAATATGTATGAACAACCAGGGTATATAAACTAAAACAACTTCAATTGCAGTTTCTCCTTAACTGCATTCAAGCAGTGTAGTTGATGGTGTATGTGAGTGTATAAAGTAGACCAGGGTTGGGGTCACTTCATTCAATTTAATTCCAATGCAACTGAGGAATTGGAAAAAACCTACAGGAAACAGAATTGGAATTTCAGGAAGTTTAATTTAATTCAATGAAATTCAGTGAAATACTATGTTTTTTGGGTTTGTTTTTTTCTTACCACATATCTGAGATTACATGTAGTGTTATATATTATCAATACTGAATATCATAAAATGTTAAGTTACCTTTCAGGTGGTATTTGATGCATGACATGTAATCATAATACATACATTATGATTGAATGTATTTGATTTGTTTAACTGTCTTTTATTTGATTCATAATGTTGGATTTATAATGTTTAGCAAGTCAAGACAGCCTCTCTTAGAAATGGAATTTCATGGAATTAAATTGTGTCCTGTCATTCCAATTCAATTCCAATTCTGTTTCCTTACAGCTGGGTGACATTTCCAATTCCAACTTCAGGAATTGAATTGGAATTTACTATGCAGTAACCCGTCTTCAGAACAATTGCCATTGAAAGTAGTAGTAGTAGTAGTGTATTCAATTTATATTTTGACAAACTGACAAACTCGCCCTATTAGAGTGGTAATTCTCACAGGGAGCTGTCCATGCACAGTGGTGCTGAAATGTACACCAGGTCCCAGCTGTATTCAGCAGTCCTATTCTGCACTACACTGGTGCAACAATACTGTGAGCTTTAGATACCAGCTAGGTCGCTCCGGTCCGCTCTGTATGCAAGCCAGCACACAGCGGCAACAAAAGGCCATTTGCATGCTCCTTTTTTCTTCTCTACCTCCACCACAACACCATGTTTCTCTTGTCATTGTGGCTGATAAGGAGGGAGATGGGGAAGGA
This sequence comes from Centroberyx gerrardi, assembly GCF_048128805.1. Lineage (NCBI taxonomy): Eukaryota > Metazoa > Chordata > Actinopteri > Beryciformes > Berycidae > Centroberyx > Centroberyx gerrardi. Next base: position 8,479,563 of record NC_136020.1, read on the forward strand.
GAGGTGAAGAGATAAAGCAAAGAGCTATAAAGGAGGAGACAAGAACGAAAAGGAAGCGTGAGGGGAGGGAGAGATGGAGAGAGTGGGCGGTAGAGAGAGAAAGAAAGAAAGAGAGCAAGAGGAAATGAGAGAGAATAGTAGAGGAGAAAGCGGCTCTTTCTATCAGCTCGTGCTTAAAATAACATGAATGGTTGCATGGTGTTGGCTTGTCAGCTGGGACAGACAGACAACAGTGACTGTCGGATTAGGATGCCTGGCATGACAAGGTGAAACAATACGATGTCAGGAATGAGGATGAGCTTATTAGAGTTATTAGGTATATCGGGTCAGAATCTGAAAGCGTGTGTGTTATTGTAAGAGATGCGAGCGTGTGTGTGCGCGTGATTCGTGTGTCGTTTTCAGGTGAGGAATGAAATGGCAGAGCGGAGGAGAGAGGGGAAGAGAGGAGTGGAGAGTGACAGCTGGAGGAATATGGCAGGAACAAGGGTTACAAGATTGGAATCCCAATGCACCTCATCTGAGACATGGAGGGGGGAAAAAAGGGGGGCCTGTTTAAAAATGCAGCGGCAGACAGCGAGCGCTCCACCATCAGAGAATGGCACACTGCAAAAACACACTTCAAAGACTTAAACGGAGACTTCAGTCAAGTCGGGGCGATACTGGCTAATCCACGCCTTATTTTACTCACTAGGACGACTTAAGCTGACTATTGACTGTCATCATCCAATTTCTTGAAAAAGAAATCGACTCTGTGTCTAAGAGAAGGTAGTTTGGGGATGGTCCCTTGAAAAGAGTGTGCCATAAAATTGATTGAGGATCAAATTTACAATCCAATCATCCCTGTGCTGAAGCGAGCGCAAGCAGCTTGGGCCTCTATCAAGTACGGGCCAGACAGAGCTGTGAGAGTTATCGTATTGTTAGCGCTTCATCATTTCTCAGAGGAAAAAACAACTGACCTTGGTCCAAGGCTATGAACACCTTTATTTCACCTAAATTTAGTTGTCGAAACACAGGGGCCAGCTGCATTGCTACAATTTTATAGATTCTCAATCTCGGTCAGAAAATGTGTAAATAATGTAAACTGATGTAATGAAAGCGTCTGTCGGCCAGTCAAGCTGATGTTGAGTGTGAGAACAACAGGCTCACCCAGCGTTAACTCAATGCTCACAATTGTGTTAGTAATTTAAGATTATTTATAGATACTTCAAATGGCCCATTTAACAACCCATGGCAAGGCAAAACCAAAGAAAGGAAGCGTTCCTCTTTTAGTGATAATCTGCATAAAAGTTATTATGATAATCCTCCTGGGCAGAGGTATTGTTTTCCTTCTTTAGATCCCTCCTCTAATGCACAAGGACCCCTGCTGACTACAGTAGATTTGAGAGGATTTCAGAAGTTGCAGCCAAACTCAAACTCAGGCAGCAAACGATTTTGCTGCCTGAGTTGACTGAAGTTAGTTCTAGTTGGAATAGTTTGATCTGTGTTTCCAAGCAAACTGTGATCAAAGCTTCCTGTGATCTCCACTGACCGCAAAACACGTTCGGGGGCGCGAGGTCGCTCCCTACACCAATCATGCAATCAGCAGTTGGAAACAGGGCGGATGAGGTAGATGCTGCATCGCCATGGTGACAGGGTGCCTGCTGTCACCACTCCAGTGATACGTGGAATTGTATGGATGACTACAAGTGGCAGCAGTAAACCAACACCTCAGTACTGTGGTGTGAACATGACTCACGGAAGCCTCTCTCATCTTCCCCCTCCACCTATTTCTCTTTCATCTCCTCTGATGCAAGACCTGCCATATGTCCCAACCCTCCAGAGGAGCCGGCTCGCACATACGAGCCGCATATCCTCACATATGAGCCCCGCAGCCTTAATCCAAAGCAGCTTTTGTTCTCTGCAGTACAAGAGGACCCCGTTTCCCATGAACCTCTTGGGTGGGGGAACATAGGACGTGATTTGGAACAGGTGTTCCCATTAATTACTGGCTCCCACCAGCGAACCTGAGGAGTAAACAAGCATCTGCCAAGGAGGATCCACGCTGCCTCCCAGACAGAAGAAGAACATGTGTTAAGCCTTGTATACTCACTGTCAGCAAAGCTAAAATCCCCCTACAGCGATAATGTTTTTGAAGCATTTCCATGAGCGGGATAAGCCCAATATTGTCATGGCAAGCCTATTTGGACGGGGACCAGCGCAGCTACGGGCATATGGGGTGAGAAGCAAGAAGCAAGAGGAACACCATTTCATTTGCTCAGTTGGAGAGTGAGAAAAAGCCGGAGGGTCAGATGTTATTTGCAACAATCAATCCCATGAATGATCTATTCTTAATTAGCCCAAAGGAGGCCTGTTTGTGCTGTCCAACACGCAGATGCAGCCCAGGTACTTTACACATTTCGCTGCAGATCAATCACCGCTTCATCTAAGCGCTCCCTCTCCCTGCACTGCTCTCTCTCTTTCTCTCTCTCTCTCAGCTTCCTCAGATGTGGTGACAGTGTTCTTGAAGTGGCAGACAACTTTGGCAGTTCTTCTGAATGTTTTACGGCTGTCCTTATTTTCTCTCCAAAACCATTTGCCTTTGAAGTCGGGCGGAGGGGATTGCTCCACTCCACTTCAGTAACTCTAACGTGTCTCTGATCTGCGCTGATGGCAGAGTACATGTTCTCCTCTCTTTCTTCCAAGCGTTCCCTCTCTCTCTCTCTCTCTCTCTCTCTCTCTCACTCTCTCTCTCTCTGTAATACTCAGCACTAATGACTAATGATGTGAGGGGAGAGAGAGAATCCAGAGCAGTGTCTCGCTAAGGAAAATCCACCTGGCATGAATAGAGAGATGCAAGCTGGCAATAATGGGGCACCGGAGAGACATTAACAATGGAGAGACATGGTGATACTTTGATAGCCAGTGGTTATATAACAGTGGAGTCTTTGAAGGGAGGGTTGGGTTCCTGGAGCACAAAGCTGAAGCTGCATGAAGTGTTGACACCCTCGGCGTTTGATGTGAGAGCGCGAAGCCACATCTCCTCACTTATCATGCAGCTGTGGTGCTGCAGCGCCACAGACGCTCTCCTGACCTGCGTTGTGACCCCCGAAGGAAGGGGCTGGGCTTTAGGGAACGGCCAAACAGGGCTCCAATCCAAGCACGTTGCCATGGAGACACCTTGAACTCCGCCGTGGCGCATTAATTCCCAGAGTGCATCCCTCCGTCCGGCAGACAGCTCCTGAGCACCCACTGATCCCGACCGACTCTCCTGCCGATCGCGCGGGGAGGAAAGCGATACGACGCTGCCAGCAGAGTGCCGTTTCCATGGCAACCGCAGCCAGCTCGCTCACCGGCAAGCTCGGGGAGGAAGAGCATTAACCGGCGAGGTGGCTGCAAACATCGCTGAAACAACACACGTCCGCTCTCTCTCTCTCTCTGTCTCCACACGCACAGCCCGTGTTCTCTGATCCGTGACCTTCAGAAAATGGTGACTGTAAACAAGTGGGGCCTCGCAGAGCAACACATTGCAGAGTAGATGCAATTGTTATCACACACACACACACACACACACACACACAAGAAAACACTCAGCCCCAAAAGAGCAGCCTCTGAGTAGCCTACATGGAAGAGTTGTTCTTTTGCGACTCCCCAGTGTGATCATCTGAGTCCGCCGGGATGCAAACCCTCCCGCAGCTCGCAGTTCCTCGCTCCCCCTGCTAAGTTTATCACATAACAACCCTCGCTGCGCCGCTACACGCGTGCTGCAGCCTTTTGATGTCCTCGCAAGCTCGGGCCTCATTTGTATTCTATTTATGCCCAGAGTCTTCGCTAAGCTTTCTTTGATACAATCCCCCCGTCAACATGTTTTTCATGTTAACATTGTTAGTCATGTTTTCCACGCGGCATGGTGCACTTCCTCATTTGCAGCTCAATACCTCCCTTATAATCATAGATGGATGATCAGTGTAATTAAAGCCTCCACCTCGGAGGATGCAAGCAGCGACATAAGCCTGTGGCTTCGAAAACTGATTCTTCAACAGCTCATAATGGGTTTACGTTGGGTTTATCCCGCTCACTCTGGCTATGTAAGGGGGAATTTCTGCTGATAAGTAAGTATGACGGGCGACAGGAAAGCATCAGTTAGACATTTATTAGGCCGCTTCACCGGGACGTAGGCGCTTTGACTCGCTGACAATAGCTGTCATGTTTCCCTAAACTTGGGTCAGCGCGGTACTTAAATCTTCTTCCGAGGCACTTCTCCAGGCCACAGACAAGCCGGGAGGGTAATATATTCTGGAAGTCATGTCTGTATGATTGCTAATAGCCTCCAACCCGGCCCTCGTCAAGCATCTTCCACATCAACGATAGAGATATTGATTGATGAGGGGATGGAATGGCGCGGATGAAAGGCCGCCACGTTTATGGCCTGCTGAGAAAGCTATTCGAGGGGAAGTAGATAATTTTCCTCCGTGGAGGCATCTAATGGATTTGAGTTTTGGTTTGCCTCTTGCAGCGTGAAATGCGGTTGTGCTTAGAACTATAGGGATGGCCGGGCCTAGAGGGGATTTCGTAAGACATATATCAAAGATGGAGGAAACAGAGAGAGAGAGAGAGACATAAAAGAGGTATAGGCTTTGAACACAGGGGTCCGGCCCATGCATGGCCGCCTCATTATCAGCTTTGCCATGCTCGGACTGAATGAATGGCCGGAGAGGTCGCCGCATCAAAGCAAAATGCGGTGTATCCTCCTCTAACTCTACTGGAAATTGAAGATGGATGCCATACAGAATGGGTGTGGTAATACCTGCTGCAGCGGAAAAGTGGCTTCTCTAAAGTTTATATCTCTCTGCTGTCATCAAAAATGAAAGTTTACAGCTGTTTTTCAGACTTGGTGGAAATTGGGCTGTGTGCCGCAACCTTCGCCAAAGTGCCTCCACCATAAATCAGCGGGCACTGGGACATTATTCACCCTCAAACAATGACAGCCAAGTGTCATAACCGGCCTCTCGCAGAGTCTGATATATGAGGAAAACCCGGGCCTGTGCGTCAGTCTCCCCGACACAAGCAGACACCAACATCACTCATTAGCTCAAACACACGCGCACACACAGACACACACACACACACACACACACTCATCCGACGCGGCTTCTCTGCCCATTTTCAAATGGGTCACTGTGCCCTTGTCCCGCTCCCTCACTGTGGAAGAGGAGAATAAATCAAGCGGCCGTCTCCTCCACCCCGGCCCGGTGATCAAGAAGATAAACCCCGATGGGAAATCTATAAACCCTGCCCCTCCTCTGGGCTCGCAGACATGTGAAGGCTAGCAGCAGCAGAGGAGACGTGTTGACAACATTTAGAGCGCGCTGTGAGGGACACAACAACAACAACAACAATAACAGCAACAATGTCCAATGGATCAAAGAGGAGCTTGATGTAGCTGCTGTCTGTTGGATGCTCATTTGTTTGCAAAAAAAAAAGCAGTAAAGCAGGTTCCAGTGTCAAGCATGGAGGTGAAGACTGTTTGTTTCTTCCTCTTATTATTTTTCAGATAATACATGGTGGAGAATGACAGGAGAGAGAAAGAGGGAGAGGATGTGTTGTAAGCGCAGTGTTCACGCCTTAGCTCTAATGTACCAGACTGACCTTGTTCAGAGCTGTTATGTAACTGGTAGCTGCTTGTTGTGTTTTCCAGTTAAGTTCATAATTAAAGTGGTAATCCTCAAGATACTTGTTTTATTTTTATTATTTTGTTGCCATCTTTCATTGCTGTGGTGTTTCTGCACTGCACTTCCCAGAGATCACCTGTCAATCAAACAGTGCGGGCGGGCCTTTTTTCGTGGACCTTCTGTTGGTGAAGTTTGAGTTTCTGTCGGTGGCGGCCTTTTCTTTGTCTGTTCAGACATGGTGGCTGTCGCTAGTTCTTCTTCTAGTATTTATTCCAAACAAACTGGAAAAACAAAATGCATCACTTCCATCAAATCCAAGAATGCCAAGAAGTCAATACTTTGTGTGTCCTTGTGGAGAAAGTTCTTCCCAAATTGTCTTGGAGAGAACGATCTTCTCATAAAAGTGAACAGAGAAGCTTCTTTACAGTTTTAGATGGGTTGTGTGCTTCACGTCGTGCGTGCAATCAATTAAGAGGCGCAGCTGTTCATTTTCCCAGCTGTTTCAACCGGCTCTGTACTGTAGACGCAACGCTGCTCGGACCTGATGCGTCTTCTTGCAGTGAATCTTGGGGCTTTGCATTCATTCTCAATGGTCAAGTCTCCATCCAATGCATCCTCAACTGGCAAGCAACTCTTGCCAGGATCTTTATCCGTCCTCCATCCTTGCGTTCTTTTGTTTTGGAATCATGCTTCGGCGGTTAGATATTACGTAAAATGTGTCATGGAGGACAAGAACACACAAGAACCCATATTGAGAAAGAGGCTGGGTGTTTAGAATGACAAGTATAAACGCTTTCATGAAGTAGCAAGTAGCAAAACAGACATTTATTTGTATGAAAATCCCGCAGATTATCACTTAAAAAAAGTTAAGACTAAGAGCTGGGAAGAGGGGTTCAATATTGAGCGGTTGTAGTATGCCAGGTGCTAAAGTGTCATTTGTCCAGCATACCAAACATGTTCAAGACAACATGATGGCTTGTTGTTGGTATACATCTCCTCTGCCCTATCCCTATCTGCCCTGTCATCGCCCGCAGGGCTCAGATTAATTGCATGGAGGAACGCTCTCCTCCTGCCCTCAGGTCCTAATTAAGTGCAGTTCAACTTGCTTCTTCTCATAATTATGAAGTCTGGGAGAGAAGAGCTCATTCAGGGCCAAGTGAGAAGACAAACAGACTGAGGAGGAGGGAGAGAGGGAGAGAGGGTGGGCAGGATGGGGGTAGTTTTTTACTGCAGTTTGCAGGTACGTGGTCTTACCAAACAAACCACATAGACTCATTTGCATTCTCAAGCTTCTCTGAGAGTAAATCCACCACAGAGAATCAGGGTAGTTATTGCCGCTATCCCCTGATTACAATCAAAATGAGGATATTTACTTTAAAATCAAGATGTGTGATTGAATTTCACACAAAAAACCTGCACCCCCAAGAGAGACTCGAAACACAAAACGCACTCTGAGGCTTTCATTCAAGTCTAAGAGAATAATGATGTATTCACAAAGCGGCAGTTATGTTGATATGTATAATTCATACTGAAATGACTCGAGCGGGCACGCACAGAAACAACAACAACAAGCATTTAATCCGCAAGGTCATTTGAATTGGCTGCAGCGTCCAAAATATCTCGACTGTGAAGTGTTTGTGTGCTCAGACCGAAAGCCCCGAGGGATCGAGAAGCAACAAAGTCATTCAACTGTCTGTCTGCCATACTGTTGGTCCGGGGTCTCGTTCCTTGCGTTCACCCTGTCACATTCCATCAAAGCAAGGCAAGCCTCAGAGCCCGCTCTTGTTTTTAGCTCCGACGGTAAACTTTTACACAGTTCCCGGTCGTTTGAGGTTATGAGGAGCCGTTGGCGGACGGCGAGAGGTGCTTCCCCGCTGAGGATTCAGTTGATTCAGTATGTAGGTCTCTAAGCACACAGGGGATGAGCGGCACAGGCCGGGGCAGTAGGGCAGGGCTGCAATCAGGCTCGCCGTCCTCCACCTCCTCCACCTCCTCCACCGTCCTGGCAACACTAATTACATTACTTCTGGGGAGACGGGATAATTAAATCTTAATGAGGCGTGGAAGACTTTCAGCGCGGCGCCTGACATGACAGCCTGGACCAGCAGAGGTGGGGTGAACCGCCACCTTTTTCGAATTCAGGAAACCTCTGTTGAGTTGCGGGATGTGTATGTGCTGCACCAGCTGTACAAAAAGCATCTGACAGACCTTTCACAGCGGAGCACTGACCCAGGAAATACGCCGGTCGCCTGTCAGTGTGACACTGTCCACCCGGGTAAAGCGGTCAAACTCTGCTTGGTGTGAAAGTTCAGTGCTTAAAGGTCCTAAATTATTCAGTTTTCATGATTTTGAATGAGTATACTATGGCTCAGGATAAGAATAATGTTCTTCCTGATGTTTTGCAAAAAATTGTAGTTTAGTTAAAAGGGTTTTTATTGAATATATGTTAAGACTCTGATTGGCCGACAATACCAGCTCATCTAATTCAAATGAGGTAAATCTGCTGAGTGGAGGCTTTCCAGTTCAAATGCTGGAAACTTGCCTGATTGGACGGATTTCAGTAATTCTATAGTGGGGGAGCCAATCGGGACCAAGTCCATTTGTGATGCGTTGACTATGCGTTAGTCTGACACTATGTCACTGAAGCAAAATTACATTTTAACAGTGTCTTCATTAAACATCTTTGATCACATATGTATATAAATAAAGGAACATTTAAATTCTACAATATGGCTTCTTTAATCCATTTTCAATCATGATGTCCGCCATGTTGAACACAATGAAAAATGACATTATGTGATGACGTTATAAGGTGGGACATTCCTGTGTACAAGACCCAGGAACAGGCGAAGTTAGATAAATCTGAATCTAAACCACTGTACAGCCACATTTATGGCTAGCCTATGATTAAGGAGGAATAGATTGATAACTGAAAGTCTTAAGAATAAGTTCGTTAGCGTTAGCGGCTTCCCACAAGACTCAAAGGGAGCAGGAAAAAACGCGAGGCAGAGTGTTTTGTTCTCCTCTGGGACAAGCTTACGCTCCTCGAGATTATCACTTTCCCCTGCTGGGGGATTTGCCACTGATCCCTTGTGCAGTAGGGAGCAGGCAAGCTATTTAGTGACGCTCCCTTAGGGATGCATAATACAATAGGATAATACAACAGCAGATTGAGAACATTTTCTTTTGCAGAGAGAAAAATATCATAACATCAACGGCTGCTCGCATCAATGATACTCCTACTCAGCTGAAACGCATTCACGCGCACATGCACTCACACACACACACACACACACACACACACACACACACACACACAGCAGATGAATGCACCTATGATAGTCTCTCTAGTCTCTCTTCCTCTCATACACACACACACACAAACACACTGTCGCTCCAGACTGTTCAACAACACTCCGCGAATGTCAAACCGGGAGATGTCAATCATGCCTGTTCATTCCCTCATGCCATTCGGTGCTCTCATTTCCTCCCATATCCCCTGCTGCTTGCTCTCCTACAGCTCCATAACTAGCACCTGATTAGGAGTGTTACTAAGCGCTGTAACATCAGGTACGCCGCAGCATAACACATCCACATCCTGCAGAGACTCCCGGAAAGACCTCGTTATCTCCCCATCAGCTCTGTCTGGCAACTGGACACAATGCCATCATTTCCTACCAATTTAAAGGGCAAGGCAGCGCTGGAGAATGCCAACAGAGCTCCAAAGCACGCGCAGTCCCTTCCTCTCGCCTTCAACGCAACATGAGAGAAGCGGGCGCGTCTCATGAAACATGGATGAAGCACCTCCAGGCAAACATGGAGGTGCCCCGGAGAGAGACACACCGCTCTTTAGGAAATTGCGTTTTTGTGTGTATCTTCACCCAAGCACAACTGTGGGTGCAATTAGCGGTTCAGCTGTGCCGGTGTTTAATAGCACCGATGCGGAGGAATTGCCCTCAGCATCTCGTAACAGCATTTAAATAAACTCGCTTCCTCAAAGCTGGCTTAATGACTAGGTAATGGAGCCTGTGGGGTCTCCGGTGCTTGTCCCCATAAAGTATCTGTCCTGAGCTGGCCGATAATCGATGGCATTAAAACTGCCATTCAGTGTATACAGTTTGGGATGCTGCCACAACACAGACATTCAAAACAATAAGGTAGCTGTTTCCTCCGACTCGGTCCAACAACATAGTCTGTGTTTGCATGCTTAAAGCAAAGCGGCCCTGGAGCTGTTATGTTAAGCTTTGTTTGTGCATGTATATTGCCCCATGTCAATAAGCGCCCTATCATCGACGTTCATCTCTTTACAATTTTACCCTTAATGGAGGAGAATCCATTTAGAGTCCCACAGCACTTTGAGGAATAGGGAATTTGGATGTCATTTTCATCTGTTTGGCAGCGCCAACTCCTCTACTTCTCCCATAATCTCCATCTCTCTCTTCATTCCACCTCCTAACTACGTTGCAATCAAATCTGTCAGTCACACTTAAGTCTCTAAATACCTTGCGACTCCCCAATCAGACACGCCACTCTTGCTTTACCTCAAACGGGCCCGAGCCGGTCCCGCGTCCCATCTGTCCATCACGCTTCAGCTCAATTTTGAAGCCACTTAAGCTCATGAGAAATTGACAAACTTATTATCACCTCGGGATGACAAGTTATTCATCAACGGGCTACATTAAATGGCTCAGGAATATGACCTTGACAAATCCAGTGCATCAGCATCGTGGTTGTTTATCTACACAAGCACAGGGTCAAAACCAAGACCTGGTGATCCTTATTCGAGGAAGCACAATACTGCAGAAACCGCTTCACTGTTATGGTATCCAGTAATTGGTTGGTGCACATTAAGGGCAAATTCCCCCGCTTGCTGCAGCAGATTTGTGGGCAGCTGACGAGTAGAAATGACTACATCTAGTCTGGCTGCGAGTGCGGCGTCTTGTCTCGGACACGATGTTCATCTCACATCACTATTCCGCCGGACCACACACGCCACATAAAACACCTCTGTGACACCCTTTACATCGCCTCGCCCACGTCGCCTTTGGATTTACTCACAGCCTGACAGCTCTGTTAAGTAGATCGCTGATCATCTGGGAGCCCGACTTGAAAAGACACATTTTCAAGCCTTTTTTGTTTTGAGCACGCGACACGACTTCCTGATGGAGCCATGAAGCGGGACAAAGATGCTTTGTGCTGCTCTATTGTGCCGCCATTAAAATGGAGCTCTTGGGTGCAAAGTCTCTCTCCATTTTATTTGTTTGTGTAATGCTTAAAGGGGAAATAAGATTTTTTACTGCTCCATGGGGGAGGGGAGGGTTTGTTGATCAATACCAATGACTCAACGAATACTTCTCCAGCCTTTAAAATGAGATCCTAATTCTCTGTGAGTTTCAACTGACTCGACTGGGCTTTCAGCTGCCTGCATCACAGTCTGTGCTTTTGTTTTTACTCGGCGTAAAACCGCTGTCCATCTGCTGTGACCTCTCCTATAGGCTTAAAGCAGAACTCGTCTGCCCCCCCTCCAGGCGGCACCTGTAGGGCGGGCAGCCAGCGATGGAGCCGTAACCTCTCCTGTAGTACATTGAAGCATAATAAGAGTATAGCTGCCGGGGCGGGGCGGGGAGGGGGGGGGGGGGGGGGGGGCTACCAGCTGGGCACTTTGCTGAACGGAGAGAGGGAGGTAAGACAGCAGAAGGTGTTTCCCCCCTCTGTCTGCAGGCTGTAGCATGAGCTGAACAGTGGGCTCGCAGTGGGGAGCGGGCCGACTTTCATCTCAACACCTTCAGATCAACACATCACTCACTGGGTTCTCTCAAGCTTTGGCTAATGGCCTTTTCGGTATGTATGTGTGTGTGTGTGTGTGTGTGTGTGTGTGTGTGTGTGCATGGCTGAGTGTGTGTGTGCCCATGTCTGCGTCTCAGGCTCTTGTGTGGTCATGTTACATCACCCTAAGCCTCTCAGACACTTCCTGTCCGTCATGATACTTGTGAGAGGATAAGACCTGGCTGATGTCATTAGCTGCTGGCTTTAAATGACTATCTCAGCTCGCCAGGAAACACACTCGCGGCTCTCGCTAATGTCACTTGCGATGTCTAAATTAGGGATGCGTCAAGCAACCGGCCGCCAATCGGCAGCAGCAGACACTCGCTCTAGATGTGAGAGCGGCGATCGGCCTGCTGGTGATTGTTCCCGTCTGATGCTCAAATGTGAGTAAGAACATTTGAGCAGATTGAATCGTCTTAGCCACACAGAAGTGTGTTGCCTGGCGTTCCCATCAGTGTGGGATCTTACTCATTTCTTACACAATATCTGACAAAGATGTGTCACTTTCAGCACATCAACACGTGCTTGGTGGCGGGTTAACACATGCTTGTGCTTCATCATAACACATTAATTATAGAGTTCGACTGATACGGGTTTTTGAAGGCCGATACCAATAGTGATATTTTTAGACTGAGGTCGCTGATATGAGATATCTCGCAATTTGACCTTTTTCATGTCAAAACATTACAAGTAGTCAGTGTTTCCCCCAGATTTGTATTCTTGTGAGGGTGGAAAAGCCTCTGAAACAGCATTTAAGACATGGGACATGAAAATTCTCCATACTAATATAATTCTTTTAGGTTGGTTAGCAGTTCTTCAAGGCAAGGTAACACACCCCTATTCAACAGGAAAACTCTGGGATACATTAGGACTTTAAATGAAGAATTAATTTGCCAAGTCATTATTGAACAATTAAATGAATAAATAAAATGTGGAAAGCCTGTTTTTATGTAGCTGGGGTCTGGGAGGAACCTCCCATCATATCTGCAGTGGTCAACAAGTCTGGCTAATATTTGACATTTAATAAAAGGCCAATGTCAGCACAATATATTAGCACACCGATATATTGGTCTAACCTGTTAATAACAACATATGTATCATGTGTGTTATTATTGACCCATATTGAGATGAAAAATAACCCAAATGTGTGTAATGATACATCTTTTTTAGTGTGTACTCACATTTTTATTCAGACTGTCTGCAAAGGGAAGATGTGTTCTGAAGGGAAACTACTATTATGAAACATTCTCTACATTACTATCACTACATTATTATCAGTATCAGCCTATCTTGTTATTTAAAAACTCAGTGATTGATATCAGCTAAAAAACACTCCCAATCAGAACATCCCTAAACAAAATTACACCTAAACTTAGAATATGATGTGAAATGGATTTCTAACTTCAGATTAGAATAAAGGTATTAACGTGGCTGTTTAGAAAAGTGAATGGGATAAGTGTGTGTACAGAAATAACATGCTGTACTTGAATTTCAGCTTCTTGAACATTCACTGCGTCACTTTTTGTTATCTAGCCAGACACACTGCGATAGCGTCGCCCCGTATCTTCCCCTCCTCTTTCCAAGACACGATGTGATTGTGATAAGTATGTCTCAGTTCCACTTGCCATCCTTCTGAAGAGGTGTAAAATTGAATGCCACACAACGCACCGAGCGCTCACATAATAATATCAGCGTTCACAGTCAGTCACACACTATATCAAATCATGTTATCATGCATCAAACATAAGAGTGTGAGATGACGGGCTGCGGAATTGATATGAGAAATGCATTCAGACATCAAGAGAGGCTTTGTGGCACGTCACACACGCACAGCCACGGAAACACACACACACACACACACACACACACACACACTCACGCTCTCTGTCACTCACACACACCCGCAGCTAAACATTTACACATAACTACACCCGGGTACAAGCGAAAAGGCCATACAGTGACAGCGGCTGTCCCCTATTAGAGGTGCGGTGCCATTCTGGAGAGAAGCACATGGATCAATAAACCTCCAGCAACCAAATGGACCTTTTATTGTTGCCTGCTAATGCCAGCTTCCGTCTCTAGAGGACCACTTAGTAGGCACAGAGTGCAGCACGAGGCGAGCCACTTACTGTGCGGGGAGTTGCTAGTCAAACAACCAGGAAATGGACTGTGTACTGTAAATGCTTCCACAACACTCTGAGTAACCCATCTTGGTTTCTGCTGATTTCTATGGATCGACAACTCCTGAAAATGGGGCAGCTGTTCACTCCATGCCAATCTTTATGTGTGCGCTGGCTAGGTGGTGTGTGCGTGTGTGTGTGTGTCAGTGAGATCCAGATGGTCATCAGAGCTCTGGAGGCCGTCCAGGTCATTGAGCAGCAATGTGCAGCCTCCCATCAGAGCTGGCCAGGCGTTGTCTGGCCGCTCCACACTGTCCCCGCTCACCTCACACAGCCGCCGCTGCTGCTTGGTTTTCAGCAGCTAAGAGCCGTTATCATTGACCTTGAGGGTGACTGTCAGTGTCGGTTTAGGGGGTAACTGGTGTCTTATAGTGGGAGGGGGGTTCAGGCAGAAAGGTGGAGGTGAGAGATGGAAGGGAGGAGAGAGAGAAAAGCAAAACATGGCTCTTTTCAACTGTGCAAAGCTATGCAAAAGACAGAAAGCGTAGTCTAAGATGTAGACCTCTACTAAACGTTCACTTTTAAACTGTGCGGCCTCTTTTATGCCTCGACACTATAAACCATTAAGGTATTTTAAATGGCTAATCAATGTAAACTTGCTCAGTGGGAGGATATGGTTCTGCACATCTGTGAAGAGGCTATAGGAATATAGTGATCCTCATTATTGTTAGTTTTTATCTTGAGATCCTGCTCTTATCTGCTAGTGGGCTGCGCTCATCAAACATTCAGGCTATCCCATCAGTGAAGAAGAAGGGTGCCTCTCAGCTGTATGTTCAGTCTTTTTGATGGCACATCATAGCAGCCCATAACCACCTGAAATGACATCTGACAGCATTAAGCCACGGGAGGATTTTTTCACAATCACATTGGGATTTCAGACTGCTTAGAGAGAGAAAACTCCTCGATATTGCCAATTACAATTCCCTGGAAATCTCTTAATAGCCAATTTCACAGTGGCCTCAACGTGGCATTTTTTTGAGCGAATGAGACGGAGGAGGAGAGGCGATATGAAGGGAGGCAGATGGGGCTGAGTGAGGGAGCGGCCGTAGGGACAAACACCGACACGGATCGTGCCTGCGAGCGAGGGAAGCGCTGCGATGATCAATAGGAGACAGGGAGCAACGAGCCGCCAACAAACTCAGAACCCCCCGCTGTCATCACCAGTGTTGACTCCCTCTCACATCGCTGACAACACCCATTCCACAGTGTGTACCCACTCTCATCAAACACAAGGCAGATGACTGTATCAACTCTGGCCTTTAGAAATTGTTTTTTTTTTTCACCTGACTGTGTTGCATATGCTCAGATCTGCTCCCTTGATACGGTGGGAAAACTGGGGAAAGCGAAACACGTGACTCAGAGGAATAAGAAGTAGCTTTGATCTGTGAGGGGGGGGAAAAAAATTGCGAAGACACAAACTGGCAGGCTGTGCCGCTCATTAGACCGGCTTGTGATAGAACTCAGCGCAACATGACGCAGTGCTGTGTGCTTTTTCTCCAACATAATCCACCGCACAGCTGCTGGGCTTTGGGCTGCAGAGGATACATTTGCAGCGGAGGGTGTTTGCATGAAATCTGAACATAGTGTATAGATTAGGCCTAACATCTGGCCAGTGGTGCTACTAACCTCTGTCTCTGTCAAAGGTTAGTGAGTTAGGTGGAATACCTTTGGGTAAAAGGTTCATCACTGATGGGATTCAGTGGTTGTTTATGACATTGGACTTTTGAGACGCATCTTGACTCTGAATAAGGATAGATGTTTACAAGCTGTGTTGTTCTAAAGGCAAGAACACAAGTGCAATATACATGAATGTGATTCTTATTGCTTATGACATTTTAATTCCCATCTGTGAACATGAGCAGCCAGCGCTTAGCAAACACGGCTTCATCAAGATGTACAGCATGATGCTGGGAGACTGACTGTGGACGCATTTTTTTTTTAGTTTATACACACAAATTTGATTTATCTCAATAAGGTGCAAACAATTCTGAACCACAAAGTGAGCTCAGAATCATCCTGGCTTTTGTATCAGTCACCTTTACAATCCTTTCCTATGTGTTTTTCAATGGAGCTGCACACTGGTGTGATTATTTTATTACAGGAAAAACCCTTCTTTCTTGCTTCTGGCTGAACAGGAAAAACTAAACTGTCATAGGAGATTTAAAAAACAACCCTTTAAATTACAGCTCCTTCATCTGCATACTTAATCTATTATCTCTATTAACAACAGTTCTTTTCCCAAGGTGTAACAAAATCCAGCAATCTCACCAGTATATCTTTGGCCAAGGTCATATGAATGACAGGCCAATTGATAGTAGATAGATTTTCCTACATTTGTGCAAGTGTCTAATTGTTGTCTAATTGTCTAAAAGTTGTTGAATGCTGACATTCAGTGTAATTTTCCTTTAAGCATTGTCAAACTGGAGACAGGCCGATAGTTGGCTAAGATATGGAGCTGAGTTGCATCAGATATTTGAAAATGTCATTTTGGATGGGAATCAAAATCTGTGCGCAAGCAAATTTTCTGTCTGTTCCAAACAGGATCTTGGAAATTAAACTGAAAATCATTAAAGGCAGTAAGCAGCACATCAGCCGGCGCTACAGTATATAAATGTCTCTGGGCCTTTGATTTTTGTTTCCCCTTCTTCTTTTCATATGGTGTGACTGTGTATAGTGTATTTAAAGATGTTAGAGAGATCACTTGCATATTTCCAATTTAACTCCCTAGTTAAAAGGAAAGTATTATTGTAATGTAGCCTAGTTTTTTCCTCTGCACATGGAATACCACTGGAGACTTACCTGGTTCAAGGATATAAATAAAGTAAACCCACCAGTTTACCCACCTTGTTTATTTGTGGAATAGAGTTTACCACTTTTTTAGGCTGAATCTGGACATATGACATAAATTCAGGACATACATCATAGTAAGTGGTATGATGGTTGGCATGAGGATAATATTACATTAATATATTTTAAGGAAAAACATGCATAAATGTAAATGCTTTTCTGAAAATATAACTTTTTTTGGTTTGTATTGGTGGCTGTTTGCCTTATGATGATCACCCACTGGTCTGGAGATCATAGTTTACCCACATCTTATTTACACCACTGCCTGGTTCTGAGGAGTTGACTAATCTGTAGGCCAGCGCTTCCCAAAGTGGGGTCCGGGGACCTGCAGGTATCAGTGAAGGGGCTCCATGGGTCCCCAGAAAATGAAGAATACGTTTTTTTTATATATTTCTTCATAATTTCACTCTTTAGAAGTTAGCACAATGAGAGTACGCATATGACTGAGTTTTTGATCAGAGGTCTCACTCATCCCACTACTGCTCTGTTCTCACCCCACCTAAACTACAGACAGTTACATAATCTTGTAAGTCATAAGTAACCACAGAAATCTCACATTTGGGACTTGTCTAATGGGGATCTGTGGTAAAATGTGTGTCTGTTTGGGGTCCTTGACATGAAAAGGTTGGGAGACCACTAGGCCATAGGTGCAGTCTGTCTGACTGTGTGCATATAAACTAACTTATTAACTTTTGACTTCCAGCTATAGGTGTACTCAACTGTTTTTATGTCAAAGACCCCAAAATAGACACACATTAAGACACCAAGCACCATTTGATAAAATTTTGTCCCATGGACCCCATATGGGAAGACTGATGAACTGTATAACTGTCTACACTGTGGGTGGGGAGTTAATAGTGAGAGTGAACCTATGATTAGACCAGTCATTCATACTATAATTAGTATCATTTCCAGTGAATTAACTGATAATGGAATTAAAGGATTCCTCATTTTGCTGCAAGGGAACCCCGTGGAACCCCACTAGATGACCTCAGAGGGCCCCCGGACCCCACTTTGAGAACCACTGAACTGTTTTATGAACTTCCACCTGTAGTGAACAACAACATTAGCAGCAGCAGTAGAGTCTCCTACCTGCAGCCAGCTGCATCCAGCCGCAGATCTTATACACGGTGCCGGTGCTGCAGAAGAAGAAGAGCGCAAAGCAGCCGATGCAGGTGAGCACCAGCGCCATGGACATGCCGATGAAGAAGGAGGCGGCCTTGAACGCACCGGAGGGGATGGTGCTGAACTCGGTGAAGCTGCCCTGGCAGGTCAAGTCCCGGGACAGCCCGTTGCCGATGCAGTAGTGGAACAGACCGAAGTAGCCCGCCTGCGGCGTGTCCACACCGTCCCCGATCCAGTAGGGCTGGATAAAGCACACCACGTTGACGATGGCGAAGAGGATGGTGAAGATGGCCCACAGGACGCCGATGGCCCGGGAGTTGCGGACGTAGTTGGTCTGGTAGATCTTGGCAGCCTCGGAGGCGGGGAGCATGGTGGTGGCGGCGGGGGCCCCGGGGACCATCCTCCGGTCTCTACGGGCGGTGTTTACTCTGTCCTCAGGATCTACTAACCTGCCTTCACCAAACTAACATCTGCCGCATCGGATCCTTTAAAAGGCATGGTCAGTACACAACTTCTACTTGTCTAGCTGTCTTTCAAAATCTCTGCTTTTGCTCAAGTCCAGCCTATGTGGTCCCAGTTGCACCCACAGCATCACTGCGCTCTCGCATCCGCGGCACGGTCTGGTTTTGTTTTTTTTTCTCTTGGATTTTCATTCATTAGGCTACACTACAATAACGAAGCGTGCGCTCAGGAAAACAAGCCGTAGGCTAGGAGACCCATCCTCCATTCAGAAGCACAGAGGTTTATCCTACAGCCTTCACATTTAAAATGCCCCTACCTGAGCCGTAGCCAGAGCCAAAGATTGTTATTCCGAGAAACCGGGCAGTTTATCCGAGGGAGGTTCAGTTCTGCAAATCACTATGAGGCACTATGAGATCTTGCTCAAACAAATCTAAATGGTCTATCTGTGCTCGACGCCGACAGACCATCAACAACCGCAGTTTAGATCCCATTGAATTAGAGTTGGAGGGTAGCCTCGGATATTATAGAGCCAACCCACATCCCCTAATCCCGGTCTGACGTGTTGTTTCAGTATCAGACGCGCGAAATCTTAAACAACCTCCAGTTCTATAATAAAAGATAATATTATAGAGCACATTAAATTACTGTTCATATAACCCCCCTCTGTTCACTGCATTTAATATTCAGATGACGCTGGGATAAATGCACCAGAGGGGAAGTAGCCTACTACTGGGTTAGAAATTACCAGCCCTAACGAAAAAACACTATAATATCAGTAGACTGTGTATAGTGTGCCTGTAATAACTGACCTTATCGTACTTGATGATATTTCCTATGATATCACTATAATAGGCTATTCATATAATATCCATGTAGGGACTTACAGCCTACTGTTGCTGTTAGGCTATATCCTGCAAAAACAGCCTATAGCATTACTATAGGCATGATTTTTCAGTAAGGTTTTTTGTCAGTAAAATAGCCTAACCTATTTTACAGTTTTCTGTGAGCCAATAGCCAACCAATGTACATTTGCATAATATTTTCTTCGACATTCTTTTCCATTTTGTATGTCAAAGCTACAAAGTGCAATCCCTAAACGTGTGCACAGCCTGTAGGCTATATTCTGACTTTTGTAAAAGGTCTATAAGGAAAGTTGGGTGTTTTGGCACCAACGAGGACAGCCACATGACAGCGTACAGGACAAAATATCCTTCAATACAACATTAACCGTCCCTGCAATAAAATCTTACCTAAACAGATCCAAACACTTGAATTAATCTCCCTCTATTCCTTCAGAATAGCTAGTTAGTCCATAGTTCAAAACTACATTACCCATAGTTCTATTCCTGGCGGTGATTGGCTAATGACCAAAGACAATCCTGTGACGTAATCTGAAGGCGCGCGCGAAACTCCTGTCTCCTATCTGTGTTTTCAGCTGCTTGTGCTGCAACGTTAAGTTACTTGTTACTTCAGTTTAACTTTGTTACACACAGTTTATTTTTCAGGTATGGATATTTTAACATAAACCTTTCTTATTTACAGTAAATACTTATCTGTAACATCTCCTGTTTGGCTCGTTTTTTCACTGAGTAGGCGCCGTCATTCCTAGCTCTCTAACGTTACCATTTAACGTGCAGGAACGCTAAGCTAACGTTTACTTGTTTGTTTTTAGCCGCATGGCACTGATCTCTTCAAAGCTTACACACTGCAGTGGTTGGTAGAAGGAAGAGCAGAATGACAGCACTGGTTCAGCATTCAGGCTATGAGGAGGAGAGGCTGCACAGGGTCGCAGAGAAGTTGCCCTGCAGAGATGTTCAAGCTGGGATGCTGCTGTCGGTCATGGGAGAGGTATGTTTGTATTACTCACTTTATGGATAAGGAGAATGTGTCGATGTGTCCAGATGAAGACTTAACCTAGTTTGAGGTAGTAGTGTCAATGTCATGTGGCTTTTGTCCGTTTGTAGATAGTTTTCTCTTATACTACACTTTGGCTTTGACTGAAAGACTCAACCTATAATTATTTACATCTTTCTATTTTATTTCATTTTAATTAGTTTTGTTGGCAGCAATTACAGTTGTAATTGAGTGTCATTTTTTTCCAAGCACTCTAGTGTTTATTTTATTTGAGTTTACTAAAATGTATTTTTCCTGCTTAGTTTTAGTAATCTATAATAAACTTCACAATACCTGTTTGCAACACATTGAGAGGACTATTCACAAAAACACTGGCCTCAAAGTTTCATATGATCATGAAAGCATGGTTGACATTAGTTAGCAACATTGTAAAGTTAATGCAGGTAGTGGGAGAACTTGTTTATATAGGTTTTTGTTTATCATGATGAAATGTAGGCGGTGGCAAGAGTTTTGTTTATTGTTACAGTAAAAATGTTTTTCAGGGTGCTGATTTTTGTTTTGTTTTGTTTGATTTTGTGTCTGCAGCCAGACCAATATAGCTACCCCTCCATCTTCATTTATGGTCATCGTGCCTCAGGGAAGAGTCATGTGATACACACATTGTTGAAGGAACTGGAGGTGAGAGAACTTTGTGTGTGTGTGTGTGTGGGTCCAGGATTTCCCTGTAAAATGAGAAATAATTTGATTTCACTGTCTCCACTGTTATCCCCCTCCTAGAAAAGTCTTTTCAGATTGGAGTCTGTTGCTACTTGACATGGAAATGACAGGCGACCAGTGGCTTAGAGAATCTCACTTAAAGTTTATGTTTGGTGTGCTTGCTTGGCAGGGTGGATTAGTGCTTAGAAATCTCTTCTGTTGCATAAATGTCACAGATTTTATCCCCACAACAACGAATGTGTCCATCAACACCCATGTGTCCTTTAGCAAGATGCTGAACCCCTACCTGCTTATTGGCTGTAAATCTCTCTGGATAGGACCATCACATAAATGCTTAATATGGAAATGCTTTACTGTCTCACTACAGGTTTTATAGTTGTTTCATGTACAACGTTTTGATCCCAATGCTTACAAGAAGTGACACCAAATAGCAGCAGAGGGGAGCTGTGACATGATGTAAAAGCGCAGGATAACTCATGAATTTCACAGAGCTGACTCAATGTAAACATGTGTATTAACTGCACACACGTATCCCACTAATCTTCTTTCATCATTCCTCCCCTCTCTCCAGCTGCCTCATGCCACAGTCAGTTGTGTTGAATGCGTCTCCGTTGCGCTGCTGTTTGAACAAGCACTGCTGTCCCTGTTTGGCTCTGATGCCGCCTCCCTGCTCCCCCGCAGCCCCTCCCTGTCTGACTTTGTACGCATCTACAGGCAACAGTGTTCCCAGTCCCCTGCCAAGCAGACACGATACATTGTGAGTATAATGCACTTTACCCTCAACCAAAAATTCCCCCTCTTTCAGTTGTCTTGTAATAACTGGATTCTAGTAAAGCAGCTGTCATTATTTATTTATTGAGAAATGCTCACTGGTGTTTGACCTTTTCAGGATGACACGCTTGGGCAAACCACAATAATCCACAGCGCATCAAATTATTTATTGTTTGGATTACATTACTTAAATGCTTGTATGATCATATTAATAGTGGGAGCATATGCAAATAGATGCTAAAAAAGGCTCCAAATGCATTACCCTGGAGGAAATATGTGTGATCTTCTGCCAATACAGTAATTGGTTTAATTTAATATTTTTGTTTGATCATTTTTCACATATGAAAATGAGCTCACTCCAAGGCACACTAATGTGCCACGATAAAACGCCCATTCACAACCTCTGGCTTATTGATTATGCATGTTACAAAACAGCAGCAACATAAGCGCAGCCGTGTGTCTTTCCAGGTAATGGAAAAGGCCGAGCTTCTGAGAGACATGGATGCCAATCTCCTCCCTGCTCTTCTGCGTCTGCAGGAATTGGTGAGAATGCGCTGTGTGCACTTTGCATCATCTACTGAGTAAACCGCTTCATTGTTTTTACTGGGTAATGGATGATAAACAGGACTAGAAGAGCTCCTTTCGTAATGAATGACCTTGAGCTGAGCGTGTTGAGGATGTCTTTCATAGGGCTCCTACGAGGAAAGATGGCAGTCACTCACAGCATTTTAATTAAAGACATTAGAAGTAAAATTACTTTTAATTACTAGTTATTTATTTATCTGGGCGTCTTAATGTGAAAGCTGATTGTTTCCTGATGGAGTGGTATCTTGTTAGGGATGGATTGTGAGAGTGTTAAGAGAGATGTGTCACTGCATGTCAGGCAGCTTCAGTGCCACCACACAGGCTTTTGAAGTGATAATTAGGATGCAGATTTATATGTGTGTGATGGATGACAGGATGATTAACGTTTGCTCTGCCAATTACATGGCTCTCTTGTAAAAAGGTTAACAGGCGGGATTTACTGACTAGGTTAAGGGCTTGAACTAAATATTCTTTTGTTATTGATTAAGCTAATGATTGTTATTAGGTCCAGACCCAAATAAGATAAAGCTTTATGGTAATTGCCAGCTAAATTTATGTTAGATTTCAGTTTATAGACCTATTCAATTATTGTACCACACCTGTAATGGCCACAGAGCCGTTTCCTTGCAGTATGATGAAAGCAAACTAGATATCATAATAGATAACACATGAATAAATGACAAATTGACATAGTCAACGATGTAATCAATGTCGTTGCCTCGACTTCATCATGTGTGTTTCATGTGTTTTGTATATAAATTCTGTAACAGTTGGACTTGTTCTTTTCAGGTGGAGGACAATGTGACCGTCATCCTGCTCAGTGAAATTGTCTGGGACAAGTTCAGACCCAACACCGGCTGTTTTGAACCCCTTCTGCTTCATTTCCCTGACTACAGTAAAGGTACTATTATTCACAGACAAACACTACATCATCCAGTGTCATGAATGTCCCTCTCCACGCTGCATAATGAGACACTTGTGGATGCGGTGTGAGATGCCATTGTACCTGCGATTTTGTTCTAACACTTTTAGCAGCGACTGGAGGAATACTGCATTCCAAAACACCACTGTGTAAATTGAAAGCTTAAATGTGAGAGTGATTGAATCATTGTACTTGATTTCTGAGGGACAAACAGCCTCCAACTAGCTTTGAAGAGACATTTCTTTTTGTAATTCTCTTTTTGTGTGTGCCTGAGCAAGGATGACAGTAAGGCTGCTTCCATATATGTTCCATGTGTTTGTGTTTGTGTCCGTCCGTCCGTCTGTTCGTCCATCTAGGAGAGCTGCAGCAGATCCTGTCCCAGGACAGCCATCCGTCTTATTCTGCAGAGCTTTACTCCTCATACATCAACATCCTGCTGGGAGTCTTCTACTCGGTCTGTCGGGACCTCCGAGAGCTCCGTCACCTGGTCAGACACCCACACACACACACTACGACACACTCGTCAATCCGAGTGGAGACTTTTCATTGTGGTTTTGATTTGCTTTCAGTCTAATATTTATTTTATTTTCTTCAACTAGGCTGCGCTTAACTTTTCAAAGTTCTGTGAGCCTTTGGAGGACGGAAAAGGTAATGCTTAAGGAAATGTATTCATTCATTTGACAGTTACTTCATACATTTTTAAAATGCCATCTTTTACCCTTTTCTCTTAGTTTTCATTTGAAGATGGATTTTCCTTTTATGTTCAGATACACTGTTCAGGGGTTTGAATTTATTCATTTTTTTATTTTATATGTATATGTATTTTTTCTTTTTTTTCTTGTTTTTTCTTTTTTTTCCTTAGACATAGAACATCCATTCATTTCTATTGGGAAATTAATGATTTGTTCCTGTTTTTTACATTCCTGATCACCTCCCTAACTATTATAGTGCAAACGAGTGTGGACTTTTTCTGTGGCTTAATCATCTTTTTCAGTAATGTTTGTTTATTTTTTGTCTTCAGTGAAAGAGAGCGACACGCACAAGCTGTGGAGAAACATCGAGCCTCATTTGAAAAAAGCCATGCAGACGGTGTACCTTCGGGAGGTGTCCAGGTCTGTGTTTCTGTCCTCCTTAAGTGAATCTGCTCCAGGCAAAAATAATCAAACCATGTCAATTTTCATCTAATGACTCAGCCCAGTAATATGCCTGTTTTGATGCCTTTGATAACATGGGCCAACAGCAGTGCAGTAGTCCATAGTGCCATTAGCTGTGGTCTCCACTGTGGTTCCTTCTCACCACAGTGTGTGTCGTCTCTCTTCCCCTGTTTAGTGTTCAGTGGGAGCAGCTGCAGCAAATGGAGGAGAAGGAAACTGGAGCCGTGAGAGGTACCGACACACATATCAATATAAGGGCTGTTGCACTTAATAAAGATGGCCTGATGCGATTTCAGAACAAACGTTTCAGTGTAAAGCCATTGATAAGAGTACAGTGACCTGGTGGATTCATGCTGAAATGGATGTTCCTTGTTTGGTGTGAAGTGTACCTGCTTAGCTTTGAATGCAGTGGACACAGTCCTACATAGTTCTTCAAGTATCTGAACACACATGTGTTACTGTACTTGGGACCTTCCATTGACTGCATTCATTCTCTACCTCCCCAACCCTAACCCCCACTGCTACATGCCAAACCTTACCCCAAACTAAACCTAATCCTAATTCTAACCCAAGTCCTTGAACAAGTGAATGCCAGCAAAATGTTAGTTCTCTAGGCAATAAAAAAGAGTTGCCATTGCTGTTTTGGTGTCCTTATCACCAGTTGACCTATAGGTGGCTCTACACTACATGTTAATACATTTTTGCTGTAACTGACTTGATATAGGTATGTGTCCAACACATTGTATTTATTTCTCCCCTTACCAAGGGCTGTCTGCTCACGCTCATGTTGAACTTCCTTATTACTCCAAGTTCCTGTTGATTGCTGCCTACCTGGCTTCCTACAACCCGGCCCGCACAGACAAACGCTTCTTCCTCAAGGTAATGGAAAACGCTCTTCAATGATTTCCACCAGTGCCACTAGCAGGGAGGCTCTTCTTTAAATCATGCTTCAGTTTGCGTGACGTCCCCCTTTTTTTCCCCCTACAGCACCACGGTAAAATAAGAAAAACAAACTTCTTGAAGAAGCATGAAAAGACGAGTAACCACCTGCTGGGGCCCAAGCCCTTCCCTCTGGACCGCCTGCTGGCCATTTTCTACAGCGTGGTGGACAGCAGAGTCGCCCCCACTGCCAGCATCTTCTCCCAGGTCTGATCCCAGCAGACTTTCGCAGTTATTATTTAGTCACCACTCATTTGACTGTTTGCATAATTTGTGCGGCATTTCCCCAGACACTCAGGGCGGGTTGTACAGACACAGTTCAGATTAACCTAACAAGGCCTTCATCTGTAGAGGCTTTCATTAACAATTCTTAATTGTTTGAATTAACTGGACTAATTATTGACTAATATAAGATGATAATAAGATGAGATATAAGATGTGCTTCATTAGAACACTAACATGGACTTAAACATACAATATATTTGATCTTAGTTCAGTGCAACTGGAGTGAGATATTAAAATCAACCAGTCACAGAATGTAGACAGTATTAGAAAGATGTTAAGTCATACAAATCATCATAAAATGGGAACCAGTTGCAATTATGTAAAAATATTCTGTCATAAACATTTATTGGCTTAATTAGCATTCTGGACTATCTGCATATACACTCTTTGACCTCTTTTGGTGCTAAATAGTTATCATTGCCATAGCATTGTGCATAGTCCTTTCTTCTACACTACCATTGTTGTTGCCATTGTCCTAAGTTAAACCTGCCTCCATAGTGGTCTCATTTTGACTCTTTAGTCCTAAAGTGGTTAAAATCATTCTCCATGACTGCGACTCCCAAATTAGGTTCCAGGAATCCTCAAGGGTCCTTGAAGTGGTCTGCACAAAATAAGAAAATAATTTAATTTCACACTTTTTCCATTTGCCAGATAAGCAAATGAGAGTGTATAATGATCAGAGGTTTCTAAATTACAATTTTTCAATCTCTCAATTTTAACATTCCCATTTCTAGATGCAAATAGCATATTATTTGGTGTTAAATCAAGCCTAATGACCAGGATTTCTCAGATGAGAGAGTTTCTACCCATATGTTTGTGTGTTTGGGGATCCTTGGCCGATTGCCTATCTATTTTTGGTCCTCGGCACGAAAAGGCTTGAGGAAATTAGGCTCGACCCACATCTGCGCAACTGGCTCTCATAATTTTGTGTGAAAAAGTTGTGGTTAAAGAAGTGGAGCAGAGAGTAATGTCTTTTCCCCTGTGTGCCTATTTAGATCTCCTCCCTGGTGACCCTGCAGCTGTTGACTCAGGTCGGTCACGATGACCAGCTGGATGCCCCCAAGTACAAATGTGCCATTTCTCTGGACTTCATCCGTGCCATTTCCAGGTGTGTGTGTGTGTGTGTGTGTGTGGGTGGGGGTGATTATACATGATTGAGACTGAGTGAATTGTTTTAGGGCATTGACATTTTACTTAGAAATTTTTTTTAGATACAGCTTTTTGATGCTGAGAATATGCTCTGTGTGTTTTTTCTTCCAGGACGGTGAATTTTGACATTGTGAAGTACCTGTATGACTTCCTATAAGCCTGCTGTGCGTGAGGGAGAGATGACACACAGTGACAGTAAGAGCTGATTTCTACAGGAATGCTCTTAAGGACAAGCATTTGGCAAAATGAGGAGATCTGTCGGGCTATTGGGGAGGATTTTGCGGCACCAAAGGATTCCAGTTGTGTGCTGCTGCCCCCCAGTGGCTGACCAACGACACTTTTATTCTGTAGAATCTCTGCCTCAGAATGTGGGATTTTAATGGGATGGACCTGCTTTCAACACAACCTGCAGAAATCATCATTATGTCAAATATCATTAGTCATTATGGAAAAACTGATGACTGGCCATATTAAATATTGACATTTGTAAAAAATAAAATAAAATAAACGCCACATTGGCTAATCCACCTTATCTTTGTTTCAGTATTATAACAAGGATCTATTATGTATTTATAAACGACCACCTAACAGTCTTATGAAGTTCAAAATTTCTTATCTTTTTTATTCTAATACCAAGACAGTCAGGATATTAATGTAACTGGGGTTGACATAGAAGTGATGCAAATAATAATTTCTGATAATTCAAATAATGTAAATGAAGATTAATACAATGCAGCTGTAGTATTTAACTTGACAGGGCAAGACCCTCGCACCAAGAATGAATCAGTGTATTTGATAAAATGGACCATTGTTGCTGTAATGTATTCTTCTTTATCCTGGTGTATAAACGGTTTAAAGTCACAGGATGCTATTACTATGAGAGGGAAAAATTCACAAGCTTGTATTAAGAGTTAAGTGCTGCTTCCTTAATGAGGCTCCAGTTTACCAATCCTCCTTCAGCGGCCTTTGAACAGTAAAGTAGACAAAGCCCTCCTCTTTGAACGGCTGTGTGATCTTCATGAGACTGTGTTTTGGAGATGATTAAATTCAGCTTTAAAACTTTCATCCTGTCAGCAGTCGATTGAACCAGGCCAGCATAATTTGAGCTGTGTTTTCTGCACAGGGTGCAAGGTGCTGTATTGAAAAAACAGGCAAGACTGGCCTTCGGGTGATTTCGATGTTTTCAGACTCGAGTCTGAGTGTCACGACTTAATAGCTTCTTCTGACTTTGAAATTAATTAGATTAGTTCCTGTTATAAACCCTTTGTTCCTATGCACCCCAGACGATTCAGATTGGAATTTTTTGCCTTTGAACTTTTTTTGGGGAGTGGGGGGGAGGACCAAAATCATTTGCAGTTGTTATGGCAACCAGGAGACTGGACTGTAACTGATCGTTAACTGCAGCACACTTGTATTGATCCGGTAGTTTTAACCAGGTTTTGATTAGTATGCACAGAAACATTACACAGTAGACTTCAACTGTTCATTTTTTTATTGTACAAATAGTAAGCAAAAGCGCTTAAAAAAACATTCTGTAGTCTTCCAGCAGAAGGCACCAGTTGAGCGAAGCCATGGAACATAATAAAGGTCATCTACGTACTTGTGCCCACTAGGGAGGGAATCATTCAGGCAGAACATACACCCACACACACACTGAAATACTAGACTAGTCTGTCTGGCTTACAAAACGCTACAATACAGTATGTCAGTATTTTGCCTCTCCTCTTAGAATATTCTTTGAGAGTTGAGATAAAAAAACAAAAGGTAAACTTTCCCGAATTTGATCTGCATGCCCTACTAAATCTCTCAGTATCTTGGAGTTCATGGAATCCAGCAATGTTGGGTCCCCGAGTGAATCTTGGATTAATACTCTTAAAGAGAAATTCACCCGTTCCCTTATTAGACCCACTGACTTAATCAAATTAGCATGATTGATGATCCTCTTGTAGACCTCACAGGCAGGAACAGCTCAGCGGAGGTTTGAGAATTTGATGATCAGAAAAAAGACAAATATCTGGGGAGCACAGTTTAGTGCATATTGTTGCCACTGCTCCTGTCTCCCTCCTTAATCCTTAAACACCTTAACCGGTGTCTAGGTTTTGAGCGGATGGTATCTCAAGTTAAGACGATCATCTGAGAGATCATCTCATATCAAGGTGGCCTTGGAGAGCTCAGGATAATTAAACAAGGACAATACAGCTTGCAAAGGTTGACTGAGTCATACCAGTGCATTTAAAGTGCGTTTGTGTCAATCTTTTAGAGATTCAAAAAGAGATGTCAATGTTTACTTGCAACATATTGCCATCATATCAAACCGGATTCAATCTTAATAGAAATCTCAGTCTATATGTGGCCTTTTTCCAGAGGAGATGCAGCTCAAGGGTAAATCATGGATGGGGTGATGTAGTCTGCATGGACAGATCCTAGATGCTGCGCCTCCGGTTGTGGATCATGGCCACTATGTGGGAAAGGTCCAGACTTTTCATCATCACCTCCATGAAATCTTCATCACTGCGTGCACCGGCCACAAACTCCTCCAAGGACAGCTCCCCTATTGGATGAAGAATTAGGCTCATATTTAGATTTATTGAAATAAAAGTATATAGCAAATGCATTCTCTCAGTAGTATTCTTACAAATCATCTCTGGTCTCAAATCTTATTTGTGCAAAACTGGGATTCAGATCTTTTGTCAGTGGTTTTGGCATTATTGTTTAACAACCACCTGCATTTCCTCTCCTTTTCTATGCTTATCACATCCTCTCACTTAAGACAGCAGTGGAGCTGATAAATGTCTAAGCACTGTCCGCCCGAGTGATTAGCTGTTCAAAGATGGATTTGTCCCTGAATGTTAGACTCCCCATAGAGCCAGAACACACTCACCATCTCCATTTATATCAATCCTGTCAAACACACTGTTGGTGAAATCCTCAGCGCTGGTTTCCTGACTTTCATTCCCGTTGATTGCACGGATGGCCTAAAGCAACAGAGAAAGAATAAAATCAGCCTATCATGTTGATGCCCAGATAATGCTAAACACTGCGATGTGGCCAGCACATTACATACCTTTATGATGTTGAGGAGCTCATGTCGGTCAATGCAGCCGTTGCCATCCACATCATACAGCTTGAAATACCAGCGCAGCTTATGCTCCATCTTCCCCCGCATCACCAGGCTCAGGGCAGCCACATACTCCATGAAGTCTATGTAGCCGTCCTTCAGAAACAAGTAAAGAACAGTTAGTCACTCATGAATCTGAATGCTGGGTTCAATATGATACACATATGGAATAGAACAGATGAGATTTGGAGTCAGTTTGGCAGCAATACTTAAACCATATCCCCTCATCTGATAATTTAAATTTATAGCTTCATAGCTTTTCTTATAAGAGTATCTTGTCTAAAAAGCGTGAAACAATTGAAGTGCTTCAATTCCATGAAAGTATTTAGAATTACAAATCTTTAGACAACCATCTACTTATTAAACATAGTTTTCAGTCATCCAATGCACAACCAGTCATCCAATGCTCTATTCCATACATGAAAGAAAACTCCCTCGTCTTTACTCAAAAAGCTATTAGAATGAAGCGGAGCATGCCAGGACCAAGGATTATCTGTGTGCATGAACACATGCAGCAATCCTGGCATCAATGCTTTGTCTCAAAACAGATAATCTCACAATTAAATCATGCATAAAGATTACCACAGCCTTTTGTAATTGAAGCTGACAGGGTTACTAAATATAGCAATGCAGATTCTCAGCCAGACAGATCCTGCGATGACCCTTTCTCTTGCTCTGAGCCACTGTTAATTATGATCCGGGGCCTGTTGCTGGCAGGTCACCTCATGACATGAGTACCAGTGTGTTTTAATGAGCCTGGGTCCCAGAGTGACACAGAATCGACATTATTTGGGCGTCAAGCTGAAAAGGTTCAAGAACTTGTGGCCTCACCTCATCTAAAGGGCCAGCCCTAACAAACCCCTGGAAAGTCAGGCAACAGACCATTTTACTGCTTAGTGATTGTCTTTGTTTTCCAGAATACAGCCTCTCAGATGGGCAGGCAAATTACTATTTTATTCATATTTATGTGATATTTCTGAAAACTCACACAAATTGTAAATTTTAGTAAAGCCTATAACTAAAACTAACTTACACTCCCCTAGTCAGAGACTTTGCAACCTGTTTGTAACCTATTTCATGTAACCTGCATACATTTTAAGTATGAATGAAAATCAGTTTCTAGTACATTTAGTAACAGCAGCTCTAGGTAAAGAGCAAACCCGCCAAGGGGGAATGTGATATTAGCCATAGGGCATTTTGCTGTAGATTTGGAGGATGATAAAAACTTGAGGAGCCACGATTTAAAAATGAAAGTGCAATGCCCCCTGATGCACCTTCATGGAACAAGAGCCAGGTAGGCAGATCCCACATTGCATCCCTCATTTTGACTCCTCCTATTACTTTGAAACATGCCACAAACTAGTAAGATCCCAACCCTGCAACAATCATCCCATCCCAACACCCTTAGAAAGTTCCAGCCTCTGCAGTCGAGGTACAAGCCATCAATTAATGAATGATTTACTTGAATCCAGCTCAGTGGTTGAAATGCAGCATCTTACCTTGTTCATGTCAAAGGTGCGGAACATCTGCTCTATGTAGGCGTTGGCCTCTGAGTCCAAGCCTCGCAGACCGAAGAACTGCTTGAACTCGTGCAGGGTGAGCTGACCGGAGGGACACTCTGTCATGAACTTCTTGTACCAGAGGTGCATCTCCACCGCCTGCAGGTCGTCCACGGTGCATCCTGTAGAGTTACCCATTTCTTTATAGCACTTTAGCGAGCGAGCGTGCGTGTGTGTTAAAGCTGGTACACAAACCTTACAGCCCAATTGGTCTACTGTGAAGCGGAGGATATCCCTTTTCACAGTCACACAAAGATTGGAGCTGTGGTGAGACTGGGTGCCGGCGGGGGCTTTTGTAGGAGACTGGGGTTGGTGTTGAGGCGGACCACGCCCCTCTGTGTCCTGTGTCTGGGTCTAATCGCTGGCTTTAATCCAGGTGTACCTGCAGATGATCCGCTTAAGCACCCCCATTAGGAAGGAAGGTTGACTGTCCCATCCCTGTACAAATGTTTACTCTGGGACATGCTGACAAACACCTTGGTGTTCCCATCCCCTTCCCTCACGTGGAAATGCATACAGGAGAGTTATGTTATACATCTGAACTGATGCAGTGCACCTTGCTCAGCATGTGCTCTTAAGTATGAGTGGTGCAGTTTCATATTGCCATAATGTTCTTGCTGAAGACTGAGCTCTTAAAATAATATTTTAAACCCATGAGGCTTTTCCAAGAGATGTGGGATACAACTTGAGAACGTGGCAAACTGTGCTATCTCTCAGTGGAGCTCTGTTTTATATCCTCTGTGCTCGTGCTTAGCTTTGAGACTAAAAACTGCACAAAATAAACAGGATTATAAAAAATGTATTTGGTAACGGGGTTTATTTAGATACCACATTCCTAAACCAGGAAGGCATGAGTCACTGGGAAGTTGGTACAGTAACTGAACAGCCATTACAAAGTCAGTGGATCAAATTAACATCAATACTGCTGCAGAAAGCTTTCTGATCTCAATGTCAATAACAGAAACAAGGATAATAATACTACAACCCCCTCTAAGTGCTTTTGTATGATGTGGAGTGTCGCTTCCTAAAGCTAGCTACTTTGTTACTAAATCATACTGTAATCATATTTGAAAGCAGTGTTGTATTTAGCAGCTATGAATGTAGTTAATGTCTTCCAACAGTTCATTTTCACAACTTGCTGATGTGACGTCATTCATATTCACATAAAAGACAAATAACACTGATATACATGTCATAAATGATTATTATAGATGAGACACAACAATGAGTTAGTGCTAAGCTTGCAATCTGTTGAAATTACACTACAAAAATGATTACAATTAAAAATACAAAAGTAAAAAAATAAATAAAAATGACTTAATGCGGTTGTGGGCAATTTTAAAGCAATATTTCACTTTAGTACTTTTTTAGTGTATACTTTTTCAGATATTAGCTGCCCCTGGAATATAATAATATTAATATAATATTAATGGTGCTGAAGTTCATTTCTGACTCTGAACATTCATAATTGCAAACAGGCAAGATTACCTCTTGGGAAAGGCGACAAAGAACACTAATATTATTGCAGCCATCCTGCTTTAGTTTGTATGTCTTAGAACTTGAAGTACAGGTTTTAGACAAACGGGCAAAAGAAAGTAGGCGGCATCACCACAGGTAACTGGGCGATCCAATATTGGTAGCTCACTGTTCATGGACGCACACAGGGCTGTTTGCCAAAGACTACAAATGTTGTACCAAAGTGAAATACTGTGTCAAGCACTTCTGTGTCAGTTTTACAGGGCCATCTTAAAGGAGGACAAGAAATAACCTTCAGACCGGACATAGATATAAAAAATACATTTGGTTCCTAATGGCATGGTGAATTCTTCATGTAGCCTTCCATCAAAATAGCAGTCCACCCCTGCTGTAGTGTAAGAGAGTAATGCTGAAAAGGCATGTCTACACTTCCAACGCATGTACTCTGCGTTTAACCCTGGAATACATTTGCATCAATAGTCACATGTTCTGGTACAAAGGATGAGTGGCAATACCAGGGACTTTCCAGTGTGTCTAACATAATTTCCCATTTTTTGGATTAGCTTTCCTGATGGAGGTTGCATAATGACTAAAACAATGCAAGGAATACACAGATTATGTGATAGCAAAAGAAAACGGCACCTAAAAATATAACACTAAACACTATGTAACATATATAGCTATGTTATAAGAGCTTTAAAAAAGTAAAAAGCTAAAAAGTGTGTGACTTCAGTAAGGCCTCATTGCCTTTCTCCATCCAACATTTTTTGAATCTTCACATTCAGCTTTAGTTTCAGCCAACACCAGTTAGCTCCTTCAACTTTCACCGGTTTCAGGCAGTCTCCACCGTGGGCATACTTTGGTGTTGTCTTGATTTGGCTGCCAAGATAATGCTGTTAGATCAAATCATCATAAACGCCTGAATAAGATGCAGTCACTCTGGCTCCGTGCCAGGGACCGGGCAGATCTCCTTGGCACCACCAGCGAAACCTTTTCTCTTCCCCCAGTGCAGATGTCTGTAGATGGAGTCAAATACTGACACTGTGTAGCGTGCAAACAGCGTGGTCCACTTAACTGCCTCCACCATCCACTGCACAGTGCGACCCACAAAGGCCACAAACACTGTGGTGTAGTGAGCAAGCAGCAGCAGACTCCTTCCCAGCTGTCTGCCATGGTTGATGATCAGATTGACTCTTTGCTCATGTCCTCCCATCATTATAATGTTAGCTGTGTGATTCCAGATGTAGAGGGGTCAAATTATATGTATATTTGGCTCAAGGGCACATTTTGCGTTTTGTAAATGTGTATATCATGTAGATGGTCCCTAGCAGGGAGTAGTGACCGTAAACTGTGTGGGAATTTGTCGACAGTCCCTGACATGCGCAGATAACCGACTGGCCAATCACTGCAGAGCAAGTTTTGTTTCCGGAATGTTTGGTGATGTGGCTATGCTCTGAAATCCATCCGAGGAAATATACCAAATAAAAGGCAGAAACCTTTACCTGGGAAGCACTCGCACAGGTTAGTTAAAGGTCCTTTCTTTAAAAACCACACCATTCCCCGGGCTGCACCTGAGAGCTGTCATGCAATGAGGAAAGAAAAACAACAGAACAAAGGTTTTAAATCAGCTGTCCTTATTTGCGAGCTGCTGCTTAGCAAGAATTGAGATGCTAACCAGGGTTAGCTAGCAACTGTACCTTGCAAACTACGGTAATGCAGCCACAGCTGTCAGCTGATGTTCACACACGACGCATCCTGTTCATACCAGCGTTTCTAAATCTTCAAATATGCCTACTATATTTGAAGACAACATGTCCAGTCGCTCGGAAAGTTAACCATCCATTTCGCTTAACGTTAGCTATAATCTTTGCTGTTCTCAAGGAGTGACGCAGCCGCAGTCGAGTGTCCGGCAGGTTCGGGAGAAGTCGGCATTGTCCGGGCCAACTCGGACCAATTGGATTTGGGGGTCACAGCCAAAATGTTGCGTTCGTTTTGATGGAAGTTGGGCGTGTTTAATAAGTCGGGCCCCACTCCTTCCA
Organism: Centroberyx gerrardi; assembly: GCF_048128805.1. Classification (NCBI taxonomy): domain Eukaryota; kingdom Metazoa; phylum Chordata; class Actinopteri; order Beryciformes; family Berycidae; genus Centroberyx; species Centroberyx gerrardi. Next base: position 8,514,219 of record NC_136020.1, read on the forward strand.
GCACAGAAGACTCTCAAACGCCCCCCGTTCGTACATATTTTACTAATGCTTTATTTGCTCTAAAAGATCATTCATAATGGTTTTGTAAATCTTCCCAGTTTGAGGTATTTGGCATGAAACCGTTTGAGAGCCCCTGCAGTAAACTACTCCAAGGTGCCTACACGTCCTTAAAAAGCCTCTATGTCTTAAATCCAATAATCTACACTCAACATCTACTGTGAAAACAAGTTCGTTAAAAAATCTTTTATAATAAGGTTTCAGAAGTCTAAAAAAAAATAGCATTTTACTTTACTTTTCTCGCAAGAAATCAACTCTTTAACACAGACATCTATTTTATTTTTATTTTTACTTTTAAGGTTTATTTTTGTAGGGAAATTTGTCTTACATTCTTACATCAAAAAGTGCACAATCAGGATAAATATGCTTGGGAAGATGGGAATATTGTGTCAAGCAGCAGCCCAAGCTGTTCTTGGCAGAGACATGGTGAAAGGTGAACATATGTTAATATGAACATTACGTTTTTAACCGTAGGCTGCATTTATGCTACTGTAAATAAAAACAAATGTCAGTTAAAGCCAACAGATGAAATCATACTGAGACTAAACTAAACACTGCATGGACATTTAACAAGGTCGTCAGCAGTTTAAAGGTTTTGAAAAATAGGTTTGGCGTTTCTCTTTGGCTACTTCATCCATAACAAACAGAATAGGGTTTATTCAGCTGCAGCAAAGGAATGATTTGTGTCCAACATACTAATGCTAGTCCACGCTGAAGCCTCAAACCTCTTTTTTTTTTTTTCACTCGCAGTGCCATCTTTATGTTTAGCCGTCTGGCCACAGTCCTCCAGGAGCTTTCTGGAGAGGAGGCACCAGATGGAGACCCACAGGTGAAAGAGCAAGACACAAATACCCCGTCTTCCACAATTATAACAAACGTTGAACCTGAATATCTCAATGTCATGGGTATTGCCAGTGGCGTTTCCAAGATTTGAATGTGTAGATCTGATATTTGGTCTTGTTGGAAAGTCAATAATGCTGGTCATCCTCCATCTGGAGCAAACATTGAATGACAAGTGGATGGGAAGTTCTTCTCTCTTTAAATGGCTAACCTGTGTGTGTTAGGGTCCTGATACTTCTCCAACTTATAACGTTAGCAAATAGCACGCCCTCAAGTAGTGGAATGAAATGGATAAGACTTTTATTCCAGGAATAATTCAAGGAGAGTGATACAGTGTCAATCTGAGAGAAAGAACAGCCTCAAAGAAGTGGCAGCTATTGTGTCTGTAAGTAGCAGCTAGATATGTTCATCATTCATACAGTTGTTGACAGGAACTCAACTGTATGTCGGCAGTACTCATGGAGAATTAGGTGAGAGTTTAATGAAGTGGAAAAATACAGAGTCATGCCTCATACCAAAGGATAGAAAACTATGGAAAAATACTGGGTTAACATAGTCAGCATAGGCACAGCCTGCATTCTATGTAATATGCATGAAGTTTTGTTTATCCCCTATCGTGTTTGTGTGTTTCTTTGTGCAGGGCGAGCTGGTGCCTCAGCTGCCTCCTGGAGAGGACCAGGCTCCAGTGGAGTCTGAGGGACCTGAGGAGGCCATGGAGAGGCTGGCCCACCTGGAACAACTGGTGGTCCAGCTGAAGGAGCTCATCAGAGATAAAGACACTCAGCTGGTCCACAAGGACACTGAGCTGGCTAACAAAGATGTACAGCTCAAGGTAAGTACTCTCTGTGTGTGTTTCTATGTGTGTGTTAATGTTTGCTATCAAGATTCCCCTTCAAAAGTCTGTTCACTACATTTCTTGCTAACATCTTTGATGGCATCAATTTTTAATGCTTTTTTGCTCTGTATCCACAGAATGAAAGGGAAGCGGGTGAGGCTCGCTTCACCAAACTCAAACTGCAGGCAAAAGCCAAGATGGCTTCACTCAGCAAACAGATCACTGATTTGAAAGGGCAAGAAGGAGCAGCTGTAAGTTTGAAAGAGGCTGAATTTTATCTGTGTTTTTATTGTATTGAGCAGAGCTTGTAGCATTATTAAAGTTTTATAACACACAAATCACCCCCCTCTTGTAAAGACTTACATATACCACACATGTTTACTACAAACTAACCATAAAACTTAGGCACCTCCTTTTTTTCTGATTTGAATATCTGTTTCATCTACAACAGAGCCCAGAAAGCTCCTTTACAGGAGCTGGAGCTGCAGTGGAAGAGGAGCTTCAAGAACTGAAGAACAAACTGAGTGAGGAGGAGGCCAACAGCAGGGAGCTTAGCGAGCGACTCCAGACCACCGAACAGCTCCTCCAAGAGAAGGAAACCTCACACGCTGAACAGGTGACATAGTTGTTACCTTCATAATTAAACATAGTCCTACTCTGTTAATAAATGATGTTGAATGTCCTGAGAAGTTCTGACTGAATGATTTGTCCTGGTTGTGTTATCAGCTGCAAGTACTGCAGGCTGTAGTCTGTGAAAAGGATGTGCGTTTCCAGGAACAGATCCAGAAACACGAAGAAGAACTGCTGAAGATCTCAGCACAGTCTCAGAACGACACCGAGCTTCAGCAGGTACAAGATCCAGCAACTCTTCAGTTTGTAATTCACCCATTCAAAGACTAATATATGCTCATTAGTTTGTAGTTCAGTAGTTTATAGCTCACCCAATCAAGCCTTATGTGTGTGTGTGTGTGTGTGTGTGTTCGACTTAAGCAATAAACTCAAACTCTGCTTCGTGTTGTGTCTAAGAAAGCCTGTTGGCTAAAATCTCTGTAAACCACAGCCTCTTGTAGCTTATTGCTTTTATGAAACGGCCGTGACATCATACAATTTAAAAAGGAATCCAAATGTTTGAGAAATCTTTTTTTTTTTTTTTTAAATCAATAATAGTTAAATGTTATTTTCCCACCTAGCAACATAGTCCTTGAACTGTAGCTAAACAGACAATTGTCACACTTTCACCATACACCCACTCATACGAACTTACACACTCATATTTGGTCTCTCGTTTGTTTGTCCTTCCCTAGGCCCTGCATTCATCCCAGCGGCGGTGCGAGGAGCTGGAGGAGGCCATGCGCTCCCGGTCCCAAGTGCTGGAAATGCTGCAGCAGGAAGTCAACAGCGCTGATCAGCAAAAGCAGGTACAGGTCCCGTCTTACTGGATGCCATTTGTGCAGCTAAATATGTTGAGTTTGTGACTGTAGTACAGATTCACAGATATTTATAGGCAGTTGACACTTCATATAATGAATACTGCTACTGCCTGATGAAAGGAAGACTATTCAAACAGACACACCCCACTTCTAGATGGCAGGTCATGATTATGCATTGTTTGGCTCAGCCACACAACTTACACCCACTCGCTCTCTCTCTTTCTCTCGCTCTCTCTCTTTATTTTTCTATTCAGATCCTAACCGCTCAGTTCCGGCAGATGGAGCAGGAGCTGGCTGAGACTGTCAGGCAGAGGGAGGAGGAGAGGCAGCAGTGGGCCCAGCAGGCCAGCAGGGCCGATGCAGAGCTGACGGCCCTCGGAGCCAGCCAGGAGGCCTTGGAAAGAGAGAGAACGGAGGTGGTGAGGCTGGAGAGGGAGCTGGCCTCCCGGAGAGAGGCAGAGCATGGAGCACTCGATGTTAGCCAGGAGGCTTTGGAGAAAGAAAAGATGGAAGTTGCCAGATTGGAGAGAGAACTGGCTTTGGTGAAAGAGGCTGAGCTTGCAGCCATTCAAGCAAGCCATGATGCCTCAGAGAGAGACGGGGCGGAAATTGCTCGGCTTGAAAGAGAACTCGTATCTATGAAGGAGGCAGAGTCTGCAGCCATCCATGCCAGCCAGGAAGCCTTGGAGAGGGAGAGGGTGGAAGTTGATAAACTGGAGAAAGAATTGGTTTCACTTAGAGAGGAGCAGGGAGAGAACCAGAGGAGGGGTGAGACCTTGGCAGAGGTGTGGCAAAATCTACGCTCCCTGGCTTTAGGGGATGGGCATGCAGCAGACGAAAGTCCCATCCCCACTGACCATTCCCTGTTCCTGGGCACTCTGCAGTCCCTGGAGGCCCAACTGACAAAGCTGAAGGAAGAGCGGAGTGAGAGTGAGGAACGCTGTGCCCAGGCCACCCACACCATGGAAACCCTTCAGGGTAAGAGCACCATAGAGAATTCAGACACTTTATGTAGGCCAATCGCCTTTGATTTGTTATGGAATTCAACAAATTTATGTCAACCCCTAAGCTGTATGTCAGGGTCTATTTCATAAAATTTGAATAATCTTTCTGATTTTCAGAGCAACTAGACAGAAGAACCTCAGAGCAAGAGGATGCCGTTGCCAAGATACAGCAGCTGGAGCAGCAAATTGGAATGGTCAGTATTGAGCAATTAAACACCGAAGCCAGTTCTGGGAATCATTAGATGTTTAAATTAATTAAGACACCAGATGTTCGCAGCTTGTTTTGCTAGAGATATAAACTTCAAAAAGCATCTCTAACTTTGCTCTGTGAAACACTACAAGAGTTAGCATCTCTGCAAAGCTTAAATTTTTGTTTAAAGTTCCCCAATGCCCCTGTAATGAGTTTCTGTTATGCTGTCTCTCTATGTCTATCTATTATGTGATTAAACAAGGTGCCGGAGTGCAAGGTGTGGAATCAGAAGATAATTTTCTGATGCCATAGGCTCGGTGTAGACTGAAGAACAAGAAGCTAATATAGTTCATAATAGTCAGTGTCTGTAAAGTCCTAGCATCAGACAGCCCTGTACTTTACAACCATTTTATTGTGAGCATGGCAGTTCTCACCCTTGGCACCTGGGCCAGGGTCAGAACCTTTGTCTGTCCATCTGATCCCTCTGCCAGTCTCAGACGGGACAGAAACGGGGTCACAGACAGTGCTTTAGCTCAGTGCTGATGAAGTGTCTCCTCTTGACGGTCAAGGGAGACGTTAATCCCTTCTGCACTGATCCACTGTTATGACTGGCTGTTCTCTCAGCTGACCTTCATCTCACCAGCTGACAACCGTGTACAGCTATGTATGGTGTTGGCATAGGCTTACATTGTAATAGCAACAATAGAGGCCTATAGCGCTTTGTAAAACTGTTGTGTCACTCCTTATACAAGAATGTTTCACTGTGGGGAACGATCAATCATGAGATCACAAAGTTACCTTCCTGCATATTCTAAAAAGAAGCTCACATTTTTGTTTCTCTCTCTTAGACGTCTGAGGAATCATTGGTCCAACATGTGATTGAACCATCGGTACAGGATTCATCTGAAGCTGAAAAAGGTAAGAAAATTGTTTTTGTTGGTGAACTCACCCAAAACAAAATTCATATATATTATTTTTATGATCTTGGACAGTTTAATGTACTCTCTGCCAAAACTAGACGAGACTCGAGAGTGTGATGTCATGAAATCATACTCTCTGGAGTTGCTTTGTCGACACTGAATGGGAGACCTAGTTTGTGGACTGATTGAATGTTAGTGTGAGCAATTGTCCAAAACCATCATCATATATATATATATGATGATGGTTATATAATTATTTAATTGTACTGTCAAAGTGTCCACAATTTTAGCCTTTCATTCAGTGTCAATGGAACAGCTCAGACATTGTTGCTTTACGATACATAGTCTTGCCTATCCCATCTATGGCTTTGGTAAAACATGTTGATGTACACAAATCTTGATAATAGAAACGGTGAATTCTGTTTTGGGGTGGATTTTGCCGAGTTAAGTATTAATTTTCTGAAATCCAACCATATGAACTTTGAACAGTAATGTATCCTGCCAGCAGCACACACCCTCTATTGATGTATTTGTTTTGGCTGAGACATTATGTGCTGTCGAGGCCTATCTTACAATCAGACGTAAGGGCACATAAAGGCATGTGAACAGAACAGAACAGATGACTTTCTGTGAATTTATTTTAAACGGAGAGTGATGCTGCCAAACCTATCTCATAAATATGTTATTACTTAACCTGAAGGAGTAGTTGATTCATCGCCATTATTTGTTCAGTGAAGTCTTTGTCAAAACTACTAATTATTTGCTGATGATATAAAAGAAGCATTTGATTTGTTTTCTCATTATTTCCATCTTTGCTGACTTCCCCAGCACACATCCTGACTTTGGAGCAGCAGCTGTTAGAGAAAGATAATGAGCTGGTTGCCTTGCGAGAGTGCCTCACGCTGGCTAAGGAGCACAGCTCCAGGGGGGTTGCATCAAGTGAAAGCTATGATCAGACTCCAGACCAGGGGCAGGATACTATCACACCCCCCCATGACAGTCCTACAACCCTTCCTGACCTCATGGAGGATACACCAGAAGAGGAGACCACCTTGGTTGCTGAGGACACCTCTGTCCTGTCCGTCTCTGCTGATAATGAGAGTAGCCCAGAGCTCATTGGACCCCAGTCTGATTCCCCAGGAGAATCCAAAGGGGCCTCCTCAGATGAGATGGTTGCCAGTAGTGATTCAGAGGTGGCCCACAGCAGCTGGACTCTCCTTGAAGCCGTGAATCAAGATGGAGGCCAGGAGTGGCCCTCCATTCTGCAAGACTTTGGACAGCTACAGCTGCAGTCATGGGAGGAGACCAGCATGCAGCAGGAAACCTCCACAGTCCAAGTCGAGTCCTCCTCTGTCATTATCCGAGAGACAGTACAGGTTCAACTCACTCACCAGGGTGCTCCCTCCACTGACTCCGACTTGACTTCTGGCCAGGTCTTTGCCCAGGTCCTAGCTGAGGAACTCCAGAAGAGATATAGTGAGCTCATGGCTGAGCTCCAGAGGCTCAGAGAGACATCTACAGAATCACAGGAGAAAATCCAGAGCCTGGAAGAAGAAAGGCAGTTGCTGGCAGCTGGCAAAGAAGAAGCCGAGTCCCAAGTCCATGAATTTGCAGAGGAGCTCAAGTCAGCCAGAGAGGAGTTGGACAAGCTCTCCCAGAAAGGTAGCTCTGTCATGGAGAAGCAAAGTGTTGAAATGCACCTTTTAGAGGAACAGATAGACATCTTGCACACTGAAAGCAAAACTAAGGAGCAGAAGATCCAGGCCCTGCAGACAGACTTAGAAAAGGTCCAGCAAGCTCTCTCTGAGCAGGAGGGCCAGGCCAGGATGCTGAGTGCTCAGCTGGAGGACAGAGAGCTCCTCTCCTCTGAGCTGGAAAAGAGGCTCCAAGATATGGAGAATAGCTTGTTGGAATACTCCCAGACGACTGACCTGAACAATGCTTCATTGTCAGAGAAGGACTCCGAGATCAGTGAGCTACAGCTCCGTGTCACCCAAAAAGAGCAAGAGATGATGGAGGTGACTGACAGTATGTCTGCCAAACTTCTCCAGGCAGGAGAAGAGAAGTTCCTGATAAGCAGTGAGGTCAAGAAACTAAAGGAGCAGATACTTGAACTTGAGAAAGTCAGAGAAGAGAAACAGAAAGTGAATGATGAAGGCTCAACAGTTGATTTAGATGAAGCTGCTAGTTTGCGAAAGCAGAAAGAGGTGCTGGAAACCCAACTGGCAACCACGAAGAAGAAGTTTCAGGTGGCACTTGTGCAACGCAAAGAGCTTATGAAGAAAGTCGCTGATTTTGAGGAAGAAGCAAAAAAATGGAAAGAGCAAGACAGCAAAGCAACAGTGGAGATTCCTACAAATATGCCAGAGATAGAAAAACATGGAGGACAGGAGATTCAGGAAATGGAGGCCATGCTCAAGGAAGTCAAGCAAGCCTTGAGATCCAAAGAAGAGGCAGTTGAGGCTCTTGAGCAGAAAATTAGCCAACAGGATCAAGTTCTTGCCGAGACCCTTGCTCTGAATAGAAAGCTAAGCGAGGAAGCGGAACACTCTCAGCAGACTGACATTTCTACTGAAACAACTGAGTTACACTCTCAGGTGACATCTCTTGAGGCAGAGTGTGAAACACTTCAGAAGAAACTTCTGGAGGCTCAAGATGCTCGTAAAGACACCATTCGCAAAGCCAAAGAGAAAGACAGACACCACCGTGAACAACTGAAGCAGCAGAAGGAAGAATACAATCAGCTTTTGGAAAGTTTTGAGGTACAGAGTGGTGAGCGGGAAGTTCTTCTTGCTAAACTGAGAGACTTAGAGGAATTGCAGGTACATAAAAAGGCGAACACAGAGAAGGAGGACCTGCTTTGTCAGCAGACCAAGCCTCTGGTCGAAACACTGGAGAAGCCAGCAGCAGGTGATTGGGTTCAAGAGGACTGGGTGGATTTTGCTACACCTGAGACTGATTCAGCACAACCACAATGCAGTAACCCCATTCAGCATCCCAAGGAGCAGTCTAAAGTCCCCTCTGCAGAAATGGAGGTGTCTCTGAAAACTCTTAGAGAAGAGGTGCAGGCTGTGCAGATGGCTCACACAGAGCTAGAGAAGCAGCTGTTGGAAACCCAGGCCAGTCTTTCACTAAAGGAGACTGAACTGCTGGAATTAGGCAAAGAGCTAGAAGCCCTGAGAGAAAAGGAAAGGCAGATTGATGTGCTTTCAGAGGAAATGGATGCTCTTAGAGAAAAGTATCTCCAAGCTGAGTCTTACGCTGAAACCCTGAAAGCAGAGGTGGAGGCTGCAGCCAAAGCAGCATCTGCAGATTCTGAATCCTCTATTGTAACTCTGCAGGCTGAAGTGGAGGAGTTCAAGCAGTTCCTCAACAATAAGAATGAGGAGATCACAGAGCTAAGTCAGCAGCTTAGTGAGCAGAGCTCACTTCTACACTCCATGCAGGACACCGTGTCTGAGAAGGACCAGCTGATAGCTTCCTTACAGGAAGAATTGAAGGCTGAGCAAGAGAAGACCCAGAGGTTAGAGGTTGAGGTTCCACAGAAGCAAGAAGAAGAAAAAGACAGTGAGGCCAAGATCCAGCAGCTTCAACGGAAGCTCCAGGCTGCTTTGATCTCTCGCAAAGAGGCCCTCAAAGAAAACAAAACCCAGAAAGAGGAACTAGCTTCCACTGAGAAGGTCATAGCCGAGTTGCAGCAGAACATGGAATCTAAGGAGGGTGAGCTGGAGAAGCTAAGAGCAGAAAGAGTTAGACTGATTGAGGAGGTTGACCGGACGTTACTGGAGAACCAAAGCCTAGGGTCATCCTGTGAAAGCCTCAAGCTGGCCATGGAAGGCATACTGAATGAGAAAGACTCTTGTAAGAGAGAAGCTGAGTTTGCCAAAGAAGAGGCTGCCAGGGCGTGCAGAGAATGGGAGGAAAGGGTTCAAGGCATGAAGGATGAGTATGAGACTCTGCTGAAGTCCTATGAAAATGTGAGTGATGAAGCAGAGCGTGTGAGACGTGTCCTTGAAGCTGCCAGGCAGGAGAGACAGGAGATAGCAGCCAGAGTAAGGACTCATGAGGCTGCTAGGCAGGAAGCTGAAAGGCAGGCAGAGGAAGCACAGAAAGAAGTGGATTTAGTTAAAGACAAGATGAGAAAGTTTGCCAAAACAAAGCAGCAAAAAATAATGGATTTAGAGGAGGAGAATGAGAGACTTAGAGAGATTGAGGAAAAGAAGGTAATAAAACGGGAGGACAAGGCGCTTAAAGCTGAACTTGAAAGACTTCAAGAAGAGCTTGGGATTTTGAAAGCTGATTTGGATGCTACAACAGCAGAAAAAGACTCTTTAGGGCAGCAGATTGAGCAGTTGAGGGGACAACTTTCCCAAAAGGAAGAGAAAGACAACAGTCAAATTCCAGCTACATCCCTTAGCTCTGCAGCCGTTGTGGAAGAGTTTGTCATTGCCCAGCAATCAGGCATCGTCATGGCTGAAACTGCCCAAAGAGATCTTGTTGAAAGTCAAGGTAAAGATGAAGAACAGACCGTAACTACAGAGGAAGCTCCAGCTGACGAAGTAGCTGTGGTATCTGCACCAGAAACACACTCACAGCCTACTGAAGAGAGAGTAACAATGGAAATGACTGAAAGTGCTCAGATTTTACTAGAGAATAAAATGAGGGAGATGGAGGCAGCTCTTAGCTCAGAGAGGGAGCTGAGGCAGGAACGGGAGGCTGAACTCAAGGCTGAACTGGCTTCTCTTGAGCACCACCTACAGGAGAATAAAGGGAAGGAGAGCCTTATGGCCTCTCTACAGCAGTGCCTCCAAGAGAGCAACGAGAGAGAAAAGAGCCTAATAGAAGAGGGTTCTAAAAGGGAAGCCCAGTTCAAAGAACTCCGCAGAAGCCTTGAAATGGAGAAAGATGACTTGGAGGAACGTCTGATGAACCAGTTGGCCCAACTCAATGGCAGCATTGCTGGCTACCAGCAAGAGGCAACAGACACCCGGGAGCACCTGGCGGAACTGCAGCGGGAAGTGGAGAGGTTGGAGAGGGAACTAGCTGAGCTTGAGGCCCAGGCTCAGAGTGAGAGGGACCGGGCAGCCAGACTGGAAGAGGACAAGAGGCAGGCCCAGAGAGAGAGAGCTGAGGCTGAGGCAGAGTCTGGCAAGCAAAGAGAGCTGGAGCAACAGCTGAGGTCTGCCCAGAGGGTAAGAGAAGGCAGCCAGAGCAGAGCACGTCAGCTGGAAGAGCTACTGAGGGAAAAGCAGCTGGAGGTCCGTCAGTTGCAGAAGGACTGCATTCAGTACCAGGAGAAGATCAGTGAACTAGGCAGGGAGGGTAAGGCACTGCAGCTGGGCCGTGATGAGCTCCATACTGAACTGGAACAAGCTCGTTCGGAGACTTCCAAAACCCTAGAGGAGATGAAGAGGACTGAAGCTCAGCTGGTTAGCTGTAAATCTCAGTTGGATGAAGCCGAGAAACAGGTGAGCCAGGCCTTAGCTGAGAAGTCAACCTCCGAACAGGCAGCTCTACAGAGGGAGGCTTCAATGAAAGCTGAGGCAGAGCAAACTTTGGACTCTGTGAGGTTCAGGCTGGGAGCTGAACTGAAGCAGATGGAGCTGAGGCTGGAAGACGCTTATAGAGAAAGGGAGAAGGAAGAGGAGGCCACACTGGAGGCCAGGGACATGGCAGAGGGAGCTGAGAGACGGGCCCAGGAGATGCAGGCCCGTCTTGATGAGTCTCTTGCCAGGTTAGCTGCCTTCTCGCGCTGCATGTCCTCACTACAAGACGACCGGGACAGAGTTTTGGACGAGGCCCGGCAGTGGGAGACTCGCTTCAATAGTACTCTCCAGGGGAAGGAGTCTGAAGTGCGTGAGGCTGAGACACGGGCTAAGGAACTGACTGAACAGCTTCAGAAAGAAACTGCTCTGCAAGAGGAGCTTCAGCTTTCAGTGAACAGGTAAGAATTCTTCCCTTCTCTTTATGTCTCTGTTGTTTCCCTGTTTCCTTAGATTGTTTATCTGTAACTTTCTAGCACAAAGATATTTTGTAAGTGTCATGATGAAATGAGACATGAAGTGGACATTGACTGACATATTTCTTTCAGACTAGAGAAAGCAGACAAAGATTGGCAGCTGAGATTGGAAGAGGAGGAAAAGAAAGTCAGAGAGAGCCAGGCTGTCCTGGAGGAGGAGAGGGGCAAGCTTCAGCAAACCACAGCTCAGCTGCAGTTGACCCTAAATGAAGCCCATGCCCTGGAAAATGAGGTGGAGGGTCTCCGTCACAGGGCCCGGGCTCTGGAGGAGGCTGTTGGGAAGCTACAGGGTGAAGTCGACCAAGCCAGGGCTGAGCTGAGGGAGAGGGAGGCTGAAGAAAGGAGGCTGTGTCTAAACGTGGAGCAGCTAGAGACAGACCTGCGCTCCTCCAAGGCCTTGACAGAGAGCCTGCAGACTGAGTTGAGTGAGAAGGAGAGGAGAGAAGTGGAACTGCTGGGGGAGAAGGAGCAAGCTGTCACTCAGGTATTAACATTAAATTCTCTACAGTGTATACTATGCTATTTTGTCCTACCATTGCTGATTTGATGGAGAAGTCAACTTGGAGAAATTAGAGAATTGTTCTTTACATATTCCTTACAATTTATGTGTTTCATCCTCCCAGGCTGCTGAGGAGGCTAGAAGGGAGGCTGACAGCAGGGCACAAGAAGCAGAGAGGGAGCTAGAGCAGAGGAGAGAGGAATTGCGGGATCTGGAAGATAAACTGCGGAAGGCAGAGGAAGAGAGCAACAACAGAAAAGCCAGACTGGACTCCTTTATGAAGGCCATGGGCTCCTTGCAGGATGATAGAGACAGAGTCCTCAACATGTACAAGCAGCTAGAGGAGAAACACCTGCAGGTAATTTACAGAAACCAAAAGGTTATAATATATAGTTATAATATACGTATATTGTATTTGTTTTAGTGCCCAATATGTACGGCATGATCTAGTGTATCACAGAAGCATTTAGGTTCCCCAGTGGTGTAACTCCTTTTGTACTGTTGTGTCCCAGGTAATGATGGAGAAGGATGGCCTGATCCAGGAGGCCGCAGGTGAGAACAACAGCCTGAAGGAGGAGCTGCGCTCTCTACTAGTCCAAAGAGACGACCTATATGCCGAAAAGGCCAAACTGTCCGCCCAGCTCCACGGCTACCGGGATGAACTCAACCAAGTCCTCAGCATGAAGGACTCCCAGCACAAACAGCTTCTGGCTGCCCAGCGAGAGCGCATTGCCTGTCTGGAAAGGGAACGTGAGGATTTAGAAGCTCAGCTAAAGAGCCTTGGCAGAGACAGAGAGACAGAGGTAGAGGCTGTGGCTGTGGCAGGCAGGGTGGAGAGGGAGACTCTTAGTGGGGCTGGTGACAGTGGGAGAGTGTTACAGGTAAGAGACGCCCCTGGTGCAGAGGTTGAGAAGTTGAGGGAGCAGCTGCAGGCGGCAAGGGAGCAGGTGGAGGCCCTGGAGGAGAGCCTACACAAGGAAAGGCAAGAGCAGGCCGCCAAGGGCCAAGAACTAGCTGAGCTGCGCTGGGAGGGAGGTGTGATGCGAACCGAGTCAGAGAGTGCTCAGGAGAGGGTGGCAGAGCTGGCCCGGGATTTGATGGTTATTGAGCAGAAGCTGCTGGAGGAAAAAGAAGTGACAACCCAGCTGAAAGCAGAGAACCAGTCATTTGCGAAGTCCATGGCCTCCCTCCAGGACAGCAGGGACCAAGCAGTAATCAAAGCCCAGGAATTGAGCGTTCGGGTGGAAGAGATAAGCAAGACAGGGGGCCAGCCAGCACACAGTAGCCCCGGAGGCTCCACTGGAGAAGTGTGGGGCCTGAAGAATGCACTACAAGCCCTGCAGAATGACAGGGAGAGACTGGTATGTAACTTGTTTGAAAATAAATGTAAATTAATGTTTTAGATAGTCATGAACACAACACTCACATTACAACTCTACTAGTGCAAGTAATGGATCCTGATGCAGTTGCTTATATTATTTTGTAGATTTTCATAGACATCTACTAACAACATACTTTTTTCTTCCCTTCTCTTGACTTGCAGCTAGAACAGGTAGAGAAACAGACCTCTGAGCTCCAGAAGCAGAAGTCAGATCTGGCTCGGCTTGGAGCAGGAGAATTGATTAAAGTCAGCCAGGACCTGTTTGAGGAGAAGAGGAAGACTGAGGAGACACTGGGTGTCATTAAGCAGCTAGAGAATATGATGGAAATGGGCAAGCAGGAAATTGAAACACTCCGGTGAGGCACAGTGCCAGCATGATGCCAGTTGTAATATTCGACTTAACCAAAGCAAAATGGTATAAGGAGCATTTGATTTATTGTGTGTGTGTGTGTGTGTGTGTGTTCTCTTTTGAGGCTGGAGCGTATTGACTGGATGGCTCAAGCTGAGCAGCTGAAGCAGCAGACCCTCGCCACACTCTCAGACCGGGACCAACATCTGCGCCAGCTCACTGCCATGCTGGAGGAAGCCCGCGCTCCTAAACCCAAACTCGTGCAGGAGCACTATCAGAGAGAGGTAAGGGTCTAGAAATGGAACTCCGGATCTAGAGCTAAAAACATGTTATGGAAATAATCTATGCAATATTTGCATAATGCAATTCTTAAAATCACTTGTATTGCTTGCGATATTCGTATCATCCGGCTGTCAGTGCCATACTTTATAATGCACTGGGAATATTGGGCTTGAATGGTATTAAAAATATTTCTTAATGTTAGATTTATGTGGAGGATTTTTAGACTGCTATAATTTACCCACAGGGTACAGAGGAAGTGGACAGTGCTCCCGGAGCCCCACAGGAGCGCAGCAGCCCGCTAGAGAGCCACACCTACATAGCTGAGGTCAAAGAGCTACAGCGGAGGTACAGTGTCAGTAAAATCTCTTCAGAGACAGGGAATTAACAGCGCCACAAGGCATTTAGAAACTGATTTTCAACTTTTCTACATCAGGCTGGATGAAGAGATGGAACAGCGGATGGCAACTGAGGAGCAGCTAATAGCTGCACAGGATCGACTAAAACGGTATGAAATATGTGATGTAGGCTATAATTTCAGGTCCTAGTCAGTTTGTATACCATGGCAGGTGTGTTTTGGTGTGTTATTGGGTGTTTATCAGAAACTGATTATTAGATTAGCCTTGATTAGATGTTTTTATTGTCCGTTGTAAGCAGAATGTCATCTTGCATGTGATATAGTAAGTGTATGACACTGAGGACCATGTTTGGGGTATGATCATGTTTATAACCCAAATAAATTCATTCAATCAACAACAACATATGACAAATAACATCCGTGACATCTGTGTGCCTCTTTAATGTTACCAGTCACACCCAGGCTGAATGGCATGAAGCGCAACACTCAGAAACTGCCGTCCTGATCGAGCCGTCAGACGGAGCCGTCACTCGAGTAAGGGCCAGCTAATGTTTTATACTACCTGAGCTGTCATCTTGATAACAATATGAGTTGTTATACTGACTTATGAGTTGATCGTTTCCTGTATTGTACTTCCTTCTCTCCTATCCCAGAGTCGGAGAGGCGGCCCGGGCCTGATGCGGATGCTACGCGTGGCCTTCTGCTCCCGCCAGCGCACCCCTCTGCTGTTGTCCCTGTATCTGCTTACTGTGCACGCCCTGCTGCTGCTGTGCCTGGGGGGATACCTCTGAAACCACCGCCCATCTAGAAAGAGACAGACGCGGGAGAGAGAGAGGAAGGAAAAGAACATGGAAATGTGACACAGACTAAACCCAAGCCATTGCCACATTTTATTATTTTACACATAATAAATTAAAGGTAGGGATGAAGACCGTCTACACACAAACAATGCACTTTTGATACACACTACAGGAATTGTGTCTTAAACCTATAGCCAAAGTATATAGATTTATATTGGGCTAGCTGAAAGCATTCATCGTTGATTTTAACCGTGTTGATGTTGTATGACATTGAGAGTGTATGACTGAAAGTTTTTCAAAACCAAGCTGGACACAAAGCAGAGAAGACACTTGTAGCAAGTAGCTTCAAACGCTTATTTTGTTTAAATGCTGTGAAGGGACAAAGCTTTAATTTTCCTTTTTAAGAATCCATAGATTAGATATAATTTTGATTCATAATCAAGTGTTTTGGCAGATAGTGTTTTTCACGTGCCTTTAGACATGGATATAAAAGGGTCACTTTACGTTTGGATGGCTTGAGGTTCAGGATGTGTTGATGTTCTCCTGTCTCTTCCTCTCCTACCCGAGTGTCATGCACAAAAATGGAGCACAGTGCAATTTTTGTTCTAATACATTCCGATCATGAGTTTTTATTTTCTTTTACTTTCCTCCTCGTATATAAATCACATTTAAAACGAAGGGTTGACATTTTGGACTTGTGTATAGAACTCCCTCTGTTCTATAGAAATGTACAGTTTCTATTATGTATGTCGGCTGGATGTGGGTTTTCCTCTATGTATCCAATAAGGCTCCCTCCATGCTTTTGTTGCACAGATTTAGATTTTACGGTTTGCTCTATAGGTTTTATGGCAGAATAAGTTGCCATTTGGGTGCAATGTTACCACAGTGTGGATCCATTCCAGCTGAGAAAGACTGCTGTTTTTTCTGATTACGTCCATCACACCTAGATTACTCTGAAGTAGCATAATTTATTGCCCATGTGTCAAAATGGTTAAATATGTCTTCTATCTGTCTATTGACTCCGTCCTCTCCACATTGTTTCTTTAATACCTCACTGTTGGTAAAATGACTACTCTATCCTCGTCTTCGTTTAACAATCTTGTTCTTCTACACATCTTACATAATAATTTGGGTTCACTGAAATACACTTCTACTGTAAATGACCTTTTAAAGGGCTGTATAGAAAAATAAAAAGTAATGAAAGTGTCTGTGGTTTAGATCCGTGACCAATAACTTTAAAATGCAGCTCACTGGGGACATTTGTGATTTAATATCTGGTCTTGTCTAAACATTTATTATTACTTATTTGCTTACTTGTGTGTCTGTTGGTAGAAAATACATGGTGGGATAGTTTTGACTAGTTTTTGAACTTTTGTTTTAACAAACATCGATTGACTTTGAGTTCAATTCAGTCCATGCAGACACTCAAGTTTCTTGTACCTAATCGATAGGAAATAATTGAGAACAAATGATTTATGATCACTAATCAGAGATTTGCAGTTCCAGCTCACATTTATGAATAGAAATCAAGTTAACCCAGCCATGTTCATAATGCAGAGAGCTCTGACTCACCACATCCTCCTATTCTACGATAATTTAAAACTCAGGTTCAGACCAACACTTTGCTGTTATGAAAGTGGTGTCATTCAGATGCCTACTTGTTGTGACATTTCAAAATGCACACAATTAAATAATGTTAACAGTGTGTGTGTGTGTGCGTGCCGCTCTTTATGACAAGTGTGAAGAAGAATGACATCAACACATTGTTTCTGCTGACACCTTTAATCACTACTTTATTTAAAGCTGTGAATAAAAGGATATTTTCATGTGCAAGTGAAGACTGTGGATATCATACAGATACCCAGTTTTTGTGAAACAAGTGGGAGAGGTGTAGTCCAAACTGTCAAGGTGTTTGCCTGAAGCCCCGATCTTGATTTTGCCATATATATTTTGGGTATAAACACATTCAACGCACTCAAGAGTTTGGTTTACACATGGAAAACAAGCTTTTTGGGGCATCAAAAACATATAAGGCTTGTATAAATGTATTAATGCCAGTCATTGTGCCAATAGCTTAGTCAATGATCATGAGAAAAGACGTGAAAACACACCTTCAGTCCAGTGAATCAGTAGCTAAACAAAGCCAGAGAGTACCAATTACACATTGGGGCTTCTAACACTTTCATGTAGAATTTTCAATAACCAGGAGGGAGATGACTTGAGGAGGTTGTTTGTAATTGAAGTAAATAGTTTGCTTACATGTACCTGAATCTGCTAGAATCAGTCCTTCACATTATTATAACCAAACCATAAACATCAGTTATGTTGTTGCTCATACTGTGTCTCATTAGAACAAACCTGAAGCCTCAGTGTTCAACTGTCTCATATCGTTTACTTGTGCCAGTATGGTTTATGCTTTGTGAGCCTGCCCCCAAGTGTTGAAACGACACTACAGATAAATCAGGGTTGTAGCTTTGCTGCATTCAAGGTCTGCTGGTAAAGTCGTCTTCCAATTGGGGAATTAAAGTGCTTTTAGTGTGAAATAGCTGTTTTGGTAGCTGTTGATCTATTCCATGCTCTTTACGCCCTAAACGTCGCAACTCGGGTATGATAATAATAATAATAAAAAAAAATTATAGGCTATACCACTCCAGTCCTATTTACCACTTTCTTGGGTCGTTCATGTTTGCTCCCCTCGTAATTACAAGATTTCCTATAATGCTTGAAGGCAGCATTAATGTTCTCATTTTTGAAATAAAATGTATTCAAAGGAGGAAACACACGGCAGGGAACCTCATAGTGCTATGTTCTTCAAAAAATACACAGTGAATTAAATATATTATTAGTATATCGAGGTTGTATAACTAATTGTCATTTATAAATTAAAGAGGAATATTGATGATAAATTATTTACATAAATGCTCGTTCACGTGCGCTGGATCCTCGTCCACTTGTCGCCCATCTTCCTCCTGCAGACTGTCACAACTTGTCTATGAAGAACGCATTGTTGTCTAATATCGGCCAGACACGGATATATTGCGTTTACAACTAAAAGGTAATGTTATTTTTCATCAAACTAGCCAACTTTTTTTCTGGTTTTATTATTCATCTGTCATCTATGTTTCAGGAAGTAGCCTAGGTCTATTCAGAAGTTGTCTTAACTATTGTATTGTAAAGCAGCTATTGTGATTTTTAAGATTTGTATTTTCAGACTCAACAGCACTAGCCTACTGGGTGACTTGACAAGTCCTTTAAATAATATAACATGGGTAGGGCTAATATTATGAAGCATTTATAATAAAAATGTATGCAACATGAAATGGACATGTCTATCCAATATTACTACTAGTACTTCTACTAGTACTACTACTACCATTACTACTACTACATCTTGTAATAGCAAAAATAATCATAATCATAATCATAATCATAATACATGAATTCTTACATGTATGTTATACCTGCCTCAAGAAAAAAAGAATGATATTCTCAATGTTTTACAGAGGAGTGGAAGGTCCATGTTGCTAAATGACCACATTATGTTGTTAGGATCATATTTATGTTGTATTTTATTGTTAGTTTATAATATATGGCCCTAAAGTATGTTTCATTATGGGGAAATGAAGCTTGGTGCTGCAAATAACTCAACTTCCTTTTTGTGACTTCAGCAAAAGGTTGTCAGGGCTTGTGGTTTTATATTAGTTTTTTTCCCATTATCATAACAAATGACTGTTAGACAAAGTCTGTAACAGTTAACAGATCACATACAGTATATATATATATATATATATATATATATATATATATATAGGAATATACAGTAAGAGTTCTAATTATGCCCAATATGAGCACAAAGGCCCTACACTAAAGTAATCACATACCTTTCTTATGTAAGTCATTAATTATACTTACAGACTCTATTGTGTATAGCTGTCATGTGTGGCTCATAGTGTTTGTTTCTCCAGATGTGGAAGTCAGTCGTGGGCCACAATGTGAACATGAAGGTGGCTTCAGAGGGGGACGACTGGGAGACGGACCCTGACTTTGAGGTATGCTTCTAGGAGTGTGGATCACATAGAGGACATGCTTATTGGTGCTAACACTCCTCAGTCAGCACTTCCTCTCTGTGGAGTTTGTATTCTCTGTATTGTACTTGCCACCGTTTCCAAAGGTAATTCATTTTCAGCAGAGACTTTGCGTTTCAGAATGATGTGTCGGAGCAGGAGCAGAGGTGGGGAGCCAAGACCATCGAGGGGTCGGGGCGCAAAGAGCACATCAGGTAACCAGTCAAGATGCAGAGTGTGTGTACTTCTGTGCTGCTGCTGCTGTAAATGAATGATTGAACTTGTTAAGCTGATGGAGACTGATGTAGCAGAATGCAAGTACAGAGTGCAGGTCAGAGAGAGCAAAGAGACGCTGCTGTGTAGCAACAGGAAAAGGAAGTGAGAGCAGAGCGCAGGCTGTCAGGCAGTTAGTCTCTCCTAATATGGGTAACATGGGGTGATGACAGTGAGACTTAAACCACCAGGCTGCTCACTGCTGACGTGTGACCATGCACTTCAGCAGTAGTGCTGATTATAAGAATAGGACTGGAGACAGCTAGTAGATTTTGAGACTCTCTATACGGTGTGTGTGTGTGTGTGTGTGTGTGTGTGTGTGTGTGTGGTGCGACTGGTACATGCTACCATTTTCTGCAGGCCAAATATGAGTACTAACTTCGAGCACTGAGCATTGAAATTAGTACTTATTTTGATATTTACAACTTTAGCCATGCTCCATTATTGCTTTGAAAAATGTAAAACAAAATCTTAAATGTTAATCTAATCAGACAGCCACTTCCCATCTAATTTATGATCAAATAGTACTTCAGGTATCACTGATATCTAGTATGAGTACATTAGGTATCACTGTTACCTATTAGTGGGTACTTTAGATATCACTGATACCTACTATGAGTACTTTAGATATCACCGATAAGTAGTATGAGTACTTCAGGAATCATTGTTACCAAGTATGAGTACTTTAGGTATCACTGATACCTGCAATGAGTACTTTAGATATAACTGAGACATAGTAGGAGTACTTCAGTCTTCAGGTATCACTGATACCTAGTATGAGTACTTAAGGCCCATTAGTGTGAGTATGTAGTGAGTGTATATGTGTGCGTCTGTGTACACAAACATGCAGATGCCTGTATACTTGACCCCTGCATGACCTTCCAGTGTTGCAGAACTCAGGCAGAATGTCTCCAAAGAACATGAGCAGGTGAAGCAGAAGGAACAAGCCCAGGCTCCCAAAGCCTCCTACGGCTACGGAGGGAAGTTTGGAGTGGAGAGAGACCGCATGGACAAGGTTTGATCCGTCATAATCATTAATATTCTAAATATGAGGTGATGTTCCTCTCACAAACCTGTTTTTTATTTACTGCCATGTCCCAGAGGAGTTTGTGCAGATCGTCTCTTTTTACTGTTTACCTGTTATTCTGGATCCACTGCTTATATAGTCCACACAGGCTTAGTGTGTTCATCATGAATATGTCTCCACTATCCAGGTGGCCAAGGGGCACGACTATGTGGCACAGGTTGATCAGCATTCTTCCCAGACGGATGCTGCACGAGGGTTCGGTGGGAAATTTGGTGTTCAGAAAGACAGAGTTGATAAGGTGAGAAGCCAAATCTGCCGCTTTACTAATCTTCTTAAAGCGCTGATGGAGTACTAGTCCGCAAACCTTCTACTCAATGCACTGTGTTGTTTGTGCAGTCTGCCATGGGCTTTGAATACAAGGGGGAGGTGGCACAGCATACATCCCAGAAAGGTAGGCCAACAGTCCAGCTTCAAAAACATCACTCACAATGCAATCCTCCTTTCTTGCAAGTTGCTACCCAACAAAAATGGTCTCACCCACTTCTATGTTTCTTACAATGCGTGTGATTTTAGATTACTCCAAGGGATTTGGAGGAAAGTATGGGGTGGAGAAGGAAAAGGTGGACAAGGCTGCCTTGGGCTACGACTATAAAGGAGAGACAGAGAAGCACCAGTCACAGAAAGGTGAGTTAAGGTCGTAGCATCAGTCAGTCTTGACGCTATTCGCCTTGTGACATAAATGCATGTTTTATTTTTTCATTCTCACATGTTTTTACCAGATTACTCCAAGGGATTTGGGGGGAAGTTTGGTGTTGAGAAGGAGAAAGTAGATAAAGCTGCCTTGGGCTATGACTATAAAGGAGAGACAGAGAAGCACCAGTCACAGAAAGGTGAGTTAAGGTCGTAGCATTAGTCGGGATTGACGCTGTTCGCCTCGTAAACGCATGTTTTTATTCTTCATTCTCGCTCATTTTCACCAGATTACTCAAAGGGATTTGGCGGGAAGTTTGGTGTTGAGAAGGAAAAAGTCGATAAAGCTGCCTTGGGCTACGACTATAAAGGAGAGACAGAGAAACATGAGTCACAAAAAGGTGAGGTAACATCCACAAGTTCATACCTCAGTGTATTACAGGATTTATGTTAAACTGATCCCATTGATCTCTCTCTTTAAGATTATTCAAAGGGTTTTGGAGGTCGTTATGGAGTACAGGAAGACCGCATGGATAAGGTGAGTGTTGTAACTGATAATAGTGAATGAAAATTGCCTCTTGACATTTCTGAATTAACACATTTCCCCTCCTGTTGATGACTGCTAGAGTGCAGCTGCCTTCACAGACATGGACTCCCCTACCTCTGCTTATGAAAAGACACAGCCACTGGAGGCTTGTAAGTTTACATTTTCTTTCCTCCTCATCACACTCAAGGCTGCTATGCCAGCTTGCTGTAGAACAATTTCATTCACGGGAGTTGAATTCTTTCCTGTGATCGGCAGTGGGCTGGAAGACACTGCAAATGTACTGTTATCATTTCTATCTGTGCATGCAGCAAGTGCAGGTGCAGGGAAACTGAAGGCGCGTTTTGAGAACATGGCCAAGGCTTCAGATGAAGAGAACAGGAAGAGAGCAGAAGAGGAGAGAGCGAGGAGACAGGCCAGAGAGAAGAGAGAGCAGGAGGCAGCCAGATGCAGACAGCAGGTATGTAAATATGTAGTGTGTATAGACGTGTAATGCAGATTGCTGGAGGTTCTGAACTAATTTCCATGCAGATTAACAAGTTTATTCTATTGTTTCCCTGCAGGAGGAGAACAACAGAGAAGAAGAGGTTTATCCCCCACCTGTTCCAGATGTGGCTCCGGAGTCCAACACGCCACCACCAGAAATCCACCGGCCCCTGCCTGAGATACCACAAGAAATACCTGAGCCACAGGCAGAGGTGCACCACTCAAAATGTCAATTGTACCGACAAATCAGAAATCATTCCATTCACTATATTGCAGTTCTTCCCTGGGCGAGGGGCTTATGTTGAAATCATCTCAGATCAACTCCAAGGAGTTTGAGAAGAAAATGTGGCGAGGTCATGTAACCAGAGATTTTGTGTGTGATGTCAGGAGGAGGAACCAGAATATGAGGAGGAACCAGAATATGAGGAGGAACCAGAATATGAGGAGCCCCCCTGCTTGCCCCCGCGCTCCGATGAGTTCCTGGACCTGGAGGAAGCCCAGGCACCGCAGCTACCTGGGGGACCAGCAGAGGACGAGGCAGAGGTGGAGGAGAATGAAGGAGAGTACGAGGACATCGATGCACCACCGCCTGGTCAGTCAGAGCAGGACTTGACGAGCAAGACTCTGCCCTGTCGCATGTGAAACACTCATTAATGTCAGTGTTTTCTTCTACAGTTGTGGATAATGACTATGAAGACCTGACGTGCGGCCAGACGGCGGTAGCAATTTACGACTACCAGGGAGGTATGTAAA
The DNA here is from genome assembly GCF_048128805.1 of Centroberyx gerrardi. Taxonomy (NCBI): domain Eukaryota; kingdom Metazoa; phylum Chordata; class Actinopteri; order Beryciformes; family Berycidae; genus Centroberyx; species Centroberyx gerrardi. Next base: position 8,537,017 of record NC_136020.1, read on the forward strand.
AACACTTTTTCATTTTATGTTACAGAAATCAATATTGTGATCGTTTCTCAACACTTGTGAGGACAAATCCTTTGGTCTCCTCTTGATACAGAGGCAGATGACGAGATCTCCTTCAACCCGGATGATGTCATCACCAACGTAGAGATGGTGGACGAGGGCTGGTGGAAGGGACAGTGTCACGGACGCATCGGTCTGTTCCCCGCTGCCTTCGTTCAGCTGCAGTGAGCGCCACAGTCAGGCTTTTCTTGTAATGGCTCAAATAGGCGAGAGACCTCTTTTGACCCAGGAACTTTTTGCACATATCTTGGGTCTTTTCACAGGAGGAAGAAGAGCATAGAATGGGAGAATAAATCACAGCTATTTTTGTGCCAAATGGTTTCTGATCAGCTGATTCAAATCTTTTATTTCACTGTGTGACGCCATGCTTAGCGTAGGTATCTGTGGTAATTAATATCAGAGTAATATGAAACTGAAAATGTTATGCTGGCAATTTTCTATCACATTTTTGTGCAATCATCATTGACAAATTCATATTGGCAGCAAGGGTTTATGCCTTATGTCTGCAATGAACTGATCGGTCAATAAAAGACTCTACTGGCAAGCTTTTTTTGTATCATTTGTATGCTTACAAATTTTATTACTGTCCATTATTCATCACTGACAACTTACGATGGAAAGCAACAAAATACTTAAAAAACAGACCAAAAAATAATGGAATAGAACAAACCATGGAATTGTAAATGTTGATTTTCTTCTGAATACCCACTGATTTAATTTGTAGCAAAGAATACACATGAATCGCCTCCACTGCCATGATGCAGTAACCCAGGCCACACATATTTTTGCACAAGTCTGATTTCCTTAAGACTCATACCAGCATCAAAATGGGATCCCTGTTCCATAAGAACAAACGTTTTCCTGCAGTGAACTACTGTACAATGATACTGTGACACAACCATGAATAAATCTGATCATCCACTGACCAGAAAGGGATCAAGAGCAGCAAGTCCACAATTAGCATGTATACACTCAAAGGAATACATGACATGATGCCAGGCCCTTGTGTCACAAGTTTTGAAGGCAAAGCAAAGGTCCTTTGGTTTCTTCTGTTTTACCAGGCAATGCCCTTCTTCTTCTTGGCATTGCCTCCTTTCTTCCCCATCCGTTTGCCTTTCAGTTTCTTGGCCTGCCGTTGGTTCATCCACTGAGGATATTGTCCATGTTCATCCAACTGAGTTTTCTTGCTGCGCTTGCTGTCCATGTCCATTTTCCCATCTGCAACACAAAAGGAAAAATTTGTTGAAATCAGATTCTATAATCAACACACTGTGTCCCAAAAACTAAAAGGTAATCTGTTTTAGTTAATTATTTAGTTGCCTTTGTAGTTAACAGCCTTGTCATGTGATGCTAGTGGGCCAATAGGAGCAGCAATGTACTAATCACTGTCAAATTATGTGCTTCCTGCAGAGAAATGTGATTATGTCTTAGAGGTTCTGCCAATTCTTTGAAGCTTAATGTCATTCTTGAGTAGCCCAGGCTGCCCTCACAAACAGTACACTCTCTTTCTTTGGTCATACAGAGTGTTACCAACCAATCAGCCTGCTCTGGCTCCCTATGCCTTTGCCATAACTGGCAAATCAACAGAATGGATTGTGGTGGTGGTCTCAATACACTTACTTCCTCAGCAGGATACCAACTCGTAAGTTATCACTTCTCTACTAGTTACATTTATCCCTGAAACACATTATTGCATCTACCTTGCTGATTTCACAATGCAAGGTTACAATCCAATAGAGGAAAGTAGACTTGAATAAACTCTGGTGGGCTACTGACTTGATTAAAAGTACAATAAGTAATTCTAACTGATGAGTATAATTTGGCATCCTACTGCGCTGCTGTCAGTAGCAGTTCAGAATCAACTACTGGTAAGAAAGTTTCAAAATAAAAGACTATTTTGAACCTTTATGACTGTATAGTCTGCTGTGTTATGGGCTGAGTTCTCACTCACCATCACCCTCCCCCTCCATGTCAACATCCTGCTTCTTGATCTTGTCAGCTGGCACCACTGTGGCAATCTCCTGCATGTCACTCATGATGGCCTCTCCTTTCCCATCCAGACTCAGAGCTTGTTTCAGACGGGCCAGCTCCTTAGGAGCGTTTTTCTTCCTCTTCTCCGCGCGCATCTTTCGCTTCCATTTGCTCCGTTGACTTTTGGCCATTTTAGGGATGTGCTGAAAAAACGCACCAACCACAGTTTCAGGAATATACACTACGTAGCGTAGGTAGTTAACGTTATAGATAAAGTATTACACTAGTCCACGTTATATAAACCAGCATAACTGGTATATATGAAAATGTGTCAATTGTCACTTTACATTAATTGCTAACTATATTCACTACCTTCTAATAATAACACCAAAGTACTTGATCGTTATTAAAGCAGCAGCAACATTTCTAGCAAGCTATCAGGTAGCTACCGTTAGCTTGTTAGCTTTCCAACTGCTATGCCATGGAACAACTGTCTTCAAAACAATCACTTCTAATCTAGTTTAGCCTGCTGAATAGCAATCGACTGATAGTAAAATTCACCAATAAAAACCAATGGGCTGTAACTTACAAACTACGTTCCTTGTTGAAACTTCTCCGTGGACAGACAGAAACACACACCGCACACGTGTTTACAAGAAGAAAAAGTCGATGACGCACTTTCGAAGAAAGAGGAAGCTGATTGGCTGCCTCAGTCAATCCCTAAGATCGCAGTGTCTGATTGGTTGCCACTCCAGATCCAGGAAGGACGAGGGATCGTAAACACGACACCGAAGAGAGGAAAGTGAGCAAACCAAACCCTCAAATACATGTATTTTACATTTATTTGTAACGGTAAATGCATATGGTTATAGACTAGAATCTCTGTCCTCTTCATGATACAGAATATGGTGGTAATTCAGCATTAGAGCCGGATGCCAGCTGCGTTAAACTTCACGAAGAATAAGAACAGTCGATAAAACTGCTGAAAGTGAAGCAGCGTCGTTGTTAGGTGTTATTGGTGTCTTTAAAAGAAACAGACAGCGATGAGGAGCAGCTCTTCGGCCTCTCTGGCTCCTGCTCGCAGCTTCGGCTCAGTCCGCCACAGCTCCCCGCTGTCTTCAGGTTTAGCACAGACACTCAGCCTGTTGGACACCGCTGCAGAACAACTGATGGTGCACAGAGACTTCCAGGCGGCTTTCGACACATGTGACAGAGGCTTGGCGACTCTCGAGCAAGAGGACAGCAGGTAAGTGGCCCTACTTCTAATGTCACCGTATTATGTGGTGTTTACTTCCCAGACTGCACTTCGTAACACTTGAGTGCTGAATGTTTCTGTGTTATTTAACTGTTTTATCTCCCTAGGTGTGGAGAGTTTAAGGCAAGCTTCTGCATTTTAGGGATTCAAGCACTGGCTGAACTGAATCAGTGGCATGGTGTGCTCTCGTGGATCCTTCAGCATTATGAGCACCAGGAGAAAATACCTGCCAAGATAATGCAGATGTGGTAAGGACTCTCATGTCTTGCACAGCAGGCACACACTGCAGACATTACTATCCGATTTCCTTTTCAACATCATACTAACAAACTAACCCCCTGTATTCATGTTCTCTCGTTTTGGCAGCATACTTCTCTACACCAAAGTGGATGAGCAGGCCACGATGCAGGAGGCAGCCAGACTCTGGCTCCACTGCCCGTCCAACAGCAGATTAGCAGGGTTCGGGACGGTGGCAGAGCTGTACCTGTTGCATGTCCTCGTGCCTCTCGGACACATGGAAGAGGCCCGGGAGTTAGTTCTTGGCGAGGTTGGGAGCGGGGCGTTCACAGAGGACCAGAGGCAGACGGCGCTGGATGTTGTAGAGGAAAAAGAACGGGAAAACCAAGAACCGCCTCCGGATCCCAGCCACAGCCCAAGTCCTGAAACCTCTGGACATACTGTTTCACCTCAAGGTCACAGATTTTACTTCATATCCTTACGACAAGTCACATAATTAACAATAAATGAATGAAGTATGTGAGTGTATTTGTGCTATACAGGTGCTGTGATCCAGAAGCTTGAAGCCATGCTAAGGTTTTTCTACAGAAGAGTGTTGGTGAGCAGCACCGGCTCATTCCCTCTCCGCAGAGTCTTTCTGGCTGTCGTCCTTCTCTACATGCTTCTTGTCCGAATGGATCCAGGTTGGCCAAACTATTCTTTGGATTGTAGGCATGCTGGTTCGATCACCAGGCTTGTTTTATGGATGAAAAAATTAGGTTGGAAACAAATCAATACATTTTTTGTCCTGTTCTTTGCCCACAGCTCTTCCCTCTTCATTCATCTGGATTTCCAAACTTCTCCAGCTGCTGAAACAGATGTGGAGCGCCATGTTTGCGCCGTACTATCAAGCACTCGCTCACAGCAAAAGACTGTAAATTCCTGAAAATCACAGTGTGTTTTGTCCATCTTATTGTTTGATTCTGTATTCATTATATTTCATTGTAATTAAAGTGTTCATGGTTTATGTATGGTTCTGTTTTTAACTTAACTTGGACTTTTGGAAAATGTCAATCATATTAATAATGTATATGCTATTCCACTCATCAAGGACAGTCCAAACAATATTTGTACATGCATAATTCTCTTCCCAAGCTAGAAACCATAGACTCATAGATGATGTCTTCAAGATGTAAATATGGACTTGCCCCACAGACAGTAAATGGGAAACTAATTTCATTGCCCGTCACAATGCTTCAGCTCCTCCCATTGTAACATTTTCCTTTTCCCTAACTCCTCCTTTATGTTGCAAGTCCAGACTGTACATCTTGATGCAACACCCAGTTCAAGTTTAGGTTTCAGGTTTCTGGTTTCTGGCTTTGTGAGAGTTAGGCTATTCATAATAATTGGACTGTCCTATACCACTGGAAAATCATTAAATTGCTTAATTGAGTTGTACTGTCCTGTAACATGATGCTGAAATTTAGTTTTGATGCATCAGCTTTTCACTTACATCTAGCATTAAAAATACATGGACATTTGAAACAAGAGTGCACTATATCCTATGCAAAATGTGCTAATATGTATATTTGCATGTGTGCTATACAGAGAAAAATAGAGGGGGAAATTCATTAGCCTATATCAAACTGATCATGGTTGATAATTTGCCATCATGCTGCCTACTCTAACGAAAAACAAATATGATAATCCAATAATAAATTTTAACTAAACTAGAAGACAGTATTTTAAATAAATATATAAGTCCCTATAGGAATATTATAATGATGCCATAGGCGATAACAATACCATAAAGTACAATAAGTTGACTATAAACTCACTATTGAATACCATAGACACACTACAAGTCCCTATAGAATTATTATAATGATACCATGACGGAGGGGGAAAAAACCATAAACGCACTATTGAGAAGACACCACAGAAGCATAAGTCCTAATATCAATATTAGGCTATAGTATTTTTTGTTAGGGTAGTGTCAGATATTTTATAGGCTATATCTGTTTTGTTAATGTCTTTATTATTATTACTAAACATTGTCTGCGCCTGCGCAGTTAATGTTAACGTTAAGTTTCGATTCCAGCAAAGCACTGGAAAACGAAAGTGAAGTTGAAGCTGTTCATACGGCGGAGATGTTTGGTCGGAGATGTGCAGAGTGCTGTTTTACTTACGCATTATTATAAAATACGGGAAGTGTTTGATTAGTACAATGTCGTTTAACCTGTACATGGCAAGAATCTCCTCCAGGTTTGACCGTCTCCACTCCTTCACACCGTCAGGTAGTTTATTGATTTTGCAACATACAGTATGAAGTTATGTTTGTGCTGATGTCTAGAACAAGGATCCTCAAACTGTTTCACGTCAAGGAACCCCAGATGGGTAAGTGTTAGACCACTGACACCCATTTCATAAGATATTGCTCCGAGGAACCCCATTTGAGAGGATTTTTGTTGTTAGATATGACTTTGTACAGAATTATATACCACATATGGCTCAAGAGTGGAGAGAGGGAAAGCTCTGACAATAGGCTACAACCATCTAGACGTTGTTTCATTGTGTTAATCTTTAGGGAGTGAAATAACAGTGAAATTAAACTATTCCTCATTTTGCTGAAACCCCTTTAAGGACCCCTGTTGGTCCCTGGACCACTGGTCTAGATGTTATTCAGCACCAAGAGCAATTTACACTGCCCACTAAAATAATATGCTGCTTTATAATGAAATGGTTCAAGGTGTCACAGACAAAAGATTGACTTGTGTTGATGTGGTCTGCTACAGGCATGAGAGGACTGATGAACTACGGTTTGTCCTGCTGTGTGAACACTTTACTGCAGGTCTTCTCTGCTACCTGGGAACTGGCAGACCTACTGGACAGGTAAGCCTGTCCATGCTGTCTCACTATCCATGTGGTATGATCCTGAATTATAAGGCAATGTTGCCGTGTGAAAACCTCAAAACTCCAGCTTATATTTCATGTTTTAACTTCAACTGAAGGATTACACGGTTCTCTATGGGTTGAGAAAGTTCTGCACCCTTTGGGCTTCTGAAAACCCTTTCAAACCCCATTGGATAAACTCAAAAATGCATGGTGGTCAATCTGAAAACAAGGCTAGTTCCTGAAAAGTTGATATTTGGGAGATTTTTTGGGAGGTTTTCACCCGAGCGGCTATAAATTACCATGGAGATTAATGAGGTGTATGAACATCATATTCTACAAGGTGGGCACCAGTTGGTGGTACTGGAGACAGCAGTCGTAATGTCCCTCTGCAGCTAAAGAAAGCTCTTATGGCCATGAGGAGCGACCAGCCTCAGCCTGCTCCTCATCACAACTTCCTGCACTGTCTGGACAGAAACTACATTCGACGTATGAGTGGCCAACTGTCCACATGCACCATAAATAAATACTTAACGTAGGTTTACCCCACAGTCCCTGACATTGACATGTTGTTTTACAGTTAGTATACAACATGATGCCGATGAGGTGTTCCTCTCCATTCTGAACTTCATGCAGCAGCAGATGGATGACAAACAGCTGGTTCGTCTTTAATCACAAATGCCCAAATTTGTCCTTAATTGCATCAACTACATTTACCTGTATTTTGTTCTCCGCTAGGCTCTTGAAATCCAGAATCTGTACAAGATTTCAGTGGAGACGCACCTTCAGTGTTCAGAGTGCAACTCCGTCCAGTGCTGGACCAGCTACCTGCTCAACCTGCCTCTACATATAAGGGAGGACCGCAATTCCCTGGTGAGCTTTCTGTCTGTTCAAATGAGGATTCTATTTGCCTCCAGTGAATTTGAATCTCTGCTTCAGGGCTATTCCTAAAGTGTTCACTGTTTCAGGAAAGCTGCATGACGTCCTTCTTCGAGCTTCAGGAGCTGAAGTGCGGGGACTGTTGCTTTTGTGCACAATGTGGAAGCAAAACTCCATCCAAACAGGTGAGGTTTGGTTTTAATGCTACCCCAAAAAATACTACCTAACATACTCAAACATCTCTTTGCTCTTTCAGGGTTTCAAACTGCTCTCCCTGCCCCGTATTCTGTGTGTGCACGTGAACCGATTCCGCAGTTATCGTGGCTGCACTCAAAAACTGGATTGCAGAGTTACTTTTCCAGAAACCTTTGACTTGTGGGAGAACCTGGGAGAAGAGGCATTCTCAAAGGACTATGTCAAGGTACTTGATACAGTATTTACAGTAGAGTATCTAGAGATTGTATCTGTTGTCTGATGTTGTCATCTAAAAAGTTATTGTGTGTTCTTCCAGAATGACTGCAAGTATGAATTGTTTGCAGTAATAGTTCACTCTGGTAGTGCAATGTTTGGACACTACACTGCCTATGTCCGTCACAAGGGGAACCATCAGTGGTACTTTGCAAATGACAGCCATGTAGAGCAGGTGGGTCTGGAGCAAACTGACTTAAAAACAGTTAATTTTTGTCTTTGTAGTCCTTAAAAATGGTTAGACATGAAAACCTACTGTATATCCCTTTCCCAAAGCTTTGCAAAGGTTGTGCATAAGTTATTCATATCTAATCATGCATGTTGTGACGTTAACGTGTGAAATGTCTGAAACCATTTCTTAGGTTTATCCTTTAAGGTGATATTTTACTTTGGCAGAACAGTTTAGCTCACTTTTCAGAAGACACGCCTCCATAGGAGATGGAGCAGTCAATATTAGTCTTCCTCAGAGCAGCCAGGATTGGTGGTTGATCCTTCATGAATTCCTACAGAGATTAGCTTCCTAAAAATGATGTTCTACCAAAGTGAAATAATGCTTTAAGGGTTGTCTAACAGAGACAAAATAGTTGCTAATTAAAAAAATATGTTAAAGATGTATTTTTATCTGAATGTAGCTCTCTTTTTGTATGTAATTGTGTGATTCATTTGGTCTGTGATTTGCATGACAACATCCAGGCCACCTGGAAAGACGTACAGACAACATATGGAGGAAATTACAGGTAAAATGATTAACATCAAATATTTGAATTTCTAGTATTTTGAAAATATGACAATGTTATTACATCCAAACCGACCCGGAGCTCATCCCTGTCAGCCAACACTGACTATGCCATGGTTCACTTTTATAAACTGGCTTTTGCTTAATAACTGGTTGGTTGACTATTACTGTTTATTGCACGGTTCTTACATATAAGATATATCATATATATAGATAGATATAGTATATCTGTATATATATTATATATTAATTGTATTTGTCTTCTTGCTGTCTTTTATCCTTTTTTCTTTCCTAACTCTGTGAAGCACATTAACTTTAACATTCTTTTGAAAAGTGCAATATAAATAATGATTATTATTATTATTATTATTATTATTTACAGAAATACAGCATACATGTTAATGTACAGAAGTACAAAAGAAGAGGAAGAACAGCCCCAGTGTTCAGGCTGATTGGATGGATGGAGACGATCGTAATTTGGGGACAAAGTGCACTACAGCTTCAACATGGAGACTATATTAATTCATAGGAAATATAAAGACTAATTTATTTGAATTGATTCATTATCTTTTTTATTATTTTATTGAATGATGAATAATGATGATACATGATGAATAGTTTTGGATTTTAAGTTTTAAAGGTTTTATCTTTCTGCTTTTTATTGAATGATGAATGATGATGATACATGATGAATAGTTTTGGATTTTAAGTTTTAAAGGTTTTATCTTTCTGCTCATATAGAGACTTGATGCACCAGCACAATTGTGATGAAGGGTTTAATATGTGTTTTTGTACCAAAGACCACTAGGTGGCAATAAAGACTCAAACCACTGATGAGTATTTCTCTCTCAGACCACACACATTGTGAACACACTGAATGATACTGGGGGTTGGTTTTAAGAGAATGCTTAGCTTAGATATTCACTGTTTGGGGGGAAATACCTGCAAAAGGCCTCACTGTTCATTTCCCTGACACTGAATACATGACTCACTTTTGCAGAACAATGAACTCATTTTTTCACTCGGGCTGCCAAAAACACTAAAAAATACCTCTTCCTGCATCTGACACTGCTTTTATGTATTGCATTTTCTCACTCTCTGCAAGCCCATTAATTGCTCTTACAGAATTTCTTTGGAATGACACACCTTGATCGTTTTTTTTTTTTCACGTTGCTTTTGTTGACAACGTGCCCTTCCTTTCTCTCACATCAGTGCACCAGCAGCAGCATGGCACCCGTCACCTGTGCTCAAAACGTGCACGCTCACGCTACTGTAAAGTGCCTGTAAGCTATGTTTGTCACGAGCATGCACTGCAGTGAGAAAACCACCCTGAGATACTGGCTGAGGGACAGATGCCTAGACTGCTCCGCCTCCAGTCACAGCCACAGTGGATGCACGCTTGCTAGGCTGTTTGCAGAGCCTCAGAAGTTCCCACTCCCTTCGCCAAGAGTTGGGGGACCCTGTGAAATGGTGCCTATGTGCTGCTGGGCGCTGACAGAATGGAACATGTCTGCACAGTGCCACAGGCAGTGGGCCTCATGCTTAGTCATCCCGCTGCCATGTAGCACAAGCACAGCTTTCTGTATAGGGGAATATCTCCCTCCCAGTGTCAGAGCGGAGCGCCAGCTTCATGTATACATTATGTGCACTGGTGTAACTGGAGGGGGGGTTGGACTTGGCAACACTAGATTCAACTGTCTACATTTGAGTCAGTGTGGTATGATGATCAGGCTAGGCTTCATATTTAGCCTGTGACATGACATCACTTTATTCCTCTTTTATTAGTTTAGCTCTGACTAGTATAAGTGACAAATTGACACTGGAAACATTAACACTATGGGCTTGATATACAGTGTGTTTTTAAAATGAAAGTGTTCAGATGAATTGGATACTTGTATGGATCACAAACAGTATTGTGTATTGTTATCTGTTATATAATACTCAGTATTTGTGTAAAAGGCACATTTGGTATGCATCCACAAGAACCAGATAGATTACCCTGATGGTGCATAAATTGAAATTTTAGATGATTCTCTTAACACAAAGCACAACGCAGGGACCTGGACTGAATATGATGACTCCTCCATTTCTAAAGAACTGATTCTTCCCTTTGTAGGTGCTAATTAATTATTCATGTTCTAGGACAATGTGTCAAACACTATGCAGGTGTTGTGGTGTGATTTTTTTTTCTTGGCAGGTGGCCACATTAGATGAGCACCTGTCCAGCCCCACCCCGCCCTTGACCACATTACAGGCTCCCACAATGCAACAATACGATATAGGTAGCACACCCCGAGGCCACGCTTAAAGTCTGACTCAAGGGACGTCTAGGTTTCCATTCAAGCACGTGCCGCACTTGCCGGATGTCTGCGTGTCTATTGTTTGAACCTGACGTGGTTTCTCGGACACCTTATGGGAAGATCACAATCTCTGCTAGTCTTTAGTCTTGGCTTAGTGTTAGCCACTCAGCCAAAGGTGCCTTGTGTGTCTTATTGCTGGGACATACCATTTCTCCAACAGTGACAGTGATTGACGCAGCAAATCAAGGCAGACGAAACCACATTCCAAGTGGCCGTGTGGTGTCCCAGTGTGAACACAGTCCCAGTAGGCATGTAGACGAGCAGCCTGGATGATATTGCACAGACTTTGCAGTGTGGCAACACTTAAGTACCCCTACTGTTTTCTTTGGAGAAAATATCGAGGTTCATTAATGCTTTTTAGCCTTTGTTGATGTGTGTTTACCAGTTACTAGGTGAGCACACCACCGTGATGCGTCTAGGAGAAAATGGGATTTGGCTATTTGAGACCCACTCTTAAATTTTCCCTTTTTTGTGTGTGGAGGATTTCACAGGCTTAGATCAATGCCTGTGTCTGACTTTGTAAGATCAGAATCCTCTGGATCTGAGTGACAACCAGCCAGTGTTCCAGCCCCTGTCTATCTGATTATGTTCAGGCATAACGTCACTTCGTTTGTCCCTTCATTTTTTGCCAAGGAATAGTCAGAGAGGCCTCATGTTACCGGAGTTGCCTATCTCATTCAAAATTTACGGCTTGCATATTCTTATGGTATTTTTACAGCAAAAGAAAGGAACTAAATATGTGCACTGTCTCTACACAGTTCCCCTTTTCTGCTGGGAACAGTGACTGTGAATGGTGGGTGGATGTGTATTATTTGATGAATGCTTTACCATACAGTTGCAGTTATGAGATCAGTGTGGAAGGGAAGATGTTCCCCCCCTAATGTCAAAACTACCTTACCTCAGAGATCCACTCACAGGTCCCATCATGACTGCCCCTAATCTACTTTAATCCTACATAACCTTTCTAGCAGCAGATCTCTGGATGCTTCGGGGGTGGCAACCCAGCTCGTACGGCCCTCCTGTGGTTACATAATGGGGTTTCAAATAGGAAATGATTCTCTTTCGCTCTCGCCATGTCGAGTGTGCAGGCCGGTGACCATGGTGAAGTCTGCTTTTGTAAATAGCAAACAAGAACTGAAGGCAAATGTCTGCTGCATGACTTAGATTTTTCCTTCCGTATTAAAAAAAAACTGGTAAATCAGATAATGGAACATAGCACTGAAAACTATCTGGCTGTTTGTTCATAAAAAGAAAATCCTTCATGATTTAAGTGACCTATCTCTATAAGGTCTGGTGGTAAACACAGGCCAATTATACATTTCCCTTTCATACTTTTATCCCCCTATAAGCTGCTCATTCATGTGTTGCAGCCATCTGGTGATATAGGAAGGAATGCCTGTGATATACTTTGATTGGTGACCTGTGACACTTCAACCGCAGCTTTCAAGATGGCCACTCTTGGCTCATATTCAGGCCAGCACTGGCTGTGAATGCCGGCGTGTGTTTCTGCAACAGTCTGGGTAGATTGGTTTCTCAGCTTCAGGTGTTAACACATACCACTGTATGAATATATTGCGATGAATTCAGTGGAATTCGTAGAATGGGCTGTCGTGTCGAGGAAGAAGCCTTATCTTCCCCCTGTGAGTTCATAAAATTTCCTCTCTGGAGGGAGGAAGGGAGTCTGGACAACAGAAAGTTTGCCTCTCTTCACTTGTTCAGCTCTCCTCCCCAGGATTCTTGGCGGCCTGAGGGCAATAAATAGCACATCTGCTGCGTTTTCTAGGAAAGAGGATGTTATACAGTGCTATAACTAAACACCGGAGAAAAAGTGTGGTTTGAATTCGGTTCGGTTTGGTTTGGACCGGAACCAGGGTTGGGGTCACTCCACTTTCATTTCGGTTTACTCAAAATGCCAAGTGCCACTGCTATTCAGTGGCTAATAATAGGCATTCATTCTCAATTATTTTTCAAGTTGTTCATTTTTTTAAATTGAAGAATATCCAACTTCCTGGATTGGTTGAATTGAAAGTTAGTTGACTTCCAACCCACAACAGTTGGCAAACAAGTAGTAGATTACTACATGTTGCCTCTCCCAGGAGGTGAGCCTAGGCCCCTTGGTAATTGCAGTCATGACATGTAGGGATATACGACCTGATGTCCCACCCTTGTCTTCTTAGCTCTGTCGTTACCCCTCAGTTAGCACCTTATCTCAGCTCCTTATCATCGGACTCAGGATCCAAGAAAGATCAGCCGTAGTCTCGGAGGTAGGGCTGCTCAGGTTACTGGTGAAATGGCTTTACTGACGGGCACCAGGTACCTGTCTGTCTGTCTGTCTGTCTGTCTGTGCATCCCACCACAAAACTCCTGCCCTGACACGCACACCTCCACGTTTGTTCCCACGCTTACAGTGAATTGGTTTTGTGTGGTGCTGCAAGCGGTGCAAATGTCTTTTTATGTGGTAGAATGTTTTTGGATTCCTGGTTTGTTGTCAGTTCATTTTATAACCTCACACTTGTAATAATTTGGCACGGTCACGTAATGCTTTACATCACATCCAAGCTCAAGAAATTAGTGTCGCTCAAAAAAAAACAGAAGTGAGTTTACATTCTCATTATGCCTGAGATAGTAATGGCATAAGTCTACTGAAACAAGTCCTGATCAGTGTCATAAGAAATCCACGCTGTGCACATGGCATCCTTTCATTTGAGGATGAACGCCTTCCTCGCCAGTCTGTCAGTATAAAGGAACGAATGGAATTGCACCTTGAGGCTAACCGCTGCCTTAACTGTTCCAGCTCTGAGCCAGTGATAAGCTCGCGACAACCTGTTAACTGCCGCAGACACACATTTCAACTGTGCTAGTGTATGCATGCCAATCTGTTGCTACATCAGTGTGCCAGTTAATGATTTGTACATTGGGAGAAAGTCTTGTAACAGGGAGAGAACTCATAGTGAAACTGGCCTAGTTGCAAACAATGTGCTTTTTTTGCTTCTCCTTGGTGCACCTTGCCATGTTTAAGAGACTTGACCCGGGTTGTGCTGTTCATTTGCTCAGTAATGTGGGCTGGGCACCTTGAGAGTGAGCTATCCATTGTCAAACCTCTTTGACCTGTTCTCTCCTTCAGCCTCTCCTATTTCCGGACAAAGACTCTCTAATGCCAGGTAGCTGGCGCTGGCATTCCTGTTGCATTCCACCATGGGGAAGTTGCTGGGATCAGGATGAAAAATGCCTGAAACAAAGGCCCACTCTCATTCACAGGGTTTAGGGTTCTGTGGGAAAGTCCAGGCAGGACAGAGGTTGGATGGCAGAGGAATGCGAAGCGGGGCATAGCTCACACAGTCTCTATGACACAGGCCCAAAGACACATTGACAAGGTGGAGGTCCTCTTAGAGAAAGGAGATAACCCTCGTGAAAGGGCGTGATAGAACACAGATGTGATTGGGATGGCTATATTCTTCCTTTATGGTGTTTACAAGCAGACAGTTAAGTCATCCATTCAGCAGCTATGATGGATAGAGTTTGGGTGTGCTCGAATCCCAGGCTCTCTTCAGGGTCTGCTCCGTCATGTCAGCGCTCCGAGCTGAAAATGAATGGCATAAAAAGTACAGCTGTGCTTACCTTGCATTAATCACACATCTTTTTACTACTCATTCTGTTATTTGTAAGGGAATGAAGTCCATTCCTATACTCATGCCACATGCTGAGGTTAAGTGCCTGACCCGGCTTCACCCAGCCTCCCCTGAGCCGTATCTCATCCGTGGCTTGTGAAGATTTAGAGAGGAATTTACCGTCAAAGCTCTTCACTCTCCCACAACAGATACCAACAGATACTCTCGATAATGCATCTGCAACTAAAGAGAAAGAGGAGAAAGAGAAAGTGGAAGAGAAATGATCTGGAGTGCAGTGAGATAGAATGAGATACACACAAAATTACTGATAGCACAAAATTAAAACACATTAAGGTACTATATGAAAAGGACAGTAGGTAACAAAATTCCTTGGTTGTAAAAATATTTTTTTCCCAAAATGAATATATTGCGTTTTGGAATTGACCTCTTCATTTCCTCTCATTGTCATATTGTCGCTGTCGGGTGAAAACCTCATATCGACAAAAGTTCGACTTTCAGGAACTAAGAAAAACAGCCTTGTTTTTAGCTTGATGACAATTCATTTTTGATGTTATCCAACAGGTTTTGAAAGGCTTTCATAAGCCCATGAGGTCAGAGAATTGTTTTCAACCCATAGAGGAGCATGTGATCCTTCAAAAATAATAAAAATCACTAAAATTGATTATGTTTTCAGATGACAACAGCGATATCCTCCACAGAGAATAAAGTATTATTTCTGATTCAGCATAGACGATACGAACCTTAGTGAACTATATTGGACTGCATATATGCAACCACGAAACACAGCACCTTGCAGAGCAGACTGAGCAACCAAAGCGCCGCCGTCACCCTGGAAGACTTCTGCTCAACATCCTGAGCATGAATACCATCAGTTATGACCCTGTAATTTCCAGATGTCACACATAGCTTGTAGTTCTCTTCTCCTTTCCCCTTCTTTACCTGTATACAGTCTATCTCTACAGTTGAATGAATGCTGGCAGTTGGCAATGCCCTTTTTCTCAGAGGCTTTGGCTTGATTCATATCACGTAAAGATAAAATCACGGCCTAGTGCGCCTAAACAGTTAAGGCTGTGATTTGTTCTTGCTCTGAGCTATACTAACAATGCAGGCAATATGTCTTCTCCAGAAGGCTAGTCTATATGAAGTGTGTGGTTGTGGGGCGTTTCAGATTGAGTACGTCGGGAAATGAGAGGAGATCTGCTGCAGCCCACAGGCCCCTTCAGATTCTCTGATGTGGCTTCAACACACATTTCCTAGAAAATGCAAGGCCTTCTGGGATAGCACTTAAGCAGTGTGTGTTTGTGTCAGCGAGTGTATGCATGTGCATGTATCGCTGTGTCTCAGCGTCGTTGTTACGCACTCCCCTTTGATATGTGAGGACACAGTTGGCTGGCTGTGGCTTTCCACACAATGGAGGAGTGTGTGGCCGATGTAGGAGGCCAAGAGGGCACAGCGCACTACATCACACAGGTGATTTGTCCTCATGGGTGTGGCTCATCGACAACATGTGGAGGTCCTGCCTCAGAAACCTCACTTCTGTCTCACAGCTATGACATGCACAGGCCTTCAAAGCCATTCAGCGATGACACTCCCATTGTTTCCTCTTGGGCTGTTATCAGTCTTATTCAAACAAGGTGTTTTCTCTCATGAGATGAATAGCGTGCTATTACCCACACTGTCTCTAGGCTGTTACGCTCCTAACAGGCTGTGATGCATGAGGGACCACTTTAATGCACGATAACTGAGTGTAGATTGAGAAAAAATGTTAATGTTCTTAGACATTCAATACCATTTCGATTTTTTTTACGCTTTTCCTGCTTTGTGTTAAGCGAATAGGGCTGAGAGACCCAGCCCTCTCATCTGCAGCCTGTTATGGCGGAGCGAGAGGATGACATCATGTTGGTCTCGGAGCAGCGGCTGGTAATTGGCCCGCTCTCCTCCTCCAGCGGCACGGGCCAAACAGAACACACAAGTGGAGCCAGGCAATGCAAGTCAGATGCACTGGGTTTTTCCAGAGAGGCTGGTGGGGCCTCAGTGCAGAGCGAGAGCCAAGAGGCCTCGAAGAGGGGCGCACCGATCCAACTGTAAATGTCAGAAATGAATGAAGGGCCTCAACCCAAAATGAAATCTGATATAATGTGCCCCAGGCCTGTCTGTTTGATCTGCTGCACAATCCGCTGCTGTAGTCGACGGGATAGAACTGTGCCTATTCTCTATGTTATGACATTGCAAAAAGCATTTTCATGTGTTCTTGGAAGTTTTCTGCGAGCCGACGTCAATGAGCTCTCAGCCCACACAATGTTCCATTACTGTTAGACTGAACCGCTGCACCTCTGGGCTGCTGAGGAGCCATAGCCAGTGATTGTTTGCAATATTAAAATCAGCTCTCAATTTCTCCGTTTTGAAGTGGTTCACATGCCTCGCGACACGGATGCGTTTCCTATGTTAGATGATGTAAAGCTCCACAAGGCATTCTCTTATTCTGAAACTCTTAGCACATGTGAATAATGGCCAGAGGATGAAACATCTGGAGAGGCGATTAAACCTCTGCAGGTTCTGATGTGCGTCTCGTAGACCAAAATCACATCAGCAGGACAATAGCACGCAAAAACAACTAATCCCATTAGCTTTGTAAGCAGCCATTTGATGTGGCAACGCGAGTAAAGCCTAATTGGCTGCAGTGGATCTGTGAATTAAACTGTTGTACCCTGTGGCCAGTCATACACACCGCATATGGGCCGGGCAGAGATGCTGGATACCTCTGTTCCCATAAAGCACAGCGTTTATCTTTTATAGAGAGGCTGCTCAGTCATGCCACCATGTTTCCCGCTATGTGGTTGTTGTACACAAAAACCAGCGGTGTGATGATTTTCTGATAGACCTTTTCTCCCTGAGAGACAGATTACGTAAACTGCCAGATCTCTGTTATCATCTAAAGGAACAGTTGTGAGAACACGTTTGGCGTCTAAAGCCTGTGTGGGAAACATGCTTTGCTTGCTGTATTGAAAGTGGGCGCAGTGCTCAGCGTGCTGGCACGTGCCCGTCCGCCTGTCTGTTGGGGAGCAGTTTCGCCCCACATCAGAGACAGACAAATGAGCCTCAGCGGCGCACGGAGGTCAAAAGTGAACTTGCAGGTGGTGAGAACATCGGAGTTCCTGTCAAGACCAAAATGCAACTCAGCGTCTGTGGACAAAACGCTGAGCGTGCACAACTCTCACAGGAGCAGCCTCGCTCCTTATCGGACTGATATCTTCTTTTAATACTTTCACTATCATTATCTATCTATCTGCTGCGCCGAGCTGTGACCTTGTGTAGCATGTATAAACTCAACCTAGACCTTGTGACTGTGAAGTTCACTATGAAGTAAATTGATGTTTGTTTTGTTTAATTATCTTCATCTGATTTCTGGAGTATCTTTATTAAAGTGACCTGTGAGAAAGGATACAGATTGAGTTATGAGCCGAACTCACTCACTCACTGCTTACATAAAGCCCTAATTTCCATTCATTTTCTGACAGCAGGTAGAGTGAGTCATACAGGTTGTGTTTGAAGTCCACTGTAAGTGTATTGCTGATAAGCCTCCCTGTTGAGTCTCTGTCGGTGTGTGTGGTGTTGGTGCATTAGCTACAGTTTTGTTGGTGTGAAATCAGTTGCTGTGATGATAATGACTCAGCCTCTTCACTTCCTATCATAAGTCATCTGGGGACAGAAAGCTCAGTTTGAATGGGCAGGTGACTCTGAACGTAAGGTTAGAGGAAAGAATTCCGGCGTATCTTTCATTTTTGCTGCTGCCGAGGCACATTTCCCAGCACATCCTCTCTCCCTCTCTCTCAGCTGGTGAGCTAGCTGTCGAGGCAGAAACTGTGCCCGAGGGAGGAAATGATTATAGCATGAGGGAATGTGTTATCATTTTCTCTCTCTTGTACATACTCACTCCACCGCTGAATGTCAGATATTTGTGCTTCTTATCTGTAAGATGAGAAGAAGCACATTTCACAACTCGGACGAGGATGACACGTGTCCTCTGTCCGTGCCGAGCCGAACGCTTCCGGGTGTCACGTCAAGACGATTAGCCCGGACCGGTCATGTGCATTGAAATATCAAATGTCATGTAGGCTGTTGTGTGGCTGCACAGTGGAAGAGTGTGTATCGTGTTCCCCATACATCAACCACACACTCTTGAGGAAGCAGACCCAGCTGTTGTTGGCCATTGATACCTTTGTTGTTCCTCTCTGTGGAACCGCAGTAGAGGCTGCATTCACGACCCTTCAGCTGCCAGCTCTTTACCAGCCTGTTAGTTCACTTCATGTTGCTTGACACAGCCTCTATCTGTCTGCCTTGTGCCTCTGTCTTTCTGCCTGTCATCCTGTCTGTCTGTGTGAATGTGTGTGTGTGTGTGCGTGTGTGTGTGTGTGTGTGTGTGTGTGTGTGTGTGTGTGAGTGCTTGCAAAGTTGCACTTGAGCCTAGCTGCTTGCCTTCTGATCATCATCCTGTGTGAGTTTAGTTTGCAACTGGTACAAACAGTGATATAGTTGCTGCATACAGCCGTGTTGTTGAATGTAAGCTGTGGTGAGTTTCTGTGGGAACTAGACACTTCCACCGGCCCCTCACCATCGCTGTATCTGCACGCCCCGGAGGCACAGACTGAACTTGGGAAACCCTGCAGAAAACAAACACACGCCGTCCCCTCACATCTGAGAACACATATCAGATTGACAGCCACGACTGCAGAGGGTGGAGAGAGGAGCCGCACCTTGAAAGCCCTGGCTGTTTTTCATGTCTAGCAAACAGCCACATGTGTCAAACCACTCCTCCCACGCTACACATTTCACAGATTCCTCAAGAATGTTTGCTTTTTTACCAGGTCATGAGCACAATTGCAGGAGAATGAATCCGACGCTGCATTGTGTCTTGCAGGCTTTTGGAGCCTGTTCCATCAAGCTATTTTATCTTGTGCAATTCGTTCTTTGCCCAGTCATCAGTTTTCAGCACTCCTATTGAAAGTCTTGCTTCTCCCAGTGAGTATTTATGTCTTCATGGGCTAACCATAAAGAGAGCCTCCCTGTGCTTTCATTTCCTCAGTCAGTGACAGTGGGAATCCTGACCAAGGGCTTGAGCCCCGGCTGTGGCTCCAACCATAACATATGCCTCACTACTTCCTGTTATCAATGATTACATAACGATCGGAAACAAAGACATCCAAGGTTGTCAGGGAATCAGCCTGACCCCTTAATTTCCATGAGAATGGAATCATTGTGAGTTTTAATAGATAGTGACACTGAAGAGGGGAATTTTTGCACAATACCAGGACTCTCTTATAAGTAGTTATTGAAGGATATAAGCGTTTACAGTATATGCAAACCTATATGCATCTATGCCGTCAAAACAATTATTACAGGTGCATGACACCCCTCTTTGTGTGCACTCTGACCAGATTATATAGTAGCTGTGCGGCATAAAGTTAACTCACAAGCATTAAAAGGTATCTAATGTACAGTCTGTTGTTAATGTAGGCCTGCTGTATGCATCCGATCCGTATACATCCGGAAGGTCCTGACTATCAGCTCAGACTAAATCCGCTGAACTATATGCTTGATATCTTAGATGCACATCCTCTGGGTGGGTGCAGTATGTAGGTCACTCTAATGGGATGTGTTCCCATTGTGGAGAGTGCTGAGGATCCAGAGCGATATGGCCGGAACTGCAAGAGTGTTCCCCAGGGACGAGGCCTCGGGCCTGGGAAGCTGCGGCCTAGGATCAGCCGGAGCATTGCAGCTCCGGGCCGCAGCAGCACTGTGAACCTCGCTCTCTCCCATCTCACACAAGTGGACCGGTGTGGGCTGGCCCAGGGCTGACATCTGAATGATAACTATTAGAATAGAGCAGAAGGAGCCCTGGTCCTCCCAGAGTTTTGGTGGGAAGAATTGATGACTTCCTCTTCGTTGACCCTAGGCAAGAGGAAAAACGTTTCTTCTGGGCGGTTTCTGTTATTAATAGGCCTGATAGACTGCTGAACAAGGCCGTCCTTGTGGGAATGTTTAGTTGGATCGAATGTCATGTTTTCAAGAGTGTGAAATGTTTTTTTTTTTGTGTAGCATGTTGTGTCATGATCACTCTGATCCACCTCTCATAGCTTGCGGGGCTATTAGCTAGGTGACAAAGCCCAAGTATCTGGTCCTTCAAGGTTGTTGTTTGATTGAGACTAATCTCCAGGTTTTGATTTCAACTGGTTTTGTCTAGGGTGGAAGTACTTTTTGCTCTCTTTCTGTGTCTAAACTAAGGCTCAGCCTGTTGAACTGGATTTTAAGCTCTCTGAGCTAAAAAGGGCTGCACCCAAAGTAATGTATTATGGGGGGGAAAAAATACATGGGAAAGTGGTGACCATGTTGTTTTTAAGGGACAGGGAATCAGGGGAGAAAAATTAAAGCCCATTTCCAGTCTCTTTAACTGCGTAATTTGTAGGAGGAGGATTTGGGATGAACACAGAGAATGCAGACTTAATCTTTATATCAGAGGATGGGGCAATTACTATCTAGCACTGGCTCCATACCAGGCATGTTTTGTCTCATATTCCTCCTCTTAAGTTAGAGATGAGTTGATTTCAGTAATGGTGGGCAGTATGTGAAATCCCTTGGCTTGGTCAGAGAGAGGAACGCCCTGGTGGATACAGAACAGTACTGACATACCAGGCTGATGGTCCCGGTGCCCTGCGGAGGCCTCCAAGCTGCAGGTCAGCCCCTCTGCTCCGCTGGACCTCCACAGTGTCCCACCAGCCTTGACAGGATCAAAGCCAGGCAGTGTGCCAGGGGACTGGAGGAGAATGATGTGGTCACACCGTCACCACTCTAACATATCATGGCATTTCCTGCAGATAGGCCTGGTATGCCCCTGTTTGTCTTGGGTTTTTCGTCCGGCGCTCTTTGGAAAGCCAGATTACACAATAGGCGAGGGAAAATGTTTGATTTCGCCATCACCCAGAGTGTTTGTTTGTTTGCCTTGCTGGCTGCGGTGGTGAGGTCAGTGCGGTCCAGAGAGCTGGTTTGTGGTCGAACTGAAGTGGTCGGTGCAGGACCATATCATGCAGACTAGGCTCTGCTGCTTACATTTCAGACGCTCTTCCTTTGTCCTCTCTGCGCTTGATTGGATAAATGTAGTCTGTTCTGCAATGCGATACCATATTCAGCCAAGATTCCTAGAATGGTTCCAATTTTAAGACAATGTCATTAGGAAAAGACTTTCCTCACAGAAACAATATTTCCCACTCCCACTTAGGCTTATTGGATTTACAATACTTCTCAGTGTGCATCAACATGTTGGGTCCGGCTAAAGTTCATGGTTAGTTTCTCTAATTGCCCTACATGAGGACCATTACTGTGACAGACTTCAACCCCCATACTGATGACATGATGACTTCCATCCTTCTGTTGGAATACATGAGGGGGAATAGGGGCCTTCTGAGTCTTCCCTCTGAATTTAATCAAGCAATGAGACCAATGAGGTGAATTAAGGCTGGAGCTGACTCAGCCTTACAGAGGCCTCTTTATGCCGCTGTTCAAGTTGAGGAGGCCCAGGGTGAGTATGCATCACACACAGGAAAGCACCAGGCAGCTCCCAGACAGTCCAGGCCCCAGCAGTCTGCCCCTGAATCCCTCCCTGCTCGCCATTTACAAGGAGCATATCACCTCACTAGAGCAACTTTCAAAGCACTTTCGTTCACATTGCGAGGGCCCCCATTTCCTCCTCTCTCTCAGGAGGGAAATGTAAGTGTGCTGGAGAGGAAATGTTGCAGAGTCTAAGGGAAGTCAAGAGCCGAAGAAAGCAATGTTATTTGTGGAACTGTGAGGCCCATTGCCTTAAAATAAACCTACAGAAAATGACTTACTGGAAACTGCTCAGCTCTCTGCTGCTGATTAACGGCTCATTTTTCTATAGGCACAGAGAGCAGAGAGAGCGACAGACAGAGAGACAGAGAGGGACAGAGAGAGAGAAAGACTAACTTTTGTTTCATCCAAGGTCACCGAGTGTCCAGCTGCAAGGCCCTCTATCTACCCCTGGGATCTATCTTCCTATTGGACATCCTGTCCCTGATGAATTGTCACTCTTCTCATTTAAAACTTCACAGAGGAAGCTGGCCATCGCCGGGACACGCCCGCTCGGCCTCGGCGGCCAATCAGGACGCTCCAGCTGTCCAGCATCCTTCCCACCCAGAAAACCACAGCTGCCACAGGAGCTCCTTCACCGGAATCTTTGTTTGTGTCCTTCCTTCCCTAATCTCTGACCACACACACTTGTTCACTTGTGACAGGCAGCCGCTGCCTCTTGGCCCCGGCCCAGTCCCCTGCCTTCTGCACCGCCTTGGGACGTCTGTGTGCTGCGAGGCAAATGAGGAGGAAAGCTTGGGGAGCTTCAGAGCTGACTGCTGGAGCAGAACAGGGGGCCCCCTCACTCAGCAGAGTTATATAACACTCAGAAAACTAGCTGTATGCTCACATGAAGAACATCAGTCTCTCAACAGACTGTGAACATGGGCGTACTTTTCATGCATGCTGTATTTTCTGCAATGAATGGCATACACCGATCAAAAAGACAAAGACACAAAGCTCATCTGCATTGTCAGACTGATCTCTTCTGGATGTGAAGCGAAGATGAGTTTGTTCACTGTTTAATGGAGAGGATGTGATCTCACCCACTTAAAATCCAACCTATGTCGCTTGCCGCTCATGACTTAATCCAGGCTTCCCCTTTGTGCTAAGTGTCCCACCCCACCCCCTACACACAGAAAAAGGAGAGTTCTTCAAGGTTTCCTTGGTTAGGGTAGTGGTTCTATATGGAACTGTAATGACCCAAAAAACCTTCTGATTTTGTAAAAGCAAAGACTTGCAAATCAGAATAAATGACTTAGTGTGGTTCTTGAAAATGCCTTTTAATACTGTGAATCTGTAACATTTCTCATGTTCTTAGAAGGTTCTTTACAGCACCATAAAGGATTCTGCTACGGTACAAGCCTAAGGAACCATGCTCTGGTACTATATAGAACCCTTTTTGTTTAGAGTGTACCCTCTTCCCCCCCCCTCCTCTCTCTGGGTCCCTGCTTCTATCACTCCTGAGTGCATGGTGGAGAATAGGGCAATGTTCTCTGAGGATCTGGTAGGAGTGAGGGATGCAAGCTGCCGGACGTCAGAGTTGTATACAGACTTAATGGAGGAGGGGGGAGACACAGCAGTGACCCGGGCCCAAGCTGCGGAAAAGAAACCCTCTTGTGTTCTAACCCAGACTAAAGACCAGGCCCGGATGTTGCTATCTGTCCCGTCATTGTCTCTTCAAATGTTGGCATTTGGGTTTGAATGATGGCTTTCAGTTTAGCCAAAACATTCCAAAGGCACAGTGTGGGAAACACCCTCTTTTTCCTGTGCTGATTTGATAACTTTCCATTTGCTTTCCGATCTGGCTGGGTAGTTGACTGCAAATTAACTGGTTGCACCGCAGGACTTCCAATCACATTCCAAGCACTGATGGTGGGGGTTACTCAAGTATAAAGGCAGTAGGATTTGCACATCTCAAGAAATCTAATTATCAGATGCTGGGGAGAGAGGCGGCAACTTGAGGAAAAAGGCAATAGTCTTCATACTAGTGTACTACTTCCAGCAGTGAATTTTTTGTCTATAACATGTCGGACGATGTTTGCTGAAGGTGTGAGATACTGTACATGTATACATAACCCTGCTGGTTCTTTTAATCCTCGTGTCACTCATAAAACTCAGTGCTATATTTGTTGTGTAGTTAACCCAATTATTCATTATCAAATTATCAGATGATGAACAGGACTTCAAGAGGATTATGTGAGAACATTTTCTCTGTCTGACTCTACATATGAGTCGCCTAACTTCTATTGGAAAACACCTTCTTTCCCCACTGTCCTGTAGCCACTCTGCGGTGAGTGGCAGTGACAGGACGGCTTTGATGTGTGACACTTGCGATAGAGGCGCGCTCCACAGCGCTGATAGCATGACAAGAATAGCATGTGAAAGAGCAAGAACATGCAACTATCCATGAACATTTATGCAGCAGCCTACTTTTCATGTTTGGGAACGGGCAGCAGGGTGTAATCAGTTGATGTGGAAGCATATAGTATGCAACCATGTGACAGACAGAAGCCACTTTATCTGCTCCCTGGCTGAACTACGCCAGCTATCACTCAGCGCTGGGAGGAGTGTTCACCACTGTTCACACCACAGCATTCCAGCCATAGCATCCTCTTCTCTACTGTCAGTAAACCCAAACAGGCAGCTTGACTCATAGCACATGGGCAACCTGTAATCAAGCTTGGCCCTGAAACTGGCATGTCAAAGTAAATCCTGTGTTTATATCCTAGAGAGGCCTCCCTCATGGAATGATTTACTTGCTCTAGCACAGGAAATGCATAAAATGATGTTAAGCTTCAGGCCAATCCCTGGGATTACAGATCTTGAATATCACCCCCCATTCCCTTCTCTCTCTCCCTTCTTTGTCTCATTGTCTGTCTCTCTCTCTTTCTCCTGATCTGCGGCCCTGTGGTGTGCAGTCTGCCCATCTCAGGGCCCCTGTGCTCTGGTGGGTTCAGTGGACTGGTATGCAGCAGGAATCTTTGGATCAAGGTGATTTCACGCTCCTCCACGTTTTCCCAGGGCTCCGGGCGCTCTCTGTTACCTCTGTGCGACTCGGACTGTGTGATAGTGGCTGACATGTGTTATCATAGGACACATGCACAAACAGCAGCAACAGGGTAAGGGAGCTTTATCTGTCTAACACCTCTGTTTCCCTCAAGTGTCGGACTTTGCCTGTCTGGTATGGCAGGCTCCCTTGGTCTCTAGCGGAGAGACCCCCTCTGGACACCGACAACGACCCGGGGATTTGTCCACCTCTCTATGCTGGGGCAAAGCGAGAACGCTGTGACATGAAAACTCAATTCTAAGATGAATGCTCTCAAACATCCCCCCTTTGAAGTAGAACTAATCTGGCTAACCTTGACATTCCCTCGGAGACAGTTCCCACTCTCACTTCACAGTCTGCTCTCATAACAACTCAACAGTGCTCTTTTTTTCTCAATGAAACTCCATATCTCATTCAGCTCTTTGGTGGCGACTGTGAAAGGGGGAAGTTTTGAAGTCGTTCCAGCGAGAAGTGGCTCAGTTCAGGCCCCCGTCATTCAGCTCCACTTAAAACACTTGAGAGACTGTTGTGTAAGCTTGTAAGTACACGTGACTAAAATCTAATTTTGATATGTGTGAATACTTTCAGATTTTTTGTTTACGTTTTCACATCTTTATTTTGAGAAGGAAGTCAACAGAGACCGAGCGTGATAGGGAGTTGACAGCATCATGGCTTCCTCTTCCATTCTAATCCTACCGTTTCACAGATTAAGTCCTGTCTTGGAAGGACAAAGACACAAACACTTTCAGACATCCTGGACAGATCACAAATACTAAGTACTCTCTGCAGAGTTGCGTGTCCATCCTCATGGAAGGTGGTGGGATGCCAAAGAACATCCTTTATGGAAAGCTTTCCTCTGGAAAAGGATCAACAGGCCATCCACACCTAAGGATGTCTGCAAACATCACACTGTCCCATGGCTATCTGGCAGCATTGTGATCTGATGAAAAGAACCAATGGTGTGCTGAATCTCAGCAATGGTCATCACAAAATAATAGATCTTATTCCCATATGGCGGCCATTTTGAGCCCACATCACACGCAGGTGGGAAACTGCAGCCGTTACAGGATAGCCGCTATCTCCTGTATCAAGATTCATACAGACAAACATTTATCATTTCACAGATTCCTCACTGAAAATGTATTAGAAACAAATGGATCTAAAGAATCCAGAGGGATATAGGTTCATATTGTAATATATTTGGACCACAATAGTTTGCTATCGGAATATATCGGAGCCTATAGCAAGCTAGTAGCTAACTATAGGCAGTGAGCTAGCTAACATCCCTGCTAAATTCAAACATTCGTTGTTGTTGTTCCTGAGATTGCTGTTTCTTTTGATAACTGTTAGGTCTATCTGAAGTTCTCACTTTGCCTGTGTTGAAGTAACATTAGTTTTATGCTAATCTCAGATTTTCACCTTCCCGAGTGTTAAAAATGGCCACTGTGGCATGCAAAACAGAGCACATGCACCAACAGTCAGTTTTTTTTTTTTTTTTGCAGCTGTGAAGAAATGAAAAGGATACTCCAGTCCTATCAGTGAAACATAAATCGAATACGTAATTACACACCTTATTACACACATAATTTCTCACTGTTAGGCCTACATTTACTTTCAGTTATACTTAAAATATATGATGCTATTAAAATAAATGAGTAACATCATCATACATTTTTTCTATAACCTTGATGCCAGGGTAGCCAATAGCAGTAGAAAGAGTAAATGATTATGAGAACTGCACCTTTGTGCTAATGTCTGCTAGTAGCCTACTGAACTTTTGAGCAATAGCCTTGGTTGTTAGCCAAAGCTTGACAGCTTTTTGAATAAGATCATTGATCAGAAGTTCTGTCGCTTTTCTACTGTCAGTCTCTATTTCATTGCATTGTCTGCACACAGTGGGGCCAGCTGGGTTGGAGATAAGCCTACTACAGTACAAAGGGCTGATTTGTACACAAGTGAGGTGGCATTCATCCAGTTTTTGGTGCATATGGCAGCGTTCTTGTTGATAGTCCAACTAATGCTGCTTTAAAGTAGGCTATAATCTACAACATTTTCATATAGGAAATAAATATCAGTTTTGTTATTCTCTATCACTGATTGCTATAAAACAACAATATTCAACCCATAGCCAGTTCATGAAAGCTTTTACATTTGCTGTTCCAAACACCTGGTGTTAGGTAGGCCTAGGTGTTTCCCGGGAAAAATCTTCAACTGCACAGGAAGTGAGGCGTTTTACATTTCTGGTAGCAGCAATATTGGTTTGTCTGGAATAAACAGAAGAAGAACTGGGTAGTTAGCATGAGCAGCGATAGTCACCATGACTGAACAGACAAAGAAAAATGTGACACCAACAGAAACTCAAACTTCATCAACAGAATATCCAAGAAAAATAGGCTACTGCACACACTGTTTGATTGACAAGTGATCACTGCAGTGTAGAAACACCACAGTGATGGCTGCTCAGTGCTTAGCACCAAAAACATTGCCAAAATAATGGTAAATGATGATGGTAAATGTAGCTAATGCATTTTATAGGCTATGTTATTGTTGGGTATTTCATGTAGGTTAGAATTAGTATTGTTGTATGTTTCTATTTTAAGTCTTTGTTTAACCTGTAGGCCCAGTTGTTTGGGGTTTGGGTGTTCACAAATGCCTAAATAAATGAAAACTTCTTTTAGGTTACATTCCTGATGTGCATTTTCTCTTCCTCATTATGCCGCTGCAGCACAAAGTAGCTCTGTGTCTGATTTCTAAAATAAAACAACAGCCACTAAAAATCTACTTTCATTACCAGGTACATTTTGTTATAATTTCTGACCAAAGCACATGAATGCGCTGACATGCCGTATTTACGGGCTTACCAGGAGCACCTGAAGGCAGCATGGAACTATAAACCAACTGTGGAACAGGGGAGGCCTGCATTATATATTATTATACATTACATTATACATATAGCCTACATTATACATATTCAAAGTAGTCAACTAATGATAGGAAAATAGAGCTTTATTAAGCGATGCAGAGTATGCCAGGATAAGGCCGGAAGCTAGGCGGCTTTGCCTTCTAAATATTCTTACTAGAAAACCGATTCAACACGTTCGTCAATAAAGCTTTTATTTTGAAAGTTATGACCGGACGTCCTGTTTTTTAATGTGTCTGACTTGACACTCGTGCACAGAGCAGCACCAAGAGGAAGAGGCAAACCGAGAGGCAGGACTTGACTGGATCGAACCCTGCAGTCTCAACCTCATGCTTCGTCCTGGCCACTTCTCCTCCTGCCCACTGTCCCCAGTCCTGTCGACAAGGGGAAGAAGAGCCGAGCCATGGAGCTTCTTTGCCTCGAGTCGGACACAGCCGTGAGAGCCCAGCATGACCCAAACATCCTCTATGATGAAAGAGTGTTGCAAAGTTTATTAACAATTGAGGACAGGTTTTTACCGCAATGCTCATATTTCCAGCGTGTCCAGAAGGATATTCAGCCTTACATGAGACGAATGGTTGCAGGTTGGATGCATGAGGTTTGTGGGCTTTTTCGGCATTGATATTGAGGGTTTATAACTCTGCTGTCATAAGGCGTTTTAAAGAGTGTTTTGCACGTTTTGCATGTTGAGCCACATCCATAATGTGGGCTCATAGGCTAAATGGAGTAGCCAGGCCTATTTTCGTTTATAGAGAGTTGTCACGGCTGTTATTTGACAATTGAATGAGAATGACTCACCAAAGGCGTGGGAGCCTCGGAAATTCCACCACGAAGAAAATTCAGCTTCAAAGAAATAGCCTAGCTAGATATTTACATTGGATAACAGCTAAAAAGTTGGTAGTTTTTGATAATTGGATAGCCCAGACGACATACAAGGGTTTCATCTTAATTTACGTAAACGAAGCATCAATATTTTCCTTTCCTAGTAATTATAATAATTTTTTAAAGAAGGCCATAGGCTCGTTGCTTTTTGTCGAACAACATGCATGCAAACAACTCTCATTTCTAAAGATAATATTTCCCTTTCATGTGGGCAAATAGTGTTTTGCAATTTTCGGAAACAATTCTGGAATAAGATGGGGACATTTTGCACACAATATAAAGCCTGTAGATAATTTATTTGTATTTTTAATTATTTTTTGAAAAGATGACGGATAGCCCAACAAGGAAGACGACTTGCAAGGCGTGGGTTTTGTTGAACGACTTCCTATTGCACTAAGCCTAATGATTTTGTACCTTGCCTGACTTTGCAGTCAATTTGACTGACCAAAGACATGTGAAAAATTGTGATTTAACCTTTAACTTAACACTACAGCCTAGAAAAAACACAGGCCTATAGCAAAAACCCCCCATCTGTAACTGCTCTTCTGCTTTTAGGCCTAACTTACCTCTGGCTTTAGTTTTGCTTTTGTTTTGTTAAATTAAGCACCAAGATATGTATAGCCTAATACTTTCTTCCTAACACACTTTCTTTCTCTTTTCTAGGTGTGTGAAGAGGAAAAGAGCGATGGAGATGTCTTCCCTTTAGCCATTAATTATTTGGACAGATTTTTAGCAGTGATGCCCACCAGAAAGTGTTACTTGCAGCTCCTGGGAGCTGTGTGCATGTTCCTGGCCTCCAAGTTAAAGGACAGTCGGCCACTATCAGCAGAAAAGCTCTGCATGTACACAGACAACTCCATCACAGCACGGGAACTGCTGGTAAGAATCAATGGCAGCTTATAGCCTGTCTTTCAAGAGCCTCATTCATCAGCCTGTAAAGTGCAATGTCACATTTTAGCTATCATTCCTATAGATTATGCCCTAATAGCTGAATTAGTTTCACAGGAAGCGTCCCATTTTCTCTATTAAGTTAAGCTGCATATATTCAATACAGGCTGCTGGATCCAGAGAGGGGATCTCTTTGGATCCATGTGGACTGAAGTGGCGTGTGATGCCATCTAGTGCCAGTTATGCAGTATAGAATTTGGATTTATCATACAGTACATGCATGGGTGTCTCAGTTAGACATTTAAGGGCATGTGGTCTGGTTACATTGTAAAGAGCAGTAATTCCTTTACCTGCCTGCACCTATGAGCCCAAACCAGACCAATACATCTCCTTATGCCTTTCTACATGGAATTCACCACATTACTTTTGGTTTTTACCAACATACACTGCCTGTCAAACAAACCACAAGATCAGTCAACCAGGAGACCTTAAGGTTTTATTTGGAGAGCGTCTAAGAGTAGGACTACTGACCATATTGCCATAAACATCAATGACATAGGAGGTTAACCTAAACCCGCCTCTTATTGGTTCCAGAGGCAGTTTATACATCCTCTCCTGCCCACAGCAGTTGAAGGAAATGACATGCGGCCCATTTGATGCTATATATTGTCGTGAGGCTCCAGATTCCTGGATATCCTCACAGGATGCACAGAGAAGTGGATGGGAGCCTATGGGAAGATGTCGTAGCTCTTCCTTTATAACGAAGACACCGCTGCCGGTGCTTCAGCTGGACCAGCGAGGTCCAGGGGGGGATTGTGTCGGGGCAGCTGGCCAGGAAGTGAGCGCAGCAACAGCAGACCTCCGCCCCGCTCATCCACAGGCAAATGTTCTCCACGGGGGCTATAGTGTAGGTTAAATGTTCGCATGTGTGTGGCAGGTTAGGTAAGTAGGAAGCCAGCGCGAACTCCTGACATTTCGACACGGCGTCCCGGGCTGCCCCGCATCACAGACGAGCATAGGGGGGACTGTCCCTGTCAGCGTTGGGGTTTGGGTGTTCACTACGTTTGCTTTTTAGGTGACACATCTCCGGAGAGGAAGCGGATGAGAAGTTGAATTTGTCAGCATTTATCCTTCACAGTGTAAAAAAAATACTGATCGGTACATCTCATGTAGCTCAGGCGACCAACTCAGTTGCTTTTGCTTACGATTCCCTTGGTTTGTTTTGATAACTGCCTCCTTTGTTGGAAGAAAAATGCAAAATGCACCTCTTGTCCAATAGTTTTTAAGTGGCTTGTAATCCACCTTATTTGGAATTGATTATAGTCCTAACTTAAAAAAATAACTTGAGATGATAATTGTTGACATTTCTGTGTCAGTGACATCATTCAATGCCCTTGAGTCACAGATCTAGCTGTGTAACGTTCAGGGATTTCTTATACTGATTGACATGTTGCCTAACAAACATTGTGCTTCAATTAAACTTGTACCAACCACTTCTTTCTCTTGATTATATGCTACTGCCTGTGTATGGGGTATAGTCAAAGTAAAGGAAGTACAAGCATACAGACTTCCCTCTGTAATGGTGTAGGGTTCAGTCGTGTCCTAGAAGGCAAGATCCGTGCTAATGATGAGGAACACAGTGATTCTGGGCTATCCATCCTCATAATAACGAAGAAATGAAATCTCGGACACGGCTTAAGAATCGCCCATAAATGTCACATCTGGTGACTGAGCAGTCCCGTGCGTGAGGCTTACATCATGGTCATGCTCCTCATAGCATTTGGTGACAATTGACGCCTTGATATGGGACACCACTCCCATAGAGAAAAAAGAAATGCATGATGAGATGAGATCATGTCTCAGAACTGTTATGTTAGTTGTGATTTGATTAGAAATAGTCTGGTGCTCTAATGGGCCGAGAAATGCATCCTACTGCAAACCGGTACAGAACTACCAGCCTGCTTCACTGTAGCAGGATTATAATGATGGTGTGACCTCAATTTTGTCTATGTCCTGTATGTTGTTTAGGTGTGGTGTTTAATACATTTTATGATTTTGAAAAAAAAAGGATGCCTACCCAACCATCAATGACACTGGTATGCATTTTAATCCAAGATAAAAAACACTAACAGGAATAATATTAGAACATAAGTATAAACTATGATAGTCACCGCAGTAATGTGTAAAAACAATCAGAAATAATCAGTGCCTAGTCATTCCTTTAATTATGACTATTTAGTGAGTTTGACTGCAGTTGTGTCACCTCTCTCACTGTCATTCATTGAAGATATTGTAAAAAAAACCCAATGAAATGTCGGTCTTGCACTCTAACACATGCTAGTAACTTGGTGGTACGTTGACATTGACTCAACACAGCTAGATTTCTTGTAATCATAAATTGAAATCATCAATCTTTACACCTTTTCTTCCTGGGGCGAGGGCTGCTGTGCAGAGGCAGCTCCCCTCGGCTGACTGTAGAGCAAACCCAGTCTAGCTGTTTGAGGCTTGTGACAGGAAGGAAGTGGCTAGCTGTCTCATTGGCAGGGCCTCTAAGCAGGGCAAAGCTTGTCACATGCCGGCGATATGAAGACAAAGGATGAGAGGAATGAGAAAGGCATGCAGATAATAAGATACAGCGAGGAGAGATAAAGAGAAGAAATGTTACTCTTATTACAGAGCCATTTCCTCTGGGAATAAGGATGGACTGTGATCTTTTTCACGGTCAGCGGAAGCGTGGCATCATGCCATTTAACCCTCTGACTGGGTAGATACCGCCAAGAAGCAGAACTCGCGCTGACCGCTCGGTTTTAACCTACTTGACACATGCATAGTTTGCCTTTGATAATACTGTGACATATTTTCCATCAAAGCACTCTCTCCTCTGTCTTCCAGGAGTGGGAGCTGGTGGTGCTGGGGAAGTTGAAGTGGAACATGGCCTCGGTCATTCCCAATGATTTCATAGAGCACATCATCCACAGGCTGCCCCTGCCCAAAGACAAGCTGGCTATGGTCCGCAAGCACACACAGACGTTCATTGCCCTCTGTGCCACAGGTAATGCAGCTGCATATCATCTCATGTGCTTTTTTTACTGCTTTTTACTTGCGTGTTTGCTCGCTCGCACGCTCACTCTTTTGCTCTGCTGCTGTTATTCCCACATCCACCAGAATATTCCCACACACACAAACATTCTCCCATCGTGAGTCATCTGTGACTATGCCTCTGACCTCTTTCTTCTCTCAGCATAGACTTCTGGCTGCGTTTCCCTTATCCACTCTCTAGTCTCCACAGCTTGTAGTGGGGCTTGTCCCAGCAGCGGACCAGCTGCTAAAAGCTGTGTTGGAGCGCCCAGAGCGGACGAGGCAGGTTTTCTCTCCTAAGAGTACAGGAGAATCCTATCAGTGCTGTGTTAAGATTAGCCGCCCACACGGGTGATGATAGCGATTGTATCATATGATGTACTGCCGCACGCACGCACACGCACTGTCCGGTATGACTCAGGTGCAGCTGAAGCGCTGGGCTGCTCTCTCTGTATTGTTTGTTGACAGGGAAGCTTCCAGGTTTAAAAAGTCAGGGCAGTGGGCCAGCGATCTTCCTTCCTCCTCCTGTCCCTGCCTCAAAATAAACTGCGGTGGCTCTGGAGAAGCACAAACTCAAACAGCCTCTCCCTAGGT
This sequence comes from Centroberyx gerrardi, assembly GCF_048128805.1. Classification (NCBI taxonomy): domain Eukaryota; kingdom Metazoa; phylum Chordata; class Actinopteri; order Beryciformes; family Berycidae; genus Centroberyx; species Centroberyx gerrardi. The sequence continues at coordinate 8,570,532 of NC_136020.1, forward strand.
GAATCCCATGGCATTGCTTTGCCCATACTAGGAATCCCATTAATATTTTCATATCCTGGAAATAAATTGAATTGCAGGATCACCTAATTTACTTAATACAGCACTCCCACTATCACAATGGCGCCTTTCATCTGCTGCCTCTCCTAGCCAATTCTATGAAGGAAATAGAACAAAAGAAAGGAGGCCACATCAGTGTAATGACATCCTTTGCATACGCCAGTGTGGTCAGATCTGGCCAATAAGCGCTTGTTTACTAGAGGCACTTATTGGGACTGTAGGCTCCTTCAATGAGTTTCATGCCCCGCTTAGCGCAGTTTTAGTGTCACACTCTTTCTTTTTTATTTGGGTGTGTTTCAGTGGTCGGCTCTGCTATTCATAAGCAGCTGGTTATATCCAAGCACAAAACAGCCGCAGTGGAGAAAAAAAGGAGGCCTGCTGTGGTCGTGCAGTAATGTAAATGTTTGGAGTTTTATATGGAGTCACAATGTTATTCTTATGATGGAGGAGCTCCTCCTATGGACAGCTGGGCTCTGGAGGAGAGGATAGGCGTAGTGCAGCGGGCTTCTCTCCAGGGGTTAGCCAAAGCTATCAGTCACATCCTCTTTGCAGAAACAAGTAAGCCAGGACCGGTCTGCACTGGGCTAGGACTATGCTCTGGGTTGGGCTTGCTAATTCCAGTAATAACAGCACTTACCAAATGTGTGTATCGAGTGTCTGACTTGTGAAATAGTGTTGGTCATGTACATGTGCTGAGCTGGGCTTGTGTGTGCTGGGATGGGCCTGTGTATCGTACAGTAAGTGCACAAAACATTCGGACCACCTGCTCTTCCCATGAAATGAAATGGACTGGTCAGGTGAGAGCTGCGGCCACTTAGGGAAGATCCCATGTACAACCACCCCAATCAGGAAGGGGTGAAGGGGAGAAACACATGCCAGATTAAAGAAGGATTTGTCCAAAAGTGGGCTCAACTCGATACTCGCAAGGTGTGTCATACACTCCGTTGTCCTCTCCATGGCTGCCTCGTCCGTCTAGGCCTGTTGTCGCTTAAGCCTCTAGACTGGGAGAGGGACCGGAGGGAGTAGTTCCTGGAACTCGTTGCTCAGCGAGTAGGAGGATCCCTGCTCTGTTTTTCTAATCAGAGCTTAGGCTTCTTTGAAGGAAACCACACAGGTTCCACCACACAGCTATGTTGAAACTCAGTCTGTGGGAAAGTCAGGCTCAGCTGGGAAGGATGCATATTGGGCATGATTCAGATGCTTGCATCTCTTATGCATCTCTCATACCTCCTGTGGGCTGAGTAAAGTGTTACTGTGCTATGTGTCACTGTTGAAAATGTGATTACCATCCTTCACTATTGCTTCGAGCTGCTGTCTGACAGACTGAAGATTAATACATTTCTCTCACTTCTCTCTCTCTCTCCACCAGATGACCGCCTCGCCATGAACCCTCCTTCCATGATTGCCACCGGCAGCGTGGGAGCAGCTGTCTGTGGCCTGCAGCTGGACCACACTGACCAGATGCTGAGTCGAGACAACCTGACAGACCTGCTGGCCAAGATCACCAACACAGAGGTGGTGAGTACCACAGGGGAGGCACTGCTTGGAAAGCTGTGCCTGTTGAAGTAATTGGTTATCATCAGTTTTGAGTATTACATGACAATACATTGTTAATAGTTGTTAGTATTACAGCATCTCAGGACAGGAGCATAGAGAACTTTCTAGTAAACAACAGCGATGACTGCAGTAGTGGCAGATTGAAGCTATTTACTTTTCATGGAGAGAGAGCTTGTGGCTCTTGGCTGGGGAGCCAGACTGCTGCTATAAAGAGCAACGGCAGAGGGAATGTCTTCTTAAAACCCAGGGCCCACATTCTTGTGGTAGGACACAGGCAGTTCCTTCGCATGGCTCCCGCTTTAGCTGTGTGCCCCTCCTGGTAGAGGAATATGTTTGTAATGCTTCGAAGCCAAGGACCGTCTTTCCAGGGGAAAGGCCAGCCGAGAAACAAACACAGATCTCCAGGCTACCCTCATACCTGCAGACTGCTCACTCCCTCGCAGTTAGTGTGAACTTAAAATGTGTGTGCAAAATCAAACTCATTGCATTGCATGTATTATACATACACTATATTTATCACGAGACAGCTGTGTGAGCTTTCACCGTCACAACACCTTTTGATACAAAGACCAGAGGTGACTCCAGAAGCCTAGAAATCCAAAAAGGCCACAGCCAATGAGCCAGAGGAACAACACCGTCCCCTCTTAGCTTGTGGTTATGTTGCCACAGCAACGCGGGCCCCGCAACCCAGCCGTCATAACAGGCGCTCCGACTGCGGCCCATCGGGTTCCAATTATCCGTACATTTCAAAGGAATGCTGGCCTCTTTGCGAGCCCCGGTGCATTCTTTAAGGTCCCTGCAGTCGGCTCGCTGAGGCAGACCTCCCACATCTCCCACAGACCTGCTGGGAGGAGAAGAGAGCGACGGAGAGAGAGAGAGAGAGAGAGGATCCCCTTTCATGAGGGTAGCAGGGTAACAACATAGAGAAGTCATCCAAAACATCCGGTCCCACTGTCCTATATTCTGTTTTACACCCAAACTCTGAGGGTCAGGGTGCAGTAGGTCAAAGCCATTTCCTCTAGGCCTCTATGTAGGACTCATCGCACTGTATGGCCCGAGGGATGGAGGCTGGGAGTCCAGAGTTTCAGATCTGCTTCTCCTTTCCCTAATAAATTTCAGAGCCCTGGTGACCCCCCCCCTAGCCCCCACCCCCCCTCGTACCCCAGACGCACACGGCTCTCGTGTCAGAGAGGATTCCGGTGCCCACCGCGTAGCTCGCTGCGCCGTGTTGTTGGTATCGGAGTGCGCTGGTACCCATTGTTCTGGTCATGATGCAGACGGGACCACCTACCTTAAGACGCGTAATTCCCTGCTGGTATGCCGTGCATGTGACCAAAGCTGTTCCGCAACTCGCACGTCGGATGTGCTAGATCGTCCATGTAACTGCACGCAACAGTGTCTAGCGTCCGTGTGTGTGCACAGTTGTTGCGTGTATGCGTTTGAATACTTGCAAGGGTGTATGTGAAGTGTGTGTACGTGCCTAATGACTGCTGACCCCTTTTTGTTGCAGGATTGTTTGAGGGAGTGCCAGGAGCAAATAGAGCGTGTGCTGGCCAGCAGCCTGCAGCGGGGCCAGCAGCACAGGCAGGACGCCGGGCTCCGAGCGGGCAGCAAGGCGATGGAGCAGCAAGACCAGTCCAGCACCCCCACAGATGTGCGCGATGTCAACCTATGAACTCCCAATATGCCAGTCATACCTGCCTACCGATGAGCTTATAGGAGCGAGTGGCATAAAGGTCAACCAATGAGCTGCCAGTATCCACGTCAAATCACCCATTGAGCTCCTGTGATTTCGCAATATGTCAGTGTCGGCTCCCACAAAGGATGGTGTGACAATCTATGAGCTTCCCTCGCCCACTTGCTGAGATGTCAAGTATAATGAACTTGTAGAAATGACAAGTTTTTAGTTTTTCTCCTTTTTCCCCTTTTCATACCCGGTTGGTTGTATTTTGACCTATTGTATGGGCCACATGTAATCAAACAAGCTATTTAAAACCGTAAATTCTTGAAAACTTGATAGTGCCTTAGGTTCCCAGAATGGAAACCTGAATATATTTTCATACTTGAAAAAAATAGCATAATTATATGAAATATATATATTTCTTTTGATAAAATCTAGCAAAAAGAAACGTATTATTATCAATAATGTCTATTTGGTTATTATTATTTAGCTAGTATTTAGTTGCATTACTCTTCTTTTATCATCTTTAGCAAGCAGTTATCAATTTCACAGTTATTGGGTTTCCCTCATCTGTGATTCGTATTAATTTGCAGTGTGCAGGAAACCCGTGTAGTAGTAGTGTGATTGATATGCTGATCATACATGGCATTTAAACCAAGCTGATATCCAGCAGGAGGAGCACTAGCTAGCTGCTCTCTCCATCTATTATACTGTGCACCTGTAGCACTGCTTACTATTTATGCTGAGATGTGCTGGCCAGGAGTGGGCTGGGCCCACTCAGAGAGGGGGAGAGAAGGTCTGGGGTTTGGAGCAGTGGCTGCTGTCCTAAAGGTTAATACAGAGGACAAGGTCAGTTGTTAAGGTCTTGATTTCACTGCCAAGTCCACAGGACAGTATGCCAAATGGACAATATGTACCTTTATTTGAATTCAACAAGACTACATTTGACCAATAGACTCTTGCAATGATTGTTCTTCGTCTAGCTCCTTCATGTTATTTAGACAGTAATTAGGAGCATCCAGTAGTGTTGCAGGGATTGGGACAATTTTAGTCTAGGTCGAGTAGTGTTGATGTCATGTTAGCTGTATTAGAGAAAGGACAGTTGGCACGTTGAAGGTTTGGAAACGGAAAGAGGAAATGGATGCAGGTTGAAGTGTTGTGAGAGGTGTCAGGTTTTTGGAGAAAGAACGCATGTGGAAAGTGGAACAAAATGGAAGACGTCTATTGTTGGATGATGAACGACAGTAAAATGGTGGGGAAAGGTAACTTAAGCTAAATAATGTTTCAACAACAGCATGATACTTGAGTGGCACACAGCAACAAGCCTGCCTGGTTTCTGCCATGTGTCAGATAGGAGTTGATGTCCAGGGAACAGTTTGGGTGGACTGCCCATCAGTTTCTCCTGTATCAATGTAACCATTGAGTTTTGATTTTTGAGTAGTCGTTTGGGGGGAGGGGGGCTCGGATCAAGATGAATGCACTTTTAAAACACACTCCTTAAGAATGGAAAGGGGATGGTGGTTGAGGAGAGTTAGGTGGGTTATTGGGGTCATTTTTATTTTTATTTTTTTTGTTTTCCTTTTAAGTTATTTGATCTTTTCTGGGCTGGATTCCCATGGGGTGATGCAAGTTGTCTTGAAAGCTATCCCCCGACAGGTGAGTAGACGTAGGATTTACCATTTTATAGTTGTGTTGAAATATGGAACCAAATCAGTTGCAATGCAAACTTAGGAAAGCCAAGTCACGTGTAGACTTAGATTTTTTTTGATTCAGTACATTCATTTAACCTTACTTGAATTTTTGTTTTGCCTAATTCATAGCCAAACTTTCTGATGGTTCTTTGAAAGAGTTACACACATACTGTGTCCTAAATATTGTGTTGTGGTTCATGTTTTGCTCTTTTTTTAATGTAAATTACTCTCTGAACTGAGTTTTTAAAAATGCCATTTTGTGAGGTTTCTCCATCTTTATAGACTTGGGTAGGGGTTTATATGGTGCAAAAGTGTGTTGACAGTATATACTGATATGCTAGAAATACTCCTTAAATTTTAGGACAGAAGTTTAGTTTCTAAATTCTATTCTTGCATGTTCTGTTGTGCAAAAAGCCAAAAATATTTTTGTCTTCCAAAAAAAAAAAAAAAGCTTTAAACAGGAAAATTGTTGAATTTAAAGTTTTGTTGTTGTGAATAATTTGAAAGAGATAATTCCAAAGTGACAAAAATAGATTGTTTATGTTAAAGACCTCTTTCTCTTGCTGCTATGAAGCTTTTCTTTTCTAGTCTTACACAAAGATGACATTGCCTTATTGTGATTCACTTGAGTGTGCTGCTATATTATGAAATGTTGTATATGTAACGGTCTTCTTGCTTTTCTGTTGTTTGTGTACTGGAGGGAAAGTAACAGGTTTGGTGCGGGACTGGAAGTACTCGTGTTCGCAGATCTTTTGAATAGCATGTTTATTCTCTTCATGTGTATCTTATATTCTATCATATTCTTGCTGCTTCCTGTAATGTTTGTGTACCTCAGGTTAATTGGACAGATCAAGTGAGATCCCATCTTGCATTACCTCATCACAACTCTCACATCACATGTCTTTTTACTCTGAATTTTTTGGACGGGTTACACTTTTCTGGATGAGAGGAAGGACAGTACCTCCTCTACATCAAGAAAACTCAGCCACCAGATTCCACTGAGCAGTTACAACTAACTGTAATCATTTATTTCATACATCTGGTGCTAAATCAAAACGGGCTACACAGTCTATATCATATATGTATCTGAAAGACAAAAAAACATCTTTAGTATTTTTTTTTTCCTACTTGGAGTTTAATTGGCAGGTTTGAGACCAGTTGGATGGATTAAGTGGAATATTGACTTTGTGAGGTACCCATTTAGAAGTTTTAGCCACCAGTTCATTTATCATTGTTCACTGTGTGGAAAAAAAAAAGACGTGGGACTACCAGCTTGTTATTCCATATGTGCTTCCCACTATCACTATGTGCAACCATACAATGTACCTCAGAGGTGTCTGATCCACAATTTCTGCTCAATAAATTGGCTAAAATCACTTGTTTTGTGTATTTTGTTATTCCTCTGCTCATTCTGGATTCTGCCTCCCTGCACCATTTTACTAACATGGGGAAATTTCTAAACTTCAATGAGCCCTTACTTCTCCTCTATCACAACAAGAGGGCAACTAAGCCATGGAAAGCAGGGATATTGAGGCCAAGGAGCTAGTATCAGTTGGTACTGCAGCCCATGACAAAATCAAATTTCACCCAAACATGTTAATATATTAACATTAACACATAGGTCTATATCTGAACAGCCAAAGTTCAAAGTGGTTTACTGTTTGCTATTTAACAAAATAATATACAAACCATTTTGTTGCTACTCAGTGAAAATGAAAAAAAAAAAATATTTGTGGCTGTTCACACACAGCTTCTAAACTTATGTCCTGTTGTGGAACCAATTTGTTACTTCTAGGAATAAAATGAGGCTTCTGCAATGTAATTGGTTTGCGTCACGACGCAGCGTGCTGCGTCACGCAACGTTGCAGATGTACCAACCAGGAAGTACCACAGCCAAGTCCGCAGCTGAAAATGTTTACATTTAGCTTGACATTTATCCGACAGTAAGTGAAGAACAGCTTTGTTTTATTGTTATTTTATTTAGACCTGAATGTGTATGACTTCGACATTTGTATGTTCGCCATATTCTCAAGAATGGGAACAACGTTGTTTGCCTCTAATGACGCATGGCGGCTGTAATGTTAAGCTTTGACTGTGTCGCTATTTGACTTTGAAACGATGCATGAATTACAGATTGAAGTAGTATGTCCATTCTATTTAAGCCATAGCTCTACGAGTTAATCTAGTAAATGACAGAGATTCCGCCTCGCTCTTGCTGGTGAAATAGATGCACATGGCTTATAACCTGGTTGTATTTTCATACAGTGGGGAAACACAATACAACAGAGACAAGTTGCTGCAAGGTATGTTGACTAAAATATGAAGGCTGCATTCCACTGAGGACCCTCACTTTTCCTGTCCAGCCACACTGTTCAGCTGTGGTTAAACATGTGGGTGTGACACTGCATATCTTTACATTTTACTGTGAACTAACACTGGAGTTGACCTGACCTAACACTGCCATACAACCTGTGTTTTTCTATACAAATAGTAAATGAAGACTATTTGAAACTTGTGTCCAACAGTTCTAAGATGCTGCTCTTTTGAACACGGTACAAAACCCATTATTACACAGACTGTAACAGGTAGAAACCCTCACAGCATCTTGTGTCGTGTCGGCAGGTCAAGGCGTGGACACGGTCCTGTCAGAGACGGGGCTGCGGCAGGCCGAGGCGGTCGGCCTGTACCTCAGAGACCTCACATTCAACAGTGTGTTCGTCAGTAACCTGCAGCGGGCCTGCCAGGTGAGACAGACACATTCATTTTTAATTTGTATTTTTTTTAACACTTGCCTGTCATCGGTTAATTCATATGTAGTAAACCTGTGCAGCTGGACAGTGGATGGAGGATTGCTGGTTCTTAACTGGCTTAAGTGATACAGCTGTGGTTGGTACAGATTTAATGTGATGTCTGTAAACGCATATGTAAATCTGATAAGCAGTGAGAATGTTTTGCTACTTTCATGCGCTTTCTGGTAAATATGACACTATACTGTTCCCCATCATGGACAAATAAGTCACCTGGTAAAATGTCTCATTGATGTGAAGAATAAAGGAAAACAGGATATAGAAAACAGGATGTAAAAAACTTGCAGATATTGAATAGTTGGGTTACAATCATCTCTCCGTGGTCTTTGACTCACTAAGAACATTTGAATGACTTGGTAGTTTCTCCATGACAAGCTGGTTCTCTATGTATTGAGTCAGTAATTTCCAGATGTCATTTCCTTTTTCAGACTGCTGAACTAATTCTGAGGAACAACACTCACTGTTCTGGCACGGAGATGGTTTTGGACTCATTACTCAGAGAGAGGGTACGAACTCTTGTCTTCAAACCATACAGACAAATATCAAAGCTTTATATTCTATACTCCTCCTGAAGTTGTTTGTCCTCTGAGTCCTAATTGTGGTTGTTCATCATGCAGAGTTTTGGCGTTGCTGAGGGACGGCCCAAAGAGGACCTGAAGAACATGGCCAACGCCGCCGGCCAGTCGAGTCGTGACTACACCCCTCCAGGAGGAGAGACCTTGGACCAGGTGAGTCTGATACTGTCCAGAATCAGCTTTGGAAACTGATTCAGTCGATATTACTTTACTGTAGGAAAGTTGAAAATAGCCTCTTGGAAACTCAAGGTCAAGAGATTATAGCTTGTACAACAGCGCCATGCAGTGGTCTTGTTGGGGACATTACATTTTTAAAAATTCCAGAGAACTCATGTTTGTGTTTTTTTTTTCTTTTTCTGCTGGTTCACAACTCTCAAATTTCTGGAGTCGACTGTGACTTTGTTTGCAGTTGTGGGAGTCACTGGAATCGATTTCTTGACTCCTATAGATTCCATATAAGCTTCATCTGAGACCGCTGTGTATGTGACACCCAGAAGGCTAACGGGAAACAGCCTAAAGATAATTAACACAAATTAAGAAATCTGGGTAATGTTGCAAGAGCAATTATAAGTTTGGACCAATTGAGCTTGAATGCTTGAATTGATCTTTGATTGATCTATCATTCTAATGATCATTCTAATTCTCAGCTCAGTATCCCTGGCTGAAGGTATGCCTACCTCTACCCCGTTTCTAATTTGCCTCAAGTTTTTTCTAATTGACTCCTGAGCAGTTAGCTATGTTTAACTCCCTCAATCATTGGCTGAGAATCGACTCAGACTCTCAGGCTTGTAGGAGTGGAGGAATCGACTCTTTTGGGTTCCACCTTCACCACTAGCTCTGTCTCACTTCCAGGTGAGGCTACGATTCAAAAAATTCCTGAAAGTCCTTTTCCAGCGAATGTTAGATGACCACTCGTCAGGACGGAGCTGCGCTGCAGGGGCGACAGAAGCTGGGGCAGCTGGGAACGGGACCGCGGCGGCCGCCGCCGCTGCCGGTTTACCTGACGACGGTCTCCAGGGAGTGTCGTTCCACGCCCTGGTGGTGAGCCACGGAGCCTACATCCGTGTAGCCATCAGACACCTGGTGGAGGACTTGGAGTGCTCCCTGCCCCTGGGGGCCAAGATGTCCCAGGTGTTTTCGCCCTGCCCCAACACCGGCATCAGCCGCTTCGTCCTCACCCTGAGCCAGGCGCGGTCCGGGCCGGTCCTCTCCGCCGCTCGCTGTGTTTTTACTAACAGAAAGGACCATCTGGAAAACCTCAAAGCTGCTGAATAGTATTGTGTGAAAGAAAGGGGAGACGGGTTTTATGGTAGGGAAGTGTGCAGTGTCTGTTTAATTGAAAACTGAAAACTGACAACTCTAAAGGTAAAGGCCTCAAAGTTAGTACAGACCTACTGTACCTTGTGAGTAATTGAACACCAACAATGCGCAACAACAACACCATGCACAGGGTAAATGATTTCTTCCCAACATTCAATAGACTAGACATCTTACTGTGGATCATTACTCAAAACCATAACTACTGAATGTACAGTACTGTATTATAGAGGAAGCCAGTAAGGACTCGTGCATCATACTGTAATAATGTATTGTTTGGACTTGCCCTGCACTTTTTCAGATACTGTGTGTCATATCTTTTATTTTTTCAGCACAGAGTTTATGATATTTTCATTGTATTGTTGCTTCTTTTATGATGTTATACCAAAGTCCGAAAAACATGCTATTGAGCATTGTGATCATTTCAAGTTGATGTGTCCTCCAGTGTTGCGTTTGTGGTGCTGCTCATATTTTACTTTACATAAATATTACATGACAACAAAACAGAATTGTCTTTGAGTTTGTATTGAGGCAAAATGAAAAACATTGAAAATAAAGATTATAAATTTGGCAAGTTTAGGTTGCTCACACCATCATATGCAGTACAAACACATTTATACTGACTGCTGTGGACAACACTGCTGACCTGTTGCTGGCTGCTACATATTCATTGTAGTTCAGGCTGCTTACTGTTCAACCTCAGTTTGTTTGTTCTACTATTTTTAGTGTCACTTTTTAATCTCCACTACATGGCTAAAAACAGTTATCCTTCACCAACTGGGTTATGTCACACTGCCAGGGATGGAAAGTAACTTTTCAAAGCAGCAATCCTACCTTTTTCTCCATTCTAGCATCTGCCATCACTCATTACTTAATTTTAAGAAAAAAAATCATCCAATCAAAACATGATCAGGAAAAATGATGCCTGTGATCTATGAACCTGGCAAATTTAAGAGGAGGCATGAATAATCACAGCAAGAATAATTCAACCACAGCTTAATCTATTGATGTTAATGCCTCAAAGGTAAAATAAGAAAACTGAGGACATTACATTGAAGATAAATGTATTTTTACTATACTATTGATACATAAATACATGTAACAGGAAATAATGGAAGGAAGACTTTCCCAGATTGCTGTTCTTCCATGGTATTCCAACAATTGTTTATTTCTTTCATCACTACAAATTGGCATTAGATGTCTATTAATTGCCACAAACTGATATTGATATAGGTACAGACATATATACTTAGTATTTTATAGATGAATTACATCCAACAATATCTCATTTAGGAAAGTGATTTTTTAAAAGTCTGGGGAATTACAAATTCAGAGGGCAAGAATTGCACCAACAAACACATTTTGGGATGATGGGGAAATGTTTTCAGGTAAAATCCATGTTCAGTAAACCGGATGAAATCCTGGGTATAATGGGGAGGAAAGGAGGGGTCAGTTTCTCCTATCGGATGTCATTAAGAGCAGATTGAGATCCGTTTCTTCTCTGCTCATACTGAGCGTGACTTGAAAATGTTTAAGCACCCTAAGGCTCAGCTACAACTCTTGCTATTACAACTGATATGCAGAGCTCTAGTAGAAAGAAAGCAAAAAAGCTGCAGCATACTCTAAATCATCTCTGATTATGATTTAAAACATAAAGACAATCTCTGGATCTTCATCTGAGATTCAAGTTTAACGACTAACCCCAACAGGTCAAAGGTTAATAATGTATTACTTTGACCAAAATAGCACTGCAGTTACTCAGTGAGAGTAAAAATAGCATTGCAGTGTGTATTCTTAGACTGGCATGACTCAGCTGAAGCTTGTGTACCTGCGAGCTAATTGAGTGGAAGAGGTGGGAAAGCGTGAGATATTCAACTAATGAGAGGAACTGGGTCAATGTTAAACCTGCTTACGCATTCGCCATGAAATAGATGACTTCCTTCCACATAGTACAGGTTGTCTTTGCCAAATGACGCATGCAGGGCCTCACAATACCAAAGTTAAGAAAATATAATTATATAAGTCTGCATAAAATAAAACAACACTCAACCACGTTTCCTTTATGAGTTTATTTCTTCCCAAATTCAAGCAACACTCCAACAACTCCAACTCACACATTCAAAGACAAACCACATTTTCTTATATGTACATTTAACTATAAAGCATCCGTATAAATACTATAAATAATAATAAAGGAATGGATTTAAATAAATAAATACTCTTTGGGACTGGTTTTCTTGTTTGCTGGTGGTGGCCAGCACCTGTAACTTCTTGTCTAAAATCACAGAACAAGAGTTCAGATTTGAGATCAGGATTACTGCACCGTGAAGTTCTGGTCCAGCTCTTTACCCTGTAGTTATATAGCATTCCTTCAAGTCATGAATTAGATTACACAAATAAAGAAACAATATCAAAACACACAAGTGATTGGATTCTGTAGTTTTGAAAGGTTTTTGTTGTTGGAATAATGTTTTAGGTTGGACATCTAAGAATGAACAAACTTCTGCCCTCATCTTATTCCTTATTTCTGGTTATTCTCAGAATCTCCTCTATCCAACTCAGTAAACTTTGGACTTCAAAACATAGGCATGTAAAACAAAACTTATCTCCGCCGCACTAAATACAACTCTAAAGCATATTCATACAAAAATTTGGTTTCTTTACATTTTCATTTTTCATCACGCCTGCCTACTTTCAGATCAATGGCTAGGGCCTGAAGTCCTCCAGAGGTAGGCTGAGGCAGGCTTCTGTCTTCAGATCGTGTCGATATCTGTTTTTAAATGTGGGTTTCTCAGACCAGCTGTAGAAAACCTCAGAGAACAGAGTACAAAAAACAAAAGGCAAAGAAAACATACCAATACAGATTTTCCCTATCATCCCCAGTGTTGGGCTCTTTACTCATTCCTCGTTACTCATTTTAAAAGCACTGTTATTGCTTTACTGATTACTCCCTGGGAACATTACTTTTCTGCTACATCCCCAAAATTAGTATTGCATCCTCTCTCACCTTCAAACATCAGAACAACCTTGCTTGTGAAGGATCAGGGAAACCAAAAAGGGTTGACGTCCAATATTCTTGTCATCCTTTCGCTCAATAAAATCAAAGTAGTGAGAATATTTCCACCCAGAGAAAATACATTTTACTGCCATTTCTCATCTGAACTAGTTCAGTGTGAGATGATGGATGGGGTGGGATATAGATTTAGATCATTCAACTTCAATCTGATATCTAGAGTGGATGATACTAAAAGTAATTACTTATATTTTGATTGGTAACTGATAATATTGTTGCTGTAATTTGAATAGTAATTGATTACTATTTGTTAGTGAGGGGAAAGCAATCAGGGGCATCAACTAACTAAACCCTTAGATATGATAAAGTTTCTGTATCCATTTGCAACCAACACTTCAAAACCTGCTTATATAAACACACTAAATTTCTGAGGACAAGTGGAGCAATGACTGATGACTAACAAGATATTGTTATTTGGTCTATGTGATAAATTATTAAATGTAAGTCACCAAACTCTTAGCTTAGAGGGAACATTGGTCCTGAATGCTCCCTGATTTTTTGTTTACTTCAAAATATGGCTTTTCAAAAATATTTCTGGCATTTTTTTTTTCCTTGATCTTTGCTTTTTTTTAATAATGATCAACACTACAAGGTTAAAGTTGGACTTTTAAGCCAAGCCTGGACGGATCAGCCCATGGTGCCGGTGATCCGGGGGCTGTTGGGGTGGGACGAGTGCACGTTCCAGGGGTCGTGGGTGGACGGGGCCACCGGCGTCTCCCGGGACACGTTGCGCCCTTCCTCCCCGGCCTCGGCCTCCAGGTCGGCGTCGTCCTCCGGCACGGCGCGGGAGTCGGAGCCCTCCTCGGTCTGACCCAGGTACACGTTGTGCGGGTCGGAGGGATCCACCACCTGGTTCCGCTTCTCGCGGTGCAGCAGGAGACGCTCCAGGGGCACCGTGTTCTTCTTGGGCAGAAACAGCGAGGTCTGCGGCAGGTTCTGGCCCGCAGAGTACACCTGCCGGGACCCCTCCAGGTTGAACAGGATGCCCGTCATGCAGGAGTAGTACACGTCCCGGTTGTTCTCCAGAAGCTTGTGGTTGAACAGACAGTCCTCCCTGAGGCAGATGGGCTGAGAGAGAGAGGGAGGGAGAGAGAGAGAGAGAGAGAGAGAGAGAGAGAGAGAGAGAGAGAGAGAGAGAAAGAGAGAGAGAGAGAGAGAGAGAGAGAGAGAGAAATGTGATGTAAGATGAAACCGCAGCACATTTGCTTGTTTGGAAATACACATAAAACACAAAATATCACCTTGGTTTGTGCTGATTTTAGCAGTCAAGTCATAGTAGGCTATATATAGGCTACTGTTCTGATAGTTTATGCCATAATCATGATTACAGTTGATGACTACTAATAGACTATTGATTCTTTCCCTTTTAGATATGAGCAATTAGACCAAAATTTTGCATTTCACACTTATATTTTGTGAATCCTAAAATAAAATCCTATAGGATTCCACTGGAGAGAAGAAAAGAAATCCAATAGGATTGTCACAATTTTCACAGGATTGTGATAGGATCCTATTGTGAAAAGAAGAAATCCCTTTTAGTCTTTTTGGCTGGAGACTAAACTGGCCAAAAAAATAAATGAATAAAAAAAAAAAAAGATCCACCTAAGTCATTTAATCTAGTATTGAACCTTGAAGTCTTGAAACCAATGAAAGAAAACTTTAAGTGTAGGTGAGATAATTTCAGTTGTTTCCAATGCAAATCAACTTGTCAATTCGTGTCATTTGGAGTGATCTGCTAATTTCAGGATATTGTCGCTTGTTTCAAGGAAATTCTCTTGACAGGTGAAACTGCATTGGAAACACGCGAAATGTCTTCATTTTTTCATTTAAAGGTAAACAAGAAGACGATTCCTTCTTTGAGAAAGCGATGTAAAAAAAAAAAAAACGATGCGTAAAACCCCACGTAGGTGCCAATAAAAGAATTAGAATCAGAATTAAAAGTTCATTTAGTGTGTCCATTAAATTAACAATAACAAAAGAATCAAACAGGTAAAGTGAGTGTTGACTTACAGAGCTGAATGGGTTGCCCTCCGCATCCATACACAGGTAGCGGTTACTTTTGACGCCAAGGATGGCGACGCGCTCCCTGGTTTCAGCTTTCAGTAAAATCACACCTGTAGGGAAGAAACAACACTGATGTATTAGTACATTAAACATACATACTAGGCCACATTTGATCAAATCGAATTGAAAAAAAAAAAAACGTAAAAAGGGAAAAGGCGCTTACTATATGAACTCCTGGCTGTAGTTTTGCGCACAGTGCCATTGAACCGGATCTCCAAGTAGAAGTTGTTGAGGTCTGTGGATGTCTGCAGGTGGACGTATCTCCTCGGGTTCCCCCAGTTGGACCCGACCAGCGGTGAGGGGTTGGGGACCGCTTCCCCCAGTCGAAATCCCTGGAGGAGAGCAAGTAGGAGCGCCAGCACAGTGTCCCTCATGCCCACTTTGTTGTTTACGTCCATCCTGGCGCAAATCGGTGGTTTCCTCTGCGAGCTGCTGTTAGACTTCAGACGGTCTGTTGTCCCAAAGTTTGGAGACGGCTCCTATTTAAAGCCCCCCTAAGTGCCACTCCTGCTGCTCACATCCTTTTACGCAAAAAAAAAAAAAAAAAAAAAAAAAAAAAAAAAAAAAAAACAAAACTCGCCCCCAAAGCAGATGTGCGGCTTTCCTGCAGCGGAAGGGCCACATCCACCTCTGTCTGTCTATTTATCCCGATGCCCTTGGTCAATCAGAGAGCTCTTATTTTGCAATCTGTTTTTGGTGACGCATCTTGACTCATCCACCTTCAACATTATTCTAAGATAATGATCCAAGGTCCATTTGTTACACACTTGTTTGGACTGGAAACATGCTGCATTAGGAAGAAACAAGTTATAACCGAAGAGCAGATATCAAGTAAGATAATTTTTTTTAAACGATTTGTCATTGAAACCATGCAGGGATAGAATATCATGTTAGTATGAGTTAACTCCATGACGTTTCCAATTCGTTGACAAATTAATTGACATTTTGCCAAATTAAAGAGATGGTCAGTCTCATAATATTAAATATTTTCTAGCATTGTTTTAGTATGGTACTCCAACAGTTTGTTGAACCACAATGAACTGCACCATAGAAATGAACACAGTGTGAAATTAGTTCAGTGGAAAGTTTGTGTTGCTGCTCTGCTCCTTTTATGCACCTGTCCAACTCAACACTTCCACTAGTCCCCCAGCAGAGGGAGCCACTGTCTAAGCTAGAGTATGGCTTCCTTTCATCTAGTGGAGTTTTCCTCAGAGATGCTGGCAAATTATATTTGAATGACAAACTGCATGTTGGCAAGGACAAAAGGAAAACAATGGACTGTGCGTGATCTGGAGTTAAAGTGGCTGGATTTTCACTAGCAGCTCGGTATTTTCACCAGGGGACACATTACATTTCTGTACAAACATGAGGAAATCAGCTGGAAGATGATCTGCTGTTAGGGCAGCAATGAAAAGATCTCAACAGTGTCTCTTGAAAAAAGTAAAAACAAAACAAGACAAAACAATTATTCTCCTGAGAATTGAACCCACAACCGCCTCCAAGTATCAGAGCAAAAATATAAAGCACCGAGCCACTGAAGTGGGTAAAATCTAGATATTTTAGTGGAATGTAATTTTGCCTTGGGGGAGAAAACAGTCCAACTCAAGATCTACACACACATACACAAACACACACACACACACACACACACACACACACACACATGAACCCAACCAACGCAGCAAAGAGGATGACACCATACCAGCAACCAGTAAAAAAACAAACTTTTATTGGTATCTCAGGAATACAGTAGACTGCTGTGCACAGCACATACGTACAAAAATAAAAGGAAAAAACTTTTTTATATCCTTACTTAGCATCGTCAGTTTTCAGAAACAAATGATTGAAGAAGTTTCGTCGTTTCTTCTTATTTTACAATCATCTTAGCAAACCCAAACTAAGGCAGAAGGTGAGGTATATGAGAACAGAGATGAGAGGAATAGGGTGGAAGCTCACTCCCCTTTGAGCAGGGATTAAAAAAACCCAAAAAAAAACAAGAGATAGTTCGTCTGACACACTGATCACATGTGAAGATTGCAAACGCACACGCCTAATCAAGCTTGGGGCTCAGGCAGGCTCTCAAAAAAGAAGATATTCCTCACCTTAAATGAACATAAATTTTAAGCTGTGGAAGGGAAAAATAAAAGAGATAACAGATATTTTTGGATAATATTTTTTGGTCAAAGCTGAAAGGGGAGCTTTTTGTTTTTACAGACAAACCTGCACTCTTGTTTCAATATTTTAAAAGATGTCTTTCATAAGGTGCTACTAGAGACATTAGACATCTTGATTTGGAGAGAAGTACTCATCGTTGTGCACTGCACACATGCACAAAGACCACTCCCACACCTTCCTCAGCTCAATATGTGGACTGTGTTTTGTTCACTAATTCAATCAAAAATGATGATGGCATACCTCAAGTTGGTTCAAACACCCCGGACAAATAATTTACATCAATGGTACCGCATGCAGCCTCATCTACATCAGCAACAAGTCTTTTTTTTTTTTTCTTTTTTTCAACGAGAGAAACTTTGAGCTAAACTCCCATTACATTTGCTCTGCTTTATGGCATCATGACCGCCTTGGCATTTATTAAATAACAGGACTTTATCTTTCGATTGCAGATTCTTCCTCAGAACGGCGAGAAAAGAACGAGAAAACGGAGTTGTGAGAAGAATACCGCTGTGAATCAATGTTTGTGCCTCATACGTAGCAGTTGACTACTATGTGTTGTGCCAGTTTGTGGTGAAAGGGGGGGTATGGGTGTGTGTGTGTTGGGGGTGAGGGGGGTGGGGTACTGGGAGCGAGGGCTCATCCTGAAAGCGCTGTCCTAGGATATGGGTGCAGCGGGGAGGAGAGAGGCTCTGCGTGACTCTGCTCTCTCGCTCTCTCTCTCTCGCTCTCTCTCTCTGCCTGCTCCTCACGCACTGCACTAACTCTGCAGATGTCCCCTCCCCAGAAATATCCCCAACACACACAGTACTTGGAAAGGGGAAGGAGAGAGGGAGGGAGGGAGGGACGGAGGGAGGAGGAGGGGATGGGGGGGTGGGGGTGGCGTGTTGTGGAGCTGCATTTCAAAGAGGCGGAGCTCCAAAATTCACAGAGGGAAGTGAGATTGTTTCAAAACATTGCAGCTCGCCGGCCGACACACGCTCTCTCTGACAGAAAACTAGAAGCTCAGGATTTGTATTCCGGCCCGGGACGGAGGCCTTGGGGACCGGGAGGGAGAGAGCCGGCCCAGTCCAGCAAACCGTCTTGGGTTTAGGCGTGAGATGTACTGGGTTTCCGCATCAAAAAGATACTTCAAATTCATGGAAACAGTGCGGCCTATATTAGCAGACCACCCTGGACACCGGGGTCGGGGCCAAGGCCGGTCCATGACTCTGACCTTGAACTAAAAAAGGCTGAAAGGAGAGGAGGAAGCTCCTGGGTTACAGCTGGAATCCCAAGGTCCCTGCAGCGGGTGGGTGGGGGTGGGTAAGGGACTGGCAGAGGTGTGTGTGTGTGTGTGTGTGTGTGCGTGTGTGTGTGTGTGTGTGTGTGTGTGTGTGTGTGGGGGGGGGGGTCAGCTCAGAGGGGGGCTGCTCAGGTATGCGGGAGGCTGCCTGTCATCCTGGCAGATCCACATTCTTGCAGGGGGTTTTGAGGAACAACAAAGACGGCGGGCCGGCTCTCTCCCATAAGTCTTTCCTGGATTAAAATAGTCCTGCTTCCTCTCTAGTCCGACAGAACAGAACGACGGATGGGGGTTTGTTGTTTCAAGTAAACAGCTGCAGAAATTAAAAACCGCAGTCTTTAAAGGGTGGATGCACACTATAAGATTTTGGCACGATTTCCCACGCAAATTCAGAGTGAAGCAAGGAGAGCATCCTTGCAATATGTAATAGGATATTTACTGTAGTATTGGTCCACATGACGACAATAAGTCTACAAAGCATGGTACATCTTCAACTTTGTAAACAAACTGCTATCATACATACCAATACTCATAAATATCTTATTGTACACTACAAGGACGCTCCCTTGCTTTCATTTTAGTAATTCCCAGGCCTTCTGAGCCTCCTTGGGGGCCAAACCAAATTCATCAAATCAAGTTGAAAACCCATGCTGTAGCTTTTTAGGCCTTTTCGCAGCACATCAATCTAGAACATTTGGCTGGAATGACAATATTGATCTTAGTTCAAGAAATCTTCCAGAAATCTTCCAGTGTGCTTCCAATTCTGCGAACTGCACTGTCCTTCGGGCCTTTGGGCGCACGATCGACTCTTCCATAATTGCATTTAAAAGTATCTGCCTACAGCTCCCAACAGCTCCCCGCCACTGCAGTGCTGCTGCAGAGCACAACTGACAAGCGGGGAAATGGCCCATGGCACACACACACTCCATCAAATGCACTAACACACAGATAAATAAAACAAACACGCGTATGGGAACGATTCTTACCAAAACATTTAGGCACCATCATCGATGGTCACTGTGCAACCTGAACTCTTTTCGCCTCGTCCAGGCAATTGCGATAAAGCAGCGTAAAAAAAGCTCCTGTTTTTTTCTTTTACATTTGTTTCACATTGCAACTATTTACATCATTTTCATTGGCTTCGCGGACAGTAGACATCATTTTCCGCAGCAGTTGCTGACACGCTGAAGCTCGCAATTTTTGCAATTCAAAAACAGCAACCCAAAGCCAAACACTTCAGGTGCGGTGTCCAGGACAATGTGCAGATTCATTTCTACTGTGCGCTTGTACTTGTACTATCCGCTCAGTCGACTCTTGCGCAGACACAGGTCCGAACAAGAATTCTCTCAAGAGTTTTAAGCATTCCACCCTGTTTATTTGCTGACGCCGCCGCACAATCAAACGTATGGGCTCACGCCAGGCTCTCCCTCTCCACATCTATGGCTGACCGCTCTCTGGTCTCGACCACAGACTGTATATTACTTAATCGATCTAATTACAGAAAAGAAAATAAACCAGAGATAGTCGGCCCCCCCTCTGAGGCCCTCTCCAGAGTGTCAGCCCTATTTCTGACTCCAGTGGGTGTCTCTTACATGCAGGTTTAAGGGGGCCACAAGTGGGAACACCAAGGCACCTTTAAATCGTGCAGCAAAGGAAGTGCATTTAAGTAAGTCTCATTTCCCCCACTGCTGGACATCTACAGTTGAGCAGGGAACCGTCAAGCGCTCAAAGGTTTTCGAGAAATCATAAACTTAGCAGATATTTGAGCAGAAGTCCATGCATCCCTTAATCCAGTAAAGTGGTTCTTTGAGGTAATAAAAAGTATTCATTTCACTCTTTAAAAGCACAGGATATAGCTCATCCTCCATCTCAAAAAAGGAAGTGACACATAGTTCAGTTACAGCAAGCACCAAGGTAAAGTGAGACAGGCAAAGGCTTCAACTCTCCCCGTCAACAACCATAAAAACAATAAGCAGCACAGTATGGCATATATATAAGTCGTAATACAAAGATAGCTATCCAAATATACATATATAAAGAGAATAAATATTTGTGTTATTTTTTTTTCTGCAGTCCATTGGTGTGTATATCATGAATATGCATTTCTATATTACCTGGAAGAACATCCACATGTGCAAATTAGTGAGTTATTGCCGGTTTCGCTCATAGTCGGGGGAGGAAGTGTGTGACAGTCATGGCGGTGGTGGCCTTGTTGCCTCTCTTTACGCGGCCATGCTTGCTGAGGGCGATGTAGGAGCCCTTGTAAACAAAAGACTCGTAGGCGTTGTAGTTGTTGGGCAGCAAAGTCTCCTTGAACTTGCACTCATCCCGAAAGACTCTCTAAAAATGCCGAAAGAGGGACAAGGTCAATAAATCTCATGAGAGCCACAGGATGAACATCACAGTATATGTATGGTTTCCATGTGACCTTTACTTTGGCAAATAGCCTACTTAGAAAGCATACTTTGAGGGAAATTGGAGGAGGTGGCATTTCGTTGCAAAAGAATTGCCCTTTTCAAAGGCAGATAGCAGCCTCCTGCTTTCTGTTTAACTGATATTCAGTAAAGCCATAGACAAGCATCAGCAATAGAGCTGCTGATTAAAAACTGTTTATTCCTGGCAGCCTAACTAGGAAACTAACCAGGTGTGTGAATGGTAATATTCAGGGGAAAGTGTTGAAGCAATAGATATAGCATTGGAGCACATACACACATTATGGCTCAATAGAAGCTAATACATGAAATGTCTGATAACAGTCAGACATATTGTATTTAATAGTCATGTTTGTCACTTTTAGACATAAGATATATGTAAATATATTTCTACTGTCTCCATAAAAACATAAAGCTGCTTGATCTTTCATTGTAGGTAGAACTGAATTAGAATCTAAGTTATACTATGATAAATGTAGGTATTGTGTACAAATTGTTCCCCTCGTGTTTTACTTACTTGCCTTAACTAAGTCTACATGTTGGTCTGTTTCTATCAATGGCAGATGAAAGCAACTTATAGACTCATTACAAATCAATTTTAATACTGTACCAAACCATTCTGAAGATATAATGATCTGATGATTTATAAGTTTCATGGGAATGCCTGTGTGTACCTGTGTGCAGTTAACCCTCCCCACCCCCCTAATATTTCACTATCAGTGTTTTCCACCTGTCACACAGGTGAATGATAAGCATGCTGTCCACAAAAGACGCAGTTGAACTGAAAAGAATGTTGCTGTCTAGTCATTAATAGAAGCATTCTCTCACTTTTTCTTCAGTTCGCTCTCTGAGGCAGTACAGCACAGCAGCCTTGATGCAGTTAATGTGACCAATGTATCTACTACTGTACATAATGTGTAAGGCAGGAGTTCTCAAACGATGTGTCATGTCACTGGCCCCCAAATAGACACACATAAGGCCAGAAACCCCACTTGATAAGATTTTAATCCATATGGAAAGATTTTTGTTGTTGCTGATTTCATGTTTAATTGTATAACTGTAACACTGTAAGTGGGGAGATAATAGTGGTGAGTGAAACCTGTGATTAATCATTCTTAAGCATTCTCCAACTGGGTTTATTTCCAGTGAATTAAATTATACTGAAAACAAACTATTCCTCATTTTGCTGGGGACCCCCTGGACCCCCGCTCATGGCCCCCTGGTGGTCCCCGGACCCCACTTTGAGACCCCCTGATATCAGGGCATATTAATACCACAACAGTGCTCATAAACCCATGGGTGCAGCTAACTTGCCCTAATTTAACTCCTCTTGTAATGTGCAAGAAAGACCCTACAGTTGCGCACACGTACCGTTCCGTATAACCTTCCCCTGCTGTTCATTGCGACAAACAGCTCACTTCTCACTCCGAACAAGCTGATCACTCCTCGGTCCACGGTAGAGATCTCTATTAGACCTAAACGAAACATAATGTTAGGGAGCCCAGGCAAGCAAGACAGTGTCACTGCGACTGGGGACAAAGACGAGTGCCGGCCTATGCAGCAGTGGGTGTAACCTTGCAGGTGCATTGCGACTGGATGGGATCTCTCTCTGCTGAATTAGCCCGTGGCAATATCCACTTTCTGGCATTTTAAACATTATGATGTCCTATAAGCGGACTTTATAGCGTGCTGCATGGGAATCTGCGTGTGTCCTGCAGCGGGACGCAGGGTAAAAATAAGTTAGCGTCTATATCGGGTCCAAGCATTCATGTCATGTTTTTGGCCTGGGAAGATATTTCGCACTGCACGTATGTAAGGTTTTTTAATAGAATTGTGTCTTTGCTTTCGGAAACTTTCAACCATGCCGACACCGCTTATTAAATATCATGCAAGACAAGTGACCAGCTCTAACTTTTACACAGAGGGCTGCCTTCGCATAGGGTTACACTCTTTTTTAGACACAGTGCATTGCCGGATGCAACTCACTGTATTGGTTCTCATTGTGTGCACCGCTTATCCTGCCATCCGGGAGGACCTGCAGGTGAAACCCAATGCCCACGTTGCAGTAGAGTCGCCGCACTCTTTTGATGCCCAGCAAATAGTCGCTCTCCCAGTTCAGCTCCGATTTGTCCCCAGTTATACCGAGATAGGAGCGGGAGAAGAGCGTCTCCCATCTCTTTTCCAATAAAGTCGCATTAGTCCTGCTCGGAATCGGATAGGATGACACGATCCCCAAAAGAGAAGTCGACAGGACAATAATTGCTGGCAGCGTCCAGTGCGTCCTGGGCCCGTTGGACATACTGTAGAGGCACCTTTGCGCAATGGCCATCCGGTTTACCTTTGGGGCACGTGGTCAAAGTAACCGGCCCTAAAAATACAGCTCTTCTTATTTTTCGTCCTTTGGCATGGTGGTAAAGGCTTATTTTGGGAAGGCAGATCAAGGCCCCATAGCCCGAGATCTGAGCAGGAGCAGAGGGACAGAGCGCGTCGGAGCTTGAGGTGGTGCTGGTGGCGATGACCATCTTTCGCCGCTCCGCGCCTCTGGATAGGCAAAGCTGGCCGTGGAGGGACACCACTCACCGAAAAAGCAGCTCACCTTGCCCAGGCTCTCGCATCCTCACATGACATCACTCTGACTTCACCGCTGCACCCCCATCAAAAGTAGGAGATGGGAGGAGGAGGAGGAGAGAGGGAGAGAGAAAGAGAGAGAGAAAGAGAGAGAGAAAGTTGCAGCGGCCCCAGAGCAGCAGAAAGTCCTGATGGGAATGATGGGGGGTCCGACTCCGGTCCTCCTCCTTCACACCAGCGTCAAGCCAGACAGAATATTAAAGAGGACTTCCTGTCATACCTTTCAAAAATAAAAACATTATCGGTGCGCATGTTTTGCAGCATTTTTGAGCAATAAAAAATACCAAATAGGAGCTTAATAGCCTACTGACTAAATTTATGGGGGAAAGTGGAGCAATGACTGATGACTGACAAGACATTTGGTCAGTGTCATAAATTATTCGAGCACATAGGTCACCAAAATATCAGCTAAGAGGATATAAGGATTAAAACTACAAAAAAACAAAACAAAAAAACAAAATCTCAAATTTAGACTGAGGCTGAGGTATAGTGAGCACCACACCTTGCCATGCCTATGGTACCAAAGTGAAAATAAAGATATTTAAGGAGGAGTAAATAGTTAATGAAAGTATTAAATGAAATGAAAACAGTAAATACAAGTAGTAGCAAATAAAAACACGTCCTTTTTGCAGCATAGTCATAAAGGCCTATAGCCTGCAAAATGCAATATATCGTATGTAGCGCTGCCAATCACTCAAACAAAAAACTCATACCACACTGTCATTTGAGTTATTCGATATGATTTGTGTTGTCTTGTACACCCCGATACATTGTTTTCCCGAATAACAATTGTACGCTTTTATTTTGAAGGCCATATTGCTTAAGTTTCTGCCTCCTTCTGGTTAATTCTGGCTAGCTTGACGCAGCTCTCCTTCACAGGGGAGACTTGGAGGGGAGAGGGGGATGGGAGGGGGTCGACTTTCATTGGATAGCGTTGAGCAATCATGGGATGGATGGATGGATACTGTGACCAGAACCCAAATCGGGACGGTGGTCATATGTCCTGACAGCCTGCTGCCTTATTTAGAAGGAAGGTGTAAAAACAGTCCGCCAGTCACCGGAGAGCAAATGGCAATCCTGTCTGACACTTCCTTAGCTGTTTGTTCAGGAAGTTTACACAACCAAATATTTTGCCTGGTCAGATTGCGCATTATTATTGTAAGAACGCAGCCTGGCACTCACAGAATAATATAGCCAGCATAGCCTGAATCGAATGCCATGCATTGTTAGGGTGACGTGTTTCTCCTGATGGGTTAAGTCCAGTCAGTGATGCAGTGGTAAATGAAATGTGGGTAAACTATGACCTCCAGTCTGTGATTATCAGACAAACAGCCACAAATATAACCAAAGTCAATTATATTACGCTCATTTATGCTTTTTCCCCTTAAAAGATCCTATAATTCTAGATTTGTGTCAGCCTAAAAAAGGTGGGTAAACTATTCTGCACATGAAAAGGGGTGTGAACTGAGTTTGCTGGGTTTACCTCCTCTACATCCCTGTTTGCATCCTGAGGATACACACAGCCTGGGGAATTCCCATGTCACAGAGCACCGAGCTGTGGGGCCCAAAGGTGCTGTTGGCTGCCAGGGAGCCGAAGTCCCACCTTAGCAACAAGAGAGGTCCTGACTCTGACAAACAGCGGTGACAAGACAACCCATAGTGAAAACAACAACAAACAAACAAAACAACATTTCACATATAGCTCAGAAAAGAGATATGTTTCAAAATTGCCCCCAAAAATGTATTTGTACATGTAGATGACATTCATTAGCATGTATTTTCAGTGGTCAAAATATATTTTGGATATGCTTGCAGATATATGCCGTTAACAACACTGCACAGGAAAAATATATTTCCAGAGTTGATAGTATATTTTGAATGAATGTCATCTACATGGCCAATTTTTGTATATTTAAAAAATATAAATTGGCTAGCATAGCAGAAAATAATGAATACTTGATTTTGAACATGACCTTGCAATTCTGGAACTAGCTCAGAGAAAACTCCCCATTAAGGCTGATTCTAGAAACATCCAGGATTAATTAAACCTTCAGCATTAAAAGCTCTTTATGCAGCTACTCAGGATTATAAAGTGCAAGTAGACAAAACGGCACAAGAGGGAAATTAAGAAAGTATTAGTATGGACGGAATGCTTTCTTAATTTCCAAGACCGTTCATGTCTTATCTCTTTGCAGGCCTGTAGTACCACTGATGGATTAGAAATGTGATTTTGTTACACATGCCATTTTCCTTCAGAACTAGCAGCCTTCCTCCTAAACGACAGTCATGGAATGAAATGAGGGAGGAGAGAAGTAGGCCTCCAGTCCCAGCGGGGCAGACAGACTAGACCTAGCTGCATAGCAAATTAATCTGAGACAGCCTCGATTTGCTGCGTAAGCACATGGCCATGCAAACAGGCAACCGATAGCCTGAATAGACAAAACTACCGGGCTATTGATGAAGTAAACCGTAAATCAATTGTGAGTGGGCACTGTTAATGAGGGCCATGTTGAGACAGTGCTGAGCTCTGAGGCAAATTCAGCTAATACTGTTATATTGGCTTGAGGCTGAGGCTCCTTTTTTGGCAGTGATGGATTTCTATAATACAATTATCCCAAGCAAATTGCCTTTTTTCATTTTAGGGAATGTGTGAGTGATTTGTGTATTGTGATGCACAGAGATACAATGGAAGCAGCTATTCTCCACCTGAAACTCAACCACGCTCTCGCTTCTCTCCTCCCTCATTTCAGCTTACACCACAGGGAGCAAGAGAGGTCAAGCTATAAAAAATTGAACAACCTCTACAACTGCAACTGAGTCACAGAGGGGCAACACGAGGGCAGAGAGGCGAGTAAATGGAATCTCGGCCACATAACACAGCAAATTGATCCCGCCTGTAGACTCGCCTTGACCGAATATATTAGGCCTGAAGTAGATGACACAGAAATGAGAGACACAGGCAAGGGAAACATGTCTGCATTTTACTATTGTCAGGTCAGCTGTCTTTGTCGCAATTATAGGATCTATTTAGTGCACGTACACACACACACGCACACATGCGCACACATCAATCAGAACGGACTGAAGGGTATAGCCATACAAACGGGTTTTGTGCGTATTACGCAAGTGTAAGTAACTGGATACGCGAGGATACGAAGCTCTTTCAATTAGTCTTTTATTAACATGGGGTTTAAAAGCTGATATTGAAACAACAGCTGGGAGGACCCTGCAGCGGAGGGGGATTTCTCTGGAATGACATCAGGATCGCTGGCATAGACGGGCAATAATACTCAGTCCAACTGCGCCTGGGTCTGGCCAACTGTATATGTCAACATCACATAGAGGCTGCACAGGCCTATACATAAAGGCACAGAATCACATTATTCTATAGCAGTAATAGTGAGTGAGTAGTTTTCATATCAATAAAAATGACACCCATAAATGCCTTTAAATGACATACAGTCACCTTTTTGCTTTGGTCAGGACAGGAGATAAACTTTGAAATCATTTAGGTTCACTGCTCTATGGCTTTGTAAAGCAGAACCGACCAGCCACTTGTTTAGCTCTGACCCCCTGATGCACCGCATTTCACAGACTGACATGATATAACCATCGATCTCCAACTCTAAACCACTGAACAACAAGGAGATCCCTCGCTCAGAGCGATGATTAGACCGTCTCAGTGTGAGGGTGAGAATAAATGAGCAGATAGCATAACAGCGATGCAGTGATCGATGAGAAACAATTGGATTTCAATCTCATAGAATATGGGCTTGTAAAATAAAAAGCTACCACCCTGGATGGAGCTTGGGGTCCACATTCTTGCTGAATCAGCTGATGTATTATTCAGCAGCCAAAAATGGACTATGTTATGCGTTTTCCACTGCTGCCTCGTACATTCCAGATACAGGGGAAACAGCGCGTCCTCTGGGAGCATGATACTAACCTACTTGCACTGTTACTGGGACATGTGCAATAGCTGATATCTCAAGGCAATGGGTCAGAGCAGCAGTTTCCAAATTCAAAGGAAAGAGATCTGTCCTGCTCCTGCCGTCAGTATTGTGTGGGGCTTTGAATTGCACCAAGAAGACAGAGAACAGCTTGTCAGATCGGAGTGTTCCCAGTAAAAATACCTTTTCAAGGGTACAGCCTGTGCACCTTGCAGAGAAAGATGTGGCTGCTGCTAAATTGGGCAGAGAGTGACTAAGGGGAAATCAAGCACGCTAGGGGTGACTTTTACGCTGGTTCATCATCTGAACCAAAAGTAGCTCATGACGCAGCAATTTCAATGACCAAATCAGTAAGATATTCTTTTTAAAACAACAGGAAGCCATCTATCATCAGACTGTGTAGATGAGTATCAGCCAAGCATTCAGCAAAATGCCTCCGGGAGTTATAGCAAGTAAATAGATGTTCCTTAGCACTTCTAAATGTGTACTTTATCTATGACACCAGCCAAAGTAACAAAATACCACAGTTATGCCCATAAATCCACAACCCAAGTGATCCAACTTTGGTCAAAAATCATAACTTAAAGCGTGCAAAAGCCATGTAATTCCAACTTGGAAACAATCTTGCATCCTATAGCTTCTTGGAACAAAAACATATGATCAGATCCCAAACTTCACGAGGACATATGAAGTCTTCAGTTCATGACACTATGAATACAGATAAAACGCTTGGGCTTCACGGTGGAACGAGTAGTAAAAGCAATTCCAGTCATCAGTGAAGCTACACTATAGATTGCCTTTCACTTTGAATGATGGAGAACGCCTCACATCATGGCCATCGATCTCCCTTTCAGCCCGATGATCACATTCTCACCCCAAGAGAGCTGAAAGACGTGGAAGCATGTGTGTGCAAAGTGTGTGAGCTCAGCAGGGCCGTCAGTTCACTGGACCCTAAGCTATGGCAGATCCCTTCATCTGAGTGGAGCAATGACTGATGACTGACAAGATATTATTTGGTCAATGTGATGAATAATTAGACACACAGCTTAGAGGGAACATTGGTCCTGAATGCTGAAGTTAGTTTTCTAGAAATGTCTTCCAAATAAACTTATGGCAGTTTTGCTTGATCTTTGCTCTCCATTACAGTGATAAAAACCACAAGATCAAATATGGACTCATAGAGGCTGAGGTTTGGTTAGTGCCACACCTTGCCACGACCAGCTGACGCCCCTGTGTCACTGTTCCTCTGGGGCAAAAGCCGTCAGATTTACTCGAGGCATTCCTGGCCACGATGAGAGGTTCATTTACGTGGCTGCCACGCTGGAAAGTCAGAGGATTTGGTTTACGGCTGTAGGAAGGGATAGAGATCAGAGGAGGTGTCAGCTGCTGAGTCGGCAGTCGATTCCCCTGGCTCCTCTTCCCTCTCTCCCAGGAACCCAACACCGAGCCGGGCCACCAGGACCCGAGCACAGGAATGTGAGGAATTCTGTCACACATTTGCTCACCGCTTCGCACGTTCTCGCCCCCACAGGACGTAAACTGTGCCGCCCGGCTCTGAGGATGTGACCACCTTGCTCCGCAGGGCGATCCGTATAAGAGCACGAGGGCAGGCCAGAGGCGGCAATAAGCAGAGGATCAAGGTAATTTGGCTGATGGGTAAAAAAAAGAGACTGTCAGCCATGGCACACTGCTGGGAGTGTGAGTCATCCTAGATAGGACTGCTGTCATTCTGCCAGCACAACAAAGACCAGATCGTTCGTTTTTGTCACGGCCTCAGCAGGATAAAATCTATATCCACAAGGAGGTGATCAAAGATGTTGGCACGCCGCCTGTCCTGGGAGGACCACAGATAAATATATTCAAGAACGAGGCCTATTGTTAAAATTCCAAAGGAGCAGTTGCAAGTTAAATTTTTCTACTAACTAAATTCTAACTTACTGATAAAACCCTGTGTATAAAAGTGACATAACCAAACAAACTGATTCAAGTGAGTGTAGGCTAGACTTATCATATTGGCCAACATATTGGCACATTAGAATTTCAGAAATTCTAAGTAAGTGATACTGATTAGAGTAAGCACTGCCCAGAAAGCAAGGTTGGATCACAGTCAAAGGCCAATGCTTGACATTGTAGAAAAATGCTTGAGTAGCACCTCAGCTGAGTTCCCATGCTGGGTCTCCTTCACTCATGTAAATATCGCCCTCTGGTGTGCAACAGATGTAAGGACACCCGTCCCTGGTTGGGGATAATAATTCACTGCATTGCAGCATATCATTGGAACACTGGCATGTGGGTTGGCTGGGCTCGCGTCACTTTCTTTTGAAAACCAAAAACTTGTGAGGAGTACTCTCTCAAATATGAGTTCTCTACATAGCATCTAACCACAAACATTTACTTCATGAGTGTTTACAAAAGCACATTAGCTTCACCAAATGCTTAGTGTGCTGCCCGAGTACTCAGCTAAACTTAGTAAAGAAAACGGTGTCATCCCCTGCATTGCAGGTAGTGTGTCTCAGTGGAATATCAAAATAACATGGAAGAGCCTCCAGACATCATTTGCTTACTAATGGCTCAGTGAGCCAGAGCTGTAGCATACAGTGAGTTTCTTGACTATTTCTTGGTGTCCTTTGGCTTCCTTCCCTGAAGCAGATCACTGAAAAATTACTGATGCGTTCTGAATGATTTTACAATGAAAAGTTGCAATTATTTCAAAGTAACTGATGAAGATTATATGTGAGCGTTCACTGAGTAATGTGTATTGTGTATGTGTCATGTATTCCTTGTGGAGTAACTAAAATCACTGGTCACTATGTGCATTGGGAACTGGGTGCTATGAAAGCATGTTTTTCTGTGTGTGTGTGTGTGTGTGTGTGTGTGTGTGTGTGTGTGTGTGTGTTTGTGTGTGTGTTTGTGTATGGCACAAGGGAGAAGTGGCCTGTCAGGAAAAAGCAGACCTAGAGGATCTGATACAGCTGATTTATCAACCAGTGAACACTCCAGTCAGATCACAGCACACATCTAAAGGAGCTTGACAGAGACAGTGTGACTATAAACAAGTGCTGTTTGTCTTCATAGAGATATTTTAACATTTTCATTCATAACAGTACTCCCTATGGATGATGACTAGACATAAGCCTTTGAGATTTGATGTGCTTGTGTCTTTCAGCCTGTGACTTCCCCGTTAAGAGGTCACCCTAATGAGACGGCTCCCTGGGTGCCCTTCAAGAGCCGCGCTGGAGCGCAGGAAACAATGCTGTTTTACAGATGCTATTTTGAATGGTGTCAGAGTGTAAGACTGGCAGCGCTGCATTGTTGCCAGCCCTTTGATGCTGTTTATATCCCCGCTGTCTGTCAACACATATAATCATACTGCAGATTCCTGACCCGGGGCCTGATATTGCCAATAACCCTGCCCAACAACTCCAGCGCCGACGTCCTGTCACGGTGATTCAGCATATATGAATTAGTCAACTGCCTTGATGTTTTATTCATATGATTTCTGCTCTGTTCTCCAGGACAGTCAATGTGTTACCGCTTTGCTCAAGTCGAGATACTCTATTTCGTCACTGCAACCTGTGAGTCTAACAGACCGGAGAAAAGTCACTCTGTCTGTCTGTCACCTTCAACCCACTGCCTGAAACAATCATAAACAATCGTGCAATGGTCAAACTCGAAACGACACTCAGAAAAGCACTTGTCAACCAGAGTTCGTG
The DNA here is from genome assembly GCF_048128805.1 of Centroberyx gerrardi. NCBI lineage: Eukaryota > Metazoa > Chordata > Actinopteri > Beryciformes > Berycidae > Centroberyx > Centroberyx gerrardi. The sequence goes on from NC_136020.1 coordinate 8,601,534, forward strand.
CAGTGGCGAGCCCACACTTCCTTCAAGTCTCTTTGTGATTGTTCCCCTAAAGCCTCGCATCCCCCTAGCAATTAGCTCTGTGGCTGCCGCGTGTGTACGCCAAAAAAATGTCCTCGAAAGCATACACTTAGAAAACAAACTCCGGAAGCCGCTGATTGAGCGACCTGTCTGCCCACTCTGGTTCCCTGGCTAAAGCCGTGGCTGCTGTGGCTGTGCTGCGGTTGCCACTGGTCTGTGCCTAAAGACATCTGACCCGGGGCCATTTCTAGGTTACAACAACAACACCACACTGACACAACTGCAACACCGGATATCCGAAACACTTAGTAACTCATCAATCCATATTTAGTTTGGGGCTTGTAAATAACCGGTGCCCCCTATAGAGCACCGGTGACTGAACCATTGACAAATTGAGGATTTTGTCTCCCGAAAAAGCTAAAAATATATCCAGCATGCCGCATAATAATACAGCTTTGTGAGCGGGAAAATGGAACAAATGATCTCTTTTGGTGCAGTTGTATTACACAATACACTTCTGACTGTTAGGCATTTATGCAAAGCCTGGCAGCCTCTATTACATTTTGCCTTTATTGTAAAAATATCTCTATAGTAAAGCACCCATCTATTTTTTCTTGCCCCTATCTGGAATGTAAATAACAACATTACAGTCTCCGCCTGCGGAACATCCATACAAGGGCAACTGAGCTGGCCTGAGCGAGCCCCACACAAACTACTACCCAGTGATGCTATACATAATGACGGTATTCACATCAGTGGTTGAGGGGGAAAACTGCCTCCTGACCACTTCCAACTAACAAGTTCAAATGATGACTGATGACCTCACGACTGCCAAGTAGGCTAGTAAATCAAGCAGGATGTCTAATTCCAGAATAGTCTGGTAATACTGCCTGCTGGTGCTATGGATAGAAATTTATGAGTCTGTTTCATATCTTGGCCTACAACAGGTTTTAACAATTAAATTCTAATTCTAACAAGGCTAATTTAATATGTGGAATAAACAAGCCAATTTGTAGAATACACAGACTGGGCATTTACTTACTTGACATTCTCACCTGTTAATAATGCAAACATACCTACCTGTAATGGTTGTGCCACTTGCAATGTTGGATGTGTATCTTCTTCTACCTGTACAGTTAGTAACAACATAAAGTAAATCCATTTTTGTAAGAAATCCATACTCTTTCCCATACTTCCCACCCATACAAACTACTTAACGTGTCGCAATTGTGGGCTGCATATGTATATATAACCCCATAATTATTTATATTCTATTTTATTGTTTTTATTGCTGATTTTATATTCTATTTTTGTGCTAATATTATTTTTTTCCCCCCCTGCTCTTTCCTATTACTTCCCAATTTCCCCATGGGGATCAATACAGTTTCATCTCTATTTTATCTAAGCTGTGCATGTGTATACCTGCTTAGTTGTACATCTGTTCCACGTAATCTGGTTTATCAGAACTTACATACCTGCACCTGAGTACAGCTTTGAGTTACTTATATTTAGCTTGAATATTTCCATTTCTGGAGACTTTGAGCGGAAGCAACCAGACCAAGCTTCAGTCAACTACCAATCCTTAGAAGTTCATATACTGAGAATTGTACTCTAGTGAGCACAGAGGAACAAGAACCGAATTTACAATGTGCAGTTTTAGTTAGATATGAAAGAACACACATATTCTAGGAGGGCATTTCTACTTTTATTTAAGTGACGCATTTGTTCTTCCACCAGCGATCACGTGACTTTGTTTTGGGAATATATAGGGGTGGAGACAGTGCAATTTTTACTCCAACAACATAATGTTCCAAATCACTTCCTGTACTAGGTTAAAAAGAGATGTATGGTGGGTAAATGAATGAGAAAAGCCAAATGAATGGGATTCTCATCTCATGATTAGCTGAAGTGCAGTGACATTTCTCAGATGGTTAACAAGTCACCAATCACCACGCTACTTGCAACATAGTCTGGAATACAATGTAAACATCTATACATGTGAATGGAAGCGTGATGTTGTGACCGCAGTGTTTGCATGACTGGATCTGATATTTTGGTCGTGGCTGTAGGCAGCGCTGTAGGAGTTGAGGAATGTGCGACCACAGGGCCCTTTGGCCCCGCGGCTGCACGTCCTCCTCCCTCGTCTGGGTCCGAAGACACGGACCGTCATGTCCCTGCACGTCTGCTCCAGGTCCACTGTGTGACAAACCGCAGCCGACAGCCACCCACTCACACGCTGGAAAATGACAACCCTTGGGAAGGCTGCTGCTCCCTCAGAAGTGCAGTAAAAGGGAAATCGAGGGAGCCGTGATTGCTTCCGGCCTGAGTGTGGGCGACTGGGCGGGCTGAGGACATGTCAGGCTCATGTCACTCACCGGGTCAGACTCGGCAGGCTGCTTCTGTCATCTGGGGGCCCTGAAGCACCGGGCTCCTGCTGCCATCTGCTGGACTGCTGGGCACTTGGGTGAAGGGACACTGCAAAAGAGGGAGCAGAAAAGATTCAAACAGTATAGGGCACTGCCATGAGCTGTGAGGTGTGACAAGAGAGCAGTCAGTTTTAATATCCATGATAAGCCATGCAAAGTGCAAAAGAATGGCTGTCAGACTCCATGGTAACCATTGATGGACTCTGATATTCAATCCAATGATCAAATCCACAACCTGTTAGACCCCACTGCAAGTACCAACACTGCAAAAATACATTTCACATATATTTCAGAATATGGTTAGAGATATGTTTAAAAAATATACAAAAATTGGCCAAAAAGAATGGATTTATAGGCCTACATGTAGATGGCATTGATTCAAAATATATTTTGGACACAGGAAAGACATGCTTCTTATGTGCTGTTTATATCTGCAAGTATATCCAAAATATTTTGGCCATTCAAAATATATTTTAAATAAATGTTATGTAGCCTACATATAAACATGCACGTTTTGGACTATTAAAACATATCTCTAAACATATTTAAAAGTCGAAGTGAAATGTATTTATGGACCTCCACACACCATATTCAGTCATGCAAACTTGGGTTTTGTAAAAAACATTCCTAAACATAAAGCCAGATGCTAGTTTAGTGTGCACACGCCGCACGGGACGCAACTCTGACTTTTTTGAAAGAAGCAGATTCGGCACATTTCTTTTTAGAAAAACAAAATAGGTAGCTTGCAAATAAATTGATTTCAGCGATCCATATATCTATATCTACTTATTTAGCTATCTACTAAATAAGTTGTTAATTTTTTTTAGAGTAACAAAAGAGATGGTACAGATTTCTTAACAAACGAATCACGCACAGTAATCGTCAGATTAGTCAACAAAACGTCACCTTTCGGGCGGGCTGGTTGAAAGCGGTGGGAGGGAGCTTCAGTTGAGTGTGTATTGTATCAGTAGTGAGACAATTTAACGTGTTAATTAACTTAGCTAACTTTAGCAAGTCACATTTCACACGTTGAATGTTCGGACACAAGTTAATTTTGAGACTGACTATCGACGACTGAAACTTGGTTTGCTGGCAGGCTCACATATCCTCCTCTTTCTGCAGCTAACTTAGCTAACATTAGCTTCGGTCTTGTACCAGAAGCTAGTATTGTGGACGAAACAGCAAGGTTGAAGCTAATGTTAGCTGAATAAACAACGTTAAGCTCAAGATATTCAATCTTACAAGCTATGGACCGACCATCAAGGTTTGTAAACCTTTGTCAAACCTATTTTATCCCAATTCCTGGTCTCTTTGTCCATCTCACTACTCACCAGCTGTTGTTAACACGTTATTTATTGTTGACAGGAAGACAAAGGTTGTGAATTATTGTGATTCCCAAGACCTTAATGATGATGGTGAGTTATAGCCTCTTAATCTATTAATGCTACTTTGACAACTGTATTTCTTTAGTCCACTTTGGTAGTTGTGTAACAAGGGGAGTGATGGAGGAAAGGGCTGTTTCACCCGTAGCATTTCACCAAAATATGTAGTTAACAAGGGATGGGGCATTTATTTATTTGTAAGTAAATTTGGCTTTATCCCTTTCTAATCGGCCATTGCATAACAGGGATATCACCCCCACCCTCCACTCCCCTTTCAGCTGAAGTAGCCTAACTACCTTAACCCTCAACCTGCCATGTACACACCACACTCTCGCACACAACGGACTCACTCTTCCCTCATCAACAACATATACTTGTTGTGTCTTCATTTGAGACAGATGAGGATTTTGCCTGTGTGAAGGCACCACCCAGCAAAAAAGCCAGGGAGGATGTGAAACAACAGGAACGCAAGAATTCATCAAGCAAGTCCTCCAGTCAAGAGACAGAGTCACCGTCCACAGTGAGCCAAAAGAGCAGGTGGGTGACAAGTGAATATTACACAGTGAACCATGTGCATAACAATGGCAGACCTCGGATTTGAATGACTTTCCCATACCCATCCATCAGATCAAGGCATCTGTGTGTCAGCCTCTATTCTTGTCAGTTCAAACTGAGAGAAAAATGCAGAACAACTCCTAGTGTGCATTGCAGGTGCATTGTGGGATAGACCTGGGAATACAGAATGATGTAAATCCAGAAGGCCATCTTTTTAGACTAGAGGTTCTTTGATCACATCTCAGTGTTGAGGCAGCGGTATAGTAACAAGTCACACTTGCCCGAAATAGAAATGGAGTTGAACACAGTACTGCATACAAATTTGTGTAAACTTGCTGCAGCTCTGTATTGTTGTTTATTTACATGATTAAAAAGGTAACCGTAACCTAGGGAAACCAGAAATAGCGGTGACAAAAGCTCAGAGAACAACAACGGCTGCAGTGAAAGAATGAGAAAGGCAGCTGAGGGAATATGAGGATTTAGAAGCCGTTTGATCAGTCATAAAGTTGCAGATATCCTCTAACAAGTTCATCAAGCGGAGCCTCTAAAACATTCATTTTGAAGAATTGATGACCAGATGTGAGCACAGACAAAGGCAATGAACCAGAAATGGAAATGTAGACGCTTTTCCACAGGCAACACAACCAATTGTGTGATATTTTAAACCAGTTGTGGTTACACAGTGGAGGCTGGTATGAGAAGAATTAGATTAGCAGCGCTTAATTTTTTCCACAAATGTGTCCTTTCATCCACATCAACCTGCTGAAATACATTTTCGCAGCAATGTTACCATGGCCATTAATCAATACATCTTCTGTGACCAGTCTTAAAATGTTTCTGGTGCCCAAAGCCTGCATACTTTATCATAATTGAATTCATCATGTCCTCTCTGCCCTCACTCTGTAGGTAAACAGCAGCACCTAGCCAGTCACAAGACAATGTCAGGGACTCTTTGGATGTTGAATACCATGTGAGCGTTGTGGTGACGTCAGGCTGATCATTGGCCCAGAACGGGGCAACAGAAATCACAGCTGTGACTCTAATTGGCATATACAAAATACACAGTCTTGTCAGCCACCATGCGTCACATTCCAAAGAACAACATAATGTGGTGAAACATTGACAATCCCTCATAAACTCTGGCAAAGGGCAGGTTTTGATGTGTCACTGTTATGTTTTCATATACATTTTGGAATGAATCCTCATGCAAAACTATAGCATAATATAAGTAGATCCATTTGTAGTTGTTGAAAATTGTTTCTGAGAAGTATACTAAAAAGTAGAAACCTTTAGAAAGCACTAACATTATGCGGGTGACATGGCTTGAAATCAACCTCCTCTTAAATGTTTTGTCAGCATAGGCTTTAATTATGGCACTCCTGTGTGTTTTTCACAGAAAACCGTTGGATGAGAAGTTGTACGCACGAGATCTAGAAGCAGCCCTTACACTTTCCTTGCTCCATGCTGCAGATGGGAAAGAGAACCAGTTTCCCATCATCAAAGGTTTGCTTTGCTTACTAAAACATAGATGTGATTGCATACTGCTAAATAGTTGTTACTCTATAGTTTTTACTCTTATATTTCTTTAGAAGATGTCGAGGATCAACTTCCAGTAGATGAAAACACAGATCCATCTTCACTTCGCATTTCCAACTGCAGTGTGAATAGCACTCATTTGGGTAATTTCCCTTAATCTTGTCATACACATTCCACCCTTTCATCACACATTTAATATCTCCATGCTTGACAAATACTTTTTGCTGCACATACATCGTGTCCTTTTTGGTACTTTGAACCTTCATAGAATAATGAGTTAATTTAATCTTAGTCTATAAGGATAGAAATGGTATGAAAAATGTCTGTGACTGTTGAATATTCCTTTTCCTTAGGCCTTGACAGGATCACAGAGTCGCCTTGTGCCCCGTCCAGACAGAGAAAGGCTGCTTCCTGCAAGCAGCAGAGGAGCAAGCTGAAGGACAAGGATGACGACTATCAGCCCAAAGCGACACCAGGTTGTCGTCCCACCATAAATAATTGGTTTATGATTTTGTACTGATGTACTGCATGCAGTTTTGTTTTTTCATTTTGTGTCCGGGTAATATCAATGCCTTTCCAGATTCAGAAAGTGACGAAGACTTCAGTGAACAAGGCGAGAGTGAGGATGAAGAATTCACGGTGAAGAAAGTAAAAAAAACAACTAAGAAGGAAAAAAGAGCCAAGAATGAGAAGACCAGACAGCCTCCTGTCCCAAAGAAAGAAAAGCAAACACCCAAGCCTTCAAAGGCCAAATCACAGGCAACAGGTCTGTTTAAAATGTATCTTAGAAAACACAGCCTTTAGTTGTAATTTTGATTTGAAATGGTCATTTTTATGAGAATTACTCTATTTCCCAGCAGCCTCCACACCAGTGAGAAGTCCTCCTCCAGCCAAGCTCACATCAGAACCTCGAAGGCCTGCTGCCTCCACAGCTACCACATCTAAACCTGCAGTCTCTCTCAGCCCAGCAGGGGGCAGAATACCCAAGTGGACTCCACCAGGTATGAGTGAAAGGGCAAGGACCATACTTTGGCTTATCTTGTTTATTATCTGCATAGACAATCATGTTTCAATAGATTAAAAATAGCATTTATTAATGTTTTTTTCTCCTTGACAAATCATCCCCAGGTCAGGTCGGTAGAAGTCCCGGCTCATCGCAGGGTGCAGCGGTGAAGTCTCCAGGTCAGGGTCTGCGACTGGGACTGTCCCGTCTCGTTCGAGTCAAACCCCTCCACCCCAGTGTTACAAGTCACTGAGTAACCCGACCACCTCTCTGAGGCTGCTGTGTGTGGCAGTGAACTCTTGACTCTCTTATGTTTGTCATTTTATTTTTTTAAAAACGATGCATGTAAATATTCCTTTAATATTTTTGTTTTTACTACTACAGATACAAAGTGACTCCAGAATGTTTTGACATGATGCTTGATGCCTAATGCCTTCAGCTGGGCTAAAACACCTAGAAGCACATAGGCCACTTGCTCCTTGAAATATATTTTCCTCAGGCAAACTAAAAGGTCCTTGAGGTGTGGTTTGTTGACTGGCTAAAATCTTAGATGAATGCTTCTGTCTTGTGGTTGTTGCTACAGCAATTGTATTAATTGTGTCTCTAGTTTTTTGCTTTATTTTATTCTTCCCAGCAGTTCACATCTCATACTCAACACAAAACTGTTGATCATGGTGTTATTGCACCTGGTATTTGGCTAAATGATTATCGGCCCAGTTTTTTTCAGTTTGCCTACCTTAATTTTATCATCTACTTCTTTCTCCATTTGTGTGCAAAACATTGTATATTGTGTACATATATAAAAAATAAAGATTTAAAACCAATTCAATATTATTTTTTAATTTATATTATCATATTATTTATGAAGCATGTCACCAAACCAGATATCAGATAAATAATTTATGGATAATTTATGGATAATTTTGGATACTAAAAATCACTAAAACACTAAATCACTATAATATTCCTATATTTACTTTTAATGTGTCTGTGGTATTCAACAGTGAGTTTATGGTGAACCTGTTGTACTTTATGGTATTTTTTTTTAATCTCTTCTAGGAACCTTATAGGAACCTTTTTGTTTCATTTGTGAAATACAGTTTTACTCAGCAGATACAGGGAACATGATTAAGAGACATCTTATGCAATCATATATATGCAATAGTGTGACCAAGATTTGACCCTGGGTGTGTTGCATATCATATTTCAGAGATTTATTTATTTATTTTTGCATATTTTGGTAGTGATAATGAAGCGTAGGGGAATCTGGGACTAGATGTCACACTTTTGACTCGCAGCCAGGGATAAAACCATCTCAATTTACCCACCTTTTTATTTGGGGAGTTGAGTTTGTAAACCATATGAGCCTAAATTCATATCATACATTATAGTGAGTAGTTTTAAACTGATAGCATCTTTTGGGGAAGTTAAAGCATGAATGAAAATATAATTACATTTTATTCATATTGGTGGTTGTTTGCCTTATGATTATCACTGACAGGTCAAAATGTACCCACCTTTTTATTTAACACTCTATCACTCATTAGGCCTATGGTTAGGTTGCAGGCTGGTGCCTTAGTTAAGTGTGAGTCTGTGAGGATAAATAAATAATATGTTTATGATTATTATATTTGATTTCATTATTATTCTGTTCATGTCAGTTTGAATCTGTTGTTTCACAATTTAGATGCAGTCACAAATTGTCAAGATGTGTTGAAACTGTTCATTTTTTTGCAATAAGTTATGAAGAAAGTAATATTGCTAAGAAAAACTTTAATAAGGTCAACAATACGGTAACTGATATCAAAAGACGGACACTAGACCTGGCTGGTGCACCATTGTTAATGTTTGGTAGTCTCATATTTGGGTACAGAGTTATTGTAATTCCTATCCCCTATAATAGCCTAAATTTCCTTTGTGTTCCTTTCCACACGCCTGAACTGTAACACTGTAAAGTGTAAACAAACTCCCGACTCCTGTTTCCTGTCTCTGAAAAACACCCTGCAGGGACAACAAAGCCTCCGCAGTCGCCACATTAGCCTCCTCCCCTCCCCTACCTTTACAATAATGTTTATCTTTTGAATTAAGAACACAATAGAATCCTTGTATAGCATATTTCAGCTTGAGAAGGAGTGGTTTCTGGGGAATATTGATTTAAAGCAGAAATATCAGGCAGAACAGGTTATATCAGCAGGTGGGTAAACAGTTACTGTGGTTCTGCACCTGAACTAGACTGACTGTCCAACATATTAGTGACACCTCTTTTCATGCACTGATGAGGTGAATCCAGGTAAAAGCCATTATCCTTTACTGATTTCCCTTATTAAATCTATATCAATCACAAAGGAGGAGATGGAGATAAAGAGAAGCAGACGAGTTAGAGAGGCATTTTGAAGCTTTGAGACAATTGAGATGTGGATTGTGCAAAAGAGGCTGCAACTCAACATCTGGAAGATTTCCCTGTACATTCACTTTATATCTATTGGGCTTAATGACCAGCTGCTGCATAGTAGTAAAGTTCAACAAGTGATCTCTGATCTCTGTCAGCAGATAAGGCATAAGAAACATGTAGTAGGCTGTAATCTTTTTTTATTGTCAGGCTCCGTTGTGTTTGATGAGACTCTGAGCACGCCCAAGTGTACAGTGGAAATTGAGCAACATCCTTGATTACAGCCTGGCACGGATGAAATAATAATGAGGAAAATAATTTCTACATTTGTATGGCACTTTTCTTTCACTTAACGCTACAAAGTGCTCAAGTATTTCAGTAAGTCATTTGCCTCCTCTGACAACCAAGACAGACATATGGCTTACGGTGTCGGAGCTCAGGAGGATGCAGGGCCATTACACCAACAAAGTAGACTAGAATTTATAACCTCCTCCTCTCCTCTCCTCTCCTCTCCTCTCCTCCTCTCCTCTCCTTGTATCCTCTCCTCTCCTCCTCTCGTCTCCTCCCCTCCCCTCCCCCTCTCCTCCCCTCCCCTCCCCTCCCCTCCCCCTCTCCTCCCCTCTCCTCTCCTTGTCTCCTCTCCTCCTCTCCTCTCTCCTCTCCTCTCTCCTTTCCTCCTCTCCCCTCCTCTCGTCTCCTTGTCTCCTCTCCTCTCCTCTCCCCTCCTTGTCTCCTCTCCTCTTCTCTCCTCTCCCGTCTCCTCTCCTGTCTTTGTCTCCTCCTCTCCTCTCCTCTCCTCTCCTCCATGGTGGGACACACAAACACACAAACCGCTCTCTAATTATAGTAGTGGGATGCCACTGGTCTGTTTGTATTCCAACAGCTGATATATGGATGGTGCATTTGTTGCCCAGATGTCTGCAGCACAAAAGCAATTCAATTACATGATATGGATTAGACAGAGCCAAAGAATTTTGTCTAACAATCGTAATAGAAATCATGTTCTCAACATAATAGAACTTAGAAAAAAAGACTTGTCAGACATGAGCAGTGAGGCTCAGCAGTATCTGTGTAATACCAAATTTAGTGTTCTACCTGGCAGAGGCTGTCAGGACTGACTGCTTGTTTTCTATCCTACCAGCTAGGTAATTGCATTCACCTGCTGTCCAAGGTGTTAACCAGCTCCTGATTAGAGACTAGAACGAAAACAGGCAGGGTTCTGGGTGCTGAGGACCAGGACTGAAAACCACCGCTGTACTAATAAATCGAATAAATAGAATAATTCCAAAAACAAATTCAAGACATCAAATGAACTCAGCTAAAACAGGATGACGTCCAATGCTGAGAAGTGTTCATGTCTACGTGGAGAGAGAAAGAAAGAGAGAGAGAAGGAGGGAGGGAGAGATGTGTGGAAAGAGAGGAGGGAGGGGGAGAAATGTGGAGAGAGAGAGAGAGAGAGAGGCCTAAATAAAAGGCAAGGGACACCTTTCTCCCTCCCTTTTTTTACCTTGCCAGGTTTCTAATGCGAGACAAAACGCGCCACACACATAGAGGCAGTAGCAGGATGAGACTTGGCTGGCTCAGAGGAATAGTTCCTGCTCTTGCCATGGCTGCAGCCATACTCTACCTTGGCTCCATTAAGCAGGAGGTCCATACCCACTCAGAGAGGCTCCAGAGGGCCCACTACAACGACTCACTCAGGGGCCAGGGCTTCCTGAAGAGGATGGACAAGATGGAAGCAGACATTAACAAGCTGGGTGAGTCCAAATCTCAACCCAGCAGCTGATTCTGTGTTAAAGACAGGCACTCAAAGTATAATGTGAGATTTGAACAAAACAAACACACAATTTGCAGATACTTAGCCTATAATTTATGCTGATTTTAGCTTAACAAAATGCACATACACTCATTCATTCATCTTGAACACAGAATACCAAACACATTTTTTACATGAATGTCTGTAATATTCTAACCTTACAGTTATAGTATCAGTTCATTGATCTTCATTTGCTAATGGAGTGCAAATGCAAAGGTAAACATCAGAATCAGAATCAGAAATACTTTATTGATCCCCGAGAGGAAATTGGGCAAACATTGACTAGTGTTTGGTAGTGTAATAGGGAATGCTATGTTTACATTTCAGGGAGGAGCAAGTTATGCTTCAGCCATCTGTCAACCTTAAATTGACTTTGTATAGAAGCTAATACAAGGTAGTGAGATATCCACTTGTTAACGGTGACGAATGCTCAGCTGCTCACTTTGCCCACAGTCAAACTGATGAATAATATGGACAAGAAAGAAGCACCAGCGGCACCGGCGGCTCCAGAGGTGAAGAAGGAGAGCAAGGTGGTGAGGAAACTGTACCCCAACTCTGCACTGTTCAGAAAGTGGGGTGATGGGCTGTCAGAGGAGGAGCAGAAAGAGGCTGAGAGCCTATTTCAGAGATATGGCTACAATGCCTTCCTCAGTGACAGGCTGCCCCTCAACAGGGAAATCCCCGACACCAGGAATCCCAAGTGAGAACCGTTTTCCTACTCAAATCCAGTCAAAATCAAATCAAACAGTCCCTACTAATGAATCACAGCTAACACATGCTCCGGTATAGGCAGAACGGGTTGTTTAATGTTAACCTATTCAGTATGAGATCCAGGTCATTTAAAACGAGCACATAAACCCTTTGAAATCATTGAAATTCTTGTTAACACTGTTGTTTTCCCTCCCAGGTGTGCTGAGAAAAAATACCCGCACGATCTGCCTACCATCAGCATCGTGTTAATCTACCTGGATGAAGCCCTCTCCATCATCAAGAGGGCCGTCCGCAGCATCATAGACAAGACTCCAGCTCGGCTGCTGAAGGAAATCGTACTGGTGGATGATCACAGCACTAATGGTAGGTCTGCCACACACGGCTCTGCTAGTTTCTGGCTCTTTAAATAATTACTACGGTGGATATTTGTCTCTTTGTGATCTATAGGTGATATTTGGGCTTTTAAAGTTTCAGTCAGGGCTTTTATAGTGAGAGGCGTGAGCCAAGCTACCTCTGCTAACACATGAACAGTTTTTTTTTGTGGGGTTTCATTGAGGAGAGGACAACAAGAGATTGGTTGGTTGGTTGGTTGGTTGATTGATTGATATACTTTATTAATTGCCAGAGGGGGAACTAGATTTGTCTCTCACACAGCAGAGACAGGGAAACAACAGACAAGGGGGAAAATACAATCAGCAGCACGGGTTAAAACATCCAACACATGGAAATGCATGGTCATAAAAATAGAAACACAGGGCCCACTGACTTCCACAGCCACACTTCATATAACCCCCATTGCTCTTTCTCTAGAGGATCTAAAGGAGAAGCTGGATGAATACATCATGTCCATCCACGAGGAGCGTCCCGGCCTGGTGAAGAGGATCAGACACTCTGAGCAGCTCGGCCTCACCCAGGCCAGACTGTCAGGGTGGAAGGCTGCTGAAGGGGACGTGGTGGCCATCTTGGACGCTCACATAGAAGTCCACGTTGAATGGTTGGTCAAGGGCTGCGGCTCTCCCTTACTGAGTGATCTGAGTTGGTTAAACACTGATGTAATCTGAGGTTAAACCGTCACTGTGTTTGTGTGCCCAGGGCAGAGCCACTGTTAGCTCGCATCAAGGAGGACCGCACCTTGATATTAACACCTGTGTTTGACAGAGTCAACTATGATGACTTGACAGTGACTCGCTACACCCCTGCAGCCGATGCCTTTGACTGGGCTCTGTGGTGCATGTATGAGTCGTTCAGACCCGAGTGGTACGCACTGAAGGACGAGTCGCTGCCTGGCAAGTAAGTCACACGGTCTCCCAGTCTCACTTCCCTTAAGTCTAACCTGCATTGGGAGTTTAAAAAGTGTGTGTTGAGAACCCCCCACAAAAAACTACTCGTAACCAAGACTTCTTTGGACTTTTATTTATAGAAAATTGTTTATTTGTCTAATCCTGTCACCAGGAGCCCTTCTATCATGGGAATACTTGTAGCTGATCGCAAGTTCTTTGGAGAGATCGGAAGCCTTGATGGTGGAATGAAAATATATGGCGGTGAAAATGTGGAACTAGGCATCCGGGTGAGCTAATCAAGGGAATTTTTTTTTCAGTTGGGCACTGTAATTAAAGCTCCAAATACAGGAGGAGATCTTCAGCATAATGATAATAGATAGCATGGTGGCTCAGTGGTTAGCACTGCTGTGTCGCCTCACAGCAAGAAGGTCCTGGGTTCAAATCTCTGTCCTTTTTGTGTGGAGTGTGCCTGTTCTCCCCACATCCGCCTTGGTGTCCTCCCAAAGTCCAAAGACATGGTGGATTGGAGACTCTAAATTGCCCGTAGGTGTAACTGAGTGTGTATGATTGTTTTTTCTGAGTTATGGACTTGCAACCTGTCCAGGGTGTTTCCCTGCCCAATGCATGCTGGGATAGGCTCCCCCCCATGACCCTGAATAGGAATAAGCAGGTAAAGACACTGAATGGATGAATGAATGAGTGGTGTTGCGTATTTGGGACTTTAATTGCAGTACCCATGTTACTCTTCTTAACCGCCTATGACTTCTTTGCAGTCCCACACCTGCTAAAAACTATTCTTTGGACCGTATGTTTCCTGCAGTGCAATTTTATTTTTCTATAATAGCCCTTTCCAAGATACTTATTTTTAAATAATTCATATCAGCTCATTCTTTGTGTGTGTTTTGTGGCAGGTGTGGCTGTGCGGAGGGAGTGTAGAGGTTATACCTTGCTCTAAAATTGCCCACATTGAACGGGCCATCAAGCCTTACCTCCCAGACCTGAGTGTAATGGTGAAGCGCAACGCACTGAGGGTGGCTGAGGTATGGATGGATGAATACAAAAACAATGTCAACATTGCCTGGAACCTTCCACTCAAGGTAATGTCTATCAGACAATAGATTTTTGCATACACTACCATCCATTTACATCAAACTGCATAAGTAGCCAAAATGGAAATACTTTGTGGCTTATGACAAACAGTGTAAACACAGAGTGGCCTTTGTAGTTTCTCTCTTTATCAGTCTTACTTGTCCAGAGTCACCTATGGACTGATATGATTTACCCAAACAGGATCATGGCATAGACATTGGGGATGTTTCAGAGAGGAAGAAGCTGAGAGAGAAGCTGAAGTGCAAGCCCTTCCAGTGGTATATTGATAATGTTTACCCTCTCCTGGACCCCCTGCAGGACCTGCTTGCTTATGGAGCTGTGAGTAGAAACATCAAATCCAATTGTACATGAAAGGCCCAATCTATAATCGGCTAAATGCAAATTTCAAATGTATTGCAAAGCAGCGGTTTATTTCCGTTTTTCTAGAGATTGGAGTTTTTATTTATTTTTATCAGCGTTCCACATCAAGCTTAAAAATTAACTGGGGCCTCAGAAGTAATATCTGTGGATGATTAAATGTATTCTACCTCTGTTGTGCTACCCAGTACATCACAGTGCTCAGTGTAGTCATTTATAATGGGTCACTATTTGCTTCTGTTGGCAGCTGTTCAATGACCTGAAGCCAGATCTCTGTGTTGACCAAGGCCCAGTGCCTGGGAACACGCCCATTGTGTATGGCTGTCACTACTACTCCCCACAGGTGTGATCAATCATTCAGCGTCTGATAGTATCTACATAGACTAGGATGTATTTGCTTTATTACATGGATATTTACTGTGTTCCTGTGTAGCACTGTTATTATCGAGGCGATGGACAAATCTACATTGGTGGCATCAAATCTCACAAGTACAACAGCAACCGCTGCCTGGTGGACCCCGGTGAAGGAGCCTACCCAGGACTGTACGAGTGCAAACTGGCCAAGCAGAAGAAATTCCACATGCTGTGGGACTTCAAACAAGTAATTTAGATTTTAAAATATAAATCTACACCAAGTAGGTCAATATATTGATGGATGCATCCCCAAATGGCATCTAGAAAATGCTTTTTTCTCAACAGTAAAATGTCTTTTATTCTCAGGGAGGAACTATCCAGAACAGAGAGACAAAGAGATGTCTGGAGATCGCTCTTGGTGCCGACAACTACTACAAACTTATTATTCAGCAGTGCACCAGTCAGCACTGGAAGATACAACATGTTATCAAAGACTTCTGAAAGACTGGTGGCAGGGCCCAGATCACAAGATGATAAATGAGCCATATTTGCACAAAGACTGCATCTTGTGTCAGAGGAAGATCTAAAATGACTGTGTCTTTGGTGTGAATTTGCACTTTGCATTGGATGACTTGAATCCATAATAGGCAGACAGTGCATAAGCAATGATGATAATATATTGTTGTGGATGAATTGGGACATTGGGGATGATGTGTGTGATTGTTTTTTTTTTATTTGTTTTTTTATTTTCACATCATACATTTGTATGACAAATGTACGTTCTTGACTTATATGTCAAATATGAACTACCACTGCGCTATGTGACCATTGTTTTGTTTGTTGTAAATATAAAAAAGTCAATACAAACCATAATTTGATATTACAGTATTTGTGAACAATTTATTTTTGATTGCTACAAAAAATTAGCAGTGAACAACTCTGACATTGACCTCAAATGGTTTGCTTCAGTTGAAAAGGTAAATATTACCAACATTATTCAAGTCGAACAGGTTCCTTTGAGGTCTGGCTGTCATGAACTGTCAGAGACGAAGATGTCCCACTTGTTCTGCCACATGACGAGGCCCGTCTCCTTCAGATGAGGCGGCAGGGAGCTGTACCTACAGGAGGAGATGGATTAAAACGACAGAAGGACTGAAGGAACACATCGGCTGACCGTGAAGAGGAAACACACGGGTGAAAACACTGTGATTCCCACCTGATAGAGTTGACAGCCAGTTCTTTGAGGGTGGCCAGGTTTGCTTTTAACCCCCCGATGCCCACAAAGGCTTGATAGAAGTCGTAGGAGAGGCCGGTGGTGCCGAAGAGAGACGGGTCATCGGAGCTGATCACCAACGGGTGGCCCTCGGACATCAGCACGGCCGCAGGGTGGTTCCGCAGGTCGGATACCAGCTTCAGCACCTGGAGGTCAAAGGTCAAACACACAGGTACAAATACTGAATCATCGTGCTGAATCATAAGAAAGTGCCAATTTAAAACCCTTTAACCTTATGTGTGGGTTAAGGTTCTATTCTATTCTATTGTTCTGATGACAATAGATGATCTGACCTGGTTTGAGATGGGGCACAGCTCCACAGCCACGTTTCTTTTCCTGGAAAGCTCCTTGGCCAGTGGGTGGTGTGCCAAGGCGTAGCCATGCCCAATGCGAGTGGTGTTGAACAGAAGGGCATCAAGAATGTTTTGATCCACATCGGTGCCTTCTTCATCTACATACACACACACACACACACACACACACACACACACACACACACACACACACACACACACACACACAGTATAGTCAAAATACAGTCAGAGTAGAGTCAACAGAGAAGATTCCCTCAGTGGCAGTGGGTGTGTACTTTTTAATCAATGCTTCTCAGTAGGAGCAGGATGATTTTGAGCGATCACATGGATCCGTCATCTTTGTGCTGGCGGCAAAAAATGAACATTTTCTTCCATTTGAGGATCTCATGAATACCATTTTGTGGTTTTTGAGAAGACATGGGACCTCTGTCTTCCTAATTGATGGAGTATATTTCACATGATCTGTAAGGCTATCCCAGCTTTAGTTCCAGCTGAATCTGTAATCAGCAATAATTGTGTCTTTTATATTTTTGAGCCACCCACCTGTCTCTCCTGCGTGAAAGAAGTAAGGAAGTGTGACCCCCAGATCAGCTGGCAGCGAGAGCGCCTCCCTGAAATACCAGAGAGTCCTCCCACTGTCCTCCCTGCCAACCTGCAAACCATAATGTTAACTTTACCACTTGCCAGACAAGGATAACCAAACTGCACCCTGATGACAAGCAGAGGAAATTAGCAACAGCAGTGTACTTCATTCTGATTTCTGTTGAACAAATCCGTTATTGTCACATGGGAAATCTGTAAAAATTAGTCTCCACATTACTGGCTGGTCGAGTGAGTTCTCACCAGGTCAAATCCTGCAACAACTTCTGGGAAATCTCTCTGCATCTGAATGGCCTCCTTCACAGCTGTTTTGACCTCAGATACACCCAGTGCTCTAAATGACGAAGAAAGATGTTCCAAGTCATTAGTTTACAGTTTCAGAACATCATGACTACCGAATGACCAAATTAATAGGCTGGGTATAGAGAGTAATCACAGGTAATGGTAATCCTGTTAAAATATTGCAGCTAAATATAGAAGTCAATTAGTATAATTATAGTTGGTAGTGAGTTGTTGTGTTGTATATTGTGCCAAAGGTAGCAGATTAAAATATAGTTGTAAGTATTACTGAATCTGATAAACAGCAATAGAAATTAGCTAAGAAGACTTAATCATTTTCAATAAAACTGGTCAGTTTTGTGTTTAGTGATAGTTTTGAATGATTATTAGGCTCCGTATCCATTGGTATGTCACAGTATGTCTGTTTATAACAGCATTTGTCATGCAATGTTGGGTCCTAAGCCTGATCTTACATGAGAGCCATCAGCTGGCCTATAAAGGTTATTTTACCACAGGCGTTTCACACATGCACACAGACACAAAGTCACTTAAAGCTGCACTAGGCAGCTTCTCATGTGGGCGGCTCCAAATGGCAGCGAGAAGTCACTGTTTGAGAAATTTGAACTTCAATACCCAGAAATCCTGTAACATGGCGTCAATAAACACTTAACATAGGCAGAAAAGTGTTCAAACCCGACACCAAAATTTTATTTGGGTAAATAGGGCAAATCTCCGGTGTCTCTGTAAGGAAGGATGGGATGCTCTTCTCTATTGCAGCCTGACTTTGTGATTTAGGCTGATCAGACAGGTGTATTATTACATTAAAATCTTGCCTAGTGCAGCTTTAATTTCAGCAGATCTAGAGGGATCTAAATGTCTGCAGATGTTTGCCAAACAAAAACAACCTGTTCTCAGATTACTGCTGGAAATAGGTGATAACATGTTGGATTATGGACACAAAAAATATTTTATACATGTTGAAGCAGTAGATGATAAAAACTGGATAGTGATAATTCAAATTAAAGTTTATAAATTAGGGTAAATTATCCAGCTTTGTATGGATTTTGGAGACAAAGTCATTCAACAGCAACTGAAAAACAGTGGATTATGTTAACAATTAAAATTTTAAGCATGCAATTAGTAATCTGTACTGGATTACAATGTGAAAGGAGCCTCCCCTCTTTTTGTGTTATGTCTATGTGTGTTGATAGATGCAGTACCTGTGGACAGAAATTATGATACGAGCTCCAAGGAAGTCCGGGTGATCTGCTACAAACTGCTGTGTGACTTCTTGAAAGGTTTTCAGAGACCAGACCTTGTCGTGAATGGTTCCATCAAGCTCATAGGTCTAGAACAGAAAAAGAGTTCATTGAAAATATATCAGAACATATTGAATATAATATCAGTCTGCATATTGGCAATCTTGCCTGTGGAATCAATGTCAGATCTAGTGAACTTTTAATTTGACATCTTCAAAATAGACAAAAAAGCAGAAAAAGTTGGGATGATGCAATAAACCACTATGGCTTATTTCCATTGTGGCTCTTTAAGAGAGTCTGGAGTTGGGGATGAGGTGGGAATGAATCAACAAGCGAACACAAACCCTTGACAGGCCACTTCTGAGTTCCAAATACATGATGTTGTCCCGGTGCAGCTCTTCCAGGCCCTGGTAGAGGTAATCCCTCAGCACAGGGGCGTGGGTGACGAGCCCAGCAGCTGCCATGAAGGCTTTCTCGAACTTCTCCCACACGATATCTTGACTTGGGTACGCCTTGTCTGGATCCTCAGTGAACAGTGTGAGGTGCCGCATTAAACTGAAAAACACCCAGAAACAGATATCAGCTCTTTATTCGATGTTACGTGGCCTTTAGATCTTGGCAGTCCTTGATGATTTTAATTCAACCTGTTATCAAAGTCTGTAGGGTCTTTTGCTTTGGCTCTGAGCGTCTCCACCAGCTGCCAGTAGACGCAGTCCCAGCGGGGGAAAGGCTGGCGACTGGAAAACAGGAACCGGACCGACCTGTCCCATGTGAAGCAGATGTAGCAGTGCGGCCTGTAGGTGACGTTTTTCACCAGCCATTCCACACTGACCAGGGACGAGCTGTGGATGTGGAGCGCTCCACCTGTTACCAAGACAACAGGAGATCATCTCAAACTCAGCCTGATGTTACTGTACCTAGACCTTGAAACCGTGACAGTGACCTGCTGTGTCATGAAAGTGAAGATAACGACTGAGGGAGTTATTTATGATCCCACACCTCAGTCACTACCGGGTGAGGTCAGATCACCTTTGGGCATCTTTCGCAGCAGGCTGAAGATGGAGCTTTGCTGGATGAGGGGCTTTGCCTTGAAGAAGTGAACAGCAGGGGGAAACGGAGCAGCAGACATCTCCTGCTCCTTCAACCGGTGGAGGTGAGCGTCAAGCCTCTGCTCTGCCGCCGTCAGTATCACTCTGCCTCCCGTCTGTCTGGAAGCCTCCTGACGCATCAGCATGTCCCTCTGAGCGGGGTCGGGCATCCCGGTACACACCGTTACAAAGCACAGGAGGAGCACGCATGCCACCATGGCCTGGTGGATTGAGATCACCATGTCCTTATGAGCCACAGGAGGGTGCTGTATCCGTGTTCCTCCGTCAACATATCATACACCTTCCACAGTAAGCAGGATTGCTGTGTTTGGTGCTGCGAAGAAAGAAATAATGTGTAAGAAACAGATGATCTTTCTCTTCTTTTGCCTCAGAAGACAGCAAGCAGGGTCTCCATGAGTTCTGTGGCTTACTTTAAAGGCAAATTTGACAAAACTCATCCGTTTAAGTCCACCAACATACCGACCTACAGCATGTTGCTATTATGGTACATAACATAACCCATTCACTATCTTTATCTTTATTGCAATCTTCCCATGACTGCTTTGTGAAGCAACTGACCAAGAATGCTCAGATCACTAACAGATATTTTAAGCAATGAAGGAAAAGTTTCGAAGATATCTCTGCCCACATTAAAACATATAAAATACTTACAAATAAGAATGAGCTTGTGGTGTCCCGTCTCAGCTCACCAGTCCTCCAGAAGGATCGGCTTGTTATCCACAAGATCCTCCGCTCTATCAGTCCAGCATGTCAGCAAAATACTCTGAGCCATTGGATAATTGGGGCATTTTTCTCTGACAAATGACCATGTGATGAACTAATGGAGGAAGCATGAATGGCCAGTGTTGCAAAGTAAATGTAAGTACTACAAGTTTGTATATCACTAGGCAATGGGAAACCAGAAATGCAGAAGTTGTATAAGTCAAAAAGAGCAGAGAAGTGATACTAATGATTTATACTTTATTATGTTAAACATTTCCACAATATAACATTTTCAGATGGAGACACAATCAAAGAAAAGAACAAAACCAAAAAAAAACCCCACAAGCACACATACAGATAATTTAATTTGGAATCCTCATATACATACAGTGCATCCTTTGGAATGACATCACCCACTCTTCTAATTCAAGACATAAGTATAACGTACAGTAGATGTAACATCAATAAATTAACTTAGTAAGGTCATATATGGTCTTCAGTTTTTTTTTTGTTAAATACTTCATTTCTCTGTGATTGGTTGGAGCAGATACCTATTAGCAAGACAATGCTCCATGCAACTTATCATGTGGGGTAGAAGTTAATGGGAAACTGTGAGATAGCTGCTGTATTTGTCATGAGGACTGATCCAATCAGATCCTGGAGTGTTAAACATTGAGCCAATCACGTCGTCCCTGACTAAGCAGTGTAAACTGAGACCCTCTGAAGGGAGCAGCAGAGTAAACCGGTCATTGTAATGTGCACAAGTACCTACAATGCATATCTGTAATATTGAGTTGCAGTGTCTATCCTCATCCTGTCCCTTAATGCACAGAAAAATACAGCAATACATCACACAACAACAACGTGTCTCTTTTGAGCTGGAATTGCATCGGAAATTCTTTTCACAGACACAGGAATGAAATCTTTTATATGACAAAATAAAAAATACAAGGAAGAACTCTTCTCTAAGACAGCGGAGCAACTCAGTCCAAAAACTTGCGGTTCGGGTTGGCACCGAAGAGAGCCACTCGGATTTCAGGCATCATCTGGGAACAGAGAGACTCACGGTTAATGTGATGTAAAAGTCAGCAGGAGTCTAGATTATAATATAGATAATAATAGACCTAATAATAATAATAATAATAATAATAATGATAATAATAATAATAATATGACCTGTCCCCGTTTCCTACCTGCTGAGCCATGAGGTCCAGTCTGCTCTCCAGGGTGTTGGACACCTTGATCTTCCCATCACCATTATAGATCTCAATGCCTCCAGAGCTGAAGACAGACAAAAAGTAAACACAAAACAAGTCAGATCCACTACAGAAGACACTTCAGTCAATCATCAGGAGTAGTTATGACTTTGTGAAGCTCTATTTGTCTTTCAAATGCGATGATACGTACATGTCTGGGGAGAGGAAGTTGTCCTGATCGATGCGGACCTCCAGATTGTTCTTCACAGCCGCCTTATATATGGGAATGTTCTTCTGGATGGACGCCTGAGAGAAAAGAACAGTTGTAATGCAATTTGAATTGAGGCACTGACTCTAACACGCTAATGGAAACGCTGTTACTCACCTGTAATATCTGCAGGTCCTGTTTACGGCAGCGGATGGTCACTTTGGGCTCCAGCAGCTGATAGAATCCCTGATGGAAAGCATAAAGAAAAGGTTATCACACTTCCATCTTCCACTCAACACGGCCGCCGATCTCATATCTACAGATGGACACTGAGGTAGAGCTGCTGACCTGTAGAATCAGGCCGTCCATCAGAGCTGGGTACCTGGCCGGGTCCTTTGCGACGTTAGCGAGCTGCTGACGGGCCTCATTCAACATGTCCTACACGTACAAATTGACACATGGTCGGGATCATTTACACAAGAGGGCCTTGTACACTTCTCTGTGTAAATAAGAGATCACAGTCCGACTGAAGGGGCTTACCGAGATCATGTCATCCCGCGCCTTCAGTACCTTCAGTCGAGCCTGGTTCATCAGGTTTGACATTTGACTATAGGGGAGACAAATAGCACACAGATAGATAGGATAGGGAAGACAAATAGCACACAGATAGATAGGATCTGTTTGACTATGTGAGCAGGAGAGTTTTGCCTTGGTGAGGAAACTGTGGACAGTGCAGACAGATAACAATCGGGACATTGTTGATTGATGCGGCTAAATACAATTATGGAGACTGTGTGTCATGCGTACAGTTATTCCTCAGTTCAAAAAGACCGGAGAGAGGGAAGACAGGATATGTCCTGTGATGTCCAGGCATGACTAACTCACATTTTTTTCTGCTGTTCAATCTGCTTCTCTTTCTTCTCATAGTACTCCATTATCTTCAGCCTCTGAGTCTGAACCAGGCGGCCCTTCTCAATGTTGAACTCCTCTTCTGCCTGCAGGGGGAGACACAACTCGCTCAGGCAGTGGAAATCTTTAGGCATGTGACATCGTCTATCCAAGACCATAACCACCAGTGTTTACAAAATTACACCGACTGGGCAAATGGGGGCGCTATAATTAAAGGTCAAAATTTTTAACTCAAACACAGTATTTCAGAAACCCACTGGTCCCATTTTGATGAAACTTGGAGGGATGACACATCTTGACAATGTGTTTTGCCATTTAAAAAATGACACCGTTTGGTCTGATAGGGGTGCTGTAACTAAATGTCAATTTCTAAGTTTGATTAACACAGAACTTGCTACACAAATCCAGCTATCCTTACAAATGACATTGATTGGCCAACTGGGGGCGCTATAATTCAGGTCAATTTTTTTTAACTCAAACATAATATCCCAAACGCTGCTTGTCCAATTTTGATGAAACTTGGAGGGTCGATGCATTTTGGCACTGTGTTCTGCTGTTTAAAAACATTACACAATACTATATGGTTAATTATGTGTGCATATGTTTGTGTGTGTGTGTGTGTGTGTGTGTGTGCGTACGGTGCTATACCTTGGCATCAATTTCTTCTGCCTTCTCATTGGCCTCCTGCTCAATGAAGGCCATCATGTGCTTGATCTATACACAGGAACGAGAAACATGGATGAGAAACAAGGCTGGAGTGGCTTTACAAACATTAGATATGTTTGTATTGATATGTTGATATTTTCTGTAATTTTATATATGCAAAAGTTCATCTCAAAGTGTTATATACTGTAAAGTATGTTCTAGCCTACAACCGACTGCAACTCATCAGTTCTCCCAGACTGAAAGCTGGGAATGTTTGCTCACCATGCTGCAAATGAAGCATCTCCTGCCTGGTTCTGTCACTACGGTGAGGAATGTTCCTGCCCATTTTGCTTAAGACAATATCCTTACAATAAACCCACTACACTTAAGACTTGTAACCTATGTGTGGTTGTTTACTGTAGGTATACATTAGTTTTTCTTAGGTGTAGAGCAGCCTATTTCCAGTATTTGCTGAGGTTTCATATTCACTGAGTGACCAGACAGTGGATCATTGGAAGTTCCTCATCAGGCCTGGCATGTGTTCATCATGTGACCAAGTGGAAATATGGCCCTCATCATCTCAGTCAGAACTTGCATGGCTGCAAAATGGCAGCTTATCTTGCTATAATTGTAATTTCCACAAACATAACCCAATCCTACATAACCTAGAGAGTGTATTGTACTCTATGTTTCTGTTTATTCCAATACTAACCTACAGCAGCTCTCTCAATGTCATCCTCCTCGACACACACCTTGAACATATTCATTACTCAGCGACTAGGAACATTTTCCATTCTTACAATCAGACAACCAGCGATGTACTGCGACGCACATCTACAGTAATAGACGGTAAACATGTGGACGGTGACATTTCGAAGGTTAAAAAGGCTAAAAACTGGCGTACCTGCTTCTGTACATCGGCATCGCTGAGCGCCATGGTTGCAGCTGTCAAAGATCCGCTCGGGCCTGCCGGGAAAATAAAAGCAAGAAATAAATTCACAGTGAGGGAGAAGCGAGTTTCGTTCACAACCAAGAGATTTCGATCATGCAACTCGATATTTGGACCAATATTTACCCGAAAATCACAGAGAAGGAGGTATGAATTAATCGCCGCAGTCGTGACTCGTAAAGATGTCTACGGAGGATCAGCTGATTTTCACAGTCACATGATGTTTACTTCCGGGCCAGCAGCCAATCAGGCGTGAGAACAAGGACCGTTTAGTTTATCCTGATGTTTATGATAGAAGAAAAGGGCAATATGAATGACAGCAATTCATTCGATTAGTCAGTTATTAGTATAGCCTATTATTTGTAGTGCCTCTTTTAATTATAATTAAAATATATATATATATATTTTAAATGTAAGAATGTATGAATTGCGACACACGGATATTCAGTTATCTTTAAACTAATCAGTTTACAAACTAAAAATCAATATAATATTCCTATAATGTTCCTATAGGGACTTGTAGTGTGCCTATGATAATTAATAGTGAGTTTCAATAGTGAGTTAATACTTTGTCGTTCTTTATGGTATTTTGCTATGTCTTTTCATTTTAATATTCCTATTATATCCCTATAGGAACTTATAGTGTGTCTGTGAACTCATTAATGAGTTTATAGTGACCTTATTGTACTTAATGTGTTTTTTTATATATATTTTCTATGGCATCACTATAATATTCCTATTGGGACTTATATTTGTATAGGCCTACTATCCTCATAAATTTTGTTATAGTATTTCCCTGGTTCTTTTTTTGTGAGAGCAGTGCATTATGAAATCCAAGCTCTTCATATCTTATGTACAGTATAACAGTATACAGTATGTGCTGTACATGTGTAGGCCTACTATGTGAAAACCCCCTGGCATAGTTTCCAGTCCTGTAACATATCTTACCAGTAGAGGGAACTAGAACTTGGAAAGTCCAGCATTAGAAATAGCTCTTCTCTGTGTTTGACATACATTTTCCACTCTGTGTCAAAGACTCACAACTCACTGTGGACGGCTGGTCTGCTCTTTGGACAGCAGACATTAACCTCTGCCAGCTGTTTACTTCCCTACTGATCTCTGTTAACCTTTCACAGACCATTAACAGACAGGTTAACAGTCTAAAGTTTGATTCAAGATTAAAAACTTTATTGTCCATTTATGCAGCCAGCAACATGAATTCTAATCTATTAAAAAGCAAGAAATACCATATAATACAGAGTTTAACTACATTGTTCATGGTCTTGCTCAGTCTGAATAGATAGCAAAGTCACCACTGACTGCTCTCCAGCCAACTGTTATGTCATGGATTTGGGCAGTGGGGAGGGTAGGATAGAGATAGACAGACTGAGAGAGAGAGAGAGAGAGAGAGAGAGAGGGAGAGAGAGAGAGAGAGAGAGAGAGAGAGAGAGAGAGAGAGAGAGAGAGAGAGAGAGAGAGACTTGTGCCCGGCTTGTCCAGCTCGTTACTCCTGTGCCAGCTACAGCATGCATGTCTGCCTCTGTGTTGTTGTTCGGGTCTGAATGCACGTCTCTCCCTGATCTTCAACATCTGTCTCCCGTCTAGCCGCTCACTCAGCCCTGCACAGAAAAGACCCAGGTACGCTCAACACTGCTTTGTGTCTTTTTGCTGCACATTATGGAAAGTTTTACACAAGAGCTTGAAATCTTCCACAGGAATAACAAGGATATATGTGTGTGTGTGTGTGTGTGTGTGTGTGTGTGTGTGTGTGTGTGTGAATAAGAGCAGACATTGTACAGTGACTCAGGAATGTGATTTGATTTAGTGGCTTTTGCGTACCATGCTTTGTTAAGAGTGTGATATCTATAGACATGTCAGCGGATGGGTCAGTAATAGGTCACTTAGGTGTAGTGAAGGGCAAAATCTAACCTTGTATAAGAGAGAAAAGGGGGTGTGGGGGACTGATTTGAAAAAAGCAGCAGTCCAATCAAGCAGTTCTCTCATACTTCCTGTGTCTGACATTCACACTGACCTTATGTTCATTCTGATTGGCTCATATCACCGTCACACTGTGTGCATGCACTGTCACCCTCGCATATTAGCATAGAAAGAGCAGCTGAGTGGCCTACATCTCACTGATCGTTTACTTTACCATGAGTCTGTTATCGCTGGGATAGGATCAATGCGAATCCAATTACTCAAGTAGGCCAGTGAGTGAAGGAGGATCACACAGTAGAAAAGGTTGATTGTTTTGTTTTTTTTAAGCAGGGGCACAGAGGCACCTTTCTGAATGTGACAGGTTTAAAGTGTTTTACTTGTAATCTTTAATGTTTCAGACGTTCCTCGCAGGTTGGAGCCTCTGCAGGCCTAAAACACAGCAGCTTTGGCCCCAGACAGGCAATATGGCAGCTAGTTGCTCATTAAATCACTGATGTCTGGGAGGCGTTTGTTTCACAGCCTGCTACCTCTGGAGTGGGTGTGGTGGAATGACAGGACTTTTCAAGGTCTTGATTCACTGAGTAAAAAAAACTATGAAAATATACAAAATATACAAATAATAAACACACAAAATATGCCCTGAATCAGCCCCGGATTTAACAGATTTGAAACACAAAATTGAGGTTTCATGATCAGATTATTTAGTTCTATCAAGGCACCACTATGTTCTGGAGATTTGTATTCAAGGGCTAAGGCTTTTTTTAAATTGATTTTGTCCAGCTGCTGGGCTTGGAGTCAGAGGTTTTATTGCACAAAAACTACTAAGCTGTTGCATAACAGGCAGGGAGGGTGTTTGCTTTCGCCTGTGAAGCAACACAATAGAAATAGTGTTTAAAATTTGGAATATATGCTCCAACCCATATTGAAATGGAATGGAACAGTTAAGTTGAGGAAATCCAAATCCCAAACTTCTTATGTGTATTTGCATGATTTTTAAAAGCAGCTTGGTGTCTCATCCAGACACAATCTAGATATTTATTCTACCTGCTTTCCATCTTTAATGCCAAGTGTAGATAAAGCCATAGGGATTTGTAGGGACCAATTCAGTCAAACATCTATACCTTGATATCTTTATATTTTTTACACTTTACAATCTCTCCTGACAGATCAATCTTCCCCCATCTGTTGTAGATGGGCAGCAGACATGTCTTAATAATCTACTGTTTTTAATGATATGTCTTTTTCATTCAGTGACAAATTCCACTGGTGTTTGATCTCTTCGGTAAACAGTTTATTCAGAATATTCTTCAGTTTACTCACAGTTTATTTTTGGATTATTAGCTAATACCTGGAGCTTAGCAGCAAATCTGTATTGCATTTCGCCTCTTGGTGCCACTACTCATTACTACAATCAGCGGCACCTCTTAAATGTCAGATTTTGGATTCTCTGTCTGATCTCAGGTTAACTGTAAATGTAACAGATACATAAGCCCTGGAGAGGTTGTTAAGGGGTTTACCCTTATTAAGGGACATATTCTGAAACCAGAGAAAACCTGGTGCCCCATTTCACAGGCACACAGGCAACATGTTGTGAACATGATACTACATTACCCAGCGGAGAGCGAGTGTTGAGACTGTCTATTCTGGGGCTGGCAGGGTGGCAAATATTTTCTGCAAGCAAAGCTGAGATGTGGCCTCAGGGGTGAAGCGGGTCACCTTGGAAGAAACAGGCATGTGTGGGCCGAATGCATGCAAACAGATGTGTATCTGTTCAGAAATGGAGACTTCATACTGTTGAGATTATATGTTAATACTTCGGTGTTGGCGAGAATGTTGAGAAATGGAAATGGCAGAAATCTCCATGTTGGTGTTTCACACGTTCTGAATATCTACTGCAATATCACTTCCCCTTTAAATCCCCACTCTTGTCCGATCTTCACGTCATGTGAAATCTCTGAAATAGCTTCCACTCTCGGGCGACAGATGGAGACGTATATAGCGCCTAAAGATAGTAAGATATGTGGGGACAAGGCTATAGATAGTCACAGCCACTGCAATACAGAGCAAAGAGTGAGCAACTTTTTCCAAGCAGGGCTTTGCTTGTGTCACTGAGCACGTTCACCTTGCTGTGTCAATATTGCACAGTATTGTATTATTACTTCAGTTTACTGTGCTTGAATATAAAACTTGGAGTGACTCTGTGTCCCCACTAATATTTTCTGTGTATGTGCAGCAGCCAGGCTTCATTCTGGAGGGAAAGGCCCCAGTCGAGTCCAGCAGGGAGGATGGAGGCGGAGGGGAGGCCGGCGCCCTCGGCCCCAGCCCCGCCACTCTGCCTCTGATGCAGGGAGAGAGTCCCGGGCCCTGGCAGAGCGAGAGCCTGCTGGCGGAGTCCTGGTCCACGATGGGCGACGTGGACCCCGAGGACACCAAGAGCCTGGACAGCAGCGATGGGGCGGTGCTGGCCGGCGAGGAGAACCACTCCTCCAACTCCGACATGGTCCACCTGGAGCGCGAGGAGGCCGAGATGCTGGAGGAGGCGGAGAAGGCCGGGGAGGAGGACAGGAGGAGGAGGATGGAGGAGGAGGAAGAGGACGAGGAGCTGCAGACCAGCGTGCTGAGTGTGCTGGGCGGGGAGCGGGAGCTGGCGCAGCTCAGGGAGGAGCAGCAGGACCTCCGCGCCCCAGAAACTGAGGGGCTCCTGGTGTCGGCGGAGGAGCCCCGCGCGGAGAGGGGGCCCGCCGAGTTCAGGCAGGTGGTTCCCCCGATGGCCCTGCCGCCTCTGCCTATCGTCCAGCTGGAGCCCCCCTCCACCACCTCCACCCCGGTCCCTTCAGCCACGACCTCCGAGATAGAGGAGCTTTATTTCACACAGGAGCTCCGCCCTCCCCCCGTCCTGGCACCAATAGCAGCAGAGCCTTCAGCAGAGAGCCAAACTCTCGACCAATTGAAATTCTCACAGATTCCCCTCGCTGCTGCAGAGGAACCTGCTGTTACAGCGTCTCAGGCAGCACCAGAGATGCCGGAGCCAGAGCCAACTGGTCCCAAGACTACCAAACCTCCCAGCTCCACTGAGCTACCAGTGCTGCTGTGTGGAGGCGCTGCTTTGGTAGCCGTTGTGGGAGTAGTGGCATATGGTGCTGTGGCCTACTGCCGAAAGTAGAAAACTAGTCTCCATGAACCCCAGACACCCTTTCAACCCAGGTCTTTTTTTTTTTTTTTTAATCTATTCCAAATGATGTATTCCACTCCCTTCACTCTCCGAATTCTGGATTTTACTGTCTGATGCTCTTTGTATACCTGTTGCAGTTATTATTAAGAACATTAATTTGATTTTTCAGATTCTTTTTGTGCTACCTCAGCTCACAGCGGAGCTCATGGCCTTTGTTTTTCTGTATCTCTCGCAGAACTTAGCCAGAAATGTAAAAAAGAATGTTCACACAAGTTAATCAAAAATGTAACAAAGGTACAATTTTAAAGAATCCTGAAAATTTAAACTTTGGTTTGATGTTTCTTTGTGTGATTGTCTCTCTCATTATTACACCAGAAAATGACATTACGGAATAAGAATGGATGCAAATGCCTCTTCTAGCTATATCATCTTAATCTCATATAGTACACTTCCATAGAAATGTAATGAAGCTAAGGAAAAGTGCATTTATTAATGAGTGGACAGTGCATGAGACATAGAAATGTTAAACATCCAATACACCTGCAACTGGGATGTTCAGCCAAAAGATACATTTGCTGTTTTACATTTTAGCTTCCTGTGTCTTATGGACTGTATTCCACCAATGATCATTTCCACAGTGGTATGATCAAAAGATTGGTGGCAGCCATCTTGAGTGCCACGGCTGTAGGGCTGCTGCTCTTTATCTGAGCCTGACCTCTGACCTCCATGTGGAGGAGGGAAGCAAAACGAGAATTTCCCTGCAAGTATCAACAAAGTATCACATGACAAAGAGAATGTGAAAAACAAGTGAACCGAAAAACAAACAGGTTCACTCACTGTACAACTAGGTCAGCACAGAGCTTTGAACTGTAAAATGTGTCTCATTCCTCAGTGGTCTACAGTGAATTGTAACTGTATGGAAAGACAAGTGTTTTCTTGTACTGGGACCTGAGTTTGGGAGATACAGTACGTGATATGTATGGGGTTTATGGCCCTGGCCTGCCCACTGCTGGTCAGTAGGCCCCACTACAGTCACTTAGCAAACTTACATCAAGTAGAAAATGTTACACCTAATATAAAAGTTAAACCACCTGTGCATAATAGGATAGATTATGTATACTTGATTATAGTATTTACTATATAGATACATTATTATATTATTATTGTCTTTTAAACCTCAATAATTGCACTTAAATGTCATCCATAAATTAACCATATATTCCATACTGTGCTTTACTATTCTGATGGAGAACTAGCCAACACCATAAAACCCCATTAAGTCCCATTAACATCTAGTGAAGGGCAGCTTTGTTAGCAAGAAAGACAATAAAAAAAGTTTGAAAGGAAAACATTGTTCAGAACAAGTTTTTGCTAATATGGCAATTTAGCCTAAACAAAGCAAAGAGGTTGAATATTTCTGTAATTCTAATTCTATGCTTTCACATACATGTCTACAATTTTGTTTTCACTTTGATAGAATAGAGTGTTTTGTATAGAACTCATACAAAAAATAATCCCCAAAAACTGCATTTTGAAAATATATTTGAAAAATAAATGCATTTTTAAATAAGATACTAAATGTCAAGAAAACAAGTAGCAGAGACACAAACAATTATTAGGAATAATTATTATTACAACTATTAGAACCAACTATGTGCATCAATTTGGTTTTCTGATGCTCAAGCAGCGCTCAGCCTGAGACAAGACATGCTCTCACAGATAATGATTTTACAACTCTGTGGTCACATCATCATTTGGTCTGATAGACTAATGTGTGCCAGTGGCTTTCACACTTCTTGATTTTCATTGAGTGCCAGTAAATAAAGAAGTAAAATAGTTGTTGACTGTGCTGCGGTTACGCTGCCGTTCCCACATAGGTGCCAACATGCACGCAGCTATTGAATTGAGAAGGGGAAGGAAAGTGCTTCTTTGTTTGGAAAGATAAAGATCCAGCACGTCTGCTCTGCCAGAAAATATAGCACCTTCACAGACACAGATGCACCTCTCTCTCTCTCTCTCTCTCTCTCTCTCTCTCTCTCTCTTTCTCTCTCTCTATCTCTCCATCTATCTCTCTGTGTTTCTCATAACCTCCCCCCCCCCCCCCCACCATCACCACAACTAAACACACATTGCACATGGACTCACTGACAAATTTCCAGCTAATCAGAAGAATAAAGCACCTGATAATGTAATAACTTCCAGATAATATAATACCTTGTCACAATGTAATAAAATGTCCCTTTAAATGGCTTAAACATGTAATAATGTGTGTTAATGACTGTTAATGTAATAAATTGCTAGTAGCTGTAATAATATCACAGAGGTGTCACATATTTTTAGCTGATTTTATCATAATAGTATTTAGTTATTCCATTCTCCTTACTTGGTTATTACATTACAGTAATAATCATCAGTTAAATATGTTACACCTCTTATGAAGTAATAATGGCTGATTAATATAATGATGTGATATTGTTACATTTACTTGCAATTTATTTCATTAACAGGTTTTATTACACCTTCAACTCATTTAGAAGGACATTTTATCACATTTTGACAAGTTGTTATATTTTCTGTTTTCAGTTATTACATTATCAGTTGCATCATCAATTCAATAGGATTCTAGCAGCACAATCCCTGTGTGTAGGCCGACTATGTTATATATGGCATACATAACGAGAACATAGAATAGAATAGAACAGAATAGAATAGAATAGAATAGAATAGAATATTGTGGGCTGGCCAAATAGTACAACAACCATGAAGAAAATGGAAAATGCATCCCATATTATTTCCCTCTTGCAAATAAGTGCAATCATGCAGAGTGAGCTCTTTAGATCAACTGATTATCAAGAAATAGCACTTATGAATTATGATATAATGCCATACATTTTATCATTTTTGAGAACTTGACACATACATACAGCATGAAAAATCATTACAAACATGTAGGGATGTGATGATATATACAGTATATTGAAATTCAATATATCACAATAAAAAAATGTGACAATACTTATCGTGGGGCAGAAAAATTAATCACGATATTAGCTCAATTTTATTCTGCTGTAGTAATCACAAATGAGATGACTTGACCATCACAATTTCACAAGCTCTCCATCTAAATTATATTATTTGCACTTTGTAATGGCATTTAAAAATTGTTGTTTACATTCTAGCAAGCCAGTGCCATTGTTAGGCAGACTTGTGGTTCAGAAATAAACAGAATTCTGCACAGTCACACTTTGTTGTCACTGAACTTTTATTTATCACATCGTATCGTAGCTGTATTGAATCGTGAACCCCATATTGCGTATTGAATCATATCGTGAGATACGGTAAGCATCGTCCCATCCCTACAAACATGTAATCCTATCTAAACATTAGAAAACATCTTTGTTAAGACCCTACAGACCCTAAAGACCAACTCTTTGGCTGAGCGGAGAGGGAGCCGCTCTAGAGTCTGCATCCCACACTCCACACGGTGCCAACATCAGCGCACAGCTGTCAGGCTGCAGCTTCAGCCAGGGGGGTTGTGGTCGCTAATTTATGGAGTTCATTTGACAGAAGTTTCACCATGAATGGAAAGAGGGAAAGACGGAGTGGGAGAAAGGACAAGGTTTGTGGTTCTGTGTTTTTATCAGCATGCTGCACAGGCAGGAAACACACACAAACACCCCCCCCACCACCACCCCTGTACCCCCACCCCTGTAAGCCCACTCCCACACACACCCTGAACCAAAAATACAGACAGTCTTTTTCTATAGGCTACTGATGAAAATAATAAAGAAATGTAGTGATATTGAATAATAATGAAAAATGTATGAATAATAAAACAATTGAATCAATCATCTCACATTCCATCAGCCAAGCTGCAGTCAGCTGAATGAATCCGTAACCTGAGCAGGTTACTTTTGGATCTGTGCATCTTTATTATTTATTTGTCTCCGTAATCTTTCCAGCTCGGCGTTCAGGCATGACCGCCGCCACACTCACACTTAACCGGGCTGAAAGGGGAACTTCAGGAGCAAGTCAGTTGATATTTAAAACTGTAAACCTGCGATAAATGAACTTCTCAAAAAGCCAGTGTTTATTTGAAGAGGGAGTTGGCTGCTTGTGCGAGGCACGGGCAGAGCTGCACAGTGGTCACTACATTATTAACCATTAACCTTTACAAGCACATTTATCTTAACCTGTGTTTATGGCATGCTGGTCAGTGGGGGATACAAATAGTCTATTTCACTACTTTTATTCAAATTCAGCTTCACTTCCATAGTTTGCCCATAGGTTCTGCACCTATGGCCTGCAGTATACTGTTGCTTTTCACTGACATGATCATTTGATGACATTCTGTAACTGAAAAGAATTGAAAGAACTGCAGGCATTTACTTGATGCTCTTATCTAGAGCAATAAGGAGTGCAACAGTAGAATAAACTTCTACTCTTAAATTGCCAAGACTCCAGGCAACCAGTAATAAGGAATGGAACGGTCAATGCCACCAGCCTGAATAAATAAGAGGCAAGGCGAGAAGGTAGAAAGCTTTGTTGTTGTTGTTGTTGTTGTTGTTGTGGTTTGTATTGTATTGTATTATTTCCTTGTGACAGGTTCCTAGAACAGTGCTGATTGAATATGAAAACATATTGTGTTGAGGATGTCAACAGTCTTTATTGGCTACAATAGCCAACAAATGTCATGCAAACTCTTCCTTAATTAGGTCATTTTAAGTCATAGAATGAAGTAATATAATAGATATCAATAGATATCAATAGAATCACTTTTTTGGATATTAGATTTTAGACAGTAAATATATAAAACACTATAATATAAGAAGGTAATTCCTCAAGAGCAAAAGTTCAATGCTAAAACTATTAGAAATTGTGAGATAGTTAATTTAACTATTAGAAATTAAAGTGTCGTGCATAAACACTCAACATTTTTATATTTCCATTACCAGTGACAAGTGATTAATTCACTTATGAGCTATTCTGAAGTAAATGGTAACCCATTGTTGTTTACTCTTCATAGAGGATATTGAAATAGTGATCCTCCAACTGCGCAGCTTCACAGAGAGCAGCCGCTGAGTTATATCACAAGAACTATCCATGCAAATGTTCCACACACTGAAAACAAAAGACCAAAGAAGAAAATTTCCCCCAAATCTATAGGCTCAGGTTTCAATTTATTGCAAACTGTGTTAATAAACCCCACCAATTACAGATGTGTATGTTAGATAAATATCTCCCCACCTATGCAAATCTTCAGGGCACTTAATGATATGCCTAGGTTGAGTGGGCAATAAAAGAGGTTTTTGTTCATAGATTGCTATCTCCACAATGTGTCATGGTCAGATGTCTATCTGATCTGTTCTTCCAAAAAAAGAGAAGTATACGGCTACATTGTGACGTTAACACATTTAAATCGACCAGCCTCTTTACCTATTCATCTGGCCAAGCGGTGAACAGGTATTGGATGTCTCCAACATATATATACCTGTCCAAATACTGTACACCTGCACTGGTGTAGCGGCATTCACCCACTAAGACAGCAATGGCCTCAGCTGAGGGCAACACTCAAGCATACAAGATGGTGAGTCATGAAGATGCAACTTTTTAGTCTCATATTATTTTTATACGTTAAAAGGAAAATGTAATCTGTAAGCTGCATTGTGTTATAGTTTTTTATGGAAGAAAACAGGGTTTCTTTTATTGTATCTTTTACTGTATCTACCAATCCTAGAGTTCCATGGACAACGACATCAACCAGCACTTCCAGGATGCAATTGATGTGATTCAACAGCATTCAAACAATTTATATAATGACCCAGGTACGTCTCAAACACCGTACTCAGATAATCAGCGTAATTTATTTCCATCCTTTTTCACCTCACCATGAGAAATTACATTTAATTGCATCACTTTAGTGAAATTTTAGTTTTCACTTTAGTGATTTTTTTGTTAATTTTATTCAGATAACAAGGCCTTTGATGTGTGTGTTAATGTTTGAATTCACCGCCTTTTATTTATGTTTTTCATTTTTTGTATTCAGAGTATACGTACTATGAGACTCTGGGTCCCCAGCAGCCCTCTCTGTGTCAGATCTCCTGCTGCCTTGTTACACACCCTTCTGATGTACCAGGTCCCATATATGACTGGAATGACACGGCTGTAAGTGGCACACAGACAGAAAACCCCTGCGTGTGTGTGTGTGTGTGCATGTGTGTGTGTGTGTGAGAGAGAGAGAGAGAAAGAGAAAAAGAGAGAGAGAGAGAGAGAGAGAGAGACCGGTGGAGAGATATGTGGCTTCCCTGACTTATAAATGTCTCTCTCTCAGCAGCAGTCCTGGCCTCCGGTTATACCCGATGTCTCCTTGGGTCACTCTATGATGGCGGAGTCTCCTCAGTTCTACTCCATCTTACCTCCACAGAGGAATAGCAAAGGTAATCAGGTTTAGGCCATGAACATACACACTGTACATGCAAAAACAGAAGTTCTGAGTTTTTTCTATCAATACTAAAACAAGAACAAATGAATCTGCCCAGGTCGCAAGAAGCTCCGACTGTATGAATACCTGTATGAAGCTCTGAACGACCCCAACATGGGCGACTCCATCCAGTGGACGGACAGCAGCAGCGGCACCTTCCACTTCATCTCCAAGAACAAGGAGAAGCTGGCCGAGTGCTGGGGCCAACGCAAGGGCAACCGCAAGACCATGACCTACCAGAAGATGGCCCGGGCCCTGCGCAACTACAGCCGCACCGGCGAGATCATCAAGGTGCGCCGCAAGCTCACCTACCAGTTCAACCCGGTGATCCTCCAGAGGCTCGGCGCCACCCCGGTCCCCATGCACCTGCCCTGCCACCCGGCGCAGGACGAGACCCGCGCCCAGCAGCAGAACCCGGCCGAACAGAGCTACTGCGGCTCTGTGGCGCCGGACTGGCACAGCTGGTACGGACATCATTACCCTCCGCAGGAAGACTACGACCTGGCCACCAGCTTCACCTCACACAGCTGCACCAAGGTGTGAGCCAGGGTTAAGGACACTCATGAATTCAATTGAAAATGTATGGTAAATTCCAATTCCAATTCCAGGAATTGGAATTGGAATGTCACCCAGCTCTAAGGAAACAGAATTGGAAGTGAATTGGAATGACAGGAAACAGAATTGAATTCCATTAAATTCCACTTCTAAGAGAGATTGAATTGACTTAGGCTACTAAACATTATAAACCCAACATTATGAATCAAATAAAAGACAGTTAAACAAATGAAACACATTCAATCATAATGTATTATGATGATATGTCATCAAATCAAATCAAATGCCACCTGAAAGGTTCCTTTAACATTTTATGATATTCAGTGTTGATAATATATAACACTACATGTAATCTCAGATATGTGCTAAGAAAAAAACAAACAAAAAAAACAAACCCCACATAGAATTTAATTGAATTAAATTCAATCCAATTATGTTTCCTGTAGGTTTTTTCAAATTCCAATTCCAATTCCTCAGTTGAATTGGATTTGATGAGTTCATAATTGACTCCAACCCTGGTGTGAGCTTAAGGACAGTTTTGTCACTGAGGGGAGAAAACCCTGAGAACTCTGAAAATCTGCAAATGTTTTCAAACACTTGAAAATGTCTTCTGCCAAACCTTCCTGGCCCACATTCAGTCTCTGCATGTATATAATAATAACAATAATAATACATTTTATTTGTATAGCGCTTTTCAAAGATACTCAAAGACACTTTACATGAAATAGTATGAGCATTAATGTTCTAATGGGACTTGATCAATGTCACAACCTGTAACACTTAAGCTGATTTATACACATCCTGTCTTGGATCCATGAGGCAGTGTGGCTCATGGTGGGGTTATAATGTTTAGTTTTTATAATATTTTTTTTATATAATAGGTTCTTTTGAAGATGTAAGTATTCAGTGTACACAAAGTTTTGTATTGCTCAAGCAACCAGTGATAAGCATTCTGTGTAATTACATGTAAGTATTGTTAATGATATCCTGAAGGGACAAATATAACTTACTAAGTATTAATATAGAAATACTATTTGTGTACTTTACTTGCTGTATATCAATAAATGTTCTTTTTTCATAATCTGTTGGAGTGTTGAGTATCCCTGCATGAGCAATAAATCTATCTATCTATCTATCTATCTATCTATCTATCTATCTATCTATCTATCTATCTATCTAGTCTCATCCTGATTCTCCTTTTGGTTTGTCAAAAAACAAAAGGAAACACTGGCATTATCATACGCTGAACAAGAACATAAAGAGACTGTGTTGGAAACAAAGTTTTGGCACAAATATCACAACAAAACAAAATATGAAATTAAGACATATCCCGTTATTAGAGTGAAAAAATATGGCAGCAAGTGTGTTTTTCCTGAAAAGAGAGCGTTGTGTGCCGCAGCCTCCAGGCCCAGTCTTATCTTGTTCAGTGGGGAGGATGTGGTCAGCGCTGGGAGGCTTTGTTGATGAGTTGACTGGTGGTGGTGGTGGGTTTTGTGTTTTGTGGGATGGTGGTCATTGTTCCTGTGAGTCCCGGGTAGAAAACGTCTGGTGTCAAGACTCATGGGGGGGTATAATAAGAGTCTGGGTGTCTCCCAGTCTCACTGCATTCTGTCTCAGACGCAGTTTTGTGAAATACTTCTCGTCTGGATTATATTACATTAGAATCAACACCAGCAGTGATGGTAAAGAGGAGACTTAGCACAAGGATGACATACTGGTTTGATCAGAAAAATGTAGAATGATCTCATTCAATGTTGTTTCCACTCAGTGATGAGTTCTCTATCTTTATCAGAATTCTTTCCAGGAAAACCAAACCGATTTGGAGGTGATCTTGGACTTCCTAGAGGAGTACTACAGACAAAACACTGGAGGGGAAGCTAGGGGGAAAGGTTAGTAAAGTAAAGTAAATTATGATACAATTACATCCTGTTAAATCTGAATATTACCACCTTTTTTTGCTTTTCAAGCAGATGAAGTGTACTGGACAAGAAGTGTGCCTGCAGATGAAACATCTTGTGAGCAGCGCTGGACCTGCTATGTGCCACCTGTGAGTATCATAATGCTGTTTTCAGTCCTCTATTCCATTTGAGACGTTTTTGTGCTGTGTGTAGAAAAGTATGTGTGTAAGCTTGCTGGTACAGGCTATTCAATATTTGGCAATCTGGTATTCTACTGTTAATAATTTTCCTCCATCATCTCATTAAGGGCATCAAACCTGTCCCTCAACCAGTACTGACACATGATGCCACACCAACACTCAGCCAAAACACAGCCACATTGTCTGGGCATGGGTCACTGCCAAACTTACCAGCAAGGCAAACATCCAAACGCCATGCCACAGCGGCGGGGAGTGGTGAGTTCTCCTTTTTTCGGTCACTAGATACTGTTATTGGTCCTGCTGCTAGCCTGGGGGGAACACTACCATGAGAGCAAATAAGAGACCTTCCCTTTACCGTAAAAGACAATGGAGCTGTGCATGACTTAGCTCAATAGCTGATTTTACATATCTATCAGATAACCGCAGTGTTTACAGCTCTATCCTCTGCACTGCGTGGCCATCACAGAAGAGATTTTTCTGGGAATCGTTTGAGGAAATGATTAAGTCTTTCTCTTTCCATAGCCACTTACTGTTAGAGTTGTGCCACAGCTGCCTCTGATATTCCTGACCATACTCAACCGCTTCAGCTAGATCCTCTTTCACATCCCTCACCTGAATCTGCAGTGACAGC
Source organism: Centroberyx gerrardi (assembly GCF_048128805.1). Lineage (NCBI taxonomy): Eukaryota > Metazoa > Chordata > Actinopteri > Beryciformes > Berycidae > Centroberyx > Centroberyx gerrardi. Next base: position 8,640,789 of record NC_136020.1, read on the forward strand.
CGCTGTTAAAAGTATCATCATGAAACCACTAACAGAAACACAACCACTTGTTCTTGCTCTTTGCCCTACATTGCAGGTAGAAAGGTGCGGCTGTTTCACTTTCTGTTTGAGGTGTTGCAGGACCCAGGCATGGCCCACTGTGTGTCCTGGGTCCCAGCAGCCACTGGGGTTTTCCGCTTTTCCTCCAGGAACAAGGACCAGGTAGCAGCGCTGTGGGGGCAGAGGAAAGGCAACAAGAGGCCAATGACCTACCAGAAAATGTCCCGGGCCCTCAGGAACTACGCCCGGTCCGGAGAGATTTTCAAAGTCAAGAAGAAGCTCACCTACCAGTTCAGCCGAGACACGCTGACGTCGCTGCAGAAGTGTCATCAAGGACATTTGTGATGTAAACCAGATTTTGTGTAGCTCATACTTTCTCGCGTGACACAATGAGCTGTAGGTGTTAAGTAGGCCTAAATGCTACACTATTTTTTATGCATGGACAAAAAAAACAGCATTCTTGTCAGTGAGTAGCTTATACTGCTTATGACTCATTTTGTGGTGTAAATAATAAAGAAAATATTTTACAAAGCAGCTTAAAGTCCTGTCATTACAGTTGATGAATTTAGTTTGGACTATTAATGGTTCATCAGACTCGAGTCTGAGTCTGTTTTGTCACTTCATGTCAAGTGATGTCAAGGTTTTATCTTTTTGTTGAATGAGTTGACACTAGTTGTAGCCTACTTAATATTTAACCTAACTCTAAGTCCCTGAAAATGCTTGTGTGTGAGGCGGGTGTGTAACAGTCTAGCCTTTATTCAGGGAAAAGGTAAGAAATAAAGGTGTAACAGGTGAAAAAGTAACTGAGGATAAAGCTTACTGTTGTGCAGCTACCTGGTGATGACGAGGAGAAACTTAAATGCCCTCTTTACAGATTTATTTAGTTAAAATGTAATCAATAGGTTTGGTTTTGGGAAGCAGTCATGTTGTCATTTGAAGTGCTTTTTGATGTGCTTTCCTGCCCTGTTTCAAAAGGGGAAAGGAAGCCATCGGAGAATTTCTGCTGTCACATGATCCACTGCAAAAACTCCATCTTCCCCTCAGGCAAAAGAATTACGCAGCTGCCTAATGTGCCTCTTGACCTGTTGATAAGTGTGCGTGTGGGTGTGTGCAGGCATGTGTGTGTGTTCCTCATTTTGTGCAAGACAGTAATAGTTTCTGATAGCCCTTTGGAACCAGAAGGTGTCAGTGTCGTCCGTCTCAGCGCCCCCAGTGTCTCTCTCCTGTCTGGTGTGACCTCACGGCTAAATCGCCTCTGTGCTATGAACTCTCGCCCGGCCCAGGCAATTCCAAATGGTTTTGTGTGCTCTTTGTAGCAGACCCACATGATACTTCCCTAAGCCTAGCATTTACTGCTGGAGCCCACTCTGAGTTATAAATGGGCCAACTGAGCTATGGGTGTCTGTTACCAAGAAAGGCCACATACTTCAAACTGAATTATGAAAACAGTCACCTAAGTCGAGAGCATGTTCTTAATTAAAGGCTTCCACATCATATGAAGACAATGTGCGTATAGGTCAATCACAGTGACTCAATTCAAAGGTTTCTGCACCTATTCTGCTATGATTGTGGATGGCAAAGGTCTTTTTCTGGCAGAAGGGTATAGCCTGCATTCTTGTACACATACAGCATCCACGGCTCTTGTGACCCACAAATAGAGCTGTGCCTTGCCCTGGCTGTATTGTTGGGTTGGCACATGTTTTTAAGTCCACTCCCATGTTGAGATCATGGTTACGATATTGTGAGTTTCCCTGCAGACGGTTTGGACTGTGCATGCTCAGAAGCCTTAATGTGTAGGTTAAAAAAGCACTGGGCTGGTTGCTGCTTATAAATCCAACAGCTTTAAGCCTTGTTGACCGACCTTATCAGAGACCACGACTGATTTATCGCTCGTGCTTGACATGCTAAAAAGGTTAATTAGGACCAAAGCAGCCACATCAATGATATAATTCTCTATCAAGCTTTCCATGTCAGATAAGTCAAATGTCAAGGTTTATGACAACTTTCTAAGTATAGGTATACATCCATTGCCCAGGCATCTCCCCAGTATTTGCTGGCCAGGCTGGAAAGCCTACTGTTCTCAGACAGCATTCCCCCTGGATTAAACTGATATCTGACATTTGGCATTAAGTCAATGCTTGTCATCTCAAACTTTTTTTTATAATAAACCCATAAACTCTCTGAATATGTTGTATATCATGTGAGAATATAACTGGATCTTCAGAGACTCTTACATCAGCCTTACAGACTCACAGCCATTACGACCCTCTCCCTTTTATGTCCCACTTCCTGATTTGCCAAACTGATTAGTCTCCTCCCACCTCACCTAATTTTGTAGTGCATAGTGAAGGCTATTCTACCCTGATGCCCCACTGACGCCCTTACCTCAATACTGAGGGGCAGATCTTCAACACATGATGACAAATCTTGTCTAAGACAAAAAAAATCTAGTCTAGACAAAGTAATACAGCCACATTGATTTTGGCATGCTATGTAATTTGATTTCTTGGGATCTGCAAAATGTATCATATTTAAATATGAAGTGTTGGCCCAATAAAGAAACTAATACAGATCTGAGTCTAATAAGTAAACTACACCTACTGCATATTTCCCAACTTTAGCAAATAGAAAGAATTAATTTGACTCCAAACTTTAGCAAGCACACCCTTCTGTGTGGAAGTGCCAGCACAGCATGGGAGCCTGAACCTCATGTTTCCTTGCTAATGCTTCCCACCCAGCACCATATTAGCACCCTATGAGAGGAAGCTCACCCAAAAAGCCAGCGGGACAATGATGCTAGGTGTAGGACAGAGCTGCACGGACCACTACAGAGAGGAGGGGCATGCCACCTCGCTATATAAGGCCTGAAAGCCTGTCCCTCCTGGATCTGTCACTGTTCCTCCTCTCCTCCCCCACTGAGATTTCCATACTGTATCACTGTGCCCTCCTCATCTCCCATCACTCTGGTCTGAGGGTCCTAGAGGTTTTTTTCTGCTAGTGTCCCATCTCCATCTCTCTCCCTCCTGGACTGAGGGCTCCCACGCCTTACCTGGCCTCCCATACAGTCACACTGCTCTGAAGCTACCTACCTGCACCTTTTGATTCCTTGACGCTTTTCTTGGGACCCGGCTCAAGATGCCAGAGCCCACAAAGAAAGGTAGGAGCACCAGTGTTGTCCTCACTGAGGATGGGACTAGCATGCTGCCTCTAGCAATACCATCACAGCATGTAACAGTCACAGTGTAAGCCAAAGTAAAGCTTTTACAGAATTGATAAGGGACCCAAAGGAAACTTGTTGTGCTTGAAGAATGCTGCACAGCATGTTTTAGATAATTTGATGGCAAATGATGCTGAAGTTTAATAAACAGGAATAGGAATTTTCTTTTCTTTTCTATGAATGGCTCACTGCATTGTAATATTGTAATATTTACAAATACTGCACTGTGTTTTCATTTGGCTGTTTGTTTTTGATTGATGAGATTGAGGAGAGCAGAGTCAGTTGTTACATGTTCAAGGGAGCTCTTTCACAATATAATAAGTCAGCCAGCTTGTTCATAGGAATTCTGAAAGTGACTTTGACAATGGTTTTGTATTACTGATGCATGCATGTTTCTACCATGCTGAGGGCAAGAGAAGATTTGAGGTTTATGAACAGATACTATTGTTGCCGCGGCTGGCATGCTGGATTCTTCTGGATGAGCCCACTGGAGAAAGACATGATGATGAAGCGCACTGGAGGAATGTTGATGAGCGCTGCTGCTTGGTGCCGGGCTGAGCTGGACACAAGCAAAGACCCCTGAAGGATGATGCAATTTGGATGAACTGTGCAAGGGTCGTGCCTTATGAGGATGAATAATACAGCATGTCCCGGTTGGGGTGTCTTCCTGGCGACTGATGGAAGTCTAGCAAGAATGGCCAGTTTGTTATTTTGGCAGCTGGAGCCAAACGGGACCCCTCAGACCCACCCCCCATAATTCAAGTCCATATTCAACCACACACAGTATCTAAACCCATCCCCTGCCCCGCCCTCACTTTGGATCTTTTCTCCTCAATGTAACGTCAGTCATCTGTAGCATCATGTCCATCAACATTCCCTTTTAATCCGCTCTTGTCTGTCATTACGATATGGTATTACACCCCCCCCCCCCCCCCCCCCCTCCATTAGTTCAGCTCTTTGGGGGCTTGCTGAAGACCCAGACATGCCCATGTAGAGGAAATGGAACATTTTGTTCGGCACTTGGACACCTTCCTGATGGGAGCCGATACAAGATTTTTAATAAACCCTTTATCCTCCAGTGGACCATTGATCTGTCTGTAGCAATTCCTCACCCATCAGGCATGGCATGCACATACACACTAACACACACTCCTCCCTCTGAACACAGCATTGAGCTTGATTATCTGGGTGGACTCTTCCCTGCCTCCGGACAAGGGGGATTACATGATGGAATGGGAGGGATTTCCAAGATTGCTTTCATGGAAGTTATTTTGATGGCATTAATAAATTCAGGGAGATGACAAGCAGTTCTATCTACCTTTGGCAGCTTCAAACGGCCAACTGCAAGCTCTAAAACCCCAGCCATTCCTCACTGTTCAGATTTTAGTCCAGTCTATTGTTGGGCTGTACTGCTGTGCTATTAGCGGCCAATAAAGTGTATTGTCTTGATGTCAACCAGGAGTTTGTGATAGCCAGAGGAAGCTTAGGCACTGAGGTGATGTGAGTTCAGTACCAAAGGGGTTTTGTACAGCTCAACCTCTATCATTAAACACCTTCGTAGATGGTTTTTATTAGTATAGTGCAGATGCCCCCACAGAGTGTTCATCCACTGTCATAAACATCCATGATCCCCCTCGGAGACAAAGCTGTGGGTAAAGGGAGGCAGCAGATTCCAGTCTGCTACAAACACCATCCATAAATAGCTGCCTGTGTCCAGAAGAGCAGATAAATGAGCGTAGAAAAGTATTGTTCTTTAAATGAGTCTGAACAGCTGAAGAGGAGGTGGCCCTTGTTGTTTTAGACACCCTTTAAAAAGTCAGACGAGAGATGACGGACTGGCTGAGTCGCCCATGGATCTCTTGGGACTGGGATTCTTGTCCCTGGAATAGTTCAGAATGAGCACACTTTTAATCCCTATCCCTTGTTCCCCCATCTCTCTCCAACCCCAACCCTCCGTCAGCCCCCCACTCCCCCTATCCCCACCCCCTTGTGCCACACACCAAAACAGACATCTCTCTTCCACTGTCCGTCCTGGATGAAGCACTCAAAGGTCAACCACCTAGCCAACAAACCTCTGACCCCGGGCCCAGAAGCCTTCCAGTACCGTCGGCCGCTCCCCGCTGCGGCTGCCCTCACTCAAAGTCTTGGGTTTCAGTTGTAGAGAAGCCCATGTCCTCAACTCACAATATTTACTATCACTGAGTTCCATCACTCTCCCCGGGCCCTGTCTTCGGACACTGTCGCTGTGTGTTACAGAATAACACCCCATAAATCAATCCATGAGTAAGCAGCAGGGGGGAAGCCTGTCGACGGCTAATTGTCACCCAACTGCAGCACCCTTCTACATCCAGCCACCTTCAGTCTCTTATCAGTTCCTTGTTAAGGCCTTTGCCTAACCAGAGTTCTTAGAAACAAGGGGTTGTCAGTGACCTGCTCAAAGACTTTCTTCAGTGCACTGCTGATGCAATGCCATAGTCAAGTAAAGAATCACAGCAAGGGCAAGCACAGAATCATTCATGTAGGCTCATCTTTATTAAAGCAATAGAGGTCTATATTAGGAGAATGAAGCTGCCGGCAGTTTGGCTCATGCTGGAGCCTGTATGAGCCCTTCTGTCTACACGCCAGCAGGGGCAACAGCTGAAAATACCTGCAACCCAGTCAGCTGCACTGGGAGCCCTCGGAGGTAAAACAATACCTTTCTCCACACTCATTATCTCTATGGTGATGAGACAGAGAGAGAGAGTGAGTCTCATTCTCGGGTGCGTGATGTGACCCTCCAGGATTGTGGCACAGTGGCCAACAACACGTTGTTTTGCAGTGAGGTGTGAGTATGTCTAATTTTGACAAGGAATGTCCAGAGGGAATCATTACAAAGTGGAAGGATATCAGAAGTTGAGCAGCTATAGGAGAGAATGGAGTTGGGGTGCAGGCTATTATAAATGGTGCACAGTCAATGGACATACATGGAGTTAGGGTTGCAGTATTCATAGACTGGCTACAAAGAGCTGGAGGTGAGGGACTCTCTATGGAAGGGAGAAAGGATTGCATTTCCCTAAAGGCAAAGATGCAAAAAGAAGAGCCTCAAGTCTCGGGCCACGGAACTTTGGAGACTTTTGGAAGGGTAATGTCCATCATTCCTCAGGGGCATTAGCAAAGACTCATCGCGGCTGGCGCAGGGCACACTGGCATCCCGGAAGAATTCACAGACTGCCGCGAAGGTGTTCGTCACGGTGTGGAGTGTGGAGCCTGACAGACTGGAACATGTGAGGGCCACAGAGCTGTCCAGTGTCGTCACCCCCAAATACATCCCACTAATCCCTCTACCCACCTCTTTCTTTCCAATCCCTTTCTTCTCCCACATGCTAACCCCCAAGTAAATGATTGACTGCAGCATTGCCATTGGATGATGGTCTGCTTCATGCTGTTGTCCATCAAATGGGACGACTCAACCTGAGCCAGAGATACAGAGACATGATATGCTACTTTTTGGGGGTTTTGAGCTCTAATCACTTAAGAGACCCAAACTTATTGCTTGACATTTATTTCAATGCGTGAAAGTAAATCTTGTAAGTTTGATCACCAGGGCCAAAATAAAGATGCTTTTGTTTATCATGTAGTCTTTATACCATTGTTTTCCTCTCCCCATGTCTTTGTTCATGTTTTCTGTATTCTGTTTCGCTGGCATAATCTATTATCAATGTGCTTGAGCCTTGCAACTTGGCGAATGTGACGACTGAGAACCTGTTTATCTTCTGGGCTTAATAAGAAAGTACTGATGTATATCAGAATTTAAGACAGTGAAAGAGAAGACTGCTCCAGATGTTGCACAATTGAGGGCATTGCTTGTCTGATGCCCCCATGAGAACTAAACAGTCTCCCATGGCACTGTGCTCCACTAACCCAGTAACAACCACCAAGGTTAATTTGTTAACCCTGTCATTGCATGCCAAAGGCTGTATGGATGCTTTGATCTGCTGAGGCCCAGCATTAAGTCCTGTTATAGGTTTAGATAGTATCCAACTATGTTTCTGCTGCTACCCCCCACCATTGGTTTCATCAGTCTAGGCAATGCAGGGTTCAAACAAATGGTGTGTCTTAGGTGCCTCCATCATAATCAGTTAAGACTGCATGGTGTCTAAACATGAGGAGCCAGTCGTCCGACACAAAGATGATATGGCTCAATGATGAATGAATATCAATAGAATAAGTCAATGTGCACAAACAAAAACAAATTTGGGTGATTATGCTGATTGCATCAGCATAATCAGACTGGTTGTTTTGAGAGACAGACTGGTTGTTTTGATCTAAGAGTTCTAGATGTCCAATTTAACATTGATTTCTTTTATTTTTCTTTCTCTAGATGAGACGCCAAACGGCCAGCCAGAAGGTGAGTGGACAGTGATGGACATCTAATCTTCCTCATAGTCTACGAGGCTATGGTTGCACACTGTATGCACAAGAATAGACATACTATCCTCAATATTTGATGATATCCAGTGGTGAGTTATACTGGACTGGGTAGTCGCAATAATGAAGGAAGGGCACATGAATGGGAAACCAAGTCATGCACTTTGGGAAAAGGATACCTCTGCCAAGGCGGAATCATGGAACACCAACCATTCTTTGCATTTAGGTATATAGGCACATGGGAGTACTGAGGCTGTATACACATGTAATATGACCATCACAGCCCTGAACTTGGCGTGAATGTGCAAACACAGCCGCATAAGAGTGTAAATGTGGAGCCAATAGTCGGCAGCAGCGATGTGCTGCTGTGGTTCAGAGTGGTTCACTCTGATGACCAAGCGGTCAGCATCTCTGGCATTCTGCTGGCCGGCCAGCTGATCCCTGTCTGTTGATTCAGCTGACACTCCTGCCCTCCCATGTGACCAAGGTGCCGGCATGCAATTGGCTGTCTGCCGACGCCAGGGTTTGACCTTGGAGTGGCAGCATCTTGGGGCTCCAGCACGGTCAGGGGGAGAGTTCAGCCTTTTCAGGTCCATCTAAAAATGTCCCTGGGAAGCCTTCGGATGATTTGCTGTATGAAGACCTAATATTTCCTCAAAAGTGCAGTGAAAATATTGTGCACTCAGGATTAATCATGGTGTTACCAGTCCTACAACAGTAGCGTAGAATAATGATACTGGCAGATGATCTACAGCGTCATTAGATATGGTAGTTAATTAACAACACATGGATGAATTAGGAGTAAATCGTGGTCCCATTTTAACCCAGTGTGTTTATTAATGCATTTCTTAATATGTTTATTAATGTACATTTCAACTATGAACCTAAATTACATTTGCAAAAACCCCCACTTTTTGCATATTAACAGCACATCTTCTCATTGTTTGAGTAGGAAAATAGGCCTACATTCCTGTGTCTCTCTGTGTTTTATTGACTGTGAGAATGGTCTGGAGAAAGATGCCATACTGGGATAAAGTGTGTATGCCTGCATATAGGCAGGTGGGTGGGTGTGGGTGTCTGTGTGAGTATGGATTTGTGTGTATTTGTGTGTGCAGGTGCGAGTGTATGTGTTTGTATGTGAGAAGCATTGCAGATGCTGAAGCTTTGTGCTATAAAAAGCAGCTGTTCCATCCACTACTATATTTGTCACATGCTCAGAAAGTGTTGCCCCAGACAGTAATGGTGCCCCGCCCCTACCTGAGATTTCCCTGGAGGTTTCTCCACCCCCAGGTGGGTAACCCTGCCCTAACTAACCCCTCCCCCCTTTCCACATCTCCCCCTTCCCTCTTCCCCAGATTGTTCTTTTGCACATCACTCTCACATCACGTGTTTGTTTTGTGTGTGCCATCACTGTTCTTGACTTAATTTACTCTGAGAGGCCTGCAACTGCACTTTCCTTGTGTAGGTATGATTGCTCAACACACAGCAGATTCACACAAAAGTTAATTAGGTTAGCCACAAGTAAGCCACCCCACTGACTGTGCACATGCCCACACGCCCGCACTGCTCTGCCCTAAATGCATGTGTGCACTTGTCTTGTTGCTTGGTGCTGTCACTAACTCAGGCTGTGGCTTTCTTCCTATTTGTGTGACTGTATGACGTACTGAGTCATCACACAGGAGGTACAGTGGGATTGGGGAAGTTGGGTTTTACTGACTTTGGGCAAAGACCCGCTGTCTAAATTTCGAATGGTACATGTAGTCATGTCATCTCATATAAATGTAGTTGGTAAAACCCTGCCTCCATGATCTCCCTACAGTATAGATATGCTTTGACCAGATAGGTCTTCCATTGAGTACCAGATCACCAGAAACCATTAGAATACCACTAAGCCTTATTAACTGATTATATTTCATGGTCTTTGGATAACTTTTTTTAAATTAAGCATCCCTTATTTTCACTTATTGGGCCTATCTACCTGGTCATTAGCTATTTATACTCACCTCATATGAGCAAGCAATGTCTTGCAAGGCTGCCAGTGTTTGTGCTCGAGGCTTGCTGCTCTAGCCTGGCGCTATGTCTGCTGTACAGAGGCGGTAGCAGAGGGGAAAGAGCCAATAGAGACTGATGAGAAGAAACCAGAGCCCACAGAGCCTGAGCCGTTACAGGCTGTGGTGGCTAAGGAGCCAAGCCCCATAGAGAATGGCTGTAACCAACCACAGCCTGGTGGGGTTGGGGAGAAAGAGCAAGCGGACTCTGGGAACTCTACTATAAAGGAAGAGGGCCCTTGCTCTCCCCCACCGGCCGGTAAGTACTCCTCAAACAATCAGTCTCCAGTCTCTTACAGTCATAGTGCATGTTTCACACCTCAGGGAAAGAGCTCTTCCACTCAAATGCTACTGAAACAAGCCATGAAAATACAACTAGTCAAGCATTTAACATAGCCCAGCAGCATGGCAAAACTGCCTTTTTTTTATTTTTTATCTTACATCAGATATAAGTGACACCCTCAGTAATGGAAAGGTCCCAGTCTTTTTGAATCAGGATTCCTTTTGGAAGGAAGCTGCTCAATAGACTACCTTAGCTGCTAAGACCAAATGCTATGGACTTCATTCACTCTCACTGATTGGAGCCATGCATTGATTTATCCTTTGCTTTTCACAGTGTTCTCTTCCAACAGGGCTTTTATAGCATGCGCACTGCATACTTCAAATAAATAATAACAAAAATGATACTTGTAATTATACGGTAAGTTTTCTGCAAGGACACATTACAATATTTCCAGTTACCTGTTGTTGTGTGAGTTTTAATATGTGTAAAGAAATTGATAAAAGACTGAAATGGCAAACTGAAGGTGATGCACAGTTTGTGTGAAAGGTGAGTCAGCACCCTCATCTCCTCTGTAGACTTTATTCTGTTATGCAGTAACAATACAAGCTAGCTTGTAAACAGACACATACACACACACACACACACACACACACACACACACTAGCACATGCACTATAATATACAAACAGTATTGACATATGGCCATCTGATGATGTGGATGCAAGATTACTTTTCTTTAACAGTTTTCACACATCAATTTTGTTTACTTGGTATCCATAATATAAGTTTGTTGAATTGAGTTGAAATGAATTGATTGTGCTCTCTCTGGGTAAACAGTAGCTTACATAATTGTCTGGAAGCAGAGAGCAGATAATGCTCAGGTGAAAACCTTTTTGAAGTTTCACAGGGTTTAGAGCTTTCCTTGGCTCGGTCACATGCATTTATTGTGAAAATGTTTCGCAGCTGCTGCTTGACGGCTGATTTTTCTTATGGTACACCTCCTCTCACAAGTGTGTGTGAGAGTGTGTGTATGTGTGGTGCTGGAGAGCTTGTGCTTTTACGGCAGCTTGAGAAGCTTGCGCCGCTGAGCTCAAAGCCTTGATCTTACACATAAGTGTGATCTCACACCATTTCATCTCTTAGACATAGTTAGGATCTCATAGGGCAATAAGCCAGTCATGTGAACTGTTGGCTGAGAGTTTAGTCTCATTCATGTCAAAGAGCTGCATGTCATGTTCCATTCAAAGTCTTGTCTTGTCTCGCATGTCTGATCTTATGGCCTTGTTGGCCTGCCAGTCTTGTGTCTTGTTGGCCTGCCAGTGATGGACTTGGAGCTTTTTGATAGGTGGGTCTATTTGTCAATGACACCTTTATTGCAGATGATGATGATGCTGCAGCCCGTAGCCCATCCCCAACACCCCCACCAGGTTGGTACCCATAACAACCCATCCCTTACTACTTCCTTATTATTTCCTCTTCACCGCTTCCCACCTCGTGAGGACGGTTGCCATGGCGCATTCACTTTAAATCAGGCTCACATCTGCTCCCAGCACCCCTGAAGTGCTTTGGAATTTGGGGAAGAACGAAGACATAACGTACTCTAAAGTTGCATCACATAGTATTTTTTTTTCTAACAGTAAGGCGTAGGCAGAGAAGTACTCTCTAATTTGTAACAACTCAAATGGATGATAATTTACGCTACAGAATGTTTCAGTCAAATCTGAAAATATTGTGATGTATGTCTGTGCGCTGACATACATGCAGTAAATGTGTGATTTCTCTGTGCAAAATGACAGAAATGCCACAGCATAATTCCTACAAGCACATTAACCTTTATCTCAAGTAAAGGTATGGATGTGACAATTACATCTCACATGCATACATTATATGCGCAAGATAAATACATGGATGTTCATCATGTATATGCATATATTATGTATATATGGAAATTTTATACATGCATTTGTAATACTTTATTACTTGTAATATCTTTTTAGACCATATTAAAAGGGAATACCCCTGAATTTTAGCTTTTAAATATGTTATTTCTGTGACCCAGGACAGTTTGGTATGTATTAGTGAACACTCAAACATTGAATGATTCTCCAAAGCCAGAATCCCATTCATTGTCTATGAAGCAGCTCCGTGCTTCACATCAGAATGAAATTGTTCATGTTGACAAATACATATCGAACTGTCCTCGGCCAAGAGAATAACATAGAATTGAGTGGTATTCCCCTTTAAAGTCAATATGCTATACGCTTTTCTCTTTTGTTAAATTATCTTGTTTTTATTTTCATTTCACTTTCTGCGATTTATCTCAGAGCTTGTCTCTCCAGCCAGTTGCAATATTCTTCAAACTATCTAAAATAGTTATCCTCATTAATATCAATGATACTGTGCTTTTTTCACAGAGGATGCCAATTCACTCAAGAAACTCTCTATTGAGCTGCCTAGTAAGATCTCTTTGTTAATTTTACCACCGTTTCAGTACCTCTGACCAAACTGGTAGCCTTCTCTAAATCAGAATGTCCCACTGTCTGGATGTAGGAAACATGTTGGACACATGTTTATTTCTAGATGCTTTGGTGTGTTTGGAAGTTCGTTTTACAACAGAAGAAAGTGAAGATGTTCAAAATCTCCTTGCTAACAGATTAACATACCCATTAACGCAGTGATTAAAAAGGAGACTTTGAGGGTGTTATGTGGTCATGTTTTTTGTATTCCATACACATAAATCTATATTTATGTGAATACATTTGGAATTCTGATCATAATGCAACCATGTCTAAACTTAGGATTGCTAATTGCATTTGCACATTCAAGCAGCAATCAATATTCATAGGTGGATTTACAAATGTATATAGTTGGAAATCGAATAATGGAGCATAAATGTATATATCAGTGTAAAACCGAGAGACAGAACCAGGCCTTTGATTCAGAATTCCTCGGGCAATGCTTGCTATTAGACAAGTCTTTAACTGCTTGCTGGTCCTAATTTTTTTGTGTGTGCTTGCTTCAGTGGACTTTACAGTACTATTTCTTATAATATGCTGTAAATTTCTCTCTGTCTTTGTTCAGATGATAGCGTCCCTGTGCCAGCCATGGGGAGAAAAGACTCAGGTAATAACATTTGACAATGATAGTCAAAAGAAAGTGGAATCTCGTCTCGTTTTTCATATACTGTACAAGGAATTTCGAGCCAAAGCCAATTTTCAAGTCAAATCAGAACGTCGCTCCACCAGCTTCCTTTTTCCCCGCATAGCTGGTCAAATAGAACAGGTTAATTTTGCCAGAGACTATGTTGTGCTATATGAAAAATATTGGTTTCCCGAAACGTCATAGTGCACTGCTTGCAGGATGCTATGCAGCTTTTGGAAATTCTCATCTTTTTCATTTGCCATGGGAAAATGGATAAGAAAAAATTATAGTTTCACATTTTACAGTGGGCAGCATCTAGCATTTCAAGTTCAGCCCGAGAAATATTTTATACAAATTTGCATAAAACGTCGAGAGGTTACGTGTAAAGGACCAACGTAGGTCCAGAGTTCCTTTAGAACATTTACTAGATCTGGAGTATAACAGCTATATGGCAAAAGTGTGATTCATCAAACCCAGACCGCTGGGATCAGAAAGAAGACTGGAGCATGGAAAGAAAATGAAGAATTCACAAACCCAACCATTTTTCCCCTCCTATATGTTTTTGCTGAAAATGATGTTCCCTTGTTGCTTCTTGTGGAAATGAGATGTTGTATGTCTTGTGTTCCATATTGTCTGTTCCATGCTTTCCATGTTGCAAAGAGCTTAAATTCTGCCGGTTGAATGAGATGTGATGCTTGAGAAGTGGGAAAATGTGTGAAATTGTGTGTTCCTTGGTCTTTCTGTCTGCCTATGTCTCTCTCCTCCGGTAAGATTAATACTAATAAAAAGTGAAAGGTGGGTATTTGAATTCCTGAACTGTATTGCTTTATTATTCTTGTGCGATGACAATGGAGGGCTCTGTGTCACGGTGTGTGTGTGTGTGTGTGTGTGTGTGTGTCTCTCTTAACTGATCAGTGTGGTCTCTGGGAGAGGGCCAGGCCCCAGAGGACCTGGATAAGCCCATTGACACCCCGCCTCTGTCCACCCTGCTGATAGAGAAACCACAAAGCGGCTCCGTCGGTGTGGGTGAGTGACGGCGCCACAAAGAAGAGTTGGGTAGACAGTACAAGAGATAGATGTTGTTTGCAGTAGATGTTGATAATATTTGTGTGGGGGTGGGGGCAGGTACAAAGTGCCTGCTGCAGTCATTCTCTTTCTGATAAACCCAAATTTAAGCCCATTCATTGTTAAAAAATCTGTGATGGTATTATTGGTTTTCCACAAAGGAAAAGTAATGTAGTTGGTGTATATTATGACATGGAAAATTAGCTAACCAGGTGAAAAACTATTTTTTCCTTTCATTGTGACTATATGGCTTATAGATAGATGTGACGTGGCAGCAGAATGCACTGCTGGTCGTCAATCTGACTATTGGTCATACTGTATTTTCTGTCGGTCCAAGGTGCGGACATCAGCTTTATTGCCAAGGTGGAGGCCAAAGATCTTCTACGCAAACCCACTATTAAGTGGTTTAAAGGAAAATGGATGGATCTGGCCAGCAAGACAGGGAAGCACTTACAGCTGAAAGAGACCTTTGACCGATTCACCAAGGTACACCTCCTCTAATCCAGCAGTCTATCTTACATTTGCATCCTCTTACATGCCAATGGTGCTGTTTTATTAATTCCCATGTACCACTCCCGGCAGGTTCACACATTTGAGATGCACATCATCAAGGCCAAAGACAACTATGCTGGAAATTACAGGTGTGAGGTCACCTACAAGGACAAGTTTGACAGCTGTTCCTTTGATTTGGAAATTAAAGGTTTGTCAGTTATAAGCATTACATAGTGCTATGTATTCATCTTAATACATTGCAAAAGACAAGAACAGCACAAAGCGTAGGTGAGTATAAAACATATACTGTGTTTTGCTGTTTCTGTCTTACAGAAGCTGAACAGGGCTCACAGAATATTGATATTCGATCAGCTTTCAAAAGAAGGTAATGAAAGGAGCGCAACACAACTACAACACATTGATATTGTGATGGAGTCAACTACAAGTCAGCTACAGTATTCATCAGTATTACTTTTTTAGTAAATTGAACATCACACAAAAATATATTAAACTCTGGCCTATGTGTCAAAGGTGCAATATAAGTTTATTGGATTCATGTGATTCAGGATAGTATTCCTGACAATTTGTTAAGACTAATCCTGAAGAAAACAACAAGGACCATCATATTCCATGAGGAAAACAATGAAATGTTTCACCGTCAAATAATATTACTGTATGACATATCTGTGTGAAACGATGGTTGTGCAAATGTCATTAACCTTTTTCAAAGGTAATTACAAATCAACCAGCCAACTGAATGTGTTTTATCTGACCAAAGGCCAACACTTGCATTTTAAATCTCCCTCCCAACAATGTGTCTGAAAAGCAACGCAAAGCATCCCGGTCCATTATCACAAAGTTGCTGCTCAGTAATGTTGCTTCAACATTGCAGAAACATTGTGGCAATATTGTCTGAGAAGGGTCTTGATGCTTCTTACACAAACCAAAGAAGCGAAGGGTTTTGTGTAAGCTCCAATCGTGAGTTAGCTCGGAGCTAACGCACCGATTGAACTCAGAGCCTCTGCTTTGTGTTGTTCTTTCAGCATTGTTTCTCTAGTGCCTGTAACTGTTTCTTTTCTGAATAAATCTTTATTAATCTCTTCTTGTTAACAACAGCAGTGAAGGACAAGACGATGCAGGGGAGCTTGACTTTAGTGGTCTCCTTAAACATAGGTGAGAATCACCCCTAAGTGGACGGTTTCTTTTCGTTTTCATTACTTTTTAAGCCCTTACAGTATCTAGATGTGTTTCTTTCTTCTTTCTTTTTTGTGATTTTTTGTGAATTTGATATGCTGCACTAGCAACCATCATTCACTCTTTTTCTTTTCCAAATTCACCATTCACTAGTATATTGTGTGCATTACAACATATCCATGAATGGCAACATATTGCTGTTAAAATATTACTGTAAATATATTTTTAAAAGGTCATACATATGCTATACCAAAAGAAAAACGGTGGTGAGTCTGAAAACACACCATGATACATATAGTAGATTGTAGATGGAGTGATATGATACAGTGCAAAGTATTATTTCAATCCTCACAGACTGAGCTGTATTTTTGAGGTTTCATTTTTCTTCTATTTTTCTTGGTCAAACAAGATTCTGTTTTTAACGTAGAAGTGTGAGTTCAAATTGAGCTAGGCAGTGACACTGTTCACTGACATAAAATTCCACATTTATTTTGGGCTTGTCTCTTCTTCTTCCCTACATATTCAGAAATCAAAGGTTAGTAGAGAGAATACCATAGGTATTAAAATGATTAGACCTTACTGCGGGTAAGTACTGTAATCCTGTAGAGTCCCCAGCATGAAATGTAGCTCTAGGAATTGGACAAGCAAGAGTGTTGGCCTACTGTAGTATGGTAACACTTCATTTGAAGGCAGCATTCTTAAATGCTCCGTCAGCAATCAGTAATGATGGAAATGGGCTTTGCATTGTAAACCCTCTGTAGCTGCCGGCTGGCTCTTCATCAAGCAGTGATGTTAAATGCCGCGTTTATGAGGCAAAGTGCACCATTTTGGATCGTTAATGATGTGCTGGTGGATCATCCATAAATGATGCTGTGAAATAGTGTTACCGCTACATTGTCGTTTTATTTCAATTTAGAAATATAAGGCAAATACCACAATGTTTATTTCAGCCTTCTTGATAATTGCCTGAAAATAAACAGATGACAAATACATATAAAGAATGGAATAATATTTCATGCTATTCACCTCCAACCTTTCGGACATTTGGGAAAATGTCTATGAAAGAAAGGACTGACTGAATGTTCTTTATTTAGCCGACTAATGGGTCTACTCATGTCCAGGGCAACGTGCTTATTAACTCGGATCTCACAGATCTAACATCTCCTATGGACACCTTGATCATCTAACAGAGCATCTCTGAAGTGATGACTCAAACAAACAAACAAACAAACAAACAAACAAACAAACAAACACACAAACAAAGGGATGGGCCAGTTCATAGGAGCAATATAATGAAAGATATGTCCTCATCAAAATGTCTTTGTAGAAGGTTTCCCTTTTATCCCTGCATGCTGCATTTCAACAAATTATTTCACCAAATCTCAGATATCATTACAATCTATTGAATTATACTGCATTTAGTCCTGAAAGAAATCAAAACATACTCCTATATTGATCTGTGTGTGTCTGCCAGTGTGTTCCATTAATCCTACAATAGCCTACTGATAAAAGCATTACTTATTTTGTTTCATCTCCAAAATCTTATAACAATATCCAAACTAAAAGAACCCAACCCTGGTCAAAATCCCTCCTTAAGATGTAATCAACTCCTCTTTAATATTTCCCCTCCATCCACTGATACAGACTACAAACCTGAAACAAGGTAGTCAGAGGATTGCAAAGCTGGGGACATTGTAAAATAAAGTTCCTGACATAAACCAAGTTTTATAATTATTGCACAAGCCCACCACGAGGTATAAGCCATTATGTGGTAGGCCATGTCCTTGTGCACCAACCAAAGCCAAACTTTACATTTTTGATTAATAATTAGCCTTCGATCCTTTGGACTAAATGTCACTGACCAGATTAAGAGATGCAAATTTCTGACATTTGTGGCTGTCTTTATTAGTCAATTTTAAAATGTTTTTGCAGACATGCTTCTTTACCTGTAGTCAACATATGTACCAAGCAGGGGGATCAATTCAATAAATTGTAAAGTATGGTAAGTCCCTGCATCTAATCTAATTTGCCACCAAAACTTTAACTACAACATTTTTGGGGACCATTGGAGTAATGATTGATGACTGTCAAGATCTTATATGGTCAATGTGGCAAATTATTAGATGTAATACATTATTTGATATAGGTCACCAACTATCTTGAACAGATACACACACAGTATTGGTCTTGAATGCTCTCCTGATGTGAATTTAAAAAAAAAAAATATGGCTTCCAAGTAAATGTCTGGCCATTCTTCTCATGGTACCAAGTTTCATGATGATTAGCCCAACTGTCGAGGAGTTATAGCCTATTGTATGGCACACTTCACTAAGGAGTCCGATTTTTGTTCCATGGGTCTATCTTGAACAATTATAAAGATATCTTGGTGGAAACATATAAGAAAAAAAAAAGATAGGACGAACCCAACACAACTTTGCAACAGAACTCTTAGGGCATCAGCGAGCACCCTTGTCGCACACCCCTTCTATGTTCAGAGTGCTGCTACCCCGTCACTTTTAACATTTGACTCCAGGGTTGATGTCAAAGCACAGGTAGGCAGCTCACCATGCCCATCCCTTTGTGTGACATGTCCTGAGGAACTCTCCAGGGGGCGATAGCTTATGTTAGCATGAGAGGTTGAGACAAAGAAGGGCAGGAGCAAAACAAAAGCGACAGATTATCACCCTGAAGAAGAATTATTGTAAAGTTTTGTGTCTCTGAGAAACCAAAGCCACACTTATAACCTCTAGTTATATAAGACTATGTGCAGTTAAGTCGAGCTAGTAGCCGTCCCAGTTGGATCGTCCTCCATCCTACAGGTTAGCCTCCCCTCCCCGTAATGAGCAGTTCCTCAGGACACGTTGCAAACACCAGCCCATGACTACTGTTCTCACACCGTCCCCTCATATCCGGCACCACCAGGGAGCCCAAACAGGAGGAGGTTCCAGAGGTGGACGTGTGGGAGATCCTGAAGACGGCCCGGCCTGATGAGTACGAGAAGATTGCCTTTACCTACGGCATCACAGATCTGAGGGGCCTGCTGAGGAGGCTGAAGAAGACCAAGAAAGAGGAGAAGAAGAGTGAAGGTAAATCAATGTTAACCAAATTATGGATGCTCTGAAAAATATCTGTCCTCCTATGGCAGAGCTGTGTTTTAGCAACAGCCTCTCTGTGGTGAATATCAGCTTTGATGTTTGGTTATAGGGGAATCTTGATCTTGAAAAGGAGCATCCTGATTATCTGTGTCCTTGGTTTTGTCTTTTCAAAGCTTTTGCAAAGAAGCTGGAACCAGCGTATCAGGTGGATAAAGGAGGAAAGATCCGCTTAGTGGTGGATCTGGCCGACCCCACGGTTGAACTGAAATGGTACAAGAACGGACAGGAAATCAGGCCCAGTCCAAAGTATGTAAAAACATTTTCTTCATGTCTCAGTGTATCTTTCTGTGTCCTCTCCCCTTCAACACTGCACAAATGAAAAGCATTTTGGAGATTTTTCATAAAATGTATTTCATTTGTGGTTTTGGCATTCTTTACCAGTCTTCTGGTATTGTGTGTTTTATTTTGACACACCTCTAAAGAACAATGGTTCACATGTTTTATGCCACACACACAGATTCATTCACTGTTTTCTGCATCATTCATTCACTCACTCACTTATTCACTCACTGACTGACTTGCTCGCTAATTCTCTTAAGCACACAGAGTACCACACAGGCCCACACTTTTATAAATAACCCTCATATATAAACTCTTTTCTACAGACCAACAATGGCTTAGTAAGACAGTATTTCCACTGTAGAGGGCCTGCTTTGACCTCACATGACCTCCACAATCTCACACAGCTCTCTTTGTCACATGCTGCACTGTGAACCATTGCCAGCTGATGCCCAGTGAACAAATAACGTTCTCTCTGCTCCAGTGTGGCTCTGATCAGTTTCCACACCATCTCACCGACATATAAAGAACATTATGTGTTCACAGGGCTGTACATGGCCTCAGAGCTTCATTTGGGTGGAAATGCAGCGGATGATGTCAACTGCTGTCTTTTGCTATTAACTACTTGCCCTTCTCTGTACAGGAAAAAGGTGGTACCTCCTTCACAGGTCTTTAACTAAGTCTGGCTTTGAAACAGTTCTAATAGATGCTACTGTATATCACGTAGTAAATGTTGGATAAATTTACTAGTGTATCATTCCAGTTTAAATGCTGCAAACTTGCCTGACTGGAATTATTTTAGCAATTATTTAGTGAGGGAAGCCAATCAAGGACAAGTCCAGTTGTGATTCGTTAACTGGAGTTAGTCCAAAACTTCCTGTAAAAAAGGATTGATTTTTGAAATTAACTACTCAAACAAAATCAAATTTTAACAATGTCTTCATTAAAACTCTGTAATCATATGTGTGTATAAATAGAGGAAAATTTGAAATCCAATAATAGGGCCCCTTTCAAACAGCTTCATTTGCATTCTGCAACGTATACATTTATACCAGAATAAGGCAATGATTTAGGAAGAAAACCAGAACCTACTGTGTTCTATGCTGTCTAATGTTTATACAACTCTAGAATAGATTTTACCATGATTTCACACCTATAGTATTAAAAACAAGAGAAACACTATACTTAGCCTTAAATCACCTGCACTCGCAGTTCAAAGCCATGCAAAGTTAAAGCCATCTGGGAGGTTATTGCTGTTTTCTGGCTTTGGACTCCGGTGGCATATTTTCCAGGATTCCCTGTTCCAAAGACTTCACTATAATATCTCTCTCTCTCAATCCTCCTCGCTGTTGTAACACTATTGGCAACTACATACCCCTCCAGGCATGATGTCTCTCTGTCTTTGGTCTTGTTTTTGTCTGTCTATCTGTCATGTCATGCCATGGTGCTCCTTCCTGTCTGCCATAATTACTTTCTGCACACTTCCTGTGCTCCGGCCCCATTCTGGCTCCACTGCTGACCTTAAGTCAAAGGAAGTAAGTCCATCCGTCCCGTTGATTTCCCTTCTCCACGTCACAGAGTTTTGGTGTGACCCCACCCATCCTCTCCCCTAATCTGACCTCTATGTTTGTGCAGTGTCAACACACACTTGATGCATGTTGGGATTGGTTTTTGAAAGATGTTGCATTTCTTTATCAATGTTTTATCAACACATTTACTGTTTAGAAATGTTTGATCTAAGAAAATATTATTTGAGTTTATTGGTGTTACTAGCCAGCAAATATTTCTTTCATCAAAAATATTCCTTTCTTTCACTTAATATCTTAGAATTATCACCATTTCCATCTGTAGACTATATTGACTATATTGACTTAATACTCAGGATCATACATAGCTACAATTTGTATAGGTGACCAGTGATGTAATTAGTGGGTTTCCTGCCTAGGTATATTTTTGAGCACAAGGGCACACAAAGGATTATGGTCATCAATAACTGCAGCGTGAACGATGATGCAGCCTATGCTGTAGCTGCGGGAGACGAGAAGTGCACCACAGAGCTGTTTGTCAAAGGTATCTTGATTGATTGTTCACTTTTATATAATTGCTACTGCCTTGCATGTACAGATGTGACGCCCAGGCCACATGCAGGGGATCTGTTAGTGTGCCAATCAGTCAACACATCTGTTGCTTGTTGTGAGAAAAGCGGCACATAAACAGACAGTCCCTCTTTAATTTCTTTAATGTCCCTTGTCTGCAGAGTTACCAGTGAAGATAGTCAAAGGTATTGAGGCTGTGAAGACCACGGTCAATGAGAGGATTGAGTTGGAGTGCGAGGTGTCAGAGGAAGGCGCTCAAGTGAAATGGTAAGACTATAAGAGGTGCATTTATTTAAAGGTGTGTAGCATTTTAACATCAATAAATCATTACCTCATTCATTTTGAGACATTAGCATAATTTCCATCAACAATTGAGGCCATCACCGAGAAGATTGGCAGCTTCTACCGGCCTCTACATGTCATTTTACATTGTGAGCCACCAGGTCGTATTTGGAGTTTCTGGCAATGGCAGATGGTGGAAGGAGTGAAAGGCCGATGGAAAAATCACTTCCAACATGTTGATCCTCTTCAGTATAGTGAAAGAGAAAACAAACGCATGCAGAGCAACAAGTAGCAACATCCTCTTTGCGACAGTACTATGGTGGGGTTTATGGAAAATATGGTCTTAATTTTGAGAAACACCAGCACTAACAACACCATTGGTGTGAGATAGAAGCTACCAATCATCTCAGCCATGGTCTCATTTGTTTCCTGTAATTATACCAAGATATCACAATCAATTTCACAATTATATATTGATGTTTAATAATGCTACATGTAGTACCTTCAAGTTGTGTGTTGCTTATTTGCGTGTGGATTGTGTGTGTGTGTGTGTGTGTGTGTGTGTGTGTATGTGTGTGTGTTTGAGGATGTACACAACATTAAATACTGAATACTGAACGTTCCTGATCCTCTCTCCTTCAGGATGAAGAATGGTGTTGAGGTTCCTACAGGAGTGCGCTCCAGATACCGAGTTAAGACTGAGGGAACCAAACACTTCCTGGTCATTGATGACGCCTCCAAGGAAGACACTGGGACGTACTCCCTCATGGCCACTGGTGGCACATCTGAGGCTCACATACAGGTTGACTGTATGTAGCATCTCGCCCTTTTTCATAGTTTTCTCACTTGCTTTTCAAAGGAATCACTATTAATCATTTACTGTATTCTATTCTCACCTCTTTCCCCCTCTTTTAGTGAAGCCACTGAAGATCTACCAGGACCTGCAGAATGTAACGGTGATGTTGGGTCAGCCCCTCAAGATGCACTGTGAGATCTACCCAGGCAACGTCCCAGGCCGCTGGTACAGGAATGGACAGCTGATCCAGCCCAATGATCATATCAACATCTTGCATAGAAACAAGTATGTCCTCTCTGCGCTTTCTCTGAAATCACCCCCAGCGTTATCTATGGAATCGTTGCAGCCCAATAGGTTATTGCTGCAATATTGCATGAAAAATACCCTTTAAGCATCTCTGGTTTGGGTCACTCAAAAGGATTCTACAAATAGCTTGATGGCTTTTATTTTCATGTAAACCTAGCAAAATATTTTTGTTTTGTTTTGTATACTGATTAATCAACCTCTGTTCCACTAACTAACTTCACACAACTACTAACGTCCTCTTGCTTTATCAGGAACCACCGACTTGAAATCGAGACCACCTCCCTTCATGATGCAGGAGATTACACTTTTGTACCTGAGGGTTACTCACAGAGCCTCTCTGCCAAAGTTCATATCATTGGTACAGAAGCTATCTTTCAGTTGATAGTTTTTCACATCTCAACATTGTGTTTTAAAAAAAAGAAATGTAACGTAATATTTATCATGATTTGATTTAATTTCCTGCAGACCCGCCAAAGGTGCACTTGGACAGCTTGAACTTCCCAGACAACATGGTGACAATTGTGGCAGGAAACAAACTTCGCTTGGAAATCCCCATCAGTGGAGAACCAGCACCCAGGGTGGTGTGGATGAAGGGAGAAAGGGTGAGTGGTCTATTAATCAACATTTTTTTTAGATTCCATCAGTTGATCACCATGGCTCTGATTTTTCTTAAAGCAATATTCCACTTAGTTTTAACATGGATGTTATTTGGCACTTGACCACCATGAAAACCATAATATAAACTACTCACCAAGATTGGATGCAGCTGGGATGAGTTTGTAGCGTTCAGATTTTTACTTCCCATTCATTTGAATGAGGCCACAAAAATAGCCTGAAAACTGACATTTAACACGTTTGTGAACAGATTCAACAACATATTGCACTTTTAACAAAGCAGTCCTGTGTCCTTCATCATTTTGCATTTCTATTCTTGGTTTACACTAAAATTAGTATTTAAAAATAAAAGTAGATCCGGTCTCCCAAACAGGAACTATCTCTCCTAAATGGTATTCCTCCGCTATGTTCTTTTCTGTCAATAAAAATGCTATTCAGTGAAATTATGTTCTAAAACGTTGGACCCACAGTCAATTGAAAATCACAGTAGTGGGATCTGTTGTTGAATCTGTTCATGAACGCGTTAAATGTAAGTTTTCAGGCTATTTTCGTGACAAACTCGTCCAGCTGCATCCGATCTTGGTGATTAGTTTATATTCTGGTTTTCATGGTGTTCAAGTGCCAAATAACCCCCACGTAAAAAAACTAAGTGGAATACTGCTTTAAAGCCATGTATGTAATTTTCTCTGTCTTTCTCTCTCAGGTCATTCTTGAGACTGGGCATCGTGTCCATGCTGAAACGTATGGCGACCAGACCAGCCTGACCATCGAAGTGACAGAGAGGGAAGACACAGGGAACTACAAGATAGTCCTGCAGAATGAGGCTGGTGAGGACACAGCCAGCGTCAGAATCAAGGTTGTAGGTAAGACCCAACATGACAAATACTTCAATCAAGAGACCATGGGGTGAATTATTCACATTTCCATTAATCTCTAGAATCATTAACAATCCTGTCCTTGTGTTGTCTGTAGACATCCCAGACCCTCCAGATGCTCCCTTGGTCCCAGTGGTGGGCGGCGATTGGTGCTCTATGACATGGGAACCCCCACACTATGACGGGGGTTCACCAATATTAGGTAAATATTGCATATTCGCTTATCACAGTAGATTACATTGGTGTGTGCTGGTGATTAATGATTATCTTTCTGAATGTCTTCTAAAGGCTACTTTGTCGAGAGAAAAAAGAAGCAGAGTTCTAGGTGGATGAGGCTGAACTTTGACCTGATCAAAGAAACAACATTCGAACCCAAGAAGATGATTGAGGGAGTGCCATATGAAGTGCGGATCTTTGCGGTCAATGCCATCGGTGTGTCCAAACCCAGCGAGCCATCCAAAGCCTTTATTCCCCTCGGTGAGTAGCCCTAATGTCTCCTTGAATGTCCACTTAGCGGTGTAAACACTGGCCTTTGAACTGTAACTGTTACTGCCAATGATGTGTCCAGGAAAACATTACACCCTTACATAAGACAACACACAGTTTATCCAGCAACCGTTTCATAATAATGGACGAAATTTCAAAGTGTGGGCCTGTTATAGCGTCTGCATGTGTGATCTGCCCTTGGTACCCCGGCGGTGCAGCTGTTCCTCCCCATACCCCACTATCCCAAGCATTCTGGCTGTGACCTCCACTGGACACGCAGGAGCTTTAGAGGATATTAAATATGTCTTTATAATGGCTGCCAAATCATCTCCGGATTAGAGGTTTAGGAGATCAGGCCTGTCAGAGGGTTCAATAGGAGTTAAATATGATTCAGAATATAAGAATAGACGACAAGAGCGGGGTCTAATGTGATCTTACAGGGAGATTGATAGCATACCAGCCAGGGAGAGAGGCGCCTTGCTCACATGTTCATGACATGCTAAAACGGCTTTACGTTTTACATGATCAAGGACCTGCTTTCTTATCTCTGTTGGAAAACAAATGAAGGAATGGTGGGTATGACCCTTGTGATCTCTCCAATCTTTATCTCCACTCAGCTGTGACCAGTGAGCCCACCATGCTGGTTGTGGATGATGTCACCGACACCACGGTGACCATGAAGTGGCGTCCTCCCGACACCATCGGAGCCGCTGGCCTGGATGGATACTTGGTGGAGTACTGCATAGAAGGAAGTGAGACAACCTCGACTGACGTATCTCCTAAGCCATGTTTCCCATGCTCATGACCCACAAAACCAAATTAGGAGCATAAATAGACAGAAATAGAAAATTAAACAGAATAGTACTCGGTGAATGCTGTTTGTCCACTATACAAATTGTTTTTCCAACTGAACCTCATATTCAGATGTGCTGTTTCCCCACAGCTGATGACTGGATAGCAGCCAATGACCAGCTGACAGAGAAGACCAAGTACACCATCACTGGGCTCCCCGCAGAGTCGAAAATCTTAGTCCGAGTCAGGGCCATCAATGCTGCCGGGCCCAGCGCTCCACGGACCCTTCAGCACTCTATCCTTGTCAAAGAGGTTATTGGTGAGCTCTGAAAACACCATACTGCTCTTGAGAAGTTTCTACTCTATGTTCTGTAGTAGAGCCTCTGTAACACGGCTTGGAAGTGGGGTGTTTTGGAGGAAAAGGTTGAAAAGAACATCAGTATTGACATGAAAGATATCTGTAGAGGACAGGACAAAGAATCATTCCCTTATCACACACCTTCTGCTCTGTCCTGTCTCTACAGAACCACCCAAGATCCGCATCCCCCGACACCTGAAGCAGACATACACTCGCAGAGTCGGAGAAGCAGTCAACCTTGTGGTGCCATTTTTGGTAAAGGCATCTCCCAAATCAAGCACCCAAGATGTGCACAATAGCTCTGCATTGATTATTAAGCTCATGCCTCTGTGTGTGATATCTAGGGCAAGCCCAGGCCGAAGGTGAGCTGGCTGAAGGAGGGGAAGCCCATAGAGCCCACGCATGTCAGCATCCGCAACACAGACTGCGACAGCATCATCTTCATCCGTAAAGCAGAACGCAGCCACTCTGGGAAGTATGAGATGACAGTGCAGGTGGAAAACCACAAGGACACAGCCATAATCGATATTCAGATCGTAGGTGAGCGAAGGCATCCTGTTCTTATTGATAGCCTCAAATTAGTAAACAATGATTTTTATAACAACATAATACTAACAGTACTACTACTACTGCTACTATTAGTACTACTACAACTACTACTACTGCTATTGCTATTATCATAATTATTATTACTGCTACTACAACTACTACTACAACTACTACTGCTGCTACTACTACTGCTACTATCATAACTATTATTTTTGCTACAACTAGCCTAGTATTACTATTACTATGACTACTACTACTAATAATAATAATAATAATAATCATAATGTAATCATAATCATAAGCTTTGTTAATAAAATATCTTGAAAGCAGAGTTAAGGTAAGGTATCTGACATTATATCATTTTTCACATTGAAGTCTACCTGTAGACCACTGAAAATACTCAAATTACCAGTTACAGTGATTACTTAATTTATTGCTCAAGACCAAACTTTTTGTAAATCATCCTTTAATTGATTGTCAGACCTGCCTGGGCCTCCCCAGTCTGTGACCATTGAGGAGGTATGGGGAGGGAATGTGGCTCTAGACTGGAGCCCTCCAAAAGACAACGGCAACGCCCCGATATCAGGCTACACCATTCAGAAAGCAGACAAGAAGACCATGGTAGGAGATCAATTTGACCATGTTTACTAAATTGAAACTGTAAATGAGAAATATGAGAAATATACAGTATGTCTATGTGGTATCTACCTCACATGTTTTGACTGTGCCTGATCTGCATTACAGGAATGGTACACATGCATTGAGCACTACCATCGCACATGCATCACCATCACAGAGCTGGTGGTGGGGAACGAGTATTTCTTCAGGATCTACTCAGAGAACATGTGTGGCCTGAGCGAATGTGCCACTCAAACCAAGGACAGTGCGCTCATCGTCAAAGAAGGTATGTCTCGGCTGTGCTGTGGCAGTAAATAGTTTAATATGAGCAGGTGAAAGTGTGTGTGTGTGTGTGTGTGTGTGTGTGTGTGTGGGATGGGGGGGTGATGGAGAAATCAGTGTTCTTGCTAAACCATCCATGTGCTGTGGATGCATAGCTTCCTGTTATTCTCAGCCTATGCATTGTATTTCTTTGATTTAACCACTGTTTTGCACTTTGGGGAACATAAGTCATATGCTCCCTGACGTCAAGGTACAGTCTGAATACTAATAAAACTCTGATGAGGGTAAACTCTCCAAGCTCTTGGAGGAAAGGTAAACTCTCAAGAATAATGAGTAAAGCTGACATATTCTAATAATCTTAACATTGGATCAATTCACAATGTTACGGAAGAGGATTAGGGCCACATGTGAAACATGTATTTGAGTTCTGAGTTTAAAGTCAGAATTTTGAGTTTAAAGTCAGAATTCTGAGATTAAGTCAGAACTCAAATTTTTCAGATGGCCCTAATCCTCTTCCCTACAATGGAAAGATCTTTTGTGTCACATTATTTTTTTCTGTTAAAGCTTAAAAGAAATGCAGAAAAGTTGTAATTATTGTTTATTTTTTGAGTATTTTTTTGTCAGCTGTTATGTGAAAGGTACTGTCAGTGATGTTTTCCACCCAAATGTGAGCCTGATTTTCCAGGCTCACCTTTAAATGTAACAGGGGTTGGGTTGCAGCCGGTACTTGACAAATGCGGTAGCAGATATTACTGACAGCCCCTTAAACGATGGTGTCACTGTGTCGGCCGATGATAAATAAAAAAACACTGTCTTTCCCTCACCACATAGGGAAATCCCCCCATGATACAGCTCAGCGCCAGTATCATGCACAACCCCATTCCTTTACCCTTCCCTCCACAGGCATGCAGCTGAAAACACCTGAGTACATGGATCATGACTTCAAAGAAGCGCCGAAGTTTACGCAGCCACTGATCAACACTTTCGCAGTCGCTGGCTACAATGCTACTCTCAACTGTAGTGTTCGTGCCAACCCAAGGGTAGGTGGCAGAACCAGGTAAACACAGTGTGCACAGCCACAGACTATGCATCATACTCAGGTAAACATACAGGTCGATCATGTTTTAGAGCGTTGACGCTCCTCCCATTGTATAGAAACACCAAACAAAAAGACACCAAACTCAAAGACAATATTGCATCAGCTTTTCATAAGCAATGAATCCCAGTGTGAAAAGCTGAAAGTATTTACTCAGTACAGCCCAATCCAAATTCAAGGTCATATCAGGCCACTTTAGCTCTATGCCCCTTCTGTCTGCTGCAGTGTATTTATGGCTTAACACCATCATGCTGCTGCCTGTGGCCTGGCTGTCTTCAGGGCAAGCTATTCATTTTCCTGTGGAGTAAGAATTTGCAATCAACAGCCCCATTGTCCCTCGATGATGGGTAAACACTGAGGCTATTGCTTCATCTTCTCATGATCCACACGCCAATAAATTCAAGCTCTCTGAAATCACTCCATTGAGAATCCAGTATCTCAGACTGTATAAGACAATTCTGCGGTGATTTGATGATTGTTTTTCTCTTGAGAACTGTCTAATGTTGCTGTGTCTGACTCCAGCCCAAAGTGATCTGGATGAAGAATAAGATAATCATCATTGACGACCCACGCTACCGCATGTTTAGCAACCAAGGAGTGTGCACTCTGGAGATCAGGAAGCCTAACCCCTATGACGGGGGCCTTTACAGCTGCAAGGCCATCAACGACCTGGGAGAGGCCCAGGTGGAATGCAAGCTGGAGGTCAAAGGTCAGTGTGGACCAGGAAGTGACCTCTGTGTGCCTCGCTAGGTGTCCGTCTGGATCTGGGTCTGGTTTCCCAAAGCTTTCCTAGTTTTCTTATTGCTGAATCATACTCACATTTCTGCTGAAATTGTTCTACTTTGAGGAATTTTGCTTGTTTACATAAAAAGCCACAAAGCCATAAAGCCATAAAGCGTTTATGGTCACAATCATCACTCTCTTGTGGCTGTTAATGAGATTTCTGTAAAGAGGCAAAGGCTACAAGCACTTTGGGAAACCAGGCCCGGTGGGTACTGTAGGGTAATGCTTGAGTTGTATGTTGCAGTACCCCAAATGGATGACCATATAGGCGTTGGACATGTAAGTATCTGGGCACCGTTTTTAAAATACATATACTTAATATGATATGTTAATATGACATAATAATCCATTCATTTGTGTGCAGTCCACATAATATCTGATGACATTTGTTCACCACCAAAACCTGTAGAGGTTTGGCCCCTAAATTCTACTGATTGTGTTCGCTTCTCACACAACTCTATCCAATCCATCCACTCATCTTGTTCATCATCACAATACACCAACTCAACACATAGGCTGTCATCGGTCACTATAACATATAGAGCTGTTGATGTTTCTGTGTTGGGTGAATTATTTAATGGCTCCATCTTAAACTGTTTTCCAACTCCACAGATTCCAACGTCTCCTTTTGCTACGTGGTTAACTCCTCATATAAAAGAGTTCAGTAATAACTCAACAGTATTCCCTGGTACACACATATAACTCCATGTAAACATTTTGTTAACCCCTCTTCTCTTCTCTCTCCCCCAGTCCAAACTCAGGAATTGTGAATGTATGTTCTCATACAAGGTAAGCTTTCATATGGTTTTGGCATATGAAGCTTATGTCATTTCATTATGCATCTTTCAATGGCCCATAACCTTGCTTCTCTCAGTAGTGGGACTATAGCACCTTTTTTTGCCCACGCCAAGCAGTCTGAAAGCAGTTACCCAGGGAAAGAATACGTGAAATCGGGCGTTGCATGTATTAATGTAAACAGGATTTGCATGATACCTAGCTTGGCATCTGAATTATTTTATCCAAAATCTTTATTCAAATTCATTCCCTGAACACCCTAGCTGGCTGACTCTAACATCCATATTCTAAACACTTAAACTGATTGTTGTAGTGGTTGGTGTGAACTGACTGTGTGACCTGTGGCAGCCTGATAACAAAGGCTGTTTCTCATGTAACTTGTGCCACACACAAGGTGAGTAAGAAAGACAGTTTTGCAGATAGTCTGACCTTTGTCTAGAATCAAGAGCAACATGTGGAGAACATGGAGACCAAGTTTGACCCTATGTAGACATGATGTCTATACACTGTTTCTCCAGGGCGCTGTTGAATAGATTCATGACTTAAGCAGATCAAGCTAACAGTTGTTATTTTCTAAGTTTGGTTTGTAATGCATTGATTCGTACTGTATTTATGACAGGAGATATAATAACAAGTATCATTGTATTGCCTGTTGTGTTTGACTAAAGACAGTCTGCTTTATTGATCTGGAATTTTGCACAGATCTTGGACATGCATCGTATTTCTCGGTCCATGGAATCAACCATGTCTTTGCTCCTAGTTCTGCAAGCCTGAGCAGATGTAGACTTTACAAACTGAGTTGTGCATCTTGTACATGACTCTCCGCTCCTCTCGAGTGTTGTATACTCCTGGTCTATCTGTTTGTTTTGCTCATGGCCGCGTGTGCTCACCTATTGGCTGACAACTCGAAACCCTGTTGCTCTTCAGACTTTCTCCCCTCCTCCTCCTCCTCTTCCTCTTCCTCCTCTTTATCTTTCTATTTTTCACTCTCGACACCCATCTGTCCGTCCCAGCAACGACATGCGTGTCTCTCCTCTGTCCCCCAGGAGGGTTCACCTTCTATGAACTCATGCAACGTGGAGTGCCCCTACACCTGATTGATAAGTACATGAACGAGTCGAAGACTGTCGAGCCGGAGAAGTAAATTGGACAGAGTGCAACGAGACACCTTGGCTTTTCCAGACAACTGCCGCCACTAGTGATCCTCTTCTCTCACCTGGGGTCAGCGGCCTGAAGGACGGAGGGATGGAGGGATGGAGAGACAGATGAAAGGGTGTGGGGGGGAGGGGGGGTTGTATACTGGTCTGTGGCGTGGCATGCTGTGTGCGGGTTTGGAGCTAGTTACCATAGAAAAAGCCAGTTCATCTTCTTTGTCACCCTCTGGTATTTTGAAAGGCTCTGTGTCAGCTCAGATGCATGTCGGCAGTGTTTTGGTTCAGTGTGTAAAGAAAAAAAAACATATATAGCACATATATATATAGCACAAACAGTATCACACACTTACAGTATTCACATTTTGTTCTTTGTTGGGAGTGCTTGTTGGAAGTAAACATTATTTCTGGGGTCTGAAAGAAGGGGAGAAGAAATGTATAAACAAAGGTTTGGTGTTTGTATGATGTTATGCAATGTGCAATGTAACAGTCATAGAACTTCAAAATGTGCTATATAGCAAGAAAAATGACAACAGTTCTGACTATGTTGGATTAATGAACGTGTTGACCCCTATTAGATGATTCACATAAGTATTTGTCAATTTCAGTTTTATTTTTCCTGGGATAAAAGTGTATTTACGGCTAATAAATGACAAGATTTCGAGGCTTACACACAGTCTGTCTTCCATATTCTGCATGACGCATTATGCTTTTGGGATTCATGTGGGCTTGAGGCTTGATTCAAATAAGAGGCTCAGTCATGTGCGCATGCCGTTACCTTTGTAATTATGACCCATAGAAAAAAATAAAAAGAATTGTACTATTTCTCGTCGTGAGCGCTCTTTTTGTGTAGATCCCAATTGCCACGTTTAATGATACTATGGCTGTCTGTTTAAACAGCAATTGAAGCCTACAGTCTTTATCATACGTCAGAGAACCATATTGTGAGGGGAAATTATATGACAGTCTACTTAGGGGTCTTAGACATGAAAAAGTTTGGATAAGCCTGGACTAGACCTACTGTCTATAGCCAACTTATAGGCTATAGAATTTGAATTGATAGAACGGTCATTCCCTGTCAAATCTAAACTCTTGAATGGTAATTTGGTTGGTTCACTTACAATGGCTGCCATAGAATGTTTGATAATGTTGTTATGGAATTCAGTGTTGATTTGTGCATGAGACTCAGAAAACTGATGTGTTACCATAGCAACGGCATTATCTGGATACAGTGAGCTTGGAATTATAAGATTCTATCCAGGTAGAGATACAGTTCTCTATACAGTTCTGAGATAGTGGGCATCAAAGATTTGACATCTGGCAAAACATTTATGTACTATCCTTAAAATAATACTAATAATAATGTCAAAGAATTGTGCAGGGAGGATAGGTAGGCTACCATAGTGTTATGAGAGAGCTACAGCAGGCCTACAGCCTTTAAAATGAGAAAAACAGGCTCTAAGAGAGTGGGGCCTGTCAGACTGTATAGCTCATTTGTATATACAAAAAAAGGATTTCACAGTTATTCAGGCAACTGTGGGAAAAGGTTTGGCTGTGTTGGCACCAGAGCCCACGTTACCAGCAGAAGTATCTTAATGACAGATACAACATTTTTCTTTTAAAAGAATCAACGATTTTTTTAGTTTTTTTGTTTTTTTTTAGCACATTTAATATAACTACTTTAAATTACCGACCATTTTCAATTTTTTCATATATGAAAGTCTCTGGATATCAATCCAAAGAAGGCACTTGTCCTGTTCTGAGAGCTGAAGCGCAAGATACAGTGCGTTGCAAATCACCGCACCTTCTTTCAGTGATACTTTTTCATGTTTGAATGTATTTTCCTCACAGGCAGCCATTTGTTTCCATTCATTTCCTTAAAAAATCAACTTGCCGACTTGAAACTTGCGTTAGATAGGTAATCCATCAGTGAAGATCCTGCCCCGGGTTTATTTTTGTCAGTTACATTGCTGATAATTTAGCTGAATGCGCACATTGATGTAAAAAGTCTGGAGGTCTTCTGGTGCGTTCACGTGCTGGCGGGAAGCTCCGACGTCCGGGACTGCAGCGAGTATTTATAACTTTGTTGGCTCATTGACTCATAACATGACTTGAAGGCAGAATAAGACAAGAGGAATCTTTCATACATAATACGCCAATAATGAGCTTCAAATGTAACGCAGATTTCAGTAATGCCTTACTTTCCATTACAGGAAAAGGTAATTTGATTACAGTAACCCCCAACACTGGTTGGCACATTTGCATTGAAATCTTTAATTGGAATTGGCTGGATTGTGAGAGATCTTCCCATTACAGTGGAGGTAAAAATATAAGACAATGCCTAATGCCAATACGACGGCGTATTAGGGACATTGTAGGTGATTTTTATTTTTTATTCTAATTTTTTTTTACCATCAGACTTTCTTTTTTTACCGGGTAATATTCAACTAAAGTTTGTTCATTGAGTAGGCCTACAGTCCATGTTATCCGATTATTCGCCACTGGGTATAGTCTTTATCATATGTCACCATATGCCAGACCTATATTCTGGCAGTAAATTATATGACATCTAGATTCAACCGGGTGATAGGAACACATTCTCATTTAAATTTCCCGGCGAGAGACAGCCATATTATTCCCTTCCGGACCCTCGCTTCCTGTCGAGACGCGACTCGATCAGAAACGGAAAGACTATCGACATCTCATGGTTCCGCTGTGGAAAATGGCCTATTCACCTATAAATGCCAAATGAGCTGCTATTTTTCGGGGTTGGACGCGAGAAGATAGCCCTGCCTGAAAAAGGAGCCGGGAGTATCGGGAAGTGGTTACGGTACTTCGAGGAGTGACGAGGCTGAAAAACAATGCCACATTTCCTCTGGCCAGAGCCGCTGTCAGCCGCACAACTCAAGCGGCTGGAGGAGCATAAATACAGCGCCTCTGGCCGATCCCTGTTCGAGCCGCCGTGTCAAATATACTGGAACTGGCTGGTCCAACAAATCCCGACATGGATTGCACCAAACACTCTGACTATTACTGGACTGCTGGTCAATATACTCTCCACAGTATTGCTTGTGTATTACTGTCCCACGGCGACAGAGGAGGTGAGTAACTGCGACCTTGGCCAAAGTTTCTGGACGGTGACTGACTAGCCCCAGTTACGTGCAGTCCTCTTGTATGGAAAGAACGTTACGCTAAACTCCATTCAGAAATAGGGTAATTTGTTGTGGCGTTGCTTAGCGGCAAACTTTACATACATCCTGAATCATTACCTAAGATATTTTCTTAATCATAAGGATGTACTTGTAAATTCGGTATACATTTAATCCACTCAGCAGCTCTTACTTTAGTCAAATTTCCACTTTTATAATCGGCTCACGCTGCTCGCTACCGCCCTCAGCGGTGTGCTTGGCAGAAGAAGATTGTGAGAACAACAAACCAACCGATTCTGAAAGTTTAAAGTCAATTGAAATAAGTGCTGCTTAGTTTATGCCAGTGTATGCCGAATTGAAGAATGTCTCCCAACTATTCGTAAAATGTCTTAAATCGTGCTCTACGATTCGTGTACGTTTGCAAGGCTACATTATACGCGACGTTACATTCAATTGTCATATTTGTAATGGAGTTACGTATTTGGGCTAGACTGTAACGTGTCTGTCATGTGGTCTCATGTTTGGTTATTACACAGTTGACAGCTTTGACATATTGTTGTCAGCCCGTGGTCTTCTGATGCAGTATTGTTTTGAGGGTGAAACACAGCACTCAGAGGGGAAATATTGTTACTCTTATTTATCCCACTATGGAGGTAACCATTTAGCCAAACTATTGGGTTCAAAGGACTTGGCCTAATGGTCCATCAATTTAACTGCTAAATTGTTATCTCATGGAGCATATCCCGGTGTCTTATCTTAAGCAAGACAGACCACCTTTAGCACAGGTGAAACTAAAGTGTTAACTGTTTTGATGACTAGCTTGATTTGAAATGGCCCCAAATTCACTTTTCATTAGTCCCAGCTGCATATCCCAAAAATGACTCAGCACAGCTGACAGTTGACCTATAATCCACTTATGTCTCTTCTGAGGTGCAACTGAAGGAGCAGGCAAGGCATAGTGTGTGTTTGTGTGTTTGTTATCAGATTTACACCTTTGTCCTCCCATTCCTCTGTAGATGAGAACCTTGCAACTGACACAAAGTCCAGAGTGCACGCAGCATGCCACCTACTATCAGATTCCACAAGTCCAGTCCAGTGACATTTCTAGTATTATCATACAATATTGACTGGTGGAAACTTGGTGCGTGTCCACTCTTCTTGGAGAACTTGGTGAACCCATGCCTTTGCAAACAAGCAATTGACACATGAGGGGCATGTACATGTACCCACATACACAGTTCAGGGCTTGCCCAATAGTGACATCAGAGATAACATATCAATTAGACTGCAGAGAGCAACCAAAACAACTAGAGTGGACTCTGTCCATGTTCCACATCAGTCCATGAGGCATTCTAGGACAGGGGTCCATACAAGAGCAGGACTTTAATTAAAACAGCAGGGTCTCTGAATAGCTAGGACAGCATGGAATTCTTGTTCTCTCTAGAAACACTCTCTCTCTCTCTCTCTCTCTCTCTCTCTCTCTCTCTCTCTCTCTCTCTCTCTCTCTCTCTCTCTCTCTCTCTCTCTCTCCCTCTCTTACGCATACTCTCACACACAGTGTTTTTGTCAGCACTCTGTGTTGGCTGGCTGTCTGTGTCCAGATGGTTTGTAACTTGCACCCCAGAGAGAGGAACTGACCCATTCGGGACAGCTGGAATCTTTCCTTCACCATACTTACAGTGTACACACACACATACACAGCACAGGTTGAGCAAAAATAAAGTCACAACGTGTGTGTTGTTGGTGTGACATTAATGTACATACACACTTGGCAGCAACTACCTGACTGCAACTGATCCTGTATCAAGAATTAATCAGTTCACCATTACTTTCTAATCTTGATTTGATTTACACAATACTGATCATACACACATCCAACTCAACAGATGGATTACGACTATCATGAGTTCCTTTACTGTTTTACAAGGTGAGGTGCTGATTTGAGATCACGCCCGCTACAATCTCTCATCATGCAAATGGAGCCTGAACAGGACTTGAGCTTTGCTACTGCTATTCTTGTTGGCTTGCAAAAAGCTTTCTTGGAGTATGTGTGTGTGTGTGCGTTCTTGGACACACTTGGTTTCGGTGATGTAGTAGTTATGGTGGAGGCCACTAGGTTAAAAGCATTCCATGTTGAGTAGTCTCCGTCCTCTGCCAACTGTCATTTTCTCCCTGGGCTGGACTTCTCACCAGCTAAACCTATCAAGACATCATAGAGCCCTCTAACAAGGGGAACATGCTGTCTTATGTTCTCTGCAGCTACTTCCAGTGTTATGGAAAGTTTAGAACAATGTGGAAATAGTATATATTAAACTAGTAAAGCTGTATAGAAGTTTATATGTATGCAGTGAAAAGTAAGTAAGTCTTGTAAGTCTTGGTGCAGTAATTCCCTAGAGGGATTGATAATTGAGACTTGATGTCAGTTTAGTATGACTAGAAAACATAGTCAGTGAAAAATGAGCATACTGTAGCCAAATTATGCTGCATCATCATATGTGTAAAGTCAGAATTTGTTTCCCCTTTCACAATATGGTAACACAGAACATCTGAAATATATATGTGTGTTTAGGGTATATAAAGGTTTCATCATTGATTTAGTTTTGAAATGGCTGCAAACCAGGCAGTTGCTCCTTGCGTAAGTATTTGTTGCTTCACCAAGGAACGAGGCCTTTCTTGTGAGCAGGGAGCTTTTGAATCTTTTAACATCTCTTGCTCTCTTTCTGACTCTCTCTCTCTCTCTCTCTCTCTCTCTCTGTCCCTCCCCCCCAGGCTCCAGCATGGGCCTTCATCCTGAGTGCACTGGGCCTGTTCATCTACCAGTCTCTGGATGCCATTGATGGGAAACAGGCCCGCAGGACCAACACCAGCTCACCTCTGGGGGAACTCTTCGACCACGGCTGTGATGCCGTCTCCACAGGTGCTGTGCCACCCAAAGGCGCCTAAATCTTCCCTTTAGACAGAGTTTCCATGGACTAGCACAGCTCATTTATGTAAAAACTAACAAAAGGCATCTGCAGTGTATCAGTAACACATCAGGGAGGGGGGATCCACCATGACATTAATCAGATGTTGAGTAGCAGCGATAATTCATAATTTGTGTGTTGGCAAACAGTTACTGACTGTTGTCGTTTGTCTTTCTCTCGCTCTCCCTGCAGTGTTTGTTGCTGTGGGAACTTGCATATCATGCGGGATGGGAAGATACTCTGACTGGATGTTCTTCTGTGGTTTCATTGGGATGTTTATGTTCTTCTGCGCCCATTGGCAGACGTATGTGTCCGGGACCCTCCGCTTTGGCCTGTAAGTCGCATGTTCAGTGATGTTAGATTTATCTCATAATAAGATGTCAGAATGTTATCCCACTCTATTTAACTGTCAGCCTTGTCTAAGGCATTTAATGCATCGTCAGTACAACGAAAACTAATCAAGCTTGTCTCTTTGACTTTTTCTGTACAGGGTCGACGTCACGGAGGTGCAGATTGCCATCATTCTCATGTACTTGATGTCGGCTTTTGGAGGCGTGAGCCTGTGGCAAACCACGGTATAATTTATAAGAAGACATATTTGTACAGTCACATGTACACATGCATAAACACACACATACACACACAGGAACACTGCCATTTCCTTTATCATCCACACCTTAGGTGTATTATTAAAGATTTAGTAGTTTTATACTGAGATAATTATCTGAACCAATCCCTAGTTTCTAGTTTTCCTACTAGTCATTAAATAGAATTTGTGTTTTACTTTCACTCCGTGCTGCCTTCGGAGGCTTGACTAAACATCACATGAGAGAAGTGAGAAGGTAAATATTATGGGTAGCTAACGCCATGGCAACAGGTCATCTATTGGACATGATCTGGCTCAAAAAGCTGATGATGTCATCCGCATTTTTTGCTTTGTCCTCCCATCACGCTCGGCATGCCTGCAGCTTTCATAAAAAGCACCTCTCTTGTTTCTCTGAGGAAAAGACGGTGTATATTTATGTTAATTTGACGTTCATGTGTCTTCTTAGTTGCCCGTCATTGGGCTGAAGCTTTACGTCTTCCCCATCACTGGCATCATCGGGGGGGCCCTCTACTCCTGCTACAACTACTTCTATGTCATTTTGAATGGAGGAGTGGGCAAAAACGGCTCCACTGTGGCTGTAAGTCATAACACACATTCGCACTTTAACAACTCACTCAGACTTCGTCTTTTAAATAATGCATGTTTTTTTATATAAAGAATGCAAAATCTGGAGACAGACTTTCATGGAAATGCCTGGTCTTGTACAGCAGATAATAAGCGGTATGTTGTGATTTCATGCCTAATAAACAGTCCTTCTCTGCGCTGTGCAGGACACCAGCGTACTGACCCCAGGTCTGCACATCGGCCTCAGCCTCACGCTGGCCTTCATCATTTTCAAGAAGTCGTCCAGCCAGCTGTTTGAGCATCACCCCTGTCTCTACCTCCTCACCTTCGGCATGGTCATCTCCAAGATCTCCAACAAGCTGGTGGTACGCTCATCATGCTTTAATCTTGTCATATCAAATGTCATAGCTCTAACTTTAACCTATTTTTGGGCTTGACATGTCTTTCCTCTGTTTGTATTTGATCCTCTAATTCAGTGCACTGTGTCTCTCCTCTGCATTTCTTCCCTCATGTTTGTCTCTGCAGGTAGCCCACATGACCAAGAGTGAGCTGTACCTCCCAGACACAGCCTTCATAGGCCCCGGCCTCCTCTTCCTCAACCAGTACTTCAACAGCTTCATTGATGAGCACATAGTTCTCTGGATCGCCATGGTCAGTTGTTCACACCCCCTCTTGTACAATTCTTTGACACTTGAAGAGACTTGAAACTGAAAAGTTTCAAGTCTCTTCAAGTTGATTTTCCTACTGTAAGGAAATGAATGGAAACAAATAGCTGCCTGGAGGGAAAAACACATTCAAACATATGAAAAAGTATGCTTTGGAAAATGGTTGGTAATGTGAAGTGTGCCTGCAGTGAAGTAAATGGGCTAAAACATGCAAAAAAAAAAATCCCCAAAAATGATATAGATTTTTTTGTCTGTCATTATTTAGATACCTCTGCTGGTAACATGGGCTCTTAGGTCTACAATATTTATTGGCCCAGTGAATGCAAGTAGCACAATGGTTTGTGAGTAATGTGTAATATAGGCTATCACTGTTTTCCAGTAAGGACCCCAACACTGGTGCCAACACAGCCTAACTTTTTTCCACATTTGCCTGAATAACTGTGAAATCGTGTTTTTGGATATATATGCAAACAAATGCGCTATACAGTCTAACAGGCCCCACTCTCTTAGAACCTGTTTTTCTCATTTTAAAGGCTGTAGGCCTGCTGTAGCTCTCTCATAACACTATAGGGCCTGTCCTCTCTTGCACAATTCCTTGACACTTTGTTTTCTTTGACAATTTCTTTGGTGCTCCATGCTAACTCTTTAGCAAACACTATGTTGAGTGATGAGCTCTAAAGCTAAATGGTAAGTGATATTAAATGATACAGCCATGTCTGGCAGTTTTTTCGTAAAATGTATATGAAATATGATCTAAGAATAAAGTACTATTGATCTAGCAGGGTCTACTTTCACTATTTCCATAGGAAGTGAAGGCGGTGGGCGATGGGAGACTGTGTACAGCTAAAAATCACTGCGCAGTGGATGAATACGTGGTTGATCACCTAAAATAGTTCCAAAAAATAAACCTGGCTACATCAGCTTTCTTGAGTTAATGATATTTCATTTTTAAAATTTAGGAAACTACAGGCCATAAAAACGACTTTTTATTACTACAAGGTCAGTCTTCTTACTTTGCACTCAACATGCAAGTTAAAGAGTTAGCATGGAGCACCAATGATCTACCAGGGACACAAGGATGCTATTGGTGTCTTATCTTCTCATCACTTAATGCTAAGTTGACCAACAAGCCAATCTCCCCAAAACTTGGTGTATTCCTTTAAAAAATGATTTATTGAACATATTGAGCATTTTATTATGGCAATATGCCACTCAACACGGTGCTTTACAGTTGTGTTTTTAGAACAGCAGAGAGGGTTTTATTCTGCCATCCTCTGCCTCCTCTCCTTCAGGTCCTCTCTCTACTGGATCTGACGCGCTACTGTACGGGCGTGTGCATCCAGATCGCCTCCCACCTCCGCATCCGGGTCTTCAGCATCACGCCGCCGGGCCAAGCCCACCGCGACTGACGGCTTGCCCGGCGGGAGGAGGCGGGGGGGGACGCAGATCGCTCCCCGCTCCTGAAAGCAGACGATGACGACGGCAAGGAGAGACCCTCAACCCCGAGCCACTGCAGCCTTGACAAAGTGACCACCTCCGAATAAAACTGTCTGTCCCACTATGTGAAAGTTACGAGAGGTAGATGGTGAAAATAAAACCAACCAGGCCCTGATGCAGGACCCTACAAACCAAACACAAGCACACACACACACACACACACACACACACATACACATACACACACACACATACACACACACACACACACACACACACACACACACACACACACACACACACACACACACACACACACACACACCGGGCTGTTAACTCACTGGATGAGTGCAGTTTTGAAAAGCATGGATCTAATGAATGGAAAACCACATGGATCTTTGGGGTTTCCCTTGGGTCTCCTCATTGGTCGTTGTCGTGGCCAATCAGACGTGTGTTGTAATGTCAACAGCAGGTGCATGTCATCGGTGAATCAAGTTTAGGTTTTTACATCAAACGGACACTCTTTACATTATTTCCTGCTCATTCAAATCAATGACCAAAATAAGTTTTCTTCAGTGGGTATTATAAAGCTTGGGCAAATATCAAATCAAATTTTTGTCCGTGATCGGATATGAGTAGCTGCTCTTTCTGTTTTGAAGTTATGCACATGCTTCCTGGACAGGATATATTTAACACTGAAAATTGGATAGCTGCTTCAATAATATGGTAAAGCCTCATTGATTTTGATGTATGCCCAAGCTAAATGTAGCACCTGCTGAAATGTTTTTGAATCGTGTCTGTTTTTATTTATTAAATGAATGTGACTCAATCTGAAAAGAATCAGGGCTAGAAAATACAAACTAAATGAATAAATAAATGACCTTTCAAACCTCAAGTAATTTCCAATGAGCTTTGTAATGTGGACTGGCAGGTTGTGGACGAGGTACGCTGTGTGGTGACGGGGCAAGGGTCTGTGTTAATGCTGAAAGTGCCGACAGCTCTTCTACAAGGCTTTCCCTAGAAACACAAACCCTTAAGTTATATTTCCTTTGGTGTGTCTACTCACTCGTACTCATCTCACTTACAGCCTTGGTAAACCACTTCAACTCGAGCCTTTATAGAAGTGTTGACTGATGATGCATTAACACACAACTTGTTCTGCTTTCTCTGTTCTTCTCCCTAAAGGGCTAAAAAAGTAATTCTTTGTGATTGTACAGAATTCAACTGAAGACGCCTTAAATGTTTTTGTTTTAATTTGTGTTGTTTTTTGTTTTTTTGTTTTTTTTTAACTTGAACATTTAAAGTGAATATTTAAAGCAGCTGACAAACAACATGTTTTGTACTATTGTTTTTTCTGTAGCCTCTGCAGAAATCTTCAATGATGGAACAGTATGGTGATTCACTGAAGTATCAAGATGCAAACACTAGCTATGATACAATGCTACTGGAAAGTTTTGTTTTTGTTGTTTTTTTTTTTTACTGTTCACACTAAACAGAATTATCTTCACTTACACAAATGTATGCCATGTATAGGTGAATGTATATCATTTGGTTCTCGAAAAATTATGATTTGTTGATTTGTTAATGAATAGTATGACTCAGTTTTGTAATCTGAATGGGACGTGACTCTTCTAAGATCATGTTATGTCAATGGTCATTACTCCGGCTTCATTAGGATAGAAAGGGATTTTGCTATGGTGCAGGTAGACTATTTAAGGGTAAGAAATGGTATTCTCCAAAATTTATGATTTCATTATTTGGAAAAAAAAAAGTAATCATACCCATCTCCCCCTAATCCCCTTCGGAAGGATTATGCACATTGTAGAAGGGCATGTCCTGAAAAGATGATTTTGCATAACCTACGATGGACTTTGGAACTATGCATTGAAAGGTACGAGCTTGATTTTAACACCATGTTGCACTGTTCAATAATACAGTAAAATACCTTTCTACTAACAAATACATGAGTGGAAAACATTGTAATAAAGAAATATTTTTCATTCATTCCGTTGTCCCTGTAATGACAAAGCCAACGCCAAGACCACTGAACCAAATCCGATTTTATTTCAGTTTGAGAAAAACCACTGGACACATCCAAGGAAATCCACCACTTTCCAAACATGTTACTCAAGGTTCATGCGTGTAACCTGTCTCAGTCATGTGTGGTACTGCCTACCACCATGTTACGTTGTTTGACTTATAATGCAGCAGCAAAACGCTGATCCTACCTAGCAGTCACTTTCATGTTCCCATAATAAAGAACCTTGACATGAAAAAAAACAACAGTCCTAAAGGCATGGAGTCATTCGGAGGAGAGAGTTGAGGAACAGTAAAAGAACATTTTGTGAGGCTAAATGTACATCTTATGGTAATCAAATCAGATGCATTGTTAGTCACTTGGCTCATTGTTACAATAATACGATCAAAATAATTTAAGTTAAAGAGCATGCTGAGGGGTCTGAATTTCAGACACTAGCGAGCCTATCGAGTCCCACAGGGACACATATGGGCGGCTGTGAGAGCTATGGTTATCATAACTTAGTGTCCAACATTCATGAATTTTATTTTTACCACTTTAATAATAATATAATGCTAAATCCCATTAATTTCCATTGTAAATCGCTAGATTAGGGTGTGATATGTATAGGCCATAATATCGAACACATTTTAAAAGACAAATAGGGCTCAAAGGTAAACAAGGATGTACAAACAAGCAGGAATGCATTGTGGGAACAATTCAAACGTTTTGGACACTTACAAAGAAGGCACTTCATGTTTTTGGAGGACAACAGACAACAAAGGTAAAACTGGCCAACAATTGATAATACCTATTTTTTCCTCACTGGCTTCTTTACCCCTTACTTCATTTCTTCTTATTTCAAGCCCAACCTCTGAACGCCAGACAACAGTTTGTGGTTCTCATGGTGAAGTCGGGGCGCTGCACACCTGAGAGGAGTACTGCTGCCCCGCTGCCATGGCAAGTGCTTCACACTTTAACAGCACATCAATCACACAGCTAGGGCAGGACATGAGGAAGGTGGCACATTGTTGGCAACGTCTGGAGGGAGTGTTTATGTCTGTTTGTGTGTGTGTGTGTGTGTGTGTGTGTGTGAGATATGTGAGTCTCGGGTGCCCCCAGCGGAGGGGAAGAGGAGTGACGGGCTTCTGGCTACCGTTCTCACTTCTATGAGTTTTCACTGGCCAGCCCCATCCATCATCTTCTGACAAATGTTTCATCACCATCTCACAAGAGTTTCTGTCCTCGATCCACACTGACGCAATGCAAAGACTTCAGACTCAACATCATGGCTCGTGCGTTTCCACTCGGTCACCCACTCTGGCTCCTCTCCTCTCCTCTCTACCAAGTAGGAGAGGGGTATGGAGGGCAGGGAGAGGGAGAGAGGGGGCAGAGGTTAAGGTGCAGAAAGGAGAGGAGAAGGAAGTCTTCCTTTTTTCACACCCGCTCAGGGTTGCTGTCCTTGTTGACCCTGCGTCTGGGGAACAGCTTGCGCTTCAGCAGAATCAGCTGAAGGAGGAGAGGAAATCAGAGGTATAATCAGAAACTGCACACAGCAAAACTGATTCAATGGAGGAAGGGAAAAAAAGGAGCTGTCAGCAAGAGGATGACCGTGATAGAGAAGGGGTGGGGATGTTTACACTT
This sequence comes from Centroberyx gerrardi, assembly GCF_048128805.1. NCBI lineage: Eukaryota > Metazoa > Chordata > Actinopteri > Beryciformes > Berycidae > Centroberyx > Centroberyx gerrardi. Next base: position 8,685,035 of record NC_136020.1, read on the forward strand.
AAGATAATCAAGGCTTAGTTTCCCAAAAGGACTTTAACACTGAATTCCCCTCAGGCCATTTGTAATCCAAGAGAGCAATCTTAGTGATCTTAGTGCGATCCAGAAGTGGGGCAGCAAAGTTCCCCGTTCCCCTCTGGGGAGTGAGGGCACTTTTGATCCGAAGTCTAAATCATGCAAAGTTGACTCAAGTTTCCCCATCTCAATAACTCAGACACTTTGACAGTCAGGCGCTTGATGGGCATGATAGCAGTGGCAAGATATTGGACAGGTTACACACATTCCCGAGTGGGAACGCAGGTCCCAGGGGCCGCTGTGGGGGGGAATTCTCCTAAGGTCACTCCAACAATTAACCTTTCTTTAGCTTTACTGAGGAGAAACTGGAAACCTCAAGCTTTGGATTAGGCCACCGCCACACAACAGCTCAATGTCAGACCTGGGTCGTATAGTATTTGTAAAACAATTCCTGGCGTTTGTTTTAATCTCCTTGAAGTAGCCGATGGGTGGGATTTACTGTCTCAACATAATTTAGATACTGTCAGGAAAGAAGACTATATTGATGTTCAAATACTTTCCCATGATTGTCTTTGAACTCTTTTTTCCTATGTGGCAAAATCCCACCTATCTGGCAGCTAAGAAGGTTAAAGCAAACCATAAACGTTCTACATGGTCCAAGTCTGCTTAGTGTCAACAAAGACAGTCAGTCTCACGTTTCACAGAAGACTACTGGGGGTCTTTTATTTCAGAGACGTCCGTTCCTGGCCCAGCTGATCATACTAGCAGGACACATGAGATGGACGCTCCTCAAAGAGGCATTTTGGTAGCGAAGGCCTGAATCATAGCTCAAGTGTGAATCATGGAAACCAACAGACATGGTGTGTGTCCATGTGTCTGTATCTGTGTCTGTATGTGTAAATACACTGCGTGTGGTCTCTGGTGGACACTGACCTGTTCGGCGAAGAAGGAGATGACAGTGAAGATGACAAGTGTCACGAGGACACAGTGCGTCCAGAACTTCAGCTTGTCCCGATACACCCGCCTGGGAGACACACACACATATTTCATTCAGTTTTTAAATAAAGAAACAGAACCTCTCGATGTTGAGTGTAAAGTAGACGACCCCTTCTAATGACAACAGCCACAGATGCAGATTCCAGTCGCCTATATGAAATGTTTCCTGATTGGGTGACAGGGGAGACAAATAGGGTGAAAGGTCAGGGTGGCACGTCTCATTGCCATTCTGGAGGGGAGGCTAGTTGGGCTCTGATGTAACAAGAAGGAATTGCAGTATGCAGAGGGCAACAGGGTGACAGGGTGACAAGGTGACATCACCCAACGCCACCTGCCTGTTACCTCACTAACTCTAGCGGCGGTCCTGTGACTGACTGGGCAGAGGGGAGGAAGGGGAGGGGAGAGACAGAAGGAGAGGTGGAGAGGTAGAGAGGGAGGGGAGGAGATGGGGTGGGGAGAAGGAGAAGGAGAAGGAGAAGGAGAGGAGAGGGCCGGGTGGTGATCTTGCAAGTCTTACAGCTTACAGCAGTGACTGATCTAAAGCGGCTGGTCTAATTTTAAAGTCTCTATGTGAGGCTAGCATTCTCCAGCTGAAGCCCCTTGGCTACGGGAGCAGGATCCCTGAAAAAAGCCTGCTAAAGCCCCCATGGGATTCCCGCCGCTCCGCCCTGTCAACACTCGCTGTTCCCATATGGTGACAGCCAGGAATTCTTAACTTAGCCCTTTTGGAAAAAATGAACGTGATAAGTTACTGGCTCACGTGCAACGAAGCCCCTTCACATGGCTCTGGTATTGTGCGGGTATTTACGCCTCTCAACCATTAATAACCGTATTGTCTGCAGCATATCTGCATAGCTACTGACATTCACCTTGATTTATCATGTACAACATACAAATATATAGACCACTTTGTTTTTGAACTAAAACAAACTCTCTTTGTATGACGTCTGTGTACAATTGGCCTTCACATCCTACCATTCCTGGAGCTCTTCCATGTGCAGGAACCTGTTGCGGTACTCTCTGGGCAGCTCGAACTGGGAGGGCAGCGGGAACATGGACTCATAGAAGTCTCTCAGCACCGCTTTCACTGTCGCAGCGTCCTTATGGCTGTGGTCAATGTTGTCATTCAGACAGATGAACTTCCTATAGTGGATTGGTAAAAATATAGTTGTTAGTACAGTTTAACTACCAATACAGATAGATTCCACTGAGGGAAAGGTGAAACAGAGAAAGGAACCCACAAGGAATCCAGCAAAGAAAAGTGGAGCTGTAGAAAGGGAAAAGTGATCTGATCTAGGCTGGTTTATATTCCTCACCTGGGGTTTTTCCTGATGTCATCTAACTGGCCAACCACATGGGACACATTGGTCCGTACCATCTTGAAAGCTATCTCCTCCTCCCCCATGATCTCAAACCTGTGCAACAAAAGGCATGTTAGCTCTACAGCACAACAGTAGACTAATGTAGTAATGCTTTAACAGACTGGCTAATGGTGCTTGAGGACTCACTTGTACTTGTTCTGGTCTCTGAAGGCCTTGTGAATGCGTTCTGTGATGGGCTTGCAGTGAAGGATGAGGCCTTTTGTGACCGGAGGCTGTGGATTCAAACAAAAATCTCAGTCAAACTTCAGATACTGCAGCCTAGAAAAGAAAAGGCATGGGAGGCACAACACTCCCTTCCCAGAGGTCTTACAAAAACACACTAATATGCAATATATTGGAATGTTTCAACATGAAAGGTACTGTAAAGCACCAAGCTGTGTTCTTCTGTTTTTCAAAGCATTTAGTTGCAGCATGACTCACCATGCTGGGGTCATAGTAGGCCTCCTGAGTGGGGCTGACCAGGTGGAGCTGGGTCAGGTTAGTCGGCAGCATCTTAGAGCAGTTGATCAACATCTGCTCCAGACCGGTCAGGTCCTGGAACACGTTACACAGAAAAATACACACATGTACTTCAAAACCACAACAATTCCTTCTACAGTTACACAAAATAACTATTGCTATTGTGGTCACAGCGCTTAAGATCTGAGTTTTTCTTTTTTGAGCCTTATGTTATAGGCAAGACAAATATCACTACCAGAACTGACCTGGAGGCTGAGGGGCAGCTCGTGGATCCTCGTGGCGAGGGTTCGAATCTCACGGTCGGACAGAACGCCTGAGTGGTCGGTGTCGATCTCGTCAAACACCTGGGAGACGTTGAGCTGCTGCAGGGCGCTCATCAGGAAGTAGAAGTAGGAGAAGGCAAACTGCATGTCTTCCGAGTGACGCACGCGGTGGGCCGATGTCTTGTCGAACTCCTCTGGGAATCTGGGGGAGAGAAAGCAGAGCTGTTTAAACCCGCTACCTCTCCACTGGTACCTGAAAAACTAAACTAAACGAATGCGTCAACCACTCACGTGTCCTGCAGCTCCTGCATGATGAGTCGGTCGATCATGTGGGGCATGTGTGCGGGGACTTTGCGGGAGGTGAAGCCGAACTGGCCGTTGAGCAGCTTATTGACGTAGCGCAGCGAGTCGGCGAAAGTGTCCTGCAGCCTCCGGCCAGCGGCGGCGCTGTCGGCCTCGTACAGCAGCTCTCTCTGCAGACGCTCCTCTTCCTATGGAGTCGTACAACACAAAGGATAAGGCGTTGGAAGAAAGAAAAAGATAAAGAATATATTCTGTGTGTGACGCCTTTCAGTTTACATTTCTAACATGTAATGCCTTTCATTTTTATTGATATTGACATTAAGTTTAGAGTGAAATTTGTGGGTATTTGAAATAAATTAATGCCGATATCAATAAAACTACCTACCTCCAGCAGGTCCTGGAAGTACTTCCTCCTCTCCCAGGGCAGGAAGCCTCTGTCGGAGGAGATGTAGTGTTGGAGTCTCCGGCCCACTGGAGCCGCTCCTGCAGGGTTGGCCTGCTCTGCCTGGCTGTCTGGGCTCTTGATTTTGGAAATGCTGCCCACCAGTGTGCTTAGCAGCTTGGAGGTCAGAGGCTTCTCAATTGCAGCATCCGCATGATGAGGTTTGGGAGATACATCACTACCCCTCTGGCTTTTCTGAAGCTCATCATCAATATGGACTGGGATGAGAGGAGTCACGGTTTTTAGTTTGTCTTGCTCAACGACGTCTTTCCTGAACATTTCTTCATTTGACTTTTGATTGTCCTGTTTTTTGTGTATAACATTCTCTTGTTTTACAAGTTCAGCCCCCACAGGTGATTTTCTCTCCAACTGCTCTGCCTCCAAGTCTTTATATGGCTTCTCCTGGGCTTTGGCCTCAGCCTTACTACCTGGCTGTGAATCTTTGCCCTGCTGCTTTGTCAGGGACTGAGCCAGTGTCTTGTAAGGCCCCAGCAGTGCAGCCTTAGTGAGGTTATAACCCTTCACAGTAATGTCACCAATTAGAAGCTTCTCCTCCAGCCTCTGAAGCTCACTGCGCACTGCAGCTGGCAAAAGTGACACATTCAGCGCTGGCACTTCTGCGACCACCTCAGGCTCCCCGGGTTGCCTCTTCTGGATCTTAGGAGCCCTTTTGTCCTCTGGGACATCTGAGAAAGGGAACTGTGGCTCTGGGGTGGGGGATGGCTTTGGCTCTTTGTCTTTGCTGGCAGGTTGGGACACGTTAGCCTGAAGAACCTCGCGGGTGTCCACAGCTACGCTGAAGCCCAGATTGAACTCTGTGTCGTCTTCACCCTGGAAGGTGAGGTTGTAGTGGATCTGGGTGGCATTGTGACCCGGGTGGAGCAGCAGGTGGATGGTCTTCCACTTGTTGGCCACCGAGGTGTGGCGCAACACCGGGTTGTCGCTGACATGGGCCTCGGACACCCTGCGGGCCACTCTGTCGAACCTGAAGTAGGGCCTGATCTCCCCCACTGGGAGGGTGTACAGGCTCTGATTCCTCAGCAGGGTCACACGGTGCAGCTGGCCAAAGTGGTCTACAACAGACACATCATTGTTAACCTGATGTGTCCAAAATGGCCATTTAATATGTAATAGTGGTTCAAACCATAAATGCAAATCTTTCTGTGTATACAGAATGAATAAAGTTTAAGATTCATGGCTAGAAATGTGGCTAGAAAACATCATCCTTAACAATGATTACTATATGTATTTTCTTTAAACTCACCTTGGCCACAGTCCCCCACATCAAATCCACAGGACAGCACATTGCAGGCTTGGTCACAGAACTTGTCTGCGAGCCAGGAGTTGGCACAGCCTTGGTTACAGTAGGAAATCCCCCCTAGACCACCCAGACCACCTGCAAACTGCCAGGCCTGTCCACCGGCTCCACCAGGCCCACCTACACCGACCCCAGCCGCGAACCGACTGTTCCCCCCTGTACCTGTCGCAGAAGAGGAATAAGATGTTAGAGACATGAGAAAGGAGCAAGAGTGGAGATTAAATGTGGTCCTTTAGAAGCTAAACCTTTAACCTTACACCAAACATCACTGTCTTTGATCTAGTTGATCTATCGAGTTCAGACAGGAGAGAGATGAGGGGTGTTGCGCTCTTACCCAGGCAGTCTCCTCCATCCCAGTCACAGGCTGAGTTGTTGCAGGCCTTGTCACAGTAGCCATCTTTGATCCAGGATCCTGGACAGCCCTCAGCACAGTTGGGGACAGGCCAGGTGAGGTACACCTGCAGGGAAGAGAAGGAGAAGATTAAAGGTCAGTCTGTAGTCAGAGAATGATTAACTGAGCTCCTAATACTGTACCAGGATTGACACTATCTGACAACTTGACATGATTTTACTTTAAAAGACATAGCTCAATTGTAATATACTGTACATTAGCAGAATATTCAACCAGCAAACTAATGAGCTAACACACACCTTCTGTCCTTTGGAGTGGCTGAAGAAGTCGTCCGGCCAGACATCCTTGCCAAACATGACGTCATCATTGAGGTAAATGAACTTCTGGGAGAGGCCCGGGATGCGGTGGATGTGCGTCTCTATGGCAGGGGAGCTGAAGGTGGGCAGGTGGCTGTGGTTCTGGAAGATGTCCTGTGAAGTCGGAGAAAAGCATATAATGTGGGGCACTTTCCTCTAATAGGAACAAGATAAGCTTACTATAGTTTCTGCAAGTATGTGTTTCAAAGGGATACGCAAAAAAACAGCTCTTCATTTTACTGTGTGTAACATGGCATCAGCATGCTCAAATAAAATAATAATTATAACTATGGCAAACAGAACAAACAAAAAACGTATAGAACAAAGTACTAAATTTCACAGCTCATCAACATAAACACAAAAAATAAATTATCTGTCATCATTTACCACCGGAGTTGTGCAGGTTTTGCCTTTTATAACAAAATACTTTTTTAAGATTACTACGCTGCATAACATAAAAGGTTAATTGTCAGTAAAAATAGTTTAAATTCCCATCCCTAGTAGAGGGCAGACGGGAGCAGTGCTGGAGAAGTTGAGGTTTAAAGTTTACCTGATGTGAGACAACAGTAACTCTGGAGTTATCCAGGTTGAGCCAGGAGGGAATCTGCCCATTAGTCACAATGAAGATGTGTCGCACCCAGGGGGCGTGTCGCTCCACCGAGCGCAGCGAATAGCGGAGCTCCTCGTTGTCCTCGAACCGGCTGGCTGAAATGTCCTCATCCTGTTTGGACTGGAGGGAGAGGAGCACAGAAGGGATTCAGATTCAGTTCTGATACACACCTGAGACCAGATAAGAGTTAATTTAATGAAAGTTTATTAATATTAATGCAGTAACTAAAAATGGTATATTATTACCATTTTATAAAAGCAACAAGCTGCTTGATGTAGTGCTTTACAGTGAAAAGGGTTTTAGGCCTAACACACATCTTAGCTGTTCTAAAATCAGTTCAATAGCGATGACAGACAGTAAGGACCAGTGGGAGAAATGCGTACCTGTGAGATGGCAGTGAGGTCCCAGAACAGGTAGCCAGGGCTGACGGTTAACTCTTTCCCGTCCAGAGTCAGGTTCTTTTTGGCCTGCTGGGTCAGGTCAGTGAAGTCCTGCGGGCTTTTCAGGTGGAGCAGAGCGATGCTGGCCTCCGAGTACAATTCAAACTGAGGGACGAATAAACAAACAAACATATAAACAGAGAGGTATGAAATGCAACGTGGGAAAATCATCAACAGCAGTTTCTCAGAGCTGAAGCCTCTGACAACAAGCTGTGACAACAATGACACACGGTAAAGATGCGACCCTATGACAGGTTGCGCAGCAGAGACCTTGACTCTATTATCGGGACAGGGAGATTTCCTCAAAGAGTGGGAGTGAGAACAACAAAGGCTGAACGTGAGTCGAGTTCAAAGCCCGCATGGTGACCTCTGCCCCCCGAGCCGTACACTGGTTAGAGGTGAGGTCAGATCTAAGCAGCCGCCCTGCTGGTATGGAGTCATCTGCCAGTCTGTAGCCTTGAGACCTCAGCCAGAACTGGAACGGGAGTGTGTGTGTATATGCGTGTGTGTGACTGTGTGTGCCTGTGTGTGCGTGTAGAGAGGTGAGAGTTCGGAAAATTCTATGATGTCATCTCTGTGGGGTCGTATTGAGGTGGCTCTCCCTCTGATCTTAGGGGAGCTATGCGTGGCATCGGCACTGTGTATGTGTGTGTGTGTGTGAGTGTATGCGAAATACATCCGAGAGAGAGAGAGATATCCCTGGCATTGCCCCTTTCAAACCATCTGTCCCATCTCTCTCATCTCTGGAACCCTAAGCCTACCAGGAAAAGACTCAACCGCGTCACATTCCACCAACCGACGCAGCACCCAAACATCTCGCATGAGCCGATGTTCAGCCTCGCTCCCCGCGTCTCCTCTCCCCTGTTCAGCCTTGACCGTTTTCTCTGCTCCTGTTTTAGGTGAGGATTAGCTGGGCCGTATAAACACAGCGGGAGGCAGCAAGCCCAGGATCACATTTCCATTTTTATTACAGCTCCCTTTATAGTACAGTTACACACACACAAAAGCAGGGGTGCGTGGTGATGACACACGGACACTCATGGCTGCCCGCAAGCAAGCGCATACATGTTTACACACACACAAGCATGCACAGAGACACGCTCACACACACAAGCCCATTATTTTAGTGGGTCACAAGGAAGATGGTAAATACTGGGAAAGGTAGAACTATTGCCAGCAACATCAAATGCCTGTCACCATCTTCCAGTCAGCAGCCCATCAAAGTGTTTGACGACTTGGAACCAAAACACCGGCTAGCTGTCAAACCCGCCAGCAGCCAAACTTATTAACCACCACAGGATTAAAACGTCCCATGTGTCCCTTGCTCCTGACACATTACATACCATGATCACCGTGGCCTATTTGTCACCGCAGACGAAAAAGAAAACCCAATTTTGCTAGACTAATTAAATTAACACAGCACTGCATAGACTAAAGTGCACTCTTGTATGTGCTGGGTAAATCAATTAACGCAGCGGCAGCTGATCTTTTTAAGCAGATGGAATGAGACATCACAGCAGTGTGCAGCGAGGAGGACGGCTTGATCTGAGACGAAGCCGCGTCAGACTACGTCACCTGCTGGGTCAAGAGGTTAGGCCTAGTGCACCAGTGTGGCTGTCAGAAACAGGCCAGCGGCACACAGAGGAACAGACAGTACGCAAAAAAAACCCTAGCGAGCCTTATAGAAACTGCAAAACATTGTCAGTGTGACAGCGTGACACCCTCTTTGTTTTTTTCCAAGTGTCTTTCCTGGCTAATAAAGGGGCTTAGGTGGTAACTTTTCCAGCGGTGTAGGTTTCGCCTGGGGCTCAGGGAGTGAAGACAGGGAAGGAGAGCACACAATATCCTTTTGGAACAAGCAGAAGGCTATTGGAAAACATTTAAAGGCCATACACAAGGGAGGGACACTACTGGAATTACTTCAGATGTGTTATGTAAGGCACTGATTTCGGGAATGTGGATATTTCACATTTTCCTTTTCCTTTCCATTTTCCAAAAACATTTCTATGATAATTCTTTTCCGTAGCCTACTTCATTTCAAAAATCAAATTATCCTGAATGTAATAACACACTGGTTTGACAGCTATACGTCTATACATAGGCCGATACAACAAATTAGCCCATGTGCTTTACAGTAAAGAGGTGAAACTGTGTGGACAATCGCAGGCTACCCAAACATATAAAAATACACGCTAACACAAACACATCAGCAAGCCGGTACACAAACACTCCTTGGCAGTGGGTGGGAGTAGGACCTGACAGGCGACAGCGCGGGCAGATGATAGGGGTTGTGGGGCAGCTTTCATCACCATAGCACTCAGTCTAACACCAGCTATAAATACCGACCATCTCTCACCGCAGAACCTCTCCGTCTCTCTCTCCCTCCAATCCCTCTCTTTCTCTCTCTCTCTCTCTCTCTCCGCAGTATGCACATCATCCCTCTTTCACAGAATCGGCCCGGCGACACCAGGAAACACCTTGAAACCGGACCGGTGCATTGTGTGGTCGGCCCGCTGACCACCCATGTACCTAGAATCCCTCCGCCACTGAGCACCAAACACACACACACACACACACACTTTCCATCCCGATTCCTGGACTCCCTGCCTGGCTTCGTCTACCCCACACCCCTCTACTCCACCCTACACCCTCCACTCTCACCCTGCGACACCCATATAACTCGTCAAAGCCGGTGACTCCATCAGCTGTCATCATCTCTATGCCTGACTACAAACAGCACCTGGGCAGGTAAAGGCAGACATAAACAGGCGTGTGTGTGTGTGTGTGTGTGTGTGTGTGTGTGTGCGTGTGAGACGGACGCGTGTGTGAGGTAGGGTGGGACGGATAGTCCAGGGAAGGTCAGTAAAATCCTGGTGACCTTTCAGCGTGCTGGCTGGCGCCGCGTCACACCAAACAGTTGTTCTAATGTTAACCCCCGCTGCGCCAGCTAAGGTTACAGCCCTAATACCGCTAGTTATTATCACACGACCGCCACGCTACACCGCGAAAACCTCAAGACAAATGCAGGGAATGAGGCGGGCAGGGTTTCTAGGCCACTCCGGACCACTGTTAACTGACATATCAACACACACAAAGTTACAGTGCTTTCTAATATTAAGAAACACGCTACATAAATTAAGTTGTTATTATTATAATAATTATTATTAGATCAAAGAGAGGAGATGGAGTTTGCTTGGGGTTCATAATAGCTTTCCCATTCATGTCCACTATTAAGTGCCAGCTTCTTCAAAATGAGCGAAGACTTTTTTGACCTTTTTAATGTTACCTGGAATTGAAATAAGGATTTAAAAACTAAAATAAAGAAACAAAGCAATTTCCAACTGAACATAGCTGATGAAAGCTCTGAAACTATAAATGGACAGAATAAGATAAAGGACAACAAGAAATTAATTATTAAGAGACATAAAGTCCAACTGTGTTTGGTAAAGCAGATATGCATATTGTACTACTAACCCTGTTCTGTATTAATCTAAGAGTGGACATGCAGCGTAAAGAAACCTGGATTTGCACTGGGGAAACAATAAGACCTCTAATAAGTGTTTTTAAGACATTAATACTGCTAAGGCCTTAAATTTAGATAATTAATTTTAAGGCTTCTTCAGACTCCTTAAGGATCTGTGGATACTCCGAAGCTACAACATCTCTATTACACAAAGACTATTACAAAAAACATTATCGAGTTCGTCTCCCATTAGTTCTAATCAGCCGTGTGAGTCGAGTGTCGGAAGACGGGACAAAACGTTGACTCACGTCCAGCCCGTCCCCCACGTCTGGTGGTGTGACAGGCTCACACAGCTCTGGCACTGTCTTGTTTTCTTTGATTATCTCAGAGTAATCCAGACTCGTTACTGGCATTCCTCCCCCTCAAAATATCTCAGGCAGAGTTCTGATTAGAGAAAATTATTAGATACACAAGCCGCCAGCCGCCAACCTAAACAAGGGGCCCTTCATCCACATCACAGCCTAACTGTTTAAAATAGAAAAAGCCCATATTAAGGAGTGCGGTGCAACCTCCTCTCCAAGGATGATTTGACATTTCAGATTACTCCTCTCTTCGATTACAATTCTACGATGTATAAAAAGACCAAATCCTCATGTTGTGTGCGCACAAATATATATCTGTCTGAAATAATGGTGTGGCCACATCAGTGCTGTGATAGGACACTCTAAGGGTGACATCTTGTGGCAAAATCTGTTATTTTACATGTTACATTAAATTGCACACCTTGCTTTTTACCTTGTCTCTGATTAGATAAGACTACTTCTTAAACACCTTTTAAAAAGGATACTTTTTCTCTACATCAAGTGAGAAAATACTTCATGAAATAATTCATGAAAAACTAGAAGTCAAGAGTTTTTAATGCCGTTTACCAGGTGTGCAACTCTGCCCCCTGCTGTTTTGAAAGCAACCTGAAATACCCATTCTCCTCAGACATCTCCTCACATCTATTGAAATATTTAATGCATTTTCAACTTTTTTCCCAGGTTGAATGTTCATTAATAACATTTGGTCCCGTGTGTGGATTCCAAAACCATAGGAAGAGAAGAAGGATGAACTAGAGGTGTTTATCAATGTGTGTTCTTGTCCATTGTATTTTCCCAAGACGCCTTTGATTTAACATCTAACAGCCAAACAACAATTCCAAAATAAAAGTACACTAAGGACAAAACAGATGAAGTTCGCGGATGTTAACAACCGTAAATATAAAGGCTTGGTGGAGTAAAACACATGGGAAGCCTCAAGATTCATTGGAAGAATAAGAAATCAATTTCCAAAACTCACACAAAAACCAGCAACCTCCTCCCCATCTCCTTCTATCCTTTTCCTCTTATTAACAACAAATCTCTTAAGCATCACAACGGCTGAAGTTTATTCTCACCCAGGACAATTTCCAGGAGGACTTGAGTAATGAATTTGAATTTTTGGTATTGAGAAACTCCATTGCACTCTCCATTGCACAACATGTGTGTTTCACCTGTTTGATCTTGCTGGTGACGACAGAGGGCAGTTTGACTCGGAGCTGCTCCGTCTCCTTGAAGGATGCTGGGAAGCCGCTCAGGTAGGCCAGGCTCTGCATCCGGACCAGGCCTGGAGCCTCTTTATCTGTCGTCTACAAGGAACAAAAACAACCATCAGGTACAGTTTACTGTTCTAAGCCAACACCTTTTGCTGTTTTATTTCCTTATAATTTACATGTATAGGAGTACATGTTCATACCACTGAAGAAAACATATAAAGCTTCTTATCAGTTGAAATCAGAAAGGTTTTTGAACAATTCACTGAAGGATAACATAACAGCTATAAACTCACCAGGTAACATCTGGATATGGAGTGTTTCAGGTCTTCTCTAGAAGCATCTGTATAGGCTTTATCGGCTGTAAAAATCAAAAGGTAAAGAAAGTGAGCAGTAAAATTCTGTTCTGTTATACCTTCAGGATTAACTCTGACACAAGTACAAAAACGCGGCAGTGGAGTGAAGGTCAAAGAAGCAGGTTTGTTCTCCCAAACCTGCTGCTTCAACAGCCCAGACAGGTTGCGAAAATCTGGGTGGAGGAAGTGAATGAGTAACGCACTGAACACTGAACTGAAGCACTGAACCCCCCCAACTGTTCCCCGATCTGGATGTACTGGGAAGTTGAGAGTGTTTGTAAATGTAAAGGATGTAACCCTTCATCCCTCTACACACTATTCCCCGTCTTTGCTGTCTTTGCTGTAAATTTGCTTAGTCGACTTGCCTGGTTAAATAAGGCTTTAAAAATATGTGAGTGCAAATAAGAAAAGGCTTCTCAATTCATTTGTGCGACTTTACCGTCAGCCTGGGAGTGGAAGATGACCACAGAGACGGTGGTGGAGGGCTGGAAGGGTTTGTTCACCAGCAGCAGCTCTTTGGCAGTGGAGAAGGAGGGAGCGAGTGATGGCAGCTCCTTCACTGTGACGTTGGCTGGCAGAGCCGGGTCCAGAGCCAGCATGGGCGCTATGATGCAGTGGGACAGCAGGCATTCTGGCTTAACACTGAAGATAATTGGACAGGGGGGGGAAAAAACACAATATTTCTGTACCTTGTACTCTCACTCGGATGGTCACTTCCTCTAACAGTGTGGTTTTGCTGTTTAAAATACTTAATGCAGTGTTTGTCGAGTTCACACCTGCAGCACAGAGCTTCCTTTGTGCAAGAGCTGCACCGAGCTCCTCTCTGTGTCTGTGGTTAAACCTCTCGTCTTGTCTAAATGTCTTGTAGTCATAGCAGGAGAGAAAGGTTGGGAGGGTGTTTGTCAAACTAACACTTTGATGGTGTAGACAGACCGGAAATTCTGACCCTGAGGTCAAACGTGTTTCAAGGTGCTATGTGAACTTTAAGATGCCTTTAGCTTTAAAAAGACTGCACGTTAGCAGTTATTTCTCTGTAATTCAACAGGCCATCAATCAGTCTAAGCAGTCTACTACTTATAGGTTAGTGGTAAAGCTATAATCTAGTCAATGCATGGTCTAGAGTAGTGAGTTGATAATGCAATCACATCCCTGCTATCTCATTACACTCACCTGTCTTTTGGCACTTCAGTTGTATCACTTGCATTTTTCCCCAAGCGTTCCCTATGGGCAGCAAGACAGTGAATTCATAGTATTTTCATGAAAAATGGACAACACATCACCAACTAGAGTAACTACATGCACTGCACATCAGCAAACCATGGTACACAGTGGCTGCCTGAAGGTGAATAAACAGAATGATTTTAGTATTTTTGCAAATGAATTGTTTTTTCATGCCAACAGCAGACAAGTGTTCAAAGGTTTACAACAAGTGGCAATTTTCTACTCAGAATTAGGCCAACCTTTGAACTATGATTAGTCAATTGCGTCCTCTGGGGCAATGTGTAAACAAGTCAATTAGTTTGAAAATGATAATGCTACAGCTCAAGCCTGTATGCTAATTGTGATTGTAATCAGCTATATACAGGGGCGAAAACCCAAAAGTCCCTTGTCACTCTGTGACCACATACCACAGCACAACTGTTTATGCAGCAAACAAAAGGATCATCGTTTGATTGTAGGCACAGATTAAACCCTATTTTGAGAAACACAATGACTCTCACTGGCTTTAGCCATACAGCTTCCCTGCAGCATCACATTAACAGTCAGCATGGTCTGTGCAGTCACAGCTACCTCAGCGCTCTCTGCTCCTCCTCCAGCTGCTCTCTGACGGCCTTCAGCTCCTTCAGCAGGGCCGTGTCTGTGCCATTCACCCACGTGTACACCACATCAATAGGCATAGGCAGGCAGAGCCTACGAGAGGGAAACTCACATCACTCAGACAGTCCTCAAACCATGAAGCTCTGACCCCATTTCCCTCCCATGCCACGCACAAACTTGTCTCTGATGAATCTGAATGGAAACGACTACTGAATGTGAACTAGTTCTGTTCATGCATGATTACACCTCATCCAATTCTTTCAGATTTTTCTAAAGGGAAGGGTGCACAGTCTGGTGCAGAGTGAAGGGAGACTTTTGCAGAGAATGGACTAGCTGAAGATATACAGGTATAAGCAAGTGGGCAAGTCCCTTCTGCATTACACATTAGGCTAGGGGTTCACAAACTGTTTCATGTCAAGGACCCTAAAATAAAATGTGCATTTGATAAGATTTTGTCCTGTGGAAGCTCATCTGTAAAGCTTTTTGTTGTTCGTAAATGTCATCATTTAAATATATTGTTTACGTTATGGGTGGGGCGATAACAACACCTGGTGGGAGGGAAACCAGTTAGACAAGTCAGCCTTATGGATTCTCTCATGCATCTCATCTAGGGAGTGAAATAATAGTGAAATTCATCTATTCCTTCTTCTGCTGGAGCTCCCTCTGTCCTGGAGGGTCCCTGGCAATCCACTTCAGGAGCAGCTGCATTAGGCTATGCGTTTGTCTCACCTGCTTTGGAATGATTTCCCACCCACATTGTCTCTGTAGGAGTCAAACAACACATGATATTGGTCCCGACTCCACTCCACCACCACCTGCACAGAGAGGAGGTGACATGGCATTGCTAAATATTACAAAATACTGAACACAACCCACAGTCCAGGCTAGCTCCTCAACGAAGCACATTCAAAAATGTCAGTTTAATGTTTCCCTAATTATCGGCAAATGTGCATACTTTATAGAGCGTGACTTAAGACTTTTATGCAATAGGTAGGAACCGCTCTTCAATTCGGCATACATCCAATACACCAAGCTACACTTAGTTCAATAAAATTTCAGCTTTTAGGAGTGGTTCCCCTGTTATTGCCAAATCTTCTTCCGGCCAAATAATTACACCATTGTGGGCGGTAGCGAGCCGAGCGAATCAATTTTAAAAGTGGAGATTTTATTGAAATTACGTGCTGCTTGGTGAATCATTTCTATGCCGAATTTACCAGAACACCCTAACCAATCGTAAAATGTCTCAAGTCACTTTCTACCAGGTCTGTGCGTTTGCTGATAAGCAAGGTCAAATTAAACTGCCAATTTTTTGTGAGGGAACTGGCCTAACGGTTTCTCCATTCAAGAGAAACGGTACAGCTGTAGAGCTAACTGTCTGCTGGTTACTAAAAGCGCTGTGGAGAAACTAGCACACACACAAAACAATGGCGATGGTGAGCAGTGTGCTGTACCTCCCGCCGTTAGCTAGCCAGGACTAGAAAGCAACTTACCTCTCCAAACTGGAAGGCGGAAACTATCATGAGGACGATCCCCCCGAAGCAGAGGTAGAGTCCATATCGGTGGGACAGACAGGTGTAAGTCTGCCTCTGCACGAGCTTGAGCACCGAGTTGACGATCACCATGGTTCTCCTTGGCGAAGCATAGCGTTGCATTCATTCAAAAAGCGTAGACTAACGTACTAACAAAGAAAGTAAACATCACAAGCACCCTGTATTCGTCAGCTGACAGCCAGCAGGACTGTCAGACACATGACAACACATTAACACTTCCTCAACGGTGGTGACGCTGTTGCCAATCCGTCCCGCTGCTCCTTCGTTTCAAACTCTTTATCGCCTTCTAGCGGCGAGGAGGATGGACCCTGCCGTGATGCCTTCACGGTCTCCTCGTAAGCTCCTTCTTCCGAGATCTGAAGTCGTAAATACAACTTCTCGGCACATTCAAGTGCTTGATGGGAAATAACGACATCAAAAAGTTTTCTCGTGGCTGTGGTTTTATTTCTGAAATCAAGCTGCACAGAGCTACTTTGTGCTGCATCGGCAGAATGATGAGGAACATTTATGCATCAGGGATGTAATCAACATAAATTCATTAAAAACAAAAATGCGCGACAACTAAATAGTTAAACACAAAATGAAAATATAAACATGCAGCAATACGCTACTAACTAGAATGCCAGACAAAAAAATATAACAATAAAATGCAACACTTTTAATATCGGGTATGGAAAAAATATCCAACCTCCCTTTTCGTAATTTGTCGGGGCTTTCATGCTCGTTTTATATATTTTGATTACGATATTTTCGACTGTACTTGAGGGCGGCATCTGTCTTCTCCTGTGCTTGTCTGGAAAGTTTATGCTTCAGGCTGTCTACGTGTACTTCATAGGCAAATAACTGGGTTTAGGAGAGGTAAAAGTACACACCACACGACAAAGCAACTGATATATAGCCTATAAATATAGGCCTATATATATATATATATATATTTTTTTTTTTTTAAGAAAGAAGGAACTAGATATGATATTCCTATCATACTTTTTCAGCAAAACTTAAAAAATGTAATGCGGGTAGCCTACCGAAGTCATAAACTTGCTATTGAGTGCCACTGACAATTTAAGTCTATATAGGACTATCATAGGATTACAGTGATTTTTTGTTGAATTAAAGAAAGAAAGAAAGAAAGAAAGAACGACAGAAAGAAAGAAAGAAAAGAAAGATTTGATGTAAAGAGAATGATCATATAACGGGTGGTTTTATTTGCATGTGAAGGCCCACAGGGAGAGGTTAATTTGAGGAAGAGGTTACAGTAAGCTTACATCGCCTTTTGGCTGAGAGACCAAGTTCATTCTTGTTCACACAACCATGTGACTGACGGTAACAGTAGAGTTACAGCAGACACCACATTGTTCCTGGATCAGCTTTTAAATATGAAGTGAATGTTGTATGACTTTTCCTTCAGTCAGCCTCACATGTAACCGAATTGATCTGGGAGCGGCGCGTGAAACCCGTCTGAAATGTTTTGGTTCATGCAGGGACTTTGCTTTTTACCAGCGTTTCTGGTCATCTGGTCCTCCAGCACCTTCATCGTTTCTTACTTAATTGCGCTTTTTAGAAAGGATGTCGATATAATCTTCCCATACATAAGGTAAGAACTGTTGATTGTATTTGATTGTTATAGCCTACTTTTTTAAAGAAAGGGCAAGAAAGTCAGTCAACTTTTTAACGCTGAATATGTCAAATATGAAAGGTATGCTGTGAAAATTAATATGTCGTTGCTTTATTTTGATGAAATGATTTTGAAAACCAGGAGAAAAGGCGAAGAGTTTAGTAACAAAGACACCAAGTCAAGTTTCGTTTTCCTCAGCTTTCACTTGGCTAGTGCCCAAGTCCAGCTGCACATCAAACCTCATGTAGCCTAACTTATTTTAGCTTTCTCAAAGCACAGCCAACAATATGTGCCTGTGGTTTTCGCTTCTCCCTTTTAAATGAGACATTTATCTAAACCCACAGAGATTTTAAGATCCCTATCAGGCTAACTGCAGACGGTTGGACAAAGTTTCAGCCCACACAGATATTCATGCCACTGTATCAAACTATGAGGAAACCAGCAGAATGCTGTTCTATCAACAAATGTCTTTCACCTTATGCAAATTCAAATGTAGCTTTTCCCTTTGAAGTGATACAGGTGCAAACCCCCCAGAGAGCTGCATCTTTGGCTTGATGACGTTCGTCTCTGCATGCGCAGGTATTTTCACAAGCAGAAAAAAAAAAAAGAAAAAGAAAGAAAAAAAGTTGTGTTATATCCGGTGCTTAGCTCATCATGTCTTAGGCAACCCGCTGGGCTTTCCCAAGGGAGGAACCAAGGCTCCAGAGAATTTAGTCCCACTTCTCTCTTTCACAAAATGAAAGCATAAACTCAGGATGATGCATCAATTTCTGGTAAAAGACTCACACCTTCACAGCTTTGAGGTTAATGTGTGTGTTGAATCCTCCACAGGAATAGCCACCATGTACGCCAGATACAAGTTTGTGGAGAAGCTGAGTGAGGAGACGCGCGTTGTGCGGCCCTGTCTGAATAAAGCTGCTCTCTGGCTGGGGATGCTGTCCTGTTTGGGCATGTGCATTGTTGCTACTTTCCAGGTATGTTTGTGTATGTGTGTCTGAATCACATTTGGAAGCAATTTGTCCTGACTTATGCATGAAAATAGGACACAGCTTGGAGAGGTTTTGCACCATGCTGACAGACATATTTTCCCTCCTGCATCATTTTTGTTGATTTCAGGAAACAACGGTGACATCGGTTCATGATGCGGGAGCGCTGCTGTTCTTTATCTCTGGCGTTTCATACTCAGTCATCCAGTCTATTATATCATATCGGGCCTATCCATATGGATCCTCCCTGGCAGTCTGTCACACCCGTACGGTTATCGCCACCATCGCCTGCTTGGCAGTTTTCCCCAGTATCCTTTTCACATCCAGATAAAAGCTTGGTTTGGTTTTATAATGCTGGAATGGAAGGTCAACATGCATGGTAAACATTTAACCAGGAACTTTGTTTTATGATTCCAATACTGTGTTACCTATTGGGTATCATAGGCTTTCAAGGCATGATCATCACCATCATGATCATGTGTCTTTATTAGATGTGTATTACATGTGTATTTATTACAATAAATACACATAATACTCTATTCCTTGCATATGTGAAGTGCCATTTGCCTTAATTGTTCATTCAGCTGTCATCTGTGCATTCTTCGTGAAGCAGGCCACGCTGCACAGAGACAAAGAAGACGAGGTAGGCTGCAGTTTACGCCTCTCAACATGTTGTATGGGTCAGTTTGCATCAACAGAGACTGACAGCAGCGTCTGTTTCCCTCCTCCAGGACTACGTCTTCCATCTGGCCAGCGCCGTGAGCGAGTGGATCGTCGCCTTCAGCTTCGTCTGCTTCTTCCTCACGTACATCGACGAGTTCAAAGTGAGTGTCACAACGTAGGGCTCGGTCACAGAATGATACTCCGCTTTGTCCTGGAACAGATTCTTACTTCTCTCCCTTTTTTATTTCCCCACAGCTGTTTACCCTACGGATGAAAACAGAGTTTATGGAGTATTCTTGACCAATCTGCAGTTTTGTCAGCGAAACATTGCATATCAGTATTCTCAGTTTTTTTAAAATGTGCTTTTTATTTACTTTATGCTCAGGCATTTTTTTTGTATCCGAACATACATCTTACTCTGCAGGGCTTTTTATACGATTATGTGTTTTGTATTGTGACACTGTCACACCTGACTGAATTTAGTAGAATATGTAGGCTACTTCTCGCATTATTTATGAAATCAGTATCATTGGCTGTCTGTGTCAGCTTATGTTAAGAGAAAAAACTGACCGTGGCCTCTATCTTTATACTGTTTATACAATCACAAATCATTTTAACTTATAACAACATTACTTATTGCCGTCTGTGTTCAGTCAAACTCGGCTCTTTGCACTTTGCTCGTGACTGTTGCCACACAAACACCACACATCCTGTCTGACCTATGGCCGCTAATAAGAGAAGTTAATCACACTGCAAACACATGAACGCTGCACATGTGATTAAATGAGAATACCTAAATGCAAGAGTTGTCATATCGCTCATCTGGCACATGGAGGTCCGATCCGCGTCGATGAGCATGAAAGACTTTGTGACAGACC
The DNA here is from genome assembly GCF_048128805.1 of Centroberyx gerrardi. Lineage (NCBI taxonomy): Eukaryota > Metazoa > Chordata > Actinopteri > Beryciformes > Berycidae > Centroberyx > Centroberyx gerrardi. The sequence continues at coordinate 8,704,870 of NC_136020.1, forward strand.
TGAGAACCAAGACTGTCATCTGGGGTGTCACACTGATATATAGGTGCTTTGATGATTAAAAAAAAACACAAAACTGTATGAAATATTACTTCAAATGAGGTAATTATTCAAATGATGTCAGTTCTTTACTTGTACCATCAACCCTAGTGTCACACTTTATTCTCTTTGGAGCAGATTAGGGAGTAAAATCACATGTCTGGATATGGGAATTGCTTACTAATACAGATTGAACCGTCCCACAGCATCAGAATAATGCATTTTAAAGATAAAATCGGTTTTCGGTGGTTTTCCTTACATAAATCAGTACTGTATAACTGGACAGAAGGCCGGTCACCTGAACACAGATTATTAACTTTTTCACTACAGATAATATCTACAAGGGAATTATTCGTATTTTTTTTATTCAGTTTGTTTGTATTGGTATTGTTTTGCGTATGACAGAATGTATAGATTATTATGGTGCACTGCTGAGCTGAAAAATAAAGGGACACATTTTTGTAAGCAAAATGTATGAATGTTTTATTACAGGCAGAACTCACAGATTCAAATATGCTTGCTTTTCGTAAACAAAGTGCTTTCCAGTCTTCTAAACACTCCAGTAGACTACTTCACAGTCAATATAGTGTAGTACCCATTCATCTGTTTCATTTTTTAACACTAAACCTTTCTTGGCACTGCTTCTCTACTTCACTATTTCTCTATTTTGGGCATTTAGTCACAAGATTTGATTAATACAAAGACAAGGAAGTGGATTCGCACTTCACAACCAATGCAATCAACAGCAAAAAAATTTTGCAATTTACACTTTTCTTGCAAATAGTGGTGATTATCCGTAGATTTATCCCTCAGTGCAAGTTTGTTAATTCAAAAGCAACATTTTAAGTGTGTAATAAACCGTCACACTGAGATGTTATTTTGACCAAAATAAAATGAGAGATCTGAAAGTCCAGTTGAAAAGAAGGAGACATGTCTATGCAATAGTTATAATGTTAGCTGTGGTCGTGTGAATTTAGTATTCATTCTCTCAAAGCATTGCAACGTACATGTTGGACATTCACACAAAGTACCAAACATACACACATATTCCTCTATAACCTGTAGCAAATGCAGACAGAACTGCCACACCAATGAGTGAATAAGACAATCTCTTTTGAAGGCATTAGACTGTGAAAGTAGTGCGATTGCCGATAGACACACACACACACACGCGATGCAAGAAGACCAATAGCTACTACATTGTTAGTCTTTATACAAAAGCTACTTGATAACTGCCACATGTTTTGCGGATTACTGCTTACATAATCAACGGGACATTCCCCCCCGTTTCTGACAAACTAACCATTTGTCAAAAACGCCAATGATGTATCAAAATCGAAGAGGTCACTGACTGACCAATAGCAGACCATTTCAGCTCTTTTCGCACTGAAATTTCATTCAAACTCGAAACTGGATTGCAAGTATTTCCCTGCATTAGGCACCTACATCCGCACTGAGATGGGTCTTTGAGCTGAGCGTCCACTTCATCACTAGTGCTGCTGGTCAGGCACACGGCCGCCGCCTCCTCCGCTGTCCCAGCACGGGCCGGTCAGAAGCACAGATGGCGATGGGCGGCCCGTGCAGGAAGCTTTGTGGCGATGAGGACAGAGGAGATGGGTCAGTCGCTGAAAGACGATTCGCTGCCGGAGCTGTCGCCATCACCGTCTTGATCCTCTGAGCGGCTCTTCGCTCCGTCGGGCACAGGAGCGTCCGGTGTGCTGTGAGGGAATAATTACTGGTCGGTTTAATCAAACACTGGATATATCTACATGACATGAACGCAGCAGGTTTACTATGTGATCACCAGTAAAGGATTGATGTGTGTGACTGTGTGGGATGTAAAACACTCACTCAAGCAAATTAGGATTCAAGCCCTCCATGACCATTTTGTTCTTTATCGCCATAACTGGGACCCCCTGTGACAGAAGGAACATATGTTGGGACACAGTGGAACACACAGACTTTTTTCCCCTCCCATAGTATATAAGTAGGTGTTAGGGTTAACTCACCACTTGCACCATCTTCAGGTACCGGGCATAGCGTGGGTCCTTGGCCACGGTCATGACATTCTCTGCCGCTGCCTCTGCTTTCTGCTCTGGAGCGGCTTCTGGTACGTTCGGAGAGGTCTGCAACAGAGGAAACACCATTCTATGCCAGGAAGTGATGTTATTGTCTGACTCTAAATGGACACGGCTCTGCCTATGGCAGACATCTGAAGAAGACGTAGGGTCGAAAGGTTGTGAAATAAGTTGAATAAATATGTGGGAGCATAGGAAGCAGTGTGTGCCAGTCTCCTTTTTCATGATTCTTTGTAGGCTACTAAAAACATTTATTGAAATGTGCCTATGTCTCTCCTTGTTCCTTGTGTCGCTGTATGGCAGTATATGATTATCTGTGTGTGTATTTGTGTCTGTACCTGTGGGGGTGGCAGTGACCCCGCTGACGGACCATCTGTTTGGCTTTGACTGGCCGTCGGTCCATTGGCCTCAGCAGTTTGTCGCTGGCTGACTCCCTCTACTGTGACATCCTCCAGTCCCGGGATAGAGGACAGCTGCACAGAGCATGAGATTAGTCAATATATGATGAGCGTACAGTGGCATAAAGAGCAGATATGACCGGAGAAGCTGAGGAACCCACCTTTGCTTCCAAAATGCTTAGGGTAGTTTCAATCTGTTGTATCCTAAGAGATATGTTTGCAAGTTTCTGCGGGATGTAAGTTTGACAGGACAGCATGTTAACTGCACTGTATCAAATTAGCAGTTTGTCTGTAACCTAACCAAGAGGCCAAGAAACAAGGAGACACAAGTAAAGACTATCTTGAGTAAAGAAATCACAACCTGGCCAATACATACCTCTTCACAGACGGTGGAAAAGCGGTTGAGGAACCGCACTGTGTGTACAACGAACTGATTGAGATAGGCAACGACTCTTCTCTGTTGTATAGCTGGGACCTGAAGGAGATACAAAAATGCAGAGTGAGTTACGGTGGTAAGAGTAGAGAGGGAACTGTCGACAATGATAATAACGGTCATGTTGCTAATGGTAATGAAAGTGTAGTCGGCTTGTTTGATTACGACAGGATAATGGAGCTTGGGTTTCACTCGACCTGCTAAACTAAATGATTAAATCAGAAAGCAGCAGTTCTGGCTATTGCTGTCTGCGTCTTCTCATTTCCTCGCTCCGTAGCTAACGTTACAAGGCACTAACCTTGGTAAGATCAACTCCAGACCCCACTATTGGCAGCCCGTCCTCGTCCATGTTCGGTTTTTGAGACACTCTACAGATTAGAGTGCAGGTTTAGTGTTTAAAAGCAAGTTTTTTCGTGGCAAAAAAGACAGAAAGCGCTGCAGAAAAAATATATTATTCTGTGAAATGTTTCATGTGACTAGACTGTGGCGTGACATCACCAAACTGCTGGACACTTCCGCGTGTGTGAGCCAACGAAATTTGTCGGTTGAACTTTTATTTTGAAAGCCGGACTTCCTGTCTGGGGTTTATTTCCACAATAACAACATCCGGTATTGTCTCGAACGGCTGATTTGCCTTACACGTAAAACTATCTAAAGATGCACAGCAATTAATATGAATGTGAATTAATGTGAACGATGGATATTAATGGCGAGCTAGGGGTTACAGGTGAGTTGAACTGACTTATAGTGAAGTAGCAGTAAAGGTGCATAGTGTATTTAACAAAGACACCAATTACTCCATGTTCGTAACCGAACACTGAATGAAATATTGCAGAAAACAATGTCTTATCAATCAATATCATCTACATGTACAACTACATTTTGTCCAGTTTGGCTGTATGTTGAAAGATATCTCTAAACATTTTCTGAAGCCTCTATGTGACATGTATTTTTTGCAGTATCAGTGCAGTTACTCTGTAGAGTGCTTAGAGCTGTTAATTACTACAAGAAAGTCTCGTGAATGCCATGAATGCAGTGCATAGGCCCACTGTTTATCAGTAGATTAAAAATGTTAAAATATTCTCCAAGTTCCCATTACATCCAATCAAAGTTGAACATAAAGCATGATGAGATTTTAGAAATTGTTTTCTCCTCTGTGTTTCACTGTAGAACCTCTTCCCTTGTCTGCACTGCGACTCCTGGTATCCCCGGTTCAGCTGTTATCTGCCGCAGTGTGGAAAATAACACAGAACGGGGATGTCATTGACTACAGGAAACTGGAAGAGTTTGTTACATCTGTGACAGAAACTGTCCCGGAGCTGCTCAGTTGCAACCTGAAAACTCAACTGATCGTGGGTTTGAGAGCCAAGGCAAGAGAAAGATGACTAGAGTGGCATTATACACACATTTATCTCAAACCTCAAAATATAAAATGTTTTTATGGAACACATGTCCAGCATACCTGTTTATAGTGGCTTACAGGTTCAGTCTCTACCACTCAGAACTCACAATAGTCAACATTTTTGTTTCAGCTGGTTCTGGAGATGTGTCGCACAGAGCAGACGATGGACCATCAGACCATCCAGACACACTTAGATAGGATCCGGGTCACATCACTGCCTCCTAGAGAACCAGAGGTAAGTCTGTCAGTGCAGGACTGCGTGTGAAGGAATTGAACTGTTCTACAGAGTGTGACTGTGTCTTTGTGTTCCCATTTAAAATTATTGTTTTTTTTCCCAGTCGTGTGAAGCAGAGCTGGAGGCATCTGTATCAAATTTTCTTGCACTGGTCCAAACCCTTCTGGCAGACCCGGTCGAGAGGGAACACTTCTTCCAGGTAGTCATACATGTTTATAGCTATTGTAGAAATAGAAATTGTCTTAAGAAATAATCTGTCAAGCAGTGATCCTACTTCTTTCTTTTCCCTAAGGAAGTATTTCCTGTGGAGTACGGCCCTAAGTATGATTCTGCATTGCGAGAACTGATGTGGGAATTTTTGTCAAGGCTTGCACAGCTTCTCCCAGTCCCAGATCTCAAACAGGTACAACATGCAGAGGCTTGTTGTTAGACCACCCGCTATCTTTGCTCTGCCCGGTGATAACAGCATAGGACACACTAGTAAACATTGACTGTTGTTGCTTTTTTGCAGACTGCTTGTTGGCTCAGTGCTGCTCCTGCAGTTCTAGATGAGTGTGTTAAATCTTCCTATCACACTAAACAGTGGGACATTCTTCTGAAACATCATCAAAATCTTGGACATCTGAGCACTAATGGTAAGCCACTTCTCCATAAACTGAGAGCACGTCTTTATGAGCATCAGTCATCAGTCTTAATCACATGATTGTATTTAATTTTCTTCACTCTGCAAATCTTCTCGTTTGTCAGGAACTCGATCCACTTCCTTTGGTGACCACATCTTCTCTTCTCTGTCTCGGGGTGCGGGGAAGACTTCAACAAACACGGACAGTCAGTCAGAGTTCCTGAATGACTCAGTGTTTTATGCTCAGGAATTGGAAACAGAACCTATTGTTATGACGGGCTTTGCACAGGTAGACCCGGTGACTAGTATGTACACCAGTGAAGGTATAGAGCTGAGAATGGAGCGCAGGACAGAGATGAAGGAGACTGAGAACAGCGCATCTGTGGAAGCTGTCTGTGGAGAAATGGGGGTAGTTTGTGAGAGGTTGGACTCAGTGGATGGAGCGGCTCAGATTGTTTTTCAAGAGGTAAAGTATAATCAAAGTGTAAAAACTGAATATGAAGAGTCACTGATAAATGTGAAGAATACTGACATGCATTTGATCAAGAACAAAAGCTTACCGGAAGCACAGCAGGTCAAAGAGAATGGGACTGAGGCAAGTGATGAGGTGAAGGATGAATCTGTTCCTATTTCCAAATCCAATTTAGGTGGGGCAGTGGAACCTGCTCCTCTTGTTTTTGCCTGTTCTCAGATTTCATTTGGTCACGGAGAGGAGCTAGGCCTTCGCAAGCATGTGAAAGAGCAACACTCTGAGGAGTACAACGGGCTACGAACCACAGAAAATAGCAAAACAGAGCTAAAGACTGTCCAAACACCATGCTCCAAAACATGCCCAGTGTGTGGTAAAACCTTCTCCCGCGCTTCAGACATGAGAAGGCATCAGAAATCCCACACCGGGGTGCGACCTTACAAATGCCTTCAGTGTGGAAAGACGTTCGTTCACTCCTATGAGTTGAAAAGGCACCAGCGAAAATGTGCAAGACCTTTCCAGTACTACAAGAGAAAGGGATGTGATCAGTCAGAGGATCTGAAGGCGAACTGTAGTGTGGTACAACCTACAGAGGCATCACCATCTGTGAATGAGAGTGGAAATGGATTAAACCTACAAACAAACATGGAAGGGAGTATAGAAGATGGTTGTGGCGTAGACGGCCTGCACAAATGCCTTAAGTGCAACATGTCTTTCAGTGAGTCGTCTTTGTTGAGGCAGCATGAGTTGACTCACTCAGACTATGACCCTCTCCGCTGCAACCACTGTTTGAAGACATATCAGGACACTGCGGCCTTTATCCAACACATGCACATCCACAACCAAGAGCAGCTATTCCCTTGCTCAGTCTGCAAGATGAACTTCACGCAGTTGGTCTGCCTGAGACAACACTATTTGAAAAGTCACAAGAAGGAAGGGTCTTTTCTTTGCTCCCAGTGTCCAAAGGGTTTCTCGACGTTATCCAACCTGATCAAACACCAAAAGACTCATACTGGGGAACGCCCCTACCAGTGCTCTCACTGTCCCAAAACATTCACACAGTTGACAATGCTAACCAGGCATGAAAGAATTCATAGTGGTGAAAGGCCATTTCTTTGCCCGGAGTGTGGGAAGGGCTTTTTGTGCTCTGGGGGACTGTCCAAACACCTCCACTGCCACTCAGAGGAGAGACCCTTCTCCTGTCCCCAGTGTGACAAAACCTTCAAAGCCGATCAGTTCTTGAAGAGTCACCTTAAGACTCACACAGAGGATCGGCCCTTCTGTTGTTCCTTCTGTGGTAAAAGATTTGCCATGTCCCAATATCTGACCAGACACAATCGCATTCATACAGGCAAGAGGCCATATCTGTGCTCCGAGTGTGGCAAAAGTTTCTTAACATCAGGTGAAGTGACGAAACACCAGAGGTACCACACCGGGGAGCGGCCTTTCAAATGCGCCCAGTGTGGGAAAACGTTCACTCAGTCCTGTAAGCTCACGGAGCACATGCGGGTACACACAGGAGAACGACCCTACGGGTGCATACTGTGTGGAAAACATTTCACAAACACCGTCGGGCTGAGGAGACACATGCGCACACACACTGGAGAGAAGCCATTTGTCTGCTCAATCTGTGGAAAGTTCTTTAAAGCAAAGTATCTTCTGCAGGCACATGAGAAAAGTCATACTTTGAGCTGATAGGGTTTTGTTGTCTATTTTGTGCATATTTTCTATTGTGATTTGCCATGTAAATTAACAAGCACTGTATATTATATATTAAAAATAAAAATTCCTGAGATAAATAAGCAAATAACTGTATTAATACAATAATAATTAATACAAGATTGGTGAGTCTAGCGCCTCTTATTTGAATGGAAGTGGTAACGTTACTCTGTTATTTTTTTTAAAATTGTTATTTTATATTTTTTAGTATTTGCCAAAAATAGACTTCATACATTTGTAAGGTTCACGTGTCTGGTGAGGAAAGTCGGAGGAGGTGAGTTTGGTTGGATTTTGCGTCACATCTCAGTTTGAGACTTTTATTTTGAAAAGAGGAAGCGCAGAAGAAGAGTTGAGGAAACGGGTGCTTGCGTTCAAACAGCGCATGTTAGCCACCAAGTCAAACAACATAATTTTACATTTATTTTTCGCCGTCACAGGAGTCATATTGCAGTAATGGAGGGTCGTGTGTCAGTTGAAAAAATAAATGGTATGTATGTGGATAATGTGTTCCAGCGCTTATGTTAAGCAGTTTGTGATTGTGTTAGCCAGACAGTTAGTGGGACCCGTCTATTTAATGGAAATGGTAAACACATCTGTTAAACTTGTGTTGTTCCCTCTGGAGTTTGATCACCCAAATACACATTACCTCTAGAATTAATGTCTTGTTCAACTTCACGAAGATATGTAAACTAGCAGTAGATATCTGGCTGCAATTTAAAATCTCCTATGAAGTCTTTGCTCCAGCAATTATACTAGTTCATTTGATTATGGCTAGCCTGCTTATAGAACATATAAATCAGAGAGATTTTCTGTACCATTATCCCGGGTTAGCATATTGATAGCTAGATGTTATATCTTCATTGTGAGCAAACTGGTTTACAGAAGGTAAATTAAGTTGGTTCAAGTTAAACTCAGGAGTGTTGCTGTGGAGTTGGTAGTGAAGCTGCTGGAAGTGCTTTCTGAAAGTGTTCAGTGCTGCCCTCCAACCACCATCTCTCACATTACATATTTACTCTAAATCTTTCAGATCCAGGCCTCCCCCTTTCATCTCTGCGCCTCCTGGTGCCCCCATTACGGCTACTGTCTGCTGCAATGTGGCAGGTGGCGAAGCAGAAAGATGTGATGAATTATGAGAAGCTTCAGGACTTTGTGTTTATGGTGACAGAGGCAGTACCTGGACTGATAAACCACAGACAGAGAGCCCAGCTCATTCTGGGTCTAAGAGCAAGGGTGAGCAGCACTTACAGTTTGTTAATGCGAGTGATAATTATAGTCACACACAAGTATGTTAACTTTGCTATATTTATTTTGCAGTGACTAGATTTTTGTGTTTCAGCTGATTCTGGAGTTATGCAAAGGCTCAAGTCGAGGCTCTGTTGATCCTCAAGTAATCCAGACCTACCTGGATAGACTCCCAATAACCTCTGCAAGCACAGATGTAAGCACAACGCAGGGATATCTGTTTGAAACCAAATAAAAACAAACATGCATGCACACTCTTCAAAGTGATAATGATGTGATACTTCCCCATTTAATGACATCAATGCAATCTTTGGCAGTACAGGGATGCAGAGGTGGAAACAACAGAATCTACTTTCATCGCGCTTGTTCAAAGCCTGTTGAAAGATCCAACTGAGAGAGCTTACTTCTTCCAGGTTAGACAGATTTAATTAGACAGATACTCTTAATAAGCAGTGCTATATAAAATGGTAAGTGGCCATTTTATTAATGATAGCTGTCTTACAGGAGGTGTTCCCAGTGGAATATGGGCCAAGATACGATGCTGCTCTGCATATATTATTGTGGGAGCTGCTCTCCAAACTGGAAAAGCTGTTTCCAGTACCAGACCTTAAACAGGTATTCATTCTGAATCTACACCTGTTCATCTTGTGAGACCATCCAGGTGTCTCAAGTTGTTTTGCCTTTGCAACACGAAGCAAAACGTCTACCATGTTACCAAAAATTGGAAATTGTGTTGTTTAATATTTAACATTCTCCTCTGGGTGCACCTCACTAGTGTTCTTGGTGTGTTTTTCCTTCTACCTGCTCTGTCCCTTTATACTGTATGTAATGTCCGGTTGTCCTTGTGTCAGTATGTCTATGTGCTAATGTTACAGACAAATTAGTGTATTTGTATTGAACATGTTGAGTGAAATTATTCTGTTGTGATTCTAGACTGCAGTGTGGCTGGGCTCGGCTCCTTCAGTGTTGGAGGAATGTGTCCAGTCCACACCTGAAGAGCTGAGCTTAATCTACCAGCACCATAAGAGTTCAGGCCTCTTGAAACTGCCATGTAAGTGTCCTAAGGTGTTAGGTCATTTTTGCTGCCAGAATGCCATATAAATATAGTGTTGCCATTTTTTTCCAAGCAACTGGATCTTTATGACTTCTTGTTATTTTTTTGTTTGTTTTGATAGATGGCCCCTCATCCACCATCGGTAGCTGCATCATGTCCGCTTTATCTATCCCTCCCTCCCAAAAAACAACTACTTCTGTTGGACTGGAATCGATGCATAACTATGCTAACATACTAAACCCCATTGCTTTTGTTGGAGCAGACCAGTATAGCGTAGTGACTGTGTACACTGAAGTGGAAGTGGAAGTTGGAGCATCTGAGGTGGGTGAAGAAATAGTTGAGTCAACTGAGGAGGTACAAGTCCAAACAGATTTCTATGAAGCGGAGATAGTGGCTGTAAGTGAAGATACCACTGGTGGTGGAGACGTGGAATCGGTGAGCTCAAAGACAGACGAAACAAGTGAAACTGTGGATATTGCTAAAGCACTGGAAACTTTGACAAAGACTTTTGCATTAAGGAAGGAGGCCCTTGATCAAGATGTACCGACAGGCAAGCTTAATGATTCAAATACTGAGTCTCTGAACGATGAGATGGAGACAGAAAGTGCAACGGACGAAGGAAGAACGCTTGAAGCAAGTGACCAAATTGACGAGCAAACAGAAAACAGAAAAGTAGATTTGCAACCTGGAGGCACAGAGAGGAATACCAGCTCTGAATGTTACGCAGAATTGAAGGACGAAGATGAATCCTGTTGTGTCAGCCAAGAGATGGCAGATGCCTCCTGTGAAGTTCCTGTCTCTCAAGCACAACAGTCTACCTCCTCAGCTAGTGTGCGCAGATCTTCTCGTCTACAAATGAAGACTTCACCAAGTTGGCAGGAGACATGTAAATTCAAGAACTCATCGAAAGAAAATAATGGAGAACCAAAAATGTACAAAAAGCAGTTATATTTTAATTGTATAATCCCTCCATCTTTCATAATAATTGAAAAATTTGATATATACAATACATAATGTACCATACATTTTGTTTTTATTTCACCAGGAACAAAGCTGATGTATCAATTGCTCCATCTGTGATAGCAATCAAAGGAATCGACACAGGTAACCAAAAAGGCCTTGAAATTATGTTGACATACAAAGAAAGGTATCTTGAAAATCTATCTTTTGCTGTCTACATTTTACTCGCTCTTTATTTTTATTTTATTTTTTGTAGATGAATCTGGGGAGATGACCTCTATCATCTTTACCTGCCCACAGTGTCCCTTCCATGACTCGGATGAAAATAGCCCCCCTCACATCCACATGCAAAGTGTTCGCACAGAAGAGTACAGGACTCTCATGGCCGCAAAGCAAGAAGGAGCTGAATTTACGCCATCTCCCTGCAGCACCGATCAAATATTTACATCAATTAAGCTTTTCCCTAAAGGAAACACTGAGCAGAACAGAGTAGAAGAGCCTGATAGTCAAAGCATCAAAGAAAACACTGTCAATGTCTCTCAATCCCAAGGAAAGCGGAAGGCCCTCACATGTGAAACGTGCGGGAAGACGTTTACCCGGACGTCAGACGTGCGGAGACACCAGCTCACTCACACTGGGGAAAGACCGTTCCACTGCTCGCAGTGTGATCGCACCTTCCAGCACTCGTGGGATCTGGCCAAGCATGAGAATAAACACCACGGGGCGGCCATCTCCTTCTCCTGTCAGCTGTGCGGGAACTCCTTCACCAACCTCCGCGCTTTAACTGTCCACCACAAGAAGGCTCACTCCGGAGAGAGCCAGCTCCCTCAGATCTGCTCCATCTGCAGCCAGAGTTTCCCCTCTTCCTCCGAGCTGCTCGATCACAGGAAGTCCCATGGATCCAGCCAGCGCTACATCTGTCAGCAGTGTGACGAAGGCTTTGACTCCCTGCTTGCACGCTCCCAGCACCGGCAGACCCATCAGGTCAAGCGTCAGTTTAAGTGCCCACATTGCGACAAGACGTACACTCGCAGGTCTGATGTGAAGAGACACCTAACCACCCACACGGGGGAGCGTCCTTACCAATGCAACCAGTGCAGCAAACGTTTCTCCCTCCGCTTCATGCTTATGAAGCACCTCCACGTTCACACCGGCGAGCGGCCCTTCCAGTGCTCCCACTGCCCGAAGCGGTTCACTCTGGTGTCCATCCTGGCCAGACACGAGAGGATGCACACAGGGGAGAAGCCTTTCCTCTGCTCCCAGTGTGGCAAGGGCTTTCTGTCCCAGGGAGAGCTCTCGAAGCACCACAGGTCCCACGTGGACGACAGGCCCTATTCTTGCACTCAGTGTGACAAGCGCTTCAAGAGCAAGAAAACCCAGCAGGAACATATTTTCTCCCACACCGGCGCCCGCCCATACCCGTGCACCTACTGCGGGAAGGGCTTCACCAAACCGTACGCGCTGACCAGACACAACCTCATTCACACAGGAGAAAGGCCGTTCCCTTGTGGCCACTGTGAGAAGACATTCCTCACCCTCAGCGAGGCTCAGCTGCATCAGCGTATTCACACGGGGGAAAGGCCCTATCCCTGCACCATGTGCGAGCTCAAATTCAAGAGCTCCTCGGAGCTGGCGCGACACAAGCGCAGCCATTTAGGGATGAAGCCACTGAAACCATACTGTGAGCAGTGTATGAAAACGTTCACCTCCAAGGCCAAACTGAGGAAACACATGGAGACGCACAGAGAGGAGGGAGAAGCAGCCCAATCTTTGGACTCTGAAATGCCCGAAGAATCCAAATAACTGAATACGCATTAGTAACTCCATCGCAATGGCTAAATGGTGGAACTGTGAAAAAGAATGTATATTCTTGCAGGCAACTTAAATTTTCATGTTTATCTTTCAAGTTAAACTGATGAACAGAAATTGGAACATTGTTATACAGTTCAGGAACAGGGATACTTGTCCACAACACCATGTCTCAACAGCATTTTATATGCGTCATGATAGCACTGTAGTCACATGCCGTCACATGTTGCCCTGTGGGGAGACCATATATGGGCAAGGACAGTTCTTTGTTACTGTTTCAACGTTTAGAGTAAATTACTCTCAAGACTGTCAGACATTTTGCATTCTTAAATCTGAATCATGTTGACTGAAATCGTTCGTGTTGTAGGCTATAAATGCAGCTTTATAATTTATCCCATGTATCTGCTTTGCCTTGAACTTTGGAAATGGGAAACTTCTTGAAAGCAAACTACAGATGAACATTATTGCACATTAAATAGTCCTTTTACTCATAGTAACTGCCTGTTTCTTTCTCAGTGTTGTCATTAAAATACTATACATTCTATTAAAATTGTATTTTCAAGGAGCTGCAGTGGATGCTCTGTTGAAATCTCAAGGTGCATGTGTCTGCTGATGTATTTCCTCCTGTTCTGCCCAGAGTGCACATAAAACTCAATGACTCAGTGAGCTGTTGTTTATAGACCAAAGATTCATTATAAACATCATAAACATAACCTCATTTCCTCTACTGCGGATTACCAACTGTCTATGGTAAAACCCTCTCTGTCCTCATCCTGCTCACTGTCATATACCGGGGAACAAGGTGCTGTAATTAGCCTGTCTAATATGGCAAACATTTGAGAAATAGAAATTTGAGCTATTGTGGTCAATCACTTCTCATTTATCTATTTTAAGCCAGGGAAAATATGATGTGCTGCTGTTTCTGTGCCCCAAACAATAGGAATTTAATAATTATTGTAGAGTGGAAAGCCTTGTGTGAAAGAGTGTGAGACCAGACTGCAGTTCTGTAGAGCCTTCCTGTTCCCCAGCCAATCTACAGAGGTATTCCCCTCTCTGTCATCATGTGGCTATTATGGTTGTCCTTTTAAAACGAGGTCCTTATTTCACGAGTGCATTTAATTAACTGAGAGGCTTTAATTAGCCCTGACTGGGTGGGGGTTGATGGGAGGGAAGCAGATGCAAAGCAGGAATGACCAGGATAAAGATGGATGTAACATTTAGCAAGGGACCGACAAAGTGCGATTACAGTGACCATAAGGATAGTTTGAAATTGGTTTTCTATTTTTAGCATGGGGTATGGTTTTTAAATGTATTTTTATCCATTGGAAAGAAATTAATATGGCTGAATGAGATCATTCAAAATAATTAGCATAATCTGAAAGAATATTAGATGTGTCTTTCATTAAGGTGAATACATGTAAATTCAACCAAGTCCACTTACTAGGTCATGATTCCACTCCAAGTCATTTTTATTTAACCAAGTGATCCCACTGAGATTAAAAATCTCTTGTTGAAGAGATACCTGGCCAAGAAAGCTGTCATGACAAAAATTAAACTTACAGTAATACAAAACATTTGTAAACACATGTTGACATATTGATGAAAACAGAACACTGAATAGGTCCTTTGCTTCAGCTAATGATCCTATATTGTTAATTTAAATGAGTTTGACCATTACCCCCATCTCAATCTACTACCTAATGTAATCTTAATTGACTTTCTAAATTGCCTCTATAATTGTTTGCACTATAATATTTTGCCCTTTTCATAAAATGCTTCACAAAAGCATGTGTGAGCATGCTAATGTGTGTGTCAGTCAATATTTTCAATTTTTTAACTTTTAACACCTGAACAGATTGCAGGCAGGTCTGTAGTTTTGTATATCATTAATGTGTGCATGTCTTTCTGTAGTAATGAAATAATTCCATGGTTTAAAAGGACATTTTTACTTTTTTTTTTTTTTTTTTTAATAATTAAGAAAAATGTATACCTTTAAAAGTGCCATAAAATTAGGTTCTAAACTTAAGTCATGTCCTGTCATGTCCTTGACTGATATTGATCCAAAAAAAACATGTCCAGTAGCAGCATCTGAAAAAAAATATGACATAAACTCTATAGGCTTTTTTGCCGGCTCATTGATTCTCCAAATGGACCATAGTTAAACCAAATGAGTGTCTCCTCCACGCCGAGAGAGGGTGTGCATGGTCTAAGTCCGTCCCACCGCAAACACCGCTAGGCTTGACCAGAGCGAGGGACGGCAGCGAGCGAGCGGCTGTAGGGATGCGGCTATCATCATAGGAATTTAGAGTATTGGTGACCATGCAGGTGGAAAGAACGCCCGAAATAAACAGATAAATAAGGTGGAAACAAGGGGGCTGCGGATGCAGATAACGACACAACGCGACACCCATCAGCGTGATTTACGGTCCAGTCAGCATTGGGGGTGTTGGTGGCGGATTAATAACCAGTCATAAAGAGGGGATTGTGTGTTGCAGGAGAACAAGAGAGAGAGGGTACTGATAGAGAAGAAAGAGAGAGAGAGAGTGTGTGAAAGAGAGAGAGGGAAGTAGATAAAGCCGGAGCGAGCACCATGAGCTCTGCACTGCCTTACGACTCCCTGCCTGCTCGGCTGAGTCCCAGCAGGCGAGCTCTGGACTGGGAGCGCGAGCAGCTAGCGGTGCGAAGACTGTCTTCTCCGAGGGGTCTCGACCTGCTCGCTCCTCCTCCTCTTCCTCGGCGACCCTCTGCGATCCCTGGGTACCTGCTCTCGCCCTACCAAGAGCAGCAGGAGCAGCTCCAGCAGCAGCAGCAACGTCTGTCCCTGTCTGTGTGCTCAGAGGCCTCCCTGGCGCCCCAAGTTCCCCGCCCTGCGGGCGCCGCCCCGCCCTGCTGCCGCCCCGTGGGAGTCATGCACCTCCTGCGCCTGGGTCTCCTGGCCTTCAGCTGCGTCTTCTGGGCAGCCGGCTTGGCCATCTTCACCCTGGGTGTGTGGGCGCAAGCTTCTCTGGCAGACTACATGCTGCTGTCCGCCAACCGCTACCCCAACGCCCCGCTCATCCTCCTGTCGACAGGGGCGGCCGTCACCGCCTGGGGCTTCCTGGGGTGCCTGGGGGTGGCGGCCAACCTGCCCTGCGTGCTGAGGGCTTACGGTTTCTTTCAACTGGCTGCACTCATAGGCGGTTTGGCTGCTGGACTCTCCGGCCTCTTCTATCGCGAAGACATCGCCGGAGGGTTTCGCAGCGGGCTGCAGCGAGCGGTGGCAGGCTACGCAGAAGACGAAGGCCGCGCCGATGCCCTAGACAGCCTGCAGAGGGCCCTGGAGTGTTGTGGAGCCGACGGTTGGCGCGACTGGATCACCTCTGACTGGGCCGTCCGAGACGTGGCCTTCTCACCCATGGAGAACGGCACCTCGGTGTCACTGCCGGACAGCTGCTGCGTGAGGCGCAAGGGCTGCAGGAACCGACTTCTACCATCTGAAGATAGTGAAGGAGTGGCAGCTGCAGGAATCCATCCGCATGGCTGCTTCCGGAAAGTGTTCAGTTTCGTCAATGACAACGTCTTCCACATTGCGGCCACTGTGTTGGGATTAGCCTTCACCCAGATAGGAGGCATTGCCCTAGCTTGTCTGCTGGCCAACAGACTGCAACCAAGACAACATCGAGCTATAGGGGCACATTAATGATCAGTTTGAAAATTAGAGAACCCACACCAGGGATCAACCAACTTGATGATTAGGATTTGGACTGAACAATGCCCTTAACCTCTTCTTTGGACAGTATACTGTAAATAAGTTCCCCTTTGGATTCTTCAATATTCAACAGTTTCCACAATTCATACTTCACTGCATTGAATGTGTGCAGGTTTTCTTTCCTTTAAACAATGTTGCCGGAACGTTCACCAGCAATTTTATTCTTCAGACGATTGAGGTTGGCTGTGTTCAACAGATGTTTCTGTCTCGATCCATTTAGTTTTTGTATTACACACATTACACTATGTGCTAGAAAGTGTTACAAGAAAAGAGTGTAATAATCTATTATTGTCTGTGACATTTGTGCCTTGGGCTACATTGCTGTTGTTGAGTCATTTAGACATCCGAAAAGCTGTAATTATTTTTGAGTGATTAGTTGTGATTATAGTTGAGTGATTGGTGAGAGATTTGGTAAGATTATTGCTGCATCAAAATTGTTACATCGAGATGTCCCTTTGTTTCTAGAGTCTCTATGCTCTGATGCACAGGATATAAGCTTAAATCACTGAATTTGACTCAACACTTTAAAACATTAATTATAAAATGCTCAGATGCATTGGCATGACACCGATGTTGTGCAGACCAATGCAAGCATGAAACAATGGGCAGCAGTATTTAGATCAAAATTGCCTCATTTCCTTTTTGTTTGTGGGATGATAAAAAAGTTTCTACAATGCTGTTTTGCTCTTTCGCAACATCAAACTAAATTTGATTTTACAAGGAATGTGAAAGTGCTTTTCTTTCTAATATGAACTTCTGATCTATGTGTTATTTCGATATTTTGCATTTGCATTAAGTTGGTACAATGGCATCATTCACAGAGGAGTTGATTTTCCTTTGTGCCCCCAATCACCCTCTTTCCAGCCACATCATCATACATCTCACCTTTCCTATTAAGGATAAGGCATTTTTATTGCTCTTGTAATTGCATTGTACTTGTATTATATATCCAACATACAGTAATGTGTAATCCATTCTAATAATATCCAGCAGTGGGGACAAGCATGAGTGAAACTGTAGGCAATATCTGGCCAACAGTAAACAAAAAATCTTTGCCTCATTATAGAAAATGATATTGAATAGGCACTGGGAATGGGAATTTCATGGTCTGCTGATTTTCTGCCCTTGAACATAAAATATATGGCAACAGCATTCATGTGATGTAATGTTGATATAGTCAAGTATGTAAACTTGAAGGCAAATCTAAAGCATTTATCAAAAATAAATAAATAAAATGCTTTAGATAAATGCTTTCGATATAGTTGATTATGTAATGAGTATGTCAGATATAGTTGAGTATGTAAACTTGAAGGCAAATCTAAAGTATTTAATGTTATCTAATAAACATCTTGTTGCTTGACAGTGAATCACTGAAGTCGTTCTGTGTGATCTTATTGAGACAGACTCAGATATTTGATAACCCAAAATGTCCATGTTGGGAGCACATTTGTGGGCTTTAATGAAAGTGTTTCCTCTTTAAGCCGTAAAGAAGCAGCAAATTTATCCCTTATCCTGACAGATGGCAGGTATGAAGCTCCCGTCTGCATTTTAAAGACCTTAGAAGCTGGCTTGGGCTTTATTTTACAACAAAAGCCATACTGGAAGTGTGCCAAAGTGGTAAATTCTCTGCACCAGGAGTGGTTCGATTCCTACCGAGACCTCTGGCCAGGCAATCTTGAATTATGGCTAACTGAATGACATCTCATTTCTACCACCTGGGACAAAGCTGATTAGATCTGCCCTTGAAGGAAGACTAGAGATGGACTCACCACTAGGCATGATGAAAAACAACAGCCAACACACAAAACTAAACCCAATATTGATTACTTTATGAACCAGAAATCATGAACTATATCAGTCAAATTGGTTAATCTGTTTGGATTCATTCATGTGTAATAGATTTCTTACTGCCATTCACCACAGAGTTTACCTTAAAGCCTAAATACATCATGGTTGAGAGAGACAGACATCAGACCACAGCCTCTACACAATGAATACCATTTGCATGACCCAATTATGGTATTGATTAGCCTACATTATGTACTAACAAGGCTTGCGGATGGTCTCTATGTCTGATCACACTGTCCTTATTTAACCTATTTTGCCTGACTTCATCCCCACCAGCGGTTTCATCATACAAAAATAAGCTCTGAATGATATTCAGTAACACCTTGGTCAGGGAAACCACAAGGAACATTTTACTCATACATGTGAAAACTATTTTGGGTAGGGCACCTGGGTTGCTTTAATGAGCACTGTTTATGACTCCTATTGAATTAAACTGAATGCTCACTAAGAGGGACACAAAATGGCTGCAGAGGGGTGCTGCCATATTGGGTCAAGGCAAATGATATATCCATATCAGCTCTATACAGGCTACAACAACTTTGATAAATGAGATGTATATTTTCCTCTCAGCCGTATCCTTCACTGAGGCTTGTTGTCTACATTTCATTGTGCTGTATCTAAGACACCAAAGGTCTTGCTGTCCTCAAGTAACATTGTTCAGTGGACAGAGTCAGACCAAGTAATTCAAAAGCTGACAACATGAAACTGAAAAACTGCCAACAATTTTGAGATGTATAAGATTTCGTAAAGCAGCCTGTTTTAGGCAAAGGACTCCTCGAAGATGAAGTGGATATACTGTTTACCTGATGAAACATTAAAGCTGAACATGACGAGGCTATTATCATACATAATACACTTACATTTTAGACATTTGGCTGGTACTCTTATCCAGAGTGACCTGTCAAACACACCTGACTCAGAAAGTTAATGATCTATCCAAATGTCATGTTGATCAGTGTTCATCATTCCTTCTGGGAATCTTTTAGCAACATATAAATCACATTACACTTTCTCACTAGGTCCTAGTAGGACACAGTATAGTGTGTATTCACATATACACTAGGCTACTTGAGATTATGTATGTTTCGAAATATACAAAATTGTCCAAAAATGTATTTGTGCATGTAAAACAGTCTAATTCGATGTCCCACTTAATCTAACCTGCTGTCACACTTTGGCAAATGTTGAATGAAGTTTGGCTGTGGGCACACCACACTAATGGGTGTGTCATGCCTCCTGGGAATATTATCACAACATTGATCCTTCTTATTCGGTTAGGCAACATCTTGAGGAATTCAGGAATGTACCCTGTGTTGAGCTTTGTGTTGGATATGTAGATGTTACAGAAGAAATGTATTTGCTGAGTTGATTCTATATGAGCGATCAAAATAGACTATGTACTTGCATATAACTACATGTTATTAACAGTAACAATAGGGTGGAAATGTAAGCTATTTCCAGTATCGAAAATATATTTTGAATGAATGTCATCTAAATGTACAAATACAGTATTGGCCAATTCTACTTTGAAATATGTGACGTGAAATATGTTTTTTGTAGGGGAACTTGTGGGACTTGAGTCTTTATGGGACCTCAGGCTTTATCTGTACTCTCCGCCTCTAAGTCTGCCCTACATCTGACTGCTTCTGGACCTTTGCAGAGTCGGCTTTGCTCTGCCCCATATTTATTTGGCAATTCTCACCCACTCGCCCGTCGCTGCGTAAAAGCCTCTGCAGTGCGCTTGGAAATGTAGTTGTTTGCGCACACCGGGGTCTCCAAAATGGACCTAAAATCCGAGCTGCTCAAGTCCATCTGGTACGCCTTCACGTCGCTGGACGTCGAGAAATGCGGCAAAGTGTCAAAATCGCAGTTGAAGGTAAGTACGAAAGGATTTTGTCCTTTTCTAGAGATCAGGAAATTGTGACCAGCGACCTACAAGTATACTGAACACTTATTGGACTGGGATAGCAGTACACAGCAACATGATGTAACAGTGTATTTGTCTTGGAAAGTTACTTTTGAATAACTTCAAGGTGTCTGACAGACTGGAGACAGAACAAAATTCATCATTCTCTATCGGGTCTTTGTATGCCGTCTATGTTGCCTGAAACTACACGTTAAAGTGAAGAGCAATACACACAAACGCAAATACAAGCTCACACACATACCCAAATATTTGAAAAACATGAATCCTACTCAGATTGTGAAGTGAAGTGTGACGCCAGGCAGTTTCAGCTCAGGGTTCAAAGTCCAACCTGCGCCTGACTGTTTTTTTTCCCTTTGGCCCAGTAACTTGTGAATATGACATAATGTCACTGTGTTTTAAAAAAACAAAGACAAGCAGAAGATCTTTGCTTGTCTTCTTATTTTGCCATCCTCCCCCTCAATAAGTGTTATTTTTGTCTGCCATGTTGCTTTCCGGCCAGTTCATACATGCCTCCCTGGCCTGGGCGCTGAGGTGAGAAGAATCCAAGGAAATAGCAGAAAGCTGTCCTGACATGCTTTCCCACTGAGGATCAGCTGTGTCTTGTGCATGTGTTTGTGCATACATAGAAGAAACATGGAGTGTGGTACACCGACCCTGATTCATTTACAATAACCATGTTTTCTGTGTGTGTGTGTGTGTGTTTGTGTGACAGGTACTCTCCCACAACCTGTACACAGTGCTGAACATCCCTCACGACCCCGTGGCCCTAGAGGAGCACTTCCAGGACGATGACGACGGACCAGTGTCCAATCACGGCTACATGCCCTACCTCAACAAATACATACTGGATAAGGTACTGTAAGCACTGTCCTGTACCTTGAGACACTGTTACTAATAGACACTGTTTGCTTTGCTGGTGTATTTGATGTATATGCAGTGATATAGCGGTAAACAGTAAACCTGTGATCATCATAAGGAAAACAAGCTCCATATCCACCAACCACCACCAAAAATCAATTATACTTTCAGAAAAATCATTAATTTACACGCTTTCCCTTAAAAAACTCTATATCCTCACATTACTTATATCAGTTTGATACTACTTTTATGATGTATGCTATGGATTTACATCATAACGATTTATGTCAGGCTGAAAATGTGAGTAAAATCTATTCCCCAAATAAAAAGGAGGGTAAACTGAGTTTAGGTGGGTTTACCCGCCACTTTATCCCTGTGTATATACTATACTGGTGCATAAGATGTACTGGATATGGCGTGTCTGAAATGGCAGACAGCATACTGGCTTTAATGACCCATATATTTAGCAAAGAATGTTGAGTTCTACAAACATTCCTCAGAGGCAGAGCTGCTCTGGAGGCAGAAATCATCTCATTGGTTGAGTTAAACATCAGTGGGCGGAGCCAAAGAACTACAGTTTTTCTGTATAAGTAACTTAGGCTGAAGCCCAGTGAAAAAGGCAAGAGGTAAGAGAGAAGTTATTATGAAGCACTCTAAGTCATCTAGGTTAGCTAGTTAGCCTAGCTGACCTCAAGTTCACACTAGCCATACTAGCCTTTAGCTATCTAGGGAAGCTAGTTAGCTAGGCTGACCTTCCAAGACCTCCCATGGCCATGAACTGATAAAAAAAGAAGTCAATGCCTTTTTGTTTTATTCATAGCTTGACCAGAGTTTCATCTTTGCCATTCAAGTTTGCCAGTTAGCTAACTTGCGCTCCAAAAAAACTATGCTCTTTGGCTCCGCCCATCAAGGTTAAATGTTTGCGTAACTAAAACTTTAATA
Source organism: Centroberyx gerrardi (assembly GCF_048128805.1). Classification (NCBI taxonomy): domain Eukaryota; kingdom Metazoa; phylum Chordata; class Actinopteri; order Beryciformes; family Berycidae; genus Centroberyx; species Centroberyx gerrardi. The sequence goes on from NC_136020.1 coordinate 8,726,650, forward strand.
CGTACATATTATGCCTCTAATCATCCAATGAAATTTCAACCCAATTTGTGGCTAGGTCAAAGAGGGGACATTCGACAAGGAGAAGTTTGACGACCTGTGCTGGATGATGACCATGAAGAAGAACTACCGCCCCATACCAGAGGGGGCGCTGCTGTCCGAGAGAGACTGTTTCAAACTCTTCTGTCTGTTCAACCTATTGTCTGAGGACCGCTACCCACTGGTGATGATACCAGAGGAGGTACGAGAGAGAGAGAGGGAGAGACAGAGAGAGGGAGATGTGAAAGAAGAAAGGAAGGGAGGAAAATGGGAATAAGAAGAGTTTAAGTTCATCATCCAAATGAGTTCGTTCCCACTGGAGATTCCATGTAAACTGTTAACATGAACACAAAATAGGGATCTAATGTGTGTGTGTGTGTTCACATGCACCAAAGAATATAACTAGAATAAAGCTCTTTTGACATGCGTAGTGGAATAATCTTGTGTTATAGCACACCAAGATGAACATGTGTTGATTGTTTCCAGCTTTTCAACCATCAAAGTGTTCAACGATTCTTAAATTTTTCAAAGTTTAAAAAGTAGTTGGTTTAAGTGCTAATCTTCTTTTATGAACAGATGAGGTTTCATTTTGAGCAATATTTCAGAATAGGCTAGTCTTTTTCATTTGAGGTGGTTACATGAGGCACTGTGATTGGGCTATTATTTCTATTATTAATGAACCATTGGGCTCTGTCTAAACCCAGCTAATGTCCCAACAAAGTCAGACCCATTTACATTTTTTCACTGCAGAAGAAAGCAAGAGCAAGTAAGTGAGTTAATGAGTTTCTTCCTTCCTGCATACTTCCTCCATAAGATCTGGTTTTAGTTTCCTGTCAACGCAGACCAAAATAACTGTGTTCACACCATCAGCCCACCACACTGAAGGTATCTTATCTCTTGTATAAACACTTTAAGTATTCTAACATTTTGAATGCGCTCAGGTGGAATACCTTCTGAAGAAAATCTCCACAGCGATGAGCCAGGAGTGGGACGGGAAGCCCTTGGAGGACTTGCTATCCCAGGATCCCTCGGTGCGGGAGGAGGGCGTGTCTGTGTGGACCTTCCTGGAGCACATGGGTGCTGGCCGGCTGCTGAGGGTCACCAGTGCCGAGGCCTTCAGTCTGGCCTTGGACGAGGTCTTTCTGGAGATGTACCACAACGTCCTGAAGAGGGTGAGCCTGTGTCTGTGTGTGTGTGTCTTCCTCTCTTTTTCAGCCAGTTACCTTTAGCCTGTTTTTCCTCTGCTCTCCTGTCATTTTTGTGTTTACTTTCTTACCTCTTTCACTCTGTTATTGACATAGCCTCCCCCTCCACCCCCTCTTTCCAGGGTTATATGTGGAAAAAGGGGCACATGCGTAGGAACTGGACTGAGCGCTGGTTTGTGCTGAAGCCCTCCTCCATGGCTTACTATGTCAGTGAGAACCTGAAGGACAAGAGGGGAGAGATCCAGCTGGATAAGAGCTGTATCATAGAGGTTAGTGGGGAAACGGGAAGTATGCATGTTCCTGGGTGCTATAGCATATGCATGTGCTGGACATTTTTATCCAAAGTGCTTTACAGTATCATGAATCCATATTTCTTTAGTACGGGTTGGTTCCAGTGGGAATCAAACCCCTCACCCTAGCATTGTTCATACCATGACAACTAAATGTTCAACTAAATATCCAAATTGTGTTCGTTTTCTTTTTCTCCATATATTTATGAACCTGACTGTCTCTCCCCTCTGTTTCAGGCTATCCCAGACAGGGAGGGGAAGCGCTGTCTGTTCTGTGTGAAAACCCATAATAAAACCTATGAGATGAGCGCTTCTGACCAGAGACAGAAGGTGGAGTGGACTCAAGGTGTGTTTGTGTGTATGAGCAGCAACACACAGACAGAGTCACGTATTGACTGCATCGATTTATTGTGTGTGTGTGTGTGTGTGTGTGTGCAATTTAATTCAGTGGTTGCAAATGAAACATTTTAAGTAGCAATCTGCAACATCAATCTTGTTTTTATGATTGTGGTGACAGCTTTGGTGCAAAGCACACATTGCTGTGGTGCTTCTGCACTGCACTTCCCAGAGATCACCTGTCAATCAAACAGTGTTTTCTGGTGATGCAGTTTGAGTTTCTGTAGGTGGCGCTCTTTTCTTTGTCTGTTCAGCCATGGTGGCTGTCGCTGCTCATGCTAACAACCCAGTTCTTCTTCTATTTATTTGTTTTGTCTTCAGTTTGTTGTTGCTTTGCCTCTGCACAAGAAAATGATTGTGGGGGAAATGTGCTGAATAGCCTTACAACTTCTTTGTAGAATCAATGAACGTGATCTCCGTCCATTATGAGGCACCAAGCTAGGTTACTTTTGATAGGTTACTTTCATTCTTTGTAACCCCGTGAAATTTAAAAATGCCAGTGATAGGAAAACAATGCACAAAAATGTAATTATGTTATTTTCTTACCTGGTGTGGAATTGAGCCAAAGACACACTACCAGGGGAAAAACATTTTTTTAGGGGTTTTTTGCCGCGACACTGGGAAACAGCTTCCCAACACTGGGTGAGAACAGCAAATACAGCAAATGTAAAAGCTTTCATGAATTGGGTATAGGTTGAATCATTATTGTGTTATATCAATCGGCGATAGGGAGTTGCAAAACAGATATTTATATGAAAATGTCACAGACTATTATTGTAAAATGTGTGTGTGTGTGTGTGTTTCCTCTCCAGTCATTCAGACAGCCCTCCGTCTCCAGGGTGAGGGCAAATCCTCCCTTCACCAGGAACTTAAACTTAAGAGGCGGGTCCAGCGGGAGCACAGCCAACGGGAGCGCAGCCTGAGCGCCCGCAGCAGCTGCAGCAGCCAATCAGACGATTCGAATACCCAAGATGTGGAGAGAGAGAAGGAACGACAGGACCAGGAGATAGAAAGCATCATCCAGGTGAGAGAAGGAGGGATTGGTGGAGCAATGGGAAGGACAATTAATGCACTGCAAAAAAACCAATAAAAGAATCCCAAAATTAGAAACATATGTTGAGAACATTTCCATAGTAAATGTCTTATTACATTATCATGAAACAAGTGAAATTTCTACCAGGTAAATGACTTGCTAGATAAAAGATAAAATCCCTTGCTAAGCGTGTCCTTTGCAGTGTGTACATGTGATATATGTTTTTCAGTGTGCATGAATATGTGACTATACTGCATATCTGTGTCTCGCAGCATGCGCGGGAACTGGAAACCAAACGAAGAGAGGCAGAAGAGAGAGAGAGGAGAAAACAGAAGGAGGTGCAGAAGGAGCTGGAGAGACAGCTGAAAGAGGCAGAGATGGTGAGAGGAAGTCTGCCAGATGACAAGAAATATTTACTGTTTGCTGAAATAGGGGTTAGAGTCCGTTCCAGTCGCCTTGATCTCTGAAAACAGCACACATTGGCATTATAAAATTCAGATTCAGCCTTTAATGATTTTTAGTGGTGGAGTAATGGTGATGGCATTCCTGGAATAGGTGATTCAGGAATAGGTCAGTTCCTTCCACTCGATTGACGTGTGTGTGTATGTGTGTGTGTGTGTGTGTGTGTGTGTGTGTGTGTGTGTGTTCTCCCAGCTGAGAGACAGCATGCAGGCAGAGATGGAGGAGAAGGAGAGGGAGGCTGAGCAGCAGAAGAAGAGGATCCAAGAGCTGGAGCTGACTCAGGGGAAACTGGAGGCTGCTCTCAACATGGAGATCCAGGCCCGGCTGGAGGAGGAGAAGGTCAGGCAGGAGCTGCAGAGGTAACACACACACACACACACACACACACACACACACACCCTGAAAACTTAGAAGCACCTTAAATTAAATATAAGATTCCTTGTTACTTGATTTCTGTTAAGGTCTGTTCTCCTTCTCCCCTTCTCCAGGTTGCTGCAGGCGGAAGAGGAGAAGAAGAAGCAGTGCCAGCTCCTGCAGGAGCAGCAGAGGGCCTTGCGGAGCCTCAGCCCCATAGAGGAGGCTTCGGACGGAGGTGCGAAGGAGGAGGAGGAGGAGGAGGAGGACACTCCCTCGGCCCTCCACTCGGCCTCACAGGAGCTCCAGGACCTGCGTGCATCTCGCCAGAGGAGCCACCAGCGCCTGGAGGTGAGAAAGAGGCCGAAAATGAAAGCCAATAAGAGAACTGTGTTTGGACTGACTAGCACAAGGTTTAATACTACTATAAAGTAACACTGATGTTCGATTCTCTCGCTCCATCTCGTTCGGCCTGCAGGAGGTTCAGGAGAAGCTGAGGAACGCCAGTCAACATGTACGGCACTGGAACGTCCAGCTGAACCGCCTGATGACGCCCATCACTCCTGCAGGTACAGTACGGTCTCTGTCTGGTCTCACGCAGGGCGGCCCAGTGGGTAAAAAGACAATCCTTCAACTGGACCCCCCCATGTCAGCAAACATGCACCCTGCTGAAGTGTCCTTGAGCAAGACGCTGAATCCCTACCAGCTCCAGGATCAATGTATTTATTCACAGTATCACAGTATTTATTATTATTAAGTTATTAAGTTATAGTGGTAAATAAAAAGGTGCGTAAACTGTGAAATACAGTCCATGATCACTAGACATTGTGCAACCACCAATAGAAATATATATATATACAGTATACAGTATATATTTATTATTATTATTATTATTATTATTTTTAAATAGTATTATATAATGTTTTATTTTCTCAAAAATACCATATTTCCATATAAGTTAAATTACTTTGATGCTATCTACTATAATGTAGCTATAGTATTATTTTATATCATAAAGAGCCTGAAAAGTGGTGACTGAGACTGTGGTGACTGTACACTGTTCACATAATGAAGTTATATATACCTAATTTAGCTCCTCTTCAGAGTAGCTGTGGAAACTTATCAGTGAACAAAACAAGAAGGTCAATTTGTGTTGTGAATTGCTTTTTTTGTAGACCGATTGGAACACCGCCTGACATCAACACACTCCTGTCCAAAAAAGGAAGGCGCCCTGGCCAGTAACGAGTTCATCACCAAATTCAAGACTAAAGCCGGTCAAGACAGCCAATCAGCAGAGGACAGGGAGGGACTTGAGGAAGAAATGGAGGCTGTCAGCCTATCAGACGGGTCAGATGAATCACAGGAAAAATCCAATGGACAAATCTGATCTCCATGTTGATGGTTAGGGGAACGCTGTAAAGTTTTCAAATCTACACTAAGACCAGAAATGAGTAACAAAATTCTTCCGTTGTGTAAGACCAACACTCAACCCAGAACCCATGATGATGAAAGTGGAATGAGGAAAGTTATTTACAATCAACAAAAACTGTGCAAAAGCATTATATTATATTTATGTTACATTTTTGAGATGCACACTAAGATGGAAAACTATGATGACAAATACAATGTGATATGTGATTTATTGAGAACACATGAATAAGTTCAACTGAGATTTACAATTTTGTACAATAAAGTTTATGGCTGATTGATATACTGTTAATGATGTGATATTGTGCCTGGATTACCAACAGGGCCTGTAAGGACCCAGACAACTAAGGGCCCCATGTGCTCCGCTGTGTAGATCCATTTGTAATGTAATTGTAAATTTGCACTCTCACACACATTTGCATTCTATCCTGGCTATCTTTCATAGTTGGACAAAGATCAATTTCCTTATTGCTTGCTTAACCTTTCTGATGGGGTGGACACATTTGACAAGTCAGGTGCTCAATATACAGGGTTGAATGGTGATGGCTGGCAGTGAAGGGGCCCATAGAAGATGCTTGGCCTGGGGAGCCAGTGGGATGACTACTATGTCTTTATTCAACCATTTCCATTAACATTAAACTCCCTGAAAGACGACTTTATATTGACATCATGTAAAGTTCCACCAGGATCTAGAATTTAGCTATAGTTGATAAAATCCACTTGATTTTGTTTGCTGTGTAGGCTTACCCATTCTGGCCTGAGGGTGGCGCTGCAGGTAAGAGCCGAAATGAACCGACATGTCAAGTCCTCTGGAAGTAAAACAAAATCAAAGGTCATGTCGTCAGACAATATGGCGCCGTCCACGAACATGCCTTTTACATGCCGGGTAGAGTTCCTCCGAGACAATGTCGAGCTTTTCTAAAGGACAGAAGTTATAGTTTCTCCAGGCAGAATATGTGTCTGTTTTAAATCGTGACAGTTCAGAGACTTTGTCGGTGTGACAGTAGTAATGTTAGCGTCGTTGTCTCTCAGCGTGAGAGCAGCCTCCAGAGGGGAGCCCAGGTCGCTGGTCTCTCAGTGCAGGAGGCTGTCAACCCGCCAGCCTGGCTCCCGGGATGGGACTCAACCCCCGGCCGAAACCACGGCTCCTCTCCCGGACGACGAGCCGGCCCCGGAGGAGCGGAGACCCAGGAGAGACCCGGTGGACTCCTCCGTGCTGCTCTTCCCCGGGCAGGGCAGCCAGTTTGTGGGCATGGGGCGAGGACTTCTGAAGTACCGGAACGTGAAAGAAATGTTCTCGGTCGCCCAGAAGATACTCGGGTACGACCTGCTCTCCCTGTGCCTGGACGGACCGGAGGCGGAGCTGGTGAAGACGGTTCACTGTCAGCCAGCTGTGTTTGTCACTTCACTGGCAGCGGTGGAGAGACTGAACCACGAAAACCCCAAGGTAGGAGCTGATACCCCCTTTAATAACACTGGGGTTCTGCACTCTTTCTCTAATCAATTAAGTAGGATATGATAGGATAGTACTTTATTGATCCCCGAGGGGAAATTGCAGGTTTATAGCAGCCAGGACACTATAGGGCAGTACACTAATGAATAATAAACATAGTGAAACATGACTAATGTACATAAGAGTAATACAATAAAATAGAAATGCTAAAGGAATTCAAGAATGCAAAAACAGGTCCAGAAAGTATGTACATATATGGGTATATAGGTCATATAATACTGTCAGTGCAAGCATAGTATGTCAAGTATGCCAGTGACCTAGACCTGACTGCAGTCTGGTCATGATTTGAAGTAGATGGATGAACATTTCATGCTCCTGTCCCCAGGCCATTGAGACATGTGTTGCCGCTGCAGGTTTCAGCGTTGGAGAATTTGCCGCTCTGGTCTTTTCTGGTGCCATGGACTTTGCAGAAGGTAAGCATAAAATATTTCCCATCTTGTGCATGACAAAGCTTTTGCTCAGTTAAAAGCACAGTCTACAAATCACCATAGAATGCACATCACAGCAGTGTTGGTTGATGTGCCATATTTACCCCACCCCAGCTCTGTATGCGGTGAAGGTGCGAGCGGAGGCCATGCAGAAAGCGTCAGAGCTGATTCCCAGTGGGATGCTGTCAGTCATCGGTCGGCCCCAGGCCCAGTACAAATACGCGTGTCTGCAGGCTAAAGAGCACTGCAGGAGCCTGGGGATCCAGGAGCCGGTCTGCACTGTGGCCAACTACCTGTTCCCCGACGGCAGGGTCATCGCAGGTCACCAGCAGGTACAGAGCTTTATCTTTCATGGAGGACATATTGATTATACCCAAATTTCAGCTTCAAATACATTGATTCGAAATACAAGTATGACCACCTCAACTGATAGATCTGTTACCACTACTCCTACTCTCATCCTTGTTTCCTTTATCTGAATTACAATGATGTGAATTCAGTAAATGTGGGATGGAGTGGAAATGGAAGAGAGTAGGGCTGCAGCTATCGATTATTTTAGTAATCGAGTATTCTACCGATTATTCCATCGATTAATCGAGTAATCGGATAAGAAATACTTTTGCTTTATTAAAGAGCAATAGTAAATATACAAAAGAGAAAAGCTGTCCGCACGAAGCTGTCCATACGACACTGTGATTTACTGAAAACGAGGTGAAATAATAATTATTATTGATATTTATTACTAGGCCTAAATATCATACAAGTTCATAAGACTGGCTAATGTACATTTATTTACTATGTTGAAGGGTTGCCCTACACCTGCTGACCCTACTCACTGCAATCAAACTAAACTGAATATACCTGCTGTATTGGACTGGTGCATTTTAGGCTCCAATTGCTACTTACACCACCTGATATTTTGCTTTCTGGGGTATTTTATGCATCACTGTGAGGGGAGTAGGTGTGTGTGTGTGTGTGTGTGTGTGTGTGTGGGGGGGGGGGGGTGTATGTGTGTGTGACTATCATAATAATAACATGAATGAAGCTCAGGCTTTCACAAATTGACTGCAGCATTTTATTTTCTGTGGTTATTTTCTTGAGCAAAACTTAGCTAACTTAGGGACATCATAACTAGCCACCATATTGATTTACGTTCTTAACTAGCCATTACATATAGCCATAATTAACGTGCATTCTTTACTAGCCTTCATCTCATCCCGTTTTAATATTAAGTGCTGACTCCGCCCACCCGGGCCAGTTTCGGCGTACGCCGGTAGCAATTACAAGTGGACCCTATCCTACAGTCCCTGCTCTCAGCGGAGGGAGGGAGCTACGCTGTGTGGGAAGCGCTGTGACCGTCAGACCTCTCTGGATTAGACAAGCAAGTAGAGAAAACCGGCATCAGCCGAACCAATTTATTGCCAAATGCTTTGGGATTCAACACATTAACATTGCTTCCCATGGTCAGAAAAAGTCGGCAGATTTGTCGCTAGTCGCTTTTGAGAAATAAAGTCGCCAGGGGGGTCTGAAAAGTCGCTAAGTCTAGCGACAAAGTCGCCAAGTTGGCAACACTGGATCCGAAACTTTGGACACTTTCTGTCGTTTTCTCTGGCCTGTCTCTTCTCTTCGCCCCTCGCTATTTTCTCTCTCTTTCTCCAGCGCGTTGTGCAACAGTAATAATCATCCGTGCGAAACACTGAGCGTGTATATAGTTATATGGATTAAACGAAGCTTCGATGCAAAGAATTTGCATCGATGATTTTTAGTAATCGAGTTTCTCGAGGAATCGTTTCAGCCCTAGAAGAGAGTATAGATTGTATTCTTAAATCACCCTTAGCCTTAAAGTTTCAGTCCTAATAAAGATGCAGGAGCTGCTCTGGACTTCTCTTCTGGTTTCTCTTTCATCTCAGTGAACAGAGCTGTGTCCTCTCCTCAGGCGCTGGACTTCCTGCAGCAGAACTCGCGGCGTCTCCAGTTGGTGAGGACCAAGCCTCTCCCGGTGAGCGGGGCCTTCCACACGGAGCTGATGGAGTCGGCGACCGAGCCCCTCAGAGAGGTCCTCAGACAGGTGGAGGTCAGTCAGCTGTGCAGCCGCTAGATCACATGCTGTCAAATGAGTGATGACTTCCCCCTTTCTCTTTACCAGTACACACCATCTGATGGAACGATGGTGAGCGCTTATATAGATATGTACCGGTAACTTTCAAAATAAAGGAAACACCAACATAAAGTGTGTTAATAGGATGTGGGGCAAAATGAACTGCCACAACAGCTTCAATGCGCCCAAAGAGAGATACTAAAACTACTTTACAACACTATTAGAGGGATGCAATGCGGTTCTTCCGTAAGAAATTCCTCCATTTGGTGTTTTGGTGATGGTGGGAAACAATGTTCGACTGTGACTAGGCCAACATTTCTGTACATAACACTAGGCTTTTTGTTCCAAAACAGAACACAAGCTGGAAAGTGAGTTTTGAAAGGCAAATATTTCAGCACATGGTGAAGTAATAGTTGAGTCATTGGTATTGATCAACCATCAAACCCCCGCAGATGTATTATAGTCATTTTGTGCTATGGGACAGTAAAAATCTTACTAGTGCCTTTAATGTTCTTTGTACTCCACATTTACTCAAGCGTTCCCCTTATTTTGTCAGTTCCCTATAGCTTGAATGTGGAGTAAAGTATGAGTAGGTGGGCCATTTCAGTATTTCAGACAGTCGTGACACAGCTCCATGTGAATTTTTTACGGTTTGACGGATTAAGAACTAACACCTCGATTTCTCTTGCATACAATCCCGCTCAGGTGCGGCGTCCTGAGATCAGCGTGTACTCCAATGTGGACGGCAAGCGCTACATGCACGAGGGCCACATGCGCAGGCAGCTGGTGAAGCAGCTGGTGTCTCCCGTGAAGTGGGAGCAGACTCTGCACGAGATCTACGAGAGGAGCCAGGGACTGAGCTTCCCTCGCACCTACGAGGTCGGCCCGGGGAAGCAGCTCGGGGCCACGCTGCAGAAGTGCAACAGGAAGGCCTACAAGACTTACACACATGTGGACGTCACCGCTTATGAGGACTAACGATGCAGAGACTCGCACACAGTGAGAGAGGGAGAATTGGTCTCCATGTTCAATTTGTGTTGAACAGCAGGACGGAGTTTATCAGCCGGACTTCTAGACTGTCCTCAGTGAGACCTGTTGGAACTGAAAGCCCCTCTGACTGGCCATCAATGGTCTTGCTCATATGTTATTGTGTAATTAAATAAATGTCTGGTCTTTATTAATGAGACAGTAACATTTTGTTGTTATTAAGTTTATTTGCATCACATGAAAAAGCATTTTCAAATTTGGAACAGAAAGTCCAGCTCCCTTTATTTTATTAAGCTTGGCTACATATCAATTGTAAAAATTTGGCCTACAAACAAACAAACAAACAAACTGAATCCTCATACAAAAGACTGCAGGCCAGCAACAGTCCAGTCAACATGCACTTTGAGATCAATACAACAGCGAACCAAAATATTACAGCTACGATACACTGGCCGACTCCTTGGGCGATGCTGTAGGGCAACATTGCTCAAGGTGTTGCCCAAACGCTCTTACATTGATTTAATGGCAGTTTGCAGTTGCCCTGATGAATTTTATTGTATATTTTGCTCTGTGTCTTACTCCTGTTGCATGTCATGTTGCCCAAGAATTTGTCAGGTGTATCAGTCTTCATGTCCAATTCAATACCGCTCATTAAATTAGTATAAAAAGAGAATCAAAGTAAACAGCTGAAACAAATCAGTTAACAATTGTCACTCATTTGCACACTTTTTTTTTTTTTTTTTCCAAACATGGCTGAAGGACCTGCTTATGGCCCCTTAGTCTTTCCATTCGATCCAGATTGCAGTGCAAACGGTCACTGTAGCCACCAGTGCCACAGTCAGCAGGACTCCTGTGGTCCAGCCAGTGCAGTTTACAGGTTGAATATTGGACACCTGCAAAAAGAAAACACATAATGTTAACATACAGCAACCGTGTGGATTTATAATGGATATCCCCCTTGAAACAAATGAAGAAACGAGAGTTGGAGTAACTGCAGTCTCACCCAGGCTGCCCAGGCCTCGGCTCTGACGATCCCCTGCCCAGGCGCAGCCACCAGCCAGGCCTTCACTGCTGCAGACAGACCCTGGAAACCCCATGACTGATTCTGGATGTCCCTAAGAGAGAGAGCGACACCAGGTTAAACATCCATGTCCGCTGAGTCACAGGTCACACATGGTGAAATAGCCTTGACCGTATGAGAGTGACAAGTGTTATGGCATTTCATACCGATAGATGGTTCTGGTCAGCGCCTGGGCGGGTCTCAGGATGTGGAGGGGCGTCGGCAACCAGTTTGGCCGTCTGCTGGCCCAGTCCCGGTCCAGCCGGTCTCCTATGACTGCCAGCTGGTGGCCAATGACCCGTGTGGCCCTGTCATTGATCCTGAAGGAGGAATGGGCAGGTTTCTTGTTCAGTGATGTAAACTTTTCACACTGTTGTCGTTGTGCGCTTGTGTTTTTGGAAGGTATGACAGTAATTAGGGGAGGTATGCATTCATAAGTGTAGCAAAGGGATAATAAAATGACTTCAGAAACATCTCAGGCTCTTTGACCCAACTGATTCTGCAACAGAGTATTGAAGCAGAGCCTTTTTTTCGTATTTGTTTTTAGTACAACTGCTCCCACATGCTTTGTTGCCTGAGGCTCGGCCAGTCTGGAGCTGTGTGTTGTTATTACGAACAGTCAGACCAGTGTGCAGAAGCAAAGCCTGTACCTGAAGTTCACGTCAAACAGGGTGGGAGCGTCCGCCTCACCAGGTCCAGCCTGGAGGGAGACGACGCGACGCGGCTGTCTTGTTTGTTCCACCATCTTGTTTTCTGGGGGAGTGAGACAAAGTAGGTACAACTTCATCAGCCGGGGGTTAGGGTTAGTTTTGAAAGTGTGTGTGTGCGTGTGTAAGCGTACGTGCGTGCGTGTTGTCCTTGCATGACTCCCAACGTTCATAAAGTACCTGTGTAAATACTGGGTCATGTGACCAGGATAGGTGGTTGGTGTGTTACCGGGGAGATTATCCAGGTGGATAAAACAACAGGCCCTCCTCAGTTTGAAGAGATGACATCATCTGTTGGATTTAGTCCAACGGCCTTAGTGGACTCACTATGTGGCAACAAAATTTTCTCACTTCCTTATTGGAGATGATGTCAAGGACTACGCCTAGTATACATCCAGGAAACAGAAACTGTCCAATATATACTGATGATGCAGCTATGATCTGCCATTATCACTGTAACCTTTCTCTCCTGCTGTGCCCTAACCATCAGTCGTAAACATGTTCGTGCCCTCCCACCTGCACCTGTCCCCAAACCTGTTCCTGTTGTTCCTTCACTCGCATGCTGCAGGTAGTCTGAATGCAAATGCTCCATTTCCATAACTCAAATCAACCAAACTGCTTCTTCCCCGTCAAGCAAAAAAACAATTCATCGGTGGCTCCAAAGAACCCATCGCTACCTGGCTCAAATATTTATTCATTTAAAATCTACAGTGAATCTACAGCCAAGCAGTGAAAAAAGGCTTCTCTCTGTGTTATTGTGTGAAATGAACTTCATAAAATGTTTTCCAGTTGATGGTAAGAAAACCATCAAAATGTTGCCTGATAATGGGAACCTCACCAATATAATCATACACTGCAATAACAGCCAAAACATTGCTGCTGTTTTTTTTGTGTTTTTTTTAGGATTACTGTTGTAATATCCTGTTAATATGGCGTCTTATTGTCACAACAAAGGATGAAGTCATCACTCTCACCCAAAGCAAATAAAGGTCGTTTTGAATATCAAACACATTGGAATAGTATCACACAAATAGCTAAATTCAAAGATAACTATAACTAGCCTAATTCACCTTCTGCAGTATTTCATATCATGTTATATATGTGCTGGATATCAGTCCAATATGACTGCTCCCGCCCTGACGACAAAGGAACAGGTGCATGTACAATAAAAAGAAACTAAAACTTACCTTCTTTGTAGATTAAAGTAGACGCCGCCCTGTAATAAATATAAAGACATTATAGTTGAAATGTACTGAAAATAAATATAAAGACAAATGTTTCCAGTATGTTTCTGATTGTTTTCCTGTACTTACAGCAGCGTCCTTTAATCTCGTCGCTCTCAGGTAACTGACACAAATACCATTAGCCACGCCTAAACCTGCTGCAACGACCAGCAGGGGGCGACGGCGGCTGAGAATGGATCACTGCACTTGTTTTTAAAAACATCAGCGGACTGAAAGAGGATAATTATATAGGCATTAAATTGAAAGTACAACAACGTGTAATCTTGGAGGATGCAGCATTACTTGAACAAACTGGCTACCCCAATGTTTGGCATTTTAAATATGCACTCTATTTTGCCATTGTCAGAGTGAGTCCAAATTTGATCTTTTTATCAGTAGGCTTTAATGGAGCAAAGCAAAAATGGCCAGAAATCTGTTTGGAAAACATTTTGAAAAAATCACATCTGGACCAATGTTCCCTCTTAGATGATAGTTTGTTGACCTACATCTAATAATCTATGACACTGACCACATTACATTAATATCTTGTCAGTCCTTGCTCCATTTTGTTTAAAGAAATTAGTTGATAGAAGTGGGTTTAGTGGTTTTGGTGTCGCATGATATTAAATTCTGGGCCATAGTCTACTCTAGGGTTTACTACATTGACGCCCTTGTAAACAGGCGAGGCTTTTGTCTGGGAGTAAGAACAAGGGTTTCCATAGACTGGTACAGTATGTAAACTATCTTGACAGTTAAGTTTAGGGTCTTTGATATTTCTAACAAAGACCTCAGTGTTTTACATTTCACATACACACTACCATTTACTCTATGTTCAGTTTGTCATTTGTCAAAGGCAGGTCAGCAGGTTCAGGGACCATTGCATGCATAGAAAGTGCGACACTGACCCCTACTGGTGAAGAGAGGTAATACTATCCTGCAATGACGTCAATGCGTCCTCGGTTGCTAGGTTATTTACCCGGAAGAGCCAAGCCCACAGCAACGTCCTTTCATGTTTTTTCAGTCCTTTGTAATATATTCTTCTCTAAAATTGTAATTATTATGCAATGGAAACTTTGTAAGATCTGATCACACATAAATAAATACAAGTACTTTTAATTTATTGGGACTTTTATTGTGAAGAGTAACATTTTGACCGTGGGAGCGTTTCGTCATTGTGGCTAGCTTCACGACGCCTGGATCAATAAGTGTAACGCTCGTTAGCAATGAAATTGCTCTCATGCAAACAGTACTTCGGTTTTAGCTGGAGCTACCGGTGATGCTGACAGAGGATCCCTCCGCTGTGTTTCGCTGTGAGGAGAACGACAGTCCGAGCAGACCGCATCACTGGGTGATGTCCGCCCAGCCTCTGCAGCAGTCCAGGGAGGATTCTGCTACCTGCTAACTTAACTTAGCCAGCCCGGCTAGCTCATGCTGATGACTGGCTGTTTCCTGACATTGACTTGCAGGTAGGGGACCAGAGAGCAACCCGAAGCAATGCAAAGCCCTTGAATCCACAGAAACTGCATGACATGTCTCTCTCTCTCTCTCATTCTGTATGTGTGTGTGTGTGTGTGTGTGTGTGTGTCTTAATGCCCATCTGTCTCCCTATCTGCCTCCCTCCCTGTTTACCTGTTGTGCTGTGTGCTCCACCCTAGTGGGAGGTACCATGGCCGGTAAGGTGAAGTGGGTGACAGATATTGAGAAATCGGTGCTCATCAACAACTTTGAGAAAAGAGGATGGACTCAAGTGGCAGACACCGAGGACTGGAATTTCTACTGGTAGGCTTGGCATCTAAATCCTGCCATGAAGCATGTTTTTCAGTCAGACCCCATCCTCTGCAAGCACCATCCATAGAAACACTCCTGTAGATCTATAAGGGGAAGTAGTTTCACATCACATGGGCTTTTATAGATCCTTCATATATCTATTAATGTGTAATAATCAGTGAGTTTTAGGCCTCCTGACTCACTGTGTCCCTTTCGATCGCCCTATTGTAAGTTCATTTGAACTCTTGTGCAGGATGAGCATCCAGACCATCAGGAACGTGTTCAGTGTGGACACCGGCTACCGCCTGTCAGACGAGCAGATGGTCAACCACTTTCCCAACCACTACGAGCTGACCAGGAAGGACCTGATGATCAAGAACATCAAGCGCTACCGCAAGGAGCTGGAGAAGGAAGGCAGCCCGCTGGCAGAGAAGGACGAGAACGGCAAATACATTTATCTAGGTATTAGAGGTCCGGGGGGAGGGGTGACTGTCTCTTTTTCGCTATTTATCTCTCTCTCTGATTCTCTTTCTTTCACTGACGTGCAAAATAGAGAGGATGCATGCCAGAGCTAAATGCGTTTTGTTTTCTGGTCCGTGTCTTTGTGCAGATTTCGTCCCTGTGACGTTCATGCTCCCCGCGGATTATAATCTGTTTGTGGAGGAGTTCAGGAAGAGTCCGTCCAGCACCTGGATCATGAAGCCCTGTGGGAAGGCCCAGGGCAAAGGCATCTTCCTCATCAACAAACTGTCCCAGATCAAAAAGTGGTCCAGAGACAGCCGCACCTCCACGTGAGTCACCATCATCATCATAACACACACACACAGCACTTCCTACCAGCTGACTCTTTACATAGATTTGCATGGTGCTGCATTTTCTCTTTATCTCTCTCCAGTCAAAACGAACAAATAGACGTTTGTTTTGAAGTCCTATGCTGCTCACCCTGTTCGGTTTAAAGCTAAACCCTCTTGTCTCGTCTGATTGAACTGCTAAATAAACAATTCTCAACAAATCATCATACCTTTTATTTGAGGAGGGAGTCGAATGATCACACTCACAGGGAAAAGAGTTTTGAATTCAATTCCAGAAAAAAATACATTTTAAGTTACAGTTTACAGTTTAAGTTTTAGTATACAGAAATAATCTACTTTGTAAGCATTCAGTTTTTATGAAAACATCATAATGACTATTCACATGAAACTAGTGAGCTTGCTGGACTGATATAATTCACAATAATTACTCATCTTGAAATGCAATACACACTCCAATGCAGAGCAAAACAACTGAACCAGAAATACCAGCTGTGTGTTTTGCTGTGGGTTGGCACCGAATGACATGTTTTAGTTTATGCACATAGTCCATTGGCTGATTTGAGGATGCTTATGCTTTTGCCCCTAGGTTTGTAGCAGCCTCTAGTGGCAAGGAGGCCTATGTGATCTCCCTGTACATTGACAATCCACTGCTGATCGGAGGGAAGAAGTTTGACCTGCGGCTCTATGTTCTGGTGACCACCTATCGGCCCCTCAAATGCTACATGTAAGCTCACGACTCAAGACTTTGGACTTTAGACCATTATATAAACCAAATGTGCAGCCAACACGATTGTGATCCCAAATTATACTGTAATTGCACTTGCACTTGTTGGGGTTTTGACGTCTTTCTTCTGCCTCTCAGGTACAAGCTGGGCTTCTGCAGGTTCTGCACAGTGAAGTACACGCCCAGCACCAGTGAGCTGGACAACATGTTTGTTCACCTCACTAATGTGGCCATCCAAAAACATGGGGTAAGTCTGTATTATGGCTGGTGGGGATGCATAGGGTCGACCATGTACTTTTTATGACACTATAATAGCACTACCATACTGGAATAACCGCTAGTGTGCCGATAGTGTGAAGTGATTGTAGTGTGTTAAATGAGCTTTTATTATTACTACATTTTAGAGACATTGAATGATAATGTTCCTTCCCAAATTGACCTATATGGCATTTTGGAATAGAAGTCTTTACACATCAAACTGCAAAAAGCTAGTATTATCTAGTTATAATGTGTGTGTTTATTGCAGGATGACTACAACCATGTCCATGGAGGCAAGTGGACGGTCAGTAACCTTCGTCTGTACCTGGAGAGCACCAGAGGGAAGGAAGTCACCAGCCGACTGTTTGACCAGATCCACTGGATCATGGTGCAGTCGCTGAAGGCCGTGGCTGTAAGTGACACAGAGGATACCAGGTCTCCAAAATCACACATCCACCATTTGAAAATATGTGACACTTAAGCTTTCATAATGATTGACAGCACAGAATTGCGGTAGTATAGTAGTGCGGTAGAGTAGTGGTGTAGCTCCTTGCCAGTGCCACCCAAAACCATATTCCAAAAATATTGTGATATGTATGGGAGGTTTGGTTTGCAATTTTACTCTGTTCCTGTTGTGATACTATTTATTACTATTAGGCTTTCAGTGATTTCTGTCTGACACTTTAAAATACAAAACTCTGAAACCATCAACATGTTCCTCTATTTGTTCTTCACCACAGCACACCCAACTCCAAGCACACTTCCCTTTTCTCCTAAATGATCTGATTCACTTCCCCTTTAAGGCCACAATATGTGCGTGACATTTTGTGACGATGTACCTGGGCTATATTGCTAACAATTAGTTTTTCTTTGTACTTTTGTTTTTCCTGCTATATCTTCCAGTTGATTATTTGGTAACATCCTTCCCTGCTGAATTCAACATCATCAGTCTCTATTGCCTTAAACATGTATCATCACTCTTAGGTTACTTAAGGTCAGTTCCTCTAATTCCTAATTTTGTTTCTCTCTCTCAATCTTACTTTCTCTCTTTCCTAGCCTGTGATGAACAACGACAAGCACTGCTTTGAATGTTATGGGTATGACATTATTATCGATGACAAGCTCAAGCCATGGCTCATTGAGGTACGAATTTCAAGTGGAACACACACACACATGGACACACACACACACTCTGTAAAAAGACCTTGCTTTTCTTGCCTAGCTCCCGAAAACACCAGTTGCACAGTTTCCTAAGCCCAGAGACACTTTGCATGCTCGCACAGTGAAACCAAGTCCACGTTCCTTTCTTCTGAGTGTCGAGCGAGTTTGAATGCCCTCGAGGTTGATTTTTGTGTGTGTGTGTGTGTGTGTGTTTGGACTTGTGCCTCTATGTATTCAAATGTGTGCTGAAGGTGTGTCTTTAACCCATTCAGTGTATTATTCCAGCCGACAGACATATACACTGTGATATAGAATCCATCTGGTATAGTTTTAAAACTGAGGATGAAACCCATATATAACAATACAGGCTGGTGTTTATGATGTGAGATACCATGCATCTTAAAATAGGCCACCTTTATTATCTTTGTGTCATGTTGTTATATTCTGAATCATTTGCTTGTTATATGCTTGTCATATTTTAGTGGACTAATTTTGACAGCCATACCATTAGAATCAGTTGCTGGGTTTCCAGGCTAGGTCTGAGCTATTTCTGTTCACAGACACCAATCCGGTCTATTTTGGTTGACACAAAGTGGTTGTAGGGCATAAATGTTCCTCAGTGTGCATCTGAGCAAATGTGTGCCATAGACCTAGTCAGGAATACTTTCCTTCCTGCAACTTAGCCGCCTCTGTTATGGTCATAGGGTGACATAGTTATTTTCTGCTGGTATACTCAGGGTCAGAACTGCCTGCATGCCAAGTGGCAAACTTTCATTAACATGTAATGGATAAGAACAGCTGAGCAGCTTTCCGTCTTTGCCATGGTGTAAGTGTCTGCACTCTGGGAATTGTGTGTGTGTGTGTGTGTGTGTTGATATGAAAGCTCCTGCTGCATCTTGCTCTAGCACCCATATTAATCTTCCTTAGAGTATGTGTCTGTGTTCCTCTCTGTTTGAATGTGTGTTTGTGTGCATGTATTTACATCCAGTCCACAGCGGCTGCTGCTAGTACATTGGCAGTATGGTCCATTTCCTGCCTGATAAGAGTTCCCTATGGGGACAGGAGGAAATTAAACAGTGAGCCTCATGCCTGCTTGGATCCTACAGTACAGAACAGAACAGTGTGCTCTGCTAGGCAGTGAACTTAACTAAGGTTCATTCCAGCCTGAATTTCCAAGCTTGTAAATGCATGTATGTACTCGTATGCATGCGGATTGTTGCAAAAGTCCTAACTATTGAAATTTAAGTGTCTGTGTGTGTGTGTGTGTGTGATCCCAGGTCAACGCGTCTCCCTCACTGACCTCCAGCACAGCCAACGACCGCATCCTGAAGTACAACCTCATCAACGACACGCTCAACATCGTCACGCCCAACGGCGACATCCCAGACTGCCGCTGGAACCGCAGCCCGCCCCGAGAGGCCCTGGGCAACTACCAAGTCCTGTGAGTGACACCCGCTTCTCTCAGTCCCCAACCAGAGAGGCCCCGCACCCGCCAGAGATATCCGCCAGCAGTAAAGGCTTATGCTTGCCTTCTCCAGTTACAACGCTTGACCTGTTATCTTCCCGGTGTATTTGCCGGTTCCCTTCGATAGCTCAGTTGGTAGAGCGGAGGACTGTAGTGGGAATGACAGGCATCCTTAGGTCGCTGGTTCAAATCCGGCTCGAAGGAACTGCTTTTAAAAGCGTGAAATGATGGTATGTGTTGTAGAGCATACAACAGCAGCTGAAAACAAGGTAGGATTATAACAATTCTGCACAAGAGACTCACATAATAAAGATAGCAAAACAGAAAGAGAAAAAATAAAGAGACAAAATGGGGGAAAAAAGGCAATGACCGCTTTCAGACAATGATGCTTGTCAGAGATGAGGAAAAAACAGCTTTTGAACCCACTCTATTGTGGTATGTGATTAGGATTAACATTAGCCACAGCCAAAACTGAGCGTATAATAACACCTATGCCCAGGCTACACAAAGAGCCAGAGGCCAGTTTGTAATGCGCAAATGAAAGGACTGGAATTGTGAGCAGAAATCCATGCTAATGACACCATGTGCACCAGGTCCCTTCGATAGCTCAGTTGGTAGAGCGGAGGACTGTAGCGGTAATGACAGGGATCCTTAGGTCGCTGGTTCAAATCCGGCTCGAAGGAACTGCTTTTTGTAACCTTTTTTTATGATGGTATTTGTTAGGCTAAAACAGCAGCTGATAAACAGTAGGTATAATATCACCTACATGAACTGCGACTGGATCCCAAAGGGGTGAAGTTTATTTGAATAAACTACTGTAACAACACCTGCATCCCCTCCACCCCCTCCTCCTTTCTGCTGTGACCAGGAAGGTGATGCCCATACCGCCATGTTGCTGGTCAGGATACTTGTCTTTCTCTCTCTCCGTCTTTCCATGGGAGAATTCTGGCAGCTGAGTAATCTATATGGAGAAGTCTGGCGACTTAATACCTTGCTTACTGGCACACACACATACCTCATAAAATGTAAAAGTACCTCATAAAATGTAAAGACTCTTTCCAAATCGTTAGGATCCATTGGAAACCACAGATTTTGGCATGGAGCTCGTAATGATGTTCTCTCACATACAAACGCACCTCAGATGTGAAATGACATCACTTTTAGAATTATATCTGTTGACAAAAAATAAAACCTTCCATTTTCATTTACTTTACTTTTTTGATTACATCTTATATCTTATTACATAATTGACTATACCTTTTAGAAGACATCTATTGGCATTAGGCCATCATCAACTGACAGATATCTTGATACTTTAAATCTATGAATAGTTTTAGGATGCACCCCAGGTTCCACTGTAGATGCAATGTACTGCACACTATCACAAAAAGACAGAGCTGCTAATGCAAACTGCAGTGGAGAAGTGTTGTGGCAGTGGCAGAAATCCTCAAGTCATTGGCTCAAATCCAGTCTGAAGGAGCTGCTTCTGTTAAACAAACTGTTCTAACATCTGGTCTGCACAAGCGGGCATCAACCCCTATGCATGCGCTCTTGTCTAAGCAAGCTTACCATATGCTTGTTTATTGCCGATCAGCAAACAGTCGTTACCTTAGTGACCAAGCTGTTTCTCTCCGAAACTATTAGCATATTTTTTACCATCTTCCTTTCAGCTAGTTGGCCCAAAGTTGCTTGAATTGCTGTCAGATGTCGTCCATTAATGCCAGTTTGGTGAGAGCTGAGTCTGATCCATATATATTTGCATAGGTGCTGAGTGGTTATTCTTACGTTTTCCTCGTGTCTGACTCTACTTTGACTGAAAGCAATCACCATTTTGCATCTATATTTTGTTATAAGTTTAAGTTCATACATACTGGCAGTCACACTTTTAAAAGCAGTTCCTTCGAGCCGGATTTGAACCAGCGACCTAAGGATCACTGTCATTCCCACTACAGTCCTCCGCTCTACCAACTGAGCTATCGAAGGGACCTGGTAAATCAGCGACAGAGCAGCGGCTCATGGGTCATGCTTTGGGCAGTGTGCACACAGGGGTCCTGTGATAACAGGCGCCCCTCTCTGAATAGTATAGAGACAATAGGGTGAATAGTGTGTGTGTGTTCTTACCGAAGGGGTATGGGTCGTGCAAAAAACTGTGTTTATACAGCAAATCCGTATGAAAGCAACACAAGGGAGTAATGGGAATTCCCTTCCACTCTCTCTCTCTCTCTCTCTCTCTGCTTACTGTCACTCTCCCTCACTGTCTCTCCCCGACTCTGATTCCCCTCTGCTGTGCGCCACCAGGTACGACGAGGAGCAGGCGCTGAGCGAGAACGCCGAGCGTGACCTGCGGAGCCGCTCGGGCCAGTCCCTGGGGTCAAAGGGCACCAAGGGGGGCGCAGGCCTCCGCCCCGCCGCAGCCACCTGGAAGTGAGGCGCTGCCACCGACCCATAATGACTTCCTGTGCGTTATGACGGGGTCCAGTGGGACGCAGGGGGATAAAAAAGACCACCCAGACGTTTTTTCTACCCCGCCTATCCGATGGAGGACTGCTCCCTCTTTCCCCACATTTCACTGACAGACGCACAAGGAGCCAAAGACCCAGAGAAAATCAAACCGCATGATATTATGGACCGACTTCTGTTGGAGCGACGTGGTGACATCTGGAGAGTTTTAGAGCCAGAGTTTGTGGCTGTTTCTATGAAAGTGTAACCAAAACAGCAAAAAACGATATTGGTGGGGTTGAAGGTGAGCGAGAAGGATTGCAACGAGCTGAACTATGCATGATTACTGAGTACTGACACTTTAACCTGACATAGCACACAGCTGCTAATAAGAAGAAGAGCCTCTGTGAGATACTGTAGGAAACCTGCGTCATTGAGTAGTAGAGAAAAAAAGGGGTTAAACCCAAGAGCACCGTAAAGGATATAAAGATAGAATTATGGATAGGCAGTCGGTCCGTGTAGAATTACAGTACTACATGTATATAGACCATAAAATAGAGTTTAATAATCTTTTATACGTTAATTATTCAGTATGTATATGCAGGGGGATTTTCAACAAGATTGATTGTATTCAGTGCTGAACCTTACTGCACCTTGTTTATTTCAGCTGCTTAATTATTTAATAGATATCCCACATTGCATTTTGGGGTTGGACCGTTGACATCATATCTGCAGCATATCTCAAACCTTTCTAAAAAAAAAACAGTAATATGTGTTGGGAATATATGCATACTGAGCTATCACTTGTTTGTTTCCCGCGACGACTGAAATAGCAACATGTTACGAGCGGTTATCAGTGATCATCCCTTTTTAATACACTAAGTATTAAGCCATTTGGTGTTGTTTTTGTTTTTACCAGAGAGAGTGTTTCTGCAGCTAGATGCTGACTCTCGTATGTCAGATGGTTTTTTTTGTTGTTTTTTTTACAGCAAGAAACGTTCCTGATGTTCATTTCATTTTATTCTTTTCCATTTTAATCTCGATTTGGAATCAGAAACAAAAGGAAACTACTCCCCCTGTCAGTTTATGAGCTTTATGAGATTTCAATTGTAACTGCTGAAACGACGGAATCATTTTATCGTTTACTGTCACTTTAATGTGGTAAGGGGCCCTATAGCCTTGCCCATAAAATACACCTAATCTGCCCGGATTTTAGATTAAACCGAGGTCAGCCCTTCAAAAAGGCAAACGACCTCTACTCCTGTGTTCCCGCTGTTACCACGGCAACAAAGTACCGTCTCTGCATGGCTCCATTCCATGACTTTGAAGGTTTGACCCCACCCAGTACTGCCACCCTTGGTTTGGTCTGTATGTTTAGGTAACCACCTTAGTCTGGTAGTATCAGTAGTCCTACTCTTTGACCAAGCCCCTCTCAGACTACAGGACTGCCTGAACTGGTAGAGGCTAAACGTATGAAGGCAAGGTGTGAGCGTCATGGGAGAAACCGACTGTAGCGCTGATCTGTGGTAGTCAGTGTTGGGCAGAAAGCCATATATTATTGCTAGAGACCAAATTTACTGAGAGCTGAAATAAACCCTGAGGTGCAGCCAGACTACTTCAAGTGAGGAAATGGATGCACCTCAGTACTGCGCTAATGGTTCCCATCACTGGCTTAGTTTAGTGTGGTTATATACACTTTAGGCCGATGTATCGAGGCTTATGTCGTATACACGAGTGAAGAGCTGCGTCTCGTTTTAGCTTTGCAGTAATGAGGGCTCTCCGAATGAGAAATTCACTGTTTTGCTTTTGATTTTAGTCGTCCTTTCAATAAAATATCCATATTGGTGCTGCCTTTCATGAATAAATGTTCAATTGAAAGCGAACAAAATGCCCTTCCAGGAAGTAGGCTATTGTTTTATAACCTTATTTTGATGCCTCTTGATTGTTTTGCTTACAAAATGTACTGATAATTTATTTACAGTATCTTGTGGTGTGTTTATGTGTCAATTACAAGAAGGAGGGATCTTTTGTAATTTGTGAACAATTCCCAGTGCCTCTCAAACTGACCTGCATGTGATGAATCAAATATAACAATTTGGAGATACTACATATGAATGCGTGCATTATGCAACTGTGCATCATATATATTTCTGTTAGAATTACAGAACTAGTTCACAGGTGGCTTCTGTTTGGGTAATGAAGAGTTCTATATTTGCAGTGGGGAGGTCTAAGTATGGAGAGAAATACGAGACAATTTTGAACCTTCTATTTCTAAAATGGCATCTCTCTCTCTCTCTCTCTCTCTCTCGCTCTCTCTCATAGAAGCTGAATTTGTGTTTGCATACTGTGGTTATCATTTGCTTGAAACATTGATGCATGGGGGAAACACAGTCCTGATAGCTACATTATCTTCTTTTTAACAACATTTTACTGCACCACTTGAGTTCACAATTAAACATCTGCTTCCACTGCTACACTGTTCCAACTTTTATATGATCTATGATGTTAACAACCTCTGGACTTCTGAACTCAAGCACCCTAGGTCAGGGATCCCAAAACTTTTTTCATATGAAAGACCCCCAAACAGATAAGCATTACACTACAGAACCACAGTTGATAAGACTGCATCCCATGTAACCTCATCTTAAAATATTCTTGTTTATAATATGACTTGGGGTGACAACAACAGCAGGAAGAGTGACGCCTATAATCAAAACAGTCATCCTAATACATTCTCTCACTGCTAACTTCTAGGAAGTTAAACCATAATGAAATCAAACTCTTCCACATCTTGCTGGCGACCCCCTGGAAGCCTCTTAAGGACCCCTGGAGGTCCCCAGACCCCACACTGGGAACCACCGCCCTAGGTGTGTTCATAAAGATTAGAGTGCCCCAGGTTAAAAAGTAACCAAAGGAACTTTTTGAGGGATGTGACGTCAGACAGGCGCGCCTCCCTCTAGTCACTCAGAGGTGCATCATGTTAACTAGAGTTAGCCAGAGTAAGACCGGAAATCAGGCGATTTTGCCTTCAAAATAAAATGTTTGCTTGATACTTTTGGGGGACCCATTATATAGTTTTAAAGAACAGCTGTGCCATATGGCTTAAATGTACATATTCAAGGTAACAGACAGTCTTCCAAGTTGTCTGGTAAGAGTTTAGCGTTTGAGAAATTCTGCATATAGTTTGGCAGCTCTGTATATGGCTTCTTGGTTATGAATATATACTGTGAAAAGGACATCTTCGAAAAAAATATATTTGTATTTTCATTTACAACAGAGTCCTGCTTAAGTGTATTCTTTATTTTCACTAATGTACTTTGTATTACTCAAAAAACCTTGTAACGTAGGTTCGTCGATAAGTGTTTTATTTTGGCAATTTTGACCGGAAGTACTATGTTGTATTGTGGCTGACTTGACGCTTGTGTCAGTCAGTCGATCGATGGTGCCGCTGCTGAGCAGGAAAAAAACGGGGAAAAGATTGGTAAATTAGCACCGCAAAGATAATACATTCTCCAGTTGAATATTGTTTCTCAAGAGGAGTAAAAGTGTTCCAGGTAAAGTTACAGTGAGACTTTTACATGTTGCCTTTTAACTTTTAACTAGAGGGGCTGTGGCTAATTTGCTAACGTTAAAGCTAGGGGGCTAACGTTACTTCTCGTTAACGTTAGCTCTCTCGCGGTCTGTTACTGTTACCGGTAATTTTGCTAAAACTTAAAGTGACCCAACCAAGTTATAATACAATGATAGTGGTGGCTGAGGTAGTTCAGATGTCTTACGACCTGTAAAAGTAAAGTTGTAGCTAGTTACCGTGTACTCCAACTGTTAGACGTTTGCTGTAACTTAGGAACATTTCAATAACTCCTGCCCAGCAAGCAGTGCACAGCAGGCAGGGTATTAAAAGTCCAAAGACTTAGCACCGTTGAGTCATAGTTGTCAGGGTGCCCGTGAAAACGTATGTCAGAGTTTCGATGTTGTTATTGACCAGGTTTATTTAGCTGCCTCAAGACAATTTGCCTCAGCTGTCCAGTTTCCGTACGGGGAGAGACTGGTTGTTTCATTGCCTTCAGAGATGAAGGGCGGGGCAGGTTTCGAAAGTACAGATAACCTCCTGGTCGATACCATGTCGTACTGCATGGCATGGGTAACGTTACAATAGAATATAATTTTGTCTCATTTTGAAGGCAAAAAGCTGGCTTAGCTGTTGCTGTTGCTGTTTTTTCATTGCACTGCTGCTCATGCTTACTGCTCAGTCAGTGTTTTAATTTGCGCAGTGCCTGCTAGATGCCAACTTCAGCCTTGGCTCCTACATGGCTCCTACACGGTATGTCCCTTGTGGGTGACACTGAAGGAAGCAAGGATCCCTCAAGAGGGAGTTTTCCTTGTATACTTGGAAGAAGAGAGGCACATCTTTGGTGTCTCATCTGTCAAGGCTGGGTGTAAATCACGGGTGTTGGTGACTGTAATCTTCTGATCTTTTACAGTGAAGTCCTTGTAACACATCAGGTATTTATTCATGGAGTGAAGTAGGAAGTAGGGAACTTTGACTGTCTTCTGAGGATGATAGACAGTATTAGTCAATCATGAAATAGTCATGATCACAATATGGAACTTGAATCAGTGGAAATTATAAGTCATTGCAATCAGTCAGCCAGTCATAACCAGTCACTAAGCATGTCTAAATACTCTAATGGAGACATCCTTAGTGACCGGTTATGTACTTTGTGTGTGTTGTGAGAGAAGTGTTGTCAGGGTAAAGCAGTAATGAAAGTCCTGTGAAAAAGCTACTGGTTCGTTCTTCTCTATGGGACCATGTGAACTGATTGCTCTGTCACAGAACTGAGCTAAACTTAGAACGGGTATTCCAATTTAGGCTGAAGGCACTGCTCTCCATTTTCGAGGGATCTTTATCGGTGTAATCTCTAAGAGTACATGAATCAGTTGAAGGGATTTGATCCATCCTAAGACCACTGGCCTCCTGTTTATTGTGAGTAAATCAGCGCTAGAAAGTTTTAGATGCTGAAATCACACATTAGATTCTTCTCTGGTTTCTGGCTATGTGAGAGACTTGCTAATGTGTGTGTGTGTATATATATATATATATAGAATAAACTGTTAAAGGTCATTGGGATAACACATTAATTTTGTTTTTGGGTGGAGGCACTTTCCTGAAAAGTCTGCTTTAAATGCATCATTAGAGCCGTTCCACTTGTTTCTTTGACCTCGCCCAGCCTGCTCTATCATGTGAGAGCGGAACAGGGGGTTCCACAGGAAAAAGTGTAGAATTTGCCTGACGGTGATGTCAGGATCTTCCCTTCCCTGTCACGTAATACAGAATTTCCCTCCATTATGTTTCTCTCCCCGTTGCTGGCCTGTCCAGTGGAAAATGCCTGAAAGCGTGGAACAAATGCCATTGTTTTTCCCTGACCGTGGAGCAAGGGGTTTTTGGGCAGGGCTGACTATGGGCTGGTCAGCTACGTTGAAGTTTAGGCCGTAGCTGACCTGGTGTTGATGGACTGATGTGTTCATTGTCTGGTGTTTTGGAGCGCCTCATACCACAGTATGAGGTGTTGAAGCTCTTTCAGTGATCTCTATAAATGATGGATAGGTTGGAGTCAGTATCGAGAGGCTCCACTTGAAAGCCCATACATTTGTTGTGAGATCAGCAGTCCAGTGCAGCTGTTGAACCCACATGAGGAAAGAGGGCAGAGGTGATTGACTGACAAGGAATGAAAATCAAGGTCATGAACCACGATTGCCATGGAAACTTTTGACCTTCAAGTTTGTGTGTGTGCGCGCGCATGTGTGAGAGAGAGACAGAGTGAAGCAAGAGTGTATTTCTTTCCTCATAGCCCAGTAGGGATTTAGTAATATACCCTGCTGTGAAACAGCAATATTGAAGGGATAGATCAGCTCAGCTGCACTCCCCGCCTGAGAGACATTGCAGGCACTTTTATGAAACAAAAGAAGGAAATGGAAACTGACAGCTACCTCTTAATGAAAAAAAATCACCCCGGTCTGATTTTGGTGTGATTATGACATGAAGTAGAGGGCTAACTTATTTTTTCAGCTTGCTTGTTATGTAATCATTCTCTTTTCCTGCAGTACCCATGACAATGCATTTGTTACTGCTGAGGCGAGCCAGTTGCAAATAAGGTTGTTTTTTTTTGCTGGGTTTCAACCAGTGGTCATTGGTTGGTAAAGCTGCTGAAGAGACACCCGATTGCCTGATCAATTTTGACCAATTGCTGCTCTCCTGAATCAAATGAATAAATCGAAGTAAAGCAACTGGTCTGTTTCTCTTGTATTTAAAAGCCTGGAGGAGGAAGTCATGTATTTCTCAGTGAGACCAAAACATGTGTAAGCTGAGTGGGATCCTGCTTACATTTACAGTCAGGCAGACAGGACTGGGAGGTCTCCCTATTTAACAGGGCGCGAAACATGACACAACACCCCCCAGGTTGACTCCACTCACTGTAACCTGGCAATGATACGGATATGTTGCAGGAGTGTGGGGGTTCTGGTTTTGTGCATATGTTTCCCCACTGCAACAGTTACTGGTTAGTGGGCTAGCCAGATTGCAACAGAATGAGTTGTTGAGTTGTGTGATATTAGTGTGACGATGACTAACGTCTTCAGGTTAGTGGAACATCTCCCACTATGCACCTACTATACACTGTGGATAAGAGTTTATTCTTAACTGACCTGCCTGATTCACTAAAAATGAAATAAATCTACATTATGTTTGTGAGCTCAGAAACAGGAGGGAAGCAGCAGTATTGAACATGACCTTCCATTTCCCACAAACACAATCCTCCCTATGGGTCATAGGCACTAATAAAAGGGATTTATGAGATCTGTGTGCTGTCTCTAACACAGTCCCACACTAGTTTGTATGCTTGCTCTCTCTGGTGGTATTTTTAAAACACAAACATAAATACACACAGCATTAGGGCGGGCATGCTTGTGCCTGTCAGCTGTGGATGATCTCAGCTCTGTGTACTGTGTGTATCCTGTTGTTTCCTGTTCTTCTGCTCTCCTGCCATCTGCTCCATCCACAACACTGTTTCTCTCTGAAGCCCCCGAAGCAGTCTGAGAGCTATCATCATGGCATGAATAGACAGTAAAGGGATGGATGGTGGGAAAGTGGCATTCTGGAAAGAGTATGTTCTTGTATGTAAGAGCTTATTATAGCTCTCACATGCAAGCGAATGTATGACGCAGTGTTTGTAGCTGTAGTGGTCCCCCACGGCTGTAAAATTACCTCAACAGCTACAAATATATACAATGAAAAATTCTACAGGAAACTCTGAAATGAAGTCATCAGACCCTTCACTTTTGTCGCACCACCTTTCCAACACCTCGCGTCGCCCGTCTATTCCTCGTGTTGCATCTTCTGCGTCCATCTCCATCTTGCTTGCCTCTCCTATCCCCTCCCGGCTGTTGGAAAGGTCACTGGCGTGTCTCATGTGTCTGCTGCTTAGACATGACTCAGGCCTTCTCACTTCCAGCAGCACACAGCAAAGCAATACTGTTCATGTGCTTTCAATAACAGACTGGGTCATCTCTCGCTCTCCCTATCTCACTCTCTCTCTCTCTCTCTCTCTCTCTCTCTCCCCCCTCGACCTCTTCTCTGGTCCCATGCAGCTGCTCTCTGTGTTTCTATGCAGCTGCTCTCTGAATCGTTATCAAGCCATATTGAAACCAACAAATTATCAATGTTTGTTAACCCTCATTCTGCCATAAAACAGCAAAGCCAGCCTGACCCATGCAAAGTAGGATACTTTTAGAATTTGTTTGTTCTTTTTTGCAATTAAACCTCTGTCAAAACATTTAACTGACACTGAAAGCTATAGACGGTGTGGGAGCTTACTTTGCTTTTGACAGGCCTTTGTCAACATGCCAAGGTATGGGCAATGGCCATGTTAGCTTTTACGTCTGCTTTGTTCAGTTTTATCTTAAAGCTGGAGTCACAGCTGAATTGGTGCATTTGCTTATCAGACTTTAGTGGATATCATTGTTGAGTTTGATTATATAATCACTAAGCCTGTAATGTAAGACCCCACAATCAGCCAAGTTTAGGGAAAAATGAATCAAGTGTTTGTGCAGCGTTGCTGAAAATAAGCGTGTGGTGGCATGAGGGATATTTAGATCAACAACACAATTCTAGATAGTAATTGTTTCTCCATCTTACATTCTTTACATGATTGTTCTCCTCCTTCCCATGTATTTTTGCTTGTGCATACCAGCACACATTGTTGGGTTTACCCGTGTTATCCTGCAGAGTGACAGAGCGAGTGGACTTCAGACCCCAGCTTAGTCAACAGTATTGTTTACAGTTCTGGGTCAAGCTACGTTCAATTGTTCAACACAGTCCCCATGTCCTAGAGAGCCAAGGGTGTGCAGACATTTGTTCCTGTTTTGTTGTTGATTACCTCAGACCTGGAAAAGCCATTCGTTTGTTTTATTTAGAAAATGGCCAGTTTGTGTCTTTAAGTTTGCAGTTTGCTTTAAGTTTTTTCAGTTTGCAAGCTTTAAGTTTAAGATATTGGCTATGTGGGGTGTCTGGGGCTGTCGTGAACTGATTGACTGAACGCAAGGCCAGTCAGGTTCCATTCTTCAGCATCCTTGTTTTTCATTTTAAACCTACTCAGCTCAGCCACTCGGATACAAAACCACATCTAGGCCTAAGGGCTACAAGATCAACTGTGTCAAGGTTAGATGTCTACCTCAGTGTGTAGCAAGGAAGGAAGTGTGCTAAAATTGTCATTGGTTTGCACATATTTCATGCTGCAGTGGTAATATTGTCAGTGGAAGTTTCTACTCAGCAGCGTTTGATGTGTAAAGGCTTGTTGCCATGTTTAGAGTAGATATTTGTGGCTCGTTCCATGGCCGCTCTGTGTCCGTCGCTGCAGCAGCGATTGATGAATGAAGAATATGGACAGCTGGTAGGGAAAGGGTGAAGGGGGGGGAAGAGGAAAAGACTGGCCTGGTTAATCTATGATTATCATGCTGAGAAATAAGCTTCTGTGTGTTTTTTGTGGACATGGTGTGTCGAGCCTGTGAGAGTTAG
The DNA here is from genome assembly GCF_048128805.1 of Centroberyx gerrardi. Taxonomy (NCBI): domain Eukaryota; kingdom Metazoa; phylum Chordata; class Actinopteri; order Beryciformes; family Berycidae; genus Centroberyx; species Centroberyx gerrardi. The sequence goes on from NC_136020.1 coordinate 8,757,566, forward strand.
AGTACGCTATCATCATTCCTTTCTGTTGTAGGACTAGCTGATTCAAGAAACAAGATAAAGCCTATTCTACAACATTCACTTGCACACATACACACTCACACATTCACACGCACTTACCTGGCAGAATAAGACTATTGATCTCACTCTCATCACTTTAATGGCTTGTCCCTCTGAGTATTAGGCAATTCCACACAGCACATTAATATCAATGCTTCTGAAGCAACAGAAAACTCTGGACCCATGCCCTGTGCGTGTGCGTGTGTATGTGTGTGGTTTTTGAGTTCAAAATGATTACAAATCTCCTGACAGATTACACTTTTGAATGAGTCGATCCACATCATAGGAACTGGTTTGAATGACATACAAAGTTCATAAGCTGTGGGAGCTTGAGTAAAATATGAACAAGATTGTCTCACACTAAAGTTTTGGAAAAAGTGACAGCTCAGCATTTGTTTGTGCATGCACTTGTGCGTGCGTGTGTTTGACTTGATTGCAAGTGCATTTTGTATTCGTTTGGGTATGTTCTTTACAAAAAGCACTAAACTACAAACACAGTAAAGGGAGCGTTGTTCAGCTGCCTGCCTGGTGAATGGTGACCACAATACTCCCCTCTGTCCATGTCCTGCCCCGGAGGGCACGGGCCGCTGACCATCAACCAACACACACACACACACTTCTCACACCAACAGTCCTCATCTTCTCAGTGTCGCACTCAACTAAAAGAAACGGCTCAGTCACAGTGTGGAGGGAGGAGGGGCTCCGCTGCAGGGTTGGAAGACCAGCTGAGGGAGGAAGAGGATGGAGGAGAGGAGTGAGAGGCTGAATAGTGGCTAAGGGAGGAACAGGATGAAGGAGAGAAATAAGAGGCAAAGGGAGGAAGAGGATTAAGTAGAGGAATCAGAGGCAAAGGGAGAAAGAGGATGAAGGAGAGGAATGAGAGGGTGAATAGTGGCTAAGGGAGGAAGAGGATGAAGAAGAGGAATGAGAGGCTGAGGGAGGAAGAGGATGAAGGAGAGGAATGAGAGGCAAAGGGAGGAAGAAGATGAAGGAGAGGAATGAGAGGGTGAATAGTGGCTAAGGGAGGAAGAGGATGAAGGAGAGGAATGAGAGGCAAAGGGAGAAAGAAGATGGAGAGGAATGAGGGTGAATAGTGGCTAAGGGTGGAAGAGGATGAAGGAGAGGCTGAGGGAGGAAGAGGATGAAGGAGAGGAATGAGACGAATAAAGAGGGGCTGTTCAGGGGGCTACTGAGCTTGAAATGATGGACGTGAGGAGAAAGGAGGGGGAGAGGAGAGTAACAGAGGACTGTCTGTCGGACCCGTCCAAAAGAAACGGAAGCTCCCCACTGTGTGCCTCTTGACACTTCTCTCTCTATCGCTTTCTCTCTCTCTCTCACGCACACACACACACACACACACACACACATACACAGTAAGCCAATGCGCTATATGCCAGCCAGCACAGTGGTTTCTGTGTGGCTTGAGTTGAGGGCGGTGAGGTTATGGAAATAGATGAAAACACCCACCTGCTTCCTAGATTATCAACCCAGATCACACACTTGCTCTCTCTCTTGCTCTCTCTCTCTCTCTGTCTCTTGTTTTTGCTCTCCTAAACTATTTGTTTGTTGCTCACAGTTTTCACCCATATTTGTCTGATCCACGGCAGTAGTGTCTGCCCTGAGGAATGTTATAGTGACAGAATAATGATAACGTTGCCTGCATATTGTTTACTTTCAGCTGTTGGTTTCATAATACATGCAGAACCACTGTGTGTGTGTGTGTGTGTCCCAGCTGCTTCCACCATTTGACTCAACAGTTAGGCCTGGTGGCACTAAAAGCAGGCAAGCAACGAGAGAGAGAGAGAGAGATGGTGTGTAACGAACTGATGAAAATTAAACTGTGAAATCTCTCTCCCTTCCTCTTTGCTGTGTCATTTTAATGCCTCCACTCTCCTGAATGTAGGCTCTCATTGTAATGTATGTGAACAGAGCATGACTAAGGCTGAGAGAGAGAGATACTGAGTAATAAATGTTGATAACCTGATAAATCTAGATTTTAGATGAATTTGTGTTGCTGTAATTCATTTATAATCCTTGTTTATTTGTTTTGGCAACGTGTCAAATATCATACCAGTGAAGTCCATTGAACTGAATTTAAGTTACAGTCTCAAAGGGCTTCACAATGCCCACATTATGGAACAATAAATAAAAATGATGAATGAAAATGACACAGCACAGTGTTCTAGCAACACCTTGTGAAGTTTTCAACGGGTCACTTTTACAGTTGATTACTTCAGTCAGCGTATCATTTGGTACTGTCACCCTGGCATCCCCTTACCACCCAGTCTATGGGAGAAGCCGGAGACACAGAAAGACATTGGCAGAAGTATACGATGGTGAAAGAGGTAGCTGGGCCTATTCCATTCACCATTCCCTCTCATCTTGACTCATTTCTGTTTGCATCTGCCCACGCTGTCCAACAGTCTAGCTTCTCGTCAGTGTCTGGTAACACCCTCCTGTCAGGTGTAACAACCAGGAGAGTGTCTGTTTTCCAACTGGCTCTCAGCTACAGCAGCAAGATCATGCCAAAGATGACGAAACTGTGAAATCATTATGTCATTGAGTATAGCCTGCTGCTGTGCTTCAGGGATGTGATTTTATTTGGAGTTTTTTCAGTACTGTAGCCTATTTCTTTTTTGTCTTTTGGTACACACAACTCTCCCTCCCTGTTCATTCATCATTCGTATTCATGTTATCCTGCTTCACCCAATTGTTTCCTGCTTTTTTGTTGTTCTGTTTACATCCTTGCATCTCCTTACACTTATTCTGCGTTGTGTCACATCAGACAGATTAAAGCTAGCTAAAAACACAGATTCTGCTGGTGAGACACTAACACTGTCTTGGTACTTATCCTATAAGAAACTCTGATGTGTTTTATCTGTAGTCGTGTGTTTTTGACTGTGAGTTGAGCGGCTGTGTTAATCATGCACTGACTTTTTGTGGGTGGGTGTGTGTGTTTTTTCCAGGCCCTACACACTGAGGGTAACATTGGGCAGCAGCGATGTCGGGCTCCTACGATGACTCCATGATCGATGTCTCCAGTGATAGCTTCTGGGAGGTGAGACGCATGCATACGCACACACACACACACACATTACTTTCCACAGCTCACTCTAACGCCAGGATCACACTTAATCCATAATGCATTTTTGTTGCTGCAAACTGTGCAGTGTTCTAGGCAAGGATCCCAAGCCTCAAATATTTTGAAAAGAAAGTGATGAGACGTTGGGTATCGATACATTTTCATTGCAACTGTGATTCACTGATGACATGTCTTCATCGTGAAAACAAGATCAATGGTTTTAATTAACACATGCATTATTAATGCATAAGTAGAATAAATCCAGCTCATGTGATGCCTTCATCACAACACAGTGCATCCGCAATGGAATGATGCCGTGGTAAAGGATTCTCTCCATCAGACTGTAAAGCATTCAAGGCATTGTGTGATCCTGATCTAAACTAACATCAGCCCCTTTTTTTCTCCCTCCCTTCCATCCATTCATCTTCTCTGTCTGTCTCCCTGTTGCTGGCTCTCAGGTGGGGAACTACAAGCGGACAGTCAAGCGGGTAGACGATGGCAACCGTCTCTGTAACGACCTGATGAGTTGTCTTCATGAGCGGGCGCGCATCGAAAAGTCCTATGCACAGCAGCTCACAGAATGGGGCAAGCGCTGGCGGCAGCTCATAGAGAAAGGTAGGCTTATTCCCCTGGCTTATACAGAGGCATAGGTGGCAATATCGCCAGTTAGGAGGCTTTTTGCACACGGATAGAGCAATGACATTAAAGAGCTCACAACAACCTCTCTAGACAAACATAGGGAACCAATTCAGAAGCCCTAATGCAAGGAAAAGATATTATTGGACAACTCAATACATAGACAATTCAATAATATAAACGGAGAAAAGATATAAAACATTTGGTTCAACATATGGGGCTAAAATTTTCCTTGACGTGATCAGGAAAAAACACCCGGCTTCCAGCCAGCTAAGTGTTTAATGTGGGGAAAGTCCTGGCATAAAGCATGATTTGAAATCTGAATCTGAAACGGTCACAATAAACAAAGACGTCTGTCTTTGCTTTCCAAATTGCGTGTTGTGTATGCCCTGCAGCAGTCTTGCGTCACCCATTTTTTTTACTTGAGTTGACAAGCTGCACACTAGGGCCTCATGAGTAAACATATATTACGGTTTTAGTTTCCACAATTAATAATTGTGTAATATTGGCATAATGGCAATATTAAAACATATTATTTCATTTAGAATGTTGGCTCTATTTGAAATAGATAATATAAATAGTCAAGATGCTGATATAAGATGCAAAAATTGCAAAAATTTGTTCCTCAAATCATAGCGATTATTAATATTTGTGATCACAAGATCTACCAAAGTAATCAAGACTATATAATTTTAGCCATAATTGTGCAGCTCTCTTGCACACCTAGACCATGCTTTACGACCAAGACAGTCTACTGAAAAGCAATTACAAAATATTAATAATGCATGGGCATCAATGGGAAAATCTATTTGTTTTTCCTCAATATCTGAAGGGTTGACTTTTTGGACGTGGACACTGACTGGTGAATAACTCTTGCCTTAGGCCCACAGTACGGTACGTTGGAGCGGGCGTGGGGAGCTCTGTGCACGGAGGCAGAGAAGGTGAGCGAACTCCACATGGATGTGAAGGCAGCGCTGATGGGAGAGGACTACGAGAAGCTGAAAAACTGGCAGAGAGACGCCTACCACAAACAGATGATTGGCGGCTACAAAGAGACCAAGGAGGCTGAGGACGGCTTCCGCAAGGCTCAGAAACCCTGGGCTAAGAAACTCAAAGAGGTGTGTATCTCGTACCTTTCAGGAACTCATAGGAAACTACACATTGTACTAAATGAAATGTTGTTTAAAAAAAAACTGCACAAATGCAAATTCAAAGAAATTTCCACCAGCAGGGTTTCAAATCGGCACGTGATCAACAGCTAACTAAGCAGTTACTACAAGCAAATGACCAGCCAGGCATTTTTCAACTCATTGATTACTGCCATGGCTATCCATTTTACCCTCCAGTTCACATGATTACATAGAACTGACTCACCATTGTTAGTGTTTGTTTTCATTTTCTTCCATGGCTACCTGCTTAACAAACAACAAACAGAGCAGTAGCACAACTTAAACCTCAGAGTGTTGTTACTGGATGAGAAACTACTGCCAAATATCAGCCATGGTGTGCCAAACCAGCAACTAGTTTTCCTACAGCTCTTTAATTATCAGTGTTAGGGAAGGAAACGCTAGGAGTGCTTGCAGTGACTTTGGCACTACCATTAGTTCAAAATCAGGTCAGTGTATTTCCTACCACTGTTTTCATTTTAGCAGCCTGTTTACTAGACATTACATGCATTCCCATTCCCATTCCATGCGTGTGTATGTGTTCATAGCCATTGAACATTCTGTGACTTCCGGGATCTCTAACCCCTCTTCCTGTGTGTGATGTCACTAGGGGGTGGTGACATCCTGGCCTTGTCACTGTGCAGGGACAGAATGGTCCAATTTTCTGGCCATAGTGATTTATTGATTTACCACATAGATGAGGACAAGTGGGGAGAGGGCAGAGAGGAAATGAGGCTAATTAACTGGTCTAGAAAACGGGTAGCTGACACAGATGATGTGGGCAGCGTGTCAATACAGACATGCACGCGCACACGCACACACACACACACACGCACACACACACACACACACACGCAGTGACACACCAGAACTGCATACAGTTATACATATCTGACCAGACACATGCTCCTATGCCGCTAGTGTTTTCGTGCATTGACATTTTGTTTTGCACACACACAAAGACACACTAACACACAGCTGCCTGTTGTATCAAATTAGAGAGGCGGACAGGCTGTTCTCTCTGCACTCTTGAGTGCCCTCTACTTATGACCACATGATGAGTACAATAGGGACATAGCTGCTTTGGCCCTGGCCCAAGCAACAGTGAGCAATGCCCTAGTCACTCTTCAAATGGAACCACAGTGGATGTTGCTGCTTCCTCATTTTATATCTTTTGGAGTTTAAATTTGAACAGTGAACAGTGATAGAGAAGTAATTAATTGCCCCTGTTATTCTCACAGCACATATAAAACTGTCATGGGGCATCACATCTGTTTCCCTGTCTCCCTTCCTCCCATGCGTTTGTTACTACATGCTAAGTAGTCATCTAACTTATTCATTAATTCCCCCATTCATGCGTCATTGTTGCTCACGTGGCAATAGGTTGTTTAGCCTATAGTTCCTTAGTTTGTCAAATATATTTAGAAATGATGGCATTTTCTGTATTTTATTTTGTTTTTCTGCTTCAAATTATTGAGATATGGCTCTTTCAATGTGTAGCAGCTACACATCTAGCAGCTGAAGACTCATTTATTCAAACTGGCCTTTGGCTCGCCTCGTGCTGTCTAGTGTTTGTATTTTGTGTGTTATGTTTTATTGTTTGTTTCTTTTTACTGTATTTATGGTCTTTATTTTTATTTTTAACAATTTTACTCTTGTGAAGCACTTTGTGACCTTGCTCTGTGAAAGGTGCTATACTAAATAAACTTTTACTTACTTACTTACTTTTACTTGAATCCTTAGTGACAACTATCAAGAAGAACTACAAGACATATTTTCAATTTGCGGCAAGTGTCATGAAACCATGATGTCATATTCTCAGGGGAGAAGTTGTACTCCTCGCTTCATAACTACCTTACATGTCCAACTCTGAGCCTGGACTATTTTTAGTCCTAGTCAAACTTTCAGTGCTATTCCTAGAGTGATCCTGAGACGCTTGATAAATACGGCCCTGGTCGGCATGCTGGCCCTGATAATAGTAGTATTAAAGCTAAAAGTTGTGTGTCAGCTCCTTATTGTTCTGGCCCTGACACATTTTGGCATGGCATTTTGAGGTTGGTGAAAAGTGATGTTTCAGCAGCGGTGGTAATGTTGATGATAATGATGGCGGTGGTTGTGGTGAAATCCACAGGTGGAGACGATGAAGAAAACGTACCACTCAGCCTGCAAGGAAGAGAAGCTTGCGACCAGCAGGGAGACCAACAGCAAGCTGGAGAGCAACAACAACCCTGAAGCCCAGAAGAAACTCCAGGACAAGGTGGAGAAGTGTCAGCAGGAGGTGCAGAAGGTATGGCTGCCAGTTGAGGGAGATGTGTGTGTTTTCACATCCCTGATGATGTATGAGTGTGTGCTGACCTATATTCATTTGTATGTATGTAGATCTGTATATCAGTGTGTCTTTATTGCTGTACTGTTTGCATGTCACTCCATCCTCCCTCCCTGTCTCTCAGACTAAGGAACGCTATGAGAAGTCCCTGGAGGAGCTGGACAAGTTGACCCCTCAGTATATGGAGAACATGGAGCAGGTGTTTGAGCAGTGGCAGCAGTTTGAAGACAAACGCATACGCTTCTTCAGAGAGCTGCTGCTGGAGGTCAAACAGCACCTCGACCTCTCAACCAATCACAGGTCAGTCACATGGGTTGCATTTCATTTCTCATTCCAACAAACTAGTTTTCAAGCACCAAAACTGAAAGAGACAGAAAAAAGAACGATTTACAGGTCAGACAGGGTCATCTACCAATCACAAGCACATTTTACATTTATAAATTACTAGCAGAATACAGTTACCCAGACAGGAACACATAAAGTGCATCTCATGTCTGAATACACAGATGTGGCTCTTTCAGTTGCTGAATATTGCTGTGGGACATGTTTGAGATTTCAGATGTCACACAGAAAATCAAGCACTTCCTGTATTCCCTCCATAGATTCCAGACAATCTACCACACGCTGGAAGACACCGTCTCTGCTGCTGATGCTGAGGAGGACCTGAAATGGTTCCGGTCCAATCACGGCCCCGGCATGCCCATGAACTGGCCGCAGTTTGAGGTACTGCCACTCAGACTAATACTGATACAGGGGGAGGAAAAAAAGAGAATGAAAGGTCAGGGTTTGATGGAGGAAGTAGGAACGAGACCCCCAAATAGGCACATAGTAGGCCAAAGACCCCCATTGATAATATTTTGTCCCAGGGACTCCATATGGGAAGATTTTTTCTTCTGATTTTTAGTATTGAATTGTATAACTGTCTACACTGTACGTGGGAGATAATAGTGGTGAGAGTGAAACCTATGATTAGAGTAATGATCCTTATACATTATCTAGTGGTATAATTTGTTATGAATTAAATTTGAGTGAAATTAGTCTAGTCCTTATTTAACAGGGAACCCCCTGGATCCTCCTTAAGGACCCCTGATGGTCCCCCCAAACCCCACTTTGAGAACCACTGTTCTAGAGAACTGGGGAAATGGAGTAATAAAATGGAGCAATAAATGGTTCTGAAAAATGTCTGAAGAAAAAACCCACAAGGGCAGCATTTCCACAGCTTTTAGCCATCGTACGCTGCCCAAGCAGGAGTTATAACCCAGTTTCATTCCTGTCCTCGAAGTGCGCTGTTTGGCATCAGGGAAGGAAGTAAATCAGCTCACAGCAGTCAGAGAGTGGCAGTGGGAGGGATGTAGTTTATGTCATCTTCCCAACAGGAGGTGAACTAATAGAAAGAGGAAGGGAAGGAAAGAAGTGTAAGAGCGTGCATAATTTTGCAATGCTACAATTTATAGTTCTGTGGAGTGATCTTGCAGACATAGCAGTTTATGGGGCGTCTTCTTCCACTTCAGCCATTACCAAGCTGTTTTTCTTAGAGGCTTTTTTAAAGAAAGGATTAAATAATTGGGGAACATACAAGAGCCCTTTGTTAGAATGTGCAGTTGGCAACTTGTCTCCCCAGGCCTTATCTTCTCTGTGACAAGACACGCACAGACAAAAAGAGTGAGGCAGAACCTGTCAAACCGCTTCATGTAACACCGTCTTGTCAATGCAGATATCCACCAGAAACTTGAATGAACAATGAGCTACGAATGTCTAAAACGAAACAGCATGGTGATGCTTGTTTTGTTGGAATATCTACGAGAAAAGATTGTATTCTCCTCTACACACCTGTTCATAATGATCAATACTATACTTCATGTAGCTGGTTATTGAAGGTTTTTCAGAGTTCTGCAATAAAACAGTGGAGTAATTCCTGAAATAATTTGTTGGAATAAGCGACAACTAAACACTACATTCACAAACTAACATTTATACAGCTTATATTTGTTTTGCTTTAAATTAGTATGTTATTTCTGCCCTTTTCATTTGTATGATTTGACTGTCTTGTCCTTACTAACCCCTGTTCCACCCCTGCTTCCCTTTCCCCCTGTTTGACAGAATGTGGACTGGTCCCATCCTCGCTCCTATAAGAGAAGGTCCATTGTAGTGAGTTCTGCATGGGAGGGCTGTTCTATCACAACAGTCATGGGGGGAGGGCCTTTTTTTTCCACTAACGGCACTCTCACTCCTTGCATTTTTTGTGTGTGTGTGCGCGTGTTTGAGGTGGTTGTGTTTTTATCATGTATTCAAGTAGCCCCTACATTTTTTTAAGAATATGAATGAGACAAACATGCGCATGGTACACATAGACACCACATGCCTGTCAGACTGAAGAATGTCCACAGCACTATCCGTGTTAGAGCGTGCTCGTGCGAGAGTGTGACATACCACCTCCCTTCCCTTTCCCTCACAACTGCGGGATGTTTATATACATTTTCCTGGATGCTAGAATTCCCAGAATTTCTCTATGCCGCTGTTACGCAGCTCTCCCTCTCTGTGTTCTTTCTGACCTTTGACCCCTGACCCCTCGGTGAGCCATCATTCCAGTCCATGTGGACCCAGCAGTACATCACATGATGCCACCATGACCCTGCGATGTCGCGGAGCTTCAGAGGTCACTAGCCAGGCCGGCAGACCTTTTGATCTTTGGAAGTTTGAGAGGCCTGGAAAAGAAGGAATGATAGATCACAGGGGTCAGGAAAGGACTCAGGAAAGTTTAGATGACAGACTGACTAGTGTAATATATTATCTGTATGAAAGGGGAACATTACGGCAGCTCCCTGAATAATGTTGATTTATTGGAGACATCTAGCTCCATTATGAGAACGTCCATCATGCTGTTATGTCATGATAGGTACGGGTAATTTCCACTATCATTCATCAGTTGTTAAAATAAGTTTTTAAAGAATAAATTAATCATTGTGGATCATGGTCTAACCTTATAAATGTGAAAGTCCAGGAACTGAACCAGCCATCTCTGGGATTTACTTTTTCTTTTTTTTAAGCTAAACTAGCTTCTTTCCTGTTAAATACAAGCTATTTATAGCTGTATGCATGAAGATATGCCCTCAACTTGACAGTGTTGCTATCATGGGACCACTCTCTTTTGCTCCACTCCCCCTCTTTAGTCTCTGGTGGAGGGGGGGATTCCTTGGTGTGGTGTTTCTGTCTACAGGTGATGGATACATGGTTGCGTCTTTCATAGTATCAGGCTTATACTGTATAAACAAACACACATGCACAATTTCAAAATGACACTCCAGAGCCAAAGTCACAGCCTGAGAAATGTTTGCAAGTGCATCAGATTTCATTGAGTTTGGACTGTGTTGAATTGTGTGTGTATTGCAGTGTACATGCCTGTGATGTGTTCTCCCACTAGCTATGAAGACATGTTTTACACCAACCACTCAGTTAGCCAACAAGCAAGCTTGGCACAGTTATAGGTGCAGTATTTGAGTCTAATGTGTGTGTGTGTGTGTGTGTGTGTGTGTGTCCACCAGGACTGGTCCATAGACCTGAACCGGACGCTGAGCAGGCGCGAGAAGAAGAAGCCGTCAGATGGCGTCACGCTGACAGGCATCAGTCAAACTGGGTCAGATCAGCCAGTCCAGCCAGCCAAGACCAGCAGCAGGTAGATACTCGATCACTCATTCACTCACTTGCTCACACACACAACACACACACCTATACACCTACACATACTGCTTGGATACAGTATGCATGCAAAACGTGGAATTTAAACAAGAGTGTAAGAGGACTGTTAAAAGAACATGCATGCACACAGACAGATATTTCCTTAACATTTGTTTAGCCAGCAAAATCTAAGCCCTTATTTTTCAGCCCACCTGGAAAATTAACTATTACAATTGCACTACAGCACAGCAGGTCATATATATCATGGTATAAGTATCCAAACGAGACATTATAACTTCCAAAACCTACTTTAACAGTTCTTTGAATGGACCCAAGATTCCACCTGGGTACCTGGTAAATTACCAGCCGCTATATCTACAAAAAATTCTACAGGAAGCACTGACACATACACACACACACACACACACACACTCTCTTTCTCTGTCTCTTTTCCCAATACAAACCTCCGACATCCTAGATAATCCAGTTCACTGCACAAAGAGTGTCTTCCCCCCCGGATAAGGAATGCTTGTAAAAAGTTCCATAAGGAAAGCTCCTGGAGTGACGTCGAGTGCTACGGCTGTTTCCGTGACAACAGCAAACATTTTGTTACAGATTGTTGGGAAAGAAGTCATCGCTGGGAGACTCGAGTCTGCTGCTACATATTTGAAAGCATGCCAAAAGTAATGTGGAAATATTGCTCTCGCACGCCAAGATGTTCATAGCATGGATTGGTACTGGAAAGCTCAAGGATGGCCACACTAGTCCTAGTCAAGCACTTGCACTTGATTCAGCCTTTTTGATTTTTATACAAAATCTAATTTATAGACTATGTTGTTATAACAGTATGTTGTTCTAACATGTAATCATAGTGCACTTAATTCGCCTTTCAGTCCACCAAAGAAAGAAAGAAAAATAGCCTATAATTCATTGACTCATGTAAGATTTAAAGAACTTGACAGGAACAAAAGCCTGGAAGCCTTCCAGTACAGATCTCAGATGAACGATTGATGACCGCCGATTTAATACCTAATGGAGTTAGACAGGGGTGTGAAGGATAAGAGCTGCTCAGTGTTTGATTGGCGTTTTTTAATAACGTGATGCAATCTCTCCTAAACTAAGATAAGACAAGATAAACGTAGTTGTCCCTGCAGGGAGATTTGTCTTGGAGATTGTGGCAGCAGCACCAAGGACATAAAAACAAGTGCATGGAAACAGCAACAAACAGCAGCTTAAGATAAAACCTCATGATACACACAACATTGTGGGATACAAAACACATCATATAATCAGTGCATATAAATAAAGAAATAGAGGGGAAAGCAAGATGCTGTGCCTGTGTAGGAGATGGTGATGAGGGGAGATTGTATTAAAAAGTTGTGTATAACCTGCACCGTGGGACACTGGATTGTCTACCTGATAACAGGAGTTGTTGCTGTTCAGGATATGAATGGGCTCTGCTGTGATTTGTTTCCTGGCCTGTGTATGGGCAGGCTGTTCAGATACTTGACCTTAACTCTTAGCATTCCATTGCAGCTTGGTAATTAATGAGGTTCCCTGCACCTGCTCTCCGACCACATCCAAACATCAGTAGGAAGTGTGTAGCAGTGTTCATGAGAGCACTAGAGGAGTGTACAAGGGAGTCAACGCAGGGAATGTCAGGCACGGGAAGCATCTGACCTCTGATCTTACTAGATTTGACTATCATGGGATCGCCTCTCTCTACCAGCATACAGAACACATGTTCTGTCTGTAACATGCACCAGAGAGACTGTATTTAGCCTCTATCTATAGGCGTGAAGAGTGACCGGCAGATTGTGTGCGGGAATGTGTGTGTGCGTAGGGATGGGTCTGAAGCAAGATGATTCAGATTCCTATCACACAAAGCCGTCTTCATACATTAAAATATAGAGTCATAGTGGATTGACTTAGGATCAAAAACAATCCATAGTGAAGGTTTATGACTTGATTGTAGTTTGACTGTGCTTTTTTATCAGGGTTAGAGAGCCAGTCCTCTCACCATATCTTTTGTTCATTATGCCCTTTTGGTTTTTCCCTATCAGTTAAGATGTCTGAAATTTGAGTAAACATGGTTTGACCATACACCCTCTACATAAGAGTTAGTATATATATTTAAAAATTTATATATAATGCATAAGGGCTCTCAATTCTTAATGGCTTTTCTGAATACCTTAAGTACATAGTAAGATAAGCTTTGTTTGTTGACTGTTGCCATCCAAAGTTACATTGTGCCAGACTCCCACTAGTGAAGTGTTTGGTGTAATAACTCCTCAGGCTTAGCTCAGAGAGTATAGCGTGACTTTGTAAACAAAGGCGTTCACATTAGACCATTACACACTCTCATGGGCCAACTGATAGCTGCCGCTTTTCAGGGTCCAATAGTTCTGTAAACAGGGAGTAGAAACACTGTATGCTTTCCCTGATACTGTTGGAGGGATAGTCCCAGTTTTGTCCCTTGATGTGGAAAGTCACAATAGTAGGAAGTGAAGCTGGTCCTAGGTTTTTGGCCACATGTGACTTCTACACTTTCTACATCTACAAAAGCTAGAGCTGGCAATTCATTGTTTAAGAGGCCACTCAGGAAGTGTTTTCTTGGTGCTGGCATTGGTTTTATCAGCAGGTGATGTATTTATTATGAGGTACAAGGCCCAGGGGTTCTAGTGGAAGTGCTTATGTGCAAAACAAGTTATTGTGACAATGTCTTGCTGTTACATTTTCTGTTAAAATTGACCTCTGTTTAGTCAGAGGTCTAACCTTTCTTTTGTTAACTGATTACAAAGCTTTGTGGGTGTCATCCATGGTTGTTATCACATTATAATACCATTATAACTGTGTCGTCATAGCTACTGCAACACAGCCTGATTAAATGTTTCAACACATACTGTATATCACAAAGTTATATGTCTCCGGTGCGTCACATTATACTCCTGTTTCCTCATTTGCTTTTAATAGGTCACAATATCACAGTGGAGCATTTGTGCGTAACAACACTGTTCCCCCATTGCATCACAGTTCGAATTTGTCCACAAGTCATATATGTGTGCGTGTGTGTGTGTGTGTGTGTGTCACAACCGCTCTCTCACTGTGTCCCATGTTGTCAGCCTGACCGTGCCCACTAAAACAGCACCGGTGGGCTCGAACCCCTTTGATGAAGAAGATGAGGAGGAAGAGGAGGAGGAGGAGGAGGAGGAGGAGATGACCGTAGAGGAGCAGACCACAGTCAACCACATCAGTGTGAATAAAGAGGAAATGAAAACGTTGGTGACACAGGAGAAACACTCCACCCACCCCCACTCTCCCTCCTTTCATTTTCCTACCTTCGATTTATGGTTCAGCGTTCGTGCTCATTCTCGCGTCATGCTGTTTCTTTGTCTTTCAAGTTACTTCTCCCCCTCCTTCCTCGTTGGTGTCCACATCATCCTTCTCTTCTACATTTATCCTCCCCATCTCCTCCCTGCTTTACTTTTCACCCCCCCCACCCCCTCCCCTACCAGGTGGCAGGTTGTTGTGTTGCTCTGCATGGTCACTGGAATGGCATTGCACACAAAGCCAGTGTGTGTCTGTCCATCACTCCTAACAGTGCCACGTCTTGCAGAACGTTACATGCGTCATGTGCGCATGGGTGCACATCTCTCTGCTATGGGATTTCCTATATGTTTTTGTCTTACAGTCAGATCTGAATCGCGATACACCTATATATATATATATATATACAGTATATACATATTATATCGACTGGTCATTCATTTCAGTTATCCCAATCAACGACCATTAATTTGGTGTGTAATTTCAAAAGAACTCCTGTATCAATTCTGTATTTGCTCTCCTTGAAGTACAAATACAAACTCATACAAATACAATTTAGATACAAATATTTAAATCCAGACCTTGGGCAACTCATCATTCTGTTTGATTGTTAGAAATCAACTCAAATATTTACTTATGGCAGGATAGTAAAGCAGGTAACCCACAATGTCAACAGTGTGTTTTTTTCAGAGAGGTAGTTTGGTCAAAAACAGTAAGACGGTGTGTGAACAGGTCTGACTGTAGATTGTTTTTTGTGCGTGTGTGTGTGTGCGCGCCGGTGTGCATTTGTTGTCTTGCAACTTTGTGTCTGCGAGAGGCAAGTTGTCGTTGGTGTGTATCTGCCTCCCCCTGGTGGGCATTTAGTTTAAACTACAATCATGCATTTGCAACACTGATTGGTCTTGCTTGGTCTTGTGTTCATGTATTTTTCGTGTGTTTTCATATTTTGTTGTCATCATGTTGTTTTGTTGCATTGCCTTGCCTCAGCACTGTGTGAGTTCTTACTTGAAGCTCTTGATGTTTAAGTGGTGTCAAAGCAACTTGCAAATTCATTGGTCATGCTGCCACAACCAAACGCTTGCCTTGCAGCATTGATGTCCTAAATAAGCATGTTTTCCACTCATTTACATTGGACTGAGAAAAAGAGGATGTTTTCAGGGTGAATAAAAGAAAAGTTGTCAGTGGATTTGGAGGTGCATTTGGGCTTTTTTGTGTTTTGACTGTTCTTTACTTGGTTTTGTATTTTATTTATCTTCCTTTTCTAACTTTTAACTTTTGTTCCTGCTTCTTTCGCCTATGCTGGATTGTCCTATTGGTGTATCAGGCCCTGAGATGGACATGATAATGATAATGATTGTCATCTGTTCTCTTAATTGGTTATTTTGTCTGTCTGTCCAGTGCCAGCAGTATGGAGAAGACTCCAGATTGGTCAGACGAAGACACGGGCGCTAATCCTTTCTCCACCAATGGTGATGGGAATCCATTTGAGGAGGAGACGGCGTCTCCGGGGATATCCGTGCCCGTCCGAGCCCTCTATGACTATGAAGGACAGGAGCAGGATGAGCTGAGCTTCAAAGCAGGTACAGACTGACAGGGGTGTGGTAGAGACAGGGCTGTTTCAAAATTGAGTAATTCCTGAATCCTGTCTCAAAGACTCTCAGCAACAACACTTTTCCCAATTCTGTCAGATCCTAACCGGTTTCTGGAGTACAAAGATTAATTAATTCCTTGCTTCTTGCTTCTCCAGGGGATGAGTTCACCAAGATAGGTGAAGAAGACGACCAGGGCTGGTGCAAAGGCCGGCTCAAGGATGGAAATGTAGGTCTCTACCCTGCTAACTATGTGGAAGACATCCAGTAATAAAGTTGACAAGCAAGTAAATGTGAAGAAAGAAGAAGAAAGTAGGGCGTTGAGTAATGATGGTGCGGCTGGGAAGAGGGAAGGCTTGGCCTTATTTTCAACCCTTTTCTACCTGTGCCCCCCTTCTGGTGACGACTGGACTTGGTTGGGAGAGGGACAGAAAAGAGGGGTTGCAGATTATAAAAGGACCACTCCAGATCTTGTGGCTTGCTACCTACAGGTTGACCCTCCTAGAAACTAAGTACGAAAGTGGAAATTAACCACATCCAGTATACCCTGAATACAAAGTTTTCAGGTGATTCCAAGCGGGGGAGATTCACATTAATCTCATAGAGAAAAGATAGCTGTCACTGTAAGATGACTAATGTTATTCAGAGCCACAGATGTCTTAGAATCCCATTTATGCTGTTACAAAAAAAACATAGCTATTCAAGTATATATAATGTAAGACTCAAGTTGAAATCTATGTGTGAATTTATATATTGTTTAAAAGAAACACTGGGATGACAGTCTGACAAAGCATCTTGCAATGTTACGTGATACCTGCAACCTAAATATGCAAGCCAGTGTGGATTCATCAAGGGAGATGTCCCTCTTTATAACCACAACTAGCTATTATTTGAGGTATGAAAGCATTTCTGAAGTTGGAGTTTTCTGCCTGTTAGAATCCAGTCCATATATGTTCATTATTTGGTCTTCTGATATTAACTTTGGACAAAAAAAGGCCCTGATGTTGAGAGTAGTGTAAGATTTAACTTGCTTTTAAACTAGTTATTACATGGGTCTGCCATTCCTTTCAGGATTTTTAATTTTTCTGGTTATTATATAATGAATGATTGCGACCAGTAGAGCCTTATCCTAACATTGTCTTCATCTGGTTCATCTGTTCCTCTAGTTACTGCAATTGAATGTACACTCACTGATTGTAATGGCTCACCTGTTGATTGTTCACTTTTGCTGATGTTTTTGCAACCACTGAACAACTGTCCCAGAACAAGTGTGCTTAATAATCCTTTCACGCAAATCTCTTCACCCTCTGTCGATTGTAGATTGTAATTCTTATGAGTGTCGTCAAATCTTTTTCATTTTCTTAGTTTTCCTTTAACGCTCTGAATGTTTCTCAAAAAGGTTATCTCACTTGAAGATCCATGTTTTCATTTTCTCACTTGATGTCAAATGCCAAGCTATGGGAGAATATTTTATTGTTTCCTTTTTGAAAATATGTTACAAGTTAAGCAATAAAATCACAGCCAAGTATGGTATTTCACAGGTCTGCGTTAAAGGTGTTTATACCTGCGTGTAAATAGCATAGAACATATTAGAACAATTGAAGCATTGAGATCAGGTGATATTTAGTTGGAAATTGAAGACTGTTAATTTATGATGCCGCAAGTGCTTTTGTTCTACTCTTGTTAGAATGCTGTGATTGAAAATCAGTTTGTACAATAATTGAGTGTTTTATGGCAAATGTCCCATGAATCTATTATTTTGTTATATTTGTAAATATGATTATTTCTTTCTTTTACAGAGGGCCATACTCCTTATTGAATTAATCAACAAATATCTAATTAATTGGTGAAAGTTGTTTTTTTCTAAATTGTTTCTTAGAAGCTATGGAATGAATCGATATGCCTATTTTCATAACTTTAACACATTAGTCCTGATCGTCAACTATTTTGTAGGCCTGCCCTGTTGGGGAGTTGAATTGCAGGCTCTTTTCAGTTGTGTAAGCTCCAGATCCATTCATTAATTGCGTACAGATGATGATCATTTGAATTAAGACTTTATTTGATGCCTTTAACTGCAGCAGGAGAGGAAGATGAATTTAGTTGTCTGTTATATAGTGAGGAAGGAGAGGTTTTGCCACATTTTCAGGGCACGCTGTCTACAGAACACAGCAACAGCTATACTTGCACAGTTCAGTTTGTAAATGTTGTCCCACAACATAATAAATGAATTTAATGGAAAATATATGTTTTTCTCTCGTCCATCATTTGATATGGGTAACATGTTTAGAATACATTTTGTTCTCTCTGTCTAACATTACCTTTCATTTATCATTATAAGCCACCCTAACTGGCATTAAAATGCTTAAATTTAACTCAATGAAACTTGCAGACACCCTGGAGTATTGCCACAGAACCACATCACTGGTCTGAATTTAAACTACATTACCCAGAAAGCCTCGCTACAATAACATAACCACCTGTCATTATTGACCAATCAGAGTCAGACCATGGTGTTCTCCTACTGACGTGTCGCATAGAGGCTATTAATGAGCAAAAACAGCTGATTTTCATGCTACTTTGCTATCAGGTGTTACCAACAGGTAGAAAATGTCGGAGCCCAGCAAGCAAGATATTTCTGCTATTTTCAAGCGACTACGATCCATCGCTACGAATAAGGTGAGAGTTTAAAACGGCAGATAGTCTCCTTTCTCCAACAAGGAAGTAAGCTTAACAAACATACTTGACACGTCGCACTTTGAGAAAGATGCGTAGGTTACCGACTTAATCTAACAATTATCTGATAAAAGGTTTAAAATATGTTGGTTGTCAGTTGAATAGTATTTTTGTCCCTGTGAGCTTTACATGAAAACATCTGGCCGCCATACGTCCAGTAGATAGGTGAATGGGAGCTGTAACCAGCCATAGCCAAGTGGCTGACAACCTAGCTACATTTTGACAGTTGACGGTTAGCCGTAACGTTATTTGTTTAGGCTTACATTTAGCTACGTTACGTTGGACTGTACTCAAGGCCTTGAGTTTGCATGGTATAATTTTAAAACATTTTAAGACTTTATCAGGACCTGTAGACGTCATGTCTTATAAATAATAACTAAATGTACAAGCTGCTACTAATATGCATCACTTTAGCAGTTCATTGCGTAAACTGAATGAACTTCACCAACAGCTGTTTGCATATGTCACCTAGCTATCACAGTTTAAACATTATTATGCTGTCATTTCATCACGCATTTTAATCGAAACATGCGGTTCCCCATAGGCATATTATTTTATAGGATTATACTGTTACCATAGGAGATTAAAAAATACCATAAAGTACGATAAGGTCACTATAAACTCACTGTTGTGTTGAATACCACAGACATACTATACCATACTATAATGTCCTATAAGAATACATTAGAGTGATTTCTTTGTTGAAGAAATAAGTCTTGTATCTTATATTTTGTTTTTGCACTTCAGACCTCCATGTCACATGGTTACATTGCACCTTTGGTTGTGGTTTTCATCTGGCAAACGTCCTCCACAGTGTTTGCTTGCTCATCTCTTTTATTGATTTTAGACTTCTGGTATTGATTGAAGAGGGAGTTGGTACAGAAAAGCTTTAGAATTTTTGCTGTCCTATTAAAATGTGTTTATATTTGGCATAAACCTTTGTTTTGAGTGTCCTGCGCTCTCTTCCCCCTAGGTTTGCTTTGACTGCTCAGCTAAAAACCCTAGCTGGGCCAGCATCACTTATGGTGTGTTCCTGTGTATAGACTGCTCAGGGACACACAGGTCTCTGGGGGTGCACCTGTCCTTTATCCGGTAAGGAGAGATGTCCTCTGGGGGGTGAAGGTCTTACTGTGCCTGGCATATTGTGTATTATTACATAGAAATTTCAGTTTTCTTCAAATCCTAAAACTGTTGTGTTACACAGGTCCACTGAGCTGGATTCTAACTGGTCCTGGTTCCAACTAAGATGTATGCAAGTGGGAGGCAATGCCAGTGCGGTTAGTACCTTTTAACAGGGCAAAATATCAGCAGGCTACTATCAACAGACTCAAATCTCAAATCCCAACATTGCATTGCAAACACATAGAGACTTTGGTTACCTAAGAAGCTATTTAATTATTTCTGTTTGCACACCAGAATGAGTGTTTCAATCATGTATCTGTATTTGCCTTCCTATGGACAGATTGCATTTTTCAGCCAGCATGCCTGCACAACCAGCGCCGCCAATGCAAAGTACAACAGCAGAGCTGCCCAGCTGTACAGAGAGAAGATCAAGACTTTAGCCACACAAGCCACCAGACGCCATGGCACTGAGGTACTGCAGACATGTTGGTTCAGTGTCCAAAAATATCCTGCCAATTATTCTTGTGTTAGTTATCACACCCACAACTCTTGCAAGTTGCTCCACAGTGAAAGACAGCTAGGGCTGAGTCAACCCACCCAACAGATTATATACAGTATACTGTATATCTAAAAAAGTTTGGCTTCTTGTGTACTTCTTCATCATACTTACTTACTACTTAAAATGTATCTGTGTGTCAGTACAAAGATGCCCCTGTATCAGTTTTACTGCTCTTCTTCTGTACAGTTATGGCTTGACAGCCAGGCTCCTCTCTCCCCAACATCACCAGACAACAAGCAGGTGGATTTCTTCAGCCTGCACTCACAGGTAAGGGAGTGAGCTTGCTTGTATCTGTGAATATACCTTCATGTGTGTGTTAGATATTTATGTAGTGACTGGGATAGGTCATCTTCTTCATGTGTGTCTTGTGTAATGCCCAGGCCGCTCCTGAAAATTTGAACATGGCCCAAATGACTCTCAGCTCCTCCGCATCAGAGAAGCCCTCAACCCCAGAAACAGAGGGAGACAAAAACGGTATCCAGTGTTTCTACTGAATACTACATGCATGTACAAAGACTTGGACTCTCACATAAACAAATTGGCACCAGTTGTATTTATCTCAATCCAGTTTATGTAGCACACCCATATGCGCTAGTACTTTACTTATTATATCAGGCAATCCATTAACCCATCTGTCTGTTCTTCTCAGGTAATCCAGAGGATGGTCCTAATGTGGACATGCTGAGTGTTTCTCCAAAAGCAAATCCAGGTTTGCCAAGGCTTATATAAGCTATAATATATAGGCTTACAATATGTCAAGTGCTCTCCCATTGACTTAAATACATTACATTATGTCATTTAGCAGAAGGAAATACCTTGTTTATGTGTCCTAAACTGTGGAAGGTGTAACTTTACTATTCTTCACTCTCTCCAGAGCCCTCCTCTCTTCTCAAGAAGAAGCCAGCTGGTGCCAAGAAAACGGTATGTACTAAGTAATGTCTTGGAAGTAGACTCGTCGTGTCGCTGTGTATATATTTGTGATTGGACAAATGTTTTGCCGTTGGATTGTGCAAGTGTGTGCATGATGTAGACTGTGCTTAGAGTCAGAGTGTCCGTGTGCATTTTCTAAAAGGTTTGTGTTTGTGTGTGTTAACTAGCTGGGCTCTAAGAAGACCGGACTGGGGGCTCAGAAGGTCAGCAGCCAGAGTTTCTCGGAGCTGGAGAAGAAGGCTCAAGCTGTGGACAAGCTCAGAGAGAAAGAGGAAAACACCGCCACTGTCAAGAAGAGCATTCAATCTGACGAACCCATGTGAGTGTGCCTGATAGGACTTGACTCTCTTGCAGGATGCTTACTCTTTTAAATTGTCTCAGATCTTTCCTTCTTTCTCTCTCTTTATCCTTTTTCTACCTTTTCTGTGTTCAGTTTCTGTTTGTCACTGTTGAACTCACCTGCTTCCCTCCTCCTCTCAGCGCTCCTTCCCTGCGTCTGGCCTACAAAGATCTGGAGCAGCAGAGGAAAAGAGAGGAGCAGAAGTTGAAGGGATTGGAGGGGAAGAAGAAGGAGCAGGCTGAGAGACTGGGCATGGGTCTAGGCATCAGGGGGTATGACGAGGATGTGGAGACGAAAACTAATAAACCTGTACTTCATCCACATGGCTATAACATTAGTGCTACATCAGCTCACAATGATATGGAAGATGTACAGTGCATTCGAACTACATGTTTTATTTCTTCCTGTAACTTTACATCTCCCTATTTCTAGCTTATTATGCCTCTGTCCTCTCTCCATCCCTCCAGTGGAGTGTCTCACTCAGTGATGTCAGACATGCACATCATCCAGCAGGAGAGTCCAATGGGGGCCAAGAGCAACAAGGGTCGGCGGTACACCGAGGAAGAGGATGACGAAGGCTCCTTCGGCTCAAGGTCAGATAAATAAGGCCATTCTGCTCCATCTGTTGATGATAGTGTTTTAACTCTCATACACATGCTAGCTATGCAGGAAAAATGAAGTTAAAACATATGATGATTTTCTTTTTCACCTGACACATTATTCTGAACTCTTGGGTTCTTTAGGATCTTGTCCAGGTTTGAGGATCAAACAGAAACCTCAGATAATTTCTCCTCCCGCTGGGGTGATGGAGGAGAGGGAGGAGGCTGGATGAAGGAGAGCAAGAAACCGGAGCCTGACTTCTACCTGACCTCCACTATATCCTCACTGGATGACAGGTAGGAGCTTGTGTGTTCAAGCACAATCACACAGTCACAGAGTTGCCATGCCTTCACACAACTAACTAAGGCCCTGACCCTTACTATTGGCTGCTTGGTCCTGTAGGAACTCGGGCTTGTTGCACTCCCCAGACACACCAGGTGGAACAGACGCATAACGGCGTCCGCTTCCTTTCAGCACCCATGTTAATGGACTAGACTGAACATGACACCAAACATCTATTTTCTCTATTTTGTCTGTGTGTGCCGCACAAATTTCACAGAAATACACTGTGGAAACACCGTGTTGATGGTGATATTTGCAGCACATCATAGAAGCATATATACTGTATAAATCTTTAACCTACCAATGTCTTTGCAATCAAAATCAAAGTTTTCTTTCAGAATATGCAGTTATTGATTTAATTTTGAAAACTCAAATGTTTAATTCCATTTCTTATTATTCCCTGTCACCAGGCCCACAGCCAGGCGGAAACCCGAGCCAGTCCCATTCTCAGACACAGGAGAAGCACAGAAAAAGTTTGGAGATGACGTCAAAGCCATCTCTTCTGACATGTACTTTGGCAAACAGGACAACTCTGAGGTACACAAACACACAACACATCATTCAACATATTATATCATATATCATGTGTTGTGCGTGTGTGTGTGTGTGTGTGTGTGTGTGTGTGTGTGTGTGTGTAATTAGAGTTGATTTGTAACTTGATGGAGGTGTGTGTACTAAAAAGTTTTTTGTTTCTTTTTTTTTGTCTACACTTGTGTTCTTCAGTATGAGGCCAAGACACGACTGGAAAGATTTACTGGGAGCTCGGCTATAAGTTCAGCCGACCTGTTTGATGATCCCAAGAAACAGACTGGTAAGGAAATGGCTGCCTTTGCATAAATAATTCAGTTCATGGTTTACCTGCCATTTAAACTGCCAGGGAAACTGTGTCCTAAACTAAAGACACAATGGGATAATGAATTCTGCATCTCTTTTCTATCGATCTTGTGTGTATGCAGCGAGTTCGTACCGCCTGAGCAACGTCCTGCCCAGCGCTCCAGACATGTCCCAGCTCAAACTCGGGGTGCGCTCGGTGGCAGGAAAACTCTCCGTCATGGCCAGTGGGGTGGTCAGCTCCATTCAGGTTGGTCAGAAATGCAACTCTTTGTGAACCTAGATCACATACACAACTCTATGGGTGCGAAAGAGATTATGTTTGACAAAAATAAACACTAATTCTCACTGTCTCTCCCCTTTTTGTTTCAGGATCACTACAGCTCCTGAGTTCATTGTGTGTCCCCACTTGGGCTCAACCTCCACAGTCGTCGTCCTCTGTTAACAGAGTTGTAACTTTCCCAGTGAGTGGTGGCTACTCATCCAGGGGGAGAGAGAGATAAAGAGAAAGATGACCCAGTGCTGTTAGCAAACATGCTCTACAACAGCATCGCAAATTCCAAACAAAACTAGTATGCATCTATATATCTATATCTAGTTTTGTATCATTGGATATATTGTAGCTATATGTATATAACGGCAGTTTGAGTGAAAATGACCGAAGCACAATACGTAGGGTAGAATTCCGCTCCCCTGCAGGCATCTTGAAGGAAGATTTTTGTGTACAGTACAGTGGTGACGAATATTTAGACTGCAGTGTATTGTTTAGTTTGCTTTGAGGTCTTGGGGTTTGAATATTTAGAAATGTGTAGCAATCTTAGAAAGTTTCTGGTGTAATCATGGTATTAAGAAGGAGGGATTTGCTTTTTGATTTCCTTTATTTGATGAGGTCAGAACCTAAGAGCAAAGTAAGGGAGAAATGTAATTGCTGGTATTTAATTGGTTTACAAAGTTTTTCTTTTGGCAGTTTGAACCTTCCCATTCATCACATGCGCCTTGTGTTGTCTTGCATTTTTTGTTTTTTTGTTTTTTTGCACATTCCCAGAAGGTTTGAAAGTGTCTTTTCCGTCCCCAAAGTGCACTTATATTTACTCTTCCACACAGGACCAAAACATAATAACGAGGCCTTAGGGGGACCAGTGGTTTATTTTCTCAACTGAGTATATTGTCACTGATGTAGATGTTGAGGATGTTGGTATTGCTTCACTGTAATAGGCAAGCTTCACCTGCCAATCGTTTTTTTGTTTGTTTGATTGTTTTTTGTGTAGCCCATGTGTCTGTAGTTATAAAGGACAGGATGACACTGAGCCTAAGCAGCTAGTGAACTCTAAGTAATAAGAAGCAACTGAGAAGGCGACCAACTTCAAATCAATAGTCGTAGCACTAGAACGACCCTGCTTGGTGCAGGTCAGTTACACTACTTTTGTTAAATGAAATTTATTCTCTCATTAGACACTTTAAGACTTTGTTTCCAAGGTATATATGGTTGCCTCATAGATTTATTAGGTTATAATTTGGGAGGCTTCTCTGATGATGTTATTGGTTTGTGTAGCTGGCTTTTGCTGGAATTCATGTTAGGACATCTGTGGTGAATTCCTAGGTTGAATCCACTTTGTGTATATCATTTTACGGCGTATACATGTAGATTCTTGAGGTCTAGGATTTCCTGATGCAGTGTAACCTCTCCACAACTTTCAGACCCCAGTGTAACTCGAAGTATATGTGCATTTTCCAACCTTATATACATAGAATATGAATGTAAACAAACCCTTTAAAGCTTCAATGTTCATTTAAAACTTTTGTTGCTGTAACATACTGCCAGTCCTAGTACCAAGAGCAGAGTCATGTCTTTAATTGATGCAAATGAATGTGAACAAAGGCAGTAGCGGGACAAAAATAGTACTGCAGGTGGTGCTATACTGTGATTTGGGATTTGACCTTTAAGTGATAGGAAAGCTTGGTGTCCATGGCTTTGGTATGGAGTAACTATGCCTCACGCTTCAGCATTTAGGTGGAAGTTTGCCATGATGCCAAAAAAAATGCTAATTCAGATATCTAATAGTGCACAGTTAAGACTGCACATTTAAAAATTCAGATTGGGCACAAGAAAATTACATCACTGACCAATTTTAGGCGTAGTTTGTTATTCTGCAAGTTCTACATCCTTCAGTGACCAAATATTTGTTTAATCCATCACTGTATGCCTTAGTCCAAAGAACTCTGATTCACACACCCTAAATGCAATATTGTGGAGTAATGTAGTTACCTTTTATGCATATAATTTGTTGGAAATTGCACGTGGCAGCTTTTGCTTGAATGTACTGTATTGCAATCTTTGCCTCTAAATTGACAGTGCGTCTACCTTAGAGATAAGCTTCATTGAGTTCTTTGTAAGATTGTTCAGTCTGACAGTCTGCTGTTTGCTGTTCTGAATATTGTTAAATGTTACATAGAGAAATAGCAGCCTGTGTAATTTGCATGGCCTCTGTAGTATTAGGATACAACCTGAATATAAGATAGCATATGGCTACTGAACCCATTCATTAAGTAATAATGGGCTAACAGAGTTGTTCCATAAAAACTGTATATTACGCTATGAACAGCTACATACAGTGCTGCTTAGGGCTTTGGATTACCGTTTAAAGAAAGCTATAATTGATAATAGAATTTTGACAATTTTGGACACTCAAAATGTAATTAATTTTTTTGGAAAAATGTAATTGTTCACATGCCAAATAAATGGTTTGTGCCTAAGCTCTTCTGTTTATGAATGATTTTTTTCTCCCTGCATAGCATTAGGCCATGTCCTTCTCTGTATGTACTTTCCTTCATCATGTCATTACTAGTAATTGCAAGACCATTGCCTTTGCGCCACAAATGCGTAAACCTTAAGCAGCTCTAAGGCTTTAAGTAATGTGTGGCCGGCCAACCAGAACATTTGGACAAGACAAATGGTCCGTCCAGACAACATTAGTCCAGCATGGACAGCTTCAGGACAGAATCTGATGCTGGCAGCCGCTTACGTGGCTGACGCGTTTGCAGTCTTCACGAGCTGTCGGGAATATGGTAGTTACGACTGGAGCGCACTTGAACGGCGAAAAAAGCATACGACTGAGAAAATCGGGATTTTATCTAACACCAGAGTTTCCAATATGTGACGTTTGGGGGAAAGAACATTGAAGCTGTGTCAACAATTGACGGTAAACGTAATCTGTTATACCACTTTGACTAATAAATTAATTAAATCATCAATTAAATGGTTGATGCTAATATGCAAATTTTCTTCTCTTCGTTCTGCTACTACAGCACAAAGTAGTCCTGCACCGCTTGACCGCTTATAAAATAAAACAACATCCACCACAAAACTTTTTGTTACATTATTTCTGACCAAAAGCACTTGAATAATTGGTCTTTGTATTTACGAGCTTTGGACGAGCACTTGAAAGCCTCATTTTTTCAAGGAGCAGGGTAGAGGATTCTGGATGGGACAACCGGCCGTACAGCGGCTGCATACGCATAACTTAGTATTTAATTATTTAGTAGGACTATTATTATTTTCGTATTCGACATTATGAATTTATTTGTGAATGGAGTTTCTTATTTTACTTTGCAACGAAACGTATAGCCGGCTAGACCTTTCCTGCTAGGCCTGTTGAATTCCTTTACAGTGGAAGTTGCCAAGTCCAAACAGTGTGTCACTGTGCTAAAATGCCTAATGAAGTGAAGCAGAGAAAGAAGACTCAGTCACCAAAACAAAGTGACGAATTGTCCGAAACGTCGGCTGCAAATGGCAAAGATGAAGCGCAAAAAGTGAAAACGGCAGTCGGAAACAACGCAGGACCAAATAAAGCGTCTTCGTCCCTGGACCTTAAAAGCGTAATGTGCGTATTGTCGCTTGCAGCATGTGGAGCTTTAACTTGGTAAGTCGACTACCAGCAAGATGTCATTACTAATTTCAGAGAGAGTTTTTGCCGTGTTTTTTCCAGCTAAAGTGTTTGCTCACTGACTCTGTCTTTCTGGGTTTCAGGGTGGTGCTACAACAGAATGAAAGGTTTTCTGAAATAGAGGAAAAGTACAAGCTTTTACATGGGAAGACTGCAAGTCTGTTCGACATGGAACAGGAAGTTCTCAAGGTTTCTAAAAAGGTACGTTTGATTTAGAGTGGAGCAGGCCTGGTTTCCGTGATGTGCTTTGGGGGGTGGGGGCTTGAAGTGTGTGTGTGTGTGTGTGTGTGTGTGTGTGTGTGTGTGAGAGAGGTGGGGGAGGGTGGGGGCGTAAGGAAATGAGTGTAGCTGGTGAAATGTCTCTGCACATACATTTCATTAGAGTGTGTGTGTGTGTGTGTATTTTGAAAGTGTAAGAATAAGTACTTCCAATTGTGTACAAGTTCTCCCTCTCTTGCATGCCAACCTTCTTTACATCCCCTCTCACATTTGTTCTCTGCTCTTCACACACATTGTTTTCTTGCGGTTCACTTATTGTATAGACTGCCTGTGTGTATGCATGAGCTTTTCCTCCTGTATTGTGTATGAGTACTGAGGACCGTAGAGCTCCCACAGAAACAGCCCTCCTGTTTTGTGTTGCGGCTGCAGCTTGCCGCCTCTGAGGATGACCTACAGGAGGCGCTCTCCACCGTCTCCCTGGCAACAAGACTCCAACAGGACATCTCCACCCTCCACGCCGCCGTCATGGCGATGCAGGCCGAGGAGAACTCCGCCTCCCGCGACCTGCAGGCGGTCAACGGCCACTTCCTCAACGTGACGGAGACGTGGCAGGGACGTCTGGCTGCCGTCACCTCTGACCTGGCCGCCCTCAAGGCCGAGTCACGGGAGGCGCACGGCGGAGCCACCGAGCGGGTGAACGAGGCCGAGCGGAGAGCCCGGTCGCTGGCCGAGAGGCTGGAGGAGCTGGAGGACAGCACCAGGAGGAACGCCCGCGCCCTGGAGCGCACCGAGGAAGAGGACGCCAAGCGGGCGCAGGACCATCTGGACTGGAACACCAAGCAGATCCACAAGCTGGAGGAGCAGGTCGGCAGCCTCGCCCGCAGGGAGGCCGAGCTCAGCACCCAGCTGCAGGAGCACATCCCCAGGGCGCAGCAGTGCGAAACGCACCTGCCGGAGGTGGAGGACGCGGTGCGCTCCATCCTGAGGCTGGGGGGCGACCTGAGCGGGGCGGAGAAGAGGCTGGAGGAGGTCACGCTGCAGGTGTTCGGGACTGAGGACAGCATGCTGAAAGCGCTCAACGAAATCCTCGAGATCAGACAGGAGCTGGACACCCTCCATGCCCAAAACAGCATCCTCAAGATGAAGAATGAGTTGTCAGTGGTTAAAGAGGCTGTCCGTGAACTCACCATGGTGCTGAGGGGTGACCGGGTCGACAGCCAGGAAGACTCCGGCACTCTGGAGTTGGAAGGATGGAAAGACGAGGAGACAGAGGAGGAGTGGGAAAAATATGACCTGGATGAGCCATATCAACCTCTTCCTGATGATGACCTCACTGAATGATGTCATTGTTTTCAATCCACTAGGGAAAGGAGTGGCCCTGTCCTTCCATTAGCTCTAAAAGGCTGTTCAACTTCAGTATTAATGTTTAGTAAAATGTGTATCTCAATTTAATGTCAGAAAATTGTGGCCATTTATTTATATGTATTACTCACAGTAGCCTGCTTTGACCAGCAATTCAGGCATACAGGTACTGTATTACATAAGTACAATCTAAGAATCATTGAAATATTTTAATGGGTTGGTTAATATGTAGTGATACATTTTGTTTTGTGTAGCAATTTTAGGAAAATGTGCCTCATAACTCTCCATAAGCAATCAATCACTGGCATTTGCATTGCTGCAAGCAATATCTGTTCCAATATCTGTGCCACTTTTGCCAGATATAACTGTAAAACTATTTGTCCACTCCACATTTCTCAGTAATTATTGCTTTGTTGAAAGTCAAAATATTTATACACTGTATCATGAATCTACATTAAATGTTTTTTTCAAATTTTTGTCAGCATTTGGGTGTCACCTGTTGAAAGCACGACAATCATTTCATCACTGAGTTTATTTAATAAAATCACATTTTTAGTAAAAAGGCTCTCATTTATTTTCTGTTTATTTGTTTCTGTTTTTTTCTTTTATGTACTGGATAACTACTTTCTCTACTGTGTTTCTTCTTAAAGGAAACCATATATTTCTAATATTTTCAGGAGGCTTCGTCCCATTATATCTTTTAATGTATGACTGCTTTCATTAAGCTTCCCTTCAGTTAAGTCTCCTGTATGAAATGGCTGTTGTACCTCTCATCCACATATGTCCCGTTTCAGTGTGAGAGCGTCCAGGTGATGCTGGAGGGTCTGGGGGGTCAGCGGGGGGCTCTGCGGCCCCAGCTGGAGGGTTTGGAGCAGGACGTGCACCAGCTGAAGGACTGGGCCTCTGGGCTGACTGAGAAACGAGATCAGCTCCAGACCAGCCTGATGGCGCTGAGGGACGCCGTGGGACAGATCGAAGAACGCACCTCCGCCATCACCAAGGACATCGCCAACAAGGTTTGTCAGATGCTTTGCTACTGACATGGAGCATTGTTGCTTGCTAAAAAGGGAAGATGGGCAGTCCACTCACCTTTTGTGTTGTTTATAGACCGTGGGAAGGGCACAGTAGGGGATAAAGCTCTGGCGGGATTTGATTCAAGGCCACATGTGATACCAAAGCCGGGGGACTTAACCACTCCACTATATTTGGGCACAACATAGAATATTTCAAAAGTGGGTCACTTTGTTTTCCAGGTACAAAATGTACACAATACAACATGAAAAAAGTGATGAACATGAGAAAATATTTACTGAGTAATCACACAGGCCACTAAAGCTGCATGAGGTCAGCAGCTCCAAATGTCAGTGAGAGGTGACTGGAAAAGTGCCTTTAAATGGGTCTCTCTCTATCTCTGTTCTTCTACCCTCCTGTCTACGATCATCCTCCAGGTGGCCTCGGTGAGGACGGATGTGCGAAGGATGGACGGCCTGCAGTCCGAGGTGGAGTCTCTGCTGACTCAGGTGGGAGAGCTGGAAGACAAGACCGCCCAGGCCGAGCGCAGCATGGTCAAACGCATCGGGGATCTGCTGGCCGGCAGCATCGACCGAGTCTCCGGCCTCCGCGCTTCGTCCGAACGCAACACCCAGGCCATAGACCAGCTCCGCCGACGCATCCCAGAGCTCGTCACCGCCGACAGGCAGATCTCAGAGCGCTTGAGGGAGCTAGAGAGCGGCCGCGCCCGCCTCATCAGGACCGTGACCTTTGCCGGTGACCTCAAACCGAAGGTCGCTGCCATTAAGCGGGACTTTGGGGTGTTTGAGCCTCAGCTGTCAGACCTGACCCTTCGGATAGGGCGGTTAGCAGAGGATCTGACCAAAAGAGAGCAGGACATTGCTGAGCTTAGACAGACATTGGCTAACCTCGATGCGGTAGAGGGGGATTTGGGTGTTACAACTAAACAGGTTAGTGAAATAGCTGATATATCAGATGTGGAAGAGATGCTTTTACAGGCCAACGTGAGCAAGGCTCTTCCACAAACTCAGCCGAGTGGAGAGTGATGAAGCTTTTGGTTTCGGTCAGCGATGAAGTGTGTTAAACTGTCATACTGCTGTTTGAAGGTTTTACTCAAATAAACCTTTATAGTACCAGTTTAATAAATATGAAACTTTGGTTACCAAGCCTTCAAGCCCTAAACTGGGCCGGATACTTCTGAAACTCTGACTGGGAAATATGAACAGAGATAATGAAAATAATCTAGCATCTAGTTCTTCAACATTTAAAAGGGTTGTAAGTCTATTTCTGAATTGTGCCTTTGGCTAAGGAAGCTGTTAGCGTCAGTGTTCTTCAAAGTGTCTCCTTTGATGGTGCCTGTTCAACAATAATGGAATGTGCTTGTAAAGGAGTGGCATCACTCATTGTGAGTGACAGGTCCTGTTAGTCCACATTGGGGTTAGACCGATATATCTGTTTGCTGATATTAGCCTTTTATTAAAAATCAGCTATCAGCCAGTCAGTGTCGTCCTCCTCCAATATGATGGATATGATGCAATATGCTGTTCGATTACATATTTATTGTACAGTTGATCAATACTACACTGTTTGTCTATGGGAGGACCGTAACTAAATTGTAATGCAACATTTTGACCTGATTCCACAGTGTTACTTTGATTATTTTCCTGGGTTACAAAGGAGAGTTTTAGTGTCCTATGGTCTAAATGCTGTTTCAGAGACTTTTTCACCTTTCCACTTTCCACTAAAATCTGGGGGACTCTGAAAACTTGCAATATTTTAGCAAAATGAAAATGATCACCTTTAAAGATATTGAATGAAGCCCATAAAAAAGCCCATATTGGGCGAACCCTATCATTGTAATATCACCTGAAGTCCCAGAGTTTCCTCTTTCTCAGATATCAAAGTCGGAGCAAATTTACTGCGGCTTTGTACTTTTAACTGCATAACAGACTTCTTGGTTTACTTGCATCCTGGACAAAAGCTCGGGATGCCCTTGCCTCTACATGGCTCTCCACCTTAACTATGGTATTTTTACAGTGTTCATAATCATTCAAATACATTCCTGCCATACAGAAGATTTCGTTGCTGTACTGTTTGCTCTGGTGCTGTAGCCGCCCACACATAGCCCCAGGTGTTGTACAGGAGGCACATAGCTGAAGGAGAACACCTGGAAGAGAGCTACGTAACAGCACAGAACCAAAAACCCAACACAGCATCAATGCATAAATCATCCAAAGAGCAAATTACATGTTTTTTTTTTATCTGGTACCATGAGTAGACTGCAGATGAAAGAGCTGAACTGACACACCTGGGATTCAGCGACAGTCTGGCATTATGAAGCGGATTGCACAGTGAGGTAGAGACTCATTTGCTTAACTCTACACTGCCAAGGCTTTACTCTTGTTAAAGATTACTGTACAAACAGCGTAGTGTTGTCTAACCGTCACAATGCTTGTATAATACTCAAATTCTCAATGTTTGGTTTGAATACATTGAGCTTTGTGTGAGAACGTCTCTGGTGAAAACCTCTCTGGTGAACATGAGTTGCACACTAAATATGAATTGTGTAATTGAGGTGGAATCCAGAATTGGGTTTAAAATGATGAAATCAACCCCAGGCTATATCACGCCTACCAACAGTTAATCCTAAATTTTCATTCCCACCACAGATGGAAGAGTAATGGCTGCTAAACCAAAGCAACAAATTATATTTCACAAACTCCATGCAGGGTTTTGTAATTAAATACTAGATTTAGTTATTAATGAAGCATTGTTGTCCACGTTTGGTCCATATCTTTGTCAGGAAATCAGCTGAGTCGTCATTTAGAGTAATGGGGGAGATGAGAACATGGGTCTGCAGCTGAAAGATTTGTTAGAATACTGATGAGTCATCTAATTCAGGGATTACTTCAGGAAATAAAAGGGAGGGTAGCAACCCTACCAAACAGCTTACACTATTAAATATATTGCCTGGTATTATATCTTAATTTGTCAAGGTAATTAAGAGCGAAAACAACTTTTTACTTCCCCTCTACACCTCTTCCTATGTTTAACAAATCACCCACAAGGTAGAAGAGCTGCAAGAGATATGCATGCACACCAACAAATAAGTGCACAGCATGGGGTTGATAGAGTTTTTATTTTTGTAACAAAAAATGCAGTGAGTAAACCATCATGCTCAACAGGAGCTTATTGCATTTGGGTTTCAAGAAACGGCCTTGGCACAGAAAGACTAGCACAACAATAACATTAGAAGGAAAAAAAAACTACAGTGCAGTATGAGTGTGGACTTGAATTCACAAAACAGCAGTCCACCTCTGCCCCTCTCCCCTGACTCAACCCAATCCCAATTTCCCATCTTTTTTTTCTCTACCTACATAAAATGTGCAACATCATGACATCAACAATCAAGTTCAAAAGAAAGACAATTCTTTTTAGTTTCTCTCCATGAAAATAGGAAGAGTGGGTAATGTCACCTTGTAGGATTCATTATTGTCCATGTATGGCAACAGGATGTTTGAGTTTTGCGATGTCACATTGCTACCTGGAGACTCCTACTTTTTCTGCTTGCCAGGGGCTCTGGATAAGGCCTCTAGTGAATGTGTGGTCTCCTTCAGTGCCTTCTGAAGGGCAGAAATTGCTTTCTCATGGCCTTCCATCTTGGCTGCTTTGCCTTCCAAACCAGCTACCATGCTTCTTAAGCTTTCCAGCTGCTCTGGCGTCTCGCTGCCCCCCTTGCTGCTGTCCTCCAGAGCAGCAAGCCTCTTCTCCAGGTCGTCTACCTGCTGATCCAGACTGGAGTCTTTGTTCTTGTTCTGGGCCAGAGACTGGAACTCCTCCAAGCTACTCTTCAGTGTCTGCAGCTCCTGCTCCAAGCCAGTCTTGGCCTTCTCCGCAGCCTGGCCCTGGGCAGCTAGTGTGCTCTCATGAGAGTCGTACTTGGCGAGTATTGATTCCACTTTGGAGTTGATCTCTGATACCGATGCTACCAATGACTCTCCACTGTCCTCTGATGCTTTTACTCTGGCCTCCAGGTCATCTGACCTTTTCTGGGCCTGAGCAGCTGCTGCGTTCACTTCCTCCTCCACACTGTGAACGGCCTCAGTGGCCTGTTGGACCCCGGCCTCCAGTGTCAGGGCTTTGTCCTTCACTGCCTCAACACTAACCTCTGCTGCTGACACTGATTTCCTCAGGTTCCCAACTGTTTCTTGCACCACTGTCCTCACTGCCTCAACTTCTTGAGAGAGTGAAGCCACTTCCTGGTTGCGGGTCTGGAGCTCTGCCCTCACTGCACCTATCTGCTCCCTGAGTGAATCAGCTGAGGCCTCAGCAGCCTGCTTGGCTGTGCTGATTTCAGCCACGGTTTCAACAATGGCAGCGAGTTCCTGTTTGATCAGCGCTGGGTCATCCATGTCACCCAGGCGGGCCTTGAGATCAGCTAGCTGGCCCTGCGCCTCCCCCTGAGCTTCGGTGAACTCCGCCACGCTGGCCGCGATAGACTGACTGAGCTCGGCCAGGCGCTCCTCTACCGTCTTCTCCAGGGAGGAGAAGTCCCTCTCGCGAGCCTCCTTCACCTCGCTGATGCCCTCTGAAAGGTCCCTGAGTAGGTCGTTCTGGAGCTTCTGGAGGGCCTCCTCCACCCTCCGCGTCTCCACCTCACCCCTCTTCACCCGGCCGGTGGCTCCCTCCAGCTCCACCCGCGTGACACCCAGCGATGACTCCAGCCCATCCACAACACTCCTCAGAGACTCCACCTGTACAACCAGAGAGGAAAACCCATCAGTCTACATCTCTCAAGATCCTCTTTTCATCCACAGCAATAAGACCTTAAAGAATGCGTAAACACCCTGTTTTCAGCCGGTCGGGGGGGGGGGGGGGGGGATCATAATTACACTACAATGCATTTTCCACAGTACGTTTCTGAAGTGTGCTCATAGCCAATTAACTGTTTCAAATGTTGAAGGCATTTGAATTTGAAGTAGAGTGTCATCACATAACCATTGATAATATTGGTAAATGTTTGTGGCTGAAGAGCCACAAATACATACTGGATAAGAACATCATTACAGGAGAGGAAAGCAGAATGAATGATGATGATGAATGAATGCAGAACAAAGAACAAGGAACAAAGAACAAGGTAAAGGCTTCATTTATAAAAGCCCACTATTGACCTATTTTGCAAGTAATAATTGCAGTAAACAAGGAGAATGACTTACAAGACATCATTATAAATGAATAGTCCTCATTTCTGCAAAAGAGTTTGCTGATCAAACACAACTATATCTTTGTTGTGCCAACTCATCAGGTTTTTAAAGGTGGGGGAGGAGAGGAGACCCTTTTTACTGCCAGACTGCAACACTTTTAGGTGACTAACAATGTCGGCCCAGCCTTATCTGCCCTGTCCAGCTTTACATTGGGGTCCACGGATGGCTGATTTAACTGATTTAGTCATAGCCTACTTACCGCCCCCCCCACCCACCCATCCATCCATTACTACCACACACACACACACACACTCTCTCTCTCTCTCTCTCTCTCTCTACCCCCCACAGTAAGTACACACAACCACAACTATGGACAGTTATGTAATTGTATAGAAAGTCACATCTGACAACAACAAGCGTATCAAATGGAGCTCTAATGTGTATTTCTTTCCAAAAGATGACATAAAAAAGTTTGGGAACCCCTGCTGTATTGTCTCGTGCCTTTTCCATTACAACTGAATGAAGTAGTTTGCCCCACTGATTGCTTCCCCATCGTTGCCTACCTGTTGAACGACACTCTCCATTTTGCTCTTCATCTCTGCGTTCTGCCGTGCGCTCTCCTCATTCCTGGCGCTGATCTGCTGGATTTCCTCCACCGCCTGCTGCAGATAAAAGGCAGCAAACCCTGCAGCGCCTACCAACGCGATGTAAAACACCGCGGACACAAGAAGCTTGAGGCAGCCTCCTGACCCTGGCCCCTGGGCTCCGGGGCCACTCACCCCGTTACTGCTACTTTTCGGACTTTTCCTCGACGCATCGTCTTGGCTGGGCGCGGGGCTTTTCTCGCTGGAGCTGTTCTTGTTTCGGTTTTTCGCAGTCATCGTCGGTGGGGAGCTCGCTGAGATGTTGCACGGCGCTGGTTTGGACTGTAGTCGTGGATGGAGAGGGTTTCCAGTCCAGGCCCACTGTACCAGTCAGCGTATCAGTGAGCGCGTCGTGTCTTTCCTGGAGCTCTTTGCGTTGAGGTATGCGGATGGGGGCCGTCCCATGTTCCACCACCGGCTCTACATGGGTCCAGCCTAATGAGAAAACCGACTAAAATGAGTGACTTGTACTGTACACTGTCCCGGGCGCTGCGGTGGTGATGCAATGAAGTTGCCCCAAAGTTGCATAAGCAACCAGAGCATCCATGAGCATCTTTGTTATAGACTCTGGACACGTTTTAATGAAGTAGAAGTAGAAGTTGTGATTTATGTCTAGGCAGATATAGCTCCTTCTCAGAAGTCTACTGCAGTGGTTCTGGAGATCTCCATCAAAATGAGGAGTACTTCAATTTCACCTGTTCTTTCATTCACTTGAAGTTATGAGAGAATGTATAAGAATGACAATCCACTTTCTCCACCTAGAGACAGACAACAAACATCTCCTCACATGGGACAAACCTTTTTATCAAATGGGGGTCTGTGGTCTAAAGTGCATCAATCTGGGTGTCCTTTACATTATGAACGTGTGGGAACTGGTCTATTATAGGCCTGCTGTTACTAAGATACTGTAGCCTTGCCTTGCCCTCATACCATGCAATGAGAGGTACACGATTTCAAGTTCCATTCACTTTCACTTTAAACCTATTGTTCGTTATTCGTGTTTAAACAGGAATATTATTCACCCCACCATGCAGTGACTGATGCAAACTTTCTGCAAACATCATTCATAGTGAGGCATCAGAGCAGGGAAAGGAGGGGCTGCTTCTTCCCTCTGGGTTGCTCCTCCCTTCATACGTGGCAGCAGTGGTCTTGGTATTTAGTCTTATTACATCTTTCCACAGAGCTAGTAAGAGTAACATCCTCTCTCCCTGCAGGCTATGGACACGATAGGCTACTGTCGGAAACTTCAGCTAAAGTCACGGCTTTTCTGTCGCCTGGCCAAGAACAAGTCAAAATCAGCAGTTTTTTCCTCCCATTAGAATAAAATGTCACTTTAATCCGCTGTATTGCAGCCCTAAAATGTCTTGGGGAAGTGAGTGTACACAATGTTCTGTTCACTGTGTGTTCCTCTGCTTGGCTGTTTTGCCCTATTTTGACCTATTTGTATTTTTTCCTTAACTGACATGTCAAGGCTACAATGAAACAATCACTATAGAATATTCCAAAAATATTCATATAATAATATATATCTTTTAGTGTGGTGCTCAATAGTTGTCTATAGTGACCTTATCATACTTTATGTTTTTTTTAGTTTTTTTTTATCCCCTGTAGCATTGCTGTAATATTCCTGCCATGTAGCTATTCCTCTAGAGATTTATTTGATACTATGCCTGTGCAGTTTCCTTCTAACATGTATTATACTTTACTACACTTCTTATTCTCAGTGGATTTTAATTTGGTTTCAGTATGCTTGAGCCAAACACTCCGCCTTTAGAAACTCTTGCCCTACTATCCAGAAAACGAAAATGTCCCTGCGTGCAAAAATTCTCACTTACGTTGCATTCTAAAAATAAAACTACAAAAATCAGGACAGTTTTCCTCAAGAGGAGAGTGGAGAGGATCAGTGCAACTTTACATCCTCGGTTTAAACACTAGATGTCACTAAAAGAGCATTTATGTTAACCACAAACACTGAAAACAGGTAATCAAATTGCAAATTGAAAATGCAATGGAGAAAAAATTATATAAAAATGTAAAAAAAAACAAAAAAAAAACCCCCACCTCGAATGAAAAATCACCATAGTGTTCTTATTATATTCCTATAATATAGGCCTACCTATAATATATATATGTTCCTATATATATGTTCCTGTGGCACTCAGTAGTAAGTTTATAGTGACTTTACCGTACATTATCCTATAGTTTTGCGTTGATATTTGTATTCTTTGAATATCGATTAGTATCCTTATAAAATTTGTTGTAGGATAATTGTAGATTTAGCAGTGTGTAATTGGGAAGCTTAGGCTGTTAATGAAAAGCTGCTCATTTTCCATGAAGTGGATGAAACTGGATGGATAGTTCCGTCATTGGTCGACCCACCCGCAGGCACACTGGTGTTGCCTTCAGGTGCTGTAAGAAAAATCGGAGATACGAAATAGATTCACATGAACCACCCAACGAAACTGTAGGCCAAAGTATGACTGGGAAAGTGGGGATTTTTTTTAAAAGTGAAAGCCTCAAGTACAAAAGGTATTCAAATACTTCAGTACAAAATCTTTACAAAATCAGAAATGCCATAACAAAGACAGATGATCAAAATAAAATGGAAATAAAATTATCCTACAAAAAGAAAAAAACTTTGAAACAAATGAACGAACAAACAAAGACACAAACATAATAAATAAATAAGTAAATAAACAAATATGAAGTAAAAAGCTTATTGTAATGGTTACTGTAGGCAGACCTATTTTATTCCTATGTAATGCTCAGGAAATACATGGTGCCAGTGTCTGTTTGATGGTCATGTCTGGCACATGTATGTGAAGGAGTCCAATTCCAATTTTAAACAAGAATAATTTGGGTGTAGTATGTAAAAAAAAATAGTTATGTGTATAAAACTTGCTCATAGGTGTCATCAAATTAACCATGAATTAGAGCAATTTGACTTTATAATAAGTAAAAAAACCCAAACATATTTAAAGTTCAAAGTAAAATTGTTACCTGTAGCAGGCCTACATAAATGTGTTTTAAAGTCATTCTAAGACTGTAATGTAGTGGCAACTAAAAACACATTAGGGGGGATTCTTCACTGGAGGCACAAATGGTACTATCAATTTATTAAAATCTATAAATAAGTACACTATTTGGGAAATAAGTACATATTTACTTGGTTATTTCATATGATACCCAAGCTGGCGTGATGTCACGTTTAGGGGGCGGAGCGCAGAGCATGGAAGCTGTGTCATCAACTGCTGGTAAAAGTGATGTGTTTTATTTTATTTACGAGCAGACCTTGAATGCAGCATATGGCCCCGCCCAGACGCCGTGACAACAGAGCCTCGTCCTCCGCCGCGCTTTCCAGGTGTTAGTATGTTATTGCAGTGAATCTGGACGGTTTTACAGCTACCAGTATATCTGCATGTAATGTCCTGTATGCTTTATCTCCAAGGCTAGCTGTCTGTCGGAGGTCTGGAATGCTGTCTTTTTCCCACTCCTTACTCTCCGAGGGAAGGAAGCGAGAACCCAGACAGTTGTAAACCATTAAAATGAAGACTGACACAGGGATGAGAATTTGAACTGTGTGTTTATAACTCGAGTGGGAAAAGCTAGCAAGCAGGCTAGCTAGCTAGCCAGACAGCCAGACACCCGGCTTGGATATCAGATTTGTGCGGCCATGGCTGGGCTCATCAAGAAGCAGATCCTGAAGCATCTCTCCAGGTCAGTCCTGATCGGTGGCTAACGTTACCTGATGGGGAGAGGAAAAAAAGACGACGGAGGGATTCAACTGTCAGGCAGACGTTAGCTAGCTACTATCAAAACCTAGTTCACCTGCCAGACGAAAAGCTAATGTAACGTTAGCTGGGCAGGAATGAAAACGTTTGCTCTCGCGGCTAAGTAAGTTAGCCTGGCAGCCCTCCTGGCTGTCAGACAGTCAGCTGTGTTTTATGCTGTTGACTCGCCTTGGAAACCTCACTGACCTGACGTGGCTAGTCAGCTAACTTGCTAACTTCAGCGCTAGCAAGGGAAGGGCTAATCCCTCGGTTCTTGGTGTTAGCTGGTTGAACCAGTCGAGTGATTGAAACAGATTGCTTTAAAACAACAATCTCAGTCCTCCTGTAAAGGCACATTATCCTAATTGTCCAGGTAATTGCTGGCCGTGACACCAAACAAACCCTGTGTGCTTCTCCGAGTGGGAGATAACTAAAGGTTACCTTAGTAATAATGTGATCGTAGGTCACAGTGCAGGGTCAGCATTGACTTGCTTAAGGACAATTTAGCAGGGTGCAAGTTTGCTTGCGCAGGGCTTAAACCCGGTTTATCCGCTGTCTTCACCACTAGGCCACCCTGCTCCCCCCAACGTTTTTTAATTCACCTGTCCCTTTTTGAGATGACACCTAGTCCACCTGCACCCCAACACCCTTGGCAACCAACACAAGCTCCTCTAAAAAGGGAAATCTGCTGGTCTACCACATTAATCAACCACATTTGACAGCATGTTAGCCTTCCTTCTGTCACATCAAAGCATGTCTTATGTTGTTGGTGGCATAGATATAAAAACGTAGTAGGTACTTGTTAAGTTGCCTACAGATATACTGTATGTACCTAATGAACTGCAATAGGTTGTTGAGTCGTGCTCCATTTATTTCTCTAACATCCTGTTGTCATGGACAGCTTTCAGCTCTACCCACTTTACTTGTATTATTTATTATTTCCCAGTATGCCTTGGGGGACTTTCAATGGAGTACTTCCTTGTTCTATTCTAGGGGGAGAACTTGAAACGCTTCTGTTTTCATCTTATATATTAAGTTGCTAATGACCCAGAACTGATATTATTCACATCTTGAACCATTTGTTCTAGAAATAGAAGATTTTGAATGGCGATGGTATTGAATGGCTGATACTAACGTACTATCTCAAAGGTGGATAAACGTCTCTCATTACAGGCAGGATAAGAACGGAAAACCACAATGTTATATTGCATGTCACAGGTCTACTAGGGTTTGGAAAGTTCATCAGTATGCAGTAGGACTGGTTTGTGTTTTTCAGAAAGGAAAAGCACAAAACTTCAGATTCTGTGAACGGTTGATTAGAAATGTCCTTTGTGATGAGAAGTCCTTGACTGAGTAATGATTCATCTGCAACTCAACGGTAAATGCCTTAATAGTGGTTAAGATTGCTTTGTGCTTCATGCTCTCAGGCAATGCCACAGCCAAGTTTTACATTGCCTACAACACACAGCCTATGGGTGTCATGTCCTTCATTGTCCTACGACACAGGCTGAATTGTGTTTGTGCGTGCGTCTCCTGCTGTGTGTGTGTGTAAGCGCCGCACTAGTGTTTCTGCATGTGAGTGTGCATGCCCTCAGCAGCATTAGTGTCAACAAAGGCAGGAAATGACCAGGAGAGTAGTGATGTCATCTGTCTGTAGGCCCGTCATCTGATCTCCTTTGTCCTGGCCTGATTGGTCCGGCATCGGCAGCAGAGGCTGACCTGTTTGACAGCCGGCCAATCCTGCTCTATTCAGTGTAGTGATGTCACGGTAACATCAGTGCTGGTGTCAGCATGCCAAAGCAGCATCACAGAATATATTCCACTTTATAGATACAGATGCAGTAGACAATGAATTCTTTGTTTGGTTGAGAATAGGCTAGCTGTCTGCTCAGCTGCAGCCTCATGCTGCCACATAGATGCATCAGTCAGGGATGCTATCTATTGCTAGCTAGATCATTCACACACTATAGCTGCTCTTACATAGCCACAGGTTATGTTGCGTGTGTCAACATGTCAGCTCAGCTTCTGAGAAACCCACGCTGAGCTGTGGCAGAGGACACACATCCAGCTACTACTGTGACGAGGAAGACTCTGTCACTGAGTGAGGCAGCACGACACGAGGCATTTTATTTTTACACTTCATTGACTCAGCAGTCAGCGATGTCTGTTCCTCCTCTGGCCAAGACAAGTGCATCGAGGCATGCATGACATATGAAAGTAGTTGAGAAGGCCTTTTTTTTTACTGTGTATTGTTTGAGGAGGCCTTTTTCTGTCTGTGTGCATATCATCATGTATCCTCTGAATGTGTGTGTGACCTGTGTGTAAAGGTGGGTCTGTGAATGTTAATTGACGTTGATGAGTTGGTGGGTGGGTTTTTTGTGTTTGCCTAATGTGAGAGTGTGTCGATGAGGTGTTTGACAGACGGCTGGACTCAGGTAGCCCCTCGGGTGAGTTGATGAACGAGGTGTGTGTTTCTCTGCATTACCAACGGGTTCGGATATCGACAGAACCCTGGCCCAGGGCCAGACAGAGCAAGGTCCTGTTACACACATACACATACACACACACACACACACACACACACACACACACAGATAGACAGATAGATAAACAGAGAAAGAGGCAGATAGATAGATATACTTACTCACTAACACTCTCTCTACTTTGTTCCCCCAAAAGAGAGGTTCTCTTTTCTCTTGCCCGCCTCTACAGGGAGGTCAGAGGTCATGGTCAGACACAGAACAGCAGCTGTGGAGCTGATAGGGATTCAGTGTCTTGCTCAAGGACACTTCAGCAGGGTGGATACTTGCCGACAGGGGACTTGAACCTGAGCCTTCCAGCTGAAGGATGAAGGACGATCTCCCTAATCGCTACACTACCTGCTGCCCTAAAAGAGGAGTTGGATACACAGGAAACTTAGACAGAGTGGTTAATAGATTCCAAAAGGCTCTGTCCACCTTATTTATTTTATCAGCAGAATATGATTTATTTATTTATTTTTTTAGAATGGAAAGGATCCTTCAGATGATGGTTGGTTACCTGCCAAAGTGACTGGAAGAGTACAGAAAAACCTAGCAGCCGCAGCAAAAATGTACAAGCATTTGGCTGGTGGCTGGCATTAATTTCACACACAATAGATGGAAACAGCCCATTATGCATTTCCTCTACAGCTAGCTACCTCATGTCTGGACACACCAGTACTCTTTCCAAGCCATCAAAAGTGACGTTGCAAGAGTTTATTTGAGCTTTGAAATGACCTTTGCCTTTCCTTTCCATAACATTGGCATGATTAGATTAGACTGAGTGTGAATGATTCCGCATTGAATGGGGATGTAATGTCAAGACAGAAGCAGTCCCACGGACCGGTAGCCTTGTAGGCCGCCTAATTCACCTCCTGAGGCCCAGGGAAATATTGAGATTGTGAGCAGCGCAGGCAGATCTGCTTGATGTGAAGTGTTTAGCCAAGCTGTTGATAGGCAAACTTACAGAAAATGGCCCCTAAGACTTGAAAGATTATCGCTATCTTCTCATGGAATGAGTTGGAGGCCTGGGAGATTAGGCTTATAGCCAGGGTGGTATGTGAGGTCCAGTTTGGGGTTAAGTCAGGACATTATTGGGGAGTTGACACAACGGCTCCAACAGGCCTGGCCCAGTTCACCCCTCCTCTGTTTCTTACTCCTGCAGCTGTTGGTGTATGTGTAGCATTTTAGTCCGATACTCACATTCTTGTCCTGTCATTGGTGCTTTGAGCATTTCATATGATTTAATACAGATGATGCATCGATTGTACAAAATCTTAGGACCACCTGCCTTCTCCAAGTGAAGCCAAGTGAAAGCTATGATCCCACAAGGATTTCACCCATTAAATCTTCTTCACTCAGCAGTGGAAGAGACGGGTTGGGTTAAAGAAGGATTTCTCAGCCATGAGACCGTGAGATTGGTCAAAAGGAGGTGCATATCAGTATTAGGAATGTGCTAGTCAGTATACACAGTGTATAATAGATCTGTTCTTTATCCATCACTGGATGCTTAGTTTTCATTGCAATTCTTTTTGCATGAGAGATGGGCACATTTCTGCTGTGTGTTGTGCCATTACGAGACTCTTTTCTTGGGCCTGATTCTCTCCGTTCTGCAGTGACTGTGTGATATTATGCCATAGTGACGAACTCCACTATGCTCAGTATTATCGCTCAGTGCTGGTGGGGAGGCTATTACAGCATGAGTCATGACTCGAGTGTCTAGCTGTGGGCGTCCCACTGCTGTGTAGTTGAGAAATACTTGTGTGTGAGTGTATGTGTACTGAATATCTACTGTGTAGCCTAGGCTATGTGTTTGCAGTTACTGACGTGTTTGTTTGTGTGTGTGTGTGTGTGAGGGTGAGAGAGAAAGACATTTGGCCAGGCCCTCCAGGCCCTGGCATCCTCTGCTGTTGTGTAACTGGGGTCTTGAATTGTTCTCTCCTTCACTCTAACCTTTTCTCCGTCTCCACAGGGTCATAAATATTACAGGACTCTGGGGCCCTCGGTGCCAGTGCAAACTCACTTCACTTTGACAGGTTGCCTGTGTGTTGTTGCGTGATTGTCTGTGTGTGTGTGTGTGTGGGTGTTTGAGCTTGTGTATGCTCGTGCGTGCGCCCCGTACATGCGTGTTTCTTTGCACTTGTGCTTGTGTGTAGGTGTGAAAGTCATTGAAGTAATCCCTCTTGACAATAAAAGTGTGTTTAAAGGGGATGACGCGACTTTTCTGTACACACCGGTGTTAGAGAAAGCTAGGCCTCACACACGTCTAGAAAATGGGGATGCTCTGATTGAGAATTTGTTCAACTATTACCGATCACAGGTCTAGGATAGGATAGATATTTGATACATCACGACACAGTGCCAGTAATTTGTACTCTACTCAGTCATCAGTCTTGCTTTTGAACCTTGAACCACCTTGAACCTATCACTTTATGACA
Organism: Centroberyx gerrardi; assembly: GCF_048128805.1. Taxonomy (NCBI): domain Eukaryota; kingdom Metazoa; phylum Chordata; class Actinopteri; order Beryciformes; family Berycidae; genus Centroberyx; species Centroberyx gerrardi. The sequence goes on from NC_136020.1 coordinate 8,801,992, forward strand.
CCCTAATATTAATAACATAATACTTAACTGTACAAATTCATCCACTGCACCATTTCTTCTACATATCTCATCTATTAGTGGAATTATACCTATATGATGTTTAGCCTAGTATTTGTATTGAACAAATTCTCTGGTAAGTGTGAATATTCTTGGCAATTTAAGTACTGCTGATTTTAAGGTTAAAAAAACCAAAACGATATGATGTGGACTAGGGCTGCACGATATATCGTTTTAGCATCGTCATCGCGATGTGCGCATGCGCAGTAGTCACATCGCAGGACGTGCGATGTCAAGTAAGGCAAATTAACTCAAACACGTCATGCTACAACTTTTTTGCTGCTTGATACAAAAGGAAAACTCGCACGGTTCTCATTTTCCATGACTAATCTACAAGAGAAGTCTGTCTGATATAACATCATTTACTCCGATTTAAGAGTTTGTTATTAGAGTAGCATATGTTACCTTTCCAGCTTTCGCGGCTCCGAACCGTAGTTGGGAAGCCTCTGGTGTTGTGCTAGCCTACTTTAGCTTAGCCTGGCTCGTAGCTGGTAACAAGCTTTTTACTAAGAGTCCGGACCAACTCTGCAGTGGAGAACTGGCACTTTATTTCGGTACAGCAGCGAACATAATGCACGGCCTCTCGGTGACGCTATAAGCTCTTTTCTGCTAACTATGGTAACTTTACTCACTTAGCATCCTGCAACTCACTCTGGCTGCGGCTAAAACCACACTCACTTCCTACTACGTCACTCGTGCAGGTTACCCACAAGGCCACCTTCTTAAAGGGGCAAGGCTTGATAGAGCTATTCAAGTCATTTGGTGAAAATTCCTGTATTTTTTCATATCCCAATATATATCGCAGAAAAAAAAAATATTGCAATGTCAGTTTTTTCCAATATCGTGCAGCCCTAATGTGGACTAATGGCTGTTAAATGTGATATTTTCTGCTCGTTGCACATGGAGCGCGGTGCAGAACACGCATGGCAACACATGCATGGTGGCTGGCAGATGTTGCCAACGGTTCACATTTTGTTTCCCAGATCAAGCTTGGATTATTACAGAAGGCCATTCGCCAGCAGGCTGATTCACCAACCTCATATGTAGTGTGAATATTGGGCGGAGATGGTGGGCAGCCATTCCAGGTATTTCTGAAAGCAAGTCTCAAAGAGGTTGTGAGGAAATGTGATGTAAGAGCCAAATAAAAGGTTATGTGTTTCCTATTTGATTTACCAGCACCCCCATACTGTAGGCAGTTGCTCTCCACACATTGCAGCGGTGCTGTCTTCTATCACGAATGCAATAAAGGAATAAACACATGGCAAAAGATTAACTCTCACAATCCAGTGATAATTACATTTTGAAATCAACAAAATTAGATTACATTTGATTATCTTGTACTAAATGGGCCTGTTTCAAAATTAAGTCAATTGACCTCTTCCATGCAAAAGCCCATTAAAGTTCCTTTTTAGAAACGCTTTGGCCGTTTTGTCTCATTTGTTGGATTGTCTTGATGTGTGTTACCAATGGCATCTTGTTAGTGCAAGTGGCTGTTTGATGGCAACACGTTCCTTTTGTTTTCCTCACTGGTTGCTTATTGAATCAAGTGCCTCAGTATCCATTTAGGAATACTGCCTTTATTGAAAAGTTTCTACAGCAGCCTCATTGCACTCTTCCATTTACAATGAATGGATAGCGAAAGATTTAGAGGCCTATTAAATCTTACATTATCTGTTTTAGTTGTTGAGCAGAGCCTGCTGCTTGGTCAAATGAACAGCATTGGCAGAAAACAGTGTGGTGAAAAGAATGTGGTAATGTCTCCGACCTTTTCTTTTTTTTCCGCATTCCCAAATCCCAGAAGAATACACTGATGAAGCTTCCTACTCTTCTCTCTCTCAAAGCTTCTTTCTTTATTTCTTTCTTTCTCCCTCTCTTTCTTTCTTTTTGTATCTCTTCTCTCTTTCATTCTCCCTGTCTCTCCCCCTGTCTTTTTCCTTCTCTCTTTGTGGTTTTGGTTTCTGATACATGGTGGTTGCCAGTCTGAGTCACTCTGCCCATCTCCCAGCAGGCTCCTCCCATTCTGGCATTCGTGTCGTCAGACTACGCCACGGATGCACATCAGAGAGGAGGAAAAAAGCAGAGAGATCCAACTCTGCCTCTATTCCTGGGAACCACAAAACATCATCATGAAATATGGCGGACCAGAGTCTGCTTTCAGTATTTTAGCCTTAATGGAACAGTTGCAAGAAAAGCCCTCTCTGTTGCAGATATTTTCAGTTTAATTCCATGTAAGGACCAAATTACACACAAACCGAAAGTACTGGTAATAAGGGATAAAATTAACCTTTTTTGTGATGAGTACTTTTTCAGAAAAACTGTCCTTGAGCAACAAAAGAGCCGTGGCGCTGCTCATTTGATCATGATTAATTAACAGTATTGTATCTAGCTATGCGTATGCTGTCTCTGCCTGAAGCTAAACTGCAGGCGGAAAACGCATGTGTGAGGGTAAATGCCCACTTTTACCGACCGGAAGGTGGGCCAGTCCTTAAATATTGAGTGGTTAGTTTTCTAAAACGTGGATGATCTTTGTCCACATCTTGAGAGGAGACAGTGTCTGTGTTTGTCAGGCAGGCGGACCTCTCTCCAGCCAGTAGCTACTAGTCCTAATCTCTTTATGGAGACCGGATTTGGTCCGGTGACCGGGATAATGGGCGAGGGCTGGAGAGTCGGGATGAAAGGGGAAGATGACGGTGTGTGAACTTGATACCGTCTGCCCTTTGCTGCTGATCGGGGTGGTATTAATGAGTACGTTATGTCAGTGTGCTTTGGCCTAATTATTGCTGATGTAGCCTAGTCTATTAGACAGCTGATCAACAACATATTATTGATTAGAGTATTGATTTATTCATGAAATAGGAAGAAGGGGAGAGGAAGAGTTGGCCCAGGGGAGACAGAAGCCAGATAAGGAAGGAGACTGAGTCAGAGCGGAAGGGGAGAGAGAGAGAGGGAGGGATAGAGAGAGAGGAGAACAAGTTGACTTGCTGGCTAGCTGGTTGATACTTGATCAGCGGCTGGAATGAATATTTAACTGGTCACAAGGCCGGGACACACCAGCAGCAGCATCCATCTCTGTGCTCTCTGTGTGCATCAGAGAGAAAGGGACTGTGTTTCTGGCTGTGTGTGTGTGTGTGTGTGTGTTTATGTGTATGCCCATGTGAGCGTATTTACACATACTATACTTGTTTGTGTATGCGAGAGTGTGTTTTTGGTCTTGTTCCTTCATTCTGGGACTGTGCTCCTCACACTGTGCTGAGTCTCTGGTTGTGTGTACTGCTGCCACTGAATAATTTACAGTGATGTTGAATTAGAGAAGAATCTAACACTACCAAGAGAAGGTGTTGAGTGGAAAACAGCAGGAATTTGACTGACTGAACGATTAAAAACTTGGGCAACTGAATCAGAAGGCAGTGTTTTTTTATTTTGGACAAAACATCTTAAACACTGCGGATGTAGAGTATATGTATTTCATTATCACTATCAGTTAAGAGTTGGGCTGAGCCTATTGTCTACATTACATTATGTCATCTTATGTCATCTTTTTAGATATTGAGGTGGTTGGTAATAAGGTCACTCTGTCAGTAGTGTGCATTGGTTTGTGGAACTCTAAGCTTTGATCTGGCCCTATTTACAGGCAGACACTTCTGTGTGTGACAGATTAGCTAAGTAACAAGATTAAGCCTACCTGTGTGTTTGTGTGTGAGAGAGAGGGAGAGACTGTTTCTTTGTAATGCTACTAACTGGGTTTGATACCAGGAACTAGCTTAGATCTATTCCTGCCATTTTTAGTTATCAGATATAACAGGGAGACATGGTGTGGCTGCCCGGGGCTACTTGCTTCACTGCATCATTGCAGACAACCAGACTGCTAAATCAAATTCACCAAACATCATCTAGACTGTTAGGACTGGGTATCTGTAGCCTTCACCTCTCCACATCACATGGACAAGGCTATTTGCCTCTTGACAGCTTGACAATGTCAAATCAGTCAATACCAGCCATGTTGTAGCGGGTCCCAAACTGGCCTGTGCAGACGCACAGGTCAGTGAACCTTTTGGAATGTGGATTCTCTGCTAACTATTAACTAAATAATCAAACTACAGATGGGCACAAGAGCACTTGGGTCACGGATGATGAGTTTGTGTGTTCAAGTCTATTCACTTGAGTTAAAGAGCAAACGCACGACGTACACAGCAAGTGCATGAAGCGCAACAGTTTACACACAACACATAGACCTTATATACACACAGCATGTTCACACACATCCACAGACACTGAGGTCCTGCATGCTAATTATACCATACCTTTAATCAAAGATCAGAGTTCGAACCTTATCTTCTGAGGCAGTGTGAGGCTTGAGTACATTTTGTCCTTGTGTGCGTGCACACACACACACACACACACACACACACACACACACACACACACACATTCAGCGTCTTTAAAAGCCCACTGACATTTTATCCAGCATGGCTCTCTCAAACTGCAATTATCCTGAGCTGCAACATATAATCTATAGTTGCAGACTTTGGCCTGCACCTCATCTTTCATCCCGCTCTTCTGTCCTTCCATCCTTTTTGTTCTCCTCCCTTCTGCCTTTGAATTCTTTGTGTTGTAGCTCAGGAGTTTCTTTGTGTAGTGTGCTTTTTTATGGCGTTTTACAGAACTTTTATTTTGTATAACACCTATTATAGGCTTTGTCCTGCTTTAAAACTCTGCACACTCTGTGTAATCTGTTTCCTCAGCCAGGTCCTTTCTGCCTGCAGTCACCTTTAGATTGATCAGCGACTTTAGAAACAAAGCACTTTTAAACAAGCAAACTTTTTAAATTGCAACGACAAAGCTTGAATGAAAAAAGCATCTTTTTCTACACTGTTACAGTTTAATGGAGTTTTTATTTCCATTGTTGTAATTTAGAAGATGGCGTCATACTGTACTTCAGCAGCAATTTATAGGACTAAATTATAGGTTTTTATATTTTTGAGTGTACTAATAGGCGGGTTTTAAGTATAATGCATTCTGAAATACATCTGAAGTTAATAACTATGTACTAACTAATAACTATGTAGTATCACTTTTTAGGAGGAGGTAACCTTCATTTAAAAAAAAAAATACTGAGTAATGAATGTCAGGCAACATTGTTTCCCCATTAGTCTGCATTGGAATGACACTCCTTCTGTCCCCATCCAACACATACAGCCTAACAGTTGTGTTTCCCTGTGTTTTCCTGTCCTGCTGGTTTGCTAAGAACCCGTCTCTATAAATATCCCCCTTGGCTCAAAGCTGCGTTCCCCTCTGTGTCCTGCAGGTTTGCTAAGAACCTGTCGCCGGACAAGATCAACCTGAGCACGCTGAAGGGGGAGGGCCAGCTGACCAACCTGGAGCTGGACGAAGAGGTCCTCCAGAGCCTGCTGGACCTGCCAACCTGGCTGGCCATCAACCGTGTGGGCTGCAACAAGGCCGCCATCAGGGTGAGAGACACACGCACATATGTGCAGTTCGGCGGATATCAAAAGTCTACACACACTTTCAGATTATCTACTTTTTAATGCCTTGAGCCTTAGATGAACACCCATAAAACCAGACTCTTTTTTTTCCTCTTTCATTTGGATATAGCAACCATTGAAATCAAGGTAAAAACAAAATGTCACTCTTTTCTGACAATGTGGACTGGAAAACACTTTGTGCAATTGTGCACACCCCTTATGATTTGGAGTTGTAATTATGTTAATATTTAACTAATCATGTTCTACACCATGTACAAAGCTGATTTGCATGCTTTATTTCAGGCCCCGAGGCAATAAAAACTAGAAATAAGGAAGGGGTGTGAAGCCTTATATCCGCACGCACAGATAGGCTGACACACATAATCAGTACGCAGTCTAGGTATGTGCAGACACACCTATTCACACCTATGTCGTACATATGTAATACACACTCGCAGCTGATAAATCGTTGTCCCACTCACACACTCACACACACACTCTGCTGGAGCTGTCCAGTGCCCGCAGTGCTCATGGTCATCAGCCAAGTGCCATGTGTAACAGTGAACTCTCAGACACACCCTGGAAACAGTGAATGGAGCAGTGTAATTTCCTTTATGACTGAACTGTTATTCAGGCCGACGGCAGACCAAGGTCCACTTTTCCTCTCCCCCTTTCCTCCTCCACCTCCATTACTTTCTCTCCATTCTCACCGTGTTCACTTCTCAGCTCGTAACATCTTTTCACATCTCAGCGTCTCTCTACGCGTCTGTCTGTGCTTCTGAATCCCCCTTTTGTAAAGCCATGATTAGCCTGAATAACATAAAAAATAAACTCCCCCGCCTTCATTACTGTCCTCCTGTATGTGTGTGTTTGAGATTTGTGCGAAGATGTCCTTGTTTGCTGTCTTTCCGCTAATTGATCTCGAGGGGATGGGTGGTTGAGAGGCGCAGTGTCTCGCAGTTACTTAGCTTTATTGCTGTGTCACTGACAATATGTGCAATATCTTTGGTGCAGTGTTGCGGCCTTAATAGCCAAGCCATTTAAGTGTGTGTGTGTGTGGTGCATCAGATTTCTGAGTCAGACAAAGGAACAGTGGGGCTAGTGAAGTGAAACCTGTTAGCTGCTGTGGTGCTGCCTGGCTCCAGCTCATACTGTAATGCAGTGGTTACTGTTAAACTGCTAGAAACCAGAACAGTGATGTCTATCTCACTTCCCTTCTCTTTAGATCCCCATCGCTCCGTTTTCTTCCTGTTACAGAAGACCTTTCTCTTGTCCTTTTCAAAAGACTCACTGCCATGTTTTTTTTTTTTTTTGTTCTTTAAAATCAACCCTGTCTCAATCAGTGATACACTCCTGCATGCACATATATGCATACACACACTCACAAATACCACAATGATACAGACGGGAACAAATCTTTCTGCTTTGAGCTCTCAGAGTGAGAGGCATGTGCTGGCACCTCCTACCGTATCATTTCTATGATGGAGGGAGTCCAAATTCATTTTTAGAGTCTTAATTCAATTAGGGCCACAAATCCCAAACAGTTTTTAACTTCTCGATTTATGATGTCTCAAAGAACAAGTTTTTCTGTGGAAAGAAAAGCAAATTAACATAAGTATGTAATCTCTTTTTGAGTAAATGCTATATAATTTGACACGGGCATGAATAAGAGGCTGCATGGATTCAGGATTAATGGAAATTTGGAGTTGAGTGGAATGAGCTTTCGGCTGCCAGTTAGTCTAGACTCATTGATTCTTTTTCTTCCTCCCTCTCTGAGATACCTTGCCTGCTGTTTTGACTTGATATAATTCTCTCCAGTCCAATTACCTTTCAATTTTGTTTGTAAATTCCATTGACAGGTAATTCGGTTTGCTATTTTGGGAAGGCAGAAAGGCCAAATGGTTAACAAAGGGATCAGTATCCTGTGCGGTCTAAAAGCTGACCCACTTTGTTTTATTTTCATTGACAGATACCATGGACAAAGTTGAAGACCCACCCCATCTCTTTGGTAAGACTCACCTCCTCCCCCTGCTGCTCACACAAACAGTTTAGGCCAATGCTAACTTTTTGTCAATATTTATTGTCATTGAAGTCATTGATTCTTTGAACCTTTATGCTCCTCATTTTTACAGATAACACAAATTAAAACTGATGCATTTTTTAAAAATGTGATAGGCCAAATGAACCATCTATACTCCTGCATAATTTACTTATCATCGTCTATCACATGGTAAAAGACACTTTACATCACATGGTGAAGAGCAGGAAACCACTGAAGGTGTTGTAGTAATAGCCGTCGTCGTAAAGCACGCGATTTGCATAGAGTTGCACAAAAACACTGTCTCCAGCCTCCAGCTGCACCACTGCCGCGTTGGTCGCACTGTCGTGGCTGTCGTTGCCCTCGGTGTCCCAGGTGGACACCACCCGCTGGCTGTTCATCATCAGCGACACCACAGAGTTGGGCTGTCCGGAGTTGTTGTTGTACATGGTGTAGCTGAAGTAGTACATCCCCCGGACCATGGCCGTGAAGATGCCGGTGGCGGGGTTGTAGGCGCTGCCGATGTTGGAGAGGATTCTTTGATACTTCAGAGGTGTGTCCTGTTCAAACGGACCCGCGGAGCTCCCTAAGGCAGCGGAGAAGGCCGCCTTCGCCTTGCCGACCGCCATGGTTTCCTGAAGCGCCTTCAGCTGCTCGTTCTGATCCTGGTTTGTTTTCTTGAGCTCCTCTGCCTGGCTGTTGCTGGCTTGTAGCTTGGCTTCGACGTTGGCCATTTTCTGCACCATGGCACCGAGGTTCTCCTCCACGACACTTTGAGCGTGGGTCATGGCTGCCAGCTTCTCCCTCATGGCGGCCAGCTCACTGATCAGGGCGCAGCTGTCGGGTTGGCAGACCGCTAGGCTGGCCCCGCTCCCTAGGTAGGTCTGATTCCCAGCACACAGGCTGCTGGAAAAGAACAACAGCAACAGGAAGATATGCTCCATCTTTAACTACCGTCTCCACAAAAGCTGGATGTTGTGTGTGGTCCACAAGCCTTAGCCCTCCTATATATGTACAGCACCTGGTATTACGCAACAGTCTGACACACTGTCAGCATTTACTCAGTCTTGATAATATGATATTACACAAGAAGATATTAACAACAAAACTATCAAGACACCATTCATCAAACATTTTGCACTTTGATGATGACCACATACAGTGGCAGTGTATTGTAAAGTTGCTACAGTACAATAGCACTTCACTTTGTTTAATCTTGTATTAGTCACTATATTGCAGAAGACAATGGTATCACACCATCAACAATAGCAAGGCTTTTGAAGTATTATATAATTGTTTGCAAAGGGAGAGAGCATATGATAACAATTATTAACAAATATGATAACAAGCATTTTTTCTTTAGGAGAGGCTGCCTAACTGAGAGTGGCATATAGAGAGATGCGTGGCTTGTGCCAAGACTCAGTTTTATATTAGAGAGTGATGACTGGGTATAATCAGTGCTACTGTTGGGTGTAAGTGAAGAACATGTCAGCTCCCACAGCTATTTTGATCATTGAACTGTACTTTAAATCACTGTACTCTATATTGATGCTGTCAAACACACTCTTTTACATTTTTACTTTTTAGGCATTTTAGTATTTCATGAAGGTTTTGATTAATGGTCTTGAAGCTAAACCTGTGACTCATCACTCTTTCAGACTCTGGATAAGGTGGTGATGGAGATGAGTACTTGTGATGAGCCCCGCCCCCCTAATGGCCCGTCTCCCATAGCAACAGCATCAGGACAAAGGTGAGCTTTGGGGTTGTCTCTTTCACGCTTCTTATTTCCGCTCTGTCTTCTGCCTCTTAAGTCTTTTGGGTATAAGAACCTCCTTGCCTTCAACAGTCATGTCAGTCACCTTGTGTCTCGACTTCAGGTTTGTGGTCTCAGAATGAATAAATGTTTCCCTCACCCAAATTCAGTCCAGCTGAAACTCTGATTAAGCCATAACTTCTGGGAGATTCCTCATTTCATATTCAGTGACCATATTAGACAAAACATAATCGCTCTCCAACCATGTCTTCCTGTCTGTCTCTTCTCCAGTGAGTATGGCTTTGCTGAGAAGGTGGTGGAGGGCATGTCTCTGTCCATCAACTCCATCGTGATCAGGATCAGTGCCAAGGCCTTCAATGCCTCCTTCGAGCTCTCCCAGCTGCAGGTCTACAGCGTCAACACCAGCTGGAGTATCAGTGACCTGCGCTTCACTCGCATCCAGGACCCCCAGAGGGGAGAGGTCTGTAGACATGAACATACACAGCCAACCTGGGCCAAATATTCTCCACAAGTTTGTTTTAACATCCTTGGAGAAGTAGGTGGGTGTGGTTTTCTGCATTAGGGCACTTCATCAATCACAGAAACGTATAGTCAGTCAACTTCCAGATACTTTCCTGGGATTGCGTAAACTATCTGGCACTCATTGTATTATCCTACATGTTGGAAACCCCACCCATTTGGCACCCAAGTAAGCCAAAACAAACCATAAGCAAATGGCAAATATTATCAAACCCAGTTACACAAGCACACACAGTTTCATGGGCCTGGTGTCAGTGTAAGAGACACCATGTAGAAGTCACTGGGAAACCTGTTTTTGGTTTTCATTTTGGTCTCACACCATTGTAATGCATTTCGGTTGAGTACACTACACGCAAACTTTGACACTCTGCTTGGATTACGGTTACACTTCTCACTTTGACTTTGATTTTTGAGACCTGATTGCAACCAAACTTGATTTCATGAGATCTCATTGCTGTATGTCCAAACTTGAAAATGCCTGTTAAGTAGGGTTGGGGTTGGCTCCAGTGGCTATATTCACTTAAGTCTGTATCTGCATTACTTTTTCCCCTATCTCCGTCTTGATCCCTCTTCATTGCTTGTATGTGTATTGTAGCTGTATTATGTCCAGACTTTGTAGAGCTCCAATTACAATGCAAACCTGACTTCCATGTCTGGTTTTGAAGATGTGATAGCACTCTGAGCATAATCCAATGTTTGTGCGCCCAGACCTGTCACTTAATGCGTCCTGAAGTGAACGGATGATAGACTTTGCACTGAAACGAGAAGTGTAACTATAGCCTCTGATAGAGATAGTCAATCATGAACAACAGAATGACCTCTCATGCACATAGCATGTTCCCCACACAGGTTTTCTAACTTCCTACCCTCTGTGTGTCATTCAGATCTTGACGTTTAAGGAGATCAGCTGGCAGATGATCCGTATCGAGGCCGACGCCATCCAGAGCGCCGAGCACGAGATGCTGAGCGCCCCCATCCGCCTCATCACCAACCAGTCCAAGATCAGAGTCACTCTCAAGAGACGGGTCAGACACACACACACACACACACAGAAAATACAGGTTAATGCTGGCACTTTTTTTTTATTCAAAGTGATTTAGAATTAACAGAACAGGCGTTTGATGCTTGAAAACAAATTTGATATATTAGTTCCTCTGTCCTGTTGATTAACACGGCCTCGGGCCAACAAGCCGCTGGAGTAGAGTGAATTGGTTCCATGGAGAATCAGTGACAGCCTTAATACAGACACGGCTCTTTTGAAGAGATTCAGACATTGGCTCTGTGAATGTCCACAGACAAGCTGGAGCTGTTTCAGTAGAATCAGGCTGCCCGAAGCAACATCCACTTGTCCACCGTGAACACTAATCACTCTGTGTGGTCCCACAGCCTGCAGGGCCAGTTTCAGCAACAACTCTTATCACACACACTCACACACAGCTAGTGTGTGCTTAAACAAAGATGACTATTAATGACTGTGTTGAAGATACACAATAATCCACTAAAAAGTGCACAAAAGGCTTTTGTGTGTGGGGGGTGTGAAAGTAATTAGCTTGGTTTGTTCTTCAGGCTTTTACAGAACTGTTGAATAATGCATTTATCACTAGACACAAACTAATTCGCTCCCAAATACACTATTACTGCAGTTATAGCTCATACTGTGGAAAAGGATAGGCACGTTTTACCAGATAAAGGACATAAATGCATTTTGTGTGTTTGTAGCTTAGCATAATGTGTTTCTACATAAGTGTTTGAAAGATTGGGAGTGGGGAAAAACATTTGATTCCCATATAAACCACATATTTTGGGAAACAAATCTAAACATGTATTGCGTATTTTTATTAGCCTGTCATTATGTGGACTACTACATATTTAGCAGTTACCACTATCAGCAGACTGGGAAAGGGTAAGAATTAATAACTTTGTAATCCTAATAGGCATAAATATTGACTGGTGGGGGTTTTGGTGGCTCATGTGATTAAAGTGCCTACCAAATGCCAAAAAATATCTTTACAAAAAAGAAAGACATCAACAAAGGCATCACTAGTGAGTTCGCTGGAACCTGCAAGTAACAAAAACAGAATTTCCCAGTGAGGGTCACATTACATTACTGGGAGCTCTCAGGTTGTTTCCACCTGCATGACGTATGTTTTTACCCGTGGTTGTCCCCCCCACAGATGAAGGACTGTAATGTGGTGGCCTCCAAGCTGATTCTGATCCTGGATGACCTGCTGTGGGTGCTGACCGACTCCCAGCTCAAAGCCATGGTGCAGTACGCCAAGTCCCTCAGCGAGGCCATGGAGAAGTCAGCGCAGCAGAGGAAGAGCATGGCCACGGAGGACCAGGTACACACATATACACACACATATACCACATCATGCGACTCACAGACAACCACTCTAGCCCTATGTTTTAAATATACACTAGGGTTAGAAATTAGTAATAGCTAACACCAGCCAAATGCTGGCAAATTTTGAATTTAGTTGGTAAGTTTGTCACTTGCAGCTGTGGCAGGTAACCAAATTGTGTTTAATCTGTCTTTTTCATTCTAAAACATAATTTGGGTGGTAAAACATCACAAATTAGCTAGTGAAATTTGAAATTCACCAGCCGCTGTGGCTGGATAGTAAGTTTCATAACCCACACGGGCCAAGGTGAAATCCACACAGAGCTCAAAGTCCTAGCATCCTCTAAAATGATGTATCTCACTTCTGAACTCTGGTGTCCACATATAGAAGCCATTTCATGTTCCCTTGTTAATTTCTTTCACTTTCAATGAATCTCTTTCTTTCTCTCCCTATTTGTGTCTACCTCTCCCTTACCCTTTTTGTTGCATCACTCCTTCCCTCTCTCTCTCCGTGTCCTAATTCCACCCTGCGTGGATGAGCCATGTCATGGTCTGATAGTTTCTCCTTGTGTCCATGGAAATCATGTCTGCCCTTCTCTGTGTGATTCCCCCTCTGCCATATGGTGTCTCTCTGCCCTCACCTTTTCCTCAGCTTTTACCAATTGGGGACACGGCTTTTGTCCCCAATTGCACAAGCCGTCCCCAATCAATTGGTCTTAAGTCTGGTGTGTGTCCCTGAAAGTGACTGAAGTCATACCCACACACACACACACACACACACACACACCATCCAATGCCTATGCAAGTACAAATTCACACCCATACACATCCGACCAGTCTCATGCCATGTGTTTTCTGTAATTAGGCCTGAAACGCCATCTGCTGGAAGGATTGGCTACTGCACGATGATGTTGCAGGGATGGAATTTGCAGACCTTTCTGACAGTCTCTCTAACCTCTCTAGACCACCCTATAACAACAATCACACTGACAACAACACCACCAGTATCAACAACAACGACACCAAGACCAAAAACAACACCAGAAACACTAAGAGCAACACCAACAACACCACCCCGACCAACAACACCAAAATCAAAAACATCAACAATACCACCAACAACACACACAACACCAAAAACAGCAATACTGTAACACCTACAACACCACCACCAACACTAATCATAGTGTGTGTGTGCCTTCTTGTGTGTGTGTGTTCTGCAGGTGTCGTCGGCGCCCCCCTCGACCCAGCAGGTGCGTACCCAGCAGGCGTCCACAGCCGCTGACCAGAGTGCGAGCATGGCCAAGCTGTTCAGCGCCTACGACGTATGTGAGACGTCCCACCACCTCCAGATCACACACCTCGACCTGCACATCTGTGACGACATCCACGCAAAGGACAAAGGTAACACACACACACGCACACACACAAGCACATACACGTATTTGCATATATATTCCTGCATACAGGTACATTCACATGCACATACAGTACATAACAAGTGTACACACATACAGTACAGTATACAGTATTGTTAGATGTCAATTGTCATTTATTTTCTCTAGTTTTCATTTGTATTTGTGTCTTTTCGTTCTCTGTGGCGCACAAGATGAAGCTGATTTTTATTTGTTTAATTAAAAGTGTTGACTTGACTCTCTCTCTCTTTCTTTTTCTCTCTCTCCACTATGTAGTGATCAATAAGAGGATAACAGGTGGAGCCATGCAGCTTTCCTTCAGCCTCATCACTCTGGACTACTACCCCTTCCACAGAGCAGGTACAAACCCCAGGACCATCTCAATACAACCTCACAATAAACTCACTACAACCATCACCACAACTTCACTACAACCACACCACAACCTCACTATAAACTCAAAGCAACCCTCACCACATCCTTACTATAAAACTTACCGCAAACACACCATATGTTTTACTGCTGTCATGTCGCATCACTCTTAGCACAACTGTTGAAGAGCAACAGCTTGGTTGGTTCATGTGTGTGTTGTTGTTGCTACATACATAGTGTTGGGCAAGTTCTCGCATGTAAACTTCCAGGGAAGTGATTCCTCAGCTTTTTTAGGAATTCATGGTTATTTTTTTGCCACACCACTCCTTTTTATGAGTAGGAGTATTTTCTCGATTGCCTCCATTACTTTCTCTCTTTGTGTATTGTCCTGACCACAACCATGGTCTTCTCAGGTTTTAGTCACTTGATAAATCTTTCCATCTCTCATGCCTCTCGACTAAATCCCTGTATCTCCCTCTCCTTTTCTCTCTTGTTAATTGACAATTTTGGCCTCCTTTTTCTCATTTTATTCTGACAAACTTTTCCTCCCATTTGTTGTCCCCTCATCCCCTCCCTCTGTCTTCTATCGCTCTATCCTATCTCCTTACTCTACCCCCCACCCCCCCTCCCCAGGAGACAGTTGTGCCCACTGGATGCACTACAGTGAGGCCACCAAGTCCAGGGAGGGCTGGGCCCGTAACCTGCTGGACGAATTCAAGTCCAATGTGGAGATGCTGAAGAGCGCCGTTCGAGACCAGCAGGCCCCGGCCCCCACGCACGGCTCCCCACAACACGGTACACACACACACACACACACACATTAAACACAGTTAGGTAACTCAACTTGTTCTACGTACGTTTACATTTTTTGGCACACACATACATATACTGTACATGCATGCAAGCACACACACATTTGCATACTATTAAGTGCTATTAAGCTCCTCTCATACACACAGACACACACTCACTCTTTCACACACACACACACACACACACACACACACACACACATATAGAAACAAAAACACTTGTGTTTCCACACCACCATTTACCTCGTCCCTCTGGGTTTTCTGTCCTCCAGTGTCCCTTAGGGACGATGTGTATGGGCCCCTAGGAAAGCAGGACAGAGCAGGAGGAGGAGGAGGAGGAGAAGGAGGAGTAGGGCTTAGGGAGGCGGATGGAGGACTCCCAGAGTGGGGCCCACAAACACAGCCTCCGGCCCAGTGCTGCTGGTGCCTAGAGCCAGGTACCGCGGTGTGTGTGCGCACGTCCTGGTGCGGTGATACACACCTTTCGCGAGGCACAGCGGTTTTTCATTGGAGAACTGAGTTGTCGCTCTTTTCTGTTTCCCCCTCTGTCCTTCTGTCTTCATTTTTCTTTTCTCTGTCTCCCTCTCTCTCCCTCTCTCTCCAGGTAAAATAAGTACCTCTTCCAGCGCTTCCTTCAGTCCTCCCCCTCAGAGCCCCAAGACCCAGCTCATGTCGAGCTCTGTTGTTCTCAGGATGGCTGACTTCAGCATCTACCAGGTCACAAACACACTCTGGCTTACACACTCAAACCCTCATGTGTGGAAGGAATGAGACTTCACACATTTTCACTACTAACTTTGAATTGTTTTTTTCTGTGTGTGTGTTGTAGGTGTCCACGGCGGACCAGCGTCGCTCCAGCCCCAAGGCCATGATCTCCTGCAATAAGAAATCCCTGTACCTTCCTCCAGAGATGCCTGCCATCCATGTGGAGTTCACAGAGTATTACTTCCCTGACGGAAAAGACTACCCCAGTAAGACTGCTTGGCTTCCCTGTCTTCACTCAGGCTGCATTTATACTCAAGAAAGTCGTGGCTCATTCGAGAAATGTGAATGTTTACCACTTTGTTTGCTCTTTTTGGGCAGTTCAATTCTTTTTCTAACTCGTTTACCACAAATGAACACCATGGCCGCTGTTTTGGCAGTGATTGGCTACCTCACACCTCCCTTTCAAATCTATTCAAGCCTATTGATTCAACTCGGGGGAAGTCATTGACAGATGTGCAGCTGAAAGTACATTCATTCGTTGAATTACGCCCAGTGCTTTGACAAAAGAGTTATTACCCAGTTAATTCACTTTATCGATTACCCGCAAATTCACTTCACCAGGAAAAATAACAGGAACAGTTGAAGAGGATTATTTTTCTTCCGGCCAATGACTTTGTGGTCGAGGCTACATGGAGGATTCGTTCCAAAATTTAGTTTAAAAAACATAAACAAGGTCACTTTGTATGCATGACATAATCCCCCAAAGACACAGCATTTCCTCAAACCTCAAAAATGACTTCACCCATGACTAGTAACTTCAACAATATTCTATAATGATCTAATAATAATCTATAATCAGATCTTTAGAAGATTAGACTTTTGTAATGCCTTATTCCTTCCCCATAGCCCCCCTCCGTTTGAAGGATGTGTAACACCCCATATCTCTTCCCCCTCTCTCCTTCTCCTCCTTCTCCTTCTCCTCCAGTCCCGTGTCCCAACCTGTATGCCCAGCTGAACGCCCTGCAGCTGGTTCTGGATCCTCGCAGCCTGGTGTGGATCAACCTGTTTGCCCTGGACCTCAGGCAGAGTCTGGAGCAGTTCATGGAGATCTACAAGCTCAACGACTCGCAGAAACCCGACGAGCATGTTGACATCAAGGTTGACGGCCTCATGCTCAAGGTGTGGAGGAATGCCCGCACACACACATACCTTTTATTCCAGAATACTCCTTTCCATTCCTTTCAGGCAAATAATTATGCATTGTGATATAGATATAGAAATGTGTAACAATGCTCCTCTCGCTCTTCTTCCCTTTTCTCCTTCTTCTTCTCATGGCCTCGGTCCCCCCCTCCCCTCATCAGCTGGTGATCCCCACCGACCGTGACCCCTCCTGCCCCCCCGACCTGCCTCGCTCCGTCTCGGTGCAGACCTCGGAGATGGTGGCCACCAACACCCGGCACCCGGCCAACTGCACCCGCTCGCACCTCGAGGCCCTGCTGCAGGCCTTCCAGGAGGAGCCCTTCTTCTCTTCCTCCTTCTCCTCGTTCCCTCGCTCCTCCTCCTCCTGCTTCCCCCTCCTCCACTCCGTCTTCCAGCGTCACGCTCACGAACAAGACACCAGGCTCCACGACATCTACCGGGGCCTGGTGACGCCGACGATGGGGGCCGCCGCCCTCAAAATGCCCGCCGCCACCGACTTGTGGGCGCTGCACTTTGCCCAATTCTGGGTGGACTACGAGGGCACCCGTGGGGGCAAGGGGAGGCCGCAGCCCTTTGTGGACTCCTTCCCTCTCACTGTGTGGGCGTGCCAGCCGGCGAGACACACCCAGCACCAGGAGAGGCTGAGAGGCGGAGTCGGAGCAGGCATGACCAGGAGCGCGTCGGGAGAGGCTGTCGGACGGCTGCAGAGGAAACGCCTGCTGAAGGAGTATTACAGCACCGATGGCTCACCGACGCCGTCTCACGGCGGTGATACGGTGCTGGCGCCCAGCAACGGACTCCACAAGCCCCTCTCATTGGACAATCTACCTTCCTCCTCCTCTTCCTCGTTGTCTTCAACTAAAGATGCAGATGTGCACGTGTTGGTGCATGTGCAGAAGCATTTGAGCGCTCAGGTGTGTCAAAGATATGTTTTTTCCTCAGATTCACATAGCACCTCGTGAACTGGTTAAATGTATAAATTCTGTGGGTGTATGCGGAAGCAAATCTGCTGCTGGAATGTTTTTTGGCAGCATACATTTTATTTCATGCATATTCATTGGGATGATGGATAGACCTTCTGTTCATGTGTTTGTCACATGAGATATTTTAGACACTGCTAATGAGATTTTGAAAAAACGTAGGGAAATAATGCATCGCACCACTGTAAAATTACACTAATTGGCCAAGGGGGGGGGGGCTACAATTACAGGTCAAAACAAGGTGACATATTTATTACTTATTACATATTTATTACATAGCGAGGGACTCCATCATTTGTGGGGGACAGCATGTTTACTGCTGCCTTGTTATTCATCCAAGAACTGGATTCATCACAGATTACTCATTCCATTGTTACAGCTTCTTCACCATACCAACTAATAGCCACTGTTGTGTGTGTGTGTGTGTGTGTGTGTGTGTGTGTGTGTTTGTTTGTGTGTCCAGGTGAGCCACAGGCAGTATGTGTTCCTGATGCGTCTGCAGCGCAGTATCAAAGCCCTGCAGCAGACTCTGCAGCAGGACCTGGAGGAGATGGGCTCCAAGAGAGACCGCAAGGATCCCTCCCAGCATCCCGACGACCACCAGCCCTTCAGCGTCTGCCTGGGCCTCTTGCTGAAAAGTGCGGAGGTGTCCCTGCTCCTGAAGCCCGTCCCCCAGCCTGAGGGCTCGGGATCGCCCTTGGGGTCGGAGCTCTCCCCCTCGGAGAGCCGAGGAACCCTGGAGCCGGGGAGCGACACCGCAGAGGGGGCAGAGAAGGGCGAGAAGGGGAGCGAAGGGGGCGGCTGTGGACTGGAAGGGGGAGCAGCCAACAAGGGGGCGTGCACCGTGGACCAGCTATTATGTGAAGGGGGCTTGGAGGGCGGAGCCACACAAGGTCCCGCCCCACTCGTCCCCACCTCCACTTCCACCTCCCGTCCCGACCCAAACCGCAAAGCCTCATTGGAGGAGAGGACTTTAGTTAAGAACTCTGGGAGGTGGAGCTCTGAGGAAGGGGGTGAGGTGGTGGTGGATGGTCACACTGGAGGAGAGGAACAGGGAGCCGGACTAGACCCCATGTCTGACCCGCTCTGCTCCAAAGACTGGGGCGACAAAGACAAGGCCGCAGCAGCCAAGATGTCTCAGTCAATATCCAGGTATTCACATTCTCACTGAAAAAAGGCTGCGATATTACACACATTTCAGTACCATAGCACACACTCATCAACAGATTTGAGATTTAGGTTGTTATAATTATAATTTCATACATATCACAGGTTTCGCACAGGGATCCTATACAGGTCCGGAAAGCATGGAAAATGATTTTGATAATTTCAAGGTCATTAAAAATATTTAAAACCATGAAAAAATCATGAAAGCTTGGAAAAAGTATGGAAATTCACTACCACATTGCTAAATTACTTTCCATGGATTAGTAATAACATTAGCGTATAGTCAGAGGTATAAAATAATGTGGGCATAATCTGTAATGTCTAAATAACTATGGTCTGGAAAAATATGCCATTTTAAAATAGAAAATGTGTTGGAAGCATCTAAGCAACAAGACATAAAACTAATGTAGTACTGTCTGTCACATATTGTAATCTTAAAGTATTACATATCATTACCATAACGCAATCCATCATCGGGTAGCGAGATAGTCTTAGCTGTAACTTAACGGGTGTTATAAAATATTAAACCCTATCAGTGCCTCTTTAATTTTCTACTTCACGTGTCACCCTAGTAATAACATGTCACGGTTTTCAGGCTTCATAATTGAACCACACCACAATTTCCAGAATTGTCCCTGGTCTTCACTTTGGTTAACGTATATGATGGGTCAACTGCATTTTAATCTGTCCCACTCCTGAACACAAGTGCTGTGTGTTGAACGCCCATATGAGAGTGTTTCTCTACATGTATGTCCAGTCCTCATGTCTAACTCTGACTTCACATTTGTCTCTTTCATTATGTCTCTTTCATTATGAGTGTTGGCTGACCTGAAGCAGCCTATGTCTATGTGTGTGTATGTTTTACTCATCTGTTGTCTGTCAGCACTATGTGTATCTTTTGTTGTCAGCACTATGTGTATCTTTTGTCATTCCCCCAACTCATTCTACTTCCTTTGGGCTCTTGACCCTTGCTTTGACCTATGCGAGGTGTGTGTGTGTTTGTGTGTGTGCGTGTGTTCTCTCTCTACCAAGGAAAGGAAGTTTGTCTGTGGTTTCTGATCTCCTCAGCTCCTCAAACTCCAGCAGGTCCACTTCCCTTTATTCCATGTCCAACATGTAAGACACTCGCTATGGGTCTGTGGCTAGCTGTACTAACACGTGTGTGTGGGTGTACATGTGTGTGTATGTGGGCGCTCTTGTTCTTGTGACCCTAGGATATGTAGTGCAAATGTGGATGTGAATCCCCTGTGGGCATGCATCTGCATGTGTGCATGACATGTTAGTCCTTGTCTGTGTGTTACGTTTGTATATGTGTTAAATGAAGGAGTTTTTCGGTGTGACTAGCAGTGATGGTGGAGATGAAAAAGAGAGCTCCTTGTTTGTGTTTTTTTTTTTCAGCCTTGTGTTCTTGTGCTTTTGGGAGCCACTTTGATTTCGTCCGTTGTGAGTTTCTTTAGATCGTCTCTGGCGCTTGGGAAGATAGCACACTTTGTTTTCACTTGACCTCAGACAACTCGACACAAAGGAATGGAGCGATATTTAATTCATGACTTGACGAGCCAGCTCTGTTAGCAATCTAAGAGCGTGATGGACTCCATTCACTGTCGCCATAAAGACAAATTTCTTATCAGACGTGATGAGATAAAAGCACTCTACCTGCTTCTCTCTTCTCTTCCTGCCTTTCACTTCATCAATGAGCCAATCAATGACACAATCAATCAGTCACTCAAAATCATTATGAATCAATGAATCGCAAATCATTATGGATCAATATGACTAAATGTTGCCAAAGTAGATTTCATATTATACAGAAAGATAATTTAGAATTAAATAGATATGGTATTTATATGTAGTGTATGTAAAAATGTAGAACACACCTCATTTACCTTTCTCTCTCTCTCTTTCACACACACATGCACACTCTCTCTCTCTCTTCCACGTAACCCCTTGGCTGTATGTGTGTGTTGTAGTGGTCGCTTGATGCGGGACCGCTCCCAGTCCAGTTTCTCAGTGTCTTATAAGAACATGAAGAAGAGTCCATCCCTGCAGTCCCTGGACAACATCTCCATAGACAGCTACCTGATGGAGGACGGAGACACCTACAGCCTGCTGGAGAGAGGTGGAGCACACACACACACACACACACACACACACACACACACACACACAGCAGGATGGTGTAGTGGTTAGAGAGATGCCCCTCAACTGGAAGGCTCGGTACATGTACTTGCAGACTTTCAGCCTATTTTTGTCAGAAAACCGTTTTGACCAGAAGGTGGCAGCATTGTGCTTGTGATGTAAAATATCACAAGAAAGCTTTTGTTTGTCATATTATGTGTATTGATAGACCCATAAAATGTTTAAACAGCAAAGTCAAACATGTATATTTATCTGTGTGGGTCATGTTTGTATTTGTGTTTGCACTGGACAGACGACGTGTCCATCTCAGGCTTCAAGGATGCCGTGAGCGAACAGAGCGCCACGGAGAGCGCCGCCGAGGCAGTGATTGGTCAGGAGCAGGAGGGAGGCATGTCCCCTGACACTGTCAGCGCCACCTCCCAGAGCATCGACGAACCCACCAAAGACTTAGTAAGATACCACAGCTTATACTACTCCTCCACCCATCATCACATAACATGAAACGGACTCTAGCCACAGTGTGGAAAGTCTGGTAAAGTCCGGGTTGTTGTAGACCCACTGTCATCTGACATATTGTGATGTTGGTTGTTGTGAAGAATAATATTTAGCTATCTAATGATATGGTCTGGTAAACAGTCATATTGCCCAGACACTATCAGCATTCTGTATACCATATTTAAGTCAGAAATTCATGTCCAGTCAAGAAATTAAGGTCTGGAAGAAATGTGAAGATTGGAAGAGATATATTTTTAAATGGAGCACTGCCAAGTAAAGCCAATATGTGCACACTTTCAGACAGCTGTTGATGAAGCTAATGATAATTCTGTTGTTTGTGTGTGTGTGTGTGTGTGTGTGTGTGTGTGTACCTCTCCCCCCAGGTGTCGGTGCTGGTGCTGAAGGTGCGGTCGGTGTGTGTGGGGATGGAGGTGGTGGGTGAGAGCACGGCCGTGGCTCTGGAGGTGGGCCAGGTCAGACCCAGCCAGCTGGGCAACGTCAGCCTGCGACAGTACCTCAGCAACCGCAGCCTGGGTAAGAGCAGGACGTCTGCATCCACTGCTACATACTGTCAGAGGCAGAATGAAACATGGAGCCGTGCGTTTGAGCTCCGATTTGATGCCATACAGTTACAAAGCCATTTAGTTTCATTTTACATTTGTTGTACTGTTGCTAGTTTGACTCCAATTTAAAGGTGCGGTTAAATGTTAAAGGTGTTACACGTAGCGTTTTTACATCAACAAATCATTGCCACATTAATTTGAGACATTAGTATAATTATCGTAAACAAACAAGACCATTGGAGAGAGGATTGGCAGCCTCTACATTGCATTTTACATTGTGTGTGATTTTGCAGTAAATCTGCTGGACACAACATGAAGAGATGTTCTTCCAGTGCAAACAGAGCTAAAGCTTTCAGAGTTTCTCCCAATGACAGATGGTGGGACGAGCGAAAGACTCATAGAAAATCACTTCCAACATGTTTATCCTGTTCAGTAAAGCAAAAGATAAAACCTTTGACTGAAGAAGCAAAGAAGGCGATGCCGGGAAGGGGGAGGGGGGGACAAGTAGCAACATCCTCTTTGCAACGACGCAATGGGGTCTGTGGGAAATGTGGTTTTCATTTTGAGAAGCACCAGCAATGACAACACCACTGGCATGAGATAGAGGCGAGCAAAGGTCTTGACCATGGTCTCATTTGTTTACAGTAATTATACCAATGTATCACAATTAATTTGACAATGATATATTTATGTTTAAAAAAAGCAACATGTAGCTCCTTTAATATTTGTTTAATATCCCCAGTTTAGACTTTAATAACATTTGAATGTAGTTAAAATTAATGAATCATAATGTATTATTATATGGAACAGGCAAAATGCTGGAGGCTAGAATAAAACAAGCTAGGCCCACTTTATATTGTGAGCTTGTTAGGCTTTTGTTGAAGTAGGCTATAGCCTATTTCTTAGGTTCAAACAAATGTCTAAGATGAGAGTGAAGGGACATTTGTCGAGATTTGTGTGTGTGTGTGTGTGTGTGTGTGTGTGTGTGTGTGTGTGTGTGCGTGCGTGTGTGTCTTTAGACTGAAGCCAGCCAAATAACCATTGGAGGAATAGGGGAGTTTAATAGAAAAGTTCTGACCCTCTTGACCTTCCATTTTGCCTGTTTACATTCCACCATGAGGCAGACAGCTGGCCTGACCAGTCTGTGACTGACCAGTAGAGGCAACATAAGGACAGAACTGCTTCACCCAACACACACACACACACACACACACACACCAGCAGCAGAGGGAAGCTAGGAGAAAGTGTTGATTGACAGAAAGATGTAGCCTGTTAAAAAGAGAATTATTGAATCTGTGTGTGTGTGTGTGTCGCATGGGGTTTGGCTGGTCAAGAGGGACACTTGGCCTGAATCTTCCATTAAAGTAGGTTAACCATTATACTCCTAGTGTACACATACACACACACACACACACACTAATGCAGCATCCCAGTCCCTCCCTTTGTTTACCTTGCCGTAATTCCCCACAGGTATGGTGTGTTCAGTACCAATACCTACTGCTCAAAGCAGCCAAGGTAAAAGCTGTGTGTGTGTTAATTCGCCATCCGTAATTCAACATGCATGCTTGCCTTAGCGTGTGTCTGCTCCCACTTGTGTGTGTGTGTGTGTGTGTGTGTGTGCGTGTGTGTGCGTGTGTGTTTGAAGGGTGTTTTCCCAGTTTGTGCGTCTTCCTTCGAATCCCATTTTCAAACACAGGTGTTTTCTCAACGGCATGCAATGCAGATGCACATAGATGCTGTATGTTGTATTGCACCTGATTGCATGAAGCAGACTGAGGTGTGTGTGTGTGTGTGTGTGTGTGTGTGTGTGTGTGTGTGTGTGTGTATGTCGGTGTATGTGAGCATTAGTATATGCAAGCGATATTCCTAAGTGTTTTACTGGGAGTGTAGTGTACTGATAATTTTTCAGCAGCAGAGGATGTTTATGTGACATCGAGAAGTGTGTGAGTGTGTGTATGAGTCTGTGTGTGTGTGTGTGTGTGTGTGTGTGTGTGTGTGTGTTCTAGCACCAGCACTTAAGAGAGGGTAAAATCGACAGTAATGGAGTGAGTGGTCCCATTATTTGCAACATTAAGCCCAGAGCCTTAAGTGTGTGCGTGTGTGTGTGCGTGAGTGTGTGTGTGTGTGTATATGAATATGTCTATATGTGTGTGTGTGTGTGTGTGTGTGTGTGTGTGTTCGTGCATGCATCTGCACGCCAGTCAGCCAGATTCAAATTAACTGCTACTATTTGTGTGAACTAGTGTTAACCCCATGGATGTAGTCTCTCCATTCTCTGCTCTCTGCCTAATTTACTCTAGCTTCTCTCTCTCTCTCTCTCTCTCTCTCTCTCTCTCTCTCTCTCTCTCCCTCTCTCGAACTCTCTCTTTCCTCATTTCTTACCTTTCTCTCCTCTATTCCCTTCCCACCCACCCCTCTTCCCCCTCCCATCCTCATCTCTCCACTGCAGCAGACTTTGCAGTTTCAGTCCAGTGATTCAGGCAATGAGAGAAACGCCAGCTTTACCCCTCGCTACCTCTCCCCCTATCTCACACAAGAGCAATCCCTCCTCCCTCCCCCTCTCTCTCTCTCTCTCTCTCTCTCACTCTCTCTCTCTCTCTCTACCTTCCCTCATCCTCTCTCGCTCGCTCTCTCGTTCTTTCACCCTACCCTCAAGCTCCTACTTCATCTTCCTCCTAATCCTCTGTCATTTTATCCCTCCCCTCACTACCTTTCCTCCCCTCATCTCTCTTTCTCTTTTCTCTCTCTCTCTAGGCCATCTTTTCTCTCCCTCACTGTCTTATCACACTCCCTCAGTCCTTGGCTGCTGCCTCTCCCTCCCTCTCTCTCTCTCTCTCTCTCTCTCGCTCTCTCTCGCTTCACCCGCTCCCATCTCTCTCTTTTTTTTTTCTCTCCGTTTCCCTCGACCTAGCCGCCCAGGATTGAGAGAGAATATGTCATTTTATCAGAGACGAGCTGACTGCAATGTATGTGTGTGTGAGAGAGACGTGTGTGTCCTGAAAATGCTCTATGGTATTAACCCTTGCCTTTGCCCCACCCAAATCTCCTGTATGCGTCTCCTCTCCTCTCCTCTCTGTCTCTCTCTCTGTCACACACACACAGACACACACACTTTGCTTTGGAGAGCATATTATGGGACGTGAAACAGTTCTCAGTGTCCAAATGAGAAGAAGTCTTTAAGTGGCCGTTTTCATGCCTTGCTGAGTGGGTCTATTGCAAGTGTGACTGGTGTTGACTCTCGCCTATTAAGACCTTGGGCTCGTAATTGTGTGCTTGCCAGCTGAATTAGCCCGCGTGTGTAAAGTGGTAAAGATTCTGTGAAAGGAGGGTTTTAATTACCCTGCCCTTGCCTCTCATTGTGGGCTCAACACCCCGCGCCCTCTACTTCTTTCATCAGTGCGCCTTCTATTTCTCCATCCATTTCTCAATGAACACGTCTCTGTATCTGTCTCTCCATCCCTTTTTTTCCCCTCTTGTTCCTCTTTCCTTCTCTTTTTATCAGGCCAGTCATGCCAGGGGTGACACATTCATTTCGTTTACATCCGTATGCTGTCAAACCTTTGTCACTGAGTTTACAGCACTTGAGAGTCATTTTCTACAAATCATGTCCGTTCTTTACTGAGGAATATAGCATTAATAAAAGGGAGTGAAAATTCTACAATTGTGAAAATTTTACTCCTTTTTAATCCTCTGAAACTTAGCTGGGAATTTTCAAACGGCTCCCTAATCCTCTTCTGGTCTTCAGAAATAGCTACGCCATCTGTACAGAATCTGGACTTCTTTCAGTCTCCTCCATCCCACATTCTTCTCCATTCCTTCCTGCTACTCTTTATTTCAAAGCGCTGTCCCATTTCTGTGTCTGTTTCTCCATCCCACCTTTTCTCCCACTCTTTCTGATGCCTTGCCTCTTCCCTCCCTTCCTTCATCCCTTCTCTCACTCCGACCCCGTTTACGCCTGGCGTTAACATGCGTCCTGGGTGATTGGACTGTTCAGATAGAGCAAAAACACATAAAATCCAGCTGGTTGAATTGAAGATCCGACCACGCAAATCACCTCCAGAGCCGCTCTGAGATGCATTTTGCCACATTAATAACAACGTGTAAATGCATTGCATCTTCAGTCTATATTGGGCAACTATTTATTTGGTAATATACTTTCATGCACAGACCCTACCACATTTTGCACATCCAAAATCAACATAATGGAAAAATGAATTTTCACGATACTTGTGTATTGGAACAAGCAAGACGAGGTGTTTACTGTCAGATTTAAAGGATGTAAATATCACAAGAGGAAGTAACATGCACAGCACGCTGCATTTTGCAAGGGAGAGAGAAATCCTATTTCATAGTGCATACCTGAGACGCATTTTAATGTCAGGTGTAAATGTAGTCCAGCTAAATCATATGTAGGCATAATCCAGGTGTGAGACTCATGCCAGGAGTAACGGGACCCTCCGTCTCTCCTCCCTCCCAGCCGGTGGGGAGATCGGCTCCGGGGCCGACGGGACCCTCCATCGTCCGGAGGTGCGGGCTCGCCTGGAGAGCGGGCCCTGCGCCGCCGCCCACTCCCCGCTGGCCGAGCGCAACGGCTTCCTGCAGCTGCGTCTCCACGGATACCGGGCCAGCTTCCTGATGTCCACGCTGCGCAACCTGGCCCACTTCCTGGAGGACGACTCTGCGCCGCAGGTCCTGCCCATGGAGATCAGCGTCCGGGACACGCACATCGACATGAAGGTGGGCGTCTCCGATGCTTTTAGGTTTTGTACAGTATACTCTGTTTAGTGCCAAATATGTTTTAGGTTTGTGTTGAAAGTTTAGAATTCTGTTACAATGACTGATGTATTTTTGTCTTTAATTTTAATTTTAATCTTCTAATTTGGTCACTGTCACTGTCCTGAGGCTGGTTGAAGTTTGTAGTGTTTGTAGTTGTTAGGTCACACAGCTTTAGAATAAGTTGACTTCTTTCTATGCTCAACTCTAGGCAGGCAAAGGTTTTATAAAGGTAAAAGGTAGGGTCACTGGTTTTGATATGGCTCCAGAATTTGCTCTCCTTTGAATCTGCAAAAGTAAAGAATATTGGCCCAATTCTAAGAGTTTGAGGCTTTGTACCCCGAGGATACTGCTGCAGAACTCTACCTGCAGCCTTTCAGTTGGATATTTGTCCCATTTTGCCCAATCGTGTTGCAGTAATGGACCCCATAACTCACTGCCATACAGCGCAATAGGTTCTATAACCAAGTTAAATATTTTGAACCATGTCCTAATTGAAATTTGGATTTGAACGGAATGTTTAATGACACAGAAAGCCCTTTCTACCTTCTGTGCGAGTTCCTTCACGGATGAGTAGATTTCCTGGAGAACTGGTTTGGAAACCTGGGTATTGATAATTTCTCTCTCTCTCTATCGCCCAACACACACACACACACACACACACACACACACAAAATACACGTACTATCACACACATGCTAACACACGTGCTAAAGTGTTCTGTATCTCCCGCAGGATGACGGTCCTCGCGACAATCCCTCCGACCCGGAGCCCTCCCCCATCACGCTGCATGTGGACAGCCTCATCATACACAGACGAGACGATGGGTCCTTTTCTATAGGAGGTGATACACACACACACACCCTCACATACACACACACACACCAGATATCTCCACCTCCACTCCAGCGATGATTCACTGCCGTTATATAACGTGTCCCATTAAGTGCTTTTAAGTCCACATTCAGCACATCCACACCCCCAAACTCCCTTCTGTTTTCTCTCTCTCTCCCTCCTACTGCCTCACAGTGGACAGCGCAGCGGAGCCCAAACCTAGGAACGAGGGCCCGTTGATTGACAGCTCTCTGAGTCCAGTCCCTGAGGCCGTGGGCGGGGCCAGCGGCATTCCAAAGGCTACGCAGACGCAAGCCCCGCCCCCCAGCCCATCTCCGTCTGCCAGAGAAAAGGTGAGACGCACACACACACACACACACGCTGCATTCACATTGTGGTGGATAGAGTGCAAATCAGATGTTCATTGTTTTCAGTAGAACGTCGGTAAACTCTGCCAGCATGTGCCTGCATTTGAAACTGGCGACAAAAGTTTAATTTTCTCTTTTTTTTTTTGGCGTCTACCGCGGCGGTGAAAACAAACCAGATCTGAAAAATCTAGTAAAATGGATGTGCATATATATTTGTGCACCTGCTCTTCTTGTCTCTTCCTCCAACAAAGATAAAGCAGCAAATAAACAAGAGCTTTCTTCTCCATCATTTTGGAGGCCGGGAGAAAAAAATGTAATGCCAAAATTTGGTTTGGCTGAGCTATCCCTCTTCCCTGCTTGGCTTCTAGTTCATTTGCAGTGGGAGTGATATTTTAATCATTTATGCAAAACACATTTTGAAATGAAGTATTGAAAATGAACCGTCGCACAGTACAATCACTTTTTTAATCGGTGTTTATGAAAGTGGTTGAACCTCTTGTTTGGCAGCACGGAGGCCGTTTTCCCTCGTGGTTCGCTGCCATCCCGCGACACCGACATGTAAACCACAATGTGAATGCAGCTACACAAACACACACAGACATCTCTCTCTGTCCCGTCAAATCTCACCCTCATTTCCTCCGTCCCCTTTCGTGTTTGTGCGCAGATGCTGGTGGAGGAGAACGAGTGTTTGAAAGTGGAGCTGTCCAGAGCCAAGATGGCGCTGGCCGAGGCCCAAATGGAGAAAGACTCGCTGCTGCACCGCATGAAGAACCTCAAAGTCAACACCAGCTAGGCCCGGCTTTCTCTCCCCAGCCAGCCTGCCCAGCCGGCCGGCCGGCCACCACTGGTCCGCAGCGACAAGGGCCGCCACCGGAGGGCAGGAGCGAGCGAGGGGCTGCCGGACACATGCTAAAATAATTCAAGGCAACGTCAACAAGCGAAGAAGAAAAGGGGGGATTTCTCGCCTATATAACGGTTCAGTCTCACATACCCTTTGCACGCTCATTTGCAAAGTGAGCCACCATGTGACTTGAGACTGCAAAATAATCCCTCCTTAAAGCAATGCAGAGTCTGTTTCTAGACTCAAAAATACACGTTTTTACACGATTGTCATGTGTGTTTTATGTTCTCCACCACTGTCTCCCGTTTTGGACTGCGGAGGCAATCGCTACGCTCAATCAATCTGGACATGGCGGAAAGGGACAGATGGGAGTTAGTGGGAGAAGATGAGGGTGTGTGTGTGTGTGTGTGTGTGTGTGAAAGAAA
Source organism: Centroberyx gerrardi (assembly GCF_048128805.1). NCBI lineage: Eukaryota > Metazoa > Chordata > Actinopteri > Beryciformes > Berycidae > Centroberyx > Centroberyx gerrardi. The sequence continues at coordinate 8,831,296 of NC_136020.1, forward strand.
GAGGATGCGGATATGATATCCACGGTTCAGGAGTTGTGCCTACGGTATGCAAAGCTTGGAGGTCAGCTTCGCCCTTCCCACACTGTTCCTGTTGCGTAAGTTGAAAGAAAAAACAAAAAAAAAACATCAACCCACAGCTAATCCTAGATCAGCTTAATTCAACCCCATAGGTATGAAGGAACACTGAATGTCATATCTTCAGAGGAATGTCTTAAAAAAAAAGAGTTATTTTGCACTGCACTGAAATGTAACTTAGTGCTTTCATATTTGGGGGGGGGGGAGAGAAAAACCATGCTCTTACTTGTCCTCAGAGTGTGTATAGTGTATATTGTATAAGAATGTGAAGACACATAACTGTTTTCTACAGAACTTTGAATGGTTATGCAGTGTTTCGGTTGAATGTGTACGTGTGTGTGTTTGTGTTTCTCAGCCAGAACAAGCATTTCATTACGAGGAGAGGATACGTTCATACCTATCAGCGGCCCATTCCACGGCTTTGTCAGCAATACCCCAAAACATCTTTATGCCCGACACCCCCCTCCCCCCATCCTATTTTTCTATGTGTAAATAGCTACTTCCGTGTGCAGCACTTTTAAACTGAGGCACTGTATATACAATACCGCTGTGCAAAAAAAACACCCTCCTGTCCTGTGAGGGAACACAAGATGGACAGTGGAGAAAGCGCCGGCACCATCTGGGACGTCGCCCGTTATATTATCCAAATGAGTACAAAGCGTACAAAACCCGCGTGTGCTGTCTAACTCCCTCTTAAAAAGCATCGGAGGGTAATATGGGCACATTCGAGCTGCCTGGCTATATGTGTGTGTGTGTGCGTGTGCGTTTATGTAGATTTCTATATTTGCATAATCTTTCATGTGTAGTTTTTCACAGACGAGCGTTGCCCATATCTGCTGCTGTTCCATGCTTTGTGCCTGTGTGCAGGGGGGGAAACGCTTTGGGGAAAACCCCCCTTTTCAGTAGATGTGAAATTGAACAAAATTCTCTTAACACACAGACGCTTTGGCACATCACAAAAGACTCTATGGACGGACTTTGTTCTCACACCTCGGCTTTTACCCAGCAGTAGATCCCGTGCGTCCGTCAAGCTGTCGTGGCTAGCCTTCGTATGCAACTGTCAAAAGTCCTGACTCGTACTTCGTCCCAGTTCATTTCAGTTCAGTTCCAGTTTGCGTCTCTTCAAGTTGTCCCGGGCCCATGTGAGGTGGACGAGACGAAACACACAGCTAGTTCTCTGCACAACTACGCTATCAAGACTTGAAATGTCGGAGGTAGGATTTTAACACTTGATTGTATGTAGAGATGGATTTTTTTTGGGAGGGGGGGTGGGGGGGGGGGGGGGGGGATTTTGTTTCATCTTTGTTCTTCCTCCAACAGACCCTGCCTCCGTCACCACAGCCCCTTCCCCTTTCCGGGAAGCTCCACCCTCTGACAACCTGTGGAGTTTAAAAAAAGGACTAACAGTAATAAGATGTATTATTTGTCTGTCAAAAGCTGCTGAAACACCGATGAAAATAAAAAGGGTATCCAATTGAGAAGGTTTTATCTCCACTAGCTATTTCGGGTGTGAATTCATTTGCCAGAAAACACAGTCTGTCTTTAATCCTCTATATGAAATATCATGACATCTGTGCTCCTGCATCAGCAGTATTTATCAGGTCTGTGTTCGGGGTCTGTCCTGAAATACAACCCGTCTTGTTTTGCAAAGAGAGTACAAGGAAACATTACAATGAAGGGAAGGAGTTTAGACGCTTTGGAGATGGCCCAGAACTGCCAAGCCCAGGGCCTTCAGCAACACACGGAGAAGGAGCTGCAGTAAATGACAAGTTTTCCAGTAAACAAAAAGCTATTTCCTCTGCTGTTTCAGTATGCAGCAGCAGTAGACGTCGCCTCCTGTCCTCTATAGCCAGAAATAACCATTAAATATGTGTCTCGCCCCCTTAATTTGAAATGTCACACATATAGGCTATAGCACATCTCCATTGAGAATGAATTGGAGAGCAACCTGATGGATTTTCTGGGGATTTACAGGCACATTTCCTGGTTCAGATCCGTCAGAAACTACAAAGTTAAGAGTTCAAACAAGCACATCGTATGAGCCCGCAAAGTGGGTCTCCCCTTTGAGATGTATAAATTTAAAATTGGTTCTTTTCTGACAACTGGAAACAAGAAATTCAGAGTATTCAAGTACAAGTGCAGCCTCTATGGGCGGTGAAATGAGCTGCATCGCGCCACTGGGGGTGGATGTTTGGACTTTGTGCACATAAATGGTCATGACATTTTATGGCCGGAGTGGTGCAGCGAAGCACTGAGTCATAGAAGGGCATTAACTCTTTGAGTGTGTGTGTGTGTGTGTGTGAGAGAGGGAGAGAGAGGTTCTGTTCTGCTGGTGCTGACGTGAAAGTGTGTTTACATACTGGAGCTTTATGTTTATGTGATGATGGATGCGTCGGTGCGAGTCGTTTTATGTAAGCAGAGCATGTACATGTGTGTATTTAGTTATATATGTGTTGGAGAAAGAGAGAGGGAGAGGAGACCAGCCCAGTGTACAGCTGGATTGTGGGAAATATGATGAGAGAGAGAGAGAGAGGAATCAGGTTGTCTCTTGGCTCAGTCCGAGTGCAGTATCTGTGTCCAACGCCCAGTGGGACTGAAACTGCCTGCTCTCTCTCTCATTTTCTGGTTCCTCTCTCTTCATTCCCCTGCTGTCTTAACGCTGAGCCTCGCTGCATCTCACTTCCCTCTCTTCTCTGTCTTTTGCCTCGTTTCTGGTGAAGGTTGGGTGAACCCCCCTCCCACGCACACACACACACACACACACACACACCTACCAGCCCATAACGGTCAGGCCATTCTCTCTACCTCTACTCCCTTATGAAAAAGAGCTATAATAACCCATAATAAGTTTTAGAAGGATACTGTAAAAACTGAGTCCCTATAGGTACAGTGTATTACAGGAATATTATAGTGTTACCATAGGACATAAAAAACAATACCATAGAGAACAATAAGGTCACTATAAACTCACCATTGAAAACAGACACAAATAAGTCCCTATAGGAATATTATAATGATTTTTATTATGGCTCCCCCTCCCTTCTCCCCCTTTATCCTTCCAGGAGCAGGTGTATGTGTGTGTGTGTGTGCATGTGCGTGTGTGTGTGTGTGTGTGTGTGTATACATTCATTACAGTGGACTTAAACAGCATAATGCAGTCACTAAAGCATTCAGTGCTTCTTAGGAGGGCTAATGCTGCTTTCAAGTGCTGAAGGAAATATCGCAATTGTGGGTTTAGCTTCACATGAACAAAGTGGTACGTATGAATGGGAGTTTTCTGTGGCTTTATCATTGGGCATTCAATGGAAATAATCAGTATTGGATAATCAATATTGTATGTCTCTATTTTCTATCTTTGTATAACTTTTAACTTAGTTGTCACACAATATTAGTTTTCTTCATTCTGTCACTGCAGCACAAGAGAGCTCGCTGCCACTTGATTTCTTAAATGAAGCAGCCATAAAGAAACTACTGTGACAATGTTATTGTTGTTGAAACTGCCAAAAATCAGATGAATCCGCCACAAGTCGTTTTTACGAGTTTAGCAATCGGAATTAGGAGCCTAGGCGGAGCACTTGAAGGCAGCATTTTTCTCCAAATACCAATTAACCAACAGTTAAACCATTAGGCAGGTCCCAACACGCACCGATGGCAGTGGGGGCGCAGTGGAGAGAATGACAGAGGGGGTGTGTCTCTCTCCCAGGCTGTCAGTGGACACAGCAGAGGCAAGGGCGTTAAAAACCCAAACACACTGAATGTCTGCGTTCATTCCCCATTTACACAAAGCCTGCTCTGACCTCCAGTGTTTCCAAATCTATTAACATTTGCCTTGTAATGTCGCCAAGCAATTAAGAGGATACACCCTGGGGACCTACAAAAATAATTTACATTTAATAATTTAATTTCAGACATATTTAATAGACTAAGTTTCATATAACCTGAAAGCGGCACAGTTAACAAATGAGTGTGACTTTTTAAACAGCCTAACAAAGGCATCGCCTCCTGTTGGTGCTGTAGCATCGTCATCCACGCCCAGGCTGTACAATGCTGCTCTTTGGTGCGTCAAGTTATATAGAGTTAGCCACAAAAAGACCGGAGGTTATGCCTTCAAAATAAAGGTTTGGCTCGACACTTGGTTTTAAAGGCCCATTCTGCAGCCTCAAAGAACAGTTGTGCCACTGCTGTGTAAATCGACTTGTTTTAGCCCGTAGACATCCTTCCACGTTGGCATAAGTAGTATACAGTAAGTTTGTATGTGAGTCTGTGAATTTTTGGTAGTCCATACTGTGAGTGGCATCTTTATGCCTTTATGGCTATCATGGGCATCAATTGAGTATGGTAAGGTGTGACGCTCACCTTACCTTAATCTAATTAAGTGATCTTAGTAGTGTTTTATCATTGTAACAGAGAGCAAAGATCAAGTAAAAATCACCAGAAATGTATTTGGAAGCCATAAATAATAAATAATAAATCACACCAAAGCATTCAGGACGTGTTCCCTCTTAGTAGTTTGGTGTTCTTTGTCTATCACGTTGGCCAAATACTTAGGCCTATATCTTGTCAGTCATCAGTCACTGCTCTAGAAATTGAGTGTAGCCTATTTATATTGGCAGGTTTCAAAGATTTGGTGGCAAATGATACTAGATGCAGGGACTCTACCATAACTTAGGTTTTGGTGAATTGACGCCCTTGCAGTATAGTATATTGCATCTTGTATAGGCCTATATGTCTATGAATATGTAGTATGGAAAACATCAACTGTATTTTAACCTACTTCAGATTCCTCCCTTAACATATTCTTTATCATTGCCTCTGTACTTTGTATTACTCAAACAACGTTGCAACACGTCCGTCAATACGGGTTTTATTTTGAAAGTTATAACCGGAAGTCCTGTGTCTTATTCTGGCTAACTTGACGCGAGTCTCTCAGGCGACACAGATACGCACCGGCCAGTGCGGTTCTGGGGAAGAAGTGGCGAGTAAAGAAGGACGGAAAGCTGCTCTGGAGCCGGACAGGATCTCACCTCCAGCCGGGGAGCCGCGGGAGCTGAAGACAAGGCACGAGCCGCTGCTGGGAGGCAGGAGGAGGTTGTTTTTCACCGGGTTTTCACGGGGTTTCGCTGCACTTACACTTACGGGGAGGAATTCGCTTTGGAGCCTCCGGTTCCCCCCGTTGCGCTTGTTTGGACTGAGGTTACACCAGGGAGCCGTGCACGTCACTGGACTAAGGTTATGAGAGATTAGGGAGCCGTGCACGTCAGTGGACTGAGGCTGAAGGGGACTAAGGAGCCGTGCACGTTAATGGGCTGTAAGGTTTGCAAGGCACTATAGGGAGCCGTGCATGTCAGTGGACTGAGGTTACAAGGGACCGGGGAGCCGTGCACGTCAATTTGACTGAGGTTATACTTTGGAGCCGTGCACGTCGGTGGACTGAGGTTATCAGGGAGCAGGGAGCCGTGCACGTCAGACCTGCTCTGCAGCATCAATAACACCTACCAGTGTTAGTTCACCGTGCGGGGACGCAGCAGGGACAGAAATCATTTCAGATGGTTTCCCACATCAGACAGTGACGGGTCGGAGGGGAGGAGGGGGGATATATGGGAGATAAATCGGATTTCTACCATTCCGTCGTTTAAAACTTCTGTCCGGGATGGGGAAGGAGCAGGAGCTGCTGGAAGCCGCCCGGACGGGAAATGTCGCCGTGGTGGAGAAACTGTTGAGTGGGAAAAAGGGGATTCTGGGGTCAGGCTCCGGATCCATCCCTTTACCCAACCTACTGAGGTAAGATCCTTCAGCAACACCTCCGGCTCTGTCAATCTGCTTCCCATGACCCTCACACTGACCGGGTAGCCCCAGGGGTCCTGCAGGGGCTCCGGAGGGTCCCATGCGGCTAAAGGAGGAATAGTTTAATGTCATTATAGTTTAATGCTGTAGAAATGAGCTCAGGGATGACTGTTCTCATCATAGCCTTCACTCTCACCAGTATTATCCCCCCACCTACAGTGTAGACAGTTATACAATTCAACAAAAACCAAACCATATGTTGTCCCTGGGATAAAATCTTATAAAATGGGGGTCTATGGTCTTTGACATGAAACCGTTTGGGAACCCTGACTTGCAGGGTTGCAACATCCAGCATGAGGAGATGAAGAGAAAAGAGCTTTTCACCAAAGGAAGTCTGTTACACAAAGTCAAAAGAGAAGTCTGAAGCATTTTATATCAACTAAATGTATGAATGCCAAAGGCAAATAGGATTGCTGGAGGCTATTGGCAAAATATCTACATGTGACACATACTTCAGACTATCTTTAGAGATATGGTTCACTATATGCAAAAAAACAAAAAAAACAACAAAAATGTATTTGTTTGTCAGTATGTGACAGTGTAAAGGGCAGCCGCCCCCTCCTCTCTGGGAGCCGGAGCCGGTTCGGGTTAGATAAGTGTTGGGGGAGCCGCAGCACACTGAGCACAAAAGAATACAATATCTTCAGCTCCAGACTCTGACAGCTGTCAAAATGTTGTTTTCTTCAATACAAGGACAAAACAATGTGATGCTTGGATGATAGAGGCTTGTATAACTACTCAGATCCATCCCAGAGCCCCTCAAGAGGGTCAGTGAGTCAGTACTGAAGTAATCTATTTAACAAAAACAAAATACTATAATATTCCTAGAGGGACTGATAGTGTGTGTGTGTACTCAATAGTGAGTTTCTAGTGACCTCATTGGCATTTATGGTATTTTTTTTTATCACCTATAGTATCACTCCAATATTCAAGGACTTTACTGTGATGTTTGTATAGCATTTGTGCGTTCACGTGCTGGTGGGAAGGTCCCACATCCGGGACATCCAAGTTGTCTGTTAAACAGCGTTGCATTCGCGTGCTATTTTGTCAGAAAATCAAACCCGGAAGACAAACGATAAACAAACATGGAAGGCCTGAAAAGGACGATGTGGATTTGCTTACTTTCTGGTTATGTTGCTATTAGTTTCTTCTTGAGAACAAGGAGGAGAGAGAATCGTATCTGGCTTATCAGGTATGTGAGAAAATTAACTATTTTTTCCCTACATTGAGAAGGTTATTAGGTTAAAGGTTATCATTGCGTCATAACTCGGAAACTCAGATAGCGAATTTTTCTTTGACTTTAAGACTTTGAATGGCGTTCATGTGAAATTTCCAAATAGGAAATTCGTTTTCCCAGTAGCCTACCGATATCCGATAGCAGGTGAATGCAGGGTAAACTTCAAAAAAGTTTGTAGTTCTTTCTCAGAAGAGCAAAGCATGTCCAAAATTCATTTGCTGAGCCTATCTTCTCAGCACTTAAACACATCACTAAGGCCTACTATGACAGTCCTAAAAGGCCTGCTATGGTAGTATGCAGCTATATAGAGGCTCTTAATTGATTAATCATCCTTATTTACATCGCTTCAATATCCAGGTGTCAGGGATGCAGGAATAGGCCAACAACTGGGGGAGTAGATTAGTGAAGTACTAATCTTCATATTCCAGTCCGACAACCTACTTGAAGCCTCCTTTTCTTTCTACTTCAAACTAGCTGCGAGAACAACACACAGGCGGAGGTTATTATCTCCCCCCCCCACCCCACCCCTCCAGCTTCTCTCTCTCTCTCTCTCCTCCTCTTTGGTGAGGATGAGGCTGAGCCAGGTGATTAGGAGATCAAAGGCGAGGGCGTCCGGGAGGAGTACCGCCTCGGGGCCCTTCAGCACAGCGTCTCACGGCCAGGCTGGGGTCGCACGCTGGCAGGGAGGGAGCCAGCCACTAAGTCGCCCACTAAACCAGCGGTTCTCAAACTGGGGTCCAAGGGACTCCCAGGGGGCCAATTCAGCCTCCAGGGGGTCCCCAGCAAAATGAGGATAGTTCAGTGTCTTTCACTAGAAGTTAGCACAAGGAGAGAATATATATAAAGTTTCACTCTCTCCACTGTTAGCCCCCTACCTACTTTAGAGAACTGAAATCTACTCATATGGGGGCTCCTGGGTCAAAACCTTCATCCAGTGGGGGTGTGGGGTCAAAAATGTCTCTGTTTTTGTCTCCTCGATGTGAAAAAAGTTGAGGAAGCGACATGGGAAGATAGCCTGAGAAAGCCTGCAGTGTGGTGAGTGATGCTGCACACCTGTAGGGGACACTGCCATAAAATAAGGTACAGCGGTGTACCTTATTTTCTGACAGTGCAGTGGTTTCCAACCCAACACCCCCTTCAAAGTTTTTAATTTTGCATGTTAACACCTGCAACAGGGGGGTCAAGAGTGGGCACTGCATTGTTTTTGCAGGTCGCTCTCTGAAAAGGCAAAGAGCCACTGTTTATGACGCTTGTGTCTTGTGCAGTGTTGCTTATTTATGTCTATATGTTTCTATTCCTGTTTTTATGCACCTGGCTGCGAGGAGAGATTCCCCTTGGGGACAATAAAGTTGAATTGGATTGAATTGGACTGAATTGTAGAGGAAGAGAGGCTTGTTAGGTAGGAGGGAAGTATGGGAAGTGCCTCCTTGCCAGTGCTTCTTTTTGTCGGTGCACGCATATAATTTTTCATAAAAGAGAGGTAGGCCTGCCAAATAATCCATCATTTTATACAATGTTTGTTCGATGATGATGTTTGCGTAGTCTTCACGCCACAAAGTCCGTGCTTAGTGGATAAAAGGGACAAAATATGAAGCTGACTTATGTATCTCATCCCGCACATCGTCAAACTAAACAATGTTGCATAATGTTTGCTTTGAGAATTAGGATTTGATTAGGTTGAATTTGTCGGAGGACACTGAATATTTACAGTCTATTGAATTAATTGAAGCTCAGTGGAGAGATGAAGATTACAGAATGAAACGACCCCACAGTCCCAGTGAGGGATAATGTTGGGGAAACACAGCTTCCCGCTTGATGAAGTTGTTTTCGAAACTAATCACAGTAACTGCATCTTTTTAGCAGGACGAAAAAACACTGCAACCGGATATCTGCCAAACTAAAGAGCATAGCCACGATTGATTTTTGAGGGATTATTTACACTCAAGGTCAGGGTAAAGTTGAGGTCAGATGCACCAAGGGTAGAAATGCCTCTTTTAAGTCATGCTTTGTGTTGGTGCCTCTAATTTGAGACGGTGAGTTACGTCTACTGCGTTACACACTCGCATAGCTCGGCTTTTATTGGGTCAAGGCACCGGTCCATGAGGAGATGTCTGTGAAACAGTGGGTGGGCCACACACACACATCTGTCCATCAAAGGGAGAAAGGGGTGTGCGTGTGTGTGTGTGTCTGACCAGTTGCGTGATACACTTCCTAATAGTAAGGTATTGCTTGGCGAACCACCACTTAGCAGACTGGTGAGTCAACAGAGAGGTCGTAGTCGGGGAGTGTGTGCAGTCTGATGTTATGAGAATGGATGCATAGTTTCCCATCTTAAGGCCTCCGAGCCATTCATAGCATTCCTAAGTCATGAGGTTCCTCCTCTTGCTGAAGGAATCGCACTGAACCGCCAAGTGGGATATGAACATGGACAGACACACACACACACACACACACACACACACACACACGCAGACACGAGCACAGGATGTAGAGAAGAATATCCTCAAGCTGTAATGTTTTTTGGTGTTCAGCATTGTACATGAACAGACGCACGCACAGTGGAAAATCAATACTGGATGATCTCATTGCCGTTTAATGGGTCATGTTCCCTTGTAGATGGCCTATACTGATGACTGGGTGTGTGTGGCTTTCCGTGCTGTAAAGGGAAAGTCCACCCTGAAACAGCTATTGGTGATGTATCATGCATTCCTGGATCCGTTTTATTTGGTGGTGTATTTTTCTTATTCCCGTGGGAATATGTGGCCAAAGATAGACAATGTCATGCCACGTTGAGATATTTGCAGCGCAGCTACAATAGAGTTTTGATATCAGAAAATGTTTCATCCATCTAAAGCATCAACAGTGAACGTCAGGTTTTGGTGTCAGTCCCTCAGAATCAAAGAGCGAGGGCTTCTTTCTAGACCCGGCATTTTGTTCAGCAATCACACAGGGAGAAATCCACTGACAGTAGCCTCAATATCCCAGAATGCAATGCAGCCACAACTTTGACGTGTTGCCTTTTGTGTAAGGACGCGCGACTCTTCACTTTTTCTCGACCGGGAAACCTCTCGCTCCGCTATTGCGATCACTATAACCCACAACTGAATGCAACAAGTTCAGTTCAGTTCAGTTCAGATCTTTATTGGACAGGCATGCTCTCTGGGGGGGATGTCAAAAGGCATTCTGGGAAATGTAGGAAATCACTAACTGAAATAACTACAGGAAAGCATTAAAGATCACAGATTGATGCTATCTAACAGTGTAAACGTGTGGAGGATTGGATTTTTCCTTTAAGCTGCTATATGTTCACTACTAATATGATGACAATGAAGATGGATCTGTGACATCATCGTACACATAACGCCGAGGAAATGAGGATAGATGCGTTTTCAGTGTGTGACAACAGACTGAGTATGATGGAGTGATAGTGATTGAAAGCTGATGTCCTGAAAGAATGAGTCATGCTATGGCAGATGGTGGCTGATCTCTCTCTCTCATTAATATTCTAGGGAAAGCCCATCTTATTTGTGTGTGTGTGCGGTTGTGTGTGTTCACGTGAGCGTTTCTGCATGTGTGTGTGAGTGTGGCTACATGTGTGTTTGCCTTCCTCCTCTTTGCAAACAAACAGCCTTGAAGTGGAATGAGGTGACTCCCAAAGGGCACATAGACACACACACACACACACACACACTTACACACACACACACTCCTATATGGACTGTCTGTTTTAATTGGCATCGACACAGGCGGTCTCCCCAGTGTTTATTTTCCGATGTCTTCCAATGCTTGTGTTGGAGCCTTTAAGCAGCTCTCTAACCTTGCAGCTCACAGCATGGGGCTCTGTGTGTGTGTGGGTGTGTGTGTGTGTGTGTGAGTGTGTCTTCGCCTCAATGCTGTAATTTCGCACAAAGGGGGGAGTGACTGGTTCGCTGTGATCCTTCTCCAGTGTCAGCCAGTGAAGATGAACCGAGTGAAAAAAACACATAAAGCGCTGTTTATTTTGCTCAAGTTGTTTCACGGCCGCAACACTTAGACTCTTTCCCACTGAAAACTGCAATACAGATAAACCCAAAAACCCAGTTTGGCTGCCTGGCTAGTGTGTGTGTGTGTGTGTGTATGGGGGGGGGGGGGGGGGGGGGGGGGGATATAAGGGGTGTATGTGGTGCAGAAGATCTAAACCGGGTCAAAGGTTAACTGTGGAGAATGTAAGTCACATTAAAGACGGGATTAAGAAGGTCACACACACACACACACACACACACACACACACACACACACACACAAACCTGAGAGCGTCTGCATGCCACCCATACTCAGGGTGTCCCGCCGAGTTTGGTAAATCATGTGTGGCTTTTAGAACACACACACACACACACACACACACACACACACACATACACACAGGCCGTGTTCTTATAAGTGCATTATGCGTAGGATTCATTCAGTGAATATTTTGAAGGCAATCATTTTTGCTTAGGTTCGGGTTTATCAGCGGCGTCAGTACACCGAGTCCGTCTGGAGCCTGCCTGATCAGGAGTTGATGAAGGTGTGTGTGTGTGTGTGTGTGTGTGTGTGATCAAACTCAGAGGCTTCTTACATCTCCATTAGGGTCTGGGCCAAGCTCTGCTACTGCATCCTGCCAAGAAACTGAGACCTCCAGACTTGGCCAAGACACACACACACACACACACACACACACACACACACACACACACACACACACACACACACACACCGTGGTGCATCTCATCTCTCTCTCGCTCTCTCTAGCACTCTGTGTCTCTGTCTGCCTTTGTTTCTCTCTCAAGCTAAATCTTTCTTTTCTTTTTCTTTTTTTTTTGTCTGTGTCTCAAATCTCTGCCTCTCTCTCTCCCTCTCTCCCCCCTCTCTCTCCCCCCCCCCTCTCTCTCTCTCTCTCTTTCTCTCTCTCTCTCTCCATCTGGTGCCCTGGCTTCCCCGTCAATCTCTCTCTGGCTTCCTCTCCATCATTCACTTCACTCCACAATCTCTCTCCTCCCTCTATTCCTCTCCAGAGACAAACGATCCGGTCTCCCTCTGTCACTCTTTATCGTTTTCCCCTCCCTCTGCTCTCTACCTTCCTCTATCTTATCTCAGAGTACTCTCCTCTCTCTCTCTCACACACACACACACACACACCTCACACCGCACTACATCTGTGGGAGCGTCTTACCCATCATGCCTCTCGGTGCGACATCGGTGTTGACGGCGGCAAATTGGGAATTCTGGGAATCCGTGGCTGTTCTCAGAACTGCCCCCCCTCCCCGTTACACCAACCTGGGATTTATTAGTATTGGCTGGGTCGTGTCCTCTGTCAGAGGAGGAAAAATTGCAGTGGCGATGTCCCTGGAAATGGAGTAATGTAGAGGTAAATAAAAAGGTGGGTAAACTATAACCCGCAGTGGGTGATAATCATAAGGCAAACAACCACCAATGTCCACAAAAATCAATTTTATTTTCAGAAAAGCCTTAATTTGTTTCCCTATCTCCATCTAACAGTGTGATAGTAGCTGCTGTGTGTTATGAATTTACCTCACGTCAGCCTAAAAAGTAGAGTAAACTCTATTCTGCCAATTAAAGGGTATGTAAAGTGAGTCTAGGTGGGCTTACCCTCCATTACATCCCTGCGGGAATGTGTCTGATCTCCCCACCCACAGTCTCTGGTTGTGATAGACGCAGATGAATGAAAAATATGCGTTGGCTCAATTTTTGCAACCCGTCTCATTTATGAGGTTTTCATGCTGTAGCTCGCTCAACACATGATATGTTCTGTGGCACACTCATGAATGATTAATGTCTAGCAAATCCATTATACTCATGTAACATCTTCCCTTATGTAATCATGCTATTACAGCATGTATATCATACCATGTAATCATATTTACTCAAATGTCACATGAAAGTGAGATGACGTTGTTCTAGGTGTCGGTTATCAGTTCATAATTATAAAACAGGTAGTTCTGGTCCTGAGTTGTGATTGACTGAGTCATGGTTATAGTTGTAAAATATCTGATAAATATACACCTATGACTGTATAACCATTTATCTAAATAATAATGATATATTACAGTACACAAGTACACTTAGCAGTGCATTTAAATATTAATGTGATAACCAAAAACCACCATATGATGACTTATAATGTGTCGATTAGCAACCACTTTGTTTAGCTACTGATTTCTTGTTCATGTCATTTTCTTGTGACTTTCTCCTACAATATGTTTGAAGTTTCACACACTTTCTGTTCTGATCGGGTTGCATTTGGTCTTGAGGAGGAAAGTATGGTGATACTGAGTGGAGGAGACACAGAGGCAACATGCACCCAGAGGGGGGGGAGAGGTGTGACGTCCAGTCTGTCACACTAATCTACAAGTCTCTGACCCCGCATAGCACTGCAAGTGTTGTGGAGGCACACACACACACACACACACATTCCACCCGGCTCCCTGCCCTCTGATAGATGGCGGTAGTTAATGAAGCGCTGCTTTTGAAGTAGATAAGATGTGGAGTGAAGAGGGCTAGAAATGCTAATGTCATTATGTGGTTAGGGCAAGGGGTGCGCTGGGAGGCATTGGAGAGAAATTGTTTTTGTGTCTGTGTGCAAGTGTGTGTTTTATAGGGTTCGACTGATATGGGTTTTTGAAGTCCAATGCCGATATTTTTGGAGTGAAACTGGCGATAGACTAAATTTTGTGCCCATATTCAATATCTTTAGGTTGGACCATTTTCATTGCAAAAAAATCCAGTTCCAGAGGTGGAAAAGCCTCTGAAACAGCATTTAGACCATAGGACACTAAAACTTTCCATTGAAACCAACACAACTTCTACTACTACTACTAATATTAGTGATAATAAAACATATTCATGCATAGTTGTGTGGAATCCAATCAAAATGTTAGATTCAATTCAGGTTAAGGGCCTCCCATTGACAACCAGTGTAGCACTGATCAATTCTACAATAAATATGTAATCAATCAAACTGAATCCTGTCCATCATATTGGAGATGGACGACATTGACTGGACAATTTTTAATAAAAGGCCAACATCGGTTGAACCCTTATCCTAGGTATAGTTATTATAACTCTGACTCTCTCTCTCATACACACACACACACACACACACACACACACACACACATAAACACACACTCGCCTCGAGCCACTTCAGCAACTTTCTCTGCTACACACAACTGCAGTGCCTCCTCTTAGCCAGCCAGCCAGCTAGCTGCAGTGAATGAATATATGTATAAACACATTAAAGAGACATGAATGTACAGTATGAATCGGCATCAGCAGTACACACACACACACACACACACATGAAATATGTACGTGTAAAGACATGCAGCACGACTTTGTACTCAGAGTTGTGCTCTTGAGAGAGAGAGAAAGAGAGAGAGAGAGGAGGAAAAAGTGTGTGTCTCGTCTTCTTGTCCTGCCTGATGAACCAGTAGTCTTTATTTTCATGTGTGTGTTTTCTTAGTTGGTGTGTGTTTATGTGCCGCACCATTGGTAGCCAACATCACAGCAGTGGTGACATTGGCCTTGGTTGCATTTGGAGTCCCTATAGATGACTCACAGCTTGACAGAGTGTGTAAGAGAGAGAGAGAATGACAGCGAAGGGAGCCATTTTTTTTACCCCATTGCACTGCAGTATAACTCATTCATTGATGAAATGGATCCATAAAGTCTTTGATCTTTGGTATGCACAAGATATAGAGTTTTCCCAATTATCATGCACTTCCTCAGTCTCTTTGTGACACACACACACACACACACACACACACACGCATTGCTAATCACCACAGATTAGCCTGTGACTGAACGCCTCTCCCTAGGCTGTCACAGAGGGACTCCACATGAATATTAAATACAAATTATACTACGTGTGTGTGTGTGTGCGTGTGTGTGTGTGGTGTGTGTTTTCCTGATATATGGCTGTTTACAGGTGCCTTATGCGATTTGTCAAGTGGTAGATGTCACCTGTTGTTTGGATAGGAATGGCATTTACCTGTATGAGTGATGGAGCTGAAGGAGTTCACAGGGCTTTCTCTCTCTCTTTGTGTGTGTGTGTGTGTGTGTGTGTGTGTGGAAGCGCTTGTCAAGATGCCCCCCCCCCCCCAGCTACCGGGGCTGTGATGCCCTCTTTAATTCCCTGGGTAATTGATTTCCTATTCGTCCGCTCCCTCCTCGGTGCTGACAGGGAAGGACCGCGTGCAGAGCAACCAGGAAGTGAATTACCCTAAACTGACAGCCTCCCATGGGACACATTTCCCAGCAGGCTTTGCTGATGCCAATAGATTGCTTTCTCTTTCTCTTTCTCATACACTCTCTCTCCCTTGCAGGCTCACACACATGCACTCAGAGCTAGAACAAAGCTATGATAATCTATGATACAGGCCTAAATGCATAAAGCATCCAATAAAACTCATGTCATCTCTCCTCTCCTGCGGTGCATTTGTTCAGCTGTAATATGAAAAAAAATGGCTGCATAGTGTTATTTCCCCTCCTTTTTATCTGCTAAAATCTCTAGGAAGCAAATGGAGTGAAATGCATATCATCACCTCAGCATTAAAAGGTTTCCCGCTTGCATTTAGATAAAAACGATACAGCTTTAGCCTTTATAAGTGACGGGAGGGAGACTTTTGAAACGGTTATTGAAGTGGTTGGGGGGAAAAAAAAAGAAGCAAATTCAAAAAGTTATATTAGTTTCAGGATGTGAAAACTTTCAAGCTAGATATCTCCAACTTAAAGCTACTGTGAAGGCAGACGGAGCCTCATCCAGCGCCGCACTTCGCCCCGCTCCCCCCGCTCCGTCTCCAACTCCATCACCGACGCACTCCGTCTTCTCCATAACCGGACGGTTTCCGCGAGTGTAGCCGAAAACCCTCGGCCTCCGCGTTTTTTTTCCCGGCGTTCCCCCGGCCAAGGTGGAATACATGATAAATGAGCCTTTTTAAAAAGCTATCAAATATTCATCTTGCCCCTGAACTCAAATGAAAAATCGAGAATATATCATTCGTCGAGCGCTCGTTTTCCTTCTCCTACTCCCGAATTCAGAATTCACTTATCCCCGACGAGCGATGAGGCTCAGAAAGCGGTCGGGTATGAATTATCCTGCGGATTGTTTTATGCGCGGCGGCTAAGTTAGTGCAAGATTCATTTGATTGATGGGAAGGCAAATCAGTATCCCCCCAAAAAGCTTTGCTTGTCACGATCTCGGTTCACTACGGTGCGTTGTTTTAAAGCCTTACGCAAGCAGCCTGCGCCCCAAAGTCTTTTCATTCTCATAATTGGCACAGATATGGAGAGATTGCGAGAAAAAAGCATGTAGGATAACGAGGGGGAAAGGAAGGGAAGTGGAGAGGGACTGGAAGAGAAAAGGGAAGGGAGGAAGAAAGTGTGTGGAAAGTGATATTAGAGAGAGTTTTGGAAAGAGAGAGAAAGAGTGCGTGTGTTGGAGGAGAGGAGAAGGAATGATAGAAAGGTTTGGGTGCGAGGGTGTTGTGTGTCTGTGCCTTAAGGCTGTATGTGGTGTGCGCACACACACACACACACACACACACCTGGCAACCCTGAGGGCCAGGTTTGGAAATGAGAAAGCTAACCTCTACACAACCTTTCTCTCTCTCTGCCTCTCTTTTCTCTTCCCAGCCTCTTCCCTTCATCCTTTGCTTTTGGTCTTTTCATGGACTTTCCTTTCCTTTCACCCTTCCTTTCCCTTTATGTCTCTCTCTCTCTCTCTCTCTCTCTCTCTCTCTCTCTCTCTCTCTCTCTGTGTATAACAGGGAAACACTAGAGCTGTGCTGAGTAAGCACTCCTCAATCCTGATCTACTGAATAGAGTACAGCCCCCCCGCTAACTTCAACCTACGCACCACCCCTTTGTGTGTGTGTGTGTGTGTTCGTGTGTGTGTGTGTGGCTGTCTGTCAGCCCGTCTATTCTTCCCCTCATATCCTCCGATGTCTTTCTTTCTTCTTCATGTCTCTTTTCCCCCCCCGTCGTGTCTGCTTGCTTGTATTCCTGTATTGTGGGTCCATGCCTTCTTCTTCGCCTCTTTGTCTGTATCTGGCAGCGTGTGTGTGTGTATGTGTGTGTGTGTGTGTGTGTGTCTTCCTGCCAGTCGCTTGGCATCCTCACATAGACAAAATGATTTTTATAGCTTTTCCCCTGCCTCCCACCCCCCCCACCCCCCTCGCTTCCCTCTCTCTCTTTGTGAAGTGGATGAATAAATGAATCTCTTTGTCTTGCGCTGTACTGTAACCCGCTAATCAGGCCATTCACTGATTACACGCTTCACGCTAATCATGTATGCGCGCGTGTGACTGTGTGTGTGTGTGTGTGTGTGTGAGTGTGTGTGTGTGTGTGTGTGTGTGCCGTTGTGTCCGACAGAACAGCGAGGAGCGTTAGCTGACACTAAGCCTTCTCCACGGTGTCGTCAGCTCATTGTTTGGTGAGACACAAAAAAAAAATCCAAAATGCAACGTGCCGAATCTTCAAAAATGATGTATTTACCACGGAGGTCGCACTAGGCTCTTTGTTACCTGCCTGGCTGTCTCTCTCTGGAATGTGTGTTTGTGTGTGTGAAGAGAGAGAGAGATTGAGGGGGGGGGGGGGGGGGGGGGAGATAGAGGAGAGCGATAGGGGTAGCAGGCGAGGCAGGAGGGAAGAGGAGGAGGAAGAGGAAAGAGGCGAGAGGAGGAAGAGGGGTGGAGGGGAAAACCAATTATCGTCCAGATAACAGGGAGGCTATGGATTTTCTACCGGGCCTCTCCTGCAGCCTGCAGCCTCTCCTCCTCTCTCTCTCTCTCTCTCTGTCTCTCTCTCTCTGCCTCTCTTTATCTCTACATCTCTCTGCCTCTCTACCAAATTTAAATTCCAATTCAAGCAAGCTTTATTGACACGAGAGAAAATCCACTGTTGTTCAAAATGATATGGATTCGCTAATACATTGTCTGTCTTTGGCTGTGTATGTGTGTGTGTGTGTGTGTGTGTGGTCTGATTAACTACAGAAGATGGGATGTTGAAATGTGTCAGTTTCAGACAACAGAGAGTGGCATTTTGTCAATACTCCCTCTGCCTGTGTGTGTGTGTGTGTGTGTGTGTGTGTGACCGGCAGGCAGTCACATTATCTAATCTGCATTGTCATGTTGCCCTTGTGCGCTAGGAGGTTTTGTGTCCTTGACTGTTGTAGAGAAGTTGTCAGCATCTCATTGACTTGCCGTTTGGGATTAGAGAGAACGAGAAGGAGATTGTCTGACTTTTCCTAATCTGTCCAACATCATCAATCAGAAATTACACGTTTTGCTGCGTGTTTTATCATTTCTAAACAGCGGATGAACTGTCAGAACGGTAGAGGCTTTGCAGTTGTGTCACAAATCTCCTCGCAACCACGGCTGGTGCCGTCATGGAGGTCCGGTGGAAAATTAGCTGTAAACAAAAACGGCTAAATATGTAGGCATAAAAAAAAAAGTGAGATAGCCAACCTGAAGACTGGTGTAGGTGTTGGTCTAAATTTAGGTTACTGTCTTGTCTTTAACACTAGCTGCCAAAGTGCTATGAGCTGTAGCTTGAAAAGGATCTGCTCAGTTAACATAAACAACAGTTGTTTTTTGTCATTGTTAGCTAGCTAACTAGCCTGCAACAGCAACAATTACAGCAACAGATGTTAATGTTAACATGGGACTACTAGCCAATACTAACACTAGCTTCTACTACATGTTTGCTAGTCTTGTTTACAACAAGACGGTGATGGTTAGCTGAGGTAACCTACTATCGTTAGCTAGCTAACAAGCTAGCTAAGTTCCCATGAAATCAGCACAGAAACTAACCATAGTTAATTCTGTTGAGAATGGACAAGTTGTAGGTTTAAAGAGTTGAGGAGCTCCAGTATGGCTGACAGAAGGTGTGTTACATTACTCTCTATGAAACAGAGCAGATACTTGGAGGCAGGAGGGTGCCGTGGTGAGTAGGGAGACCGTCCTTCAACTGGATGACCTGGGTTCAAACCCTGTGTCAGCAAGCATCCGCCCTGCTGAAGTGTCCTTGAGCAAGACACTGAATCCCTACCAGCTCCAGGCTGCTGCTCTGTAGCTGACCCTGACCTCTGACCTCTGATCTCCCTGTGGAGGGAGGAAAGAAAAAGGAGAATTTCCTTCAGGGGATCTATAAAGTATCATTACTATTAAGAAAAGATGTGCATGCATGTGTGCAAAACCAAAAGTGGTTGCTTAACAACTGCCTGTATCAACAAGTGATGGTGGAAACCACTTCTCCAAATGTGTGTGTGTGTGTGTGTGTGAGAGAGAGAGCGAGGTCTTGGACTGAGGCCAGAGAATGCAGTGTGTGACGTCGGTCAGGACACGCACCGTTAAAAGCTACTGACCCACAATGCAGCCTGGAGCCAGTGTGGGTCACACCAACTAGCACGCATACACACACACACATACACACACACTCTCTACTTTTATCTCTCTCATTCTTACATTCACTAGTTTCACAACTCACTGGTCTAATAGTGAAATGACTGGTCTGTATTAATATCTGGTATGATTTATGACACTCATGTGCGTGTGTGTGTGTGTGTGTGTAGATGTGTGTGCGCGTGTGTGTGAGCGATTTACGACAAGTGATACAGTGAGTCATCATCCTTACCGGTGCCTGTTTCATTAGTGTAATCTTTTGTCCTCCATTATTCCCTTTCTTTTTTCCTCCTTTCTGTCCTTCTCCTTGGTTCTTCTCTCCTCTCTTCATCCCTCCCTCCTTCCATCTTTACAGCTGAGTCACTTCGTCTTCTCTCTCTCTCTCTCTCTGTCTCTCTTTCTCTCTTTCTCTCCTTTTCTTTCTGCGTGTCTCTCGCTCCATCTGTCCCTAGGGCAGGCAGGTTTTAGAGTCTCATAAACTCTTTAAAAGGTTCTGTCTCAAACACACACTTGACCTCACTGCTCCCCGATACTCTATCTTGGCTTTGGACACACACACACACACACACACACACACTGCATGCAGCTAGACACAGATAAAAGTCAAATAGGTGTGTAAGTGTGTGCATATGTGTTGATGTCTGTTGATGCCTGTGCAGTTTTGTGGTTTGCCAGTTGAACACGCACCTAATTCTGTGCGTGCTTTGCAGCTCTTTCTCATTCACTCCCTCTCTCTCTCAGACACACACACACACACACACTCTCTGCCGTGTTTACACACTTCATCTGAAGCAGCCATTAATGCAATAGTGTTGGTGAATGTATCAGGGTGAATGTCAGTGATATTTCAGTCTGTCGAGCACCCATTGAACCCGAGAGAGAGACGGAGAGAGAGGGAGAGAGTGATCTGTGTGTCCACTCGTCTGTCTGAATGTTATCATGTAGCCCTTCATTTAGCTGTCCGTCATCCCTCTCCTCCGTTACGTTCCTCACTTCTGTTGTGTAACAAATGGCGAGGCCGGTCGAGCGTTGAGCGCCGTCTAAACTTCAAGTGGAGGCTTCAAGCTGAACAAATTCAGTCTTTTTAGATTGCAGTCAAGGCACTCAGAATTTAACACTATACACACATGCAGCATGTATTGTGTGTGTGTGTGTGTGTGTGTGTGTGTGTGTGTGTTTGTGTGTTATATTAGCATAATCCCACATCTCACCGCTCTGTATTACAGTAGTGTCGTCAAGGCAGGTGAGAGCGCGGTTGTGTGTCGATTGGATTTTAAAGTGTCCTTTGTTGCGCTCTGCAGGATATTGGATTGTTTATAGTGGTAATCCCTGAGATTCTCGTTTTTATTTATTTTGTCTCCATCTTTGTTGCTAAGCGCTCATCGCTGTGGTGTGTCTGCACTGCACTTCCCAGAGATCACCTGTCAATCAAACAGTGTGTCTGGTCCTGTGACGTCTTTTTCCTTGGATTCTCTATTGACTAACCCAGGAAAGCCCTACCAGACACCGTGTGTTTAGAACAGCAAATGTAAAAGCTTTCATGAACTGGGTATAGGTTAAATCACTATTGTGTTATATCAATCGGTGATAGAAAGTAGCATTATTTATTTGTATGACAATGTTGTGGATTAGCTGAAATGCATTGCAGTCAAATGGCAGCACATCTACTGAGACTAAAGGCTTAGCACCAAAGCCTCCTGTTGATACACGGGTGTGTGATTTAAAAAAAAAAATGGCAGAGAGAGGGTGAGAGATTATATTAGTAGGTGAATGAGATTGTGTGTGTTTGGCTGTAGAGAAGACATTTCTATTAGAGTGTGTATTACATGTGTGTGTGTCTCCAGTGCTCTGTGTGTGAACTCCAGACAGTCCCTAGTGTCTGACTGGGCTGTAAATAGCCATGGGAAAGCCAGAGAGAAACACACACACACACACACACACACACACACACACACACACACACTACATTATTTAACGTTTTCTTTTTATCGTCCAGAGATTTGGCTTCTGAGTAATTCTCTCTTTCTCCCATTCCTTTATTCTCTCCCATACAAGTTTGTGGTCTCCCCTCCCTCCCTCCCTCCCTCCTCGCTCTCTCTCTCTCTCTCTCTCTCTCCCTCTGTCTTTGGTAACTGAGTAGCTCTACTTTCCACTCTGCCTGACGAGCTTTTGATGCACATCCAAAAATCACACAGTGGCTTGGTTTCTCACAGTTTCATTGTTTCTTATTATGCGTGTGTGTATGCACATGTGCATGGGTGTGTGTGTGTGTGGTGAGGGTGTGTGTTAATACAGCAAGGTTTTCACACAAGACTGCCCTCTTTGTGTGTTTTCTTAAATTGCTTTTCTTGTCGTGTGTGTGAGTGTGTGTAGGCATTGGACAAATATATGACAGCTGATAGGGGTGAAATAGCGTTATTGATTGAGTGTGTGTGTGTTGGTGTGAGAGAGAGAGGGAAACAGAAGAGGTATGTGTGTGTGTGTGTGTGTGTGTGTGCATGTGTGTGTGGTTTCTTCTCTTCATAGATGAGCCAATGAAGACAGCTGGACACAAAATAGCTCTATTAACCCTGTTTTTGCGTCACATTTAATGATGCTGGAGCTCTAGTCTCGTGAAAAAATGAAGACCCCTCTAATAATATGTTGGAATCTTGGCTGGGTTTCTTCTTCCTGTAGCCTGACTGCGGCTTCCTGCCTGGACCACCTGCCAATCACAGCACCCTTTCCCCCCCTCCCCCGTAGTAAGCTAATCTCTCGGGTTGGGTTCAAACCACTTGTGTAGTTTCTCTCTATATACTGTATATCTCAGCGATTAGGAGGTGAAGAAAGAGAGTGGGAGGCAATGAGAAACTGTGCATCTTAAGTCATTTAGTATTATTATTAATCACATAATCAGTCTTAAAATCCAATTTTTCTCAAAACAAGTGAAACATTCTGCCATTGAGGCGAGGTAATTCCACTTGTTCCAGGAATTTTCTAGAAACAAGTGTCAGCATCTTGACATCAGGCTCCATTAGTAGCAAGAAAATGACACTTGATTCAGGCAAACTCTTGAAACGAGTTAGATTTGCATGGGAAACAGGTGAAGTTATCCCCACTGGGAGTTGAAGACTCAACACTAGATGAAATGACTTGTTAAGATGGATATGTTTAGCAGTGTGAGACAGCAGCTGAACCCACAGAAGAGGGGAAGGAACAGAGAGGAGTGACTGATGGAGAGGTGGAGAAAAGACAGAGGGGAAAATGAGGAAGGGATCGTTCTGGTTAATGCTTTCTCTCTCATTCTCTCTCTCTCTTTCTCTCTCTCTCTCTCTCTCATTCATCGGCTAACATGTGAACTCCAGATTGCCGTCTCCAAGGCTGCTCAGACAGCCATCTCAGACATGCTGATAGTGACTGGCATCCAGGCCATTTGCACAAATGAATGGAGCTTTCACAAATGATCTGTCATTCCTCTCTCTCATCATCCCTATTCTCTCTCTCCCCGCCTCTTCTTGGTATGATGTAGTGCTTCTGTGCCTGGCTCGGACACACACACACACACACACACACACACACACACACACACACATCCCAACTGTCATCTGCCACCATGACACAGTGGGAGCAGTCAGCCTAGATCTCAGCACTCTGCTTCCTGAGGTGTGTTAGCTGGATGCGGGGGCATCGGACCGTCTGCTGCTGCCACGCAGGGCACCAGCGGGTGCAGGACCGGACCCCGGGCACCGGCAGGTCCCAGCGGGCGTCACCCTGCCTGTACTTGACCAGAGAGTCACTGTAGAGCAGCTCACGTGGCACAGAAAGGCCTTAAGCGTTCTCGCTCACTGCTGACTAGCAATACATGCCCAAAGTGCTGCATGCTCCTTGTAAAATACTATACACTGATTATTATGTATTTCACTTTACTTAACAAAGGCCTTGTAACCCTTGTCAGACAATCTCTGATAGATAAGACGATCATAAGGCACTTGTACTCATAATAACTATTAGTTCTATCTATAATGTTTTATGAGTGCTGATAAAATGCATCAGTAAGCCTTATGTATTCTTTGAAACATTATCATAAGCATGGCATTATGAATGTATTATAATTCCTTATGAGTGTCCTTATAATGGACTAAAGGTACAGCAGCCATAGAAAGTGTTACCAAACTTCAAATGACTTTTGTAGCATATGAGCTGTGGAAAAAAGTTCTTATCTGATCTTATCATTCTTATTTTTTTTATAGACTAGAATAGAACAACCTGCCTGAAGCACTCAGGCCGGCTAAAGCAGTGTCATTTTTTAAAATCACTTCTTAAAATTCAGTTTTATAGACTTGCTCTTATGTAACAATCTTTTATTAATTGTCTTCGACCACTCTCTTATGGTTTACTCGTATGTTCTCGCCTTCCTTTTATATTTCTTACATGACATGTAAACATAGATGATGCTAATGATGATTGATTATTATTACAAACAGCATTTTTCAGTCAGCATAAGTCGATATGAGATGCCTAGGAATTCATAGGATTCATTCAAACAAAGTCTTGCAATAAGTGTGTGTATCTGCATGTACTGTATGTGTGTTTGTGTGTGTGTGTGTGTGTGTGTGTGTGTCCATATATCCATCTGCTTGTGTGGGTGCATGTTTTGCTGTCCCTTCGACTGCCCTGATTGATGCAGTTTCCTTGAACGCCCTCCTAGCTTCGCAGAGAGTCTAATGGCTGCCCAGAGGTCGCAACCTCTCTAATGAGCAGCTAATTGGTTGATGCAGTTCCAGAGACTGTGATGTCATGACAACAGACAGGCTGTTCGGCTCTGCTCTCTTACCCCCCTGCCAGGCGATGAGTTTGCATATTTCACTGTGTGTGCGTTTGTTTTTGTCAGCATTTGTGTGTTAACATGGGAGCCGAAGTCATGAAGTGTGGTGTGTCAGTGCTGTGGTTTGTTTTGTAGAGAAGAGTACTGTATATTGAACATGTGTATGGATTTATTGACTCATGTGTTTGCGTCATGTGTTTTGTGGTTTTGCTGGAGATATCTAGACTCCACAAACTTACATTCTCCCAGTCTGTTATTGCTTACAGCCTGTAGCCATGTATTCTTACAGCAGAGCATAAAATATTTAATAGTCAGCCTTCTGAACTGACTTGGTCTACCCAATGGACACACTGAACAGGATATATACAAGGATACAAAAATATATTGTGAGTTTGGACTTGTAAGGTTCCATGGGAGTAGCAGTAGTTTTGAAATATTGCAAGGTAAAGTCTTCACATCCCAAATTCACTGTAAATCACCTTTAAATGTTTGTAGAGCTATGTTATATATATGAATAACTGATATTTTGATCAAAATGCCAGATGGCACCTTATTCCAAGGTCACAATATTCTATTAATTCTGGGAACTATCTTGTTAATTCATAAAATAATAAGCTTTTAAAGTGCATGAGATTGCGTTGGGTCTTTGGGAATTTGTCTGATGATGAATATGAACAAACCTGGAATTTCCGTGTCTTTTTGTCGTCTAAACATTGGTTCAGCTGATCTCCGTTCCCGAGGGGTTTGGTTTAATGAGATTCTGGTCTTGCGTAGTCAGACCTCTTTCCTCTCTGCTCTCTTTGCTTTAGCGCTCTGCCAGCGCAGGAGAAAAGTCTGGCTGGAGCCAATGTCAACTCGGAGTGAAAGTTGAGATTCTGAACTTGTTCATCCAGTCACAGTTGAGGCTGGCGTGCAAAACGAATGGGTTGACGTGCGTTGTCTTGTGTGTATGTTAGCCGAGGGTTACAGTGGGACACAGAGGGTAATTTGTTGAGATGTAAAGACTAAGTTGTGATTGAAAGAAAATTTGCTATGAAACATCCTTTCAACACACGTGAAGTTCTACCATGTTGCTTGTTATACAATCTGTCTGCATTCCTCGATGCCAAGATTTCGGTGTAAATCTGTAGAGTCAAGGAAACTGCTTTAGGAAAACACTCTTACTCAACAAAACAGGCTGCCCACGATCCTTCAGAGTTCTCCCACGATACAAAGGGCTCTCCCTCTCTCCTGCTGTTGTGGCGATGGCCATGTGGGAGTTAACTCTCCGCTCAGCCCAGGCTTTTATTGATCCGTTATGGAGGAGTCCTCTCTGGCAGTTTCCCTTGATGCGAGCTGTTGTCTATGAATCATCGGTGTAACTGTGTGGTGCACCGGGCTGCCCGGTACTCCGATCCATGAGAGAAAGGATGTAATGTGTGTTGATGGTTGAGCCTACATGCAGTTTTTCCTCACATAAACTCTCGCCCTCTCTCGTTCTCTCCCTCCCTCGCCCTCGGCCTCGCTCGCTCTCTTTTTTTTTTTAATCCGTTATAGTAATGCTGAGCAGTGAATAATTGCTTTACTGGCTGGCGCGATAGCAACTTAACACTCTCATTAATTTGAATGACAAAAGAATTGATTGCAACTGTAATTTGCCAATTCACACCAGCAATATTTTACTTTGCGGGAGACTTGAACAGGCAATTCAGGCACCGAGATAAAACGAATAGGGCCTTGAATGAATTAGTATTTGACTAATTAGACAAAAGAGCCGACCGCGTGGAAGAGTGATGACTGCGAAACAAAAAGAGATTTTTAAATACAAAAGTTGCCATGCCAGTATTTTTTGCATTTGTTCTAATGGTGGAAATAGCGCCGACCCTCTTTCTTTGTTCTTTGGTGTCCTGCCCTTCTCCTCTCTGCTTTATCTCCGGTTGGTGTTCGCACATATTCACTCTAAACATGAGATCGCCAGCAGTGATGCTCAGCAAACTCCGATTTGATGCTGTGAAGCAGAAAATGTGAACTGCCTGCATCATCTGGAAGCCAGCGTGCAGCGTGGTGTGCTGCATGCCATCGACTAATGAAAACAGTCAAGATCTCTACAGCTGAACGGGGCAGGATTAGTTCAGTTACCAGCTGATCAAAGCCAGGATTTTTGCAGAATCATTTCCCAGCCATGCAGTATATTAATAAATCAGTATCTAATCGGTATCAGATAATTCTCCATAAATACTGGCCATCGGTATCTGTGCTTTCCTAACACCATAGCTCCACATCTTATTACTCTCTCTCTCTCTCTCCCTCTCTCTCTCTGTCGCTCAGCTCCTTGCCCTCTGCAGCATTACACTCCTTCTCTCCCTCCCTCTTTCTCCCTGTCACTTTGTCATCCGTGGCCCTCACACATCTGCCTGGTCGCGATAATAGCTACCCCTGTCAACAAGAGGGAGGGCAGGGCAGCGGAACGCCGAGGGCCTCCGAATCACACACACACACACACACGCACACACACACACACACACACAGAGACACACACAAACACTGCACCAGCCACAGCCTCAATTAAATTACAAAACGTGTTCCCCGGCCTGATGATTGCGGGATCGGTAAATGTTTGCCTACTCAATGAATGCTTCATTGCCGCCCGGAGCCGGAGAGTTAGCATGCAGGATGTTCATGCTAGACTGAACAGGCGAGTGGGAGAGAGGGGGGAGGAGAGGAGGAGGGGAGGAGGAGGGGAAAAGAGAGATAGAGAGGAGCAGGAGGCACCAGCTTGAAATTATAGTGATACTGTCTGCCGTCAGCCGTCACTTTCAGTCCCTTTCTCTCTCTCATTCTGCAACACACACACATTTAAGGAAGGTTCTATGTAGATGAAGCTCTTGATGTCAGTAATCAGAGCTGCTAGAGCTGTGCTGGACTTCAAGTGTATTCCATATGCACACACACACCAATTGACCTGCAAACCACTTCAGCTGCAGCCTCTGTTATGGCTGTTGGATAATGCACTGCAAAAAATGTCCATCTGAACAAGTCATTTAGCCTCATGTTCAGTCGTAAAATTGTATTTTTTCTTAAAACAAAATAAAAATTCCGCTAACCGGGTGAGATAATTCCACTTGTTTCCAGTGAGGTTTCACTTGTTTATGAAATTTTCTAGATATATGTCAGTATCTCGAAACAAGGCAGAATAAGGCAGATCGCTCCACTGGCATCCAGGAAGGTGACAGTTGATTGTTGTTTTGCATCGGAAACAGCTGACAGTATCTCACCTCACTGGCAGATTCGTTTATTTGCTTTAAGAAACATCTGATTTAACACTCAGTGCGACTTGTGAAGACGGACATTTTTTGCAGCGTGTACATTTTGTAAGTGATATCATCCATCCTCAGCGCTAAACGTCCCTGTGCGTCTTGCTGAGTCACACATTCCAGCGCGGTGTGTGTTCATGTGAGTGTGTGAGAGAGAGTGCATGTGGAGGTGTGCGTGCGCATACCTTTGTGATTGTGTGTGTGCGTCTCGATCTTGTTAGTCTGCTATGAGTCGCGAGCGGAAAGGTCTTTGGTGTCAGCTGTGACTTCCTGGCCTGCTGTGAACCGGGCCGACTAGACAGGCTGTACTGTCCGCTCTCGGTCTCCCAGACAACCATGGGGTTGAGACTGAGGGGTCAGAGGGACAGGGGGACACAGGGTGTGTGTGTGTGTGTGTGTGTGTGTGTGTGTCCCTGGCCAGAGGATGTTTTGCTGCTGATTCAGAGCCCCAATATAGAACAGAGCACCCTTGCTTTTCGCATGCGTGGTGTGTCTGTGTGTGTGTGTCTGTGTGTGTGTGTGTGTGTGTGTGTGTGCTTGTGCTCAGATTTTCCGTTCAGACAAGCCAAGGAGATCAAGTCGGGGAAAAACACGCGCTCACTACTGAAAACTGTCCACAAAATGAATGAGCAAGGTACTGAAAGAGAAAGAGTGTGTAGAGCGTTATGAGGTGTGTGTTGTTTCCTGCTGAGGAGATGAACGACAGAAGAAAGGAGAAGACAAAAGTGAATGCGACACAAAAGTGAGATCTGATAGGCCTAATCTGATGAGGGTTTCTCAAATTCTCAAGTGTGTGTGTGTGTGTATGTGTGTGCATATGTGGATGCACGCTTTTTGCTGCAACTAGGTATTGAATTACAGTACATAAGACCGTTTGCATGAGGCGGTGACGCAGCAGTTTGCACTCTGTGTGTGTGTGTGTGTGTGTGTGTGTATGCGTGTGTGCATAGTCAGATTATATAGCCTGAAGCTTTAAAGCTGAGCCACTGCAACCCCTCTGTCTCTCTCTCTCTGTCTCTCTCTCACACACAGACATTTCCACAGACGTCTCCACACCCACTCACATTCTCTCAAGGCAGCACATTCCACATCTCCATCCACTCTTCCTTTATAAGTCAATAGGAATCCAACAAATGCTGTAGCGGTTTGCCAGCAGAGCCATCTGCAGCAGATGTAAGCGTATCACATGATATCACAGACCCAGCCTTAACATGGCACACTGCTGCGGGTTTGACCCAGGTCAGGGCCAACTTATACTGGGCTGTTAATACACCCAGGGCAGACCCGGGATGCTTACACACAATCTAGCTCTGCAAGTTTTCCCTCTGCCTGTGTCCGGTCATGCTGATGGCTTCAAAAGTGGACGTTCTGTAATAGTTGCTGTACATTCTCTCCAAGGGCTTTTCTGAAAACAATTACTCAGTGACTCAACATTTGATCTAGTGGCCAGTCAGTTTAAACATTCGAAAATTGTCACTCATTCCCCGTGCTTTTTAGTTCAATTGAGGTTTGAGATGCTGTAAACTATGTGTAAAGGTTAGAGAAGCGGCTTGTGACTGGAAGGACCTGTCGTTTCAAATCCCCCAACCGGCTGTGAAAAGGTTAGGTGGGGAAAGTGAAAGAGTAATGCTGTCCTCTCCCTGACCAACTACAGTCAATGTGCCCTTGAGCAAGGCACTGAACCCCCAATTGCTCTAGTGGAGCTGCTCACACTGCTGTTGCATCACACTGCTGTGCCATCAACAAAGCTGCGGGTGGGTAGCCCCTCAATACGGACCATTAGCTAATTTATATCGCTGCGGTGACAAGTCTGACCCCTGTTGTTAACCTGGCTGACTGTGACCTGGCCCACTGAGCCGGGACAGCAGACCTGGGTTAACCAATTTGCAGGAATGGCAGACCCAAGATTAACAACTGTCACAATGTTAGAGTAAGGGGGAGTAAGATTAGTGTTGCTTACGGACGGCCTATTGCCGAGACTGTGATTGATTATGTATGTCGCTTCGGCATATGCGGCTTAGCTGTCACACATCAATCACTAATATGTATACCCGGACTTCGGCTATGCAAACAACTGCCCAAACTGTTCTCAAATCAGTGCAAAAATCCCTGAACATTCACACATCCTTGGCACAGATCAGTGCTTTTCAGTCAACAGTATTTCCCTTTAGGATAAAGCCTATCGCTCAATCCACTGTGACGACTCAGGGTTTTTCCTCGGTGGTCCGCCGCTGTGCTGCATATGAAGTAGGTCATACTACATGTGCAAAGTACAGTACTCTGCTATCTATGTGTGCATGCATTTTTCATGAGCCTTACCGTGCATGTGTGTGTGTGTGTTTGTGTGCCTTTGTGTGTGTTGCCTCAGCCACGTAGGGATGTCTACCCTGGAAGTCTCCCGGTTTCTCTTCCTCTCTTGCTAATTAGGAAGGGCAGGGAGAGAAGAGAGTGAACGGAGGAGTATTGGAGATCCTGCAGGGAGGGATAGTAAACCCAGAGAGAGGATGGTGGGAGGTAAACGGGGGAGGAAGTGCGACATGCTGGAGGTAGAGAGAGAAGTGAAGTTAGAGCGAGCGAGCAAGGTATGGAATGGAGAGAGAGAGGGGGAGAGAGAAGGAGGGAGGGAATCCCCACACCAAGGAGATGCACACTCACACATTTTCATCAGCAGTTGAATTTAGGCGGAGTGATGCAGAGAATCGCAATGAAGCTTCAGACACGACCCGGCTGCTTTGGAAGTCCGCTCACTAACGCGGATTCCTTAAGTCATGAGTGTGTGTGCATGTTAATCTAAAGCTCACACTGCAGATCAGCTTATTCTTGTGACCCGGCTGCTAAAGAAACTGCTATTTTGGCCAATTAGGGACACAAATTCAATATTATCATCATTAAGCTAAAACCATAAAAAAAACATTTTAGAAATTAGTTGATGAGATTAAACTTTAATGATTCCTGTGGGGAAATTGGGTCGCAGCAGCAGAGAATAAAATATAGATATGAATAAAATTTAGACACAGTGTTAAAGATGATAGTACAGAAGTACAGAATGTATTATTATTATTGAAGATAATAGACGCAAGTAATTATAACAAAAGAACATATTGAGAATAATCCAACAGTAAGAAGAGATAAATGAATGAAGATAAAGATAAAATATTACTAGAATATTTATAGAGATATGGTACAGAATATACCAGAAATAGAAAAATATTTTGTGTCGTCAAACTTATTTCAGATTTAATTACAGATAAGCGCACAGGAACAAAATGTATTGCCAGTGTCCAAAATCTATTTTGAATGAATATCATCTGCACTCTTTGGACAGTTTTTGTACTTTTTGAAACACATCTGGAAACATTCTGAAATATACAGTATGTGAAATGTATTTTCTTTCAGTATGGGGACGCTCACTCCTGGGGCCCTCGACCCTCCTTTTGGGTAACGCTAAGCTGTAAGTGCTGGAGAGCCTGTTGTGGTCCGATCCAGCTGAAGCGGAGCAGAGCGGGGTCACAGGGAGGGGATAGGGGTGATTCAAATGGACCTTTGTCCGGCTGGTGGCGTGTTTAGGCTAAAATTAGCCTGTTTATGCGGTTTGTAGCATTCCTGCAGGCATAAACACAACCACATGAGAAAGCATTAGTCTCAGCGCAGCGCTGCTAGGCGAGGCTAATCAGAGCCGACCGCAAACAACTTTCTGCAGATTGCTGATTTATTGTGGTTTATTCAACATCAGGCTTTCTGAAAATGTCCTCACACTGCTTGCCAAGCAGAAAACAGAAACAGAAAATCACTATAATGTTCCTATAAAATTCCCATAGGGACTCATTGGGTGCCTATGTTAGTCAATATTGAGTTTATAGTGACCTTATCATACTTTATGGTATTTTTTATCTCCTACCTCCTACTGAAGTATGAATGGCTCAGTGAAAACCAAGAAGCATTGACTGATAAGCAGTCTGATAAGCATAGTAGTAGAAATGTATCACTAAATACAAGTGGTCAGATGTGACTGTAAAAGTTGGCTTTTCCCATGAACAACTGAATGGATCATCATCATCATACTTTCTGCAGTGAAATCTTGATCACTTCACTTCAGGCCTGACTTTGAGAAAAGCAAATTTGACACTTGGACCTCCCCATGGTCTGTATTGTAACCCTAAACCCCTATACAGTCTGGCATTAATATGCGTCCTGGGTGATCGGATTGTATTTAGACGGAGCAAAAAACACATAACATCCAGGAGATCTGAAGATTTTGAATTGAAGATCCAATCCACTCACCTAAACTATCAGAGACAAATTTGGCCACATTTGCATATCTACAAATCCCCATACAGCAACTACGGAAATATAAATAAACTTTGTATACACAAGTCAAACATAGTAACAAACTTGACAAATGAATTGTCAGGACACTCGTGAGTGGGCAGAAAGCGAGACGATGCGTTTACTGTCAGTTTCTCGGCAACATAGAGCAGACATACAGTGACATTAAGTTTAGCCACAGTGAACAGTGGGAGGCGGTCAGGCCAGGTGAAGGCTCCAGTCACCCAGAGAAGTTCCCAGTTGCTGTATATGTTTAGCATGATTCACTCCAGTTAGAGGTCAGTGTCAGTGTACTTGAACAGTATCATTGTATAGCAGGGACTGTGAAAGCATGCCATCCCAGATGAGGATCTCTGTGGGAGTTTCCCATGCTGCCCTCCTCCTCTCTAACTCCACCAGACCGACTGGGCCTTTCCCACGCTGCGGTCGCCTCAGAGTGAGTGTGTGTCTGTGTATGTGTGTGTGTGTGTGTGAGAGAGAGAGAAAGGGAGAGAGAGAGAGGGAGAGACTATGCATATTTCAGATGTCATGAATTGATGAAAACAGGGAAAATGTGTGTTTGATTACTGAAGCTGAGTCAAGGGTTTGTTTGGGTTTTCTGTTGATTTTCACTGTCTGGAACTGTATTTGTGTGTGCTTTGCGACGTCCTCAAGAGTGTTTAAAAGTCACTAGCCACAAGAGCACATTAAACACGGTAACAGCCAGCGCGCTTTGCTTCAGAGTGTTTCATAAAAACCTTTTAGGGCCTGTACAAGTCTCCTCTTACCAACTCTTAGCAATGCAGAGGGACTGATAATGGCTTAATTTATGGAGCAATGTGACTCTTTTCCTTCTGTCTCTCCCTGGCTGTCTTTTTCTCTTTTTCACACACTCTCAGACACACACACACACACACACACCCTCATTATGTATGAGGTGAAGTTCTGCGTGGTGCTAAAGGCTTAACGTCTAGCAGTGCTTTGGTTTTGCGAGGGCGCAGTGTTGCTGTGTCCTTAATAACCATGGAATTGACCCATTTAGGTTGTTAAATCTGTTGTTTACAGGCTTTGGGTGATCAATATTTCACTGGATACATTTCACTGCATCTACAGTGGCCTTTTATAGTGTTGCCCTGCCATGTATTTATAGTATGTGTAAAACTGCAGGGCTGTTTGCATATATAATTACACAGCGTGCTCGCACTGTGTGTGTGCTCTGCATGACTTTGTCTCCATCCTCTCTCTATGTGGCTCACCATAGATTTATATGTCGGTCTGTAATTGGCCCTTGTTTGTCCACACCTCTTTTCAGAGGAGCCTTTCTCCATCGAAGTGAGGGGATTTGTAATGATGGAGCAGGCAGTCTGTGTGTTTTGTGTGTGCGTTGGAGTCTATGTGTGTTTACTTGCGTGTGTGTGTGTGCATGCATTTGTGCACACGCTCGTGGCCGCGTGCGTGTTTTTGCGAGACCGAGAGGCGATCATTATGACTGGGCTGTGTCCTTGTTTTTCTCTTTAAACACCCTGCGCGCTCTAAATTACACAGCGCTGCGTTCCACCATTGTGTCTCAGAGAGCGACCACGGGATTAGAAGCGGCTCTGTGTGAATCAGGGCAGAGCCATTTGTTACCTCTGTACTCCGTGTGTCACTTTAACGCATTTGCAGGTGCGTTGTAGCTCGGCAAAGCGCAGCACCATCGAATAAGACTGCATACAACTGCATGTTACACTGTTTCCGTCTCCCACTGACACCTGTGGCTCCCGATGTACCTCATGCACGACAACAATCACAACACCTCGTCCCTCTTCCTTTGTGGGTTTGGTGCTGAAATAGACTATCCTCCTATTGTAACCAAATGCCATTCATATGATTTCACATAGCACCCGCTGAGCAGGGAGGAAGGCGGCTTTATGTAGCAAAGTCACAGTAATGTAATCAGATGTGCTACTATAGAGTCAGCTTGTTGTGTGCAAGGACCAATTGTACCCTTAGCTCTGCTTATTACCTGCTGAATGGCCTCAGGCACAATGCGGATTCACAGATGGAACTGCACAGCACACTCCCCGTGTGTGTGTGTGTGTGTGTGTGTGTGTGTGTGTGTGTGTGTGTGTGTGTGTTTTCAAGGACAAAGTGGGAAGAGCAGAGCTTGGCTGTTGCTCAAATAGGTGCAAGAAATTACACAAGCCAGTGTGCAAGACATAGCATGCCCCTCTGCCCTCCATCATGTCTGTCAGCCGGCTGGACAGTGAAGAGGTGAAAGCCGGTCAAATCTAACAACTTGGCTTTCAGATGATTTGTTTTGATATGTGTAGCGCACTGTAAACAGCCCCTCACTCGCCATGTGAGCTACGGAGGAAGACAGCCAAAGTCCTGAAATGCACTAGATGTTTATTCACTGTGGGCATAATTGGAGGTAATTAATAGCCTCTCATGCAATAACCTTCTAGACTGAGTGAGTTTCTCCCTCCCTTTCCAATTGGGAGTCTGGTGTTCCAATTTCTAAGTAATATTTCAGAGTAAACCTGTGGAGAGGACTTTTTGCTGGAATTTGGAAGGCATTTTTTCTCTTCTCATCTTAGGACCTCTGTGGTAACAAACACACTGGCTAAACTGAACATAAATCACCCAAAAACAATACTCATATTTGATTTGCCCTCTAGCTTTTTTTGTGGCTGGCTATAATTCAAGGAGTGCCGCTGCTTGGCTGTCATGTGTGCTGTGTACCCATGGCACCCATTTTGGCTCCACTTATGGATGAATATAGAGCGAAAAGAAGGTGTGTTTGTGCTTGTGTGTGAGTGTGTCAGGCTTTGTTTATCTGTATAAGTTGAAACAAGTGCAGCCTACAGTTGTATGAGCGACAAGGATACTTTGTGAAGCCTGAATTCTCATAAAATTCGATACAGAAAGAGGACATGAGAGAGAGGAAAAGCTTATGCAAGCTCAAAACAAGTTGTTTGTTGTTGAACTGAGGGAGATGACAGGTTTCAACCCTCTGGTGCACCGTAAGCTAGACACCACTCACTGTATATACACACACACACACACACACACACACACACACAGGAGAGGGGATGTCAGTGAAATGGGCAGAGCAATGCATAAAGACAGAGAGATGGTGTTCTCCGTTACAGTATTTCTCTGTTGCATTACACACACACACACACACACACACACACACACGCACACATACTTGGCAGGTTTATAGGCGCTCATGGAAGAGCTATTTTGATAGATCTGATAAATAGCACAGGCCAGAGAGTCTCATGTTTTAAATACCTTCTTGTGGTGGGTAATTGCATGCAGCTGTGTGTGAACACAACTGTGCTTGGCAGTATGTGTGTGTGTGCGCGCACGCTTGTTTTCTGTGTGTGTGTGTGTGTATGTGTGTGTGTGTGAATTTGCTGTTGGCGAGTGAGGGAAGAAGGACGATTGAGATGGAAAAGACTTGTGAAAGACAATGCATAATTTGATAGAAGAGTTAGCGAGCGACAGATGGAGAGAGAGAGCCAGACAGAGAGATAGCGAAAGATGCATTAACCGTCAATATCAGCAGCACAAAGGTATTTACATGGAAATAAGGTCCAAGTAACTAGCTGTCACAATGGGCGAAGAGGCCGGAGTGATGGATGGACGCACTGTGTTGTCAGCTGTGGCCTCACGGGCGTCTCTGGATATGCCTTCAATAGCAAATGCTGAGACAAGAATACACACATCGTCTGTATGATTTCACATCTCTCTCCCTGTAGAAAGTAATGTATCACCGCGCTGACAAAGGACAAATGGATCAAAACAAATGACTCATCATGTGTAGAATATTAATTCCTGCATTGTGTCAAAGACAAACCAAGTCCATATGTTTACTGTCCCGGTTGGAGGGATCGCTGTGGTTTGTCGGGGCATGTTGGAGCATTAAGCATTACTAGCTGTAGCGCAGGTCCCAAAGCAGGGCGAACAAAACTGGTGGTTAGCGTCGATTTCACACTTGACACATGAAGGTTTCACGCTTTTCAGCAGTTGGACTATGGTCTGTCCATACAGAAAACGTGGTGATGACTCAGTGACCTATAGATGCAGCCATGCACTGACACTTGCATCGGGTATCGACTTCCAATTTCCCTACGGAGATCATCAAAGTTTCATTTCCGAATCTCAGAATCAGGTTTGCGGTGGCAGAGAATGTTTCTGTAATACTAACATTCAATACAAGAAACCTGCCAGAAAGTATAGATTTGATGATATATCACCTCTTCACTAGAGGTTTCTGTTGGATCCGTGCTCTAATTAGCTAGCTTACTTGTGTCTTTTGTTGAAAGTGTGAATTTATATTTCTGTCCATTACACTCCGCTGTGAGCTTTGCCAGAAACCGGTCAATGTCGTCGCGATCCCTTGGTCGCTGAAGTCGATAAAACTCATAGATTCTTTAATGCCCCTTTAAAGCTCTTTGCTGTTGAGCATTTCTAACAGCGCTGGGATCGTTTTTCATGATTCTTGGGAGAAAGTCAAAAACAATATCAACACTTAGCAAAATGGGCCCAACACTTCAAACAGTTTTCTGCATTCTTGTATCACAACAGTGGGAGCGATGCCCAGCGTTATCCAGGCAGCTGCCCAGAGTAACCAGGCTAAAGACACTCACTATATAAAGCTGTACTTGTATTTAAGCTCGTTAGCATGGTTTACTCTCTATTATCACGTTAGCAACACATCTATATAGAATTTGCAAATAACTCTTAGCATGTGTTGGGGTTTGCATATCCCAAATAGGACTATACAAGTAGCAGAGTGCCACAAAGTTTGAATAATGACAGAAAAGCATCTGAAAGTCAGTTCAGCATCCTTTTCTGTGATTGACATTTCCCATAGTGAAACAAAGAATCATATCTACTTCAGAATATGGTTAAGATATGTTTCAAAATATACAACAATTGACCAAGAAATGTACTTGTACATGTAGATTATATGAATCTGGAATATATTTTGAATGCCTGACATACATTTTCTTCCTATGCAGCATTGTTAGGGTTAAATTTGTGTATTTCAAATCAATGTCATCCATATTAACACATTTTTTGTATATTTTGAAACATACCTCTCACATCTACTTCATATATATTTTTTTTCCATATGTGTTGACAACTTTCTCCGTTGTCCTGATGCGGTGAACCCCTCCCACCAAAACAGATGCCTGGAATATTTGGTACAAATGTGAATTAGACTTGGCGTGGCTGGTGTCTGCTGTAGCAGTTATTTGACTCGTGTTTACCTGTGCGATGCCTCAGCAGCAGATGTGTGATCCTGCGGTCTGAGCAGTTTAAATGGGATGCGGCAGTCCTGCTGACAGGCCTATTACACTCTCAGAGGAAAAAAAACAAAAAAAAGGGAGGACTCGCATGCCATGAAGAGACACAGCTGTCCAACACACAAACACACGCTGCATTCCTCAGCCAAATACACTTCACTCATGCTGCAATTTATACATGTCACACATACTTACGTTTAGATATGTTTTGGATATATTTGCGGATAAATGTTGTCAAAAATGCACATTAGAAAGAAAATGGATGTTCAGTGTCTGAAATATATGTCAAGTTTTATATAATTTGAAATATTAATAAACATTCTGATGTAGATGTGAAATGTGTTTTTTGCAGCATGGGTGGCCTCTCTCTCTCTCTCTCTCTCTCTCTCTCTCTCCCTCATATAGTATTTAAGCCGTTCCTGTGCGAAGCCTCCATCTCAAGTGTTTCTCGCATTGTCCTTTTGGTGACACACACACACACACACACACACACACACACACACACACACACACAAGCTCAGACATGTACTGTAAGAGACTGCACATGCATGTCCCACGGGGAGAGGTTGTGGTTGTGGTTGATCCATCCCAAGACACTTGCATGGCAGGTTGGTTGCTATGGTGAAACACACACTAAGTGACGTACAGATGTGGCTGTCCTGCTGCTGGAGCGCTCACCTGCTTTGTGCGTGCGTGAGTCTGCGCAGGTGACTTTGAATGTCTCTTGAATTATAGATGTTATTTTTGTCAGCAGCTTATACATATTTTACATTATTTTTTAAAAATTGTATTTGTGTCTGAGCGTGTGCGTGTGTGTGATGGACTTCATACTGATTTGTTTATTTCACGTGAGCTTGGTGAGGGGGGTTGGTCATTGTTTAGAATAGGAGAACTGAGAGAGAAAGAGAGAGGGAGGGAAGGCGAGATAGAAACATGGAGAGGTCTCTCTGGGTAAACCAAAGCCTTCTGTCAGACCATATATAGCCATGGCTCCCTGCTGCTGCCCTGATGCTATGAACACATACACACACACACACACACACACACCGTCTTCACAGGAGAGATGCCTTGTCACACAGCAGAGCTCTGTTCAATATAGACACGGTTTGAAAGTGTTTGTAATGAACATGAGCGGCGTTCAGCAGTGTAAATGTTTGGTTTACGACAAACCTGAGCTCCGATCTGCATTCTTCCTTCAGTGCACCTCTGAGAGCTTCGGTGAAAATAGCTTTCAAACAGTTTTGTCCGCTGCTTTTCCTGCTCTTCATCATGATGAGTAGCCCGTGGATATCGTTTTATCATGATTTCCATCGTGCCTGCATGGCTAATTTCCCCGTGGCATCGCGGATAATGAAGATGGACTTGGCTTGGCCGTAACTAACCTGATGAGTTGC
Organism: Centroberyx gerrardi; assembly: GCF_048128805.1. Lineage (NCBI taxonomy): Eukaryota > Metazoa > Chordata > Actinopteri > Beryciformes > Berycidae > Centroberyx > Centroberyx gerrardi. Next base: position 8,869,991 of record NC_136020.1, read on the forward strand.
CAAATGCTATTTAACCGAAATAGACCTGCAAAGGCACTGCACTCCACGCTCCGCATTGTGAAGAAAATACGGCCAGCATAAAATGCATTTGCCAAGTTGAATTGGCCTTAGAACTAGCATTACATTATCGTGCATTGAACAAACATTTAATAGAGCTTATCCTTGCAGACCTCTGGCCTGCCGCGAATCAGAATCAATTCACTTTTGTTTACATCTTTATATGCGGGCATTAGCCTTGGAATGACCATCTGGCAGTGGTAGTGAGGGTAGCAAGCTTGTGACGAAGGCTGCTGGTTCAAGTCCCCAGACCGCCTGGGGAGATCTGGGCAGAATAAAGAGCAACAAATGCTTCCTCCTCCCTCAGCCTCCTCCCTTAGGAAATGAATTGTAAAATAAGTGTGGGAACCCTAGCTCCCATGGTGCTGTTGAACAGCCAGCAGGAGAGGAGTGGTTGGTCTTACCTGCTGTGACTGTGTATAAATGTGTCACCCTCCCTCCCTGTACAGCATCTCATGCCCCATGTGGGACGTGTGCATGCCTGCATACTGTATATTACACACAGTATACACTCCTTCAAAGTAACGGCCTAGTTTCAGTTTAGCCCGATGCAAAAAAATGGCATACGGCAGGATGTTTTACTTCCAGCTACGCAGCTTCAAGTCAGTGGGTCTGAAGAACATCAATGGAGTCCTCCTCGCTAGATCTATAAATGCATTGACTGTCTCACTCCACTTTATGGATTAGTTATCCCATTTAGATAGAGATCCAGAGCTGACATTTCCTATCCCTAATGCTACAGATCTGGGCTAAATCGATGCTCGGCCCGATGGATTTGTGGCTGGCTGTTGTTAAGTGGAGATCTAAGGCTTTCTGTCGCTTACTTACTGTGGAGAGGAGAAGTACCTTAGGAAGACGCGCACACACACACACACACACACACACACACACACACTCACACACAGATTGTTTGTAGCTCTCCAGATTGTGACTGATTGGAATGGCTGCAGTGTAAATCAATAGCAGCAGTGGTGAAGCCGGCCGCGGCCATTTCTCCACCTCCACTTCTCTCTGTTTGATTTAAGAGAACAGAGGGCATCTCGTCTTCCTCCCTCGCTCTCCTTTATTTCTTTTTCCTCTGTCTGTCTCTCTCTTTCTGTCAGCCAGCTCGCCTTGCTTTGGTTTTTAAAGAGACCATGCTCCGTTTCATCTTACTTCACCATCCAGTTTCTTTCTCTCTCCCTCTTTCTCCATCTGTCTCTCTCTTAATATACATCTCAGCATCTATATATCGCAGCCAGCATATTTCCCTACAGCGGCCTCGCCTGTGTCGTGGGAAATGTATCAAGTTGCCACGGTGATAAAGTAGACAATTAGCAAAGGTAACTAACTTTGGAAATGAGCAGTCATCATGTCGACTTGCCATGGTGACAGTTTATGTTGAAGTGGAGAAAAGAGGTACATCTTTAGGAGAGATCCTCATGAGAGCGCTTACATCAGGACTTTCACAGTCTTATCAAAAGTCAAATTGGGTAAAAGGTTGGAAATGAAGCCTGGAGGAATCTTGGGGTCTCAGCAGGTTTGCCGCACTTTATAGCCGTCCAGCCAAGCGCCTGTTAAAAATCTAATCCTAGAGAGGTGGCAGGGGTGTGTTTCATATAAAACCACTGTAAACCTTTTTTTTTTTTCGTGTGAGAGAAAGTTTCGGGTTCGACGTGAGCGCCGTATTTCAGGCAGGAGGGTGTGGAGTGTGGGGAGTCAGCTCAGGACAGAGGAGGGATGTTTCCATCTCTATTTAAGGAGGTGGGATGGGAGACAAACTGCCAGATTGTTTAAGACTGGGGAAGAGAAGGACTGGTCTGATGAGTGAGGGAGGCTGTCTGACGGGAAGCTGTGTGTGTCTGTGTGTCTGTCTGTGTGTATCATTTTTTAAGTTCTGACACACACACACACACACTCACACACACACACAGATCTTCATGAAGTTATCATTCTCCGTAGAGTAGGAGGCAAAATACTGTAGATCTCATCTGCAGATGTACGTGGGCTGAGAATAGACTGCAGCTGCTGCTGCCTTCAGACCATACTAGACTCCATCTATTCTATTCTATTCTATTCTACTACTTTACTCTGCTTTATTCTACTCTACTACTCTGCTTTATCCTATTCTTTTCTATTCTATTCGATTATATTATTATTGTGTGGGTTGTGTGGTAATTTGTTTGTTTTTCTCTTTTTTTAATCCATACCGTCATTCATAAACCCCTTATTTTTATGTGAATATTTCACTTGTCCTTCAAGAAGCAAGCGCTGATGTGAGAGCCAGTTGCTGAAGTGAAGTGTTCATTCAGCTGTATTCATCTGGTGGTATCGTGATCTGTATTGCTTTATTTTGTTTAGTTCTGTTCTTGTACTTTTTGCAGATGGTACCGGAACGTCCTTGTGATAAGAACTTCTCTCCTCACATTAGATATATTTCCTCTCTCTGTCTCTGTCTGTCTCTCTCTCTTTCTCTCTCTCTCTCATCTCCCTTCCTTCCTCCATCTGCCCCTCCACACCCTTTCATCCTCATGTCCTTTCATGACAGAGGTCAAAGGTCATGGCCATTTGTCTCTTTATATATTTGCAAAAAAAGCAAGAGAAAATGTATGATTGTAACATTAGTGGCAGTAGACGTAGTAGCAGCAGTAGTCATGGTAGCAGTAGTAGTAGCTGTAGTAGTCATGGTATTACTTTATTTAGCCCACAATGGGAAATGTATTGTTTATGTGTCTCATGAGTACCTGTTTTTGTGTGTGTGCATGCGCGCGTGTGTGTGTTTGCGTGTTCACTGTTATCCTGCGCGAGGCAGTGCACTAATAAATTAGTCTAAGACAAATGCAAGCATTAATCTTGTGCTCTACAGTCTGGAGGACCACAGCCAGCCCATTCATTACTCCAGCCACTCCAGCCTAATCACTCTGACCTGTATCCACAGCCAACAGTGGCCCCAGAAATGTCACAACACCCCTCTACAACATAACATCCTGTCCCACATCTAGATGGACATTTCAACAGGGAAAACCAAATGGGATGCCAATATCGCCCTCCCCTGCGGTTACAACTCTAACTGCACTCGTGAAAACACTATGTGACAACAAAATGCGCAATTTGACGACGAAAACAAACACGCCACAGACTCCGTACTCCCCACGCTCTCTCTCTCCCTCTGGCCAGCTAACCCTCAGGATGACCGAGTGATCAATGATCGGGCTCCATCAATAGACTTCCTGAATCCCCCGGGGGGAGCTGTGCGGCTATCGATTACTTGTGTCTGGTTTTAATTATTGGCGAGTGCGAATGAAAGAGTGGGGTCAGACGCACCGTCAGTCACTATACGCGTGCACGTGTGTGTATGAGTGTGTGTGTGTGTGTGTGTGTGTGTGTGTGTGTGAGATCCACTCCCCCCAAAACAACCCTGCGTGTCATGTTATGGATCAGAGGTCAGTTTGACCCAAAGATAAATAACTTCCTGTGATGGGAGTCATGGCCTCTTGACCTATTGAATGTGTCAGTTGATGCTTGTTCCTTTGAGCATGTTTTCTCCCTGACTGGGTTCTCTGTGCATATTTATCTTTTACTCTGCTAGATTTCTTTCATCAGGCACATATCTCCCTGTGCTCTGAGTCAAAACCACAACCTTGATCTTCTAAATGTATGTGTTACGACTTAACTGGAGTTGAATCTGCACAAACTGTTGTAGTGTTTTTCCATTCTAGCAGCAATAGCGGGCTTGGTTTTGAATAGACTCCCATTACTTAGCTTTCTTGTTGAATTCTTCAAGAGTGTTCTGTAGGATCCAGAGCAAGTGGAAACTGTATTAGAAACTCTCTAATGTCGCCTTTTTAGCTGCAGAGCACTGGAACTGCATAACTTGTGAAAAGAGGCTCAGTGAGAATTTCAGTGTTATGTTGACACCTCACCCTGGTTTGACAGCTACAAAGGGTGAGATGTGTTGGCTAGGGCGTTGTTAGCTATTGTGCATGAACTTCTCCTGGGGGGAGCCGTTCAGAAAATAAAGCCTGTTTTTAGATTGTTTATGTTTTTAGGCGGCGATAGACTTGGCTTGCAAATTGGATGGAGTCCCACGCTGTGGGGCACTGCAGCGCATTCAGATGAACAAACTTGCTAACGAGGAGTTTTGTGTAACGAGGAGGTGTTTGCAAAAACATGCAAAAACACACGAGGCGATTTTGCAAGAATTAGTTCAGCAAATTAGGGATTTGCAAGAAGCTGACGTGGAGAGCGAGATCAGATCAGCCTCGACGTCGACACACCAAGCATCCAAGGTTATTGCTGGGACTCCATCATATAACATCATAGAATCTCCTCTGATTGAGTGGCTGCAGTTTTGAATTCTCATACGAAGCGATTCAGTATTGTATTTCAGAAGCCTATATTTGGATGTGGTATTCGATCAGAAAATTTAAAATACTTCTATCTGAATTTTAAATACAGTGCTAATAGCTGCTCTATGGCCACACACACAGCAAGAGACTATTCTTGTGACAGATGGTAACCCACTTTGCGCACACTGGTGATTCTTCTAGGTGTTCTCTTATATGAGCCGTACTATGGATTTAACGGTTATTCACGGTGCTGCATGTAGACGTGAAGCGGCAGAGATTGACAGATTTGAAAGGAAAGTGAGATGGCGAGAGAAGGAAACACCTCTTATTTTCCGAACGCGATGCAGGATTGCCTGTTGAGGACGTGCGAATGGGATTTTCTTCTTGATGGCATTGGGAATACGAGGTGAAAATGAGACTGTTGTCATGTCGGAGGGCACACAGTAGTCTGTGGGAATCCAGTAGAATCCAGTAGAGTGTGTTTGTGTGGGGCTGAGGTGTGTGTGTGTGTGTGTGTGATGTAGGAGGTGGGTGGGTGGGGAAGGTAAATCTCTAGGTAATTTTCCTTTCCACAGCAAGCATGTGAAAGCCTTACATCTCCACTTAACAATAAACAGCCTGTGTGTGTGTGAAGGGGGGTGGGGTTCTGCATTGTTCATACTATGCCTGTGCGTGCATATAGGGAGTGTGTATGGGTGTGTGTGTGCGCGCCGTAGGCACATTTACAGCACAAGCATCCTTTGAAGTGCCTGGTTTGCCATACATGAGCATACAAACTGGGTTGTTTCTGGAGTATTCTTTGAAGTAGTCGCTGTCTCTCTCTCTCTCTCTCTCTCTCTCTCTGTGTTTGCATGGTATTCACGTATACCATAAATCTCCCAGTATATACACATTTATAGTTTTCTTTTTTCTAGCTGTGAAAGTAGACCCACAGATCATTTTTTTGCACCAAAGACGCTGCATACAAACTCCAGGCCTGTGGTAGGCCAGCAGGTGGCCTGCGGAGTTTTACATAATGTTACAGCCCCCCCCCCCCACATACACACACACACAGACACAGACAGGCACTACAAGCACACGCATGCCGCAACACTCTACAGTAGAGTGGACTAATTAATTCTCAGGACGGGCTTCCCCGCTCCTTCAGCAGAGAGACAGCATTAGAAGTGAATCGAAGAGTGAAAGCCTGCAGCTCCTACAGCAAAGACAGAGAGAGTGAGAAAGAGAGAGAGAGAGGGAGAGTGAGTGAGAGGATATAACAGAGAGAGAGAGAGAGTGACAGAGAGAGAGATAGTGGTGTATTCTCACTTCTCTGCAGAAATGTAATTGGCCTTTTGAGGGTTTCCACGCTCCTTGCCCTATAATTGTCTGTGGGGTTGAGCTGATCTCACCTATGACACCCACACATGCAATATTCACATGCATGCACACACACACGCACACACACACACACACACACACACATATCCAATCACATGCACCTTATCCACGCTCACACCTCACACTCCTGCTAATGGTATTAGTGTGTAAAGCAGCATTTCATGCCCTGAAGCAGCATGGGAGGTGGACTGTCCCGGGGGAGGATGTGTGTGTGTGTATGCGTGGGTGGGGGGGATTTATTCAGTATGAGCTCAAATGGAAAGCCGTGTATGTGAGTGTGTGTGTGTGTGTGTGTGTGTGTTCTTCATCCCATGGGTCATATCAGTGAGTGCGCTCTTGCAACACTCTTGCTCTCAAGGCTGCTGGTGTTAATCAATAGGTATCTCTTCTGCTTCTCGCTCAAAACAGGAAATGAAGCAACACCACTTCCCGTCTGCTCTTATCTGCTCAGAAGGCGCGCACACCTCTCCTCATATTGGTTCCCCTTTTTTGATTTCCCGTCAAGTTATTGCCATCGCCGAGTTCGCCGTATATTTCCGAAGCCTTTGATTTTCATTTTATTAAGTGGAATGAACTTCGACCGGCTGTTTGATTCAGTCGGCTTAAAAGTTGTCCCTCCCTAAAAAAAAAAAAGAAGTTTCCCACTAAAAAGAGCCCAGGACTACAAAGGTTTTCCCAATTCCTTCATTTTTTCCCTTTGAAGACAATGCTCTCCTTTGATGTCGCCTGAACTTTGGTGCAACGTGACGCCTGCTTTAACATCCGTGGTGAGAAGCGGCTACAAATGAAGGCTTTCGTTCTGAAACGCCATATGAGACATTTGAAGAGTTTGCATCCAAAATGAGACGTTCACTACTTGAAAAACATTACAGCGACTCTTACAAAGTGATTGATGGCAGAACACTTATAAACAGGGAATAATTTAAGCCCTTGTTTGATGAGGTGACAACACATTTACAGACTGTCTCTTCATTATTTTCGAGATGCTGAATGATTAACTTAAGGTAATGAATGCTTTTTTTTTCCAAATGGGACACATACCACTTTGGAACACAACTATTTGTCTTCAAAAGTACCGTTTCCTTGGGTTAATTGATCAGTATTTCAAAAGCAGATCGTTGCATCCTCTAAATTTAACTTTTTGTCAAGTGTTTATCTTCGGCGCATGGCCAAATCAATTTTCAGTGAGTGGGTTTGGAGGCCGTTTGCTTCTTGTCACACCATCTTGTAAAGAAGAATTTGTTCTTAACCGATCCGTCCTGTTAAGAAGTGATGTAGCGCTGAATTTAAAGGTGGGTAAACAATGTTGTGCAGTTGGTGATCACCATCATAAGACTAACAACCATGAATATAAACAAAAATCAGTTCGATAGTCAGAAAAGTATTCATTTATTCTTTTACCCTCCTTAAATGACCCTGTCCTCGAATAACTTGATACTTCTTACTATAATTTTTACTATAACTTTACCTCATAAAGATTCATATCAGGTTTAAAAGGCAGTTAAACTGCTGGGTTTGCCCTCCACTACATCCCTGCCGCTTCCACTTTTCAGATATTCTATAAGGTCGGTGTTGTATTCAGTGTTGTACAGTGATTTAACTCTCAGACTGTAGCTGAACAGGAGTTCAGACAGAGGGCAGCGTTGCTCTCTGCCTGCTGGGTGACCTTTCACGACCTTTGACCTCCTCACCTTTCAGTTCTATAATGAGAAAACTGTTGCTAGAATGGTGGGAGTTCAGCGAGGGGGAGAGTGAGGGAGAAAGAAAATCAGGTAGAAGAGGAGGAAGAGCAGAGAGAGCGAGAGAGGAGAAGAAAGCTTCAGTGGGAGACAGAAAGAACTACAAAGATGGCACCCAGTAGAGTGCATACCTCCACCAGTGCCAGCTATTGTCAAGATATGCCATGTCCACATGTCAGATAGCTGACCAAATTAAACTTTTGTTAATTCTTTCTATACTGTATATTCGGCAAAGAAAGTGCAGTTTCAGATGGTACATGCACAAGGCAGCAGTTCACCACCAACCTTTCCACAAAGTGGTGATGGTGGTCATGGTTATGAGAAGCCACGGCCCCCGTTGGCCAATCGGTGTTGAGTTCAGTTCTTCCTTGCCCCATGACCAAACTTTCCACAAAGTTTCATGCAAATCTGTTGAGAACTTCTGGAGTTATCCTGCCAACAGACAAACAAACAAACAGACGGAATGGAGCGAAAACATAACCCCCGTCCAGAGGTATTAAAGTGAGAGAAAGCTCGATGCAGACAGAGAAAGTAGCTGTTGAAGTAAGAGTTACACACACACACACACACACACACACACACACACAGTAGGAGCTGACTGTAGTGTGTGTGTGTGTGTGTGAAGGATGAAAAGCCAGACAAACACAAAAACACGCATCCAATAAAAGTTGAATGTGAATGTGAGGGTGTGGAAGATGCCGAGAGAAAGACACACACACACAAACACACACACACATAGAGTAAGACAGCAGTTTAACCAGAGCTGTGCCTTGCGTTGCTGTAGCTCCTGAGGTTAATTGGGTAGGATGTCGTCTGCATATTTGACTAATCTGCCAAGAGGCAGCATTCCTGCAGCACCACCTCTCCTCCATTATCTAATCTAATGTTGCCCACTAATTCAATTTAAACTCTGCTGGCCGGCTTTATGCTCCTACTGAAAGCACAGAAAACAATGGAGGAACGATATGGCACCGGACTGAGTTTGGGAATTGAATGGTGGGACGCAGCAGGGTAGAATAGAACAGCTGTGATAAGAGAACGGGTTTTGCCAGGAAGTGATTCACCGAGTTCAAGTTGGTTGTTATCCAATGTGAAGTGTTTATTTTCCTAAAAGGTGCAGTCTGTGTGTTTTTGTACCTTTTGGCAATTTGTAGCTGCAACAGGCCACCTGCAGTAGACAAAATACAATGCAGGCCATGGATTGTTTCACTGTTGCACCCCCTATGGAAAATAATTATAGTAATCCTATGATACATTTTAGAAGAATACTATACAAATATCTCAGCAAAACTAAAAGTCTCTATAGGAATATTATAGGAATATCATGAAGGAGATACCAAATACCCTAAAGTGTGATAAGGTCACTATAATTTCACTATTGAGTACCACAGAGTGATAAAGTCACAATAAACACTGTATTGAGTAGGACAGACACAATATAAGTCCCTATAGGAAGCTTACAGGAATATTATAGGAATATGATAGTGGTATCATACTGTGGGAGATAAATGAAAATACCATAAAGTACAATAATGTCAGTATAAACTCACCACTGTGTACTGTACCACAGACACTGTAAGTCCCTATAGGAATATTATAGCAATTTTATGTCAGGGCAACCTCTACTCTTTTTTGATTTAGACACATGGATGTTAATAAAACTCCTTGCAGTTCACAGTAAGTGGCATTTAACGTTGAATAGATGTTGATGCGACGGTGAAAATAATATAGCACCAAAGTGAAACTAGTTGTCCATAGCCGCATCATTTTGTGAAAATTGGGACCTAAATGTCCTTCTGATATCAATTCAAAACATTTTCCAAAGCTTTTGTGAAAATTTTGTTTGCTTGCTTGTTTGGATTGACGTTGAACTCGGCCTCCTCCTGAACGCCACCCTCCGTCAGACGCTTGCTGGGTGTGTGCAGCGACACGCCGTAATGGGACGAAGGTGTCACAGAATGCAGAAAACACGTCACCTTGTGTTCTGCCTGCCACGGCGAGGCTCACACACACTCCCGACAGGCTTTACACATTCCCTTACAAAGTAGTGTTTTGTTTATGGAGGCTGTTTATGAAGGTTGCGCGAGAGGGCGTATGACTGCAGTGTTTGTGCATTAATGCGGTGTGTGTACGTGTGTGTGTGAGAGATAGATTGTGTTTGGGCGTGCAGCACGCCGCTCACATGAAGGGCTCTTTGTGAGGGAAGCGTTAATGAATTGGTGTACAGATTGGTTGTTTGAAGGTAATAGTACTTGCGTGTGTGTGTGTGTGTAAGTGTCTAAGGTCTGGTTGATTCAATAAACAATCATCAGATACAGAAAATAGCTTAAGGGAGAGTGTGGAACATTAGCTGGGTTTCCATCAGAGTATTTTTATGCAAATTATGATGTATTAAACTAGAAAGCCTGGATGGAAATGGCAGATTTTGTTACAAATGTCTGCAGCATCACAAAAGCGGTTTTGTGCTCGTTTGAGGCGGAAAAGGTTTTTGTTGATAAAGAAATGATGTGATAAATATTGATGGAAGCACATTTGTAGAGTAAACAAGGGTGCTAACTCTTTGTTGGTGCCTGGGTGGGGGGGGTTGTATGCATGACTGGAGTGAGCGAATCTACGGTGGTTTAAAAAACTCCACCTGTTACCACCAAACTGCTGTAGCTCAGTCTTGTTGGAACTAAGAGAATCACTGCTTTAGCCGCTGCAGTTACGAAACTAACAGGCTACTTCACGGTATGTGGATGCAAAGCGATTATTGGGTTCATTACAATATTGCCCAGTGCATTTCTTAGTTTTCATGTCTGGATGAAAGCATGAAATATGGCCAACAACTTAACCAATACTGATCAATTCTTGAAAGATTGTCCATTCCCAGCTGATGGAAACACACCTAATTCACATTTAAATTTTTGCACCGCTTCAAAAGTTTGCTTCAAATTTGCTGGATGGAAACAGCTGTCGACTGCACTCGTCTCTCTCTTTCTCTCTACCTCTAACTTTATCACACGTTCACTTCTTCTTCCTCCTCATGGTGAACCTGCTGTCACCGTCTCCCATCCTCTATCTGTCACTCTGCTCTCCCTAACAACCTATCCGACTTCCGACGGTTCTATAGGTCAGTGCTGAAAGGGGTCAGCAGAGCAGCACGATCAATACGCACACACACATGCACGCACACACACACACACACAGTGGTTCAGTGTGTACGGATCAACTGACCCAGCAGAACAAGCCTGTGCTGTCTCTCTGTCTCTGTCTCTTGTATTTGCCTTGTGTTTGAAATGTGCTATATAAATAAAGTTTGCCTTGCCTTGCCTTGCCTCTCTCCTGCCCTCTGCCCTGTGTGTGTGTGTGTGTGCATGTGTGTGTGTGTGAGTGAATGTGTGTATTTTGTTAGCGTGCATTCAGTTGTATATTTGTGCCCGTTGCCTTTGTGTTCATAATACTGTAATATAGTGTGTGTGTGTAGGATGCAGTTTCCAGGGTATTGTTTGGTCTATTTTAGGATGCATTATGTTGGTCCATCAGTCAAAGTGAATTCGACTAAATAAAGTACAGCTCCTCCCTCCTGCTTCCACATTTGTCCAAACCAATGTCAGTCCGCCTCAGGCCTGTCTAGACTTCACCAGACCTACGTCCTATTGATTGGTGAACACTGTGTTCTCTCTCTGTGTGTGTGTGTGTGTGTGTGTGTGCACGCCCACCCCAGACTACCACTTTAAATTCAGGTTTAGGTTTACGTGTGTGCAGGTAATGTGTGTGTGTGTGTGTGTGTGTGTGTGTGTGTGTGTGTGTGTGTGTGCACGCGCCCACCGCATAAAAGCTCTGACCTTGATCATTGTGTTGATGTCTGTCAAACCCAATGGATGTTCTGCTGCCTCCGCAACACTTGACTGTTTGCCAGCAGCCTGAGCTTGTTCAGACTGCCGAAAAGGAAAAATTCACCATAAGACACACACACACACACACACACAAAAGAAATCAATTTGATATAAAAAATTAAATCTAGGCTAATTCAAAATTCTTATTTTAAAGTACAGATGCTGTTATGTTACAAGGCAAAATTCACCCCGAAGCGTAGAATTCACCTGTTAAAAGGGAAATAAAATGAAAATTCTAATTAAAAATTGAAAGAAAGCATGAAAAGGAAGAATTCTTCTTTTAAGGTGGAGAGTCTGATAAACCTTGATAACACAGAATTCATAATTGTATTTTCATGATCTTTGATACTTTCACCTAATACTTTTCTAGAGAAAACCAGTCAACTAACTAAGGATACCTTTATAAAAAAGAAATGCTGTTTTTAATAGATGCTTTTTAGCACATTGGTCTTTGGAGATCATTATAAACACAAACATGTCTCAAACTGATCTTGAATCTACTGTCTTGCACTGTCCATTTGTCCTGTTGTCTTTATACCTCGTGTGACAATAGTATGTACTGTGAAACTCTTGAACCTCAGCTTTGCTTAACACAACCAACTGTATGGCCGTCTTTAATAATAGAAAAGGTACAATTTCTGGAAGTTTCCTGCTCGTTTTGATTCAGCCTTTCGGCCCGGAGCTGTTCAGAGAGAAATTCAGCTAATTAGTATTTTTCTCTGATGCGCTTGGAGGAGTTCATGTGAAAAAGAGAGGTCATATAATTATAGCCCTGGGAAAACCCTGGTCTGTGCGTATGTGTGTGAGAGAGTATGTGTGTTGGAGTGTGGGTTTATGTGTGTGTGCTGGTAGAGTGTGTGTGTGTGTGTGTGTGTGTGTTGTATGCCCACAGTTTGTGCCTAGCTGGCCGTCCTTGTGAGATTCTGTTTTATTTGCCTGCTCAGCCCTTTGCAAATACCAGAGTTGACCTCACTCACTTTCTTTAGATGCTTTTATGATGAAATAGGACTTAAACTCTCCTAGCCCTCCGTCCAAATGAGAAATTACGCTTCTCGCCCCGGGACTCAAGCGCATTAAAGCAAAATTGTTGTGAACTATGTGAAGACCCTCCAGCAATACACTTCCAACCCATGCTGAGCCCGTCGTTTAGGAAAACACGCCTGATGTATCTCTCTTTTTCTTCGCAGCATGTGGAAGGGCCTGAACGTCAACTGCACAGACAGTTCAGGATACACACCTCTACACCATGCCTCGCTCAACGGACACAGGTATGTGTGTGTGTGTGTGTGTGTGTGTGTGTGTGTGTGTGTGGGTGGGGAATAAGTAAGTGAGAGAGAATAGAAATAAAGGTGTATAAGGAAGCGAGAGAGTACGCACAAATGCACACTCATACAGCATGTACACCTGTAGATTCGTGTATATTGGTGTCGTGGAAAGCCTTGCATGTCCAATAAATCAACTAGTCAGGGGAAAAAGAAAAAAACGGATTTTCCCATTGATGCCTATTTCTGCCATCAGCTGAAGACCTTGTATCTCCAAAATATCAACTTTTCATGAGATAAAACCGTTTTTAGATTGGTGAACATGCGTTTTTCAGTTTGTCCAGTAAGTTTAAAAGGGTTTCATTTGCCTAAGGGTCGTAGAATTTTCTTAACCCATAGAGGACCATGTAATTCTTCAAATGAAGTGAAATCATGACAGTCACCAAAATTAGATTATGAGATTTGTCATGATGACAGCATGTTAAAACCTGCATTGACTTGGCACTAGGGTCATGAAATATTGTCTACTCATAGGCAACAAGTCAGGTGCCAATAACAGTGAAAATACTAAAATGCTGAAATTGGATACACAAGGTTTCCGTATGTGTTGTGTGTGTGTGTGTGTGTGTGTGCATGTGTGTGTTTGCGCATGAAAACACACAGTGTGCCGCAATGCAGCTTCCTCCGTTCACCTGGGCCTGCTGATAAATCCCTTACACAGTGTGGATTAGCGGCGGGCCTGACCGGTATCCCAGTTTAGCGGAACTGAAGGATTAGCGCTGTGTTTTGGGGGCAATTATGTGGATTTCCTCCTTTAGATCAACTGGAAAGGAGAGGAGGGAGAGAAAGAAAAATGCAGCCTCAGAGTGAAAATTAGGCCGCCAGTGTAATTCTGCAGAGGAGTGATTTAACGTTTAGGTGGCAAAGAAAATGGAGAGAACTGGCAATTAAAATACAGACTGGAGACACTTGGCGACAGCGCTGTAGTCAGAGATTTGTTATTGAGACTGGCTTTGAATCGTTTTTCAAATCATTTTAATTATTATGTGTGATTTTTTTTTTCACCCTACTAAAAAAAGCCTGTTTGGTAATCCATGCAGGCTGAATCTAACCACCAAGAACTTGAATATTCTCCTATTTGACACTGAGCTCCTCCCAATGTGATTTTCCTTCATAACTGCAATTTAAAAGCAGAGTAAATTATAGAAAAATCCAATAAATTATTGAAATTAACAATGCATTTCATTAAGTGTCTCAGTGCCACTTTCACCCCTGTTCCTGCGAGAGGCTTTGCCCTTCTCTCTCCTCTCTCCTTCCTCCGTTTCACTCTGACATTCTGAATGCAAATGAAGCGCCTCACCTTTCCTCTTCAGAGCGAGGTGACAACTTCAGCCGGAGACTTCTTAATATGAAACGATATCGCCAGGCGTTACCCCGTCCCCCGGCAGCAGCTAAATGAACACTCAGCAGAAAACCCGGCGCAGTGATTTGTCACTTTATCTGTTTATGTAATGGAGATTGCTTTATTAGAGGGCAACACGGAAGCAATTACATCCTCTATTCCAGCTCATCTCTAGTTGTTCTCCCTGCTTCCCTCCAGGCTGGGCGGTGTACTGAAAATGCACTGACACGATGTAATGAATCTCTCGCCAACCTGATTTTGCTCATGTCTGTATGTTCGGTAAAGTCTTCCCCTGCTGCTCGCACTGTGCTCTTGAAGAAAACTGCAGTATATAGTCACATCCGGTCCACGTACATCCGCCTCTTCTAGCCTTCTAGCGCTTTATTTAATAGCCTCACTATCCTACTGTTCTTGACTGTAGACAGTAAGAACTGACATGACTGCAAATGCTAAACCCGACTCAGGTAAGAACAATCCATTGAAATGAGTCCATTGAAATTAAGGAAGACCTAGTACCGAAAAACGATTCTGTGTCAATCATTTGGGCACATTTTGTCTTCAGCAAATGTGATGCTGAACAAAGCTAACAAAGTTAAGTGCAAACACTGTTGGAAAACGGCACAGACTATGAAAGCTGTTGAATGCAACCGATTTGTTTCCATATTTCCTTGCATTTTAATACGTTTAGCTGTCAGAGAGACATGACGCTAGCACTAAATGTGTACCGGGGTTATATTATGTGTGTGTCTCTCTGTCAGGGAGGTGGTACTGAAACTGCTGCAGTTCGAGGCGTCCACCAACGTGGCCGACAGTAAAGGCTGCTTCCCCCTGCATCTGGCCGCCTGGCGGGGAGACGTGGACATCGTCCGCATCCTCATCCACCACGGACACTCACACTGCCGCGTCAACCAACAGGTACACACCGCCATCATCACCGACATCACCTACATCACCATCTAAGCCTTCATCACCATCATCACTACCTGTAGATTCTTGATGGGTAGGAATTGGTGATGGAATAAGACTACTTCATGAATTTTGGATTTCATTAGGACTGAGAATACATAAATAAGAATGAAGTACAACAAGTACATACAAAAAACATGTATAACCATCACAGTCTGTCATGCTTTCAATCAGAAACTCAGTCATTTAGCTCACGGGGGCAAAAATGTCTCTTCAATCCAGCGGCGTAAACATATGCAAGGATAGTAGTGGAGAAAAAAGAGGCACCAGAGAGCAATACTTCCATTTTCAGTTTAGTCTTTTAAATCAGGGCTTTTTAAACTTTTTAATATCAAGGACCTCCAATTAGACCTACATTAGACCAGGAACCCCATTGTGAAAAGGTCTTTGTCCTTCAGTTTGAGGCTCATTAGAGGTTCAAGCCATGTATTGGCAAAAGTCCATCCTGCTGAAGCAAGACGCCGAATCCCTACCAGTTCAGGTATGCTGTTGTGTAGCTGACCTCTGACCTCTGACCTCTGACCTCCCTCTGGAGGAGGCAAGCAAAAATAGAATTCACCCACAGGAATCATTAAAGCATCACTAAAAATACATGTCTGGCCTACTGTAGGTGGGCAGAGTGAAAGCTCTGATCAGAATTCTGTCTGTCGTTGTGCTGCTAACTTCCAGCTAATGAAGCAATGCTGAAATTAAACCATCCTCATTTTGTCCCTGAACCATCGTGTTAAATGACTGATTAGATTTTGACTCCAGTTGGAAAGGGGGGAGGAAAATGTTTTGCTTGGTCTTATGTCTCCTGTATTCACATGAAGATCAGAATGCAGAAAGTGGGGCGTCTGAAGCCAGCGCTGCCACAGGTTGTCTCATTATGGCGCCCGTCCAGCAGAGCCGCTCCTTTACAGTTACCAGCGATCTGTTTGACAGCGCGGCGAGTGTTTCAGCTCCGGGAGCATTCAGCCCGCCACTGCTGTCATCTCTCATCAGCGAAAATGACCTCCTTCTCCTCGCTCTCTCTCTCGCTCTCTCTCTCTCTCTCTGTCTGTCTCCGCTCGCAGCATATTGATGATGTCACGGCTCATTGATGTGCTGTTTTTAAGATGTGCACAGGGCGTACGGGAAGAGGTGTTTAATCAAAAGTGTTGGCTAAAATGGTGATGACTAAGATGTCTTGTTTTTTCCCCCCTCTGCTTGAGCACCGGGGACGCCGGTGTCGTAACGGTTCCCTCCAGGTTATTGGACCGTTATTTACTCTTACCTAATAAGCACATTCTCCTCCGTAGCCATTAGCCAAATCGTTTCCCTCTGAGAGTCGTTAGAGCCTAATTGTTTGCGGTGATAAATGGTGTCCCCTGCCCCACAAATGAAGAGGTTCGTCAGCAGCAGGAGAAGGTAATTTTCTTTTTTACCCCGTCAATGATACGCAGAGCTGAGAGGGCTGCTGGGCGGTGCGGTGCAGGCAGCGTGAACACACACACAGTGGAAGGTGCTGATTGCTTCAGAAGACGCATAGATAATGAGTTCAGAGTGCAGAACACGTGTGTAGGTTTGTGTGTATGTGTGTATGTTCTTCTTCTTTACTTACAGGATAGAAAGATGAGGAAAATCCTTCAGAGGGATGACATTTTGAAGGTCTTCACGTCTACAAGTGGCTAGTTTAGGGTTAGGAGTTAGGTTTAGGGTTAAGGTTAGAGTTAGTATCTCTGCCTCTTCTACGATGGATTTCTCCCTGTATGATTGTTGAACGTCTCTTGGTGCAAAATGGCAGCTCTAGAAAGAAGCCCATCGCTCTTTGATTCTGAGAGACTGACACCAAAACCTGACGTTTACCGCTGTTGATGTTTTTGATCTCTGAAAACTTCTCCAGTATCAAACTCCATTGTAGCTGCGCTGGAAATATCTCAAGGTGATGTCACGATGTGTATGCTTTGCCAGTGACCTGCGGGAATAAGAAAAAAACACCACCAAACATCAAAATGGACCCAGAAATACAAAGTGCATCGCTAAAAGCTGCATTTTAACAGTGTTTTAGGATGGATTGCAGTGGTTAGGGTTAAGGTCTTCACATGTGTAGTAATACAAACGTGTGTATGTGTGTTTATACTATAAATACACATGTGCAAGTGCCTACATTTGTAGTTTTGCATCGTCAGTGCGAGTGTACAGTTGTCCACAGGTTGCAGGCATAAATCTGAGAGAAAGATTTATGGAGTGTTTGTGTGTTTACGATGCCCCGGCTCCATATTTCCCCTCTGTCTGTCTGTCTGCAGGAGAGAGCAGGGCCTGCATACATTAGTCAGCGTGATATACTGAGTCCCCCACACATATACACACATCATCTAGACTTACAGCGGCAAGCCGTCGGCTGCACATTACCCCATTCTCAACGATATTACTCTGCCCACGCGCACCATTACTCGTGTCAGAGGTCGAGTGTGTGTGAGTGTGTATCTGCGTATCTGTGTGTGTGTTTACAGCTCAGTTTTATCGGGTGGATCAGGAGGGCCGCACGCTTCGTCTAAATGTTTGCTCTTTTGTAGCCAGTGAGGGAGAGATCAGACGGCGGAGAAACACAACGTTTGCGCTCAGCTATATACAGCAGGTGACAAATAGGAGGAGGGAGCTGTAATGAGTACAAAAGGTACGGTAAGCAGAAAGAAAAATGGGAGAGACTGAGAGAGAGAGAGAGAGAGAGAGAGAGAGAGGTAGTGGAAGTGTGTAGGTGCGCCAGTTCCATGCTGCATCCAATAGAGGATTATTTGAGGTTAGTTGCAGTTATTAGTTGGCGGTAAACCAGTTCCAGCCCACCGTTTACTGCCTAATTGGTCCCAGTAGCTCCCATTCACAGCTGTTTATGTTTGCTGTGGGAGCGTGTGTGTGTGTGTGTGTGTGTGTGTGTGTGTGTACAAGAGAGGCGGGGGCTGACTGACTGGTGAAGATGATTATACATACTGTTTGTGCGACAGTGAAGGATAGTGAAAGATTGCTTGTTTACCCAAGGCTTGCACTGTGCTTACGGGGCCAAGCACGTGTTTTCAGGGCTGAGGTGTTGTTTGCAGCGATCGCTCGGTGTTTGTGTATTTGCACCTGTGCGTTTGTGTGGGGCAGGTTTTTATGTTCTTAAAAGCACATTGAACAGGGATAGAAGGGAGAGACAGGCAGTAAAAGAGACTGACTATTTAGCCTGTGTGTGTGTTAAGCACTGAGCATGTTTCAAAGTGTTGACCATACATACCAGACACATGGATCCTATCTATTACACTATAAAACCCCAGGCATTTATTGGCAGCCCACATAGCTCCTTCATACTGTATTTCCATGCAATGACATATGACATATACAAGTCCAATGGCAGAAAATCAACACAGTGTCCCAATCAATTTAAAGTATAATGTAAGTATAGTTTTAATTTTACGGACAGATTAAGGACAGATACAACCACAATGTTAAAGATTAGCCACTGTACAAGTTCCACTTTATTTTTTAAGTTTAAAAAAAAAAATTTCAGCCATCAGAAATTTCAAGAAAATGCATATGTAACTACAGAAGTTGGTTGAGACAGTTTTATGTTAAAATGTACTCACTTTGTTCTACTGTATAGCATTTAAGGAAGAATGGTCTGCAGTGTTAATTCAGAATGGATGCAGGATAAATGCATTAACATTATGTGGTACCACAGGTTGGTACATATCCATTAGGTGCTCATCCTTAGAGGCTTTCTGGCACCGGGAATTGAACCAGCAACCCTTTGAATACCAGGCAACTTCTTCTTCTTGAGTATGTTGATTGAGTAACGGTGAGATATTTTCCCTCACTGTACTCGCCAAGGCTTAATTGAAGCTGTACTGAAAAGTTGTTTTGCTTGTGCGTGACCCTGGTGGTCTGTGGGTCAGCTGGGTCTTCCAGCCTGTTTGTCCCAGTGAAGTAGAGCAGATGTGGTCTATGTGTGGGAACCAGCACACAACTTCTGGGCCTTCTTCTATACAGGGCCTCTATAAGAATCAACATGAGGGTGATTCTCTCTGTGTGTGTGTGTGTGTGTGTGTGTGTGTGTGTGTGTGTGTGTGAGTGACTAGGTCGAATATGTCCCCCTGTGCTGCAGACACATCCCAGGAATGTTTTCTTTTCCACTAACAGGAGGACGAAAGGTTACGCCATTCCCTCTCTCCACCCCTCTCTCTCTCTCTCTCTCTCTCTCTCTCTCTCTCTCTCTCTCTCTCTCTCTCTATCTCTCTCTGTCTCTCTCTCTCTCTCTATCTCTCTCTCTCTATCTCTCTCTCTCTCTTGGAAGGTCATCAGAGAGGGGCGAGAGTAAGAGAGAGAAAGAGATTAGAAAGGACAGCGCATGTTGGTTGTGAATGAAGAGCGAATGCCAGTGTGTTTCAAGTGTTTTGTGTGTTTTTGTGTGTGTGTGTGTGTGTGTATATGCATTTGCTAATATTTCCTGCAGCCCTTGGCCCAGGTGCAGCAAGGCCTCCTGGGAGCCTAGAGACTGTGTGAAGTAAGGCGTATAGGTGAAAGGGCAGGAGGTCGCTGCCTGCTGTGTGTGTTTGTGTGCGTTTTTGCGCCGGTGTCTTTCTACTTTTGTGCGTGTGTGTTTTCATCTCGCGCTTTCGGTGGTTCCCGTGCGCGCTCATGCACACGTGTTGCTGCCACACTTGTAAACGAAACCATATGTTTCCTGACGGAGAATGCTTCGATGTGTGAACGCGTCCTCTCTGAACTACCGCCACTAGGAGAAGCCGCCCTGGGAAAAGCCCTGCTTCAGCATCAGTCACCGCCGTGCCAACTGTTGGCAAAACACACAGAGACACACTGAGCCATAGGATGTTTTCTTATGAGTCGCTCTATTTCAAAAATGTTATGTCATGTGTTTTCCACAGCCTGACGCCGCTCTGTAGCCAGTGGGCGTCCTAATTAAAGTTCTCTACAAGAAGATGGATTCATCTCGCCATATGTCAAAACATATTACAACCCTGAGTGATTATTGCAAGCTGAGAGGAGTGTGTGTGTGTGTGTGTGTGTGTGTGTGTATTGTAGGCAAGGAGGGAATATTGAGACAGAGTAATGTTGCAGTATTTTCCCTCATGATATTCTGACAGTATACTGGAATGTAATGTGATACTTTACTGATCCCAGTAGGGAAATTCTCCTTTAGCTTTAGTTGATAGAGTGCTTGAAAGTCTCAAACATCTAGCATTTCATTTAGTAATTGATTTGTGTCTTTTTACACTTAAAGGTCCCATTATTCATTGTTCATGATTTTGTTTTCAAATATACTATGGCTAAGAATAAGAATAATGTCCTTGATATTTTGCAAATTAATGTAGTTTAGTTAAAAGGATTTTTATTGAATGAATTTGAATTAAAACCATCAGTTGTGATGTGTTGACTGGAGTTAGTCCGAAACTGCCTGTAAAAAAGGATGAAGATGTAACCACTCAAACAAAAGCTTGAATCCCTATAATAGGGCCCTTTTTTTTTGCGACCAAATGTTTATTGAAATGAAAACACACAATTTACAACCAAAAGCACAACTTGTTTGAGTTTAACAACAATAACAGAGGTACATACTTGAAAAATAATAAATAATTAATTAGAATAAAATAAAATAAATCAATTTATAACAAATGCAATGATATTATAATTTACATACATAAAATCCACAAGGAACCAAATGCACAAGGTAAACAATAAGTAATAATACAACACAAAAGAGAAGAGAGCATAATAGGGCCCCTTTAAGTGTAATTGGTTTTAACCTTGTATTGCCTTAAGGGATCTTGTAACGTTTTACTGCAGTCAATAAAACAACAGTAAAAAACAACAACAAAAGAACAATATAATCACAGTGTGAAAATCACAATACTTGTAAAGCAAAGTGTTTAGAAGTATCATCATGATTCTGTGTACTGTGAGCTTTCCCACCGCTATCTACTATCATGTGCAACTTCATCATGTTTGTAGGTGCTGGCAAGGATGTGTATGCATTTGCATATAAACAGTGTGTGTGTGTGTGTGTGTGTGTGTGTGTGTGTGTGTGTATCTGTTTCTCGGCCTCCCCCTCTGTGTTGTATGCCAGGGAGCGTGAGAGATGGGTCAATTGGCTGTGAAGTGTTAGACACTGGAGAGCTGCTCTCTTCCCTTTCGTACCCTCTCTCTCTCTCTCTCTCTCTCTCTCTCTCTCTCTCTCGCCCTCCCCCCTCCGTCTGTCCTTTCCTTCCTGTTCCTCTCATCTCTTTCTCTTATCTTTTCGCTCGTCTTTTCGCATCCACTCTTCACTCTTCTTGGCCCCGGGTATACTCCTTCACTCTCTCTTAATAAGTGCTCCTTTTTTCTTCTCCATCTCTCCCTCACGGCTTTTCCATCTCACCCCAGCTTCTTTACCCATGACAGTTTCTCTTTTTCTCAGCTTGAGCCTTTTAACCCTGGAAAGAGAGGCAAGAAAGTGTGAGGGGACTTATCCTTGTCTTCTCTATCCTGCTTTTTCTCTTTCCACCTTTCTTTCTATATATATATATATATTCATATATCAGCAGGGATGTGGTGAAGGGGAAAACCCACATAAACTTCTTGCTTGCCTTTTTCTTTGCAGAATAGAGTTTACCCACCTTTTCAGGCTGAGTCTTTATGAGCACAGTTGATAGTATGCATCATAGTAAGTAGCATCAAACTGATATAGGTTATATGAGGATAGGGTTTTTTAAGGAAGGAATAATTAATTACTGCTTTGTTGAAAACATAATTGTTTTGTTTTGTTTATATTGGTGGTTGTGATGCCTTATGATGATCACCACTACATTACTGTTTATAAGATAACGTGAATAAAACGGTACGTGAAAACATCAACAAGCAGTAGCATAGGATATCACATCATGCACGCACCATCATGGGATAAAAAACACATAATAAACGTGTGTTTTGTATGTTTTTTGTAAGTGTATGTGTTGTGTTTTATGTGTGTGATCTATAAATAGAGAGATAGATCCACATAATAGAAGACAAGAATGACAAGAGTGTAACGGAGAGAGAACGATCTTTCTTTCACCTTGTCTGTCTAGTCTTTTTCATTCTCCATTTATTTACCTAGTCCCCCCCCCGGGCGCTGGCCTAAGCCGGTGGGATTATGAGGCGCTGTAATGTGGAGCGAGCTCATATTGCATATCAGTCCATCAGCGTTAACACAGCGTGTGTTCAAACAAATACCTCTCCGCTTTACCCGCCCCGGCTTCATTTCAGCACCGGCCCGTCTGATAAGGCTCACCTATTTGCATGGATGTCGCTGTTTGTTTAGACCGACGCGGATGAACTTAGATAGCGCTGATAGTGTTTGCCGTGGGATGTGGTGTGTGTGTGTGTGTGTGTGAGAGAGAGAGAGAGAGAGACAGAAAATGTACTAGTGGAGGACAAGATATGAATACTTTGTTTCTTGGGTCCAGAACGGAGGAGATACTGCATGTATGCTTTACCATAAACAAAATGGTAACAAATGGCTCATAAAGCATTAACAAGACCGTTCCACTGTCTGACACACACCGATACTTTTCATTACACGGCCCCCATATATTTCTGACCATTAACTGTGTATCGGCGCCCGACGCCGAGAGACGAGCGCTGACAGCCATTTGTATGGGCATGTCAATAATGTGCTGCTATGCCTATTGATGTGGCATCAGTAGATGGCTGTTGCTCAGAGCCCAATCAGCAACAATACGCCGGGCGCTAGATGATATCGGAAAGCTGTCAGAGGCAGCGTAATGGAAATATATAGCCTCCTTTGAGAACATGGAGGAAGGATTTTCTCCCCTTCTCCCCCTCTCTCTCTCTCCCTCTATCTCTCTCGCTCTATCACTCCGTCTCTCTCTGTTCATCTCTCTCTCTCTCTCTCTTTCTGTCTGTCTGTCAGGGAATTGCGTTCTCCCTATCTTAAGCTGTCTGTGTGAGGCGTAAGGGATTGGACTGACAAAGCTTTATTGTTCGTTAAAGGCGGCAGAGACAGAATGGGTCCGCAGCAGCCTCCACGATGGCTACAATCTTCGTCCCGGCTCTTATCATAGCCGAGTCGAGCTTTGTCAATGAGCATTTGTGCCAGTATGTGTATGTGTATGTGTGTGTGTGGGATTGCTTTACTTTGCATTACTTTTGCATGCACATTTGGTGTTAAATCTCTCTAAACACACAAAATGTGCTGATTATCACACTGTGTTGTTGCCCTCTGTTCTCAGGTGCTCTTGCATTTAACCTACAACAGATCAATAATCTATTTTGCAGACGTTACCTTCATATCCTACACTTAACACTGTTAGAAGCAGAAGATGGCTGATTGGGCCACCTTGATTGTGGTTTTGAACATGATAGAAGCGTGTTACACTGTGGTGAAGACAGTATATAGATTAAATAAGATGTAAATTCAATGATTGCTGTGGGGGGAACAGAGTCGTTGCAGCAGAAAATAGTAATACAGCAAAAAAAAAAGTAGAATATTCATGTAGGAATAGAGCAAATAGGAGGTATTAAACATAATTCAACCAGCAATCACATCAGTAGACTGTATTAATAGAAATAAAAGTATGATGTATGTGAATTAGAGCATGTATGAGTGTGTTATTGTTGTGGTTACAGTACAGTAGACCTGCAGTCAGACCTGCTGTGTTCCAGTATGGAAGGTTCCACTCTGCCACGAATGGAGGGGTGTGCAGTCCAGGGGGAAAACCGAGGGATCTGATTGGCTGCTGAAGGAAAGCTCTCAAGCACGCTGCCCTGTTATTGCCTCTGGATCATGTTTGCGTGTGCGTGTGTGTGTGTGTGTGTGTGTGTGTGTGTGTGGTGTTTGAGGGTGTGTGTCTACATAGAGGGGCTGTTTCCTTCTCTCATGCGCACATACAGTATCTCTCCATCTCTCTCGCTCACTGCCGGGAGGGGTAAATGAAAGAGGGGATGGGAGAGAGAGAGAGAGAGAGAGAGGGGTGGGGTGTGACTCTGGGGAGAAAGAGAGTAAGAAAAGCCATGAGATGAGAGATGAGCAGGGTTTCCACTGGTCATGGAATTTTGGAATTTTGGAAGTTTGATTCCAGACAAGGACAGTCAGGGAATTTGATCAGTTCTCTTGGGAGAAAAGGGGAATATCAGGGAACTTTACACTCTACAGGAATATACCACAATGTATTTTTATTTCACACATTCATTGCAATAGATGGTGGTTTTCAGCTGTTTCATGAAATGAGCACACACTCTGAAACGCAGATTACGCAGATTTGAAATGAATAATGTGAAGATTACGTTCCTCCATCACAAAAGGATTATGTGATAACAGCACAAATTGGACATGAAATTTTCATCACATGAGAAGCTTAGCTAACAGTTGAGTTTAAGCAAGTTAAATAGCTTTGGTTAAGGTTAGGTTTTGGTCATGGTTAAATAAGAAAAACTTGCTGACCCTAACCCGTCTGCCACTCTTACCTCCCTCACTCTCCACTGTGCAGCTTCAGTGTCAAACTACTGTCTGTTTCTGCTGCATTTCTCTTCTACATAATCCTTTCGTGGTGAGAAAACATATTTCTCCCTTTTTTTTTGTGCACTTTTGAAAACATTTCACAAAATTTCACAAGACCAGGCTGGTTTTTATACAATGTATGGCCACTTCCCCCCAGTAAGCCCAACTGTAGCTGCAACCAGACTGTGTTGTAAGCCTTTGCAACTTTTCTAACTTGAAAAACAACATTAACAAACCAGGAAAGAATAACATTTTCAGGTCACAGAAGCGCTCCGACTTCGTTATGGAAAGTCGTGCAAAAGTCATGGAAATAGGGCTGCGGTGGGAACCGTGAATGAGACAGATTTAGGGAGATACAGGGAGAGATTGATGTGTCTGATTTGTTCAAGTTCAGGTTTTTTGTGGGACAAAATCCACGCTCTCTCTTCCCGAACAATTCCTCTACTCACCCATCCCCCCCCCCTCTCTCTCTGCCCTCCCCCTCTCTCCTTCTCTCCCTCCTCTGTTCTCTCAAAGTTGCATCACCTAGTATTACATTTCAGCCACTTACTCAAAATGTAGGGTTTACTCTTGGCCAAACACCAGCAACATACACACACACACACATACACACCTACACACACACACACACACACACACACACAAATGATTATTTTCCGACTCAGTACCCTGTTTCTTTCCATTCTCCCCATTGATATCATCCATAGAAGCCTGATGCATATACAGTAGGCAGCGTGTGTGTGTGTGTGTGTGTGTGTGTGTGTGTGTGTGTGTGTTTGTGTGTGTGCGCATTTGTGTGTCTATACCCTTATGGTGGCTTGATTGTCACACATACACAAACACACACACAGACTTGTGAACACACACAGACTTCATCCTTGTGGGTCTCTCTCTCTCTCTCTCTCTCTCTCTCTCTCTTTCTTTCTCTCTCCCTCCCTCCCTCCCCCAGCATGGCTATCCATCATGTCTCTCTCCTCCCTGTGTCCCTCTACCCAGTTTTCCAGTCATTACAGGGCCGTTTCTACCAGGAGCTGTGGGGCCCCAGGGACCACCGGCACTGTTCTCGACCTGACAGGGGCCCTCAGGGGACCAGAAAGTGGCCTCAGTTCCTCCGAACACGAGAGCCGCCCAAGTTCAGAACAACCATTAATACACACACACTTCTCCCCAAGTCATTTCGGGCCAGTACGTCACCCAAAATCACCCGTACCGTGACTTTGTGTGCACATATGGTTTTATAAGAGGTGTGAGTGAATTTGATGTACATGATCGTTGGTGTTAGGGTCAAACGGGGCGCAATATTTCCACACAATTGAACATTTGAAGTGATTTGTTAAGTGTTGATGGTCCCAGTGTTGCCACATATCTCACTCCCTGACCTGCTGGATTTACTTCAGTTCAATTCAATAAACTTTATTTACAGCGCCTCTGCAGGGCATGGCAGGCCGAAGAAAATATTAAATCAGCAACTGATGCTAAACATGAAAACAGTTTTCGGTGCATGAAAACTGTAACCAAGACAGAGGCAGATATCTCATCTATCCTTGGACTCTCTAGATCTGTTTTTTCTAATCTATGACTTCTTTAACATGCGTCCTGGATTATATTCAGATGGAGCAAAAACTTCATAAAATCCATGTGTAAATGCACCCAAGACACATTACAGATCCATCATCCAAACCAGTTCCAGAGGTGGTCAAAGACGCATTTGGCCACATTATCAACACATTTTAAATGCAATCTGTCACCAGTAAGAGTCAAACAGGTGGCAGGCAGCTCGATAGTAACATATTTGTCAAAAATGGATTTTCAGGATACTTGTGGATGTGGAAAAAATAAAATGAGGTGTTTACTGTCAACTGTAAAGGACGTAAATATTATGAGAGGAAGTGATGTGTTGCTATTTGGAGAAACAGCTACTGTTAGTCCTGAGCAGGGATGTTATGGAGGGTAAACCCACCTGAAATACAGTTTACCCACCTTTTTATGCTGATATAAATCTATCTATAATCTATAATAAGTACTACCCAATTGATGTAAGTTGCATGGTAATAAGGTCTTTTTAAGAAGACAAAACCTGGCTCTGAATAGGCAGATTGACCAGCTGAAGGGAACCTGACATGATTCTTGATCAATGAGCCTAGAGAAAAGTGTCTGAACAAGAAGGCCCAGAGGGTTTGAGGAAAACGTTGGGGCTTCAGTCATCGCTTCCATTACACAGACGGGAAGCAGTAGATTTCCCCTGACAGCTGTCACAGACCTGGACATGGTTCTGGAATGTGTGCATGCAGTGTGATATATTGACCGAGACGTGTGTGTGGTATAATGTCTGTGGAGAATCCCACTTTGTGCCTGTGTTTCGATACAAATGCTAACCTATTTTCCTTTTCCTTCTTCTCTTCCTTTATCCCCTTTTGACTCCCATTCACCCTACTTCTAAATCTCCGCCTTCATCCACTCCTATTCCTCTCTTTCTCACCCCTCTCTCTCCCCGTACCTTCGCTCTTTTTTCCTTCCGCTGCCTCCCGTCCCTCTAATCCTCTCATTTCTTCCATCCCCTGCCTTTCTTCTTCACTCTCTTGACCTTCTCCGCTGCCTCCCTCCATCCCTCCCTCCTTCCCTTGTCATGTTTTTTCGCCTCGCTTCCTCTCCTCACTCCCGTGATCTCTACATCCCTTCCTACCATTTCTCCGTCCCTCTGTCCTCCCTTTCCTTTCTCCATCCCCTCCCTCCCTCCCTCCTTCCGCCCCTCCATAGAACCATGAGAGGGAAACGGCCCTCCACTGCGCGGCCCAGTACGGTCACTCGGAGGTGGTGTCGGTGTTGCTGCAGGAGCTGACCGACCCCACCATGAGGAACAGCCGGCAGGAGACGCCTCTCGACCTGGCAGCGCTGTATGGACGACTGCAGGTCAGGGGGAGCAAGGACTTTGATTCCAAAATGCCATTCAGTATATCCATTTTGTAAAAAAAAACAAAAAACAACTCTAGAACTGAAATATCTCAGCTTTCAGAATGCCAATGCCTCAAACCATTTTCTGTCCCTTTTCGAGTGTTAATATCGCTAAAATACAGTGGATCCAGTCTGTAAAAGCGTCATTATTTTGTCGACTAAGGGTTTCATTTACTTGCCCCTTTTAAAAATAATCATAACTTGTTTTCATTTTGTGCTTTTAGTCATTTAAGAGTAGGTGTCACTTTGTTTTCAGTATGGTGGATATGTGATGGAATGAAACTTCCAACACACACTACACAGGCAGGCAGCAACATAGGACACTGTTAAAACAAGTACACATTTTTAGAACTGGGACTCTACCTTTTTGTCAAAACTGCGACAAAAGGTACAAGAATAAACACACACACACACACACACACACACACAGAGGCATACAGACACAATCTCACTCTCTCTCTCTACTAAGGTAGTGAGTAATTACAGTCAAGCCATACAGGTTTGTCTGAGTGTAAATGAATAATTTATGAAAGCAGCACTCTCTCTCTCTCTCTCTCTCTCTATGAATAATAATGAGGGGAAATCCCTATGGTGGAACCTGCTGCTGTGTGGGGAGATAGCTAACACGGGGCAAAAGTTTAATATAAACACACACACACACACACACACACACACACACACACACACACACACACACACACACACACACACTCACTCACATATTAAAGGAATACACCAAGTTCTCGAGAGATTGGCCCATTGTTCAACTTACCCGTTAGTGATGAGAACATGAACACCACCAACACGAAGTGAGAGATGCGCCACTTACTCGAAACACAACCTGTCTTGAGGCAGCATTGCATTCTGGTCTATTGAGGCTACTGTCAGTGGAGAAACTGGTCTCTCTCCTCTTCTACGATGGATTTCTCCCTGTATGATTGTTGAATGTCGGTGCAAAATAGCGGCTCTAGAAAGAAGCCCTCGCTCTTTGATTTTGAGGAACTGACACCAAAACTTGACATTTACAGTTGATGTTTTAGACAGCAGTCTCCTATCAAACTGAAATATCTTGACGTGTTGTCACATTGACTACATCCACAGGAATAACAAAAATACACCACCAAACAACAAAGTAGACCCAGAAATGTAACTTACATCAGCAATCGCTGTTTTTAACAGAGTTAAACTGTTTTTTCTCTAACAGGTAAGTTGGCTAACGGGCCAATCTCCCCAAAACTTGTTGCATTGTCACTGACATTCACCTGTCTCTTTGTGCCCAGGTGGTGCGCATGTTGGTGAGCGCCCACCCAAACCTAATGACCAGCCACACTCGGCGACACACTCCCCTTCACCTGGCCGCACGCAACGGACACCACACCACCGTCCAGACGCTGCTGGACGCCGGCATGGACGTCAACTGTGTGGTGAGAAAAACAACATTAAAGTTAAAAGTTAAAGTTTTCTTTTCTCAACCTCCATCGGCGAATTGCACCAACATCGACAGCTTTCTGGCACGGCTTACAATAAGACAGAAATATAAAAGTCACATTTTCATAATAGAATGACTAAGCTAGCTGATTAGGGCAGAGATCCAACAGAAACGTCTAGAGAAGAGGGAATATATCAGCATTGAAAATAATACTGCTTTATCGTTTGATTTTGAATGAAATGTGCTGGGATGCCAGTCTCTCATTCATAGCACTGTTCTCCATCTTTGAGCAGTTGAAAATGCGAGGTGTGTGTGTGTGTGTGTGTGTGTGTGTGTGTGTTCTAAAACAGTATGGGCCGGAAAGTGAGTTTTGAAAGCCAGAAATCTCAGCACCAGGCCAAGTAATGGTTGAGTCATTGGTATTGATCAACAACCCTGTCCACCCCCCCTGCAGATATATTATGATCATTTTGTGCTATAGGACAGTAAGAATCTTACTTAATGTCCCTTTAACACTCAATCCTACGCCAAATGACTTGCTAAGATGGATATTTCATTCCCTTGACAGTGTAAGGATTGTCTGCCCATGTAGGGAGCAGGATTTGTCTCCCTATCTTCTCTGCATCGGTCCTTACTTGCCAACCAGAATTGACCCATGCTCTGCACTTAGCAGCCAATATCAATAGGTTTGTAGAGCGCTGATGTATGTATTGCCTGATCTGACTTATTGTGAAGCAGGGATTTATTGCTACAGATACCAGCTTCAGTGAGATTAAAACCATCATTAGTTAGTTATTAGTGAAATTTAAAAATCAGTGTTTAAATGATACAGGAATACAGGTGATACAGATACAAGGCAAAGAAACCTGTCTGTGTGGCTTGTAGGTGCAGGGACTTTAAAGAGTAATGAGATGGGACTTGACTTTGACATTTTTAGTGTTTTATCTGATGCCGCTGTGAATGGAGGAGACGACTGGAACGGAATCTTTTTGTCCTTTTGTCTGAGTAAATCTCCATGACCCTGAATCTCTTTCCTCCTCTCCGTCTCTGCTGTATGTGAATATTTTAGAAGCCTCTGTCTTGTCTTTAATGAAAGCACGTACAATGTTTCAACACACACACACACATATACACTTTTCGCTCTTGCCTTGGCAGCATAGCAACGTTCTAACTGGATAGCTGTTTTGACAAGTAGAGAGGAGATGTGTGAAGAGTGTGTGTCTTCGTTTTTGTGTACATATAATCCACTGTATGCCTAAATACTTGGCAGATTCTCCTTTGAAAGTGTGTGTGCTTGGATGCATGCTTGTGTGTGTGTGTTTGTATGTGTGTGTTTGCCAGAAAGCATGTGCGCAGAGCATGCCTCACATGGTGTGGTGGTGGAAAGGGATGAATAATTGATTGGGAGAGAAGACTGAGAGGAGGAGAGGAGGAGGACAGGGTGTTCCTGAGAGGTCCTGAGAGGTTCACCGTCTCCTCTCTCCTCCTCTCTCCTCCTCTCTCCTCCTCTCTCCTCCTCTCCACACACACACGATCAGTTTCGACAGTATAGAAATCCACGGCTGCAGCCACTTAGGCAGCACTTCCTTAGAGTTGTCATATCTTTGTTACTGCACAGTTGCTGTCACGCTGCACGGGCCGCTATTTGTTCATTTACATTTTGTCTTATTGTGTAGTCTGAGTTGTCTGTCCGATTTTAAAATGCAGCTTTGTCCCGACCCAGAAGCTTTTTGGGCCATTTGTTTCCCTGTGAAGCCTTGTCAGAATGTAGCCTCGCTTTGCTGCTTTGTTCACGGCTGTTTTCATTTTCTTGTGACTGTTTTCTCTGCCAAACTAAATTATTTGCTCTCGTCGCACTTGGCTGAGATGTAGAGCTTAACAACCCTATATACTAATCACATTCTTACGACTATTTAACTTGCGTCCTTTCTGATCTCGGAAGCATTAATTGCTATCAATATAATCCTTAGTCACTGCAGATATTGTAATTATCACACTGTTAAGAGAATAATCATTTGTCTTTTCTGAGGCTGTAAGCATTTATTGGTATTAATATAATCCATTACTAGGGTTAAACCAATATATTGGACTGATATTGGCCTTTTATTGAAAATCTGATATTGGCCAGTAAACGTCATCCACCTTAAATATGATGGATATGATGGAGTTTGTTTGATTACATAGTTATTGTAGAATTAATCACACTGATTACACAATTAATTACACTGGTTGTTATCAGATTTAGATATTTAGATTCTAGATGAGTATGCATGATGATCATGATGGATATGATGATAATTGTTCTTCTTATTATTATCATTATCATCCTGGGATTCAATGGAGAGTTTAGTGTCATGTGATAATATGCTGTGATACATAGGCTTCTTGACATTTTTTTGACTTTTTGGGCATGAAAATTGATATATTTAAATATATTGAATATTGGCACAAAATATCAGCTACCAGCAGTTTAAATAAAAAAAAATATAGCGGTATCAGCCTTTAAAAACCCATATGGGTCAAACTAATCATTACTGCTATTGTAATCATCAGTCACCTGTCCCTTTATGTCTCCCAGTAGCTGTGTGTATCTTCCAGTACAGGACACACAACAAAGAACACACTGAACACACCTGCTGCCTCTCTCCTGAGAGATCCTTGACTCCTGTCCACCTTAATGCTGTGAGGTGAAGGATGGAAAAACAGGTTCACAGGTTTTTGAGCTCAGTCAGACTCTAAAGTCCCAGGCAGCAACCGATTCTGAATCAAGAAACAACAGAGTTCAGACGATTAAAGAGCCGTGGAGGCAGGCCAGTCAATATCGGAGTTTATTCAACAAATGTGCACATGAGAATGGACAAATCCTCCAGATCAACTTAAGCCTTTGTATAGGAAACTCCTGACTAAGACTTAGAGGTGTTGAATGACAAAAATGAATCATTCAAACCAGTTAGAGATTTAGACTGGTATGATGTATTTGAGACTACAGGTCCACTTCCAGTGTCACCAGACCATGGTCAAACTTGATGTTCATTGGGTAAGATGATATATGACATAGCAGATGCTGCGTTCCTCCTTTCCCTGACCGTGTAATGTATACATACAGTATAATGCATGTGGAACGGCTGTCTGCACTTCAAGGCTGGCAATATAGCGAGAAAACATGAAACTATTTAGGAGACAAGTTACATCTTCGGAGGCCTGACTGGTATCAAACTTTCCTTTGTTTCTGTCATCTTGTACTCCTGCACTCCCAGAATACATACATACATATAACATATAGCCACTGCAGTTTGGAGAATTTGGAGTGGGTGTGTGTGTGTGTGTGTGTGTGTGTTTCATCCCTTGAAAGCTGGAAACGTCTTGACCTGTTGGTTACAGGGGTTGTTTTGGTGCTGTGACAGAATAGAGATGCATGACTCAGTGGCTTTGCTCCCGTCTTCCCTGCCTTCTATCCTTGTTGCAGGCTGTGTGTGCCTGTTTGTGTGTGTGTGTGTGTGTGTGTGTGTTTGTGTGTGCGTGTACGAGTGCGTGCTCTGATCTGAAGAGGTGGGCTGTGTTTCTCTGCAGGGATTTGGCCTCGGGCTCCATGTGTCTAGTGAAGATGAACACCACACGCCTTTGATTTGCCTCCTCTTCTTCACTACCCACTGCTGCAAATCTCTCTCTCTCTCTCTCTGCGTCTCTCTGCCTACTGATGATGAGCATTGCAAGCCTTTGATTCCTCTCATCTCCTCTGCAATTCACAATTCTATCTCTCCCTCTCTCTCTCTCTCTGGCTGATAATAATGCACAGAGCAGCACAGTCTCTCTCTCTTTATCTCTCTATAGCTTTCTGTCTCTCGTTCTGCCTTGTTGAGATGAACACTGCCGGCCTTTGATTCCTCCTCTCTCTCTCTCTCTCTCTCTGTCTCTCTCTCTCTTTTCCTCTCTCTATGTCTCTCTCTCTAGTGTTATCTCCAAGGCCACAGTGTCAGAGCTATACTGTTGACAGTATAGAGTGGATGCAATGAGGGGCTCACAGATGGCCACCTTGTAAATTGTCAGCAATGGAAAGCACATCTGTGCGTGTGTGTGTGTGTGTGTGTGCGTGTGTGTGTGTGAGAGAGAGAGAGAGAGCTTGTGCAGGTTAGTAATTGCAGTCAAGCCATATAGGTCTGTCTGAGAGTGAATGAATTATTTATGAAAGCAGCAGTCTCTCTCTCTCTCTCTCTCTGTCTCTCTCTCTCTCTCTCTCTCTCTCTGTGTGTCTCTCTATGTCTCTCTCTCCTTCCTTCTCTCCCTCTTTCCATAATAATGAGGGGAAATCCCTATGGAGGAACCTGCTGTTGGGTGGGCAGGTAGCCAGCAAGGGGCAAAAGTTTAGTATAAACACACGCATAAACACACACACTAGACTTTTCTTTCACGCAAAGAAGCATTTCTCATTTACATTCATAGCGAAACATCCACACACTGCTACATTTACCCTCACACTGCAGCATTAGCCGCCAGCAGCGACAACGCCAAGCGCCGACCGGCCCCCCGAAAACAGATAGGAAAGTAATCTGAAAAGGCCCGGCCTCTCAATTCCCGGAAACTCGGAGAGAGTGAGAATCGGCTTCCTCGCTGCCCCGTGACATCACCGCGTAATCGCCATGGGAAACGGGACGGGAAGTGGTATAGAGATGACCTGGGGGGAGTTAGGAGGGCGGGTGGGGGTGGAGGGTGGGAAGGGGGGGAGGGAGGGGGGTGGGGGCGGTCACCAATGGTTTCCTGCTCTCCCACCTCCTCCCTCTCATGTGTGGGTAAAAGATCGACACCACTGGCAGGACTTCCACAGTGCGTTACGGTCGGCTGAGCTGCAAACGCAATCACTCCTCTGATTTCACTTTGGGATTTATACCTGCTATGTTCTCCTAAGGGAATTGGACCGTTGACCTTTGACCTCTCGAGGGCACATAGGAGTCGCCGGTGTTGCCTCGTTTCCCCCGCCTCTCTCTCTCTCTCTCTCTCTCTCTCTCTCTCTGGATGTGGTGATGACACTGCTGTTGCAGAGGAAGCAGAAAGGGTACAGTGCGTTTAGTATTCCCTGCAGAGGACGACTGCGTTGATTTGATGCAGCGTCGCGCTGAGTTGAATTTCCCAGCCATATATTTACTAGACCTGGCTCTCCTCCAAATGACTGAATAATTTGTCTTCATTAAGGCTGGGAATTTGGTTTAGTCCAGGTTTTGATTTGTGTTGTCCGGAAACCAACCGTGAAGGATGTGATGCTCTCGGCGTGTGTATGCGGCTGCGTGTGTGAGAGTGTGTTTATCGATGCATGGCTGCATGTACATGAGTGTGTGTCTGCGATCAAGTTCAAGTTCAAGTCTTTCCTGTCCCTGATGGATAATTTCGCCTGCTGCATGTTGTGTAACACGTTATAACCAAAATATATAGAAACATACTATAGTAGAGAAAGTGAGAAAAGGGACATCAGCATATTTATGGCTATAATTTATGTTGGCTTTAAATCTCTAGCCATGACCTTTTGACCTTGAAAACACAGGAACTGTAACTGCTGTTTGCCTTTGTATGGCACCATACAAGACACAATGAAACTATTGAGCTATTAGGCAGTTAAGCAGGTTTAGGGTACATGGGATTTTTAAAAACTTCAATCTGTTCTGTCTTATCTGTTATATTTGCTCAGATTCCCGGTGATCACACTGTTATTTTTTTGTACCCTTATGTGGCTCCTGTACATGTGCTCTGTTAAAACTAGGGCTGTCAGAGTAATCGTTTCTATCATCAGTGATCTAAGATGGAGCCTGTAACGCCCCCCCCCCCCCCCCCCCCCCCCCTCACTAGTTTCCATGTGTTGCATCATATCCCTAATATCCTCATCAGTAGCACTGGAGGCTGATGCAGGCCAGCATCCAGCCCGTATGGTGAGGGAAGCAAATTCGGCTGCATTTAAAATTGGGACGTTTCCACCCGGGCCCCCGCTGCTTGCGTAATGGTTTGAAATCAGTCTGGCCTCATGCCATTTTTAGACAAGGGAATGTGACTTTTTTTTAATCTCTCTGAATCGCTTTTGTTGAACTGCCAGAGAGAGAGAGAGATACTGTATCAAATCAAAATATTGTTTTGTCTCACTCCCGTTTTAATCCCTGCGCTTTTTTTTTTAATGCTCGTTTTGCTCCCAATCCACAACCACGTCTCTCTATTTTTGTCTCTCTTTTCAATTGTTAAAGTGATGGAATATTAACTCTCCGCCTCTCTCTCTGTCCCTCTCTCTCTCTCTCTCTCTCTCTCTCTCTCTCTCTCCCTCTCAGACGGAGAATGGCAGTGCCCTCCATGAGGCAGCTCTCTTTGGGAAGATGGATGTAGTTCGCCTTCTGCTCGACTCAGGTGGGTCTCTATATTTACCCTATCAAAACAAAACAGTGTGCGTGGGTGAGTGAGTCAGTGTGTGTGTGCTTGTGTGTATGTGCTTCCCTTGTTTTCCCTCTCCATTAACCTGCGCCTAGCTGCGCCACATTGTTTTTTTTCCCAGATTTCGGGCAGAAGTCGGCCTTAGGTGCTCCCCAGGCATCTGTCTGCTCCTTCATTCAAACTCTGATTTAACATCGCAGACTTCCATCACTATCATTGTTTTTGCAAGTCTTTTTTCCTCCTGTCCTGAGTGACTGTGTATCGGGTGTCCTGTCTCACGTTCATGATGCCATCAGAGTTGATGAGGGGGTCAGAGGTCATGATGATAACTGGAGACCATATCTGCACCCAGGGGAGCGGTGGCTCCCGTCAAAATCAATCACTCGCACAGGGAGGCGATGTGTGAGTGTGTGTGTGTGTGTGTGTGTGTGTGTGTGTTTGTGGTTGGTTTTTTTGTGTGTTGTGGAGTGGCTGTGTGTGTTTGAGGAGAGAGAGAGTGTGTATGTGTGTGTTGGTGAACTGTATGTGTGTGTGAGGGAGAGAGAGCGCAACAGAGAGGGTCTATCTGTACACGTTTGCCTCTAAATGTATTAAAATAACTGACTAATGTGAAAGCTACATTAAAAAGACACATCTTGTACGTTACACTCCTGTATTCAGACAGAGCAGATTGAGTCTCAAGCCCACCACCCCCACCACCACCACCACCCCTCACTTCCCTCTAGCACTTCCTGTTTCCTCTCTCTTGTGTCCTGTGGGCAGCCATGTTCTTTTGGCCCGGGATTTATTAACATCCTGGATCAACACAACGCTGCACGGGCCCGATTCACTGAACTTTAACCCTACACATCCCAAACACTGTGTGTGTGTTTGTGTGTGTGTGTGTTTGTGTGTGTGAAGGGACGCAGGATGGGCAGCCAGCCTTCCATTGTCAATCATGTACTGTCCAGGGAGACAGCTGAGGATGTAGAAGTGTCAACATCTATTCAATAAGCAAAAAATATCCTGTCGTATTTTTGGATCTACCAGTAGGAACTGGCACACTGCGTCAGCCTCAGATGGATTTCTCTGTCGGTTTTTGTTCATATCTTATGGTGCACAGCATGATCACTGGACTGGCATTTATGTAACGTGGAGGAAAGGAAAAGACAGGGAAACTGTTAACTCTCTTTAGAAATAAATGAAAAAGAAATCTCAAATCCTGGAAAAAGTCTCAAAAGTTGAGAAATTACATTTAAGATTTATAGTCTTTGTGTATCCCGCTGCATGCTATTGAGTTTGTATGTGTATGAGCCTGGGTTTTTGTCTGTATGTGTGTGTGTGTGTGTCACTGTTTTGTGTGTGTGTGTGTGTCACTATTTTGTGTGTGTGTCTTGTGTGTGCATGCACTTGAGTTTAAGTGTATGAGCCTTGTCTCTGTTTGTCTATGCGTCAGTATCCGTGAGACTGGGATTGAGCATGCAAGAAGAATGTGTGTGTGTGTGACTGTGTGTGTGACTGAGTTCTCAGCAGTGTTCTCTGTAGTTTTCTGTGTTGTTCAGGAGAGACTGGGGTCTGGAACCTGATTAAAACTGTGTTAACTGTTAATAGAGTCTTTGTGAATTTATAAAAACTCACTTTCATCCTCTGATGACTGCGTCTCATTCATCTTTTGCTGACTGGAGGTTTATGACTGAGTAGGTGTGTCAGCAGATCTGGGTCTCAGTGTGTGTGTGTGTGTGTGTGTGTGTGTTGGAATATGTCTATGTGTCTGTGATTGTGTAGGATTAGGTTGGGTGACATCATCTTGGGTTTAGTGATCTGACCTTGCCCTGTTGTGTGTGCATGTGTGTGTGTGTGTGTGTGTGTGTGTGTTTCAGGGATCGACGCCGACCTGAGGGACAGCCAGGGGAGAACGGCTCTGGAGATCCTGAGAGAACACCCTGCACAGAAATCCCAGCAGATCACTGCTCTTATACAAGGTAACACACACACACACACACATACACACACACACTTTTCAACATGGAACTTTATTGCGTACTCCATCTTTGTTCATTTCCAAAGCCCTTCTCTCTCTTAAGACAAGATGAACTTTATTTGGGAAACTGGGTCATTGCAGCAGAGAAGAATAGGAAGAGTAGCATACTGATAAAAACTACAATAAGTACAACATAATGAAGATTAAAGAAACAGCGTGTTCATCATGCTAATGCAGAGCTCCCATTGGCTTGCAGGAATTCTTGCTGTTTTGACTCAGAGTGTCTGCAGGTCATGAGAAAGTCTTAAAATGTCTTAAATTATGCTACTATACTAAACTCCTGGAAAGGTCTTGAATATAGTTAAATATAACATTTTAACTGGCATTAAAATGGTCTTGAAAACTCTTAGACTTAACTTAATGAAGCTTGCGGACATGCTAACACATGCAGGGCCTGCAGATGTGCATTGTTGGCGATCCACAGTTTCACCGTATGATGACACGGTGGCCGCTGCGTGCGGATGTGAACCGATTGATAAATTCCGTTTTCCAGGAAGTTTATCTTCCATTGCGAAACAATGGGAGCTCTTGTGTGTGTGTGTTCTGTGTTCGGCCTCCCACAGTGGGAGAGTCCACTCTTACACAAGCCCAGCCCGGCCTCCTACCATTGTCCTCGCCACTCGCACAACAATATGTTGTTCTTCCCAATCCTCTGCCATTGTCAAACTGGCTGGATTGGATCTTGAATAAGATGGTTATCGATAGTTTTCTGGAACGCGCAACTAAATTGATAACTGCTTTTGGGGCTGCATTGCTTATTTTATTTTACTGAAGTATTTGGTTTTATTGGATACATAGATTCACTGGATATCTAGTAAAGAGGGATTTTTTTGTATATACTGTATATTTCCCATTCATTTTTAATGACAGATTACTGTTATCCTGCTTTCCTGAAGTCTCAAATCACCCACACAACGTACTGTTTTAGGAATCACAATCACTTTATCCACCAAGTCCAATAAATATCCAGGAATTTGACTTGATGAGATTAGTACAGGGATATATCAGCAACTAATGTAGTAACATATTTCCATACTGGCACACATGGTACAGGGAGAACAGGAGCTCACAGTCAGTGCTAGGGGACGGTGCATATCACTCTTCATACTGCGTATATACTCACTGTTCAAAATATTAGGACCGCCATCCTGATACTGAGTTTCACCCCGTTTTGCGTAATCCATGTGTCAATTGTCTCCAGGCTTAGCGTCACAAAGAAACGGCATTTCAGTGGTGTCTTGCTTCCGTAATTCAAAGTATTTCCAGTTGAGGCAGGATGTTGGGGCGGGACGTAATGCAGGGATTGACTGTTCAGAAGTGTTCAAAAGTTCAAAAATGCTTTGTGCATAACCTTGAGCTGTCACAAATTCAGGATTCTTCAAAATGAATAAATTCCAGGCACCAAGACGGAGCTTATGTCACTTTTACTGTATATGTATTAGTTTTATATGATGGGAGGAGCTGTGGGAGGTATGTAGACCTACTGGTACGCGATGACATAATCATTAAAGATACCTAATTTTCCAGGAAGTAAAAGTAGTGGGATTTTGATCTAGAAATGTGAGAAAATAGATTTTTTTGTAAAATGTTTGCCATTTATTGTAAATATATAAACATTCAAACCTACTGTAAATTCGCTTGGTCGGGCTGGTTCAACTAAAGAGTAAGTGGTCCTAATATTTTGTGCACTCAGTAGAGCAAGTACCTGTTTTATTTCTCATTTTTACTCCAGTGTGTTTCGTGTGTGACCAGTGATTGTGTGTGTGTGTGTGTGTGTGTGTGTGTGTGTGTGTGTGTGTGTGTGTGTTTGCTCTGCGGCCCTTAGAGAAACCAAAGACTCTCCAGATTGCACCTTTTAAAGACACTTTTGTCCTGAGGTGATTACGAGGCTTAGTATGCACGCTGTAATCTGCGGTTTGGAAGCCTATGCTATCTGTCCTTGCGTAATCTCTGGGTATATACAAGGCACGTAGTTATAGATGATTTAAAGAGAGCGATAAAGATAGACGGAGACGGAGAGACAAGCTGAAGAGGAGCAGCCGGATAGAGGGAGAGATGAAGAGAAAGAGTGTCAGAAAGAGCCAAAATTAATGGTGATTTGGGCTAACTGGGGAGATAAAGATAGAAACAGGAAGACAGATTGAATCCCGGGAATGTTACGAATTGGCCACAGCTCCAAAATGACAGACATTAAAGCTGACATCAAGACGGGGAAAATATAGCCATGTAAAAGCAAGAGAGCTATTTAGCTTTAATTGGCGATTCCAATTTCCCATTTCATGTTTATTGCTCAAGCAATCTATGATGCATTTCAAGTCAAAAGCTGGGAAAGCCATTTGAACCTGTCCTGTTGTGGAATGTCTTTTGGATTTAACATTATGCAGCATCGTTTGAATTCTGCCACTCAACTCTCGACAGTGCAAATCAAACCGCTCTTGTCACTTTGAATATTCATAAATATGCAGCGAGCGCTCCCTGTCAAACTAGCAGACTGTAGGAAATCCAGAAATGAACAAAAAAGAAATACTTACCAGATACTAGATCAGAATAGGCCGCCTGTAACTTCTTAAACGCCAGACTGCGTGTGATAGTAACACTCGACCAGGAATAATAGCCATCAAAATCTCATCTCAGCCTGACTTCAGGAAACGACAGTTGGAAATGAAGAGAATTGGACTGAACTAGAAGAAGGAGAGAGTGAATGTGTGTGTGTGTGTGTGTGTGTGTGTGTGTGTGTGTGTGTGGGAGAGAGAGAGAGGACACAGCTGTGAGTTACTGAATGGATCAGCTGCATGCCATTTCCTGTTGGAGAGGAGATGGAAAAGGACACACACACACGCACACACACACACACACACACACACAGCAGAAGACCTGTCATTTACTCAGTTGTACCAGCCAAAGGGCTTTCTGGTTGCCACAGGCTTCTTGTTATGAATAGAATCCCATTTGATTTACTACTTATGATTTTCCCTACAGTTAAAACTCATTCACAGTTCACTTTTACTGCCGATCAGGTTATGTAGTGCAGTGCTTCTGTAACGCTCGGACACCAGGCTGCGTGTCCTCTGCTGTTTATGGAGAATCTACTGATGTGTGATTACAGAGGAATAAAAGTGTCAAGTGTTTTAATTCTTCCCCTCTCTCTCTCTCTCTCTCTCTCTCTCTCTCTCTTACACATTCCCACACACAGTATAATTGTATGCAAATGTGGTTGTGTATCATAATTATGGAGTTGAAAGCCGGGCTTCATAGTAGAACCCTTACACACACACACACACACACACACACACACACACACCTGAGCAGCATCTCTGACATTAACAGGGTCCCTCATTAGGACTCTGTAGGGCATCCGCCACATGATTGCACTGTGTATGCGTGTGTGCGTGTGTGTGTGTGTGTGTGTGTTCGGTCTGCCTGCATTCGTGCCTGCTAATGCCTCACGCTAGCTAGTTCATTATGGAGTCTTCTACTTGGTTTCTACCCCCCCCCCCCCACACCCCGCCTACCTGCTCGTCCTCCCTCCCTCCCTTCCTCCCTCTTTTTCTTTTCCCCTCCATAATTCTTCTCTGTTGCTTTTATGAAGAGCAGAGTGCTCTATTAGGGGAAGCTGTGAAGTGATTTTGCGGTGCGGAGAAAATGTGAATTGAATGCAGCACAAGCTGTTTACCGTGCTGATGGCCGTGCTATTATATTGATCTAGTAAAATGCCTCTGAATTGCATTTGCCCCCCCCCCCCTTCACACCATCCTCTCCCAAACTCTTCTTCGTCCCTCCCTTTCTTCTCAACTCACATTCTTTCTTCCTGTTCACCAACCTTCTTTCCTTTCTCTTTCTTGTCTTTCTTCTACATGATCCTCTTCCCCTCCCTCTCCGTCTTCTCCCCCGTCCTCCTCCCCCCTCTCTCCCCCTTCTCCATCTCTCTGTAGAGTATATGATGGAGGAGCTGGAGTGTCGGAGTGTGGTGGAGGAGCCTATTCGCAAGTGTCCCATCCCCGCGCCTCGAACCTCCGTCCCCTCGCCCTGCGCCTCCCCCTCCCTCAGACACAAGAGTGAGTACACAAACACACACACACACACACACACACACACACACTAATGCAAACAAAGTGCTGTACCCTGAATGAGTGTCATCAACATGTACAAATACTTTGTTTTGCCCTTTTGTAGATTTTGAAACTAAACATGTTCTGAAGTATGTGAGGAATGTTTTGCAACATGGGAAAACAAAGCCACACAAATCCAGAAATGGTGAGCAGCTCCTCTAGTGGTGGAAAATAGTCACTACCTCCCTGAACACCCATGCGTTGCCCTGGCCAACGCTGCCCCCTGTGTTTTCAGAGCAACATTGCAGCGAGCTATCCATGTCTGAATTCCTGCTGATCCACTCTCCTCTCTCATCGACTGTCAGCACATACCATAATTACCCTGATTACCTTGGAGACTGCAGGAGGGAGAGGGAAGAGAAAGTGATTAGCACAGTTTGCTCCTCAACACTTGCCTGAACAGGGCTTTGAACACCTCAGCATGGCGAAGCAGAGAGCCGGTGGAGGGACAGTTATGCACCCATTAGTTCCATCCTCACCTTTTAGCCCATTGTTGAAACTGGCGATCAATCAGGCAAACAGGATAGTGGAATCCAATTCCAGCTATCCTCACTCCCGTAGAGTTCAGTGTTGACTGGTGGAGGGTTGAGGAAAAGGATGAAAGGAGGCAGATAAAGAGAGAAATTTGTTGCATTTCCTTCCTGTGACTTCATCATCTCTCCTCTTCCTCAATGGTTCAACATTTTGTTTCACCCCCCCATGTGTTATCATTTAATAATAATAATAATGATACGTTTATGTGTATAGCACTTTTCTAAGGCAAAGTTCACAAAGTGCTTCACAATCAAAGATCAAGGTTACACCAGAAAAAAGGCAGACAAAAACAAAGAAGTAGCCATAACAGTGGGGTGAGATATGGACTGTGGTTAGGGTGAATGGTGGTTGTTTATATCAGTTTTATAAGGCTATTTTTACCATTTGTGTATCCTGTAGCTCAGTTATTAGAGCGTGGCACCAGCAAAGCTAGGGATCAGGGTTCATCCTCCACTGCACCCATACTAAAAATATGTGCACTCGTGGCGCTGGGACTTTGGATATATTTCTTACTCTGTTTTTCTTCCCCCAATCTCCTCCTCCTCCTCCCGCCCAGATGATGCGGTGACGGGCGAGCTGTCCAAACTGCTCCATGAGATTAAGAAGTGCCGGGACAGGGACTACTCCTTCGAGGAGCTCTGCCAGACCATCTCCTCCCACTCTATGGACAGCTTCGGCAGCGGGCGGCTCTCCGACGAGGAGCGCAGCGACCGACCCAACGGCACCCTGACCCGAGTCAGCAAGGTACGGTTTCTCAGCACCCGCAATGTTGGGTCTTGGGGGGTACGGGAGGTGACTGGAAGAACTTATGTGGTTGTATGGGAGGATTGGTGCGCTGGAAGGCATGGGTGTATAGAAGAGCTGATGTATTGGGTCATATTGGAGGTGTGATAGATAACTAGCAGCTTGGTCTATGGGAGAATTGAGCCACTAGGGGCCAATTTGTGGATGCTGGGTCTATTGCTGCCTTCAAGCGCTCCTCGTTAGCTACTACTTCTGAGTTCAGAAGTCACAACTTGTCACACATGCAAGTGCTTTTGCTGGGAAATAATAACAAAAAAGACCCAGTAAACAAAAGTATGATTTTGGTGGCTGTTGTTTCATTTTAGAACTCAAGTGGCACAGAGCTGCTTTGTGTTGCTGCAGCAGAATGGAGAGGAGGAAATGTAAATCAGTCATGTGATTGATCTTTAACTTGCTGTATACATCACTGTTACTATCAGCTGTTGACACACCATCCATGCTGTCTGCCCCCTAAACATCTCCCGACTCAGCAATTCCAGTTATATTAAAATTTCATACTTTCCTATGTGCGCTCAACTCATTATTAGGATATTTCGGACATCGCTTGAAGGCAGCATACTGGAGAACTAAGCCACTAGAGGCAATTTTGGATCTTGGATGTGGATTTCCAATGTGTGTTTGCTCTTACTGACTTGTATTATAGTGTAAAGCTGAGAAAAATAAAGCTCTTTAAGTGGAAAAAAAACTTGGATGCTGCACTTAAAACAGTACATGAATCATTCTATCCAGTTTCCTGACAAGTCAGTTCGCTGTGCCTGTACTGAAACGCATGAATCACTGGGTATCTTATCAGTGCCATGCATATGTCCTGTTGCATTTCATCCTCGCCCAGTAGGTAATTTGCTTTGTAGAGAGGAAAAACACACTCCACTTTCGCTGTGCACAGTGCATGAAATGAGACGTCGGAGTTTAAAAACCATATAATGAAAGACATTTCCGTGCGGATGCATATCGCCTCTGCATCTATTTTTGTGTGCTTGATGTTTTTTTAGAGGTTTTGTCACACAGCAGAAGATGCAGACGTGCCGTGAGTGTAAGGGAGCGCTCTTCGGTCATATGGATGGTGGTAGTTTGTCCAGCTCAGCAGCAGAGGGCAGTGTCAGTCAGAGCGACGCCGCCGGGCCGCCGGGCTGCCGGGTCAAAATGAGCATTCACTTGTTGTTGCTCAAACAGCAGCTTTTCTTCCTTGTTTGCCTTGGATTTGTTTCAAATTGTAATTGTTATTCGCCTCTCGCTCAGAACAGCCATTCACACTCCCAGCCTGCAGACATTTCTTTTGACCTTGCTGCTTTGTTGATGCTTTTCATGCCGTTTCTCTCACTTGTTCGTTCGTTCTCTCTCTCCTTCTCTCCCCACTCTCTTTCTCTCTCTCACACACACACACAGGAAAACTGATTAAACCGTTTCGGTACATGCAGCAGGTGGCGAAAATAGAGTTTTATCAGTATTAGCTGACCAGAGAATCACAGCTGCAGCTTATTTGTAACAGGCGGCGCAGCGTGACGAAGAGGCTTCATAGGTTTTTCAATTCCAGTGTCCTGGAAGTCAGACGCACCGCAGGACACAGGTCATCTATCATACTGAACCTGAGCCTATGGACCACACACACACACACACACACCAGCGCACACACAAACAAAAGCCCCACAGTTCAGTGTAGGGGCTATTGTGACAGTGATCAATAGCTTATCATCAATTCCATTACTTTAATACCCATGCTCAGTATGAAAGCAAGCAAAAGCATGTGTGTTTACGTACAGCAAGCATTCAAACCTGCACAGGCTTACACACATACTGAATAACACACACACACACACCTCCGCTCACTTAGGCTGTAATTATCTCAATCCATCTTATGTCCCCCTCTCTCTCTATAAGTACCTATTTGTATTCCATTACTGACATTCTCAGTGCATGTGTGTGTGTGCATGCGTGTGTGTGTGTGTGTGTGTTTATGTGCCCCCCGGCGGCCGTCTGTACATGTGGCCGTAGCCATTAGTATGCTCTGCGGCACTGTGATTTGGTCTATCACACATGAATAAAATATG
Source organism: Centroberyx gerrardi (assembly GCF_048128805.1). NCBI lineage: Eukaryota > Metazoa > Chordata > Actinopteri > Beryciformes > Berycidae > Centroberyx > Centroberyx gerrardi. The sequence continues at coordinate 8,914,791 of NC_136020.1, forward strand.
AAAAACCCATGACACGCATCTATACTGCCTCGGTTCTAGCACACACTGTGCTGTCCCCGGAACAATGCACACACAACCTTTGTGCACATTGTGGGTAATTCTACTGAGGATGGAAATGTGCTGGTTGTGTGAATGAGAGTGAGTGCATATGTGCGTGCATTAGGGATCGACCCATATGCGACACAGAAATCTATATTTTACTGATACTGAAACAGCATTTAGACTGAAAAATAAAATATATTCATGCATACAAACTTGCATTAGAAGTAATTCAGGTTAAGGGCTTCCCATAGACAACCAGCGTAGTATTAATCAATCATACAATAACTAATAATGAATAATTAATGATATCCATCCTATCGGAGATGGACGACACGGGCTGGTTCTTAATGAAAGGCCGATACATCTGCCTGGGCTCATTGTGCATGCATACAGTACGTCTCCCGCGAGGATTGCAGTCCATTTTGCGTCGATCAGTATGCCGGTGTTGCAGCGGGCCCTTTGCGATCTGGAAAGATTGGTGACCTTTTGGTTCCAGCCTCATTTTGCGCATCCGTCTCCAATCTCGCTGCCGTCGCTGCCGACTCGTCCCATCTGTCCGTCCCTGCCCCGCTCGCTCCCCTCCGTTTCGTTCTCGCCGTTCTCTCCAGCTTTTCCTGCCAGCGGCGTCTGTAACATCTCTAAAAGTTCCTTCCTCTCTTCATCCTCTCCCTCTTTTTGCTTCGATTTGCTTTGCCCTCTCTTTGTTTTGTTTCTACCCACGGGACATTTCTTTGTTTTTCTTTTAGACCTCATGGGTTATATTGATTAATTTTCCTTCTCTCGTCACCGGACCTCCCCTTGCTCTCTGCCTTTTGCCAGTGCACATGTCACGCACTGCAGTGATATTTCTCTGTCTGTGTTGGAGGTGTAATCTGCTGTGACCTGCGTCCTCTGCTGCATTGTACGGTTCACTGAGATATCAGGGCGGCCATATCTGCCCTCTAACGCCCCATGTCACATCGCTCATCCTCACACCTGCCCCCAGAGAGCCAAAGAGCCCCAGGAAAGGGCACCGTGTGTGCGTGTGTGTGTTAAAGTTGGTCTCCTCTTCCTGCAGCCTTCTCTCTGGATAACAAAGTCCTTGTTGTCCACACTGCAAAAAAGTCCATCTTAACAAGTCATTTACACTCATATTCTGTCTGAAAATTTAGAGGGGGGATAATTCCACTTGTTGCAGGATTTTCCTTAAAGCAAGTGTCAGTATCTTGAAACAGAATGGCAGAAGAGGCAGAATGAGGCAGATCACTGCACTAGTATCAAGAAAATGAAACTTGATTCAGTGAAATTCTTGAAACAAGTTGATTTGCAATGGGGGACGAGTGCAGTTATCTCACCCCGCTTTTTCCCTTGTTTTAAGGAAATTAAGATTTTAAGACTCAATACGAGATGAAATGACTGAAAAGATACTTGTCTGTGTTTGTCTGAACGTTTGTGTCTGTGCTTGTTTTCCCCGTTTTAAACAGGTTTTGTCAAATCTACTGTATCTGTCTTCTTTTCACTTCACTTTCTCTCCACTCAATCATATCCTTGTCTTGCTCTAATTGCTCACAAAATTGCCCCTCTGTCTCTCTTCTTAGCACTTATTCTATTTCTTTTCCCAGTACTTTTCATGGGTCAGATGAATGTTGTTGGGGCACTTTGGGGCACCTTTGCACTCCTTAATACTGGTTACTTTTAATGTTGGTGATCTAGGAACTGAAGCTTGAATGTCAGAGTGTCAGCTCGATGCCTAAAAATGACACTGTAATGTCATATATAGATGTAGTATAGATCTGTATGGATCCTAGTATAGATTTGGTCTCAAGTATAGATCATTAGTCTGGATCAGGGTGTGCATAAATGATTAAAAACTGTGTGTGTTTCTGAAAACAGCGGCCCACCCCCCCTCTCGCTATGGCGCTGGAGGAGGACGAGGCAGAGAAGAGCTGCGGCCCCACGGGATTCTGGGAAGCGCTCACACCCTGCAACGGCTGCCGCAACCTGGGCTTCTCCAGCCTGTCCCAGGTAGACACACACACACACACACACACACACACACACACACACACAATCTGAATTCAGTTGAACGACTAATCGGACGACCCTCACATACAGGATATTGTGTTATGTTGAAGCTGATTTTGTGTGTGTGTGTGTGTGTGTGTGTGTGTCTGCATGTAACTGCTTATTTTGCGGTGTGCACATCATATAACTTTATAATCAACACGTAATGCAGCAGCACGCACACACACACACACACACAGACACACACACACACACACACATCGCTTCCACTACTGTGGAACTAATGATAGGCTAGTGAATATTGCCATTGTTCTGAGTGAATACTTTCACTGGTTACCTTGGGAACACAGTGAATGAGCCGTCACTAGAGAGACTGGCTCGCCTGGCAGCTCTGGATAGTCAGTTCGATATCTGTCTCTTTGTTTCGCTCCCTCGCTTTCACACCTCGTATTTTAGTGCTGCCTATCTTTCATCTGCGCTCATGCTCTCTCTTCCTTTATCAGAAATTTCTAAAAAATCTCCCTGTTATCTCGCCTTTTTTTCCAGCCTCTCACCTTCTGGTACGAATAGGAGAAACTTCAAGCACATGCAAATTAATATTGTTGAACTGAAAGATTAGATAAGATGAGAGTGAGAATGAATTTTTGCATTGCAGCAGCAAGTAGTAACAGGATACAGCAAAGAAAAGTAGAAAAGCCAGTGAAAGAGAAAAGCCTTTGACAGCTTTTACCATCATGGGACACTAAGAGTACGCTCACACCTACAGTTGGTTTTCTTTGGTCCGAACCATAGTTGAAAAGTTTACTTTGTAGCATTTTTGTATTTGGTTTGTTTAGGTTCAAACTGCCCAAATACAAGCGAACCAGGGCAAAGTGCAAACAAAAGTCACATGGAGTCACAAGTAGCTTTTTTTTTTGACAGAATTTTGTTAACCTGTCATCCGGTGAGATTAAAGATTTTGCCAGCCAGAGAGCAGGGAAGTCAAAACAAATCCGAAACTTTAACTATGGATTTGTTTGCGCTCTTTCATAATTCATAATTTCTCTAATAATCTCTGGTCTTCATACCAGGTAAGAACACAGGAATAAAAAGTTAAATATGAGCGTCAGTCCAGACTGCGGTTTGCCCTCAGTCACTTAGGCTGGGCTTTCCAAGCATGAGGAACTGCTGGCTATCAGATGTCAATATCCCTCCTTTATACCACACCTCTCCGCCTACAAGAAGTGACGAATCCAAACTTTAGAGCGAAATCCAAACTGTCCTCTAAACAGCGGTGAGCAGCGCTCCGTCTAGAGAAAGCTGGACTTACCCAACATTAGATCTTGTCCTCTGTCATCCCTTTGGTATGGTTGGTATAAAGCATCACAGTGTTGTGTTGTGTGTTTACTGACCTCACATTTCATGATTTCTGTTACCTCTTCCGCCATTCTGGAGCCGCCAACTAGCGCAGCTTTAACCGATCCGTTGAGAAAAGTTGATCCAAATCCTCCCCTTCTTTCTAGTATTCCTGCTTCATTATGGCAGCTGTAGCCTCTTCCCTCCTCCCTCCCTCTCTCCCTCCTTCATTCCTTCCTTCCTTCCCTCCTTCCTCTAACCCCCCCTCCCCATTCCCCCATGGTGTGTATATAAGTGTGGTTAAGTGTGTGCAGATGAGAGTGTTTAGCGTTGGGATGGGGCCTGGCTCAAACAGCAGGACACCTGACATTTACAACACAACACACACTCTGTCTTGTCTGCTGGCCGCCTGCCTGACTGACTGGCACGCTGCCTAGAGAGGATCGCACCTGGATGTGTGTGTGTGTGTGTGTGTGTGTGAGTATTAATGTGTTGTGTGTGCGTGGAAAGAATAGCACCTCTGTGTTTGTTAGTGTGGGTGCTGTTGTGTGCAAGAGTGTGTGTATGTGTGTGAGCAAGTGGGTATATATGTTAGGTGGCATCGTCTTGTGTGTGTGTTTTGTGTGTGTGTGTGTGGGTGTTGAGTGGCATCATCTTGGGTTTGTGTGGGTGGGTTTGTGTGTGTTTGTGCATGTGTTTGTGTGTTTCTTAAGTGATAGAGAGGAAGGAAGGAAGGAAGGGAGTCTGAGAGGAAAAAGAAATGGAGTTGTTATTGCATAATTAAATTTAGCACAGTGCAAAATTGGCCTGCGTAATTATGAATAAGCTGATTTAACATGAAGAGAGAGGAGGACCGACGGGCCGAGCCACTCCGCTGAAAACTTTCCCTGCTGCTGTCGCTCCCATCCCATCGTGTCGGTCTCAACCCCTCGCTCTCATCATCCCACATGAGGTTCGCCTCATTTTCTCAGCCTAATTCCTCCTCACCTACTTTTTCTCCCATCCCTCTCTATCCATCTTCATTCTCTCTCTCTCTCTCTCTCTCTCTCTCTCTCTCTCTCTGTGTGTCTGACTACTTCGTCCCTCACTATTCATCTCAACAGGAGTGTGTTAAGCTTCGTATCGATCGTCTGAGCGGCGAGTTTCCCTTGTCGTCCAGCTGTCGCTCAGACTGCCAGTGAAAGAATTGGACTAGTCTAGCATGTCATGACTCCTGGGGTCTCATATAGAAAACACATAAACCACTGTGTGTATGCAAAAGACAAGGCAGAGTTGCAATTTGAAAGTGGAAAAGCCCACTTTCAAATTCAAATTTCTCCATTTTTTTGTGATTTTTGAAAAGCTAAAGCCCATTTCTATCACGATCCATCCATCATTTGCGTTGTTTTTCATCATATTATTTGAAATGATCTTAGAATGGATTCAAGTCTATGTCATTTTTTTCGTAAATGAGGAACAGTGTTTCTGTAGTTGTTTTGTAATTGTGTGTGTATGTACGGCCACGTGTGTGAGCATGTGTGCATGTATGAATAATATCATCATTAGCTTGTTGGTGATCGTGTGTGTGTGTGTGTGTGTGTGTACACGTGCTAGGGGTGGCACCTCGTAACAGATTAGCCATAGCCAGACTTGAGGCACCCGCAAGATATAGAGAGAGCCCGCTCTGTTCCAAACCAGATAATCTAGCATGTCATTACTAAGTCTGTCACATTTGCGTATGTGATATGTGTGTGTGTGTGTGTGTGTGTGTGTGTGCGTGTGTGTATGTGTGCGTGCATGCATGCGTGCCTGCGTAAGGAAAATTCCCCTGTTGTGGATTTTTGTCACAAGCGACGACGCGGGTTTCCTCCCACCACCGCCATGTGAACGCTGACTGACGCCAAAGTGTGTGTGGAGGAGGTTTCCACTGCAATGAAGACTTTAAAAAGAAGTTCAGACCTCTGAAACAGAGATGGAGAGCAAAATACAGAGAGAGAGAGAGAGAGAGAGAGAGAGAGAGAGAGAAAGAATGCAAGAAAAACATGCAGATAGAGAGAGGTTGGCATGGTTGCCAGGCAACGCAGAAATTCATAACATGTCAGGCGTGGGATGTCCGCCATTGACAAATCTCAGCCACCATCAGCACAGGTGCGTCAGAGCACTGCGCACACATGTGCGCATGCACACACACACACACACGCACACACGCACACGTCAGAGTGTCCCCAACTGTGTTTTCTTGCCGCATTTCGCTCATTTTGCTACCGCTGGTTCTTCCTCCCTATTTTTGCTCTTTCCTTCTCACACTGTCATATACACTTACACAGACTTCCCCATTAGCTTTCTCCTGCTCTTTCTCTCTTTCTCTCTCTCTCTCTCTCTCTCTCTGTCTCGTCTCCCTCTCTAACTCTCTTTCTCTCTCTCTCTCTCTCTCTCTCCCTCTCTCTCTAACTCTCTCTCTCTCTCTCTCTGTCTCCCTCTCTAACTCTCTCTCTCTCTCTCTCTCTCTCTCTCTCTGTGTACATAGAGTCAGTAGTTTTTAATGGCTCTATCCCCTGTAGACTCTACAGCTACAGACTATCTTTCTGTCAACCTGACCTTCACACACACACACACACACACACACACACACCTAGTCACTGTCAAATACTTTGTACCGAATAGAGTGGCGCACACACGTTGCCCTTGAGTACATGGGAATTTGCTGTATGGCTCTGTGTGTGTGTGTGTGTGTGTGTGTGTGTGGTCACTCTTCCTCGTGACTCTCCTTGAGGTAAACAGGAAAGGGGGAAAAGATAGCAGTAAGAGGGATAAGAGCTCCAATAGAGAGAGAGACTACAGAGGTGAAGAGGTGGGATCTACAGCACTGGAACTAGAACACAACTCAAGCAAGGCATTCAACTCCCAGAATGCTTCAGGGGAGCTAATGACTGGTCAGATGTGTGAAAATTTGTGTGTGTTTGTCCAAGCCAAGCAAATCACACACACACACAGGTGACAGAGAGAGATAAGGGGAACATTTCTTTTGCGTGTTTGCGTATGCATAAATGACGGTGTAATTAGGTTTTTCTGTTCCTAATATTTAAACAGATTAGCGATTTCCACAGTTCGTATTTATAGAAAATCTATTGTGTGTGTGTGTGCAGGCGCATCCGTTAGTGTGTGTTCGTCCGTACGTAAGAACATCTAGATTAATTTGTGCACACTCCTTGGTAATCCGTACACAGCGGAGTCTTGAAATTTAAATTTAAATGTGTTGAGTTAATCTTCATATGCAGCGCTGTATTGTGGCTCCAGAGGACTTGTAAATATTCCTAGCTAATGACGTTAGCACACGACTGCTATTCCACACAGCATTTCTCCTCCTGGCAACTAGCTTAGGTGATGAACTTTGTGCAGAATTATTGAGGGTAGGGAGAGAGAATTTCCCTACAAGGATCAATAAAGTTTTACATATATTTGTCTATGGATCCGTCCATTTGTTTGTTTGTTCGTTTATTTGTTTGTCTGTCCGTCACACACGATATCTTAGACACCACTGATTGGATTTTGACGTAACCTGCAGGAATGATGCATCACGGGAAGACACGTGTTTACTGTTGCCTTGTTATTTATTGCAAATATACAGTATATTCTTACATATTGTCATATTTCATATCATAATTATTTTCTAATTTTCCATTCATTTTTTTTTGTTTATCTCAGTATGTTCTACTGCTGTTCTCTTGTATATATATACAGTATATGCTGTAATTTTCAGATGCCACTAACAGGATTTTAATGAAACTTGGAGAAATGATCTTAAATATCACCAAAGCACTCTAGCAGTTTCAAAATTACACTAATTTGTTATGTGATTGGCCCAGTGGTGGACTAATCATTCATGGGTGGTGTTTACTGCTGATTTTATTTTTTCATTCATATGTTCTAGTGTTGTATTTGTCACTCGCATCACTTTTAATACCCTTATTTACTCAGTTCTCATTTATACCCTGTATATTTCTTTGCTGTATCATATTATTTGCTGCTGAAACAACCCAGTTTCTCTACGGGGATCATTAAAGTTTCATTTAATCTAATCTAAGCTAATGATTATTAGATACAGGAGAAGAGCAATTGACCGTCAAGACCACATGTGGAACCTCAGCAGCTCTAAACTGAGACGTTTTGGGAGATCACAGCCAGTTCCCTGACTCAGTCGGAGCCGCTGTGTTTCCACTGCAGCTGAATGCCAGGGGCCTTGTCGTTGTTCAGACTTATGTCGCGTGTGGCTGTTCAATGGTGCTTAGTGGATTTCTCAAGGGAACGAAGTTGTGATGGATTATTCGGGGCCTAATCTTCCACTTCCTCCTCCTCTTCCCTCTCTCCTCTCTTCCCTCGCCTCATTTCTCCCTTCGCTCCTTACCTCTCTATCTCTCTTCTTCACTTTCAGTCTGTTTGCATCTCTCTCCGTCTCTCTGGTGTGATTGAACATCTCTAAGGGATTTTTAGTCCCTTTACAGATGATAGGGGATGAGGAATGCACCTTAACTAACCCACTTAAGCACTATTCAAACTGGATTAAATTTTACTGGGAGAGGTCCTGTAATGTAATATTTATGGGCGCTATGTGTGTAATGCCAGACAATCATTCATACAGGATAAAGGGTCTCTGTGATTTTCCTCTAATTACTGCTTGTATGTAACATTCTCAAATATAAAATGTCATGATCTAGACTTCTGCTCTTGCCGGACGGACAAATCTTATTATATCTTATTATAAAACATTCTTAGTTGTCACATGAAACTGGATTTTTCCGGGCTTTAAAAAATGATGTACATGGCAGATGCGTAATGGATTAAAATCACGGATGCCGTTTGTCATAATTACAATTACAGGCCCTACCTCAGTCAAAATAATCGAGTCCAAAAGGGCTTTTCGGAGCCCCTACATGTCATATATTTCACTCCCCCCCTAAAACACCCCCCATCAAAACAAGGGCAGATCAGCTGTCATGCTATCCTGCTCTCTCATCATTAAGGTGTGTGTGTGTGTGTGTGTGTGTGTGTGTGTGTTTTCAGGGTTGCTCCAAAACCAACGAGGGGACCATACTCGTCCTTAAAAGCACTGCCGTGCATCATGATAGAGACATAAAAAGCGGGGTACTTATGAAAATACAATCTAATGGTCTCATAAATGGGAACTCCTGTCATCTTGAGTGCTCCCCTCCACCTCCTCTGAGAGGTTCGGGTGAATTACGGGGTACACGAGGAACAGGGAGCGCTACTTCATCAAAACAGATGAGTCACTGAGCGCGCTCTTAACCAGCTCCATAGACAGTCCGACACCGTCGGCTTGTGCCGGAGCGAGTGGGATCTAACCTTTTAAGTCTTTAGCTGGCTTTTCTCTTGACATGCAAATTGAAGTGCTGTTCGATGAAAACCTTATGATACCAATTTTGTTGTTTTTCAAATCCTTGGTGATCTGTAGTGTGCTGTGTTAGTCTCATGACTCTAAGGCCCATGAAAGCCATTGTACAAACTCACTGTAAAAGCCTGTTGAGTGGGCATCAATCTGGAAACATGACAATTTTTCAAGAATAGAGAAATTTCATCTGATGCCATCAAAATGTAAACCAGTCAACCAAAACCAAATTTCATTTATTGTGAAAGGCATACTGAGCAGGATTTCCCCCCTTCAAATGGCATACACCCATCCAAAAATGATCCTACTCAATCATTACTTATGGCCCACTGGTAGTCTGTTAGTGTGTGTGTCTGCAGAGAGCCTGCCTTCTGCCTGCATTTTCAAATTTCTGAATGTTCGGGACGTTTATGGGCGTCAACCTTTTGGCAGCAGGTGTGTCTGGCTGCAACCAAAACCACTGCTAAATCGTTTTATATCTAAAAGCCACGCTGGCTATGGTAGCAGTCCCGAACTCTAAAACTGGTAACTAGCTGGCAGCTAGCTACCGTTAGCGTAGCTTCGTTGTAGTAGAAAAGCTGATAGCTAAGCTAACCAGCACCTACAGGTCCAACAGAAAACAGGCCTACGCCGCGTCGCTCTTCATCCCATCCTCTCCTTCAATACTCTCCAACGGATGAAAACCAACAGATTCACTCTCGTTTTGGAACGAGTCTTGTCTGCTTGGCATTTTGCCTTGCTGTACTTTTTTTACTGGTTTTTACCGTTCTGGCAACCGCAGGGAGGAGGGGTCAACTTTGAAAGTTGTGTTTTCAAGCCACAAGCAGCAAAATCCTACTCAGTATGCCTTTAAATACTTACACTACCTGTCAAATGTTTGGACACACCTGTTTTTCATTATCTTAAAGCCATTTTGATCTAAAGGCTTATGCTTAAATGCTTGAAATTTTTTGTTTTTTGAAGTTGATGCCTATGTATGATCTATGATGATCTATGTCTTTCCAAAGCCTTTGCCTTTCCATCAAGGCAAATGGTGGCTTTTATAAAGAATCTAAAATATAAGATAGGTTTGATTTGTTTAACACTTTTTTGGTCACTGCATAATTCCATTTGTGTTATTTCATAGTTTCGATGTCTTTACTATTATTCTAAAATGTGGAAAAATAGCAAAAATATAGAAAAATGCGTGTGTCCAAACTTTTGACTGGTAGAGTAGGTGTATATTATGACATGGACAGTTAGCTAGCAAGGTGACAAAGTCATTTTTCATTTCACTGTGACTTTAAACATAGTGAAATCTCTGTGGTGGTCACACAGGATTGGCTCTGGCTGTGTCTCTGTGTCTGTGGGATTAAGCGTGGAGCCAGGGGAAACCTCAGTTTGAGCTGGGCTCAATAGAGGAGCCATCATGGGGAATGTGAGGGTGTTATTTTCTGAGGAGTGCCTGTCGGTGTCCTTCGGGTGGCTCAGATAGCTGATTTCTGTGGGATTAGCCAGCCGTGGAGGGGAATCCAATTCTGCAAGGCAATCTCTGCTCACTGCTCTGACCAACCTGCATATCTCTCTCTCTCTCTCTCTCTCTCTCTCTCTCTCTCTCTCTCTCGGCTGTTGCCCACTCGCATTTTCAATGTTGGCTCTTGGGTTGGCTCTCGCTCTTACTCTCTCTCTCTCTCTCTCTCTGTCCTCCTCCTGCTTTCTTTTCCCTCTGTGACTCTCAAGCGGATTGACCAACTGCTTTCTCTCTTTTTTTTCTCATCTTTTTTTCTACTGCTAATCTCTTCATCTCTCCCATTCTCCAACAAGTTAACTACTCTGGGAGAGAGGTGGGCTTTCTTTGCAGTCTCTCTTTTTTAAACCCCACCATCTCTATCTTTCCATTACTCTTTTCTGCAGCGTATCTCTCAAGGCCTAAGAGGGTCCATTGTCCTCTGTGGTGTCCAGCCCTCCCTGCTGTCTCTAATCAAATAGCTTCCATGAGGAAATGCCAGCAAATTATAGCCTCTATTCATATCTGATGGCCTATGAACTCTGTGTACAGTGTGTTGAGCAACAGGAGTGCAGGCAGTGAAGTGGAATGTACAGTATAGGGTTAACAGGGAGAGAGAGAGAGAGATTGGAGTCACAGGTTTTAGGACGGCAAGATAGGAGTTCCTGGGACGTGACCAAAGTAACAGCACATTTCCTATTTGGGTTATCAGCTCTGCACACACACACACACACACACACACACACTGTGGTACAAGCAGACACCTACGCACAAACAGAGAAATACTTACACCTAGTTGCACACATGCATACACTCACTTATGCATGCACTCATACATATGTATACAGGCGTGCGCTCACACACACACACTCACATACACAGAAGTATATAGTACAAGCACACTAAGCTCAAACACACATTGAAACACATCCACCTAAGCCCTCACATGATCACACACACACACACTCGCACATATAATATAAGGAGACACTCACACAAACACATACTGCACTGCATAAACACATAGATATAAGCACACACAATCGCACACATGCATACACTCACACATGCAGGCACCCATGCATATGCATACGTGTGCGCACACACACGTACACACACACACGCTCACACACACTCAAACGTTTAATCTGGCCCCTGCAGTTGGACGGGAGCTGCATACGACCTGCTAATTAGTGGCCAGAGGAGGAGGCCTCTGTTTGTCTGCTCTCTTCCTGTAACCCAGACACAAGTTCCTCTGTGTCCTATCTCTGCCCTGATAGAGAGGGAGAGAGAGAGAGAGAGAGAGAGAGGGAGGGGTGGAAATGAATGAAGACAGAGTGTGTGAGTGTGTGTTTGTTTGTTGGAGCGCCCGCGCGAAGCCTTTTTCTCCCACTTTTGGAGCCTCCTGACCTGAGCAGGACGAGCGGCGAGGAAACGTCAACAAAATAGCAGGTAGCTAAACTGTCGTCCCGCCGCCGGAGTCATTTCATCTGCAGCCGCGGTGGCTCCCGGCCTTCGCTGTGCCGCGCAGACTCAAGCGTGAGGGATTTTCCTTTCAGTTTCTCTCTTGCTGAACCGCGAGACCGAGCGCAAAGTAGTTTTTTCCGCCGGTGAGGGAATTGCTCAAGCTCTGAGCTTAAAAGCTTTCCATTGGAGTCATCGCTCTCTTCGATGTGGGTGAACTGGAGAGTTTTCTATTCCTTTCTTGCGGTATCTCGTGTGCATATAAACACTTTTTGTGTGTGTGTGTGTGTGTGTGTGTGTGTGTGTGTGTGTGTGAGGAAATCCCTGCTTCTAACTCACTGCACTCCCACTTCCTCTGCTTCCCTTCCTTAGAACAAGTTCATTTCTCTCTTCCTGCTCTCTGTCTCTCTTGCGCTCGTGTCCTTGGGATTTGGCGAAATTGACACTAAAACTCCAAAGTCTGAGTTGGATCCCGGCTTCCTTTTCTCCTCTTTTTCCCTTCTCTTCTCTCTCCGTCTTCCTCTCTCCCAGGCGATTGTGTTGTTACTTCTGTCAGATTTGGCCTCCCTCTTTCTCTTTCTTCCTAAGCCAGCGGGGTGGAAGCCGGAGATTTAGTCTAACAGGAGTGACGAGAGACGATGTAGAAGGGAGATGTGAGAGGTAGAGGTAGTGAGGGAGGGTTGCTTACAAAATCAAACGTTTTAAGAGCAAAAGAGTTAAGTGGAGAGAGAAAGTGGTGAGAGAATGAGAGATTAATGTGAACTAAAGAGGCTGAAAAAGAGAAGAGGTGACTAAGTTGAGGTGCGTCATGGCCGATTCCTCTTCTTCTCTTTGGATCGCTGTCCACTCAAAGATGACTTCAGGCATGGCTCTCTGACTCATTTCCTGCCTTCTATCTTTCCTCTCCCTTTTCCGTCTCTTTTTTATCTCTCTTTTCCTCCGAACACTTTTGAAGGATCTCCTTCCTCAGCTGTTTCTTTCAAGGAACTCTTGTCTGCATGTCTTGTGTTTTTCTTTAATGCGTCTATTAAAGATGCTAGATGTAGCATTTTTAAACATCAATATGTCATTGTCAGATTCATTTTGATACCTTGGATGTAATTACAGTAAACAAGCGGATTGGTAGCCTCTATCTCAAGCCAGTGGTATTGTTGGTACTAATGTTTTTCAAAATTAAGGCCACATTTCCCATAAACCCTGTCACTTCCGGTCTCCCCTCCCCCTTCCTGGTGTTGTTTTCTGTTTTGCTTTACTGAAAACGATAACCATCACTTCCATCTGCCATTGTGAGAAACACTTAGACCTTTAGTTCTGTTTACTCTGGAAGAACAACGCCCTCTTCCTGTTTTGTGCTGTAAAGCAATGCAGCAGATTTCCCGCCAAATTTGACCCGGTGGCACACAATGTAACATGATGTGTAGAGGCTCAGTCGTCTTGGTGATAGTCTCGTTTGTTTACGGTACTTCCGGTAGATACGGAAACGTCTCAAAACTAATCCGATGATGATTTATTGATGATATAATGCTACAGGTATAGCACCTTTAATCTGAACCGTCACAGATTAGTTTTTAACTCTGCTTTCTTTCATCACATTGCGACAGTGATTTCAGCAGCAGTGAACAGAGCAGTGCAGGGCTTTTACGTCCTTGAAAGGAACATTCAACGAGCTCCTTGTGGATCCATCAGAGAGCTGTTCGCCTTTCCTCCAGTTCTGTGAGTGAAATCTGCAGCTAACCAGGCTGTCACGTCCAATCACCGTCAGCCGGGCCCCGGCCACCTGCGGAGAACAGGCATAAAAGACTGACTGGATCTCCATTAGCTGGTAATGGCAGTCTAATTGAGCGCTGATGGAGATAGAGGAGGGAGGGGAGACGGAGAGGGGGCTTGGGTTTATTGGCCTTTTAATAAAGTACAGTGTGAAATAAGACTCAAATTGAGCAAGGAGTGTATGTGTGTGTGTGTGTGTGTGTGTGTGTGTGTGTGTGTGTGTGTGTGTGTGTGAGAGAGAGAAATCATCCAGGGAGTGATCGTTCTATCAGCCAGGATGATTAATCCTTTTTGAGTGCGCTCAGTTTGTGATTGATGGCCTAGTGCAGTCTGGGTAATGTAGTAGGAGAAGATGACAGGAAGAGTAATGGCTGTTAGACAGGCAGAAGAGGGGGGGGTGTTAGGGGGAAGGAGGAAAAGATAGAGTCAGTAGGATTCAGACATAAATAGGGTGCGGGTTAGAGCACAGGCGTAGCCACACCCACAACTCATCGCCATGGTGACTCTACCGCTGATCCCAACAGGGACGGTACAACCAGGAGCACGCCGCCAAGTGACACTTCAGTAACGATGACAGAGCGCTGCGTTCTGGGAAAAAGGCAGACGTCCAGAGACTGCGGCGCTGCAAAGAAATGTTTTGTCTCTTGCTGAAATGACGCTCCCCCTGTAACCTTTTCCCCCGCTCCACATCACTCACTCTTGTTTTTCATTCTTTCTGGGTACACACCGGCCTCTGAGATAGGGAACCTTTTGGTTCTGAGCTCGTCTCTCTGAGCCCCGCGAGGCTCAACCTTTTCACACCAGTGCTGCAATGAAGTGCAATCTGAAACTCTCAAATACACAGAGGCCCAGAGAAATGTACTGTGGTTCCTTCAATGTAGCTCCAGTATTAGACTGAACTGATCACCTCCAAATTCAGTCAATCCCAATTCAGAGTTAATTTCCAAAACACTGTAAATCCATTTTCCATTTGTTTATTTAATATCTCCGAAATATAGAGAATCTAGTTTGTAAGAATGTCATTATCTCTTGGTTTTCTTCAAACCTACCTACCACAGCTTTAACTTACTATACCTGCTATCCTTAAAACAATGATTTGTTTTAATTTTGCGCTTTCAGTCATTTTGTGTGTGTCACTTTTTTCAAATGGTGGATATCTTTAATCTAAACATGTATTTCAAATGAAAGGAAGTGAAAAGCAATTCCAACAGACTACTGGAGGCCTAAGGAACATTGTAGCGTGCAGCTTCCAGGATGTATCTAGCAACGGATGTGCTGCCATTAGATAGGCTTATCAGAACTTTTGACTCTATTGGTGTTTACTTGAAGAGGGGATTTTCTGTCATGTTTCTCAGAGGTTGTTTTACTCTTGTTTTTTTAATCCACACCATGTGATGAGAGCCTGGGGCAGCTGTACTGTAGCGGGACAGGAGGACGAGTGTTCAGGCAACTCTCAGTACAACTTTGTGCAACAGCAGCCACCTTTATCATCAGTGGCTTGATGATCATAACGTAACATTTTTTGGCAACACTTGACAGCGTCTTTATTCTAGCGCATTGATTAAATCATGAAAAGTATTGCAAGTATGCAGTTTATATTTAATGAAAATTCAGCTAATGAATCACATACTTAAAAGGATGAACAACACAACGTACTGTAAGTTCAGGGTTAGGCTTAGTACGTTTTTTTGTGGAGATTTTCATTAAGTACAAACACAGTATTATTTATTTCCATCTGTTATTTCAATGGGCAAGGACATAAGGACATTGTAACATGTTTTTTTTTTCCAAAATAGAAACCTCTTCAGGAATATTACACAAGCTTGTGGTGTTGACATTTTCTTACACCATTACTACAGAAAACCACAGAAAACCCTTCAAATAAAAAAAAAAAAAATGGACTGCTAATTTTCATTTTCAGCAAGCAAGTCATCACAAGCTTGTCCTCTGACTTTGCTAATTTCTTGCCAGTCCCGACACTTTTAGAGCAACTTAACGTAGAGATCCACAGCAAAATCAAGCTCATTTGGTTGCATTAACAAAACGAACAAAACGCCAAAATCCTGACGGAGCCGTCAAGAGGCTCTACAGTGAAATCTCCAAGATCAATGATAAGATATCAAACCAAAGAATGAAACACTCTTTTTCCAACGTTTCTTTTCGTTGTTTGCTTTGAAGATTGCCCTAAATCTTTCATGATAAACCGAGTGTGCAGAAACAGTTGGGCTTGAACGACGCCCTTGGGGTGAACTGAGAGCTCACTGATCTGAGGTGTTTTGTTGTTTTCTCTTTGTTTTTAATGATGGTACCACCTGAGGTGAGGGGCACCTCTGCCTCTGGGTAGACACTGCTTTGCCAAACATTTGAAATTCCACATCGAATCGTTTCTTTTTCGGCTGTTTTTTATTTTGTTTATTTATGTGCTCAGTTTTTATTGCTTTTTACGGCTCAGTCCTCCATATTTTTCATAAAATCAAATCAATCGGTGTCTTGTCGAAGTTTGACAGACAGTAAGAGGTCACTTCACTTTGCTTTCTAAACACTGCTGTACTGGTCGACCCACTGGAAAGGATAATGTGAACAGAGATCATCTGGTTCAGTATCGTTACAGTACATTATTTCAGTAATGCAGTGTGGGTCTGTTTGGTTAGGTGTTCAATTCCCACTGGAGCCATTTGTCTTGAAAAAAAATGCAAAAAAAGCACTTTGGATAAAAGCGCCCACCAAATTATACATGCTCTGTTAGTGGATAATGTGATAAGTTGAATAAATTCGCCTCACCTTTCACTCTCTCACTCTCTCTTTCTGTCTGTCCCTCCATCCCTCTCTCCTCCTCGAACCCAGGACTCGAAGCGTTCGGGGGAGATCGTCACCTCTCCGTCTCTGGACGTTTTCCTGCCGGAGGACGAGGACAACCCCTACGAGTCTGTGACCACCGCCGTCACGCGCAAACCCTGCTCGCTTGACATCAACCACCGGCTCAACGCCTGCCCTCGCAATGGTAGGACGAACATAAAACTCCATGCTTCAATTCAATTCAATGCAATTAATGTGTCACCTGCAAATCATGACTCAGTCCTTACAAAATTCCCGATGGTCCCGTCCTCAAAAAGTTACAGTTCTCCCCTAGTCAATCATTTTAGTAATGCTGCAGAGTGAGTTTTCCTTTCATATCAGTAGTCATTTAGTCAGTTTAGGTGTTACTTTTTTCCAAATGGTGCATATCTGATTTTTTAATGACGCTCTTCATATGTTTGTTATTGTTTGTTTTTCCATAATCTTTTCTCTAAAATCTGTCAGAAGAGTCCCATTCCAAGTAGAGATATCTACCATCTGGGTAAAAAGTGACACATTGTCTTACACAGTGATTACTGACATCAAAGTAAAAATGATTTTGAAAAAAAAAAAAAAAAGGTATTAGCTATTTGCATTTCAATGTATTCTACTATGCAACAAGTATGCAATGTTGCTTTTATTCCCCCCTAAACCACACTTAGTCACACGTGTCAGAAAGGTTACTGCTGTATCCTTCCAAGCCCAATTTAGCCAACTGCTAATAGATTAATAGAGCGATTTTACAGCATATCAGCAGTGAAAAGAGTAGCAACAAACTTACAGGACTCAACAAGGATGCGGTCAGCCAACTGCGGTCGTGCAATTGGGTCAGCAGACCATGTCCGACTGACCAAAAGCAACATTTGAACAAAAAGTTAACAGGCAGCACTAAATGTTAATTACTGTCTAACCACACTGTTAGATTTGACCCGTCAGTGGCGGGTCGTGACCCTTGCTGACAGCTCTTTGACTCATTGCCCTGTTCGCTACGGGTGTGTGAGAGAAATGGGCTTCCATTCTGTTCAATTATGCAGATTATAAATTATTGACTTGTGAACGTAACAATGGAGAGGTGCTCGTTGGAAAATGGGGTACACATGCAAGATTATCCAGAAAGAAAAAATTCCAAGGCACACTCCCTTACGTACAAAAATTAAAAAGCCTTTATTAATGTAGCTGATGTATAGCAAAAGTTAAAAAACTGCGTTTTTTAATTATTGCCATGCATCAGCCACATTAATAAGAATTAGAATTACAAGAATTGGCAACATTAATAACGGCTTTTTAATTTTTGTACGTCTTGGATTTTTTTTCTTTCTGGATAATCTTATAAATTATTGAATTAGGCTGGATGGAAACTATGCTTGCTTGAAGTGGAAACATTTTTTGTTGATGAAGAAATTACGTGATAAATAGAGATGGAAATGCGTTTGTTGAATTAATAATAAATGTAGCGACATTTGTCTGTGAAATATCTGACGATCTCCCAGAGAACTCGTCTTTTGCCGAGGCTCCCATGTTGTACTGGCTTTAGTTGGTGCATTAGAATATTGCCAAGTGTATTTCTTTTGTATTTTCATCTTCAGACACCATGAAATCTGGCAACAATAACTGACACAAAAGAACAATGACACCTACAGTACTATCTTGAGAGGCTCTTTTCATTTTCTTGTGGATGTTTTTTTTCTGATATCGCTGCATTCAGGAAGCCTATTTATTTGCTTCAGCCCGGCTGATGGAAAAGCATCTAATTCACACTTTCAGAAGTTTGTTTCAAACAGTGCAGCAGAGCCTGGGATACATGACTAAAATCACTAACTATTCAGTGCTTGATTCAGTTCACTTTTCCACCGCATCACACCGTCTTCAAAGAGGAATACCAATATCAGTATAAGACTTAATGTAAAGTAATCCTCCGGCCTCGGACGTTTCAATCAGCTCAGTTAGATCAACAGTTGTTTGGTCTGTGGCGTAATGCTTTAAACACCCACTGTAACAAACACCCACGATATGTTCTCCCCTTTCACTTAGCTCCCATAGCGATGCTACACACTGTAGGTTGTCACAGCAACTGCATCACCGGCTGGTGAGTCACCTGTACGTTGCCATGGGAACTGCCTTGCCAGTGACCCCCCCAGACAGGAGAGGAGAGAGAGGGATCTGGCTACTGTGGAGGCTTGTGTGTGTGTGTGTGTGTGTGTGTGTGTGTGTGTGTGTGTGTGTGTGAGTCCATGCATGTCTCGGCCCACGTTTGGCTATTGTATCTACTCTGTGATTGGCTGTGGGATGGAGGAGAGTTGCACTGACGATACGCATGGAGAGTTAGTGTTTGTGTGTGTGCGTGTGTGTGTGTGTGTGTGTGTGTGTGCGTGTGCATGCTGGGAGGTTAGCTGCTTTGTGTCAAAGTGTCCTTAAGTAGAAAATTGCTCCACTGACGTAAGTGAGCAGAGTGGGTGTTGTGTTTGTTCTCGTCTCTCTTGAGGGCCGTTACCTGGCCAAATGAGAGAGAGAGACACAGAGAGAAAGAAAATGAAAATGACAGAGACATAAACACATAAAGAGAGAGTGACAGAATGCAAAAGAGACATGGGAAAAAAAAAAAAAGAGAGTCAGAGAGAGAGGAGAACACTTGAGTGGCAGGGTTGTCTCGGGTTATCCATACATTTCCATGTCGTGTGTGGAAATGACTGGAATCAAATGGAGTCTTACAGGCTGCAGGTTCTGTCTTGCTGCAGAGGGAGAGACAGTAGTGAAAGAGAGAGAGAGAGAGAGGGGGGGGGGGGGGGGGGCAGATTATATATTCTGTCAGTGAAGTCGCAGGGTCGTCTCAGGCTAAGTCAGCTACATGAATGTGAATCCGTGACGCAGCGGGAGGGAAAATCCTGGATTCCTGCTTTGAGTCCAGTCACATGTCGGGCTAATTGGACATGGCTGTGAGTCAGACTCCCTGCATCTGCCTCTGAGAGGAAGGAGATGGAGAACGAAAGATGGGAAAAGGGGGATAGAAGCGAGAAAAGAGAAGGAGAGGGAAAGAGCAGAGAGAGAGATAAAGAGAGTTGGTGCATTGCAAAATATGCCTCTCGATAAGTCGCTTGGTCTAGTATTGAGTATTAAACTTTTATTTCTCTCAGCACATGTGAACAAATCTGCCAGTGGGGTGAGATAATTTGACTTTTTTCCAATCAACTCGTTTCAAGAATATTCTTGGATCAAGTGTCATTTTCTTGCTACCAAGATAAGATGAAACTTTAATGATCCTGGTGGGGAAATTGGGTTGTTGCAGCAGCAAGATAGTAATGGCACACAGCAAGGAAAAATGATATTGAAATAAGAATATAGCAGATGGAGGGAACTTTTTATTTTTTATTTTTTTACCAATCATCAGGATTTGATGTTGCAATCCTTTGTACCATAATCCAAGGTGAGCATCCATACAGAAGCCCAATTCAAATGTCAAAAGTGTGACGTACTAACCCGCAAACATAATGCAGCCTGCAAAGCCAACATGTCAAGAACATATTAAGTAGAAATGGATGAATGAAAGTATGAAAAAATATGAATTACAGCATTATGAGCGTGTGCAAAATAACAGTGGAAGAACATGCTGAGGCAAAGAAAAAAAACAATGAAAATTTTCATGACAAGAAAATATGCCGCTAAATTAAATATATGCAGTATGAAATAAGTAAAAAGTTGTAACTATATCTAGATATATGCAATATATACAAATGAGAAAGCATATGGGAATATGAAGCAAATAAAATGTGAATTTACAGCTTATACACATCATGTGTAAGATGTGTGTCACATCAACAGGTGTGCAGAAGGCCATGCATACAGTATGTGTAGTGTCTAAGTGTGCAGATGTGCATTGCAAAGAACTATTACCCTCATCAAATATATTCAGTATTAGTGGAGCGGTCTGCTTTATTCTGCCTCGTTTCAAGATATTGAATGTTTCGTTTCTAGAAGAAATCCTGAAACAAGCGAAACTCTATTGGAAACAAGTGGTGTCGTCTCGCCCCATCAGCAGAATTCTTCACTCGCTTTGAGAAAAACATGTTTTGAAGACTGAATATGAGACGGAATGACTTGTTCGGATGAGTATCTTTTCGCAGCGTAAGGCTTGCCGGATATCCACCTGTTTGAAGCTGTCGGCTGCAGCGGAGGAGCAGCCGCAGCGCTCTCCGAAGCCTCAGACGATCAGGGGCGGCTTTATCCAGATCCATCTGCTGACTGTCACTCAGCCCGGCCGCTACGCAAACACCAGGGACCCGTTGTCATCGAAACCGCCGCCCCAAACAACTTCCTGCTTTTTCATGTCTTGGCTCCTTTAGATGTTGGACTCTCTCCCTCTCTCTCTCTCTCTCTCTCTCTCTCTCTCCGTCCCTTTTCCCAACGCTTTTTCCCTCCTTTACTTATCCTCCTTTTATCCTCCTTCTCTTTTTGTCTCCCTGAGATTGTCGACAACCTGTTAGATGCGTCGTCCCACTTTTGTCGCTGCCGTATTCATACCAGATCGCATGGGAGTGTTATGCATGAGATCCCATCGCACCGCATGTCCTCTGACACGCAAACTATCATCTCTGACAGCAAGTAAATGGGATTCGCTTCTTTATAATGCAAAGCACCTCGACTGCAGACTTATGTGCATAATCCAACTACTCTATGAGTCCCGAGGCGGTCGTATTCTACATCTTATACGCCTAATGTAGTGAATGCGTTCCTCTCTGATGGAATTTCATTCATTTTGAATGCGAGAATCCTTTCCTGCTGCATCATCTGGTTGAAGATTCATTGCATTGCGTTGGATTTCTTCTACATCTGTGTTGATTACTGCTGTTGTCGGGTGAAAACCTCGTATCTCCCAAAAACTTTTCAGGAGTGATGAAAAACAGCCTTGCTTTTAGCTTGACCACCATGCATTTTTCAGTTTATCCAATTGGGTTTGAAATGGCTTCATAAACCCATAGAGGAGCACGTAACCCTTCAATTGAAGTTAAAACCTGACGTTATGCATGTGTAAACTAAAAAACTGTGTTGTTTTCCCAGTTTTTTACTCACTCGTGAAAACACACAGAGTTACAGTTTGCAGCAGCACAAATGCATTGCAGATGCAGTGTGATGCGGGTGTGAGGAGGACCTGCAGGCGAGGCCTCGCGGCCTGCAGTCACGTGTAGAAGCAGACGGAAGGCTGAGAGCGTTGCCAAGTGGTTAGAGCAAAAATGCTTCTTTTCTGCTATCGACCGACTCCTCCCGAGATAAACACACACTGTCTCCGGCTGGTAAACACGCCGCTGCTGACGTGTGCAACATGAAACTACAGACCTGTGTTCGTGTGTGTGTGTTTGTGTGTGTGTCTGGCGCTTCAGGTTCGCTCTTTTGCAGTACTTCAAAGGTCTCACATATCGGATACCTCAGTAAACCTTCTTCTGACAAAATAAGTCAACACACAGGTAGAGATAAACCTTTAATTCCTCCACCACTGGCTTTGTTTTCATCGTGATTTATTGGATTGAAGATATTTTTTTTCCTCCTCTGACCTTTATATACCAGCACTGATGATATGTGACAGCTATGTGTTTTGAGGCTGTAAAATGTTTCTTTATATTTGCGATGTTTGCAAACACTGGAGTAAAATATACACTTGTTTTGAGTTGTGATGTGTCAAAAAAAGTTCCCAAAAACATTTTTTTCCATCCACAAGTCAACCTCTCTACGTAAACATACCCAAAATTTAGACGGCCATTCACTTTACTGTTCAAACTAAGGCCCATTAGTATGATTATGATTATTACTATTATTGGTGGGGATCTTTTTATGCTTCTTCTTCTTTGTCTTCTTCTTCTTCCTCTTCTTTTCCTTCTTCCTTTCCTTCTTCTTCTTCTTCTTCTTCTTCTTCTTCTTCTTCTTCTTCTCCTTCTTCTCCTTCTCCTCCTTCTCCCTCTCCCTCTTATCTCTCTGTAACCTACCATTAAGGGGTTATTTATAAAACTCACCAGGAGGGTTAGTGTGAAGTTATGGGCTGAGAGCATCACTGTAGAGTGTTTTCTTATTCATAACTATGAATTACCGGGTCAGTTTCATGGTTGGCGGCATCACCAACCCCTTTTTATCACTTCAGTGATTAATAAAAGCAGACCCCAGTGCAAAATAAATACCACCTGCTCTAGTCAGACAGTATATTTAGACTGACCCGGTAATATGAGTCCAAATTTGATCTTGCGGCTTTTGTCATTACAATTGAGAGAAGAGATCAAGCAGAAAATTGCCAGAAATGTATTTGGACACCAAAAAAATAAGTTTGAGCATTCAGGACCAATGTTCCCTCTAAGCTGTATGACTAATAATTCATCACACTGACCAAATAATAATATCCTGTCAGTCTCCCAGAAATTTGTTTTTAAGTTTGGTTTGAAAGTTTTATTAGCAAAGGTTATTATTTGAAGGGACTTTGGAGTTTACTCAGTTGCTGCCCCTGCAGGTCTCAGCCTGTAACATCATGCCAACCCTGCTGGTGACTTTATCCCCTCATGTCTTTTCTCTTAAAGTCCGGAGTTTTGCAGGAGACGACTTGGTCTCTCTCTGCCTTTCTGGCACATCTAGTCTGCCATCCACTGAACTTGCACACAGGCTGGGTAATCAGGGTGCCTGTTCAATATGTAACGCTTAATCACCATGTTGATTTTCACTGGCTGCTACCTGGACTATCGCTGAGAATGAGGCAGCGGTGATGTGGCTCCATCCGTCACAGTAATCACAGCCCCGCTAAATATATGAATAAGTTCAAATGACTCAGCCACAGGTTTTGTGCACCGCAACGCTGTTACGGGTGAGTTTTATGATTAAGGGCCTTAGCCTTTTAGTCTCTTACTCTCCCTCCCTTATTAACTTTCTCCCCCAGTTCCCTCCTGTGGGTAAAGCCATGATGTTGCCATGTCTCGCCCCATTTATCCCACTTTGGTGGGCGCTGGAGGCTAAGAGTGGGTAATGGCAGCAAGTAATAACTCCAGGGCTTTGCCATTAAAAGGGTCGAGGCCCATTGACTTGTCGAGAGAGAGGCAATATACTAAACTCCTTGACAGTCAAAGTGAAATCGGTGTTTAGAATGGGATGCACACACACACACACACACACACACGTTTGAATTACTGTGCCTGTGAGGACCTTAATTAACTGCATTCATTCCTAAACCTAATCCTAATTCTAATCTTAACCCTAAACCGAACTCCTAACCCTAAAATAGCCATTTGAAAGATTTTCCTCATCTTCCTATCCTTATGAGGACATTTGATCATTTTAACTCAAATTCTTTGTGCTCATAGATATATTATCATTCAAACGTTACTCAGTAATTGGTTGAACCATAGACAGGGCTTTGACATCTCATCTATATTTGGCTAATTTGGCATACAAAGTGAGGACATGTGAATGTAGCTGCAGGCACACACACACACACACACACACACACACACACATACACACACACACACACACATGTAGTGTGTGTGTATGTGTGTGCTACTTGTCAAAGTGGTACAGAAGCAGAACTGACAGCATGAAGAACACACATCTGAAATTGACAGTTTTTGTCTTGTTAGGCAAGAACGAGAGAGACAGCTTATTTGCTCGCTCACTCACACCATGCATTCACTTGCAGAGAGAGAGAGAGAGAGAGAGAGAGAGAGAGAGAAATATTCCTGCAGTACACACTGTGCTGCATGCCTGCATTAACAAGCCGTGCAGCTGGCCTTGGATGTGGACAGAGACACATTTGTGTAAATCCAGGCTTTGTACCACACACACACACACACACTCTCTCTCTCTCTCTCTCTCTCTCTCTCTCTCTCTCTCGTAGAGTGATGACATGCAGAGAAGGTGTGAATCCTTGTGAAACTTGTGAAAGCCTCGTTTCATTTTCCCTGAGGTTTTCCCCAGTGTGTTCTCACACAGAGCAGACACACACACACACACACACACACACACACATGAACATGAACATATGGATGTAAACAGTCGCAGGCTCCTACGCTAACATCTACACTCACATGCTTTATGCATCTTTCACACTCACACACAAACATGTATATAACCCGTGGCAAGCAGGACCGAAACGCTTTCCCAGGAGTGAGCCGAAGGTAGATCTGAAGAAGACGAAACCACAGTCACGTTTGCATGCTTGCACACACACACACACACACACACACACACACACACACACACACACACACACACACACACACACACACACACACATGCACACACAGAAGCATAGACACATCTCACATCCATCATCAAAGCCTCAGTGTTGACAGGCTTATTTACTCAACAGGAGAACACCTCAATCTCTATCTATATATAGACCTCCGTTACATCCTTCTCTCTCTCTCTCTCTCTCTCTCTCTCTCTCTCTCTCTCTCTCTCTCTCTCTCTCATTTTTTTCACAGTATTATTTATTTTATCTCTTTGCACCCACATTTAATCATTGATCCAGCTCCAGGCATCTCTTCATGGTGTGTGTGTGTGTGTGTCTGCTGGTGTGTGTTTGTACAACCCCAAGGTTACTATTGAGTGAAAACTAGTGAGTACTTCTGTCTGTGTTTGCCCATATATACACGCGCACACACACACACACACACACACACACACACTACCCACAGGGCGAGCGACGCAGCTTCACAGTACGCTCTCACAGCTATCAACCCATGTGTGTGTGCGTGTGTGTGTGTGTGTGTGTGTGTTTCTATGAGCCTGCAGCCCAGACTGTTGAAATTCAAAATAAAACAGAGGGAAGATGGCGGCAAATCTTCACGCCGTGACAGACACTTTCAGCTTTACCTTCATGATTCAACTGTAAGAAATCTGTGTGAATTTGTTTTAAGCCCCTGCAGAAACTGAACCAGAAGAAATCGTCGCAGTACTGTAGGGATCTGTGCCCCTCCGCTGAAGAGGATTACCTCCACATTGTGTTTTAATTGACTATTTTTTGGGCTCAG
Source organism: Centroberyx gerrardi (assembly GCF_048128805.1). NCBI lineage: Eukaryota > Metazoa > Chordata > Actinopteri > Beryciformes > Berycidae > Centroberyx > Centroberyx gerrardi. Next base: position 8,940,103 of record NC_136020.1, read on the forward strand.
TTTTAGTTATTAAGGGACGCTGTTGTGATAGCGAACGATCTAGACTGTATTGTTAGTGGTGGCTCTTTTAAGGTGCTATGTGTAGCATCTCTTTTGCTTTATTGAAGAGGATAAACATGTTGGAAGTGATTTTCTTTTAGCCTTTCACTCCTTCCACTATCTGTCATTGCAAGAAACTCTGAAAGCTTTATCTCTGTTTGCTCAGGAAGAACAGCGCCCTCTTCCTGTTTTGTGCCATAAAGCAAACCAGTAGATTCCTGCCAAATCCAACCAGGTGACACATAATGTTATCTTGGCTACACAAAGCATAGATGGCTCCTTGATGAAGGAGGGGAGAGCTGTTAGAGGCAAGTCTTCCACCAGCCATGACACCAGCAAGACTGAATCAGCAATGTGACGCATGTGAGCAATTCATTCATTGTCCACTCGTCTTTTTAGCAAGCCGGACGTAATGACCCACCGACGGCTCGTGAACAGACGATCGAACAAAGTCATTAGGAGAGTTGTGAACAATGTCATGTCAGTCAAGCACGGCTCGAGTCGATGATTACTCCAAATTGGACGCCAATGAATCAGAATTTGTGTGTCGCTTTGTTTTTGTGTCCAGCCTCTGTTCTCTTTACTGTCTGTTCTGCTTACTATTTTTTGTGGAAAATGATAAATCATAAAAAAACCCACTAAAATGCTTTTTTCCTTCCCCTTCCTTCTGAGCTGGGCCTCCACTCCGTTTCCATTTGGCGATGACGTCTAGCTCTTTCAAACTCAAATTTTGTGGGAGTTGTGAAAATTCACAGCTGAAATTCATATAGGAAAAGTTACATTTCCTCAGTAATACAAGTTTTACATGCTTTATTTAATTATACTGGTCAAGAAAGCATGAAATGTCTCTGACTGCCCTGAATCTCCTTCTTGATGATGTTGAAATAAGGATCAGTCTTTACGTTTTCGCTGGACTGAATCACCCCCCACCCCCCTTCCCCCATGGGCCAGTCATATACTGCATCCTGCACAGCGCCTATATGACTCTTCCATTACTGTAGATGGTGATGTCAGCTAGAGTGTGTGTGTGTGCAGAAAGGTAGCCGAGGCCTGGCTGAGTCTCACAGCATAATTGGACGATGTTCTAGCGTCTGATAGGATCCATGTAGGCAGGTGGCAGCTGCCAGAAAGCTACTGGTATATATGTGTGTGTGTGTGTGTGTGTGTGTGTGTGTGTGTGTGTGTCAGCTCAACTGACATGCAGTATTTTGGGAAATGTGTGTGTAGGTCTGTGTTTGTGTCTCTAAACATTGATTGAGACAGATGTTTTTTTTTCGTCTGAAATTTAATTCGGGCCTCTTCAGCACTTCCCTCTCCTTTCTTCCCTTCTTTTCTTCTTCTGGTGTTTTTTCCTCCCCGCTGCTAAATGATCATACGGCGGGGAAATCGGCTCCGACACTTGAGTCTGCACTCAGGCGTGTGAACGTGCGTGTGTGCATGCATCCGTGTGTGTGTGTGTGTGTGTGTGTGTGTGTGTGTGTGTGTGTGTTAATGAGTGAGATCGACAGCAAACTGCGCAGGGCAGCCGTCACATTTCCCTGCTGTGCTTGTTGCCAAGGCTTTGTCAAGTTAAGAAACGCGCTTTCTTCACTTCTCTCTCTCATGCTACGACAACTCTGTTATCATCTGAGCGCTGTGAGTGGAAATACACTGTGCAACACATCAGGGTCCCGTGCTGATGTCCAGTTCAACCCTCTTTTGCACGCCTCAATTCACCCAAAATTGCTTAACAGTTATTCATTTTCTTATGCGCCTGCTCTTCTTCATCTCCCCTTCAACTGAACTGGATTGACTAGGAGAAATTAATAAGAGAAATGAATAAATAAGCTTTTACCTAAAATCAACTGCACTGCAAGAAATATCCATTTTAACAAGACATTTAGTTTCATACTCAGGCTTAAAATCTTATTTTTGCCAAACTGGTGAAATAATTTGTTTTCAATGCAGTTTCACTAGTTTCAGGGACTTTGTAGAAACAATGTCAATATCTGCAAAAGCAGAATAAGGCAGATCACTATCAAGAGAATTATATTTGATTCAAGGAAATTCTTGAAACAAGTTAATTTGCATTTGAAACAATCGAAATTGGCTCAGATTTTTTCACTTATTTTTTGCAATATGCAATTCTTTACACTCAGTGTAGTGTACAATGATTATGGTAGTAATGGAAAACAAATACTCAAAGTAAAAATACCCCCCCTACCTTCTCTCTCTCTCTCTGTCTCTCTCTCTCTCTCTCTCTCCAAGGTCACTCGCCCCATGTAACGGTGAGTGAGGGGGAGCTTGGTAACCATGGCAACAGTTCGACGGGGCCTACTCCAGACTGCTCACCCCCCTCCCCCGACACGGCCCTGAAGAACATCGAGAGAGTCATCCGCCCACAGGTGAGCACACACACACACACACACACGCAAATGAATGCGCAGCAGAGACACCTGATGCATTATTGAACATCACAGAGTATCCACCCACAAGTAGCTTAAACACTTGCACCCACACACGCTATGGTAAACATCTCTCTCTCTGTCTCACACACACTCTTTCTCTGTCTCTCTCTCAGTCACTTTGATACACACACACACACACACACACACACACACACACAGCCTTTATGTCAGTCTTTTCGTTTCATCCACACTTCCACACTCCCCCTCTCTCTCTCTGTCTTCGACTTTCTCCCTCTCTTGTTGTCTCTTGCTGTTTCTGTTGCTCTCACAGTCGTTCTCATAGACACACACACGCACACACACACACACACACACTCTCACACACGCTTGCACGCCTTGTTTAACCACCATGAGTGACTCTTCTTTGACCTTGTCTCCTTGTCCTTTATATTTCCACATGGCAAAAGTTGGAAAATCTTTGACACTTCAATAACAAAAGCCTACTGATACAGTACTGTTGCCTCAATTATAGTGTGTTTAAGATGTTTTGGGATTGAAGCTGCTGAAAGCCTTCACTTAAGGCCGATATTTAATATAAAATTGACTTGATGGAAAAACCTCTGAAACAGAATTTAGACTACGGAAAGCTAAAATTCTCCATTGAAACCCAGGATACTACAACTATTACTACTACTATTACTACTGCTGATGCTACTACTACTATTACTACTACTACTACTACTAAAAGCATATTCATGCATGTTTGTGTGCAATCGGATCAAAATGTCACATTATAATCAATTCAGGTTAAGGGCTTTCCATAGACAGTAACAGTAAACCGGACAAGGACATGCTCGTCTTTATTCGGACAAGGACATGCTTGGTCTTCTTGCTGTGAGGCGACAGCGCGCCACACAACCAGTGTAGTATTGATCAATTATGCAATAAATATGTAATCAAACTAACTGTCATATCCATCGTATTGGAGGAGGATGACACTGACTGGATGATATCCAATTTTTAATAAAAGCCAATATCAGCCTTCAGTCTAACCCTGTTCTGTACATCTGAAACACATAAAAACTGAAACTTCATTGTCTTTGTTACATTGTCAAAGTAGATGCACAACAACTGAACTGATAAATAGGATGATGTTGATTGTGAATAATTACAAATCAGCATTCAACAATTGAAATGCAACAATAATTCAGCCTAATTACTGAGTTGACATTAATTCTGTTCTCTCAGCTCTGTTATTGGGTTGATAGTATCAGACACACCAGTGCAGCGCGAACATTTAACACCACGATAATTAAAGGCAGTTGTTTTCTCTGTCGGCGGAGGATGTGCGACAGTATTTCAGTCTGTACACTGCAAAAAATATCCTCCTTTACAAGGTGTTCAGTCTACTGTTGAATCATAAAATCTTTCTTTTCTTAAAACAAGTGAAAAGATCTTGCCTGGGTCCAGACCTTTGAATCCGCCCACTCCACCGAGTTGACTGCTTCTGGTCTGGCATCGTGACATGAAACAGCGGTTTCTCAGTTGAAAAATGATCGGTCCAATGAGCGCCGGGGGGGACTAACGATTAGCCAATCAGCGCCACGGGCGGGACTAACGCCATTGTCAAGCTGTTGTCAAGCGTTGTCAAGCTGTGCGCCAGAACCAAGGAGGAGTAATAACAACAATGGCGACCGCTATAGACAAGATAGACGCTGCTATCGAGGCTGTTCTAAATCGATTAAAAGTACCAATTACTACTTTGAAATCCGAAATACTTTGTTTTTACTTCGCTCCGTGTTGTCAAAGATGCTCTATACTTTCTGAACTGTCTCTGGTGTTGTCATGGCTACGCATCAGTGTCAACTTAAAATGATGCTAGATCCAGGCGGATACGTTGGTCTCTAGTGATTGGTTAGGGAAAATCACGGAAATCAGTTAGAGTGGAGGCAATGTCAGACTGAAGATGGAAATGGAGTGTAACGAGTTGACAATTCTGTCTGATATCAGGCAAGAAAAGATCTACTAGTAGGGTGAGATATTTCACTCGCAGACTTGATTCCTAAATTTTCTTGAATTAATCATTTATCATTTTGTTGATACTAGTGGAGCGATCTGCCTTATTCTGTCTTGTTTCAAGATATTGACACAAGCAAGTGAAACTGCATTAAAAACAAGTGGAGTTACCCCACTTCATTGACATCTTCATGATCTTTCACTTGTATTAAGAAAAAGAACAATTTTAGCCTGAATATGAGACCAAATGGCTTGTTAGGATGGACATTTTTTACAGTGTATCAATGCACAGCTAAATCCTCAGAACACAAACAGCATTAACTAGAACCTCATCACTTTATTTATTTGCTTTCATCTCCTCCTTCCCTTCTTGCCTCTACTTATCTCCCTTTCTTGCTTCTGTCCATCTCCTCCCTTCATCTCCTATTTTTACCTCCTTCCCTCGTCTCCTTTCCTTGCCTCCTCTCCTCATCGCCTCTATTCATCTCCTTGCCCCCTGTCCTCATCATTTCTCCTCACGTCCTCTCCTCCTGTCCTTCCCTTACCCCTCTGCATATCCTTTCCTTGCCCTCTTCCCTCGTCTCCTCTCTGAATTCACCTCCCTCGTTTCCTCTCCTCGCCTCCTTTCCTCACCTCCTTTCCCGTCACCTCCCCTCATCACCAGCCTATCTTTTGTATGTTAACTAATGTGGGTGCAGAGACCGCGTACGGTGCCCAGCGGGCCTCCTCCCGGCTTGAAGTGCACATAATCAAGGAGCACGAGAGTTCAATTTTATAACGCCTAATTAATTCTCCAGAATTCATTTCATTTCATTTTAGTGCCCCCGCTGGCTATTTCATCAGTACACGCTGTATGCAGTATGCTCAGGCTGACACACACACACACACACACACACACACACACACACACACACACACACACACACACACACACACACACACACACACACACACACACACACACATAAGCACACACTCCAGTTGTGGTGGATCAGGCTTTTAATTTGACAAATGGAGAATGTATATTGCAGTGAAACCGTAAAGACTTAGCCTGGTCTCATGCTTTGGTCCTTCCTGTTTTCAGTACACTGGTTTCCAAAGTGGGGTCCCAGGAACCTCCAGGGGTCCTGGAGAGGCTTCCAGTCGGGTCTTCAGCAAAATGAAGAATTAAATTTCACTATTGTGTCACTCCTTAGAAGTTGAACACAGTGATAGAATGTATAAGGATGCCTGTTTTGACCAGAGGGTTCACTGCCACCTCTCCAACTTACAAACAGTTATATAATTCTATACTAAATCATATCTAACAACACAAATATTGTCAGATGGGGTTCCTTTGGACCCAATCTTATCATTGGTTTGTGGTCTAATGCGGATCTACAGTATTTGGAGGTCCTTGATATGAAAAAGCTTGGGAACTCCTACTCTCATGTGTAAATCCTCACAAACCTTTAAAGTCATTCAACTCTTTTTGTATTGCCATTCATATTTTTTGGCATTACTGCTTTATTCAACACTACTGCACATAGTGACAGTGACAGTGAATGGCAGGTGACTCACAATGTCTCCCATTTGTGCCTAAGTCAACTGATATTCTACTACATGTCTTTATAGTGTCACATTGACAGAAGGTTTTTTGTCTTTTCTATCAGTCATTTTAATATGGAATGAATGAGGGGTTGCTCTTTCTTTCTTTCAAATTTGTAGCCAGCAGTACTAGAGCAGGAGACTAGGAGGAGACTGTGAGTGTTGATGCGTACATGGCAAAACATATCCGCCTTACATTTATCATTTAGTCTTAGACTAAAAATCTTATTTTTCTTGTAGCAAATGAGAAAATCTGCCTTTGAAGTGATTTAATTTCACTTGTTTCCATGGCAAATCTTTTTCTTAACACTAGTGACACGATCTGCCTTATTCCTTGTTTGCAGATGCTGACTTGTTTCTATAAAAATCCTGAAATAAGTAAAACTGCATTGGAAGAAGTAGACTTATCCCACTGGCAGAACTTTTCATTTGTTTCAAGATTTGAAGACTGAAAATGAGACTCAATGCCTTGTTAAGATGGACATCTTTTGCAGTATCTAACCCTCTGTTCCCCTGCGACCAAGATCCCCTCGGCTGTTGCTGTAAATAAAAATGTGCTCCGAGTCAATTTTTTCAATTTAAATCAGGATGTAAAAGAAATTATTCAGCTCATGCGCCACCAGCACCACAGCAGTATTGACCACAAGCCAGTGGCTGATAAAAAAACGCATGTGATCATTCTGTAAAAGCGTGAAAAGATCACAGCGGTTATGTTGATTGAAATCCATGGGCTTAGATGTTTGGGTGTCTTTTTTTTATTTTTTTTTATTTCTTTATCCCTTGTTTCTTGTCCAAACTGTCATCTGGACATGTTAGATCTCCACAAGCTCTTGATCACACTCATGGGCAGATGGGATGTGAAGAAACAGAGAGAGGGAATGGAGGGAATAATCTAATAGATGAAAGGATACAGAGAGAGGAACCGCAAGAAGGACAGAGATAGTCTGTGTGTAAGCCAGCTGTATCATGGGGTTATCAGTGTAGCACCCGCTGGCTCCATGTCCTACTTTGCTGCTTGTGTGTGTGTGTGTGTGTGTGTGTGTGTGTGTGTGTGTGTGTGTGTCAGTAAATTTTAACCACCCTTACATGCCTAGAGATTCCTTGCTGTACTGAACACATGACAGAACTCGTGTTTGTGTTCACAAGGTCTAAAGCTGGTATCTCAGACAATCACATGGTAACATAAAACACGCCTGCATGCACACACACACACACACACACACACACACACACACACACACACACTTATTTACTCACTCACTCACCTATCTGACATTGTGCCATATGTGTGTGTGCTGTCCCATTTGGATCAGTGTCTTATCACATGTATCTATATTTGTGCGCATTCATTATTGCACATACGTGAGTGTATCTTTTACATGGTGTGTGTATGTGTGTGAGTGTGTGGCTCAGTAATGGGGAACAGCTTGTCTATTTGTCGTTGTTTCTTCAAGTGTGACGGTGTGGCATAGCAGGGCCAGACACACACACACACACACACACACACACATATAGCCTACTGTCACACACGGATACATTCCTGCATATGTATGAACACATACAAGAACGTACACAATGACAAACTGATAGCGGAAATAGCAATTACCTCACTACACACACACATACATACACACACACACACTCAGTCACAGTGGAGTGCAGATAAGGCAGGCTCACTTGTCTCTGTTGCTGTATGGAGACATGGAGATGACAGATATGTTTCCCATGCAGAGGTTGAGAGGATGCAGAGGCGTGGGAGGGAGATTATTAAGAAGCACTCACACACACACACACACACACACACACACACACACAGTGCTGATGGAGGATTAACTGGATGCGACACGACTGTCAGCAGCCTCTAGCCCAGAGAGGCAGGCTGGTGACCGGGACGTCGCCTGTTCGAATCCCCGTGGGAAAATCTGCCCAAGGAGAGTGAATGAGTAGCGCTGTCATCTCCCCCAAGATGCCCTTGAGCAAGGCACTTAGCCTGTAATTGCTCCAGTGGAGCTGCTCACTGGCCAACAGGAGCAGACTGTGGTTGAACTGGGACTGTGTGAATGTGAAGCAGGGAGTTGCTGAAAAAGAGTTTTATGCTCAGTCAGTCATTCCTTGATAAAGAAAGGTTTAGCTTCATGTTCAGTGTGTTTTCCCTGGAGAGCAGATGGTTCTGTTTTACCAGTGCAGAACTAATGAATTTAAAGGCGAGACGTGTAGCATTATAACATCAATAAATCATTACCACATTCAATTTGAGACATGAGTATAATTACCGTAAACAAACAAGACCATCGCTGAGAAGATTGGCAGCCTCTACCGGTCTCCACAACATTTTACATTGTGTGCCTTGGACCGGATTTTGCAGGAAATCTGCTGGATTGCTTTATGGCACAAAACAGGAAGAGGCCGCTGTTCTTCCAGTGCAAACAGAGCTAAAGCGTTTCTTGCAATGGCAGACAGAGGAAAGATTGAAAAGCAGATGGAAAAACATCACTTCCAACACATCTATCCTCTTCAGTAAAGCAAAATAGAAAACCTCTCACTGAAGAAGCAACATCCTCTAAGCAATGGAGTTTATGGGAAATGTGGTCGGAAACACGAGCACTAAAAATACTATGAGATAGAGGCTACTAATCATCTCGATTAATCATCACAATTAATTTGACAATGATATATTAATGTTTAAAAATACTACATGTAGCAACTTTAATAAATTACACACACACACACACACACACACACAGGCTCAGAGCTCTGATCAGTTTGGTATTTAGAGCTCATTAATCTGTTCATACTCCTTCAATTAGCCACTGAGGCTGTGATTACACACACAGACACTTCATGATCCCTATGTGACAGTGGAGCTCCATTCAGTTAATCTTCCAGCAAATTGTGTCTGATCTGTGTGAATTTACATGTGTGTACATGTGTGTGTGTGCGAGTTTTGATTGCGCTCCTATGCCTCTGCGTTCTTTGCAGTTCTATATGGAGGATATACTGTAGGCTGTGCTGAGAACACACAAACACACACACACGCAATCAATAAACAGTCATTACAAGTGTTTTGTTTGGTTGTGGAGAGGGTGGCGAGAAAAGGAGGGTAGCAGGTAGCAGAGAGAGAGAGAGAGAGAGAAACAGATAGAGAGAGAGAGAGCATATGGTGACGGAAAAAAGATCAATTTGCTTCCCCTTACCCCGGTCAGCTCATTCCTCTCATCATAGCTGGAGGCTCACTGCAATGTACTTTAACATTATAGAGTTGCTGGGACAACCTAGACCCAAGTGTGTGTGTGTGTGTGTGTGTGTGTGGATTGTGTTCCTTTCCTCACACTTTTCTTTTCATCTCAGAGTCACACACACCCTCTCTTTACTCTTTCTTCGCATTTTTGACACTTGTTAAACGGTCTGCCATTTTTTTCATCTCTTGATCTCCTATTCAGCACTTTTCCTCCTAATTTTATATCCTCTGCTACACCCTGCCTCTGTGTTCTTCCCATTTCTCACTTCGTCGTCATTTCTTGTCATCATCTTAACCCTGTATGTGTGTGTGTGAGAGAGAGAAAGGGAGAGAGTGTGTGAGACAGCAAGAGGGGACACTATATATGTTAATGTTGTTGATATTGTGTCTCAGAGTGCATGAGCTCCTGACAGGCCCAGCAGCGAGAGAGAGAGAGACCTTGTGCGAATGTTGCTGGAGGAGAATAGGAAAGAGGACGCTTGATCATCAAGAGAAACAGAGGGAGCGAGCGAAAGAGGAGAATAACAGAAAGCCAAAATCTGTCAGAAGAAAGTGGGAATGCAAAATCTGCAGCTGAATAGTAGAATATTAGAGTCATAACCGCAGTGTAGAGAGTCGAGTCGGTTTTAGATGTGGGAAAGAGGGAGGGGATGTTTATTTCTTTTATTTTCCCTTCTCTTGTTCTTTTTTTCCCCATGTGTTGTCTGCTTTTTTCGGTGCTTTTTGCCATCTGAGTTTGTGTGTCTTCTTCTGTGGATGAGAGGGAGACGGAGAGACAGACAAAAAGAGCGAGAACGGGAAAGAAATAAACTACAAAAAGGCTTGTTTCGCACTTGGATCATTAATTCTGAGCCACTGTCAACAGGAGAGAAGTTGCTCCATCAGTGCTACACACTCAGATATAAACTAGAACCATTACGATAATTACCCTCCCATCCCATCCCCATGTTAAATAGCTGAATTAGTCAGCCAGGAAAGGCCCATAATGGAAATGCCACCATTTGAATTCATATCCCCCCCTTTTGGTTCCATTAACATACATTATGTGTTTTTTTCAAACATTGCTAGTTGGAGTTTGCATAGAGAATTCTGCTGCTGTTTCAGCTTCATTCATCAATACTGAACACCCCCCCCCCCCTCACCCCCCCAGCCCTACCTGATCTGGTAATTATGATAATTAGGACTATATGATAATTAATTATTGCGTTATTCATAAATTAGCACACACTTCCTCAGCCTCGCACGCCAATGAACGTGTGTGAATGTGTGCAAGCAAACATGCACGCCTCGCCTCAGGTGACGAATTACGTTTTTAGCAAATGGGCGTGTCATTTATCAGCACACACACACACACACACGCTGTATACACACAGGCATATTAATGAAGTGTTAAACCACACTTTTCCCCTGAGGGATGCTTTTGCAGGTGGGAAAGAGTGTTTTTTTTCTGTAGTTCAGTCAGATGTCGTGTGTGTGTGTGTGTGTGTGTGTGTGTTTGTGTGTGTGCGTACTCATTAATCCTCTTCTGATCAGCCATGACATGTTCATTAGCCTGCTGCCCGCTTGCATTGTCAACGCTAAGCCTCAACCAGAGCTTTGTGTGTGTATATGTGTGCATGTATGTGTGTGCGTGTGTGTGTGTGTGTGTGTGATTATATGCATGTGTGCCAGCTCCTAATAAGGAGTCCAGAGACTAGACACCTCTAGCTGTTAGGGAGAAAGGGACGTCAAATAGAGAGACAAGGAAGAGATAAGTGATGGAATAAAGGGAGACTTAAACGATTAATAGAAGAAGTTGAAGTTGCCATTAAACTCATTAAGCATTAGATGGCTTGCAAAGTAAGACTTCTGAGACACCCACACACACACACACACACACACACACTCAAAGTCCCACCGACACACAGTCACGCCACAGCAGTCCCATCATTCTGGGCTGATTGCTGTTTCATCTCATTTATTTCATGTCTCCTCTTTGTTGCTTGTTAAGCTCGCGGCAAAGTAAACACTACATGTTATAATGCTTTCATTCTTTGTGTGTGTGTGTGTGTGTGTGTGCCAAACAAAACTGAGATAATCACTGTTCATTATCTATTCTATTTATGCGCAGAGGCGTGCACACACACTTTGCTGGAAGATGAATTGGATAAAGCACTGGAGTCACCTAGGAATCATCAAGTGTGTGTGTGGTTGTGTGTGTGTGTGTGTAGTTGTGTGTGTATACCTGCATGTGGGCTTGGCTTCTAATGGTTCAGGAATTTACTGTTTAGTGTTAAAGTCAGTGTTAGGGGTCAGGAATGTCAATCAAACGGTTTGTGTGTGTGTGTGTATGTGTTGCATTTATTTGAATGCAGTTGTTTTGATTGGCTTTTTCCATCAGCACACTGTAAATGAGGTAAATGTAATTGAAAGCATACAGTTGTGCGACAGCTAGTTTGCTTAATAATGTCCCTCCCTTCCCACTCACATGATTCCCCATTGGTCTCATGCATCATCGCCTTATTCCCCATTGGCTTCCCAGGCTGTCTGTTGTTGTGTGGTTGATGTATTGGCCCCTACAACTTCCCATGTCTCAGCGGGCTGCTGATGCCGCAGCTCGTCCCCACTGGCCAACTCTCCACTGACAAAAGTAGATCTCATGTCTTGTGGCTGCATTGCATTCTGGTCTATTGAGGCTACTGTCAGTGGAGAAACTGGTCTCTCTGCCTCTTCTACGATGGTTTTAGCTTTATAATTGTCTTTGATTCTGAGGGACTGACACCAAAACCTGATGTTGTTGTATTAGATAGCTGAAAAAACAATTCTGCTATGAAGCTCCACTGTAGCTGCACTGGAAATATTTTGATGTGACATCACACCATCTGTGTTTTGCCAGTTATCTGAAGGAATAAGAAAAATCAACCTCCAGACAAAATGTACCTAGGAATGCAAGATACACAATAACTGTTTAAACAGTGTTACAGTGTTTTAGGGTGGAATTTCCCTTTAATGCAAATCTTAATGCCATCCTCTTGTTAATGATGAAAGGTAAAGGAAGGAAATCTTTACTTCCCTTTTTTCACACAAAACAGCCACCAGAATACAGTCTTTGTCAGAGTTCTTGTAGTGTATCAGAATAAAATGATCACTAGTAGTTTCCCTCTTTCCTTCCTTCCTTCCTTCCTTCCTTGCTTCCTTCTAGTGCTTATCTCCCTACATCTATCCTTCCTTCTTGCCTTTGTTTTTGTTCATTCCCTTGTTCTTGCTTCCTTGCTTCCTTGCTCCCTTCCTTGCTTCCTTCCTTCCTTCCAATTCGTATTTCTCTATAGCCATCCTTCTTACCTTACCACCTTCCTTCCTTCCACCCTCCCTCCTCTCCTTTCTGTCTTCCTTCTAAGGCTTACCTTCATTCATTCATCCTTCCTTCTTGCTGTACAGCCTTGCTTTCTCCCTTCCACCCTCCCTCCATTCCGTCCTTCCTTTCTTAATCCCTTCTTCCCTCCATTCCTGCTTTCTTTCCTTCCTTTATTCTAATTCTTACTTGCTTCCTTCCTTCCTTCCTTCCTTCCTTCCTTCCTATGCCTACATCCCTCCATCCTTCATTTTTTTCCCTACTGTACCTGTGTCCTCCCTTCATCCCTTCCTTGTCTTTTGTTTGTCCTCACCCTTGCTGTCCTGTTTTTGTTATTCTCTGTTCTATCCTGTTACTCTTTTTATACCTCATGCCGTCCACTTGTTCTACCTGTTTTTCTGCTCTTTTTTTTTTTTTTTTGCTTGTTGCTCCTCATCTCAATCCAGTTCAGTGGATGTGAAGAGTCCTCACAGCCTAATTTGAGTGCACCATGCAGGGAAAGTAGGTTTTCTCCTCTTTCCCTCCTCTCATTTCTTTCCATTTCCTCTCCCTCTCATGGTTCATGTTTTTTCTCAGTCTAAGTGCAAGTGCATTGGGCTCAGCAGAAGTAAGTGAAGGTCTTCTGAAGGTTTCCCTGTCATGTCGCTGCCCCTCAACATTTCAGGACCACTGGATCGATCCACTTATCTGAATCCTCTGTGGTCATGCACACACACACGCACACACACACACACGCACACACACACACACACCAGCCAGAGACATGTAGTGGCACTAGCAGGGTGTTGACTGCCCAGGCTGTAGTGAAGAGTAGCAGCAGGTTGTTGAGCGCTTCTAATGCCTCATTATGTAAGATTATGTAAGATGTGTTTACCGGCTGCCAGTCTACAGTTTCAGTCGTTCGCTCCCTCGCTTTCTCTCTCACTCTCTCACTTGCCTTTATGCTTTCTACCTCTCTTTCTCTCTATCTTTTTCTCTCCGCCTCTCTTACTTGCATATCCCTGTTTTACATTACATAAACCATGTTGACATCTGTCTGTGTGTGTGTGTGTGTGTGTGTGTGTGTGTGACTCATTAATACTCATAACTCATAACTTCTGACACCTGGACATGTGTGTGATGTAAGAGGAAGTGGAGAGAATCCTTATATAAGACTTTATGTGTATTATGGAATAGGCATCTAATCATTGCTAATGCAAATTGCACACACACACACACACACACACACACACACACACACACACACACACACACACACAACTTCCCTTTGCCTGCTCCAGATGCTCTAATCCACTGCAGAATTTAGCAGTACTAAATCAGTAGTAAGCATAAACTTGTTTGTACAATGGACATTTTTATGACGTGATGTAGAGGATTTCTTGTTTATTTTATGCACCTCAGTTATACTTTTATGATGCACTGTAGGCGTCAACACCAAAGCATTGGCACTTTCACTTTGCAACTGAAACCACAACAAACAGCCACGTTGGTCCTCTATTGACACTCCCAAAATGTAATCAAGTTCGTAACGACGCGCCAAGGCAGTTTGACGCTCCACTGGACGACAAACATAAAAGTTTCAGACCAACAACATACAACAATGTATAAAGTCTAAATACAAAGTCACCTAATAGGAAGAGTAATGTAAGAGAATGTATGAAATCAAAACCCAGTCCAAGTTAAATAAAAGGGAATTAACAATAATAATACTTTTCACTTTTCAAGTTCTTCACATCCAGAAAATATACTGTATATGGATTAAAAATTGTTTAAAAAAAGAAGTATAAATGAATAGCAGCGATTATAAAACGACATTGAAAAGAATTCATAAATTATAATAAGAATTATAACAGTGGGGCATAATTAACACAATAAAATCAATTAGATAAAAACCCTGACCCTGAAAAAGTTGATTTAAGAAGTGATTTAAAAGCCTGATCTCCTCAGGCAGTTCGTTCCAAAGTCTTGGTCCCTATAGTAGCAAAAAGCGCAATCGGCCTTGAATTTTAATCTTGACTTTGGGAGAGCTAAGACAGCCTTGCCTGAGGATCTCAGGCTGCGCTTTGGCTCAGACGTCGTTAAAAGGTCAATGATGTATTCAGGAGCTAGACCCAGGTTTGCCTTGAAAGTAATCCGTAAAATCTTAAGATGAATTCTAAAACTGGCAGGTAGCCAGTGTTGAGAGGCTAAGACTGGGATGATGTGTTCATATTTCTTAGTCTAGGCTATAAACCTCGCTGCTGCACAGGTTAGAGACGATGAATAGACTTCTCACTGCTGAGACGTTTATGAGGAGTTGCAGTAATCCAGTTGCTGCAAATAACTTTCTTTTGGACATGTTTCTTAGCTGATAAAAACAGGAATGGATGACTTTCTTAACTTGACTTGCAAAACTACTCACTGTTTCTCACTGTATGCTTTAAATTGGCGGGCAGGTGACAAAGGTTATTCTTGATTTGGGCTATTTCAGTTAAGAAAATCTCAGATTTATTGTCTCTGAGCTGGAGAAAGTTTTCTGACACCAAACATTTGCTGTCTGCAAAACACTTTTGAAGACTGTCTAAACTTTTACTTTGAAATGCAAAGTAAAAGCATGTATTAAATGCAGCTAAAATCACATAAAACAACAAGAGAACAAAGTAAAATCTTTTGTGTTGGTGCTCCAAAAGGTAATAGCCACTATCAAAATAAGACGCTATAGAGACAAATTCAGCACAATTCTCATCTCTCTAACCGTCTTCCTCCTCTTCTTTCAGCCCAAGCAGCGCACCTCCCTGTCCTCGTCCCTGGACGTCCAGAGGCCGGTGAACCACAGCTGCGAGCCCAGCGAGGTGAGCTCGTCCCTGGGCTACGCCAGCTTCAGCACCAGCCCCCCTGCCAGCCCCCCCCTCAGCCCCAACCAGGAAGACTCTGCAGGCTCCAACGACGACTGTCAGCTCACAGGTAACCCGTCATCCTCACGGTACACCCTTGTTGGAGACTGTCACTCAATCAGAAGGCCCGGTTCAAACTCATGTCACAGCAAGCATGACCTCTGACCTCTCTGTGGAGGAGGGCGCAGTCAAAAGACAAGTATCTCCTTCATAGAGAAAACTGAAAAAAGCTGAAAACTTAATGTCTTCTCGCTCCCAGTTCTCAATTCCCTTTACTCTGTCAGTTCATACAGGCTTTTTTTGTGAAAGTGCCAACAGTAAACAAAGCAATTAAATGAAAGGATTATGCTGTTAGTTGCTGTCATGCATGACACAGTTCTTGGCATTTTAAGTGGAAGTTGTCCTCTCTGTGGGTCTGCTAACTGCTTTGTGTTAGCCAGACACACCACTGACATTCAGCTGGGCTCATTTCAGCTTTGTAATCTCAGTCGCCAACACTGTCAAACAAGGTGGCATGAGAAGACACACCTGCTGCATATGCTTCATCTCTTGAATATTGTGGGAGTGCAGTCTATCTAGCTGGGTAAAGCTTAAGTTGGTGCTAGCTAAAGCTCATAGTTAATGATTAGTTAATATGAAAACTTTGATTTCAGTAATGTCTCCCATCACAAAATTCAAAGATTGTACAAGTACTGTAGGTATTGTTTGATATTGTTGGTGTTTGAAATCACATTATATACTTAACATTATTAAAATAATTTCCATGGAGTTGTGTTGGAATGAATGGAAATCAATGAGTCTAACATGGAAAATCTGTCTAAAATGTGTAAAATCCATGATGTGTATCAGCCAGCTGGTGAACTAATGAGTGGTGTCATTATTTCACCACTGTTCAGTTATTTTCTACAGTAAGTATAAATGACATTTGATATATCATCTGTCAGCATAGATTTCCATTGTCAGTCTCTCATATAAAACAGTCTTGTTGGTCACATGAATTTCTTTCCATTTTAGTCCACGATATAAATGCTGCTCAACCCTTCCTTTTTATTCCTGTTGTGAGAAGTCTCGTCTTTCATTCCGTCTTTGTTGCGTAGTGTAGGTGCTGTTCAAACTCTTTCAGCCTGGAAACCAAATGAAACTTTAATTCTCTCGCCCATGGGACCCAGGAAATTGAAATCATATTTCTGCTCCTGTCATCCTGGAGTCCGGTGCCAAGAGGCGAACACCTTAGAGGCCAACAACACAGCTTATAAAGAACTGGTAGTAGTTGCACTTAGTGGGACAGAGGAAAGAGGGGAGAGCAGACTTTGGCTCGGGGAACAGTAGTTGAACCATTTCTGTCCAATTGTGCTTCAACTCATACTGCATTTTTTTTTTTCATATTCTTCAGAATATGTTTTGATATGTTTCAAAATGTACAAAAATTGACTAAAAATTTACTTGGACACTGGAAATATTTTTTTTTCTAATCACTTTTCTAAGCATATTTCTGCAAGTATATCCAAAATATACACACAAATGCATTTTTTATATTTTGAAACATGTCTGTAAACAAATTTTACTGTATGTGTATTGTATGTGAAACATACACAGTTTTTTGCATGTGGGAAAAGTGATGAGGGTCTGAAATCACTTATTGCAGGTTTAAAGCTTGTCTTTCACTCTCTTTTACTTAACCTGTAGCTTGCCTCCCTTCTCTTCTTCCTTTGTCTGTTTTACAATCCTTCTAAAACCTTGACCAAGTAATGTGAGAGGAGGGATGGATGGATGGATGGATGGATGGATGGACGGATGGATGGATGGATGGATGGATGGATGGATGGATGAGCTAGGAAATTGATTGATTCTGTCTGCCAGGTTGTGACACCTGTCATCTGTGTGAGGTGACTCTGTGGTAGATTAAATCTGTCTAGATGGGTGTCATCCCAGATCAGCCTATGTCTTGTTCAGGTGGTTGACATTGAGCGTATTTCAATTTGACCCCTAACTTCCCGTCTCAGTACAGTATGTGACATCATTACATCAAATTTCAACACATCATATCCATATCATTATGCATATTATGGCTCAGTCATGGGTGAAATCATCTTGCAAATACTTCTTCTTGTTTATTTTCAAGTGTTTAGGTGCATGTAGGTGGTGTTTCCCACACATCACAGCATGCTGAGTGCCAGTGTTAAAAAATCACTGGAAAGTGTCAGTTTAGTATGCATTTCTGTGATGAACATTTCTGTGATACTGAACTGTGAACCCAACCTGTCTGGGGATCCAAGAAGGTTTGAAACAAGCAGAAAGAATTATTTTACACCACTAGTTATCCCAGGTCAGTCATGCCTGTCTTGTTAATGCTTATTCCAACTTGTAAGATCAGTACAAGTGCATCAGACCATGAAGAGGATTTAGGTGTTGGGGTAGAAATGGCTCTTATTCCTGACTTACAGGAGTGTCCATTGCTATTAAATAGTCAATGTAGTTGTCTTTCAACTGTTGTCTTTAGTTGCAAAGGATTTTTAGATTCAAGACAGCCAATGTTTAAAGATATCCAATGATGTTTTTAACCTTTGGTTATGAATTTGGTGTGACTAAGGCAAATAAGAAAAACACATAATTGAAAATTGTGCATCACATGGTTTTCCAGCAGGCACACAAAGAATTTTTCTTGGGTATTAAATCAAGCATTCCCACTTTTATTTTATTGGTTTTTCCTGGTAGGCAAGCAAACTGGATTCTTCAAACAATAGGCTGTTTATATTACAGCTTCACCAAGTTTCCAGTTTTAATTTGTGTGGCACCCTGCTGTTACCCTGTAAGAAAGATGGAAAACAACGGAATGGCTAAAACTTCTTTAAAGAAAAAAGGGACATTGCAAAGGTTTTTTGAGGTGAGAACTATTCTTAGCTCATAGATTAGGCACCGGCAATACACACTCCAGTCTGTTCGGGTGGAAAATAGGATGCAAACAAGCCGTTCCAGCCAGGGGAAAACTCCGCCGGATATCTTTAAAGTTGGCTCGGAGAGATCAGAAAAAGACGCATTGCGAGTCCTGTGGGGGAGTCCTTCTTACTGTCAGGCCAGATGAAACACTGTGAGTTTCATCTAATGAATTCCCCCCCGCTGCGTCTAAAAGTTTCTCCTCTAAAAGGAATATTCTATGTAATGAATGTTTTCTCGTAAGCAGGGCTGTTAAGTCTTGCACATGTGCACACACACACACACACACACACACAAACACATGCAAACAGTCATACCAGCATCGGCAAGCACTTGGCTGTTTACGCCATGAGTCGTTCACCGCCCCATATAGGAAGATTCTTGTTGTTGTTTATTTAGTATGGAGTTGTATAACTGTCTACTGTACATGGGCAGATGATAGTGTTAGAATGAAACCTATGATTACAATAGTCACCGTTATACATGATCTAAATAGGATCATTTCTACTGACTTAAACTATTCCTCATTGCATGGGAACCCGTGGAACCGCGTCTAGGACCCCCGGGTGTCCCCGAACCCCGCTTTGGGAACCACTGGTCTACAGCATGCGACTCCCAACCTTCATTTCCTTTGTGTCATTTCCTAGTTACCCGGCTCATGCGTTCCCATAGCGATGAGATTCCTCTGTTGTCATGGCGAAGCGGCGGCCTTGGCGACGGTTGTGAAGACTTCCTTCTCTCACCCAGTTTCAATCTGTCCAACAGTTCACACACGCTGCCGCCGAGCACCGAGAGAAGAAGCAGAAAGAGACAGAGAGGGAAAGAAGGGAAGGAGGGGAAGTCGATGGGGTGGGAGGCATTTTCTGTGCGCGTGTGTGTGTGTGTGTGTTGGTTATTCATTCAGGAGCGGTTCAGAGGGCCAGCCAGTCTTTGATCTCGGCGCTTTCTAACTGTGCAGTGCCTCAAACGAAACACACGCTCTCCTTTCATTATCAATCTACAGGTGCATACACACACACACGCATGCAATTGAATGAGACATCTTCATCTGCTATTCCCATTGAAGCCTTGCCATGGTATTTATGTAACAAGAGTGTGTTATTTCCCTCTTGAACCCACATAATGAGTCCTGGACCAGACAGTGATGTCTGACTGATACCTGCTGAGGACAAATGGGGACAAAGGCTGAGGACTGAGACTGATCCTGTTTACTTCCCATGATTCAACACATTAGCTGGGTTTACATCTGAGTCTTGTTTTAATTAGCATGAATCAAGCTAGAAAAGCAGAGTGGAAACATAAAATTTTGATTACCTTTCCTCAAAATTGCAGAAAAAATGGTTATGCTTGCTTGAAAGCGAATATTTTTGGGGCGATAATGATGTTGGCTTGGCATGACTGGCCTGATGAATGGTTCAGTTTCATTGCAGTTGAAATATCCGTCCAACATGACCTCTCAGAAATATTACACCTGCTGTCACTCTCATATATAAGTCGCCCGCTATGGTTGTATAGCCATTAGTTGGTTTATTAGAATATTGCCAAGTGCATTTCTTTGTTTTCTTGTTGATGGATGAAAGCATGAAATATGGAAAACATTACATTAAACTAAACACTAAACAACAACTTGCCCAGTACTAATATATTCTTGAATGACTCACCCAGTTGATGGAAACACACCTCGTTAGCATTTTATCTTTTGCAAAATGTAAAAAGTTTTTATAAATTTGCCTGACAGAAACATAACTGTTGATGCAAACACACTGCAACTATTTCCAACAGAGGCAAGATTGTCCTCTCTCTGTCTTCCTCTCTATCAATTTCATTAGTTCAATTCGATTCACTCTGCTTTATTGGCATCAATCTTACATGAACAGTACTGCCAAAGCATCTAAATACAATTATATTAAGGAATTATAATGCACTCATAATGCCTTATGACCATGCTTATAAGCATTATATAAGCACTCATAACACATTATAGATATAACTTACTGTGTAATTAATTCCAAGTATGTGTACCTCTACTCTCTCCGTCTCTCTGTCTCTCTCTCTCTCTGTCTCTCTCTCCCTTTATGTTTCTCTCCCTCTCTCTCTTAGCCTGCAGCTCCAACACCAGGAATAGATTGGCACCCATTTATTTTTTCATTTCATTCTTCTCTGTTTTTTTTTCCCTTCTTCTTCTCCTTCTCCGCTCATCTCTCCCTCCTGCTCTCTACTTATTAGCTTTATAAGGTCCATTGTAGGGTTGCCACGGTAACGAGTGGCTTACAGAGAGAGACAGCGAACGAGAGAGAGAGGGAGAGAGAGAGAGCGGCAGTATATATGCATGTATGTGGGTACAGAAGGCAAAGAGTCACAGAATTCAAAGGATGCCAATGAAAAAGAGAGTGGGTGAGAGAGAGAATGAGAGCCGAGCGTTGCAAGAGGAGGAGGGGTTGATGAACGAAAAAAACTAAAAAATGGAGAGAATGAAATGTCAGATTGAGGGGGTTGGAGAGGGAAGTGAGGACAAGAAAGTGAAGGGAAGACTATTTTTCTTTTTTCCCTGCGCACCATAAAAGGTCTTTCCTTCCTTCCTCTCCCCTTCTCTCTCTCTATCTTTCCCTCCTTCTGTTCCTCTCAGCCTCTTCTCGGCATCTCTCAGTGAAAACCCTGAACGGTTCTTCGACACCGACCCAGCGTTTACACAACCGATCTCCGGCCCCGCGGCAAAGTATGTAGGTGTCAGCCACCCGCGTGGGCAGTTGGGTAAAAAAGAGGCCTATTTATATCCCGATCCATCACTGGTGCCGGTGTCAATGCTACGGAACTATGGCTTACGTAATGTTGGCCAGCGGTTGAGATATTCCCTCAGTCTCCCTCCATGTGGGGAGCGCCAGTGTTATCTTATGCAAAAGTGAGGCAAAGCTGCCAGCAGTGTTGTCCTCCGCGAATGCTGCAGCCCCCCAGTGACAAACAGTAACAAACACATGCAGATCTGCTGGTCTGTATATATTGATCTGTAAAGTGAAGTGAAAATATCTGGAAGCTGTTTAGTTCTCTCACATCTACAAGCCGAGACACAGTACTTTTGTATGGCATGTTATAGACCCAGACTGTATGAATGCCGCAGATCTATGTATTGTATTTGTATTGATATTTGATCATTTTTGATATGCTTTAAGATATCATTCATAATTATATGTTTTCCTATTTTCTCCACCTTTTTCATAATGCACAAATCTCACATGGTCTTTATATCTCAGCATACTGCTGCTATTTTTGCACATTCTGGTAATCCTTGAATCCATACTTTTTTTTTTGTGCACATTTTCATTCAAACTTTTCTACTTCATACATCCAAGTGTTTATATAACCCCCATTTGCTCTATTCTTATTTTTTTTTTACCTTACTACTACGATACTATAACTACTTGCTGCCCAGTTTCCTCATGGGATCGTTAAAGTTTCATCTAATCTAATAGTCTAATCAAATCGACACTGGAACTACACAGTTTAGGTGTGAAGATGCATAGTTAAAGTTGATATTTCACAATAAGACATCAATACTTCCTTTTATTAATTAGATACCGCTCATTAGAAAAAAATCTATACACTGTAATGAAGTTTGACAGCACACAGGTATAGAAGAGCCTATTTCAAGTAAACTTGTTGTCACATAAGTAATCGAGTTCAAACCACTTTGGTGCAGTTTCTGTTGCTGTCGCATGCTGTTCCCATTAAGTAATCAGTTGTTTGTAGATAAGCAAGAGGTAAACAGGAAGTTCAATCACGCAGGATGCAGGAAGTTTTAGGTGGTGGTTTTGCTTTTAGTTTTACCTTCCTCTCTCTCTCTCTCTCTCCCCCCCCCCCCCCCTCTCTCTCTCTCTCTCTCTCTCTGTCCCCCCCCCTCTCTCTCTCTCTCTCTCTCTCTGACTGACTGACTCACTCACTTAGCCTCTCTCTCTTTGCCACACACCCTGGGTCCTACTTATAAAAACTGTAGTGTTTCCCATGCGGTTTCTGAGATGGGCCTATTTTGAGACTCCTGCTTCTAATCTGCCATACAAAACCCGAAAGTCTCCAGAGGTCCCTTGGAAGTCAGATGTGAAAATAGGCTGCAAACAGGACTACTCACTCTATTGATGGCAGCGCAGACGCAGCCGCGGAGGGGCTGAGTGATCGATGTGCTCCAGCAGATTAATGAGCTTTAAATGGCAAAGTGATCACTGCTCTGTGTGAGTGTGAGTGTGTGTCAGGGTGTGTATTTGTTTGTGTCGTTAAGTTCATTAGATCTCACTTGGTTCATTCAATCCTTTGTTCTGAAGGATCACACACTAGACTTGTACTTTGACGCAAACACACACTGACATGCGCACTCTTACACACACATACACAATGGGGCTGTCAGCCTGTTGCACTTCACCATTAAGTCATACTTTAAGTCAACAGTGACTTTGTGTGCGCTATTGATTTGATGCTCATGTACGCGCATGTACACACACACACACACACACACAGTCCACCATTCCTTGACTATCTGCCCAATTGACACACTGGCTCTGTCTCTTGTGTCTACCTTTGATCGCTATAAACAATCACAGCTGGATGTTTTTGTGTCTGCATATCAGGCTTATACTTTATAAACTAATTATTTCTAGTGTCCAGAAACATATTTATTCCTGTTCGGAGCTTACTAGAAACAGAGACGCTTAGCATGTGCCTGTTATTTTCTTTTTTTCCCCATTCTACTTTGAAGCAGAGAACCAGTAGTGCTTTCTGCAGACTTTGATTGGCCTCCACTTATATGAAATGACAGGAATTTTCCCTGCCATTCTAGCCAGGTTGAATGTGTTGAATGTGTGCCCCCTGTCATGTGGCAGAAGGCAGATGTGATGAAATTACAGCTCTCTTCTCGGCACTTTTGACTCGGGGGGGCGAGAGGGTCAATAAGGAAGAGACGCGGTTCAATCAAATTTGATAGCTGGGAGGTGCGGGGAAAGGCAGAAACTTTAAAAATGCCGTTTTAACGTGTGTGTGGTTTTGTGTGTTTGGGATTTAGATTTTTTTGTGCATTTTAATGTGCATGCATGTACAGTGGATGTGCAAAATATCAATGGCATCTTCCTGATATTGAGTTGCAGCTCCTTTTGCACAATCCACATCTCAGTTGTCTCAAAGCTTAAAAATCCTTCTCTAACTCGCTTTATCTACATCTCCTTTGTGATTGGCATGGATTTAATAAGCGAAATCAATAAGGGATAATGGCTTCTACCTGGATTCACTTCATCAGTGCACTGAAAAGAGTAAGAGACCCCAATATTTTGTACATTCAGTGTGTTTGAATGTTGGTGGGTGTGTATGTCAGCGTGGGCAACCAGACGATCTCGTGCCCTTGGACATTAGCAGTCTTTGTGGTAAAGTGAACCTCGCTAATGTATCTCCCACTGAGAGGCAACGCTAATTAACAGCACTATTTTATTAAAGAGCGGGGATGGTTTTGATCACACATTCTGTCTGAAAAACGCTTGTTTCATGTAGCTTCCGCCTCTCGCCACCCGCAGTTATGTTATTAGTACTGTAGGACAAGTTCAGATTGGAATACATTGTGTGTGTGTGTGTGTGTGTGTGTGTGTGTGTGGGGCGGGGTGGGGCGATTGTGTCTGTCTCTGTTGTCTTTGTGTTTGTGTCATTCATCTGTGCTCCCATCCGGCCTTTTAAGTAATAAGCCTCTTGGAAATGAATGCACGACCGTATCAGCAAAGTGCCTGAATGTCGTTTTGTCTGTCTTTATTATTGCTTTATTATGAAGGCTGCCTGGTAGCCATCAGCAAAACTCCCCCCTCTGTCTCCTGTTTTTTTTTTCCTCCCTCCTTCCTTCCCTCTCTCTCTCTCTCTCTCTCACTCTCTTTGTGTTTTTTGTTTAAATCTCTCTCGGTCCCCGGTGGTTTAGTTTTTGCTGAAAGGACCTGAGGTGATGGTGAGTCATGTTTGGAAGCTCTGAACACAATAGAGGCTCACGCAGACGCCGAGACGGAGTTCAGAATAACAAAGCAGAAAGTAACTGAATTCAGCGCCATACGTCAAGAAATTCATTCTGTTGATCAGATTTGGTGGCAGTGATCAGGAGTATATCAGACATGATTGGACAGAATAGAGTCTAGTTGTATTGTGTATTTATGTGTGACGCAGTGGGCTATTTGTAATGCTACCCATATCCTTTTATTGATCAGCACAGCGCTCCCACAGCATCTCAACATGCTGTGCTGATATTATTATGCTTTATTTTTGTAGAAAAAGCGCCGCCTCATCTGCATTTTGTGCTGATAATATGAGAAAGTGCGTCACACACTTTCCATAACAATGTCAGACACTCTATTCAGCTGTCGATGACATGTGATGTTTTGTTCACATCATAAAATAGTTGTGCAAAAAGATACGCAAACAAATAATAGATACATGCATGCATGTTGCATGTACCATTGGTTTGGATTTTTGTGTGTTTTGTTTGGCCATGGCAAAGAGAAGATTTCCTGCTTGCTTCAGCCATGGAGGCAGTGGAGCCAATCAGCTGCCTACGTAGGGTGAAACCCCGCCTCCTTTTCCTTGTGATTGGTTGGCTCACAAAAAGTCTTCAGCACCTTTTCTGAAAAGTTGAACTGTTCTCAACTTTAGAAAGCGCTCAGCTGTGCCTTAAAAGAAGCCAGGTGCAGTGCTTTTTCCAAAGTGGCTGCTTTTGCATCCGCTCTCATGTTATTTAAAGTAAAAAAATGAATGGTGGTGGTAGTTTGAAAAAAA
Organism: Centroberyx gerrardi; assembly: GCF_048128805.1. NCBI lineage: Eukaryota > Metazoa > Chordata > Actinopteri > Beryciformes > Berycidae > Centroberyx > Centroberyx gerrardi. Next base: position 8,965,288 of record NC_136020.1, read on the forward strand.
GCATCTAACATGCCCTCGCATTATGTGATTGCAGAGAACAGATTTGAATACTTATGTAAGTTTTAGGGGTCGTAGTCAGTGATCGTGGATGGCCTAATTAAATCCTTAATGTCTGCTAAGAGGTCATATTGATAACCTTTTAACCAGCGGTGGAAACCAGGCTGTGAGGTGTGCTCTTATTGCTCCTTGACATATTGTACACAAGGGGGCACACACACACACACATGGACATGTCAATACACATACTGTATATAAAGGTGATAAATGTGGCAGAGTGGCCTAGTGGTTAGATACTAAACACAAGCCAGTGTGTCCATCAGCACATCTTGTCTGTCAAAGTGTGTTTGAGCAAGATACTGAACAGCAAGAAGCATCTAACATTTTATTTTATTTTCATGTTCAGTTTAAAGGGAATGACACTGAATCCATACACCTATAGGTCAGAGAGATTATCCTGTAACTGTAAGATCTCAGTTTTTGATTCCAGCACTAGTCATGTGTCTTGAGCAAGACACTGAACTCCTACCTGCTCACTCTTTGTAAGTGAACCAGAGAATGAACACTACCTCTTCACATTTAACCCTCACCTCCCCTGTCTCTCTCTCTCTGTCGCACACACACACACACACACAAATGGAATTTCAGTTGATGCCAGTCAAAGGCTGTCGTCACACCGGCATCAGGGGACTCGACAAATGGGTTACCGCGGGAGACGAGCCGGTTGCCGTGGCGATATATACTCCGCTTATTCGAATCGGGGCATGAACGTGTCAATTCGATATGTGCGGACCGGGCCCTCGCCGCCCCTAGGCCGGGTTTAGAGAGATACGGGCTATCAGACATGAAGGAATGCTCTCAACAGGGAGTCCCATCTCCCACTGGAGGGGCCGGTGGGACTGACCTGTTTCCACCTGTTAGTAGAACGCTAGCTCTGGTAAAGGACACCTGGGGTTGGCTTTTAGTGTGCGCTGTGAGCCACAAATTGAAAAAAAGAAAGATAAGGCTTGAGAAAATTGTGCCTTGCGAAACAATCGTTTTCATCTTGGAACATGTTAAGCCCGAGAAATTTTGACTTGGCAGAACAATTTGAGGGAGGGGTGAGGCAGATCTTCAAAATCCAGCGATTGTATCTCTTGTCTGCTCTAAGGAAGACGGTGGATCATCGCAGTGCGGTTCTTTGGCTGCCTTCAGGTGCTTCATGTAAGCTCCTTCTTCCCAGTGCAGAATTTTTTAATGCAACTTGTGGTACATTCAAGTGCTTTTGGTTGGGAATAATGACAAAATGGACCCTGTATTAAAAGTAGTTTTTAGTGGCTGTTATTTTCTAATCAAGCACCACAGAACTACTTCGTGCTGCAGGAGCAGAGTGAAGAGGATAAAACATGCGTCAAGCGTGTAAACGATGTACACAATCCACATCAATTTTACAATGTTAACACCGCTTCCATGCTCTTTGCATCATATCTTGGAAACTTAAGTATCAGAGAAAATCCCCGCTTCCCCAGTCGTTTTTGTGTGCTCAACATGATAAGGATATTTCCAACAGCGTATGAAGGCAGCATTAGTGCATTTGCATTAGCTCAGCACATGCACAAATCAAGGACCCAGACTTCACAGCGTTACCTCTTATCATAAATCGAAGCAGCGACCCAGCAGAGTCCTACACTATGTTACTCTATGTTGCACTGGGTTTGTTAGTAGCCTAGCATTAACCTAGCGTTAGCCTAGCGCCCGAGGCTGCGGGAGCTGATAATGATTTATCCAAGCCTGTGGCGCTTAGGAAATAGGGCTCAGTGTTTAATCTCCGGGATGACTGACAGCTCAGATATTACTCTGTAGTTTTTAATAACAGTCGGCGCGTCGCCACCAGAGACGGAGCGATGAACACGGCGCTATCAGATGTTTGGATCGCTCCCCCCCCCCCCCCCGCCTCCACACACACACACACACACACACACACACACACACACACATCCCAGTGTATGAGAGATAGTATGCATAGTATTTGTGTGTGTGAAGTTGTCTACAGCAAAGAAGATGTGTGTATTTGCCTGGTAGGAGAACCAGAATTGGGTGGAAGGGATATTTGGAGTGATCTTTTCTTATGTGTGGTTCTTTGGTAACAGTGTTGCAGATGTGGTGTTATTGTGTCTCAGCTGGGCACTAGTGGGCTATGGCAACCTCTGTCAGGTACAAATGGATGCACACACACACACACCAAGATACACATGCTCACACTCATTTTAATCATTTATCTCCTTATTATCACAAAAGGTGCAACAATAAAGATGGACACATCCAGCTGCACACACACACACACACACACACACACACACACACACACAGACACTCACAGGGATTTGGCTTTCATTATAGGTGTATTACACTGTCCTTCACTTATACCACTGGCTCAATTCCTCCTGTCAGTGAGTGTGTGCATAGGGGATCAGGAAGGCCACAGCGCACACAGTAACAGCTTATTTACCTGCCTACTGCTGGTGTCTCTTTCTGTCTCTCTTTCACTCTTTTGTTCTCCCCCTTTCGCTCACACACACTCTCTTCTGGTCTCTCACCTTCTCTCTAAATGTATTGTTTATATTTGCACCCCTGCATGTGCTGATAAGTGTGTGGCTGTGATCAAATTCAACATTGTTTATCGTCTGTCCCGATAAAAGCATTGTTGGTACAGCGGTGGATTGCATGTTATTTAATAGTGTTTATGGCTATCAATTTTGTTGATATGAAGTCTGAACCCTCATCATGACCTTTGACCTTTAAAACACACTGGTTTTTTGCCTTTGAAGGGCAGCATTGCATGAGGTTTTATTATCCAATGGGCTGTGGGGACTGAATGGATATACTATGACCGACTCGGTATCCAGGCACAGGACTAGCATTGGTTTCTCTCCCCTCCCATTGCGCCGTCCAACCTCCGTCTCTATATGCCCACTCTTTCATTTTCTCTCCCTCCTGCCCCCCTCTGAGGTCCATCATTCAATCGTTCATTCTGTCATTCTCTTATTTCTCCAGCCGCTTTCACAAGCTCTCTTTCGTTTGCCTCCCCCTCTCTCTCCCTGTCAGTCACTGTTATACTTTCACTTTTTCCTCCACCTCTCTCTCTCTCTCCCTCTCTCGCTCTCTCGCTTTCCCTCAGCCTCGCTGCCGTTCTGTACCTCTTACCCCCCTATGGCTTTTCAGTTTTGCTGTATTGCTACAGCGTGCCTCTCCACAATGCATTTGCACTTCCACTTAATCTCTGTTTTCCTTTCAATCAGATAGCCTCTTTCACCCTCTCTATCTCTCGCTTTCTCTGTCTCTGTCTCTCTCTCTTGCCCTCTCCCTATCGTTCCCCATATTTCACCACCCACCATCACACCCCCTCCTCCATCTTCGCTTTCTTCAACCTCCTCTCCTATGTCTAATTTCTAATTTCTTTTTTCCCCTCTCCCCTCCTTCCTCTCTCCATTCTCTCTCTCTCTCTCTCTCTCTTTCCATCCTGGACAACTAAATTGGGCAGGAAACCGGTGGCTTTTGCCATTGGCGCAGCAAACATTTGTTAACAAGCAATTAAACACGTCCCTTTTAATGCTGTGGCGTGGATGGGTGTGTTCTCCTATGTGTGTTTGACTCAGAATGAGAGTGTGTGGTTGTGTGTGTGTGTGTGTGTGTGTGTGTGTTGGGGAAGCCGTAATCGGCCGTCACTCCGGCCCCCAGGTCGGCTGGCTCACTTTGAGGAATTGGAAGGGAAAAATGGATTCACCTTTTCTCTTGTCAAGGATATATCTTTTTTTTTTTTCTGTTTTGCAGCTGCATCTCCCCTCGGCTGCCTCTGAGATCTGAGTTTACCTTTTTTTTCTCTCCCTGCTACTCTTTCATCTTCCTTTGGATTTAGATACGACGGGCATCGTTCCAAAGCGAGATACACTATCCCCCACTTCAAATAACATAAAAAAAATGGATGTACTATATAGGTAGATTGAATAAAAGCTTTCATATGCATTTCTCTCCCTCCCACTCTCTTCCTCTCGGCCTGTCTTCCACTGATGGGTGGGTGGTAGATGGATGCAGTTGAAGGTTTTGTCTCTTGTATCAGCTCTATGTAGCGCTCACTTCACATGATTTATTGATTCGGTCAATCAATAAATGAATTGATCAGTTAGTCAGTCACCCTGCCTCCCTTTGTTGTGTGGCAGTTGAGGGGACACAGACAAATGACAAAGAGGGGAAAGAGAAAATGTGGGAGGTGATGTTATTTTGAATAGATGGACAAATACATACTTGTCTGTATTTGTTGTAACATACAAACACAAACACACACACATTACTGTGGCTGTTTGTCATTGGAGGAAGACGACTTATCCAAATACCGATCAATCATTATCTGGGCTGAGCTGCTGCATGCCAGGACCTGTGTGTGTGTGTGTGTGTGTGTGTGTGTGAGAGTATGTGTACACATGTCTCAATAAGTATGGTATGCATACTGTGATGCCGACCCTGTTTTGCCATCAGATTTCAGAAACAAGCTTCGTATTTCAGCAATGGAGAGTGTGTGTGTAGCGTACAGTTGATCGTTGCTTAGTTTGACTTGGCAACAAAGGGCTGTCTTGGATGCCCAGGTAAGGAACACACACACACACACACACACACAGACACAGTGTAGAGCGATGGAGCGAGGCAAAGCTGCAGAGCGATCTGTAGGCTCAGCGATGGATAAGTAATGAAGGTTAAAACAACACACACTGGAAGCCTATTGATTGTATGCAGGGAGAGAAAGAAAGTTTCCAGGGCTGAGAGTTGAGCAGATTTATCTGTCTGCTGCTCTTATCCTTCCATCGCTTTGTTCTTCTGTTTAATTTGGCGAATTCCGTAGATTATTTTCATCAGCTCAACAGGTTTCTGTAGGTTTTAACTTCACTTTGCGATGAGATTTTCTTTTCTTTTTTACTGTACGATCACGTCTACCTTCTCCACTAACCTTTACTCTTTCTCTCCAGTACCTCATCACTACCGCTGTACCGATCAAATGCTTCTTTTTCTCGCCTCTGCTCTTTCTTTCTGGCTTGACACACACACACACACACACACACACACACACGCACAAAAAAACCACACACCTGCTGATTTGATTGCAGTGTTTATCAGGCATACACTCTCCTGCCTCTCTCGAAGGCCAAAGACACTCAGCCGCCCGAAGCCGGGGGAGATGCTGATGCTGGGCTCTCTGTTGCCATGGCGACCGACAGGCTCACCTGTTGCCAACCATCGTCATTTTTAAAAAGAGGAGAGGGATGGAGAGAGCGATAAGGGAGCGGAAAAGAAAGGAGCGCGACAGGGCTGAAGGAAGCACATGAAGGGAGAAATGTGGGTTTTTTCGAGGCGAGATTGCTTTTGTGTGGAGATTCATGTTCTTATCATATTATCATAAGTAACTTAACGATGCATTCAAGGTGCAGTCAAAAAGTATGTATTATTGATGTCAATCTCACTTACCACTAATCCCAGTGATGCTACATTGTTCCAATTGCCTCCAAAAAGTCTTGCTGTGAATATCTTGAGAAAAAACATTTGGATTTACATTTCTGAAAATAACTGCAAGATCATTTACAATGTTTGATTTTTTTTCTTAGCATTGAAAATGTAATAACTCACAAAAATTGATTCAATGACATATTGTCGATGGTCAGTGACCTACTTGCCGACAAATGCTTTGGATGTTGATTATGGTAAAAGAGCAACAATTAGCAGACATGATGCAGACAAAGAGATGAGAAGTTGATGGTACAGGACAGTGAAAGGGCAACGCACTGTTTGCTCTGATCTTTTGGTCATTGAGCCTCGTTTATCCTGTAAAATGCTGAGGATTAGTCATAATTTAAGACCTTTCAGCATGCGTGGGAGCTAATGAGTGACTGTGAAGTCTTTAGAAAGAACAATTTAAGTCCATTAAAGGTTTCAGGATGAGTCATGTTTTCACCTTCATTACCTGAAGGCAGTAAATGGGAGTGCTGCGTACATTTAAAAGACAGCAGATGTTGTGGATATTCAGGCGATATGTAACACTCACACTGCAAATGATTTGAATTGACTACAACACAGAAAAAAGCATGCGGGTCCCTCAAGAAAATTCCCAACTTCCTAACATGGTTTTCCATCCGAGGACTGAAGTTAATGTTGTTCCACTTTCTCTGACTTTGAAAATGAAAAGAGCACGATTGTCCCACTTTGATCAGCGTGAATGATTCGGGTTCGTCACTCTTCTGGGGTTTTTCTCAGAAAGAGCGGCCAAGTTGCTGTGTTCGAACTTACACTTCCTTACGTAACTCTATTCCGCGCCGTGCCACCGGCTTTCATTATGTAATTGTTGCATATGGAAATGTGGGCTGGATGTGCTGAGGAGCGCCAGCTGTAAACCAGACAGACTGGTCGACAGCAGAGAGTGTGTGTTTGTGTGTGTGTGTGTGCATTATTTGTTTAAGTGAGATTGTGATTTTGAAACTGTTGAGTCTCTCTCTGTGTGTGTGGGGGTGTGTATGTGTGTGTGTGTGTGTGTGTGTGTGTGTGTGATGCTTATCAGTGGTGATTGTTTACATGGCCTGGTACACAATCTTAACACACAGTGACAGGAACCAGAGAGAGAGAGAGAGAGGGAGAGATCTGGGCTCGCCATCTCCCTCACACACACACACACACACACACACACACACACGCACACAAGTTGTTCCGACTCAGGCACACTTTTCTTTTCATCTATATATTGAATGTAAGACTGTAAGACAGAGCATCATGTTGTATTGTGTTTAATCAACAGATGACTGCAAAACAAAATCAGATTCTGTGCAGCCTCCTGCCGCAGTCCTGTGTGTGTGTGTGTGTGTGTGTGTGTGTGTGGGAGCAGGAGAGGGAGATGTAATATTGTTGTGTATTTTCACCTGCTGATGGATTACCATGCATGACTAAGATATCTATTATGCACAGAGAGAGAATAAATCCCTCATGTGGTGTTTGTTATCCACAGTATCCAAGACCACAACACACTTTCTGTCTTTCTCTACATCTGTCTGTGCTTCTTTTTGTCTGTAAGTCCATCTGTGTTTCTGTCTACCTGTCTGTCTGTCTGTCTGTCTGTCTGTCTGTCAGTGCTTGGTTTGTAATTGTACCAATCATTCTAACTCCATCACTCCAGCATCCCTAGTTTTAGTCAGACTACGTAAGGGACCTTGTTTGTGAGTATCATCATCATCTAACTATAAAGCAAGGAATCTCTGTCTGTGAGTGAGTGTGTGTGTCCTTCGCATATCTCGAGAACCGTTCGTCCGATCTACTTCACACTTGGTGGGTGTATTGCTGGGGACCCAAGGACGTGCAGTGTCGAGTGTGAAGTTGTTTGGATGAGCGGTCCTTGAGAAAGCTGCAAGCAGCAATACCGGAGGCCAAGCAATCGGCCCATTCAGAACAGGCATGTTTTGAATGGGCACTGCACTAGTATATATAAATAAAAGCACCAATGCAAATTAATGAATCCAAGTTTGAATATCATTTTTTTGAACCTGTTCCCTAAGGAGCTACGTTACAATCTGAATTAGACTGGAACATAATACTACTCTCTGCTACAATATTGTCTTGATGTCAAGATGTATCAGCATGAGTATAAAGGGAATATCAAAATGTAATAAATAATAAAAAGAATATAAAAAATAAATAATACAACTTTTATTTTTGCATTTTGTATGATGAGAAGTATGTCTTTTTGATGTGCAAAACAATGGTGTTTGAATATGTAAATCTTGCCGGAAAATGTTGTGACCTCGGGTATAATGTGTTTGCAGATGTGTACACAAGCATACACAAACTGACAGGCCAGTAGTCAGGCAGGGACACACACACACACACTCATGCACACGGGCGTGCATCTACAATTACACAAACACATATACGGAGAATAAAAGGAAGCTTTCTGCGGCCTCTCTTTCACCCCGCTGCACACAGACAGTGACTGGGCCTTTGAAAGCATCCTTTTGGCTCTCATTACACCTCAAAGAATCCAGTCAATGATGTAAGAACGTCTGCCCCAATGAATGCATGCATACATGCACAGGTTCAGACACATGTACACACACACACACACACAGGCTTTTGCACCCAGACAGTGAAGGAGCAGGGGTGTAAAATCCAAGTCAGGAGTTGTCTTTTCTCCTTTGAGAAGCAAACAGCTTTTCTACAGGCGAGCAGAAGATGTATTACCTCTTTCTTATCTTTCTGTTTGCAGCTTTGGGTGTTTTGTGGTGTTTGTTTTTTTTTGCTCCATTGCCTCTCTCTCTGTTCTATAGTTTACTTGGCATTATGCTCCGTGCTCTCTTTTTAATATTGTGTGGTTTGTTTGTGCAGTGGGAGTGTAATTTTCTGATTTGCTTCTTGTTTTTCTTTGCTGGAGTAAATTCATCAGTGTGTGTGATTGTTGTGACAGGAGCGTTTCATGCGAATCCACATTGTTGTATGATTTAACCCTAATCAGTCAATGTATTTTTTTGTGTGTGCTCTTGGCAGACGACGGGCCTTACCAGCGGGACGCGCCTCCCCCTCCTCCTCCTCCCTCCTCTTCCTCCACCTGCTCCACTCTGCTGGAGGAGCGCAGGAGGAGCCACGTCCCGGAGGAGTTCGCGGGCCTCCTCCACGGATCCTCCCCGGCCTGCGAAACCCCCGACACGCCTTACCACCTCTACAACTCCAAACCCCGCAAATACGCCGGGCCGGACGCCCAGGGAAGCCTGCTGCGGACACCGGAGTTCAGCCTGGTGATCGGCGCGGGCCCCCCTCAGGTCCTCCCCAGGACAGGGAGCGAGTCGGCGTATCAGAAGACCGCCAAAGAACCGCCGAAACCGCAGGTGGTCTACCGGACTATCTTCCACACCAGGGTCAACCAGGACCAGGCCCGGCCCAGGAACTGCGAGCAGTTCGACCCGCCCCGCGGCTACTCGACCCTGCCCTCCTCCTCCGCTCAGAACGGGGAGGTTCCGGAGCTGCGGGGGAGCCAGCCGGGCAGCGCGCCCCGGGACGGTGCATCAGGGGCGGGCTACGAGGAGAGAGCGTGCACCCTGGGGAGGATGAGGTCCATGCCCCGCAGTGTGTTGGACCTGCAACTGTCCAAGTCTCTGTCCAAGTCCGATTCCAACCTGGTGGCTGTGTCTCCCATACAGGTATGTTGCCGCTGACACGTCTCCTTCATTATCCTTTTCTAGCTTTTGTTATTCTGATCCAGAGTTACTTACTCAAAGTCAAAGCTTGATGACAGCATTATTGTTATGAAATAAAGCACAGCATGTTGGATGAAATATGAAAGCAAGCTGGAGAATGGTAGGTGATACTCTCTGGCAGTCATTTTTCTATTTTTCTGATAGTGTCTAGCTCTTGTGCAACATTTATTTATGAGCCTCTGGCCAAGGATAAGTTTCTTTTCTGAAAAAAGGCGAGGTTAGCTGTGAAATCTCAATTAGGTTTGAAAGTCAGATGCTTCCATTCTAAAGAGTTTTCAGGATTGCGCAGCTGCAGTTGTTTGAATTGATGGAGGTCTTTTGCATTTTGCTGTATCATGCACCTTGACTTAGGAAACAGAGTAGAAACCAGTCCAGCCAGTTAGATAACTCGCTGATCTGGGCCACAGTCCTCCCCGCTGTGCTGCACATTTTATGAGACTGCCTCTATAAAATATAGTAAATAAATCATAAGCTAAATACATAGTCTGTTTGATGAAAAACGCTTGATTATGGATGAAATTTTGATGTGCGCCGAAAGGAATTGCTCATTCTCTAAATAGTGTTCAGTACTCAATTGTCCATAGATCTCTAAAAACATTTGGCTACGTGAGCAACTTGTAATTGTCTGTAATTCCACAATATTAAAAAAAACCCAAAATGGTTGTTTTTCATCTTATCCAGGAGGAGCACAGTTGGGGTTCTGGGTCTCGGGGGCAGGGGCCTGGTAGTCCCAGCCCAGGAGAAGGCACCACTCCTGGGGGACGGCTGGAGCGAACACCCTCCTTCACCGCTGAGTGGGAAGAGGTAAGGGACACACCGGCATGGGCTTGTTACCACACAGTTTAAAATTGGAAAAAGTAGGAAAGAGGTGAGCTAGAACGAAAAGGAGCAGCTCTTTCACCACTGACCGGATAGAAGTAAGAGACACTTCATCTATCGCTGTAATGTGATACTCTACTGTCTTTTACCTAGTTGTCACGAGCCTTAGAAACCACAGTGGAAAAGACAGAAAATGATGTGCTTTTCGAATAGAACATACTCTCCAGGAGACATTAGAGGTCACTGCACCCTTCGGTTCGCAGCGTGCCGCTTCAGTTTTTCATCCCTTTGAAATCCACTGCAATACTACGGTGGAAAAGGTGCCCCAACGCTAATTTAACATGCCCCCATATTGATTTTCTTCTGTAACCAGCACTGGAGCTGGAGGGAAGACCGGATATCAGAGAGAAAGCAGTTTATGTTATAGAGGGCAGAGAGCCGGGGTCGGGGGTGGTGTGTGTTTCGGTCTCGGTGTGTTTGCGCCCGGGGCTACTTTGGAATTAAAGGGGCCGCTGACACAGATGCGATCCATTGACTGGACAACACTGCTGGATCTCGCCCCTTTATAAACACACCGGGTCACAGACACATTACATTCTGCTCACTGCTCGCCATTCACGCTGCCGACAACACACACTTTTGTGAGCTTATGTTTATGCTCACAAACACACATAAATGAAGGACAATGTTATACCATTTTACAGACCACTTGGTTACAGTTTGGAGAAAAATATCTTCCTCTCACACAATTATGAGCATGACTTAATTAGCTGATGTGTCCTTCTTCGTTTTTTTTTTAAAGTCCACAAATGCAAGTGTGTGCAGAAGTGTGCGAAAGTTAATTTGTGCATGTCTGTCTACATTTACATGTATAATTCCGTCTTTCTTCACATAACATGTTCATTAGTGTTCATTTACTCCACACAGCACATAACTTGCTGATGGTGATGAATTACCATATGGAATTTCCCATAATTCTCGGCAATTAACGTGACCTTTCCTGCTTAATTGCGTGCTACGGGAGGAGGAGATAAGGCGGCTTCAGGGAAATTACGGAGTGATATATGGGGATTTCGGGGGAAAAAAAACAAAATTGCTCCAGTTGCAGCACGTGCTCGAGAAAGAGTTGCATTATTAGCAAGGGACCAGCCACAAGGGACGCCCCACAACAGGCAGTGAACTTAAGATAACCGTGCTCATTAGCGCTACAGGCTTAAAGGGCTAGTCCACCGCATGTTACAAATCTGTGCTTTCTAATCTGTCTTTACCTTGAAAATTGCTTATGTATTGAAATCACTGGATGGGGATGATAGTTCTCAGTGTAAGCTCGTTTGTGGTTATTTGGATGCTAATTAATAGCATGTAGTGAAGTGCTGGCACTTCAACCATACAGTCAAGATTTTCTTATATAAAGCTAACTAACTAAAGCTAATATACCAATAGGGAAAAAAGTAGTGCATGGTCACATATGGCATAACAGGATGCCCAAAGGTAGAAAGGGTGAAGTACCTGTCCCGCTCCAACGATGACGCCACCTTCATGGTCCGCAAGCCTGTAAGCGTTTGTAAGCGTTTGTCGGCGTTTGTCGGTCCTGGCCCTTTAAGCGCTGGTCTCGGACCAGTCGGAGCGAGGCTGGGTTGTCCTGGCCCATGGTTAGCCAGTGGGCCCGACAGCTGGATGGATGTGGGTTGCACAGTTCAGTGGTTAGCAGCAGGTCCCGGGTCAGAGATGAGCAGCAGACAGCCAGCAGCCAGACACTAATGAAGCTGCTGTAGCTCCCACCGCCAGGATTCCTGCCTCTCCAGCCTTCCTCTTCCTTCATCTCTCCTCTGCTTTCTCTTTTGTCTTCCCTTCCTTACACATCATCCCTTTTTTTTTTTCCTCCCCTTCTGCTGCTCCATGCTTTTTCAATTCACAGAGGAATGATTGACATTCACCACACTGGCTGGCGTAATGATCATGTTATGTGACACTTGAATCCAGAAATAGAGGTTAGCGTTATTACTGGGAAGTGACTTTCCCTCTCTCACATGCAGTCTGTCTGTCTCTCTCTCTCTCCCTTTCTCTCTCTCTTTCTCTCGCTTTTGTCTCACCCCCCCCCCCCCCCCCCCCCCCCCCCGCCCCCATCCCTCTCTCCCATCCGCCCAGATCGACAAGATTATGAGCTCCATTGGGGCAGGCATAGGCACCGGATTGGACATCAGGGAGGACACCTCAGGTAAAACACAAGAGTGTGTGTGTGTGTGTGTGTACATACAGTATATGCGTGCAGGTTTGCGTGCATCTGTGTGTTTATGATTGCATGCGTGTGTGCGTGCATGATTGTGTGTGTGTGTGTGTGACCACGCATGATCCCTATAGTAAATTTGACTTCCTTTTTACACACATCAAATCCCGTTGTTGGTTGGAGGGGAAATCTGTTTCTGCCAGTTTCTTTACCTGCCTTCCTTCCTTCAATCCTCTTCTACTCATCTCTATTCACTGCTTTCATCTGTCTCACCCCCCTCTCCCTCCGTTAACTCCCCCATCCTCCACCCCCTGATTCCCTCCCTCTCTCCCTCTCTCTCACTCTCTCTCTCTCTCTCTCTCTCTCTCTCTCTTTTCATCTGTGAATGCGAAGCATCCGCTAACCATGGTTACCACTGGGAGAAATCCTGTTTGTGCTAAACCAGCTCTCCCCCCAACAAAGCACACACAGCCACACCACACACACGCTCACACACACACACACACACGCACGCACATACAGATACATATGCATACATACGCTGCATGGTGTGTGTGTGTGTGTGGGGGGGGGAGGGAGCTCAGCTTGCAGACAAAGAAGCTGGGGCTGATCTGATGGCTATTATCAGCAGTGCAAGCCATATATATGTAGAGAGAGAGAAAGAGAGATAGAGAAACAGAGATAGAGGGAGAGAAACAGAGACAGAGAGAGAGAGAGAGAGAAACAGAGAGAGAGAGAGGGGGGCAAGGATGCAGAGGGAGAGGGAACAGAAGGAGAGGATCGACAGGCTGAGAGGAGATAGAGACAGGAGGTAGACGGAGGAAAGTGAGGGAGAAAACAGAGGCAGAGAGGGAGGGAACGCGGGAGAAAGAGGAGCGCTCAGAGAAAGGTAGAGCAGAGCGAGAGAGAGAGAGAGAGAGAGAGAGAGAGAGGAGGCTGCAGAAGCATACAGATGAGAGTGGGAGTACTTGATAAAGAGAAATCTACAGCGCAGGCAGCTCTCGCTCTCTTTTTCTCTCTCTCTCTCTTACACACACACACACACACGCACACATGCGCCACGCTCGCACACACACACACACACACACACACACTCGAGGGAGCAGCCAAGCAAGCGCAACAGCTGAAAAAGAAAAGCGGCTGCGCGGCGACAAACACACACACACAATCTCTCTCTTTCTTGCGGATCTATACCTCCAGTCTTATCCAGCACCCCCCTTCTCTGGCAAGGATTTTACCCCGAGGATCGCAGCTCTTTTCTGGATACAACTTCAGCCTTCGCCCCCTTCTCTCTCACCCGCCTCTGGCTGGATCTAGAGAAGGCAGCCTCCGGACGCTCTAACCCTAGTCTACCCTTTACCCCCTTGCACCCTTGCATGCCGACCCCCTCCATTCTCGCCATGCCTCATCTTCCAGCCTAGCCCGCAACTCTCCTCCTCCACCTCCTCCTCCTCCACCTTTCTTTCTTTTTGTTTCCCCCCCCCCCCCTACTTCCTCCATCCTCCTCCTCCAGCCTTGACAAAAGCCTCCCCAAAAAGCATGGCGGGCTCCTTCGACAGCCACTTTGCCCGCCACAACATGATGTGGCAGTGCCAGCTGTCTCAGCCGGACTGCCGCTGCTACCGCGTGGACGGCTACTCCCTGCTGAAGCGTTTGCCCCTCCACCCCCTCATAGGTCCCCGCTGCCCGCTGCAGTCCGTGGGCCAGTGGCTCGACTCCATCGGCCTGGTCCAGTATGAGAACCACCTGCTGGCCAACGGCTTCGACAACGTCCAGTTCATGGTGAGTGTTTTTACGAGAGTGTGTGTGTGTGTTGGTTTGGGAGAAGGGAAGGTGGCGAGAGGGGTGTTGATGCTGGGAGTTTGGGATGGGAGGTGTTGAGGGATTTCTTTCATTTTTCCTTCGTTTTTTTGCTGTCTTTTTTTTTTTTTGGGTTGTGTTGTCTGTTCTTTCTACGCAATCTCTTTCTCCCTCTATTTCTTTGTCCCACCTCCCTCTCAGTCTGATGTTCATCTCTCCTCGCTCTCATCATCTCTCGTTCTTCTCCCCTCGCAGTGGTTGCGCGACTTGTTTTTTTTTTTTTTTTTTCCGACTCGGGTCTGCTGTGTTTATTGGATTTCCTCCTCTTTGTATCGTCTTCTCTCATCCCCCTCTCGCTTTCTTCCTTCCCATCATAGCTGCCTCTCCTCACTGATGCCATGTGAGGTCCTCCCACGCATAGAAATCCCACGCCACATACACACCAGAGCAAAATACAGCGCTCGCATCATGCTGTAGACGTACATGTTCGTATTGCGCTCACATACGCAGGTAGATTCAGAACCACGGACACACGCACACATAAGTACACCAAACAACTGTACGCATGCACACATACACATTCACACCCACACTCATGTACTTGTACACACACACACACACACACACACACAAATGCATACAACCACCTGCAGCCTGTAGGTCAGGGTTAAACCTCTCTGCTTACATTTCCTCCATCCTCTCCTGCGTTTTATCTGCTACAGTCCTTTCATCCCCAGTGACGTAGAAAAAGAGAACAGCTGGGCCATTTCACATTTAGAAACACTTTTGATGTAGGTGTGTGTTTGTGTGTGCATGCGTCTGTGCGAGAGACCGACGGGCACAGGGAGCGGCGGAGAGGGTAAAATGAACGACAGGAGTGAGAATTGCGGGGGGAGAGAGAGAGAGAGCGAGAGACTGAGGAGGAAGACAGGTGAGGATCGTAACACAGCGATGGGAGAGACGAATGCCAAAATGGGAAGAAACTGCAGCAGAGGCAGAAAGATGGAGAGGAGACACAGGGATGCTGACTGGATGAGTTTATCTGTAGCTGCAGATCGTCACTGTCGGGGCGGGGGGGGGACACCTCGTATCTCCAAAATGTCAACTTTTCAGCAACTAAGAAGAACAGCTTTGTTTTCAGCTTGACGAACATGCATTTTTGAGTTTATCCAAGGGGTTTCAAAGGGTTTCTAAAGCATAGAGCGATGCAGGATTTTCCCAACCCATAGAGACGCATCTAATCCTTCAATTGAAGTTAAAACTGGAGTTCCAAGGTTTTCACATGACAACAATATTTTACCCTGATTCCATTGATTTTGAGATCAGGCTAATATCTGTCTGTCCTCTCCCTCCATGTACTGGATTAATGTTCATCTGACTTCAACACGCCTAGGAGAGAACACAGTTGAGGGATGAATGTAATTTCCTGTACATTAGGCTAATTAGCAGTGTGTGTGTGTGTGTGTGTGTGTGTTTGTGTGTGTGCACCAGTCCTCCACTCAGTGTGACCTGCATCTGTGCCTTTGGTTGCCCTGGCAACAGGAAGCAGGCACAGCATCTCTCTCTCTCTCTCTCTCTCTCGCTCTCTCTCTCTCTCTTTCTCTCTCCCTCTCTCTCACTCACTCACTCACTCACACACACACACACACACACACACACACACGGTCACTGTAGCTGTATGTATGCTTGCACTTTGTAAGTGTTGTTATGTGTATCGTAGGCTGACGCTAATTTGTTAATTGGTTTTTGAGCATACTAGAGACGGAAAGTTGCCATTAGAGACCTGTGTGTGTGTGTGTGTGTGTGTGTGAGAGAGACACTCTTCCTCCCTATGCCTCCTCCTCTCTGTTTGAACTTGTCAGAGCTCTGCAGTGGTTAATTATCATTTTTCCACATTAACCAGTGCCAGCATATACAAACCTCATCAGGACTCTCTCTCTCTCTCTCTCTCTCTCTCTCTCTCTCTCTCTCTCTCTCCCTCTCTCTCTCTCTCTCTCTCTCTCTCTCTCTCTCTCTCACTTTATTGGCATGACCATATACAGTACAGTATTGCCAAAGCACATAAGGTCAATAACAGAGTAACAAGTAAGAATAAGAATGATTAGGCCTATTGAGATTAAAATAAAAATCACAAACAATGGGAAGTAACAGCTATAAAATATGGAACACCAAATGTGATGAAAAAAATCTCTCTCTCTCTGTCTCTCTCTATCTCTCTCTCTCCTCTTTCTAAACTCCTCCTCTTTGCTCCCTGACTTTTGTTCTCTCTTCCTCCCTCCTGCTCCTTCTCCTACGTCTTCCTCCCTCTAAATCATTCCACTTTGTATGCTAATGCCACCTGCATGAGTGTCACGTATCCTCGTCGCACAGACTCGACAGCTGTACGGTTTGTGTGCCGAGGCAGGTAGTAAGGAGCTATATGGAGATACTGAACAGATGATTCACCTGAAAGCTGCGCTAGGCAAGATTCTTACGTAAAAATAGACCTGTCCTATCAGCCTAAATCAGGAAGTATAGGGCTGCAACAGAGAAGAGAAGATCCTGTACTCCACCTCCACCAGCCAATAAGAAGAAGACATTTCGTTTACTGTCATTACTTTACAGGATTTCTGAGTTTTGAAGTCTGCAAGATTCAAACAAATACCTCGCTGCCATTTGTCAACCAAGGACTCAAGTTGCAGACGAAGCTGTAGAAAGTGACATAAATTGTTTGTGGGTTTTTTTGTACCTGTAATTGTCAAAGGAAGGTTCACTGCAGCTCTACTAGCTATTTAAGTGCCTTGCTGTTTAAGGTGAGCGGAGTGTTTTTCATTAACTTTCCCCTCCCAGTCGGGCCCGGGTTCGAACTGGCGAACTTCCAGTCACAAGCCAGTTTCTCTAACCTCTGAGCTACAGCTGCCTGTTTTAATTCACCTATTTCAAGTGATGGATACGTCACAAATAATTTCTGTAGAGGTCTTTGGGAAGAACTTTGTGTTTGGTGTAACGCAAGTTTTTTCACATGGAGTTAAATCTGTTTTCCTACAGTGGAATACCAGTGGTAAGTTTATTCTGTATAGAAAAGTGGGCAGAGGTGTGTGTCTGTGTGTGTGTGTGTGTGTGTGTGTACATTACAGTCACTGTGTGTTAGTGTCTAGACAAGCGTTAATGTCACACATCCGTTGTCTAAATTGTCAGCAGTATTTTTTAGCTCAAATGGTCTTTTCTCTATTAGCAGTGTCCCCAGGTACATTTTTTTTCTTTTACACTCCAACACTTCCTTCCTCTTACACTGACACACACACACACACACACACCGTCGTATCAGTGCATCAGTGTATTTTATTCTAATTTGCTCTTAGTTGATGGTCGCTGAGGGTTTTTGGCAGTACTTCTGAGAGACTTGGGAATTCTCTGCTCTCCTAGCCTCGCCCCTCTTGTCTAAATATGTTTCTCAGTAGCTCAGCCGTCTCCTCTGAAATGCCTTTAGATACAATTAATATTGAATAGAGCTGAGATGAAACAGCCTTGCAACCGTCACGCTAAGTTCAAAGTCCCTTTTGTGAGTGGGCCTCTCTCTGTCACTCTCTGTGTTCAAAGTTTTTTTTGGCTTCCTTACTAACTTATTAGGTTTAGTTTTATCCTTGTTTCGCTGTGCATGACTGAACAGGGAGACACTTAAAGTTTCCCGACCTTGAAGACTCAGTGGCTACCACAAATTGATATTAATGCAGTTGAGGCGCAGGCTACAGGGAATACATTGATGTTTACGCCGCTCCTTTTCATTGTTGATGTGGTTTCTCCAAGGAGAGGCTTGGGTCAAATTCATTTCAGCGCCACTCAATATGGGAAATCAAGTTAAATGGCAGATTCAAACTGAAACAAAGTCAATGCAGCAGAAAACATGAGCTGTTTTTCCATTTCAGTGTCCGTTCAAGATCATTTGTAGAATTGACTGGTCGGCAAATTAATTTGACCCAGACTCTGATCTACGTCCACATGTGATGGCCGAGAGGCACCAGGTAGCACACACACACACACACACACACACACACATGCACAGAGACCATTCCAATCTACCATTACCATTTCCCTACAAATGGAGGTCAGTGGAGTGGGCGTGGCCTGCCACCTTAACCAGCCAGTAAAGGACAGGTGCTGCCAGATTGATGGACGAATAGCAAGGGGGAGGAGCGGTCGTCATGGAGATAGCGGGAGATGAGGGCTGTATTTACATGTGAGGGTCGGTTACTATGAAGGACACTGGATGGAGATAAATCACTGCCATTTTAAGTGACCATATATCCATGTATGTGTGTGAGAGAGAGAGAGACGGAGAGAATTTAAGACAAAGAAGGGGAGAGCAGTAGATGCATAGTGGAATTGAACATAGAAACCAAAGAGTCTACTTGTGTGTATGCTTGAATATTGAGCTGTTATTCATTGCAAAGTCTGGCACTCAAGCAGGTTTGCCGGTTCATTTATGTGCTCTTCCAAATGCAGCCAATCACAACAGCAAAGCTTGTGATTGAAAACAACGTCCGCAGTCTAGCACTTAAAGTACGTAAGCACTCACAGCCACTTAGCTGTGGGCCTTAGGCGTTTTTATGTGACCAGTCTCTAGTAAAGAGCCCATTCACCTTGCTAAGTCCTCTGAATGCAGTCCCATTGCCCCCTTTAACACTTGTCATTACCCTCAGTCACACACACACACACTCCTCACTAAACGCTGCACGCCAGCTTAGACACTCAGAAATGTGACAAGAATCTGGAAGAGGGAGGAAGAGAGGGAAGGAGGCTGAAATGACAAGAGTGTGATTTGTTATGCTCACTCGAGAGACAAACAATAGACAAACTTATAACCTTAGTGCATGGTGGAGGAAGTGAATTCTCCACTGAGACACACACACACACATGCATGCACACATGCACTCAGGCGCATACACACACACGCTGATATAAGAGGGAATGGGATTTCATGTAGAATGTTTATCTTTTATCTTTGATGCTTTGTTCTTTGCTTTCATGCCAATGAAGCACATCAAATTGAATTGAGAGAGTGAGAGAGCGAGAGAGAGAGAGAGCGAGAGAGAGAGAGAGCAGTTGATGAAGGCAAAGGGAGAGCGGGGTTAGGTTAGTACATGGAAGTGCAAGAAAGAATGGGGGCGCAGTACTAGATAGATAGTGGAAATGGAGAGATAAAGCGTGATTTGGTACAGCTTACTAGAGAAACAGCAGTTGATAAGAGGAGCAGCCAGGAGACTACTGAAATTAATTTGACCCCCTCTTCCTTAGAGGGATGGAACAAAACAACAATATTAGAAAAGGAGCGCTGTAAATATCCATATTTTCCTCAAAGGTGGCGCCTCAAATCCTCCTTATAAAGGATTTTATTATTCTTGAAGAGAAAATCTTACGAATAGCAAACCGCCACCGAGGTTCCTCACGTTAAGGGAAACTTAACTCGCTGCTCCCTCACGGCAAAAAAAAAAGAAACATAAAACTAAAACCAACAAGTTTGCAAAGAAACCAAAATATATTTGATTGTAGAGCCAGAGAGAGACAGTTTGTAAAGTAAGTAAGAGAGAGGCAACAACATAATGAGAAACGAGGACGGCTCCACTGGTGGCATAGCAGGGGAGAAGGGCGAGGAGGCGAGGGAGGAAAGGCGAGGGGCGAACAAGAGCAAATGAAAAGAAGAGAATGGAGAGCGAGCGAGAGATACAGTGGAGCGTGCGCGATGTGTAGTGCTTGTTTATGTCTGTTGGCGCCGATAATGGCTTTCGCTTCCGTCCCTGAATATCAATTTTTCCTCCCTCTCCGTTCTCGTCTCCACCCCCCGCCGCTGTGCATGAATTTAATTTGTGCGTTCAGAGGGATTGTGACCCGGAGCGCTGTTGTTAAGCGTTGCGGTCGAGGAATCACAGGCTAACCAGAGGACATGGCAGTTCTATCGACACTGTGGACGCTAAACACTTTCCGCCACGAGCAAAATGGGTTTCTAGTGTTCATACTAGTGCTGCATTCCAAATTATCTCTGACTGCTTGGTCATTTATAATGCATACGCACGGCACAACAACTGTGTCTAATTGTTTGCATACAAAATATACAATATAGGCTTTTCTACTAATAGGAAGGAAAGAATGAACTCTTATTCTGTTTGTCCCATTACTCTCTCCCCTAGCTCCACTAATATTGATGAAGACCCACGTGATGTTTATCCCATGATCCATCACCTGCACTTGGAAATAGCAGATAAGGGAGAAACATAATGTTAGGACAGAAAGGGGCAGAATGGGTTTGGAGAGAGAGAGAGAGAGAGAGAGAGAGGACAAACATTAAGGAGCTCTCTCTATCTTTCTCTATCAGAAGCCCAACAGGGAGCAATTAGTCATGCCTTTGGATGCCTCCACAATCTACTCTGCACTGACTCTGTGGGTCATTACTCTGGTGTGATGCTGCAGCTTGGTAACTCCAGCGCCGGCTGCTCTGGGCTCGATTAATCAGCCTGGGAGCTGATCTATGAACTGCACGCATCACAAAGACCGGCCCAGACGCACAGGCTGGTGTATGGAGAATGTAGAAAGAATAGACTCGGCCACAGGATTAGGCCTTCATTTGTTAGCTCGGCTTTTACCGTCCAAGCAGGGCGGTGGACAAGGACAGAGGAGCAGAGGAGTACGAGGAAGTCCTGGAAGCCAAAGTTTTATCAATAATTTAACTGCAGCAACAACACTTTTTTGGGGGGGGTTGTTTTGTATAAGGCATGTTCATTATTATAACCTTCATAGATCAAGGGAAAGTTGACAGAGCATTAGGCTATGCTCTTTTCCAGCAATGCCTTGCTTCATTTATACAGTTCCACATATTCACACCTGGGGGCCGCCCAATGCAGCCACAGTCTTCTGCTGTTGGCCACTGAGCAGCAATTTGGGGTTAAGTGCTTTGCTCAACAGCAGTTGCTGAGGGGAGAGCACATCTCATTGACTTTCCCCACGCACATTTTCCCAGACAGTCTGGGGATTCAAACCGGCGGCCTTCGGGTTAAAAACCTTCTTCTTTAAGCTCTAGGCTAACGCTGCCCCCGAACTTCCTAAATAAGGTGACACTTCCTGACACTTTTCTTCAGGGATTGATATTTTAATTGCCTGCCAGGTCCTGACTGGCTTGTAGACTGGGCCAGTGCAAAGCCTTCCAGTTAGAGTGTGAATGCTGACTATTGGAGATTAAATGATTATCTAACAACTAAATAGCCCTGCTTGGCTAGTGTCAAACATCCTTAAAGTGAAAGGGCTTTTTCACATCTCAGCACACCAACACACACACCATAGAAGCTCAGGAGCAGTCAGCGGCCAACACTGTCTGCAGGGGGAATCAGTGGCAGGATTTTTATTTTTAATTGCAAACAGACACGATTACCTCTTGAAATGTTATATCCAGGACACAGAATGAAATAATATGAAATCCTCCACAGAGGTACATGCACTAAAAAAGTTAAGTGTCACACTGCGAAAGATGTTCACTTTAACAAGCCATTTAATTCCGTATTCCTTCAGTCTTCAGATCTTATATTTCCTTTGAAACACTCTCAGTGGGTTTGAGATAATTCTCACTCTTTCCAATGTCGTTTCTCAAAACAAGTGCCAGTATCGTGAAGCAAGGCAGACTAGGGCAGATCAGTCCGCTAGTATCAAGTTTGAAGTTTTACTTCAAAGTTTTTGAAGTAAAACCACCTGAACAGGGATTTCTCTGGCACATGTTCTTCAGGAGAACTGGACTGAAAATTACTTTCCAGACCGCAGCTACCTCCTATCTAGAATTATAATGTCACAGCATTGGAGCAAAATGTCCTGTCCGGGGCACACCGGTGTGCGGCGGCTCCCCAGGGCCGACCTCCAGACAGGACTGAAATAGAGGGAGGAAGAAACAGATGGGTATCTCCCTTCTTTCGTTTTCCTCTTCTCCTGGATGTTTATCTCTGTTATTACTTTGACAGGAAAGAGATGTAGGGAGACTGACAATGGTAATCCCTCAATCCCACACTAGAGCATGTGTGTGTGTGTGTGTGTGTGTGTGTGTGGTCCAAACTGCCTCCAGGCTGTGCACATGGCATAGTCCCTCTCCTCCTCACTACCTTTCCCTTTTTTTTTTGCCATCATTGTGGCGATTCCCTCATTTTTCCTGTTCACATGCGTCAACATGTATATTTCTGATGGCATCCCTAACTGAGAGACATACAAATCAGTTTGCTTTTCTCCCATAATGCAGCTATCTACATGCACTTCTCCTCTCTTCCCGTCTCCCTACATCCCTTGCTCGCTCTCATTATCTGTCTGAACACACACACACACACACACACTCAACACACACAGACTCTCTCTCTGGAGGAGGGATGACTGATAGGTCTCTAAAGGTCTCCCATCAGACTAATTAAAGGTGAAACTCTCTATGATACCTGTAGAGGCTTGTGTGTGTGTGTGTGTGTGTGTGTGTGTGTATGTGTGTGTGTGTGTGTGTGTGTGTCACAGTCTCAAATGAGAATATCACACTTGCAGTCTGCTGCATTCTGTAGGCTGCAGTGTTTGCACATTGCCATAGCTTTTCCATCTTTTCTTAATAATGTCCTCTTGATATTCTTGTTCTCACCACACTTAAACTTGCCTTGTCTTTGTTGCTGTGTTGTGCTTTATTTGATCAAGAAAAAAATATAATTGAATCATTGAATGGAATACCACTGAAATTCAGCATTCATATATTTTACATGATACATACGACCATAGGGATTGCTGTGTATTCATTACTGTCTCATAGCCTAAATGCTAACGGACACTGTTGTGTTGTTTTATCTGTGTGGGAAAATGCAAATGTTGTTTTATTTGGAAAAAAGCTAACTGCCACTGTGTTGTTTTGTGTATGAGGAGACGTGCTACATGCTAACAGTCGCTGTTTTGTGTTGTGTTGTTTATGTGTAGAAATGCTAACCACTGTATGTGAACTGCAACATGCTACCACTGTTGTTAGCATGTAGCATGAACACTATCAATCATTTTAGGGCTTTCAGATTCTATCTGTGTTTTTTGTTTTGTTTTGTTTTGTTTTTTTCCTATGGTGAAAATGAATGGGATTTTTGGATCCCGTTTGCCAATTGTTCTGTTCTTAAATGGGTGAAATAATGTAAATAGAAATGGCATATGATGAAGTTAATACATATTTTAACACGTTATTGAATAGAAAAAAAATGCTAACAATATGGTGCGTTATCCTCACATCACAAAGCCATGAAATGCTGGAATTCTGAATGGAAGTATGGCTAGAAATTTTCTTTTTTTCATTGCAGCTTCAAAACTCAATCCACCTCAACAAATAAAGAATGCATAACAGAGGAACGCTCAAAAGCAATAATAGTCAGTATTAGCACTGGACATAGTTAAAGGCAATCATTTTACACTGCTATTAACTTTAATGTCAGACTGAAAGGGGAACCAGAATCACTTATTTGGGCCAAAAAATGGAGGTACACACATACTGCCACTGTTGTGGTTTATTTATGACATGTGGTTTATTAGCGACATGCTAAATGCTAATCATTGCTGTTGTGTTCATGCTAATGCTGTCACAGTTATAGTGTATTGTTTGAGACATGCTAAATGCCAACTGCCACTACTGTATTTTTGTATTCAGGAGGATTAATACAAACGCTAACTGCCACTGTTTCACTCTCACTATTGTGTGGAGAAATGCTATATGTTAACTGCCACTGTTACTGTATTGTTCATGTGGAGAAATGCTAACTGCGGCTGTTGTTTTGTTGATCTGCAGGGCAGCAATGTGGTGGAGGACCAGGACCTGCTGGAAATTGGGATCCTCAACTCAGCCCACAGACAACGCCTCCTGCAGGCCATTCGCCTGCTGCCCAGGGTCAGTACTACAATGAATCCAACACTTAAACACCACCACTTATACCAGAGATTGTGATCTGTTTAAAATTTGCAATTATTGGCCTGAAATATGAGCAATGTGTGCGTGAAAGACATAGTCAAAGAAGCCATAACCAGAGCTGGCCTGTCTTTCATGGGATGGAGTGTGGCCCCAGATAAAGGGGCGCTGAGGGCAAAATGTTGACTTGGATAAATCATATTTTAGTTGAACAATGGCATCTCTTTGGCCTTCCACTAGAATGAACAATAATACACACACCACTGCTTCCTCCACTGTGGTGTGTGGAGTCAGACCCCGAAACTCATTCTCCATATTTTTGGCTTTCACCATGGCAGCACCTCAAGGCTCTTCCACAACCATGCTGTCAAAGCCTAACATTGATGATCATTAGGACTTTGTTCAGAAGAGGTCTATGGGATTGTCTCTACTGTTGTGTTTGTGGTATTATATCTAGAAATACTGAAATGATCTGAAAAGATTTGTTTTGGTCTCATTTACTCCATTACTTCTAAAGCAATGCAGTGGGAGCCAAAATGAGTTGTGAGACTGTTGGGTGGGTATCCATGTGACAGGAGGAAGAGCATGGACCACTGGCTTACACAAAAAAATGTTAACAAGCCATATCCATTCTTAAAATACAATTTTTCTTAAAATAAGTGAAAAATTCTACCAATGGAGGAGAGATAATTCCAATTGCAGTTGCACTTGTTTCAGGAATTCCGTGTCAATATCTTGAAACATCAGAATAAGGCAGCTCATTCCAAAAATAAAAAAATAAATAAAAATACCACTTGATTTCATTTATTTGCAATGGAAGCAAGTCAAATTATCTCACCCCATTGGCAGAAACACATTTTTTTTTTTAACTTTGAAGAAGAATAAGACATTACAAATCAATACTAGATGAAATCCCCATGGCTTACAACATAACAAACATGGCATCATGTGCGGCTTGTATTGAATGTGATGTGACCCCCAGGGCACAAAGGCAGAAACCGTGACTATGAAACGACACGCACAAAGCCTGAAATTTTCTAATTTGATTTTCTACTCGCTCAGTATTACTACTGGGCACCAAAATGAGTCAATGTTACAATATAATTTCCTCCCTGCATGTCTCCAAAAGGGATATTTACAGAGTTCTTGACTTGTATTCAAGCCACGGCTGATCTTCCCTTGTAGCTGCAGCCAATGGGATCTGGTTAGTTTAGAAATTCAGCAAATCTCCTGCCCTGTCTGTGTTTCTGTGAGATATAACTCTGACTGTGGGTGGTTGGGTTTCTCTGTGCGTGCTTTGCTGAATAGTTAAACAAGGAAGCGAGTAGTTTGGGGATTCAAGGCAAGGAGATGCATTACATTAAATCAAAGGCTGCAAACCAGGCTAAATCAAACGTATCC
Source organism: Centroberyx gerrardi (assembly GCF_048128805.1). Lineage (NCBI taxonomy): Eukaryota > Metazoa > Chordata > Actinopteri > Beryciformes > Berycidae > Centroberyx > Centroberyx gerrardi. The sequence goes on from NC_136020.1 coordinate 8,990,702, forward strand.
AGAAACCCTGTCTGCCTCATGATAAGTCTTCATCCACACCTTCCTGCATCTCTGCAGCACACACACACACACACACACATGAATGCATGCATATAGACACACTGTTTTACACACAGTCACGCTTGTGAACATGCACTCAAATATGCAGCAGAAATAAAGACAGAAAAGGGCTACTGCACACAGAAATAACGCATAAGAAGATACTGCTGATACTGTAGGTTAGCAGGGCTGTGTGTGTGTGTGTGTGTGTGCATGTGTGTGTGAGAGAGAGAGAGAGTGAGAGCGAACTAAAAGTGTGTGTGCAAAAGAGAGGACAGACAGTGAAGGGAGAAGCTGAGCTCAGAGATAAGCAGGTTTCATACAGAGAGAGACATCCGGAAAACTTTGATCTCCAGTCAGCACTTTCTCGTCTCATCCCCGCTAAACTTTTGGAAACACTGTAAAAAAAAAAAAAAAAACTTTAACTCTCGTCCTCCCTCTCTCACTCCCTCTCCCTTTCCTTTACCCTCTCTCCATCCCTATTCCCAAATCTCACACACACACACACGCATTGGGAAACGCACACACACAACTTAAGATGGGGGATACGAGATACGTTTCAAGCGCCATAAACTCTATGAAGCTGTGTTGACTGTTGAAGTAAATGAAAAATGTGCTACACACACACACACACACACACACAAAGAATCTCACTCGAAGCCATAACCCCCTGCTGCTGGCTTCCAGTGCTGCCCATTCCCGAAAGTTAGTCTTGTGCGTACTTGTTTACAGTGCAGAGATGTAACCCAGCATGCAGTGGATAAAGTTATTCTCCAACTTTCAAAAGTCAGTCAGTTGCAGCTCGGTATCTGCAGCCTCCTTCCTATCCTGCTGAACTGGGGGAGGGAGGCATCTTAAAGATAACATAAGATGAAACTTTAATGATCCCCGTAGGGAAATTGGGTCGTTGCAGCAGAGAAAGTAATAATGACAGTAAAAAGAAAAGCAATAAAATAAAGTGTAAGCAGTTTGACATTATATAAGCGCTAAATAGACTGTATTGGTTACAAGTTTAGGCACGACGACACTTACATTTGTTAGATACTACAAGCTGACACAACTGTTTACAGAATTAGAAATATGTTCTATGCAGAAATAGGTATAAACAGAACATAATGTAATATAAAGATCTAGAAAATAGCCTATCAGTGTGTTTACAGTATGAAACAGTGGAACCACTATGAAACGTTCAATTAATATATGCAGAATATAACAGTGAGGGAGATACTGAAGAAGCAGATATGTGAATTCACAGCAGCATGCATGGTGTGCACATGTCTGACATTAACAACTTAAAACTATACACGTTATCAAATACATTCACAGATACAGTATAGAGAGCATATGTGCAGAATGTGCCTTTCGGATATGTGCATCAGCAGCTGTTCTGTGTTACCAAGCTCCAGGACAGAGGTTCCAAAACAAAACATATGTATCTGTTCACAGTATCACTATAATATCACTCAGAACATGGAGGAAGAACAGGAGAAAGTGTCACATGTCCAGAGGGAAAACAGTGCAGCAAATGACTGTATAGTCTTGAGTGAATGAATGCAGAATGTCCTTAAATGCTAACAATTTAGAATTTACTTATTTTGTGTTTGGATGATTATGTCGCAATTTTTAGGTCTTTTGGCATGTTATAACTCGGGTTCGACCGATGGGTTTTTGAAAGCGGATACCAATATTTTTGGATGGAAGATACTCAACCAATATTTTGTGCCACAATATGCCCCAAAATTACAAATATTCAGTGTTTCCGAGAGAATCTTATTCCTGGCAGGGTGGTAAAGCTTCTGAAACAGTGTTTACGCCATGCATTCAGGTTAAGGAGTTTCCATAGACAACCAGTGTAATATTGATCAATTATACGATAAATATGTAGCCCAATCAAACAAACTGCATCATATCCATCATATCACAGATGATTGGTGTGGGTGGGTGTCTAACCCTAGTTATAACCCATGATATGATGTCAAAATAAAGACCCCCAACAGTAACCCATCTCCTGCCATCTCTCTGTTTCCTGTTTCCTGTCTGTAGGTGCGGCCCATCGGTTACGATGGCAACAACCCCACGTCAGTGGCAGAGTGGCTGGAGTCCCTGGAGCTGGGCGACTACACCAAGTCCTTCCTCATCAACGGCTACACCTCCATGGAGCTGGTCAAGAAGATCTGGGAGATCGAGCTCATCAATGTGAGTCGCAGACTTATCGCCACTTCCTACTTCAAGCGTACACTGCAAAAAATACCCATTTAAACAAGTCATTTAGTGTAGTATTTAGTCATAAAATCTTATTTTTCTTCAAACAAGTAAAAACAATCTGCCAGCGGGGGTGAGATCATTTGAATTGTTTCCAATGCAGAACAGCAGTGTCTTCTTGATGCTAGTGGAGTCATCTGCCTTTTTTTAACATGTTATCACTTGTTTCAAGGGAATTCTTGTAACAGGTCAAACTGCTCACCCCATAGACAGATACCATCTCCCCCCTTAGGCAGATTGTTTTCATGTGTTTAAGGGAAAACAAGATTTTAAGCAGTTTCACCGGTGCCAAGGCCATAATGTACAGTGTCCATTGGGTATTTTTTCTCATTACTGTTCAGTATATGCTTAGCATACAAATGGGGATGAGGTTCATATTGGCTGTGATGACATTGCCTTTTGCTACTTATTCCTACTAGTTTTTCCCTATTTTGCTTCCTGTCATGACACCCCTCCCTCTTGCTGTGCATGCAGCAGTTTGAGATTTGTAATAATAAAAAAGGAGAAGACAGTTTGCAGTTCCTTTACTGTGACTGAATTCTCTCCTCCTGTAACTATCTGTAAATGGTGGATGATTACAAGGTTTTGACATTTTAGCTCTTATGTTGTCACAAGCAGTCAAGGTTATTGGTTCAATTTGACTAAAATAAAATCTACACTAGAGATGGCATGTGTTGCAGCCTCATATCACCGGAGTGATGTGTTCCTCTGATGCTCCAAGTGTAAAGAAATCGCGTTAGATTGCAGAGGGTGCCTGCCTGGCTAGAGAGAGAGAGAGAGAGAGAGAGAGAGAGTGAGAGAGAGAGAGACAGAGACAGAGAGAGAGAGAACAGAGGAGAAGTGGGGTGTTTTTCCTTCCCAGCGGAGGATAAAGTGATAAAGTGATGAGTGATCAGCTGGAGGAGGTGGAGAGGGAGTTATATAAGCGTGTGGGATGCAAGATGTTTCACAGCACTGGGGATACCGCCCACATACTGTGCCCGTGTGTGTGTGTGCACGCATGTGTGTGTGTGTGTGTGTGTGTGTGTGTGTGTGTGTGTGTGTGTGCATCTACACCACTGTATGTGTGTGTGTTTACTGTATGAATCTCCAGCACAGCGGCGAAGCAATATCACACTCCTCTCTTCTCCTTCATATGCTCTGATTTGTAAATGCATGGAGCTCATTAAAGGAATTGGGCAATATGAGAGCCTTGAAGTGCAACTGAAGTAATTAGTGCATATGAACACATTTGATACCCTCCTTTGGGACTGCATATGCATATAAACACATGCAGTGTATGAAATGTAGGCTTCTGTCAGTACGATGGTGTGAGAATGCACCTTCTGTGTGGTAAAGAAAAGGCTGTAGTGTGGAGTGAAGCCACTAGAGGCTGCACAAGAGCGGATTTGAGGAGTGTTGTCCACTTCTCACTATTGATTGAGTGCAGCTGCGTGTGTGTGTGTGTGTGTGTGTGTGTGTGTGTGTGTGTGTGCGCAGTGTGTGTGTGTGTGTGTGCATGCTGTACAGGCTGTCCTCTAATGAGTGCATAGCACTGCAGCAGTGGACTGTCACTGAAGTAGTCTCTGGGGTGATGGAGAGGTCACTGCTGTACCTGGGAGGGAGGTGTGTGTGTGTGAGGGGCGGCGGGTGGTGAACAAATGATACTGGAGAGAGAGAGAAGGGGGGAGGGAGGGATGGAGGAGAGAGAGAGAGGAGCTGAATGGGAAGGAGCGGTATGGAGAAAAAAAGATGCAGGGAAAGAAAGAGAAGAGAAAGAGAAAAGGAGGGAGAGATGGACGGAGAGAGAGAGCGAGAGGAGAATGAATGGTTAAGAATAGAATTTGGCCGCTGCTTTCCGTGTAATCACCAGATAATCGCTACGGGCAACAGATGCTGCGGTGTCCAGGGAGACAAGGGGGGGTGAGGGGGTGTTAAGCATTGTTGGAGGGTTTTAAAATAGAAGTGTGTGTGTGTGTGTGTCTCTGTGTGTGTCTTTTTTGATCGGGCACATATGTGCGGGCCTGCTGTTGTTGGATTAGAAGAGCATTCTCAAAACACCTTTTACTGCTGCCTGTCCAGACACACACACACACACACACACACACACACACACACACACACACGTACAGCAGACACAACTCTATAGTGCTGTGTATCAGGGTTGACTAGTCTTGTCTCAGACCTGGTCCGGGTCAAATGTTACAGCAGGTCAATATCATGCACTTCAGAGAAGAAGAACTGATCTCACATCAGTTTAGACCTTCAGATCGTAGACAGTGAGGTGTGGTTCTGTAGCTGGTAGGGTGGAGCGTGGCATGGCACCAACACTGCCAGGGTTAGGTGTTCCTTGCCCTCTGGGGTCACCCATAGTAAAAATATACGCAGTCAGTCAGTCATGGTACTGTTGTGACGTTTTGGATAAAAATGGCATATACAGTAAAATGGATATCAAATGTCTTCATTTGGACAGAGTAACCAGCAAAATCAAGATAAAAACAGAAGTTGCCGTGGTTGTGTAAGTGTGCACACCCCTTATAATTGGGGTTGTACATAAGTTATATCAAAATCTAACAAATTGCGTTCCAATGTATGCACAAAGCTAATTAGCTTTCACCTGACACCAACTGAAGTGATTCTATTTAGATAAATGTAATACTAGGATTTCACTGAAGGTGTCTTTGTTGTATAGTGTGTGTTAGATCTTTGATATCCACTGTATATATGAGACGGCAGCAGTTTTTAAGTGTTTTCTCTGGGGAGCTGCCTTTTTTGCCCTTAATTTTCCCCTGGATCCAGACTAATTTAGTGGGCTATGCCAGGTACTTGAGAATGTAATAATGGCAAGACAGCATAGCTGCGGTATCAGCCTCCTTATTAATATCATAATTCCCCTAGTAAAATCGGTCAGCTGTCTCTAGAATAATTTGACGGCCCATTGTAATCTTCCCTGGACCCGACTTTGGGCCTGTGAGCAACGTCTTGGGAAGATTGTAGCTGAATCTAAATGAACTCTTTGCCTTTGAAAAGCTTCATACAGGCTCATGGTATTTCAGTCTCCCTAATATTGTGTACTCTAGCTAACATAGCTGTTCATTCATCATTCATAGCTGTTCATTTCATCATTCATTATGGATTTGCGGCAAGGAAATGGCACAATGTGAATGATTTTACACTCAGAAAGATAGCACTCTGCTGACATTATTGACACCACTGTATAGTAGTAATGAGGTCCATAAGTCTTGCTTACATACAACAGATTCTGTTACTGTTTGACAGGGCAAGCTGTTTATTTATGCTGTCTGTCAGGATATGTCAGTGCTGGAGGAAAGGTCTGCATGGTTCTGTTCAAGACCCAGAGGAGATCCTAAAGATTTGATGAAGTTTGGGCTGAAAATGTGAAGAGCTCCATTCCAAAATGCAATATATCTCTTCATTCACTATCTCTAACATAGAGAACATCCAGGCTGTAAAAGTGTGGTAATTTCTTAAACCCGAGGACTTCTGATAAGCTCTGATTGATCTCTGAGGAGAAATTGGGTCATTGCAGCAGCAAAGACTAGCGGTGTAGATCGGTTACCAAACAGCAAAAACATACTAATGAATATGAATTAACAGGCGATAGAGTTATAAAAAAAGATAATAAAATAACAACATTAAAGATGGATCATGTCTGCGATGATGCTGAAAAGGTACAAAAAAGTAAAAAATAGAATAAAATAAAACATTAAAGATGGATCATATCTATGATGAGGCTAAAAAAAGTTTCTAATGACTAAAAAGGATTCTTAATATTGGTTATTGATAGATTAACTTCACCTACTATCCTTTAAAATGTGCTGTATTTTGTTTTAGTTTTGAGCTATTGATTATTTCATGGATGGACAGAAACCTTGATATACAGTATATTCCTGTTCCTGCAGTGCAGTCAGCTGCAGGAAGGTACTGTAACAGTCCACAGGGTGGCGCTGCTGCCTCTCAGTTCAACCAGAGCCCCTTGTCTTCAGGCAAGCAAAGTACCAAACAACTGCGTCAAGACTGCAAATTGCTCTCATTTCAAGTGAGTCGTCTAACAGCCCACAGCGAAGCAATTAGAAATGGATTTCGATTGGAAAGGCACGCTCACAATGGTGGAGTGCAGATAGTTTCTGGTCCTCAAGGAACAATTCCCATAATGTTTTCTAGATGAGTGGACCCTGATATCACAGAAAAAGCGAGTGTCGTGCCATATGTGTGTGTGTGTGTGTGTGTGTGTGTGTGTGTGTGTGTGTGTGTGTGTGTGTGATCTTGTGTGTCCTGGGTTGCTTGTAAATTGTGCTGCAAATGGGAAGCATTTGATTGAAGGTCAGGGAAGAAAATATAATTTCACAGTTTTTGACGTCTGCTGTCAAAGCTTTCATGTGTGGCACACTGCAATTCTCTCTCTCTCTCTCTCTCTCTCTCTCTCTCTCCCTCTCTCTCTCTCTCTCTCTCTCTCTCTCTCAGTTTTAACCAACGTCTTATATATACCTTCTCTTCTTGGTATGAGTCATTTGCATGCATCTATGTCTGTGTGAATGGGCTTTGTATGTAGAAATCGCTTTGCTTCATGCACTGCTTCATGCCCGTTCCTTGCATGTGAAGGCGTGTTAGTGTATGTTAATTATGTGTACGTAGGTGTGTGTGGGTGTGTGTGTGTGTCTTTGTGTGTGTGTGTGATTCACCTACATGGCCTGACTTGTCTCTGCATTCCCCACTCTTATTACAGCATGCCATTTCAAGGAGAATACACACACAGTCACACATATTTTGGAGTATGTAGAGCATGTTCTGAACACTCCAAAAGGACCAACAGTGTGTGTGTGTGTGTGTGTGTGTGTGTGTGTGTGTACGTGTGTCTCTGCCGGTGGATGTTGGAAGGGTCCAAAGTAAATTGAGGACAATGGTGATAGTTCAGCTTTTCTTCTACCACTTGTACTCTGTTGCCATGACGGCTACTAGTTACCATAGAGACTAGAGATATGTGCACTTGGTATAAAAGAGTTGAAATGTGTGTGTGTGTCTGTATGTGTGTGTGTGTGCATGTGTGTGCATAGTGTATATGTGTATTACCTTTCCTGCCACCATTCCAAACCCTCAGATTTTTGTATATGTGTGTGTGTGTGTGTGTGTGTGTGTGTGCCTGTGAGTGTGTGTGTGTGTGTGTGTGCGCCATGTTCCTGTGCTTATCACCTTCTTTGTCACCTCTCCAAATGGACAGATTGTCTCACATCACAAGACCAGATGGTTCCTGCCTTCGTTAGCCACTGCAGGTTTAAACCCTATATGACATACAGCAGTGCCTGCACACACACACACACACACATATTCATACAGTGAAGTCAGTACCAGTGCACATTTTTGTTAAGGTGTATGCGTGTTTGCTTGATCACATAGTCATGAGTTTTCACACCAAAGCGCGTCTTCATACGTGTTAAGATACATGCTTGTATGTGTGAAATTGTGCAACACACTTGCATGTGTGTGTATGTGTTGGTACGTGCAGATATGTGTTCCCCTCTGTGTGAAAACGTTGAGAAGTGCGAGGATACTGTACGTTCACAAATGTGCGAGAAGTGAGTGAGTAGTAGTTTGTGTTAATTCTGGTGTGGGTGGATTCGCCTCAGGACTGCAGTGTACTTCACCGTCCCTGCCGGCCCGTATCGCCCTCCCACCGCCTTATTTGGCCTCATCCGTGCAGCGCGCTTCCCGTTGTAGCGCTCGCCGGGCCCGGAGATAGCGTAGGAGGTGTCGGGAGAGAATGTGTGTGACCCCAAAGCGCACTCTGAACCTGTGGCTCGCTAGTACCGCTGGTGCTCTAAGCGCCGGCCTGCTTCTTCAGAATCAGCATCCTCACTGGCTTATCTCTGTGGAGAACAGCAGGGATGGATTCCAAGTCCCTTCCCAGTCTTGGCTCAAATCTATGATGCAGAACTTGGATGGACTCACTAGTTTCTCTTAAATTCTCACTAAAGTTTATGGTTAACAGGGGGATGGATTGAATAGTTTCCCATGCATTTTTGCTCAAAACTGTGGTTTGTAATTTAGATGGCTGCACTGGTTTTGCTTCCATTTTTGCTCAAATCTATGGTTAATCAATTCAAATCTAGCATTAATTAATTGAAATATAAAGTCAGTAAAGGCTGTACTGTGGAAAACTAAGGTTAATTCACTCATTGTACTGTAAGTCGCTCTAGATAAGAGTGTCAGCTAAATGCCTAAACTGTTAATGTCTGATTTAGTTTCCTTTAAATTTCTATTCTTCTTCTATTAAAGTCTATGGTTAATGACAGGGATGGTTTTCCTAGTTTTTTGCACAAATCTATGCTTAATTCATTCAAATCTAAATTAATTTATTCAAGTCTGAGGTCAATTCATTCAAATGTAACATCACTTCAGGCTGAAATCTACAGTTAATTAACTCATTGTAAGTTCCTCTGGAAAAGGGCGTCAGCTACTGTAGCCTATGTAAATATAAAATGTGCGTAGATTTAATAATTTCCCTTAAAGTATCACTCAAATCAACAAAAACGATAGATTTCTTAGTTTCCCTTCAATTTTTGTTCATATCCATGGTTAAGAAAAAGGAAGGATTTACTGGTTCCTGTTAAAATGTCACTCAAATCAAAGGTTAATTAATTCAAATCTAGGGTTAATTCATTTAAATCTAATGTCAGTAAAGGCTACACTCTGGAAATCTAAGGTTAATTTACTCATTGTAAGTTGCCCTGGATGAGAATGTCAGCTAAATGCCTAAAATATAAATGTAAATGTGAATGTAATAATGTGAATGGATTTAATAGTTTCCCTTACATTTCCCTCAAATCTATCTATCTAAACACCAGGGATTGAATAGTTAATTTTGTGCTTGATTTTGAGATGGATTCAATAGTTTCCCTCATATTTCCTCTCAAATCTAAAATTAACATTGTGGATGTATTGAATAGTTCATACCCCATATTTTCCCTATGTAAGTCTATGGTTAACGACAGGAATGGATTGAATAGTTTTCCTTACATTTTCCCACAAATCTTTGTTAACAACGTGGTTGGATCTGTAAATTCCCTTACATTTTCCCTCAAACGTATAGCTACTTAATCTAAATCCACAGTTGTTTAATAGTAATGTTACCGAGGGGAGATGTCACCTCTCTGATTTCCACACTCTCACTTTATCCCACAGGATCACATATGTAGATCGTAAAGACAGGAATAGTCAGAATGACGTCGAGCTCGGTGGCTTGGGTTTCATCTGCATGACACGGACAGTCACACACATGGGAATACATACACATACACACACGCATGCTTAATGTAAACGCACACATACATGTATACACATGTACAGTATATATATATTTACAGTACACACAAGCGTACCTCCTGTCCTAGTTGTGTGTTATGGTTAGTAGATAGATTATCCAAAGAGCATTTAAGTGTGAAAATTAGACTTTGAACGTGGTTTTATCCAGATGAGGATAATATTCTGTGTATTGTGGCTATAGCTCCTGGCTATACATACTCATATGTTATGCAAGCCTGCTCACTGATGACGTAAAGGAGCCACAATACCTTGGAACATCAGGATCATTGCAAAAGGGTGAGATGGATCAGATAATGAGAATTACTCCAGTCTGAGCCATTTCCTCTCGTCCTTGCCTCAACTTGTCTGTAGGCGAACAGAGAAAATGTGATCGATTACAAATCAGAGTACAAACACATTTAGTGCTAATATCTATCAGTTAAATTTACATTAAAGCTATAATGAAGGGCAAAGACTGCTACACAGTATGCTTTGGATTTTTTTTTTACTCTCCTTCAACTCATGTAGCACACAAACACACTTTGCGAGCGAGCGCAAGCTTGTCTCTGCACGGGCCCAGCGTCTCCATAGTGACGAGATGGAGAGAAGGAGGGGGGGAATGTAAACTGGGTGGAGAGAGAGAGAGAGAGAGGAGGGAGAGGGAGTGTGTGTGTGTGTGTGTGGGGAGAGAGAGAGAAGGGGGAGGGAGAGAAAGAGAGAGAGAGCTCAGGCAGAGACATGTAGGAGATGTAGTCTGGCTGCCGCAAGCTGAAGGAAGAGGAGGAGTTGTTTGAGCGCTGGAAATCTCTGCAGAGAGAGAGAGAGAGAGAGAGAGAGAGCTGGTGGCGAGGAGACGAGAAGTGAGGCGAGGAGAGAGCGTGGTTAAAGAGAGGAGAGAGAGAGAGAGGCAGAGGGGAGACACACACACTTCTCTCCTGCACCGAGGCACATTTGGACGCGAGCGGAGCTGCCGCCGAGAGGAAGAGAGCGAGACAGGAGGTGAAAAGGGAGAGAGAGTGAGAGAGAAGAAGACGGAGGAGGAGAGGAGGTGGAGGAGCGCCAGGGAAAGATAGAGGAGAGGAGAGAAGAGAGGTGGAGAGACTGAAAGACTACTCCTCAACAGCTTGCATTTGGAATAAGCCCCGTTCCTGAGGAGAGGTAAGCCCGCTGGGAAATGGGACAGGGGGAAAGAGTGATGAGGAACGGGGGGGGAAAGGAGGTCGGGCCGGGGTGTTACTGTAAAGAGGAGCGAGGGATGAGGGAAGATGAGGAGAGAGTATTGCATGATGTTTGATTCTTTTGTTCTTTGCTTGCTTTTTTTAATTTTTTTTTTATGCATCTCTCCTCATCTCTGTTCAGCGAGGCGCTCCGTACCCCGAGGTGATTAAAACATACAAAAAGCTTCCATGGAGCTCAATCAACACTGCTGACTAGGCTAATTTACTGGCTGTGTGACTGTGTGTGCGTGTACTCGTGTGTGTGTGTGTGTGTGTACTTGTATGCGGGTGTGTGTGTGCGTTTGCAAGCACTCTCCATGCATGCGTTGCTGTAAGACTGTCACTGCCACCTGAGTGAATGAGCCTAGTTATTGGAAGCATTGAAGCATCTATTGTAGATCATGAAATATAAATTAGCCTTAAACCTAAATTATTCTCCACGCAGCGTAACAACAGGACAGTGAGTGATGAAACGTGCCGTCTCCGCTCTTGGTCTTAATCTCCTATTTGAATGGTTGTAAATCTGTGTGGAAATGTAAGCAGTTCACCTTTCTCAAGTGCATAATGGACTACTCTGCTAGTGTGGGAAGCACTTGACATGTATACGTTTGTGTCCGTGTGTGTTCTGCGTGTGTGTTTTTGTTTTTCTTGATTGTTTTCCATTGTACTCCGTCCATGCCAACATCCAGAGGCGGGACCAAGTCGTCACCCTTGCGCGAGGCACAAGTCTAGAAGTCCAAATCTAAAGTCAAGTTTCAACTCATAAGGGCCACATACAGTGTCAAGTCTTAGTCCCTAGTTCCACTCTGACATAGCAAGTCAAGTGAAGCAGAGACAAAAAGCAAAAAGCCACTGTAGTCAAATCCACTCAAGTCCAATTGCTGCCCTAATTTGCGTCCTATCCTAATTTGCACGTAGTAACGTCCTGATAGAAGATGGCGAGAGAAAGTGAAATCTGGGACGAGACGGAGAAAGAATAAAGCAGCTAGAGAGAGGGATGTAGTAAGGTGGTTTTTAAGAGTCAGTGCAGCAGCATATAGGCTGGCTGTCAGCATAATGATATATCTAGGCAATAATCACTAGTGTGCCAGACACTGAAGCAGTAAACATTTATTAACACCAGGAAGCCGCCATCAATTGATGAACGCTTTGAAATGTTTCATCTCAGCTTTCAAAATGTCCCTCCATGACTTTCCCTAGACCCACTTTCTGTACAAAGTAGCATTAAAATTCAAAATCACACCAGGAAATAGTAGTTATTACTATATTATATTATATATATCCTGGCTTCCATTGAAGGCTTGTTGGTTCCCATTGGCCTTTCCAGGATATGAAGTGTGAAGAAACAGAAAGAGGAGGATGATTTCCTAACCTATATTCTCTAACCTATATGGAAGAGCACCGGTCCCAGCAGAACAATGGAAAGAAGAGGATTTTTTCTTCCCCGTAACAACAGCTGTTGAAGAGCAGACCAGACAGTCAGACAGACAGACAGACAGACAGAGGGGGGATCAGGGGGAAAATCCTGCCAGATGCTCTTTACCTCAGACGCCTGCCTCGGACCAATCATAATCCACCCTCCTCCTGTTCACGCCGGCGGCCCGGCCAATCGAATCATCGCCTCGGCGAGTCACCGCGATAGATTCCCCACCACTGACCGGCATTAGTCATTAGGCGGCCCAGACAAACCGCAGCATGATGGGTGATGCTCTGAGAGACATTTTGTGGACATGTACAGTAATGGCGATGCGTCAGTTATGAGCTGTCGGGTTTGAATCCAAAACGCCATATATCCACTTTGGTACAATTCCCCTACCTGAAATTCATCAGCCAATATTTGAAGACACACAAACTTCTTCAAACTCTTCAAATAGCCAACATGGGTTACAGAACAGGAATGGTGTGCTGATGTTTGCTTGTTGACACAGATCTTCAATCAGCTGATCCTGTTTTGCTCCTAACCTTTTGTCCCTGTTGGCAGGTAAAGTAACCTGGCCGAGGTTTAACGCCTCAGAATTCTCTCAATGGGACTTTCAGTCTCGCTTTGTAAATGTAGTGATAGTGGCATAGTGCGTGTGTGTGTATGTGTGTGTGTGTGTGTGCACATGTGAGTGACAACTTGAATACCCTCAAAGCCAGAAGGACATGTCAGCTTGCTTTAGATTTGTTCTCTCTGTTGTCAGAGCACTGTGGCTTTGATCCTTGAACTCCTTACTGTTGGTTGCTTGTAATGTTGGTGATCTGGGAATTGAAGCTTACTCTACTGTTTCTCTCATTGTAAGTCACTCTGGGTAAGAGTCAGCTATTCGTTCAATGTGTAAAATGTGAGTGTCAGCCTAAAACGTAAATGCATTTGTGTGTGTGAGTGTATGTCCAGTTTCTTTTCAGTCTAACACACATTAAACCTCTCTGTACATGTGCAGCAGTCCAGCAACACTTACATTTTCGCTGTGTGTCAGAAGACCAGAGGGGAATGAACTCTTTGAAGCAGACCCACACTTAAACCCACTCATAAATACACACACACACACACACAGGCACACACACACACACGTGCATGTGTGTGTTCGCACACTGCCTGGTGCCGTAGGAGAGCTCGCACTCCTCTGCAGTGTGGAAATCCTATCTGTTCCATCTTGGGGCTTTGAAGTATTTCTTAACCCAGAAAAATATCACACACCATTTCCTCCCTCTGCTCTACATCTTATTGGGAATTCAATTGAGCCCCTCCATGTGTGGTATAGTGTGTGTGTGTGTGCGTGTGTGTGTGTGTGTGTGTGTGTATGTATGTGTCTGCAGAAGGGAAGCTGTAAGAGATCTTGTTTCAACCTTAATCCTGCAGCATTTGGCAATGTTTGCACACACACGCACAAACACACGCACACACATACACACACACACACACACACACACACACAGACATTCACACATACACACACACAGTTTGTGCTTCTAGTCATACTTACAGTTCTCTTGCTATTAATGGAGATATATCTGTCTCCATGTAGGCGGGTTTATAAAACCCCCGCTCTCATTGGCTGCTCTTTCTCTCAGTACTGAAACGAGTCTCTCTATTGGTCCCTTTTGGACATAATTTTCAACACATCACCCTTAGCAGCAACTCCTCTCCACTCTGCGGTTGCTAGGCAACCGGTGGTCTCTGGTTTCCCTCCAGTGTTCCCCCCGCAGTGTGTGTGTGTATGTGTGTGTGTGTGTGTGTGTGTATGTGTGTGTGTGTTGTGAAGGAGAGACTGTGGTTATAAACAGAGCAGAGAGAGATGAAGCTGAAGCCTGGACTTCACTGTGATGAACCAAATGTCAGCCAAGCTAATGCTGCTTGCTTTCTAAGCGTATGTGCAGTATGTGTGTGTGTGTGTGTGTATGTGCATTTGATGCATCCATGCATGAGAGTGTGTGTGTGTGTATGTGCTGCATGTATCTGTGTGTGTGTTTGTGTACGTGTAATCTATGGAGAGTCCAGGCAAATCGATACCAATCATTCCGGCCGAAAAGCTCCAACTCCAAACAACACACAGTAATGGCCTTATGGCCTCCTCATTGGGAAGGAGGGATGAGAGAATGAGGGAGAGGAGAGAGGGAGGGGTGGAGGGGTGAAGGGGTGAAGGGAGGGGGGGGACTATGATAAAGTATTCAGGGTTAGAAAAATGCCAATACTCAGGGTGAAAAATGACCCAGGTATTGTTGCTGTAATGGATCCGTTGAGAACAGCAATGGCCGCACACGTCCACCTACTGTACGCCTTCACACACACACACACACACACACACACATAGAGCTATACACATTATACATATTACCTCAATACTTTTCTCTACCCTTCTCTAACCTCAAACCCTGTTGGATCGCAAGATAGAAGCCAGTTTTCACTTTTGCACTCTCCGCTCTTATGTCCCATCTCAGCCGACAGATTTAACGCTGCAGCTCTGACCTGTAGAACATTTACTTTCACATTACCATTTCTAGTGCAGACCCAGTCCGCTCAATATTACTCTGTTTGATTCGGCCCGACTTGACTCCTAAAAGGGTATTGAGACCGACATGGGCTATTTGCTGATCAATATTACCGTTCAGTTGGCCTGTAATATATTCTGACCCTGCAATTTAGGTAACCTTACGCCAGTGATTCTTTGATCCGAGTCAATGCGGTATTCTTTAGAGGGTGAGGGTATGTGTGTGTGTGTGTGTGTGTGTGTGTGTGTGAGGGAGGAATTGAACCCCAATCGCCCCATTAGGAGATGACGCCTGAAGGGCTGCAGAGGTCTGCTGATAACACCAGGGGTCACGACCTCCGAGTCTAAAGGGGAGATGCGATTGGTCGTATCGACAGGCTGGAGAAAAGGGATAGACACACACACACACACACACACACACACACACACACAGGCCACCAGACGTGGTTGCGCTGGATGGACCAACCATATGCAGTTGCCAAGGCTGAATAGAAGAAGACTTTTGCTCTTTTGAGCTTTTTATTAGGCCAAATCACTGCCACGTCGCTCTCTTCTCATCTCTATCTTTGTCTCTCTCTCTTACTATATATTCTCTCTGTCTGTCTTTCTCTCAGCCTCTCCCTCTTCTGCTTAGAGGGAGAGGGGAGGAGGGGAGGAGGGGAGGAGGGGAGTGGAAATAAGGACAAAGTAGGTAGGGGAGGAGAGACTTTGTGTGAGAGCGGTTGATGAGAGGTAATTTGAGGTCGAGGGAATCGAAAGATGGAGAGAGAGAGAAAACAGGGAGAGAGTCGGGGGGAGGAGGACAGAAAGAGGGAGGGAAGACAACACAGGAAGACAATCGGGATGAAAGGGATAGTTAGGCGAGTCAATGCAGATTAAGAATGAAAAGAGACGCTGAAGAGAGAGCGGTCACTCCCTCCTTCTCCATCATTAAAAGTGTGTGCTAGTGTGAGCACAGACAGTGACTGGACTGTTGGTTCCCCCACTAGTTCTTATGCTCCAGTGAACCGACCAGTTTCCAATCTCCCCTCCAGTAGGGAACAAGAGAGAAGAGGCTTTTTGTCCCCAAGGTCCTGAATGAGAGAGGTCGTTGTTAAAGTCCCCAGCCACCGACAATTTCCACCGACCTCATATTGTTTCACTAGTTTCTTTGCAAATGTAACGTTCTGTCACAACATTTGCCGTCGCTAATCCAACGTTATTTTGTGTTCCTGGAGTGTGTTCTAATGCTTTAAGCAATGCATTGAAGCACACATACACATCTTAACAAGACATTTAGTCTCATATTCAGTCTAATGATGTTATTTTTCTTAACAAGAGAAATTCTGTCAATGGCGGTGAAATGACCTTTTTCCATTGCAGTTTAGCTAGATTTAAGAATTTTCTAGAATCAAATGTCAGCAATTTGAAAGAAGGCAGAATAAGGCAAACTTTATTGGTTTCAAGAAAATGACACTTGATTTAAGAAAAATCCTGAGGTGATTTGCACTTGTAACAAGGGAAATGAGCTCAGTCCCATTGGCAGATTCATTCACCTGTTTATTCAATACTAGATTAAATGACTTGTCAAGGTGGATGTTTTTTTTTACACTGAACACACACAAACCTGAATCTGCCCGTCACAAGGGCTCAGACTGTCATGTGCAGTATATTTCTGGTTGACAGTGCAGTGAGCCGTTCTCCAGGCGGCAGAGAGGCGGCGGCTCTGGGAAAGCACGGCTCCGTTAACCGAATGTGTGGCGGCTAATCCGTTAATCAAGCCTGTTCAATCTGGGTTAACGGGATTAGTGCATTGATCGGCGCACACACACACACTCACAAAGATACACACATACACAGAACACACACACACATAGTGGCCCAGCCAGATACTGGAGGCTAACAGCGCCCCAAATCACTTGATATTACGGGAATAAAGTCAAGACCGGAGGGTAAGTAACCCATACTGGACCCTCTAGCTACTGTATGGCACTGCTGTGACACTGCAGTCTGCACAGAGAGAGAGAGAGAGAGAGGGAGAGAGAGGGAGATGGATAGTGAAATAAAAGTCATTTAGAGACACATGTTAATTCATGGCATCTTGAGACAATATGTGCTCAATTTTGCAAGCAATTTGGACCAGTAGTGTTTTCATTCTAAGCCTCTGTTCCTTTACACCCACTTTTTTACATACCTTCATTATTTTATCCCATATTGATCATCCTCATCCATACTGAAGGCACCCAGCAAACATTTTGACACTGAATAGATGTCGATACTGAAAAGCTGTGTAAATATAGCGCCAAAATGAAACTTGAGACAATGTCCATAGTCGTCCATTTTGTGAAATCAGGACCTAAATATCTCTCTGAAATCTTTTTACTGTGCCATAATATCATATTGTGAAAGTTTTGCGTTCATTTGGGTGGACGTTGAACTCGGTCACCTCAAGCTCGCTGGGTAATATCTGCACTGCCTTAAAAAAGTTGTCCGTGTAAATTTAGCCTTTGTGGCTCCCGCAATCCTTTTTTTTTTCACTTGTCACAGTGTGTAAGTGCTGTTGACACCGAACTTGCGAGCGTTGCCTTATCAAGGTTATATCATCAGAGCTCTCTGAGCTGATGTGAATAGAGTGGAGCTGAAATGAACGCAGGGGAAGAGAGATGGATGGAGAGAGAGGAGAGAGGTGCGAAGGAGTGTATGCCGTGGTAGCACAACACTTCCCGTCAGTATATACACCCGCTATGAATATAATTTAAATGCAAATAGGGCTATGGTGCAGTCAAGCATAAGAGAGAGAGAGAGCGAGAGAGAGAGAAAGAGAGAGAGAGAGACAGACAGAGAGTGTTTTAACAATAATAGTCGGGTTGCATTCAAATTCTCATCCATTCAGGGATAACAATATAATCTTCTCCCCCAGGCTCCGAAACAGCTGTTTGAGTCCAACTCTGTGTGTGTGTGTGTGTGTGTGTGTGTGTATACGCATACACGTGCATGTGGATTTTTTTTTGGGGTGAGTGTGTGTGGGTGACTACTGCTGCGGCTCTGTGTTGCCATGGCGACAGTTGAACTTCAGGCTGAGGTTGAGGCTTCTACTGTAGATGCTGTTGCATAAGGCAAAGTGTAAAACACACACTCATGCACACACACATGAATCTCCTAATGTTCTCAAATGAAATGCTTCAGAAAGAGCATGTCAGTTGGCTTGCGCCGTGTGTGTGCGGGTGCGTGCGTGTGTGTGTGTGTGTGTGTGTGTGTGTGTGTGTGTGGCCGAGACAGTGTCACGCTATCTCCCCTCAGGAGACAGACAGAGGCAGGAGACAGGCAGAGACAAGAGACCGAAAACTTAATAACCTTCTTTGTTACACACTGCAAAAAAATACCCATCGCACCAAGCTGGAATTGAGTCATCAAAGCTTATTTTTCTTCCAAGTTAAAAAAGAAAAATACAATGGGTATGAGGCAATTCCACCTGTTTGCAATCCAGTTTCTCTTGAATTTCCTTGAATCAGTTGTCATTTTCTTGATGCTAGCAGAGCGATCTGTCATGTTCCGCCTCCGAATTTTTCACTCGTTCTAGAGATCTGAAGACTGAATATGAGACTAAATGACATTTTTTGCAGTGCGCCACTCCATGCACCAGATTCAGCTCGCCAATGTCATCACAACTAAAGCAGAGAGAGAGAGAGAGAGAGAGAGAGGTAGAAAGACTGACATTGTGTAGCTATGAAGGACGGTGGGAGAGAGAGAGCTGAGAAAGAGAGGAGGGGAAAAAAAGAGAGTGAGAGAAATTGGTGGCTGGAGCACGGGACAGCCATAATATGTCAATTAGTTCCACTACCCGCTAGTCCCCGCTCTCCTCATGGCTTCCCTTTGATCCAGCTAATTTTAACAATTAAAATACATTGTTTCCATGTGGAAAAGAACAGCGTGGGATGAAGATTAAGCTGTCGGTAGCTGCTGTTTTTTTTTTTTCTTGTGTCGTTTACAACTTGGCAGAGGATTTTGGGTTGTTAAAACATCCCACTATTCAAAATGTCCTTTTCCTTATTTCATTGTATGACATCAAAATGGAGGGTTTGGAGCTGCTGGATTCATTAAGCACACTAACATCCAGTGGAAACGGCTGAGGAAGCGCTTGATGCATTATACAGTGATTGTTTACATGATATTTGCATATGCATTCTAATCAGTATGCATGGTAATGGTTTATTTATGTTCAGTTTGTGTGTTTTGGGTTTATACACACATACATAGAGCCGAGTTACATGTACCCTCTTCCACTCTTCTGCTCTGTTTGTCTGTTTGTGTTTTTACGTTGTAGCAGATGTAGGGCAGTAATTGGTGAGGGAGATGATGAAGTGTGTGTGTGTGGGTGTGTGTGTGTGTGAGTTGCGCTGACTCAAAGCAAGACCGTTGGGAGAGTCATTAGTCTCGCGGCAAGGCCTCGCATTGAGTCTAATTACCACCTTTTGCCCTGAAGAAACACACACACACACACACTCAGAAACACAGACTCTCTCTCTCTCACACACACACACACACACACACACACACCTTTATTGGAGCTCCTCCATTGGCAGCCGCATAAAACCAAGCAGCATTTTGTTGTATACTAAGGTACGGGCGCCAGAAGGGACAAACAGTGCAAACAACATCCCTGTAGAAGACGGCCATGTTCCAGCTCCTCTTTTAGAAAACCCAGTAGCTGGCACAGTCTGCGGACGCCTGGTGACCAGAGAGAGAATGACTGCTTTCATAGGAGTCCAAGTGTGTGTTTTTGCTTATGTGTGAGTCTGTGTAATGGGTGCAGGCAAAAATCAATAGTCTATTATACTTTTGCCACACTATCATATTCATATTTTTGTATTTGCAGTCCACGGCTGTCATTACAAGGCCACTTATCGGTAATGATGTTTTATCAAACGATGCCCTTGAAAAAAACCCTGAAAGTCTCAATGTCTTTGAAGTTTGTGCTGGAATTGATTGTTGACTTTTTAGCATATTGATTTCGACACTTTGTTGTCTCAAGGGATATTAATTCGGCTTTTTGCTTTTGAGTCAAATAAAAGAACGGAGTAGCAAATCACAATGCAAATGTCAAATAAATCAAGAATCAGAAACAGAATCAGAAAAATACAAATAACACTGTATTGCTGTATCCTGTATCATGAAAATATATCGGGAAGTCTCTCTCGTATGTGTTTCTGTGCATGTGTGCGCGTCTGTCTCATATATTTGCTGGTGCGGTGCGTTATACTTTGCAAGCGGGCTTTCTGCTCCATGTTCTTGTTCATGTAACAGCCTGACTAACATCCTGAGTACGGTGGTCCAAGTGATGTTGGTTATGTAATAATAATGATGACATGATGTATGTGTGTGCTTAGGGCCTTTTTATATCATTATGCACTCATTAGCTCTTTCCCTGAGAGCTCTGTGGTGCCGGTAAGCCAGCGCCGTGTTAAGAAACCAGTGTTTTCATCTGGGAAGCTCTTCTCTGGATAGTAGTGTGACCATCCGTTTAGGGATGATGATGATGCTGATGATGATGATGCTGATGATAATCTGGGCTATGTTTATGCAGGATTTTTTCCAATTACTGATTTAATCCTGTTATTATCTACTCTGAAACCCTTTGAACTCTTGCTCCCAATAAAAGCTGTATTACATTATGTAAATCAAGGTGAGAGTCATCACTTTTAGCCAGCGCAGTATTTCTTGATCCAGCACTTCTTCTGTATTTGCAAAGAACACGTAAATCACATTCCCCAGCTTTACTCCCTCTGCACCTTAGTGCATCTTTTTGCGCACAATACGTGCAGATTAGCCTGCATATGTGTAGTAAGCATGTCATTTAAGGTGGTTAATGTGTTGGCATCTGTGTGTTTGTCCCCAGGTATTGAAGATCAGTCTTATCGGACACAGAAAACGGATCTTGGCCTCGTTGGGGGACCGGCTACACGAAGACACCCCACAGAAACCTCCGCGGGCCATCTCCCTAAGGGTGAGTGAGTCTCCGTGAGCGGGTGCTGCCTAAACCATGATAAACCTCTGCAGCATCTGAATCTGTGGATTCAGTGGATTCAAATAAAACATTTAATATGTATTCAGAGAAAAGGCACTAGCCCCTTCCCAGATGGCTGTGTAGCTCTCTGAGGAAACTCTCTCCACTGCTGCTGTTACCACCCAACTGATTACCCAAGTCTCTGAGGCAGGCACAAAATGGCCGAACCACTGCAGTTTCCTCCCTGCCGGCTTGTCCTGGTTACTAATCACAAGCAACTGGCTTTCGCTCTCCCATCGGGGTTCGGCTCTAATGTTCTTATAATAGCCTCTCGCTCCTTGTGCCGTCGAGCCGAGGAAGGTCCTCCGCTCCCGGGGCTGCCCGCTTCACTCTGCTGCTCCTCAGCCTCCAAAAGGCCAAACCGTCTGCTCTCCTTTCACACAACATGCTACAAAATCCATCTTAACAACTGACATTTAGTCTCCAGTCTTAAAATCATGTTTTCCTTAAAATAAGTGAAGAAATTGCCATTGGGGGGGAGATAATTTCACTTGTTTCCATGCAGTTTCACCCATTTATTGAATTTGAAGCAAGTGATATTATCTAGAAATGAGGCAGATCACTCCACTAGTATGAAGATAATGTCGCTTGATTCAATTAATGTCTTGAAAGAGGTGAAACTAGGTGGAAACAAGTGAAATTATCTCAGCACACTGGCATGGATTTTTTCACAAAAATAAGATTTTAAGACCCAATACTGGAAGATGGCCTTTTCTTCCAGTGTGTGAGCGGAGGGCCGTGCCTTCTCAACAGTATCCCCAGCGACAGACAGCTGAGTGTGTCGGGACGAGAGGGTGAGCGGGTGCAACATGACGCAGGATGAGAAGTGAGATGCACAGTTGTAATGCTTCACCTCGCACAGCCTAGAAAACATGAAAATCACCAGAAAATACCTCTCTTATTGAGGGACTTGCTGTAGCTGATAAAGTGAGTGAACAGGTTGAAACCAAGTCCACCTCTCAGGGGATTTGACTGAAGCTCCAGCATATAAGACCACAAGACCATTATAGCATGTAAAAGTCATAGATCTATTGGGAGTTTCTGCCCTCCTGCAGCTTGGGAAATCTCTTGAATCAACAACATTTTACAATTCAGGCATCTAGCTGATGCCGTTACCCAGAGTGACTTCCATTGACGGAGCAGTTAGGGGTTTAATGTCTTGCTCAAAGACACTTTGACACGACACATGGCTGTGGATGGACGCAATATTGTAAGAACTGAACCTGAGACCTTCTGGTTACGGGACGGCATCTCTACCGCTGATGCCCAATAGTTAGGAAAAAAATGTATGGAGCACTTCCCGAAGCAACTGCCGCCTGTCACGCAGCAGCGCTCAACGGCACGGCAACACTGTAGCTGACTTATGAAAAGTGACAGTGCAGCACGGTGAATGCAATTGCCCTACTTACTGTACTCGTAGCAGCAAACCGTGCAAGGCAGAGCGGTGACGCAACCCATTATGAAATGATGAATGAACCCTCTCTTGCTTCCTTCCTTCCACCCCTCCCGTCTCCTCCCACTCTGTCCCAGGAGCCCGGCGGGAACCACACCCCTCCCCAGCTCAGCCCGTCGGTGGGCCAGGCGGCGTACACGGCGGGGGTCCCGGGCGGGTCTCTGGACGTGCAGCACCTCATCATGCAGGCCGACGCCCGGCGCAGGCAGCGCAGCAATGACAACTACTTCGAGGACGTGCCGCGATCCAAGCTGGAGCGACAGATGGCCCAAGTCAGCATGGTGAGGACGGAGGGAAGGATGGAGGAATGAATGGAGGGAGGGAGGGGAAGAGACACAGAGAGAGAGAGAGAGAGTTGGACTCAAAGAGAACGGGGCAGAGATGGTATTAGTTTGAAGGGTGGAGATGGGTTAATTAAAAGAATGGATCTGATAGAAAGGATAGGCATGTAGTTGGCTAGCTGAACACCTATATAGCACAATGAAAGCCTAAGGAGTAAAAAATAATATACTGAAAAATACTGTTATGGTTCTACTTTGTTATAATCTCTGATTTTAATGATATTTCAACATTTCAATGATCTCCACTGCTGCGCTTTCCTACAAAGTGATATCCTATAATTGTATTGACTGAGAATGGCAACACCTTAAAACAACTGTCTTCGCCATACTTCAAACCTCTAACAGTAGAGTGGAATGTATATCTCGTTAGCATAATATTTCAGCAAGTAAATGCTGGTCTCTGATGGATGCCAGGTGAAAAATGGTTTACCTGCTTCCTTCATGATTGACAAAGAGGCATCCTCGCCGCTTCAAGCTCACACAAATGTTACAAATAAGGAAAGATGAAATTTATGCTAGAAAATGATAAGATACGCAGAGCAAAATTCAGTAGGCGACGCACAACAGATATTTTGGCATAGATACAAATATAATCAAGCAAAATCTGCTGCTTTATGAACTCTCCAGTAGTCTGTCTCTAACACACAGAAGGTGCCGTTATAGAAACAACCACGCAGGCTATTAATAAAGTGAAATGGTACTTAACTTCTCCAAATAAGCTATTTATCTCTGCAGCCAAATGTATTCCCACCAAACTACGAATGCAGAGCTATATGACTCCCAAACTACAACAGCACATTGACTCACACACACACACACACACACAAACACACACACACTCACACACAGGAATACACACACATCTGATGCAGCAGCTGTGTTTTGATCCAGTATGATTAGGGTCTTTTTGTGTCTCTGTGCGAATCACAGAGCTTATCAACGCAGACCAACACACACTTATGGTTACTCCGCTGAATCTCTCCAGCGAGTGTGTGCGTCACAATATATCCCCCCTTTCTAGAAACAATCCTCTGAGGCGGCGTGGATGAGTCAGCTTTGCCAGAATGGGAGGATAACAATTAGAGGAAGAGAGCTAACATCTTTGATCTCTGTTTTATTACCCCTCTTCTCCAACTGTCTTCTGTCACCAAGCCCACATTTCTATGATTGGTTATCTCACAAATGTTCCTCCTTCTCCTAACTCCGTCTTTTCCTCCCATGTCTCCCTCCGGCTCTCCCCTCACCTTCTGTTCTTTTCCGTTCTTTTATCTCCCCTCTTTTTCTGAGAAAGCAAAACCCAAGAGAAAAAGTGCAACAGCTGATTTCTTTCCAGACACATTTTTTTTTTGTAACACCGAAAAAAAAAAAGATATATCTGGCCCTTAAGGTAGCAGATGGAAACTTTTAATAACTTAAGATTTGCAGTTGAGCCCCCCAGTGGGGTCAAAGAACGTGGGAAGGGAGGGTGTAATATTGTTATGCTGGTGCAGTTTAGCATGAATATGGCCCCAGACTGTCTCTTAAGCGCTTATTCTAGGCTGTTTATCCAACATCATTACGTCTGATTATAGGAGCTCACCTCCAGAGTCCCTCATCAACTCTCTGATGGGGATTACACACACAAACAAACACACACACACACACAGACAGACAGACGCACGCATGCACGTACACACACGGATGCAGACACAGCCACCCCCACGGAGCGTGCGAAAACCTCCTCACGCGAGCAAATCATCTGCTTTCATTTATCGGGGAATGAAAGGACCGTAAAACGAGCTTAATAGTCATCCGCTGGCATTTGAGAAGTATGCAAATAGGATTTAGGTGTTTCCTTAATTTGAAAGGTGAAAGCTCGCTGGGCAAAAAAGGCGTTGAGCAGCAGCAAACACGAAGCTAGCAACCCCCCCTCCACCAAGAGTATTTAAATGAGCCGCAGCATATGAAGAGGAACACTTACAGCATATTTTAGCCAAGCATTTAATTTCCTTTTGGATGTTTTCTAAAGCTTGATCTCATGAGGTTTGGTTGGTCATGTTACATCAATAATAACACGGCACACAAACACACCAGGCAAATATGATATATAACAGTGAGAGTTTTGAGGTCACGCTCCATCTTGTAATCTTCTGTGATCTTGTTTGTGTCCTGACGCGCCATTGGTTGCCATTTCAGCAAGGCGAGTGGTGCGAGCCAATCACGTTGCGCCCCCCCAACGAGGCCACCTCGTCCACTCCGGTGCAGTACTGGCAGCATCATCCCGAGAAGCTCATCTTCCAGTCCTGTGACTACGAAGCCTACGTGAGTCCCATCCCTTCCCTTCACTCTCTGTGTGTGTGTGTGTGGATGGCTAAGTGTGTGTTTGTGCATTCATAAACTCTCACTGAAGGCGCCAACCTTTCAGAAACACGCACACATACACTCATTATTGTTATAAAACACACTCCCTCTCTCTCTTTCCCTCTGCTGTCATGCACTATTATGTCTCCACAGTTCAAATACCTGGACCCGCATGCTATCAATACACACTGAAGGTATTCACCCTTCAGTCGATACCACACTCAGTTATTCTCAGCACCCTGGTAAATTTAGCCCGTCGGCAGTTACATAAAGGATGTTATGTATCCATGTTACCACGGATA
Organism: Centroberyx gerrardi; assembly: GCF_048128805.1. Taxonomy (NCBI): domain Eukaryota; kingdom Metazoa; phylum Chordata; class Actinopteri; order Beryciformes; family Berycidae; genus Centroberyx; species Centroberyx gerrardi. Next base: position 9,015,969 of record NC_136020.1, read on the forward strand.
CAGCCTTGTACCTCTGATTGGTTTTATGCTCGGCAACCATGTCGCGATGATTACTTACTTAGAGCTGACGAAACGCGGCAGAAAGCAATTGGCCGCCCATCCAAGCTGAAGAGCTGCCATTGGCTCTCAGAAATCGCCTGGGCGAATGCAATTGGCAGCGTTAGAGACGCGCGCTACGATTGGTTCAGAGGCTGTCGTGAAGACGCCGGGTGGATGTTGGCTAAACCGTTAGGTAAGAGAGAGTGGGAGAAGACCGGAGAGGAAAAAGATTATCGGAGAGAGGTTGAAAATTCAAGTTTGAGCAAATAGGACGGGGAGATGGAGTTAGCGAATACGAGAGCGAAATGAAAGAGAGGACATGAGAGAGAGAAAGACCGGATAAGAAGGCATTCCTGTAAATATCTCAAGAGTGTATCCATCTTCAATCAAAAGCTCCCCTTCCTCGTTTTCTCACCTCAGATGATTGATAGCGACAGTGTGGACCGTCGGGCCGCTGACAGACGCACGACTGCGCGGCCGGAGTGTTTGGGTGGATGGGGGCACAGACGGCGGGCGGGCCACCGGGGGAAAAGTGCGGTGGCGCTTTCTTTCACGGAGCTGCTTATGACAACAGCTCTAACACTCTCTGTCCCAGGGCAACGGGCTCCAGAAAGCTCAGAAAGTGAGATAAATGAGCGGGAGCCACAACAGAGGGGGAGGCAGAGCACACAGTGTGAACATTGGCAAGCCGGAAGGGAGACAGAGACGGAATAAGAATAAATGAGATGGATGCAAATAAGAGAGAACGCTGAGAGGAAGAAGAAAAGGAGAGAGAAAAAAGAAAGGGGTGTATTGTGTTTGTGTAAAAAGAGAGAGAGGGATGGTAAAAAGCCAAAGGGACAGGATAATAGATGTAGCAGTGCGCTCTCCCCAATTTTCCGGCAATACCTCAGATGATATCCTGACTTCATTATGGCAGTTTTATAACCATAACTCAAAAATATTAGGTAACACTTTATTTGGACTGTCCAATTTTGATACTCAACTTATTACCAGCTGACTGCCAGCTGAGTCTCACTATAAAGTATAAAAGGTAAATGTATTTTGAGTCAGAATCCTATTTCCGAGCAGTAATTTCTAACTTCTTTTAAGTCTTAAAAATTGATATAATATTGGGTGATTACTCTGTCCAAAGCTCATTGTATACACTACTCTGGCAGCTTTATACCTGATTAATAGATTTAATAAGGGAAATCAATAAGGGATAATGGCTTTTACCTGGATTCACCTCATCAGTGTACTTCATGAAAAGAGTAAATGTTCCTGTACAGTTATTGTAGCTCACATTTCAACACCATTATTCCATTTATTCCAAGCTCTAATACTAAATATTATTATTGATATTGCAGATATTGTGTTTATTAAACTGCACCACACCTCCTCATTCACAATCCTGTCTTTATTAAACCTGAGAAAGAAAAGTGATACAAACGTCACATTGGACAGTGTAAGGCTGCTGTCTGATGTTTTGCTGAATTTTATATGGATCCTATAAAAGGCACGGGTAGACGTGTGTGTGTGTGTGTGTGCGTGTGTGTTTGTGTCCAACAATAACAAGAAAAACTCCCACTGAGACATAGTAGACAGCAGCTGGCCTGTGTATAACCCTATTATAGTTTCCAGTATAACCGCAAGCGACCCTGCCCTAACAGCGCCTTAACATTGTTAGCTGGAGTCAAACAAAGCATCAACAAGCCCAGACGACCTCGCTGAAACCTTAATGCTATGACTAATGAGTCTATCTGCACTACATATAAAATAATTCATCAAGTAAAGCAATTTCCGGACAAGGTTGTTTTGCCTCCAAAATCAAATGTATTGCTCCACTTTGCGCCGAATGCAAGATAAATCCTGCGAGGTAGAAATTCAATACTTGGTCCTTGATTTTGGAGTCATTTACTGTAAGGTCAAGCGGACGAGATAAAAGGCGCTGTAAATATTTTCTCTTCTAATACTCTAAAAGCCTTGTTAGGGCCCCACTTTAGGGAATAGGGCCCCCGTCCAGAAGTGGGTAGGGCACTAGGTGGTGAATCTCACACCCATTAAGTGCTCTAATGTCGACATAAACATTGTCTCTGTAAAACACTGTCACCATTAGTAGCTCCTTTATTAAATCAGAGACTACGTGTGCAGAATGCCCGGCCAAGTCACATCCAGACAGAAGACCGTGCCAGACACCAGTGTTACCGTACCTCCAGGAGCCTCTCAAGGTTGCTGTAATCACTGGTGTGAGTGTGTGTGTGTGTGTATTTCTTGCCAATACAAATCCATGTAAGTAGAGCTAAAGGTAAACAGATGTCTCCCCCTGCCTCACATAAGTTACTGGCAATATACCTAATAATGGAAGGGATATTTGTCACAAAGAAGTACACGTTAAATTAATACTATGAAAAAATAATCCTCTGAATCCTCCTCATGGTCTGAGACATCAGAAGACAAAATTAAAATGGCAAACGTTGTATTAGAGTTGAGCTAAATGTACTAATAACAAATCAGTCAGCAGAATTTTGTTCTTCAACCTTAAATCTTTAATCAAATTCCTCAAATTTAAACCACTTTAACAAAACACTATTGATAGATCAAAATCAATCTGTAACCAGTAAAATGTGTGCAAACCAGTGGAATTAGATGGATCCCAAATGGGGTCAGGAGCTGTAGAAACGCTGGTTCCCACTGAATCCTCCTTCCCGTCTTTTCCTCTGAATCCTCCTCATGGTCTGAATCATCAGAAGACTCCCGGTGTTCAGAGAGAGGAGAAAATGACAAAAATGTTGTTAGGGTTTGAGTATTGAGCTAAATGTACTAATAAACAAATCAGTTAGCTGAATTTGAAGAACTTCATTCTTCAAAACTAAATCTATATTCAAAGCTCTCCAATTCAAACCACTTCACCAACCTCACCGTCGACAGAAATTGCTTCAAATCAAATCATTTCTTCTGGTGTGACCAGTAAAATGTGTGCAAACCAGTGGAATTAGATGGATCCCAGATGTGAAGAGGAGCTTTAGAATCCTCCTTCCCGTCTTTTCCTCTGAATCCTCCTCATGGTCTGAGACATCAGTGAACGACTCCCGGTGTTGAGCGAGTCTAGGAGGATTCTGCCTCACCTGTCCAGCTGCTCCTCTCTTTCTTGCTCTTCATTTGAAATCAGCTGAAGCGCTGAGGAGAGCAGGTCAGACGACTCTCCAGCTGACAGGAGAAATTGAAAGTATACACTTTGTTAGAGTTTGAACATTGAAGTAAATGTATTAATCAAAGTCTGCAACTGATAGGAGAAAACACATTAGAGTTTTAACATTGATATTAAAATAAACCCCTCGACAGTGACGGTCATGTCACTGCAATCCTATGCTTGCGTCCATCATATATGATCAGAGTTCATAATAAATAATAAAAGATTAACAGTTGGTTTTGTGTCTTCAAAGCGCTGTTTGCCAGATGCTGTTGTGCTGAATGCACGTCAAGTTCACTCTGCAGAGTATTGGAATGTTGCTGGCAGCATAAATATCTTTGTTATGGTAGTTCTAACATTGAAACAAGGAGAGACTGAGGGAGATAATAATAATACTAATAATAAGAAAAGATACAAGAGTTGTGACAAAGACAAAGTTGTGTGTGTGTGTTTTATATTATATTGTTTTATATTATTGTTGTGGTATTGTGTTGTAAAAAAAAATGCCATATTGCACACAATTGTGCTAATAACCCCATACAAAACATTACACACACACACACACACACACACACAAACACACACACACACACACAAACATAACCAGACACACAGTCATGCATCTATACCCCATATCCCCAAACGCATGCACACAGGCATAGACACATACACACACACACATACACATACACACACATTGACACGCACAGATACACACATCCAAAAGAAAGTGATGCCATTAGAGGACATTAAGTCATCCTCTTAGAAAAAAAACATCGATCTCTCAAGTGACATTCAATTAGCGTTGTGATCGATCATGCGTGCCGCCATGAGTGTATTTACACAGCATGTGTTTGTGTATGTGTGTGCGTCTGTGTGTGTGTGTGTGTGTGTGTGTGTATGTGCTTCTTCCACCACAGTACCTGGGCTCCATGCTGGTGAAGGAGCTGAGAGGGACGGAGTCCACACAAGACGCCTGTGCCAAGATGAGGGTAAAGCACTGTCTGTCACACTGCGCTGCTGTTGTCGCTATAAAACCACTTAAAAGCCACTTAACACCAACGCGGTTCAAATACACGCTGTCAAAATGGGGCTGCTTGAGTGTCAGCATAGTCATAAGATGGCCCACTGACCCATTTACTCCCTGAACCCCTTTTGTACGATTTTTTAAGATTGTGTAAGTGGTCAAAAAAGAGTGCACATGGCTGTTTTTGTGGCTTTGTTGTAGCTGTTTTGCTCAATTGCACTCAAGTGTTTCAAGACTTTAAAGCGTACTGTACCTTTAAATCTGGGACACAGTCTCACAGCCTGAGTGCCCTCACACTCACACTAGAACTTAAACAAACTTAAAGTATTATGACGGCGGATTAAGTGTATTGAGGGATTTATTTTTAATATCCGTGCCTGGATGGCTCGATACCCCGCGATCCCCCTTTTACCTCAAGTCACCTTATCTGCTCCTCTCGCTCGCTCGGCGCTGGTTCCTGTTCTCTCTCTCTCTCTCTCTCTCTTTCTCTCTCTCTCTCTCTCTCTGCCGTTATCTGTCTCCTCCTGTACATGTCCTGCTCTCTCTCGTTCCTGCTGTCTCTTACTGTAACGCTGACTCCCTCTCTCCCCTCGCCTCCCGTTCCTATCTCTCACTATCTCTCTCTCTCTCTCTCTAGAGCTACTGCGGTGTGAAGATAAATATTAATATTCATGAACTAAGCTTCCTCCTCCTCCTCCTCCTCCTCCTCATCTCCTTTGTTCTGTTTCTGTATCTGTGTTGCCTCATCGGAGGGCATCAGACACACACACGCGTTCTTCTTTCTCTCCTACTTCTCTCCCTCGCTTCTTTTGTCCTCCTCAGTTTCACACACCGTTGCTGCACCTCCACCTTGTAATTAAGTGCAATGAGATGCATATTATCTCTTGTTACTCTGGCTTGCGTTACTATGTGTGTATATACATTCAGGTTTTGTCTAAAGCCCAGTGCCCTTCCCTTCCCTCCTCTACTCACTCCACCTTGAAGCCCTGCCCTTTCCCTCTCGCCCTCCTTGCCCCCCCCCCCCTCCTCCATCCATCCCTCCATCCCTCCTTTGATCCATCCCTCTGCGGCGGAGAGGTAGATGTGTGGATGTCTAAATCCCGTCGCCTCTAGCTGGGTATCTGCCAGCGAAGCCAGGCGGCGCTGCCTTTTGTCAGCCCTTCAGCAGTACCTGATCCTGACAGGACCCGCACCGCAACGGCAACACACTGAGGAGAGAGAGAGAACCAGAGAGAGAGGAACAAGAGGACAGAAAAAGAAGCCGAGATGGAAAGGGAAGCGGCGAGCGAATTCGACGCGGGGAAGAGGGAACGATCGAGCGCGATAGAAATATGAAGAGTGAGAGAGAGAGATGACAAGTGATGAAACACGAGAGAGATACAGAGAAAGCAGGAGAGGGACTCATATCGACATGTACTGCTTTGAATATATTAAAGCTGTTGGCAGGTGGAATGACAGCTTCGGGGGCCGACACTGACGTTACTGTAAATCACGCTATTCTCCGCAGCGCCGCACTGCATAATGAGCTCCACTGTAGGTAATAAAGACAGGTAAAATGTCAGCGTGTAATTAAAAAGCAACGGGAAGAGACGCAGGGGCTTGATATGGTTTGAAGGCTAATAGCCTTATTGGGCTTGCGGCGCTCCAGTCGATTGGTTTTAGAAATGTAATTCGCTGGCAGTTTTGCGAGGCACCTCACGACCCCTTGACCTTTGGAGATGATTTGAATTGATTCCCATAATCAAGGAGGAAGGCATCAATAGACTGTTCGATCACCTCTTTCTCTCTTTATTTACTTTCTCTGCCTCTCTTTTATCCCTCCATCCAGGCTTACCGTGCTGTATAGATTTCTTTTGTTTTTCGGACATGGTGGTCAGCTTCCTAGACATGGATTTAAGCCTTGTAGAAAACTGAGAGGTTAAATTCAGATGAGATCTCCACTGATAGAAATTCATTCATCTGGGACTAATCATAATCCGTGGCTTGAAAACCGCGGAGTGTTAAAAGTTCAAGCTCGCAACTAAAGCCTGTGCAGTCTTCTGTCTTTTCAATGAATCGCTGTAGTGAAATGCCTCAAAAGTCATGGCTGCCACTCTCTCCCCTCATCTCTCTCTCGCTTTCTCTCTCTTTCCTTTCCTGGGCACTCCAAGAAGTCGACAGAACAGATGAAGAAAGTGCCGACCATCGTACTCTCCGTGTCCTACAAAGGGGTCAAGTTCATCGATGCCACAAATAAGGTAACGGTCACAACTTGTTTCATTTGACACCTACAGTAATACACAAGAAGGGCCAGCAACGTTCAGAGGCATCGGGCCGAGGCAGCAGTATATAGTGCTGATGTCTGCTTCCACTGCAGCATATTACAGACTGAATGTTTAGAAAACATATGGTGTGAAATCGATAAAGAGTGTAAAAGAGGGCAAAACACAAACAGGCAATAATCAGTATGGTTAGGATTAAGTGAATGTTAAAAAAAATCAATAATAATAAACTCAGTCCACTAAATCCTTCATGGAATGCTTAGAATGCGGTTCTCTTCTCGCCTTATTCCTCTTTGGGTGTTTTAGTGAGCAAATCTCACACTAAAGTCAGTTACATTTCACACAGTTGCCCATCGCCTTATTCCTTTTTCCATCTGGACTGACAGTGGAGTGATGGGTGCACCATGTGTGTCAACATGTCCAACTTACAAAGACAAAGAAAACAGTTTTTTCTACTGACAGTTTGTTTTTTTTGTCTTTGTAATGAGCTGGGCCTGCTGTCTCTGTGATAATATTTTGTGAAATCAGTGTTCTTCATGAAAACAGTAAGTGTCCCTAATATTTTGTACATTCAGTGTAGGTCTCCCTTAATCTATCTTCATCTCACTTTATCTACTGTCTAAATGTAGAAAGACTAGAGGGAGTGGACTGCTCACTCTCCTTACAAAAATAATCAATATATCTTTTCATGGGATCAAAGACAAACAAGATACTGTCCAGTATGACTAAAGGGGCATTACGCCCATTGTCTATTATATAACTCTTCTTTGTTCTTACCTTGGGGAAATCGATTGCTCCACATTGATTTTTGCCATGGTCTTTAATCCGTTAGATATTTGTTATAATGCTTTGTTTTGATTTGTATTCCTTAAAAAACATTTTCACTGAACTAGAACAAAGTATACTGCAAAGTACACTGAATGTACAAAATATTAAAGTCTTTTCATGAAGTACACTGATGAGGTGAATCCAGGTAAAAGCTTATTGATTTCCCTTATTAAATCTACACCAATCACAAAGGAGGAGCTGGAGATAAAGAGAAGCAGACGAGTTAGAGAAGCATTTTTAAGCTTTGAGACAACTGGAATGTGGATAGTTCAAAAGGAGCTGCAGCTCAATATCAGGAAGATGTCCCTAATGTTTTGTATATTCAGTGTAAAGCAACATTACCAACTTGTTTACCTCATGTTAACCCTCACTAAAACTTTTCGGGCTTTGATGTTCTTTAATCCACATCCTTTAACTCAGCTTTAATTAACACGACACAAAGTTTGACTGTCCTCCAGTGACATTACCAGAGGACAGATTCCAACTCAGTGACTCCTAATAACTCTCAAACCAAAATTGTGCAACAGTGATTATGGTTTTGGGATGTGCGAGATGAGATGCATAATAAATCAGATTTGTTTTGCCGTGAAGTGGCTCACTGGAGATGATCAACAACAGTCTTGCCTGAAATAAGCATCTCTCTTGGCACCCCTTTATATTTCTGCATCCATTTTTCTCCTCTCACGCAATCTATCTACCTATTTCCCTCTCTCTCTCTCTGTCTCTCTCTGTAGAACATCATAGCAGAGCATGAGATTCGTAACATCTCGTGTGCGGCTCAGGATCCGGAGGATTTGTCTACGTTTGCCTACATCACCAAAGACCTCAAGTCCAGTCACCACTACTGTCACGTCTTCACTGCCTTCGATGTGGTCAGTATTGACGAACACAGTGTGTGTGTCTATGTGTGTCTATATGCAAATATCATATTTAATGTCCTTGTAATGCCACATTTGAACATTTCTGCAGTTTTTTGTAGCATTATTCTGTGTGACTGTGTGTGTTTGTGTGTATGCATCTAAATGTGGATTACTATGGATTTCTGTAGCATTACTGTGCATGTACGCATACTGTACATGTAGTGTATACATCTCTATGCATGTGTGTATCTGAATGTCTGCGTACAGTAAGTGTGTATTCTTATGAGTTCACTCTACAGCACGAACCCCTGTGTTGAGCCCTTGCCCGTCTGTCTTCCTCCTCTCCCTAGAACCTGGCGTACGAGATCATCCTGACGCTGGGCCAGGCCTTCGAGGTGGCCTACCAGCTGGCCCTGCAGGCCAGGAAGACGGGCCACGGATCCTCCACGCTGCCCGAGAGCTTCGACAGCAAACCCAGCAAACCGGTGCCCAAACCCCGCGTCAACATCCGCAAATCTGTGAGCATCGCCGGCAGAACAGCTGCTCTACTGTTTTAAAGGGGAAAATCCATCCTAAAACCAAATTCACATCTGGAACTCCAGTGGTTCCACAATGCTTGGGAATCATCGGTAGCATGAAATTAAAACAAATTATGGTGCTTTTATTTTGAAGGGCAATGGATAATTTAAGTCCCTAGTGGACAAAGTGATTTTTCTGTTCCTCTATATCTTACAGATATTGAATGATGAACTTCTTGTATTGGTTTTCTTTCCAAAATGGATATATACTATTTTGGAAATGAGCTCCAATTGTGTTTTAGGGTGGATTTTCACTTTAACCTCTGACTTCACCTCTCACCTTTCAGCTCCGGCTCCTTGAACTCAAACGTAGCTGTTCATGTATCTGCTTCTAATGAATCCTAACCAGCATCTGTCATCTCCCTGTCCCACTGCCACTGGAATCTGTTCCAGCCTCCATCCCTCTGCTCTGACTCACTCCCAGTCTCTCATTTATGTTGTTTGTTCTCAACTCCCACAACTCAATTGAGTTCCCTGGCATTATTTTGGAGCGGTTTTGTGTGTGTGTGTGTGTGTGTGAGAGAGAGTCTTGGCCCGGCTGAGGATGTAGCAGAGGTGTAGATGGATATTTGATCTGTAAAGCGTCCGTTCGGTCTTGCTGTCCCGGCGCTCTCTTACACACTGGGCTGATTGATGAGGCCTGTTTGCATAGGGCTCCGGGGAGGCTTGCTCCGGCTCGCCTCACCCTGTGTGTGTGTGTGTGTGTGTGTGTGTGTGTGTGTGTGTGTGGGAGAGAAAAGGATAAGGAAGCCCCATGTGGTAGATTCCTACATACTGCACTCTTGCATAAAGAATGCATTTATTGACATTTCAGTCGACATTGTCAATTGGATCCTCATCAAAAAATGCCGTAGTGTGCAGGAGGTTGTGGAGGTTGGGTGTGTGTGTGTGTTGGTAAGCTCTTTACCTACAGAGAATGAGAATGTTCCTATACAGTAGCCTGCTTTATATGACTTGTGTGTGTGTAAGGCTGTGTACACTGTATGGGTATGTGTGTGTGTGCATATAAATTTCAATGATACATGATACTTGTAGTGTCTTCCATCCTCCCTGTGTGAGTGTGTTCCCTCTCTCCCCCAACCACAGCGTCACAAAGTCTATCTGTGAACCTGTCAGCCTCCCATTAACCGCCGACACAGCTTTAAAATAGTCACGCTAAAACACTCCACACACACTTCCCTCCTCCGTCGGCACGCATTGGAAGGCGCAGCAGCACATGTGTGCGTGAGGGGCTCGGTGTAGAGTTTCGGTAGACGCTCCATTTGCCGGCTGCTATATCAGTGCGTCTGCAGCAGAGTTAAGTCCACTTCCACACTGTGAGTCATGGGAGAAAGAGAGAGGGAGGAGAATCAGGGAACATGCCAGTCTCCGTGGCTTCGGAGGAATGGTCACACTTTCTATAGTTAGATAGAGCGAGGAGTGACACAGTGAGAAAAGGGAGAGTACAGAGAGTGCAGTGTGTGTGTGTGTGTGTGTGCAAGGCTTGCGTGTGTGGTCCTACGCCTACAGAGATGATGGACGATGGCATGTGTACACACAATCTGCTGAGTCGGCTACCATTACATTAACCATTAATTGCCTTTTTCCTCTGTCTGTGTGCGTGTGTGTGTGTGTGTGTGTGCAGTGTAGTTAATGGCTTGTGGTGTGCAGCAGGGCATAGATACTGCAGGATTCACTTAATATTCCCGCCACCTGCCAGCCATAATCCTCATTCTGCAGCAGCTCTGAAGTCCCTGTGCTTTCAAATACTGTTCCTTCCTCTCTGCCCACAAGATGGATCGGCTATCTGCTTCTCCTCACCCCCCTCATTATCCTTTTTATGTGTGTGTGTGTGTGTGTGAGTGCATCTACCTCTAAATCACCCTCAACATCCTCTTCACTTACACCTACAGTATGTGTGTGTGTGCTGTGTCTCTGTCCTCTATGATCAGCATGGTGTGTGTTTTTGTAATTTGAGTATAGCTACAGTATGGCATCCAAATGCAAGGCAACAAATGTTCATCTCAGTAAATCATTTGATCTACTGTATGATTCAGTCTTACAATCTCATTTTTCTTAAAACAAGTGAAAAGGCCAGTTGTGTGACTTCACTTGTCTCCAATGCAAATTAACTGGTTTCAAGAATTCTCCTGAATCGTCATTGTCTTGATACTGGTGGAGCGATCTTGCCTTGTTTTTAGATATTGACACTTTCTATCAAATCCCTGAAACAAGTGAAACCTCACTGGAAACGAGTGGAATCATCTCACCCCACTGGCAGAATTTTCCACGTGTTTTAAGAAAAGTCAAATTTGAAAACTGAACATGAGACTAAGTGACTAGTTAAGATGGACCTTCTTGCAGTGTGCTGCTATGCACAGTTGCTGTGCCATATTCGTCTCGCCGTGAATGTTGTTGCCATGCAGGGGTTGCTATGGTATAAATGCGCCACAATATAGCCTACTATTGCTTGAATTTTGCTGTATTGCGGTAATGCTGCTTCCCCACACTGTTGCCAGGGCAGTGGCTTTGCTGCCATGTTGTTGCCATGGTTTTGCTCTGGTTTTGGAGTGTTGTTGCCTTTCCCTGTTGCCATGGAGTTACTTTGTCATCGCTGTGGTTTTGCCTCATTGTCGGCTTGTTATTTTTGGTGGTGTTGCCGTGGTGTTGCTGTGGTGTTGCCGAGCAGGTGCCCTTTGACCTGTGTATGACCTCTGCCCCTGTAGGTCATCATGTCCCCCTCCAGCCGCTGGTCACTGGGCCACATTTACACCCCCCACCGGCCTCCTCTCCACCCTCCTCTTCCTCCCCCTCGACTCCTCCATCTTCCTCACAAAGCTCAGTCACAGGTCCTCCACGCCTTTCCTTCTCTTATTCTTTCTTCCACATGGTTTTCTTTTAGTCAAGGAGAAAGCGCTGTCTGTAAGTGCCTCCATTTGATGCTGTCGCTTTTCTTCGTCTGACTTTTCTGTGTTCTGTTTGAGTGTCTGTGTGTGTCACTCATCAGTTAGTGTCTCTGTCCCCACATCAAGTGAGCAGTGTTGCTATTTGAAGAACACTAAGAGGCAAATGTTACAGTACAGACAGTCTTGCCCAGCCAAACCACTCCAATTTCTCCATTGCTAATATAGAGCCCAATTCAGACCTGGACTTTAATGTCATGCAGTGGTGCTTCAGTCGTTTTTTATGCGCCCCACTGCGCCGATTCAAACCCTGGAGTTCCACGTGGGGATAGGCTGCCTCCTGCAAGAGGCACACTTCAGCTGATGAATATGTAAATCAAAAAACAGACAACCTTCAGATTATAATATACGGATTCCGAGTGCTTTTGTATGCTAATAATAATTGCATAATAACTGTTGAGTCACAAAACTTGAAGCAATAACCAGCATCATTAAAATTAACTCAATGTTAAAAAAAAAAATATTCATAACCATCTCAGTCCATTAAATCCTTCATTGAATGCTTGGAATGAGCTTTTACGCATGGGCTGTTTCCTCTCTCCACTTATTGCTCTGTCCCACACTCACACTCACACACTCACTCACTCACACACAGCTTCATCACACACACAAGTCAGTTACATTTTTAAAGGATCATCAAAAGAGACGGCACTACCAGGGCGTACAGAGGGTGCCAAGAAATTATTTAAATGTGCTGAGTTTAACAGACTCCCGGTGCATCCAGCGTTTACGAGTATGACATTGGCTTGAGATCGTACAGTGAGCATCTCTGCCGTGTTGCTCTAGGTAACATGCGTCGCAACAAGTTGGAAAGGGTGTCGGGGATGTTGTGGGAATATCTCATCTGGCTCATTCATAACAGCAATGAGCAGAAGCACAATATCTGTATCCATGTCTGCATCTATATAGCCTGATGGGCGAAGGTGCTTTGGGCTTTCTAAACATTATTAGTCCCATCGACTTTACACATGTGACCATGAGTGTGCCAAGTGCACAAAAATAGATTTTTAGGATGTAGACGTGACCATGAGAAGTGTCTGTGCAAAGTTTCAATACAATGAGCACTGCAATTGTAGAATGGCATGTAGGTGAGTTGAATAGAAAGCAGTAAAAATTCACAGTATAAAGCTTATTTTTAATGTAGAAAAAAAATCGTATTGGCAAAAATGCAGAATCTGTGTGTGCCATTGCCAAAAGCTGAAAATGTTCATGGGCAGATTTTCCACTGTACGGATGGGAAGGCCGCAGAAGCCAAGGTTTTGAATACATCTGTGAAGTGGAGGCATGCCCAAAATCCACAGCGCGCACATGGAGTGGTCCAAGTCTGAACAGGACGAGCTCAGACACGAGCATCTCCATCCGCACAAGACTTGACTCAGTCTGCATCAGGCCCATAGTGAGCAGTAGACGGCTGTGTGGGTCACAGGCTCTCTACTGAGCATGATGGTGTTGTGGTGGGATAGTGGGATTGAAAGTGTGTTTCTGTGTTTGCCCTTAATCCTATAACCCCATACAAGATTGAAGATTTTTTTTTTATGCTTGTGTGTGTGTGTGTGAGAGAGAGAGAGAAAGAAAGCAAGAACGAGAGAGAAAGAATGTACGCATCAACTTCTAAATGAGATTAGAGATTGCATGTGTGTGTGTGTGTGTGTGTGTGCATGCATGCGACAGCACAGAGAGGCAGAGCTGGATTAATATTAAAGCTAGATTCAATATTGTTGCTGCAGCAGTGTGTGGGGAGAAGATAAAGAGACACATGGCTCAACTAGCGTGCTGCAGAACTCGGAGATTAACCCTGTTCACTGCAAACACACACTCAGCTGAGAGCACACACACACACACACACACACGGGTAGATCTTGAATGATGCATTACCATCTCTGGCAATATTGCTCATTTAACATTCATTCCAATAAACCAAATGAATTTGAATTGTAAAATTGAGAGGGAGACATAAAAAGAGAGCAAGGAGAAAAGCGTTCTTCTTCCACTGTCAAAATTGCAGCGCTCACAGTCAGCTTCCCCCTCCCCCCCAATCATCTTTGAGCCAATCTGAGAATAAACCAGTAGATTGGAAGAAAAGCACCCTCGGCAACAAAACCCAGCCGTTTGATTGGTTGCTGTGGGGTTATTTTTGAGATACATTATGCGGTTTGTTTCTTAGCTTTCGAGCCACAATAGCAATGAACACACTGGCAGCGGCAGACATGTAATTCACTGCTCCAGAATTGCTTGAATTGTCAGGTGCAGTGTACAGAGATTTGTCTTGAGGGCATCGCTGCAGAGATACAGCATATTAACAGCACATAACAACACATGGTACAGGTGCAGCAGGGTCTTGGCTATAGTGCAAAGCAGACTACACTTATGCATTCACATACATTTAATAATCTGTAGATATGGAAGGGGAAAGTGTTTGTTTTTGTGGCAGACTGTGTGCCTCTGTCCATATTCTCTGTTCTGCTTTCTCATCTGTTCACATCTGTACCTCACCCCCCTCTCACACTCAAATTCTTATTCTCTCTTACATTACTGAGCGGTTAAACCTACACCTCTCTCTCTCTCTCTCTCCACCTCACAATGTTTTCAGTGATTTTATTGGAAACCGTTATCAGAAACAATGTTGCCCCAGCGGTATACGAAATGTCAATTTTCAAAACCAGCAAACAGCAGATTATATATTCAAAGTGTGTCGAGATGATGATTTATTTGGTTTGAAGACATGCACCATACAATAGGACATAATCACGTACTATTGTATTGTGCATTGTATTGTATATAATCATATCTGTCATGATGCATAACATTTTCAAATTGAGAACATGCAGTTATACTGATCATTCAAAATCATTTCTCTCTCCTACTATGCTTCTTGTCTTTCTCCGTCTGCTTCTTCTCTTTCTCTCTCTCTTTGTTTCCTCTGTTTTTCTCTCTCCGTCTCAGATGGAGCAGCCGTCCATGGACCAGAAGGGCCACGCCAACGTGCCGTGGATTGTGGAGCCGGGTCAGGAGGCCAAGAGAGGAGTCAACACCAAGTACGAGACCACTATTTTCTAACATACACCCGCCTTGTCCACTCCTGTGTGTGTGTGCCTTTCAGAGGTTGCCCCGTACCGGGCCCCGCCCCGGAGTTGGGCACGAGCGACGCACGCCGCCGCGTCACCTCACCGGCCGAAAACTAAAAAAAAAACATCCCGCCCCGCCCGCCGTTAGCCGAGCCTGTCCACTGCATGATGACGTTTGGCGCTGCGCTGTCTCTCTCTTTTCTCTCCCTTTCTTTCTCTTTGTCTCTCTCTCTCTTTCGTCCCTGCTCTCCCCCTCTCTGGCCCTGGCCCCTTCCTCCCGCCTGCAGGGCTGGCGCATGACCTTTGACCCCCGGGGCCGCGGTGCACTTCTCTGTCTCCACCTGTAGGGAGAACGGTCAGCTCCGTTTTTCCACCTCCTGTTTGTCGGTCAGTCGGTCAGCCGGTCGGTTGTTCTGCTATCAGCTTCTGTTTTTTGTTTTCTTTTCTTTTTTTCCTGTTGAGGGGTGCAACCGTTTGGCTTTCTCTCTCCTCCTTGTTTTTTTCTCCTCCATCCCTCGCTTTTCTCTTCATTTCTGCCTCTTTGTCCAACTCCCCCTGACAACCTGAATGAGATTTGAAACCAGTATGCTGCTAAGAGCCCCATCCTTAACAGTGTTTTTGTTTTGTCTGTTGAGCCCAGTCTGGGAGCCGACATTGAGGAGGGATGTTGTCCAAACATGGCAACCGGAGGAAAGTTCAGAGTATTTTTTTATTAAAGAGGAGAGCAGAATTATGGGAGAGGTGATGTAGCAAAATCTTACTTTGAGTCAAACTGGTTCATCCAACAGGCTACTATAATGCATCTCAACTTTTTGATTCTTTATATCAAATTATTTTTTGGAAGTATTAACAAACTTTGCAATTTCTTTGGCAAACTGTATTTGAGACAACATGACCTGTGACACAGGAACATGTCGTCATTTTTTTGCTATTAGCCTCTTTTTTTTTTAGCACATAATGTGTTTATACACTTGAGAATTGATTTTAACCATATAGAATTTTTTTCTGGATTTTTCCTGGCCGTGAACCTTATTTTATTTGAAAAAAAAAGAAAAGAAAAAATACTTGTATGTAAAAGGTTTAGCGTGTGGCTTGTGAGACGCATGGTGGCCATTTTGGATTTGCTGAGCAGGGGGGCCGGTGGAGAGGCGGGGTGTGAGGGCTCTCTGGATAAGTGATGTCATCTCATTCGCAGGGCAATGCCGGACGCTCATGTCTATTACTGTGGAATGCAAAGAATGTAGCCAGCCCTAAACACGGACCTTATCACACACACAATGCAAAAAGGACTACAATGGACCCTGTTGCTCACACAAGGACTACAAACATGGACGTTACACCACAGTGTTTAAGGTTGACTACACAATTTTGACATCTATCATCCACATAAGTGATAACATCGGACCAATAGACTAGTCAAACTTACACTTTCTCTCACACACACACACACACACACACACACACACACACTAAAGGACTGCATCTTGACAGACGGCGGTCTGCTCTGAATGTACACTTATTTGAAAGCAGCCTCAACTTTCTGCAGCCACAGCAGGATCTGTTTTATGCGTCCAGCTGGGAGGCTTGACCTTTGAACTCTAAACTTTTGGGAGGTCACGGCGTCTCTGTGGACACCGAGCGCGGTCACTGGGCATCTGTTGCTAACACATAACGGGTATCCAGCCCGCTCCCTAAAAGCACCACTGGGCGCGTCTGTGTCGGGACGGGCATGAGTTCAAGGACTTCTGGTTTGCTCTTTTTGGTCTTTCTTTTGTTTTCTTTATGGTCAAAAAATAATATGGAGATATATGCACAAGCAAATAAATGTGATCGGACTAGCCGCAACGCGCGCAAGATGCAACGGGTGCGTCCTGTGACCCCGTCACGGCGGATGGCGGACCTACGTGAACGAAACAGCATCCGGCATTAAAAAAAAGTATTCTATTCGTATTGCCCGACATTTTAATGTTTAATATGAGAGTATTATATTACCATAATGATTATGATTATTCTTGTGCAATTCTTGTCTACTGTTGTCTTAATGTTACATTATTTTTCTATGATATGCTGAGATGAAAACCTTGGGCTTGAGAATGATGGCCATCCTTTAAAAAAATCTGAAAATAGATAAGCATAGTCCTATACAGAGAGTGAATGTTGCAGTTGGCTAGCTAACTCTTGTCAGGTCAACCCTCCATCGTTTCTCACGGGGCTCTACTCTTATCTTACTAGCAGATGTACTATTTTAAACGCAGTATTACTGTATTATTTGGATGAGACATTATCCAACTATAAAATGTACATAGATATTTTGCCAACTCATTGTTCATACATGTAATGTAGTAAAAGAAAAGGAAAAAGGATTTGCAGTACATGGCACTGGAGACAAGGTACCAGAATAAAGGTCGGAGATGAAAAACAAAGTGGTAGATTGTAGAGATTGTATTTTGGGTGAAAAGTGCAAAGGGTTTATTTGATGACATCACTGCTGACTAACTAATGTACATAGGCTTGGGCTTCCAGCACACAGATTTTTGTAATTTTGGCCATTATTTATATCCTTGTAAAGCACATGGAATAAAACATGACTTGTACAACCATTATTCATCCTTGGGGTATGGTTATCAGAAGTTATTTCCTTTTCCCAACCGTTACATAAAAGATACAATACCCAGAGGTCTTCTGCACGAGTGCGAGACTACCGTCTATTAGGGAATCTTCTAATCTGTGAAAGTCAGAGGTTCTTAAATAGCTTCTGATGTACATACATCAAAAGATATCCTCAAAAACCATACAGTAGTCCATCAAAAGCACAAAGACCTCTGGGTCACAGTTAATAGAAACATGCATTTGCAATTCATTTCACTGCAAATTTTGCACCCAAACGGACTGCAAGTTCATGTTTGATGTCATATTTTGTTATTTGACTTTGATGCTTGTATGTTATTGGACTTTCAGCCTTATCATTAAGGGGAGACATTCCAAAAAGTGTTATTAAAGGGCTGCATTCATGCAACATTCAAAGATAATCCCACAAGAAAATCTTTTGACATTCTTAACTATATGCACTGGTTACTGAATGGTTGCGACATACCCAAACCTGGGTCCGTTTACTGTTGCCAGATTTCAGGTCAACTACAAGGCAATGACCAATGATTGTGTGACACATCGCTATCCAAGCCACCAGGTATCGAACTGCCGTATCATATAATTGATGGGCTCTAGTGTCACATACTCATCCTGATGCTGTGGGATCTGGCGATGTCTTCAAAGGCGTCCCCTCCTCCGCTCCTCCAGGCCTCGGCTCAGCACCACGGACAGCACCACAACCCAGTGAAACAGACACAGGATGGGCAGTCATCTTCAACAGCACAACCTACATGCATAAATTGTCCTAGTGAAATTCTATACTACATGATTATCAATTGATCCTTAAGTGAAAGTTGGATTCAGGGGAACTTCCACATATTTTCTCACGGTTAAGGTTAGTTTTAGGATTGGTCATCAGTGGGACATCGACCTAAGATTTCTTTCTTTCTCACCCCCACTCCCTTTACATCTCTGTTGAACAACACCTTGTTTATACCTGCGATCCACTATGTCAATGTTGTTTGTGTAACGTCAGAACATGCGGGGCTTTGTCAAATGTGCGCTCAGTTGTGAAGAACACATGTTCCACTGACTAATCCATTTACTGCCATGTGATAAAGCAATGTGCGGTCAAAAGGGGAGGGGGGAGGTGACCTGTGCAGAGAGCCTCTGCGGCCTGCAGGTAACTTTCCTGGATGATAAAACCCTCTTTGCCCTGCACAGTTCTGTGTATCTATACATGAGAGGGAAAGAGTCCATCTGTGTATTCCCAAGTGCATAGCTGGAAGCATAGTTGGAGATATCAGGGCTTGTTTTCCTCCCTTCAGAAGAAGCTGCTGCCATTCATTCTTGTACAGTATGAAAAACAATTTCCACAGACTTGCTAGACAATCCATCACAGTAAATATGAAGTCTTAATTTGGTTTTGTCAAAGTGTCTGTTTTGTTGTTATTTCATTCTGTCCAAGTTGAGTCTCTGCCAATAAATAATCCCTCAAAAACATGTCCCCTTACAAACTTTATTGTCAAATCCACAGCTAGGTTTGACACCGTAAAGTTTGCATTTTAAAAACAACGAAAAATGAGAATGTAAAAAAAAAAAGAGAAAAAAAATGAATTATGCATGCTACACGCATTGCAAAATGATTGGGAAAATGTAAACTGGACATAGACAGCAGTAAATGCCTTTATGTCTAAATGACCCTGGTATACAAAGTGTGTGTGTTTGTGTGTTAGACACACAGAGCGACTCACACTGAACAAATCAGCGGCTGCTTGGTGTTGCCGGTGCATGGAGAAGCCATGGTCATTACCAAACCTATGGAGCATGACTGTGGCTCAGCCAGCTTGGAGGTACACTTGCTCTGACAGAGAGGTCTGCGCAGGGTCAGCGGCTGGCTGCTTCCTCATTTGGTCAATCAGGTTCCTCCATTGGCCTCCGCATGACCCCGCTGCCTCTTTCATACTTGTGCTCATGACAAGCCGGGCGGTCATGTTGCTAGTTTCCATGGTGACTCACATCCCCTCACAGTTTGACCCATAAGCCTCTATGTAATGTTTAGCCGTTGAAAACACACAAACACACGTCGCCGCCGCCATGATAAATAGGCAGTGAAGCCATCACAGCAGCCGCTACGGAGCGGGGGAGTTCGTCTAGAGCTGCAAGCACCGGAATGGAGGCAGACAGCAGGGAAAAATGATGTGAAGACCCTGTGTTTTATGAATGAAACGCATTTAAACTTTTAATCAACATTTAATCAATCAAACCAACAAAGTGGTGGCCATGAGCTAACCGAGTAGAACTGTTTATGTAATAATAACTACCAAACAAAGCTTAGCATCAGAGGATTTAATTAAACAAACACGACAGCGCTGGCAGGGTTTGGAGCTGCAGCCCCTCTGGCCGTCTTTACCACATGGCCCTGCTGGATTTGATTGACAGCACTTGTAGCCAGGCAATTAACCCAACACTGTTCACTGTTAAAGCTTTTGGCAAGTGTAGTTTAGGTCAACAGAAGCCATTCTGTGACCCAGCTGCTACATCAAATCATGCTTATAAAGGTCAGAATTTGATCAGCAGCACATACAGTAGTCAGCAGCAACAGCTAGCCTATGTAATAAACCTCAAACGAACCCAAAAGGGGAAGTCTATAATTCCTACATTTGATATATTAACCAATAAAATAAAGTTAAAAAAAAAATCATACTTTCAGAAAATATCCTTAATCAACTTCTTAGTTTGATGCTACTTATTATGAAGTACACTATGAATTTATGCCATAAAGATTCATGCCAGCCTAGAAAAAGTGGGTAAACTCTTATTCCGCAAATAAAAAGCTGGGTAAACTGAGTTTAGGTGTGTTTACCCTCCACCAGATCCCTGCTGGTAGGCTACTGCAAGATTTACACAGCTGTTACTTATATTACACACCATCACTCTCTTTTTTACCAAGACTTTTATTTTAAAAAACAACAACAACCCAAAGACGCGTGCAAGTCGAGGGGAGCGGCTGAGCTTGAGTGCCTTGTTAAACTACAGTAGACTGACATTTACAGCGAGCCTCTTAAAGGCTGAACAAGCATTTGTCATGAGCTATAAAACTGCAGAATGAACGGGCCCACAGTCTGTTAGCGAGCTGGACAGCGACAATCTGCGACCAATACAGACGACGACCGGGCTGCGGAGCGGGGCCGCCGCAGCTGCGCGGCTCGCCGAGGATTTAGTGCCACTCTGCAATTTGGTGCATTCTGTTGAAAAACTAACAAAACATTTTATTGTTGGTGCGAGCAGACCGATGTGGGATTGCGCGTGGGAGGCGAGTTCAAGCCTTTGTTTCTGGGAGATTAGAGCAGAAGTGGAGAGCGGTGCAGCGGGCGCTGTATTTAGCCCGCCCAAAGCTCCTGCAGCTCCATCCATTTCTGCTGCTGGCAGAGGTGGAGGCGCAAAAATTTAACTGAGCACAAAAAAAGACGGGACAATGAAGAATGAGAGCGGCTGGGAAGAATAATGAAGGGAGACGGCAACACGCAAAGAAGCATTGCAGAGTTTTTGCATCGTGAAAAGAGAGACAGACACCGACGGCGACGAGGATGATGGTTTGTTGGTAATTTTTTTTTTTATTTCTAGTGTCAGCAGGGATCTGTAAGACAGAAAGGGACAAGAAAATCTCCCTCGTGTCTTTGTCTCCGTGTCTCCCAGGCGGTGGGACGGGGCCAAAGTCCCAGATGGTGTGTACTGCCCACGGCCACAGACTAGAACGAGACGACCGGGCAAAAACTGTTTATGTAACAATCACAATAATATCTCTGGCAGCCATTCATTAGGACAGACTCCACCGCGGAGCTTCCAATTAATAAACCCATTGAAAAAAATAAATAAATAAAAAGCACGGCCGTAATCACATTTAGATTCCGGTCCACATGGCTCATCCCCTGCACACATGCAAATCCCTGGCAGTATGCCTCTAATGCACACAAAGGCCCGCCGGAGCGCTGCGTGCCCGCCGGCCGGGCAGAGCGGGGGAGAGATGGAGTTTGACGGTGGCGAGGAACTATTTTATATAATGACAATTTGTTTCATTTGGTAAATGACTGACTGAAATGACTGAAAACATAAATTTTTTTTTTTTTTTTTGAGTCAATGCACCTGGTGGATGTGGAGCGGTACAGCGGCGCTCGCATTATCATAATGTACTGAAATAGTCCAACACAGAAACCTACTGCAGCATGAGTGAGCGGTAGAGGAATAAACAGACTTAAACAAAAAGGTAAGTGAACACACACACACACACTCCTTGGCTTGGATTGCCATGTGTGACCTGTTCAAGATGGACTTGCTGAAGAGAGCGGGCCAAAAGCGAGGAGGCTGGCACTACTTCTCTCCGTATCTTTCTACCTCTCTCTCACACACACCTTAGAGTTTGGCAGCCTTTCTCTCCATAGGGTCCAAAGAAACCACTTGGACACCAAACTCCAAAAGAAACACGCATACACAAACAGTGTTGCTGCCTCCGTTTCCATGGGTAGTGAGGAGGAACAGGAAAACACTTTTCCAGCGCTCCGTCCCCCCGATGTCGACCCGGCGACCCGCGGGAAATGCCCCGGTCCCTCCTGCATGGTCCAGAGCTGTGGCTAAAGCTACATGAGTCTCTGAGGCTTTACATAACCGCAACCAGCACCTCTGGCCAGCCTTCATCAAACCAAGGAGAATTAGTCAAAATAGAATTGGAACATGGCCCGAGGTTGGTGATGGGAAATCGCCCCAGGTCTGCATCGAGTTTGGAATCGCACTCGCTGACTTTTGTATGTTCATCACTGTCCAACTGAATTTGAGTGTGTTTGTTTGCTCTGCTCTCCTCATGGTGCCAAATGGGCAGAGGATAAGCATGTAGGGGAGGTGCTACGCAAAAATGAGATTTGACAGCACTGCGAAACGCTCAGAGGAACTATTTTACATAACGGCGATTTGGTTCATTTGATGCCGCTGAATGCAGAGCAGAGGTGTTTCGTGTGAGGTAGGTGGTACGAAAACACAAGTGGGAAAGCTGAGCGTTGACGTACCCCGGAGCGTACAAGAACTACAACTGGCACGGCGGCGATAAGAGCTCGACAGGCTCTCGGTAGCCGTCCCGGCTGGCGTGTCTAAGCCGAGTCTGATGCAGGCTGCCGAAACGCCTCAAGCCGAGGCGACGCCGCGGGCTCGTAGCGAGTCGTCTCCCGGCAGTCGGCAGGAACATGACAGCGGCAAAGCCGAGCCGTCACACAAAGCTGCTTATGTCACCTTTCCGGCACGTAAGAATTAGCGCAGCAGAGATCACAAACTATCTTTTACGCAGTGAAGAATTATGAAAAACATGAGATCAGGTGTCGGGAGATCTGGTTAACACCAGCGGTAGAAGACGAGGAGTTTAAAGCTGCACCAGGAAAGATTTTGATGTAAAAATCCACCCAATTTATCAGCCCAAACTACAGAGTGGGGCTGCAATAGAGAAGAGCGTCCCATCCCGACTGATATTCTGTAGATTTGTCCTATTTGCCCAAATGAAATTCTGGTGTTGGGTGTGGACACTTGGAAGCGGTGGATCAAAACTTCAGGGCCAACATGCAAAGTTACTGAGTGCAGCTGTAATTCAAAGACTGGGACTGAAAGACTTCGCTCGCTAACAAAAACCAGCACTCAGATTGACAGTTTTCTTTCTGGGTGGGGAAACACAATGGTGCCTATGTCAGTGGTTCTCAAAGTGGGGCCCAGGGACCTCTAGGGGTCCACAACAAAATGAGGAATACTTTTATTTCACTATAATGTAATTCACTAAGTTATCCCAGTTAGAGGATGTATAAGAATGACAATTCTCTTATGTTTCACTCTTACCACTGTTATCTCCACACGACAAAAAAAAATCTTAGTCTCCCATACAGCAGTCCCCCAAGACAAAATCTTATCAAATGGGGGTTTATGGGTAATGTTTGTCTATTTGGGTATATGAAGGTATTTAAGACCCCCCTGGCCAATTTTACCGTAAAATGGAAAGCATTGTTTGCGGTAAGCCTCCATTGCTTTGCTGAATGTAAGTACAGTAGAGGATATCGGCCTCTGATCACACAACCAGTACAACCATATGAACCGTTAGTGAGTCTCGTCCCATCTCAAGTCTCCAAGTCCACATCAGCTTACTGTACAGTACTACTGGAAACATAAAACTGTTAGGGATGCTACAGATGAGTGAATGTTAAAAAAATAAAATAAAAAAGTATATGAAGGATAAGCAGATAAACTGCATGAATGCACAGACACAGAAGCATCCTGAGGCGAGACAGACTACAAGCCCACACCGCCCATCAGCCTGTTCCTATCACTCTGCTCCAGATCTGTCTGCCTTCATTTGAGCTCTGCGGCAGTGGCACTAATCGTTTGGGACAACCAATGTCTAAAGCTAAATGGTGCGAGAGCGCTGGCACAAGTAAATACTATAATGGCTTCCTTGCAAACCCATGTTGGAAACGCCTCAATCCGCTGTTTGATCACACTGAGAGGCAGCGGAGACACGCTGGAGGACCGGGAGTCTGGTTTTGTCATCAAGATAACAAGATAGAAAGTAGGGAATCCAATTAGATGACAAACTACCGAGGATCTCTCTATCACAAAAAGCACTTGTCACATTCTCATTCCTCATTTTCACTTGTAATTTTTTTTTTTTTATTACCTCAATTTTGTTCAGCAGTTTGGTTCTGCCAAGGTATATCTGGAGGTGACTGAGTTTAAATAATATTCAGATTCAAATTTAAAATACTTTTTTGCCCACTTGGACTGTTTTCTTCTACACTGGGTATAAATACATTTTTAAAAGAAGTAGAAAGGTAATTCAATAAATACGGTGCATACAGGAGACAAACAAAAAGAGCAGCAACAGCAGATAGACTACCATTAAAAACAAGCTCATGTGCAATGTTGTTGGTGTTGCAAAGGTGCAGTGACTCAATACCACAAATGATAAAACCTGAAAATGAAAGTCCAAATCTACCTTAAGACAAAATAAGCTCAGACAGCCCAATCAGTGTTTCTGAGTATGAACAACTCTCCCAAAGCTGGAAACCAGAAAAACAAGACTCCAATCTACAACATCATCAAGAGACAAAACCTGCTCTGATGAAAATGAACTGCAGTCTGTTTGGTGGACACAGACTGTTTCACCTTCAACATTCAGGTGAGATCTATTTCACTGTATTGCTAACAAGTATAAACCAGAATATGTTTTTGTATCCATACGAAATCAGCATGACTCCTGCCAGTGTGCCCACAGTCAGCCTCCCAGCCAGTGGAGCAACTCCAACACAAGTCTGTCACGGCTCCATGAAGAGAGGCTTGGCTCTGTTGTTTCTAGCTTTTAAAATAATTATCTGTCCCAAGATGATAGGAACACAGTATGAAGTTTCATTCCAAAATGAAATATCCACTGTTTGAACAAAGTGATTGATAGCATAAAATGAAAATGCTACTTTTTAAAGGCTAGTAGGCATCTTAAAAGATTGGTTAACAAAAGTAAAGCACGTTTACAGACTGGATTTTTTTTAGATTTTAAGACACATTTAATGATTTGTAGCATTTTGGAATGAAACCCTGCATATTTGTAGTCTGTTGAGGATGGATTTTCCCTTTGACTTTACACAAGAGGAGTGAAATCTCACTCATCTCATCCTTTGAATTCCCACCGATGATGACTGTGGCCTGGAAGAGCATCCGCTTACAGAAATCACCTCATTAGCTGTAGGATGTTTTCATGTGGTAATAGTTTGTGATGCACAGATCCCATGAAAGGTCTTTGCATAACATGATGGAGAGATGAAAAAAAGAGGACCAAGATTTTTTTTTTTAAATGCCGTTTTGTTCAGCTCCCCCTAAGAAGACACACACAAGTGCTGTAGAACATTAGGAACTGAATCTGGGACCTTATAATCTGATCACCACACAATATGCATATCCAGGCCATAATGCTGGTAAGATAAAACTGACTGTCAGTCCTCGCTGACTTAAGAGGCTTTTAACACTGCTGCTGAACTTGAGGTGACTTGCACTTTCCCTGTCGCCGCTCCCACAAATCTTGTTCACGGGTACAAACGCAGATTAAAGCAGACAGCTCTGTTTTGAGTGGTGTGTGTGTGTCTCTATGTGTGTGTTTAGGTTTTATCTGTTAGGAGCAGCACCTTCCTTCAGCCTAAAAAACTGCTGCTGTGAGGGTTTAACATCCGAAATCCACTGGGAGAGAGAGAGAGGGAAGAGTCCAATCCCATCATTCTCGAATGCGTCCCGGCTAAAATGCGGGTTTTGAGGCGGTCGGCCGCGGGAACATACTGTAGCTGGATGGGTGAAAGAAAGTGACTGATTGAAGAGGCAGCAGGGATACAATGGGGACAGACGAGTTGTCAAGCACGACAGTTTCATTGTCTGCTTGGAAAGCACTTGGTGGAGTGCGTGATTGCAGGGTGGCCAAGTGCTCAGAGAGACCGTTCTGTAAGCTCCAGCTGTAGCCGGTGTGTGTCAACACAACAGTCCTGCTGAAGGGCTCTTGAGCAAGATGCTGAACCCAACTCTCTGGATAAGAGAGATAAGATAAGATAAGGATAAGAGTGTCAACTGAAGGATAAGAGTGTCAACCAAATGTCAAGACACTATATTTTTCCAAGACTCACGGCCAAAACAAAAGCTTATAATTGGACTTCATTTACTAAAACATAATCAAATATGACACAAAAATCTCATTGGAAGTTGACTGACCAAGGCACTGTGATCAAACCATGAATGAAGATTATTTTGTGTAATAAAGCTTAATACTTTTAGCCTTTTACGCTACCAACTGTTTCTTTCTTCCACAGCAAATATCCACCGGAACAAGTCATCTAGTATTTGAGTCTTAAAATATTTTTTGTTTTTTTAAACTCTTAAAATCTGACAATGGGAGTGTAATAATTTCCCATTTCTGCTTTATTTCAAGATATTAACACTTGTTTCCAGAAAATCCCTAAAACAAGTGAAACTGCATTGGAAACAGGTAGAATTCCCCCACTCAGAATTTCTCACTTGTTTTAAGAAAAATAATTTTGAGACTAAATATGACACTAAATGACTTGTTACAATGGACATTTTTTGCAGCGTACTTTCATTCATTCATTGATGCCTCCCAGCTACATGGATGGAGGGAGAGGCCGCCATGTCTCCCCTCTCCCTGCGGTGTGTCACAGTGTGGGTGCCACTGGTCCGGCTGGCCAGTTACTGGCCATGCTGGGTGAGCTATGGGTGAGGTGAGGCGCGGGTGACTGCAGCATCTGCTCTCCCCGGGCACCGTTCCATTTCAAACGCCGCAACCTTCCTCCGCCTCGCATCATGACCTGTAACACGGTGGTAGTTGGATGCGGCCTCAAGCTCCTTTTCACCATTTCTCATCCCTGCTCTGTGTGATGTCAGCAAAGGCGTACAGTATTTTTCCTACATCAGTCCAAACTATCCGGACTGATGGGTGAGTGAAGGTGAAGCGGCGAAGGAGAAATGGGAAGCGTCCCAACATGGAAGGAGTAGCCGTTCTGGCCCGGAGCCCTCTGGCTCGCCGAGGGAAGGCAATAAAGGTGGCGCGCAGCTGAGCCAACAGCTGACAGGAACAGGAACCAATGTTTGGCCAAGGTCAGGGGAAGCAGAAACGGAGCGCGCACACACACAGGGGTGAGGACGTGACAGCAAAACGGGGTCAAAAGGCGCGGGGGGATGGTAATGTGGTGACCCAATACTCAAGAGGTGTCAGAGGGCTGACGGTGAGAGCAGAGGGACAACACCTGTGTTTGGTAATATGTGTATATATGTGTGTGTGTGTGTGTGTGTGTGTGTGTGTGTGTGCACGTGCATGAGAGTGTGTGTGTTTGGGTATGAGTGTGTGTGTGAGAGAGCTGGCAGTTGAGAAAGCCCTGTAATCAGTGCAGTTGCCAGCGTTGGCAGGTATTACCCAGCCTGCTACCAGATAGAGAGCCTTGCGCGCACACACACACACACACACACGAGTTACAGTTTGGCCAATAGGGAGCCTTGGCAGGGCCTTTCTCACCATGCCAGGTTCATTCAGGGTTTCCTCTCTCTCTCCAAGCTTTACCCAACGCTCATTTTATGTTCTTATGTATTATATAATCATATGTGAGATGATAAATAAAAGATAATTCATTAATAAAAAAAAGTCATTCATTATACACATACACTGATGCATGCAACCGCTACAGTTGTGAGGATATTCCATTGACTTACATTCATTCTCAATCCACCAATATAACCACAAAATTTGACTTTAGACTCTTATATTACTGCAATATTGCTATCACTACTGTACACAGCCACAATGGCAAAACACAAACTGACACTATGTGCTTGACACTTGTCTCACCTGTGTGTGTGTAGGCCTCCAGTCCCCTGCATTTGAAAGCATGGGTTGTTGGTCTGTTGGCCCGACATCTGCATGCACCATCGCGCGTTGCACAGCCACCAGCTTGCAAAATAGAAAACAATGAAAAATTAATGAGAAGAAAGATGCAGAGAGAAAGAAAGCAAAGAGAAATGAAAACAAAATGAAAGTCTTGGGCGGCAGACAGAGAAAGCTGGAGGGAAGTGTGCCTCCTTTGAAACGGAGCCTCTTAAATCCCCTGGGAGTCCAAGTCCTGACCTCTGGAGGGTTAGACATCAGCCTGCACACCTAAACCTAAACTCACTAGAGTTAGACTAAATTATGCTAAACTGGGCTAATTAGGCTAGTAGGCCAATGAACTTTACATTTTAAATTATCTTTTATTTTTTTTAAAGCCATTTAGCTGATGCACTTATCCGGGGCGCACTTTGTTATTCTGAACGTAGAAAACAATTTCCTGACTTTCAGCAGAACCCCTCACTGGGGCTTGGCGCGGCGCAATTTTCTCAGCAAAACACTTTTATGTTATTAAATCAGCGAGGGCTCGGCGTCCTCCGTCTGACATCACTCAGAGGACAGAATTCATTAACTCTCCAGTGAAATAAATCTGAAACCAAAGGACGCTCTCTACACTTTTGGGACATTTTACATTTTGAGCATTTTGCTTCCACTCTTAACCAAAGCGACTTACAGTGAGTGCAGCAGCAGAATAATCTTGAATTCCTGGACTGACATTTATAGAAACAAACAATACTGAAGAGTGCAAAGGTCAAAGCCACAGCTCCCTTTCACCAACTGGTCAGAGTGAATTAGTAGTTACAGCATGACAGACATCACAGACTGCGGAAAGAGGAAACCCTGGCCCAGTTGCAGCAGAGAGGGGAAAGCAGTGTCAGCTCTCCCTCAGTGTGTAGACTCTCACACAGCCAGATAGCTGTAATTACTTCAGCAGCAGACAATGATTAATTAAGCAGGAGAGAGCAGAATTAATGAGGTTAGCGCACACCTCAACTAGACTTGAAAAACTTCACACCACTCCCATGGAGACTGCGGTGTGTGTTTTAATGCACACAGAGCTGGAGACGCACACAGAGGAAAGGAAGTTGTAGAATTCAGCATTTCCACATCTTTTCATTTTTGTAAAGGCTCATGGAAGAATATTTTAGATTTAAAGCTGATTCAAATCCAACAGAATCTGCTCTGATCATTTCAACCCAGATACCTGAAACTATCCCTGGCTTCATGGGCTGAAAGAGGTATGAAGTCTTTTGTAGATTTATTTTTTTTAGGCTGAATTTACACTCGCAGACAGAGATCGCAGCTGATTTTCTGAGCTTGGCAAGGCGGACCACACGCAGGTCAACGGTTGATATGTGGTATGAATCAGATCAGCCCTGATTTGTGCTGCTCTGTCTCTCTCTCTCTTTATATAAGAGGTGTCATGGCTAACTGTGTGCTGAAATTGGACAGCCTAGGTTCCATTGCTCATATACTAAAACCTGTTCTAAATCATTCATGTTCCATCTTTATGCAGCATACATCCAATCCACCAGGCAGCTCTTACTCCAATAAAAGTTCATCTTTTAAAAGACTATACTGCACTGAATTTTCCAAATGAATATAGATATGTTTTATTGATTGATCTTTTTTGACATGTTTCAAATCCATGTTTACTTACTATATGTAGTCACGTTTTTTCTTCCATTCTGAATATAGCTTTTGCTTGGAAAGAGGACACCTTAACTTTGACCTAAATGATTATGCTTAAGTCTAGCAACGTTACATTAACACGCCATTGTATTGCTAGTCCAAGCCTTGGTTAAGTCAGTTGAGTCAGGACCTGATCAGATTTACATTGTGTGATGACAGACAGGTGGAGAAGACTGAAACCGTGATGCAGTGTGTTGTCCAGAATGCCCAAAGAGCCTGAGACACACTGTTTGATGATCAGATGTAGGTCTGAGCAATGAGTGAGTGTGGAAGTGCTGCAAGTGTGCAGGTGTGTATTTCGAAAACAAAGTTCCACGCATGCATCTAGGCTATGGCAAATAGGCCTGTATGTGGATTCAAAATGTTGAATAAAAAAATCGACTTCAGTTAACAAAGAAGCCGAACAAGGCATGCGTGAGCGCGTGCGGGTGAAAAGCTCGGCGTCCTAGTTTAGACGCACCTGTGTCAATTAGGCTACTACACAACGGATGTTGCTGCGGCTCACGGTCATGGTTTCAACCTGCTTTACTATGTATGTAAATCTGATTAATTAAGCTATGATGAATCACACCACATCTCTATCAATGACAGCTATATCACATAACCCAGTTGAGAATTGGATCACAACATCCACCCTCCATCCAGTTACATAGGCTTTCTGTATGTCAATTAACTGATACTTATATTGCTTCTCCAGGTAAATTTGAACACCTCTTGTCATCATGGTTTGCAGCGCAGACTGGCCTCCACCCGTCTAACATTATGTATGTAAATCAGTAGTAAATGAGCTTGACTGGTACACATGTAGTGGAACTTGGAAAGATACATAATTGGCGGGCAGGGGGGGGAATCTGGGGGTCCTCCCCCATAATTTTTTTTTAAATTTAAAACAAGTTTCCTGCATTTCTACACCACCTAACCTCTTGGATTAAGTCAAGAAACAGCCACCTGCACTAGTCTGATAATTAGCCTGATCAGCCACCGTCAGTAATCAATACAAACACACATTATTAAACCATTAATCAAACCAATAACTAGCAGCAGTCAACGTCAGACGACCTTATCATACTTTAGCAGTTACCTAGTGTTTCTGTAGTGGTGACAAAACGTTAAAAAACATACATATTAGCAGTTTGAATTAAACTGAAACTCCCTGCGCTCTCCGGGGAAAATATTACGCCAAACTCCCTTTAAGAAATATGACATATTAACAATTCCTGACGTGTCCGTAAAAACACATAACTCGAAGAAACACAAGATAAAAGGCGTCATATGTAGACAGTCTTCTTGTCAATTCGGCATCAATATAATCCATAAAGATAAACTGTATTTCCGTACAAACTTTACATTTTGGATTTTGTCGCCTCAACTCGCTACCAGCCGCCGTTGGTTAGCTGCGCTATTTTAGTGGGAGAAGACCGTGGAATGAGAGGCGAACCGTTACAAAAATTTGATTTCTCACTGAAATAAGTGCTGGTTGGGGGATCAGATACACGCCGAATTAAACACCGACTCATAACACTGTTAATTCACCGTCTATCATGTGTGTGTGACGGTATTTGAGGAGTCTTTTCGGCCGTTACCAAAGTAACTACCCGGTTTGCTGCTTCCTGTTTGGTGCTGGAGAGAGCGCACCTACCTTCCGATAATATTAAACGTATATGTTAATATAACATATGTTTGATTGGCTGGCAAAGTTAGCTAACGTTGACTGCAAATCGGTTCGGCATTTCGGTGACAGTACAATCCTACTTTTAGCTAGTTTAAAGTTTGGCTGGAGTCAGTGGGCCAAGCAGGTTCATTCAACATACACTAGCCTATCTTTTCCTATGTTCTATTTTCAGTCAATGATCGCAGTTAGATAACTGGCATGTTTCTTAGCTTTGTAACAGACTCCTGTGTGGATTCATTGACAGACTGTGATTGACAGCCAAAGCATGCTGTGGCAAACGATCAGCTACGGGTTCGACTGAACCAACTCAAAGGGTGGTCCAAAAATGTGTGATTTTTTTATTACTTGTTTTTGTCAGTTGCTGAAAATAGTAAAATGATCATTGATATAGGCTGCTTAAATATAATCACCTGATTGCGGGGACTGTATGATGATGAGTTTATTTTTAAAAAGACAAAAAGTGGGGTAGCAAAACCATAACTTTGCTCCCCCTAATTGAATAATGGGATGCATTTTCTCCACTTGCTCCATTGCTCAGGCCCTCACTTTTTGGCTCATCTGCAAAGGGTTGGAGTGGAGCAATTAACCTTCTGGCTCACCTGCAAAGGGGGAAAAAAATATATAACTGCATAATACTGCGCAAAACAAAAAATGTGTATTTTTGGAAACTACTGTAAAGCTCAGTGGGCCAAAGTGTGTTCTGAATGATGGAGATAAAACCTACAGTACAAAGTACAAAGTGCTTGTTTGGCTGCTGATCATAGAGCTGTAGTTGCTGCTGTATCAAAGTCATAGCTCCTTTTTAAACTGCTGTATGGAACCATCCTCACATTGTGGTATATAGTACCATGTTAAAATAAAATGTTTAATTGGAAAACAAGTCAAATAAGACAGCAGGCTTAACAGTGTGACTTCAGAAGTGGGTCAAACCTGCAGCACCTGTGGCATCTTTCATATAAAAACAATGGAGCAATGAAACTATCCAGATGCATCATTTTTTAATCCAATCAAGAAAGCCTATGAATTTACCCATTCATTTCAGTGGGAATTATTAAACCATTCTCTCATGAAGCTCATTTGATCCAACAACAGAAGTGACTTACATTCACTGAATCTTCACTTCAGTCCAGGCGTGAATGTGATTCATCTCAGTCACTGGGTGACATTTGGAGCGGAGACTGAGGGTGACGGAAGAAGACAGGCAGGGTGACACCAAGACTCAGTCAGTCTGGAGGACGAGACCTAAAACGCTATCGGCAGGATTCATAGATCACAAGTTTTTCTCACATTCACTCTAATCCACCAACATGCAAGAATGCATACTGCACATGTATATACACACACACACACACACACACACAGGCACCCCTACATCTCTATGTCCCTCATATTGTGTTCAACAGCTTGCAGTCAGGACAGACACACAATTGACCGTCACAGCGTATTTTAATCCGTTATAAATTACACTCACCATGCACCACAGCATAGAACAGTATCAATACATCCTGAGCAGAACTCGTTATTTCAACATTTCATATTTTGCCTGACAGAGAACTCCCAGTGTTTGATTAGAAGGGAATTTCTCTGTGGATTGACTTAAATGCCGACTCTAAAGCACCAATCAGGAAGAGCACTATGTGGACATCACTACAGCCTCGTTCCAACACGTTAAAATGCATCCTCACTTGCTGCCATGAATTGCTTTAATAGATTACAGTATGTGAAGGGGCACTTGCTCTGTCACATGGTTGGGAATAACACTTTTTTTTTTGTCTAATCTGTCAATGGAAAGTAAAGTAAGGATCCTTTTTGTGTTTGAACCAGGCTATAACATTGACAAAAGCTTCAAGTGAAAGATTGTAATTTCTGCTGCAAAGTGCGCACACAGCAATTGGCTCAGTAGTAAGACAACATGCAGATAAAAATATGTAAAAGTGGTATATACAATTAAAAAGGACTGATAGAAAATAAGAAGCAATATTGATAGGATTATAGCACAAAAAGTGTCTGTTGCCATTAGCAAAACTGGAAATTTGACTGTAAATGATAATCACAGACTGCAATTTTTCTTATAAAACATTTACCTTTGATCTGAGTTCAAAAGTACAAATTTCCTCACAGGCTTTCAACAGATTTTGGATTCAACATACTCAATTTCTAATGCTTATATAGCGGACAACTAATACCATGCTGGTGGAGTGGAAAGGCATAACCCCCACTTCAGATTAAGGCTGGAGCGTACATAAAAAAGGCTCAGAACTGTTCGTACTAATGACCAGGGTTTGATTTTCACAAGACAGACTATTTTGACAAAGACGAAGCAGTATTACCCTGGAGAAACATCACAGCCATGACATTTGAAACCAACATCGCAGAGAAACCTTGACCGCTTGAAAGGACAGAAACAATTTACAGTTCAAAAAACCCGCATACCACAGCGTAGATGAGGCTGATGCATTTCATGAGTTCACACAGATTAGTGGAAGTGTACAATAGCTTATATCGATTACACACAGCGGGGCGGGAGAGCTCCCCGAATCACATTCAACAACATTCAGCCCTAATGCAGTAGGAATGAACATTTATTAATCAAATCTGAACCGATACCAGGATCACATATCATTAGCCCGCTATTATCATCCCCTCATCAGATATTGACGATTCCAATGATCACATTAAGGTGTGCTTGAGAGGAACACATCGACAGGAACGATGGCTTTTTTCCGCAGTAAGTGCTGCTGATTTTTTAGTGCACCTTTCGATAAGGGATTCATCTGGGCCTGCTCTGCTTTATCCACAAAACGCAGTGGATTTGCATGTACCATCCACTTGCTTCACATGTAAAAGGAACAGTAAAACAGGAGCAGAGATCTTTAGACTCCACTGAGCTTTGAAAGTGCATCCACACTCCAGCTGGTAGGTAGGTTGATTGTTGCTGGAGTGCAGTAAGTACAGGAGTGCTTTTCATTTAAAGCTGGTGTAAACTGGTCCCTTCAGCCTGTTGTTGTTGAGACCAAAAGTGAATTATTGGGTGTAATGCTGTGAACTAGGTGTCCGCCTGAGTGTAGAAACAAGGCAGTGAAAGTGATATATAGCTCAGTGGTGAGTTAATTCAACCAATCATGTGCACTTGATAATGCCAAAGACAAACCTGCTCTCACCCACCGCTCTAACATCCATGTTTCTACACAGGCGCTCACCCATAAATAGCACAAGAGCTTGTACTGTTGTAGTTTTCCCAAGAACATTAAGGTGTCGAGGTGTTCTTGGAGTGTTTTGGTTTTTAGTCTTTTCATCACACCACCCTCCGCAGGACGTAGAGGATGCCGATGTTGTCGATGGTGATGAAGGTGGAGAAGTCGGGCGACACGTGGATCTTCTTCAGACTGGTTCCCGTCGGGTAGAAGGTCTGCAGGGCCTCGCCCCTCTCCACGTCCCACCACTGACCGAGAGAGAGAGAGAGAGAGAGATTTGAGTTTATATAGTATACTATTAAGACTCAAACTCACACACAAACACCAACACCCACCCACTCAAAATCACACACACACACACACACACACACACAAACACACTCTCACTCACAAACACACAAACTCACACACACCTCCCAGCAGCTTTACTGAGTGATTCCGTTTAATCTCGGTTTAAAGCTGACATTTTCCATTGAAGCTCCATCTCACTGGGATGAATCATCAAAGGCACATCAAGTCAATCATTTATAGCCTGGCATGAGTATGTGTGTGTGTGTGTGTGTGTGTGTGTGTGTGTGTGTGTGTGTGTGACTGTGTGAGAGGAGTGGAACACACTTAACTCTGACAATATGAACCATTTTAATTTCACTTCCAAACAATTAAGTCATACCTCTTCAATCTGAATAAAGACGACATGAATCAAATCAATAAGTCGAGGCTTTAGCAGTTTGCGTCAGTGCAGTACGTCACTTTATTAAACTGGGCTGTAGACTGTGTGTGTGCTGGTTGTAAAGCTGTAGCTGCTCTGCGAGTATCTGGTGTGTGTGTGTGTGTGTTTGGAAAAGAAAGCAGGCCAACTCTTCAGTCTCTAGACAGACAGGCAGACAGACAGACTGCAACAGAAGTGGTGGTGGCAACAGATGTCTAGCTTACAGCACAATCCCAACACACACACACACACACACAGTTCATTAATCACACAAACCCTCCAACAGCACTAAAGGGAGCTTATTTGCATATTCCCGCTATAGCAGTGAAAGATTCCGGGTGGATAGCTAGTTAGGTGTGTGTGTAGGTGTGTGTATATTTCGCTATGTCTTTGTTTTTCCAGTTTCCAAGTTTTTGCCAGTGTGCTGTTCTGTGTGCATATACTCCAGGGTGTGAGTGTGTGTGTGTGTGTGTGTGTGTGTGTGTGTGTGTGTGTGTGTGTGTGTCTGTTCATGCTGAGTAATGGCTCAGTATGGGCTCTGTCGCTGCAGGGGGTTGGCCATACTCCTGTTGATTGGACTTCCTCCACTGCAACCATCAATCCACACACACACACACACACACACACACACACACACACACACACACACACAGTCTTGAAGTGCAGCTGGTTTACTGTGATTGGAAGGGGCTTCACAGAGAGTTTGCCAATCCTTCGTCACAAGAAATAATCAATATGGTCAACTCAGTGATACTACAGGAGATAGAAGCATATTAACAGGCTTATGTTTACCTCAGTGAAGTGTAATGTGGATGGAGAGGAGGAGAGAGGAATGGGTGAATAACACACACGGACATGCACTTACATAACTGTACAGGTCTGAGGTCAGCTAACCTCCAGGTATTAATAATTCAATCCACAAAGACCTCTCTCTCTCTCTCTCTCTCTGTCCAAATACATGTGTCCTTCTTGGCCCTTTCACCTCATCCTCTCCTTTCTCACGCCCTCTCTTCCTCCCGAGTCCCCATCGAGTCACAGTACTAGATGACATTGCATGGCTTTGCACTTTGGACCAGAGGAAAAAAACAATAATAATCTTACACAACGTGATATTAAAAAACAACAACAAAAACACACTCCTCATTCCTGACCTATTGCAAGTAAACATTACAAAAAGGGGAGAAAGTCTCAGTTTGCTTTGTTCAGTGAAATGATGACATGCACATGCTTCATTTGAATCAAATTTTTCAATGTGGCTCTTACTAATGGTCTTTTTTTGCCATGTTTTTATGTTCTATATAGCTACTAATGTAAAGGCTGCTTAACATAAAGCCGTAAACAACGCCACAAATCCATGGCTGTGTAAGCTGCATGGCCTTTATTCAAACTAAATAATGAATTTCACTTGTGTTTTTGTCATGTTTACATGTTCCATGATGAATCTTGGTGATGTTTACATACAGTATACCACAGAGATAAATGATACGCAGTCCGCTCCAGGCCTAAATGTGACACCTCAGTGAGCTAATGTGACATTTAGTCAAACAAAATAATTTCCGTGTTTCTACATGTTCCATATAGCTAACATACAGACTGCCACACAGGCCTAAATATGACAAATTGGTGCTTGTGTGTGTGGCATTTAGTACAATCCTCTAATGATTAGAGGATGGCACAAGGCAGGACGCAAATATCAGCTAAAGCAGGTTCTGTGTACAGCATACCGTACACAAAGATACTTGATACAGACAACCTTTGGAGGTGGTCCAGTTTTTCCAACAAATATACCCAATGGTATTTTTTCCATTATATTTTTGGTTCCTCATAGCCCACCATGTTATCCAGACTGAGTTGTGGTGGCACAGGGTGGATTAGCGGTTAGAAAAACAGTCCTGTAAATAGAAGGCCAACATGTCCATCAACAGCCACCTCACATTTTCTGGCATTAAAAAAGTCTCATTACACAACGGTTGTGCTTGCAAAGTGGGAACATTGCAGCAGCGACAACAGAGAAGCTAACAACAGCCTACAGAAGGAGAAACGGCCAGCTTTCCTCTGGTGACTGAGTGAAGAACTTTGCAAAGTTATAGATCAATGTCTGCAGCGGCATGTCGGCCTCCATGTTGAACACTGAATTTTGATGCCGTTATAAGATGATAGCCCACAAAGAAATACAGATTAATAAAGCAGACATGCGTATATGGGTCTGGTGTGCGTGGTAGTGACATCACTGTGTACGAGGCTCAGTGTGAATTGCCTCATACATGCGATGGACCTGGATCAGCATACCATAATATTCCCAGTCGAGTGTGTGAAGGGGGTATTAATATTATTTACCCATCTCAGGCATCGCCATTACCTCAAACATTCAGCCGTGTATGATCTCCTTCAGAGGCTACTGCGTGTACTCTATTGGATACGGATCATTCATGATAGATTAAAGCCGGGTGGTTTGGTACGGAGATGAAGAGAGAGTTAGAGAGGTGTGGACGGATGGAGGACGATAGACAAGATAGAGGAGGGATCAATAAAAAGGTGGAGAGCTGAACAAGGCTCGACACGCAGCAGATTTCAGAGGAGGGAGTGAGACGCTTGGTTAAAGTGTAATTGCGTCTGAATGGGGGGGGGGGGGGGGGGGGGGGGACGGCTGCCGGCTGCCAGAGCTCGCACTGATGGCTCAAACGCGGAGATAAATAATACACAGATGCACACACACACACACTCGCACATTTATGCACATATGCGGGGATAAACAGCCAAGCAGACAGACTGAAGCAGACCAGCAGACACACAGAAGGAGAGATCGGGGAGAGTCGAAGAACAACAAAATTGAATCAGACAAGAGCAAGAGCCAGATGACGAAACTCTATGAAGAAAGAGAAAAGCACTATCTGGTAATTAAAAAAAGGATTAGCGGAGAGTTGCAATGTTTGGAGGAGAGAGAGAAAAAGTATAGGATAAATATTTAAAAAGAGAAAAAAGTCAATAATTCGAATGGCTAAGTTG
This sequence comes from Centroberyx gerrardi, assembly GCF_048128805.1. NCBI lineage: Eukaryota > Metazoa > Chordata > Actinopteri > Beryciformes > Berycidae > Centroberyx > Centroberyx gerrardi. Next base: position 9,054,056 of record NC_136020.1, read on the forward strand.
AGTCTAGTCTGTTGGCTGGATGGAGGGACGGAGGGATGGTGGGAGATGTGAGGACAGAGAGCGAGGAGTTGTGGCTGGCTTCAGGCTGACACTGGATTTACTATGGGAAAAAACGGCCAGAAAATCACTATGTTGAATCATTTACACTAGACGACGGTGACTAGACTGGGCTGGATGGCATGCATATTTATGTACTTGAATGAGAGAGAAATAGAAACAGAGAGAAATAAAGAACCAGGTAGATAGAGAGAGGCAGACAAAGAGAAGAAGATTCAAAGACATGAGAAACATTGGTGGAGGAAGGAGGAAGATGAATGAAGAGAAAGGGATGGTAGGAAAAAAGATGATGGAAGGTGGACAAACAAAGACAGACTGGTGCATTGAACAAACTGACAAATGCATATTAAAGACAGCCAACACAAACACACTACACATTTACACAACAACGTGTTACATGCACACACACAGAAGATGAGTCTCCTTCCATAAAGGTTTGGTCTCTCCTATGGGAATATGCAATTGTGTTTGTGTGTGTGTGTGTGTGTGTGTGTGTGTGACACAGAGCGCTCATATCCACAGAGCAGATGGCTGATGTGCTGATATGAACACTATCACTGCAGGACCATTGATTTATGGGAGAGCTAGTGATGCGCACAGACACAAAACGACTGTGTGTGTGTGTGTGTGTGTGTATGTGTTGGTGGGAGAAAGAGAGCACAATACCTTAGGGTGTGTTTACTGTAGAAGCGAGTATGTGTGTATTTGTGTGGCCATCTTGGGTTTTCATCTAGTGGCAAGAAATATTTAGAAACTTGCAGCGCAGCATCCTTGCTTCCCTTTGTGGCAAGGCTGCTAAAATTAACTCCAACGATGGCTCAAAAACGCTTTTGCTACGATGTTCAGCTGTACATTGCATGCGTATATATAAATGCGATTATATAAAAAATGGCTGACACTTACACACTAGCAGGGAAATGGTACACACTTGCATTAAGCTTGTAGATTCCCATCTAAACCACACATTTCCAGAATGTCGGTGAGCCAAAAACCATTTTTGTTTGCTGCATTGACTTTTACACATTTGACTTTCTCTGCTGTAAAGACTGTAAAATGGTAAGAATTAGTTACCTGGATGACCTGTGTGCATCTACAACACACACTAGAGGGGGAGAAGGGTATACAGTATATAGGCTATGTATCATTTTGCTTTGGAGGGGTCTTGATGGTAGAAAACAAGAGCCATTATACCTTTATCTACACCTACACCTGCCCCCTCTTTGAAAAGCCACTTCATTCTGCATTTTCAGATAAGCTCTCTCCCTCTCTCTCTCTCTCTCTCTCTCTCTCTCTCTCTCTCTCTCTGTGTCAAGCTCACACACACGGGTCAAAATCGCATCTGGGAAAGCCGTGATAGCCACTGTGTGTGTGTGTGTGTGTGTGTGTGTGTGTAACCCTAATTCAGCTCACCTAGCAACAGGATCGCCCAAATCTGCTCTGACGGGCCTTCACCGTTAGCCCCGGTTCTTGTGGAGCTAAATAGGTCTGCTTATTCAGGCTACCTGGGGGAAAGTCAGCAACGGTTACATAACTGAAATACCTGTGTGTGTGTGTGTGTGTGTGTGTGTGTTCTTGTGAGGGCCAGAGCGATGCTTTGGTGTGAGCGAGTGCGCGGTTGTGTCTTTCAGAGAGGGGTGGGGGGGGGAGTAATTCATCTTCCTCGTACATAAATAGCTCAGACACTGAGTCCGCGGGGAATGGGTACAGTTTCCCTGTTTTATAAAAACTCATAAAGACTCTACAGCCAGCGGGACGCACACAATGGACAGAGGGAGGAGGGGAGGGGGGATAAAAGAGAGAATAAAAGAAAGAGTGGATACCAGCTGGAGTAGATTCAGGAGGTTTTGGAAGGCCACCTCCATTTCAGTGAGAAAGAGCGAGAGATTTAGTGTGTGTGTGTGTGTGTGTGTGTGTGTGTGTGTGTGTGTGTGCACGACCAGACCCAGAGTCTTGCCGAGAGGGAAACACTCTGACACTGAGGGTGAATTATTCATCCAAGGTTCCGTCCGCTGAAATATTGATGCTCAGACAATCCACTCTCCCCTCCATCCATCCCTCCCTCACACTCACTTTCTCACTCGCTCTCTTTCTTCCCTCTCGCCATTTCTCACACACCTCCCTTGCTTTATTTCCTCCGGCAACTCTTTGTTCCTCGTGGATGTGACCGAGAACAGGAAAAAAAAACAAAAAAAACGGGGAAACAGAAACGAATGTGGGCTGTGTGGCCCCAAAAAAAGATATAGAGTCTGAAGGGAAAAGCTGAAAAATATCACATCCTTGGCTTTTCTTTCCCATGAGCTTCCATCTTCCCCATCTCTCTCTCTCTCTCCCTCCCTCCATCACTTTCACACCTCTCTCTTTCTTCCGTCGAGGATGAGTCTACCACCTTATAATGGGCTGAATTCTGCATGTCTTTGATTGCGTGTGCATGAGAGAGAAAGAAAGCAAAAGAAAGAAGAAAAAGAAAAGAGAGGGACAGAGGGATAGAAAATGAGAAAGAGAGATAGACAGAGGGAAAAAGACAACTACATAGAGAAGAGAGAGATACCGCAAAGAGAGAAAGTTAGAAAGAGATAGAAGATAGAAGTAACATAAAAAGCGATACATGGTGAGAGAGAATGGGAGAAAGAGAGAACGAGACAGCATAAGAGTAAGAGAGAGTAAGAGAAAAACAGAGAAAGAGTAAGAATGAGATGAGAGAAATGAGGCAGACGGATATAGAGTTAGAGAGAGAAAGATGGTGTAAAGGTGAGACAGTGAGAGGGCAAGAGAAAGAAATGAAGAGAGAGAGGGTAAGAGAATGTAGGAGAAAGAGTAAGAAATGATAATAAGGAGTAAGAGAAAGCGAGTTTGTGTGTGTGTGTGTGTGTCCATGCATATTCTATGAAGCATACTTGTGTGCAGAGATGTGTGTTCACCCTCACCATCATCCTCTCCGCCTCACCCTCTATCACTGATCTCCCGCCTCCCCTCCGTCTCATTTCATCTCCATGTGATTCGCAGACACAGAGGCCCTTCTTCTCCAGCCAAAGACAATTAACCCTGGCTTAATGAGCAAAGCTGGGGAAACAACCGCCTCCGAGAGCCAGATAAATATTTCACCAGCCTGTGTTTATACCCCGAGCCTGAGAACAGAGCGCAGAAACCAGGCCAGATTCCTTCCGAGCTTAACGCGTTCAAAGTTCTTCGTTGTTGCCTTCTCTCGCATGCGAGGATGCGGCTGCAAATGTTAAAGCGGAGAGACGCGGAGCTATGGATAATGTATCGAAGTAAATCGACTCATTTCGGATACAGGCGAGGAAGAAAGTGCGCACAAGTGAAATGTAATTTCTCTGGAATAAAAAAAAAAGAGAAAGTGATAATACAGAATACAGAACAATGGATACTGAGAGAGAGGCAGATGCACTTCAAGGAGCTGTTTTGCATCTTGTGTGTGTGTGTGTGTGTGTGTGTGTGTGTGTGTGTGTGTGTGTGTGTGTGTGTGTGTGTGTGTGTGGGTATTTTTAGAGGCAGGTCTCTGCTCACAGCGGTGCAGACTGGTTCTGCTCTGGAGCAGCTCAGTGGGGTGCTTACCTCTGAGACGGCGTGACGGCAGAAAGCGTCGAATCAAATCAAAACTGCGAAGTGCCGCCTTAACCAACAAGGCTGCCTGTTATATCGACTCATTTACATGTCCTCTCAGAAGACAGCAGCTGTCAAATTGTGTTATTTCCATCTCTCAAAACAATTCTGAAGAGGGGGAGGGGGTCAAAGTAAAAACAAAGGGGCGCAACTAGCCTGTTAACCAATATAGCAATAACACCCAAGAGGGCGTTCTTTACTGTGATTATGGGCAACGTGCCAGTGCAATAGGTACTAAGTACAGCTGAGTGCTAGCAGCACCATATTAGATTAGATTAGATGAAACGTTAATGATCCCCGTGGGGAAATTGGGTTGTTGCTGCTGCTGCAAATAACAGGATACAGTGTAGAAAAATAGGATATAAAAAAATAATAGTGCAAATAGGATGCTAAAGCTAACGCAACCAACAATTTCAGCACTAGAAAATACAGTATTAATAAAAAATATGACAATATAGGACTTTATAGCATACATTCAGGGTATGAAAAAACTATGAAAAAGTATGAAATAAATGAAAATATAGGCATATATGAAATAATAAGAAAATATGAGAATATGGAAAAATATGTGAATTAGACGCAAGTAGTACCCATGATGACAATAAAGAAGGTCCTCAAGGGTATTATGAAACAAGAAACATCGCCAACTCGCTCCCTGGCTGCCACAAGAATTGACATAGCGATTAATAAAGCATTGCTATCCGAGCTTTATGGGAATTACCACGGCTTATACGCGTCTTTGACCGGCGAGATTGCTTGGCTGGAACTACTTCTTGTATAATGTGGATTAACAATGCTAACAACCAAAGGACAACTGCAGAAACTTTTCCACACACGATGACAAGTGTCTGGTGAAGAAAGAACAGCTAACGTAATGCAAGATGTAATGATGCTGGTGGGTTTAAAATATATACTGTACATAGAGACAGTTATGCAAGATACAAGATATAGCAAGATACAACTCCAACACAACTACAATTATTAAAAGCTAGTTTTGCCTGTGTTTCTTGTGTCTAATGTACAATGATGTAAATATGGCTGGGAAAGTCAGAGTTTTCTATGATACCCGAGTTGCTGAGATGTAACTCTTAGGGGGTGGCGATGCAAGCCATGTCAAGACCTGATGATCAAAGTAATGCATTGTTTTATTATATGGCATTGCCTAGCAAGTAATTGGCATTGTTGTGTTTCTAATTTCACTCTTTTCTTTAAGTTGTTTTTCTTTTAAATCGGTTAATTAAAACACCAGTTACATTGCCCAATGTGTCTGTTCTCCTATTCTTTAAGCCTACTGCATCGCAAAGTAGCTCTGTGCCACTTGGTTTCTAAAATAAAACAACAGTCACCAAACAAATAGCTATTTTTGTTACAGGGTCCATTTTGTTGTCATTTCCGACAAAAGCACTTGAATATGCGACGAGTCTCATATTTACGTCTGCTGAGCTCAAAAGAAGGAGCTTACAAGGAGCACCTGAAGGCAACATAACTCCAGCCTGGGAAAGAAGAATGAATACTTGCACTGATTGATGTTTAGCCTTGAGAGGGAGAACTAAGGTCTGCTTTGGCAGGGAGGAGGGAGAGAGACACGTTTACTTATGGCTTAGGCAATCTCTTTATAGAAGACTCTCGACTGCCTGATATTCCATTTATCCCTGTGAGAGCTGATTGCATTCACTCCCCACTCTGTCCTTTTCGCTCCATCCCTCATTGCTCACTCCCACGCAATTGTTTCTTAATCTTTACAGATTCTCCTTCCATCAACTCGCTCTCTCCAGAGGGGAGGTCAGGGTAACCTTGACTCCATCATTGCACCATCTTTCCCTCCCTTGCTTCTTCCCCCCCCATTGTCTTTGAGTCTCGCTCAGAGTGATGACGGGCTGCAACCGCTCACTGGCCGCTGAGGCCTCGTTAAGATACGCTTAGCGATCATAACTCAGACCGAGAGAGCAAAGGAGAGAGAGAGAGAGTAAAAAAGCATATTTGAATTTGAATTTAGAGAAAGAGAAAATTAGAGACAGACGGGAGAAACAGAAAGACCTGAGGGGCGATTACAATCTCCAGTTTTGATACGGCTTTACTCTGATCTACACACTGAACATCATTTTAAAGAATAGCTCCATATAGGGAACCTTAGTGCATGGGGTCAAGAATGTGAAAATCGAAAAAAAAAAAAAGCTGGAGAATGTCACCTACCAACGAGAGTCACAAATGTGGCCAGACGAGGGAAATGACAAAACCAGGAAAAAAAAAATTAAAAAGGTGCGAAGAGAGATAACATTGGAGGAGAAAGCAGGAAGAGTGGGTCTGGTGGGAACTCGGAGAGAAAGAAAGAGAATGAGAGCGAGGGGAGTGTGAGAAGGTGAGATAAGGTGGAATTGTGTTTCTCTCTCTCTCTCCTTCATCACAGGCTCAGCTGATAAGTGATGTCTGACAACACTGGTGGCAGGGGAGAGCTGTCATCTAAAACACTCCCATCCATCTGAGAATAGGCTGTTTGGGTGGGTGTGTGTGTATATGTGAGTGTGTGAACATGTGCGTGTGTACATGTATGTGTGTATTTAAGTGAGTGCGAGAGTGTGCACGCCTGTGTGCACACTCAGAAACGTGCAAGTGTGGAAGACTAAAAAAGGGAATAAGAAAAGCGATTGTGTTATTGCCGTCTTCCTTCTTACTTGAATTAAGGGTTTACAAGCTTCTTTATGGGTTGAGTGAGTTTCATCACCCCAGAGCTCAGGCTTGAAATACCAAATTAATTCTATAACTTCAAAAATGCATGGATTTTTATTCATCTAAGGAAGGATAAAGGTGGTATGTGTAGCGTTTTAACATCAAGAAGTCATTGGACTAGTTTTTGCGGGGGGGTATTTTATTATAAAAATGTTTTATATACATATATTTGTCTTGTTTGTAACTACTGTTTTTTCCATATACATAATGTTTATATGCCATTATTATTTTTGTATGTATGTTTAAAAAACATGTTGAAACGATTTGAGAAACTACTGTTTACAATGTGGAAAAACACCAATAAAAAGAGTTTTGAAAAAAAAAAGAAATCATTGGACAAGTAGCAACATCCTCTTTATGACTGGAAGCATCAGGGTTTAGGGGAAATGTGGTCTTAATTTTGCAAAACATCAACACTAACACCACTGGCATGAGACAAAGGCTACCAATTTTCTTGACCATGTCTCATTTTTTACTGTAATAACACAAAGCACAATTAATTCAACAATTATGTACTCATGTTTATAAATGATACCTTTGAATGAGCATGCATGCTCTTTTTCAAAAACACTTCACATTCACACAGTTACACATATTGACACCTGGGAGCAGCTCCCTGGATCAAACCGGGGGTTCAGTGCCATGCTCCTCAACTCAGCAGTAGTTGCTGAGGGTGGGAAAGTGGTTCTCACTTTCCTTGCACATTCCCTTCTCAATTTCTTAATTTGTGAGAAAGCTAACACATTGGAGATTAAAGTTTGTTTTTTTTATCCGGCAGCCAGTGGTATGATGGTTGCGTCAGTCGGCTCCGACGCCAGCCAGTCCAATCCAACTGAAGTAGGAGGCTTAACAGAACAGAACAGATCTCCCATCTCCCCTGACAAGATGGCATCGCAGCCGGCTTTTGACTGACAGCTGGCTTAATAAGGCAGACAGAGCTGGGGAGTAACTGGGGATATGGATTAAGGTTAAATAAGGACAGGGCCTTTCATGTCGCTGTTCTAGTCCGTAAAGACACTAATGAATCCACAACACTGGGAAACTGCTCATCATCATAACACAACAATACGTTGTGAGTTATGTAGATCTGTGTCAATATTTATAAGGTGGCATTTGTACAATGCTTTTGTTTTGTTTGCAATGTGATGGCTTGATGTGAATTATTCTGGACTGCCAGGCATGTGTGGAACAGTGTGTGTGTGTGTGTGTGTGTGTGTGGGGTGTGCAGTCAGGATGAGCCTTTTCACACCTGCCGCCTCCCTCTTGGATCATGGCACTGTGACAGATTGTCTCACCAGCATTTGGAGTTTTTGTGTGTGTGTGTGTGTGTGTGTGTGTGTGTCTGTGTGTGTGTGTGTGTGTGTGTTTGTGTGTGTCAAGGCCAGGTGTGAGACAGGTACAGCATTTCCTGGCAGGGCCCAGAGCAGAAGGGAGGAGGACTGATGGGAGTCAGTGTAGGATATAACAGCCTCTCTCAGAGGGCTGGCCCACACCACTTCATCACACCCCGACACACCCCGACACAAACACACACACACACACACACACACACACACACGCAAATACACTCATCTGCACATAGGCATGTATGCTTATAAACTCGCAATACACACCATGCTATTCCTTGTTATGCTGTTTGTTATGGACACTGAAACAAAATTGGTCACTGGTGATGAAGAGCCTTAAACTGTACTATAAAACACACACACACACACACACACACACACACAACAGGGGATTGGAGGGGCACATATCCCCCACACAATAGCCTGCTGCTTTTAATTACACTCACACCATCCATCTGATAATACAGAGAGGGAGGGAGGGAGAGATAAAAGAGAGAGAAAGAGAGAGAGTTGGGAAAGAGAGCGAGTAAGAGAACGAGAGACAAACAGAAAGAAAGAGCTAAAGATGATTAAGGAAAGAGGACAGACAGAAGAGGAAGGACAACGGAGATGTGCCAGACAAAGCAAGAAAACATCCTTCCACACAGGAAGCCAATCTGGTTACAAAGAGACAAATAGACAGTGGCACACAGTAAGGATTTATCACGCTACGAGCCTCATGTTGCATCATATCAACCCGTGCACCGAGCACCATGGGACGCATCACCCACTGCCGCGTCTCCTGCTCTTATCCGACCAGCATCAACATCATCCTGTTTAGCAGCGATAGCAACACACTGAGTCACAGAAGGCCGTCTGCTATTCAGAGCCGGGATCAGACGGGAGCTGATAGCTGAAAACTCGTCTCTTCATGTCCGACCTCTCCCCACTGAACCATATCCTCCTTTTTCTAGCACTTCTATCGCATGAATATTGTCAGACTTGAGCACTACGGCTCTGATGTTGCACTCATTGTACGTTGCTCTGGATAAGATGGTCGGATAAATGCCCAAATACAGTAGGGACGCATTTTTGTTGTTTTATTTATGATGTGATTTTGAATGTAAATGATACCATGAAAATTAAGCTGAAGTAAAGGCAGTCACTTTAAACCGAATACACTTCCATCCGTATCAGATAATCAGCTGGAAAACTGCAGTGCTTCTCCTTAATGGTCTCCCATTTTAAGAGCACAAAAAGTATTTTGACAGATCAAGATTATAATCAATCGAATAATCATTTTAGTAATTACACAAACAACAATTAAAAGAGGCATTTCGCCCATAACCCAAATGAATGTTATCAAGTTGCTGCTATTTACAAATAGTCCCCCACAGAAGCAGTATCACTCACTGGGACCTGGCGCTGTGCAATATTTTCATCTAAAGAATTTAATTGCGCTATTTAATCAACTTAGCTCAGCGTCCTCCGACTCACATCACTCAGAGGACAAAATTCATCAATGCTCAAACACAGTAACCCTCAAACCAAAGGACACAGTGAAATGCTGTGTACAGTTTTGGGAAATTTTACATTTGGAGTATTTTGCTGCCAGTCTTATCCAGAGTGCAACAATAAGCTTTACTTTCAAGATCATCAACAGCAAGGAAAACAAGGGTCAGAGGTCACAGCACCCAGACAAAAGATGTGACAAATACTCCTATGTCCCTACATTGAAAGAGGCATGCTAGGGAAAGAAGAGCTTCCAAGACCTTTTCTGTCTGGTTCTTATTTGACATGTGTGACACAGTGTACATAATATATTAGCTGTATTTGTAGGTGGAGTGCCCCTTTAGTGTACACTGACATCAGCGGTCTGGAGGGTGTATAAACACCACAAGGCACTTGACGTCTTCTTTTTAGGGTAGCGTATGATTCAATCATATTCTAAAAACCTGTTAGCATTTCTGTGGACCCCTGTGAGTATCCTGCTGTAAGCAAGACTTTATTGGATGAATGGTTTACCAAATGACTGTAAGTGATGAAAGGTCTGTGGTGCTGTGCCAAACCAGCCTCAAATCCACATCCCCCTTCTGCCAAGCTTCATGGTAATTTCTCATGATGAAGCTTCCCCATTGCACAACAGGAAACTAAGTTGAGGAGAGAATATTTTTGAAGTTCTATAAAGTCATGGAAGCGGGAGCATACTGAGCTTGAGGCTGTTTGATACCTCAGTGTTGTTAATTCAGTCATCAGCCTGCGTATATGCTCTTACACTAGATACTAAATTTGTAGATCTGTAAACCGCAAACATCTGTTAACCTGCAGACGTATTACTAGTCAGCTTGGCAAGAATACTCTCAAGCTAATAGGCGCTCTGTATTAGTACGACGAAGATGCTGTACCTATGTTTTAATCCTCAATATGTTCCATTTCTTGTACTCTCACCTATATCCTATTCTTCCGCTGCAGCAGGAATGACCTAATTTCCCCCTGTGGATCATTAAAGTTTCATCTTATCAGGTCATGTGGTGTATTTCTAGACAAAAAAAAAAAATATGTTTGTACCATTCTGCAAAGCCATTGTTCTGATTTTTTAACGGATTCGAGCCTAACTTCACCGTGAATCAATCTACATCTCAGATCCTAACGCACGTCTTACATAATCCCACTGATCCTCCGTAATGAGATCTCTCCCTTACAGCAGCCGAGGACAGCTGCAAACCAAATACCCTTGTGAGGGCGTTCAGTCATATACCGAGCTTGTTACCAAGAATTACTGAAGGAAAAGTAATTAAGAGATTCCATTTTTTTCCCATATCAGTAAATAAATTATTTGGGCATACTGGTACTCTTGCTTCTTCACATTTTATATGGAAACGGCGTTCCCTTTTCATCGTGTCCTCCTCTGAAGCCTGGAACAGCCAAGGTGTGTGTGAACTTTATAAATATTAACTTAACTAGGCTGTTAAAAGGATTGGATTTAAGTGTAATTGCAAAGTTTTCGTTTTGGGACGTTCGCTGATTGGAACACTAGCGAACATTGAGACATGCATGGGCAACAATCATTAAAACAGACAGACAGTTATATTATTATCCTGCTTCCTCACTCTCCAGGCTACATTATCTGTCATTAGGAGTACACACTCTGTCATGGTAATTACTATGACAGACAGGACGGCCTCTTGCAGCTCTCCGGCCGACAGACAGTACGATTAATCAATCAAAGCTCATTACTCAGGGGGTTCGGCCCTTCAAGACAGGCATAATAATCCATCACTGCTCCTCACATCCACGCGCTGATCCATCAACTCAACGCGGCTTGGTGCGGATAAGAGAAGAGAAAAAAAAGGCTGTAAAATGGAGCGATAGAGTGATCTGCTAGCTGATCCCCCAAATGATTACGACTGTCATGACGGAAGACAAGTTGATGAGCGCTACATTAGCGCATGAGGTACAGTAGGCCCGTCTGTGGAATTAACTAATTAACAAATCAGACGGCAGATTAGTGGACTTCAGTGGCTGTAACAAGCAAGTGCTCTTTGGCAGGAGGTCCAATATCTTGTGTGAGACCTCTCTGCCAATTCCATTCAGTCTAATGTTTCAAATAAAATACTGCATGTACCTACAGAGCTACCTTGGTCACAGTTTAGTTTTTAGTTATTTGCACAATAGTAAAACATAGAAGCGAAGTGATTACAGCTGATAAAATATGATGATAAAAAAAAACACAGAAAGAAGAAATGCAAATTACAAATTTGTGCAGGTGAGATAAAAAAAAAAAAAAACACCCAAGGGAAAATTTTACCTCAAAACAAAGGAACCAAGAAGCAAGCAAACAAAACAACCTAAAAAAAAAAATCAAGATGGCAAACAACGGCAAAGCCAGATTAGGTAACAGCATCTAAATAACAACTGAACACAACATGGTGGGAAGTGGTAGAGCAGCAGCACACAGAGGAACACTAACATGTTCACCTGTTGCTGGAACACAGCCAAATGTAAAATAAAAATCCATACTGAACCCATCTAACTCCTATCAGTAGTTTGCTTGTGAGCTGCACATCAATTCAAGCGACACTTTGCACTCTTTGCTGACAGAAAGTTACTAATTTTAAACCCTTTAACCTCTTTTTCGCATATGATGTCATGCTACTGTGTCTGGGGCTCGTGTTGGCACCCCATCTTTCTTCTTAATAGCCTGCTGAGGGCTTTTATTCTGCCCTTTAAACCTTATGCGCTATGTGTACTTTGAGGACAAATTTATGGCTCTGACGGAGCTGAGAGAGATAAAAACTGCTTTTTCTGACACTATTCCAATTTAGAATACTATAAAATAGATAGAAAAGAGAAAATGTATTGACCTGTGTAAAAGAAACAGATTTGTCAGTGAATAAGCCAATATTGCACCATGGAATAAGAACATAATTGAACTGGTTTAGTATTCAAGCCTTGCAGTTTCCTCATTCTCGCTCATAAAAACACCCCCCTGGCCTAGACATAATGGTGACTGTCATCTGTTTGATCTCGTTGCCAATGTGTACGATCTTGTCAGCAGTATCTGCCACAGAATGGATCCTCATGTCTTTAGGCATCTGTTTAAAAACAGCCTAAACAATAGCAACCACTGCCAACCGGCGTCTTCAAGAGCAACGCCTACCCGCACAAGCAGGTATATACAAAGGCGCGCATGCACACACACATGCACACGCACCCACACACACACCCATACACACTAATGGGAGCAATCTGAGATATAAAGCCTCATCGATCAGAACCGCTGTCCCCTGGGGATTACATCATCATCGCCCAGTAAACAGCCAATCAGAGCCCGGCTGAGGCTGCCCTCTTTGCGACCCCATCTCCTGTAAAAGTGAAGGCAATAAGAGAAAGGTGCATGCACGCAAAAAACGCACACACACTATTCCAGTCACGTCACAAGGAGGCTTTGATATCACGTCATTCACTTGAGTACTGACTGCTCTGTGTGAACCTGTCCCACTGCAACACCAACCAAGTCCTAATGTAACACTGGTGCAGGTTTGGAGGCGTCTTTCTATTGTGCCTTATGTAACCCATCCAAACATCTTTCACCTAACAGCTCTCCTCTCACTTTCACATACAGTACACATGGATATATTGTTGAAAATAGCAAAGTATACAGAGTGAAGGAGTGGAATTATGCCGCATGATTGAGTGCGTGTGCGTGTGTGTGTGTGTGTGTGTGTGTGTGTGTGTGTGTGTGTGTGTGTGTGTGTGTTCATGCCCATGCGTATGCGTGGGCAGGATGAGGCACATACTGCATTTTGTTGCCAACTACCAGTTTGTGTTGTATGTACTGTACAGTATGTAAGCGTTGGATTGTAAAATGAACTGTGATATTTAAGACCAGAAAATATTAAGAGTTCATTTCCAAAATCCTACATTCATTTTGGAAGAAAAAAAAAAAGACTACCTGAACTTCATCATTCAGTATTTGTAAAATAAAGAGGATTCTGTCAGTGTAAAAGTGCGATGCTTTGCCAAGCGAGGACTATTTTTTTTTTTAGGTTTGTACTGTCAAATCACTTTTGCAAAAGTAGGTGACAGTTGTTTTTTTTCCAAATAGTGGATATGTCATTTTGGAATAAACCTCTTAGTTTCTACCTCCCAAGCATCCATGTCTATGTCCCTGTGATTCCTCATGACTGATGTAGACATGAACAAAACATCTTGAGAGTGTGTGTCTTATAATACCTTAACGTAACCTCCGGTGGAGACCAGAAGAGAGTTGTCTGGGGAGAAGTGCAGGTCGGTCACCCAGCCTCCGTGGAGCGAGTCCATGGCGTCCTTATTGTCCCGGGAACAGATTTTCAGCAAAGAGCCGTCCTTGACACTCCAGAGCTGTGATGGACAGCCGTATTATAATCAGACATAAAGTGAATGGTATTGATACACAACAGAGAGGCGGGGCTTAGCAGGTAAAACACTTGTACCCTGCTTATAGGTTCAAAAACTGCACATTTTAGATTGTGGGTGAATTAATTCTAAGCGTCAATTTTGTATTTTTCCTAGCCTGTCGTGATGTTTGCCATGTTGAAATTTACATATTTTTGCTGTCTATGCTTTAAATAGACGATAAAATGGTAAGAATGAATAACTTTGCAATGCTACTATTCCCTACAAGTACTTGGGCGGCATGTGCTCATCTATGTACATCCCCAAAATATTCTAAAAAGTGGTGAAAGAGAGTAAAACATATTCTCTAAGTCTAACAGAAAGATAATGCAGAGATATGCGGAGTATCATATCTATGTGAGAAATTACCTGAAAAGCAATTAAAACAATATAATGAAATGGTGGTTTGGGGTCCTATTATCACTAGTTGAAAATGGTAATTAAAGGACTACATCGCATACAACTAGGGTGTAAAATAGCCTTGAAATAGTCCTTGATGACGGTGTAAGAAAGCTACAAAAACAGTCCAATGCGGCAAAACATGTCTGTTGCAGCTGTTATGCAACTGTGCACATGCCATGTACATTTGACAATGACACATCACACGTAAAGCTATATTTAACACTTGGCATGCTTCATACAGAATGACTCACATTTGTTTCCATAGAAACAGGGGTGAGATTTCAGTGTGGTTTATGTAATTGGATCTGATGGATTCTGCCATTTCTGGATAATGGAGCAGTTCAGCTCAGAGGCCACCAGAGGGCATTAACCCCTTGTTGACCGATGGGGGCGTCGCCGCTCATCGCCGCAGGCCGAACAACGCCGGATGACTTCTGCCCGCAGCTCCGTTACGAGGCCATTATCTCAATCAGATCTCCCATTTGAAACTTTTCCTTCTCTTCTTCTACTCTCCCGCTCACACAGTCTAACTTTGCATGTATTTTGTTTGTGTGTGTGTTTGTGGTGCAGATCCCAAAGCCTTAGGGATCCAATCTGACAGGCTGAGTCCTCTCCTTCCTCTCCTTCACCTCCCACTGTCACACATCTCCTCCTCTTCCTGCCCTCTTCATCCTGACTTCTCACACTCCCCGTGACTCTCCCCACCTCTTCCAGCTCCTGCACCCCTCCTGAGAAGGAGCCGTCCCTCCTTTACCCCTCCCTCCTTCCTTTCATCTCATCCTTCCTCTGTGCACTGTAGCAACGATGCTGTATTAGTAAGCACTTTATCTAAATGAGTGATGAGATGTAATTATGGGGTGATTTCTGGAATAAATGTTGACTGCTGTAATTGTGTTTTTTTTTTAATGGTGCACAGCAAATTACATGATTGAAGACATTATCCCCATTACTTCTTATACTCCCTCTGGTAACATAATGCCATTTAGTGGACGCTTTTATCCAAAGTGCCTTACAGTAGCATGAGGCTCAGTGGGAAACGAACCTCTAACCCCGGCAGTGCTAGTGCCAGGCTGAGCTACACAGGACCACTAGTCTTTCTTCACCTCTCATTTGCAGCCTCTGCACTTCCCCCCCCCCCCGTCTTCCCTTTCCTATCTCCCCAATTCCCCAAAAACTTTCACTTTCCAAACTCAGTCTAATAACAGTCTGCTCCCCACTCTCTCCGCTTCACCCTCTTGCATTTAGGCATTGTGCTGACGCTCTTACCCAGGACGATTTATAACAACAGAAAAGTGCTACGTAAAGACATAAAAACTAGAGAGAAAATGTTGAATGTTTCTCCACATTCTCCTTTATCCCTATCCTTCTCTATACACACCCGTATCTCCCCGTTGTCGTCTCCGGTGGCGAGGCGTCGGCTGTCCCAAGAGAATCGGCAGCTTCGGACGCAATCCTGGTGGCCGCTGAGTGTGCGGACACACTGCCAGGACTCGCAGCTCCACACCTGAGGGCCCAAAGCAGGGATGTGATTGGCAACACGCAAAAACATTAAAGAGCGGAAAATAGTCAATAGTCAAAAAGGCCGAAGAATAGGAATTGAGTCAGTTGTGAGTCATAAGAAAACTACCGACAGAGACAGAAATTGACACATATCATGCATGTGTTGATCTGCTTCACAAACACTGCAACAGAACTGAAGTGAGTGTGTAATCCCTACTCAGACCAGAGCTGCCCATATCTATGCTAACTATTTCTGTAACACAAGGCAGCCTGTTGTGATGCAACTCCCCTCGGACAGGGTGTGATATATAGATGGAATGTAATTATACAATCAACAGAGCAATGTACATCAGGGAATAATATTACAACTATAATAATAATAATGAACAAACAATCCTGCCGGATGCCCTGCCAGTGTTGTTACAGCACTGCTTCAGAATAATGCAACTGTTAATGAGTGCTCTCTCTCTGTTGCTTTATGTCTCCCCCTCTCTCCTCCTATTTCCCTATCTCTTCCACTCCTCCTATCTGTCTCTCTTCCTTTCCTCTCTTTCTCTATTCATCTTCCTCGCTTCCTTTCCTCTCTCTCTTTCTCTTGCCTTCTCCCTCTCTCTCTCTCTCTCTCTCCGTTCCCTCCTTACCCCTGTCGCATCCTGTGCTGCAGAGAAAATAACACAGCTCATAATTAGAGACTTCATTTGGCAGCCGACGAACTATGTCTGGACACAAAGTCCCATTCATTTGAAGGTCGGGAGAGAAAGGGACAGAGAAAGAGAGAGAGAGAATGGGAGAAAGAGAGAGAATAGAGGGAGGAGGGAAAGAACAAGCAGAACAGGACGTCCTCACGCTTTTTATGGTGTTCGACAAAGACACTCGTGCCTCAGGTTTTGGATTTAACCTCCAGATAGATGGAGACTGGGGACTGTGTGTGTGTGTATTTTGAGGTACCACTGCCCCTACTCTGGTCTGGAGAGCAAAGACGATGGGACTGATGGGAACTGGCTGTTAAATTACCCCCCCTCCCTACACACACACATAACACACAGCTCAATTATCATCTTTGCCAAATCCATAAAACACACATTCTCTCTCTCGCTACCATCCGTTGACTGAAGCCAGTTTGGCCGTCGACCCAATGGCTGTTCTCTACAGCGGGCTAAGTGTTGACCAAATCCACATTCCCATGTGAAACTCAGTGGTGGACGTGGCTCTAGATCAACCGCTTCAACCAATGCCGGAGAGACCGGCTTCTCATTGTATCTAATGTTGGACACTCAGGAATGCCAGCTGCCATCCGTGGATGAATATTGGACTGGGAAGAATAAATCTAACACTAAAGCCACAATACTTTTTACGATCCAAGAGAATGAGTGACACCAAGAGAGAGCCAGAGTCGGAGAGCTTACACTGAACTTGAGTCTCTTTCTAGCAGGGAACGTGAAAAAAACATATATATTTACAAAGATTATTATTAGGTTTTTAATTGTTGTCATAAATGCCTTTCTTTTGTGAAATACTGAATATTTGAAAGCTCCAGGCTTCTTCCAATAATGAATAAAATAAATAGCCTGGAGGCTCAGTTGGCTAAGACCTTTACCATGCGATGTCCTGAGTTCAAATCGGGCCCAGGACCTTCATCCCTCAGTGAGAACAAGGAAAAACTCCCACGGAAACCTCATTAGGGAAAGGGATCCCCCTTCCATGATGGTCAGGTGTGCAGTGTGTGTGCCGAAGGTGGGTAAACAAAAATTAAATACCGATAACAAAAAGGAACATAAAATACAAAAAATACACGATACAAAATAGCCTGGGAAGGGGAAATAAAAAAAAACATTGGTGTTCATTCTGGTCACCATTCTGTGGATCGTGAGTAAGCATAGCAATGTGTTTTCGGGGTCGCAAGATGAAAAAGATTGAAAACCACAGCGCCAGCCACTGAGTCAGTGAAAGTCAGGCCAAAGTCAAGCACAGCGGTGTTGGTAAAAGCCAACCTGGCCCAAACTGTATCCAGACAGCGAGGCGGGCAGGTAGAGGGCCGGCCGGCCAGCCAGGCCGGCGGGTCAGCGGGTCCACGGGCTGCAGTCAGACTTAATGATCATTGGAGGTGGGTGTACTAGGACAGATTGACCTACCGCCCCACTGCAAGCCCTGAAGCTACATCACCACGCCTGGAACCATCTGCTGCACACAAATCACTAAGGTCCCTCACCTCCCTGCTGGAGACAGTTAACCTCAGATATAGCCCACAGCAACGATGACGCTGGCCGATGCTGTGGCCACTCATGCGTATGTGCTGTAGGGAGTCAGTTAGGAACCGGGTTTGGGGGAATACACTGATGTGTAACAGGTCATGTGTTATTACTGACTGCCCAAACAGATATGTCTCATCCCATATGAGTGTGTGTGTGTGTCTGTGTCACCTTAGCAGTCCTGTCAGCAGATGTGGTGGCGAAGAGGCATCCGTCTGGTGAGACGTGACAGGCCAGAATGGCTCCCTGGTGAGCCTCTATATCCTGCAGCTTCTCTCCGCTCTCTGTGTCCCACAGCTGACAAGGAGAGAGACAGAGAGTGAGAGAGCGAGAGAGCGAGAGCGACAGAGAGAGCGAGAGAGAGCGAGAGAGAATGACAACAGAGGATGAGGAAGACAAAATTAAATATTAAGTTATGTATGCAGCATGACACTTTATGATTTATTTATGTTAAGCACTTTGAATTGCATTTTATGTTTTTATGTATGAATGTTATGTATGAATTGTGCTACACAAATAAAGTTTTGATTGACTGAGTGATTGATTTGAATCTGCAAAATTTTTTGAGTGGTTTACCCAATAGCCAGTAACCTCAGTTTAGGATTTTTGGCTCTTGATGTAAAACTAATTTCTGAGGTATGATGCTGAGGTTTGA
Source organism: Centroberyx gerrardi (assembly GCF_048128805.1). Classification (NCBI taxonomy): domain Eukaryota; kingdom Metazoa; phylum Chordata; class Actinopteri; order Beryciformes; family Berycidae; genus Centroberyx; species Centroberyx gerrardi. Next base: position 9,072,529 of record NC_136020.1, read on the forward strand.
CCTTCCCACATTGCTTTTTCGCTTTCAGGCCTTTGCTTTTTTTTATTTTTTGTTGATTTTATACTGCTGTAAAGTGTGTTGCAACTTATGTGTGTGTGTGTGTGTGTGTGTGTGTGTGTTCTACCTTGGCAGTACCATCAAAGGACCAGGACAGCAGTCTTGTGTCAGTGGGCGAGTTGGAGAGCAGAGAGAAGCGTCTGATCTGCTCCTTGTGGCCCTGCAGTACCTTACACTCCCCCGACCGCCACCTCCACACCTACAGGGGGCAGCAGAGAGACAAACGCAGAAAGAAGCTATTTTTCAACCATTGATGGTTTTCACTTTCTGGCAAAATTGCAAAGTCAAAAATCGCTGCATCTTCGATAATCGATGATAACAAGAATGATATTTATCATTTCTATTTAAGGTTAGGGACAGGCAAAAACTCTCCAGTAAGGTTAATGTTAGGGTTAAATGTTTTGATTGACTTTTTAGGTGAGAGCTATGATGAGTTATGGCTTTACAGCACAGCTAGAAAGTAACGACCACTATTCATGTAGATCTATTTGGAATGTAGAACATAAAAACAGGAAATATAACAATCTTCATTAAAAAACAAGAGTGTTTAGTCCTCCCCTCCCAAAAAAATCCTGGAAAAAACATAAAGAAAATAAATTGCATCCCTGATCAATGACTTTATCTTTGGCAGAAGTACTAAACGTAGTGGCCCTGTGCCATCCACCAATCATTTGGATGGTGTAGAGCAATGGAGCCTGCAGTGTAGCCTACTCTCCCTAAACAGGGATGACATTTTTCAGGGTTTTTTGGAATGCAAAAATGCACATAAAATTGTACAACATTTCTAATGGTAGGTCACCGATTCTTTGTGAGATTTTGTGCTTTTCTGTCTTCTTGATCGCATCTCTGCTAAAGTGTACTACACATATACTAATGCATCTTTCTGGACCTGCACATCCACTACAGATTCTGTATTTTATGACAATATGCAGGTGGGTAAATCAGTAGAGACAGGAGTTCAACTGAGGTCAAAGGAGAAGGACAAGACAGGCAGAATGAGATCATCCCATCAATCACTCCCTTCTGTGCATTGTCGCACCTTTCTTCTCTCTGAGTAGCGTCTGTCATTGCTCCAAAGGTTAGCATCCATCACCGGCTAACATAAACGCCAATAGAGCTCTTTACATTCACTCAGTGTCTGCACTTTCCCCTCCATATACATCTAAATACACACTTCCATTTCCTTGCGAGAATATGTCAAACAGCGCGCATTTGAATAGCTCATGAATAAGCAGTGGACGGTTCGTGAATAGTGATGGCGTAGGCAGCGCTTGTGTGAATGCGGAACGAGGGGCTGCGCTGTCGGACAGGGAGGGAAGTGTTGCGGTGGACAGAGCTGTCGGCGAAAAGAAAAGATGAAGAGGAGGAGGAGAGGAAAGGGGAAATGAGCACCGGGGCGTGAACGGCGGAGAGTTGCGAGGAGGGCTGGAAGGGGTGACGGAGCGGAACGGCCCGAAACGCACACACACACACACACATAAATACACACACACTGTCAACACTAGAGCGGGAGGGAGATAAAGAGCCATCGAGCGGCGCAACAAAGGCAGAGAGAGGAAAGAAAGGAGGGAGAGGAGCAAAAAAGAGAGGGGAGATGAAGGATGAAGGTGAAGAGGCCGGAAGAAAAGCTGGTAGAGTGTAACAGGTAGGAGGAGGGGAAAACACCGGAGAGGCCAGAACACTGTGTGGATGAGCGATTCAGCAGAGCAGGCAGTTTTACTCAAGGTGAAGAATGGGGACGGCGGGAAAGAATAATCGATAGTAGAGAAGAAAAATGTGAAGCGGATTGGGGGGGAGGAGGTGAGAGAATATGCCACGAATTAGGCGAGGAAGGGCGGTGGGGTTGAGGAATAGAGAGAGTGATGAATGGGGGAAGAGAGGGAGCGATACAAAGAGAAAAGACCAAGCGAGAGAGAGAGAAAGGAGGGAAAAGACGGAGAGGTCCGTGGAGGCCAGGGGTTCCGTCTTACCCTTATGGTGGTGTCCTCGGAGGACGTGATGAGCGTTTGTCCGTCCCGGCTGAACTGGCAGTGCAGCACCGTCTTGGTGTGGCCCAGCAGAGTGGCCAAGGGCGTCCCAGACGGCACCTCCAATACCTGGAGGGGGGAAGAAACACGGTCAGCATATTAATACCCATCTTCAATTCAACAGCGAGGAAGAATTTCACACAGGGAAAATGAGAGGCAAGGGTGTATGTGTGGAGAAGGGAAAGACAGTGCTTGAAGAGGAAGAAGAAGAAGAAGTCACGCAGGGTTCACGCATTGTGTCTAGAAAATCTACGCAAGCCCCAAATGATCGCAAGGCTCGCTAAGATATACTCGGGGACTAAAGTGTCCCGCAAAGTTTCCTAAAAAAGCCTGACAAAAATAGTGAGAGTGTGTGACAAAGAGAGAGGGTGAGAGTGTGTGAAGTGCCGCTGCTGGCTCGATGGTGATAAGCACATGAAAAAGAAAGTGGGGGGGGGGGTTGAATAGTGAGCTCGGAGTGCGACTGATCAGTCCGGTCAAGACCGCAGGCAGCTGCCGGGCGCCTGGCAGCCCTGTGTGAGGGCCCGCCAGACATTACTGACAGAGACGGAGAACAAAACAGCTTTGATGCTCAAAAGATTCGGCTGGGAGAAAAAATGTCATCGTGTGTTCTCCCTCGGGGATGCTGCTTCTGTAGAAAACCCCATTATAATAAGCCCTCGAGATGGGAAACTTTCACTGAATATTCAGCGCTGGTTTCAATCACATCGTCCCAGGGAAAGAGATATAAGATTGCGTGAACACCCTTAAAAAGGTCGACTGAGTGGCTGCTAAAACTGGGGCCCGGGGACTTCCAGGGGTCCTTCAGGGGGTTCCAGGGAGGTCTTCAGCAAAATGAGAAATAGTTTCATTTTACTGTTATTTCACTCCCTTGAAGTTTGCACAACAAGAGAATGGGTAAGGACTATTTTGATAGTAGATTTCGCTGCCCCCTCTCTCCCTACAGTACAAACCATTAAGAAATACAAAAGTCTTTGAAGTTTGAAGTTCCTTAGGACAAAATCTTATTAAATGGAGGTCCAGGTCTATCTGGTTGGGGGTCCTTCACCCAAAAAAGTTTGTGTGCCCTGGACTAAATTACTTTCCCCAGTAGAGAGTTGAATAACAGAATTGAATTGTCCACTGAAGTGAACCTATTCTAGTTATCAATGATGAGTACAAAAAAGGCTAATTAAGGTCTTATGATGTGAAACACTGATATGAATTACAACTGCAGTACAACTACACTGTCACGGCACTAAACAAAACCTTTCATTTTCCTAATTAACCTCCTGATAGATCTATCCTATGATAATTAAAATGACTCAAATTAAGCCTGGCTATTGACTGAAACTAAGCAAACATCATAAATACTTTATTCTTGACATTGGTTTATTAACGATTTGTATGAGAGCAAGAATTAACTGCAAAATAGGGGACAAAGCTCAAAAACCCCAAAAACTTTTATCTCTTAATAGATTGAACAAATACAAATAAAATACGTACAACGTTATCTTCAATCCAGCACTGCACCTGCACTTTGAACATGGAAGAGAGAGGCCCATGGCACCTGGGATTTTACCAGGCGCTAAAATATTTACATCTCTGAGGGGAAGGTTGAAATGTCTGAGCGGAACAAGCCTCGGGGCACGCCGACCGTGTTTGTCAAGCTCCGGTATTGAGACGCAAGTTTCAAAGCCTGAGAGAGCCTGTTTGGGTGAGCTTTACATGCCCAGCTCAAGGATTTCAGGATGGCGCGGTGAGGAAAACGCCCGAGGCTGTGTGATAAAAAAAAACAAAAAAATGTAAAGAGGAAAGCAGGGGGGAAGTTTGTTTTAAATACCAAATCCAAGAGCTTAGGAGTAAACATGTCACTGGAGTGGCGCCGAACTGATCTGAAATCAAATAAACACGGATGAAAGCGGTCTGGGGATGAGATGGTCAACGTCTGAAGCTGGTCCTGGATCAGTATTTGCTGGGCAATTAGCGGGGGGTGGTGTGTGTGTGTGTGTGTGTGCGGGGAGGGAGGGGTTCCATGCTGAGACATGCAGTTTCTTCATCCATGGTTAATAATACATAACTTGTTTTCTGTAGTCACTGATCTACCTCTTCTCCTACCAGTGATCAAGAGCCTTTTCAAGAAGGGAATTAACACACAAAATTACTAACACACTTATGCACACTAATGAGTGCTGCTTGAGCACTCTCAAACACACACACACACACACACTTTCCCTACCATACCTGAACACTGCCTGTGCCTAGCCCTATCGCCAGCAGCAACCCCCTGAAGGAGGTCAACAGCCGTAGGATCCTGCAGCCGATGGTCCTCAGTACCTGCCTAGCCGTCAGCCCTGCTGCCTGGCACAAAACACACACACACACACACAAACAAACTGCATTCTCACACACGGTCACTTTCTGTCCTCTCCTGTACTTCTTTCAACCAGTCAAAGGGCTTTCACATCAGCAGAGCAAGTGGAGAACAGAGACAAAGTTGGTATGGCAGACACTAGGAGCTGTCAGTGGCAGTGAGGGGACTGCACTGAAGTTGATGAATTCTTGGTCATTTCTTCCCCAGTAATCTAATTGCGCAGAAGGCCAGATGAGGGAAGAGGGAATGAACGCCTTCTACTGCAGTCACTGGCACCTGGAATACAATGTTATGGGCTCCCCCTGGTGTTAGCTGGGGGAACAACAACAGAAAGAGTTGTGTGGACTGCATGGGGATTGGAAGGACTCATAAAATCTGGCTGCATCAGCCCGATTTGGTTCATAAAATATACAACACCACATATATATTAACGAGTAATGTGTATTCTGGCTTACAGGAAAGCTGGATTGATCAAGATACACAATGCAAAGCAGGGAATACAGAAATGTTTTGAACATCACAAAAAGGATTTGAATAATTACATGATTACACAACTAATCCTGCTAGGCTATCTTCAGTTAACTCATCTGTTTGTGCCTCTGTTGTTTTGTACAGCGCAACTGCAATGGAATTTGTAGCCGTACACTATTAGATGCTCCCCTATGTAAAAATTATAATACTAAGATGGTGAAGGATAGAAACAAAATGGCAGGGTGAGCTAATGATTCAATTATTTAAAAAATGAATTCAGCTTTAACATCAGTGACACTTCCCATCTTTATTACACTACCATGGATATTATTTACCCAGGAAACATCAGATTACAGTAAACTGAATGCGGATGAACTGCAGTGCTGTCCCATGTAGTTGGGTAAGTGCAAGGCAATGATGGGACTAGGTAATGAGTAATGTTCCCCTTCAGTGGATAAGGCTTCTAGCTGGTGACAAATTACACTGATTGCACATACTTTAAGTTAATTAAACCTCTCTTTCTACACACACACACACACACACACACACACACACACACACACACACACACGGTAAGAATGCATCAGGCATGCAACAGAGTGTGCATGATATAGGTATGCAAACTTTGCCATTTGATAGTCAGAAAGGAATAAAGTGTTTGGCAATTGTTACAGAAGATACAAAGAGTAATCCTAACAAACCAACTGCCTGTGACATTTCTTACTGTTGCAACCAACACCAACCAACCAAACAGACATACACACACAGCCAGTACCTCCAGAAACCAGTCACAGGTCAGAGAAGAAAAGATGGCTGCAGCACTTTTAGACAACATTGTTCATTGGTAGCCAACTTTGTATGAGCATTGCTGTATGCCCCACCTACCTCAACTCGACTGGTGTGACACTTTTGTCCCAGCTCAAATCGGACATTGGACAACAGCACGATGATAGTTACTAGCGGTCTGAAGGCAGAGTGATGCACAGAGCAACTTTTGGGCAACTCTGCAACAGTGCCAAGGGAGATGCTTCAGCACTGTAGCTTAAATCACACAGGAACATTTCTGTATCCGAGTTCTACCATGTTCCGTTCCTTCTTTCTTCGTTTTTAGAGCCCGGTTCCCTGATTATCCACGCTCCCTCATGTCCTCGCATGCTCTAATCCTTCCTTCTCATATCTCTGGGTTCCCGGGGCCAGGAGACAAGAGGAGGGACACATGAAGGGCCAGAATGAAGCCGTAATTAAAATCATTAACCCCTGTGTTCGTTAAGACTGCAGGACCTCTTAATTAATTAGAGCTGCTCTCTGCCTTAGGGGGCTGGCCCGGCTGCAGCACAGATGTGTCAGGGGACTGTGTGCGTGTGTGTGTGTGTGTGTGTGTGTGTGTGTGTGTGTGTGTGTGTGTGTGTGTGTGTGTTTTAATATAGCACGGGAACTTTGGGAATGTCCTCTACCAGTATGCTACATGTGCATACCAAGAAGCATACACACTTGCGACAAAGCAGGACCTCATTCTCTGCTTGCAAACAACAATTTATCACCAAGACAAAGAGCGATGGGGCAATTGGAGAAGAGGGACAGACAGAACAAAAGGAGGAAAAGAGATAAACAGAAAACGAAAGAGGGAACGAAACAGAGAGGTAGTAAAACATTAAAATAGGGAGCGGGGCTGAACAGTGCCGAGAATACAAAACAGAGATGAAATGGAAGGCAGGAAAGGAGAGAAGAGTGAAGGGAGAGGTAGATGAAAGCGGTGGGTATAGCCGACCTGATGTACAGCTGACAGGTCAGATAAAGAGGGTGACAGTGCTCATGTCAAACCTCATTACTGGACACGGCCAACAAAACACCTCCTACAGCAAGGTGAGAGGGAGATTTATACACACAGGCCTGCTCACGCTCACTCACACACACACACACACACACACACACACACACACACACTCACCAGGATGAGAAATTACCTCCATCCACAAGCCAAAAGCTAGTAAATTAGTTTGTCTACTCCACAAGCCACTTTGGCAGGTTACCAGCCATCATTTGCAGGTTGAATCTGATTCTAAAAATCTGTTTGGCTGGTTAATTGTGAAAGTGGCTGGTGCTTTGATTTATGTGCCTCTGTGATTAGTGCACAAACGCGCAGATTCTTGTCGACCCAAAGCACATCTGTGCCGATGTATAGATTTTTTCTGAAGACAAAGACTATAGCAGGAGTCAAAATTTACAGCTAAGGTGTGAAGATTCACAGTTAGTTAACATTTTCTCAATAATGAAACGTATAGTTGCTTTTATTAAGCAGATACTACTCAATAAAGAACAGACATGATTTGTAGATAATTATTTGTGCTGAAAAACTGTGTTTAAGTTTGATAGTGGAAGTGTCTCAATAAAGTTAATTTACTTACCTGACACACACGCACAGACTGACACACGTGCAAACACACACATGCTTGCAAACTCACACTACGGTTTAAGATGACTGTAAGGTAAGTAGTTAAAAGCGTGTCTAAGTGTGTATGTGTGTGTGTTTTCTACCTGCACAGTGCCATCCTCCCGGCCCAGGACCACAGCAGAGGGCTCTCTGCAGATACAGGTACAGCGGATCCTGGACGGCTGCTCCTCCGACTGGAACATCACTGATCCTGTCTTACCGTCACGCACCTGACACACACACACACACACACACACACACACACACAGACACACACAGACACACACAAAAACACTTTCTAAGACAACGTGATTCAAGTATAAGCCATCATTGCAGGAATCTGTCTCTCACACTCATACTCGTCTGCACAAACAAGCACACACAGTCGCGCACACAAACAAAACCACGTTCTAATACAGTGTGACTCAAGTATAATCCTGTCTCGCGCACACACACACACACAAAATGACTAAAACAGTGTTATGTAGGGATAATCCCATCTCTCACACTTGTACTTTTCTGCACACACACACACAAACAAAATGACTAAGACAGCATTATGCAGGTATAATCCCATCTCTCGTACTCACCTGCACGCGTGCACACACACATACACACACACACACACACACACACACACACACACTTCACAGCCTAAGTCAACTTGATGTAGGTATAGACCTCTCAAATCTCTCAAACACATGCTCATCTATGCACACACAGGCACAAAGTCACTTTCTAAGATGACTTGATGTAGGTATAATCCCATCTCTTACATTCATGCTTATCTGCATGCACACACACACACACGTACACACACACACACACACACACACACACACACACAAGAAAAACAAAAACTCAACATCATCCCAACCTCCAACACCTGCCACTTTCACAGTTGGTCGTCTGCCAACCATCACTGCAGCAAATCTGTCACACACAGCTGGCCAACCAACCATCCTTCCTTCCACCCCCCCCCCCCCCCCCCCCCCCACCTCCCCCCACCTCCTTCATCCCTCCTTCTCACCTGCAGTCTGTTGCAGTTGTCTGCAGCTGCCACTGTGACGTCTTCGTCGTTGAAGAGAACGTCGGAGTCTCTCTTCAGGGAGACGGCTGAGGAGGTGTGCACCTTCTTAGTCTCCCATAACTACAAGACCAACAACACACAACAGGAACCAGGCTCAGATAACATAGAGTGTCAGTGGGAAGAACTACAGCCAACATTAGCACCTCACTGTTCCTGTGTGTTTAGCCTTAATACCCTTTCCCTCAATATTTACGGTGACAAACAAAGCTTAAAGGCAATTTCACACATTAGCGGCCGCAAATGTCAGACTTAAAAACCCAGAAATCCTGTAACGTGATGTCAGTAAATTGTTTTCATTCAACACTTCCTGTGCAGCCAGACGATTTCCCACTTGTAATCATACCTGACCCCAAAATAATAATAATAATTTGGCTCTATGGCATCTCAGTTGGTGGGGATGGAACGCTCTGTTGCAGCCCCACTTTGTGATTTAGGCAGATAAAAAGATGTATTTGCAGACAAATTTTTGCACTTGCCTGGTGCAGTTTTAACTGAATCACAATTACTATGACTATTTATTATGTGAGTAACTATGTCATTCATGCCTTAATATGATATATTAATTGTAAAGGCCCTCCTTAATGACTGCATTGCAGAGCAGTTTCAAGAAAAGTGAACACTTTGAGGCATTTAGCATGTAGTGACTTTTGTTTTTAGGATGTTTAAGGTACAGGTCACTATACCTATGGCAGTGATCAGTCGGGACAAATCGGTTAAAGACTAATTACATTATCTCAATAATGGAAAAAGAGGTTGAAAACAAGTCCTATAAAAGGCAACAATTGCATAAGACTCCAGCTTTCCACTTTCCTTTACAACACATCATACAGCAAAACTGGCCTAAAAAGGGTTAACGTACAATGCTTTCATGTGCACAAGAAAAGTTCAATTAAGATGTTTGCACCCAAAGCTAGACAGTTCCTGTCTATTCCTCATTAGGGACTGAAAGATAACAGCTGGCAGGGGAAAAGAGTCATTAACAGTCGACTTGTGAAGTTCAGTGTTAGAATGACTTTGATTTTGATCACAAGAGGTAATTAGGACAATACTGACATAATTTGTGCAAGCTGATATACTAATGTAGGTACATTACACACACACACACACACACACACACACACACACACACACACACTTACCCTGACAGTCTGGTCATCCGAGCAGGAGAGCAGCTGTGAGCCGTCAGCAGAGAACTGAACACCATGAACCCAACTCAGGTGACCACTACAGTCAGCCACCTTCTTATTGGCCTCTAGGTCCCACAGCTGGAAGACACATACACACACGCACACACACACACACACTATAGTACACTTGTGTGCTAATATTAACTGTGCAGCCTGACACACTTGAACATCCACTCTTTCAGAGAGACAGCTGTAGTCTGACACAGTTGGTTTACATCAATCAAAAAGGCTACCGTTCCACTTGTCATTTCAATAAGACTTTTATCATCTGATGACATCGGGACGCATAAAATGACAGGTCTAAATACACAAGAATGGGATATATTACTTGGGATATATTACTTAAATTTCCACCAGATCTTCAAAACCAGACACGGAAGCAGCCAGGCTTGCATTGTGGCCAAAATGATACAGCAGAAAGTTTAGATGCCGTCTCTCATCCTCCATGTCTTCCCTCACAGGTGTCAGCAAATGCACATGATGTTGTGCACGTAAAGCAGCACCCCGTCATTTTGACAGTTTTGCGACTAGTAACACACACTCAACCGTGGTGGAAACAGTATTGCAAATCTCTAGTGGTACACAAATTTCTACTGGTGTATGGTATATACCGATAGACCGCCTAACACTAGCTGGCATTATCTGAAGGAGACGAAAGAGCTGAGAAGCGACACAGAGCTTGTATACTGCGAGACTGGTAGGATGCTTGCCAGGTTCTCTGTGGTGCTAGATTATCGCACAGAGTTCATCAGACATTGCAATAGACTTTGCTGCCTCAAGGCAAAAAGTTGCAAATTGTAACTTTACCTGAATACAGCCACAAGCAACGATAAACAGACATTTTCAAGCCAAGTGTGGACATACAGTGATCTGATCTCATAAAATGAGAAACATTTAGAATCAGATGTCAAAAATCACATCGAAATGACAAGTGTACCCACAGTCAAAAATGGCTTCATACATTATATTTATAATGACATGAAACATGGAGGCATTATGTGTGTGTGTGTGTGTGTGTGTGTGTGTGTGTGTGTGTGTGTGTGTGTGTGTGTGTGTGTGGGAGTTACCTCCACAGCATAGTGTGAAAGAGCGATAGCCAGCAGGTTGCTGGTGGGACAGGCGTGACAGTATTGCACTGTGCTCAGACGACTGGTCCTGATCTCCAGCAACATGTCGGCCGTCTCCACCTCAAACACCTGGGAAACAGCAGGAACAACAGTCACTGAAGCAGCAATATAGGAGCTCTGTACAATCTGCCCTCCCTAGGCACAAAATGGCTACCGTTTCCACATCAGACACACTTAAAAAGCAGTTCTAACTTCGCAAGTGACACAATATCATTTTAATGCAACAGTGTAGTGAACTTTGGCATAAAATGGCTGTCTTTCTCTTCTCCAACATGTACTGTAAGAACACTACAATGACTAAAGACCACTGTCTTGACATGACAGAAGAAATAAAGAACAAAAGAAAACAACGAAATCTGTCATCACACCACACACACACACACACAGGGATGTAGACTCTGGTTTCAGATTCTGGTTGTGGAATAAAATTGAATTTGGGCTAACATAGATCTGTTCCACATAAACTCATTGTGCATTCTATTCTGTTCAACCAAAAAAAAACAATGTCTTGTGCCTGAAGAACGAAAACCTAAACAGCAAACACATTTCATTTCAATTCATGCATTTCAATTCTCTCTTTTCCTCCACTTGAAGCGAAAGGCAAACAAGCCGAGACATCACGGTGGTATTTGGGTTGTTTCCTGGAATGAAGAAGAACAGGGCAGGACAGGCCGCAGACGGCCTGATTACAGAACAGACTGAATGATTTTGGAAAGCTCAGGAGATGAGGGGCTGCTCAGATTTACAACCTGGACACACACTGTTCAGACTCTCTGGGAGTCAGACTGATATCACTGACAAACAGCCTCATTTCCCCGTCTCCTTTGATGAAATGACATACCGGCAACCCGGGTAGCAAGGACAGATGGAATGTAGTGTTGTATTCAATATCTGTTCATGATACATATTTATGAAGAGTGCCGAGACACGACAAGACAGATCTACATCCAAACCATTTCCACCCACTCAAGCCCACGTTCACCACCGCCCACACAGCCACTCACACACCAACACACTGCAGCAAATAATATCCTGCATCTCCTCTCAGTAAAATATTAGCACACACTTTCAAACGAATGCTCAAACATGTACATACATGCATGCACACCCACACAAAAAATACTCACAAACACAGCATTCCTGGCAGCACATATGACGCGCTTGCCGTCTGCTGACCAGGTGCTGCACTTGACGTGGACCTCCGTCTCTTCATCGCTCTCTGGGAACATGCTCTTGACGTCAATCGTCTTCCACTCATTGGCGGACGACACTTCAAATAGCTGGACACACACAAACACAAAGTATAATGTATAATGCGTAGCGAAGGTGAGTACAGTTCTGATCAGTGTTTAGACGCGGTGTGGTTTTGGGATGCCAGAACTTCCCGTTGATCCTTGTGGAGGTGTTGTGGGCCCAATTCAACAAAACATCTGTAATGGGAGATGCTTACTTGAAAACCCCAATGACCTATCCACTCTCACCCACCTTTCCTCTAACATCTAAGCAAGAGGTGGGAATCATAAAACGACACTTACCAGGGCTGTGCCAATTTTCTGTAATACTGAGTTTTAAGTTTTAATTGAAAAGCTTCAAGATATTGAATTCTTACATTGCAGTCTGTGTTACAACACAAAAACATTTTACATTTTACATTACGTTACATAAGGAAATTTGCTTTCATTCAACATGGAAAGGCAATGAAAAAAGTATTCCTTTTAAAACCAGTATCAATTCTGAATTATGGTGCTGGAACTGGTGTTGGTATTGAAAATATCCACCAGTACAGAGCCCTGGACTCTCCTTAAATAGCACAAGTGATAGCTACAGATCAGACTGTGTGTACTGGTAAATATGGATACCCATATTGCGGCATTTTGAAGATACACATAAATGTATCTAGCGTCACGGTGCATCCGACTGCATCAAATTAAGCATGTGCAGCTTGATGTGCATAACCTTAGTGTAGGATGGCTGTAGATGTGTATGGTTTAGTGCCAGCTACCTTGACGGTGCCGTCGCTGGAGGAGGTGGAGAGGTAGGTGTCGTCAGGGGAGAAACAACAGTGGTTGACTGGCTCCAAGTGACCAAACATAGTGTTCTGGGAGGACGGCTTGTTGAGGTTCCACAACTACGGAAATATAGAGAGAAATACAGTGAAAGAGAGAGAGAAAGGGAGAGAAACAAAGATAGAGACAAAAGAACAATAAAGAGAGAAAGGAGGAAACAGGAAGAGAGTAAGGGTGACAGAGACTCTAATCAACAATTGCTTGTTTGAACACAGTTAGTAGCCTAATCATTTTTTTTCTCTATATGATTGTTATATTGTTACATTGCAATGTATGGTAAACCATTTTAACAACAATGTTAATTTTTGGACATTCATGCTAATTAAGCTTTTCTTGAATTTGAGAAACACAGAAATACAAAGAGAGAGTGAGACAGAGGGAGCAGGAAGAAAGGAAAGAAGAGAAAAAAGAAGCCTTAAAAAGTCTGAACAAATACAAAGACAGGCACACACATACAAAACATACACACACACACACCTTGGCGTTCATGAACTTGTCGTTGGAGCAGGTGGCCAGCAGGAGGCGTTGTTTGGTGTTGGTAAACTGACAGTGGTTGACCTGCTCCTCGTGCTCCTCCTCAAACACCCTCAACAGCATGCCTCGATCCACGTTCCACACCTGGAGACACACACACACACACACACACACACACACACACACATCAGACACATATGGAAGATTCAAAGGATAAAATGTTCTCTCTGCTTTAGAGGACTTGGGAATGCTAGTTGATGTTTTTGAGAAACGCTGAGGAAGGCCGAGGGCTGAAACGCGTACGTTACTGTTGCTGCTGTGCAAATAAAAGACTGGCATAAATACATATATATACGTGAGTGCCATTTTTCTATATAGCTTATGTTTCTTGAGTCGGCACCCGAAGAAGTTGAAGTTTTGAGTCGAGCATGCCTACTCTCTCTGTTTCAATGCTAGTTGATGACAATGTTAAGATAAGTGCACAGAGGTCAGTTTGAAGAATTTCAGGAGAGCTCAATAACCAGCAAGTTAAATGACAAATAATATATTAGTCAATACCTTTTAGTCTTGCCCACAACAACTTTGTATTAGTCAATCAAGTCAATGTCAAGAGAAACTACAGGTGGAAAATAAATGCTCAGATTGTTTGTAATTCTTCAAACAACAGGCTAATAGATCCACCAGTCACAATTTAGAGTGCAGCTCAAAACTTGGAGATTAACGGGTGTCGTTTTGTGTGTATGTTAGGTAATGTTTGTTTACTGCTGCAACCGTGTTTGACACAATGGACTAATGGACAGTTATCTGGTTACCTTGACTTTCCTGTCGCTAGAACAGGTTGCTAGGAGACGGTCGTCGGGGGAGAAGGTGCAGCAGAGCACCTCGTCGTCATGGGCCTGGATCTCAAGGAGTTTCTCCCCTGAGGTGCTTTTAAACACCTGAAAACAAAGGTAAGATAAGGTTCAATTCTCGATGGCTGACGCACACGTTCTCCCTCATTGAAATAAAGCTGAATTGATTGTTTTCTGGTGTATCCATTCAAAAGTCAACATGCTCTGTGGAGCAGGGAGAACGTCACATTAAAGTAAATCCTTGAAACAAGTTGATCCGCATTGGAAACAAGTGAAATTATCTCGAACCCATTGCCAGATTTTCAGACACAATACTCAACTAAATTACTCTCTTACACTTTACATTACATTTCATTACACTTCCCCTCCTTATTTTTGTAGTGTTTTGTCTCCTTGGGAACCGTTTGCCCTTCATGGTTTTACACATACACACACATACAGTCAAGAAAATGTCTGTTCTGTTACCCTGAGTGTCTTGCTGGCACCACAGGAGGCGACCTTGGCTCCATCGTGGGAGAAACAGGCGGAGTAGATGGAGCCCTGGTGGGGGTGGACCACCAGACGAGACAGGCTCTCCACACTGCTCTTATTCCTGGACAAAACACAAACACAGACCGGTCCAAACTGGAATGCACAGGACAGAAAGATTTTCCAATAAGGCTAAAATAATCAGCTCACAGCACTGTTTACTAAAGAAGTGTTTTGCATTGGCTGAATTAAGACACTGAATATTAGGCTGGGGTCACATTTAAAACACTCATTTCAAATGAGAATCTGTAATCGCTAAACTTCAGATGCAATGTGATGAGCGTTTCGCATGATAATGCATGTGTAGACTTAAATGAATGTTGTTTTGCAACAAAACTGCCCCTTTCTTGAATGTACTCGTTTTCCTGCTGTTGCCAGCACCATGATTGTTACGCACAGCTGAGCACAGGGCTAACACACACACACACACCTTTAAAAATTGTTCTGCCCCATTTTTTTCTAATTGTATGTGAGGTTTTCCTGATGAACACATTTTGTTAGTGAATAAGAGTTGCAAGGAAAATGTATGTTGTTATACTATGATCAATAACCACATCTAATCAGTTTCACCTCAATAAGCTTGAGACACAGGATCCTTAAACAGAACTGTGCACTGCGCAGCAACACAGATGCATTACGGATTAAGTGTGATCCCGGCGTTACAAATCTAACTGAACCACAATCCATATATGCACAACAAGGTCAATACATGACTTGATTTTAAGCTCATTACTAAAACAGCCAACAAATCAGTACACTAGACAAACGCTTGGGTGCGTACAGCCAGTCGAAGTAGAGTTCCCCTCTGGCGGCTCGGTCCTGAGCCTGCAGCAGAGCCTGTCTGTAGACCTCGGAGGTGTGGGGCTCGGACAGAGCGAGCTGCACCACGTCGGGGAACGGACGCTGCTCCAGCTGGTGGCCGTTCAGAGACAGGAACTCCTGGAACTGACTGCGCACATCACTGTTCTGGGGGGACAGAAATAACAGATGCACATTTCATCCTACAGGGAAACTTCATACTACATAATAGACTGATTAATTCGGTATTTTGTGTAAAATTATAGCTTGCTGCTCCCTCTAGAAATTTTATCAACAATTTTTAAGTGGAATTGTGTAATGTTACTTTGCGTGGCCTGGTATCACAGATGTGGGAGTTATTACCTCTGCTAATTTTTACAAACTAGTCCCCCGTTTCCCTGCTCACTTCCCATGAACCATGTTCCAATTACCATATCTGCACTTTTGCAAGTATGAAAATTGGGAAGGGAACAAGGGAGAGCCAAAACATGGTAGGCAGCAGCTCTGTTAAATGGAGATAATCAAAACAGATGCACACTAACTGGCGTATTTTGGGGGAGACCGTAGACAGACGCACTTTTTATTTAATCCACAAAATTACATGGGGTGGAGAACGAAAACAGATGGACTTCTAAACCTGCCTTTTCCTGGAGGGCGGGAACTCATATCACAGCACAGTTAGGATTAAGTGAAGTACTTTTAAAAGGAGAATGGGCAGTCCACTCACCTTCAGTATTTTTAATCTGTAGATAAGAGTTATCAGATTTAGTTTGTTTTAGACACAGTAAGAGAGGCTATGCTGACCTCTTTGTCCAGAATGGTTCCATACTCCACGTAGTCGTTGATGAGGTGAGCTGGACCCATTATCTGGGCCTTGGTCCTGACCCAGTCCAAAGAAAACATGAGCGAGTACAGCTCCTAGAGAGAGAGGGAGAAGGAGGGAGAGAGGGAGAGAGAGAGAGAGAGAGAGAGAGAGAGAGAACGAAAGAAGGAGAAAGAGAGAAAGACAAAGAGAAAGAGTAGAGACAGAGAAAGAGTAAGAAAGAAACAGAAAGTAAGATGGAGTAAGAAGTAAAAGAGAGAAAGAGGGACAAAGAGAGTTAGACATGATGAGCAGAAAAGAGAAAGAAAGAAAGAAAGAAAGAATTAAAGAATGAAACAAACAAACAAACAAACAAACAATTAAACAAGGAGAAAGACAGATTATGAGAGAAAAAGAAAGGGAGATATAAACAGTTGTGTGTGTGTGTGTGTGTGTGTGTGTGTGTGCGTGCGTGTGTGTGTGTGTGTGTTACCTGGGAGAGGTTGGCTTTGGCCATGTGGTAGGTGAGGAATCTGATCCAGTAGAGACACTCCTTGTCTCCTGAAGTGGGAGGACCCTCTCTGTAGTACTGCTGGTACTGACGCACCACCTTGGTGTGGAGGCTCTGAAACACACACACACACACACACACACACACACACACACACACTACTGTAAACATTTCTGTTCACATTATCATTTTACCTTTAAAAGGATTTATTACTGAAAAGCTTTCGTACAACCGTTTCAGAAACATGAGCACTAAACTCGCTCACATTCTGTTCTACTCAATCGTGTCCGATGTATGTGTGAAAAATAACATGATAACATTACTTGACTTAGCAGTAATTCATTATACTGCTTGCTGTATTACCATTTCTGTTCAGTGAAACTAAACAGCGTTGATGTCCAATGTTCTTGTCATCCTTTCACTCAATTAAATCAGTGGGAAAACTTCCACTTTGGATAATTCAGCTTCAATCTGATATTTAGAGAGGGGGATAGGAAAACTATGGTAACTGCAATATTATTACTGAAATTGAAATAGTAATTTATTACACTACTTGTTACTGGCAAAAGTAGGAAGATGACTGTAATGCATTACTACCCAATGTATCTAGCCTAGATAAGAAATAAAGCCTATAACTGGGAGTGGCTCTGTTCTGTTCAAGTCTGACATGTTTTCTTTCAAAGTGTCAGTCAAGAAGCCAAAAGCGGCCTTTGGGTAGATGACTAAGTGGACTGGAAGAAATGCTGGCATCTAGGAGTTATTAGCTATGTGACCTGACCTAGCCAAAGCCTGTCCACATTTCTGCAGTATACAGTAAGGTAGGCTGAATAAAACAAGCAAGTTAGCAGTCTTTAAAAATTGCTGTCCAATGCCTGTATAGTCAGCTTTGGGTCAAAAATAGTTTTATAAAATGTATAGTTACAGTCCTCGGGTCTGATTGGCTGAGTCACATTCTAAGCTGTTTGAATGTGGCTGCATAACATTTTAAATTTGCCACTGCTAACCACTTTGTTTGGCTACTCTTCAAGGACAGTATTGCTAGGCAGAAAAATAACATTTCATTATTGTTCATTAAAACAAAATAAAAGATTTTTTGAACATTTGCATTGCATTATTTTTATTACACCTACTTTGCATTGTGCCTAACAATGCTTCTTAGCTGTTCTTCTTGTTTAATTGACTATATAAGCCCGCTGACAACAAGTTTGAAAACCAATAGCTTAACCTCCAGTTTGGAGAGACTGTGTCCATGCTAACCTCTAGCTGGGAGCGGTTCTGCTCAGCCAGGAAGTCCAGCTGCAGGTCGTGGAGGTAGTACAGGTAGGGTCTGTGGTGACAGTCCCTGAACAGCAGAGACTTGTTCACAAACTCCTGCAGAACGTCCTCCACCTCCTCCGGCTCCAGGTCCCACAGAACAGACAGCACCTGGGGGACGGAGCGTTGTCATTGTTGGTTTATACAATACGGTGTGTGAGTGCCATATTGTATTGTACCAATATTGGCACAATGTGATACTTTTTTACCACTATTACTTATGCAAAGTTTGGTTCTATATAGGCATGCTAGTAAGGGAACTTAGCAAGAGATAAAAGGCCTAAAAAAACCCAAATCTATCAGATCTATTTTAATCTACTCTTGTATATCTTAATCCAATGCCCTTGTTGTGTAGTCAAACCTTGGCAGGGACTTTGACATCCTTCTCCAGCACGGTGAGGTCCTTGTAGAGCTCTCTGTGTTCGTCAGCTAAGACCTGGATGCTGGCGGCCATGGCCTGGTCCAGGGCATCATAGTCGTAGGACGATGACTTCCTGATACGCTTGAACTGCTTCTGCTGCAGCTGCCGCAGGTAGTAGGACCAGCGACTGGGGAACTCTCTGAGTAGAGCCCCGATCAGGGACACCACCAGAGGGGAGCCTGGGGTGGGACGAGGGGAAAGAGGGAATATATCAAATCAGATCAGAGAATTTTTGAAATTCGCAAAGTTCTCAGCGTGTTTTAAGTATTTGACCAGACAATTGCATGTGTGCGTGTGTGTGTGTGTGTGTGTGTATGTGTCAGTCTACGTACCTTTACATTCTCTGACGATGCTGCGAGCCTCGTCAGGTAGTCTCTGGGGTTTATTGTTGACGTACAGAGAGAGGATCTCCAGGGCCTTGTCTTCCTCCAGACCGCTCTCCACTGCCACCTCATACTTGGCACCTACACACACACACATGCACGCACGCAGGCACGCAGGCACGCAGGCACGCACGCACGCACGCACACACATACAAGTACAGAACATGCATTTTTGCAGGCCAAATAGCCTTTGCAGGCAGATGAAAGAATAAGCCCTAGAGGTTACATCAATCAGTTAAGTTCAACTTAGGTTTGCATGTACCACATTATGATCACCATAAAAACAAACAAAAAACAATACAACAGACAACCTCCAACCCTCCAAATCAAAATTTATATGAAAAGTTAGAATACTCCTCAAGACACAAGCAAAAAATATTGTGGACGTACCACTAACAGAATCAGCGAGGCTTCTGTCTCTGGTGGTCAGAAGCATCCGACACTGGATATCAAACGCCTTCAGCACTGAACTGTCCCAGATGTCATCCAGAATCAGCAGACATCTGGAAACCCAAACGCAGACAGAGAAACTGTCAGAGATCACAGCCTGCTGCCATCTTGATACAGCTAGTAGCTGAAGTCCATCAAACCAGGACACAAAGTTTCCACCACAGCACCTGCCCAGTGGCTACCACTGTACATACACTTTTTATCTCAGGATGACATGTCTCCTTTTTCAATCAGTTTGCTGTTCCTATATTTCAATAGTGTTTCTGATGAGAACCGTATTTCCTTTACATTCATTCAACTGCAGTGGCCCCCCACAGCTGCAAAGTTACTCCCACAACTAGAAAAAAAAAATTCTAAATACAATGAAAATTCATCATCTGGCATTATTGCTAAGCCTGATAGGGGATTATGATGGACTAATGATGAAAACATTTTTGAAAATAGTATTGAAAATATTTTTGCTACTGTTTTTAGACCATAATATGGGTAAATAGTTATTTTCTATGTTCTTCCAATAACAACCCATGTGTAATTGTGCATAATGGCAATCAGGTGGAAATGAATGTGGGTGGGAACGTAAGATAGGAGATTATATATACACTCTAAGAGTATTGTTGTTTTTTCACTATCCTGAAGATCATGTATGTTTGTGGATGTTCACCCAATATATGAGGAATAGGTGATATTACGTATTTGCTGATAACTGCTGTATGCACTGCTAGTAACCATATTATTACATCTTTGCTGTGGCATTGCTCATTTTGAAATCATCAAGCCCAATTCCCTTGCACTGGATACTATACTACTAGCTATGAAGTATTGAATCTTGATATCTAGCTATATATAAGTGTTACTGCACAAAGTACATCATGTTCAGTCTAAATCAAACCTAAGTCACCTGGGATATCTGCGCAGCATGAGGAAGCGCAGGCGCTCCTTGACCTCGTCCAGGGAGCTGGGGGGCCGGTGGACGGACTGGGGATCCTGACTCTGCTCCAGACGGAAACACAGCGACTGGATCTTCACCAGCAGGTCTGGCTTGTCCAGCTGGCCGATGGACAGCCAGTGGACTCCTCCGGGAAAGCACTCTGCAGATAGAGACAAGGAGGAGGAGGGCAGAGGTCAGAGGAGTGAAGCTACCGGTGGATTTAGGGGGAGCTGACCATTAGGCAACCATGTTTCAAACTGCTCTCTCATGCATCAGAGACAGTGCTCTATCAATATGGACAAGTATCAATAACACTCTCTTCCAAGATAATGGAGTCCATCTGTGATCTATAAAACTCAATGTGTAATCTGTAAATACCATCTTTCTTAAATTAACAATGTCCTTTTGTATGTGTATTCTATATCTGTTGTATTCTATATCTGTTTTTAACAAAATTATTTCTTCAACTGTGCTTAAAGATTTTGGTTGGTTTTCAAAATGATGTATGATGATAGTAACTGAGCAATATAACTGTCGTCTAGCGCATATAATTCTATACTATATAATCTTCCCAACAACAGAGATCACACTATGTGAAAGGACATTAAATATGTATTCACATGTGTAATCGAACAACAGCTTTTTCTCCCTAGTTTTCCTGACTTCTTGTGTGATTCCCAAACTTTTCTAGATGTGGATATTATCACATTTATTTTCCATTCTTTTCCAGGCATGTTGTACAATTCCCCAAATTTTTAAGACCTGAAAATAATCACATTCACTTTCCACAATTTTCCAGACCACAGACCTGTCTAGGAACCCTGTCAGTCTGAGAGCATGGTACCATCCCTTTATATCTGTAATGATTGTCGGGTAAATATCCCATTATTTACCTTCAATGAGTGCGTGGTCCCGGACAGCCTCAGCAGCCAGGATAGACTTGCCCGAGCCAGCCATGCCAAAGACGGTGACCCAGCCGGACTCTTTCTGGAGCCGGTAGAGTTTCTGCCTGACCCGGTTCACCAGCTCCGGTCTGCTGACAAACACCACAGGCCTCTGGGGCACACCGCCCTCGCTCAGCACCGTCTGGACTGTGGGACCAACAGGAAACGGATTGACAGAGAGAGGGAAGGACAGGAGGGGAGGATTAAAAGCAATCATCAGACTGTTAAGATACACAGACTGTGTGTGTAGAAGTGTGTCACAGTGTACTACTACTGGTTAAGCACTGCGGAACATTAATTTGAGAAAAGTTTCTATACTCAAGTTTTTCTGAACCTGTTCTCATACTAAAATGTTTCCTTCATAAGTTCTATGTTTTATCTTCACCATGCATAAAGTGTCATACATAGTAATCTAAATTAGTGCAGCCAAGTTATTTACACAGAGTCCACTTGATAAGAAAATTTTACTGCTTTAAAATGTTAGGCTGTCACAGTTTTTTTTATTATTAGCCGTTTGGCTGATGCGGTAGCCCATGAGTCAGCATTAAGTGTCATGCACTGCATAATGCATGTCTAACAAAAACAGCACACACAGGCATGCAAAACAACAAAACCAATCCGTTCCAACTGGTTACATCAGCCAGCAGCCACAGCGCATTAAAACAGTTTCTCCCACGCTTACTCACTCCCACACACACTGCCTTCCGAACGTCCGCTTTCACTCCCCTCCTCACCATAAGGTGTGCCCCCGTCAGAGAAGCTCTTGTGGGCCTCGGGGGAGACGAGCGGCAGGTTGTTGTGGAGCAGATTGGCCAAGTCGCCGTAGCTCTCCCTGACCAGGGCGTTGTAGAAGGAGATGTAAGCCCGGTTGTCCTTCCTCAGCAGCAGCTCCAGCAGGGCCACAGCCTGATCCCTCCTGGTGGACTGGAGAGAGAGATATCAATGATGAGGTGAGGACTTCACAATATGCATTTTACATGCTGAAGTTTGCAGATTGGAAATTCCATGACTTTGCAAAAATGAGTACTACCATGAGCTAAAAATAGTAGTCCTTCCTGGTGTGCTAAGGCTTTTCAGTTTAGAAAAGTTCTAAAGGAATAAACAGTCTGGTTTCTACTACAGATATTCTTGCTGTTTAAAAGTGGCCATACAATGTATAAAACAGCTGAAAACCTCCATCTCATGCAATGGATGTGTGAAACAAATTGCAAATAAAATTCTGGTATATTCGGTGAAGTGACCCACTTATAAAATTCCTTGATATTCCCTGACTTCCCCAGAGAATTTCTCAAATTCCATGCCCAGTGGTAACCCTGTGTGTGTGCAACCAAGAATAAGGGGTACAAAGGTCAGAGCCACAGGGCCCAGACAGTAGATAAAACAAATATTCCTGTGATTCCTGGATGATCAGGTAGGACAGAGAACAGCTAAGTACAGAGATGGGAGTTGAGGAGACAGACAGATTGGCCTAGTGGTTAGACAGACCATCCTATAACCTAAAGGTTACAGGTTCACTTCCCACAACAGCCAATATGTACAGTATTCTGTTGAAGTGAAACTAAAGCTGCTTACTTATTGTAAGTCGCCCCGGAAAAGAGTTCCAGCTAAATGCTGAAATAATTTGAGAGCAGGTGAGGAAGAAATTCTCAAAATAAATGAATAGGAGTGTTGTATTCATGACATCTTGAACTCCTGGGGATAAAATGCCAGGACATATTGCTGGGAGTGAATCCACTCCAGCTCACTTTGCTGCATGTCATCCCCTTTCTATCTCCCATCTTACCTGTCCCTTCAAAAGAAAAAGGGAAAAAATAAATTGGGTTCCATAATCCCTTTACCCTCCCAGCTGCTGCAGAGGCTCACCTCGCTCCTGATCCTCTCCTCCTCGTCCACAGTCAGCACACCATCACTGATCATGTGGTCCATCAGGTAGGAGGCCTTGATGTCCTGCTCTAACACAGTGCGAGAGCGCAGCAGACAGCTCAGTGCCCCTTCCTCCATCGCCATGGCAGCACAACGCACCAATCATGCAGCCACTGGAGAAGCAGGAAGGAGGGATGTTTAGTGATGATTGACAGGAGGCGGATCCTGTTGCTCTGCAAATGAATGGAAGAGATACAAGTATGTTTGATAAACACAGGTAAGTAATGGTCAGGATGAGATTCTAAAAGTCACCAAGCTTGAGTAAAATCCAAGGAAAGCTTTTCAAAGAAGCCTTGGCAAGGTGAAACAAAGCACCATAATACAGATGTGACATCGAACTAATAACACAGTAAGATTCAGCAGCGTCCACACTTTTTTAGGTTATACATCTAATACAGTCAATGACTACAGCTAGCCTACTAACCTATTTAATAGATGGTTGATCTATTTATTCTTTCTAGATGGCAATAACAGCCCAAGCTAATGCCAAAATGTCAAAATAGTCACCATGCTATTTGTAAACTGCTGTGTAACCAAACAGCTGCTACTAGCAAGAAATGAGCAAAGCTACTTTTTGACAGCTGTACAGCGCCCGTGTTACTCGCTGAATGAATGAATTGAAAGTGAATATACTGCATGTTCAGCTTAAACTTTACTCTGTTTACACAGTGTATAGCGATAAACGCGACCTTTTGTCTTATCACCTACTACAGTGACACACTTTCCTCAAGTCAATACTAGTCTTGACAAGTTGACTCACTTTAACTTGCTAGAAAATGAAACAAAGAAAGTAACCAACTTACCAGTAACCATACTTACGAATATATTATTTTCTTTAACGAGGAAGTTCTTAATCGAGCTGTTTACGGCGGTGAGATAAAGTCACTCAAAGTCAAGTCAAAATAATTCAATGAATAAAGCACAATTTATTTGCCTGTGCTGTACGAAACTACACGCCCAATTTTGAAAGAAGGTAGCTTCCTGATTCACAACAAAAACAACTTCCCCGGTGTGAAGCGGCCAATGGCGTGGCGAGATTTTAACCACGTGACAAGTTGAGCTCATGCACCCTTTACTGTAACCAGGCAAAGGGAGCTAATGCTGCCTTCAATACTCCTCGTCAGCTCGTAAATATGAAGTCTCGGCACATTCAAACGTTTTTGGTCGGAATTAATAACAAAATTATCCCTGTAACAAGAGTATTTTTTGGTGGCAGTTGTTTTATTTCAGAAATCAAACGGCACAGAGCTACTTTGTGATGCAGCGGCAGAAAAAAGAGAAGAAACTGCGCATCATTTATGTAAATTATGTATTAATTACATTTTTTTAGCCAAAGGTTGTCTTGTACATCACTTTTGCCCTAAATTCTTGACAGCTCCCATGCTCTCCGCCCCATAAACGTCACATATCGGCAAACTCGGGTACCACAGAAAATTTCCACTTTATTGGGTCGTTCATGTGCGCTCACCTCGTAATTGCAATATTTCCTACAGCTTGTGAAGGTAGCAATACTGCCTAGTGACAGCTAGAGATGTCAGCATGTTGTTTATTCCACACTGTACTGATGCAGTGATAATGCACTTACAAGTAGCCACAAATAGATCTGTAATACAGTGAAAACAACCTGTTCAGTGTCTGACCTGCAAAGCAATGCTGATTAGAGGCAGACAGCGGAGAATAAAGAGTATAAATGATGCAAGATTCTATGAAATGTAATTCCAAAGTGCTTGCCAAAGTGCATCCATTTTGAAAAATAGTAGCTTCCTGAAATGCATTGGTCAATACTTCATTAAAAAGGATGTTTTTCTTCTTCTGAGGTATGTTCATGCCAACAGCCATGTTCTGATAGGTGTTACAAATGCTTTTGCAAATGTAATTTGCAATTGATTCATTTCAGAATGCAGCTCTCTATTTGTTCCTTGTAAAGACAGAAACAATCCCTTTTATGAAGTGCTGCTTTAATATTATGTCTCAGCATATAACGTACACAGTTCAATACAGTGTTTCCATCATTTACTGGCAGCTTGTAAGGAAATGCCAGATATAGTAAGCTCATTAGGAGCGGTGATCTGTTGCTGTGTACACAGGCTAGGTGAAGGCTGAGAGCCGTCCCGGTGGCGGGGCTGCACAGGGGGCAGTCTGGGTGAGAGGGACACCCTCCCCTTCACAGTCTTCTCCAGATTCTGCACCCGCCTCTCCTGCTGCAGCCAGTAGAGCATTTCAGACCGATCGCAACGCATCTTGTCCCCATACGGCCTGCCCTGTGAGGGGAAACACAGAACTGGTGTATTGATCCCTCTGTAGTTTGGATGACAAAATAACGCTTGACTGCTCCAGTGGAGCTGCTCTGTGGCCAACAGAAGACTGTGGTTATATTGGGCAGTCCTCAGGTGTGAAAATCTGTAGCCTTAAGACCTTTTTTATTCCAAGTCACTTCAAATTTAAGAGACTAGACTAGAAAAGGTGACATCATTAAGACCTCTGAATCTGTATTTAAGACTCAAATGCAACATTTAACCATTTTTAAAGTCACAACAAAAGGAAAAATTACTTTTTCACATTGTTTGCCAATTTTCCTTTACTTAATAATAAATACCAAAAAGTTTACAACATTTTATTTTGTTGTATTTTTGTATCTAAATTACTTTTACGTCCTGGAAAATCTTTAATCTATCTAATCTGAGGTAACTATCTTTAATAGTTACCTCATAAATACATATTCTAACCAATAAAACCATCATAGATTTTAGAGCAATCCTGCCCACCTTAGCAAATAAAACCTTTACCTCCCTAACTGATATCCCATTTGTTTACACTTTGAATGATCTCTCCTTGCGTTACGTCCTGCAGCAATATCCTGTTTCAACAGGAACTATATCAAATTAAGGAAGCAAGATTCTCTCCAAATGCTGTTTCATTGTGACTTAAAGCATTTAAGACCTTTTAGAGACCAGCAGACACCCTGCTGTGTTATGTCTCAGTCAACCTTCTTTTTGTTAAAAGATAAGAACGTTAGGCAGCAATCCATGTTAGCGCATGTCTTTTCCCCCTTCATGTATGTCTAATCAAAATCCTTGTTACACAAATGTTTCTATTCTTACGATAAGATATGAGCTGCTCAACAGAGCGGATCCATGCAGTCAGCAGAGTGTTGCCGACGGGACTGGCCACTCACTTTGTATGAGACTGTGTCATGGAAGCGCTGTGTGATGTCGTTGATAATCTTGGACAGCCTCTTCTCCAGAGAGGAGATCTGAGAGTCCAGCTCACTCCTCTTCCTCGACTCCTCCATCCTGGCTGCGGAGGAGCCTTTGTAGCCTGGGGAGAGATGGGATGAGGGAGGGAGGGAGAGAGAGAGAGGAAGAAGGGCGAAATGAAAGACAGAAGGAAGATCCACAGTCCAGAGAGAGACTATGACATAATTCTTCAAGAAGAATATGTAGGGAGTTATGTTAAATAGTGGAGTGGAGTGAAGTGTGAACTTTTCTGTAGCCTATGAGAATGAATGAAAACCCTGCAAAGAATAAAAGCTGTCAAATAGTGATAATCATGTGTCTCCAGACTGACAGATACATACATATGGATGAGCAGGTCATTCAACATTGGTTCCTAAGAGACAGCAATCAAATACATTATATTCTTAGATCATTAGTTTGTCTGAATGAAACACTGATTTTGTGTTTTTGTTGACCTGTCAGTATCCTGGGAATGATGAGAAAAGCATACTTCACTGTCACTGCTAAATATTTATAATTATTCATGTCAGATTGTCAACAGCCATTCAGAAAGACAAGTGTAATTACTAGCCATGCTAGCTGTCCTAAACGACTTCATATTTTGCCTGGCTACACAGTGACACTGACAGGCTAGCAGAAACCAAAAATTTTGTTTCATACGACTACCATGTTTTTTCCACTTTACTAGTGCCAACTCTCCATGTGCACATCTGCAGCGTGAGCGTACCACGCTGACAGAATCTGCTGGGGTCAGAAGCTTCTGTCTCAAACAGCTCCAGACGAGCCATCAGCCTTTCCCTCTGCTGGATCAGAGGGGCAGCGCACTCCCAGGCTGCTGTGGCCTACACACACACACACACACACACACACACACACACACAGAGTTACTACAGATTTCTTCAAGTTAAATTTAAGATTTTCTAAAACCTTTTCAATGCCAATTTAAATCCAATTTATGACACATTTACCCCCAAAAATAAGCCTGAAGACTAAAAATACAGTAGACCTTTTCAAGACTGAACAGAACACTGCTGTAGGGGGCGAAGAAAAGGTTAAGATAGCTGGACTTTTGGCCAGAAGGTGTGTGGAGAAAGTGAATGAAACTCAGTCTATGAGCAAGCAGTGAACCTCCAACTACTCCAGGGTAGCTGCTTGGTAGCAAACAGTAAAAATTGTGGTTGTACTTGGTAGCTCCCTGGAAGGAATGTGTGTGTGTGTGTGTGTGTGTGTGTGGACACAACTGGAAATGTTAAAATAAATCTTTTCGGTCATGACCATTCAACTCCATTTGTCCTAAGCCATTAAAATGCTTCTTCCCTTCCCATTTGTTTCCAGGTTTCTATGTGGCAAAGATGTCTAGTTATTTGAATCTGAATAAGCAAAGAGGATTGTGGGAGGTGAAAATTTGCAGCTGTGAAGATTCAGCGTCAAATTTGCACAATACTGCAACCTTCACTTCCTTTTATTTATTAGATACTGCTCAATAGAGAAAATACATTCTCTGTAGAAACCCCGTCTGACCTGAACTTCTCTTGAAAACAAAAAAAATTGTGGTCTCACAGAAAACATTTCCATTGCACTAGAAACATGTCAGTGTTCTCGAGGAAGCGTGCACTGGATGTATTCCTGTGCATCCTTGTCCACCAGCCTACTGTACCTCCTCCAGCTGGTTTCTGTATGTGTGGGAGCTGTATTTGATGGCCATGTCCACTCTGTGGGCCTCAGGCAGACAGAGGATGGTCCAGATCCTCTCCAGCCTGCTCTGGATCTGCTCACCCTCCACCAGCCCGCCGCTCTTCTTCCACTTCTGCCCCACCTGCCACAGAGGGAGACATTACTGTTGGTTGTCTGTACTGTTGGTGATCTAGGAATTGAAGCTTATTCTATTGTTGCACTCAGTGTAAGTCACTGTGGATAAGAGCATCAGATAACGGGCTAAAATGGAAATGGGGAATGGAAATGTACGAACGTGCAAGCAAACATGCACACAATGACAGGCACAGACACACACAGGCACATAGACAGCCTCTGCAGTCACCACACTCCAAGGTCTGTCTCACACACACACACACACACACACACACACACACACACACACACACACACACACACACACACGCACACACTCTGTACCTGTTGGTCACCAGGTGTTACTTCCTCTTCTGGGCTTTCTTCCTCCTCTAAAAAAAACAAACACATAAAACACACTGCAACCTGATCCAGCATTGAGTCTTAAAACCGTATTTTATGCGTGAAAAAATGGGGTGAGATCATTTCACTTGTAGTGGCATGCCTTACTCAGGCTTGTTTCATGATATTGTATTGACACTTGTTCTAGAAAATGACTGCAACAGCTGAAACTGGAATCAAGTGGAATTATCTCGCTCCAGTGTCAGACTGTTTTTTGAGCTTCCAGTCAAAATGTCTAATTTGCATAATATTGACTTGGAAAGAATATCAAAATCCAGCCATGTTTGGCATGCCAAATGACCTCTGCAGTACAAAAGATGGCTAGATCACCACTGACAGCATGTCTGTTCCAGCTCTACAGTGTTTCTACCCTCCAGTGTGGGATCCTTCCACAGTCCTCCGAGCAGGACGCTGTTGACGTTCCACATTCCCGTCACATACTCCCGCTTCTTCCTCTTCAGAGCCTCCATCTTCTCCCTCCGACGTCTGCAGTCACACACAGAGAAGCGTGTGTAAATGGTCTGTAGTATGCATGTATACACACACACAATTACTGTAACATTCATATATACATACACACATTTACAGTGTGTAAAAACCTCATAACTGTGATCATACTATGTCTAAGTCTTAGTGTTTGTTTTAACCTACCTAGTGCCACATGGGTGGAGTTTATGGCAACAGGACAATTCAGCTAGTGTCGGGTGAGTTGTCAGTCACATAAAAGTATACTAAAGTGGCTTTTCAATACTTTCTGGGATTGTCTAAACCTTCTGGTACACATTGTGTGGCAACCCTCACCCATCTGGTACTCATAAGATTTCAAAAGAAAAATAAATATTAGAAGTATTTGTCCCAGGTCTGTTAAGGTACAGCTGTGGTGGAGAGGAGAGACTGATGATAGACAAACTTTAGCTTCTCTTTCCGACGCTGCTGGAGCTGCTTCATCTTCTCATCTTCTTCATTGTCGCTATCGCTGCTATTGTAAAGGTGGAAGATGGTGCTCAGGTAGTCTGTTTCCTGAACACACACACATGCATGCACAGAAAAATCAGTACACCAGCCAGTCACACAGTATTGGATCAAGATCAGACCCGTTTAACATGGACTAAGTAAAATCCTGCATCGTCATCAGCTTTGGGAACCGCATATTCTTCTTGGTCTCAGAACCAAAGTTATCCCCACCCCCACAACTACAAAAAATCCCACAGGAAACACACATACCAACACACACAACACACACCAAAACAAGCACATACTGAGAAAACACACACACCTGATTTGAAATGTATTGGAGGTAGTCTTCAAAAGAGAGGTTGGATTTCCCGGCAGCGCAGGCATGTGCACTCTGGTCCTCAGGTTTCTTATGGTCTGTCGAGATCACACACCTCTTCCTTTTCTCACATACACACACACACACACACAGACACACAGGGATGAGCAAAGTGGTGATACTGGAGGCAAAAAGGACTGCTTGGTTGTTAAAACAGGAGTACCTGTGAGACAAGGGGTGGAGTGTTTTCAGCTCAGGGTTGAGAAGCTTCTCCTGGTTCTTCTGCTTCATGCTACATCTTGTCTTGGAGTCGGTCAACGCTGGCTCAAAAATTGGATCCTACACACACAGACGGTGCAAAAACACCTTCTTCATTTCTTACCCGTGTTACATTACTCACCTCGCACTCCCCAGATGTCATTTCGCCTGTCGACATGAGCGACCTGTCCATGCAGGCTTCTCACCTCGTCAAACTGGAGGTATTGGTGTGAGATGGTTTTGGACAGCTCAAGGTACACCTCCTTTATCTCCTCTCCTTCAGAAATGTTACGGTCCAGCCATTTCACTGTGGATGGCGAAATCTGTTGATCATTAAAACATCAAAGCATGTGCTGAAGTTATTCTCATACCCAGGAGGAGTCCCAGTAGGTGTTACAATTTAAGTTAAACATAGGACTTTTTAAGATCTTTTTAATGCCAGTTAGAATAAAGTAGTCCTATCTGAGTATACGTATGCGTGACTAGGCTTTTTGAAAATGCAACATCTTTAAGACACTTAAAACTGAATTTAAAGCTTAAAGGCGGTATTTAACAGTACTCAAGGATTTAAGAGGCCTTGAATTTAGATAAACAAACTCAAGAAATTTTAAGACTTCAGTATAATTTTCCTCCCTCCCTCCCTTCTACACCCACCTCGTCGTTGAGGTGATTGTAGACGGGAGGGTGCATGCATACGTCGATGGTCTCGGGGAGGACAGGGCGGGGGATCCTGGGTGCTGCCAAGCGAGCCACCATGACCCGGGGCTGACCTTTGACCCCGGTCCGAGTCCGTCCCTGGTATGGGGTCCGGTGCTCGGCCCGGGGCAAAGCCTGGATCTGGGGCGGAGAGCGGGGCAGGGGGAGGGTCACAGCCACCACGTCCTCTTGGGGGAACGGCTCCGGCAACAACACCTTCCTCCTGGCTTTCCTCCTCTCCTTCTCTTCCTCCAGCTTCTAGAGAGACGTTGGGGGGGGGGGAGTGAGTGTGGACAGAAAGTATGGATAAGAGACAAGTAGTGTGTGTGTGTGCATGTGTGTAATTGTACGGTAGGTGTGCATGCCTTTCTGTCCGCTGTATGTGTGTCTGCAGACCACACTTTTAAGGTCTATCCATTGTGTGTGTGTGTGTGTGTGTGTGTGTGTGTGTCTACCTGCAGCCTCTCTTGGAGCCCCTGCAGGTTGGAGGAGGCATTCCAGGACATGGCACTGAGCAGCGGATCAGAATCTGCCTCAGGGTCGATCACTGCCTCAAGCAGTCTGTCCTGAACTAACCTAAACACACACACACACACACACACACACACACTTGTCTACTGTCTTTACATCGCATTATATGATAAGCTGGAAATATGTGCTTTATAGCAAAATCACTACTATCTCTGCTAGTTTCTTTTGGTTAGACAATTATGAAAAACAGAAATGTACTTTGTGAGATACTGAATTTTTTTTTAGGAATATGTTTGTTATACATATGGCAACATGTTGTGTGGATGTGTCTGTGAGTTGGGTGCCTTGAGTATGTGACACGGAAATAAAATCAATCAATCAATCATCAGTGAATCAATCATTCATACTCAGACCTGTGCAGGTCTTCAGCAGGGTCTAGAGGTATGTGGTGGCTGGAGTCAGACTCAGTGTGGTGAAGCAGCACCACAGGAGACGGCCGTCTGGGTGGCAGAGGCTCCATCTCCAGTTCATGCATGAGAGTCTCCCCCTGCAGGTCCGGCATGGAATTACAACCCTGACAGGAAAAATAAACAGCTGCATTCAAACTTCTTAACCTCGCCATACTGACACAAGCTGTGCTGCACTTGTGTGTGTTGCACTGCAGGAAGCATGATAGATGAATTATCCTACGATACCTTCAGTCTACTGTAGCGTAGATGCCAAATCTGCAAATCCTTGTCTGATCTGGATGAAATTCTCGTGGATGAGTCGACATGCTGTACGTCTACGAGCAAACACACACACACACACACACACACACAGACACACACATACACAGCTACACATAGGATGGTGTCTTCAACAATCTACAGATCGATCATTTCAAAGAGCGAGGGAGACCGAGAGAAGGAGGCAAAGAGAAAGAAGAAAAAGAAAAGTAAGTAAAAGAGCATATATTTGTCACTATCTTCTCTGTTCCCTTACAGTGTGTTTGTGTCTCTACATCGCTGGATGTGCTGTGTAGCTGGCAAGGCATCAGGTGATAGACTCGCTCCAGGTCCAACTCCCCCATACTCTCTGTCATCTGAGGAAGACCAACCATGCAGGGAAGACAAGAGAGAGAGGGGATAATGCAGCACAAAATGCTGGGAACACTTGAGTGAATTTTGCCAAGTTACAGAGGACCCTAATGTTTTGTTTGTCACACAATGATATGATGATGATGACACAATGATACCAACAAGTTACACGTTTTTGGTTGCTTGTGATTTAGGAATTGAAGCTCATTCTACTGTTGTGGTCATTCCAAGTTGCTCTGGATAGGAGTGTCAGCTAAATTCCAAAAATGTAAAATGTAAACCATGTGTTTTTTTAAACCTGTATTTATCCGGGGAATGTTGACTGAGCATGCTTGCTCTTTTCCAGGAATGCCAAGTTCCACACACATTCAAATCCGGGAGCTGCCCAGTACAACCACAGTCTTCTACTGTTACATTCAGGTATATATATACAGGTCTATATTCTCTAGACCTGTATATATTCCTGTTCTCTCTACCTCGTGTATTGCTCTGTCTAGAGTGGTGTTGGGGCTGTCAGTCTTCCTGCTCAGAGCCTTGGTCTGCAGAGCAACTTCCCCTTTCAGGCTGTTCACCTCACTGCACCACTCTGCTTTCAACCCAGTCCTCCGTCTGGCCTTGATCCTCGCCGCTATGGTGCGTCGGATAGAATGAATGTTCAACCTGAAAGGAGGAAAAGAAAATATTTCATTCTCAGGGCCAGATCGCAAAACAGAAATTAAGTGTTTCAAAGTGAGTGAGCAGTGAGTGAAGAATGGATTTTGTGTTGATAGAAATCTTTTTCAGTCCTTAACTTAAAATAGCAAAGCTTCCCATGCACATGGGTTTTTCTGAGTCTTTTTTGGTGAATTTTCGGCAGCCCTATATATATGAAATCTTAAAGAGGCCTATATGGCTATGAATATGTGCAGTGTAAAGGCTATTTGCATCTTCTATAGCTTCAGGTTCCTCCTTAAATATATTCCTTATTTTCACTTTGGTTCTTTGTATTACTCAAAACAATTTGCAACATGCAGTATGATCACCAATGAGGGTTTATTTGGAAAATTTGACTGGATGTCCTATTTTCTATTCTGGCTGGCTTGACACTGCTCACACACACACGTGCACGCATACGCACACACACACACACACACACACACACACACACACACACTTCATCTAAACATGTTTCAGGGATGTGGTCAGGGAAACACAAAATCAGGGAAAGGTTGGAAAACAGGGACTCTCAAATAGAAATAAATTGGCAAAAAACTTGAAATTCCATCAAACCCTGAAACACCGCCTCCCCTTTATTTAACCAAGTCAGTCCTGTTGAGTCCCCTCCACTCACAGGCTGGTGCAGTCCCGGGCCAGCCGGGCCCCCAGCCGGCTGCGGTTGACCTCTTGGGAGAAGACGGCGCGCCGGCGCAGCGTGTCCAGCAGGGGGAGGTAGCTGAGGTAGAGCTGCTGGCAGAGCCGCAGCACCTCGCCCGCCATCCGGCTCCGCAGCTCCCGGTTCTCACCCGGGGTCAGCGTCGGGTCAGGCCTTTTCTCCCGCAGGGCCTGCCAGATTAGACCCAGCTCCGAAGTCAGCACTGATGACTGGGGGGGGGCAAACAAGAGTGGGATGAAGAGTGTGTGTGTTTGAGAGAGAGAGAGAGAGAGAGAGAGAGAGAGAGAGAGAGAGAGAGAGAGAGAGAGAGAGAGAGAGAGAGAGAGAGAGAGAGACCCACCAGCGCTCGCTCGTCCTCAGCTGCTGTGCTGTGTATGACTGATTGCTCCTTGATCCTGTGTTGGAGCTGCTGACAGAAGTCAGCCAGAGAAGCTGGGAAGGTGATGAGCCTTTCAGTCACAGGACGCTCCATCTGACTGTCCTCTGCTGGCAAACAGAATAGAACAGAATAGAATAGAATAGAATAGAATAGAATAGAATAATTCAGATGAGGTCTTGTTTTTTTGTTCAGTCCCCTTTCACATTGGCCTCATGTCATCCGCCATGTTGGACACAGAATGTAAACACATTTGCTTTTGATGATGTTGTATGACAGCCCATAGGACATTCCTATGTTCGAGGCTCGGTGTGAATTGTTTCCTACACAGTATGGACCCAGATCAGCATGCCATGATATGATACAAGATGGGATCTTCAAATCAGACTAGCACTCAAATACACATGAATGAAATTTACACTGATCTAAGTCTGTGGGAGTCTCTTTTCAGTAACAGAAAGGTTGTACCTGTCTTCTCTGGGATGCTGCTGGGCTGTTGGTGGAAGTTGAGGAGATTTAGGACATCATGGTATGTGTGGTGGATATCTTGACTGCAGGCCACCAAATGGGACTGGGACAGGAGCTGGTCCTGATCCTCTGCTAGGCTCCTCTGGCCTTCAGCCAGCCGGGACGACTGGCCACCCACTATCATTCTGGGAAACCCACCTTTCACTCACCTGTTTGGCAATGAGCACACATGAGCTCTAAGGTTTTTCTAAAATGGGCTTAAAGTTGGATAACATATGTTGGCTACAGCAAAGCAGCGTTGCTTGGAGTGTTTTTACACTTTCACTGCAGTGTTGTCAACTTCAACTTAAGCTAGGTTTCTTACATTAGCTATTCCGCTCAGCTAAGTGATAGGCTATATGAAACACTTGATTTAAACAGTAACATTATTGAAGCAAACCTTACATATAAAAAATGAATAAAACGTGCCTTTCGTAGAACATAATCCAGAAACTATTATGACTTTCATGAGATTGCAGCCCCGCTCCCTCCAACGGCGACGCGTTGCTTGGTAACGCGTTCCTTCAGACAGATGCCTTCAAGTACTGCTCGTATACTCCGATTTACTGGTCGAAAACTATGCTGCATTCATGTCTATATAGGAAAGGGGTATATACAGTACGAGCTTCTTATTTGAAAATACCTTTCACATCAGTTTTTTTCTTATGTCAACAAGGAAATAGTCAAGTACAGGGAATTGAATATTTATTTCAAATTAAACAAACAAAATTAACGATTTTAATCATATAAGTCATTTTACAATCACAGCTTTTGAAATGCCATGGCAGGATACGACTACTTGCTAAATTTTTTATTGGCTTTTAGTTTGCTGTAAAACATAAAGTCAAATGTACCTCTGTGTGTTAAGTGTGAAAAAGCTGAGCAGGAGCAACCAAAGGCTACAGAAAATGTCAATCATGGCATGGTAACAGCTTCAAACTAGTTCAAATGCATGGAGACTCCCAAATCTTTGATTTCAAACCCAATATTTCTGACAGCACTCAAAGGCATCAAGACACTGGGAGAGATGCAGCCAAAATCTCCTGTTTCCTTTTGGAATAAATAAATGAAGGCACCAGTACCAGACCTGGGTGCAGATCTAATACTGTTAAAGCCAGAGTGTAGGTAAAGGTAGGTAAAGGAGGGTAGTTGAGACGTTAAAACCTCAAATATTTCCTTTTGTAAATGCCACTCCCTGACTGGTGTTGTGTTCCATGTGAGAGACCAGGTTACACATCTAATTTACATGAGGACTGACAAACCAACAGACATCAAGTATAACAGAAAATCAATCATGGATCGATCGAGAGATTTTATACAGCTTGTCATTCAATAAAAATTAGACATGCTAAGTGTTGTTTTTGGACATTTTTATTGTATTAACTGTGTTACAGAGGAAAAGAACAACTATTTCCCACATATTCATGTAAACTTTTGTCAAACAATATAAATGCTTTTCTTTGTGCATCTTTGGGTCCATAAGAAATTTTGGACACAACAGCTTTTTGAGTTCAGCACCTTTCTTTTCCTTATAGGTTGTGACAGTCGACGTTGGGAAGGCATAGCAATACAATGACAACTACAGTACCTCAAAAGGTAATGAAGACAGCAACTAAAACAATATAAGAACTATTCCACTGGTAGGGAATAGGTTATAGTATACAACATTCAAAAAACCCAAACAAATTACTCAAAACAATAAACAACCCAACACAAAACTAATCATGCAGACAACAGTTATTTTTCAGAACAGGTATTTCCATTTTTTTCTGGTCAATAATATCAGTGGATTAAAAACTATTTTGAAAAATGAATTAAACTTACATAATGTTTAGTTCCCTGGCCATCAAAACAGTTAAAGGGAGAGCAATCACAAGACATAATACTATGGGATAAGGGCTATCGCTGGCATTAACATCTTCAAAAGGTGGCACTTCAATGCTTGGGCTAATGGCAATTACACTTTAGTTCATTGTCTATGTTCTGATTCCCTTAACTTTAACATTTAACAGTGATAAATAACTTATATATGTAAAGCATGTGAATTGCTACTATGCTACTTGTCTATATAAATATATAAGCTTGCATTTTCTTCCTCTCTGCTTCATAAAGCTTCTGAAATAGGCATATACATTTTCTCGATAACAGTAGCATTTTAATTAAGGTTCAGCCCTTTTTCCTCCATGAACAGCCTCCAAAATAACAGGAGTGCGGAGTTTGACTACTCCCTTCGATGCAAACGCAGATTCACAATGCAGGGGGTGACAAAAAGGTTTTACTAGAAGAGGAGAGTCTTCACCCTAACGCTGGCGTTATTTGTGAATGTTCATGGGAGTCTCACTAAGGTGTTACAAAGCTTCTACCACAAATGAGGCAGGTCACATTCAATCTTGAACGTATGGTGTAACTGTGATGTTTTGCCTGATGCGTGGCTTAGACGGCAGCACCCCCAACGCTCTCAGAATAAATGCAGTGGTGAAAACTACAACACTTATATGTAGGGGAAAACTGCGACCATCACAGTACACTGTCTGAGGGAAGCTGCCTAGCGATTTTAGTGCCTCCTTAACTTCAGCTATGTCTAGTAGCATAAAGGCTCCAAACGACCCAAATTGAAGTTTTATTGGGAGGTGACAGAGTCCTGAGCGGAGTCCTGAGGAGGGCTTGGTGCGGGCGGAGCGCTGCTGAACATTAACTTCCTGAGGATGTCTGCGTAGAAAGGTCCGTACACACTCTTGTTGTAGTTGACCAGGGAGATGTATTTCGCTCCCAGAGATGCCAACTCAGGCTTGATGGCAGTCAGGCCAGCAGGTACCTGTTCAAGTTTGGCCTGGGGCTTGGGATCGAAGATGAGTGCCATGAAGTACTGCTGTACACGTTCCTCTGTGGAGAAATCAAGAAACGGGAAGATAACTGGGTTAGAATATGTCAAACAGGATACACTTGCTGACAGTGTGATGGAGAACAGGTGAGCGTCTTACCGACGAGAGTGCGGATGGGATCGTCCTTCTGGGCGATGCTGCAGATCTGGCCTGTGAGTGTGGCCTGCAGCGCCGGGGTCAGTGCAGGGTAGTTCCTCTCCGTCAGAGACTTGTTGAGCTCACAGCAAATCTGAGTGCTGGCGTCCTCTAGTGCCTCTTCCAGGTTGAAGTCCCTTCAGGTAATTCAGAGAGGAGAGGAGAGTTCTGGGTTGAGCTCCCACTTCAGGTTGTGTGTTCTGGTTGTTCAATGTGCACATAAATACATCGCATATCTTGTATAGCCTTGTATAGCCTGTGTGTATGTGTGTGTGTGTGTGTATGGCCCGCTTTACACCTGGTATTAACATGCGTCTGTGGTGATATGTGGACTTAAGGGTATAAAAGTGGACTGACTGGCTGTGCATCCCTTCCAGCAGCACACTGGTCATCCTCTTCAGACGGTCTGACAGGGACGGCAGGCCCTGGATGGGTCCTCCGATGGCGCTGTAGACAATGAGCAGCACCTCGTTCACTGCCTGACACTGCTGGAGCTGCCACTGGATCTCCCGCAGGCGCTGCTCATCTGTCATCAGGGTCTAGAGGGGACCCAAAAAAAGATTAGTGCCAATACAATTGACAACAGCTGGAGATTTCTATGTGTTTTAAAAGAGAGTCTGCTCTTTGACACCATGTTAATAGAGGGTCATTATAAGATTTTTTCTTAGAATGAGGAATAGGGGATTGAATGCTACAAAATGCTTTTGAAAATGCAGAATCTTGTGATTTGCTGTGACTGAAAGCTCAGTACTCTCTCTATGCATGTGAATACCAACCAAACTGTGATTAGGTGTGAGAGATTTGGGCATGGGCAGCCAGGATGTGTTAGTGCTCCACTCCACTACAGCTTACCGAGTGTTTCTGCCCCGTTCCTTGGATAACTGTGTTAGCTAGATACATTTGTTAACAATTTGACATAAGCCTGGGCTTTTGTGCTCCTTGGTGCAAGATTAAAATTGAGTCTAACTTGCTACCAGCGCAGCAGCTCCTTAAACCCCAAACCAGCAAAAACGCAGGCTTAGTCAGAGTTAGCTGGATTATGACCATGCCTTTTTAAACTTACTCCATCCATGAACTCATTTCCAGAAATGGCTCCTTTCCTTAGAGAGATGCCAATAGACCAAGGTGCTATTTATAACTAGACAAGCTTTTAGAAGAGAACGCCAAGATCCTTTGGTGTTTGAAAGATACAGTTTCCACAATGAAAATAATTAAATAGCCTACTTATATTAACTACAATGATGCAATATATAATAATAATCAATATGGGCTATAGACGCAATATTAAATAGCCTACTTATGCATTTGTCTGCAATTTTCTGCCAGGATTGATCTCTCATTTTAGAGACTTTGGAGTTACATTTCATTGTTAAGGTATGTACGACAGTACTAACCACTGAGCCACCCACAAATAATGAGCACAGAAATACACAGGTAATGAAATCTCTCTCTCTCAGTTACACACACCTCAGGCAGTGGGCTCTTATTGTAGTCCCAGGTGAGGATGTGGAGGAAGGCAGTGTTGATGACCAGGAAGGGCCCAGGCAGCGCTCGCTGCTCCTTCCCCTGGCCGCTGGTCTGGTCTGTGGGGTTCGAGGCCGACAGCAGCTCCTCCAGTGATGCCTTGATCCAGGAGGTGGTGTGGTCCAAAGCTCCTGAGGATGTTTATCAACATCATAATGGTCACATGTGGTTTGTTCTTAACACTCTTCCTGACAATCAACAGAATGGCCCTAAAATTATTTGTTTTTTCCATCGACTGGAATTCAATTCAAAGGATGATTTTTATTCTACTTTGGCTGAACATTTTCTTTTTTCAGCACATACATCTCAAGGAGCAGTAAGCCTTCAACATCAGTCACTTTGGGAATATTTCACTTTGATAGAATATCCAACAGCGGAAAAACAGTATATTCTTATGCAAAAAATTATATTCTGACATTTAGACATTATTGACAGCTAGAGAGAGAAGGGTGACTCACTGGGTGTCTTGTCCAGGATGCTCTGGAACTTGGCCCTCTCATATTCAACACACTGCTTCTGCAGCGCAGGCCTCAGATTATCGATGGTGAGGTTTACCATGTCCATCTTCATCAGGTCCAGCACACGGAAGATCTCCCTAGTGTGCAGATATAACCAAGCCACTGTGAATGACTTCCTTTTTGCCCATCCCTCAATAAGGACACACTTACACAATGAAAGGTTCCACTTGGAAACATACTAAGAGGATTTTGCAAATAAATGTATAAAAACTGTGCACATTCACAAGGTGCAAAAACCATAGACTGCTCATCATCAGCGTGTTCATGGTGCTGCCATTAATGATGCAACCACCTCAACAAACTGAGCTGCTATCTATATGAATCTTCCCTCACTGTTAACTGAGATGAACGCTTCTCACACTTTTCCTGAAATGTAAGTGTGGTTTGATGATACAGATAAGAAAACTCGGAACAGTAATTTACTCTCTCTGACATAAGTTTGGAATTGTTGTCATTACACATTCTCAGTGCAACAATTTCACTTGCCCTGTTAATGTACAAGTGTGTACAAGTCACTTGTGTAAGATGATCAGATGACTAGCAGTGAAGAGACAACAACGCTGCTCTAAAGTTACCCCGGGCCCTCCTGGCTTACTTGAACAGTGCCACTATGTTGTCTGTGCTCTCCCGGAGCTTCTTGACTTCCTCATCCCTAGTTGGCGCACACATCTTGCCCATGGTGTTTATGATGTAAATGGCGAGCCCCTGGATGTCCACAGCATCATTGTCAGCCTGCTGGCGAATCAGGTCCATGTCCAGCACCTCCATGATCTGGGTCCGCATCCGGTTGGCACCCGGATTAAGGAATGACAGTAAGATCTATCCAATTGAGATAAAGAATAAGTGTTATCTTTGTAGATCAAGAGAAGCAGATGAGTTAGAGAAGGATTTTTCAGCTTTGAGACAATTGAGATGTGGATTGTGCAAAAGGGGCTGCAACTTAATATCAGAAAGATGTCCCTACTACTTTGTACATTCAGTGTAATAGAAGCATGGCTGATTTTTGTTTGCAATGATCCAATAGAGCTGTAAAGAGCAGATCACGTGAGCTGACCTCTCTGATCTCCTGCAGTAGTCTGATGGCTTGCTGATACTCAGGCGGGTCGTCGTTCAGCTCAGACTCCAGGATATCCCAGAAGGCCTTGTGCACATTTTCTCTAACTGCCTTCCATAGACTGAAAAAGAAAAAATGGTGGATGTTGTCTTTTTGTCTTATTTGTGCATCTCAGGCTTTGTCCAGCCAGGGCAGAGGTGTTGTCAGGATTTCAGAGCATGTGAGGCTCAGCCAAGAGGCAGTATGTTCTCACTGTTATCTTGGCAAAGGGAAGGTGCACAAAGTACTAGATGCAGAGATGCCAATAATCATGACACACATCATCGTCAGATTAAAAAAAAAGTTTGTTTTTTTTCCTCCGAGTAATGGTATCACAATAAAATTCTATAATTTTTTCTGCTGAGCCTAAAAAACATTTGATAAACAATAATGTGAATTTTATTCTGCATTTTTTGCTCATATTAATTGAGGGTGCTAATAATTCTGGAGGGCACTGTACAGTGATAAATTATAGTGGGCTGTCTGCCTTATCTGGTGCTGTCCCTCTCCTCACTCCCCCCTACTGAATTCTTCTCTTGCCTCCTCTTATTTCTCTCCAAAGAGGTACATTTAATCAGAGATTGTGCCTCATATAATTCACTAGCTCATAATATTATTAGTGTGTTACTTTTGTTTGTTTGTTAGATATGGAAACTTAACTTTGAGCATAACTTATTTTGAGAAACAAACTATTTCATGTCTAATCTTCTTAGAAAGCTGATATTTTTCTATGCTTCATCATAGCTATAGTAAAAGCAATGGAAAGGCCCAATGTCTTTCCATATTTGCATAATCAATCAGTACTTTAACCAAAGAAAATCATATATCCTCTCTGGTCTTTTTCTAACATTATGTTTTCTGGCTCTGGAGACGCAAGATCTTTTCTATGTGGCCCCTGTACCTGTCCTGAGGTAGATTGACTGGCTCCAGATGGAAGTTGCGGTCGACAATGATCTCATGGGCAAGGCTGAGATTGGACAGGTCCCGGGCAGAGTGCATGACTTCGTCCAGAGTTAAGGTTTTGGGTGGGCTGGCTGTGGGCAACAAACATTGAGCAAGTGTTGTCAGCAGATTAAGAAGAGCTCAAACAAAAACGTGGAGGAGTAGAATGGATTGTTGGAGTTGCATGACGACAGCGATGGGGCTGGCTATGCTTGGAAATTTTTCCGATGCCAATACAGGCTCCAATACCTATTCTAAAATGTTACTTTTTCAATACCTTTCTTTATTGAATGCATTGAAATAAATGATTTTTCTGTCTCACATTTGTACATGCTGTTTTTCTTTAGAAAAAGTAGGCTCACACTCTTGTGGAATTTCACAATTTTATGGGAGCAAAGCCCCTGTAGCAAGGATCACATTGAACAGCAAAGGCACCAGTAAAACAACTTCTGGGTTACACCATAAACACAGGCAGAGCTCCGGGATAGGAAAAAAGACTGACACTAAAAAGAAAACAATGAGCCAAAAGCTGTGGAGTGAGGTTACGCAGTAAGGAGAAAACAGGTTGAGGGGGTAAACTCACAGGAGGGCGTGCTGTGCTTGCTGGAGCAGTCGCTAGTGAAGCTCTCACGGGAGCAGTCCAGGTCGCTGGACGATGTCATGCTGTCACAGCGCTCCGATGATGATTCCACATCACTGCCTTGGTCCTCGCCACTGGATGTGGAGGCGGGTCGCTCGTCATTTAGAGGCATCTTGGGCTAGAGCTGTGGATGAGAAGTTGGTTGTAACACTTTAGCTCATTGAACCACTAACTTGGTTAATTAGGCTACAGAATTCCTGTCCGTTTCTATTACTGAACTTCTTCAGCAACTCTCATGCTAATGAGTAAAAGGCATTTGGCTACTTTTACAGCAAACAAGTGTGGTTTCTAAGTTTCATTTCTAAAAAAAGTTTAGCATTCCTTTTGTTGGACGCTATTGTCTAGACGGGTATTTGGCTGCTCCAACAGGAATCGCAACAAGAGTAAGATCTCTGGCTAGTTTTTTTCTGAGAATTGCTGATCAAAATTCAAAATTTAAGAAGCAGGGTTCACTGAGATGTTAGCTCTACCCGTGTGTAAGCGTGTGTGTGTGAGTGTGAGAGAGTGACAGGGAGAGCATTAATTTTTCACTTTGCAATAGTTTGTTAGTTTTGTTGCTAGGGGAGATAACAGAGTGGAGCAAAAATACCAAACACACTCAATAAAACAGCTGGTGGGCCAGTCGTCAAGGAAACGGAGAGACAGTTGCCCTGTTTCACAGCTCCAAGCATCAACACCTTTTAAAACTCAGGAAGGAGCTATGGGAACATACTGGAAGGAACTCTTGACCACTCAATGTGTGCTTATTGCAATGGAGTCAACAATGTTATGCAAATCCAAGACACAAAAAACCCCATTTCCATAACTAGGTTTAAACAAAAGCCTGTATTCCTCGAGGACAAAAAGGACACTGTGTTCTGGCCTGGCAAGATCAAATGTGTCTCCAGGGCAACATGGGACAACAGTGGGTTTCTCAACAGTCAAACAGATCCAATTACACCTCACTGCCATGTCACATGTGTTGTCTCTTCCTCACAAAGGTAATGCCATCAGGAAAAGTGAGAAAACGAGGGGCAATAGCCCAGCTGAGTAAATTCAGTTACAACAGCCTATTCTGCTGTGTGAAAACCCAGACATCTGCCATGAACGGTGTCAACTTAGAGGGGTAATGAGTGATATTTGGGCTGGTATGTCTCAATAAGGAAACTCACAGCAGTGTGGGTCCATGGAATTATATGCTTACAAACAATAAGAAACAGATCACCACACTTGGATGAATAACACTAAAAAAAATCTTAATTATTAAGGCCTACAATGCAGTAAGCTTCTGCCTCTCTATCATCTGACCCACACCATGCAGGCAGGGTGACCCTTGGGTGTTCCTGTTCCTGGTCTCAGTTATCTCCTGCCAAAAATGAATGCACACTCCCTTGCTGCTCTTTTGGTTTAAAGATAGCACGCAGGGGTGGGGGTGTCTGTGACTTCCCTCTATAGCCTACATGCCCCCCTGCTGCGTCCGAAGCCTATTCATTACATCATCCGCCAGACTTGACAGCTAGGTCACAGCGAAGCAGCAGGCCAATTTTCACAGATTATCTTAAGTGAAGGGTCCAGTGCAGTCCAGAGGACTGATTAAGGATTAGGTCTACTTTGTCATCTGCTGCTTCGTTATGAGAAGACCTCTTTAAGCAGTTTGAATATCAGGCAGCATGCAATGCAACATACCATTACACCGGATCTATACTGCAAAAAATGAAAAGAAAAATAAACAACTGACATATGTGAATATGTTTAGAGATGTGCATTGTTAACAACATATTTTATGAATATGCTAAATATATTTTGGCCAGGCAAAATATGTTTTGAATGTCATCTACATTAACAAATACATTTTTTAGCCAATATTTGGATTCTAAACATGTTCTGATGTACCGATGAAATGTATTTTTCCAGCTCTGATATAGAAAATTGTTACAAGAACTCCTGCAGAAGCTTGTACCAAAGCCTTGGCTTTTGCAATATGCCTAACGCTGCTTTCTTTTTGCATTATGTATAGAACTGTAATACAATTTGGCATCTG
Organism: Centroberyx gerrardi; assembly: GCF_048128805.1. Classification (NCBI taxonomy): domain Eukaryota; kingdom Metazoa; phylum Chordata; class Actinopteri; order Beryciformes; family Berycidae; genus Centroberyx; species Centroberyx gerrardi. The sequence goes on from NC_136020.1 coordinate 9,116,877, forward strand.
GAATAAGGACCAATGATTATATTATCAGTCCCTGCAATCAAAATAATGTAAACAAAGAAGTGGCTCAGGAGGCTGGTCTAGCTACATAGGGACTCTCCTTATTGGCTGCAGACCCCTGTCGCTCACCCCTACAAGGAAAATCCTTGGTTACATTGCTGTGCACATGGATAAAAAAACACATATCCACACACGCGTCAGTGATGGGTACACGTGATCTGAGCTACAGAACCAAAACAACAGCCTCCATGCTTGAACCAATCCAAGAAAGAAGTGCATTACAACTAAATGCATAATGCAGATGCAGCAGTATACAGATTCATTGTGTTAACTGTCAATGTAATGTTTGTTTATGATATGGCAACGTTTACATTACAATCTCTACAATTGGCTGACTATATTTGAACAGTCGAATATAAATCACGAATTTGCGTTCATTTGATGGAGCAAATTGAAAACTATTTTTTAACATTAGCGTTAACGTTTACTAGCTAGAACCTTCGACGAGTCAAGTTTCCGCTCCACAACAAGGCGAGCTGGGCTGACTTTCAGCCAAACTAACGTCAAAGTTATCTAGCTAAAGCCTACCGACTGACTTTAAATCATAATTAGAGTAAAAGGTGCTGCTCAAAAGCGACTTTTACCTCATTCAAGTCTCCGTTAAGGGAGACTGACACCAAAAATAGCTCAATTGTGAGGGAAAGTCGTCGACGTCCTGTTCAGTGCTTCTCTCCGTTTAAAGGTCCTTCGTTCCCCCAGCTGGCTCCGAGGGCGAGCAGGACAAATCATCCCACACGTAGGGGCGTTCAACGGCCAAGCAGGAGCAAATCGGATGTTTTTAACTAGAGTGCTCGATTGAATTATTCTATTTTGTAAAACTAATAGTATTTAAAAACTTGCTACACATAAACTAAAAAGCATATCTTGTGTTTGGGTCGTGCAATACAGTACAGAATACCACATCACACCGCACTTATCTGAAATGGTTTGCTCCGCTCCACTTCACGTGGGACGTCTTTGTTTACGGATGTGACCTCAGTTTGTGTGTGTGTGTGTGTGTGTGTGTGTGTGTGTGTGTGTGAGTGTGTGTGTGTGTGTGTGTGTGTGAGTGTGTGTGCATGTGTGAGTGCGTGCGTGCGTGCGCGTGCCTGTCACGATTTCCGACCTGAGGGCTTTACAGCATCGAAGACTTCTTTTCCTGTGTTATTTCATGGACAACAGAAAAGTAGCTACAGAGAGGTAGAGAAAATTAGATTTACCATGTAAGTTACACCACATTTAAAATAACATAACAGTAACCACATTTTCCCTATTGTGCCCATTATGAAAAGAACTGTATTCCTATAATAACTTTGGAAGGATGCTATACAACCTTTAAAATATGCAGCGACTGTAGGTGAAACTACTAGTACTAGCATAGGTGATGAAAAATACTATACGGTTACTATAAACTCATTATTGAGTATCACAGACAGTCCTTATAGGAATATTACAGTGGTTTTTCGTTTGGGCATTGTGACAATTGAGCCGACAGGGGGCGTCGTTCTCCATAGCCTCTTCATCTTCGTTTCACCCATGGGGTTTCAGGTTTCACTTCTTCTTCTTCTTCTTCTTCTAATAATAATAATAATAATAATAATGATAATAATAATAATAAGAAGAAGAAGAACAACAACAACAACAACGACAACAACAGTAATAATAACAGCATCTTCATTAAAAAAAAAATAATATTTTTTTTGAACAAAACTGTGTTATTAACAATATTATCCTTACTTCTTTGTCTACAGTAAAATCAAACCAACTACATGCTAAAGCAATTGGCTCATTTTGTTCAGCATGTGAATGAAACAAAGAACACATCACCATTTAAGTGAGCAGTGAAGACATCTTTAATAACAATAACAACAAAGTTACATTTAAAAAAAAAAAAAAAAAAAGAACCCTCAGTTCCAAAATGTGTTTCCTCTTCTGGAGAAGATTTTTAACATTTTAGAGTGGCCTTTTATTGTGACCAGCCCAAGGCACACCTGTGCAATAATCATGCTGTTTAATCAGCATCTTGATATGCCACACCTGTCAGGTGGATGGATTATCTTGGCAAAGGATTAGTGCTCACTAACACGGATTTAAACAAATTTGTGAACAAAATTTGAGAGAAATAAGCTTTTTGTGTGCATAGAAGAAGTCTTAGATCTTTTATTTCAACTCATGAAAAATGGGAGCAAAAACAATAGTGTTGCGTTTATATTTTTGTTCAGTATAACTAGGAAGTTAACCCCAGTACCAATTGTTGAGACCATGAAAAGCTTGGTAGCCTCTGTGTTTTTGTAAGTAATTACATGTTGAGCATGCATGTTCAAGGCCAAACACTGATGTCTTGACCTTGTATTTGTCTCTCCAGTTAAAGTACCTCATGTACTCGATATGATTGAGGTTGAGGTGATGCAGCCTCTCCGCCAGCTCCTTCGGCGTGGCAAAGTCATCCACGTGGATGAAAGAGTCTCCTGGGACATGATCCTCGTAGTTTTGTCTGCTGGTGCCCAGAACTACTGGCACAGTCCCCATCATCATGGGCGTGTATAACTTCTCTGTGATGTAGTCTTTGTAGATAGAGTTTTCAAAGGAGAGGTAAAATTTACAACTAGACATTATCTTTGCATAGTCTTGGTCATTTAAATGTTGGTCAAAGGCATTTCCATAAGCCTCTATGTTTACATGCTTTTTCAGCTCATAGTAAAACTCCACTCTCTTGTGCCTTGGGTTCCAGTTGCTCACAATCCAGCAGACCAATTTGTCCTTCGCTGGCAGTTTGAAAGTCTTATCCTCATGAGTCACTGGAACCAATGACCCATAAGGCACTGGAATATTTGAATTGAGGCGATAATTGCATGTCAAGTTGAACAAGTGACTGAACTCAGGGATTTGAGGTGAGTTAGCAGGCGACTCCATATTAAACCACACCCATTTCTGGAACCAGGGACGCGGCTCCTGCGGCAGGTTGGCCTGTCCATGGATGTCCCTGTGATGGAAGAGGACACCGTGGGCCTTGCTGTAAGCAGCCTTGTCATCTGTCAGGTGACATCCTGTGATGTTGAACGCACTGCAGCTGAGATCATACCTTTGGCCAAACGGCCACATCCAGATCAAAACGATAGTGTCAGGCTCTGCATCCCCACCTGCAGCCTGGACCTCCTGGGTGTGATTGTAGTGTGGATTCATGTGCTGCTCTGAGGAACAGTTTGGTGTTGAGACCTGGGCCTGGTCTGCCTCTGCACACTGAACTGCAGGGCAGGGAGGACGGTCTGCCTCCTTTTGTGGGAACATGTAAATGCTGAAAGTGGAGAAGTTGATATCAGGTTTGTAGTACATGATGAAAAGACCCAGAGAACACATCAGTATGAGGCTGCTGAAGACAAAGTGACGCAGCTGGCTCCACTGGAAGGCTGAAGAAGACATGGCTTACCCCTGGAGAGAGAACAGAGCCATTGACTCCAAACAGAACATCTGATTTGAGAATGGTGCTATCTGATTCAGACTGTATGCTATACTGCCCAGTGGTGAGAATATACTGGAGGGAGCCGTTCAACTCTTTCATCTCTTTCTCTTTCAGAGATTGTGTGAGCAAATACAGAGTGATATAAAATGTGCGTGCAAACAAGTGGTGAGCTGTAGGACTACGTTTGAAACAGAGGTCATTACAACTTATTGCTAGAACCAGGTGTGTTAAAAAATCTCTTTTTTCCCCCCTTTAGTTTTGGTTTCTTAATAATTGGCAAGAAATTCCTTGCTAATTATAATACAAAATATTTGTATTATATGTTTGCACTTTTCAGAAACACTGGGTGCAGAGAGACCCAAAGGGAAATAATAGAGACAACAGATGTTAAAAATCTTTCATCGGCCTGAAATAGCAATGGAAACATTGCATGTCAAAGTAGAAGGACTACTCAGCATTTTAAGTTAAAGGGTGATGTCATTATTTTCTGTAAAACTACATTTATGACATGATAAAACATCTTTTCAGTTCAACATTAGCCATAACAAATAGTCATGAACTGATCTATGAAGGCATTGCCAATATTGCAATAAGAAACCTTGAGTAAAAATCTCACCTTGATGTAGAAAGTTTTATCAGATAGTTCAAATCCTCTAAAAGGCACACTGACAACCAAACACCCTTCTCTCCTCCTGTTGGCAGAACTTTCCGAGCACATCAACTGTATGTCTGAAATTTCCTCAGGTATTTGACAGATTGGGACTGTCGTTCTTTGAAGTCCAGCATGGAAAAGAGAGTTGATAGGACCTGACCGCGTCACCTGACTTGATACGTATGAAGTGACCTGGTCTTAGACCAGCACTCCTATTCATTCCCTCTCAGATAAGGTTCAGGTTTTGTTTAGTTTGATAAAAAAGACACAATGGGATAATATTTTGTAGGGCATGGCATTGTCTATGTCATGCAAAATGATATCTCATTATGCATTGTCTATGTTATGCATAATGGGATAATATTTTAACATAGACAATGCAGACACACATTTTAATTCTTTAGTCCAAGCGAACTCACTTCAATAAAAGCAATAACAAAACCATGCAGCAAATAGAAAGCAAGAACAGAAGGGCATCAACAAAAAAACAACAGGTAAATTAAGGAAAACATGAACATTCATCAAAAGATTTTGGTGATAAAAACCGCTTAACAGGAAAAAATAGAAGCCTTTTTTGTGCAAAGTCTCTCTCTGTCTCTCTTGGTATCAGACTCAGACTGAGATTCAGATTCAGAGAAAGATTCAGATGTGCATGAACCTAGTCAGTGTTGCCAAAGCATATTACAAGAGCACAGGACAAAATAAGGCACAGTACAGATGAATATGGTACAATAAAGAATAGGCAAATTCAGTAATTACGTTTTTTCCATGTGATGCATATGATTCCATAAATATGATTATATGCAATATGGACAATACATAGATTCATATGCAATGCGTCCTGGACAAGACAGTGAATCTGGCATCAAGTTACACTGTTTCCACTTTTCTCCTCCCCAAGAACCACAGGAGTTTGAATGAATTTGAATGAATTTGAATGGGTTTAAGAGGGAATAGTAGTTAGGAATTGCTTTCAAACTTTATCTCTCTCTCCTCTAGATGGCGCGCTTCATTAGTTAGCCTACTATCCAAGTAACTTCTCCACCGAAGAAGAACTTCTTGGGTGACGTCACACGGGAGCTCATGATGGCGGTTGATTTGACTCCTCGGTTCAGACGGTTGAACAGCCAAACGCGGAGTTTTCGTGAAAATATTCAGCCTGGTAAGTGCTCTGTATTCAATAAATTGCAGCACATACACCCATTTATCTAAATCCAACCACACAAACAAAACAAAGCAGTGTAAATAAATGCTAGGACGTTTGGGTTTTAGCATTGACAGCGCTAATGTTAGCCCGCCCTGTGTTGCAGGGTTCTTGAAAATTAGCGTCAACACCAACACCCGACACATAAACAGTGTATAGTGTAGACCAAACTGTAGTACAGGGACTCCCAGGGGTCCTTTAGGTGGTTCCATGGGGTCTCCAGTGAAATGAGCTGATTTCAATATTATTTTTATTCACTTTGCACTGGGAGAGAATGTATATTCTGATCAGAGGTTTCATTTTCTCAACCTACAGTTGAACCGACAGACAACAAAAACCTCGTCATGGGGGTCCCAGAGACAAAACCTTTTATTAAATGGGGGTCTACGGTCTGAAGTGTATCAATCTGTGGGTCCCTTGACATGAAAAAATGTGGAGAACCCTGGTATAGACTATTTATACCATGGAGAATATGATGAAATCTCTGAGATTAACTGTTAACTTAATTCTTCACTGCATCATGAACCGACTGAAGACCTCTCTTTGGATATGTAAGACAGCAAAATGAGGTCCATGATAACATTCTAGCTATTGACCTCTGACTTCCTCTCTCTCCCTGTCTCCTATTAGGATACTCCGGGCCCTTCGGTGCCACCCACCTATGGCGGAACATCATCCAGGCCCTGCAAACCCAGGTGGAGGTGCGTCGGCGTCGGAGGCACCTGCGCCTTCACGCCGACTGTTTCACGGGCTCAGATGCCGTGGACGCCGTCCTGAGTTATTTGATGCAGAACGTGGTGTTTTGCGCCAGTGAAGTGTCTCGCCTCAAAGCGACGCGGCTCTGCCAGGCGCTGATGGAGGCCAAGGTGTTCGAGCCGGTGGGTACGAAGCTGTTTCGCCGGGACAAGGAGGTGGCCTTCGAGGATAGCAGCTGCAGCCTCTACCGTTTCCTGGACTGTAAAGCCTTGCCCGGCTCCGCCACCAAGGACTGCGGTAGTGACACAGAAAACGTGGCACCAGAGGAGACAAAGAGGAAGAAGGGCTCCAGGTTGGCTTTCCTTGAAATCGCCATCGTTTGATATGTTTTAGTGGTGTTTCACTGCCTTATTCCAGACTGTATGGAACTGTCAGATTAAATGAAACGCACACATCCACAGCCCTTTTCTACACAGACTTGAGCGTATATTAATCCCCATAATGATGCCTGCTTCATGTTCTGTCCCCAGGCTGAATGAGCTGAGGACTATCTCCAATCCGCTCGCTGTAGGACCGTCAGACAGGAGGGTGGAGAGGCTGCTGAGGACCATCAACCTGCGGCCCTCCCTGCCCCCGGCTCTGGCCACAGCCCCCTCCTCTTCTGCCTTCCTCTCCAGGGCCGGTAAGACTGAGATAGTGTGTCGATATCTGCCAGTATGATTGATAGTGTTTGATGTCATCTTTCAAAACAACTGTTGAAATATTGTAAAAAAAATAAAAATGAAATGAAATTAGGTGTGTTTCCATCATCTGGGTTGAAGTACATAAATAGGCTATGTCAGAAAACAAATCCACTCAAGAAATGGAAAGAGTCTTTCGGGAATTGATTAGTATAGCACAAGTTGTTATTGTTCTGTGGTGCCAATTAATGTTTATTAATATGCATATTTACATATTTTATGCTGCACAAACATTAAGCCTAAGAAATGCACTTGGCAATTTTCTAATGCATGATGAACGAATGGCCATACAACCACACTGGGTGCCTTTATACATGGGAGCGACGGTGTTTATGACATTCCTAGGAGGTTGTAGGGACAGATAATTTTATAGACAAATGTTGCTACATCATTAGTTATTAGACAAATGCATATTCATCTTTATTTATCTCACAGTTTCTTTCTTTCGATAAAAAACGTTTCTGCCTTAAGCAAGCATAAAGAGTTTTTTGTGATTCTGATAAAATTTTATAGTTTTAGTTGTTTTCATTTAGCCTTTCCAATTGATCATAATTTGCAATAATTTTCATTACTGTCCTGTTGTTGCTTTGATTTTCTTCTCTTCCTTATCCTTATCTCCTTGCCTCTCACACCTCCTCCTTTCTTGCCTCCTCCTTTCTACTCTGTCCCTCTCTGTCCCCCTCTGTCTCCTCAGTGGTGGATGAGGTCTGGAAGCAGCAGACACTGCTGCAGCTGCTGCAGATAGTGGAGCTGCCCATGCTGGACTGCATCCTGACCTCCCCTCCCAGGGTGCAGCCCCAGGCCTGCAGCGCCCCTCTCTCCACCCACCACCAGGACCTGGTTATCTCCAACACCTGCCTGGAGAGAGAGCTGCCCAACACCCTCAACCTGCCCCAGTCAGTGCTCCAGTTGACACATGAACGCTTATTTGCACGTTAATAAAACATAGGACCAGAATGATTAAACAAACACTTGACTTACTTGACTTAAACCCTTTTGCTCTTTGGGGAGCATAGGTCATTCATGAACTTTTTCCAGCGGGTTCGGTGTTGGGCGGACAAACACACACAGAATAAATTAGATGTGATCAATAAGCTTTGCAGATAACATTGAAAAAACCCTAGGGTGTGTTTTTTTAGTGTACATGGAGAAGGTGACAAAGGGAGAGAGCAGCTTGGTTAATCAGCAGTGTTTCCCACAGAATTCGAATGTATTTGTAGTGGTAGGTGGGTTGGCAACGGGGGGGCGTGGGGGGGGGGGGGGGGGGGGGGTCTGTGTGGCAGTTGTGACTTCAGTCTTGATTATACTAACTTATTTTCAAGGATAGTGCCATTAAAAATGATGAATGTTCAACAATGAATATTTTCATCTCCTAATCAATTGTATACCACATAATGACAGGTAACATTTTTGTGTGTCATCTCCCTCTCGTCTCAGGCTGGACGGGTGGCTGTCGGCAGCAGCAGACTGCTTGGAGCTCTTCCCCGACCAGCTGATCGTGGTTGCAGGGGAGCAGCTCCGCCAGCAGGGCGGCGACGCCTCCTCAGAGGGCGGCCAGGCTGAAGGGTCAGCCAGCCAGAAGAGGCTGCTCTTTGACACGATGGCAAAGTTCTACAGCGGACAGGAAAAATCCCCGCTGCTCTCGGGACGATACCTGGATGTACATATTGCAATACTGGATTTGCTGGGTGAGACTTGGAAAGGGTTTTCTGGTGTCTCTATTGTGTAACCATGAAAATTATGGAGACTGATTTGAGGACCTGTTCTGGCACACTTGACATCGGATGATTGATATGTGTATATATGAAGCATTAAGACATATTTCAGTGACAGTGTCTCTGTAATGGAATGGGGTGCATTTTCTGGCATGGTTTTGTTGTACTTATCCACTAGTCATGAAAGTCTATGCTAATCACTACTACAGGAAATGCACCCCCATGAGTACAAAGCCACCAGAACCCTCAATGTGGTGGGACTTCATTTTGGTGCTTTTTTTTAAAATTTTGCCTACACCTTTTGTATAAGTTTATATTCATAGTTTTGTTTCCCTTTAAGATCTAAATCATTTTCCTCTTGCCCCCTTCACTCCTTTTACTTCTTTTCTCCAGATGGAGGGAAGGTGGAGGAGGCGATCAGGGCGTCTCAGCTGTGTTTGCGCCTGCTGGAGGCGAGCGTTAGAGACGAGCTCCGGAGACTCCTAGCCTTCATGGCCACAGCAGCTCGCCCAGATGCCTGCCGTCTGCACAAACAGGTAGCTGGCTATCGCTATCCTCCCTCTCTAGACCAACCTGTCTGCAGACTTATTTCTTATATTCAGAGGCTTTATGTCATTTCTCCTGTAGTTAGGTACCACTGTATGCAAAATTCAACAGGCCATAACACTATTCTCAGCTTCCATGTGTATATATAGTTTTGGAATCTACCATTGACTGTCTGGTGTTTTCTCTTTCAGACTGACAACAGGGTCTTGGCCAGTCGGACCTTTCAGAAGGCCATTGTCCAGAATCATGAGCTGACGCGGGCCCAGAGCGAGACCCTGGTGCTGTTTCTCATGGACAACCACACTCTGCTCTTCAAGGTAGACTTTTGGTGTTGCATAACTGCTCTTCTTTTGGAGTTGTACACCATAATTATTTAATAGGGAAAGTTCATTGTATGGATTTCACTTCAAGTTGTCAGCATAACTCAAAACAGCAGAACGACTCATTGTTGTTCAGTTTGTAAAGTTCCTGTTTCTGTTGCGTTCATTGTGTCCTATTCTTTTTATCTGTCTCTTATCTGCCTTTTATTGATGTAAAGCACTTTGAGCTGCATGTTGTGTATGAAAGGTGCTATACAAATAAAGGTTATTATTATATTATTATTACATAGATGTAGACTGTAAATCTACAGGCACTAGTTAGTGGTAGGCCATTTTAGTACTTATTCTTTTGTGTTAAATATGTTTAAATATGTTTTACTCTTTCTACCTGTAATGATTACAGACTCCCACATCCCTGATTGAAGCTGTGAGGAAAACACTGAGGACTATGCAGCAGGGCAAAGACCCTGACTCCATTTCCAGTAAGTCAAATACAACTCCAGAGAAATACGCACACTAGGGCTGACATTGCACAATACACCATCAAATGTAATACCAGAGAAATGAATCTGCCACATACTGTATATGGTCTAGTCATGTTTATCTAGACAGCCCTTTATCACAAGCACAGGGCTTAACTTACTATAATATACAAATATATCAGTTATGGATTTGCATGCCTTATCTGTTTCCTGAACAATGATGTCAATCAATACTGATCCCTAATCTGTTGGTGCTTCCCCCGCCCCCTTCCTGTGGTATATTACAGCTTTCATCTTCTGCAGACTGTGACAGAGTAATAGTAGCAAGAGGCAATCCCAGTCCCAAAGCCAGTTTGTCTTTGGCTTTTCTATGTGACTGAAAACTTTAAATATGGGCACAAAATTCCAAGGCCCTTCCTATCCTCAGTTGCTTAGAAATTTCAAATAAATCCTAGTGTGGTCCTATAGGAACAAAGTATAAAAAATTGATGGCATCGCCAAAGAGCAATTATGATTTGATTAACTTAATGTAATATTTTTGGGTCACTCTTTCTTTGCATAGTCCAATGTTGATGCTCAACTTCCTATCAAGTGACTATAATGTGTCACTATAAAGCCTACTGAGTTTCAAGTGATACTCCATAAGCGTGTGAAAAGTAGTGTGTAGATATGTATTGTTTAGGCTTGGATTCATTTTAGGGTTGGGTTTAATGTTAAAAAATAGAGTTAGATTAGGATTAGGTTTAAAAAATGGGGTCAGGTTAGGATTAGTCTGTGGAGATGCACCAAATAGGCAGGTGACACATTGTTGAATATCTACTTGTCACCTGATAGTTGAGTATCAACGTTGGACTATCCAAATAAAGTGTTACCTGTTTGTTTGATATTTGCTCTTCATTTAAGCAAATTCTAAGGCACACCTGAGCTCACTCTACAGCAACCAGTGTACTTTAGCGAACCAGCTGGAAACCAATGTCCTCAACGATTCTCTCTCTCCCCCCGTCCCCTCTGTGCGTTGCAGCCTTCACCTTCTGCCAGCAGGTGACGCCACAGCAGTACGAGGACCAGCGCGAGGCGGCCACCCTGGAGAGCCTCAAGCAGCTCCTCCTTGACGTCTCCCTCAACAACAGCATGCCTGTGAAGGACAGGAGGAGGCTGGTCAAGGAGTTCCAGAAACATCACCCCGTGGTCTTCCTCCAGCACTTCTCCAGCACCTTCTGAAAGAACACAGGACCAAATGGTACGGGTATGACTTAGGAGGAGTTGAGTGATGTTTAGTGATGTTCAGGGCTTATTCTCACAAAGCTAGCTGGTAGGAGTGCTGATACTGTTTACACTTTCGAGTGATAATGAATTAAATACACATCATGGGTCTAATTAGGGAAGTACTTACTGTCCCAGATACTTAAAGACTGGAATACAGGCTTATATTTTGATTTTTCCCTCTAAATCAACCCCTAGTCCCCTGATCCCACCTAATGTCTATGTAGAGAGGGTTTTACACTAGGGATGGGTCGATATTCTTATCTCACGATACGATTCGATACGCAATATGGGGTTCACAATTCGATACAACCACAATATGATGTAATTAACAAAAGTTAAATGACAACAAAGTATGACTGTGCAGAATTATGTTTATTTCTGAGCCACAAATCTTTCTAGCAATGGCATTGACTTGCGATATATTGAATTTCGATATATCGTCCCATTCCTATTTCACACCCTAGATGAGTATCAGTGCAGATATCACTACAGTGAACATAGGTGGTGCTGCTACAGTATTATCACATGGCTTTAGCCTCTCCAAATCCTCTTAGGTCATGAGGGGCCCACGATACACAGTTGAGTTGATATCTGTTGATTTTGTTGTTGAGTCTTGAGTCTATCCAACAGCACTGCATGTGTGTTCCAATGACTTTGTTCTGTAATATGGTTTAATTGATGACTCTGGCAATTTTATGGAACGTTTGGAATGATTGAGTATAAGATGTAAGTTGTTTGTCCGAGGCATTGGCTTTATAATGTTGACACTACAGTTTTAAAATGCTTTTAATGCTTTTGCACTGGTTTACAAACCATGAAGTACACACTCACCTAATATAGGTGCCTAACTGATAACCAGTGGTAATCTGTGAGCTGTGAAAGCTCAGCTGGTGGCAGTTTGGTGTTTGGTGAGGGCTGATTTATTTCTTCAGTGTTTAGATTGATTTTCTGTTGTGTGGATGAGAGAATCATGTTTAAAGAGGTCACTTGTCTTTCGTGTTCTGGGTCGTTCTGGAATGAATATGAGTATGAAAATATATGAAAAGGATCAATGAAATAAATACTTTCAATAGTTGAAACTAGATATGGATAAATCTAATGTGTTATCCTTATGAGTCATTTAACTTAGGTTGATTAGCGTTTTGTCCCTGGTGGGTCCAAATAATGCTGTGCACTTCGCTCAGGCAATAATATTTCTACATATCAAATGAACAATAACAATAATATAGCAGCCATTTTATGTTTTTAATTTTGTCTGTAGCATGGTGTAGGGTTATTAAGGAATAATACTGGTAAATGTAGCACTACTGTAGTTGAATGTGGTTTTGTATCTAATTTATTTCTATTAGAGATGGAGTAAGAAAACAGTTTTTTTCTGTGAAAAGATTTTGCAATTAAAGGGTACAACAGTATGTTAGGCTAACCATAGCTGAGTTGAAATTAACTTTATATAATCTCTTTGTGATGATAGGGGTTTTAAAATGCTTTTTAGTGCCATTAACTCAGTGAAATGTCTTTTATTTTAATTTTTCTTATTTATGGCATTACCTCTAGAGAGCCTAGGATTTTGCTTGAAAATGATGGAAAAGGGCATAATAAAAGGTGACTTTTACTCTCATCACCATTTCAGGCTTCATGTTGAATTTGGTGAAGCGTGATGCTACCAGTGGATTTTCTCTTTTTGTTTGTTTTCTTTTCTTGATTGATCAAGGAAACCATTGTCATAAAAAGCCATTTAGGCTGAACGTTCAATCCTAACCTGATTTCAGTTCACATGGTTTGTTGTTCTTTGGGTATAATTATCTTAGAATGCACTTTATGATGCTGAAACATGCCTTATTTGTTGATAAAATTAATTATCTAATAAAACTTTACTTGATGTTCTCTTGGTGTCTGTTCATATTTTGTTCTTTAGTGCATTTTTCCCAGTCCCCCCCCCCCCCCCCCCCCTATTTTTTATTTTATTATATTATTTTTTTAAATTTATTATTATTGGGAATTGTATCGTACAAAAGTGAACAATGAACAGTGTGTGGTACATATTTCATAGATACCTAGTGCATTGTTGTACATTTCAACCATTTTTGATGTAGGTAGTAGTAGAAGTCTATTTGTCCCATTTTCTATGGAATACATCCTCCTTGGTGCTTAGGATAAATGTTAATTTTTCCATAACAAATATTTCCCCTACAATGTCCACCCATTGTTCAAGACCAGGGGCTTCAGTTTTGTACCAGTTTCTGGTTTCTCGTAAATTTCTGACTTTTATCTCAAAAAGTGTTTTCTCGGAATATTACCCCCTCCCCCGGCTGCGGTAAAAAAATAAATAATTTACCTACAATGTCAATACGCCATCGTAGTGATGCAACTTAATTTTGACTTATTGGATGATAAAAAATTCACAGTTAAAAGGATCAATGACATGCCTGTTGACACACCTGTCTCTTCATGACAGAACCCGGAAGTAGGATAGCTAGCTCGTTGACTAGCATGCTAAGCTAATTCACTTCAAACGTTACTGGAAGACATGGAGGCTGTATTTCGCAGCCACTACTGACAGCTGTATTACTGAAAGTCTACTTGGAATACAAAATTAAATTGAGACCTTTTTGATATTAAGGTAGGTATTGTTGTTCGGGATTGGCATTTTGGTGGCTAAACAAACGGTGTCGTCTTTATACTGATAGACGTTAGTAACGTTCAGTTAGCTTACTTAGCTTAGCGCAATGCTAGTTAGCTTAGCTAGCTGGTGTGTTGTGCTAATATAAAACTAAGCGTTTCAGGGTAGCCTCCGAGCCAGACAACAAACGTATAATGAGATTGTCAGCCATCTACAGATATCTAGGCAAGAAATCCATAGCAGGTTTTGCGAGACATTTGTTTATTGCTAGTTTAGCAATAGTGAGCTAGTTTTGGTATGTGCGTATAAACAACATAGCTAGCTAAAGAGGCTATTTCCCGACCAGACATGACAATCACACAGACACCCGGTTAAGCAAACCAGCTTTATCGCTAAAATCATGTTTTTAATTGTGTCGGTTTTTCATGGATAGCTTGTCGTGCCATACCCAGGTTAGCTACCCAACATTAATGTTAGCTAAATTAGCCCGTAAACTGCACTGATGTCATGACGGCTAACTAGCTAACGATAATGCTAGCTCAGGTTGGCTTTGCGCAGGTGGTTTTGGTGAGGTGGATTTCCTAACGTCTTCTCTCACACTAAGATCTTGTTCGTCTGACCACCAGTAACTAATGTTAACATATGCCTGTTAGTGTTGTTGAATGTTATCGTCACTGTAAAATAAAAGAATCAGTTTGATTGTACATGGTAAGTCATTGACACATAAAGCGTTCAAAGCTGTTGCCACTTAAAATCCCGTACCAGTGCAATGACAAGACAAGGGTGGATTGAAACATGGATTAATTAGATCTTCTGCCAGTTTAAAGGTTAGGCATGGGGATATTGTTACTCCTTAGCCATGCAGTCCTTGGCCTAGTCCTTCTTTCCAGCCATGGAGTGAATGATGAGCATTATCTCAGTGAAATATATTATGATGTTGACAGTTCAGTGTAACTGATTTCTTCAGACACTTGGCTATTTCAGGCAAAAAAAGCCCTGCTTTTTGTCAACACAGTAGTTCCAAATCTTTAAATGAAGCCTCCACATTTGGGTTAGGCTCAAGGCCACTGGTTCTTATAGAGAGAATGAGAAAAAAGAGGAAGAAGATTGTGAGAAAGATTGACACGCTGGCAAAAAGCAATCATGACAGCATCAGATACAGCCATGGTTATCGATTGCTTTCACCTCTTCTCCCTGTGTAAGCTCTTTTTGGCTCTTCACACTCATTTATAGTTGTTGGCAATGGCTGAGTGTTAACATTAATGAATTGGTTTAAGGGAGTTATGATTTCATATTGGCATCAGGCAGGTGCACAAGCAAAGCTTCTCATTAACTGAACAAAGTTTTTAATTAAAACCAAATAAATAGTGTCTCTTCATTAGGCTGTTGCCAAGTGGGTGCTGTTTGACACAACCTAATCATTGGATATTGTGTTTTCTACACACAGTACTAGTGAATGTCTGTGCTTTGGTTGGCACTTAAAACTGTTCACATAAAAACAATTTGTCTGGATATTGCAGTATTCCAGTCAGCCATGCTGTTTTATCTGTCATCCTAGTGCTTAACATGCTTCCAAGTCACTGAGGAGTTTCAATGAGAGCCTCAATATGGTGTGGTTGAGTTTGCTGTTAGTCTGTCCTCCCATACTTGGGACAGCTTGGGCTGGTTTGATGCTCATTGTCCACAGCCAGCACAGGATGTTGGTGTGCACTTTGATGTGTAAATGTTTCCCCTCATTAAAAAGCGGACAAAGAGGCAGGTGCGTCAGAGTGCATGTGTGATGGATTGTTGAAGGCTTTTGCTTAACTAGAAAGGGTTGGGCTACTTCTCCTTGTGAAGACTATGGTTGTGTTTCCATATTTGACCCACTGTGGTGTATCTCTCAGTCTAGGCCTATATTTTTGATTCCTTTACTTGCTAACTTGTCCTCGGTGGTCTGCCCTCCCTCTCTCTCACCTCAGCTGCCAGGTGAAGCCTGAACATGGAGTCCATGCTGAACAAGCTGAAAAGCACCGTCACCAAGGTGACCGCTGATGTCACCAGTGCTGTCATGGGCAACCCGGTGACACGGGAGTTTGAGGTGGGACGACACATTGCCAGCGGGGGGCCCGGCTTGTGCTGGAGGATCTACAATGGCACCAAGAAGTCTACTAAACAGGTGTGTGTGTGTTTGAATCTCACCCCTGACCACACCAACATATCTCCCCATACACATGTGTTGATTTGAAGGGATAGGGCAGTGACTGTGCTTTTGTTGCTGATTAATTCATTCCACGCCAGGAGAAGCTGTGGGACTTGATAATGCTTATTTCAGCACCTTGTTGTTTGCCTTTCTAGGAAGTGGCAGTGTTTGTGTTTGATAAGAAGATGATTGACAAGTACCAGAAGTTTGACAAGGACCAGATCATCGACTCACTGAAAAAAGGGGTGCAACAGCTGACCAGACTGCGTCACCCGCGCCTGCTCACTGTGCAGCACCCTCTGGAAGAGTCACGGTGAGTAGAAACACACACATGCACAGACACACACACACACACACACACACACAAGCAGACAAATAGATTTGTACTGCAATTTTTCCCTCGAATGTCGAGCCACTCTTTCAGCTGTGACTCATTCAGTTCGTCCTTGTTAAGTGTGTGTGTGTGTGTGTGTGTGTGCGCAGAAGCCAGTCATGATCAAAAGACTCTGCAGACTGGTCCCTGAATAATGCATGGTCCCTGAGAGCAGAATAAGGTTGAGAGGCTGACTTGCACTTTTTCGCTTTCTTCACTTTGTCTTACTCCCACTTTCATCGTGGTTAGCTCTTAGTCAACTATAATTTTTTTGTCTCTATTTTTGCTTCTGCTCATGTAGTTAATTGTCTGTGTCTGTTCAAGGATGACTCAACATTGTAGAGCAGTTGTTTCAAATTAAACCGATATGTTATTTCTGTATTCTGCCCTCAGGGACTGCCTGGCGTTCTGCACAGAGCCAGTGTTTGCCAGTCTGTCCAATGTGCTGGGCCAGTGGGACAACCTGCCCAGCCCCGTGCCCAGCGACATCAAGGAGTACAAACTCTATGATGTGGAGACCAAGTATGGCCTGCTGCAGGTGAGAGTGCTGACAGATAGACAGATTGTTAAGGTGACTTTTAGCAAAGCACTTCACCACCATTTGCTCAATTTAAGTTAGATAGATAGGCATTTTATTTGTCCCGGGGGAAAGTTCTGTTGTCACAGCAACACATACCTGAGACACACTAAACCACACAACAAATTGTCACAATAAAGCTAAAAAAAAATGCTATTTTTGCCCCCCCCTGTACAATCGTCCGACCTATCTACATCACAACATATGACACAGAAATCATAATAAGTTGCTCATTGGCTAACAGGAGAAGACTGTGGTTGCAGTGTACACCTTCCAGATATTAATGTGAAACATTGTTGAATTAGAGCATGTCTGCTCAGCAAAATCGGGTAAATGAAGGTTAAAAAAGAAGTAACTTTGGAAAATGTACAATCAAAGCTGCTATTATACTATGTCACCAACAGACCTCACCACATGATCATCAGTCCTGACTCCTGACACAAGCCTAATTATAAATCTAGCTGTCCAGCAGGTTTTGGTACTATTTAGCCTTCACCTGGATGTGTGCATTCACATGCCGTTTCTTCTCAAAGCCAGTTGAGCCAGCTTAATTCCATGCCCCACCTTTCTATGTCTGCTGAGACTTTAAAATCAGACATGTCTTCAGTGTTGTGATGTTGCTCTGCCAGGCTGCAAAGTCAATTAGATTTTAACCAGGCTATATTTGGAATAGGACGCTAGGATCAGTATGTTCTTTTGCTGTCTGAGTGTTAAGATGCCTCTAGTGTCATAGATTAATTGTTTCTTCAATCTCTGTACTTTTTCCTGGCCTCCTTAATCATTGTCATTGCCCTTTCTCACTCTTCCCTGCTTTACTCCCTCTCTCTGTCTCTAATTCTCTTTGTTTATTTGTCGGTACTCTGAGTTCCCCCTCTCTTTCTCTCTTATTTCCATCTCTCAATTCAATTCAAAGGTGCTTTATTCGCATGAAATATGGACTTGAAGTACTTATTCCAAAGCAAAAACAAAAAACAGATTATGAACAGAAAGACAATGTGACATTAACAACAAAAATCTCTCCTTCTCCCTCTCTCTCCCTCCTCTTTTGACTTATTCTTTTGCCTTATCCATTCCCTTATTTTGCCTTTTCCACAACTTCTTTCTGTCTTACTCTGTCTCCTTACATTTACCTACCCATCTCCTCAGATCTCGGAGGGGCTGTCCTTCCTCCACAGTGGGGTGAAAATGGTCCATGGCAACCTGAGTCCAGAGAACATCATCCTGAACAAGAGTGGAGCGTGGAAGATCATGGGCTTCGACTTCAGCATCTCCTCTATCAACCCCTCAGAGGCCGAGGTGTGTTCATGTGTAAAGAGAAACTATTGTACAAGTTGTAATAGTTGTGAATGCAGTTATATGTTTCAACAGCCAAAATGACCAGGCGCACGAGACAGGGCTTTATTTCATGTGGACATTAAAAAAGTTATGCTATAATATATGGTTCAATATTTTGCTCACGTCTTTGCAAAGCCTTCTATTTAAATTTAAAGAATTACAATGCCTTTGCCCACAGGATACGCAGTGATAATATCATGGAGGCATTATGCATTGTTTTGATGGTTGAGCAAGCTGACATGTCACCAGTAACATAAAGTCTTTTGTTCAGTTGTTTACTTATGAAAATACCCCCTGGCTCCCTGGCTGCTATAAGAAATAGACTAGTTTTTGAGACCAGACCTTCTTCTCTGAGGTTTAACAGTAAGTGTGTGTGTGTCCTTGACTTAATGACTTTTGACACTTTACAGGGCAGTGACACAATACAAAATCGACACACTAGACTTAGGGTTTGGATGTCACATATAGTGCAGATGAGAAGTACTGTTTGACAGCAGACTTAACATAAACACACAAGTATATATTCAAAGCCAAAGAATTGGTCCAGTGTAGCAGCAGTGGCTTCGTTGGTAACAGCAGTGGGGGTGGGGGGTTGGTGGGTGCCTGGTAGTGCAGTAGTCCAGTGTATCATAGAGTCACAATCATGGGTGGGTTGAACAGAATAGGACCAACTTCAGAAATGTGCAATAGCTTCTATACTAGCATCCATGTGCAGATCAGCAGGGTTGGTCTGTATCCTCACACACCTTCATCTCCTCCCACATCCTCTCATCCCCTTCAGCCTAAGTACACATGTAAAGAGTGGGAGCCCAACCTCCCTCCACTCTGCCTGCCCAACCCTGAGTACCTGGCCCCCGAGTATATCCTGTCTGTCAGCTGTGACTCCGCCTCCGACATGTACTCGCTGGGCGTGGTCATGCACGCCGTCTTCAACGAGGGCAAGCCTGTTTTCCAGGTCAACAAGCACGACATCTTCAAGAGCTTCAGCAGGCAACTGGACCAGGTGAGTGAAGGGACTGTGCAAGGGTTGGGGGGAGGGGTGGGCTGTGATGGTCCTGACTAGTGCAGGAGGCAAGAGATTTAAAGTCCTTAACCCTCACACAGATCATCTGTGCCGACTGTCTATTTAGACTGCTCCGAACTAGTGTGGACGATCTTCAAAATCAGTCAAGATACCAAATCTTGGCTATAATCAACCTAAATGTTGTGTAGTGTGTCTTACTGGTATAGTAGTATGTTGTGTCTTACTGTTATAGTAGTATGTTGTTGTCATCAGTCAGACACTCCTCTGATTCACCCTCTACCTCCCCCTTACTGTTCTGTAGCTGAGCAGCATAAGTCCAGCAGTGTTGAACAAGATCCCTGAAGAGGTGCGGGAGCATGTCAAGATGCTGCTCAGCGTCACGCCCAATGTCCGGCCTGATGCAGACCAGATGACCAAGGTTTGCATTGTCACTGCAACACACACACACACACACACACACACACACACACACACACACACACACACACACACACACACACACACATACACAAACTGTGTCACCTCAGCTCATATGCTACATCGTCTTGGTATGTGCTTTTTGTTGGCAATATCTGTTGGATACGGTTTGAGGACAAATTTCCTTTTTCTTGGGTGTGGAATCCAGATCCCGTTTTTTGACGATGTGGGTGCGGTGACCCTGCAGTACTTTGACTCCCTCTTCCAGAGGGACAACCTACAGAAGTCCCAGTTCTACAAAGGCCTGCCCAAAGTCCTGCCCAAACTACCCAAGGTAATTACCTCCACATGGCTTTTCTATGGGAAATGTGAACGTACCTTGGTACATACAGCAACTTTGACTTTGCCACTGAAGACATTGAATTTGTTTTCGCCCTGTTTCAATAATTGATTGTTCATCACGTTTATCTGTTTTTGTGTCCCTTGCCCTCTGTACTTTGTTACAATCTTGTTGTTACAACCGCTCTCTAAATAAACTTGACATGAACATACAGTATCTATAGTTTTAAGTCATCCTCTTCCATCGCTTCTTGATCCCCGTCCTGTTTTCTTTCTCAGAGAGTGGTGGTGTATCGTATCTTGCCGGCGCTGACCTCAGAGTTCATCAACCCAGACATGGTTCCCTTCGTGCTACCCAATGTGCTGCTGATCGCCGAGGAGTGCACCAAGGAGGAGTACATCCGCCTCATCTTGCCTGACCTCACACCTGTTTTCAAGCAGCAGGAGCCTATCCAGGTAGAGAGACACACACACACAGAAACACACAGAAACACACCGAATACATGCTCATGTGCACATAAAGTGATGGCATTTTCTCAGATATTCCACAAACACTGTCCTTTTCAGAAAATATTTGGGGTAACAGGGCTTTTCTCTTTCATCCTTTGCATGATCTGTTTTGTTCTTTTGGCATGATCTGTATGTTTGATATTTGACAGCGATATTGCATGGTTCAATATAACCCGACTAGAGAGCATACTCTATATGTTTGGGCTTGGTCTGGGACTGTATCAAGACTTGTCTTTCTCTATATTTTTTTTCATGCTTCTTCAGGCTAGCAATATGGTGAGTGGTCTTTGTTATGAGTATGCTCCAATAGCATCTACTAGTGTGTGCGTCATGTTTTCTGTAATACTAAAAATGTTACTAAAACCAGTGCAATTATAGTCTCCCTTCACTTCTACTCACCGCCTTACTCACCAATATGAAATAGGATAGAATTCTCTTGCTTTTGATTCTTATTTTTCCTAACGGTGTCCCTGCGCTGTGCAGATCCTGCTGATCTTCCTGCAGAAGATGGACCTGCTGCTGACCAAGACGCCGGCGGAAGACATCAAGAACTGTGTGCTGCCTATGGTCTACCGAGCGCTGGAGGCCCCCTCTGTACAGATCCAGGTACAGGGCGCGGGAAGGGGCTGCTCAACCTAACCTTAATCTTAACTGTTAGTGGGAAAGCTGTCCACTAGATCAGTGGAGGGAGGAGCCATGATGGCCTAGTGCTTAGTGAGGTCAGAGGGCTGGGGTTTGATCTCCCATGTCGCCATGCCTGTGGAAGTATCCTTTATCCTTCAAACCTTCCTGCCGTGCCGGCTGGCTGACCCTGCACTCAATAAAGTATGTCAAAAAATGGTGGCAGAAGATTGCTAGGTCTATGGTTGAGTGAGCTATATTTGATTTTGGTAAAGCCGGATGCTGTTTTTTAAACCTTTTTATGTAGATGTTACTATTTCTGGTGAGGTAATGCTTTGTTGCTGTGGATACAGCCTGCTTCAATATGATAAAGCACCCTGACAAACTTAACACAGTGTTGCCAACTTGGCTTTCTACTTCATAGGTGTATATTCTGAGCATAACACTTGGGAACCTTGCTGCTGGAAGACAGCGTTCCTCTTTCTAGGTTGTCTTGAATGTGCAGTAAGAATGGCTGCTCTACTTGAGATGTCATATTTCATAGAATCTTGTTATCTGTGGCCGACCAGGAGCTGTGCCTGAACATCATTCCGACGTTTGCCAACCTGATTGACTATCCCTCCATGAAGAACTCCCTCATTCCTCGCATCAAATCAGCCTGCCTACAGACTTCCTCACTAGCGGTGAGTTTCCATCAGACTGCTGTCATTTTCTTCTCTCACCCCGTCCCTGTCAACCCTTTCAACCCATCTACCTCCACACAAATGATCTTTTTTCTGCAGTCATTTTTCGTGTTTGTTTACTTTTGCCTTTGTCCTTCTCTAACGCTCCTACCCCTCTTGCTCTACCTCTTGTTTGCTGTAAAACAGCTACTACCAATTGAATTGAATATGTCTCTCAAAATGTCATTACCTCTGGTGATACTGTTACAACTGTGATACTATATTCAACTGAATATTTATTCTGTCTTGGTGTATGTATGTGTCTACCTGTGTCTTTACATAGGTGCGAGTGAACTCTCTGGTGTGTCTGGGGAAGATTTTGGAATATCTTGACAAGTGGTTTGTCATCGATGAGATCCTGCCCTTCCTACAGCAGATCCCCTCTAGAGAACCAGCTGTGCTCATGGGCATCCTTGGTAAGCAAAGCAGAGACTCTGCTCTTCAAAAGAACAATTGAGCAAGGGTTGGTTATTTGATTTTTTTTAAAAAATTTTTTACCCCCCTCAGGGATCTACAAGTGCACCTTCACCCATAAGAAGCTGGGCATCCCCAAAGAACACCTTGCCACCAAGAGCCTGCCTCACCTCGTCTCCCTCAGTATAGACAATAACCTCAACCTCAACCAGGTACACAAAGCAAACCACACACACACATAGTCACAATTAGATTTCACACATTTTACCACATCAGTGTCTTTTACCTCTGATTGACTGAGCTGTATACATCTAGACACATTCTGTACATACTGTATGTTCTTTCATCTGTAAATCTGAACAGCTAGCAAGGCACATTCACACATCCACTCTGTAAATCAGTAATGTGGAGAGTCAACAATGCATACTTGAACACCCTGCTTATATGATGTCAATTGTAGATCTGTAAACTGCAAACATCTGCTAACCTGTAAATCTGGCAACAAAGACCTTTCATCTTTATTTGTTGTAGTATCGTCAGCATGTTAGTTTGCTGTGATTAGTTGCATGTATTATTTTCTAAACTCTATATTTGCCCTGTTTGTATCTATATCCTGTTCTGCTGCTGCAGTGATCCATTTCCCCCATAGGTATCCTTAAGTTTCCTTTAATCTAATCTTATCTGATATATTGTGTGTTTCAGTTTAACTCGTTCATGGTGGTGATCCGGGACATGTTGAGTCGCATGGAGGCTGAACACAAGACCAAGCTGGAGCAGCTGCATGTCATGCAGGAACAACAGAGGTGTCTGTCAACACTATTCACCCTCTACAATAGGCCCCCTATTATTCACTCTGATTACATATCAAATGGTCATACATATTGATGGGGATTTTACACAATAGTGGCTCGACAGCCCAGGGATAATTGGATCTATCTTGCAAAGTAATGAGGCTGGATGATGATGATGATGATGATGATACTGGTATGACTAACCAGGTTTGTACAAGTGCCTCTGTTCATATCTATTTTACTCTTTGACTTTGTTCACTGTTTTCTCCCCCAACAGGAGCATGACCATCTCCACCCAAGGGAACCAATCAGAGGAGACCAAGAGCACACCCAGCCCTGGCAACCAGGTGAGAGGCTAATTCCATGACAACCAAGAAAGAGATCAGAAAAGATGGGCAAATTCACCATGCAATAAATACTTTTATTTTTTTGCTTGAAGAGTGCCTTGGAGCTCCTCCTTTTTTTTTTTTTTTAACTGCTGGATTGTAACTGTTAAACTGGTAAATTAGATGTTTGCACCTCTGTGTACTGCACTGACTCGTCTTGTCTGCTTTCAGATTGACGATATCTTTGGCAGCACAGGGGTTAATGGGAAAGAGAATGGATCATCAGCACCAGCCTCCCAACCTAATAGAGTATGGCAACAATGTCACACCTCAGCAGCACAAATTTGACTGGGTTTGAATTTGACCCAGTTTATTCATGGTCTCCTGTCTCTCTTTCCCTTTATCACGCTTTCCATGTGTCTCCTCTCTGCCTAGATGTCTCTGACTCTAGAGGAGAAACAGCGTTTGGCTAAGGAGCAGGAGCAAGCAGCCAAACTGAGGAACCAGCAGCCATTAGCACCGCAGACTGTCAAACCATCCTCCACCAACGCACAGGTAACACAAATACACATATGTGCACACAAACACATACTCATGCGCACAAACTCATCCTTCCTCACAATCCATCTCTCCCTGTTTTACTTGGCAGGCTAAGGATCTGACCAGCAGCCTTCTCAACAGCATGACGTCTCTAAACAGCATGTCCTTGGCCAACACAGCGCGACCAGCCCCGGTCCAGGGCACCACCATCGCTGCCTTCCCCTCCACCGGCCCCATGGTGGGCTCCATGGGCGCGCCGGTCTCCAACGGCTTCAACCCAGCCATGGGCTTCCAGGCAGGGGGCATGGGGATGGGCATGCGCCCCGCAGGTCCCGGCCTCTACGGGGGCATGGCCACCACAACCAGCACACCGAACTTCGGCGCCCTCAGTCAGAATCAAGGACCCCTCGGGCAGACGAATAAAGCCCCTGACTTGTCAGCCTTGGACAATCTCTTTACCTCCAACAAACCCAAAGTCACCCTCAACCAAATGGGTCCCAAGCCCGCCCCTGGAACCAGCAGCCCTTGGCTCAATCAGTTTGGCTCGGCCCAGACCACTCAGACTGCTCCGCTCCAGGGTGCGGCATTAGGCATGGGAGGGGTCCCCAGTGGGTTTGGGATGCAGGCCAACCCTTTCTTCAGCCCGCAGAACTTTTCTCAGCCTGCCGCCGCCC
The DNA here is from genome assembly GCF_048128805.1 of Centroberyx gerrardi. Lineage (NCBI taxonomy): Eukaryota > Metazoa > Chordata > Actinopteri > Beryciformes > Berycidae > Centroberyx > Centroberyx gerrardi. The sequence goes on from NC_136020.1 coordinate 9,141,459, forward strand.
CTAGCGTGAACCAAGCTGGGCTTAAACATAGTGCGTCAGTTAACAATGATCTCAAAGACTTATTTGGCTAAATGTAAACCAAAAGCTGCCGGATTCCATATATTCTTTTAATGACTGTAGACAGAGCCTTGTATTCCTGCAGTAAAAGACACTGGTTGAATGTGAAAACGATCAGTCCTGTTGAGGGCGTTGCGGTTTTTAGTCTCACCTGGTTTGAATTGCGATTCTGACTCTTGCTCCCATTCAACTGGCCACTGGGCCTCAGCGATTAACCTGCACCTGAATTCCATTACTACTTGACCAGAAGGACAAAAGGTTGGGGTGGGAACTTGTTATTCTATACTGTGTTCTTAACAATGCTGGGGTTTCCTACTGTTTTGTACTTGACACACTTGGCAGCGTAAATGTCATGGGTTTAGGTTGATTCCAACTTAGTTTATTCAGGAAGTTATTTGTTCAAACGTGTCACCATGACTGGACTGAATGGAAATGGATTTCACTTCCTGAATGGATTGCATCAGAAACTACCCTTCACCCTGGTAGACATTTATCGAAGACAGAAAACTTGGCTTCTGTGGTGTACATCTGCTTAGTTGCTCTCATCTTGCTCGGGTCTTTGGACACGCTTCTTCCTTTTCCTGACTATTTTAAGACATTTCGCGTGTCTAAAATGATCAGAGGGTTGGCTTACAAACAAAGCATACACCAAAATGTCTGAGCCCAGTGGGAGGTAGCATGAAGTGTAGCACTGACAAGCCTATAGTCACTGATCTGCATCCAGGAGGCTCCTCCATCGAGACAATCTAAAAGGGGTGTAGAGAATCGACAGCCAAACTGTTGCGACTTAGACGGGGCAAACCAAGTAGCCCCTCTGAGGTCCGTCTCCATGGTAACTGTTTCTCTGCAGCAGCAGTAACCTCCATTTTGTGAACTCAAATTGGACTAATGAAACATCCTGTGTCTAGTCTTCATTTTTCCCTGTTATCATCTCATCGTTGCTCTCAAGTTCTATTGATATAAAACGTACTGTCCTAGAGACTTTCTGATTTGACATTTGAGCCAACTTTTTAAAAAGGGAAGGGTTATTTTTGTCTGGCCAATGAATTTGTCAGTTCATTGCAATTCACTGTCTGGAAATCTGTATGTGTGTGTGTTGTATGTCAAAGTAAGAGGGTTGACAACCATTTCACTTACTTTGAAACAAAGACTTATTGTATCCATTCCAAATGCAGTATGAAGGACCGGTCTTTCTGATGATACTGGAGCAGGATGTATGGAGTAGGTCCTACAGCAGTGTCCTCACATGATATGATAAAGCAGTGGTTCTCAAACTGGAGGTCACAAGATGATTTATGAGATAGGAAACAAACATATTTCTACTATACAAATTTATTATCATTTAATTTTTTTTTTTTCTTGTGAAATACTGAATAGGCCTCTAGGCCTCCTCTGATAATCAAATGAAACAAGTTGAAAAGGGAAAATCATCCTTTGGTTGAACTGTTCACTACTCTGCATATGCAGCCTTCTGATGGGGGTTGTGAGGAGCCATCACTTTTTTTCAAGGGGTCACGAACCAAAAAGTTTGAGAACCACTTTGCAAAAGGAAAGGGGAACAAGGACCATATGCACTGCTTAGGCTATTGTGCCTTACATGGGTACATATTTTTCCTACAGCAAAATTCTACAAACATTGAAACTAGACATAGACCGCATCTAATTATTGATGTTTTTCCCCTTACCAGCCATCTGGTAGGTCTGTTTGTCTCTGCTCACTTCTGAACTTGTTTTGCTGCATGTTACTGAACTGACCACAAAAGATCTAAATATCGATTTTAGCATCTTTCTAATGATGATTCCCAATGATTCCAGTGACCAATGTTATTTTGTTTCACGCATCAAACCAGATTTGCTCTGGCGAAGCAAACCTCTTTTGAAGGCGCTCAGTATCATTCAGTGTATAATTTCTGTTAAATGATGTGTACAATGAAGAAGATATCACTCTCTATATATTTTGATTTGAGCACTTTCCAGCCTACGGGGGACCTGTGCTGTTGATATATTATGAAGAATATATATAGTTATTTAAAGATGGAGCACTCTGCGAGGGCCTTGGTATTTTCATGTTCTTGTGATAACGATTGAGAGGCCTTAGAAGAGTGGTGTGCAATAATCCTTATGGGTGGTTGAGGGGACACCTGGGCTGCGTTTTGATTGGCTCAGGCAGCCCTCCATGTAGCTGCACTGACCTAGAGTAACCTCATAGGTCAGTCAGATTTCCTAAACAGACATAAATTAATGTGAACCTTTTGGAGAGAATGCCACCATGTTAGGGTTTTTAGACGCACCTTGATCACTTTGTGTTTCTCACAAAATGCTGATAATTGGGATTGTTGTTAACATGCTGAAGTGTAACCCCTTTTATTGGATTGATTTTATTTTTTACTATGTATAGTAATGGCGCCTATACAAGGTGAGCTTTCACTCAAGCTGCATGGCAGTGTTATTGGCTGGTGAATTGGAAGACATCCTTTTGACTTCAGAGGCGTCTCTGATTGGATGAATCCTTTTTTTATTTGGTTGTAGCTCACAGAGGGGGCGCGATCTCTGAAGCGCGTCACATATCCTGGCAGGACCCCAAAGCAGAAAAAAGAAAAACCTATTCTTCTACAAGAGTTCGGACCCTTTGTATACTACTGCTGTCATATATGTGTAGTGTGGCCTCTATGAACCTTGTCTTGTGTGTTGAGGTGCTGTTCTCTGAGGTGGTTCAGTGAAAATCTGTACATATAAAGGAAAATACACAATCTAATCTTCTCAAAGGGTGGTCGTTATTTGTGTGACGGCTTTAAAACACTTTGCTTCAGACACTAGCAAGTCACTTTTATTTGGGAAAAGAACAGATAGCCAAAAAGCACTTTTAACATACCACAAGGCAGTTCAATACAGTAACAGTAATAATAAACAATTTCAATAAATACTCCATATGTGCTACTTGACTGATGGCAGTTTGCACAAGAAGTAGGCAGGATTATATGAAGCATCAAGATTAGCTTTCTCTTTGGATTTACGGTAGAAAAAAAAAGGAGTCTTGTCAAATGATAAAATGTGACAGTAAAATGAGTCGAAAGATAGGTAAACGTTTCTCTTCACAAAAAATTGTTTTGAGAAAAGGAAAAAGGGAAAATGCATTTTAAGTAAGAAACTCATACAAAGAATATTCAGTGTCCCCCTGTGCTCCCTTGCACCTTATAGAAAACGTCCCGTATTTAAATCACCTTGCCTTGTGAGGCTATCTAGTTGAACAGAAAGAGGGGAGGCAGTATGTGACAAACCATTCCAGTTTAGCTATTGGAGAGCAACTGGGGCAGGTGAGGTAAGAGGCTTTCCTGACTGACTGGTAGGATCAACACCTGATCAACGTCGCCGTCTCAGTCACTGATTGAGGCGTTGCACTGATCTGGTGGTGTTAGTGGATAAGTTCTTCTGAGTCATGGCTACGAAAGACAAGAGATACCAAGTCATCCTTTCAATACATATACATTTTTATTTTTGGAAAAATTGACTTTCAACATGGTTGGGGCTCACCTGAGAAGTCTAGCTCATAGTTGAAGTCCCTGGTCTTAAAGCTCATGGTGCCGGACGGGTTTTGCTGGTACTGGATCTCGATCTCCTGACTGGACACGCTGCATTGACCTCGTCCCTGCAGGAGGCCGGAGGGGAATGACAAGGCTTGGTCCAATCCTTAATCTGTACACTTCAGTATCATTGCTTTTTAGCCTGGTTAGTTCAGAACCAAGATACCATCACAGTCCTGGCATGGTGCTGAGACTAAAATAACTCGCTTTGTTGTGTATTAGGGGAAATACAATTGTTTGTTTCAGCTTTAGTTGCTTTAACTTGCTTGCTTTGTCCACTACAGTGGAGAAAGTGTTGTGAGCGTGTTTGATCACAGTTGGATTGTGATTAATACATTACAAGGATGTAAGGTATGAGGATATCTCATAAATCATGTCTCAGCACATTTGCATGTACTTCAACTGGAATTAAAGTACATTTTCATAAAGTGACGCACCAAGACTCAGGCTGAATATTTTGGACTCGTACTGACTCAGCGTTTATTAACTGCTCCACAAGGCCTGCATTTACTCATGAAAAAAGAAAGCTGTGTCTTACTTTGGCATAATCTTTCCATGCTCCATTGACATCTTGGAACTGCCATCGTGGCAGCGTCCCTGTTCTGCAGAATACAGACATTCATCTTTTGCATGCCAGGATTTTCGTTTTTTGTTTTCTGTCACAGATTTCAAAGTTGAAAGCACAATAATGAGCATGCACAGATTTTGTGAATACAGTTTCACACAAGTACATGTCTCTCCTTACCTGCTATTCTGTTGACTCCCATCGGCAGTCCTCCTCACTGACCTTTTAGTCCCAACATTGTTATTGACTTGACACATTCCTATGAACGGCACAGACGTTTTAATGATGAAGCAGGGTAGAGAATGTGTTAGTGGCAATGGAAACTGCTGTGTGTGTGTGTGTGTGTGTGTGTGTGTGCGTGAGTTACCTGAGAAATCCAGGGTGTACGAGAAGCTATCAACCCTGAAGTGTAGCTGGCCCTGCGGGTTCTGCTGGTACTGTGACTCAATGGCAGCGCTGTCAAATGAACATCTCTACAAACACACACAAATAAATCTGTCATACGGAGGAAATACACATTGCCCCTGAACTGCACAGTCACAACTGCACAGTTTAGGTTTTAAGCCTTATTCTGAGTTTATGGGTGTCTGATTCTGACAGGTAAACACATTAAAACAAACTACTAAAATCCATTTCCTAGAAAAAAAAAATGTGTTAGCTGACAACAACTGAAAAATGTGCTTGCTTCAGCTCATCATTAGAAATAATTAATCTTTTAAGTGTTTTCAGTTTGACCACCAGATGCCACTATTCACTCTCTGACATTCATTTCATGGGGAAAAAAAGAGGAATAAAAGTTAAATATCTTAAAAAGTAGGCTATACTTTTTTTTTATTGTAAAGCAGACTAGCTGAAAGTATGTAGAGGAGTCCAAAGTTTTGGTGAGATTAAAAAATATATTACAACTACTATGACTACTACTACTAATACTACTATTATTACTGCTGCTGCTGCTACTAATAATAATGGTGCTAATAATAAAGAAATAGTGAGAATAGCATGAGTGCACTGGCTTTCAGTTGTCCCACAAACCAAACAGATAAACACCTTTATAACTTGCTGGGACACATCATCAATATGTCAACCTGAAATTACTGGATGCTCTACTCACATGTGCTTGGTATTCTGTCCATTGCCCCTCATCTTCCATGAACTCCCACTTGAAGCTGTCGGCTGTGAGCAGCGAGGAGGCCACTGTGGGAAGAACTGAGTCCGAGAGGAGGCTGCAAGCAGATATAAAAGGCCAAAACATGAGGGGCTTCCAGGGGGAAGAGTCAGGAATAGTAAATTTCACTATTATTTCTGACTGTTTTGATATGAGCCTGACCAAAGGAGGATCTGTGGTCTATTTGATTTATTTGGGAGTGCTTGACATGAGCCTGAGGAAGATTTTATGCGTGTGGGATAGAACATTTTTGGACAAAAAATTGGAATCCTGGAGATGAAACCTCTTACCTCCCTGTGCTGGAAAGGGTGGAATTGAGTTTGGGACGTCTCCGGACATTCCTGCATACGCCTGTGTGGCAGTTTGTCTGGGCCATGGCTGCCGAGGAAATACGGTCAGTTCGATTTCTTGAAATTGAATTGAAATATACTCGCAGACACACAAACCGATAGCAGTGTCACATACCGGAGAAGTTGAGGGTGTAGGCTGTGGAGCCCACAGTGAATCTGAAGGTTCCCCGAGGGTTGAGAGTGAACTGACGCTCCACATCTCGACTGCTGACTGAGGAGACGGGCCCGTTGGTGTCCTGATGGAGGGAGGGGGAGGGAGGGAGGGAAGAGAGGGACAGAGGAGAAGGAGGAGGACAGAGGAGTGGTGATTGGTGGTGATTTTGCATGCAGAGGCAAGGGGAGATGAGGAGAAATGTGGATTTTAAGACTTGGGGCTAGGATATCCGAGCCCCCTCCTCACCTTGGTTCCATATTCACACCACAGCTTGTCGTCTCTGAAGTACCAGCCGACGTCCTCCGTCTGGCCCGGAGGCAGGAAGCTTAGTCTCTGCACCCTCATAGCAGCACTCTGCGTCTCTAACTTATCAAAGTCAATGTACACTCGTCTGTGGAGAGAGAAAGTCCATTCAGGAAAACTGGTAATGCTGAAAGGCTGAGGCTGAGGATGAGGCCAGTCAGACCCACACACTGACCCGTAGCCGGCTGTGTTGATGGTGATTCCTAGAGCTCCGGGTTGGCAGTAGTGGGTCTCGATCACATGGTCGTTGTCAATGCTCAGCCACTGGCGCCTGTCTGACAGCTGCCACTCATAATGCTTCCCACCCCCTGACAAAAGGAGGAACGTGTGAGTTTTCAGCCCATTCTGCCTTGATTTCTCAAGTAATAAGCATTGATGTGTTCTCAGCCTCTGTTATGCCCTAAGTTAGTCGTATCATACACACCTGTCTCGCTTTGTAAATGAAATCTTATTAGTCAGAAACCCCTATGTAAACTTCAGGATGAAGTCATTCTCGTGTTACAGTTTACACATTGTTGAACAAACTCTGATATTGACCTGCTGTCTGTCTCCACGACTCTTTATCTGACTCTATTGTTGCCAATCAGACGTGTTTACTTCCTGAAACTATGACTCTGACTGAGCTCCAAACTCTGAAACTGATCTTTCATCTCATACATTTTAGGATTTCCCCCGAGATAAGTTGTGTGGCCCAGTGGCTGCTGTGTATTTTTTTATAGTCCAGGTGGCCTGTGATATTTTATTGTATTTGTAGAGATCAGATTTCTCTGAGCAGATGAGTAGATGATTATGTGCCAGGTTACTGCATTTATGCGTCCAAATGGAAGACATACCATTAAAGTTGCAGGCATTTAAAATCAGAATTTAATCTTAATAAGACCAGTAAAACACTCTGAATGCTCTCTAAAATCCCTCCTATCTCTTCCCTTAGCTCTTACTCTCTGTATTTTCCTAGCACTCACTCTTACATGATCTTTCTATGGTCACAGGAATGTACTGTAGTGAGGGCAGTAACTCCCTGACCTTTGCACTCTTATTGGTTGCTTGTAATGTTGGTGATCTAGGAATTGAAGCTTAGTCAACTGTAATTGTAAGTCAGTCTGGATTGGATGAGAGTCAGCTAAATGCCTAAAATGTACATGTAAAAGGAAGTTATTCAAAGATAAATGTAACACAGCAGGAAATTAAAATATGTTTACATACCTGAGGCAGACTGGTCTGGATTCACCTGCCAATTATAGTCCTCCTCTTCCTCCTCCTCTTCATATCCCTTTAAATTAGTAACATACTTTATCACAAAGACTAACACACCTTGAAAAACTTTTACCAGAAGCTAAATATAATTGTGAATTCAGAGTGAAACACATGAACTAGATTGCTTTGGCCCGGATTGATTCGAAATACAGGACAAGATAATTTAGTTTATGTATGCTGGACATTTTGTGAACTTACCATGTGTCCCCTGCTCAGGGAGAAGTTGGCATACACTGCAACAACCACGACAAAAGAGGCAGATTCAACAAACATAAGAACATAAACTCATAATAAGCAATATCCTTGCGATTACAAAAACAACTTGATAGTTTCATTAAGCCTTACTTGTTGTCGAGAAGGCGATGTGGAGGTCTAACTTGTCATTTCACAAAACCATAAAGCCTTTCTTACTTTCACTTTCAATTCTGCGCCTGATGTAGCAGTATATGGCTCGTGAGAAAGCAGGGCAATGACGTCACACCAAACAAACATTATGAATCTATCTCTGTATTGAATTAATTTGTCGTTTTAAACACTTTTAGCTTGCTTCAGCAGTCTTTTACGTTTTGTGATAATTCTAGGAGTTTAATAGCAGTCATCAATGTGCTTATTGAGTAAAAAGGCATGTAATCATACTATATTGACCATATAATTTATTAGTTGTCATTATAAGGCAATTTAAACTAACCCTAACTCTAACCCCAAGAGATTTGCATTGGATATTCCATAACCAGTTATATGAATGAAAGCAGCACAATGAAACTATGTATTAATGTCAAAGACTTTATTTTCCCCCCTCATACTACAGAAGAGGATTATGTTAGAGCTCCACTACCAGCGTCCGTCGCGTTTATTTTCTTTCAGTGAGGGAGAACGCGTACGTCAGCCATCGAGAATTGAACCTCTGCGATTTTTTCGCTTGGAGCAGACATCCGACGCAACGCAACGCAACGCAACGCAGCAGTGGAGCATCTTTCACTGCTGGTAAAGGAATCATTCCTTCGATGGCTGACCTGATGGTAGTGGAGCAGGGCCGTTTAGGGCCACATGTGAAAAATGTTATTGAGTTCTTAGTTTAAAGTCAGAATTCTGAGTTTAAAGTCTACTACCTCTGGGCCTACTACCACGGAGTTTAAATTCAGAATTCAGAGAATAAAGTCAGAATTCTGAAATAAGTCAGAATAATGAGTTTAAACTTTGACTTTATTATTCTTTTATTTCTATATTATTACTATATTATTATTTTTTACATGGCCCTAATCCTCTTCTGTAACATTCACAATGCAGACCTTAGGCCTTTGCACACCAAGTCCGTATTTTTCGTCCGAAATTGTCACACGTTTAAACATAAATACGACCTCACGTTGTGTCAATCACGTTTACACACCGACTCCGAAACTTCCGTCCGTCATTAAAGTTTTCGGAACAGGTTCGATTTTCTGCGTTTTTTCACATCCGTCAAAAGCCTTTAGAGAGTTGTTTGACCACTCAGAGCCACCGTAGCCTACTGTTGTTAGTTTAATGCATCCATGGTTGTTATTCATCATCCAAAATGGCATCTGATAAGCTGATTCACATCGTCTCCCAGCACAAAGCACTTTATGACAAACAAAGTAAAGAATACAGAGATAAAGACAGATTGTGGCAGGTGATTTCAGATCAGCTTGGAATTGCCATTACCATTACCAATTACCAATTACATTACCAACTAGAAGGGCACTCAGAGAGTGCAGACCTCCGCCAAGGCCAATTGCTTGTTCGTGAGGCTTGTTCGTGAGTCGGATCTGGATCCGCTCCCAAATTTAATGGGTTCTACGAAGTTTCGTGAAAATCGGGCCAGTAGTTTTTCCGTAATCTTGCTGACAGACAGACAAACAAACAAACAAACAAGGCACCGAATACATAACCTCCTTAATTACCATTACGCACGACTGGATCTACTGGGATCTCCGGCACAGCCTCCAAACACTGATACTATCAGCTCTGGCAGAAAAGTATGGGGCGGCTGTGAGAAGGCAACTACAGAAGGATCATAGAACATCAGAGACTTGACCTCACAACCTTGTGGTCTACAGACTTGAGCTTAACCACTCTGCCAACTTCCACTTTGGTGTTCAGAGTAGGAAAACAAAACAAAGGGACAGGTGATAGGTCATAAGTGATAGTCCTACCTATGTTGAACGCCTCAGAAATAATATTATAACTGTATTAGTGCCCCACATTAATCAATTTAAACATGGCTTTACAGATATCATCTTCAGAGTACAGACAGCATTTGTCTTTAGTTTGATCAAACCATCTTGAATATGTAATTTTCCGCCATTCAAAATGGCAGAAAATCCAATATGGTGGACATTGAAAGTGATACGGACTGGACTCAGAACCTTCAAAGGGAACCTATGGACATAATAATTTTCTCTCTACTTCACACGGTTCAGAAGTTATTGACCTAAACTTAAAAGTTGCTTGTTACAGCGGCACAATCTGGCCAATGTGTGTGGGCTGCCTTGCCCAAGTAGTGGGGGTCCATGGAGCCAAATATGGCTGCTGTAGGACTTACAGTTTCAGACCTGCAGACACTTTCAGTGGAGATAAAGAAAGAAAGTATTCCAGAAAATACAATAATGAAGTAATACCTAATGAAGCAAACATTAGATGAGGATTTACCTGCAATAATCTTTTATTTTCATTACAGAATGTGTGATGACATAATCTGTACTATGCTCAGTGTAGAATATGTTTGTACATCTCCATTACTGAGAGCCAGAGCAAGCCCTGGGAGGATTATATGGCTTAGCTTAAACACCATGTTCGACCAATGTAAAACTCATTAAAGGTGATGTGCAAAGGCAGCATAATGCAGCATTGAAATTGCCTTCATTTTAGAATTGATTCCAAAATCCTCTACTGTATTACATCACATAGGCAGTGTATCAATGTATTGTTGTATGATTATAGCATCAAAACTATCTTGAATATTGAAAATAGAGTTCCCATATCTGTTCATTTTCCTCTTCAGAATTAGCACCAGCATTGCCACAGATAATATACCCATAATTTGCACCTTTTTGTGATGGCAGTGTGAGTCAGTGCTGTATGTTTGGTACTGTATTACTGGTTCTGTATTGACACAAATCAAACTAGAAAACATGATGCCATGATGGTTAGGATACTAGAGACAAAGAGTGATTCAAAACTGTTTTTGTAAAAGGCAAGGTGGGAGTGTAAACTTGTCAGGCAGTGCTTAGTTCTGAGTCAGTAAACCTCTTATTCTTTTGACACAACCCACTATGTAAAAGGACAAATTAATCTTGCCCTGCCCGGTTCATTTAAGAATATTAGTAAACTGACCCATGAAAAATAGGCTCCAAACTCCCAAAATAAAAGAATCACACACTAAAGTATATAGTACAATATCATGCAATTGTTGTAAACTGTTGTCTTGATGTCTTCTGCAATCCTCCTTGTTGCTCATGATGGCACACGTCTGATCTTGCGTGAGTGATTGGTTCTCTGGTTGGTTTGGATCATAGCTGTAAAAAAGAGAGTATCATGGTTAATTTTATGCAATGTAAGAAACACAAAACGTAGTGATAATATCTTCCTCAGATGCATACACCACATTCTGGACATTCAAATAGATTATAAATGCTTCATATTATGTTTCAGGAGTCCTATTTGAGTAGGTTACAGCTGAGGTACTGCTGTGCATTGTATAATACAAACATAACCCAACCTCCAAAGTCCATCTTATAGGACTGTCCGTTGACAGTGAACTGCATGGTGCCGTTGCGGTTTTGCTGATACTTGCTCTCAATGTCACTACTGGAAAGTGAGCATTCAGTCTGAGTGCCCGTCTGCTGAAACAAGGCCATTCAACATCATCATCATCATACATCATGGTGTATCTTAATATCATGATCTGGTTTAATGGATGAATTCATTTGGGAAGTTCAAAGTGTGCCTGTAAAACATCACCTCCATTCCACAGAGGACTCACCCTGTGTTTGAACGAGTGCCATTTTCCACCGCTCCCTTCAAACTGCCACTGAGGTGATTGTGCTGGTGCTGTGGCGCCCAGAGAAAGCCTGTGGAGAGGTACTGGAGAACCTCTGTTCAGACACAGTGGATTATGGACAACATCAAATTCTGTATTCTGTCGCAACGGTTACAGTGTGCACACTGTCCACATTTAACAAATGGGATGGTCGGAAAGTAAATTAATTTATTGACCCTGCAGGGGAAATTCTCTTTTCACTTGTCCCCATTCTACAATTATCATTACATATTTTTTATACTTTGTGCTGAAAATTTACCAGAAAGGCCAATGAGCAAAATCCAAACTCACCCTTGTCCTGCTTGGTGTGCGCGGTACTGTGGACGACGAGACACTTTCCTCTTCTTCTTTGCACTCACCTGACGCATTTCTAATAAATAACCGCACAGACAAAAGAGAAAGTAATGAGGCCGGTGTCGGGCGAAGAAAACAACAGTGTTCACCGTGCTAAATTTGGTCAGGCTTGGGTAATAAAATGTATCATAAGGAGCTGCACCTCTGAATCTGATCTCAAGGGTATCGGAGCCGATGCTGAAAGTGAAAGAACTGGTGGGGTTACTCTGGAACTTCTCCTCTATGTCGGAGCTCTGGGCAGCGCTGGGGTTTCCCTTTGAATCCTGGGAGAAAAAGTCAATGTTCAAGACGATGATAAATCAAAATTCACCAACACTTTCAGATTTAAAACAGTTTTATCAGCCAAACTCAAAGTCAAAGACGAGACTTGGTGTCTTTGTGGATGGAAAAAGAAGGGTGCACTAGTTTTACTGTTTGTACCTTCTCTCCATATTTAGTCCATTGGCGACGGAAGCTGCAGTACCAGAGCCACACGGTGTTACCGTCATCCAAGCGTCTCACTTTCAAACTCTTTCCATACACTTTTATCTTCTTAAAATCTATACTCACTGCCCTGCAGGGAGAGAGAGAGAGAGAGAGAGAGAGAGAGAGATTAACAACACTGAAGTAGAGAGTGATCATCACCTAATCCTCGGACAATAATCAGTCACGCTTTCAGCCCTTACCCATATGGTGTGTTGTGGATTTTAATGCCTTTAGTGTGGGGCAGGGAGTACTGGGCCTCGATAATGTGATCATTATCAATATTCTTCCAGCCTTTTCCATCATCCAGCTGCCACTGGTAGTATCGACCTTCAGCAAGCTTTGTCTCTGGGATAAAAAAAAAAGGTAATATTTAGCATTCATAGCTGAAATGTCTTGTAACACTATTGCCTTGCCCGATGTGTGGAGGAGATTGGGAGTGTCTTGAAACTCCAATGGGTGAGGAATTTTTGTTCCAACACGGAGAATTACAGGCTGGAAAGTGAGTTTTTAAAGCCAGAAATCTCAGCACCAGGCCAAGTAATCATTAAGTCATTGGTATTGATCAACAACCCTATCAACCCCTCTGCAGATGTATTATGGTCCTTTTTGTGCTATTGGGAAGTAAAAATCGGATTTTTTGCCCCTTTATACCGACCACCATCCCTCTCTCTCTGCCGCCCTCTAGCTCACCTGCAGCGGTGGATCTGTCCTTGGCCCTGCTGCCTCGTGCAGAGGAAGCCCCTCCCTCTCTGGGGTGTTTCAGCTGACAGCTGGACCCATAGCGGCAGTTTCCTCTCAGGGCAAACTTGCAGAAGTGCAGGTAGCGGCACTTCTTACCGTCCCGACAGTAACCGCTGTTGTAAAACCGGCAGGGCTCTCCCTAAGACACACACACATCACAACTTACAATGAAAACATAATCAGGCTTTATTGTCATGTGTTCCTGAGGTCATTAATTAAGTGACTATATTATCAGCACCAGTGATGGTAGTGGTAAATAAAAAGGTGGGTAAACTATGTCTAGTTGGTGATCATCAGAAAGCAGAAACCAGCAAAATACACATGAATCAATTATAATTGCAGAAAAGCACTCATTTGTGATTTTTTCCCCTTAAAGACCATATTTTCACGTAACTTACACCAGTTTGACACGACTAACCACAATGTAGATGATGAAAAAATCTCATAAAAAGTGGGTAAACTTTTTTCCCGCAAATGAAATAACTGGGTTTAGGTGGGTTTACCCTCCACTAGATCCCTTCTCCTAACATAATATGTTATAATAGTACGGCTGCTCCCAGCACACTCCATGTAAAACCTCGACCTGGCCCAAGAGGCAGATCCCTACAGTCAACCCACCTGACAGTGGTCTGAGCTGGAAGCTGAGATTTCCTCCTCTGTATCTCCATCGCTGTCCGACTCCTCCGTATCGCTGACGCCAGATTCACTGTCAGAGCAGCTTTCCTCCTCACAATCTGGAACGAAAAAGACAAACATGACACATAATGTCCGGTGGGCGCTTTAATTCACAACATCCACAAATCAATGATGTGGCGTGATAGATCTCCAATCTGTGATCATTAAAGGCAAACAACCACCACATAAACATATCACACATCAATAATATTTTCAGAAAATATATACATTTTTTCCTTAACAGACCCTGTTCTCACATCAGTTTGATACTTGTTAGTATGATGTACACTATGAATTTGAGTTTCCCCACAGTTTATTCTGAAACACTGTAAAAAAAGATGGGTGGGTGTGGTGTGGGTGTACAACAATTTTCCAAATAATAGGCTGTGATGGATGCTAAAATACTTCATGTAATTCAAACATCAGTCACTTGTCAGGCAATACTATGCATGATGATCTACTGCCCCCTACTGACCAATTATAAAACATACTGTTAGGCTATATAAAGCACAGCAATCCTCAACACGAACAGCTCGAGAAACCACATTACAGCGGCTAATAACTGACCTGTTTCTCCAAATAAACACTGTATAGCTTACAGTAGAAATGCGACTTAGTAGTATGGGGTTTGGGGTTAATGTGCGTCTTTCCTTTGGGGAAGCACCGAAAGAAATGAGAGAAATGACCGTGAGAAATGAAACTGAAAGTACACTTACTCTTAGGAAAAAAAAACCTACAATATTCCTGTAATATTCATATAGGGATTTCAAATGTGTCAGTAGAAAACAAAAGTGAGTTTATAGTAGCCTTATCGTACTTTATGATATTTGTATCTCCTATGGTATCACTATAATATTCACATTTAGGCTATAGTTTTGTTGTTATAGTTGTACAGTCTCTCTCTAAAATGCAACAGTTCTTTTTCGTAAGGGCAAGTAGCCTATGTCATTTAAGATAAAGAAACTTTACTTGGTTTGCAAGTGTAGAAAACAAATAACACATGTAAATCCATCCAAGCAAACAAACAACAACCTCATTTGTGAGTCGATAGGCTACTGGCAAGAAATCAATCTAGCACTGCTGAGAAACAATGCACAATAATAACAACAACAAAAAACAACAACAACGTAAGCGACTAACTAACTACAGAGTTAATTTACAATATAAAACAATTTATGATAATATTGACTGCGTTGTAGGCTACTTACTATCTGGACTGACAGACGCCATACTGCAGTTTGCAAGTGAGTCTGACTTTCGTTTTCATCAAATCAAAACTTCATAAAGGCGACACCCAGACAGGCTGGGCAGAGACTCAGCTAGCAAAAAGTTCCTCACTACATCAGAAAGTCTCAGGTTCAAGTCCTGCAGCCAGTATTGTGTCATTTGTCCTGCTGAAGTGCCCTTGAGCAAGACACTGAAACCCGTTAACTGAGTTTAAATCACATTAGACTGCCAGCTAAATGTCTACAGTAGATAAAAAGTGCAGTTGCTTTAGATAACAGCAACTGGGCCATGAGGGAGCACTTCCCTTCGGTTTGCTACTGTATCATTAAAAGAAATGAATAGCATGCAAACCAAGAGTTGATATTTTATTGAAATAAGAATTGGTGGACTCCCTGTAGACCTAGTTTGCCAGTAGACCCTAGTAACGACCCCGGAAATGTCTTTTCCAGTAATTCAGTATTAAAGTAATAGTAAAGCGCCTACTTTCCATTCAGGCTCCCATACAAACCCCACACAAACTTTATTATTTTAAATAGCGCGTGACAGACAGGTAGAGAGAGAGAGAGAGAGACAGGAAAAGAGAGAGTGAAGTGTGATTGGTTGTTTTGGCTGTCATGCGTAAGCGGAAGTCGTCATTTTGCGTTATTTTGTATTCTACAGACAGGTGTGTGGTCCAAAATCCCTATGGAATATATGGGCTTTTCGACAAAAAATACCCCAAATACGGGTTGTGTTGAACAGAGGCAACGAGATAGGCATAGAGTACGTTTTGTTCCAGGGGTTAAAATACATAAACCAGTTGGGCAAAACTGTGGTCAAACGTGGTGTAACCTCCATACAGTAGATGGCGATATTGAGCGTTTCTCTTCGCTCGTTCAGGCCAAGAATAAAAAGGTAGGGTCCCTCTGAAGGAGGAACAAGCAGCATTTTCCTACGAAGTGCACTTCACAAATAGGCTAACCTGAAGTGCAAAAAATAGACAACATGGAGATATTGGACCACGCTTATACGTGCACCACATATGATAAAATCAACCCCGTGGAATTCACATATAAATGTAAGTATAGGCGAGAGGAAATGCCATATTTCGACACATCTTGACACAGTTTACACGGTTAGCTAGGCTACATAGCAAGTGGCCTTCACGGTGAAAGTACCCTATAAGCACTCTAACGTGTAGCCTAACTATACCAGGAATTTAACAAACCCTGTTCACCCAATCACCAGGTAGTTTATATTTTGTTGTTGTATTCACCTAAGATGCCCCATTCAGAAGCAATCAACAGATTTTTGCTCGCTTTTTGATAGTTGATTGTTTGTTGCCCAAAGCCTTCTTCTTAACAGTTTAGAAATCACTGTTAAGCACAACAGCTTTGAGTGGGTTATTGCTTTGATTTATATATAAAAAAAGATGGCAACACACCATTTGAATTACAAAATGAAGAACCAAAATGTTTAAATATTTACTTTTTAAATAAATAATAATTAAATATGATTATTATGATTATGATAAATTATTCTTCCGCCAAGCAATATAGTTCTTGAACAGTAGATAGACATGGTGGTTGCTAAAGGACACATAATTAGCAGTATTAGTGATGATTATTATGCTTTATTGGGTATTTTACAGCAGATTCAGCCAAACAGAACTGAGGATCTGTTTTATAACAGTCTTTTATACAACAGCTCCCATGCAATATTTTTTGATTTTCTTTTCTCTCAGTGAGTCCCAAGGAGACTGAAGACTTTGTGAAGCTGAGGGTTTCAAATAATTACCTCTTCTCTGGCAGGAGAAATTCCTCCATGTGGGCATGGAGGTAAGCCAGCAAATTAAAATTCTCAAAGATGTTAGTGTATGAAAATGAAAAAGGTTTTAGCAGGTATACTGGTGCAGTAATAGAAAGAATCCAATCTAATGTGATGTTCGGCATTCATATTTTTCTTTTCTCATTAAGTTCTACTGCTTTTGTTTTGTATAATACTGTAAACCATACCTTTTCTCATACCTTTTATTCAGAAACTTACATATTCCAGTGTTGAAAGTGTTGGTTGTGTATGTTCGTTTAACCTCCATTTGCCATATTCATGTTTATATTCACTTTGTCTTTGCTGTAATCTATTACTTATTATGGAGCTTCCCCATGAGGATCATTACTTCCATCTTAAAACAAATATCTTATTCATAAATTACTGTTAACCTGGAAAGACCCTGACCTTTGATTGATGGTGACAAATACTATAAGGAGTTCATTATCACAGGGAACATGATTTATTGCTGTTCTACTAAACTGCATTTGTAAACCACTCTGCTGATTATAGGGCCATCCTGAAACATATGGGCTTGCACCACAAGATGACGCACAGTCAGGCAGCCAAAAAATGGGAAAACATGAAGAAGAAATACAAGGTACTCCGTTTGATCCCACTTGGATTCATCAAGTATTGTGAGAGATTTTATTTTTCAGTAAGTCCTGACTGTTTGCGCTTTCTCTGTCTCTCCAGGAGCTGAAGAACCCTCCAGAAGGGGTGAAAGTGTTTCCTGAAATGTGGCCTCATTTCACCCTGCTGGACGATGCCATGGAGGGCCGGCTGGAGGGCAGCGCCCCCATCCTCAAGGCCTTCCCCGATGACAAAGACGATGACAATTTCTTACCCAGCTCCAGACCCAAGAAGAGGAAGATTTCCATGATGAAATCCACGCCTTCCGTTTTGATGGTAGCCGGGCCGGAGATCGAGGTCTCGCTCAATGGCGACGAGGAGGGGGAGGGTGAGGAGGAGGAGCAGGGAGGAAGCAGGGAGATAGAGCGCATCATGCAAGAGGTGGAGAACGAGAGGGCCTCGCTGGAGAGCGAGAGGGCGACGATGGAGAGCGAAAGACAGGTGATGGAGAAGGAGAAGCAGGTGATGGAAAGGGAGAGGCAGGTGCTGCAGAGGGAGAGAGCGGCGCTGGACAGGGAGGTGGCCGCTCTGGACCGGGACCGGGCCTCGCTAGAGAGAGAGAGGGCGATAATAGAGAGGGAGAAGGCAGTGATGGAGAGAGAGAAGGCGATCGTGGAGAAGGACAGAGACGCTGTGAGCAGGGACCGGCTGGCTCTGGACAGAGAGAGAGCCAGGCTGGAGAGACTGGCAGCAGCCAAGGGAAGGACAGAGGAGGTTACAGAGAGAGGTGAAGACATCTGCAACATAAAAACCTCTGAGCTGGTGGACAGGAAGGAGCGGTTCCTCAACTTGTTTGAAAAGCTCATTGAAAATTTCTGAGGGAATCACTTGAACTGCAGTTTCCCAAGCTGTGTGAATATGCTGCCAGGCTATTAGCTGAGGATGATACGATTAAGAGACGTTTTCAATAACTTGACATGTGACCATGGCCTTTTTGAATAACTTTTCAGCGGAATTTTGATTTATTTTATTTTTTTCTAGATAACAAACCCTTCTACTGTTTGCTGTTTGTTTGCCAAAAAATGCCTTCTAAGCAAACATTTTTCCTCTGTTTGCTAAAATATATTTCTGAGTACTATTTAAAACTTGTCTGCTTTTGTATACAAGTGTACAAGGGACTATAGGTCAACTTAAGTAGCCTATTAATAGTCCAAAATGCACAATGTACTCTACTAATACGTTGTCAATGAAAACGTTAAGCCACTCCTCGTTCGGAGAGGTCATCAAAACAACTTTATTCAATTGTGGTTATTCCATACAGAGCACACAATAGCAAGCTATTATCATTATTCTTAACCCCATCCACAATCAACAACCCCCCCTCCCAAAATCAAACAATAGTCTTGATAGACTCTAGACATTAGAGTCTTATGTATAGGCTATTGCGTATGGTTAAAACATCACCTTTTGAAATGTAATATACCAAATATTGCAGTTCATGTAAAAAAGTTTTTTTTCAGAATATATATTTTTATATTACAGTACAGACTTTACAACAAATGATTGTGTTTAAATGCTTCTTTTATTGCATTAGATACTCAATTTACCTTTCATTAAGCTCCAGCTTCAATAAGTTTATGCTAGTATACATTTCCAAAAGTGTTAGATTTGTCATTAATATTAATATTAATATTATTTTTTTTACAAAACAAACATATTTAAACAATGTTACTGGTTGTCTTTGCCAGTCTTGAACAGACACCAAACAGAAACATACATGCTGTTTGAGGGTTTCATCAATAAACTGATTTCTCCGTATGCCATCTATTGTTTACTCTTAATCAAGTTGCGGAACAGTTTGGCTTCTGAAAAAGTTCTTGCGTGTGTGTGTGTGTGTGTGTGTGTGTGTGTGTGTGTGTATATATATGCATTTTGGTAGAGGAGGGAAGGAGAGTGAAACTGTCAGTGTGTGTGTGTGTGTTTCACCTAGATTTCTGAACAGCAGGAAGAAGGTAGATCAGAGTGTGTGTGTATGTGCTTGATTACCAGTGTGATAAATCTGACACTCTACAGGAATCTGGCTGATAGTGTATGTGTTTGTGGATGTTTATGAAACATGAAAGCATGCATGCACAGTTGTATTGATCTGTACATGATCTGTGTATGATCTATGTACAGCAGGAGCAGGTTGGGTAAAAGTTGTATAGTGAATATGTGGTTGTGATTGATTGTTAATCTCTGTGTTTGAGGAGTGAGTGAATGGAGTATGTGTTGTGTATGGTCTCGTATGTGTCAGTATGTACAAAGATGTGTGTGCGTGTGTGTTTGATTGTGTGTGTGTGTGTGTGTGTGTGGTTAGATGAGATCCCCGATGGGTATGCGGGGCAGGCAGATGTAAGCCTGTGGGGTCCTGCTGAGGTTGATGGGGTTGCCGTCCAGACGGATGTCCTCCAGCGCGTTCCTGATGTAGTTGAAATCCTTCAGGTTGCAGAACGTGTCCTCGTGCATCATTTGAATGTTGTTACGCTGGAAAAGCGGTTACAGGAAAATACATGAGAAATCGTCTTCATGGGTATTTGATTAGATTTGATTTGATGAAACCTTAATGATCCCTGTAGGGAAATTGGGCCAATGCAGCATCAGATAATAGGATATAAAAGGATAGAACAAATAGAGAGTATTGGCAAATCATAGTATGATTCTAAACAGATTTTTGAATACTGTCAAGACGTACAGTAGTCATATCTCATTCAGGTCTCATTTGTTTCTTTTTTCTGCTCGTCAACAATTCAGAACTTCAACCTCCAGAGGTCACTAGGGTTGGGGCTCCTAAACCTTTTGGGTATAATTCAGTCTGAAAATTTGTTTGAACGATGAACACATAAAAGTTGTGTGCACACATTGTAATGGCCAAATACAGTAATTTTTCATTTGAAATAACTATCATATTTCAACTACTTGAAAATGATTATGTTTTTTATAGGGACCCCATTTTCATATTGGTGGACCGTACAAGGGGTTCTGGGTTCTGCATTATGCTTTGAAAATTTCAGTTACAATCATGACCAGTGGGTGGCAATGATGAGAAACTAGGCCAAAGCAAGTACCTGTAGGTGTAGAGATCGCAGACTGTCTGGTAGAGGCACAGGGATGTAATCAATGTGGTTGTCTGTTAGGTACAGGTACAGCAAGGCAGTCATATCCTGGACACAATGGGAAAAGATACAGATTATTATCAATCTAGACCTTTAGATGTCTGTAAATGTAGTACAGTATTGTGACAGAAATTCATTTCAATTCAGTTCAACTCTATTGTCATTCCATCTTACAAAAATGCCCAGTGAAATAAAACCTTTTCCTTGGGGCCATGGCACATTCCAAACAAGAGTAACCCAAGAGCAGCACAGACAATATAAAGAAAAACAGTGCAGTCCAATATTACCAGTAGCAGTATACAGTGTGTGAGTGTAATGGTGACTAGAGTGTTGCACAGAACATCTTGTAGCTGTACGTACTTTGAACGCCTCTCTGTGAATACCCTTGGAGCCAATGTTATTATGACTGGCATCAATGAGGGTCATGGTCTCTGGCAGAGCGGGCAGCTGTGAGATGTGATTTTCTCGAATCACCAGCTCCTCCAACGCTGGCAGACCCATAAACGCCTTGTCATCGATGGACGTGATCTCGTTGGCGGTTACGTCAATCCTCTTCAGCTTGTCTGGGAAGAGGCAAGAAAACACACTCTGAGACACTGCTCTTAATGTTCACTGACAGTTCACTCCAAAATCAATAAAAAGAAGGGGTCTGATTGAATACATTTACACTGACATTCCCCTTTAAATTTGATTCTGAACATCACTGGTCTAATAATCATACAAATCCATTTTCATTCAAAAGGGAGACATGGACGTACTCATGGAAGCGAAGTCAGACTTGTTGATCTTGGTGATTCTGTTGTAGCGGGCATAGAAGTGAGTGGTCTCTTTGGGGAGAGGTGGTACACTATCCAGCTTCAAGTCATCGCAGTAGACCGAACTACCAAGGCACGTGCACAGCAGGCAAGTGGGCATACCTGGAGCACATAGACAAACATGAAGAAGTGACAGAGGAGGGAGGAGGCAAAAACTGAAGAAGTAAAAGAGGCGGAAGGTATTTCAGAGGATAGTTGTGTTGGATTTGAATGACCAGGCTATCAGACTTGATCCCAAAAAGCCTCAAGAGGCCCTAATCCATAGGGCGTAGTCAATCAAAGTTCGATAGTAGGATTTCAGAATGAGATCAGTTTCCCCTTCAGTACCCTGTAAAACCTACAGGATTAATTGTATTATTGGATTTTAGACATGTATCGCCATCTTTCCTCTCCAGGTTCTAAAATGAACTGAGGTTTTGATTGTACTTCTCTGCTTGCAGCGCCTGTGTTGTTCGGTACTGACCTCGCCTGTCAACTTCAGGCTCATCAGGCTCGTCGGGCTTATCGGGCTCATCGGGCTCTGGCAACCCAGAGCCCGCTGACCCTTCTGTACTCCCAGCACCCTCCTGAGGGGTTGTTGGTGTAGTCGGAAGCAGCTCCTCCTCTTGTTAGAGACAAGATTAGGCGTTAAAGAAACAGGTTAGACCAGCATGGACATGGAACAGGAAGCCTGGCAATCAGTAGCCCACTGTTTGCCTCAGTGATAAGTTACACATATTAGCGGGGTTAACAAATGTTTACAACACATTTAACTGATGAATGGAAGTTAAATGAGAATAGGTTTTTGGTGTTAATCAAATGAAGTATGACATGTTGCTGACAGGTTACAAACAGTATGCTTGTTAGCAAAGAACACCATGGGAAATGGTCTCGAAAACACTTTTGGAGGAAGTCAATATAAGTGGGGTGATGAATGGAAGACTATACAGAATCCAAGGACATTATTTGCTTATAGTCAACTGAAAGAGTTTGGCCTTTATTCTCCTCTAGCTGGGTCCATTGTGGCTTACAATAGATGTCCACAGTGGACTAGCTATCCATATAATTTACCTCACAAAGGGAAAAGAAAACCTGCATATTGAATATTGCTCCTAGTAATCTTCATTTGTACAGTTTCAACTCCAATCGCTCCACGAGTAAAGCTTACTGGAAGCACTATTCAGTGTGAAGGTATTCTTTATCCTTTGTGATCCTTTTTTCTTTACCCTACAATCTTAAGATACCTCGCACAAGTCTAAGTTAGATACTGACCTTCGTCAATGTCTGGGATCAGTGTGACCCCATGGTCCTCGTCTCCAGAGCCAGAGGCCCCAGAGGCCCCAGAGGCTCCAGAGATCCCTAAGTCTCCAGAGGCTCCAGAGGCTCCAGAGGCTCCGTCGTCCCCTGAAGCCCCTGAGGCTCCTGAAGCTCCTGAGAACTCCCCAGAAGCACCTGATACCTCCTGGGGGATAGTGTCGGGAATGAGGGGCAGCTCCTCCCCTTGTTAGAGCCAAGGGGTGGGGTCAGGAGACAAGAGGTTAGGAGGGTGGGGGGGCGGGATGGACAGTCAATCAACCCATTAACCAATCAATCACACTCACAGATGAGATGAGACAGGAGGTTAGGATGACAATGATTACGAGTAAGACAAATACAATGACAAACAGTAGAACAGATGAGTGAAATTACCATTACAAGTAAAGAAGGGATTATCTACATTTAACTACATTTAATATGAACGCAGTTAAATGGAAATTAATATAATTTAACATGAAAATCACATTCATAGAGTCAGACAGGTTATTTCAACAAAGATCGAGAAATGGTGTTGCCATGACCCTTACTAATTCACACAGCTGTTTCAAAGCTACCTACACCTTAAAACAGTGCTCTTTTTCCCGGTCCTGGAAAGCCCTCTGGTATTGGACATTTCAGGAATATTTTGGGTCAAAATCAAGGGTTATCCAAGACCAGGAATGAAGAAACACACGTCTACTCTGTAGAAGTTTAGGTACTAACCTTCAGGTATCAATGTTATCCCTGATAACTCGTCCCCAGAGACCCCAGAGCCTCCAGAGGCCCCTGAGCCCAGGTCATCCCCAGAGACCCCAGAACCAAACAGGTCCCCAGAGCCTCCAGAGCCCAGGGGGAGGTCACCGGAAATCCCAGAGCCTCCAGAGCCAAAGTCTCCAGAGGCTCCAGATCCCAGGAGATCCCCGGATCCCAAGAAATCCCCAGATGCCAAGAGATCCCCGGATCCCCCGGAGCTGAGGAGGTCCCCAGAACCTCCGGAGCCCAGTGGGAGGTCCCCAGACCCCCCAGACCCACCGGAGGCCAGGAGGTCTCCCGAGCCCCCAGACCCAGAGGCCCCAGAAGCTCCCGAGGCCCCAGACCCCACGGAGCCCCCAAAATCCCCGGAGATATGAAGGATGTCAATGGGCGTCAGACGCAGCTCCTCCTCTTGTTAGAGACAAGATTAGGTGTTAATAAACAGACAGATTAGACTGAAATGGATCATGAATCAGGTTTGGAGCCTGTGAGTTCACAATGATCAGGTTAAGTATTAGCTGACAAATGGACACAATGATTGCACAGAACACATTTAACCAATAACAGCTAGTTAAATGGAACACATGCACAGGGAAAGGCAGATGTTTGAAGGAGGGGTGATTACTTGCAGAGGTAGGAGTGTAGAGGATTTGTGTGTCTTTTAGTTTTGCGTGTTTATGTTCATTATTGGTAATGCTGGTTTCACACCTCCATGTGCATAAGAGATAGCCAGGCGCTCTCTCAGATAGAGTGCACTTTGGATATCAAGTGACTTCATGTTTGTGAGTGTGCAGACTTGAATGCGCGTGCTTTTTCAGACCTTTCTGTGTGTTTGGGCCCATGAGAACCCCAGATCCCCCTGAACCCTGGGGGATCAGCTGTGGTTTTAGGGGCAACTCTTCCTCCTCCTCCTCCTCTTCCTCCTCCTCCTCTTGTTCTTCCTCCAGAGAGGCCTCAGGTACAGGGTAGTTATAGTCAGGTGGGGCCAGTGTTCCAATCTCTATCTGAGGGGAAGACAGGAGTGATGAGTCAACGCATGTATGAGGGAATTTAACTTGTAGATCACCAGGAATTTGAAAAAAGACAGTGAAGAATCTCCATATCCATCATGTTCTTTCTACAGGAATGGAATGTCTTTTTTTTCTTGGTTGAGGTGTCAATACATCAAATAAAAATAAAAATTGACCTTTTAGCAAGCAACAGCCTTAAACGGTTGATCATCACTGACACACATAGGAAACTGTCAACAAGTCAAAGTAAACTTTTGCCTGTTTCTGCTATTGCACAAACTCCCTGCTTACTCTTATTTTTTTTCTAAATAGTAAACAAATTTAACCCTTTTATCATTACTCCCTGGGAAATACAGGCCACGATCTCTGTGCTATTCCAACATAAATTAATTGTATTATGCATAATTCTGAGCAGATGATACCTCCTGGTCATTACATACGTATATGCTTAACAACTCTACTGTTGATTTCATAAGAATGGTCAGAAATTAGAGAAAACTATGACTTTCCTGTATTTAGATTAACTTACATTTTTTTTTGCGTGTATCTAGTCTTTCATATCTAAACCGTTTTTGGAATTTGAAAGAGATTAATATGATAAAAGACAACTTTGGACCAAGAAACAGGGCATCGAGGCCCCATCCAACCACATTCAGACAATAGGCATTACTATCATGAATCATAGAGGACAACATAAACAATGTGCAAAAACTCAAAGCTCATTTTGACCCTGGACAGCTTTAGCACATCACACTCCTGTCAACAGGCCTAACAACGTGTTTGTTTATCAGTACACAACTGCACATTTGGAATGGGTGATATTTCCAACTACAAAATATTAGACAATTAATTAATTGGCACAACAGCAATATATAGCAAGAGTTATCTGCATCCTGAGTAGTCACAACACTCTATAAGCTTTTCATTTCAAAGCTGTCATTTTTTTTGACCATGGCAAAATAAAATGTTGCATGAGAATGAGGAAGATGAGCAAAGTTAGAAAAGTTAGCAGGGAAACCCACTAAGACAGTTCAGCCATCTCATCTTGTATATGTATAAGGTGGCAGCAGTGGCAACTCAACTCAGACTCAAGAATGTCTGTGTGATCATGCTGATGGTTAAAGGTTGAGATATGGCTTGACCTCACATTACTTTCGGTGCGGCTGGTGTTTATTGAGGACATGGAAAAACACTGCTCTATTCATGCAAAACTGGCACAAATGACAACACAAGACCCTCTCAGTCTCTTAATATCCTATTTCCTATCTAGCCCATCATGAGCAAATATATGGCCACTGTCCTTTATACCCCTTGCACCTATCCATTCTATTACGAGCAGTGATGCAGTGGCTAATAAAAAGGTGGGTAAACTATGACCTCCAGTCGATGATCACCATAAAGCAAATAACCACCATGCTATCATGTACTACTGTGACACTATAAATGCTATTACATCAGGAATTTACGTCACAAAGATTTGCCAAAAATGGTGGGTAAACTCTATTACGTAAATAAAAAGTCAGGTAAACTGAGTTCAGGTTAATTTCCCCTTCAGTACAGGAGGAGACGCATCGTCTGTTTGAATCCAGCCTGGGACCTTTGTCATATCTCATTCCTCTCTCTCTCTCTCTCTCTCTCTCTCTCTCTCTCTCCCTATCATTTCTGTCTCTCTCTACTGTGATTCAATCCAATAAGGCAAAAATGAACTTTGTACTGAGATGTCACAGGTCAATAGTGTGGCCTCCTCCAACTGGGAACAAACAAACAACCAGCACAAGGTCGCCCCCACAATACATTTACCTCCCTATTTCCACCACTAGATGGCAGCAAAGTGTGCAGAATTGAGTGACCAGAGGCAAAGACAGCAATGGCCACTCAGATGGATCCTCCAAGAAAATACAGGAGTAGAGACACCAGTGATGGTGAGAGTCACAGTGATACTAGTAGCAGTGACAGGAATAGTGAAATTGATTCATTTTGAGGGTAGAGATTGTTGGTTGATGGTTAAAGACACAGACCTTCAAAGTTTTAATAAAGCCTTAACAAACTGTGGAGTGTGCATCCAAGGACTAAAGACCAAAACCATGTTCAACTCCCGACTCCTGCCAAGCTTCAAAATCAAATGATTAGGTCAATTTTTTCACACCCTTATTTATCAAAAAGTGCAGCATTAAGGTATTTTGTGGAAAAAATACAAATTGAGGGACAAAACTTAATGAGTTACAGCACTTCCCATCCCTTCACTAAAAGCCTCCGGTCTATCCATCTTGCCATATCACTGCATTTACAATCATCTGATATTTCTGGTGTGCAGTATGATGAAACTTGCAGTTCTATCATTCTCCAGACGAGGGCAATGAAACCCCACACTCTGCCACAGGTAATACCTGACACTCTCTCATGCCCAACAAGGCTGACTCGATCTTCCAAAGAGGGAATGGTCCTTGTGGAACCAAGACACACATGGTAGCTGCAAGAATCCATATTTTTCCTTTTCAACTACTTTCAACCACAGTAGTTAGCTGTCCATTGGCCATCAATAGAATTAAATCAAAGCATCAGGAAACACCTGAGTATAGCCTTTAAGTGATAGCTCACTAAAAAAACACATGTGATTAAAAAGCTGTGTCTTATTAGTCCAGCAGAGACATTTAATGCAGCAGTGAAGAGATATCCAAAACTGAATGTCACTCTTGAGAGCTTGGCAGAGACAGAGTTTGGGATATAACAAGGTAGGCCTTTGAAAGGTCTTGCACAGAGTTAGCTCGTTGCAGCTCTCCCCTCCACTTCCCCCTTCCCCAAAGCAAACATATACACCCGGGGGAAAGGAGAGGCGAAAGGCTGGCTACCAAAAATACAGAAAAAAACCTCTGGGAAACAACATGGGAATACAGAATGCACAGGGAGAGACGTTGAATGTGAGCATCAAGTCAAAGCCGAATCTTATGCTGCTGCACTGCATGGCATACATATCAGTGAATGCATTCAACACGGTAGATGGGAGAAGTTTCAGCTACAAAACGCTAGAACAATTTTGGAAAGTTAGTCTTCCATTGGCTGGATTGATCCTTTGTAAAACATCTTCCAATACATGCAATGAAAAAATGATTTGCCAAGTTGTCGATTGAGTAGTACTAGTTCTGTACTAGTTCTCTTTAGTGCTGCAGTATCATGTGCTCTGAAATCTCACCAATCCACACCCAACATGATTCATCCAGAGAAACATGCAGTGTCATCTGTAATGTCGAGGTTAATTCTTGTACAGTGTGCAGCCTTTTGAGAAGCCATATTGCAATTTTTGAGTCATACATCTGTGGCTCTCCAACCCAGAGCAGTCAGTAAAACACAGACAGAAGCTATGGGTCACTGAAAGTTTCACCCCCTTTGTAGCTTAAGGCAAATAAATCACCATATTGTGGACCAGCTAAAAGGTGAAAGGTCAGATCAATATTCATGTCCCTGTTTGTTTTCAAATAAGATGATTTAACATATTAATAACAGGGAAAATCATGATAAGGTAATATGTTTGATGGAATGGTTGGATAGGGGCCGCGGTTGGACATGGTATGACTTTGGATGTTTTCCAAGTGGTACAAATGAGCAACTATGAAGACAGTTAAGAATTAAGCTCAACAGCTTCAAATAACAAAACCCACTTGTTCCTGAAGGTGTAATTTGGCTCGTGAGACATTGGTAAAAGACAGACACGGTATGTCAAATTAATGGCCCGAATCTGAAGTTGGAAACCAGAAAGTTTGCAAAGAGTTTTGACTGCAGCAGACTGTAGAGGATTTGCTTGAATAACATCTTAGATAGCCTTTGCTTCTCTCGAAAGACACAAGCCCCGAGGAGAAAGAAAAGAATTACCAAAAGAGAGCTGGATGTGGAAAGTCGAGACTCAGCATTCCAGAGGCATGGATCTCATCATCGCTTCATTTCTCCCTTGACACTTGACATTGTGTGTGTGTGTATGTGTGTGAAATCCATTCAGTCTGCACCCCCTCTCCCAACCAGTCTATCTCAAGATCTGCCCTCTCACCTTTAACTGCTGTGTCAAGGAGACAACATGACACATCCTTGCAATATGATATCGCTCAACACTGCAACCGTGATAGTCCAAGCTTTGGGCTTTTTCACTGCACACCACTGCATGAGAAGGATTCCAAAAACTGGAAATGAACTGTTTCTCTTCTCCCTGCTCCCACATATTCCCACAAAGTCTTATGTAATATGCTGTATCATATTCAAAAACACCCAGGGTTGTTAAACAGCGAGCCATTATCAAACCCGTTCCAATGCAACACATTACAACACACTCTTTCCCACACTAAGCATTGTAAGCTGTAACACTAATCGGTAATACTTTGCACACTCTTCACTGACTCAGGCAAAAGGTTACGATTCTACCTTTTTTCAAGGGAGGATGACAAAATCATTTAAGACAGCAACACTGCCTCATGTCGTTAGTTCTATTACATCTTGTTGTATCAGCTAAATCTGCATGGGATTGTGGGATAGGTCTTGGACAGCAGCAGTCGTGTGAGTGCACTCCACATCAGGTTTAAGTTAAGCGGCTGGCTCAGAGGAAGCCTGTTGAAAATCTGATCTGGACGATTTGCCTCATGCCATCTTGACATTGTTTTGGCCTAATTTCCTTGTTACAAAGAAATATAAACGGGAACATGAAACTTGGCTAAAGCTTTCCTTCCCAACTCGCATTGCAGACTGGCCA
The DNA here is from genome assembly GCF_048128805.1 of Centroberyx gerrardi. NCBI lineage: Eukaryota > Metazoa > Chordata > Actinopteri > Beryciformes > Berycidae > Centroberyx > Centroberyx gerrardi. The sequence goes on from NC_136020.1 coordinate 9,170,526, forward strand.
CATCACATCCAACTTGGGCTGACTTGAAGGGCACTTCTGGAATCCATTTTTCCTGTTAGTAACCCCCTCTGCCTTTCTGCACTCATCTTTTAAGGGTTCATGTGCTGAGCAGAGTCTGAGCAGAATGACAAAGGCACTCAGCCTCAGACAGCACAGTAGTGCTTGATTTTTGCCCTTCTTACAATACAGCAGGTCACTCTCTACTTAGTTACATAGTTACTTAGTAACCAACAGAATAGGATGCACATACAGAGAAATGACGCCATTCCAGCTGCCTATCTTGCAGGCCATTTACAATCACCTGCTGGATCTTGATGAAGAGTGTGTATGTTATGGTCAATGGAAGAACATGGTAAATGCATATATTGACCCATCTACGTGTACAGTGACCATATCCCTGCCTTGACTGCAACATACATTACTTTAATATTATATTAATCTAATTATACCCATTATACCCATTACTTCATCCAAGATATTTCTTTGAGGAACTGAATTTGAATTCAAAATGAAATGCAGCTCTGACCTAAGGCAAACCACAGTCCAACAACACCAAGTTATGAACATATGTATTATTCATATTCAGTGTAACATTTTTCCACACAGGTGATTTTGTTGAAATTTGCATGAGCAAACCTGTGCCTGCTGCGAGATTAAAAGATGTAACCTTTCATAGATTTATTCAAGCAGATAAATTACATATATAGCTTTCACTGGGGCATAAATAATAATATAAATTGTTTGATTCCATGGGTAAAACTGCTCCAGATGCAAATGGGTTTCAGCCTGTGGAAGATCTAGGGCATATAACTTAGATGGTAGCTGGCCAAGGTATAAAAGTGAAATATTTTGGCCATAATGGTGGTTGAGGCTGGAAAGCAGTCTGTCCATCTTCCAAAAGGCCCCAGCTGGTATCAGCAGGACGCTTGTTTGCTCCCTGAACTTATTGAACTCAGATCAAAACCAAGCAACCGATTCACCAGTGTTACACTGTTCTTCAGAGTCGTGGAATCTGAAGAAAATCAAGAGTTTAGAGAATTGTAGCAGCGTGCATAATTGAAATGTGATACGTGTATCATATTGATCTGATATTATGATTTGCTGTCTGTCTCCACAAATCTCCAGAAATCACTCAACTTTGCATGGGAGGCATGAGCATTACAATCCAGAAAAAACTGATGTGCATCTCATAAATGTTTAGTTCAAATGTCCTTCAGCCAGTCAGTATGTACAGCACAGCAAGTTGACCATGTTATACTACTAAACTATAAATGGTAAATGTTGCATAACTCATGTCAGTCACAAATGATGTACACTAGATTCTTCATCCTATGAAGGGCGTGTAAAGGATTTGTTACTATTCTAATGAGCAGCCTAAATAACAACATGGATAAAGTAATGGCAATCAACCCTCTTGTGTCCATGTCATTATATATGAAGCCATAATGTATCACTGATAGTTACCTCAATACCATCAAAATGAGGAACTACAAATCCATTTGCTTGAATTGTACAAAATGTTAGAGATACCAATTCATAAAAGTGACCAGTGGATCCAAAACTATTCAGTGCAATTTGCATGTCTGTGAATGAGGGGGTGAAGAATTAAGATAAATGTAACATATCATTAATGTCAGACAATAATTCCATCATCAAAACATAGGTGTCTCCTTTGTAAATGTATCTGAAATTCAATAATTAAAGGTCGGTGTATTTGCAGGATGAAAACTTGGTCAAACCAGTTCCTGTTGTCCTTGATGGACCCATGGTTTCTTACCTGAGGATCATCAATTGTCAGCCCATCTTCATAGTCATAGATATCCTGGTTCTCCAAATTTAAGTTTTCTAGATCCACATCATAGTTGGCACTGTCGTATCTGTCTAATTCCGCTTGTCGGGCAAATCTGGGGCCGGCCACCACCGCTTTGAGGACGAAGAGTCCCAACACGAGCCGCACAAGCATCCTCATAGTCCACCTTGACATGGACAGAGAAATGCATAGTCAGAAGAGGAACCTCCATCATAAGATTTACAGTGGGACATATAACACAGAACATTAGTCAGAGGCTGAACCCTTTTAAGTTGAGTTTCACTGGTGACAAAAATTCTATGTTACACCCGAAATGTGATACTTGTTTTTCAAGGCTGCTAAATTGTTATTGCCCAGATGGAAACCAACATGCAATACAAAACCACATCCTTTTTTATATAATCTATGCAAGAACTCATAATTCATTCCATGTAAGTGTCATAAAAATGTAAAAGTTTGGATGGTGGTTATGCAATAAAGGGACAAAGAGGCAGTAAGTGATCTTCATGAAATTCAAACAGGGAGGAACTGGCTCAGATAATTAGCTTTAAACTACTATATTACTACCAAAAGCATCTGTTCTTGGAATTAAGGACATGCTATGTAATAAAGTGTAGTACATTTCAATGGTGTATGATATACTGTATGTACACACTTTAAATACACTCTCTATGTCATTAGCAGCATGGCCAGGTTGTGCGAAGGACCAGTGCCTGATGTTGGGTCAAAAGTGCGCACATCTCTGAGGTCAGAGAATTCAGCGTTCATTACTGAGGTGCAGACAGCCTGAGGGGCCGACACATGAGGGCCTCTTGCCTCGCTGCAGCCAGGGGCTCGCTGTTCCAGGGAGCAGCCATCTTGGCTCAAATCAATGCTCGCCTGTGGCGTGTCAAAGGTCAGAAGTCAGAGTTGATCTGATAATGAACCATGGGAACATTTCCATGGGTCTGGGGGGAACGCCTTTAAGAAATCTCCTTTCAGACTGTTATGATTCCCTTTGAATAGGGTTGCTGGGTGTTGATTTGAAATGTATTCAAATGAATATGGATTTTGGGTTGCTTCTTTGCCAAAGTTTTGTTGTTTGGCACACAAGGTGCTGAAATACTGTTAGGGCTGCATTTGAATTCTTTTTCTTTTTGAATTATTTTTCCCAATCGCACCATAGTGTCTTCTCTATGGGTGAGAGCTTTGGCAGAAACACTCAACAAAATGCTTAGCAACAAATTCTGATATAATTGACATATGATTTTTGTTGAGAAGTTTGAAATGAGGGCACAGACAAAAAGACCCATTTCCTCTTAAATCTAAAATGCATGGATTGTATGCTTTTTCACTCAATGCAGATGTGCCATGCACTGCACTGGCCCAGATAATTCCTGATCATAATCTTGTCCATTTCCTCACCAGAACAGACTTGCTAAGTTTAGTGCAGTTTGATTAAGTTCAGAAGTGTGAATGCCAGTGGGAAAGCGCTAACAAGATTAGCATGTGTTAATTACCTCTTAATTAGCCAGCACCTCTAGGCAGACATTAGCCTGAGGAACTCATTATCTGACAGTGGGGGATTTCATTGCACACGAATGGCAGGTGTAGCCACATTTCAGCACGGCTGAGATAGATCATGCAGAATTAAGTCCAAGAAAAGGCAGAGGAGTTTAGAGAGAGTCCTTTAGGCCGGGGCAGAGAAATGGAGAGCGAGGGAAAGGAAGAGGAGAAGAAAAGAGAAAAGCAGTGAGATGGAGAGAGAGACGTGGACACGATGTTGGCCCTCAGGGTTAGATGGAGAGAGTGAGGAAAAGACTGAGTGAGCGAGAGAGGGTGAAAGAGAGCAAGAGAGAGAGAGAGAGAGAGAGAGGGAGAGAGAGAGGGGGAGTGAGGTTTCTAAGCTGACTCGACCCCTCGCCCCTGACAGAGGTCCTTTATGAGGCCCGGTCGCTGCCTGTCTCAGCACTCAAGCTCGAAATTCCACCGAGGTTTGTGGACAGGATGGCAGTGAGTTACGGCTGCAAGGAAAAGCTTCATTCAGCACTGAGGGTGCTCAAACACACACACACACAAACTCACACACACGCACGCACACACACACACATGCACGCACACACACACACACACACACACACACACACACACACACACACACGCACTCTTGCAAAGACACATACTCTCACAGATGCACACTCTCTCCCAACACACCTATCTTTCAGAGAGAGAAAATTGAAAAACCTCTGCTGCTATTTTTGGGATGAGGACAGATATAAAACAAAAAACCTTCCCAGGTTATTTGAGTCATGAATCTGATCTTTGTTGATATGGGATGGGCGGAATAATCATGCAAATCAATTTGCACATCGTCTCTTTGGACATGGCCAAAGTGCACTGAGTGCTCCCTACCAAGAAAAAGTCAGGTGATTGGTTGGCATCCTCACTGAAATAGATTTTCTGTCAGTCTTCATAATGTCGTGAAGCTATGAAATCCAGCATGGCTACACTGAAAGAAGGACTATACTACAGACAGAGGTGTGCTTTTATACAGGCCATCACAGTGTACAGTGTGTGGAAACTGTGTATGTGTGTATGAGTGTAGCCTACAGACTGCCTCTGTGTTATGTTTGGCTCTGCGTTGGACATTCCTGATATCCAGTGATTCTACCTTTTTCCCCCAAAAGCCACAAGCAAACTTGACAGACTTCCCTTCGCTATTGGTAGTGAAACAAATTGGTACATTTGTACCACAAGAAGGTAAAAAAAAAAAAACAGAAAATGAAAAATCCTCCAACAAGTAAGTAACAATACACTGAAATAATTAATAAATAAGCAACAGTAAACTCAAATAAGTCTGTGCTTAGGAGGATACATTCTATAAAATGTGTTCTACACTACAAGTAAGCTTGTTATCACAGTTTCTGAAAAGCTGAGAAGTTGAAGGGCGCATTTTGACCAAAAGTGGCCAAGCAAGGTGAAGTGCCAGTGAATCTCCAGAGGCAAAATTCAACCTGCTTGACTTCAAATTTCAATGCTGTCAAGAATGCAAAAAATACAAATGCAAAAACGACTCCAAATCAATCACTATCACCTGTGTTGTCACTATTCCAACAAACCACCTGTTGGACAGCCACACCGGAATCACATCTACTGAAGCTTGTAAAGCTGATGGGCAACATAACAGAATCATAGAATTTACCAAAAGACAAAAAGACATCCAGATTTCAGACAACTGCAAATGCCCTAAAACAAATGACACGGTTGAAAACTAATTAGCTGTACCACCGATCAATTAGCTAGGCTGCTGCTCTGCAAACCCTCAACATCAATGCTCGCTGGAGGGGCGAGTCGAGCCAGTCCGCCTGCCTAATCCCCTGCAACCAGAGAGCCATTGAGCCAGCATGAAGATAGTACCAAAGAACGCTTACCTCTGTCTCCTGCTTTCCCGAATGGTCCCTTCAGCCGTGATGGAGATGCTGAGGGCTCGGGGACTTGGCCAATGGTGAGAGGTCGTGCAGGGTGCCTTGAAGAGGGAGGGTGTGTGCGTGTGTGCGTGGGTGTGTGAAGGGGTGTGTGTGTGAATGTGACAGTGTGTAGGTGTGTGTGTGTATGTGTAGGTCTGTGCGCTCTGGCAGACCCGAGTGCCCTGCCGCTTACGTGTGAAGGTAGGCACTGAGACCGATTGGGCTGGAGCGGATTGCTTTTGGTCACTCAGAGCGCACCCACCCCGCACCATATACCCTTTCCACACACCCACATGCACGACCCTCTCAAACGCCACACACACACACACACACACACACAGACACCAGACACAGAGAGAGAGCGAAGGCCCCCCAATGGCAAAATACCTTTTTTATTCCTTACAAGAGTATCCTTTATTTTTCTAGAGAAGAGTGTGGCTCAATCAGACTGAAATATTTGTCTGCCTTTTCCTGAGGTGAAACTCTGGCATGTGTTGCTTTCATGTATGGGGGGGATCCGCGGGGCCCCTGTACACAATGGGACCTCTGTGAGGAGCCCCTGTTAGCATGGTGCTGAGAGGAAGTCCCTGCCTGGAGGAAGGCCTCTGCTCTCCCTTTGCTCTAAGCTGCTTTCTCTGTGCACTGTCGCTCGCACAGCACTGCTCCAGCTGGACGTCCTCCCTGCCTTAACTGCAGATCTGAGCTCAGTTGTAGGGTAAACATAATGGGCTGACATGGAGGAGAGCAATCCGATCTGCGTTCAGAGCTCAAGAGGACTTAAGCGGGTGAGGCTGAATCACGGATACATGTTCAGTTTGATTTTGTGCTCCAAATCTGCCATGGGATGTGCATCTAATGGGATACTCTCTTTAAATACCACACACACACACACACACACACACACACACACACACATGCTCTGTCTTCAGTGTCCATTGTTGAAAGAAGGAATGGGACACACACAGGAAGTTATTGGCTGGCTTTCATCTGTCAGCTATATTTGGCCTCAATTTTATTCAACCTGCCCACCTCTCTCTCTCTCTCTCTCTCTCTCTCTCTCTCTCTCTCTCTCTCTCTCTCTCTATCCCAAGGTAACTCTAGACCTTTTGATGAGTGAGGGGAAAAGGACCTAGTAGGAATGCCAGACATCGTTCTGCACCTGCTATAAACTGCAACTTATATTCAGAAGTCTCCGACTGCCAAGCCCTTTCAAAAGGCAAAAAATTGAGTGCAATTTGGCCCAATGCTACTGAATAACCCCAAACATCCATGTGCTTTACCGACACAATGATTGAGATCTATATGACTGCGTACAGAGGAGCGCATTGTAAGGAGCCTGAGAAGTCCTGCAGACTCTGCACACTTATATAGAGGCATTCATATAGTGACTGACAGTGGGATGGAAATGTTATGCCAGATGATTATCATTGAGTTTTGAGCATTCGTTTTTCTTATTTAGACTTCTTATGCTTCTGGAGAGATCAAATATTTTGGGACAGGAAAAGATTGATGGGGTGGATACATTGACATATTTTGTACATATCTCTAAGATGATTCATTATTTATTCCAATTTATTGGCCTGTGTCCATTTGATTCCCTGTGTCTGCAAATCACTAGGGTAAAATGGAGATGGAGGTAATGAAAGAGGGTATGTAAAACCATGCTGTGATGGAGAAGTATATACCAGAGTGTGGAGGAAGAATGACTTACCTGTACATTGTATTCCATAGAGATGTAGTTTGATAATGACAAAGCAAGGTAAAGCTCAAATGGGTGTGAAAGGTTGCTCAAGACTAACACAAGGGATATTTGTCTCATAGCTGCTCATTTAAAATGACTCAGTTGATCTCAGATGTTCTGTGAATACCAGTGCAGCATGGATTATGTGCTTAGTGAGTTAAACGTAGACTGAAATAATAGACTTTGAACACCATAAATCTTGTATAATGATAAAGATAATATGTTATAAGATTTGGTCCCCACAAATTTTGAGTGGGATTACCTCATGGATGACTTAGTACGAATCTCGAAATCTGGTGAACATCCATCATACCAAATGTCTTAATTGTCTTCTGAAACCCCCCCCCCCCCCCCCCCCCAAAAAAAAAAAAAACCAACAACTATATACTAGCACTACATGTAGCAAAACTGTATATTTATATATTTTGTTCATGTAAAGCACTGGTGTTGCAAAATGATATGAAAAAAGAAAAAAAAAAATCAGCCCACACTGGGGTACACATTTACTTTCAGAAATTTTATTCAAATTCAAGACAATTACAATGAAATCCCTGGCTAAATTACTCAAACACTAATGAGAATCACTCATACATTATTAAAAATAATGACCAGAATTAAAAAGTGTGTTGGCATTTTTAAAAATAGTTAACTAATTTTTTGTGTACAAAAAGTTAAGGAATAGTGGGCATGAAATCTCACAGGACTTTCATAAGTATTTTTTTTCCCAATATTAAATAAAATAAATTACCTACATATGCATATTTGTGGAATAGAATAGTTTTCAAAAGTTAGCTTAGCCTACTCATACAAGACCACGAAACCTTAGAACACAATACCATTCATTTGGCTTCAAGTCTACAAATACAACACAAACTCAAAGGTTTTCTAGGAACAATAGAAAAAAGTTGAAAAGTAATCCATGGCTACGCATTCACAAGCATTCCCTCCTGGTCAGAGAAGGATAAGGACAAGGAGTCGTCACAACTGTCCACATGCCATAAATACATACTGTCCATCCTGTCCTAATCACAGTCATGCTAAATTATAGTCACAAGTTTTGTTCAAATTTTCACATGCAGATGTTTACACCAATATAAGGCACAACTAGTGGTCAACAGAGAGATATTGCAGTCTCATTGAAGTATCTAGCCAGTCAGGCATTATAGTTTCTGTTAGATTCTGTTCAAATGGAAAATTGATGTTTTTCTGAACCTAAAAATTTTCCAGATATTGTTCTCTAATTAACAAAACTGAAAAAACTTTATGCCAACTTAGTGTCCAATATTTGAGTTTTAACAACATGCAAATGTTACTGATGTCATCATTCTTGACCTATGGGTCCACAGATCATGGTTTATCAGACCAGCATCCACATTGCCATTACTTAAGTAATCAGTTGTGGGAAATTAGTATTACATCATGTTGGAAAGTCGAGTTTTCTTTTTAGATGACGATGGACCTGAGGAGACGGAAGCACAGAATGACATCCCTGGGAATTGGTGGCTTAATCTCATTGCCATCTAGTCGGAGGTAACGCAATCGAGGAACACTTTCGTTGACATAGTCATCCAAAGCCTCGGATGACACGGGGCAGACATCGGAGCCATTCACACCTGTAGTTGCACAAAGGAAATGATTAATGATTTTAGACGTGAGATAGCGTTACAACATACCCATTTAGTAAACAATCTAATCTAATAAATGCATTAAAGCAAATGTCAGGGGATTTATGCATTAGCATAAGGAATATAACATGTTCTGCTCATAATCAGTGCCAAGGGCTTACAGATCACAGTTTTGAATGATGATGTAGGCTACTGCCATTGAGTATGAATAAAATGGGGATGCTGCAGTTCAAATGAAGCATTATAATCACCAGATCAGGATTATGTGTATGACCAAGGATACAGATGAAGTTGTTTCTCTAGCTTTTGAAGCTACATAAGGCAAAACGTAGTGGGAGTTGAGGTTCAGCGCTTTAAGAAAATGTCACAGACTTACTCTTGATCTTGTTGTGGTCGAGGAGAAGGTGTTCAAGGCCTGCGGGAATGAGGGGCACCTCGGTCAGCTGGTTGTGGGACAACTGCAAGTCCAAAATGCTGGAGATGTTGAACACATCTTTGGGAACCCCACCGCTGCCAAGCTTGTTGCGGTTGAGCCTGAGGAATGCCATCTTTGGCAAGCCCTTAAAGTACCCGGCTGGGATCTTCTCAATGTTGTTGCCATCCAGGAAAAGCTGGGTGGTGGTGGGTGGTAGGCCAAGAGGCATGTTGCTCAGCTGGTTCTTCGCTAGATTGATCTGTACCAGGTTGTCGAGACCCTTCAGGCTCACCTCAGTCACAGCATCATCCATCAGCTTGTTCCCCTGGAGGTCCAGCAGGCTAAGCTTGTACAGACCGGAGAAGACACCAGCAGGGATCTTGGAGATGCGGTTGTGAGAGAGTCGTAGCTGCTCCAGGCTGGACGGCAGGTCAGATGGCACAGTGGACAGGAGGTTGTCATCCATGTAGAGGTGCACCAGGTGAGACATTTTATTCAGGACACCTTCTTTCAATCCTTCACTAGTGATTTTGTTGTGGTTGAGGTTCAGCCAGCGCAGCTGTGTGGCGTTGCGCAGGGAATCTGCTGAGAACACCTCGATTAGGTTGTTCTGCAGGTAGAGGTACCATGTGTATGGAGGGATTTTGGGGATAACCTTTAGGCCCTTATTGTCACAGTAGACGGCATTAGGGAAGTTGGGTGGACAGCGACACTCACGGGGGCAGGCTTGGATCTGGGCCATATAATCCTCATAAGGCATGTCCTGACCCAGAACTGGTCCAACCAGACACAAGATGCAGAAAAGGCTCAGGAGGAGTGCCATTTCACTGCTCAACCTATGGTGGAGAGAGAGGAAAAACAGTATTATTGCCAAATAGCTATAGAATATATACACAGAAGAGGACAGTTTTATATTGGCCTTGAGACAGAACAGGTCATGGAATAGAACTGGAGACTTCTGTACACTCCAGATATCCAAGGTAAAGAGGATCAGATAAGGGACTTTGAGGAATTAGGACCACACCGTTAAGTGATGACCTATCCTACCTTTTTGTACCTGAGAATCTGTACCTGTTTCCATTATGCTTTTTCTAGATTAACAGTCAAGGTCAGGCAAGCTTTCAAGCTCTAGACATACTATAGTATTAACAATGCTGTGTTTTCCAGGCTGTGCAAATGTAAAAATTGGCTTTTTTCATTCAGACAAATCTTGTGGCTAGCTTATTCATCAATCACAAGTGATTGCAAATTCAGCAGACCATTCAACTGTTCGCACATGTACAAACATTCTAAGTTAAAACTGTTGCCCAAATTAGCCAACATCAGTGTATATCGAGCACTCTACCACTAATGTAACTAACATCCAAGTTCCAATGGTGGTTGCCAACATTGCCAAATAAAAAGCGCATCCTGTGCATTTCCAGGTCTTCACTTTGTTTGTGAATGACAGGTAAACCTCTTAAAGACAGGATGCAGAGCCAGGTCAACTTTAATTGCATTACTACTTGGCTGAAGGACAATCTTGGAGCTCAGACGTCAAGCTGTCTCCGCATTTCCAGTGGTTGTATAATTTGGTTCATCAGGCTGTGAGTGTGTAAAATGTCTGGCAAAGTCCATCTGGCTTGCAACTCAGCCTTTGCTTGGTACAACTGATGCGATGATAAATGGAGGTAAACACACATGCAAGCACACACACATACACACATATTGCAGCCGTGCATCACATACAATAAGCTGAGAAGAATTGAGTTCTTGGAGGCCATGGACCAGAGAGGCACAAAGACAAAAAGGAGAGGAGAAGGAGGGAAGAAAATCAGAACCAAGTCAGCTCTGCCATCTTCCATCCACCCGCCCCATCAGTCTGTACTCGATTCCCCTCAGCTGTCATCTGGTGCTGGTTTAAATTCTTGATGCACTCCACGTTTGTCTGGAACTCATTTTGGATACGCCAAGCTTTTCCATGGACGGGCCCACTTCAAAGACAAGGCCCGCACACCTGTTTTTAGAGATGTGCCCCTGACACCTCGTATCTCACTGTACTGGGGTCAAAGGTTAGTGACCCTGCTTCTCTTTGGAGCAGCAGGTTTGGCACACAAGATAAAGGCACAACCCATGCTTCCATAAAAATGAAACCCAAACACTAAAGTCACAAGACAACAGTTGAGATTTTTCTGTCCCTTTTAGATGCAAATTTTGTTGGTAAGCCCTAACATCATCATAGGCATAATGATTAGGAAAGTTTGACTGCAAACTTCTCAATACTAGCAACCCAGTCACTGCACAGCCATAGACGTAGAAACCAACCTACCTTAAACTCAGTCAGTTGCTTCTTGCCTATGTCTTCTCTCAGGAAGGTATCAAGCGTAGTTCCAAAATGTGAAGCTACCTCTCACCTCCCCTGTATTTGTACCACTAGCCGTTCCATTCAGCTTGTGCCAACCCCTCAGTGATGGGACACCAAAGCTTCTCTTGGCCAATCAGACGCTCCCAGGATCAGAGGTCATAATCCCATGGTGGACACTACGCTAAGCCTCCTCAGTGCTTGAGACATGGCCTACTTAGAAAAAGGCTAATGCAAGCCTACCCATACTTTGTTTGCTAACTTCCACATGGCCAACCCTTCCGTCCATGGTTGGCATCGTTGATCTTGTTGTAGCTCTAGTACAAATCCCTTCCTGCCCTTTGTGCTAATTTTGAGCTGCTGTCGTGCATGGTGAGATCAGATTTAATTAGTTTGCTGGATTATGATGTTGTTGCTCTCTTTGTCTTAGGTGTATTATGGCAGCAAGAGATTCACATCTGACTTATCAATCATGACTCGTTTTGACTTGACAATGACAGTAATAAATGGCTCTTGTGTTGCCTTCACTGTAGCATGATGTGGCCAATATTCATCTCTTTGTCCAATTTGAAAAGCCTGACTTTGTGCAGTTCATTCCTATGAATTGTTTGATTTGCTACTTCGTAATACTCAGATACAATATGGTAATAGGTAATTATGAGGATTTTGATAAGCGTTTCAATTTACATTGTCAAGAGAAAAAGCACGTTGGAGCAACTGTTCAGGCTTGTTCTATCAGTGCAGATAACATCTGACACACGAGGATGACACACTATACTTTAGTACAAAACAGTGTGTGCAGACATGAGAGCTAATGGTGTTATAGGCGGGATGAGGTCAGGGTAAATCTAAGGGGATTTAAGGGGTAATGCAGATTGGCTAGGCAAAATGTTTTTGAAGAAGGAGCGAGCATCAGGATGGGTGAGGGCTTTCAACGTGTCAGCATGTTGGCTCATTAAGTGCGTTCTCATTTCCAATGGTGACGGCAAAGGCTTGAATGCAACAGGATAATCCTGCCTGACTGGGTGTGTGAGGATAGGAGCAACGCTTATAGAGACTGTATGTTAAAGAATTATTACCAGGTAGATGAGTGGACAGTATCTTACATCAGGCACCATGCCCATCTAACAAGCTTTGCTAAGAAATTAGACTGTTTGCACAGTTTGATTTGACTTACATAAATGTACAGACAACACTACAAGTCACTGAGTTTTGAAATCCTCTTCTTTGTGCACCTTCCTTAAAATCCTTGTAATTTTGTCCCAACAGCTCTCATCTTATGGATATGCCTTATCCTTGTTCTAGAGATAAAAGACATATACTAAACCATTTTGAGCACATGCCATATTTCTATAGCATGACACAGTTTGCTGTCAAAGTACAGGGGCTGGATTCAAACTGTTGAAATAGCAAGTATTTGGCATGCAGCATAGTCTGTTGAGGCACCAGGATAGCCCACTCCTAACCTCTCTGCTGAACACAGGGGGTATGGGGGATTGTACTGACATTTTTATTCTTCCAGAATTTCTATTCCTAATGCCAACCAGCTGCCTCATAATAGGTTTGTGGATGAAACCAAGACACTTAGAAAACTGTAGTAATTTGGAATCATCAGTTAATTTGTCCATCTGATAAGGATTTACAGTCTATACAGTACAGTATAATCTATACTGTACTATACTGTATATCTATATCTATATCTAAACCTATATCTATATCTATATCTATCTATCTATCTATATATGATCACTTCTGAAGTACAACAGTTTGGATTCTCTAAAACTGGTCATAGGGCAGACAGAGCTTAACTTTATGTGCTTCCCTACCGACACGTCTGTCTAAGTTACTATTCAACATCTGTGTCTTTTTACAGGCACTTGCACATTAGGAGTAACCAAACACTTATGCTAGGTGGAAGAAATGTGCATGACACACATAAACAATTAATGATGCGTTAAGAGGCATCGTTACTCCTCTACGTTTACTGCTTTTGATTTGATAGAAACTGGTATTTATTTGCCCAGACAGCAGATGGGGTCCACTTTTATTGTCATTATTAGACAATTAAGTCATTATTGATGTGTGTCAAGAATCAAGATTAAATATTCCCACTGCAGAAAATGGTGACTCAGGTCTTCACAGTTCTCTGCAGAATGGAACAAGTACTGAAAACAAATGTTGGCTCCAACTTGCTTGACAGACTAAGGAGAAACACATGCAGAGGAATATGATAATACTAATTTCCTGCCAGGGGCTTTGTGTCTGAGCCAGCTATGTTAATTACACAAGGGGTTGTATTTGCACTGGGCTTCAGGATCGGTTCCACTTGATGGCTTTGCTGAAATCCAGTTCACGAGTTCCAAACATTGGAAGAGTGAACGTGGCTTACTGTACCCAGAACTGAGAAAGTTTGTGGACAATTATTTTAGACTAGATCTGGAAAAAAGTACATTTGGCAGTAAAAGTTTTAGACTTCTTTTCCATCATGTTTGCCATTTTGGAAACTTTTTCTGGAAACTAATTATCATCACAATTATTTTAATTTAATTAATTAATTTCCAGATATAACTTTAATTGTAAGAGAAATTTTTTATTGTAATCATGTAGAGAATCATGATTGCTAAAGAAAAGTACAGGTACAGCAATACCAAAATAATGCATTTATATACATTTAAAAGTGTACGGCAAGCAACATCAACACAATCCTTTGAGGTAAAATTCAATTATTGATCCTGATGTAATTCATGCAACACTCAATGAAATGATTACTAAACGAAAAACAGAAAAAAAACGACATGCCAAAATCATGACTAAGACATTTAACACCTGCAAAGCCTTCTGTATTTTGCAAGGCCACTTCTGCATTGCCTGTAAATTATGGAATAGGTAGCAGGTAAAGACCATATCAATCCAATCTTATGTAAATAAACTGAAAAAAGGATCTCTTTCTGTCCAACCACAGCCTTTCACTCCTCCTCACTCAAACAGATGCATAACAAAAGAAGGGAAAAGACAAACTTTACCTGCTTCTCCAACCGGTGTGTGTGGCTTGCATGCAGCCAGGTGAGGTTTGGTTGCAGGGAAGTCGCTGGTCGTCTGCTCCTCTAGTGCTTTGTTCTAGAGATTGTCCGCGGTCTCAGTGGCTCTGAGCTTTATTAGACTTGTGTTGTTGTTGGTTTTATTCCCCTAAGGCTGCACCTTGGACATGCACTGGTTGAACAGAGAGAACGGAGCATGTGTTGTTGGGGGAGGACGAGTGTGTGCGAGTTGGGATGTCCTTTTGGAGGTTGTATTGGCTACTTTTCTGCCAGCCCAGCATCCCCCCCCCACCCCCCTCTCTTTCGTTTTGTCTCCTCTTTGGTGTGAAAGTGAAGTCATCAGTGTAGTATTGGTAAAACTGCAGGTGGTGGGGGTCAAACTGCAGCCCCTCCACCCTCTTACAGGTGGCTTAGACATCACTTAACCCTTTGGTCTGTAATGGGAGGTTACCTCTCGCCCCTCCACCTTGGGGGACGGTATGCAAGAGCGTTTCACGGCTCATTTCAGCACACAGGCCTTGGGCCGTGTTTACCAGGCTGTCAGGTGAGGTTAGAGTGGAGCGTCTCAGGCGTTCCCGCCCACCTTTTTAACAGCAGCACACCTATTCACTTTCACTCCATCCCGGGACCCCAGGAGGTGGATGGGGTTAAAGCTGCAGCCTTCCACTTTCTCTCTGTCACCCCCTCCCCGTCTCCTCGCCCCGTTTCTCTGCTCTACCGTGTGCGTGTGTGTGTGTTAAGGCCACAGATGGGACATCTGGACCCCATATCTAGAACCTACACTTTTGGGGATGAGAGTGAGGAAGAGAGGGATAAAGAGAAGCGAGAGAGAGGAAGAGAGAGGGAGAGAGATTGGAATAAAGGAGGAATGGGAAATATCCAAGCACAATTAAAGCGTGAAAATTAAAGTGTGAGATAAGAGAAAATTTGGAGAGAAAAGTTAGAGACTGAGACCTGGGTGAAGGTGGATGGACCCGGAGTGCAAATGAAAACAAAGATGGTCTAGAAGGGAAAGAGAGGCAGAGTGAGAACAGCTGGAGAGGGTCTGGACTGCAGGATGGTCTTTGGAGCCGGACTGCCAGGCCACAACAGCTGATTGTACTTTCATTTACCGTCTCAAGTGAGAGGATGTGAGGCCCAAGGCTTTATAAAGGACTTTATTGTCTAGACGTGGGCAGTAGGAGCTGAACGTTGGATTTAAAAAAGGGCGAGTCAGGAGGAAGAGGAGGAAATTGTCCCAGATCGGGGATCGGTACAAACGACAGTGTAAAAACATGTGAAATGTGGATAAAGTTGTTAAAACAAACATGTTACATGTTCTAATGGCGATGGCAGTGAGTAGATTGCTAATTCTTTTACCTCTCAACTTGTATCACATTTCCTTGAGCAATGTAGTTAAAGTAGACCTTTAAACCATTGTAGTATAGGATAGCAGGTAACTATACATGAGTGGTGGGTTTCCGAAATACCTCCCAGCACATACTGACAGACTACCACTGTCTTTCATTTACATAAGTGGGCCAAATTTGAAGTATAATTGACCTTAAAAGCTGGATCTAATTACAAACGCCTAGTGGGAATAAAATGGAACATCTGGAAACGCTTGAAATGAGAACTATTAATGCCATGTAGCTAATCAACTAACCTGGTGCCTCTAAATAGTGTCTGCTCTAATAAGAGATGCTCAACTCCTGAGTCAAACCACTGGTCCCAGCACATATGGTGCATATCAGCCAGGATTAGTGGTGTTGTAACTGCAGCTCCACAACTGCACTATTGATACTGTAAAAAGCACCGTCAAGTGAACTTAATGTACATGCCAAAGACAATGATTATGAAACTTTGGTCCTGATTTATTATCCACAGTGTCAGTGCACTTCCCAGAGGATGTAAATGGCGGTTGAATTTTAATAAACTTTCAAAGGAAATTACTACTGTCTTTGCCAGCTATCTGTATTTGTAGCAATGTTTCAACTGTACTGTATACACTGTTCTTGTAGTATATACAGTGCTGTGTGGTGATGAGAGCAAGCAATTCTTCTGAAAGATAAATTTTAGTGTGTTCAGTCTTATTCCAAAACACTATGATGATATTACAATTAATAATAGCGCTATATTAGTTTCTCAAATGTAAATTGAGACAAATCACATATGTTGTGCTCATGATCTTTGAGCGTTGTCTACTGTCACTTCTGGACTTTATGGACACTGATACTCATGGGAACAAACTAACTGACAATGAATGTATGCTTGTAGGCTCTGACAGTATCTAGAGATATTTTGGTTCAGACTGCATATACAACACTGTGTGAATTATAGCTCATTTAGATGTACTTTAAAAAGCTCAAAACAAACAGTCTATGAGTCCACAAGCACAATCTCCAACTCTTTTTTGGTTTCTAGCTTTAGGAGAGAGTTGTCCATGTTCACAAATAGAGATTGAACTGTGCAAAATTAAAGCAATAACATACAGTATATAGGGTGTATATTTTTGGTGTAGCTCAACTCACATCTACTAATATACTAGTGTGCTCTGATAGATCAAATATTTGACTTAAGAAGGCATGTTACAAAAAAAAAAAATCCCAAACAGCTCACATCAATTCTATTTAAAGATTCATTCTGCATTCTTAAAATGGATGGCACATTTTCTGAAGGTGGTGCCAGGAAGAAACCAAATCTGCACTGAAGGAATGTGCTGTTTTGTTGTTTTTTCTCCTCTCTGGCACAATGTGAGAAACACATTAGTGCACCCATGGTGCTGGTCATAATGGTGGTGCTCAGACTCCTCCGGCCACCAAAGGAGTAAAAGCACCTCACCCTCACTAAACACCCTGGGGAGTCTGTCTGCAAGAGGGGCCAAAAACCTGCACAGAAATCCTTGGAATGCTTAGATTGCTCTCTGATTGTTTTCCAGTGTAACAACACCTTTTGCACATTGATTGGAGCCTGTCCTGATGAGGTGCCAAATGTTTAGAGAGGTTTTTTGTAGTTTTTTTTTTTTTTTTTTTTTACTTTTTCGGCTTTAGCTTTGTCACGGTGGGTTATGATGCAAAACGTTTGGGGAACCTAGATTTCAAATTCTGTTTTTTAAATACCCCAAACCCCAAGGTTCTTAAACCCTTTTCAGCATGGGACCAAAGTGAAAACATCCCATACTGAATGATGAACCAGACTATAGAGAAATGACAACACTGACCACTTTTGACCTCAAGTGGTCATAAAAGAGAAAGTGGAGGATCCCCTAAAGAGCCAGACATATTGACTAAAACCTATCTTATTATAAACAGAGGAGAACATTCTTCACTTAAAGAAACTTTCCAAAATTTGAGTGAAAATCCACAGGGAAGCTTTAAGGAAAAAAATTACAAAGTATTTCTTTAATCGCCGTGGAACCTTTGTGGTTTATATTTGAGACAGTTGGAGGGGTGGATTTGCACAGAAAATATCTTAAAGCTGCGGCATTATGCAAAACCCTGCAACCCCTGCATCCCTCCAGGACCAGCAGTCTCCTTCTTGACTATACAGACACATGAAACTGTGTGACAGAAACATGAGCACGTGTCCTCTATAAATTAATGAGCAGAAAAACACTGAGAGAACACTGGGGAGTAACAGGGACAGGAAGAGAGATACCATGCTGGGTACAGACCCAAATGTAGCGCTCTTTGAACACAGTGTGAGCATAAAAGCTAACAGCGTACACACCGGCAGGCCTTGAAGAATAAATAAAGAGAGCGATCTTATTATTTATCTTCTGTGTCTCTCTGTTTTTGTCTTCTGTAAATCAGGGCAAACTACAAGACTTCATCCCCTAAGCTTCAGGCCAGAAACGCGAGGTGGTAGCTGCACATGGAAC
Organism: Centroberyx gerrardi; assembly: GCF_048128805.1. Lineage (NCBI taxonomy): Eukaryota > Metazoa > Chordata > Actinopteri > Beryciformes > Berycidae > Centroberyx > Centroberyx gerrardi. The sequence goes on from NC_136020.1 coordinate 9,188,801, forward strand.
TGGTTCAGAGTCGTGCCAAAAGACTAACACACACCAGAGACAACCAGAAAAGCACAGCGCTGTAAGCCGCGTCTAATCGCACCCTGGCATATTGCTCAGCTGAAATCAAGGCTGATGAACCACATCTGAGTACTGCGGGATATATCTCCAGAGACAACACTGACAATAGACTGCAGGCCATGTAGCTGGTTGGCTGGTTGGTTTCATTTGGCTTCAGCTCGTCCCTCAAGATGAATTTTTAGTGACAATTTTCTAACGTTTATGCAGCCTCTGAATGTTCATTCATATTAGAACCTCAACTGGGCATTTTAGGCCTGTGTAGTTCAACAAGGTTCCTGGTCTTCTAGGTTTACAAGGTAAACTCACTCTGTGACAGAAAAAAACAATCTAAAGCTTTAGAATCCAAATACAGTTACGGCCATTAAAAGGTCTTAAAAGCATACATTGACATTTTGAGTCTACATTTGTCTTTCAGCTACTCCAAAAATAACTGTTATTGTTAACATTCTTTTAAACCCAACGAGTATTGATAGCTGCAAGCTAATGAGCAAGATTGTTGCTTTACCCACTGGCTTTGATGAGGAATGTTAGCACTGCTAACAAGATATATTTCCATTAACTGAGGTGCCAATACAGAAAAAATTTTCAGCACGTGACTAGTGCCTGCTTAAGTTAAAAAAAATCAAGGCATTCCATAAAGTTAATTCCCCCAAATCCACATCCATTTTACACTTGGTCTGAGTGAAATAGCATTTTATACAGATTTTGTCCATGAATTTGCATGCACACTAGAAATAACCTGAGATTTACAGTAGGTTTAAAAAGCGATGTCGTACAAATATGTTGGAAACGTAGTTTATTCAGCTGTATTTTGTATCCTCACAGTAAATTCACCAGCAGTTACTGAGTCAAAGGCCACAAATAAATCATGATAAAATGAGAAATTAACCAAACAAAAGGTGATATTCTGATAACATTGCTACAGCATTCAACCAACATGACAATGCTGTCAGTGTTGACTTGGTATTATTTCGAAAAAGCATTTAGTAAACATGGTAAACAACGTAACGATGAACGCACCATAACTGCAAAAGCTGTAGTTTATTATCATAGAATGGTACCATTGGATGCATGCAAGTAATGCAAATGTTGTATACAAATGAGCAGTGTGCATAACAGTCGACAGCGATGAACTGGATAATGTATAGAAACAGGTCGACTCAATCATGTTTTCTGAAAAGCATCATATTAACATCTAAATGTTTCAACTCAGCAGAGATATTCAGTGTGAGAAGTATTTAATTTCAAATGAGGATAATACCAGTGTCTTTTATTCTTGCATCATTGATTGTACTTCTATTTTACACTATTCACAGCCCGTTTCCCATTTAAAGCCTCTGCTGTTATGATTTGGGGTAGAGTCTAATGGCAATGATCATCATCAGTCACCTCCAACAACAAGGACTTGGACCCAAAGCTCAGCCAGGTTGCAAATGACAAACAAACATAGCGGAAGGTGATGCGACTTATCTCACATCATGCTGTTTGCATCGAACCACTGGCTATGAGAGTCTGAAGTAGCTGAACAATGGTGAACAATGGTGGACATGAGCAAAAACTCAATAACACTGGTATTTTCCTTGAAAACATTTTGATTCATTCAATATATTGAAAAAATGATTGTTGTGTAAAATCCTTCCTTTGATGGTTTGATGTAGGATGTACAAAACTCCTATTTTGCTATTTATTTATAATTTCTCCCATTAGGCATTATACACCTAAATCTGAGTACACAGTCCGGCTTTCTCCTTACCTGCCGGTCTTTTGCACAGCAACAGAATCTTTAGTGTACCCACATCATTAAAAGATGCTAAACACTGGAACATACAAGACAGACAACAAAATTTGAGACACGATGATCAAGACATGGAGATGCTAACTTCAGGCACTGTATACTCCATTTTGTCTGAATTCAACGTCCCGTAAATCAAAAAATGACAGTTTGGAATGTTTGAAGCGTGTGTTTACTTTTTAATCAAAAGCATTTTATCACTTAGTCTTTTTAATCTTTTTTTCTTGAGACTTTTTTCCAGACATTTTTTTTTTCTTAAATCTTTTTTGCCTTCTTGTTTATTCCAAAAATGACAAATATCATTCATAATTGTTATCTACAAATGAAGAGTTTCATTCCAAAATGAGATATCCACCAGTTGAAAACATGGACACCACCTCTAACAAAATTATTAAAGTAATTATGGGTAACTATTAAAGTTAGACCTTTACTTAGAAAACAGTTACATTTTTGAGGATAGAATCATCTGTGATTTAGTAATATTGACTGATGAAATTTAGGAAGCAAAATTTTACCAAAATGGATATACAGTGTTTTGAAATGAAACCCTTCAAATAATATGGAGCCAAACATTTGGAACAACTGATCAAAATGGAAATGAAAGGATTTCCAAAAAGGCCTTCATATGGTTGATAGCTTGTCATGCCACCAATTATTTATGGCTACAACATTGGATACAGGGGGGTACCTCGATTTGCCCTGTAGAATACAACCTTGGATTTATTCAAGGTGTATTTTAATTGATGAAGTTACATTACAATACCCCAAAATTGCATACTACTTAGAAAGCACTCAGAAAGTGCAATGACATGCAAGTAGTGTGGAAGAAGGAATACTGGGACATTTAAATCCACAAGGCTTTGGGCTTAGCTGTGTCATGGAGGTGAGGGGGTCATGGAGGGGTCATATGTTTGAAGGAAGTCCTTAATCAAACATGATATCTGTAGCTTGGCGCAGGCAGTTGGAAGTGTCAGGGGGCATGTTGCTCTCTGTGACGTTGTTGGCATCCAGACGCAGATGCTTCAGATTGGAAAACTTGGTGGGTCCAATGTACTTGCAGAAACTTGCCAGGTCAAACTCTACAAAGAGACAAAAATGGACAGAAAGTGGTTTGAGTTGATAAACAGAAGCAAAAACCTCACTGGCCATTTCCTCACAAAATTCATTACTACTATTATTAATAAATCTGTAAAGCTTGTCTTTGATATCTGATGTGACAATGATTTGTTAAAGAACGTGCTAGAATTTTCCTCAACCAATTATGCCAGGCAAAAAGGTCAATAGTGACAAAAGAAAAATGGCTATGGCATAACAGCAAAAGATCATTATACAGAAAATAACAACCAAATACAATATTTGGAATTGTATGATGCTTTCAACTGGGCATCGGAAAATAGTAAAAAGGAAAGATTGGCACGAAAGCCACTTACTGTTGATCTCATTGGCCTGGAGGTAGAGTTGCTCCAGCTGCTCATTGATCTCAGGGATGGACTGCAGTTTGTTGAAGGACAGGTCCAGCTCCACCAACGATGTCACGTTGAACACGCCAGCAGGGATCCCAGAGTCCACCAGCTTGTTGTGGGAGATCCTCAGGTACTGCAGCACTGGCAGCTTGTTCAGGTATCCTGCTCCGACACCGTCAATGTCGTTGTAATCAGCATAGAGGATTTCCAGTGAACTGGGGACCCCAGCGGGAAGCTTCTTCAGCTTGTTGTGGCTCACATCCAGGGACAGCAGCTTCTTGGGTCCCTTGAAGGCCCCGGAGATGGCCTCGGATGTTAGCTCGTTGTGCTGAATGTTGACGGAAGTCAAGTTCTCCTTGTCAGTCAAGAGTCCAGAAGGGAACTTGGTCAACTTGTTGTACATAATCTGCAGCTCATCAAGGGACTTTGAGGGAGGAATGACTGGTTCTGTGAGGTTGTTGTAGCTGAAGAACAGCTTCTCCAGGCCAGTCAGCTTATCGATGGTACCCTTGGCGATCTTGGCGTTGGTGATCTGGTTTTTGTCAAGTATCAGCCAGCGCAGTCCAGCAGTAACATTATCGAACACTCCTGCCTTGATCTCTTCGATCTGGTTGTTCTGCAGGTACAGGTACTTGATCCCCGATGGAACCACAGGGACAAACTTGAGCTTGCGGCCGTCACAATACATGGCACTAGGGAAGTTGATTGGGCACTCACACTCTTGGTTACAATTGGGCCCTGAGGGTCCTAGTTGGTTAGCAGGCTGGTCGTCGTAGTCATAGTACTGACACAAGGCCAGGCTGACCAAGGCGGCCAACAGGGGAATGCGGAGAGGAAACATGATTTCTGGGGATCCAACAAACAGAAGGGAAGGGGAGGCAGGGCAGGAGACAAGACAAATGCTACAAGTTAGAATGGCCAAGAGTAACAACAGAGGTTGACTTTAAATGTAAACTGATAATCTTAAACAGGAATGGGACATAAATCAAATTGTTTTGTTGAAGTCCACATGCCGCAGTTGTTGAGTTCTAGGGAGTTCAGATGGGGCATTATGATAATTTTAGTTGAAGTCAAATCAATCATCAAATCAAATTTATTGTCAAAGATAATAAAGTAAAGGAAAACAACTATGATGCTGAAAGGAGGTCCCCACTACCCCCCTGATCCCCCCCCCCGATCCCCCCCCCCGCCCACCCCCCCCCCCCCCCCCCACCCCCCCCCCCCACCCCCACCCCCACTCCCCTACCCCCACCTGAAATAACCATAGGGTAAACTCGGGCAATAAAGACCACATATTAACTATGATAATAATAATAATAATAATAATGGATCGAGAGTTCATGTTAACCAACTGGGGACCAATGAGTCCTACATTCCTTGATTCAATTATCTGTGTGTGCAGCGACAACCCCTAGCCACATCATTACAAGAAAACTTGAACCATACTGCATACTGCATTGCTAACAGCACAACTTTATCAACTTGATAGAAATCTAAATATAAACTGGTAGTCATAGCAATAATGCATTGCAGATGTTTAAAAGATATTCATACTGTGTATGGAATACTCAAGAGAATGATTATAGTCCTTGGTTAGGTTTCTAAATAATGTAGCAAACACAAATGAGAGAGATAATAAAAATATCCCTCAAACTAATCACTAAAACATCATGACCATATAGAATGAAGTACATAATGCATAAACCAGAATGGTGTTACAAAATAACAATAAAAATGCAGAGCTATGAAAAATGCAGACAGACATGAGTTACAACTGCAACAGATTAACATTTTCCAAGCTCTAAAGTCACTGTAATCCATTTAAACCGGCATAAAAAGGCACTGCAGGAACAAATTAACTTATATATACATACAAAAGCTAGATTAATGCACTGTTGTGGGTTTTCCTACTGCAACGTGGAAATCGTCAGACTTTTAGCTGCTCCAGCACCACTCATTTTTTGTTCCATGCACTATTATTCTTGCCTTTTCCGCTGAAGCACTAGCCCTGTGTCCCAGCCACTGCCCTGGAGCCTAGCAGTGACAGTTGATAATCCCACCCGGAAAACAGAAATAAAGTGGGATAATCAAACAGGAAATCACAAATCCACTCCTCCACATGCAAGCTTACCTGTGGTTCTCTCTCTTCGTGTGCGTGGGGTGGAGGGTCAGTAGGTAGAACACTGTAGTGTTCAAAAACTGGAAGTCTCTGGAGAAAAAGACAGAGGGAAAGAGGGAAAGAGGGGGAGGAGAGAGAGGGGTAGATGGAGAGACAGAGAGAGAAAAAAGGGGGGGAAGAGAAAAAAGGGTGGGAGGCTTCTTCAGCAGCCCAAACTGGAGTCAGGTCGTCATATAAATTGAAGATGTCATCAGTATGAACGTCTGGGGAGTGCCATCCAAAACCTATATGCTGTTACTAACCAAGAGCAGGTGCAGCAGGGCAGCCTGGGATACTGGCAGTACAGGCAGCTTGCTCGCTTGTGGACGTGACTGAGAGGACCCCAAAAAGCAGCGTATATAGCTGTTGATACCCACACCTCATTCCCCCCCCCCCAAACAATCTCCTCCCATCCACCCCTCACCTCTGCAAAACCAAACACTTATTGTGCATCCTGGTAATCACCCTCCAAACAACCAGCCCAAAAACGTTTGGCTGTAAAAAGATAAGTGGGTGTCGGGGAGGTTATGTGTGGAAAAATGCGAAGAGTAGGAGAGGCTATGCGTGGAAAAATGTAAAACGATCTCTGGCTGCTATTTAGTCCAGATGCCAATTATTATGCAGGGTAAATTCAGCGGTACCTCTCGAGCTGTAAATAAGGCCTTGGAAAATTTGACAAAGAGGTTATGAGACAGCCAGAGACGACTTACATAACACTTGACGCAACCGTTTCTTCTCTTTCTCCTTCTCCGGCCAAAGTCATAGCACTCTAAGTGAAGAAAGGTAGGTTAAGGCAGATGCACGTCCAAAGTATCCCATATGTCTTCACGATAAATCACTCAACTTTTTTCAGACCCCGGTCCCTCCACATATATCTTCTCCACAAAGCCTTGCAATAAACCTCTGTATAGTCTGTATTCTATACCTCTCGATACAAATAGCGAGACAAAGGCATTCTCAATGGACAAAGTGGAAGTGTTTTTCTTATCTGGGAGGTGTGGGAGTAGTGGAGGAAGGGAGCGGGGGAGGCAATAGCCAAATGCTTCTCCCATTTGTTTGTGGACATCCATCACAAAGACAGAGCATACCGGGAATTGACGTCTGGATTTAATTGGTCGCAGTCCAGTCTGTTTCTCTACTCGCATACCATTCTTAGAAACCATCTTGGATGCATTTCTTATGTGTGCAAAGCCTTCATACCTCAAGATGTCTGAGATCCCAGGGTAATTTAGAGAAAAAATGAAATTGCTCATTTTGCACATTTTTCTTTTTCTCCCAAACCAAATAATGCATTTAGTGAATATTTGAGGGTCCCACAACCGCCTTTTCAGGAAAGTTATGTCCTCGCTTGCTTCTGCAGGCTCGTTTGACCCTGCTGACTCTAGATCATCTTTTTCATTAACTCATTACTCATTTTCCCTTGGTTATTTGAAACAGATATCACCATTCATCTCATAAATCTAAAAGGATAATTAATGAGCTCTGGGATTAGATGTAGGCTACTTATCTTTCAAACAAGGGAAAACTGGTTGGAAACAGTATTAGGACAAAAAAATATGTGTTGTTCAAAGACACTTAAAAACAATCTCAAATCTCCATAATGAGAAAGCAAGAGGTGACCTAGAACAATCTATTCCGTAAGTCTCTCCCTATTGTTAGCTTTGAACCAAAAGTGAAGTAGATAATGAACACAGCACTAACTCCCTCCTTTAACCCCCCTACTGTGATTCAATGATAGATGACTTCAGAGTCAGAGTTGTTGCCATGGATGGCCATTACCATTACTAGGACTAAGAATGTATTACCTCTGAATGGTCACTTAATGCATGGTAACTACATACCTAACCAACCAAAGGCTATTTGTGTTTCAAGCAAGGGACAACTATTGGAAAAAGTACAGTATTAGAACCAAACAGATTCAGTGTGCAGTAAAACACTTTAATTAATTTGTCCCTGTCATTTAAGCACACCTAAAGCATCCCAAATCTCCATGAGAGGGCAAGAAATGGCCTACAACAACCTCTCCCTCTATGTCTCCCTCACTTAGTACGTCTATGTCTCAACTGACTTTGAATCTTTTCAGTTTAGCACTCTATGTTGTTCTTTCCATCTGTCTGTGTACGTCTCTATATGTAAGTCTCTCTTGTAACCTTTGCTTTTGAACAATAGATAAGAGGCAGGGCACTAACTCCCTCCTTTAACCCCCTTCTGTGTTCTGCTGCTGTGATTCAGTGATGGACGGCTTCAGAGTCAGAGTTGATGTCCCAAAGGCCACCGATGGTCATTAGCGTTACCGGGGTCGACAATTTATTACCTCTTAATGGCCATTTAACACATGTTTCTTACATGCACAACAAACTGATAAACAATGTTGGTGCTTAACTCAACATGTAGCACCACCTTTTCATAGTCCCAGCATGCTTTACAAATCCACTGCATACTGAGTTCATTCATTTTATCGAGGCACATTTTACCATTCATATTTGTGCAATCACTTTTCCTTTTGCTGTTGTTGTTGTTGTTTTTTTTTTTTTTTAACATTCTTGTACATTTTAACAAGAAGACACACCTTAGCTCACTCCAAGGCACCCCGGTGTACCACACTACACCAACTGTTTTCCTGAACACTGGATTTAGTTTCACTTACATGAATTAACACAGTCCTCAAAGTCTTAAAATGCAAATACATGCTCCGTGCACGAAAAGTGAGAGAAATATGTTTTCCCTCCATGAAAGGATTGCGTGAAGGAGGCAGGAATAGAAACAGGAAGCAGCCTGACAATGAAATTGGAAAGTCAGTGGAAAATAAGGGTGTGGAGGTTGGGGTGTTGGATGAGCATAAACATTTGCCTTCAACTCCAATTTGCCTTTGATTCGCCTTCGATTCCTAACTCATACCAAGAAGATTTAAGTGAAGATTTAATTTTTAGCTAAAGTTTTTCTTATTTAATCATGACCAATGCCTTTCCCTAACCGTAACCAAATTGTTTTAGTTGCCTAAATCTAACCCTAACCTTAAATAAAGTTGTTTTAGTTGCCTAACGTCAACGTCAACCATAACCTTAACCCTAGGCTTATTAACCAATTTGTTTTGCTTGCCTAAACTTAACTGTTAGCTAACCTTTTCACATGACGAACAAGTGAAAATTGCATCTCCAATTTGTCCTATTGTCGTGTCCCCAACTAAGATTTTTCCTGGTCGACCAAGATTTGTTTATGTTTATGGAATTAAATACATTTACTTATGATTCGACTGTGATTAGTGCGATATGGGGTCTTTTGATAGATGCAACTAATTGCCAATTTTTCGGGGACACTCTTGCCAGTTAATCCAATTCATGAACGTATTCTTCACATAATTCGTGTCTGCAACACATGCTCATTTCACAAAACTTTATGAGACCAGGTTGACCCTGCTGGTTTTCTATCGACCAGCTAGTTAATTGCATTCACCTGGCATTCCAGGTGTAGATCATTCCCTGATTAGATGGTTAGAGTGAAAACCAGCAGCGCTCTCGTACGCAAGGATCAGGACTGAAAACCACTGCAATGGAGAACTCCATTAGAAATAACTCTACGACAAGGCCTAATTCATTTCTGTGAGACTGTCCATGGGTATATTTACCACTTTAACAGATACAGTTTTAATCTTTTATGTTGATGAAATGGATTTTGGAATAAGGACATAATACTCACAGAAAAAACAAACATCGAATGCAAATATTCTATAGAGCCTACGTACTCCATTCCGGTCCTTGAAGTCAGTGTCCTGCAGGTTTTTGTTCCTCCCTGGTGGTTAATGAGCCACACCTGGTCAGTATCTGTCTTACACTAGGTGTGGCTCATTAACTATCAGGGAGGAACAAAACCTGCGAGCGACTCAGTAAGTAAAAGAAAAGAGTCTGATAAAGTAGATTTGTTAACAAAGTTAGGTTGTTGTGACACAAACTGTCCTGTTTAGCCTTTGTTCCATTGGTCTTAGTCTACTCCAAAGCACTATAAATTGTAGCTTGAGATGAGTCAGCTAGTTAACCTAGACAGTCATTTTTTGGCTTTGTTAGCTAGCTAACTAACTAGCAGGCTAATTTAGTAAAGCAACAGATGTTAATGTTAAAAGCATAGCCACTACTGTGTAATTCAGATGTGTTTTCAAGATGACAGTGATGGTTATATAGCTGACAAGCTAGCTAACAAGCTGACATTATCTAAACACAAAAATGATCAAATTAAATTATCAGTGGTAAAATGACTAGCTCCCAGTCAAAAACAGCACAGAAATTAACTCTGTTTTCAATTTTGGTGAGACAGCCAACTCATACATTTGGAAATGCAATCAGCTCTCATGGCTGTCTGAAGAACTGAGGACCACCAATATGGCCGTGTGTCACATCAGCTGAAAGATCTCCATAAACAAACTTAAGGTAAATTGACCTTTTCTATCTCATCTATTTTCAGCCTATACTTTAAAGATTACAGACATGAAGATCAGATTACTACTTTTGGATAATAGATCATCATATAAAAAAAAAAAATGTTTTTCCCCAAAGTATTTCAAAGGGTAATTGATTCACAAACCCCCCAGATATTGACAAAAACAGCTTTTCATTGGTCCAGATACAGTACACATTGTGCCCTTCATCAGCAGCTTGCCCAAAATGTTTATTCCTTTGAGGTTGGCGTGTTTTTAACCCTGTTATTGGCAGTGTTTTTGTGTGAATCAGACTGTTCCAAACTATTATTAGTGTGGAGGCTGAAAAACAGACATTCTGACATTTTGCTTAGTCACTCTGTTTCCTCTCCTCAAATGTGTTGATGTCTACCTCATGTCCTCACATCCTTTCCATGAGACCAAATGGCAGACATTGGCTTTCAACACTGTTTTCCTCATATTTTATTTGTACCATTACGGTAACTCCATTGAGTTCCTTGTAATAATGCCAAGTGAGTGATGACACTGGAACATTAAATTGTAAATAGGCCGCTCTAACAAAAGACTACTCAAATTCTGTTTTGAAATCTTCATTCATTTTTATGTTTAATACTCATGTTTCAAGTGTTTCAAATTAGGTGCAACTATTCATAGCGATACAGTTCCATTAAATGCTCCAAGTGTATATATTTGTCAACATATATCATTTCACCATATATAACTTGTTTCAGCTCTATTACAGTTAAGCATGCTGTTTCAAAAACTTTATACAGCTAATCAGGAGACAATAAACTTCACACATTACAAAAAAATGAGAACAATGAAAGAATTTCCCTATAATGAAGTAGATAGGCTCAATTCTTCTGCAGACCAATCCAACCAGATCTTAGTATATTACAATTACATTTACCACAAAATCCCTTTCATATACAGAATGACTGCAGCCGGTTTTTGACCTTTTCTACCTCTTTGTTCACCCCACAGTGATCTCATGCAGTATCCACTCCCCTCCTAACCCTACTCATTCATTTGATTGGATTAAGGAACTATCGCAGTAGGACATGTGGTAGTGTGCATGGTTAATATCTGACTTGAGTTTGTGGTCAGTTGTCGAGGCAGGTCCAAATGAAACATTTTCTTGCTTGTTGCTACGGGTTTTCAAAACAAACATGAGCTGATTTTAACTCCAAAGCTGATTTTATTCCGGATGCATGACTGATATGCTTGACTGGTGTATTAGCACTAGAGCAAGATCACAGATCAAAAGTAGCATATTGCAACATGAAACAATCTGGCATATGAATGTGCAGGGCAGCCTGCTTCTTCAGTGGCCTCTTCCTCCTTGTTGACATCACACACGGACACACTCACAGACACTCAGACATAAACACTAACACATGAAGACACACACTTTACAACAAAGATACACATGTACATGCTCTGACAGAGGTACGCATATGGAGATGCAAGCATATTAGCAAACACACAGATATTTTGGGACGTCTTGGCACGGATACACAGAGGCTTCTAATAAAACCTCAGACAGCACCCAGACGCTACCTTCTGTTCCTACCATGTGGCCATGTGGTAAGCGCTGTGCTTAAAACAGAGAGGCTCATCCCCGGGCAGGCCAGCTGATTCCCTCACCTTGGCCCACACACACATGCATGGCCTCACATGTGCCGCACTGCAGACGAGTAGATCCACTTAATGCAAGACAGACCAAGCTGTTTAAAAGCTGGCTCTATCATCTATCTCCTACCTGTATCACATACACACATGCACAGAAAAACAAACACGTTAGACACATTACTTGTAATAGCTACATTTGGGGATATGGCATAAAATGGAGCTGCCGTTTTTATTATGTACATATGAAATCTGCTGTGTCAGATACAGTATAACAGTGCTTAACACATTGTTATGATGCTGGTGGGAGGATTTTGATTGAGGACTTTAGTTTCACACTGCAGGTAGACAGATATAACCACAGGAGTTTGTCTGTGTAGACTTCAGTTGATTAATTTAGTTAGGTATTGCAGGCAGACAGGTATAACCATAGGCGTAAGTCTGTGTTCACATCTGCTCCTCTGCAGGATCTTTCCACCCCTCCTTTTCGACATGGTGAGGGAGCTCAGGTTACCTTGGTTACATAAGCGCCACAAGACAGGCACTGCACTCACAGACACACACACTTACACACACACACACAAACACTCACAAGCATGTGCACATGCATGCTTACAGACACGCACTCGCACGTGCATGTGAAAACTAAGCAACAAAGATATGCGCAAACATGCTCTGACCCAGAGAGATGGAAACATTCGTGCACAACTGATTTTCTCAAACCTTTTTCTCTTCTTTTCACACACCCCTACACACACACACACACACACACACATTGCACACAAATATTGGCAACAAGCCTAAAGCAATAAGGCTAAGTGCTTAAGGTCTAGAAGATAGACGGCTGTTCAGGGGATCAAGTTGCACCACGCTTATGTGTGCGTGTGTGTGTTTGAGACATGGAGAGAAAAAGAAGAGAAAGTAGAAAGTGCTCTACCCTGATCCACCACATGGGGGCAACAGATAGAAGTAGACAGGGCGTTCTCATTGCTGAGTTGAACTGATCCTGAGGTGCTGGGATGAGCGCCAGCGTTCAAACACTGGTGCGTTTCATTCTGCCCTTGAATTTGAAGCGCTCCCTCCCTCCTTAGACCTAGACCCCAATCATATCAGAGGGGGCGGATTCTGAGCCAATCATAACTCATAACTTTTTTCATAGCTTCTTTTTTGGGTAGGCCATTTGAGTTATTTATCATATACGTCTCCATGCTTAATGTTTAAAGAGGCAGTTCACTCTTGTCAACTATATCTCTCTAGTAGCAAGGATGAGCAGTGGCACAGAGGTAGTTTAGAAGATGGGTGTCCTACAATCTCAGTATCAATGCCAAATAGTCTGAAAGGGATGAATGCTTTATATGTCCCAGAAAAAGAGGTTTACACTCAGTATACCTCCATATTCCCTCAGTGTGAGAGGGTACACCGTGGGAGAAACCAGAGAGAAGGTTCTGATGAGCATCGATCATTAGCCAGCAATGGAAACTGCTCCCTGAAGCTTGGGGTCTTAACCACCACACCTTCTCTAGGGAGCTCTGTTGCTTTCTTCTTTCACCTAAATGTTCCCATTACACTCTCTTAAATGAGAGGGAGGACTATAAATCATTGGTGGCTTGGGGGCCAGAAATGGTCCCTCTGCAAATATTTTTTTTTACCTCAGTCCACATCAATATGAATTAGGGGGCTATAGAGGTAGTTAAAAATGAATTAATCTACAGCAGACTTTCTTATACTTTCTTTAGACTGACTATCCAAGTGTAATTCATTCCCTCGCCCTGGGACCTGGGCTCATTCAAATATTTTACTAATCTTGTAATTTGAACTGTGACTTAGTTTGGATTCTGAACCTGGATCCACAACAGGATATGGTAATTGATTTTTATGTATGTTGTCCTTTTTTTTTTTTTTCTTTCAAAAGCTGAAAAGTAGCTCATACCCACCTGTTCCTGCAGGACTTTCTGCTCCATGAAATTCACTCATCTCTGTCCTTTAGAATGACACTATGTGATGAATTTACAGACACCTTGGATGTAACAGAATCCAATCAATGCTGCTCATGTTGGTTTTTGGAGTACAGTGTCTGGCTTCATAAGTTGTCTCAGAAAAGGTCAATGGTGCATTATTGTGTTGTAACGTCTGTCTGTAACTTTATTGTTACCAGATGGCAAGAAACCTTCACATTGTTCGAAGGAACTGGGCATGGTGTCTGATGGAAATGAGAATGATTGAAAAGACTTTTAAACGTGCCCATAAGGTTGAAATATGTTTCCAGCCAGACTCCTTTTAAGTTTATATTTATGTAAAACTGCAGTTGACAGTTAGTCAGACCCTATATGAAACGTCTGAGAGAAACTGTGATTTATTTGAAATGTAGCAGCACAGCCAGTCTATTCTACCACAGTACATCACTTGGCAGGTCGTACATCAAAAGGAGTATTAAACCCACAAGTTGTACATATTGCTCCAACTCAGTGAATTGCCTGTGACTGTTTGCTGTTATTGGGGAAAGAATTGTGGTCAGCTTTATATTCTCGTAAAAATATATGTAATTGCTGCTTACAGTAACTTCAAAATTTGATCCTAGCTGCAGTTGACATGCACCCGCAAGCACACAAAGGATAATGTGACCCCTTGACCTCTGCCTGGGCAGCAGAGTAATCCACTCCTACCCATACAGGACGTCCTGACGTTGGCATTGCTTTAAGGGATTTTCTGATACGATCACAAAGCAGATTCAAAGTTGTCAGTCTGTCAACATCATACTCAATCCCTCTTCATGCTGCTATCTCCCTTGTCATATCTCTGAGGATATCAGTCAATCCTCTCACCGGCTGTGTGTAGACCTGAATGTATCCAACCACAGCAGGTGTATCACTTTCTGTGTGTGTGTGTGTGTGTGTGTGTCGGTAAAAGTGTTGATGATTTCTCACCTGCTTCTCAGTAAATCTCACCTGTTCCTCCTCTTGACCTTGTTCGCCGGGAAGCCGCTCCACTCTTCACATTGCGCTGTAGCTATTGCAGCGCCATCTAGTGACCGGGAGCATAACTCTCCATACACACCATTGATAATAATGTGACTTCTGGTTGTTAAACCCATCAAAAACTGCTACTTTTTCCATTAGTATTTTTATTTTGTTCAGGACACCTTAGCTGGAGCCCCTGCTCCGGAAAAAAAGAGGAACACCTTTGTTGCTGATATATTAAGTCTGAGCTATGGTAAGTGCTTGTGCCTTTAAGCAATGAGAGGTTTTTATACAGCATTTATATACAGCGTCTATACATACAACATTCACACCAACATGGGTGCCGTGGGCATGCCAGTTCACATCCACCCTCCAATTTTTCTTGACTCTTAAAAAAAGAAATAAAGGGCAGGGAAACAATAACGGAGATACATACACGCATTAACAAGAGATTCCAGAAACCACCTGCTTCAAGTCGAAAGGAAAAAAAAAAGCATGCATATAAATCTTTGGGAATGGCTTCTGTTCAAAACATATATGGTTTATTCTACATCTTTAGAAGCTATTTTCACCTTGTTTTATGGAATATTACATACCAGGAGGAGGAGCAGGGAATGGAATGTGATGAAGAGAATCGTAAAACTATTGTAAAAACACCCAGAACTAAATCAACACTGAAGCAAGCACAAGAAATCACAATGTGATAGAAGTCACGGTTGCTTTTATCTCTACTTGAATTGAGTACAATACAAATAGAAATTCAAAATTCTTTCAAAGAGTGCAGCATGGTAATGTTACACTCTGAATGCTATTCCTACTACACAGGTAATATCTAGTACATTCTAGTATACCAGTTGTTAAAGGTATTGTAAAACACAAGTTAACCCCTTGCTGCCTGCTCTACAGGCCAGCCTTCTTATAATTCATACGATGGCTAAAGATCCAGAAAGCCTGCAATTTATCAAACAGGAATTTTGTAACATTTTCCATCAAGTGAAATTTGATAGCTTGAGATCTTTTTTAAAGTGGTTACGTTTTTTTTCTCTTTGTTGCTGAATTTCATTTTGTCCACCAAATGAATTGCACACAATCTGAAACAATATTGCAATCACGTGTTATGAAGGCAAGAACTTATTTGCAATGTTAATGCTCAGTGAAGTGGAATGAATTGGTTTGATATGATGATGGTTCCTAATAATGATGTACTGTGTGTGAGCGCGTCGCCGTAGTATTATGCTGGTGATAGCTGTAAGCTGGAGGCACTATTGTCGCACCAACCTGGAAGCTGTGGATATGACTGAATAACACTGTTCTTGAAAGTGAAATGTTGTGTTGGAGGTCAATGTCCACTAGAGTTTTCTAACATGTCAGAGTCACCGGAAAGAGCGCGTAGATTAATGACATCATCATTTGTGGGGAGGCAGGGGGTTGTGTTGGGGGTCAGTGTTGTGGGGCTGTGGTCAAACACACACACTTACAAAACTTTCACACGCTCATTCGCAAACACACACTTCCTCTTAGAGGGGCGGGACGCTCTACTTCTTCCTGTAGTTGCCGAGCTGGATGGCGGAGCGGTCGAAGACGCAGCGGAAGGTGATCGGCTGAACCTCCCAGTAAGGCACGGGGTTGCTGAACAGGCTGATGCCAGAGTACATGGCCTTCTTGGTGTTGAAACCAGGAGGACAGAAGTCCTCTGTTCCCACAGCAGCAATCTTGTTGGCATGGAGGTAGACCACCTGGAGAAGGGATTTGAATAATGACAATGTTCACTCTTTGAGAAGGACTTGGATGGCACCGGTGGTTGGCTTGTTGGAATGTTTACAGTAAACACATAGCAAAATAGCTATCCCAAAATAAAGAAGATAATAATAAGTTAACAAATGAGTTACATAGGAAATACTCAACCTTATATAGGTGTTTTCTTTGCTTCAGGATGTTCTACTGCACATCCTTATAATGTTATAGTTTAATTGTTGGTTGCGTTATGTTTAAATATCCCTATTTGCTATATTCGTTTTTATTTTGCTGTATCCTGTTACTATTGATGCTGCAGTGTCCCAATTTTGCTCTTATTGTATCTTATCTTGTCTTATCTTATCTTAGCTTAGCTTAGTTTAGCTTAGTTTATTTTATCTTAGTTTAGCTTAGCTTAGTTTATTTTAGCTTAGCTTAGTTTATGAGTAATAGAATAAGGGCGCATTCACATCAAGCATGTTTGGAGTGGTTTATTTGAACACTAGAGTGTTTACTCCTTTGGTTTGTTATGACAGCTGAGAACAATGCCATTCGAATTTCAATGGCACCAAAACTTCACCAAGAGATGCAAGTCTTGGTTTGTTAGGAGTCAAAACATAATCCAACCAACTACAGGAAACGACCCCAAAATGCAAGGTTTTCTGGGTATAAGGAGTTTACTCATGCTTGGAAAGCCTAACAAAATGAACTGAGTGCAAACTAAAGCTAATGTTTCTGGGACTGCAATCGGTTTTGTTTTGGCTCCCCCAAGCCGCCAAAATCTTTAACTTCGTGGGATGATAGGCTACCAAAACTCTGTCCAATAAACAAGCTAAGTGAGTCCATGTGACTTTTGTTTACAAGCCCTGGTTCGCTTGTAATTGGGCAGTGTGAACCTAAACAAACCAAATACAAAAATGCAACAAAGTAAACTTCTCCTCTATAGTTCAGACCAAAAAAAATGAACTGGAGGTGTGATTGCACCCTAAAAAAAAGAGTAACAATAGTTGGAATAACTGTCTCCTTGTGATCATGTTGTGTATTCAAACCCAAATTAATGATGCTGAGAAAGTACAAGTAACTCTACCCCCCTACTGTATATGGAACCTCTCTGTACCTGGATGTACTTATGGTCGGGCAGGCCGGGAGGAACGCTGGTCAGGACGTTGTTGTCCATGTGCAGCTCTCGCAGGTGGGGGGCGTTGGCCAGTGTGCCGTTCTCCACGGAGCCAATCTCATTGTAGCTCAGTCCCAGCCTGCAAGAGAAATCAGCAAGTAGGAGAGACAAGGAAATGTGTCAATGTGTAGAAGAAACAGGAAGGGAATATACATGAGCCAATAGGGTGTGCTGCCCTAGAAAGAGCAGAAACTGAGTGAATAGTGAAATAAATGGTTGAATTAATTTGGAGTCAGTGGGATAAATGCATATGGGCAAATGAGGATGTGGAAAACAATCTACACACCTGTCATTGAGGACATTACTTTCCTAGTCTATTACTTAACTATGAGCAAATGGAAAATAAAAGGCACGGTAAGCCTATATCCTCTCCAACATAAACTACTTGTGCTGCATAAAACTCTTCTTTGTTCTACTTTGGAATGCCATTTTCCCCACCATCTGAGCGGTGATCTTATAAACACAGTGTATCCAAATGTTATGAGCAAACCAGTTATTTTGATTATCCAGAAACTACTGTTTAGGTCTACGTTTTGTTATAAATCACTTTAAAGGTAATGCCATTTTAATGGGCCAGCGTTCCAAGTAAAGCTAGTACCTTTAAGCCAGAGAGTGAAAAAGCAAGAGAGAACATGAGAGAGAGAGAGTGAAAAAGCAAGAGAGAACATGAGAGAGGGAGGGAGAGAGAGAGAGAGAGAGAGAGAGAGAAAGAGAGAGAGAGAGAGAGAGAGAGAGAGAGAGAGAGAGAGAAATGCGTGTTCTTGTGTTCACAAAATAGTGTTAAAAAGTCAAGAAAGTCAAATAGAAATCATGAAAGAAGTTTTATACTGAAAAGAGGGAGTCCACCAGATATATCAGAAGTTTCATTACTTGGCCAGGTTTTTCAGGCCCTTGAGGCTTTCAGCGGTCAGCTTAGTGATCTTGTTTCCATCCAGGTGAAGCTCGGAGAGAGAACCGGGCAGACCTGGCAACCCACAGGACATGGATTATTATGATGGCAAAAACAAAGGGGTAACTTCAGTAACATCTACCTTAGTAGTTTCTTCTCCTTCAACATTCTTCAAAAATCAGCTGAGTAGAACTTTTAATGTGGTTATTTTAATTGATAACATCCATGAGTTATCTGATAGTGTTAGCAGTTTACATCACAGCATTAAAAATATTTCAGGGTTTTAATTTATCATCTCAATAAAGAGGTATAGTGGAATAGCTGGGAAAAACAAAACTGTTTGGTTTCATTTAAAGAGCCTGTTGCTATAAAAAAGGACATTTGATACCTCTGCCTTTGCTAATGGATAAATTCATTCTGCTGCAATAACAAGTGCAGACTGATGATCAAGGAGTGGCGCTCTCCAAGTCCACTGAATCCAAATTATTTGTGCAAAGGCTCCTTATTACATTTATCCTTCTACTAAATATGGCAAAAATGTTCCCACACTGAGAGAAGGCCGTTTTGAATTACTATGCAGTTCATTTTCAATGTTTTTTCACATTGACTCCATTGTTTTGCCGTGGACTTGAATCCAAGCATGCATTCTTGTGACAGAAGATGGTTGTTTTTGGCTGAGCCTGACTGGACAGGACTTGGATAAAACCAAATCCCTTAGTTTATGAATTATTAGTGGAAATTGATATCAGAACTGTACCTTTGGGGATCTCTGTGATGCTGGTGTCTGCAAGGCGAATGTAAGAGACCTTTTTCAGGTCAGCAAAAGCACCAGTCTCGATTCCTGCGCCCTTCAGAGGGTTGGACCCGAGCTCTGAGAACAACGAATGAAAAGGGGATTGAGACCACAGAAAGTAGGAAGGAGAGAGAGGGACAGAGAGAATCAGATAGAGAGAGAGAGAGAGAGAGAGAACAACAGTTATGGACCATGTCTATCCACTTAATTCTTCTCCTGGTGTGTTACAGGAACATAGAGCTGAGTCAGGAGTAAACAGTGTCTTTGGCCACAGTATTGCTAGTGTTTGCAACCCTGCCTTTTAGCATGCTGGATTCTCTGATTTGTCACGGGATTACAATCCTTGGATCAGTGCGTTTTTAGATGATTCACTCCACTTTTAATCCAGCTTTAATGAGCTACAGGAGGACGCTTCATACTCTGTGGAATGGGAGGTCCGACGAGGAAGTGCCAAGTGGCCAAGTATGAATCTGTGATTCATTTCCAATGTCAAGAACATGCAGATGCTGTGCAACCATGCATTAACAGACTACCAGCACCCCAAACACACACACACACGCACACATATACATGTCACATTTTAGTCTGTAGTACATCATCACTAGCAAACTGTACAGTGTAAGTCTTGTCTCAACAGTGAACCCCATGAATCAAACTTTCCTTCTGGTCTCTGTAGGCAGTCGCTGGCGGGCCACCAACTAACTGACTCTGCAATTCACCACTTGCACTAAGACACTCAACACTGACACTGGATGTCTTCAGTCAATGTCTTTAACTATCTGCCTCAGAAATCAAATGTTGGTAATTATCAACCAACAATTGACTTCCCTCCTTAGTTTTTGTTGTAGTGGAGAAGGTATCTCTTTTCTGAGACAACAGAAGCTGTCTTAACAGAAGAAGAACCTGTCATTGAAGACCTGGGTCATGTTGTATCTGCAAATAACGCTTAGTGTTTGTTTTAGTAGAGTACCAGATGGGTGGGACATGTAAGACAAAACAGTAAGTACCAGAAGACTCACAAATACAGTCTGAGGAAAGTATTTGAAAGTAAATGTACCATACTGTCCTATGTCCTAACTTAATTACACTATTTGAATTATCCTGATGCAATAAATCCCATCAAATTGGGCTGTATGCAAATACTATGTGATACAGTCCTGCTACAATGTACTCTAGGTTAAATCAAGATATCAAAACACCACATATCCTCCCTTGTCAGTGTACCGGCCAGTGAGAGCCTAACACTCACCAACCTGCCCATGCTGTCCAAACAAACACTCCCATACTTAGACAAACCAGCAAGGGTTTTTATTTTCATACCCATGACGATGACATGGGACAAGCCCTGGAAGGAGGCCTTTTTGATCTTGCTGATCTCGTTCTCGTGGATGCGCAGCTCCTGCAGGCTCTTGGGCATGTTGGCGGGCATGTCCTTCAGCATATTCTTGGACAGGTAGAGACGCTGCAGCTTGGTCAGGGGGCTGAGGGCCTTGGCGTGGATGGTGGTGATCTTGTTGTTCACCAGGATCAGGGCCTGTGAGGGAGAAAGTCAGGGAGAAAGGCTTAGATGAGATGCAAGCACTGAACAAATGTTAATGTTTATGCTTCATGGTGCAGTGTGACCACATTCCCTCTTTCACCGCAGCACTGTTGCCACGCCACCATGGGCATCAAGCGACAAATTCATAGCATTCAGTCTGGCATCAGACACTTCGCTCCTCTATGAAGTGGAGTTAAACTTTCTTACAGTTTACAGCACTTGAGAAAATATTTTTTTGTAAATCAGATCTATTCTTTATTCAGTTGTATCTAATTGATGAAATGAAGGTGCCATTATTGTCAAAATTTCAACAATGAATCTTCAAATTTTCCCACAGCTCCCTCAATCAAAAGAACTGTACATCATTGCCACAATTGCTCTATAGGACTGTAGAGAATCTGTACTTTCTGGATATGATTCTCCAAATAAAAGATATTTTGAGCTGAGCAATTGTTTATCGTGCTTGTAAACGTAACAGATAGCCTACTTCAACCCGGGGCCCAGGCAGCCCAGATGGAGGGCCAAGTTCAAGTCGACCCTGGAGTCAACCCTGATGCAATTTCAGAGAAATCTCACTCCTGCTGTTCCACTCTCACGTAAGCAGACAGGAGGCAATGTGAGGTATGTGGTGTGTTCCCCTTGAGAGGCCAATTACATTACAGTGGAAACAGCTTTGGCCGTCAGACAGAGGTATTTATTGCAAGCAAGAAAGCTATAGGAGTTTAGAGGCGTGAGGCTGTAGGGCCTAGGGGTGAATAGTTTCCATGCACCTGGGGACTGGGGGAGTGGTGGTGCTCGGATTCAATGTTTCTGGATGGTAAACGTTGGAGGAGAGGAGCATTATGGGTAGCTAGATGGTGGGGGGGGCTCCATGTTTCAGGGCTAATGAGAACTCCTGTCAGGTTATGCTTCTCAATGTGTAAGGTGAAAATGTGTTTTGGCAATGCAATTACCAAAGCATGCAGTATACACACACACACACACACACACAAACACACACAGAATATAAATCTGATTACTACCACTTCCCCCTATAGCCAACATTCTTAGGAGCAACTTTCTCCTCATACTTTTGCATGGACAGAACAATAAAGGCCAACAAAGTGCGAGATCTTGAGCTGACGGGAGTTCTTCCTTGTAAAGAAGTTTCAAACTTGGGCATATTTTGATAGCACATGAACATTTTGCATTAAACCAGATTGATACAAGATGTTTCCCAGTAGGGATCATTAAAGTTTCATCTTATCTGTTGAAGTGTAACACCGAAGTGTTCAAGCGTGCTCTTCTTTGAGATGACATTAGAAAACCTAGTGTGGATGTCTACAGTTGAATGGAAAGTGTCTCTTACATGGAGTCCTTTGAGGTTCTTGAAGTCTCCCTCTTTGATCTCGGTGATCTTGTTGTTCTGCAGGTCCAGCAGGGTGGTGTCATCTGGGATGTCCTCAGGAACCGTCTTCAGACCTGAAGGTGAATTATTAGACTATTATTAGATGACACGTTGTATTATGTATGTGTGTGTGTGTGTGTGTGTTGTGTATGTGGCATGCAAGTGTCAGTTGGCTCAGCAGAAGGGACAGCTCCCATTTCTGTGCTGCAGCTGTACGCTCAGTCTGATGGAAAATGGAGTTTGAGGTGAAGCGTGACTGACAGCCCTGGTTTTGGTGGCGAGAGGTTAACCAGACTGTGACCTCAACAGGAAACGGACACAAAATGGCTGCCTCCTGGTCTCCAGCTGCCCACTGACAATGGTTGGAGTCTTTGAAATTCAAGATTTCAATCAGTTCTGTGGTTTGAACTCTAGTATGTTGCGACTGAGAATCTACAGATAATCTGATCTATGTCATGACCACATTTTCTCAACACCCCCACCCCAACGCACACTCAACTTCCAAACACAGACCCCCCCATATCCAAACCCTTTGAGATCTGCTGTGAACTGCGCGGATGCTGGCAGAGCAGGGAGTAGGAACAGAGGTCACAGAGCATTGACCTTTGTAACGGCACTCCGAAATAACACAAAGTCTGCTTCGTCCACGCAACACACCACATAAAGTCCCAATCATAGGAAACTAGAGCAGAATGTGTTTTATGGTGACATTCCAGAGAGACCAAATAACCATCTAATGTGCTCCAAGGCACACATGGTGGAAATGGACCTTGAAACAAATTTCCTTTGGAGTAAGTCGATCGCCGCATACCTGGACACTGAGCTCACGCTAAACGCCGTTTTGCTTGGACTTCAGTATAGCGTGTTATGGGTGTTGTGACACAGAAAATGCCATCTGCACGGTAAGACGGATTGGGTCGACAGGACTGTTTTGAAGGAATGAGCGAAGGCAGCTGGCAAAGCTGAGAGTCACAGTGTGTGCTGTTTTGAATCCCGGGGTAACAAAAAAAATAGGCTGACGGAGATCCACAATGGGCAGTTTACATTTCAGAGGAAGAGACGTAGAATAAACTGTTTAGACATAAGAGGCTTACACTTACTATCTTCCAAGGTGCACATACTTATGCGTGGACACATTTTGGCTTTAAAAGCTTTCGACAGCTTCTGCGTCGCTCACCCAAACATTATTTTCAGCTAGGTTTGCCTTTTCTGTCAGCTTTTCCAACTCTGCAGAGGAGGATCCACAATCCCTCGCAGCTGTTTGTGGTCAACATCCTCATTACAGCGTAGTGTATATCTCTCCTACTTTTACACCTCTTCTTTCTTTCTTGACAGCCTTCTTTACGGCTCTTGAATATCATCTCCCTCCTCTTTTCCTATCTCTCTCAGCACTGTCACAGGAGTCATGTGATATGGTGTTTTCTTAGCGGTCATGGAAGACATTATAGCCACTGTAAACAGTTTAGAAGGAGTCTGTCTGTGTGTGCAGTATCATTGAGGCGTTAAAAATAGGTCAGAGATCTGTTATTCAGGTGTCAGAAAGGCCTGGCTGAGTTGTTTAGTCTCAAAGGTTTTCCCTCCTGGTCAAAATACTTCCCTAATACTGCCACTAACACTTAAAGACATGGATAGGAAGTCTAGTCCTACACTGAGCACCATCTATGTGTGAGTGAGTGAGTGATGTCCAATTACCAAATGTAGCACACCACAACAAACACCTGGTCGTATGAATCAAATTGATGAGCACTGTTGTGGCGTTTAGCTATGCAATGATGACAATAACGTTAACTGACTGCTGAGTCTAAGTGATTCAAATGAAGGTCATGTTTCAGTCAATGTCTCGATTTTTAATACTCTCGTCATGCATTGATAGCTCAATCATGGCTGATTGTAGAGCATTCACCCCATTCTCTGTAATAACTAACTTGACTGTTCATTCGCTTTGGCAGGAAACGGACAAGAGAAATGGGACTTTGGAGTCCGATCCCCCCCTATTGTAGTCACTTTTAATCATTCTATTTGAAAGCGAAGTGATTGGGATATCAAGCGTATGATTGCTCCAGACTGCGGCCGTCTTGTTTTCAGCACATCCAAGCATTAATGACAGTGTTTATGTAATTTCCTCTCCTTGTCTGGTGCTGTGATTTAGGAGGAGAGCTAGGGGAGAATTGTGTCGATCTGGCTCGATCATCAAAGGCCTGATTGCCTCAAGGAATTTGAGTGAGTTTGGATTTCTTGGTTGGTCATTCAGAACACATGCGAGGGCGCATATGATGTGCACGCATACAACTTACACACACGCATACACGGAGACCTTACACACACTCACTACACATAGACAAATTTAGAGTAATAGATACATTTTATGGCTCTATGGAGCAGCAATAACTCTTCTCTAACAGAGCTGGCGAATGTGCTCACAGCTCATTTAAACCCTAGGCTAACTTCTCTCTATCGAGTGTTTTAGCTGTAGCCATGCCAGCTGCAAACCGGTTGAAAAAAAAATCCACTTCTGCAAAAGCAAAAGGGTGTTTTGGGATGGTGAGCAGACTCTCACTTTCTCGCCCAGGCTTGTGTGTGTGAGTAGAAAAAGTATTCTTATGAGTGTGTCTGAATGTATATGCGTATTCCTGTGCGTGTATGTGTCCCTATATGTGCGTGTGTGTGTGTGTTTGTGCGCATGCCAGCAGGTCTGGGGAACAGATGCAGGCTCCGGGCCAACGGGGCCGACGCCGGAGATGAGAATCCAGCTCTGGAGCTCCGTCTCCAGGGAGCGGCTGCTGCTAGCTGGGGCCCCGGCTGGAGCGCTGAGGTAATGGAACCAGGCCCTTTTCCTGAACATCACTCTCTCCATCTGTCTCTCTCTGACCGCCTGTCTGTCTCTCGCACTGTCCAGCCACCTGCTGATCTGTCTGCATGGGTGTGTGCCTGTCTGTCTGCGTGCTCCGCTAACCCTTCGCACTCTCAGTGATTGTTGTCCTGAATCTAACCACTGCAAAAGCTTTCCTCGCAACACATCGGAAAATGGTTGGAGTTGGATATCCTGATACATTACGACTGTCTACTCTTTTATCTCTTTTTCTCTCGGTTTGTCCATGTTTCACTCCCCCTAGTCTTTGTCTGCCTCCTTTTAGCCTGAGCCCCTCCCTTTCAAAACAAAAGCAGAGCCAAAACCTATCAAAAGCCAAAGGTGAAGAAATGCATTATTATGTAATATGCAGGAAAAAATGAGGGCAGGGATTTTCCATGACAAAGCTTGTGAGATGACTCAAGCTACTGTGTATACTCAACATCAAATTAGACAAACAAAGTTGATAGCCTCTAAACAATGAAGGAGACAATCGAGTAAATTGTTGTAATTGTGCTGAACCGAAGCGTTGACTAATTGATTGTAGCCTTAACCTTGGAGTGTAAACTTTACAATGAAAAACAAGTTTCGGAACATTTGTACTCGCTGAAACTGGGACACGTTCTGGACTTTCCCAAGCTCAGGCTAACCTTTAATCGCCCTCATCGTCTGAGAAAACAATTAGGAAAATGAGAAAAGAGCCCAAAATGGGTCAAATAATGTAATTGTCACAGGAAGAGAAGCGAGGCTCACAGCATCTGTGAGCGTTTAAAGCAGTCTGCACCGGGGCGATGTTCTCTGGAGGAATTCACAAGCTGATGACGGGCAGATCAAACAGCATGCGCCCTTTGAACGTCTCTATGGGTTTGGGTTGATGGAGGAGACACCTCTATGGGAACTAGGCAGACCGAGCTTGTAAAGTGCATGACTTACTCTCTCCCTAAAACCGGGGATATGACTCAGCACAGTAAAACTACAGCAAAACTACTGTACATGCATCCATCTAACCGCACCATCAGACCCATCGTAATGAACTCAATTGTTTGGAATCCAAGGCAGAACACAAAATGGAGGATTGGATGAAGTACAGTTATAAAATGGATGTGACCCGATGAAGCGAAAATGTAGAAATGAAATTATTATTGATTAAACTTACAGGTGCTGTATGTAGCATTGTTAAACATCAATATATCATTGTCAAATTAATTGTGATACCTTGGTAGAATTACTGTAAACAAATGAGACCAGGATCAAGACGATTGTTAATATTTATATATATATTATAGTCTCACTCCAGCGGTATTGTTAGTGGTAGTGTGTCTCAAAATTAAGACCACATTTCCCATAAAACCTGTTGCTGGATGTCATGAGATATTGCTACTTGTTCCCCCTCCGACTCCCTGGCGCGGCTCCATGTGCGTTTGTTTTCTCTTTGGCTTTACTGAAGAGGAGTAACATGTTGGGAGTGATTTTTCCATCAGCCTTTCACTCGTTACACTATCTGTAATTGTGAGAAACTCTGAAAGCTTTAGCGCTGTTTGTGCCTTCTTCCTGTTCTGTGCCATAAATCAATTTCCCTCTGTAAACAATCCAGCAGATTTCCCATGAAATCCGACCCGGTGGTACACAATGTTTCCTTTGTTTGCAGTAATTATACTAATGTCTCAAAATTTATGAGGTAATGATTTGTTGACATTAAAATGCACATAGCACCTTTAATCATATAGTCCATGATGACCATCAGAGGGAAAGGGCCTTGTCTTACCGAGGTCGGAGCACTGCACCACGCGCAGGTGGCACTGGCAGCGGAAGGGGCACTTGGGTCCTGTGGGCATGGGAGGGAGCTCTGGAACACCTCTGACCAGGTCAGGCAGACCGGATCCCGCATCGTCCTCCATCATGAAGTCCAGGAAGCCGGACTGGCGGAAGGGCAATGCCCAGCAGGCGGTGACCAGGAGCAGAGAGAGACAGGCCGACCTCATGGTGCTGCTGGCAGGGAGCCTGGGGGAACAGAGCACAGGTCAAGGGTTAGGACAGATACACTTTGAATTTAATTTGAAGGTTGGCGCTGTAGTTCATTCACTTTTTTTTAAAATAATATGCGTCTATCTGTGGAGGTTTATAACCCCCCAAAAAACACATTGCAGAAAGAAAGTAGGCAGAGTCTAGGGAGACTCGAAATGTAACAGTGAAAAAAGTTTGAGAGAGGGACATTGTGTGAGAAAACAGAGCTAGAGAGACAGAGACAGAGTGAAGACAGAGTGAAGTCCAGAGAGGCAAAGGGCAAAGGGGAGAGGTGGAAGGCCAGAGGCTAGAAGGCTAAGCACTTGGGCGTAATAATGTTGTGGGGTTGGTCAAATAATGACGTATTTAACTGGTGAGCTTGAGGCAAAGGTGAAAGAGGAGGGGTTATAGTGCAAACCAAAAGGGAAAATGATGCAATATTACTTTGCTATAGGGGACAAGTCTTAAGGTTGCATCAAGTTACTACAGTATAGAGAGCAAGCAAAATGACCTATTCCAAGAGTCTAAACTGGAGATATGTCTGGAAACATTATGAATATGCTAGAACTACAACATACAAAGTTTTATTAGTATTTTGCTGTTGGTCCAGCATTGAAAGGAACATTTTTTTTTTCAGCCTTCAGAAGGCACACAAAAGATCTGGCAACCAGTTTGATTTTGCAACAGACAAAGAATAGGTTGCATTGGCTGCTGCACCATTAACATAAATACCATCTGCATTAGCCTTCATAATGCAGGGTGGATGCATGATGGGAGATTTCTACTGTTGCTATTGTTATTTTTTTTCTATTCAAAATTAATGGATTAAGTTAATTTGTATGCTATAGGCTACATTACTTTTTTTTTTTTTTTTACTGTTGTCAATGTGTGTCAAAAATACCAAAAAATACAAGCACTGAAGGATTTAGCAAGTAGAGTCACTGGGAGACTGGGAGAACCCTGTCTCCCTATGCAGCCATCTATTTCTGACCACAACCACAACCCAGTTCACACACACACACACACACACACACACACACCTCTCTTTCTCTCTCTCTCTCAACCTCACATAGACATACATACTGTGCAAACATGCACACATACCGACAAACTCCCTGACCTTTAACACAGACACACACACACACACACACACACACACACACACACACACACACACACACACACACAGTCTCAACGACCCAGCAATCTGCTTGTCATGCATAAAGCCAAACGTTCCTCCTTCCCTCTTGGTGCCACAATAATTGAAGGGCAGATCCGAGCCGCAGCTGCTAACAAATGATCTGGGAGCAGTTGGTCTGCAGCAGACCTTGACCTGAACATCATGACCAGGATGATGAAACTGACCCAAAACCAGCTGGCCAGACCTGAAAGTGACACTGGCCTGGTTTAGGCTACTGTAAATCTGACTCAATGGTCTGTGTGCATGTGTACTGTATCTGTGCGTACTTTATATATATATGTGTGTGAGTGTGTGTGTGTGTGTGTATTTGCATGGTTCGAGGTGTGACTGAGTGAGAAAGCAATGAGTGCATGTGTTTAAGTTTTTGCAAGTATGTATACAAGCTGTGTGTGCATCTGTGTGCACTTTATATGTGTGTATGTGTGTGTGTGTGTGTGTGTTTCTCTATGTGTCAGTGCGTGCGTAGGTGTGCACACATGGAGGTGTGAGCGAATGAGAGAAAGCAATCAATGCATGCGTTTAAATTTGTAAAAGTGTGTCTTTGAGCTATGTGTGTCTATGAGAGAGCGAGAGAAAGGGAGAATAAGAGCTGAGTGTGTGTGTGTGTGTGTGTGTGTGTGTGCAGCTCAGGGTTGCATCAGGTCACGGGGATCACGGCTCAGAGTGACTCCTAACACGAGCCGTAATTATAGTTCCAGTCCACAAGACAGTCACAGCTTAGACACACTGTACAGCTACACTCCAGTGGCTACAGTGCTTGCATACAGTATGCATACATTTGGAACACTTGGAACTCTTTATCGCTTTCATTTAGACAGTTATTGGCTGTGTTGGCTGGTAAATGGTAATTTGGTCTCTCTTTTACCCTTTCCCTGTTGGTACGTAACTGAAAAAACCTGAAAAACACTGGAAGGGTGAAATAATACGTCGGCCCTGACAGCTTGGAGTTTTGTCACACAGTGTGTAATGTCTAGATGCAGTTTTCCATGCGGAACGTTTGCCATTTTGTCTCAGCTGGAAAGATGGAGCATGTGGAGAGAGGTGTTGAAACCAAGGGGGACATGAGCTCCGGTCTGAACATACAGTAGATCCAGAGGACACGTTGTTCTAGTCTCCTCCACTGGCTGAGTAATCTTGGCTGTATCGCACTCCCTTATCTAAGCGTAGCTGAAACTCAATCCAATGAAAACCTTGTCTGCACACTTGGCAGGAGTGTTCTGCCGTCTTCTTGGAGTTGGAGATGCAAAACACTCCTGGGCCAAATAGTATTTGTAGTTACTTTTGATGGTTTGTTTTATTCTGTTTGGTTGCCAGATGGGTTGGGTTTGACTCACAGAACAATATTGATTGCCAGAAAGTTTGATAGTCACTGGAAAGTATTTTAAAGTCAATTTATCATACTTTTCTTAGTCATCCTGATGCAGTGAACTCTACCCATCTGGTACATGATGCAGGTTACAACAAACATTGAGAATTATCAGCAGTACTATTGTACCCAGCTCTGATCTGAATGGGATGATGCACATGAAAGAACAGAGGAACTACTGAACCTTATCTCCTCTGCTTTGACCCTTGACTGCAGGCACATAAACGGACACACACACACACACACACACACACACACACACACACACACGCACACCCGTGTGCAGGATATCATATTAAAGACGACCCCCTGTGTTTCCTGCCATCAGTCTTTGTCCATAAACATTTTGGCAACTGTTAATGTGAACCAGACAGGCAAGGAGAAGAGAGAACGCTCTCAAAGCGACCTCTGATAATTTAATGCTATGAGCATTTAACAACTCCAGCTTTACTGCACAGACAAGAACATTTAATTACTGCCAGCTACTTAGTGAGTCATAATCAGGCCCAGGAGTTGTTCCTGAGAGTAAAATGAGAATTTGAAAATAAAACCAGGCAAAGGGAAAACAGGAGATTTCTAAGGGATTACAGGTCTCAGCTAACAATGTGTAACCATAGCTTCAGAAGAAACTTCAAGCGGTATTACCAATATCCGTAAGGTAGGGTGCGTTGGCTTTGGAGCGGTATTATGCACTGTGGAGGTACATTGACAGTGTTATCAATAGAATGAAAGCAGGAGTGAAAAATAAAAAAATAGGATTCCTGCGCTGTGGTGAAAGAGTGGGTAGGTGGTCATCCAAGGTCTGCCAGAGGACACAGAACAAGGCACGACTGCTAAACTGCAATCTCAAAGAAAGTTGAAATTCAAAGGTTTTTGCAGCTTTCACAGTTTGACTGAACCTGTGGAGACGACGCCTCGGACAACCTGCTGTGCCCCAGGCGTCTGTGCTTCATTACCAGGCTGCTCAGATGCGTCCACGGGACCAGCAGGATGCCCCCCACCCCCACCTGCCCCCTCCCACTCCACCCACCACCCACACACACCTACACACCTGGAGCATCTATTGAGCACATGAGCTCCTCAAACAACACACTTACTTCAGGTGTGCGTGTGTGTGTGTGTGTGTGTGTGTGTAGAGGGCTATCAACACAGCATGCTGGGACATGACTTGACCACGCAACTCCAAATCTTGCCAGTGTCAGCATTTCCTATTCCTCCAAAGAAGACGAACAACCGGGGCAGAGAACCAAGTCTGAAAACTCTGTCCAGTTTCTTTTACAACAAAGCCCTTCCCCTCGTCAATTTTACTTTCCTAAACATTGGAAATCAGAGCGCTTGATCACAGCAAGCTGGAAATCAAACCTCTGTGTTTCAAAGGGAACGCTCAGTCTAGGGCTTTGCAGCTTGCAAAACATGATCTCATCAATCTTTTTGCTTCAAACTGATGCTTTGTTTAGACAAAACCTTGAAACAGCTCTGCTTGCAATTACATTGACTTGTTGCTAGTAACCTTACTTGTTTTTTCATAGTTGTATAAGAAAGGCCATGATCACTCTGTAGTTCACTGCACTGAGAAAATGTTCTCTATTCAGTATTATGTGATTGGCAAGGCTGCAGTGGTTTTGTTTTGAAGAGATGCAATGAAAAATGTCTTCACAACTGATTCATTGTTTCATTGGTGTAAAAAACCCTCACACCTTGTTGACACAGATCAGATATTGACAAAATCCCTTTGACACATTCATACTTTTAAACAGACACATTTTGTTGTCAGTCCAACTGCAATAAAGGGTTTAAACCTGCTCCGGCATGTCAATACAATAACTGTTAACACAGCAAATAAATGGAGCTAAGGACGGTAAAATGTCCACTGTTTTGTTCCAGCCTGTTTAAATCATGTTTTAGCAATGATTTAGAAGTGCCGCCTTTTCCTTCTTGTAAGGAAGGTTTCTAATGAATTAAATATTCGGCTAATCTGGCACATGTACAAACCAAACATCTGCAGCGTAATGTGTGCATGAACGCTAATTGCATTAAGCTATTCTCCCCAAGGTCCTTCACATAATGTTGATCATTTCAGCGTCGCTTCATGCAGGGAACATGCCCAGTATCACGTCGCGGCGAGGTTCAGTGCCAGCTTACAGTAGAAAGTGGGGCAGGCTTTATTCACAGGCACTGGACTGACACTAATCAATCTAAAATCAGTAGTAACCACACAATTTAGTGCCTCACTGAATGAATTTTGTAAACTGTGCATAGTTTTCAAGACAGAGACTGTCACTGTAAACTTAAAAACAAGTTGTTTTATGGATTTATTTTTGACATAAATTCTAAAACTTAATGTTGGGCGTTATAGTGACTTTTGCAAAACAGGATTTGATTGAGGAAGTCGTGCAAGGGGTCTTCTCGGCCAAGGCTGTTGTAATGTTTAACCCGACACAGATTTCACTCTGAACTGCGATCAGTGGGGAGTCCATAATAATTTGAGCTTTGTGAATTTCACAGCGCTGAAATCAGTGCTCCTTCGGGCCTTCAAAAGAGCTTGAGTGGCCTTTGAAGGGTCAGCGGGGGCCTGTCAAAGTGTATGGGTGTGTGTGTAAGAGTGATGTAAAAAGGCAGTTTTCTAAAATGAAAAGGGGATATGGTAGAGAAAGAAAAGAAGAGACAAGGCTGGGCTTCAGACCTTTAACCATCCCTATCTTCTCATCTCTCCTCTCTCGTCTCTCCCTGCGAAGCCATGCGCCTGCGGCTCATCTTTCCATGTCTGATCTCCCCCTCTCTCTCCGAGAAAAAGGGGGTGGAGGTTGACATTTCCTGTTGCAGCGGCGTCCTTGTCAATCTTCCCGTCTACCTCTTTTGTCTCATCTCTCTCTCTCTCTCTCTCTCTCGCTCCCTCCACTGTCCCCCAGAAGTCTGGCCCCAGCGTTTCTAATGATTCCCAGACAGGAAGCAGATTACACTGGAGAGAGACAGAGCTCACATGGAGTAGTAAAGCAGGACTCACTTTGCCTCTCTTCCTTTCTCGCTGTCTCTCCCCCTCTTTCCTTTCATTGAAATTTAGAGCATATAAAAAATCAATGAGCCACCCACAGAACCAGATACATCATGAATCAAACTACCATTCACTCAAACTTCTCTTTCCCTAAAGAAACTTGAGCACTGGGGACCGTGGCGACTTGATTTAGCAAACCACACCATGTTGTGACGGAGCGAGCACTAAAAAGCAGACATGGACTCCCATCCCACCCTCCACCTACTACCCCCATCCATCCTCTCCCTCCCCTTGTCTCCCCCTAACTCTCCACAGGCCTGTCTCTGCCTCTGCAGCGCGTCTGTCAGCAATGAATCATGGGAAGGTATTTACAAGGCTACAGGACATTTAAAACACGTGTGGCCCTTTTAAACCCATCAGCGAGTCAATGTGCTGCCCACTCCCATGCATGTGTTTGCATGTGTACTCACACACAAGAGCATGAGCGATACGCGGGAACGCTGCGACTTCAGAGTGTACGATGAGTGATTTTATGTGTTCCTCGCTGGCAGTCCACTCAGGAGTCGTTTGTCATTGTTTTCAGCAGATTTTCTGACATATCAGGGGATTTTGTGAGTGAGAACATCTGAAAATATGCAAAGATACGGCCAACAAACATTTTCAGAGCCAAAAAGTTCTAGTAATGGGAGTCATGCCAAATCAATCTTGCTTGGAAACTAGCCTCCTGGTCGGTCAACCCTTCTTTTAGATAAAGATATTTGGCTAAGAAAATGCCCCTGACACCACTACAATGTATTTCTTCAAGGTTTTATGCAGAAAAATAAGACTAATCAGTCAGACTAATAACTATCATTGGGAGATTAATTTAGGGTCTCTAAGGCACGCCTGGTGTTCTGAGCCGTAGCATGAGAGAGCCAGCGAGCGGTTCAACCACATTTCAGCTGTTCCATGAGAAGAGCTGTAGGCCTGCCATCAACCTCAGTCCCATTATCAACCGTCCGCGCTGCTCAGACGTGGACGAGCCGCCCAGCCCGCTCTCCCTTTCTTCTCTTTCCATCTCCTCCTCCCTTTTTTGCTCCTTCCTTCCTTCCTTCCCTCCCCTCCTCCTCTCCTCCCTTCATCTCCCATATGTAGCTCACGGTATTTTCTCTCTCTGTCTGACCCTTCTACAATAAAAAAAATTTGGCCAGAAGGATTGACATGTGGAACTTTCTGGTATTCCAGTGAGCAGGAAAAAAAAGAAAAGAAAAAAGCCTTCATGGCTGATGTCCATTCAACTCCATTGTTCTCTTGCTGTTTGGACCCAGAGAGTTGAAGTCCAGATGGAAAAATGCAGCCCCTGGGTGCAAGTCTGGGCCTTGTCTCCTCCAAACCTTCCGCTCACTCATTCCTGCCTCAAATATCAAACATCTGCTCAGCTGAATACAAATGTGTGATCAAGTGAAGCACTTTTATATTTACTGTACTAAAATTATATTTTAGTACAGTAAACTTACAGGGATAGTTTTGTGTCTTTTAGCCTTCACTCTCTATTCTATTCTATTCTATTCTATCCCCACACCCTCTCACATTTCATTCTGTTTAGTTTGTCTCAATTTCTTTCCATTCTAGTCCATTCAAAGCAATACAGTACAGTTGAGCCCTATTATGTTTTCCCCTGCTGGCAATAGGGATGTAATGAGTTAGCTGGGAGTTGTGTGGTGGCTTGCCGGGAAGCCTTCAGACCCCTCTTTGATAGAGGAAGCTGTACCATTACAGGATTAATAGCACTGTGCGTTGCCAGGTACAGCTTTTTTTCCTCCCCTCTTCAAAGCCTCTCACTTTTAGTTGCCCCTGGCAATTTGGGTCCTGTTCTGCTCCTGTGGAAACAGAGCAGCAAACGCCACGGTGGGCTGAGAAGGTTCACATTGATAAGAAACAGAGCTGCACAGCAGACAGATAAGAGATTGGGGGTTTGGGGTTGAAATGGTCTGGTTGCACTGCGAGATGAACTACTGAGATGGAAAGTCTGAGAAGCCCAGAAACACAGACTTTTCCAGTGAAAGGCTTGACAAACAGTAATGGGCTGAATCAACACAAAGAAATCCTTGTTGTTATTTCAGCTTTTTTTCCCCCCTCTCTTTTGCTTGTAGAATGCCCAAATGCCAGAGAGAGAGACAAAGAGAGAGAGAGAGAGAGAGAGGGGGAGAGAGAGAGAGAGAGAGAGGTAGAATGAGAGAAAACTAAAAAAAAAAGAGAAAGGCAATGAATAAAAGCAACAACTGAACTGAGGAGAAAAGCACTCGTAAACCTAATGTCTTTCCCACTGAAGCCAGCGACTGTAAACAGAAAAGAAGAAGCAAAGGAAGGGAGACAACCTGTAGGATTATGTAGAAAGAGACGTCCTCACTTTTCTGCCCTCCCCTCACTCAACCCCTTTTCTTAGTGTAGCTATAACAACACATCATATTCACTTGGTATGTGTGTCAAGTGATAAGCTAACACACCCACGCACATATCCTAAGGAAAGCCAGTCCCATATGAGTAACATCCAAACAATCAACAAGCTATGTCAAAACACTTCACTTGGTCAATTGCCACAGAAGGCAACAAACTGAAAACCGCAAACCAGAAAGGTAAACTGAGAAACCGCTGAAAAGATAACATGGAATTCAATGGTGGATACCTTGGAAATGGATGATGGGCAAAAAGAATTTTTTTTTTGGCACATCAGTGGAGTACCAGCATCAACTGCGCTACCACACCCCCTTCCCTAGCTGGTGCTCTTTCCAATGTGCTGTATGCATGGGCTGGGAATGATTAGTTAGAGCCTCTCATCCCAAAGCCAAGACTGCTGTGGGAATAAGACCTGGCAACGTAGCTGGAACATACACAACCACACAAAGGCTGCAGAGAGACAGAGACACATGGAGCAAGATATGAAGAGGGGGAATCAAACATATTCAAATCCATAATAGCACACAGACACATATAGAAATATCCATGGATGTAATTGTGCAAGAAAACACACAAAGTCATCTCTTCTTCTCAGCAAATACATCACTTTTAAATCATGGATAATATAATATAATGATATATTCTGATACACTGCAGTTTGACCATCTATGTAAAAATCACATGCTAAAAATGCAGGAAAACATTGTTCACATAATAAAAAAAAATAAGGGATTTGCCACAGCAACTACAAAGTTATCCAAAAGTCAAATTCAGCAAAACCTCCACCATCCTCTATCTCTTTAAGTAATGAGACCCTGCTGAAACCTAACTCCTTATTCCTTATCCTCACATCCCCCCATTTAATACCCATACCTTCCTCCATACATCCCCCTCCATACTTTCCCTGGCTTGTCCCAGAGTTAAAGGATTAGCCTACCTGTTCTCAGTAGAAGCAAGGCAAAGAGAGTAGAGTGCGCGAGATGAGCTTGACTCCCAAAATCCAGTCGAGAAGGGGGGATGAGACTGTGAAGCGGCTGCGAGGGCCTATGGGGTAATTGGACTCGGAGCGCGTGCAGCCAAGACCAAGCAGGTGTGCTCTGTCACGGCAAGGGGAGGAGAGAGAGGGAGAGGGCGAGCGAGGAAGAGAGACAGGAGAGAGAGAGGGAAGAGAGACAGGAGGAGGGAGGGGTCCGACCGCTGAGCTCCTCTCAGGGCTGAAACAATTGGTGGAGAACTTCCCCCGGTCTTCGCTGCGTGCTCCAAGAACAGCTGGAAATGGAGAAGGGAGGAAGGGAGGAAAAAAAAAAAGAGAGAGAGAGAGAGAGAGAGAGAGAGAGAGAGAGAGGAGGAAAAAGGGAGAAAGGGAGAGCGGAAAGAAAAGAAATAAGGGAAAGAGGAGAGAAAGAGGCAGAGACTTGAGTTTAAGGCAATAAGCAGCGACTCGGCCGGCAGCCACCCTCACTGTGTCATCTGGTAATGATAGGTCCTGTGGAGCTTAGGGGAGAATGCTGCACACACACACACACACACACACACGCACACACGCACGCACACACACACACACACACACACACCCTCTCCCTTTCTCTCTCTCACCCTCGCTCTCTGTCATTCATCCTTTAGGGGAATTTGTGTAGCTTCTATACTGAATAACCCCCCTCATTACTTTTGTCTAATCCTTTAAGTATTTAGACTGGCGCCTCCCCCCAATGCACCCCCCCCCCCCCTCCCAATCCTAAGCCCATTCCCCAAACCTTGATTGGGTTTGTTTATGTTGCCTTAATGGACAGAGAGGTCCATTGGAGTCCATTAGGCAGGAGGAGGAGGAAGAGGAAAGGAGAAGGGGGATGTCTTGGTTTTTTCCAATTCTTAGTCCTCATGGCCACTTTACTGTATCTGCCTCACTCTCTCCAGGCATCATGGTTGAAATCTTGCACGTTTCTCTAATGAACAGTGTTGCTTTAACCCGGCACTCTGTGCTCGATGAAGGACCAGATACTCTCAGTGTAGTTCAGATTACTGGCAGTGCTTTTAAAACGTTGTGCTGCTTGGACCGGGCCTGCCTAGGCTGGATTTAATCATGGGGGAGAAAAAAAAAAAAAAAAAAAAAGACACTCTGTTTTTTAACCCTACGTGAGCCAGATCCCATCTTTCTGATCATGACTGGAAGGCAGCAGGATGGCTGCAGTAAGTGGCCAGAGAGGCTGCGTGTCTCAAAGCTGGAGGGTCACAAGTTCAACCCCTGCAACAGCCTATGTCTACATCAACAGCCATGTGTT
The DNA here is from genome assembly GCF_048128805.1 of Centroberyx gerrardi. Classification (NCBI taxonomy): domain Eukaryota; kingdom Metazoa; phylum Chordata; class Actinopteri; order Beryciformes; family Berycidae; genus Centroberyx; species Centroberyx gerrardi. The sequence goes on from NC_136020.1 coordinate 9,225,935, forward strand.
CAGCTGGAGTGTTTTTGAGGAAGTCACTCGACCTTTATCCGCTCGCACAACATCATTCACATCAGCTAAATCTTAACATTTGAATGGAAATGACAACATAGAAAAAGCCATTATATCAGTCATTTCTATTGTGTAAATCCAGACTAAGTTCCTCTCACAACAGACTGAATTTCACCACAGTCAGCTAACATGGATGTGTGTCATTAACTGAAGTTACTAAACATACGTCAATACCAGTCTTGCTTCCTTTTATGCAAAGGTCAGTTTTTCAGGTATATTGGTCAAAGGCTGAGATGTGATGCACTTAGCTGGCATGCATACATCACCAAACCTGACTCAAAAAGATCCCACTTTGATTTACACTACATCATACCGACAGCTGCAGTAGTCCAGGGATTCTGTTTGCTGCTGTTCAGGCGTTAAAGTGTTCCTTTGAAGAGACTGTAAACAGCACAGGGAGGTTTAATCGAACAAAGAGCAGATCAAATGAATGATGAGCCGGGAACATCTGCAGCGGCTGAAGCTGATGCATCCTCCCAGGATGTTTGCTTCGATCCATCCTTGTCTCCCCCCCCCTTCTTCTCATCCGCTCTGTCACTCTGCTTGTATCTTTATTGAACTCTCGATTTTGATCTCGCACACCGCCTAGATCAAAAGGAACGGTAGACTGGATGAGTTTTAGCGTGGAAGAAAGGCTCTGTCTACCTCCCCCCGCTTTCTCCCTCTGTCTTTCTCTCTCTCTGTTCAAGACCTAAACGGATCAGATAGCAGGGAGCAGGTTTTATCCTGCCTGGCTTTTTCTCTCTCAACTTGACTGTCTTTCCCTGCAGAAGGCAAAGGGCAGACCACACACATGGTGGCCTCATGTGTGTCTAAATGGTCCCAGGCCAACTCAGACAAGTTGGTCTCAGGACTCTTCTTTTGGATGGATGAATGCCATATATTGATATTTTTCTTGTCAGTCATTGTAAAATGTGAAAAGCATTGGGTGTTTTAACTAGCAGAGGCATAGAGAAGCCTTAAAGCTGCACTAGACAGGATTTTTATGTAAAAATACACCCATATCACAAATTGGGGCTCACAAATTGAGGCAAATTGGGGAGTGTCCCGTCCCATCCCATAATTGAGACGCCGTAGATTTGCTCAAATTAATTTCAGGTGTCGGGTGTGGTCACTGGCAGAAAAATGCACAGCAAGTGACAAATTGAAACAGCAGCGAGTGAGCGCTCCAGAGAAAGCTGGACTCACCGATGATGGTTGAACCTGCTGTGAAAAGAATGTTTTTCATCTCCACCCCTACCAGACACTACAAAGAAGATTTTTGGGTAATGAATTCCTTTCAAAAATGTATCTCCCACTGACAGCCGGGGCTGCCAAGGTGCAAAGCTGCCTTGAACCAGCTTTAAACCGTTTAGCCCTCCCCCGACTAAACCCCCGAATTACAAATGATTGATGATGAACTTCAACACAGGTTTAGTATCACTAACCTGAACTGAACTAACTCACTTAAAGTTCTCGGTTTGCGAGGAGGCATCATTTTCTACTGCAGTAATGTGTGTAAATGTATGAATATGTATGAGTGTGTCAAACAGAACGTATGCAAAACGAAATAATGCACAAGATGATGAATGTGTGCGTTTCATCGTCTGGAGATGAAACGAATCCTTCACAGGCTCAGAGAAGCTCAAATTGAATCCGCAGAAGGGAGGAAGGGGAAGAAAAGAAGAGCAGCACGGAAAGAGGTCAGAGGCCGGGATGATTACTGCATGATGTGAACTGTTGGACAAAGCCCTGCGGCATCATGCGTCCAACACAAACGCTGAGATCATACCTGGCACATTATGCAATAACGAGTTCGAGAGAGGAGACGGAGGAGGAGATGAGGAGTCGCACCAGGGGGAAAGAAGAAACCGTCTATCTTTGGCGGATGATGGAAGACAGGTGACTTATAATAGAGTGAGGAGACAGGGGTTTGGTTGCTCAGGGACATTTTGACAGGACACATGGCTGTTGATATGCTGTATATTGACTGTTATGGAGACCTATAAAGTATCCGGGCTGCGGTGGCTTTGAGCAAGACGCTGAATCCCTACCAGCTCCAGGGTTGCTGTTCTAGCTGACCCTGACCTCTGATCTCCCCCAGGCCAACAAAAAGAGAATGTCCCTATGGGGATCAATAAAGAATCATATTACACACATTAACCAAGGCCACCCGTGTTCTCATATCTGCATTATGACGAACCACAACTTCACACAACGGCATCATGTTTCATTCCTGACTGCAATATCTGTCGCCGTTTCCCCCCAAATTGAAGGACTATACTACCAGAGGGAAAGAAGAAGAGATAAAGAGGCAAAAAGAGGCTTAGGGATGTCAAAACATCGAGAGAAATGAATCAAAGGAGGGAAGAGAGATGAGGGAGTGGGGTCAATGAATTTGACCTCTTTTAAAGCTGGGCTTTCAGGTGGCCTCGTAAAGTTTTCCGTGTGTGTGTGTGTGTGTGTGTGTGTGTTAGAGAGAGAGAGAGAGAGAGAGAGAGAGAGAGAGTGAGGGAGAGGATTAGCAGGAGTTTGCAGGCATTTACCTGTGCTTAGTAGAAAAGAGGCTGCAGAGGGAGGTCAAGGGGTCCATTTCAAGTAATGACCTCCACCGTCTCTTCTTTTTGTAGTAAACCACAGAGGATTTGCCAAAAACAAAAGGGCAGAACAGTCGTATAGAACTGTCCATGGACAATTGTGATTCTTTGGAGAGAGAGAGAGGTTGCAAATCCTCATCTTTCATGTTTGTCAGTACACATTATAATCATTATTAATAAACCTTGAACTTGTTTTAATCGAGCTCATATACAAATAATATATCAGTCTATTAATAATAATCTCAAGGTTAAATTCAAGATGATATCTGAATAGGATTTTTGAAATAGGTTTTTTGGAAATTTGATGTTTTTTTGGTTTGTTTTTTTTGTATTACAGACCAGTCTTTATGAGTTTATATGTCTGACATATTAAGTATATGTGACATGTAGAGACATATAGAGACTTCTGTAGGTGGGCTTGCCTGTGTCGACGTGTCCAAATGGCGAGGCTAGCATGTCCACACACACACACACATACACACACACACACACACACAGATTTCTGGAAAGAGCCAGAGGCTAAACGTCTCTCTATCCATCTCTCTGTCTATTACTCTGCACATTACTCGGATTACATCTAGAATTGTTTTGCTCTCTTTCTCTCTCTTAAATCACACATTTTCCAAGCCAACCTACACTACAAGACCGTTCAAAACACCCGTACACCTACTGCTCTCACACTCGCTCCTCCTCTCCACTGGTGTGTGTTAGAACAGAATATGTGGAAACACAATCATTTTGGGGCCATTAATGTCGGTCAGTGATGCCCTAAAGTGAAATGATGTATAAGAGCGCTAATGACAAAACATTATGTTGATATAAAGAGGTTATTATGGGTTATACTTTTAGGCCCTGGACAGGTTTGATCGATGGAAGCCAGAGTGGATGTCGGGTGTGGTTTGCATGTGAGAAGTAGCTGTGGGGAAAGTCTAGATGAACGACTTGTTTCAACACCTTGCACTGCTTGTCGGTAGTTCATTCATACTTTACTGCATCTTTTTGAGTGAATCTTTTTCCAACGGTGTAACAGAAATTCTGATGAAAATCTGATGCTAAGAAAGTACTGGCACAGTTTTCTCACTTGATAACAATCATTGTTGCTGATTTGAAGAAACACTAGCGAAGTATTTCTTCCTTACTTCGAAAAGTATATATTCTTACGTACAGCAGTGGCCTCTGGGAGTAGTTGGAGGGGGAGGGAGGGTTACACATATTCACACACACACACACACACACTGAAGCAGTTGAGGGTTCAAAGCCTTGCTCCAGGATACTTTGACGGTATCTTCTGAGGGAAGGCAGAGTGTTGCTTATTCACTTCTTCCGCACCGATTATATCAGCCATCTTGGACTTGAACCAACAACATTCCAGTCACAAGCCCACTTCTCCATCCCTGTATACTCAACACAACATGCAACTCGCAGAGTCACCAAATCTAGGGAAAAAACATCCTTGTCATGCTCTCGCACCGAAAATGACCCGGTATGTCGTTTGCGGTCAGCTAGGCAATAGCTGTACTTCTCCATAACGAGCTAAAATGATGTTTCATTTAGAGAGTCAGTGCAGGGGGAGCTTTGATGTGGCTTGGTTTACAGAGCCAGTGAAGGGGGATGTGATGGTCGCTGAATCACTCCATGTGTGAAATTGTAAAGCCAGATGATACGTAATGGACTCCCCAGTACCCAGTTACCCACTTTGGTTCAATTAGTGACCAGTTGCAGGTTGTACTTCTGATTCAGCAGCATGCTTTTCCGCCACCATGATAATCCATCCATTTATGCAGTAAATAGCTGAAACTAGCATATGAAAACCCCTACAATACCCATTTCCAAAATTGGCTCTTCACAGCAATACTGCACATTGGTTAGGTTCTTTGCTGAGGAAATACACAAGATTTTAGATTTGGATTTTACGCCATATGCCTCTCATTGTGAATGACAAACCAACGGAAGGCTTTAACGTCGTGTGTGTAGGACTGCAGCAGAAGCTGTACACACAAATCCCATGCCAGACTCCCTAAGCATTTCAGCAGGAGTGAGGCGGAGGAGCTCTGTCATTCCCATCTCTGACTGGACTATCTCAGACGTGATGGGCAAAACAGACCCCAAACACACACACGCACACGCACACGCACACACACACACACACACACACACACACACACACAAACGCAGAGTAGAGGCACCAACGATGGCACTGACAGCCCAACAATTGGGTTCCGGGCCAGCGGTACTGTGGGAATTGACCTTATTTAGACCAATCAAAGTGAGGCTGTGTGTTGATACTTATTCATATGGTAATTACACTGGAGGAATCCCGTCAATTTGGTTCGCTGTTGACACCCTTCCCTTTAAGTCATGAGGGGCCAATTGGACACACACACACACACACAAGCATGCTTACACACACACACACACACACACACACACACACACACACTAGCCTGGGCAGTCAACTGCTATCGTTAATGGTTACTTTTCATGGGTGAGGTGAAGCGAGTGCCAGGCTGACAGTCTGATAAACCATTATGGCAAAATAAAATGCAGTAACTATGCCATTAGTGGCCTAGTGAAATTTGCTAACTGGAAAGTCTCAGCATCGAAGGACATGCCGTTCCCATTAAAAGCCATTAATTATACTGTATGTTCACACACATAAATACAGCAGAATGTACTTGACCCTTAGCAACAAACTTTTCAATAAAATGGACGCACTAACCCGCAGAATGAATAGATAATTAATGAATAGCAGATAAGATGGAAATTATAATTTGGAGGACATGGACTTTGTCCCGCATCATTTTTACACATTTAGTCCAAATTAGTTCCATTCAGTGTGTGAGAAGGTGAGATGACAACAACACTGAATAGCATCTCCGTTTACCGAAGGATACGTTCATCGCCTATTGTCATAACAGTGTACGCCCACACAAAGCCCCTTTCAGGGAGGCGACTCTGGCATTCAGTGTTTCTCCCTTGGCCCCACATGGCGCTACAAAAAAACTCACACAGGCGACGGAAACGCTCGCTCAAGTGATGTTTTGGTATAAACTCGGCCATTCAACGCCAGCAAGACTTTTTGTCTCCATGGCGACAGACTCCCGCTTGGCGGAAAGCGAAGTGAAAAAGGGAACACTTCACGAGCGGCCAAGTTTACATCACACCCTGTAATAAAGGAGAGGGATATGGTGAAATAGGCAAACACAGCTGCCTGGCCGGTGAGCGGTATACTATTAAAACATTGATTAATTGTGATTGCATGGTTTTAAAAGAGGGGGAAGAGGGATTGAGGTTATTATAGATAAGCATTTTCAAAGCCGAGTCTCAGAGAGTAAGGCAGTACATGGACTATGGGACACATATGAGTTAATGAGCAGTCAGTGACCGGTGCTGTCTGCCCAGTGCAGCCTTTACATAATAACATCATTCACTTAATCTCATTTTAAATACCTAGTCAAACACAGCTGCCTGGCTGCTGAACAGTAAAGCATTAGAGCATTGATTTAATGTGATTGCATGGTTTTAAAATGGGGGAAGTGGGATTAAAGTTATAATAGATTACATTAAAACAAGAAAGGGCACTCTTGTAATATGCAATAGGATACTTATTAAAGTACACATATTAAGGAGATGGTCTACAAAGTATGGAGTATTTATAAGGGATCTCAGGAACAAAACATGCAGTGTTTCGCTTTGTACACTACCTTGTTTTTTGTGCGCATCAATAGTACACTGAATACCCTGTGGCATATAACAAAAACCCACTGTTTTATTTTGGTAATTCCCTGGCCTCCTCAGACTCTTGTTGTGCCAACTTTTTTACATCTTGCAGCCAGATCAAGCATCTTGAAGCGGAGTTTCGGAGAGTAAGTGGGTGTGCAGACTGTCATGCAGGACCGTCTTAATGCGCCGCGAGGCTGGGCTGGAACCACAATCTGCACATCCAACAGATCAACACGACCAGAATGGAATGTATTTTTCCATTACGTTGAGTACTTAACCATATCACATCCTGTTAACTTGATATGAGCATGAGTCATCAAGTAGTAGATGAAGCCCACTGATGATAAAATCCTCACTTTATGAAGTGTTTGCTTTTGTTTGGTGTGATAAGGAGTGTCTGTGGTGTTGGATCAGGTCATGAAGACCTGAGAATATTCGAGGTGAAATAAATCAATCAAACTCTGAATCTCTTGACTCAATTAAAATCTCTCCATCAAAGTTGCCGGAATTGTTACTGGCACCTACTGATTTTATTGCAAACAAAGACATTTTGTAATCAGAGACGTTTTTACAGGCAATCTGTCTTCAGCATGTGGACTATTAATGGATTTCTCAGTTCTGGAGTTGGCCTGGAATAACCCAGTCTGCATCTTCGTAGACATACACAGTAGTGAAGGCCACATTTTTCAAACAAACATATTCATTTTCAAACATGCATATTGCCATATGATTTAAATAATAGTCAACCATTAATATTGCCTGCCTTTTGTATCTTTTATAGAGCGATCACTTGCTTAATTAAATTTTTATAACATAGTTTAAAAATCACACTGTATTGGCGATATTGCATGACCTCATCTTTTATTTTCTGTGTCCATGGTTGCATTCTCCAATACGTAATTTTGCCTGTTTGCAATTACTGATAATGAGAGTTGGAAAAAAGCGCTTGAACAGCAGCGATGACCATGAATTCACTGGACAGCTCATGCTGGAGGAGGACTGCCCATGAACTCATGTCATGTGTGTTGTTGTACTCGAGTGAAATTTCACTTTAGAGGAAGCTAATGTGGAACAGGCCCACTGCTAATTGACCAGTTCTCAAGGCACCAGTGCAGCCGCAGTGAAGGACCACCGCTGCAAAAACTAACTGAGTCTCACTGTGGTCAGATGGCTGGCAAATGGACTTCTGGAGAATCTGACCAGATAGAAACGACAAACAGCTGACTCACACCTTCCCTCTCTGGTCGCATAAAATTTTGTGAAACGTCTTAAAATGCAAATAACGTGATCTGTGTATGAAAAGTGGGAGAAATACATTTTCCCACCACAAAAGGATTACATGGAGCAGACACATGACCAGAAACAGGCAGTAGTTTGACATATTTGACACTATAAATAGTGCGGTGAGAGTAAAGCTGTGGAGGTCAGGGTGGTTTTTCTTATTTCACCATGAGCAAAACTTTAGCCTAACCTTAACCAAAGTTGTTTTACTTGCTTAAGCATAACCGTTAGCTAACTTTTTCATGTGATGAACACGTAAAAATGTTGTGTCCTTTTCATGCTATTGTCTCATAATCCTTTCGTGGTGGAGGCATGTGATCGTCACATTGTTCATGTCCACAACACGCAATCTGTGTTTCAGAGTTCTTGCGCATTTCATGAAATTTTGTGAGAGTGTGTTGCAATGAAAATGCAGAAACAGGACCTCATCAGTCACGATACAATCTCCTCACCGTGACGTGCGCCATAACCTGCTGTAAGTACAAGTGTTCGCTGAGCGTTTGAAAGACTTCATTAATCCCTTGTATGGATCTGAATGTGTTTGGTGGGCATTTTACTTTCCAGTTCGGTCTGTTTCTGATTTGCTGGGCCGAGGCGAGCGAGCCAAACAGCTCCCTCCACTGCCAGCGGCGCTAGTGCAGCGCTCCCACAGCCATTTGGGATTATAATGAAAGTATGATATGGCAACTGCCAAACTCTTAAACAAAAAGAGCTTTGAGAGACGTATCTGCATTTTCCCTCAATCTTACAATTAGACGCCATGGAAACAAAACAAATGTACCATTCACACTGTGGGCCAATTACAGTGACAGATGACCCTGACCAGTCTTTGCCTGCCAATTGCCCTATACTCTACTTTTTCTATATTACAGATTTATTGGGCGCCAGCAATTATAATTGAATTCGAAGGCAGGTTTATTGTTCTTCATTAACAACATTGAACAATAGAAGAGTGTAAATTCTATAGGAGCTATAGCCTATAGATCTTGAGAAGTGTTTTATAATGAATATTTTTTGTATCCTTGAAGCACAACACATGATCTTTGTGGTGTAAACCCATAACTAACCTGCACTTAAATACCAGAACTAACCAGTATTGTGCACCAGACAGGAGACATTTGTCCATCTGAGTAACGACTCCAGCCAAGGTCAAATAGTTAAAGCAAAGATCCTGAATCACAGCTTCAGTTCCTGTTGAGAAAGAGCAGAGTGGGCGGCTGGTGGATGTCGCAACAGTCATGGTTGGGGGCAGGAATGGAGGATGAGGCTCAATAAGGGAGAGGAATGAACACTTTGGAGGCCACAACATCCTGTGGGCTTTGGGGATATCAAGCCGCACGGGATAAATATTAGTTTGTGCTCTCCCTGCCATTACCTAACATCAGATGCCTATGTTGTGTAAATTCTTCATCAGCTGAGCCTGATCTAGTGCCTGTAGTGCCGCTTAAACTGTTGAGTTCAGTAAGCATCGAGGCTGTTTCGTGAAATTGCTGCGTGACCAAAAGATGTCCCTTGACTGCAGCTCACTCTCTGGAGAAATGTATGCAAAAAAAAAAAGAAAAAACTATTGCAAAAGTGAAGCTGGTTTCAAATTTCTAAGCATCACACAGGTTTCGTAATCAGTGAACAAGTCAAATTGCTTTTTATTTTATTGCCATGTGTGTTTTTTTCACACAATTTCCTTGATGAAGGCTTTTACTAAAAGGAATCTCAGTGTAATCATGTTTTGTTGCTGGATTTATTGAGTTTCATTCCAACAATGGGAGAAAATAGGGAACATTTTGTCAGCATCGACCTCTTTCTGTTTCTTGCGTAACAAGCATCTATTCTAACCTCTATTCTAATCTATTCTATCTATTCTGTAACCTACTGTGTGTGAGTGCAGCAAGTTTCTTCACTAGTGCAAAGTATTTGTTTATGTGCACATTTCTTCTGCCTATTCAACCAGTTATTTTTCCCAGTGTCAGCAAAGCAGACATGATTGCGAATGTCTCCAAACTCAAATGAGGGTATCTATCATAAGGAAGTTGTATTAATCCGTCATGACAGCGTGCATAGGCAAAGGTAGCGCCTAGTCAGCATTTTGTGCGCTTGTGGAATCCACCTAACCAAGACTAATCATGACCAGGCTTGACGCACGCATCGGAAGAAAGAGCACATCACTGCTGCTGTGGTAAGAACCACGGAACCGCAACATCAGTCTCTCTCTTTTTCTAACGTGGATTGAAAGCTTACATGATAATTTATGTGTTGAGTGAGTTTTATGACCCTTGGCCTTTTCAAAAACACATGGGCATCAATGAATATTTTACTTTCTTCCTTCCCTGAAAAATGTACGTGGTTTTCATCCAACAATGGATATTCAGATATCGGTCCAAGTCAAACTGAATGCCACAATTCTTCAGCAATCTAGTTACACTAAATTGTCCTGTCAGTTTTCAAGATGGGGTGAATCTGTCTTAACACCCCGATTGTGTTTAATATAGCTATCATCTGATGATTTTGCAGGAATTTGATATGTTTCAAAGGATTATTAATGCGATAAATGCTTGCGTGGCATTTATTATTCAAAGCTTGGCTTGGGTCAGTGTTTTGACCATGAATAAATATGGAAATATGGAACGAAACATAAACCTCACAGATTGTGAAATGATTTATGATATCCCAGGTGTATTTTGCAAAATGTAAATTCCCCTCTGTGGGACAGGAGCAGGCATAAAAAAGGAATATGTCAATCTGTATTACACCTCCGTGCTCACAGAGCCTCAAACAGCTGTTTCCTCTCTGAATGTTGATAAATGATTTTGAGAAGGTGGTTGGGTTCCTCGCATATCAAACGGATGCACGACAGCAGTTTCATGTCAAATTTACACTTTCACCGTGTCACTGTGACATTTTTGTGAATGCATAGTTTAGCTACGCTAGATGCAGATTTATGCCCCTTTGGAAAATAGGGAGAATATTAGAGTGCTTTAGTGGAAAAAGCCAGACTGGCTGTAAAGCGGGTGATGTCTTCACCAGGCGAGCCGAGGCTCTCGGGTGTCATTTGGCTCGTCTGGGGCAGAACGTGTCTGACTGGGAAACGCATTACCAGCCGAACCCCGCCATGGCATCGGCAGCTCACACTGGCAGAGTGACTCATCTCTAACAAGGACTGGTTTGTGTCACTGTGTATGTGTATATATGTCTGTGTGTGTGTGTGAGAGAGAGAGAGAGAGAGAGAAAGTCCGAAAGAGTGTTTATGGATGTAAAGAGTGCTAATGTGGTGATGATATGAAAGAGAGAGAGAGATAGAGAGAGAGAGAGAGAGGTGTATGAGGCTGGTAAGAGGCGAGAGAAATCCGAGGTCACCATGGAAGTTTTATTCATAACCCCTTTGCTAATAGCACCGAATATAAAAAAGTACAGTAAAGGGAGATCCTCATATTCCAAATAAACACTAGTCATCCAGCTCTGTTACTTTAGGGGAAGCACAACTGCCAAATAACTAGATAAACAGATGTTTGACATCACACACACACACACACACACACTCGTATACACACACACACACACACACACACACACACACTCGTACACACACACACACACACACACACACACACACACACACTCGTAAAGAGCGGGAAATATATTAAGCAATATTTGAGGAATGCACTAATCCAACAGAGATAAGCTGTTTTTAGTCACTGAGGTTCTAGTGAAGGGCCAGACAGTTGTTTCATAAAATGTCAGATGACTTCAGTATTATTCACCATAGCACAAATATTACATAAAATATCCCCAGCAGCACATGTTTTGAGAGTAGGAGACATGGATTGTAAGCAAGTTGTCAACGAAACCGGAGCAAAATGTTCTTGGAACAACAGCATACCTAACTATCTGTCCATTCATTATCCATTTGGAGAAGAGATTCTGTGAAACACAGTGGGAGGCTGGTGAATGAACACATTTTTCTGTAAATAACATTAGACTGTTGTAAACTAAGAAATCAATCAGGGAGACTCTGGAAAATATGAAAATGATTTATTTAAAGAGATTTGGTGAGACTCCCCATCTAATTGATTTAATAAGTGAAATCAATGAGGATAATGGCTTTTACCTGGATTCAGTGTACTTCATGAAAAGAGTGAGCGCCCCTAATATTTTGTGCATTCAGTGTATATTACATAGTTATATTACATTAGTTAGTTAGTTATGTTTGTCTGTCTGTTTGTCTGTCTGATTGTCTATTTGTTTGTCTGTTTGTCTGTTTGTTTGTCTGTTGGTCTGTTTGTCTGTCTGATTGTCTATTTGTTTGTCTGTTTGTCTGTTTGTTTGTCTGTTGGTCTGTTTGTCTGTCTGATTGTCTATTTGTTTGTCTGTTTGTTTGTCTGTTTGTCTGTTTGTCTGTTAGATTCTCAGATTCTCATAAAAAGGCACGCCATTTAGACATAACTGCCCTACCAATTTTTCCAAAACTTGGTCCAGCGGTAGAAGGGCAGCCCTAATGGCCACTGAACAGATACAGAGCTGACTGGCCAGGTGGTGTTGTGATAATCGGCTAAAATGCTTAAAAGTAGCAAGGATTTGAACAGGCAGATCTCATGTCCCATTTCAGGTCCAGTCATGAAAATGTTGCATCTCCTAATAAGAAACAAGTTGGTAATGTGGCATGGAAGAAATTATTAACTTTTGGTGAACTGGCATATCTTGACAATTGCATAGCATTGGTGGCAATACATCCATGGTTGGCGGAGGTATGCGCTCTACTGAGTGCCATCTGGTTACATTTGCATTGAGGCCTGTTGTGGACGGCTTCAGTTTCTTTGGTTGTAGCTTTCCTGTTTCAAACGGATCCTTGAATTTGGCTTCCTCAGTGTGTGCCACGACTGAGCGTTCCTGCCTGGTTATTGCTAGCAGACCACTGCAAGCCCTATTGATATTATCACTGACTTGGCAGGGTGTTTGCTTCACAGGGCTGAAATCCCAGTGATCCACTGGAAAAAGTTTTACCAAACATCTTGAACCGTTATACAGCAACATGGGAATCCAAGCCCATCTTGAGCTATTCGTAGACCTGTCTAATTGTCTCTTGCTCTTGGATTACGCTATAAAACTGTGAAAACTGAACAAATCAGCTGATATAATCAAAATATAAAGCAAGCTGCAAATTCTAATTGGTTTTTTCCATTTTTAAATTGGCTTGGCAAGAGCGACACTAAGGATAATCCCTCTTTCTTCTTCTCTTGTTTTCTTCCTACCTTTTTATCAGCAGTTCCTGACCTTTCTGGGCCTGAGCCATGTCTAAACTTTTGACACTCTTACTTAATGTTTTTTTTCCTGCCTCTTGTTCAGACACGTCCATTTAAAAAAAAAAAAAAGAGGTGTGATATTTGGTCTACTTCATTCCTCATAAGCTATCATGGAATCCACACCCTGCGCTGGCTAGCACAGCATATGTGTCAGAGCTTTTGGTGAAAGGAAGGTCAACCGTCTTTCTTCACGGCGAATTTAGGCCAGACGAGTCTTAAGCACCGGTGGCAGCACTAACTGAACAGAGAGCGCCTGGTAAACTGCTTGACCAAAACACTTCCTTTGTCTACACTGGGGCCCGTCGCCAGCCAGACAGACAGCAAGACAGACAGCAAGACAGACAGCAAGACAGACAGCAAGACAGACAGATGGCACTGTTTTTACCCTGAGAAAGGTTTACTGCTCCCCTGCTCCATCCACATTTATCATTTTGCCTGCCAGGGAGTAGCAGTCCAACTTCCCTTTTTAGCTTTCTGACTTTTTAGGTTTATTTCTTCAGAGTGTGTGGTAGGCTACCGTGCAAGCCCTGCAAGCTTGTTACAGAACGTTATGCGACCGGGTTGGAGAAACCGAACCAAAAACACAGAGTGGAGCGTCCGTCCTTTACGCACCGCCTGTCTTTGTTGCTTGGCGCTTCTTCAAGTAAAATCATTCACATTCCACGGTTTGTTCTTTATAGCACTGTTGAGGGCATAAAATAACGTTTGTGTGTTTTGATTTAGGAGCCAGGATTCATCATTTCCCGTGTTATTATTCAATATGGCATGCTCATTATTAACTCCCGATTCGTCAGTGACATCAGGCCGTAACTATCGAAGCGTATTCTATATTTCTCTTATTGCTAGGAATGCAGCCGTGGTTAGTGAATTCCAAAACTCGCAAGGGATGGAAATGGGATTAGAGCCACAGCTGGCAGGATCCCCTCTTATTCCATGTGATTACATTTCAGGTGGTAGGAACAGTTTGTACAGGACCACAGGAGAACACTCGTCGGGAGATGGAGAGGGCTTGTGAGCACCTGTAATGTGCAAGACACATGTGAAGGCCCGTCTCAAAACAGCGGCGCATACTGAAGAAGAGAAAGAGGAGAGAGGAGCTGCATAAGAGGAAGGGAGGAACAGAACGAGGCAAAACAAGAGGGAAAGAGGGAGCGGCAGAGGCAGAGAGAGAGTTGGTGGAGCCAATTAGGTGTTGGCCACATCTGTTCTCTCCCAGACTCTTGATAATTCATCTGTGGTCAATGGCAGACCAGCTTTGCATGGAACGGATGAGATGCGGTCAAACCATTCTCCAGCGTTCTCATGCAGCCTTCCAAAATGCCGGGAACGCTCCAAAACTTTCAAAAGTCCCGGAGTCTTCCAATGTAATTTGGATTTTGATGAAATCAAATGTTTTTGTAGTGGCAATCTCTCACCAACCCACCGGTAATATAGCAGCCAATGTACTGCAGGGAATGAGAGGGTAGGAGGCCAGTTACTAACTCTAGGTCTCTACTTGTTGGACCCAGCATTTCTGATCCAGAACTTCTGTCTGACTGTCTGAATCTGGATGGATACTTTAGCTCTAAAAAGACCTGCGGGCCAAAGGATCGTTCAGTTGCTCTTGGATCAGTGTAGGTTTACTCTAGAGTCTGCCCCCATTCTTTCCACATATTTCACATATTCACATCCAAGTTTGCGTGGTTTTGCAGTGTCTGTCCTCTCTGTAGTCTACAATGGATGGGAGAGATGACCACACAAATGGAGAGAGAGGTGTGGTCAGTGTGTTTCCACCTTCCCTTGTGGTGCAAAACTTATTCCCAATATTCTCACATGGCTGCTAGAAAATTACTCACACCTCGTAAAAGTGATCTGAACTGCTGTGTTTTATTACTTTAGCTCTCAAAGATGAGAACCTCCTTTTTTTAATCACAGTCACACAGACAAACCACATCATTGTAAACAGTCCTCATTCACTGGCTGTGCATCAATAGGCTACTCCTGATAGTTTAACCTAAATTGCAAGTGTAGCTTTTATTTCCCCTCTGTCAATCCATGTAGAAGAGGCTGCAAAACGCTTGCCTGCGATGCAGTCCATTAATCCAAGAAGCTGCCTCACCGCCATATATCATTTAGCAAATATAAGCAAACTGAAGCTTTTTTTAATAATCACATTTTTGCTCTTGATATCCAAGTTTAAGGTGGACTTTGCAGCTCACTCCTCTGACAGTAACTCTATTCAGAGCCGTCTGCATTATGAGAGGCCTTGACCATAGAGAGAACTGGAGGTCTAATGGATGGTAAGAGGCGAAGGTTGGTTAGAGCTGAGTCAGAGACAGAACATCTTGGTTTCATTAAAATTCAATGAAAACAGGAAAGGTACAACAAGTGGTTTCACAAAAAACAGACTCAGAGGCGGTGAGGGAAAAAGCACTTAAAGTAAAAGACGCACTTTCAGCTTGAAGAGCGAAGTGATCGAGGCCCTAGATACTTCTTACAGCAGTGGTGTGTGACTTTGCTCTACAGTATGTGTTGCATATTGTTATGACACTGCTATGAACTTTGAACATGACAGGAAAACGAAAAAAAAAGCAACACAGTCTCATAAAATTTTGTGAAATGAGCGCAAACATACAGTAGTGTATCATATATTATCTTTGAGTTAATCTGAATATAGTAATTTAAAAAGTTTCCTATACACAGCCATCACTTCTGAATACTTGCACTGCTCTATTTAACAGAGCCAAATGGAGGCAGGAGGATCAGTCTCAGATTAGAGGAGACAGGCCAGCAGAGTTCAGGTTACTAGATGATGTACAAAGTTAATAAAGCTAAAATAAATGTATTCCTGGTTTTGCTAAAGCTGTTGTTGATGCCATAAAAGTGATGCCCATCTCATAACTGGTACCCTTGTACACAATAATATTCAGTTCGCAAGTCTCAAAATGGTGCATTAATTTAGACCAGTGATAAGGATTACTATGTCAGAGTCATGTGGTTATCTGAAATTAATCAACACCCCTCCAGCCAATCAGAATCAATTCATCCAGCACGCGTATAAATAATATTAATGGATTATATTTTGAGAGCTGATTTTTTGTCACGTCATGTTTCCTCTAGCAGGAGGAAGTTGAGCCAGTTTTGAGGAAAGTGGCGGAAAATAGTGATACTCAAGTATGATCACCTTTAAATGGGAAAATGCTAGTAAAATATGAAACAAGTGAATTGTATTTTTTAAAGGTAATCTTGTCCATTCTATCAATATCATAGGAAATGCAATGCATAGGAAGTGCAAAATGCCTCTGATTGCCTGCATTGCCCCAAAATGTACTGTATGGCCACACAGTAGCTGCATGGTATATGAGCCAGTGGGCCCTATTCAGATCAGGAGTGGAAAACAACATTTTGGGGTCTTTGTAAACCATGACTTTACATTACGAGGCCTTTGGACAATAATGCAGCGCTTTACTGCTAAAGCGCTATAGATAAACTGAGGGGAACACTCACTGTGACAGTGCCATGGTGACACCTTCAAAACAAATGTTAGGTTATTATAGTGGGAATTTCAGGAGCCCTTCGACTGCAGGGCAGTAAATGTAAAGTTAGTGACAGCATCATCATGTATCAGGCTCTGGCTTAGGGCCCCCCCTGAGCTCTTGGGCCCCTGGGCCTGTGCCCAGTTAGCCCATTCAGTAATCCATCCATGGGGTCAGGGAGACAGCAGAGAGCAGCCACACCAACCAAACCCCAGGTCCAGGGCAGGACACTGCACCCATGGCTTCACTACAGCCTTTTTCTGTTTATTTTGTT
Source organism: Centroberyx gerrardi (assembly GCF_048128805.1). Classification (NCBI taxonomy): domain Eukaryota; kingdom Metazoa; phylum Chordata; class Actinopteri; order Beryciformes; family Berycidae; genus Centroberyx; species Centroberyx gerrardi. The sequence goes on from NC_136020.1 coordinate 9,242,658, forward strand.
TTCAGCTGTTAGTGTTCAGTGTGATGGAAATCTCCCATCAAATTATAATAATTACGTAAATCAATTCCATTCCATTATAATACAGAGATATGTTATAAGATAACAACTTACAAGTTACACATCGTTTAGCGATGTGTAACTTGGCTTGTAGAGTGCCCCAAATGATACCCAATTTGTTCTGTAGGGTAAAATACATGCAATGTTCCTCCCCGGTTCAGCCCCACATTACTTGGGCTCAGCCCCAAATGTATTCAAACCTTGGTGACGCTCCTGGCTAGCGGTTACGTTTAGGCAAGTAATAGAACAAACTTAAAGTTAGGGTTAGGTTTAAGTAACTAAAGATTTGGTTATAGGGAAAGGCTTTGGTCATGGTTAAATAAGAGAAACTGTTGTTAAAAGCTCACTCACAGTAGAAATCCTCTTGGTATGAGTTGGGAATTGAACCTGGGTCATTAGAGTTGAAGGCAAATGTTTACGCCCATCCACCACCCCGACCACAACACCCTCACTTTCTACCACACTAGTTTAATGTCAGACCGCTGTCTGTTTCTAGTTGTGCCTTCTTCACCCAATCCTTTTATGGTGGGAAAAGACATTTTTTGTCACTTTTCATGCACTGAGCACACATATTTGCATTTTAAAACAGTAAAAATGCTCATTTCACAACATTTCTGGAGACCAGGCTCAAAAGATGAGAGTTACTACAAATATTTTTTGGAGCTAGGATAAATTGCAAACAAGTTGTTGTGGGGTTGTACAGTAGGGTTCAGGGCTGAAGCAACACAACATGCCATTAGACCGCATGTTACATATAGAATCAATATCAGACCAAATCCAAAACAGATATTACATTTCTGGATCCCAGTGTTTCTCTTGTGGTATAAGAATTCATATTTGGAATTCTTAGCTGACAGAATCATTTTGATAATCCTTTTGTCAGCGTTACAATGGAAATTACAGTAATATCGAGTTTTGACAAAAAAAAGTCTCCAAAGTACAGCGTACAAAAACCCTGCACTAGGCTTGGAACTGTGAACTACAATCACGGTCAAGGAACGTTAAATGATCCTTTGGCGTGAGATATAAGACATCCAGGTCACCCACTAAGGCCTTTTCCCATAATCCCCCTCTGTTTAACATTCCCTCTGTGAGTCACTTTGATGATCCTGGAAGAGAGAATGGGCAGATGCTAGACTTGGCTGTAGCATCCTTACACAAAACATGGATAAGATGTCTGATTAAAATAACATTCAATATCTATGGACTGTTGAGAAAGTCCTAAGATGTTTGGCAACATTTGATTTCATGCTACTTTGGCTGTTAGCCTACCGAGCCAGTATGGCAGCAAACTGATTTAATGTCCTTTGGCTTTGAGACTCTGTATTTGGAAGGAGTTGATTCATTAGTTAGGTGTCTATATTTGCCACCTTGACTGCAAAAAATGTCCATCTTAACAAGTTGTTTAGTCTCATATTCAGTTTGAAGATGTTATGTTTTATGACAATAAGTGCAGTGACTTTTTTTCAATGCAGTTTCACTTGTTTCCTGATGTTTCTAGAATAAAAAGAAAATAAAAAAAACCTGTCAGTATCTTGAAACAAGGCAGAATAAGGCAGATCACTGCATTAGTATCAAGAAAATAACTTTTGAGTCAAGAACATTCCTGAAACAAGTTATTTTGTATTGTAAACAAGTGAAATAAGATCATCATATTGTTTTCACTTCTCATGAAAACAAGATTTTAATGTCAATAAGACTCAATGGTAGATTCAATTATTTGTTAAAATGGATATTTTTTGCAGTGGAGAACTTCACTCAATGATCTGGCTGTGCAACCAGGCAAGTTACATGTCATACACTTGACACATCTGTTTTCTGTCTTCCTACGCCCGCTTTCTGGAAATTGTTACACTTTTGTTTCTGATGAAGAGCTAAGTCTATTACAGTATGTTGTTGCCAGTTGTTGCTGAAGTCTCTGCTGATGCAGCAAGAGTAGTGTAGCTTTGAAAGGGGGATCAAAGTCATCCTGACCCAGGTTGGATGTGTGCATAGTGTTTGGGGTTACAGTGTCAAACCTCAAGCAAGATTTAAGATTTAAGTTAAAAACAGAGGAAACTGGAAGAAAATCATTCATCGTAAATTATATAAGGGGGATTCCAACTTTAGTTTCATTACCTACTAAATACAAGCTCAGAATGGGCGGGTAGACAGAAAAATACCCATAACTCTAAACACATGAATGTTTTGCTTTTGTTCAATGTTGAAGATATTACACATTCTAACTATTAGAATTGTGTTACATTTAGTAAACATAGGCAACATAGGCAAGACAACATGTAAGACAATGTGGCCATTTTAGACAAAGTAAATGAAGTAGCAATGGCTGAATTTAGTTGCTTTTATCTTGAGCTGCACGAATTGTTTCCACGCAAACAACGTTTGCTGGTCAGATTGAATTGAATTGAATGAGTGATGAACTTTATAATGAAATGAGTAATTTTTTAAGATGAAAAAGAGTCGATGACTATCTAATGCATATGATTGCCATGAATGTTTGGAATATTTGGAAGCACATATCTGTAAATGCATTTGTAAATTTGCCACTGTCAGACACACTCTGTAAAGTCACTGATGGAAATAAATAGCATCGGCCATGTCAGTCTTTTGGAGAATTTTGCGTTGTTGGCGGTAGATTAATCAGCAGTCCCTCCACTTCTACTTCTACTTTGTGTGTGTGTGTGTGTGTGTGTGTGTCCACTTGGAATGGTATCTTCCCATGTCTAGACTTGCCTCCTTCTCATCAAAGCTTCCAGTCCCCCCTGCCCTCCTTCACTTGCCCTCAGCCTCCGCCACTTCCCCCGCCGCTCACATTGAGGCAGTGTAATACCCACTGAGATCAGAGGCAGAAATCACCTCTAATTTCTCATCGCCACCGCTACTAATTCCCTCCGTGCGGTTTATGGCCGTCAAATTAGAGACGAAGCAGGAAGCGGAGCCAACTCAGATGTCAGATGTTGTTTTAGCGCTAGGTGATGACAGTGTATGTCAGAACACGACTTGCAGTGTCAGTTGATATGTCGACTACTGTGTGCAGCCATAGTCATGTGGCTTACTTTACGTCCAGTGACATCAGAAAAATTCTCCGGAGATCCAAGTGGCCTCGGAGAGTATTTAGTAGTTCTTTCCCCACGTCTCCCTCACCGTTAATGACTCAACTGGCTTTGTCTGCCTCACTTTCTGCTCATTGACATTCACAGCAGACATCAGTAAAAATGGGAGTAGGGGAATGATTGCTTAGGTAACGTCTGCTGCTTAGCATGGAAAACCCGGTGCTCCAGTTCTCATCCTCAGGAGACACGCACCAAGTGAACAAGCGTTCTTAATTATTCCTCTAAATGGCTCTCGGTGTCTGTCTCGGTCTCTCTCTCTCTGTTTCTCTCTATCTCACTCCTTTGCAGTTCACACAATGTTTTGTTAGTGGTGAGCTGGTTTGCCTCATACCGACCTGTCTAGACCTCGATTAATGGTGTTGCCATGGTAACAGCCGACACAGGAAGTGGAGGAAACAAGGGAAGTGCTTCCTGCGGTGATCTTGTTTATATGAAGCAGCTGATTTTTTTTCAGTTCTGGGTCTGAGGTAGACTGATTTTGTTACAGGACAAACAAGTAAGCCACTTAAGATCACTTAGTGTAATTGCCAACAGTAGCCTTGCAGAGTGAGACTTTGTTTTTTATCAACATTAGTGCTGTCATTTTCTAATCTATGCATGTTAAAAGCTAAATATATTTGAGGTTTTGTTGAATTGGCTCTTTCAGATGCCATAGGGAGAATTTGTTTTAATAGATGATAAAACAAACAGTCCTTCCTGAGTAGGAGTTACCAAACGTTGGTCCAGAGATAATGGACCTAATAAAAGGTATGACAAGCAACAAGTGGAATGCCATTAAAGCCTGTCTGTGGCTTTGACGTGCTTTCATTGATATGTTGGTGGACACCTGAAGGCTTCAGGGGTTTTCACTCCCACTTTCACTGGCCTGGCAGAGGCAAGCCAGGAATGGACAGGAAGTCAAAAAGGAAAGTTAACCTTTGACCCCCAGACCAAAGGACCAAATCAGATGAACAAATCAGATGAAGTCTCTTCAGGCTGGTTATGGATAAATATGGACACCTGACACCTGCACAAATTCAAACAAATCGTAAGCTTTAAAGGATAGTATGTTAGGTTCTTAAGGTCCTTTGGTGAAAAAGTCATTTCAATCCATTATATGTCTTTACTTCTACAATCTGCCCATTGATAAGTCCACTGTTTGGGTGCTTTGATTTCAGCATATGAGATTCTGTGTTACTGTAAGCTTTTTTCCCCAACACATGTAGAAAAGCCCGTACGCACGTGCATTGCGGTAATAATGGGAGTAATGTGTGCAGCCTGTCTTCTGACTGGCAGGTAGTTTTGCTGTGGTTTACAATCACCATGATGTTTACATGAATGATTCTGCCACCCACACAACAGTAAGCAGTTTCTTAATGGGAAAGTAAAGAAGAAAAAGACAGAATCAATTCCATACAAGGCTGTTGGCAAGTAAAGGATCGCTAATTTGGAATGTGACATCTCTCCAATCTCCCTCTTCTCTCGCTCTACCCGCTCCCTGGTTTCTGGTGAATGTAGATTTAGGACTCTCTCTGACAGAGTGGCAGCTACATCTCATCGCTTCCATGCTCCATCACTATTAACAAGGAGAGAGACACATATTCAATAGTTTGTATCTTTATCTGTCTGATTCCACTGTAGTTATGACTGTAACCAGATGCTGCAGATGCTAATGTGCTTTGCTTGGTTTGGGCTTAGAGCAAGAGCTGCCGTCCTCCTGCAAAAGAGGAACACACGCTGGCCCCCTTGTGGAGCCCCTGCATAACAGAGTGCATGTGTGTCTGTGCGTGTGTGTGTGTGTGTGAGAGCGTGTGTAGGTGTGTGTGTGTGTGTGTGTGTGTACACTGGATACATGCGTCTGTAGGTCTGTTTATGCAAGCTGTACAGTTTGACGATGTACAGCATGCCAGTCTGCATGTGTGCACTTACGTACGTGTCTGTATCCAAGTCAGTATTAGGAATATTCTACGAGTGTGTGTGTGTGTGTGTGTGTGAGCTAATGCAGGGTCTGTTCTATCTATGTACAGTGTGTGCTCATGCATCTGTGTGTGTGTGTGTGTGTGTGTGTGACTTGTCAGGAGCAGATGATGGGCTGTATGTGTGTGTATAGAGGTCCCTCTGGCTCCCATGGTTTCTCTCTCTATCCCCTCCTCCCTCTCTTTCTCCCCTCCCTCTTTCCTTCTCTCCTTCTCCGTCTCTCCCCCTTCTCTCGGCTAACTCAAGCGCCACCTCCCTCTCGCACATGCAATAGCACTCTGCCGTGAGGCTGGGGCGGCCATTTTAACCCTTTACAGTGAGTCTGGGTGTGTGTGTGTGTGTGTGCTTGTTTTTCTACCCTTGTGAGAACAAGTTTGAGTTTTAGACCTTTGGATTGAGAGAAGTTTTGAGCAGAGTGAGGTCATTTTGGTAAATCCTAACTTCTTTAAGGGGTTTTTATAGTGTTAATGTTTGGGTTTAAGGGTTAGGGAATAATGGAAGGTTCTCACAAGTATAGTAGTGTGTGTGTGTGTGTGTCCCTTTCTGCCAACTGCATTCAATTACTGTATGTGAGAAAGAACGGCCACAAATTACATGCTGTCAGTCACAACCGTCGCCGAAACATGTACACTTCCCTTTTATATGTTTTCTATAAAGTTCTTGTTACAACTTATGAAACCCCTAAGATGCAAGTTCAAATTTCACTAAACTTGCTTCTTGGAATCGAGGCATTTGCGTTTACAAGCTGCCATTAAGGCCAACAAATTCATCACCAACCAAATCCCCAAAGAAACCGCTTTCCAGCTCCCAGTGCATCGTGGGAAGAAGGCCTCCGAGCCGCACGGATCCGAGGAGAGGGACGACGGCTGAATAGCATCACGGCTCTGTCTGTCTGTTTGTCTGTTCGTCTGGCTGGCTCACATCTAGGGTGTGGTTTAATATCCTGTTCCCTCTGTTCTTTCTCTCTCCTTTTTACTCTTCCTTCTCTCTCTTTGCTCGGCAGGATTCGTTGAATGTGGTTAGCATTAGAGCAAAGGACTCATTTTTTAGTATTTCACAGCTGCAGTAGTTTAATTTACGGGAGTTTATGAGTCATTGTTTGTATTACTAGAAAAGCGTATGAATACTAGTTGAAGATTCAACAGTAAAGTCGTGTTATGTAGGTCACATCATAAAACAATTTCACTTTCAACTGGTGGGTTGGAAAGTAATATGCAAACACAGCAAGATCGCTCCATGTCAAGGAAGCGCAGTCGGTCGCAGACAAACTGAGTCACAACCGCAGAGATCCTAATGACAAGATGTTCAAGTATTAACACTTCAAACACATTCAAGAACCATCTCCTTCCAAGCAGAGGAGCGATGGTTGATTAATGGCGGTGCGGTTTTGGCCGGAGCATCAGATGAGATCCCACTGCCTTTATAAGTCGTGTCTGGGCGAAAAAAAGAACAATCGGATGTCATTTGTGGCAGGAAAAGAAATAAAGAGGACAGTTCATTGTAATTAATGTGAATTAATGGGTTGCTAACAATCCCATTCATTAAAGACAGACAGACAAACTCCATTAGAAAGGCCGACGACAGACACAATGATTTGTAACCTACAGGTCACAGTGGCAGATGGGAGAAATACAACAAGCTATCCTGAGAGGCGATGGCAGCAAACACCCTCACTACTAATCCTACACACTTCCCGTTAAGCTTAAATATCAGACTGCATCCAGCACAGGATGCAGAGGTACACAGATAAACTCGCCATCTGCCAAAACAGTTAAATAAGGATATGGGTCAGACTCTATCAAGGGACCAGTTCACATGATGGTTACGTATGGGACTCCCACGCACATTCAGCAGATGTCTGCGGAAACACGTGTGCACACGCAGCTCACTCATTGCACATAGATACTGGCTGCGTGACACATGCATGCACACCTATAGGGATGCACATAGGAACGTGCACGAATGGTCATGCACAATGTAATCTTAAATCATGTGATCTAAAATCTCGAGATTCCAGCTGGTGAGAAAAAGGAGAAGGGAGGGGGGAAAAAATGGGAGAATATGAGGAATGTTCAGGTGATAAAGAGAAAGAAAGAGAGAGTGTGCATGTGTGCGAGAGGGAGGGAGAAAGAGAGGTAAAGAGAGACAGAGAGAGAGAGAGGGAAAAGGAGACAAAAAGAAGGGAGGAAGGTTTCCAGTGGATCCAGGTAGACATGTGGAGTTGTGATACGGGGGTCAGGGTCCTGCTGGACCGTAGGGAGGTGCTGGTGAGCTGCCTGCCCAGCCAAACCTCTTCCCTTCTGGTCACGCGCTGAGCCAATGGAGCCTGGATCCATCCTGCAAGCCCTCCCTCCCTCCCTCCCTCCTTCACTCCCTCTCTCTCTCTTCTTCACTTTTCTCCCCCCCTCTCCCTCCCAGTCCCTCCTTCCCGTCCCCCTCCTCCTGCTCTTCTTTCACAGGCCCTATGGGTGCAGTGCCACGTCGCTGAGTGAGGTTATTAGAGCAAGAGAGAGAGAGAGAGAGAGAGAGCTATGCACCTCCACGTGGGCTAATGCGTTTTCTCTCTTTCTGCTTTCCTATCCTTTCTTTCCTTCTGCTCTCCTCTTGTTCCCTCCTGCCTATAGGAACAAAATCGTCCTTCACTTGTCACCTCCTATATATATTTTTTCCAGGCTCACGGTCAAGTAGAATATTCTCACATTATTGAAAAGGAGGCTCATAAACATCCTCGCTTCTCTGTGAAAATCTTTCATATGACTCATGGCTGTGTGCTTGTGTGTGTGGCGCTCGCATCGCTGAGTTTCCAGTCTGGTGTGAGCCGTAAATATACCATCTTACCCACAAGATAAACTTCCTGAAGCGTATGCATTTTAATTGCCACCATTTCATATTTGGCAACTGGAAATGAGCCAAATTCAGCTCTTAATATTTTGTGTATCTCATTCTATAAAACACGCTGGAAAACAGAGGTGGCCCTGAGCAAAACAGTTTTCCCTATACATCATTGCCATCTAGTGGCTATTTTATTAATAGCACATTTAAATTCTATCACTGAGTCCTTGATATTAGCATATTTATACAAGGAGAATTGAAGTTGAGTAAGAAAAAACAAAAGTTACCACAGGTATATACTGTAGTGTTCAAGTCAACATACAGGTTAATCTTGCCAATAGACACTTGTGGCAAGTCTCTAAAAACTATTTTATACAGCTCTGATTTTTCAAATTATACAACAATCAAATGGGTTATTTTGGGCTTTAATACATTCTATTGAAGAAAGCGCTCTGCTCTACTTTGTTAGTGCCGCTGCACTCCTGCAGCCGCCTGCCAAAGAAATCCAACCACTACACCAGGGCATGGTGACGTCAATATCACCTGATTACTAACAAAGCTCAATAACGCAGGGAAACTATTAATAAGACACACATTTTACGTACATTCTCTGTGAGAAGCTTAACTGAATGATCAGTATAAAGCAGTTGATTTTCAATGCCATTTGACTAAACTTGCACAGCTGAATCATGTTCAACTTGTAAAGTGGATGAGGTTTAATACAATACAATTCAGGTACATTTTAGTTGCATGCAACCAAAAAGCATAAAAACAAGGGACTCACCCCGCTCTATTATTCTGTGTACATCACTGTCACTGAGGCTTTGATGTTGCACAGACGCTGACAACTTAATGATAGTTTTGTTCTCATTTGAATCTCTCATGGAATCATCATTGCGCAAACTGGATATAAAAACAACAATGTTGATTGACTTGTTTATGGGCAGTGGTGAAAATGCTTTACAGTGGAACATTTGGACCAATGTCCATTCATCGCCATGGGAAAGTTGCTGCTGGAGCGTTAACAAGCTGCGCCACCTCTCCGCTGCCAGTGAACCCGGCCCCAAAATCTAAATGATGTTTTTTTCTGACGTTTATTTTCTCCTTCAAATAAGAACCAGGGGTGATGGAGCAGCCAGGCAAAACCCAGCAAGTGAAACACTCAAGTAAATAACAAACATCAGCACATTCATGTCTCATTTTGGCCTATTATAGAGAATTCCTGGTTCTGGTGGTTTTGCTTTGGAGCACTTAGGGAAAATGATTTCAGGCAGAACAATTTATTGTTGTTTGTGGTCCTTGCCTCTTTAAAAAGGAAGAGCTGGAATCAATGCTCAATGAAGTTGGATTAAGGTGAGTACTTTGGCTATACCTAAAAAAACTAAAAACTAACTAAGAAAATATGGCAACTAATAGTCATTCAATTTTGTTGAATAATAATATAGTTGATCTCATCAAAAAAGCTGTAGTAAATCTGATTTATAAAAATAACAAGTGAATTAGTTATGCACGCACCATAAATTTTTAATAAAACAATAAAACTGGATCTTAGAAATCCTGGTCGTCAAAGTCCTTAAATAGAAATCACCATCAACATTGTTACTCATAAAACTTGAACCACAAGTGACATCTTGATAAAGATTATGCAAGATTACTGCATTGCCAAATGGAATGAAAGCCTTGATCAACAACAACTGGGCAAACTTTAGGATGCAGAATTGTCTATGTGCTGAAAAGGTTTCAGAGATACAGATGTCCAACAGCACAGATTATATATTTCCAAATGTGATGGCAGACAGGTGTGGAAGGCAAATGGCCTCTCAACCCTGATATTGAGAGGTGCGCAGAATTACCTAGAGAGCGAATACTGATACTGTCTTCTGTTTTTTGACAATAGACTGACAATAGACTCATAACATAGGAAAATCATACAGTAATTCTGTATTTCTGGATGCTTCATGCTATCACTTCTTTGTACCATGACTCTGACCCAGGGAAACAAGCCCGGACCTGAAACACCACTACAAACTTCTCTCTTGGTAAATCTGGACACCAATTAGCATTGTGGGTGACAAACCATGAGTCTCCCACATTTGATTGTCACATACATATCACTGATAATTTTTGTTGAACATCTGTAATCCTGTTCTTGGTACTAATTCTGGAGAAAGAAGGCATATTTAGGGGAGTAACATTTGGCAGTAACATATGAGGACACACACTAGTTGTCCCTATTGAGCCGACTGGAGAAGAGTGGTACAGAGTTTCTTTGAGGCACTGGACATGCTAGACACCTCTTTTCATCATGTGCTGGATTTACATGCCCAAAAAGTCGGATTGTCTGACCATATGTGGCACAGATGTGATGTGTTTTCTCAGCGCTGTCAAAACATGAAGTCTGAATTCGAGTTTTCTCAGGATCAAATTTGAGCGTGTCTCCTTTTGTGTACTCAGTGAAAAAATATTTACTTCAACTTCAACAAAGTGATATCGTGTGAGAAGAGCACTATGTTTGTGTGTGTGTGTGTGTGTATGCATGCATAAATGTATTTTTCTGTGTGTGAGAAAGAGAGCAGATGGTGTGTGTGTTTGAAGCTACCTCAAAAGGATACGTGGCTGTTTGAGGTTTGTGAAGTCCAGGTTCAGCCCCTCACTCCCACCAGCCATTGCATTATGCTGCTGTATATCTCAAATGAATAGTTAAATGAATAAGCAGATGAAAGCATAGATGTGTATCTTGTAGAATACTAGATAACATGAGCAACGTCTTGGGAGAAAAATCACATAGTTTTGGTCCTGTTTCCCTAGTTTATATCCTGCATGGTAATAGATCCTTCTTGTCAGTATGAACACTTGATGTGAGGATTCTAGATGTAACTCAAGGCTACAAACAGAAGTTTGTGATGCACCAGGTTGCTGGTGTGAATCTGATCATTGATGAATCATAAAATGTCCCATGTTATAGTTGTCAAAATTTTGAACACTTGTATAAAGATATAAGATATGACAGCAACTTTGACAGTGTAGCACCCAGCATAGCGTGTTCATATACGCATCTGAAGAATACTATAGAGAACTTTATTGAATTCACATAGTTTAAAATATTTACACACCATTGAGCTAAGTAGTACTGATGACTTATGTTAGGGTGTTTAATATCACAAAATGAAAATGCCCATGTTCCCAAATACATTTCTTAGGTAATCGGTTTTCAAAAGTAATTCAAATGTCAAATACATTTTTTTTTTGAATTTCTCTGTTTTTTAAGGTAATGGATTGCAGTTTTTGAAATCAGATAACTTTAATCCTGTTGCATGTGATGCATTACTCCCCAACCCTAGAGGCATGTTTGGATAAAACAAAGGAAAAGAAAAAGAAGTCTGTAGACAAAGAATGAGTGCGCTCAAAGAGTGAGGTTGGGAGGGTTACATAAATAACATTTCACAAACCATAAATATATTTTTTACACTGTTGTGCAAGTTCCACCATTGGCTTTTCGCATAGTCACGGTATTCACCGCAAGTCTTGGATGGAACATAAGGAGAGTCACCACCACAAAGAGAAATATTAATCTTTTTTTGACTTGTGCACGTAAATAGTCTCAGCAGTAAGATATTCCATCCTGCACAGTTTGTATCCTTTCTCCTGCAGGTACAGCAGCTCAGTAGAAGTGCACCACTTGGAAACCCCTTAAGCATCTAAAGGCCTGTGCGTCTAAGTTGCCTAGATCAATTAAATTGTGTTCCAGCTGCACTCGTACCAGCCCGCTGAGGCTCGGCGTTTTGTCACCCCAGCAGAAGGCGTCGCGAGGCACTGATTGAATCTTGTTGTGGGTGAGTGCAGCTGAGTGCAGAGTGCGGGGCAGCTGTCTGGGCACCTGGCGCAAGGTGTTGTGGCACAGGTCTAATTGATGCAGTACTGGCAATGTCCTGAATGCGCCTGGTGCCACTCTGAAGATCTTATTCCTTGCCAGGCCTAAGTGTTCCAAGTTTGATAAGGTGAGGAATGTAGCTTTGTTGATGGAAGATATGAGGTTGCCCTCCAGGTTTAGGGTTTTTAGTGACAGGGGAAGGTGTCGAGGGACCTGCTTTAGCCGGTTCCCCTCTAAGTTAAGGCTCTCCAAGTGAGTTGCGTTGAGGAGGGACTCCCTGAGAAGACCCTTGTTTGTCAGTCTGTTAGCACTCAGATCTAGCACCACCAGCTCAGATGTCCCATTGAAGGCCCCTCCGCGGAATCGCTGAATGAGGTTCCCTCTGAGGTACAGCTCCTTGATAGACAGCGGTAGGCCCAGAGGAACTGAGGCTAACTGGTTGCCATCCAGGTTCAGCGTGCGTAGGTTGCCCAGAGGAGCGAGCACTGCACTAGGGAGGGACTCTGACCCGTTCCCCAGGCTGTTGTTGCTGAGGCTGAGAACCAAGAGTCCAGGGCATCGGGCCCAGGCTGCCTCTGACATCACGCTCAGTGGGTTATTGTCCAGACGAAGCTCTTCAAGAGAAGCTGGAAGGTCAGTTGGCACACTTTCCAGGAGGTTCCTATCCAGATAGAGGCGCTTCAGGGCTGGAACCCCCTCAAAGGCCCCTTCTATGGCACCATCTGTTAGACGATTGTTGCTCAACACCAGGAACTCCATAGAGATGTATTCACTGAGTAGGTCCAGCTGGATGCTGTTGATGTGGTTATTCATGAGGAGGATGTAGCGGGCATTATAGGGAATGCCGTAAGGAACCTTGTCCACACCTTTGTCTGAGCACTGGACCACTCTGAAAAACAACAACATGACACATTCAGACTGAGGTTACACTGCACATTGGTGATCTCCAAATGTCAGAAACTGATGCTGCCACTGTCACACTTAATGCCATAACACTTCAGAATAACCAGCAGGAGAGCATCAGAAAATGTAGCTTAATATATATATATATATATATATAATGTATATGAACATATAAACATATGAACTTAAGTTTTTCTGAAAAATTATTCAATATGCTTGATGTGGGCAGGCTAGTCTTACCTTCCATAACAAGCACACTCAGGGGGACAGTAGTTGTCCTTGAAGTAAGGGAAATATGTTGGCTTTGCAGTCTCCTCCTTCTCCTCTGAAGGCTTTTTGGTTTTATTGCCCTTCTTCCCTTTCTTTACCTTGGACTTCTTGCTTTTCTTATTTTTGTAACTTTTGTTGATTTTTGTTGGCTTCATCGCAGGTGTTTCGGCAGTTGGTTGTGTCAGAGGTGGTTTGGCTGAAGATTTGGTCACTTGTGGTTCGGGAGGAGATGCTTTATTTTGCTTCACTGTCGGTTTGGTCTCATTTTCCATTGATTTAAAAGGTTTAGGTTTGCCAATGTGCTGCGAGACTCTTGATTTAGGTGTAGGTTTGACCTGTTTAGTAGTAGAATTATTTTCTTTTGATTTTGATGTAGGTTTTGGCTCTTTCAGTTTAGGTGTAGCTTTTAGGTCTTTGGTTATAAATCTTGCTTCTTTGGGTTTTGCCGTTGCTCCTTGCTCCTTGACAATGAATTCCTTGGCAATGAGTTCAGTCTCTTTTGTTTGGATGATAGTATTTGTCTCCTTTGTGTCTTTTACTTTGTGTGTAGTTCGTAGCTCCTTTGGTGCAAGTTTCATCACTATATTTTTGACCTTGACGTCTTCTGCCTTTTTGCTGATAATTGATACCTTTGCAGTTGGGCCAACTTTGACCTCCAATGGGTTTTGCTTGAGATGATGTCCAGGACTCTCTGTCACTTTGAGCACCTCAGTGAGGAGATCATCAACTAGGGAGACAGACCTCACCTCTGCTGCTGGTCTCTGGCTAGGGCCCACTGTTACTGCTAAGACGTGACTGGTGGTTGTAGGAGTGGGAAGAGTGACGGAGGGAAGGAAGAACTGAGGAATAGCTTTTGTGAACGGGGACGGGGGATGAGAGGGTACAACCGGAGGAACTGGGGGGAGCGTAACTGGAGGGACATTATGATGATGAACAGGGGGAGGAGAACTAGGAGGAATTTGAGACTGAGTGATAAGTTGAAGTGTGGCAGGAGTCGCTAATTCCTTTTCCACTTGAGGAGAAGCTGTGCTTAAAGGAGGTGTGAGATTGCTAACAACTATGTGATCTTCCTTTTCTCTCTCTGCTAATTTATTCTGTTCTGCATTGCTTACTTCCTCTCCCTCCTCTGCTATTTTCTTTCCTTCACTATCTCCTTCCTTATTGTCCTCATTTTCTCCTTTCTCTTCCACATATTCTTGTTTTTCATTTAATTGCTTCTTTCCATTCTCGTAATTATCTTCTCTTCTCTCCTCATGAAGACCGATCCCTGCCACCAGCTTGCTCTCTGTCTCCTCTTTCTCTATCCCTTGCTTTTCTTTCTCCATTTGACCACTTTTCATACTTTTCATATGACCATTCACTGTTTTCACCATCATCCCATTTTCTGTGTTATCTGCTAGGATCACTTTCTCTGTCCTACTCTCCTCAAGTTCCTCTCTCTTTTCTGAGTTATCATCTGGATTCAGTCCATCCTCTCTCCCCTCCACTTTGCCCTCTTTATCTGTATCTAAATGGTCCTCTATCAACCCATCTTCAGTATCAGCAACAGCTGAGTCTTCCTCTCTTTTTGTTTCTCCCCCTAAGGTCATATTCTCAGAAACTGTCTTAGTGAAACCTGTTGAGATGTTATCCACTCTCTCTTTCTCAACCATCCTCTTCTTTTCTGGGTCTGTCTCTGGAGTTATCCCCTCTTCTCTCCTCATTTCTTCTACCACCATTTCATTCTTGACAGTCTCCCTCTCAGGGTTTGTCTCTGGTGTTAATCCTTCTTTCCTCTGTTCCTCCTCCTTTTTCCTCTCCTCAGTGAAGGTGGCAGCTGCCTTTTTCTCCTCATTTTCTCTTTCCTCCGCTGATATGGAAGTCTCCGTCAGTCTCTCAGTTCTCCACTCTGACCAGTGGTCCACGTCACTGTCCAGTCCAGCTATCTCTGTGATAGTTAATCCTACAATACAGAGAGCAATCATTCAGACAGCTCATTCAGTTCAATGATTCAGAATAGGCATCTCTCACAAATGCTTCAAGACTTGCTATTAGAAATTACAAATTACAAATATTTTACAAATATTGTAAACCATGTTGCGTAGATATCAGTAACATAGTTACATCCTTTACAACACTTAGCATTCCCTTGAAAAGGCTAATGAAATCATTTGCAAGGAAGTGTTAATGAGCTCTTGTATCATTATTGCGATTAGTAAAAGAGATGACAACTTTATTTTTAAAGTCAAAATTCTTGCAGCAGTATATTCTGTATACAGATACGTGTTGTTACAAATGTTAAGTAGGCTTAATTCTGCACTTACTGGGTTGCAGTACATAGGAATATCCAGATACCGCGAAGAACATAAGCAGGAGAGTGAGCGCTTCCATTTTATCTATAGTAGAATATGACAAAAACATCAGGGGAGGGACTTTCACCCAGAGCATTCATTAATAGCATTTCAATAAATGGAATATAATATACTCTCTAATGAATTTTACTGAACCACATTTTTAGAAACAATATGACACATTAGAGTCCCTTTAAATATCCACAATCTTTTGACAATCTTGTCATACGTGGTTTTAAAACCACATTATTAATTTTCATTCATGCATTTAATACTCTGACAGCCCAGAAATATGGAGGAAGGTTTACAGGTACAGTAAAGCCATTGTTCCATCAGTGTGATTTATGAGTGCTGCTTACCTGATGTGTGCGTAGCCTCCTTATATGTCAAAGTTGAGTTCTTGCATTTGTCAATGTTATCCAGTCGACAACATACCTGCCTCTCTCTATGGAATGAGAGAAGTTAAAAGCTGCTGAGCCAAGCAAGTCCCACAGGAATGGGGCATCCTTTGAATTGCACACACACACACACACACACACACACACACACACACACACACACACACACACACACACAGGCAATAGGTGACTTAATGACCTATTTCAGAGCCCCTCTCTGTATGGGGAGTTTTCACACACACACTCTGGGCCCACAGACGAGCCGTAGGTAATGACTCCTTAAATACCTATATCTGTAAGGGAATTCTCACGCCTAACCTCAACGTCAGAGGAATCTATAGGATCAATAGCGGGAAAGAGGAGCAACTTTAGGAAGAGAGGTCAGAGGTGAGAGTTGGCTTTTACAGTGGCTGCTGTTTGCCCCGCTCTGGGGAGACATTAGCATCCCAGTGCTTACATGGGGGTGACAAGTGGCTCCTGGAAACTGCTTGGTCTTTGACCCATATGCCAATACACTGCTGTGCCAAAGGAAGTCTGGGGACTTTATCTTCTATCAGACTGACAATGTGCTAATGCTAAATAAAAATGTCTTTCTTGCAGTGCAGGTTTGGCAGTGTCTTGTGTTGCTCTTCTCTGAAAGTTAAATCATTATCAGAATTTGACTTGTTATATTACAACTGCTTTAAGTCTTACTACTGAATGAGCTTTATCTCAATAGTAAGACTATGACTGGTCAGTCTACATTTAAAGAGTCCTAATCCAAAATCCATTTTTGGGGGAAAAATCCTTACCAGACGTTTATCATTCAGTATCTTTAAATTATAGCTGATCCATCATTTTTGGAGGAATTTCCCTCCTCGCTTCTAAAAATATTTATTCCATAGCCACCTGGCATATATCTCTTTTTAAAAGATATGGAAATCATCTGGCATTCATAAAAATAGGATTATAGGGTGAACACATTTCAGACAGAGACTATAGGCAGATGTTTTTAGAACAGTGAGCTGAAGAACAAATATCACTGGGCAATTTTCTCTGTGTTCTTCTCAGCTACATTATCTATACTGAAGAAAGGGTTGATTTCTGGTTCCAGCGATCAAATATTCTTTTTACAACCTGTAAATTCTCCGAATTTTTTTTATCCCTGTGTTTTATCATATCATATACAGCCTGCAAATAAAGCCAAACATTCCTTTAAGATTATCCCAACATTCAAATATATCATTTTTGGGGGAAAAATGTTGAGACATTTGACTTTTTTTTTTTTTTACCAAGAATAACTACAGGATTGTAAATCTGTATCTGACAGATATACAAACACATAGACCTACACTTTGACACACATGCACAGGCGGATGTATACAGGCGCACACCCACCCACACAGACACACATACATAAACATGTGTGTTTATGTATGTATATATTCTGTATATGTACAGTGTATGTATATGTATATATATGTACTGTATATATACATTCCCAGAGCATTGGGCCAAAGTATGTTGCAACAGAGACAAGTACAGTATAAAGTCTTTATAGACAGTTTTACATCCTGATGCAGAGTGCATTGGTTCATTTACTGTGTTGTAAAGTGAGGTGGTCCTGAGCTGGATATTTCCTCCAGTGTTTATGAGTTACTTATTGGACCTGAGAACAGGCAGCTGTTCTTATAGCGGGAATACTTTCCCAGAGATGACAAAGCACACACACACATACATGCACACTCTCCGATACACACATGGATGCACATACTGTAGCCTATACATGCACAAGCAGACACACACGCAAAGATGCACGTCCAGAAAATCCAGAAATCCACACTTTGGATCAGGATGTGTTCAACATAGGTGATGTTTAAATACTGACATCTAGTGGAAAAAATATGTTCTTTGAAAATGCGATCATCCAAGACAGAAATTAAAGTGCAATACTTTTGTTGAACACAGAGGGGCAGCATATGCCCACACATTATTCCATGAGTTGCCCTGAGAACAGCTAGTATTGCATAATGTTACATGGGAAAATACAGCAGATGGGTATTAATATCTTGTTTATGCCTGTGCCCGTGTTCATTCGGTGCTTTTGGAACATATGGAAATGCCTTATAAGAATAGCTACCACATGAATATTTAACTACAGGACAACATGACTGGTTGAGATGCAGGACCATAGGAAGAACACACTCTGTGAAGGAGTCTAACACCTTGAGCTGTGGCATCTCATTTCCTGTGGAAGGTGACGTAATGCTTAGGAGAGGAGGTGTGAAAAGCAGCAATAATGGAAGAGAGAAAAGGGAGGGGGAGACAGATACGAGGGGGGGGGGGGCTTATTAGCACTGCACCTGTTTTCCGGGAAAAAAAATACCAGTAAACAGCCCAGTATATGTCTGTGTGTGTGTGGGTGTGTGTGTGTGTGTGTACGCCCATGTTGTATCAGATTTGAGGGATTTAATGTGGGTGTTATCTCCCCTGTTAACAAAATAATGACACACATCCCGTATTGTGGAGAAAAATTGCGACGGAACAATGGTTTCTCTCCCATCAACCCCTTTGGGTCAAATCGACCGCTCTATCCATCTCTCAGAACAGGCTTTGATATCTAATCTACAGCTCTAAAAATCCCTTTCGCAGACATTGCTCGTAATATAAAATCTGTCTGTCTGGGCCTTCGCCTCCTAGCCAAATCAACTCTACAGTCGAACCATTGTTCCCCAGTGCATCCAGCTGCTCAGACAGATGCCCAGCAGCCTCACCAGTTGTCCTCGCTCTCTCTCAGGGTTTTTTACTCTCTGGCCAAGCCACAAAGTAAAAAAAAAAATCACTATAAATGACCCCGAAAATTCATTTTTCTTCAATAGGTCATAGGCTAGAATTGGCATAAGGTCTCCAGTGACGTTACAGCTGGAATTAGGGGTACAGTTCACTTTTTAGGGTGAAAATTATGACAAATTGGCTAGAAAATATCAACCCCGCTCACTGGACAAAGAGTGATCTCACCACCAAGGGAGATACTTAAGGCGAAGTATGTGCCATGTGTTCGTCAGCAGGAGACCGGGGTCAGGGCAGGTAAGCGGCCTCGCAGACCAGTGAGGAATGTACATGAGGGGTCGGTCTGAGAGCGTGTGTGTTGGTGTGTGTGAATGAGTGTGAGTTAGCGTGTGTGTACGTTCGGTGGTGTGCTGCGTGTATCGATGTAGGTGTGCAGGAACGGTGTGGGCTATATGGTAATTAGCCAGATAATTGATGACAACATTAACACCACTTGCCTTGGGGGCTTTTGAATAACACATCATCTAATTTACAGTAAACGGACTAAACATCAATATTATGTAACTGGAGGGCACGAATCCGGGAGGGATGGTGACAGAGAGCGAGTGTCTGAGAAACACTGTAGAGGAGAGAGAAATGAACGAGTCGCATGAGACAGTGGGAAATACAGTCTGAGATAGAGACAGAGAGCGATTAAGACAGAGACAGACTGACAAGAAGGCTGTGTGTGCGAGAATAGCCCCTCCCCCAAACCATCCCATCTGCTGGGAGCCTGTCTGCTGGCGGCAGCGACGGCGAGAGAGAGAGAGGGGGGGGGTTAACAAGGGCAAAGGTCACAGACTGTGATCAGTTTATTGGCTGAGACCCACATTTGCATAGCGCGCAGGACTCCCAGGACAAACAACAACACAATGGAGACGGACTTTCATCCTCCTGTTGTTGTACCAGACCGCGTTCCTCGTGATCACGTGTGTTATTCTTGAGAACTGAATGTTTTGGCCAGACTAGGTGCAATGTGTTCACGTTGTAAATGTGGATAGTATCATTATGCATTGTAAAAACTGTCTAGCCAAGAATAAATGCTTTGATGCAGCAATTCAGTCTTATCTCAACCGCATACCGCCCTGCTATCTCCTCTTGTACGCGCGGATCAATTCCGTGGCGTACAGTAATATCCGTCCAATCCACCAGACCCTGCACTGATCTCACAACATCTTTGGAAAATAGCCTTGGCGGCCTTGCGGGCAGACAGGCTAATTTCACACACTGACCATTTCTCATGCTATCAGAGGTGTAATTTTCCACCTCTGATAACAGTACACAGAGTTTATTTTTTGACAGGGTTTGCTTCAGATATCACGCAGTCCGTTCCCATGAATAGTTCTGGTATCAGGAGGCCAGGAGAGGACAAGGTAAATATTAACAAACATTGACCAGTTCAGGTGTCATTCGCCAGCAGGATGGGAGCCTGGTACCAGTGGGGTCAGTTCATTTTTCTGGGTTATTTATTTAATTTGTGTAGGTTAATGAACACCCAGAATGTTCCTTGTCAGCATTGCAGTCCACTGGCATGAAGATGGGCTGAAGTATCTATTTCATGAAGTCTTGACACCAAACAAAAAAACAAATCACTGAACTCCTTCAATCCAAATTTAAGTTTATATTTTTTTTTCAAGGGAAGGAATGTGTGTCTGTGTGTAAGGGATATGCAGGTGTGCATGTATGTGTGTGAGTGAGTGAGTATGAGACAGAGAGGGAGTGATGCTTTATTCTCTCTGTCTCTACATACTTTCCCCTCTAAGAACACCCAAATATTTCTTCTGCTTCGTCTTCAGAGAGAGGAGGAGCGCCCGCTCGTCATGAGCGGAGGCCACACAAGAGCCTGTAAAACCATGTTGTCTTAACCCTGCCTAGAATAGCTGCAGCAAATTAAACCCGTGTTTTTGTTTTAGTATGGGGTTCTGTGTGTCAGTAAGTTCAACATGGCAGGGAGCTTAAGAGAGAAGAAGGACGAGGGAGGATGGAGGAGGGTGGAAGGGAGGAGAGTTGGAAAAAGAAGAGAAGAAGGGGAATTTATCTGAGATCAAGCCAAGGCACACAGTTTATAGATCAGCGAACGTGCTCTTACGCACTGAGCTTTGCTTTTGTGAACGGTTCCTTTAAATCTCATAGGTCCAATACAAGGACAAACTGGTAAACAACCTATTTCCTTGGCTTTAATTCAGCTTACCTAACCTGCGGGTCAGTCAACTCCTCATAAACATCCATGACACACATGTCCTTGGTCAGGACAGGTTGGCCAAAACAAGGTTGGGTCAGGAGCTGCTGACAGGGACGCACAGAGCGAGCGGTGAGGTAACAGATTGATTATCTAAGCATATGTAGGAACGGGTCAGTGAGGCATCAGGCCAGAACGTGGGAATGAAGTTAATGGGAGTCATTATGTTTGCATCACTTTAATTAAACAGTTGCTTTGCTTGTCTGACGTTTATGAAATACATAAAATATGTAGCAGAACAATGTTTGCTGGTTGTAATGAATCACGCCGCCATTTGTTTTGCCCTCCTGTCTGTCTATAAGCTGTCCTAAGGAAGACTCATCTCTATAATAGATGCTGTCTTGGAGGAATACACTCTGGGAGGCGTATTGATTGCTCTCACACATACACACACAAGCACAATAGATGCTTCCCATGGAGAGGACAAATGATCCACGGGTCTTCGCTCTATGTGGAGAGGAGGCTAAGAGGAGCAATTAAAGGTAGGCTTGACATTTGGTTGCCACATATTGCGCCGTCGCATGAGCAACGCTGAAGAGCTGTGGCTGAGCTGCTGCCTTTGTCCTGTAAATTACCCCATTGTTCCCGCAGAGTGACTCATATGCTACTGAAATCTCCATTAAGCGCATAATGATGATATTGCTCACCGTGTGTGTGTACATGCACGTCTGCGTTCATGAGTGTGTGTGTGCGTGTGTACGCTCAGCCGCTTATTGATTCTACCCACCAAGAAAAGCTCGCCATATGCTACATGACGCATGTGTCAGCACAGCGTATCCCAATCAATCAACTGGTCTCCGCCGCTCGCCTCTCACTCATCCCCTCATCCCTTCATCCCTCTCTGTATACATCCCTCTCTCCCTCCATCCTCCAACACCTTTTACAGCGATTGAGTAAACAAGTGTGAAATGTGCGAGCGGAAAACTGTAAATTGGTTGTAACGCTGTTGATGGTGATGATGCCGCTGCAGCAGGACAGAGGGACAGATGGACAAACAGTGTTTTGCTGGGTGATGTGGGTCATTGGGCCTGGTTAACAATTCTCCAAAGCTATTAAGCAATCTGTCATGCTGCAAAACAAGGCTGCGGACCGACACAGACAAGGTCAAAGTTGGATTTTTTTTTTTCCTCCCCTGATTTCCTCTTGCTGTGCAGCATAACAAATAAACTGCGTAGTGGCGATTTTCTAAATATACTGCCATCACTTAACTGATATATTGCCAGGAAAGGTATTCTGTGTTGCAGCTCACATACACACACAATGATGTGATAAATATTACAGTGGCTAAACTGTGATCTCCAGGTGGTGATCAACATGAGGCAAACAACTACCAATATAAACAGGAAATCATTCCTGCTTTTTCTCTTGTACCTATCTATATATATGTCATAAAGATTCATGTCAGCCTACAAAGTTGGGTAAACTGAGTTTAGCATACAAATAAAGACATAAAAGATAAAGACATAAAATCTATTACCTATTAACTGCAATTCCCCTTTCAGTTATGGGAAACACTGAAGCCAACAGAAAAAGTGTTGCGCAGAAAAGCTTTTTTAATTATTTCCATAAAATGAATCTGAATCTGTCTTGATTGTGTGTGCGTGTGTGCGTGTGTGCGTGTGTGTGTGGTGTGTGTGTGTGTGTGTGTGTGTGTGTGGCGAGGGGCCCTTGTTATTACGTCCTGCTGCTTTTCAATGGAACAGCTGTGTGGGCCCAGCGCTCCAAACAAGGCACAGGCTGCCTGGCAACTGCCCTCCCATTGGCCAACATTCCACCTCCTTCGACCAATCACAGGAGCCACAAGATGAGGAAGTGAAGGGGGGAAAAACACAGCGAGAACAGAGAGGATTGTGTGAAAAGTTGTGCAGTGAAAAACATGAGTTCTGCTCGGAGTCAGAGGAGGCAGACGCTTGAGCTCGCGTTTCCAACCGGCTGCAATGAGATTCAGAATAAGCAGAATAAGGGTTTAGCATGAGAGCACAGAGAATAATCTTACTTAGAAGGGGGGGGCGCTTTCAAAAGCTTTAAACTCTTTCCAGACAGATTTGCATGGGCAGCCATTAATGTTTCTCAAATCCTGCCTTTGGTAAATTCCAGCTTTCTGCCCTACTAGTTTTGACCTTTTCAGAAACAAAGGAACAGACAAAGCTGAGAGTGAACGGATCAGCTTTTATAACTTTCTCAACTTTGTCAACTCTCAACTTCTCTCACCCCGCTGATGATAATATTAATACTTTTACATGCATAGCACTTTTCTAAAAGCACAAAGTCTTCACAATCAAGACAAACGACACAAGAAAAGAGAAGTACAGAGGCCAAAACAGACAAAACCACTGGTGTACGGGTGGGGGTGGGACACAGACTCTCTTTCAACATGTGGGGCCTTTTCTTTGTTCTTTAGTCTTTTTTTTAGGATCCCCATTCGTCTTTCCGGCTTCCTCGTCTTGAGCTCGTTCAGTGTGAATAAACAAAAGCATCACATGTGCATATTCCTTGTAATCCTTCTGCCGGTGAGCCGTGTCGTCTCCAGTCGAGCCTGCTTTTCTTTCGGTGACGACGACAGGGCGATGATGATTTCTCTCTCCGCTGATGTTGTTGGCTTTGTGTTCGGCAGGCTGAGACGTGCCGCGGCAAAACCTGCGTTTCCAGGGCTTTGAGTGGGCTTACTGGGGGATTGGAGCCACATCTCTCGGGGATAATAGGTGTTTGGTTTTACAGTAGCTCTGACGCACGTGGTTGCTGGATGTGAGAAAAGTGGCTTGCGAGTGGTAAACAAGCGTGTGTGCGTGAGCGCCAGCCCAATATGAACTGCAGTATCTCACCCTACGAACACCTTTGTGCATTCTCCGTGGGTTTACAGTATATAGAGTGAATGTGCGAGATTGTATTTGTGTGTGTGTATGCCGCAGAATGAGTGTGATGGCGTGGGTGGGCTCCGTTGCTCAGATACATCCTGTAATTACCAATCAAAGCCGCTTGCTTGCAGATCTTTGCGAGAGCTTTTCGACACAACGCGCCGCTCCTCTTCCCTGGAGGTCACACTTCCACAAAAAACCGGCTTCGCTGTTTCTCCCCCCAAAACAACAAGGCCTGCGAGAGGAGAGACGCGAAGCAGAACGCAGGGTGGCCCGTGTGATGTGGTAGCAAATAAGGCTGTAAACTGCATAGGTTGACTTACTTAAAAACACATGAAAACGCTCTTCTAATTACAGACAGACCCACCGGTGAAGACACAAACACGCAGGCCCCCGCACACAGACAGACACGCTCACACACACATGCATTTGTCACACTATAACACTCATGCAAATAACACACAAGCACGCACAGGCAGCACGATATGCTTATATGACAAAGCGGTGGGCGATTCTGACTCACTGAAAATGATAACCACCGGTGCAGCATGTCGATCCAGCTGACACAGTTTACAGCTATCTGACAGCTCATAGTACACACACTGCTATACTGATCATAACTACCTGCCATTATGTAGAAATCAGTGACCCATATTCGCCGTGCTAAGCAGGGTTTGGTACTAACAGAGTACTTGTAACGCCGTGAAACTATTCTAAATACAAAAAAACAGAACTAGTTCTGGGAATACTTTTAAAGTGAAAGCGAGGAACTCAGAAGGCCATTTAAACAGTGGCAGGTATTCTATAGCTTTATGAAATGTATCACAAAAGAAAATTGCTGTTTGAGACCAAACCTGAAATAAATTCCCTGAACTTTGTAATTGTTCACTTTTTCTTATCTGTGCCTTTATACCTCAAATATGGTAAAGTAACCTGAAAGTAATCAGAAGCCTAATCCCTTGGATTACGTTACTGATTAAAATTATGATGAAGTAGGCCTAACCCTGGGACTATGATCACTTTAAGATCATTATGTACTATGTTATGAAAGCAAGATATGGCCTAGATCCTTGCAAATCTGGTGACAAAATGCACTGTTGCCTGTATTGTGTACAGTAACCCCCAAAAGGTTCATAAATGAAAGCCTTTAGATACAGGGATGGGAATTTTATTAGCCAGCTTGCCGGCAGCAAGTCATTTTCACGTTGAGGTAGGGCAAAATTTATCCCACTTGTCAGAATTTGACTGGGGACTAATGAAGCTGTAGGCCTGCAGGGCTGCTGCTGAAAACTTCCACTTCTGCATATAATCAGGTACAATGCAAGTACTGCAGGCTTTTTAACACAAGGGCAATCTTAATTTAATTTGGATTTACTCTTTAACGCTTTAACTACAGTTTCAGTGGAAAAAATGATGTTGAACCACACGATTTAAAAAGGAATACATTTAAGTTAATGCTGCAATATGCAATGCTTTGCCTTGAGTCAGCGAAGTGTTTCAGTCCCGCCCTCCTCCCCCTCAGCTGGGCAAGTTCCTGCCCCAACACTTATCACTCATCTTGATGAGCTGTCTACCTTGAAACAGCGAGGGAAGTGAGGTAACGACATCTTTAAAGTCACCACAGACATTAAAGAAGGAGACGACAAACACAGGCAGTCTGCAATAGAACAATAGCAATGCTGGTGTTCACCTGTGTTTTTGAATGGGACTTCTCTGCCGCATGTTTAGCTTTGCTCCTCTTTCTTTTCTTACTGCTTTCTGCCAATGTTGTTGCTGTGACTTCCCTGCTCTGTGGCCGCGAGCCTCACCTTGATAGCCACAAGCAGCTCACTGCTGGCCACGGCTCACAGCAAATGGTGTTACACCCCAAAATGTCCCAAACGTCACTGAAAAGCCAAATTCAGGCAAATGGAGAGATACAGTGCACTGTGTATTTCCTATTTATTGTTATTTTAATGTGAAAAAGATTGCATTTTGCAGCTTTGACAAATGGTCTAAAATGGCAAAAAAAAAATTTGGCACTGTAGTAAAACAATGGCTCATGGGTAAAATATTCATAGTGAAGCACAGTTTAACCCAAAGCCAGAGGTATCCAACAGAGGCGAGAGGTACCATAGAGAGGGTACACGCACACACACACACACACACACACACACGCACACACACCTACACACACACACACACACACACACACACACACACACACACACACACACACACACACACACACACAGTCAAATGTACTGAATTGAATTTATTAAATGATCCAGGCTTTATCACTTGGTTTATAAGCTCGGGACAAGAGAGCAGAAACAACAGCTCTGAATCAGATCAGTGCACTTCTCCAGGATCTGTGTATGTGTGTGTGTGTGTGTGTGTGTGTGTGTGTGTGTGTGTGTGTGTGTGTGTGTGTGTGTGTGCGTGCGCATGCAGTCTGTGGTGTTAGTCCACTTCGACTAGAAACCTTGAGGGGTTTTACTGTACTTTACTATGTGTGGGTGTGCAAGAACAGTGTATTTGTAACAGAAGAAATTTGTATTTGGCATAAGGTCAGAGATATTACTGGGGATTTGGCAGGCCACTTGTCAAATGCGTGTGTGTGTGTGTGTGTGTGTGTGTGTGTACATTTGCATTATCAAAATCTGCATCACTTATGTCTCTTCATAATATAAAATGTTCATAACTTTAAGGCCCTAAAGAGGCTTAACTCTTCATTGTATCTCTGTCTTTTTTTCAGGGCATTAACCCCGGATCACCCTCAGTGTGTAACAATACACACAGATCTGAGGGGAGGTTACCCGCTTCGGCCAATCGCTGCTCAAATCAATAATGACCCCAGTTCTCCCCGACACTAAGTGTGTGAGAAAACAGCTTCAATCTGCTCCCACTCTGCTGCCCAGACAATCCCAGCCTAATCCACAGAGTCCAGTCCTGGATTACCATGTCTGCTCCACCCACCACCTCCGCATTATGGACAGGATTATTGGAACCCTAAAAAACACACAAGGACATGGACTCCCAGCATAAAACCTGTGTAGACTTCGCCAGACATCCTTCTATTTCCTGAAAACACTGATTACGCCTGTCGTTTTCCCAGATTAGTTAGCCGTGGAGTAGATTCTGGAAGATCAGCAGAGCACAACACAAACAAAGTGTTTAGGCTGATTTCCTGTTTTCTGGCAGTGGGGGTGGGAACAAAATGGCAGCTCTCAGATGCAGATTTGTTTTGTTTGGTGGGAACATGTTGCCATAGTGACCGTGATACCTATTTCTTGGTGAATGTGTTATGTAGGCTCGTGAATTCAAGCTCCGGCAGATGGTTTCGATTCAGTGTCACAGGAGGTGTGTGTGTGTGTGTGTGTGTGTGTGTGTGTGAGGCTGAGAGCAAAGGAGTGAATGAGAGAAAGAGAGCAAAAAAGGAGAGAGATAAAGAGGATGAATGAGTGCGAGACGTTTTGTGAATGTGTATTGTACATTCGCACATGAAGACAAGGCAAAATGTGTGTGAATGTCTGTGTGCGTGCGTGTAGCAGTGTGTGTGTGTGTGTGTGTGTGTGTGTGTTCATGTGTGAGTCTCAATCTAGATCTAGATGAAAGCCCACATTAACGGCAGATGGTTCTGGCTCCACCAGAACTTTCATTAGCCATACGATCCCTCCGTTGGTCTTATTTTTTCCCCCGTCGTCGCCGCAAAACCGTGCCACGCCACTGATGTGGTCTGTCTTCACATGCACGCCTCATTTTCCACCAGCAGCATTCCCCTTTCAGCCGCCGCGAGGAAAGCTTTTAGCAGAGCTCATGCGGGGACCTTGAAAAGCAGGCGAGCGGCAGTGTTTTTGTGGAAACCAACGGACATGTGGGTGAGAAATTGCGTCCGGTCCGAAGACACACGTGGTTCTTCGCGGGAAACGGTGCTCTGCTGTGTGCAACGTGTGTTTATGTGTGTGCCGTGTGCATGCATGAGGCCACTTACCAAGCGCTGTCGATGGACACACGTGTACACACACGCTCGCATACACACGCAAGCCTGCAGCGTGGCAGAATAGACCAGAGAGACCGCCACCAGCTGCCAGAATGTTCAGGTTCGATCGCCTACCTGCTCCATTCATTGTAAGTCACTCTGGATAAAAGCGTCAGATGAACTGACTTAAATGTAAAAATTTAAGCACACACACAAACACTCTCCCACGCAGCATTCCAACCCACCCGAAACACCAAAATCATCCTTTCCTCTTCCCATTTTCTCCCTCCTCCTCATTAATGCTTCTCCTACTTGCCTTTTCCAACCATTTATGTCCTTTCTAGCCATTATCTCTGAGCACAGTCCTCCATAAGAAGAGGATGATGAGTGGTTTGGTGTAAATGATCCAGACTCAAACAGTGATTTACACCCCTGGTTAAAGACTCAGTGGTCCAGACACATTCCCTGGCTGCTGAGAAGCTGTACTTTCCCCTCCAGTCTCTGGGCTCCTGCGAACCTCTGCAGGCACTAGACATTAAAGGCCAATGTATTTTTCTATAATTAGGCAGTGAAATGGCACATTGAAAATAATGAGGTGTGAGCGGTGTGTGTGTGGAAGTGTGAACGTATGTAAATTTGTCGTTCATGCAGGAGAAACAGCTTCTTCTTGTACGTGTGGACCCCAGGAAGACGAGCGGTCACCTTGATGGGAGCTAATGGTGATCCTAATAAAGATAAAATAAAACGCATGCTTTCTTGAAAGGGTTGCATGCTTGTGTGTGTGTGTGTGTGTGTGTGTATGTGCACATGCTTTTCTATGTGCAGGAGGTGAATGCCAACCCTCTCATCCTCGGAGAAAGAGCCACTGTTTATTAGATATTTTATTAGATAAGTTCAAAAAGTGGGTATGATTTGTGATATTGGCCATGATCAAGGCTCAGACACGATTGCTTCTTCAAAGAGGCCGGAGATTTAAAGCGTTGGATGGGACTTCTAAAGCGGGGTTAACAACCACTGTTGGAAGCATGCACATTGCCTTCTGAATCATTTGCCATAATTTCCACACTGAAGGTTATTCCTCGCATTAGAGCTGTAGAGGGACGGTGTACGTATCGCCATTAGGTTTCTAACAGTTCACTGCTGTCCAACTGCTTATACAGACAATGCATGTGTTGCATCAGAGCGAAGATACAAAGTTTCTCTCAGTAGTTATCTATTTGAATATCTTCATATGAATGATTTCTTTATAGCCTTCAGTTCAATACAGTTTTATTACATTTTTCTGGAACCATAGGCCTGTGTGCAAAACAGACCGTGATTTAATGAATCAAATTTTATCAACTGGCAGATGTGATATTGGTTTATTAGTTGAGTACAGTATAATCTTCCAGAGTGTTTTGATAATGGCAATATGATCTCTATAATTGCAACAATGGGAGACAGAGGAGTCTAGATACATACACCTGTTAGCATTATAAAGTGATCCCCTATTACCATTGTCCAGTCTTAGCTCCACCCCTCTGTGTGTATCTGTCACGGTGCTAGTAATGTCAACATGAAACAGACACGGATGTGAATAGACACATAAGCAAACAGATGAACCTCTTGAACGCACATATGCCAGCAACAAAATACAGTATGTCACATATGGTTGCACGCTCACACATGCATACTAATAACACTGTGTGAAAATCTTACATCCGAGTCTCCTGTCCTTCAACATCCAACGCCTCTTTATGCCTCCAATGCCCCGCTAATGGATCAGTGACTCAGACGGCGGATGCTGCTTTTGAGCGGTGACGCACCCTTCTCAAAGTGCACCAACAAGTTAAAGACACTGAGGTAAAACATTATCTTATGAAAGGAAAAGTGCATTCTAAAACGCCCCTGGAGTGAAATGTTTGTCCATTGAATGAATAATGCATATTGGGCTACTGAAATAGTGGAGGTGAGCGGAGACTAGCGACGCAAAAGTTGACGCAGATGTGGATGGTGACGTTGCTGAGCGTCACTGGACCATTGATGCTTCGCAGGATAGCGTTTAACAGGCAGTGCAGCTAATAAGGCATTAAAGAGATGTGACGGTGTGTTCAAAGAAAGAGGGAAAGACAGCAGGGCACAGAAAGTGAAAGAGAGAGGCTTGTTTGTGAGATGAGGAGTGACAGTAAGGGGAGATATTTCTATTGATTTACAGAGGGAATGTGTGCGTGTGTGTGTGTGTGTGTGTGTTTGCTTGCGTATTTCCCTGTCTGTATCACTAAAGTATGTTTATTTTCTCATTTGGCCTCCCACGCACTCAAAGACATCATCACTTCATTATGGAGTTTGTGTCTGCAATGGCGTCACACATCCCTTAATGGATGTCTCTCTCTCTCTCTCTCTCTCTCTCTCACACACACACACACACACACACACACACACACAACATGAAGGACATATAACATATAAGCTAGAGCCAGTAAGAGTCATTGAATCATCTGTATAGTTTTTCCTTTCTTCCATAGACCTGCATTATAGGCCATATCTATACAGTGTGAGGGGATACACACTTTGTCACTGTTAAACTGGAACTTGGTGAAATCTATCGCATAATATAACTCCAACTGCACATTTTCATCAGACTTCAGCATTTGTTTGCACGTCTTCCCCCCTCTTTAACATCTTCCATCTCATTCTGTGTAACAGAAATGTAATAAAAATAATCTTTCAGAGGGCTTAATTCTCAACAATAGGATTAATGAGTGATTATCTGATGAAGTGACGCGCCTCTCCTCCGAGATCAAACCCTCATCTGACAGCTGAGACTTGACAGACTGTGAAACAAAATGGACACATTTTGTAGGAACATGATTGGAGCATGTGATGTAACTGGAACAAATATGTTGGCAAATTATGAAAATCCTCTTAATAGGCAGGCATCTGAACATATAGAGGGAGAAATTTTTAAACTGTATGTGGAGATTTAGCTGTTATCTCTGGTTGCTTAGTGACTAATTCACCAACCGAAAAACTCCTTTAGGGTCTATTTGCATATGCAAAGTGGAGAGATAGGGGAATAAACAATCTCGGGGTGTTTGGAGAGGTGTGTGTAGTGTATGTAGTGTGTGTGTGTGTGTGTGGTTGTGTGAATAGGACTGACGTGGATCACAGAATATGGAGGGGCAGGGTGCATCAGCAAAGCCTCCTGCCATTCACAAATGCTGTGTGTGAGGAGATAGGATGTCTGTATGCCCTCTGCAACTTTCATCTGCATGAAATTTCACCGTGAATCATTCGAGTGTGTGTATACGTATGAGTGTGCATGGGTGTGTATGTGTAAAAACACACAAAATGGGTGAAAAAACATATTATTTTTAATGAAACAATCTCTCAGTGGGAGATTAAACCAGGAAGTTGGAGAAAAGTTTGTGGAAAGCAAACTGGAATGAAACTGAAATGGCAAATAATCATTCAGAACAATATGAGAATTATATATCCTAACAGAGCTAAAGAATAATTTGTTTTATTAAAAATAATAAACAGTAATGATCACATTATTGACATAGCATAGAATTGAACTGAAGCATCTTTCTCTATGCAAAAACCCACCTAGTTTACCCACTTTTTTATTTGCAGAATTTACCATCTATTTATACTGACATTAATTTTTATGACATGAATTCATTGAATTCACTGAGTCGTATCAAATCAGTCAAAGTTACATGAGAAAATGAGAAAAAAAAAAGATGCCTGAAAATATATTGAAAACTGATTTTTGTTTATGTTGGTGGTTGTTTACCTTATGATGATCACCAACTAGAAGTCACAGTTTAACTGCCTTTTTATTTACCACTTTATGACTGCAGTCGACTCTTGTGCCATGACTCTTTTTTTTACCCATAAACATCCACATCCTCATCAAATACGGTGTATTCTTTAGAGCCCTGCAGGCAACAGGTGGCTGGCGTGGCGTGGACACACAAACACACCTGCACACACACACACACACACACACACACACACACGCACACACACCACACATTTATCACAGACTAAGTGGCTAACACAAAGTCCCCTACCTTCTTATTCATATCAAGCTCAAAAACTACAAGCACATTTGTCTTCTTATACTCTTCCTCACTGCAGTTGAACCTCCTGTTCAGCTGTTGCTGTTGTGATGGCTATTAGTTCAGCAGAACATTACTGGCTGCTAATGAAGTGCATGGGGGAGAGGGAACAAAACACACACCAAACAAACATACACACATGCATGCACACACCTCTACCTAGATAAAAGCAAACAAAAAAGAGAGGATAAAAAAAAACACTTGTTTTCTGTCTGGCTGTGGCTTCCACAGTGTGGCTCGGTGTGCGCGGCCTCAGAGACACTTCATTAAAACATGTATTTAATACAGACACAGCTAGAACATCCTGTCCCCGCGGCTGGAACCTGTGTGTGTGTGTGTGAGTGTGTGTGAGCGTGTGTGTGTGTGTGTGTGTGTGTAAAGGAGAGAGAAAGAGTGACAGAAGAGAGAAACAGAGTGAGAGAAAGACAGTTTGTGTGTGTGTGTGTGTGTATGTGTACGCTCGTGTTCGTGCCGTCAAGTAACTTATGATGAACGGCACACAAAGAGCTGAAGTAACAAATGAATACTGGCTTGGCTGACTAAATGTTGGAACATTAGTGTTAGCCTCCTGTATAAACAGCAGATGGACGATGGTTGAATGGAGGCAAATGTACTCTAGATAATAGATAATATTGTGTGGGGCTACAGTTCCCATTATTAAAGGGCCTCTTTAATCACACATAGTGCTGTTTGTTCACCCTGCAAAACATCAGTAGAGGTACAGCACTGCATACAGGAATAGAACACTGTGTTATGCATAGAAGAAGAATTTATCATATGCTTATAGGGCTGGACACACACACACACACACACACACACACACAGAGAGAGAAACAGACACATACATTCTCACAAAATATGAAGAGAGCTTGCCATCATGCTAGTTTCGGTCAAAAGTCTTGAGGGCGTATTGTGCTGATTACCGCAGGGACAAACACACACACATGACCGTTCTCTTCATCAAGCCCTAGATACACTCTCTCACTCCTGTGTGTGTGTGTGTGTGCGTGTATGTGTTTGCATAACCCTCTCAGCCAGGATTTCATAACCATATTCATCGCGGCCACTGCTGCCTACATCCCACACAGCTGAATATTGATTTGGCCACAGGCCTGAATTACATTTACCCTGCTTAGGCGCTTCCTAAAGAGCATCACATGTCTTTGAACGCATCGCAGGCTGTGCCGAGCAGCGGAGCAGCACAGCAGCTTATCCAACTGACCCCGAGAACAACAGTGTTGAGAATCAGCGCCGAAATGTGACCCTGTTTTGGTTTAGCTGTGAGTTGTGTAGTGTCACCTTGTGAAGTTTCCAGCCGATTTTACATTTCACTTCGGTATATTTCAGCCTATTATTTCATGCCTGTCACACTAAAATCACATTATTCATATCCAAGTTTGCAGTCTTCTAATATAGCAAGCTTAATGTCATAGGGGCCATATTTGGTTAGTGTTTATATAAATAGTGTTGACAGTGTTGTGAGCATTTATACATTTAAGTCACAGTTGGTTTTTAATTTTGAACACTTTTGTGAGTGTTCACTGGTCTCTGCTGAAGCTTTATCAATTACTGAACTGTACAATTGACCCAATGAACTTAACTGATGTACATATGCATAAACCCACAGGCACAAACCAGCTCCCCACCCTCCTGGGGTGTCCTGGGTCCCTGCCAGAATCACATATTATACAACCAGTCCTGTAGGGGGTTACCATGTTCCACAGGCACAGTTTACCACCAGCTGTTTGTATGTGTGCCTGTGCCTGTGTGTGTGTGTGTGTGTGTGTGTGTGTCAATGTGTCTCTGTGTGTGCCAAACCAAACAACAGCTTGAAAACTGGGTTGCAAGCTGGCAAAGTTTCTGCATGCTGGCAAATGACATTTGATTTTCAAATGTTTGACCTTTTGAATGGTGGGTTCATCTACATGTACATGTGTGTGGGTGTGTGTTCGCTTGTGTGTGTGTGTGTGTGTGTGGCTGTCTTTATACTGGGACCCTACAGATTGCTGTGAATCCATCCAGAGAGACGGCCTCCCAGGCAGATAGCTACGCTTGAGGACGCCTCACAAATCTCACCAGCTGTCTATGTGTGTGTGTGTGTGTGTGTGTGTGTGTGTGTGTGTCTGTCTGTCTGTCTGTGTGTCTGTCTGTCTGCACCCGAGGCTTTTGACGTTGCCTGCTAATGCAGCCGCTCGCACAATGGGCCTGTTTCTGTCGCAGCAGGACCTGTGTTTTGTATTTTATCCATGAAGTGTGCACTCATTCAATTTATGGGAAGGCTTTTAAAAACCCTATATAGTGTAACATGGCACACACAAGGCCTACACACTGTCCCATGATGGTAAACCGACACAGTGGCAGGGGAAAGTGAACCAAAGTGAGCCATCTCATCGCTGTTTGTAGTTTCACAAGCAAAAGGGTTTAACGCTGTAAATAATGCATGAGTGAATCTGTGTGGCTTTTATGTTGCCCCCTCTCTCTCTATTTCTGTTTCTCCCCTCTCTCTGGGCATGGGTGTCATATCTGCGTCTGCACAGGTTCACGCCGCACTACAAAGACAGAATGCGCTGCTTGCTGCCGCGCGGGAAAACGTCTTCTCCGTCTCCGCTCTTTCCCGTCTCGACTCGTGGCAACAAGGGGAAATCAGAGAGAGCGCATTTTGAAAGACACGGCGCATCAGTGACTCATTCCCATTGGGAGAATTACACTGTTTTGGCGTGTTAAAGCACAGCGTGATGTGTGTTGACAGGACGCCCGTCTCGGAGCGCGCTATAGCATATTTACCCCGTCTTTCATTTTTCCTCATCAGTGAAGATTATGGCGCGGTCCGGGAGCTACTGTCACGCTGTTGCCATGACATCTGGAATCCACATGAAGATTCCTGCGTGTTTGGTGCCAAAGGGGTAGAAAGGCCTGTTGACGACAACAACACCACACACACACACACACACACACACACACACACAAAAGATACAAACGGACACAGAGACATAGACACAGGCCAGAAAGACACACACATACACACATTAGATGCTGCCCAGATAAAAGGGGGATAATAATCTTGCAGTGATTGCTGAGATGATTTCATGAAAACATACTGAGTGATTAGCGACCATTACAACACAGCGCGCTCTCAGGTAGCCAATCTGATTACATCTCCACAGAAGCCGATGACAGATTGAATGGCTTCAAGTCCAACTTTGTGTCAAAACACATTCCCGGGCCGTCGTCTGAGGCGTTTTCACATCTCTCCTGACAAATCTCTTGGATTCTGTCAGTGAATATTTCATGGGGGAGGACGGGGACGCGGGGATGAGATGAGCGTTGCATAAACACATTTCAAATGTAGGCCGTGGCCCTACAAGGCGCTATAGAAGTGAAGAACTGAGCTATAGCTTAGAGGGACCTTACGGGAGGGAGAGAGAGAGAGACAGAGAGGGAGAGAGAGAGAGACAGAGAGGGAGGGAGAGAGAGATAGAGAGATCTTATCACTTTGACAGAGACACAAGGAGAAAAGACTGAAAAAAAAAGCAAATGTGAGAGAAAATAAATAGCAAATATGAGAGCAAACAGGAGGCCTTCCAGTGACGCAGGCCTCATAGTGCCTTGTTATAAATTTCAGACAGCCAGGATGACACATGACACGTTTCCATACATCCTAAACCTTTTAACGGACAAGCTGTGTATGTGTGTTCTATGTTTTATGAAACCAGCAGCCAGGCACGCAGACACTTCATGGCACAGGCTGGTTAATGACTGGAGACACCGCTTCATGGATTTTTAAATATACATACTGTCGAGGCTAACGTTCCGCAGGAGCCGTATAAAATCAACACAAGGAGCAGGATTTACTCTCAAGTGGTATGCTCTGATTATAAAACAATATTCTATGTTATGATAATAGAAAATCTTGCAATGCTATCAAAAAAAATTGTGTGATGTTTGGAAACGGGATAGCTCTGTTGAAGTTGAGGAGCAGAACCAATAAAGAACGAGAGACCAAATAGTGAAGAAAGCAGCTGGCTTATTTGGATTAAAAACACGGCCGTGAAGGAGGTGAAGTAGGAAAGCAAAGTTGGATGCAGCCCACTTCCTCAGAACAACAATTCCACAGGAAAAACAGTGTGCCACTCCTTGTTTGACAGCGTCCACGAAGCCCGCAGTGGGATAGACCGGGCTCGATCGGCCGTTGCGTAACCCCGGTCAGACGGTTGCCACGGCAACCTAGTCTGGGACCACCACCTTTGAGAGGCAGCGGCTGCCCCAGTTTGCAGCCGCATGACAGCTCTGCAGGCACATCGGTTGACCGGACCCCTCCTCGCCGTATGTCCTCCTTTCTCACTCGGGAGCTGCTGTGATTGTTCTCACAAAATAAGGTGGAAGCCAAAATATTTTGTGGTCAGAGTGGGTTCGACGACTCCTTTCAAAAGAATGGTGTTGATAGCACGGATATTGTAATATTTCTGGCCTTTGTCAGCGTCTGTGGATAATACGAGTTCCATGTCTGTCTTAAATGTCATTCTTTTCAATCAGATCATATTCAAATTGGTTTGCATCTATTCATATACACTACCAGTCAAAGGTTTGGACTCACCACATTTTTCTTTATTTTTCCTATTTTCCACATTTTAGAATAATAGTAAAGACATCAAAACCATGAAATAACACAAATGGAATTATGCAGTGTTAAACAAATCAAAACTATCTTATATTTTAGATTCTTTAAAGTAGCCGCCCTTTGCCTTGATGGAAAGGCAAAGGCTTTGGAAAGGAATTCATACATAGGCATCAAATTCACTATTTATATTTGTCTAAGGAATAAATTTCAAGCATTTAAGCATAAGCCTTTAGATCAAAATGGCTTTAAGATAACGAAAAACATAGTACATTCATCAGGTGCATCCAAACTTTTGACTGGTAGTGTAAACAATGTGAATACGAGAAATTATATGCGTTTATGCGTTTTCAGAAGACACCAAAGTATAAGTATAATACTGTGCAGCACTGTGCTTGAGAAAAGACTTGTTGAACTGCACTGAGTGTTGATATATCTGTCCAATTGACCCCATCAAGGGTCAGCAGCGGCTGGACTGAGCCTACAGACTGTGGGTTAGAGCGCTCCGACATGAAGCTGCAATTGACCTCTCTGCTTTTCCACAGTTTGACTTGTCACCCTGTCTTACCTCACTGCAGTTTGTTTGGCTGTTAGGTTTCCAAGCCCAGCTCTCTACAATGCGGTGTTTATTTGACCACGTCCTTGCCGAGGCCTTTTTGCTGAGGCAGTCCTCGGGTAACAATGAATGTTTAGCCGGGTTCACACAAAGCCAGCTTAATAACAAGTGTCAACCATATTTTGACTCCCCGCAAAGCTAACATTGTGTCTACTGCCTTGAAGTTCCTATGAGAAATAAATACAATGTGCTAGTGTGGTACTGGCCTATTGTTCGACAAGCCAAATACAATCTGCTGCTATAATCAGCCACTTGCTTAACTGGCATTGTGCTGTTCCGTTGAGTTGTTTGCACAAGAAAGATTTAGCTGGGGAGATTAGAGACAAACCTTAAAAACAAATTAAGCCAGAAAGGTGCCAATTCACCACACTTTTAATGCTAAGCATATGAAACGCTGGACTAGATAAAAAAAAAAAAAAAAAAGGAATACACACCTGATAGTTTATCTTACAGTCTGATGTTTTTGACAGCAGATGCAGGGATTTTTCTTAGTAACGTGTTTGATGATCTGCGTTCTGAAAAGTAACAGCCACTGTTGTGTAATCCTTCACTGTTTTTCCGAGGCTTTCAGTCTAAGATGGATTTAGCACAATTTTTACTGTGTGACTGCATCAGGGGCTATAGGGACCAGGAGCAGAGCGAAAAGGACAGGAATAGTTATGTAATCTCCCACAGTTCCACCTTTCCCCTATATGATTTTGACAAACGAAAGGCCGCGTATCTGCGTCACACGTTTCCCTCTTTATTGACATTATGTAAGTGGCAGAGCTTTGAAGTACATTGAGTCTGAGGCTGACCTTATGGCAATGTAAACTGTTCAGCAAGTCACACTCTTACAAAACCAACTTTTATTCCTGCAGTGATTTTGTAGGAGTCAGTGTTACAGTCTTCCAGCGGTAGATAAATCGTTTGGGAGTGAAACTTGGGTCCATGATGTATACAAAAGTAAGAATCAAGCAATAACGACTGAGAGATTTTCTTTTGAAGAGCTTTTTGGCTTTTGTACAGTCCTGCCTCCCTTTGAACATCTGTGTCAGACGTGTCAGATTATAAAATATGGGACATTTTACATCAGAAAATGTGTATTTGAAATTCATACACTGCAACATCAACATCAACATCACTTTACGCATATAGCACATGCAAATCACATCTATATTTTCCATTAAATGTTGACTTAACACATACTACCTCTGAGTCCAAGGCCATGCTTTATGTTCAACACAAGATGAGGATCAGGCTTATAGAAATGCATGTTAAAGGCCTTTTTATATGTTTGAATGCCTGACCCCTCAAGTAACTGAAAGGTACTTGGTTAACTTCTTTCAGCTTTTGAGATGAAATTATATTTTTATTTAACTCACAATGTACAGAAGTCACTTCTATTTCTCAAAGTCACCCGTTCATGTGTATATGGGTATGACCCTCCTTTATGGGTTTGTTCTTTGGTGTGTGTTCGTACCTGTGTGACAGGTGGATTCTTCAAATAACTTCTTTTAACAGAAAAAGATGGCGGAGCGGTAGGACGTGCATGACTGAGCTCTGCACTAGGGCCTGTCTGACTAAAGTCATACTGAACTTTAATTAGAATGTGTTCTTGGAAAGAACATCTAATATACTAAACAAAGGATTTGAAACTGGACTGAGCATTAATCCTACGCAGCCTTAAGAGTGTGTCTTTTGAAACGCTCCACGCCGCTTGAAGCGTCTTACCGCATGCCAAACAATGGCAGGTGAATTCACAATGGAAAAGATATTCCGACCAATTGAGGACAGCAAAAAAGAAGTCCTCTCAAATCTCCAAGGAATAGAAAAGAAAGTTAATCAACTTGACATTGCTATGACAAACTTGGCAGAGCAGTATGTCGAGATGCAACAAAGAGTGAGTAAAGCCGAAGATGATGTGGTAGATGCGCTAAAACACATAAAAGTATTGGAGAAGAATATGGCCTCACTACAATCAAAAGTGGACTACATGGAAAATAAGAGCAGACAGCCAAACCTGTTGATTGTTGGAGTTCCGGAGGGATCCGAGGGAGCTGATACGGTGGCTTTCCTGCGACGCCTGATTCCTGACCTACTCGGGAGGGAAAACTTCCCGGAGCCGCTAGCCCTGGGGAGGAGCCATCGGATTGCCGTGCGAAACAGGATCAAC
The DNA here is from genome assembly GCF_048128805.1 of Centroberyx gerrardi. Classification (NCBI taxonomy): domain Eukaryota; kingdom Metazoa; phylum Chordata; class Actinopteri; order Beryciformes; family Berycidae; genus Centroberyx; species Centroberyx gerrardi. Next base: position 9,281,743 of record NC_136020.1, read on the forward strand.
CCACAGAAACAATCTCAACCCATCATAGTGAAATTCCTGAACTATCAGGACAAGATGATCAAGATGATCCTGCGCTTGTCACGCGAGCAAAGAGAGCTTCGGTTCAACGGTAAAAGAATATACCTCTTCCCCGACCTCAGCGAAGCAGTTCAGTCCAAACGCAGGGCTTTCCTGCCGGTGAAAAAGAAGCTCCAAAACTTGGGAATAAGGTATGCCATGTTCTTCCCGGCGACACTATCTATTGACCATGGTGGCACTAAATTAAGGTTTGGCTCACCTAGTGAGGCAGAGAACTTTGTGAAGGAAATCCAGGCCAGCGAATCTTCATCCCCTATGCATTAGCAGGGTCTCGTCTGCCTATATTGCCTAAGGCCCGATGCCCCATAGAAGATGGATAAAATACTTTCATGATTTTTGTTATCACTTATCATTACCTGTCTCACTGACTTAATGACTTTTTTTTTTTTTTTTTTTTCATAAAGACTAATTGAACGAGAAAAACAACGTGACAAACTGAAAAGAAATGATCTGCCACTGATTTATTGCTTAATCTGCTGAAGAATCCTTGGTCGTCTTTATTTCCCGTTTGTTCTATTATATCTTCTCAGCCTCCGGTCAACCATTTTTTTTATTCTTAATTTTTGTACTTTGTTGTTAATGTTGTTGTTGTCATTTTATTCTTATTAGAATTATTACTTAATGACTTTGGGGAGTATAGACACTGGCTCCTTCCTACAGTGGTTAGGGAATGGTTAGGCAGGACACAAGTCTTTTGGACTTGTGCTGGGCCTATTACTGTTTGGGTGGATGGGAGGGGGTTTTGTGTTGCACATATCTTAAAGGTGAAGTCAATGTTTTATGTTGTTTATGTGTTTTCTGTGTTGTGAATGAGTTTAGTTTATCAGTGTATGTTATTATCAGCAAAGCAGCAACCTGTAAATTACTGCACATATGGTGGTTGAATATAAGCCTCGTCAGAACATATAACATTTAATCTCTCATGTCATTTAATAATTCTATTTTAACGTGCTCCTGGAACATCAAAGGATGTAAACATCCCATAAAAAGGAAGAAAATTCTGTCCTTCTTGAAAAAAGAGAAGGTATCTATTGGAATGCTACAGGAGACCCATTTAACAAACTTGGAACACTCGAAATTAAAGAAAGATTGGGTTGGGCAAATGTTTTCTGCCTCATATGATAGCAGAAGTAGGGGAGTCGCTAATCCACAAGGACATCCCACTAAAAGTTGAGCATTATGAATCTGACCCAGATGGTTGCTTTGTTTTCCTGTATGTTTTTTTGTATGGTTAAATGGTAAGCATTCTAAATGTTTATGCAGCTCCAAATATTCAACTGAATCTCTTTACAAAATTAACCCTAATTAATTATCCCTGCTTGTGAAGTATAGGTGCCCTAATACAATTATTGATGGTGACTGGAATTGTGTGTTAGATGGGAAATTGGATAGGCAGCCCACTACTGCATCAACCATATCAAGCCCTAGACAAAAAGCTATTTGTCAAATGCTAGACGAAGTTGGTCTGACAGATGTTTGGTGTTTGCTGAACCCAGACGATAGAGACTATACATTTTACTCCAATCCACATAGGTCATACTCCAGAATTGATTTTTATCTTGTTCCACGAATCTCTGTTGAACTAATTGAGAAATGTTATATTGGTTCTATTCATATTATCAGACCATGCTCCTGTCTTTTTAGTTATGTCCATTTCAAATAACAATTCAAAGAGATACAGCTGGAAATGCAATAGGTCTATATTATCTGACACAGATTTCTGTTCCATGGCTCAGAGGGAACTACAGATGTTCATCCAGGAGAATGATAATGAATATGCAGATCCCTCAAACTTATGGGAAACAACTAAAGCTTTTTTAAGGGGCATAATTATATCATACTGTTCAACTAAAAAGAAAAAAAAGTTGAAAGAACAGAGACGCCTTGAAGTACAGTTACAGGAAGCAGAATCTGAACATAAGCGTAATGGGTGCAAAGCCAACTGGGATAAAGTTATAAGAACCAGAACTGCTCTGAATACACTCCTATCTCAAAATGGAGAAAAGGTATTGTTCAACAAAAACATAAGATATACGAATACGCTAATAGATCTGGGCGGTACTTATCCAATCTAATAAGTAACAAATCCTCAAATAAATCTAATACTAGAATTAAGGATAAGAATGGTAAGCCACATTATACCACCTCTGAAATTGCTAAAGTGTTGAATGATTTTTATTCATCTTTGTATACCTCAGAATCATTGGGCATGGAGGATAAAATGAATGATTTCTTTCAACGTATAAAACTTCCTAAGGTTTCTGAAGAAGATAGGAATAAATGTGATATGGATATTACTAGTAAGGAGGTTGAAGAGGTGATATGTATCTTGGCATCTGGAAAGGCTTGTGGACCAGATGGTCTTCCACCAGAGATCTATAAAGCCTTTAAAGGTATTCTCTCCCCCCTTTTAACAAGAATGTTTAAACACTCTTTATCAATTAAGAAACTTCCCCAATCACTGCAGCTGGCTACTATTAAGGTATTACTAAAGGAAAACAAAGACCCAGATGATCCAGCATCCTATAGGCCAATAAGTAACCAAAATACAGACTGCAAAATCTTAGCTAAACTCTTTGCATCTAGGCTTAACCATATTATACCAAAAATTGTGGGACATGACCAGACTGGTTTTGTCCAAAACAGGCAGTCATATTCAAATATCAGGAGAATATTGGGTATTTTACAATATGTTAAGATTAAGAAACTCAATGCTTTAGTGGTAACGTTAGATGCAGAAAAAGCATTCGATCATATAGAGTGGAAGTATTTGTTTGCTATACTCTGCACCGCAAGCATCAGTTTCCATTAATGGGGCAATGTCTTCTCCTTTCACAATAAGTAAAGGTATAAAACAAGGATGCCCTTTATCTCCTTTATTATTTGCGTTAGTAATGGAGCCTTTAGCAGAAACAATCAGATCTAGTACTTCAGTTACTGGTATTCAAACCAAGGAAAAAATACATAAGATTTCTCTGTACGCTGATGATGTTCTTTTATTTCTGAGTAATTCCATGTCCTCAGTCCCAGCTATTATCAAGATAATTAATGAGTTTGGGGTGTTTTCTGGATATAAGATCAATTATGGGAAATCCTTGGCATTACCACTTGGACATTTAAGATGCTCTGATTTATTGGGACACATTGCTTTTCAGTGGTCTCCTAATGGGTTCAGGTATCTAGGCATTTTTGTTTCTTTTATTTTGGATGATATGATAAAAATGAATCTAGACCCAGTGGTGAATGAAATTAGAAGAGATCTTCAAAGATGGGGCCCTTTATCAATATCACTACTCGGACGGGTTGCCATTATAAAGATGAATGTTTTACCGGGGCTATTATATCCAATGCAAATGTTGCCTAATTATATCCCAGTTAAGTTTTTTAAATCACTACATAGTATGATTTGTAACTTTGTGTGGAAGTGTAAGCGCCCCAGACTTAAGTTGGAGAAATTGCAGTTACCTGTGGACAAAGGAGGATTAGCACTTCCCAATATAATGTACTATCACTGGGCTTCACAAATTAGATACATTACAGAAAGGATAAAAAATTACCTTAATTCTACATTTCTTGACTTGGAAACTACTGGGTGTGAGCCTGTTATTTCGGACATGCCATTTATAAATAATGCAGTTTCAATACAGGGGATGAAGGAAAACTTTATTGTTAGAAATACTCTCAAAACCTGGAATCAGGTACGTAGGCCCTTTGGGATAATGAATCAATACTCTGTTTTGGCACCTATTGTATGTAATCCTGATTTTGCACAATCTTGTTCAGATTTCGGTTCAGGTTTCAAGGCATAGAAGGATGCTGGTATTTCTAAAATACAAGATCTCTTTTTAGGAGGAACTCTTAAATCCTTTTCACAACTCAGGACTGAATTCGACCTTCCTCAAGCACAATTTTTCCGCTATTTACAATTTAGGAGTTACATTCAATCCATACCAATATATAAGAGTGGTCTATACATGAATCATTTGGAAAAGATACTATTGAAAGCTTCTTCTCTAAGGAAGAAAGTTATAGGTTATATTTATGATCAAATGTTTGTTAACATCCCTACTATCAATAGTAAAACATCCTGGGGGGAAGATTTTGGGTCCCATCTTGATGATAAGATGTGGCGAAATATTTTAATGAATGCAAAGAAAATTACATGCTCTAACAAATCCTATGAGACCCAATATAAGATTATTCACAGACTACATGTAACCCCAGCTATTCGATGTAAATATGATCCTATGTGCTCTCCATTATGTCTGAAATGTAAAAATAGCTGTGGTACATATAGTCATCTTATGTGGTCGTGCCCTAAAATTGCAATTTTTTGGCTATCAGTCCAAAACGAGATTAAGAAAATATTTGGGGTAGATGTACCTCTAAATCCACATCACTTTGTACTGGGATTAGATTTGAATTATGAACGCAGGTACAGGTATATTCTTAGAATTGCTTTATATACTGCACGCCTCATAATATTACAAAAATGGCTGGACGAAGAGCCCCCTGATATTTTAGCGTGGTATAAAAAACTTATGTCCATTTTGCCATTGGAGAGACTATCACATGTGTTAAGAGGTACTCTTGAGGAGTTTGTAAGGGACTGGTCCCCAGTAGCAATATACCTGAAAGAAGAATGGTCAAGAGTGATAAGTATGGGGGTAACAAATATAACAGAATAAGTACATGCAAACCACTTTTAGTAAACTCACTGGGTTGTGACTACTGCTGTTTTTTTTTTGTTTTTTTTTAGTTGTTGTTTATGTGGTTGTGTTTGCTCTTGTGTTGTGGTTTTCGGTATGTTTTGTCTTAATTGTAGGTCTTTGTATTGTATCATTTTGTATTGTATCATTTTGTATTGTATCATTTTGTTACTGTTGAAAATAAAAAAATATTGAGCACGAAATAACTTCTTTTCCTCACTCAATGTTGACTTCTGAAACTCACTCTGTCATGCAAGTGCTTTCTCACAGCCCTCTGCAGGCTAATCCCCCTTTACTTCAGGGAACGAGACCAGGAGAGGAGAGGAGGGGATGGGAGAAGGAAAACAGACCCGCAAAGTTTCTGAAACATGACAGGAAGAGTCAGACCTAATCAGTGAATGCAAATGCCATCTCAGCACCAGCCTCGGGTGCCGCCGTGACTGTGGATGGCAAGAATGTGTGGAACTAATCCTCGGGATTTGGTAAGCTTTCCCTCTCACCTTCCCTCTGTCTTAAACTCCTTTCCCCATCTCCATGTCTGTCGGGCTGCATCCATTTTCCACTGATATTTTGATATTTGAATTTTTTTTTTATGTCCAATTAATGTATCCCGTAGTTGTCCATTTACTTCTCTTCTACCAATTTCCTCACCTCTTATTTCTCAGACAGCATGCTTGCTACCCCCTCCTTGTCCTCCTTTTCCTTTCTTTTCTCCTCCTCCTCCTCCTTTTCTTCTGTCATCTCCGTCTTCCCTAATTTCCCCTGTCTCCTCCCTCATTATCTCCTTCCTCACTCCCTCTCTCCCTGTGGTGAGTCCCTGCTCCACTTCCCCTTTCCTGTTCTATCTCTCTCTCTCTCCCCTCCTCCTTTTCTCCCCTCCTCCTCTCACTCCCAAGGTAGGGCGAGTCGGAAAAGAACCTCCCACACACACACACCCACACACACACACACACACACACACACACACACACTGGCAGAGCCCTCAAGTTCATTTGCACCTCTGCAGCAGACCCCACTGAACCATTTCAAGGGTCACGGCATTGACCTTGGAGGAACAGTGCTACTATGGCAACAGGGTAAGAGCCATGTTGAGTTGTCACCTCCACACAGTTCACTAACAGAGTCAAGGTTGTTTGAGAAGAGAGCACCCACCACTTCACTTCTACATCATACTTAGCCTTCGTTTTTATGCCCTATTTTACGCTGTGATTAGACCTCTTTAGATTAGACAAGCAAGTAACGCAAATGCATCGGCATCAGCCATAACGATTTGTCATCATGCTTTGGAAACACATTAACATTTTCCAAAGTGGTCCAATGGTCACTAGATTTGTCCCTAGTCACTGTTGAGAAATAGTCACTAGGAGGGTCTGAAAATTCACTAAATTCAGTGATAAAGTTGCCAAATTGGCAACAGTGGACTGAGGCCCAGTGAAAAAGACAAAGGCTGAGAGAAGAGATAACTAATACTATGAAACCTAGTGCTATTGCTACTACCTGAAACAATGTAATATAACCATATTAAGCTAATAGCGTGCTATTAGACATTTTGTTTTTTAGCCATAACTATTATACTGCATTCATGTGCTGGTGCGAAAGTAGTGTACAACAAGTACAACAGGACTTCCAAGTCACCTGCTAAACAGCATTGTGTTCACTGTCGGAAAATCAAACCCAGAACACAAACGATAAACAGACATAAACCGTTCAAAGGCTGCAGCTTTGCAATTTTTCCGAATTTTTCAGCGTATTTTTTTTGAGTTTGCTCTTTGCCATTTGCAGTAAGTTAACCTGTTAGCTAACTTGAGCTCTGAAAAACTGTGCTTCTTTGGCTCCGTCCATCAAGGTTTAACTCAACTTAACTCAACTAACAGCTGCCTCCAGAGCAGCTGTGCCTCTGAGAAATGTTTGTATAACTAAAAGTCCCATCTGCGGTCGGTAAAACCTCTGGACATTTGCCTTGGGTTCGGAAAGAATCTTGACGTGGCAATGAACAATTACCGAATGGCAAGCCGGAAAAGGACAATTAGGTGATTGAATGATGGAGGCTGTTATATCACATTGTCATTTAGGGAACATTGGCCCGAGGTGAAGGCCACTTTAGAAACACTTAAATGTCCAGGCTGGCTGGCTTCTTGCGTCAATGACTGACTCAGCGCGATCAAATAAGGATGTCCTGTTTGAACTGGAGAACAATCTGTTTCTCAGAAGGACCTTAATTGTTTGATGGTTCAGTGTGTGTGTGTGTGTGTGTGCTTGCATGTGTGAGAGAGTGACTGCTAGAGAGGGTAAGAAACAGAGAGTGAGAGACATCACAAAGGACAGTGTTGTGCTTCTTACTAAAAAGTCATAAATTACTCGTCATAAACATTATTACTTACTATTAATAATAGTAAATAATAATAAGAATAATATTACTATTGTTCCCTGGGAGCAGTAATCCCAGGGAATAAAGCACCTCCAAAATTAGTGATTGCATCTTCTTTACCTTCAAAAATTGGAATAACTCAGTTACCTCTTTCCATGTCCAATGATGTGTCATCTTTTCACTTAAAAAATAGTGGGAATACTTCCACCCAGAAAAAATAAACTTTTCTGCCATCCCATTGGAGAATGGGAACAGGATATTACTTTTTTCGATTAATTCATCTTCAAACTGATATTTTATTGTAACATATTACTGAGTTATGTGTTCACACCCACCACTGTTAACACATCCCTCCTGCTAATGCAAACTCAGTGTGATAAAAAGTACAAAACAACAGATTAAGTTTTCATAAACAGACTTATCTCTGTTGCTGAGACGACGCAGAGCTCCGGCCGCTCTCCCTCCGGCCGCTCTCCCTCCCTCCCTCCCTCCCTCCCTCCCTCCCTCTGCCCGGAGCCTTTCCTCACTCTCTCAGGTTAGTTTCCACTCTCGCAGTGCACTTGTTATGACAGCTGGCTGGAGTGCAGGGAAGACAACTGGACTGTGACTCTTGCGTCACGGCGGACCGAATCCAGGTAGCAACAGCGGAGTTTCAGTGGCGTTACCACGGAGACCGTTCTCCGAGTCTCCAGAGATCAAAATGGAAGATTCCGTGCGCTCGTACTGACAGTGCTGCTGTCAAAGCTGCGAGGTGAGAGTGAGATGGATCTGAGGCGGAGACGAATTTGAACCTGCCACTGATCTGGGGAGAGGAAACAGGAAGCGTGGCGGCCGTGGCGGCGGGCATCCGTCGCCAACATATTTGAAATGTCTTCCATGTTATAAATTGAACTCTATCCTTCAGTTGTTTCACTCCAACTATGTGTTTTTCTGCTCATATTTATTGACTGCGAGTGTGTTTATCGACTTTCAGCTTAGCTTTCCAGGAAGGAGAAAGGGAGCAGTTGTGATCTGCAGTTTAGAATCGGGTGAAAAGGACAGTTATGGAATCTCAGTATTCCATATGGAGATGGATAGAAAATGTTTTCCATCTACGGCCCGGAGCGCCTGGCGGTACGCTGGAGTTAAAATGGGAGCATCACTGAATAATTCACAGCCAGCGATCGAGGCATGCCGACTTCAATCATTTGAAACAGATCTTGACCACCTGCGCACGGTGGTACACATACCACTGGACCAATACACACACACACACACACACACACACACACACACACACACACACACAAACACACGGACCTGGCTTTATAGCTGCAAACAATCAATCAAGGTATAGGAAGCAGGCTCAAGGCCACTAGTGTAGGAGTAGCAATTTAGACCTAAATGTCAACATAGTAAATCATATTTGATTTTAAAAAGCAAAAAGTAAAGCCTGTTCTCATTGTAATTCAAGGAGTAGATGTCGAACGAGTCAACTTTTTCAGATTTATTGGAAGTGAAATCTTTTCTTGGTTTTCTTGCTTAGAAAGCCCGGCAGGAGGGCAGGAGGCCGGAGAAGCTGCACAGAACTTTATGGAACCTGCAAGACAAAAAGTATTTCCACAAACACGGTCACTGTTTGGTATGGTAATCTCACTCCAAGTGCTTTGGAGAAGCAGATCGAAGATGTCCCTTCCTCCGATTTGCTGTGCACGCTGGGAAACGCGGATGAACTCCCGGAGCACACACCCGCTTAACACACTCGCTCACGAGCCT